>NW_026262581.1:91904802-94643258 GCF_021869535.1 Mytilus californianus | reverse complement strand
CATATCACAAAAGGAATGCTGGGATTGATTTTGGGGGTAATTGCCTCAAAATTTTAGGAATTAGGGACCAAAAAAGGGGCAAAAAACAAGCATTTTTCTAGTTTCATAACAATAACTTGTGTGTAAGTGTATGGATCTTTCTGAAATTGTACTACAAGGTTCCATATCACAAAGGGAAAGCTGGAATTGAGTTTGGGGGTAATTGCCGAAACATTTAGGAATTGGGGGCCAAAAAGGGGCCAAAAATAAGCATTTTTCTAGTTTCCAGACAATAACTTGTGTTCAAGTGTATGGATCTCTCTGAAATTGTACTGCGAGGTACCATACCACAAAGGGAAGGCTGGGATTGATGATGGGGGTAATTGCCTCAATATTTTAGGAATTAGGGGCCAAAAAGGGGCAAAAAACAAGCATTTTTCTAGTTTCAGGACAATAACTTGTGTGTAAGTGTATGGATCTTTCTGAAATTGTACTACAAGGTTCCATATCACAAAGGGAAAGCTGGGTTTGAGTTTGGGGGTAATTGCCCTAAACGTTTAGGAATTTGGGGCCAAAAAGGGGCCAAAAAACACATTTTTCTAGTTTCCAGACAATAACTTGTGTTCAAGTGTATGGATCTCTCTGAAATTGTACTGCAAGGTACCATTCCACAAAGGGAAGGCTGGGATTGAGTTTGGGGGTGATGAATCATAAGGGGGTTCAAAATATTTGTGGGGGGGGGATTTTTTTTTTTTTCATTTTTTTTTTCTTTTAAAATTTTCCATTTTAAGTTGGTTATTTCTGATTTATATTTAAAAGCAAATAATAATGATATGGTAGGAGATACACTCCAAACAGGATGTGTAAATTATTATATAATAAGTATTGTGCAATAGCAAGAAATTTTCAATTGCGCAGTATTGCACAATAGCAAGAAATCTTCAATTGCACAGTATTGCGCAATAGCAAGAAATCTTCAATTGCACAGTATTGCGCAATAGCAAGAAATATCCAATAGCACAATATTGCGCAATAGCAAGAAATTGTCAATTGTACAGTATTGCGCAATAGCAAGAAATATTTAATTGCACAGTATTGTGCAAAAGAAGATACTTCGTATAAATTGCTTATGTCTTGACCAATTTCAATGGGGTTTTATTCTTGAATTCTTGGGTTTCTTTGATATGCTGAATCTAACCGTGTATTTAGTTTTTGGATTTTGGGCCCCGTTTTTTTAATTGGTCCAAATTGAGGTCCAAAGGGTCCAAAATTAAACTTTGTTTGATTTCATCAAAAATTGAATTATTGGGGTTCTTTGATATGCCGAATCTAACCATGTATTTAGATTCTTAATTTTTGGTTCCGTTTTCAAATTGGTCTACATTAAGGTCCAAAGGGTCCAAAATTAAACTTAGTTTGATTTTAACAAAAATTGAATTCTTAGGGTTCTTTGATATGCTGAATCTAAACATGTATTTAGATTTTTGATTACGGGCCCAGTTTTCAAGTTGGTCCAAATCGGGGTCCAAAATTAAACTTTGTTTGATTTCAACAAAAATTGAATATATGGGGTTCTTTGATATGCTGAATCTAACCATGTATTTAGATTTTTGATTTTTGGGCCGCGTTTTCAACTTTGTCCACATTGAGGTCAAAAGGGTCCAAAATTAAACTTTGTTTGATTTCATCAAAAATTGAATTCTTGGGGTTCTTTGATATGCCAAATCTAACCGTGTATTTAGATTCTTAATTTTTGGTTCCGTCTTCAAATTGGTCTACATTAAGGTCCAAAGGGTCCAAAATTAAACTTAGTTTGATTTTAACAAAAATTGAATTTTTAGGGTTCTTTGATATGCTGAATCTAAACATGTATTTAGATTTTTGATTATGGGCCCAGTTTTCAAGTTGGTCCAAATCGGGGTCCAAAATTAAACTTTGTTTGATTTCAACAAAAATTGAATATATGGGGTTCTTTGATATGCTGAATCTAACCATGTATTTAGATTTTTGGGCCGCGTTATCAACTTTGTCCACATTGAGGTCAAAAGGGTCCAAAATTAAACTTTGTTTGATTTCATCAAAAATTGAATTCTTGGGGTTCTTTGATATGCTGAATCTAACCATGTATTTAGATTTTGGATATTGGACCATAATAGGTGAATGTCCAATTTAAAATTTTTAAGTTCTTAGACCACATTCATTCTGTGTCAGAAACCTATGCTGTGTCAAATATTTAATCACAATCCAAATGCAAAGCTGTATCAAGCTTGAATGTTGTGTCCATACTTGCCCCAACTGTTCAGGGTTCGACCTCTGCGGTCGTATCAAGCTGCGCCCTGCGGAGCATTTTATTTTAACTTTGTAGCAGTTATTTATTAATTATTTATAAAACATCAATTTATCAGTGCATAAACTCCTTTACTCATGGTTTGCAACATAGAAATGTAAATGTTCGGACAATTCATCAAATAATTATTTCAAACTTCTAGCTGTGTTGATGTAATTTGCTTCATTTTTTGAGGCATTTTATTGATGCAAACCATTAAACAAAGTTTCCTGTCATTTGTCCCCCATATTATCAATAGTTATCTCCCTTTCCATAACCATCTTGTCTAGTTGTGCATGTTACTTTTCAAGTCTTAATTTTAAAGAGATTTGAACAAATATATTAATGTGATTTGGGGATTTCTGCATGTCTACCAGTTATTTATTATGAGTTTTTTGGTTGTTGAACAATATATTTTGTGATAAGATAAATGATTTTAATTGATTTAGCTGGTTTCTTTTGAAGTTTGCGAACTTTTCATGATACTTCCTCCAGGGACACAGCTATCATCCTTTGATTATCGTTGTCTACAAATAGAGTCCCTAGTGTAGACAGTGTATCACTTGCAATTTTTATGCCCCCGCCGTAGCGGATGGGGCATTAAGTTTTACCCTTATCAGTCTGAACGTCCTTTCTCTAACTTCAGTTTGCATCAACCAAATTTTATGAAACTTATACACAATGCTTATTACGACAAAACTCAGATCAAGTACAAATTTGGGTAGCGTCACTTTTACAGTTCTTGAGTTATATCCCTTTATAACATTATATTCAAGCGGGGACATCATCTGTGTCCCATGGACACATTCCCCATTTTTGTCTAATAGAAATACACTACGAAATAACTGTGTTCTTGGGCCACATGTATAGTTATAGTGATAATTAGTGAATTACACTACCTTGCCATCAATGTAGTGACAAAATATTGTTTATATTGCTATCGATCAATTACTGAATTTCCTGTTCATGAAGATATGAAATTTGGGATTTCTAAGAAAAAAATGTATAGGTCAGAAGGGACTGGAAAAATTAGTAAAATTTTATGATTATAACAATTTATATTTAGAATGAACATGTCAAACAAATGGGGGGAAAAATAAAAGATAAAACATTTGTGATGATCTGTTGTTTTAGGAAATGAAAGATGCTTTGACAGATGAGGCATCATACCTGCAAAGAAAATATCCATCCATAGCAAATAGAAATGGTACATTATTCTTAGCTAAGACTCTTAACAGGGTATGTATAACAATATGTAAATAATGATGTACACTATATTAAGATAGTATTGAAAAATTATATTCTTTAGGAAAATGTACAAACATGTATTTAATAAGAAAGTAAAACCTTTGCATTCCTGAAAAAGCCTTTCATCCATGTAGATCAATTTGAATGATTGTTCCTTTAAATATACATTAGAAAATCTGATGTTCAATAGTTGTAGTTTGTTGATGTGGTTCATAATTGTTTCTCGTTTTTTATATAGATTAGACCGTTGGTTTTCCCGTTTGAATGGTTTTACACTAGTAATTTTTGGGGCCCTTTATAGCTTGCTGTGCGGTGTGAGCCAAGGCTCCGTGTTGAAGACCGTACTTTGACCTATAATGGTTTACCTTTATAAATTGTGACTTGGATGGAGATTTGTCTCATTGGCACTCATACCACACCTTCTTATATCTATTTAATCAGGGAAAGCACTCAAAAATCAAATATAAAAAAAAGATATGATTGTCAGGTGTACATGTCTGTCTGGCAGGTTTCATCTGACCGCGACCTCATTTTCATGGTTCATTGGACATTTTTTGGTTTTTGTGGTTTGATATTATAAGCAATTGGTCAATTATATTTAGTGTATGAAACAATTGTGAGGTGTACATGTCTGTTTTTTTTATTTTTGAAAATTTACGATTTCCGGGTTTTGTTCATTTCCGTTATCTGTAACCGTCAATAGTTTAGTTTCATTCAAAACTTCCTTTTGCAAATTTGTCGTATTTCTTTGAGTAATTTAACCAAAATGATTAAGTCGACATATTCTGCTGCTCTATGATGACAACAGTATCTTCTGCGAATAGAGATTGATTACAGAAGAACATGAAATACTCGGGTTACGAGTAATAGGTGGTATCCAAGAACGCAAATCGAGGTATGGCACACATTTCAGTGATTTGAAAACCATTTTTTTTTTTTATTTAAACAATGACTTTGTGCCAGGAAATTTGGATGATATCCAGACGCAAGAATCGTGGAACACATTGGTACAAAAACATGACTGGAATGAAGAAATTGACACAAGAACAAATTAACTTATGCGATTTATAGTCGTATATATATTTTTGATCTTTTGAGTACAAGCAGTCGGCCAACGTACAAAATGTATTAAAGAAAGGCTTAGCCCTTAGATTTACCCCAAGGCTGTCGTTTTTTTGTTGACAAACATCAAACACTTTCTGTCACCAGCCCCTCAATAGTTTCATTAAACAACTTCTTCCTTTTGGTTAAGTTCATGTTTTACATTGTAATTTAATAAAATAAAAACAATTTGCACATTGCATAAGAATCTTAAAAGCATCAACCCTAGTATTTTCAACACAGTTTGAGTTTTCATTTCACTATGTACATAAATGTACTCATAATTCTTGTGTTGCATACACCACATTTCATGGGCACTACAAACCTTAGCTTAGAAAGCAAACCTATTTGATGTAGGTAGTCTAAAAGAGGGCATTTCTTCTTGTTTTTGCTATTTACTTAAAATAGGTTTCTAAAGCAGCAATTACATGCAGAACAGTCGTTACCAATCAGAAATATTTATTTAAGAATTTGAAAAAATTTGTAGAATTCCTTATATAAACATGACATAAGCTTATTATTACCCTTGCTTATGAAGAACTCATTGTAAAGGAGTTACTGAGGAATAAAAATTAAAAAATAAAATCCACCCACCCACCCACCCCATTTTTTTCAAACATTTGGATGAAAATCTAATTTTAGTTGGCCTAACAGACTTTCAACATGAATTCATTGATAAGTAAAACAGGCTAGACATTTCTGTGTGTGCACTCTTGTTAATTGTTAATTGTCCTATATTAGTTATTTATCTTAACTCCTTTAGATTTCTAGGGATATGATTGGTTAAAGGACTACACGTGGTGACTAAATATATTTGATATAGGGTGTCCTAAAAAAATACGGGGTTAGTATGGAGTTACTTCCCTTTCAAAACAAAAAAGAAATCTGAAAGGTTTCAACAGACGAAGAAATTGATAATGAACGATTGAAATAAATTCATAAAACAAATTTAAAGCTAACAAGTTGTTATTGTTGGCGTTTGTTTTTTGTATAGACAAATGGAAGTAGGTTCTTAATACTAAGTATTGAAGACTTAATCACTTTGATAGGCCGCTAGTCTAAATACCACGTGAAGATAGTCGGTAAGATAAATTCGTTACGCAGTGTGCTAGGGACCTAATATGATATATATGGGGTCAGTAAATTCCATATGGGGATTAGCTTTGCTCTCACCCCATATAGAATTTACTGACCCTCTATATATATCGTATTAGGTCGCTAACACACCATGTAACTAATAATATAAAGTTGAATTCTTTGATTAGTCGTATTTACGTCATGCCAGCTAACAAGTTGGACTTAGTCAATTTAGTAGTATAGATATTCAGAATTGAAGGGCATGAGACAAATATAAAATTGAACCAAAGAATGGCTTTGGAATGGCCTTGTCTTGTCATTGTTCTTCAGATTTGCTTAAATCTTACTACAGATAATGATACTGCATATTCTCATTATCATTTTGCTGTTCCAGAAACTGGATTAATAAAATGTTTATTTTGAAAAATAAAGTAAAATATTAATGAATATGTATATGACAGCTCCATGGTATTCACCCTCCCACAGATGTAAAGACCAAAATACTCACTATAAATATTTCCTATCATTACAGTTATTGATGCATCACATTAGGGACTGTTTGCCAGAATTAAAGACAAGAGTAAATGTATTGATTGCCCAGTTCCAGTCACTACTCAATTCATTTGGTGAACCAGTTGATGACAAAGTAAGTCCTCCTGTATTATTTGTAAAGATTATAAAGAGTTGTTTAAGTATGTGCATGGAAATATGATTTTGAACAACTTGATATCTATAACTTTTTTATATTGATGTCATGTCTTCAGATATTGGTTGGAGTCTCACAATTTTTTTTTTTGAATTTGAAAATCTCTTATGAAGAACATTATTAGAGATTTGAAATCTCCTAAAATCACTCTCACTCTTCCTTTTTTCTCTACATTTAATTGTTTTTCTTGAAAAAATGGACAAATTATTGCAATGCACTGTTTTATTACATAATAGAAAGTTAAAGCAACCTGACTTCTTGTTATATTAATTGATTCACCCCCTGGACGTCAATCAATTAATTATAAATTGGTTCATTGATGTTTAGGATTATTTTAAATGTTGATAGGAAAATATTTCAGTGTTCTCCCCAGGATTTTTGGATAGCACCAGGGTAACGCGTGTGAACAGCTTGGTGAAATGATTCATACAATCAGTTGTGTCGCGTGGCGTCGCTATATTTCTAGTTACTGCAGTTTTTATATCTCTTGTTTTGTTTTAATACTGTGGTACTGTGTTATGTCAGAATATTATTGGTTAAAAAGATCAATAAACAGTTTGTATACTTTTAATATTTTTTAAAAATAATTAAAACATGATTCATTACATAATATTCATCTAAATTTAAAGTAATTAAATCTTTTACAAAATCCATGATCAATAAAAATAAAATATCATTCAAACAGGAACATATATATTTTTTATATTGTTAGATATACTGTTCCCAGATTCAAAAGAGAACAAAAATGTTCAATTTAAAAAAACTTTCTAATTTCTAGAAAGAAAGTTGTTGTATGTGAAAGGATTCCTGTCATAAGGAGAAATAAAATTAACAAGAACAAAATTGTGTTATAATTTGAACCAGTTTCTATCTTAAATTTTAATAAAAAGAAATTTTTCATAAATTTTAAAACATTTTGCCATATTTCATGTACATGTAAATATCAACCTTTCTTGTCTTTGGTGATAATCAAACATAGATACAGACTTAATACTGCACTGAAATCTAAATCTTTATTTGTCATGATCCATTTAGAAAGAATTCCTAAATCTATAGATTAAAATAGGTCTATAGATCTATAAGTAACCATATTCAATGTCAACAACAAAGTCTCCCTATTTTCCCGCCTAAATGACAGGAAGTAGATATAAATAGATTTAACATGTGCTTATGGATTAAATTTGTAAGATTACTTCTGTTATTCATTAATTATCATATGGATATAGATATCCAGTTTGAAGGTACAGTCAAGCATTTTATTTATAAAATAGAATAGATTGCAGTTAATTGTAAATAATCTTGAATATTCTACGTGAACTAACTGGGTCATGTGGTCCTTCCCCTTTGAATTACTTGTTGACAGTTTGAAAACGGAATATCATGCAATAACTATTTCATAAATAAAGATAATTTTGGCCATGGTTTAATCAGAGACATATAAAACTATAATATAAGTATTGAGCTAACTTTATAATGTACAAAATATGTACCGTCGTGTGTACAACTATCGGGTCAACACGGTTTGTGTACAAAGTATTTGCCGACTTGTCAGGTGGTGAGTGAAGCCTTAAAATAGTTATCTTGATCATAAAGTTATGATCTCTAAATTAAAACACAAAAGAATCATGTAACAAGTGTTAATTACATCGATTAAATCCAATCAACAAAGGTTAACCTCATAAAGGTAAATCGATCACGTGGTGTAAACAATCCGTGTTGAACTGGTTTGAACTGGTCAAATTTCGCCTGGAATTTTATACCGCACGGAAAAGATTTAACAAGTCGTTTAAAACTTTACCGATTTACGATTTTTTAACTGAAAATTTTAGCACCACGGAGAAAAATTATACATCGCGGTAAGAACAATACCACCACGGTAAAAAATTATACATCGCGGGCCCGCGGTCCTTTAAGGGCCTGGGGAGAACACTGTATTTGAAACAGTCATGATTTTTATTTAACATAAAATCTTTAAAAAAAATGTGAAATGGGTTTTGCAACATATTTTAGCTAAAATCTATTTCACACTGGAGATTTGATAAGTTAACACTTATGCTGCCATGTGAAGGTTTTTTAAATGACTGAATAATTAAAATGAAAGAAGGAATTTTGTGCAGACCTGAATTTACTCACAATATAAGTTTTTTCATCTGTTTTAAATTAAATCAAATTAGTCGTGTGTATTACATTAGCAGACACTAATAAACCTGGTATGAGGATTTGTAATTAAAAATTAAAAATGTTTTAAGTAATGTCTTTAAGTGCTATGAGGTAATACACAAAAGTTTGAGCTTGAAAGGAAGCAAATGTCTGACAAATTTTTGTAAGTTAATACAAAATGCTATTTTAAAGCAGGTTTATCAGCTATGAACAGTTTATTTAGCCATTTAGTGGTAAGAATAAATTTCAGATATTAATTGTTGTATGTTGACATTTTTCAGAGTCAGTTGTTACTACAGATTATCACAAGATTTGCAGCAGCTTACTGTAATACCATAGAGGGAACAGCTAAAAATATTGAAACCACAGAATTGTAAGTGATATTAGGGGAGTTGATAAAGTTTCAGGGGGAAATGATAATGAACATTTGTATGAAAAAATATAAGTAACCCAGAGAGACACATTGTTTCTATAATGTCCTAATAACAAAATATAACTACAGGACTTAAAATCTGAAAAATGTTTTGTCGTTTTTAAATGAAACAGAAGACAAATATTTGTTTTTTGATAGAATTTTTCCTGTTTTTCACTGCTTTTGGGGGGAGACATTGTTAAACTTTTCAAAACATTGAAAGTGATTTTCCTAGCAAAATCCTGGAAATACATTTTTAGGAACAATCAGAGTTTTCTCTAATACAAAAAATCAAGTTTTAAAATGAAACAAAACTGTTGACATGCAATTTTATTTTCCTCTTATGCACATTTATCAGAGCTTTTGAAAAAAAAACTTAATTTGGCTATTTTATTGCCAAATATACAAATATTCTAGTTTTTATACAACCGCAAAAAATTTTTGCGGTCGTATATTGGTATGACGTTGGCGTCGTCGTCGTCCGAAGACACATTGGTTTTCGCACTCTAACTTTAGTTTAAGTGAATGGATCTTTATGAAATTTTACCATAAGGTTCAATACCACAAAAGGAAGGTTGGGATTGATTTTGGGGGTTATGGTACCAACAGTTAAGGAATTAGGGGCCAAAAAGGGGCCAAAAATAAGCATTTTTGTAACTTCCAGACATAACTTGTGTGTTAGTGTATGGATCTCTCTGACATTGTACCACAAGGTTCCATATCACACAGGGAATGCTGGGATTGATTTTGGGGGGTAATTGCCTCAAAATATTAGGAATTAGGGGCCAAAAAAGGGGCAAAAAACAAGCATTTTTCTAGTTTCATGACAATAACTTGTGTGTAAGTGTATGGATCTTTCTGAAATTGTACTACAAGGTTCCATATCACAAAAGGAAAGTTGGGATTGATTTTGGGGGTTATGGTACCAACAGTTAAGGAATTAGGGGCCAAAAAGGGGCCAAAAATTAGCATTTTTCTAGTTTCCAGACAATAACTTGTGTTCAAGTGTATGGATCTCTTTGAAATTGTACCACAAGGTTCCATATCACACAGGGAATGCTGGGATTGATTTTGGGGGTAATTGCCTCAAAATATTAGGAATTAGGGGCAAAAAAAGGGGCAAAAAACAAGCATTTTTCTAGTTTCATGATAATAACTTGTGTGTAGGTGTATGGATCTTTCTGAAATTGTACTACAAGGTTCCATATAACAAAGGGAAAGCTGGAATTGAGTTTGGGGGTAATTGCCCAAAATGTTTAGGAATAAGGGGCCAAAAAGGGGCCAAAAATAAGCATTTTTCTAGTTTCCAGACAATAACTTGTGTTCAAGTGTATGGATCTCTCTGAAATTGTACTGCAAGGAACCATACCACAAAGGGAAGACTGGGATTGAGTTTGGGGGTGATGAATCATAAGGGGGTTCAAAAAATTTGGGGGGGGGGGATTTTTTTTTTTTTTTTTCCTTTTTTTTCTTTTTTTCCTTTTTTTTTTCTTTTAAAATTTTCCATTTTAAGTTGGTTATTTCTGTTTTATATTTAAAAGCAAATAATAATGATATGGTAGGAGATACACACCAAACAGGATGTGTAAATTATTATATAATAAGTATTGTGCAATAGCAAGAAATTTTCAATTGCACAGTATTGCACAATAGCAAGAAATCTTCAATTGCACAGTATTGCGCAATAGCAAGAAATCTTCAGTTGCACAGTATTGTGCAATAGCAAGAAATATCCAATAGCACAATATTGCGCAATAGCAAGAAATTGTCAATTGTACAGTATTGCGCAATAGCAAGAAATATTCAATTGCACAGTATTGTGCAAAAGAAGATACTTCGTATAAATTGCTTATTTCTTGACCAATTTCAATGGGGTTTTATTCTTGAATTCTTGGGGTTCTTTAATATGCTGATTCTAACAGTGTATTAAGTTTTTGGATTTTGGGCCCCGTTTTTAAATTGGTCCACATTGAGGTCCAAAGGGTCCAAAATTAAACTTTGTTTGATTTCATCAAAAATTGAATTATTGGGGTTCTTTGATATGCCGAATCTAACCGTGTATTTAGATTCTTAATTTTGGTTCCGTTTTCAAATTGGTCTACATTAAGGTCCAAAGGGTCCAAAATTAAACTTAGTTTGATTTTTACAAAAGTTGAATTCTTAGGGTTCTTTGATATGCTGAATCTAAACATGTATTTAGATTTTTGATTATGGGCCCAGTTTTCAAGTTGGTCCAAATCGGGGTCCAAAATTAAACTTTGTTTGATTTCAACAAAAATTGAATATACGGGGTTCTTTGATATGCTGAATCTAACCATGTATTTAGATTTTTGATTTTTGGGCCCCATTATCAACTTTGTCCACATTGAGGTCAAAAGGGTCCAAAATTAAACTTTGTTTGATTTCATCAAAAATTGAATTCTTGGGGTTCTTTGATATGCTGAATCTAACCATGTATTTAGATTTTGGATATTGGACCATCATAGGTGAATGTCCAATTTAAAATTTTTAAGTTCTTAGACCACATTCATTCTGTGTCAGAAACCTATGCTGTGTCAAATATTTAATCACAATCCAAATTCACAGCTGTATCAAGCTTGAATGTTGTGTCCATACTTGCCCCAACTGTTCAGGGTTCGATCTCTGCGGTCGTATCAAGCTGCGCCCTGCAGAGCATTTTATTTGTCAATTATAAAGCTGTCAGCAAATTACAAATTTCCAATTTTGCAACTTTTTCTAAAAAAAACAAGCTTGGTAACCTATGTTTTATTATATGATTTTTCAGAGGTCTCATCTTGGTCTATGGAAATCTCATTGTCACAAAAATGACAATAAGAAGCTGTATTGACCCTGTTGAAATTTTTTGACCTGCATTGCCTTCTTCAGTTGATATTTTGTAAGATTCTGAAGTTTATGAAATGATATCAAGTAAATAGATAACCATTTCTAATTCTATTTCTGGACTTGCAGTATTCTAATAATTATGTTTACATATAAATTACTTGAGAGAATAAACTTATTTAAGAAATAAGGAGTCTCTGTATATGCAATTTTCCAAGCAAGCAACAGTTAGAATGGTTTTGTGTTTTTGTTAAAATAATAAACTGAATCATGCATCAAATGAACCTCGGTGAAAGCTGGTGATGATGAATTCAATAGATCTGACTAAATATGAAATGAACACCAGTGTTCTCAAGCATGTTAAAGTGTCAAAAACATAATGAAACAAATTCATGATATGTGGTTTAGTCTAATTTTCCATTTTTTAGCTTTATAAGGAAAATAAAATATTTGATCTTGTTTTGGGTATTTTCAGATGTGGAGGAGCAAGGATCTGTTACATCTTTCATGAAACTTTTGGTAGAACATTAGAATCAGTAGATCCCACAGGGGGCCTCACAACTTTTGATATTCTGACAGCTATAAGGAATGCTACAGTAAGTTAAACGTAGTTATTAAGGCTATGTCATCTATAACTGATTAACACAACTTACAAATATTGAATACCCTGATAAGTTCTTTTTTATAATGATTCAAATAATTTGTCTCTGTTAATGTTTTTCTGTTTGAACCTGCGGAATTTATAATGCTGCTTTTTACAAAAACAAGTAAATAGAAGATATAGGGTTGTGAATAAAACATTTGTTTTTGTCAGTCATTTTCTGTTACAGTATTCACTATACTCTTGTTTGTAAATCACAGAGTTTGTCACTGAGTGCCATAAGAGGGGCCCACTCCAGTCATGCTTCAGTGGTCCCTAAATAAACAACCAAATTTTTCCCACAAAAGGGGGGCCGGGCACACCCACCCGAAATCTGCCTCTGCTTGCTTGATATTTGTTTTCTTCAAAAAGTACTGTTCTAAATCCATGTTATACATGTCATTCAATCCTAAATCTGAGTCATGCAAGAGTTGACTTTCATACTGAAGAGAGGTATGTTAATTAGCTTTTATAATGCATTAGTAATTCAGATAAAATGTAAATTGATTAATAATTAGATTTTCAAGTAATAAGTTGTTACACATTAAATAATAAACTAATAATAGTTTAGATTAATATTGTTTAAATGTTTGTCCATGGTAATAGTTTTGTAAGTTAGAAATTGATGATAAAGTACTGAATGCCTTACCGGTACATCTGTATTTACATTTTACATGTCTTACATCTTTATTTACAGTCTTGCATCTATATTTACATTTTACATGTTTTACATCTTTATTTAAATTTTAATCTCTTACATCTTTATTTACATTTTACATGTCTTACATCTATATTTACATTTTATATTTCTTATGTCTTTATTTACATTTTACATGTCTTATACCTTTCTTTTGAATTTTGGAATCAATTACACTTTGGCAAATGTCAATATTCAATATGTAATTATATCTTGAATAAATTAACCACATACCTTTTTTTCCATCATATCATCTGAAAATTCTCAAAGAACCTTTCATACTTTAATGATTTGAAGGATGAAATTTCCAACATTTTAAAATCATTTATGTGGTGTTTAATAGGGACCACGACCTGCATTGTTTGTGCCTGAAATATCCTTTGAACTGTTGGTAAAGCGACAAATGAAACGATTAGAAGAACCAAGTTTACGTTGTATAGAATTAGTTCATGAAGAAATGCAAAGAATTATACAACATTGTGGAACACAGGTATAATTTTTTTTTTATTAGAACCAATGTTTAAATTCGATGTGATTTACATATAAAGAAAAATTATGTTCTGGGTATTTGCAAGGGTTTGTTGGAAATTTGTGAATAACTGAAACACATCATTTCTTTTCCATTATATCATCTGATATACATGTAATTATTCATAAATCTAAATGGTTCAAAAGAACCTTTCATACTTTGTCAGTTCCATGATGTAAACAACTATATACCATACAGCCTTCAACTAAGAAAGACCAAACCCATATATAGTAAGCCAAAATGTTGAACAATTCAAACAGAAAACCCAACAGCTTAATGTATGCTAAAAACAATTAACAGAGAAAAAAAAATATTGCAGACATCAACCACTGGAATACTTACATGGTTCATTGGTTAATATTCAGTTTTGTGGTTTGGTCTGTTTCTCAGATACTATAAGCAATAGGTCAGTTATATTTGGTGTATGAAATGATTGTAAGGTGTACATGTCTGTCTGGCAGGTTTCATCTGACCTTGACCTCATTGTTGATTAATACAAGACAGCTGGAAATTTTCAAAATTTTGATGTGATTGCACTGGTTGCTTCTGGACAGTTTTGAGTAGCTAGAATTTTATAAAATAAATATTGTATTTATGTTTTCCTAAATGCTGTTAATTCAAAATTTTGAATTTCTAAGGTCTGTAGAAGTGCTATAGATGTTCTTATGTTCTTTTGAAAAATTGATGTCCTGTTTGTCCTAAATATTCAATGCCACTTTAGGTTCAGTTATGTTACAAGATATATAAGGCTTTGAGCTTTTTATGCCCCACCTACGATAGTAGTAGGGGCATTATGTTTTCTGGTCTGTACGTCTGTTCGTTCGTCCGTTAGTCCGTTAGTCCGTCCGTCCGTCTGTCCTGCTTCAGGTTGAAGTTTTTGGTCAAGGTAGTTTTTGATGAAGTTGAAGTCCAATCAACTTGAAACTTAGTACACATGTTCCCTATGATATGATCTTTCTAATTTTAATGCCAAATGAGAGTTTTGACCCCAATTTCACGGTCCACTGAACATAGAAAATGAAAGTGCGAGTGGGGCATTCGTGTAGTATGGACACATTCTTGATAAGTTATGTCTTAGAAAAAAAGACAGCAAAAGAAGCTCATCCATTCACTTAACAGAACTCAAAGTGGAAGATAATCTGGAGCAGGTTTGTCATTTCTGGCATTGCACAGTAATTTTGTGGATATTCTTGTGCATTTCTGTTGAATTATTTGGCTACAGATACATTTCCTGCTTTCATATTACGATCTCTAGTCATTTTGTCTAGAACTAGTGAGAGAGGTTGCTGGCTATTGACTTGGCATTATGTTATTTTTTAAAGCAGCATTCACCAAAAAAAAGTTCTAGACTGTAACTCAGCACTTATAATCCTAGATAATAAATGGAAATTTGTATGCCCCCACCAAAGCGAAGGGGGCATTAAGTTTTACCCTTGTCTGTATGGACGTAAGTCTCAAAATTAGGTTCTGTTCTCTAACTTTAGTTTGCCTCAACCAAATGTTATGAAACTTATACACAATGCTTTTCCACCAAACACAGATTAAGTTTTGAATTTGGGTGGCATCACTTTCAGCTTTCTCGAGTTATATCCCTTTGTAAAGGAAAGAATTGGCACATTTGCAGTTTCAGCAATCTTATTTTGTCTCAACCAAATGTTATGAAATTTATACTCAATGCCTATTACCACCAAACTTATATCAAGTTTAAATGTAGGAAGCGTCACTTTCACTGTTCTTGAGTTATGTCCTTTTATAAATGGAAAAATTGATAAATTTGCTGTTCCTCACTCTAACTTAAGTTTGCCCCTATCAAATGTTATAAAACTTATACACAAAACTTATCACCACCAAACACAGATCAAGATCGAATTAAGGTGGCATCACTTTCACCCTTCTTGAGTTATATCCCTTTGTTAATTGAAAAATTACAGAATTTGCTGTGTATTTACAAGCGGGGACATCTGTGTCCCATGGACACATTCTTCATTTATTTATATATATGTTTTTACAGCAAGAGATGCTTCGATTTCCAAAGTTACATGAGAAAATTGTAGATGTAGTCACAAATCTTTTACGAAGAAGATTACCTCCAACTAACACAATGGTAAGATTTACAAAGTCAAACAAAAACAAAAAGTACTATTGACACGCCGTTGATATTTAAGTTTGTTGTTGCATTTGATAGAAACCACATATCATACTCAACATTCCATCTCAGTAATGCTCTTATGACTGAAAATTTTCTATCAAATATTAAGTTTTTGAATTGTCTGTTTATGGAGTATTTTTTTCAAATAACTTTGCATATGGTTACCACATTTAAGATCCAGCCTAGCATCCAAGTTTAATAAAAAGCAGGATGATATACATATATGTCAACATGATCTCAAAATGGTCGAAAGGTTAGCAGATTGATGTTAAACATTCATCTATCAAAGAACTTTTGTATGGCATAATTTTAAGTATTTGAACAAGTTTCATTGAGGAAATATTACAGTGAAATTGAAAGATTACATTAATCATGAAACCATGCAACATAAAAAAGGGAAATGAAAAGTTTATATTGACTCGAGACCACTATTATGGAAACTATGTATGAAAAATATTAAGAAAATAGTAACAACTTTAAAAAATGTTTATTTCCTTTTACCAGGTAGAAAATTTGATGTCCATTGAGTTAGCCTATATAAATACAAAACATCCAGACTTTACAGAAGCACACTTAATACATAAAGCATTGTCAGAAGGCAATAGTTTAGGTCATTCCTTTGACCATCATAGATCTATCGAACAAAATAGAGTGCAAGATTCTAGACCAAAGCAGGTGAGTACAAATAATATGGATTGAGGTAATAGGTATAAAACATTAGAATATGACTTATCAGATCAATATTTGACCATAGATTACAAGATTCTAGACGAAAGCAGGATGAGTAGAAATAATTTGAAATTGAGGTAATACATGTATATAATGTTAGAATATAACTTATTAGATCAATATTTGTCAATACAGATCAGTTGCATGTGGCATAGCATGTGAGTTTAGACTGTCTGTACTAATACGAAAAATGTACAGTCAATTAAAGATGCTCTATAGAGCACAGTTATTACAAGAAATTTAATACATGATAATTGCTGGTTTGTAACAGAATATAATATAATAATTTTTAAAACCTTTTAAAAAGACATCATGAATTACCCAAAAATATTGGACATATATATTATAACAGAATACAACACCATATCAGCTAAAGATGATAACACGAAAAGTGTTTCAGTTATTCAAAAGAGGTATACATTTAATTTCTATTTATTCAGAAAGATATTTTATCAATCTTTTGTCTATCTGAAACAAAAGCAACTGGGTTATAACCCTTATTTTTTACAACCAAAAAATTGTGTTGGGAACTTGGGACTGAGATAAATGTGAATTTAGGATAAAGAAATATTTCTTTTACAGCCCAAAATAATTGCACATCTGCACACAACATTTTAAATGCATTCTATTTTTCTTGTGACATATGTAACTGATTTAATCTATCCAATAAGTATTACTGTGAAGGACTTATTGCTAGGAATCATAATTATTTTACTCATCAGTTCCCTAAAAATTTGTCAGATTGATGCATGTATACTGTTGATAGTTGAAGGGTACATTATCTTGAGATTTTCTGAATAAAATGGTCAAACTTTTTCAGAGTGCACATGAAGCGGTAACAACCAAAGGATGGAAGTTAGGTTTTGGAAGATCTGATGCTGATAGTACATCAGAACAGGGATCCAAACCAGGAAGTGCTTCTAGTAGTGTAGTTAATTCACCAGCACATTCTAGGAAGGGTATTAATTTACTTGATAATGTGGTAAGCTTTTATAATTGAAATCTTTTTAAATCTGTTGTTATCTAGACAATAAAAATATACCAGCTATCAACCAATCAAAATCAAGGATACTTGTATAAGGTGTAATTATAAGTGAAAATTGTTAAACTGACAGTAAATTTATGTGGCTAGAAATGACAATGTTTACAGCCCATGACAAACAATACCACTTTCAATAATAAAAAAAGGAATGTGACACATATCATTCATCATGTTTTCTGTTGTAGCCAAATCAACAAACAACAAGGAAACTTTCCCAAAGAGAACAGAGGGACTGTGATGTAATAGGTAAGGTTATTAATACAATGAAAATTTGTTCTAGATCACAATAAAATAAGATGAGTTTCAAAAATATTAAGACCCAACTAAACATATTTTACCCTGCCACATTCTTTATGTTCATGTCCAAAATCTGAAGGCTGTAATTTAGTGGTTGTTGTTGATTCTTTTCTGTCATATACGTTTTTATGCCCCCGTTGTAGCGGTGGGGGCATTAAGTTTTACCCTTGTCGGTCTGTACGTACCGCTACACGTACGTACGTCAGTCCGTACGTCCCAAAATTGGTTTCCGTTCTCTAACTTGAATTTGCCTCAACCAAATGTTATGAAACTTATACACAATGCTTATTATCACAAAACACAGATCAAGTTTGAATTTTGGTGGCGTCACTTAAACCGTTCTAGAGTTATGCCCTTTATAAATGGAAAAATTGCAAAATGTTTAGTTTCCGTTCTCTAACTTAAGTTTGCCTCAACCAAATGTTATGAAACTTATACACAATGCTTATTACCACTAAACACAGATCAAGTTTGAATTTTGGTGGCATCACTTTAACTGTTCTAGAGTTATGCCCCTTTATAAATGGAAAAATTGCAAAATTCTTATTTTCTTCTAAATATCAAGTAATTTTTAAATTTGGAGTTATCTTCCTTTGTCCATGATTATAGTTGAATCAACTACAATCAATGCTTTATTTGTAAATTGTATTGTTACAAATTAGGCTGTTAGATTTCTCTTTGATTTGTTTAACATCTGTCATGTGGTGGCCTTTTGTAGCTGGCTATAAATTATTGGTTTTTTTCTGATTGTTGAAGGCTTTATGGTGACCTATAATTGCTTATATCCACATCATTTGAACTCTGGTTGATACTTATCTCATTGGCAATTATATCACTTTTCCTTATTTTTATATGAATTATTAAATATGGTGCCAGCTTACACATGTTTTACCATATGAACAAATTAAAGTGATAACTAATCCATTTGTATGTTATTTTTCAGAGAGATTAATAAACAGTTATTTCCTAATAGTCAAAAAGAATATACAAGATAATGTTCCAAAAGCTATCATGCATTTCTTGGTAAACCATGTGAAAGACAATTTACAAAGTGAATTAGTTAGTCAATTATACAAGAAAGAAGAAATAGATTATTTATTAGAGGAATCAGAACACATGGCTGCTAGGAGAAAAGAGGCACAAGAAATGACACAAGTAAATTTACAATTACTGAGGGGGGGATATATATATAAATAAGAAGATGTGGTATGATTGCCAATGAGACAGCTCTCCAATATATGCTTTGTTTGTACACTCAGTAGCAAGAGTCAATTTTACTCAGATGATTGTCCTATTTCCATTTTGTTGATCAAATATATTTTTGAAAACTTTACATTGCATTGCTGTTTCAAACACCAGGGGGTGTATCCTCCTCTATGTCCAGAACAACTTCTTAATCCTTTGTTTGATTCACTTGCAACTTTGTTGAATTGTTTATCATGTTATGCAAATATCACCATGTGAAGGATTTTTTTATTCTGTTAAGTTTATCAAGAGTTTTCACCCCTTTTACCTTAGAAATTTTTATCTTTTTTTATTCAGTTTTTGCAACTCATCCTACATGGTTTATCATGTCTACATGTTACTTAGTACATTTTTATATCCTTATACATATTATGCTGATGTACATGTGGTAACAACAACAACAACAACAATACTTTATTTTAAGAGGGTTACACAGTTAGCATACAACTAATCTTCCCTGAGGCCCTCATCATAGAAAAAGCATAAACAAAAATGCAAACATATACATGGCATACATTAGTATAAAAGTCAAGTACATGTATAATGATAATGTTCAATACAACTGCATAAAATGTTATGAAAATATAATAAACATAATAAAATAATTAATATCCAATATTTTTTCAACTGGTTGATTTCAATAAATGATCTGTTATTTTGTATTTGAAAGAATTAACATTTGTAATATTTCATAACGATATTGGCAAATTGTTCCACAAGAATGGTCTAGAATACATAAAAGATTTCTTGAACAATTCTATTTTTGGTTAAGGGAGTATGACGTTTCCTTGAACAGCATTTCTCAAGGGGTATGGATTTCTGTCTGAAACATAATGAAACTTGCTAGTAAGATATGATGGGCATCATTTTTGAAAAGTTACGATGTTCCCATCAATTTAGTTTTCTAGAATTACAAAATGTATGCCCCTTTTCAGCTTAAAAATTTTACCCTGTCCAGCACCAACCTTATCATCACAACTCCTCCTACATGTTTTATCTTATCTACACAAAACTTGGTAGATTGTTAGATCCCTTTACGTAGATGTGCATGTTGGTAGGATAAACCAGTCCTTTTGGAGATTTTTTTTAAAGTAATGCCCATTGAACTTAGACATTTTGACAATTTCCAGCTCCTACCTTGTCATCGTAACTCCTCATTATATCTTTATGAAATTCAGTATATTGTAAGATCCCCTTTTATGTAAATATGCATGTATGAAGGAGCTACATATAGCTGAGGCAACATTAAATCAAACACGAGAAAAATGTCAAAATATATATTATTAGCGTCTTTGATTTCCTATATTTCATCAGTCACTAGCATAGTCAAATGTTAATTTGGGATGCAGGGTATAGGTCCAGCTTAGCGGACAGTTCAGTTTTTATGCCTCCACTGTAACGGAGGGGGCATTAAGTTTTACCCTTGTCCATCTGTACGTCTGTTCGTCCATACGTCCTAAAATTGGTTTCTGTTCTCTTAACTTTAGTTTGCCACAACCAAATGTTATGAAACTTATACATAATGCTTATTACCACAAAACACAGATCAAATTTGAATTTTTGTTGGCGTCACTTTTACCATTCTAGAGTTATGCCCCTTTACAAATGGAAAAATTGCTGAATTTTTCGTTTCCGTTCTCTCACTTTAGTTTGCCTCAACCAAATGTTATGAATCTTATACACAATGCTTATTACCACAAAACACAGATCAAGTTTGAATTTTGGTGGCGTCACAGTGTTCCAGCTTGAATCTCAGGGCAGAAGGGTGCTAGTTGTCTGAATGGGCACTTTAGTGTTATAACCCAGATTTTAAGGGCAATGTTGGACAGTGTATAAATTACCTTGAATATTACTAGGCTCATGCAGCTGGAGAACATTAGTTGTATTTAAACCATATTCAGAAATTAATGTGTTCTTGATGTTGGTTCCAGTAAGAATTTTTTTCATCAAATTATCATTCCATGAAGCAAAGCATATCATTTTGATGTTAATCTAAACAAAATTGTAAATTTGCTAAGGAAAATAATCATCATAAATTTCAATGTTTTATAACTTAAACCAAAATAAACAAGTATTTTTGAAAGATGGAGTTATACATGCAAAATTGAATGTTTAATGTAATTAAATTATCTACATTTAAATTACTTGTTCAAACATATAGTATATATGTTATTGAGAGTTATCTATTATCATTTGAATTGTTACAAAAAAAGTATTTTTAAGTGCACTTAAAAGTGCTCCTCAGTAAGGAGTTTTATAAATATAACAGGTGAGACAGGAGATGATCATATTATATTGATGCAATAATATATTGCAGAAGGTATAAACAGTTACTTTTTTCTCCATCATTGTTAAAAATATATTTGTTGAGTGCTCCTATGTCAGGAGGATTATAAAATACAAGAAGTAAAACAGGAAGTGAATCTTGTTATGTTCAAAGTACAAATTTCTTTGATTCTTCTTTAAATTTCATACTCATGGTTATGAAACAAAACATTTTTCACCAATTAAGTCAAAACTATGTATGCCTTTAAAATTGTTTAAGATTTTATTTTTTATGTTATGCCTACTGAAATAATTTTTTTTATGGTGTACATGCTGTACATAAACATTACAAATGGATAACATGTGAACATTTCATTCTGTATTAAATAGCTAGTATTTGTTCAATTATCTTAAATCCACTAATTAGCAGTAAACAATCATTAACAAAGGTGATAAAACTGCCAAAACATTAGGTATTCAACTTAATCCCATTGTCAGTTAATTAGTGTTACACCATCAGGTAACAATTTTACCGGAAACGCCGGTAGGCATGAAATTTGGAAATTTTATTTTTTTAAAAAGGCAGAGGGGGGACATTCTTTTACTTCGGAGGGCAGAAGGGCGGGCCGCCCTTCTATTTAGGGCAGGCAGGAACACTGCGTCACTTTTACTGTTCTAGAGTTATGCCCCTTTACAAATGGAAAAATTGCTGAATTTTTCGTATCGGTTCTCTTAAGTTTGCCTCAACCAAATGTAATGAAACTTAAACACAATGCCTATTACCACAAAACTCAGATCAAGTACAAATTTGGGTAGCGTCACTTTTACCGTTCTTGACTTCTGTCCCTTTATAACATTATATGTAAGCGGGGGCATCATCTGTGTCCCATGTACACATTCCCCATTTATTAGTCGAAGTCGAAGGGGACTTTAGGTTTGCACTCTGTCCGTCTGTCTGTCCGTCCGTCTGTCTGTCCATCCGTCAGTCTGGCAACTCAGCTTTCCACACTTTTTTTCTTCGTTCTTGAAGATATTGATTTGATATTTGGTATATATTTTTATCATGACAAGTTATAGATCAAGTTCGAATTTTGTTCCAGTCTGATGATTTAGTCCAGAGTTATGGTCCATGAAAAAACTCCATAACTAATGTTAGAGTACTATGTTAAACCATATAATCTGTACAAAGGGAGATAACTCATTTTTAAAAGACATTCTTTGGTAAATTGTTTGAGGAATTTTGTGGCAGGTTTATATGTTATTTTGTATAAACTTATTTTCTGAATGCTACATGTATATATATATATATATTTTTATTAAGTGAAATCCTTTAATTAGATAATAATCTATTTTTATTAAGGTATATATTTCATTACATTACATTGTGTAGATAAAAGTTGTTGACATTTTATAGGTAAGTTACAAATCTATATTAGCTTGTGACAAATGAAAGAAAAAATATTTGGAAATATTAATTATATTTGATTGTAATATGAAAATAGATATACATTGTATTACATCATATCTAATGTTAGAGTGTTATAGGTTTTCCACACTTTTTTTCATCATGCTTGAAAATATTGATTGACAATTGGTAAATAGTTTTATCATGACAAGTTACAGATCAAGTTCAAATTTTTGTTTCGGTCTGTTAATTTTGTGCAGAGTTATGGTCCTTGGACTTGAAAAAATTCACTCATATATTCAGTTTTCCACACTGTTTTTAGTCATGCTTGAAGATATTGACTTGATATTTTCTTTTTGTTTACACCATGACAAGTTATAGAACAAGTTAGCATTTTGTTCCAGTATAATGAATTTTACCCGGTAGGGGACTATGTATTGCCATGCAATACTCTCAGAATGCTTGTTTATTTTTTATTATAATCAGCTGAATATACTAACCCTGTGCAATCCTTAGACATAAGAATGGAATGAAAATTCTCGTACTCACAGATAAAAATTTTTTTACCTATCTGTCTTATTGTATAAAAAATATATAAAAACAAAAATTATGAATATATATTATAACTGTATTTTTTGGTAGAGCAATGACTTGAAAGCTACTGAAAATATTTGTATGATTTTTAAAGTTTTTCCTCAGATTTAGAAACTTTCAAGTATGACATATATTTTATCTTTTCAGGCATTACAGAGAGCTAGTCATATAATCGGAGAAATACGAGAAACTCATCTGTGGTGAATTATGAATATTGTATACTAAGCCCCTGACTTCATGTATTAACTTGCAACAAGAATTACAACAATAACAGATATGGGTCCAGTTATATGTTTGAAGAGTGTTGTAAATGTTGAATCTGAATGTTGTATTTTGTGGAATATTTAATTTTACATATTAATGATTCTAATGGACAGCTAGTTAGGAGATTAATGTTATTTAATATTTGCAAGCTTTAAATCATAGATTTGAGGTTACTGTCCACATGTTTAATTATTGAAAATATGACAATTAACCAACTTCTAAATGATAAATAGAAATGAGGGCAAACCATTGCAGAATACTCCTGTGGTATTACATTGTGTCATGAAATTTATACAATGAACTAGTGAACAATGTCCAGCCAGAATTTGCATTACAAATCCCATTTTATTTAATTTTGTATATCCCAATGCTTTGTAATTGTGATTACCATTAATGTGGCTATTATAAGGATGTTTTACAAATGATCTGATGTTAGGGTTAGCTTGATGCGTGTATGAACTAAACAAGGGAGATAAATTCATAATTTTCTAAATAAATTGATAATTTTTGCATCATGACATACAATTTACACTTGCTGGCTTGTCTTTAATTTTGCGTTAAGGTCCCAAGTGGTAGTATTTTTGTTGTCATATAGACCATCTTGTTTTCATTATTCTGAGTTCATCTGGCTTTTTTGAATTAATAGAAAATTTTGCCAGTAACCCATACTTTTCTTTTCATAATTTCATTTGATACATTATAAACTACGTTCCTTTAAAATCTTGTAATTTCTCAAAATTTCTCAAAAGATTTCAACAATGAAAACATCCTAATACAAAGTATGTGAAAAATTAAGATAACTCCTGTTTTCCTGTCAAATTTGTATATGCTTAAATCTTGAAAAAAAAAGCATATGGACATATTTTTTTCTGGCCTATGGCCCTTAATATTAGGTATTTAGGTATTTAGGCAATTATCTTTTTTACCATTATAGAAAATATTTCCTTAAAGTTGGGTCTGTGTATTTGTGTGCTGTATTTGATTGACCAAGTGTCACAAGAGCATGGATGCAATTATGCTAGTAAATTTTGTGCTGTAAAAATTAAAAGTGCTATTTTTATGATTGAGTTTTTTTTAACATATTTGCTAATTGTACTACTGTAATATTCAAAATTAGTACTAAGTTCAGAATTATTTTGTTTTGATGAAGAAATGTTATGCTTAATTTGTATAACATGAATAAATTATCTATTTATCACTAAATACAAGACAAACATAATAAATAAGAATAATGAATATACCTCTACAAATGTAGCAATACTAATTGTATCTTCTAAGACCTCAAATTAGTGTCTGTAATTATTCAGACAGGTTAGATATAGCTAGTAGTCCATAAACCTTGGAATTACCTTTATTTAGACAAGAACTAACAATACTTAATATGTAGTGATATTGGTTTTGAAAAAATAACCAAAATTGACTACTCTGGTTTCTGAAGTATTTGCTATTACTAATGGATATTATTAGTGGTAAATTGTACTGTATTATAAAATACTAACAGCTATAAATCGTTTTATCATATTCTATGACATTTTGTTCATAAAATTCCAAAAAACCATTGTACGTAAATATTTATGCATTAGATATTCATATAACAGTTGTATCCATAATAGGTGTTGTCAATTTTTTGCATAAAAGTCCTAGAATAAGAGTTGTCAGGGAAAATAAAATAACTACACCACCAAAAATACATGTATGGTACCCAGTGCCTGATTTCATTTCTGAAATGAATATGAGTAAAAATGTTTGTGTATGATAAAAATTTCCATTAGAACTTATTATTGTACATAAACAATTCAGCATTACATTTAGAAATACACCTATATATCATATGTCAGATTGGTTGTCATCTTTTATTAACCTTTTAGTATTAAGATTGCATAATCTAAACAGGAAAACATATTAGCTATATTTCTTTTGACAATCTATGTGTATTCTTCTTTCCTTTTTTGGTTTTTGGTGCATTATTTTGTAATTATTCATTATTCATAACACTGACATTTTCTGTCCTGCTTTTAGTAAGGAAGCAAACTAGAATTATGAAATTTCCTAAACTGTTGCTAAATGATTATTTTTGATTTGTCAATTTGTTCTTCTAGTCCTTAAGAACTTTTTTTATATATTTCTTCTGTGATTATCTATGAAAATTGAATTTTTAGATAGGCTTCTTTTTTTGTTTATACAGATTCAGTATGTTGGTTTTCAAATGTAAATTGATATGCTATTTTCAGATTTGTATTTCTCTTCAAGTTAAACAGATTACTGCTTTCTGTACTTTCTTTCTGAATACAAGGAATGTATATGAGTTTTTGAATTAATTTAAATCTGTTAAATCTGTATATATTCATGTGTTTTTGATGTACAATGTAGATATGTATACACATCTTTTCCACACCGGTAATGTACATCTGAAAATAAAATTTTAAGATTTATTCAGAAGTGTTAATGCCATAATTATTACCTCCTGTTTGCTGA
Organism: Mytilus californianus; assembly: GCF_021869535.1. Taxonomy (NCBI): domain Eukaryota; kingdom Metazoa; phylum Mollusca; class Bivalvia; order Mytilida; family Mytilidae; genus Mytilus; species Mytilus californianus. The sequence goes on along the minus strand of NW_026262581.1, from coordinate 94,617,077 downwards.
TTGAATGAGCATGCAGAAAAAGAAGAACTTGGAAGAGTATAAAGATTTTATCAGTGACTTTTATATTATCTTCAAAATGAAAACAATAACAATTTTGGTTTTTGTCTCGCCTGTGACAAAAGTCGCAGAATGCGAGACATAGGTATTGCAATCCAGTAACAGGGAGCGTGTAAATTATTTGTTTTTAAAAAGCTTTACATTTCAGGAGTTAGTAGATCTAGATGCTTCATACCTTGTATGCAGATGTCTTATGTTACAAAGTTTCTGTCTGACAATGTCCATTGTCCTTGACCTCATTTTAATGGTTCAGCGACAGCCTTTTTTTTTTATAATGCAAATTTCTCACTTATTATGAAAAATAGGATAACTATATTTAGTATATGGGTTCCTTGCAAGGTCTACATCTCCATCAGACAGGATTCAACTGACCTCGACCTCATTTCATGGATCAGTGATCAAGGTCAAGTTTACATGGTCAAGTCCGTATCTCAGATACCATAAGCAACAGGTCAACTATATTTGGTGTATTGAATGATTGTAATGTGTACATGTCTGACTGGTGGTTTCATCTGACCTCGACCTCATTTACATGGTTCAATGTACACTGTTAATTTTTTCTAATTTGATTTTTTTTCCCCAGATACTATAACCAAAAGGGTCAACTATATTTGGTTTTTGAAATGATTTTAAGGTGCACATGTCTGACTGACAGATTTCATCTGACACTTACCTCATTTTCATGGTTCATTGGACAATGTTTAAGTAATAGGTCAATTATATTTTGTATATTGAATGTTTGTAAGGTGTACATGTATCTGGCAGGGTTTATATGATCTTGACCTCATTTTCATGGTTTATTGGTCAATGTTAATTTTTCATGGTTTTGTCAGCTTATCAGATACTATAAGAAGTATGTCAATTATATTGGGGGCAATGTTGTTTTTTGTGCTTATGTAAGTTTCATGGTTATAAGAAATTCACTGGTCAACTATATTGGTCGATAAAATTATTGTATGACAGGGGGGCAGACTAAGGGGCTTAGCACTAAATCCTCTAAATCACAATTATCAATGATCTTCCATAAACTCAATGCTGTTTTCACAATTTGGTTAGTTTCATATACTAAAATCAAATTGATTACACATATAGATACTATGCTAAAAGTCATAACTTCCATAAAATAAATTTAAATTATGTTATGTACTATTTCACATGTTAATTAATTTACAGCATATTTTTATGGCCCCGCAACAAAGTTGTCGGGACCATATAGTTTTACCCTTGTCCGTCATTCCGCAACAAACCATTATACGCAATTTTTGGTATGTGAGTTTTTAAGTTTCGTTCCGCTCTGCTAATTTTTGCCGAAATTACAGGCTTTGGACTTTGATAAATTGTTGAAAATCTCAGTTATACGGACTTTTTTCATAAACGCCTTCAGATATTGGGCTGATTTTTATACGACCGCAAAAAATTTTGCGGTCATATATTGGTATGACATTGGCGTCGTTGTCGTTGTCGTCGTCGTCCGAAGACACATTGGTTTTCCGCACTCTAACTTTAGTTTAAGTGAATGGATCTCTATGAAATTTTACCATAAGGTTCAATACCACAAAAGGAAGGTTGGGATTGATTTTGGGGGTTATGGTACCAACAGTTAAGGAATTAGGGGCCAAAAATAAGCATTTTTGTAACTTCCAGACATAACTTGTGTGTTAGTGTATGGATCTCTCTGACATTGTACCACAAGGTTCCATATCACAAAGGGAATGCTGGGATTGATTTTGGGGGTAATTGCCTCAAAATTTTAGGAATTAGGGGCCAAAAAAGGGGCAAAAAACAAGCATTTTTCTAGTTTCATGACAATTACTTGTGTGTAAGTGTATGGATCTTTCTGAAATTGTACTACAAGGTTCCATATCACAAAGGGAAAGCTGGAATTGAGTTTGGGGGTAATTGCCCAAAACGTTTAGGAAAAAGGGGTCAAAAATAAGCATTTTTCTAGTTTCCAGACAATAACTTGTGTTCAAGTGTATCTCTCTGAAATTGTACTGCAAGGTACCATATCACTAAGGGAAGGCTGGGATTGATTTTGGGGGTAATTGCCTCAAAATTTTAGGAATTAGGGGCCAAAAAGGGGCAAAAAACAACCTTTTTTCTAGTTTCAGGACAATAACTTTGTGTGTAAGTGTATGGATCTTTATGAAACTGTACTACAAGGTTCCATATTACAAAGGGAAAGCTGGGTTTGAGTTTGGGGGTAATTGCCCTAAACGTTTAGGAATTTGGGGCCAAAAAGGGGCCAAAAAACAAGCATTTTTCTAGTTTCCAGACAATAACTGGTGTTCAAGTGAATGAATCTCTCTGAAATTGTACTGCAAGGTACCATACCACAAAGGGAAGGCTGTAATTGAGTTTTGGGGTGATGAATCATAAGGGGGTTCAAAAAATTTTGGGGGGGGGATTTTTTTTTCCTTTTTTTTTCTTTAAAATTTTCCATTTTAAATTGGTTATTTCTGATTTATATATAAAAGCAAATAATAATGATATGGTTTGAATAGGTAAATTAAAATTTTTTAAGTTCTTAGACCACATTCATTCTGTGTCAGAAACCTATGGTGTGTCGAATATTTAATCACAATCCAAATTCAGAGCTGTATCAAGCTTGAATGTTGTGTCCATACTTGCCCCAACTGTTCAGGGTTCGACCTCTGCGGTCGTATCAAGCTGCGGTATTGGTATGTGAGTTAACCATGATGAGTTACAGATCAAGTTTAAGTTTTCGATTTGCTCTGCTAATTTTTGCAGAAATTACGGGCTTTGGACTTTGATAAATTGTTGAAAATCACAGTTATACAGACTTTTTTTTCTATACGCCTTCAGATTTTGCGCTGATTTTTTATATGTGAGTTTACCATGATGAGTTACAGATCAAGTTTATGTTTCGTTCTGCTATGCTGATTTTCATGTCATTTCAACACATCTTGTTAGATCTGCAGTACATCCACTTCCTGTTTCTTGATAGTTTGAAATTTAACTTCTCATTGATCAAGGAAATTTTTCATCAAACTAGTATTGGTCTTGAGAGCTGGATACTATCCATGCATGTTTGTGTCCACATGTGTTGTTGAAATTGCAGATTTTTCAACTTTTTGCGACGGGGCCGTTCGTGTTGTTCTGACACATCTAGTTTTCATTTTTCTTTTACTCAGTATAATAAAATGCTTCACTGAGCGCAGCCTGATACGACCGCAGAGTCGGGGTAAGTTTGGACACAATATTCAAGCTTGATACTGTCTGAATTTGGATTGTGATCAAATTTTTTGACATAATACAGGTTTCTGACACAAAATAAATGTGGTCAAAGATCTTAAAAATTTGAAATGGGACATTTAATTTACCTAGAATGGTCTGATATCTAAAATTTAACAACATGGTTAGATTCAGCATATAAAAAAAACCCAAAAATTTAATTTTAGTTGAAATCAAACAAAGTTTGTAAAGAGGTAACTCTAATGCAAAAAAAAAACCCAAACAAAGAATAACCAATTCGGAGTATAAAAATTTATTACCACTGAACCCTTTGATATACACTGTTATAATATTATATATTTTTAAATCACAGTATTTGATGTTTTCAGAAACAGCTAAAAAATATTTCATACTAGAACTAGCAAACAAATAGCAAAAAGTACCAACATAAAGAAACAAAGTTAAAGTAATTGTCCATTAACCAGGAAACCCTTGTTTTTTTCCCCTTTTTTGCCCCTAATTCCTAAACAGACTGAGCCATAACCCCCCAAAGCCAATCCTTACCATCCCTTTGTGGTGTGGAAACTTGTACAATTTCAGACAATTCCATACACTGTTCCACAAGTTATTGTTTGGAAACTAGAAAAATGCTTATTTGGGCCCCTTTTTGACTCCTAATTCCTTAACCGTAGGGACCATAACCCCCAAAATCAATCCCAAACTTCCTTTTGTGGTTTCAAACCTTGTGTTTAAATTTCATAGATTTATATTTACTTATACTTAAGTTATTGTCAAATTTCCAAAGGAGTTTGCAACCATAATAACCCATTTAAATACATCATAAAAGTCTTAAAATAGAAAATGACATACATAATCATGGTTAAAATTAAATTACCTTGCATTTTTAAAATAGTAACTTCTAAAAATAAATTGACAGCTAATCACCTCAAGACAATACAACATTTCTTTATACATAATTTAAAAGCAGTGTAAGGGAGGTAATTCAAACACATTGTCAATGTTGTTTTTGAATGTGTTTGAATTACCTCCCTTACACTGCTTTTAAATTATGTTTTGTACTTAAGTAATTGTCCATTAACCTGGAAACCCTTGTTTTTCCCCCCTTTTTTGCCCCTAATTCCTAAACGGTTTGAGCCATAACCCCCAAAGCCAATTCTTACTATCCCTTTGTGGTATGGAAATTTGTGGTATAATTTCAGACAATTCCATACACTGTTCCACAAGTTATTGTCTGGAAACTAGAAAAATGCTTATTTGGGATCCTTTTTGGCCCCTAATTCCTAAACTGTTGGGACCATAACCCCCAAAATCAATCCCAACCTTCCTTTTGTGGTGATAAACCTTGAGTTTAAATTTCAAAGATTTATATTTACTTATACTAAAGTTATTGTCCTGAATCCAAATGTCTTCGGACGATGACGACAACAACGATGTGATACCAATATATGACCGCAAAAATTTTGTGGTCGTATAAAAATAAGAAGATGTGGTATGATTGCCAACAAGACAACTGTCTGTATTGTTTAACAGACCTTTTTATGGGTCAAGATAGGTCTATATCTTTAACCTTAATTTACGTTCAACTAAATACTGCCTTGAACAAGGAAGTAATGACAGAATTTGCAAGGAGGCATTTAAAAAGATTCTTTTGCCAAACATTTGAGTGAATAAAGATTTAATTGGGTCCATAAAGTATTTGTTAGGTGTCTATGTCTGTCAGAAAAAGATAATCTGAATCTGATCTCACTTTCATTGTTCATAAGCATGATCAGGTCAGGATATGTGCAAGTATTCTGTAGACATGTTGCTTAAGCTATTCAGTCAGTAACCACTGCTTTGGTACTGGCTTGATTTAAATGATACATTTTGACTTTAGTTTATGAATTTAACAATTGTAAATCTTACATTGCGTAAACCTCAGGCAAATATGACCTAAGATGGTTTTGAGTTTTCTGTTTAGGTCCATTTAGTTTTGATGCTCACAAATGTTCTACTATTTGAATGCCAAAACATTTGGTCATGATCATACCTGATGAAGCATGTGTTGCGCACACTTACATGGATATCATATGAGCTACATCGGATAAAAATCGACCTTATGCAAGTGCATGTATACATGTACATGTTTAAGACTTTGATGGATTTTGAAACATTTAAATATGAAATAAAAGATTAATGTTGGTCTACTTTGTAGATTTTTTTTATAACAACTCAATTTCCAAACAGTTACAGACTTTCCATAGAGATTTTTTCAACCTGAAATAGATTAACAGATGAGACAGATGTATTGATATTCATTTGTATAAGGCTGATTTCTATCTGAGGCAGCTCATATATTATTAGTATTATAATTCAATCACTAACCAAAATCTTGAAAATTTTACTCAATGAAAACGAGGTTATACTGAGTCATATGACTCCCATCGAACAGACATGTAGATATTACAAGTGTAAAGTTTATCTATAACTCATAGTAATTAAGGAACTAATCAAATCACAAAAGTTTGATTGATTGATTGATTGATTGTTGCTTGCTTAACATCCAGTGGCAACTTAGTGTTGATAAGTGAACCGAAAATATAAGGTCATGGTATAAACACTTAGCTGATCAACATTAAGTTTTCATGTTATATGATAAGATCAGATTCTAAACACCTGTTAGAGCTAGACTAAGTATCTATAGTCTGTTATATGATTGTGAGTTTTGCATTTGTTGTTTGACCATGACCTCACAGACTTTTAATATAATACTCATGCATTAAGTGTCAGAGACATTCAAGCATAATATTTCTTGTTTAAGATAATCGAATTGTGTTCAACAATAAATGAAGGTTTGTTATAAATCATAGGCTAAATCTTGACAGGATTGATACATTGTAATAGTCTCAAGACTAGACTGTGGAACAACAGCTACACACATAACATTATCATTCCAGTTTGTAGCTTTCGTAATTACCCACCCAATTGTTCGCATCTGCAGGAAAATGTGGTCGTTTTGAGAATTTAGGAACTGTTGTGAAAATCTTGGCATTATCCTATAGATTTTCATGTAAATTTACATGCAGAAAATTTCAATGGTAGGGAGGAATCAAGAGTGTCATTATGCTACATTGGCCATTAATTGTCAAAGTTCCATAACTTCTGCAAATATTGCCAAATCAAATAAGGGGTAAAGTAAGGTCAAGCACATGATGACAAACAATCATCCAAAGTATGAACCCTTTCGGGAAAATGGTCTCGGAGCATGCACAGTTTGTTATGGACTGGCAGAAAACATGAAAACAAGCATTTTTCTATGGGGACCATATATCAAAACTGATCAATCAAAATCAGAAAAAATGCCAAAAGGCCAGTTTAAAAGTAACATTAACAAAATATAACAAGTTCCAATTTTATTTTTTCCCAAATGAATTCATAACATTAACATCACCTTAAACAATAATTTCTTGTTATCAAAAAATACAATTCTACATTGATATATAACAAGTAACCATCTATAAATTTGAAACTTTGTATAGTGCATTTTGGTTTAATCCAGTAATTATCACAACACTTGATATAAAAAAAGACTTTGCCCTTCCACTTTACCAATAGGCCAAAACCTTTTTTCAAGTTGGATAAGCACAGAAATATATGAAGGAAAAACAGCTTTTATATTAATTGCCTTAAAAAGGCCACTGAAGTCTCTTTCCTTGCATCAGAAATCATTTGTTAAAATACAGGACTCCAAACAAAAATAGTTAATATAACTTACAACAATATTTTATTCTAATGCAATTCTTTTCTGTAAGAATTTTTTTATGGATGACCTCATATATTCTAAGGGGGTTTAAATTAACACTTCACCTGCTGGATGCTCTGTGGCATTTCAATTTATTCAAAATTTCAATTAGCAGGCACGCTTTAACAACTGCATTAGAATATGAATAACTGCAATTTATTTCAATACTAGAGTCAATCATAGATTTTGCAGCTGCAAATGTTTTCCCGCTCAAAAAACGCATAACTGGAGAATTGACTTTGCAACAGTAAAATCAAAGATTGAAATTGCCATGTTTAGAAATAGAGCACAATATTTCCTTCCGTCTCATTGATGCAAAAAGCACTCCAAAAACTTTTACTACAATTTCAACTGTAATTGTTTCAAAAACAACAAAATAATCTTATTGTGATAAGAAGTTAAAACTGTTATTGAATTATATTCATCGTGTTAAAATCATTAAGTAAAGTTGCCACATTTCAGTGAATTTACTTTATCCAGATTTTTTAATGAAATTGTTCCTCTTTTTAATACTGTAAACCATTTTCTCATATACTTTATTTTGCTTTAATATCTCTGGCTTACTTCACAGCGATTAATTTTTTCTTAATGTTTTATATTTCAAGTGAGGATTAAAGTTTTATACTTTCGCGACAATTTATATTCGCATTATTAATCCCCTAATGAAAGGTGTGAAAAAAAGTTGGTTTACACTAGATGGCATATTTTCTGCTGGTCTATGTTTTTCTTTAACTTGATTACAATCTCAGTGATTATAATCAAATAGATGTGCTGTAAAGATGTGAATAAGGTCTCCATTGATCTAGAAATGTCGAAAGGATTCAACAACTAAAAAATTTACTACATTTTTTGTATTTTGAATTAAAAGAGTTTGTTTTTGAAGATTTGATTTAAACAATGTACTATATCTATTTCATCAAGAAACTGTACATATTTTTATGATTGATGTTGTTTTATGCCACTTTCAGCACCCTTGGATATATCGTGGCAGACAGTTTTTTTTGGTGCGACAGGAAAACTTGCAATTCTAATCAATCAAATTAGGAGTCGAACGCACCTGAAATGAGTGGAGCTTGAACCCACATACTCAGCGCTGACAGGCTAGTGATGGCTGCAGATAAACTACTTAAACAATGTGACCACCGAGGTTCTTGTACATATAACAACTACTACAGGGGTGTTTAATGACCTTGACTACCCATGAAGGTCTCGCATCGTCGGTATTATAAGAAATGCTAATTAGTTTAGGAAAATTTCTATAATAAATTAATAATCTTATTTTATAAATCCACTATTGCTTTATTTTTCATACATGTCATTATTTTTCTTTATTACCTGAAATGTGGCTAACTAATAAGTTCATAAATTTTAACAATTCTCAATAACAAAATATGAAAAATAGAATCTGGTGAACAGATTGTTTCTTATATTAAAATTTGAGTGAAAAAATACAAAGTAATAATACGTCTCTAACCTCTGAGTGCAAAAATACATATTTAGTTCTACTCTTAATTTTAAACAAAGCATAAATGTATCTAATAAACTCAAAAACAATAAAAAATTATACAAAAAATACAAATATCACATGAACTATATCATCTTATGTTCAACAAATCATTTTTTATTACTATGTTTCAAATGTAATCATGATTATATAAATAGAAATTTATCTTATAGGGGGACTTTGAATAATATATGTAAAATGTTTTAATCTTCTTGACAACAATATGAATGATATGAGCTGTGTCAGATAGAAATCGACCTTATGCCACCTATACATGTACATGAATAAGACTTTGATTGATTTTGGAACATTCAAATACGAAATGAAAGATGCCTTTTGGTCTGTTTTGTAGATATTTTTTTATAACAACTCAATTTTCAAACAGTTACAGACATTCCAAAGAGATTTTTTTCAACCCTAAACAGATGCATTGATATTCATTTGCATAAAGTCAATTTCTATCTGACACAGCTCATATATTGACCATTATGAAATTTCTTTCTTGCAACTGTTTGAAAAACAATTGGATATTTAGTCTTAAACATGAACATCTGAAGGTTGTATTTACTACATTTTTCAATTTCAAATTCAAGTGGCTAAATTGACATTATCATATCATTCCTTTCATTGTGAAAATTGCACTGAACAATCTGCAGCCTTCTGAGATAATCTAAGAAATTATTATAACTTTATGGCAAGTAAAAAATATATAACTTTATTATTCTAAATTAGAAATAACGTATGTCAGAAAAGTTTGACATATTCACATAGATGAATTTATGATTTGTCTCATTTAAAATATTAAGGCATAGTCATTTGACAGGCTGTATGTATGAATGAGTACTAAAGTTCAAGGTACAAAGCCGGATACAAAATTTTGTAGGTTAATCTTATCAAAGCATTGGGCTTATAAATAAGAAAAAGAAATTTCCATGACTTTTCATAATATCATTATTTATAACTTACCTATCATTTATAAAGGTTGCAAATCAAAATAGTTTGACAATACTTAGAACAGCAGATTGTATACTGATAATTATATAGACCACCAATATTTTCAATGTTGAAAACTTCTTAATAATACAAAAAATGCATTTCATAATAAAAATCTTCTAGACAACAAAAAATTAGAAATACATTCAGAATACCATAATATGATAACCCTCAGAATCACTTTATAATGTCAACAGACGATCTATACAAGTGGTTCCTTTTCTACTACTGAATCTTTCTCCTGAGATGGATTACCACCTGGTCTCATCAATACTCCTCCTTTTATTACTGGTTTCTGAGATTCTGATGTATGCAAACTAAAAAAGAAAAAGCAAATTTAAGATAGATTCAGCCTTTAGTATTAGATATTTTCCTATAATTTTATTGAACACATGGATGGCCTAGTTATAAAAACAAAACAAATACAGATATTTGCAGATACATATTGATAACATTTCTGTTATTTTGTTTTTTGATTTTTTAAACCACTGGAACTAGCAATTACAGATAGGTTTTTTTTTTAAATTCATCCTTTTTTTTTCTATAATCTCAGATTTAAAGATATAAAAATCAAAAGAAGGTGTTTGACAACAATTACAATATTTGACAACAATTAGAAAGCACAACAAATTGTTAAAAAATGTATAAAAAGATGATGACCATTAAGGAGCTTTTACACAGTAATACAAACTGTATGTTAGTTGGATCATGATACAAACAACACACATAGGTTATACAGAGTTATTATTCAGTAGCATACAACTTTTCATGCTTTGCTTTTCAAAATAGAACATGTTCTATCAAACAATAGCATGTATTTTTTGTCTCATCCAATCCAATTTTGTAGTTTGAGCTTAATACAATTCAAGACATCATCATTCATAAAGCAAATTGATAATTTATAAAATGTGGCTGACATTGGAATGAAAAAGAGGAAATACAATGGGCTTTTATCTTAATGAAAAGAATGAGTTGCTGCACACCTATTGAAAAAAACCATTGCTTTTAAAGATTTATTAGAAATAAATAAAGGATTTTAAGGATTTTTAAATCTTACAGTTTTTCCATGTTTTATGTCTATAAAATTATTACATTATGATTCATTTCTCCTTTCATCATGTGAATTTTTATTTTTGGTACACAGTTTGAGTAAAATAAATAATTTGATATAACAATGTAAACATGTAAAAATGTATATGGGAAATGATACGAGAGTTGAATACAATTAGGGTTGAGCAAACTGTATCCCCTTGTAACAGGGCCCTTTACCTCAATAAATGTATTTAAATTGGTACTTCTCACATAAATTAATTGTTAACCTATGAATTTTATCAGCTGTTTATCACTTAAACTATAAATTGATACTATTTTATTTTAGTGAGAAATCCAAATATCATTTAAATTAGTTCTTGTTGTTTAAAATATCCAGTTACTCATAAATATATTCTCTTGTTATCATAGTAAAGACAAAATGTCGGTTTAAAAATTGAATTCACAAATATTTGGAAAGGCCTAGAAAGTTTATTTGAGCAGGTCATGCATAAAATTTTGTCATCCAGACAATATTTGAAAAAATGTAATCAATGGAATGACAAGAGCGTATGTACTGTTACTATGGCAACATCTGACTTAAGGTACAGTTTCTATTAAAACATGTAGACATCAAGTACATTAAAAGTTATATATATAGAGTGAACGTGTTATATTTACTTGCTATATGGGCTGAGTTTAAACAGCCATATTTTTGCACTAAAAGGTTGTGCTGTAACATAAAGGCTCATTGATACTATAGAAGATACTGTCACATGATAAATCATAAAACATTCATGCAATTTTTTCACCTGAAATGTCATTATTAGATACTGGCTGTCCCTTATGAATTTATTCACAACTTCTCTAATCTTTGGACAATTAAGAGCTGGCCATTAGGTGTTGGCACTTGTCTATAATTTGATGACTTTTTAATGTCTTATTTTTGGTTGCTGTTACACCGATATTTACCTCGTTTTAAAACTGATTTAAATTCACAGACTTTATTTCTGCGACTGTCCCCCTTACATAAATTACTGTCGTGAAATTGTGGCTTTAAAGTATCAATGAGCCCTAAGACATTTACTATAAGGGTCACACAACAATACCTTATAACTCAAGCTTTAAAAACACTACTCCCAGGATTCACAGATTTTACCATACTGAAAAATACAATCAAACCTGTAGGTTGATACATTGTACCATTTTTAACAGAAAGAATAATTTTCTATTTCTCCTCTTTTTTTTTCTTTTTTGATAAGATGGAGACATTTCACTTTTCTGTGCTATGAATTAGTATAGATATAGAAAAATTCTACAAGCAAATTCAATGTCTATTGAAAGAAGTTATATTTTTTTTCACAAACAGGTTTGATGGTATGTTAACCACATCAATATTAGCTATGCCCATTCCAACAACATGCAGATATTCTACTGAACAAAACATACCAATTCTGTAGATCGTATGACTCAATCCCAATAACAAAGGAAAGTATTTTGCACAGATTATTAGCAATGAAGGGTTTGCTATTTGCACCTGTTAAATATGGGAAAGGAATCCCTGAATTCAAAATAGCTTTGTGAAAAGAAAGCCTAGCTAAATCATGATATAATAACTAGAGCACCAAGTATGCACATTCCCATAAAAAATAGATTTAACTATGCTAAAGCTATTCTTCCACCCTGTGATATCACATCCAACAGTATCTGCAAATATCCGTAAATTTATGGGCTCTTTGAAAATTGCAAAATTGTTACAAAGGAGAAGATACTATTAAAGGTCAAATTGGCCTAAAATTGAAATAAATTTCAAAAGTTCTTTATGTTGAATCATACAATTTTTTATTTATTGTGAATTTAAAGGGCCAATATAAGTACTACCATGTACCTTCTCCTTTGCATGAATTATCATATACCACATCTTTTATATACAGCATTCTCATTTTCTAGTATATATTAATAGCAACTAACAACTAAATGACTTACAGCACAACCTTCAACACAGAAAATTTGTGAGAATTTTGATACATGAAACAATAAATTAAATGTTATTCTATGTAAATGTCTGAAAAGGTAAAAACAAATTGTCATGTTGCATAGTCATGTGTTTGTTAAACATACAAAGGTGTGAAAATTCCAAGAGCACCATAGGTGCATTAGCCAAGTTGCAATCTTTATAGTTTATAGAAAAAACATTTTTTAGTTTAGTAATTTTTTTTTTTGGGGGGGGGGGGGTGACAGTAAATGTAAAACCTGCTGAAAATTTATGTTATATAAGAGAAAATAGGTATTGTGACCTTAAACTTTGACCAACTGACTAAGAAATCTATAAGAGTCTTGTTCTTTACAAGGGGCATCTCAATTTTGGTGAATGTTTGACATACTGTTCAAAAGATATACCCTGGAAACTAAAATGTTGCCTCAATTTCAGTCTAATAATTGCTGCTGAGACCTTGACTTTTGACCTAGTAACATCCAAATCCAAAGAGGTCTTCATCAACCCATGGGGCATTTTCACAACAACTTTGGTAAAAGTTGGAAAAACGGTTCGAAAGATCATGTCTTGAAATCAAAATGTTTCCAAAAATTTAGTCTATCAATACTGCTATGACCTAGGTTTTGACCTTTTAACCAAAACATCAATAGGGGTGATCCTCACCCCAGTGAATATTATCAAACTAAGTTTGGTAATGATATTGTTTCTGGCCAAAAAATAAATGTCTAGAAACGAAAATGTTGATGCCTGGACCCCTGGTGACATATTATAAACAGACTTTGTTGCAACTCAGCTAAAAATCAAACTATACTTTTTCCTAATATACGAACTTTTCACTGATGGCAATTCTTTTTTAAGATTTTCTGTATTTCTAAGTTGATTTCATAAAGCAACTTCACGAACAGTTATGAATAATACAATCTTGTTGATTGAATTAAAATTAAGATGTCTGTCAATATTTGCCACTGGACATATAGCAACTAACAATCAATCAATCTTACTGTCAACATATGATTCCTGCCTGAAATTTGAATTAAAGTCAATGTCAATCTGCATCGTAAGACACTGTGCCAGTGGACATGGATTTACACCTTACAATACAAGGCAATCTGTTTTGTAAGACTTGCTATCACCAGACACATGGTCCGGGTACACAGTTATCTTCCCTCAATTTTCGTTGTCCTCAAATATAGTTCCCTTTAATTTCAGTATATTTTTTCTTAATTTTTTTTTTTGCCTTTCCTTTGAATTTTTTCCCCTTTTTTTGCTTTTATGTGAATGTAAAGTCATCTAAGATAATTTCTGTAAAATTTCTTTTTGATATTTTGAGCAGAAATGAGTGATTTGGTTGGGTAAACATAGGTGTAATTTCCCCTTTTCGGAAGCTCTCTGGCTTAACCCATACTGGTGTCCTTGTGTTTTGTGTTGCCAAGAGAAAATGAGCCGATGAAGTTTTCTAATTTTTTGATATGTTTTGTGGTTAATGCCAAACTTTATGTACACCAAATCTTATTAGAAAAGCGCAGGTGGGATTTTTTTTATTTATCATTATGTTATAATAGACAGATAGGGGAAAATAACTGTGTACTCGGACCTAAGAGGCAGAACCCACTTTATCTAAAAATCGACTTTGTGGCCCCCTGATTTGCTCAATTTGCCTCAAAATTGAAATTTAAAGATAATTTATTGTTTATTTATAGAAAATATGAACAAAAAATTTTAAATTGCAAAAAAAAAAAATTTTTGACCTTCTGGTTAAAATGTTTTTACTTGTTGACACTTTTGATTCAATTTTGCTAACAGGGGTTCATAATTTTTCTCTTTTTGGGGCAAATTACTACACATACAAATGTAAAAAAAGTTCTTTAAAGTTTAATGGAGGGAATAATACAAAAATATTCAAGAAAATTGTCAGAAAATTCAGCCCCTGGCCAAAATGGACATTGTCTGATTTGGACTGGGGCTTGTACACCAAATAGAAAATATGGGGTGATAAATTGCAAGCTTCCCAATGCCGGCGGGTGGAAACAAATGCATGTACACAGACTTGCGTTCATGATAAGGCATCTTAATTTCCAACTACCTAATTTTGATGTCTCGCACCTGTGCCACAACACAAAATGTATAAATGCTGATCATCTTGTGTTAGAGCCACACGGCTTCAACAACAGTAGAAAAACCTGCATTTCGTGTGGTCATTGTCTTGGGCACCCAGATCCTTTGCCACCTTGCATGGTACACTTGAAGATGGCAAACAATAATATTGGTATTATTTATATTATTTATCTTTTAAGGTCTATTTATTTATTTATTTATTTTTCTATCTTTTAATTATTTTATTGATTTAGACAACAATTTCAAACTTCTTTTTGAAAGATATGGTTGGTCCTTAAAAGGACCTTTGGTTAATATTATGTGCTGCTGGCTGGCTGGCTGGCTGGCTGGCTGTCATCTAAGGTGCAGGTGGAAGTGGCCTTTTACAGTTTTTACTATGGCTTAGCAATGCAGGAACCGGGTCTTACTGTCCTTTTCTGTAAACATCACACTTCTTTCGGCTTTGCTTAGCTTCTCTGTGTTCCAATATTTTTTCACCACTCCGAGTTAGCCGTCTACGTTTAACTTCAGGTTTTTTTTCATATTCTTGTTTGTAAGTGTAGTCGCTGTCCATTTTGCTCAAAAACTGTATACTGCTCTCCGACAAATTAATCCCAAGGTGTTCACACTTCATTTTGGCTGATGTTCCTGGCTTGTTGTTGTTACGGTGTATTCCGGATGCCAATCTTGCTTGCATATCTCTTGAATGAATAACATTCTTCGGTAAGTTGACACTGAGGGCTCTATGAACACCTTCATTCTTATTGGTGGTGTCATATAACTTCATGCTGTTTAATGCCTGCTCACTTAGCTTCATCTTCAATATTTCTTGTAGTAATAATTTGTCTTTTTCATCCATTTGCAGGACAGTGATATTGTAGCATCCTAGATACTTGGACCGAGTCCACCAGTTATAACCCTCATCGCCGGTACAAACTACAGAGTACTGTTTACACATGGAGCAGTCACCATCATAACATCTGAGTGTAGCCTCCAGGACTTTGGGTAAGTCTTTACACACATCTTCTGTTACTTTGTTGTGCTTCTCCATTAGCTGTCCAATGATCATTGAGCTCCTGCACTTCACATCTTGGCTGAACGCTTTCTTCATTTCCATCCTTATCTCTTTCGTACGCCCATAGAACATGGATTCACTGAACTTAGCTCTCAGTGATGCCCGAAACTGTGACTGTCCAAGGTGTACATAGTCGGCTAGTCGTTCCACTTTCCACATAGGATGTAGGGCTCTAGTTGCATCGTCTATTCCTTTAGCTGCCCGTCCATCTCCATCAGTTGTGGCGTTCTTCACCAGGATGTCTTGAAGAGCAAGCTGTGTACCAATTTCTTTTCCCATCTCATACTCTGACAATGGAGCTGCTCTGTGTAGGTTTGCGGTGCAGTCTTCATGACCATTGGGACATTCCACTTTAAATCCTTTTCCTCTCAACCAGGCCCCTTTCCAGCACATCTGATTCTGGGCAAATGATGCCACAATATATTTCTTTTCTGTTGTTGTCTCTATGGCAAGTGCAAAACCTTGGGTAGCATTTAGTCCAGGTTTCTTTCGACTGGTTATTGTCTGACTGTTGTACCTTCCGTCGACTGTGACATTGATTTCATTCTCTGCAAGTCCCCTATCTTGATTTTTTGCCTTTACAATCTCCAGTTTTCTGCCATATCTCTATTATTAAGTTGTACCAGTTCTTTTCCAACATTGTGGGTCATTCTGTGCATGCTGGTTCTTGAAGGAGGAGGACAGTCCATTCTGGCAAGTAACTCCTGGAGTTTAGTACTCCCCATTGGACAGTCTTGTATTGCTGCTGCTACTGCTACATTGGGTGCTCCAGGGTTGGTACCAGGTTTATTTGTAACAATCTCCTTATACAGCTTCATAACTGGACTCATGTAGGTACAGTTCTTGCATCTAAGTGTATATTTCCAGCAGACTCCCCATTTTTCCTGTCTGTGTGCTAGTATTTCAGGATTTTTACAGTGCCTAAACTTCTTTGTATGGACATTTATAACTGTGTTGAGCATCTTCATCATCTCTTCATGGTCGACGAACCTCATACCAGATATTGAACACCACTCTTTTTCTGTTTTCAGGTCAGCTGATGGAACCAGTAGGTGGGAACGAGTCCTTTTGCTGTCATTGTCTGCAGGTGAAGTAGAAGAAGTGCATGGGGATTCGTCAAGGATAGCTATCTGTTCAACATTCATTTCAACAGCAGGAGCATGGTTTTCTTCTGGATCTGGTGATGTGGACAGCTGTAAGACAGGGACTTTATTCCATGGCGTACTGTTATGCTTGAACTTGTAACCAGGTGCAACTCTCCCTCTCTGCAGTCCAATAAGGCCCTTGTTGAATGGAGGGGAACCCTTTGGAAACATTTTGATGATAAATAGAATATTCTGGTGCAGTGTAAAGCGTCGAATGAAAATTGGATGACAGACCTCAAAATTGTTAGTTTTTATACTTTTTTGCATTGTGTAACTTTGATGCTGATTTTTAATTGGATTAATGATGCTGTCAATCATTTTTGTTTATTGTTTTGATCTATTTTTAGCTGTGGGATTAAAGAAAGTGATTTTTAACTTCAAAGGGTTTGGTCTGCTTCAAAGAAAATGCCTTTGTTTGGCCTTTTTAATGGGAAATATTTTGTTTTCCTTGTTTAGATTTCAAAACAACATTAATTTAGGCAAATTTTAAAAGTTGTTTTGTTCAGAAAATGTGATTTTGAGAATTTTTGTTGAATTTTTTTGTTGATTTTTTTTCAA
This sequence comes from Mytilus californianus, assembly GCF_021869535.1. Classification (NCBI taxonomy): domain Eukaryota; kingdom Metazoa; phylum Mollusca; class Bivalvia; order Mytilida; family Mytilidae; genus Mytilus; species Mytilus californianus. The sequence goes on along the minus strand of NW_026262581.1, from coordinate 94,599,629 downwards.
ATTAAGAAAAAAAACAAATGAAAAAAAAAACTGTACTATTTATTAAATTTTTCAATTGCAATTATTTCCTCACTTCTTAACCTTTCCAAAACACTTTATTTCATCTCAATATTCAAAGAAATAAGGATTTTATATCATTTTAAATTTTTTTATTACATTCATATTTAGCCTTGGGCAGATGATGTAAAGGGGGTGTTGAATATACAGGTAATTTAGCCTAAAGGTTATTCAAGACCCCCATAAAGTTTCATTTTGTTTATTCTAGAATGAATTTGGAATTTTTTAATGCAATTCTCACAATTTAGGGATGAGTTTTGAAATTTTAATTGAATTTTAAAAGTATTCTAAGTTGGGATTTCACTGATTTACAACAAAAAATGAAAAATTAACTTTAATTGCACCATGAACCATTCTGATTTTGGGAATTTTTATCTTAGATTAAATTTGTGTAATGATTTACCTTTCAGAATCACTTTAATTTTTTTAAAAACTTGCACTAATAAAAAAGTTATGAATCTTTTGATAAAGTGGGTGTCTTTAGGAAAATGACAAATTCATGCTAGGAAAACTGTTGAAATTTGGGTATGAGGGTAGGTGTTTAAAGAAATGTCATTGCTGGTGCAAGTATTGTCCGATTGGTCTGAAATTTGGTATGCAGTCTTGATATATATTAAAGTTAATAAATATAAAATTTTATTTCATTTGGATAACTAAAAAGGGTCTATTAGGTCCGGGTACACAGTTATCTTCCCTCAATTTTCGTTGTCCTCAAATATAGTTCCCTTTAATTTCAGTATATTTTTTCTTAATTTTTTTTTTTGCCTTTCCTTTGAATTTTTTCCCCTTTTTTTGCTTTTATGTGAATGTAAAGTCATCTAAGATAATTTCTGTAAAATTTCTTTTTGATATTTTGAGCAGAAATGAGTGATTTGGTTGGGTAAACATAGGTGTAATTTCCCCTTTTCGGAAGCTCTCTGGCTTAACCCATACTGGTGTCCTTGTGTTTTGTGTTGCCAAGAGAAAATGAGCCGATGAAGTTTTCTAATTTTTTGATATGTTTTGTGGTTAATGCCAAACTTTATGTACACCAAATCTTGTTAGAAAAGCGCAGGTGGGATTTTTTTTATTTATCATTATGTTATAATAGACAGATAGGGGAAAATAACTGTGTACTCGGACCACATATTGGATGTCTCACTGATATCAAATTTACACTTTACAGAACATGTCAAACTGTATCGTAAGACATGCTGTCAGTTGAAACAGATTTGACAACTGCCTAATAGTGAGTTTTCTGTCCTTTGCCTTCCTGATACATGCATTGATTTTTGTTTTACAGTCCTGTAAGATGGATGTCAGTGGATACAGATTTGGATGCCTGCATGATTTCGGTTTACACATAACACCGGTAACAGTAAGGGTAAATCTGTTTTGTTATCCATTCAGTTGAGTTAGTGAACACATTGAGGATGTCTGCCTGTATTGGGTTTACTATCGGTAAAACTTTTTTAGTTCTAGTTAAATTGTATTGTTACACATACGGTAAGTTTGTGGACACAGATAGGAAGCCTGCATGGATTGGGTATATTAGATGTACTATCTAAATTCTAGTCAGTCTGTATTGAAACACATGCTACAAGAGTAAGGGGCACATATTGAATGCTTTTTAACTTCTAGTCACTCTGTATTGCAACACATGCTGTTAGAGTTATGGACACATATTGGATGCCTACTTATGTTTACCATTTTAGTATTTGTCAATCTGTTTTGCAAGAATAGTAATTAATTTCCTGGTACAACCTGTATCACAAGAATGAATGTGATCAATAATGGCCATAAATGTCTGCAGAATAGTCAATGTTAGAACTTCTGAAATTTAACTTGGAGACAGATATTTCAAGTGATGATTGTTTTAGTCTCTGTGGAGGTTTGAATTTTGTATATAGTCAAACAATTTGTTTCTCCAGTCTCCTTGATAAAAAAAACATCATACATGCATCTGCCATAATTCCACCTGATTATGCATGCCCCAAACCTTACACCCACATGAGTTAATCAACCTTATTTTCAACCAAAATACTTGTTTTGTTTTAATCATCTCAAACATTTCAAAGCTTAAAATTAGATTTATTCTTAAAGTTATATATAATACCCCAAAACAAAGATATATAGTAAAGCAAACAAAAACCAAAGGATGTTTACCATCAATAACTTTAACAGTTTGAGAGAAAGAACCAAGAAAGAGTAGCAAACAAATTTAAAACTAGGATTCTGAGATCAGGGTCTGTCTGAACCAAGGGTACTGTATGGGTCTGTCTGAACCAAGGGTACCGTATGAAGCTGAACATTGAGCACATTTATGGACAGACACCCATTTTGCCTTGCAAGTTTTAGAATTTTGTCAATAATAACAAATTAGCAATGTAGACAAGCATTATGGATATATCATTTGCCATTATTTCTAGCTTGAAGTACCGTAATAAATCTTGCATGGCAAACTAAATTCTGTAGTACAAAATGCTACAATGTACAACTTTTTACAGTATATTCTAAATTTGAAATCCCAACAAGGATCCAATTTGTAAAGTATACCTACTGCCTCTGTTTAATTAACATATAATTCCTGTAAATGAAGCTATCTTCTTACTGTCTGTACACAACATAATAAGATTGCAGAAGGATTCAGACAAATGTTACATTATTACAATATATTGAGTTGAGTCCATAATCGAAAATTCAAACAGTATCTAAGGTTCCCTAAACAGAAGTATGATGCTAAAAGTACTAGTTGTGAGGCCACTGTCAAGGGTTTTTTAATAACACTATTGCTGGACATATTAAGTAAGCATTATTCTATAACACCCTATTATTTCATTAATACAAAACATCAACTTCAGGAATATTTTCTAACACAAGTTACCAAAAGTTTAGAAAGGCATTTTTGATGATGTGATTACCAGGGCTTATTGACTATGTAATTGCAAGTTAATATCCCTTCATGAGTGCCTTGTTTTTTTTTAAATTTCAACCCATATCTTAAATGTAACACCATCATTAAATTAGATTCCAAAGAAAATCTATCTACTACATGTACCAATAAGCAACACCAAAAGTGTTCCATAAAGGCAGCACAAAAAAGTCTATTACATATGATTCATACCTGAATAGCCATTGTTGTGACAATGCAGCTAAAAATAGAAATCCTACACAGCACTGGAATATCACCTTCATCTGTAAATTCTAAAAAAAAAAAAAAAAGAGGAACACATTTTTAATTTTTTAACCTGTTGAAAAAAAGACAAATTTATACAAATCTTTCAGACCATTGTTCATTCAAAATAAAAGTATACAGAAAATGTTCTATTAGCCTGATTGATTTATTTATTTAGGTATATCAAAGGAAATCCCATATTAATGGTCCAATTCAACTGTATTTCTCATCTCATACTGACCAATTAATTATGTTACTTTTGTTCAACAGTCTTAAGGTCAATGATCACCTATCAAATTCAAAAATCTAGTTAATTAACAGTTTTATAGTTTATAAAGACTATATATGTTTCAAGTGATGAATGACAAGCTTCAAACAAAACAATACTTTATAATGAAAATATTTTCTTTCCTGCATTTTTCTGACAAAATTTATTTCATTTTAATCATAATCACATGGAGTTGGATGTCTTGATACATGTATATCACAATTACAATAAATCAGACATCAAATTCAGAAGTCGCAAGGATTATTTCTGGTTTAATGAAATTAAATTTGATGTTTTATAATTCTTAGCATGTGAAAACTTAAAAGAATTAATTTGAAATCAGACCAAAATATTTCCCTATGCTACTACTAATAAAATAAATAATAATCAGAATTCTAAAAGTCAAGGTTAGATAAAGTATAAAATACACACCTGTAGTAAAATGGCAACTACTATCATGTTCAATGGAATTCTGAAGAAGTTCATTATGGTGGCTCTGGCTGTAAAATAAAAATCATTTTCCTTTATACTGAATTTAGGTCAGTATGAATTGAAGTGATAACTGTATTATGTAAATATGCATTGTCTTTACCAAAACTGCAATTCACATATCAGAAAGCTGTATAATTGTAACTTGTCAAAATATTTGTTTTTTCTTAACTACCAAAAATGTTGTCTTCTATAGACTAAAGAATATCATACAAACTAAAAAAATCTCAGAATTAACCATATATTATTTTTAGATTAGTACTAGAGAGGGTGTTCATCAGCTACCAAGTTCTTGTAATTTTCAGACTTTTGATTGTTTGTTTTTTTCAGACTAAAAGCAATACAATAATACTTGATATCTGTCAACTATAAACTTTCTAGGGTCAGTAAGGCTAAAGCAAAAATAAATATTTTGTCTGTCTTTTTAAGTTGATGCATAACTGAAATTTGCACTTTACATTGTTTACATCATCTGATATGTTGTGAACAAGTAAAACTCTACAATTTCATCCAGTAAGGTATTTTGAATTGTGTTACAAGGTGTATGATTGAAATTATAAACCTAGTTACAAACTACAAAACTAAAACAAAACATAACCAACTTCGCTACGTTAAAAGCATATAAGATTTGACAAAAGTCTATTGCTTACTTTCCTCTGGTACATATTTTCCTCTCATCTGCCCCAGAGATGGCCAAAATATTCCTACACAGCACTCAAATACCAGGAAACCAATAAATACTACCAATTGATTCTAGACATAAAATAAAATATAATTCTATAAATCAGCTGTTAACAGAGATATCTCTTGCCTTGCAGCATTATCACATACTTTTACAAATATAAAAATGAGGAGATGAGGTATAATTGCCAATGAGACAACTATCCACCAAAGTTCAAATATAGTGGATGTAAGCAATTATAGGCAATCATAAATGTCTACACTTTGTAAAACCAAAAATATGTACTGACATCATTGGCTCCTTGTTTTCAGATGGGTTTTAAGTACTCATTAGTTGTCCTTTTTCCTTCCTGTTATAATTATTTTTTAATATAGTTTTGACATGTGCTTATTTTTCTCTGATATGACTGGAAGCTTAGTCTTTAGTCAACAAAATAGTGCTGAATGAAAGTTTTAAAGAACTAAGTGTTTGTGACAAGCTTATTTGAAGGAAAATTTTAACTGACTTCTGACCAGCAGATATTAAAATGAAACTTACTTAATCTATTTATTTTTTTTCAATGCAAAAAAGTGAATTATTCTGATCCCTAAACAAGTATAAATAAAGTGTGTGTCTTAGTCACTTGTAAAATCATATGTAATTTTTTGCCTTTAATTGTTCATCAGGTAATACTTACGCCTTTAAAAATGATGGGAGTGGCTAATGATGCTGATGCTATTACTAATACAAATCTGGAAAACAAATAAAGACAAATTTAGCACAAAAGGAAATAATCATAATGATCAACAATACAAAAGTTTAAAGACGGGCATAAGATACGAGTTTAGAATTAATTTTATTCAATCTGATAAGAGAAACTGTATAAAGCTTTTAATCTGCCATAAAATTTTGATATGCTCCAAACAAATGTTAAAGTTGGCGAAGACATTTTTTGGAGTCTCCTTTTATCCCATTCATTTTAGTACTGTTATAAAATCAATAAAATTTGTTAATTTCTCATTCTTTTGTACTCATTAAATAACAAATTTTAATTTCCTAGGACATTCAATGTCATTTTAAATCTAATACTCATGTTTCATTCAACTTATACAGCATGTTCCACTAAAATATACTGATAGTAAGTATACTATCAATAGTGTTTCCATACCTGCTAACTTTTCAAAATCTTCATGGGAGGAGGGCCTAATGCTCCTCTTATATTGTCATAAAAGTTTTTAATCTACTACTGTATTGTCTAAATTAGTATGTATGTGCTTAAATACCCTTTTTACTCATTTGAATGTCTGTTTTGAGGTGTTCAGTTTGTATAATAAAGAATTTCAAAATTCATGTCAACACCTCTTATGTGTTTCTGTGATTGTCACATACTAATTAAATGAATAGGCATATCTTCCATCTCGGATTACATATCTTACCTCATGAAAGATTCTACAGATGAATACTTTGACAGTAACTTAAATAATGAAGATCCTATCATAATGGAAACCTACAAAAAATCAATTACATAACTTTTTTGGCTGTCTGCAAAATTTGAAATTAATAAGCTGGTTAAATAAATATTACAACTACTGGCCAGATTTTAAATAATAAAATTGAGAATGGAAATGGGGAATATGTCAAAGAGACAACAACCCGACTAAAGAGCAGACAACAGCCGAAGGCCACCAAGGGGTCTATTGTTTTTTTTTTCTATAAATGTGTACTGTTGGACAACAATCCAGTACAAATAAGCTTTCTAAAATCCTTCACAGGCTAAGTGGGACTGATGTTGAGATTTCATTTTCTGACAAGATCAAATTCTCCATATATTTCCTGTGGCAGTCATAAGTTGTTTCCCTTTTTTGTCCCATTCCACCCCTTTTCATTTCATTTTCTTAAGACCCATTTCATGTTATTTTGCAATGATATAGCCTTTTTGTGGGGCATTAAAAATCAGCAAGAAATCAACAATCATATAACATACTGATGTTGTTTTTTTTTAAATGATTCCCTTGTATACTGTTTTTATATGTTTTGATAGGATATTTATTGTTTATTATTGTTTTGTTTAAACTTGTGTTTTTGCTACCCATTATACCAATATGAAATAATAAATTTCTTTCCTGTATTAATTTTAATTGTACCAGGGTATTTCTTTTATGTACTTTTTGTAAGTCTACAGATTGATATTGAAATGGGGATGAGTGAGATCTAAAACAAGAGTGCACACACTGAAATGTCTCACCTTCTTTACTGACCATTGATTTTATGTTGATAGTCCTAACTATTAAGCTTTACTAAAAGTATCACATAAACTTAACATGATCCAAGAAAATGAGGTCAAGGTCAGATAAACCAAACCGGAAATACATGTACACCTTACAATCATTCAATACACCAAATATAGTTGACCTATTGCTTATAGTTTCTAAGAAACAGACTTAAACAGGAAAACTAAACATTGACCAATAACCCATAAAAATATGGTCAAGGTCAGATGAACCATGCCAGACAGACATGTACACCTTACAATCAATTTATGCATTAAATATATTTGACCTATTGCTTAAAGTATCTAAGTAACAAACTAAACCATGAAAACTTAACATTGACCAATGAACCATGAAAATGAGGTCAAGGCCAGATGACACCTGCCAGTTGGACATGAACACCTTAAAATCATTCCATACACCAAATATAGAAGACCTATTGCTTATATTATCTGATATATGGACTTGACCACGAAAACTTAACCTTGTTCACTGATCCATGAAATGAGGTCGAGGTCAGATGAAAACTGTCTGACGGGCATGAGGACCTTGCAAGGTACGCACATATTAAATATAGTTATCCTATTACTCATAATAAGAGAGAAATTAACTTTACAAAAAATCTTAACTTTTTTTTCAAGTAGTCACTGAACCATGAAAATGAGGTCAAGGACAATGGACATATGACAGACGGAAACTTCATAACATAAGGCATCTATATACAAAGTATGAAGCATCCAGGTCTTCCACCTTGGAAAATATATAGCTTTTAAGAAGTTAGGTGCCGACGCCGCTGCCGGATCACTATCCCTATGTCGAGCTTTCTGCGACAAAAGCTGCTAGACAAAAAACCAAGTTTAATCCACCACATGATCATATGCCTGTCATAAGTCAGGAACCTCACCAGAGGTTGTCTTTTGTCATTTGTGGAATTTGGCGTTGATGGCAGATCTTAGTAGTCTTTTCATTTTATTCATAGCCTTTTTAGTATAAGCATTTTAAAACTTTATTTATTCTATAGAAACCTGCCTGTTGTTGAAGAGTGATTGATTAGCTCTAGATGTTGTTGGGTTTTGTGTAGTTGGGTTACTGTCCCGTTCATGTCTATCCAACATCTTTTATTTTATTCATATGATATACAAATGAAGACATACCATAAAACCAGCAAATATATGACCATGAGGTATGGTTTCAGATGATGCTGCTAACAGTCGCCTTGCAGTCCCTGTTGTACTGGGCTCTGATGGGGTAAGTGCTGGGGTCCATTCTAGGACAAATATATACATAGATCCTTCAAACAAGGACTGGATCATTCCTAAACATAATATCTTTGGATCTGAAATAAAAAATAGTTTATGAAAGATTCATTTTAATGGATTGAAATTAGCATTTTAGGAAAACGACAGAAAATAGATGTACACCAGTGAGGGAGTATTATAAAATAGATTCTGTTAAAGAATTAATATATTTTAAAATCTTTAATTAAAGATAAATTCAAATAATTTAAACATATATCACTGTTAACAATATAATAAAATGCTCCGCAGGGCGCAGCTTGATACGACCGCAGAGGTCGAACCCTGAACAGTTGGGGCAAGTATGGACACAACATTCAAGCTTGATACAGCTTTGCATTTGGATTGTGATTAAATATTTGACACAGCATAGGTTTCTGACACAGAATGAATGTGGTCTAAGAACTTAAAAATTTTAAATTGGACATTCACCTATTTTGGTCCAATATCCAAAATCTAAATACATGGTTAGATTCAGCATATCAAAGAACCCCAAGAATTCAATTTTTGATGAAATCAAACAAAGTTTAATTTTGGACCCTTTTGACCTCAATGTGGACAAAGTTGATAACGGGGCCCAAAAATCAAAAATCTAAATACGTGTACATGGTTAGATTCAGCATATCAAAGAACCCCATATATTCAATTTTTGTTGAAATCAAACAAAGTTTAATTTTGGACCCCGATTTGGACCAACTTGAAAACTGGGCCCATAATCAAAAATCTAAATACATGTTTAGATTCAGCATATCAAAGAACCCTAAGAATTCAATTTTTGTTAAAATCAAACTAAGTTTAATTTTGGACCCTTTGGACCTTAATGTAGACCAATTTGAAAACGGAACCAAAAATTAAGAATCTAAATACACGGTTAGATTCGGCATATCAAAGAACCCCAATAATTCAATTTTTGATGAAATCAAACAAAGTTTAATTTTGGACCCTTTGGACCTCAATGTGGACCAATTTAAAAAGGGGCCCAAAATCCAAAAACTAATTACACGATTAGATTCAGCATATTAAAGAACCCCAAGAATTCAAGAATAAAACCCCATTGAAATTGGTCAAGAAATAAGCAATTTATACGAAGTATCTTCTTTTGCACAATACTGTGCAATTAAATATTTCTTGCTATTGCGCAATACTGTACTATTGACAATTTCTTGCTATTGCGCAATATTGTGCTATTGGATATTTCTTGCTATTGTGCAATACTGTGCAATTGAAGATTTCTTGCTATTGCGCAATACTGTGCAATTGAAGATTTCTTGCTATTGTGCAATACTGTGCAATTGAAAATTTCTTGCTATTGCACAATACTTATTATATAATAATTTACACATCCTGTTTGGTGTGTATCTCCTACCATATCATTATTATTTGCTTTTAAATATAAATCAGAAATAACCAACTTAAAATGGAAAATTTTAAAAGAAAAAAAAAGAAAAAAAAAAGAAAAAAAAGGAAAAAAAAAAATCCCCACCCCCCAAATTTTTTGAACCCCCTTATGATTCATCACCCCCAAACTCAATCCCAGCCTTCCCTTTGTGGTATGGTACCTTGCAGTACAATTTCAGAGAGATCCATACACTTGTCAACACAAGTTATTGTCTGGAAACTAGAAAAATGTGTTTTTTGCCCCTTTTTGGCCCCTAATTCCTAAAATATTGAGGCAATTACCCCTATCATCATTCCAAGCCTTCCCTTTGTGGTATGGTACATGGCAGTACAATTTCAGAGAGATCCATACACTTGAACACAAGTTATTGTCTGGAAACTAGAAAAATGCTTATTTTTGGCCCCTTTTTGGCCCCAAATTCCTTAACGTTTTGGCAATTACCCCCAAACTCAATTCCAGCTTTCCCTTTGTGATATGGAATCTTGTAGTACAATTTCAGAAAGATCCATACACTTACACACAAGTTATTGTCATGAAACTAGAAAAATGCTTGTTTTTTGCCCCTTTTTTGGCCCCTAATTCCTAAAATTTTGTGGCAATTACCCCCAAAATCGATCCCAGCATTCCTTTTGTGATATGGAACCTTGTGGTACAATGTCAGAGAGATCCATACACTAACACACAAGTTATGTCTGGAAATTACAAAAATGCTTATTTTTGGCCTCTTTTTGGCCCCTAATTCCTTTACTGTTGGTACCATAACCCCCAAAATCAATCCCAACCTTCCTTTTGTGGTATTGAACCTTGTGGTAAAATTTCATAGAGATCCATTCACTTAAACTAAAGTTAGAGTGCGAAAACCAATGTGTCTTCGGACGACGCCGGACGACGACGACGACGACGACGCCAACGTCATACCAATATACGACCACAAAAATTTTTTTGCGGTCGTATAAAAATTGTAATTTTTAAATCTGCCTTCTTCATTTTATCCCTTAAATATTTACAAAGGATGTCAAGCAAGCAACAATTAAGCAATCAAATTTTCCCAGGACTATTTCTTATTTTGTTTACAACTATGGTTTGTAGGATTGTACTTGATTTTCATATGATGAAGACATAATCTTTCAATCAGTTTAATTGAGGTCTGGAGCTGGCATGTCAGTAACTGCTAGTAGTCCTTTGTTCATTTATGTATCATTGTCATTTTGCTTGGTTTCTTTTGTTACCTATTCTGACATCGGACTCCGGACTTCTTTTGAACTGAGTTTTACTGTGCGTATTACTATGTGTTTCTTTATTCTACATTGGCTAGAGGTATAGGGGGAGTGTTGAGATCTCACAAAACATGTGTTAACCCCGCCGCATTTTTGCGACTGTCCCAAGTCAGGAGCCTCTGGCCTTTGTTAGTCTTGTATGTTTTTTAATTTTAGTTCAATTATATGTTTTGGAGTTTAGTGTGACGTCCATTTTCACTGAACTAGTACACAATTTTATTTAGGGGCCAGCTGAGGACCACCTCCAGTGCATGATTTTCTCGCTGCGTTGAAGACCCATTGGTGGCCTTCGGTTGTTGTCTGTTCTTTGGTCGGGTTGTTGTCTCTTTGACATATTCCCCATTTCCATTCTCAATTTTATTTAAGTGAAATTTTAGGTAGATTCTTGCTTTATGTATAGATTTTAAGGTGAACATAACCAAAACTTTAATTAAACATACATATTCACAGGGGAGATAACCCACCTGTTCTTATAGATTTCCAGGCTTCGGAAAAACTGTGTCCAATATTTGTAGTTCTATCACCATAGTTTTCTGTCCAAGTGAACACAACAATAACTGTCATGATCATTAAAACTGTCAATGCCACATCAAATGGTGCACTGGAATAAAGGAACAAAATTCAATATCATTAAAAGGAAATATTGGCAGAATTAAGCAACATCCATAAAAATTAAAATGGACTGCAAGGGCTTCTAAAACATTTTGCCAGAAAAATCACCGGCGTCATATTTTTTGTTGCCAGTTTAAAAATGTTTGGGTTTTAACAAGTTTCACACTCTGTTCATCACGGCTTTATTTTTATGCATTAAAAACATTTTCATTCCATTCAAAATCACATATAGTTAAACGTCATGATGTATCATGCTTTTTTCGTGCTGACAATAAAATCAGAAGGGATTTCAGTAATTTTAGTAATGGAAGTATCTTTTTTAGTTGGTGAAATATCTTTGAAGTCTTTCATACTTGGGACTGGATTTCATGAAACTTTCATAGAATCTTTCTCATAATGACATTAAGAACCTCCTATTTTATTGTTTGATCTGAAATTCTGATTCTGAATTGTTTTTAAGGTTTCACATAGAAAAACATGGACTACCATATGTATGTACATGTGAGAGGGGAGTAAGAATTTGTGAGCTCTACTCATAGAAATTAGTTTTTCTCAAGGAATTTTTTATTTATCATTTTACATTTATAATCAAATTCTAATTCTTGATACTTACACAAATCCAAATCTGTCTGCAAAGAATTGTGCCACCAAACCTGCTACGATGGCTACCAAGGAGTTTCCCAATACAGCATGGCTGAATACTGTACCCAATGATTCCTGTTCAAAACCTCTCTGTAAAATAAAATTATGTTTACTTCATTTTTACACCCAACAAAAACTCTGAATTAAACATTGAAATAAAGAATGTTCCGTTATGTTCTACATAGGTTTTGTTAAGTTATCAAATTTGTTTTCAAATACTAACCTTGTAATAAATTAAACATTATAGAAAAAAAACTTCAAATTAGGTTCTGTGTATTTTCTTTTGACAACAACATTTGGAACATTCATTTAAAATGTATAGTATTTTTGTTATCTAAAAGGTTACAAGTCAAACCTGTTTTATTTTTATGTATAATATAAAATACAATAATTTACCTTGGTATGCTCATATATCATCCAGGATTCAAAAGCACTGTACAGGATTGAAGTGGCAATGCCTCCCAACAGACGTCCCAACATCAGGACCCAGAAACTGTTAAAATGCTGAAATACAAACAGATCATTATCTCATATTAATCGGAATGATAAAAACATATGGATTTGTCATCACTTAAATCCATATTAAGAATATAATAAAAAAGCTTCAATTTCTATGTTTGTCCCAGACAATTTGAAAAGCTTATTTTGTTCTGTGTGTCATACTTTCAAGTTGTTCTATGAAATACATATATGTCATCCTCAGTTAGGGTTGGTTATAAAATGTTATTCTAAGGTTCTTGAGGCAATATTCAGTAATGGCAGAAATTTCGGCACCAAGAAGATACATCTGTTTACTGTGGGTTCTTGGCAAGCACCTAAACCCAAAAGTAAATATCTAGCAACGAAACAATTTTGTTGAAGTGTATGAAGTGAAACTTGTCATAGTGGCCTTAAAGAACACCATACCTTTGTTATACAAGCTCCACCATACAGTATACCATAGATAATACAGTTATTTCTTCTGCCACTGTAAAGAGAAAATGCAAAAATAATAGGTATACAGACAGTTATTAAACACGAGTTGTAATCTACATGTTCCACATATATTTGTTTTCCTTAACTGCTTCTGTCCCCCTATAAAACTTATGCCTGAATACACTTCAAAATATGTGTGCAAGTTGTTATGTCATAAGCTTGCACTTTTTTAATACATGTATATAGGTCTTCAGCTTTCTATTTCAATTAAAAAAAAACAACCTGCATTATGACCAGATATATTAGTTTACATGCAAATCTACTATTAAAATAATTGCATGTGGTTGTTGCTGTCTCTTCAGGTTTTAATGCTTTAGTTTATTAGGATTTGGTAGTGGTGTCAGAGAATTAGTCGTCCCTGTTAAATGTTTTATGCAATAGTCTAGAATAAATGTAATCACACCCACATCATCTGAACAAGTTGTCTCATTGGCAATAATAACACATCTCCTTATTTCTATATTTACTTTGATGTCTTACTGACATTTACCGCACTTTTCTCTCTAACCACAATAGAAAAATACTGCAAAGAATGGCAAAATGACTTTAACCTTTACCTTTAAAGGTTTTGAAGAAACATCTAACAACCCGAATCTTGAATATATTAAATAAAATTGTGCAATATAAGTGTTTGACACCAATTTCTGTTTACAGGACAAGTGTTTCTGAACTAACTTTTATCAGGCAAACTTAAGACTTATAGCTTGAAACTCCAAATACTAGTATATAAAACATTAAAGAGAATCAAAAATCAAAACAAAAATTTCATTGATAGTAAATTCTTACAACTTATCAGCTATTGAACCAATAATAGTTCCAAATATCATACTGGATCCAAAGCCTGCAACAAACAGGACTTCAATCTGGTGTGTTGTCATCCCATAACTCTCATACAAAGCATACACATGAGGTCCTTGTAACCAGTCACCAGCTTAAAAGAAAAAAATGTAATTCTATCAAAAGACATCATGTATAACTCTAAAAAAACTACAACTTAAGGAGATCAATAATTACATTACATGTATGTTTCATTAGAATCCTTAATTCTGATTGGCTGACAATAATTGTGAGGCACTCCAAAAATCATATTTTATATCCGTTTAAAATATAACAGACAAATGAATGCACGTGCTATCCATGACAAATTGACAATGTTAAAACAATGCATAGAAAAACAAACGAAAAGAAAAACATATATTAAAGTTTGATATAACTCTTCATTTCATGGTTGTAGCATAAAAATGTTATTATAAGAATTTAATATTATTTTTAGAATTTTATAATATTGTAAAAGCATTGATCGTGCAGAAATTTTTTGAATTCCAAACTTCATACAAAATGTGCTTTGGGCAATGCTTTTACACCCCAATAAAATTATAAAAAGAAGTGTTTTAAAAATATCATAGTGTCATTAAGCTAGTAATTCAGGGAAAATTTAGAAATTCAACCATTTTTTATTAAGTACCTAAAGTAATATCTACCTTAGAATGAATTCTGAAAAAGGTGGTGCAAACTGGTCATATCAACTATTAACTAAAAATTGTTCAATGACAGCCAAGTCCCCTTATCTGGTCTGCAAGAGTCGACTATTCAATTCTTAGAGGAAGACCATAGGGTGAATCATCTACTTTTTATTTGTATAAATTGTGAAACAGTAGAAAAAATAGCATTTCTAATCTTTACTTTTATATATCTTTTTTTATGTATGCTTTGTATGATTAATTGTGGTGAAAGAACTTATCAAATATCACTTTGGCATGCATATTTTCTAGGTGAAGTTTAGTTCAATTTTGTAGTTCAAACATTACAGACATGACAGAAAAAAATTTCACTAGAAAGTTCATTATCTACAATGGCAGCCAAATTTAATTAAATGTAAATAGAATTTTAAAGTCACTGACTTTCAAATTACACTCTAAATTTTTTTGTCGAGGTCAAAACACAAGCTTGTGCCATTGGCAACAATAATTAAAGGTCTGACAAAGTAGGAGCATGTTCTATCTTAGATAAATAACAATCAGTATCATATCACTTTTGTTAAACCAGACCTTACAAATCAAAACAATCATTGAACAAATTTTTCCATAAAATATTTAAATGAACATTAAAATGAATATTTTTGATGGTTTATAAGTCAGACAATGCATAGTTTAAGGTTTTTCTTGTTATAAACACATCATGGATTAAGGTTGGTCTTTCGTTTTATCAATCCTACCACCCATCTTTGTGGTATACAACAAGAAAAACCTTGAAACATGCATTATCTATAACATAAAGAATGACATGAAAGAATTATTTCTTAAATAATAAAGCTCATCTTCTGTATTCAAATCCTGGAATGTAAAAAAAACAACCCTTTTGGCCATTGGAAAATACTTGTATAAAACGAAACTGTATGCATTCTACCTTTGTAGACATTTATTGTCATGAAGGCATTTCAAAGTATTCTGAAAAAGTATAGCGACCATATCTAATCCGATATATATGGTTATCAAATATTGATAGTTTCATTAGAACTGAATTCTGTTAACATCAACTCAATATCCAGGACCTTTCTCATTGTAGTGTTTCTAGGATTATATTCTAGATTCAGAGATAAACATAAATAGTCAAAGAAACATACATAATTACAATGTTACATGTAGCTGTAATTTAGCAGATTAACCTTGATTACTTCAACATTTTGAAGGCCTGAATATTTTTTAAATATTCATGATACTGATAGTTTTAAAAGTCAACATTATCAATCAATATGTTAGTAATCTCTGTTTAATTGCTTTATAAACATCTGTTACAGGCATCTTTAAACATTATATTACATTGTATATGATATAGTACAATGTAACATTAAATCAATTAAAGGCTGTTCATACATGTAATAAATTGATGAATCAATAATAAATACAACTGTAAATGACTATAATAGATACAATGAGCTATCCTGCTGTGCAAATGTTTAAACAAAGTTATTGCACAAATTGTCATACAAACACAACAGTTTTGAACCAATCAATTTGCATAAATCACCATTAAAAAAATGTATCAATTACTAGTAAGATAAAGTCTATTTTTTTTTATTAATAATATAAATTGCGCCAATAAATGTAAGCATATCGTGCAATATTTTCTTGTATACATGTCACAACATGTACTATAATTAAACTTCAACTTCAAAATTTGACTGAATACTGATCAAAACTAAGAATATTCAAATAAATTGAACAGTAGTTTGCACATGCTTAAACTCTAACATTTCTTGCAAAAAATATGAGTCTGATATATGGGAAAACCTATCATTGTTGTAGAAGATCACAAATACTGTCAAACAATAATCAAGAAAAGAGGAAAATGAGCAGAAAGGCATATGTTTGCATTTTATTTTATAAATAGCATTCTTTGGTTTAATTAACAAACTGACAGAAAGTGCTAACAAAAAAAAAACGTGTTCAGCATATTTTGACAGATTTTTTATTACTAATTACTGTCCTACGCCATTGTAAACTGTTCGGGCTAAGCCAGGATAAAGAAGGAGGACAATTCAAGTCAATCATTTATTAAATATTTATAAGTAAAAATCCATTAAATTTGTCAAATATAAACAGTTTTACGCCAATTATATTCGTGCAAATTAATAAATTTTTGGTGCAAACAGATATTGGCCAGAATTTTGTAGTCATTCTTTGGACTAAAATCAAAAACACTCTGAACACTGGACATAATAAAGATAAAAGTGGTAGACTGACTTATAAAGGTAGCATTGTTTCAGACAAAACAAACTTTCACAGCATAGTTACAGCCAAATGATTTGAGTGTGTAGGTTCAATCAACAACTTTTGTTACCTTGCTTGCTAGCTGAACCATGAAATCATTATTAGGTAAGGTATACTACCCTCCTTTCAGAGTAGTCTAGTCCTACAGACAGATAGATTGGTTATCTGTCTGACTAGTCTACTCTTAAAGGAGGGTAGTATACCTAACCTAATAATGACTTCACGGTTCAGCTAGAAAGCAAGCTAACCAAAGATTTTGTTTGAACCTACACACTCAAGTCCATGGCTGTAAAACAAAAACTAATTTACAATGACTTGAAATTAAAAAAATCCTGATAAATTCAAAGTCATGTGTGACTAATATTTAGACATCCCAGGTACATGTATGCAAAGAATAATCTTGGCACAAAATATATACATGCACTTTTATTTTTCGATTCCATTAGCTTTCAGCTATACAACATGTACAACTTAACATGCTAACAAAATTCATGTATATGTCAGACCCAGCCAAACTTAAATTGTTTGAACAGGTCAGGAGGTCCAGTAACAAATATTCTTTACTGGACCTTCATTGCTGTTACAGGACCTACTTACTATCACTGGTGAGCAGCACGAAGCGCTACGAACCTGCTAGGGGTTCTGGGGACATGCCCCCCCTCCCCCCACCCCCGAAAAATTTTGAAAAATTAGATGCGAAATCCTGCATTCTGAGTGCTTTGACTATGATAAATGAAGTAACCAAAACTACTATCTCGTACTACACTTTTGCATGTTTAATCACATTGAATGAAACTTCATTTTTTAAGACTTTATTTAACATGTGTTTCCGGCGCATGCGTAATGAACCGGGGAAAAAAGAAATGCCGGAAACTGATGCATCGAGATACAAATCTTCAAAATCTTCAAATTGAAAGGGTTTAGGCAGTAGGAGACAAGCCAGTGAGCCTTAAAATCGTCTTATAATATGCTTTTAAAAAAAGAAGTCACATTAGAAATGCCGATTTTCAGGGAATGCATAAAATAGTTGACACGAAAATCTCACTGGGTGTCAATCGACTCAATGGAAGCGTGATTTCATTGGCTGCTTTTTATATTATTGCATTCTGATTGGGTTACTATTTGTGTTGCCCATATATATCTATAAATATGACTAGGGTATTACCACAATCCTAATTAGTATAAGGACAATTGTTTTTCATTGATCTCGGGAGGAAAACAATATTTTGTGTTTGATATAGCAACACATTTTTCCCAATTTTAATACTGCATGCTGCAAAAAATGTACAGGACAGGAGGTCCTGTAGTTCACAGGATGGTGGCGGACCTTCAAGTTTTTTACAGGTCATGACCTGCGGTCCGACGATGTTTGGGTTGGTCTGATATGTCTAGCTGAAAGGCAGTAGAATGAGTTTTAAAAAAAGTAATTTCTTGTAACTATAAACAAATTAAGTGTGAAATTATTTAATGAAAAGGAAGATTTAATTCTATTTTTACTCCTTACTTCAAATTAAATACTTAGCATGCTTAGGTAAGCATATAATGTTAAATTGAATATCAAATACAAGTAATGTCTTAAATAAAGGTAACATTTAAAAATGAATTTATTGTCATTATGTATATCTTACAAAACTACTTTGTACATTTAATCCATAAACCCAACATCCTACATGAAATGTTAACGAAATGGGTATAAATCTTTCACTATAGTCATGAGATCAGTAAAGTGAGTTGTCTTTAGTTTCAACAGACAATTATTCCAAGAAGATAAAGAGTGCAATACCAAAAAGATATTCACTGAGAAAGTAAAATTTATCAAATATTTGAGACTTCTCAGGTGTTTTGAAAAAGTATTGAGAAGCTATACATGTACAACCTTTAACTGCTCAGCCAATTCTCTTAAACATATGGCTTCTTGCATTGTGAAGTAAGTAGACCTAAATGTGGTTGACATAATTCAAGATGGCCTGAATCTCATAGCAAGAAGAGATTTGTTTCATTTTATATAAAAAAGAAGATGTGGTATGATTGCCAATGAGACAACTCTCCACAAGAGACCAAATGACACAGAAATTAACAACTATAGGTCACCGTACGGCCTTCAACAATAAGCAAAGCACATACCGCACAGTCAGCTATAAAAGGCCCCAAAATGACAATGTAAAACAATTCAAACGAGAAAACTAACGACCTAATTTATGAACAAAAAATGATCGAAAAACAAATATGTAACACATAAACAAACAACAACAACAAAATTACAGGCTCCTGACTTGGGACAGGCACATACATACGGAATGTGGCGGGGTTAAACATGTAAGCGGGATCCCAACCCTCCCCTTAACCTGGGACAGTGGTGTAACAGTACAACATAAGAAAGAACTATAAAAATCAGTTGAAAGAGGCTTAACTCATCAGATGGATAAAAATACAAATACTACAAATACAAGTGGACGTGGCCGGGTACTTGTACATCCAAACAACAAAAAGACACTAAGTACAGATCCGAGAGTACTCGCAGTTACTGACAGCTAGTTCAAAGCCAATAACAACTAATAAAAAAAATCATGCATCTTAGACATAAATTATCAATCTGTACACATCCAACATCCAATGGATTTAGTGTAAAGACGTCATAAACAGTCAGAGAAAAACATGACCTTGTGCAATGCCAAGATACAGGTATCGACAGACCGTAGATCCATGAATGTGTATATGTATATAACAATAATATTTAGTTTGCTTTTAATTTACTGATAAAAAAAATCATTATTAGTACCAATAAAAACAATATTTAATGATCTAATTACAGTGTTGAATTGGTAACCTTTTAGAATAAGTTAATTTAAAGGATCGATAAGTTTACCAGGATCGTTTCTAAATTTCCAGGCATGGTAAACAATACTGCCGTAAAAATGAGGATGTGCAATCCCGTTTGAAATAAGTTTTCTACAGGTACAACCAAACTTCAAAACCAAATCTTTATATCTGTGGAAGAATTTAGTAAAGGTTTTAAGTAATTTGTGGTAACGAAATATACACTGCATAAAACACTACTATCAAGTCTAAAATGATTAAGACGTTATTGAAACAAATCACTACAAGCATTTCAAAGATTGTAAGTACAGTACTGTACATGTAAAGCAAACAAGAAAAAATATACTTTTTTTAATTATTATACTTAAAAGTTTCATTTATTAAATTCATTATTTTATTAAAATTTGTTTCGACTTTTGATAGATTTTCCAACCATTTGCAAGCCTTTATAAAGTTAGGTTCTCTCCCTTCCTTCCAAGTAACTTTAATACTCATGATGCTGAGATTCAATTATAAGTATGATCCATGCTTTGTTACAAAACCTGTAAAAAATAAAATCCAACAGATAAAGTAAAGGAATATAAGTCTAGAAAATGAATTGCTTGCTTTAGTGTCAACCCCACTCTGTCAATTTCAAAATAGAAACTTGGAATTTCATAGTACATTTATCCTTAAATAATCAGTCTTGAAAAGCACCCTTAATTGCTGAACAACTAAATTATTGTTGATTGTAGAAAGATAAAAATCATTTCCATGAAATCAAGGTAACATATCTTTTTATAGGTAATAAACTGCTTCGCTGAGCGCAGCTGGATACACCCGCAGAGGTCCAACCTTGAACAGTTGGGACAAAAATAGACACAATATTCAAGCTTGATACAGGTCTGAATTTGGATTGTAATTAAATATTTGATATATTATGGGTTTCTGAATAAATGTAGTCAAAGAACTTGAAATTGGTTATATGATAGATTCTTGCTGTTGTGCAATACACTGTGCTGTTGCGCAATACTTAGTAAATCTGTTGTTAGACTATAAACAAATAAAATCTTATAACTCTGAAATGTAAAATCGAAAATTTTTAAATATCAATAGGGAGCTTACAAAAATAGATATAATCAATTTACCAAAGTTTCAAAAAAAATTCTGAAAGCATTTTTGAGTTATTGTCCAAAAACTGGAAAATCCCTCTTTTTGTAATGAATAAAACCCCATAAATAGGAAACGTATAGTCTGAAATTTATAAAAATCAAAAAGGGAGCTCATGTCGTTGAAAAAAACATTTCACCAAAGTTTCTTGCAAATTGGTGAAATTGTTTTTGAGTTATTGTCTGTAAACTAGAAATCCCCCCTTTTTTAATGAAAAAAACCCCAAAACTCAGAAACGGTAAATCCGTAATTAATAAAAAAACGAAAGGGAGCTCACATCAATAGATATGAACAATTCACAAAAGTTTCATGCAAATTGGTGAAATTTTGTTTGAGTTATTGTCCGAAAACTGGAAAATCCCCCCTCTTTTAATGAATAAAAACCCCAAAACTCGGAAACGGTACATCCGAAATTTATAAAAAACGAAAGGGAGCTCAAGTCGATAGATATGAACAATTCACAAAAGTTTCATGCAAATTGGTGAAATTGTTTTTGAGTTATTGTCCGAAAACTGGAAAATCCCCCCTTTTTTAATGAATAAAAACCCCAAAACTCAGAAATGGTAAATCTGAAATTTATAAAAAACGAAAGGGAGCTCACGTCAATAGATATAAACAATTCACTCAAGTTTCATGCATATTGGTTAAAGTGTTTTTGAATTAATGTCCGACATGTTGATGATGGACGGACGGACAGATGGTCAACGGTATACCATAATACGTCCCGTAAACGGGCGTATAAAAACTCATTAAAGATATTTGTACTAGTGAAATTCATAAAATAATGCATGTCCTGTAACTGACTTATCATATATGTATACATGCACAGTCTGAAGGCATATACGTATATACATATATAATAAAATTATGATTTTTCGTCTTGTTTATTTCGTTGTACAGTTACATTTTTTTCCTGTGGTTTTTAGCAGAGAGAGTAATTTCCAATCGATCTTAGCATTATTTTAAAGTTGACAAAATTACTCATTCTTGTATACAAGAGATTTTAAAAAATTAAGATTTCTTTTCATTTTCTTTTAATCTTTTTCTGCAAGAGAAAGACGCCGATTGAGTAGTTTTGAGTTGATCACTAAGTCTTAATCCTTACTTGCACAACCAAGCTCATTAATGTATGATTAAGGATAATTGTTTTTAAAACATTCTAAATAATTTTTCATAAACTTTAACAGTGTATCACAAATTATTTATCATTGTGATCAAAGATAATCTTCGATAAACACTCATGGAAAAAGAATATCATAATCAATACAGTGGTCAGTGACCAGAAATTTAATTGCACATGTATTGTCAGATGAACTCTTAAATCCATTTAAATCCCAGAGGTCATGTTTTGACATACATGTACATGTCTTAGTTCTAGATAAATAATGCAATTTGAATGCCATTGTTAACTTTTGGACCGTAAATCAGGTTCGAGTCAACCGAAATTTTTACTCATCTGTCTCATCAGCAGTCGAAATACATATATTTATATAGACCACAGGAAATTTCGAGTCAACTGAGTTCGAAACAACAAGAGTTAACTGCAACTCCTGAATAATAAAGGTCCTCCTTATCATGCTTGAATGAAAACAAAAAATATCCTACCAAAATTTGAAGAACCTATTGTAGTACAGAATTTATTACTACAGAAAAGTGCAATACTTTTCTTAAATCTTCCTTATCATGCTTATATTATGTATATGCACAAGATAAAATCTCTCCTGATTGAATGATGTAAGCCCACGTCCTTTATATTTTTATAAACCTAATTACTTCATTCATGATTATTTGAAAAAAATCCTTTCTACTTGCCTTATTTTTAAAAGGCAGAAACCTAAATTGGTCAAACACATACACTTTTTGGTTAGCCTAATCAGGGTGGGGAAGACCCTCATAAATGGGTACTATCCCTATTTATTGGTATTACTTTGACCTATAATGGTTTACTTTTATAAATTTTGACTTGGATGGAGAGTTGTCTCATTGGCACTCATACCACATCTTCTTATATCTATTATACACAAAATTGGGATCAATTTAAAGTGATAAAAGTATCGAATTTTGAACTTCATCATAATGGCTGTCATGGCAAAAAAATCCATGTAAATGGCAACATTTTTCCTTAAAGACCTTAGCTCAGGTGAGAACTGAATACAAATATACTGGCCTCAAAAATTCTTCTTTGTGCCATGACAGCAAATATCTTGAAATCCAAAGTTTACATTTTTATCACTGAAAATTGATATCTGTTTTGGGGTATAATAGCCATAAATGGGCGTAATACCCATTTATGAGGATCTTCCCCAACCTGCTAATAACAAAAATGTACTCTTAGTCTTAATTTGTTTTTTAATTTAATAAACCAATTCAGGTAATTGTTCTTAATTGATGCCACCACACCCATCATTTTATCTTAATTTCAAAAATTTAGGGCGTATAAGCTTTCCAACTTGTTAAATATAGATTTGTGAGGTTATGTCAAATATCTGTTTTACCTGTTTTGTGCACTCACCCATTGCAAGCATGTAAACGACAAGGTAGACACGCTGGAACTGTTTAAATGCTGCATCACTGATTGTCGGAACTGCGGTTCTTGTATACAGGAATAAAGCTGCACATAAAACACTTAAGACTCCAAACCCAGCTATGAAAATGTTTGCCATGTCTGATTTATTCGAACACACAAACAAAAATTGTATGCTATTTATTTTCGTGTTGACACATATCTCCCGGAAGTATTGATTATACAGGGAATTGACTGAAGCCAAATCGGAATGGCGCTAAATCCGGAAAGTAAGATTATCTTACTCTAAGTCTCAAGTGGACAACGTCACAAGTGTAAACAGTCCTACCCGGATTTTGGTATTATGAAGACAAATCTGTTCTACTTCAGCAGATTTAAGTTTTAATAAAACTTAAACTCTTGGACGCGAACATTGTTGCCGTTCAAGGATTCATATAATAAGTTTCATATACTACATTTAACATTACTAGCACTGCCTCTGCTGGTGAACGTTTAATCCCTGATGGTAGCATTAGCACAGTAGTTAGTGCTTCGGTACAAGCATGATTTACAAAATTTTTTTTTTCTAAAATTCTTTGGTGATAAATTAAGAAATTACTAAAAGTAAATAAGGTCAGGCAAAGTTGACTAAATGAATTTGGCTGGCCTTTAAGCCCCTTTTGGTCATATAGCTCATAACTTTTCTACATATTTATACATCCCTGGCTTTCAAATGTTTTGGTATTAGCGTTCTTGATAAAGGTGAATCTAGACTTGAAAGCGCATCGGATGCACAAAATGTATAAAGTGTTAACTTTAATAGATGGGTGACCGGATCGTTACCACTGCTCACCCGATGTTATCATCAGCTTAATATTCAGTCCTTTGGTACTGACATGATTTATATATTATCCTATTTTTCTTAACTTGATTCCCCGTTGATAAATTAAAAAAAAAATTATCAGAAACAAAGCAGTTCCAATGAACTTCCTCAGGCAAAGTTGATCTTCTAAGATGAATTTGGATATCTTTTTAAGACTCCTTTTGGTCAAAGTTTATCCAAAAAAGCGCTTTTGAACGCACAAATAATGTATTTGGCTATCCTTTTAGGCTGCTTTTGGTCGTGTAGCTCATTACTCTTCTACGTATTTAACTATTTATACATCCCTGGCTTTAAACATTTCTGATCAAGATAAATTCAAAAAGCCCTTCGGAAGCACCAAATGTATAAAGTGTTATTTGCATTTACTAGCACCGGGTCGTTACCACTGCCGGTGAACTTTTAATCCCCGAGGTTAATACCATTATTGTCATGAAAATTGTTTGGACCAATATTGTGAAAATAATTGTATAAAGTTCCAGATTGCATGTTAGTTACGTAAGCGCGTCACTGTTTTTGATATCCTGATATCTGTGGTGTTTTTCGTTGATGGATAATATGTTCGTTGTTGTTCTGTGGTTTGTATGTTGTGTCGACTATTATATTATTTGTTTGTGCGTTTCTCTGTTATGAATGTTCTTGCGTGTATTTGTGCTGTATTTCTGTCACATAGTGTTTTAGCGATATTTTTTAACATTGTTATAAAGCGGGAGGTTTGGCATGCCATGAAACCAGGTTCAACCCACAATTTTTCCTTAAAATGTCCTGTACCAAGTCAGGAATATGGCTGTTGTTATCAAATAGTTCGTTTCTATGTGTGTTGGCGTTTGTTTTTGTTGCACTTTGGTGTTCCTGTTGTTCTTTTGTTTTCCTCTTATAGTTGATGTGTTTCCCTCGATTTTGGTTTGTAACCCGGATTTGTTTTCTCTAAATCGATTTATGACTTTTGAACACAGGTATACTATTGTTGCCTTTATTTATAATCAACTCATGTAGTCATGCAGTGCTTTGGTACTGACTAGATTTAATAACATATTTTTCTAAAATTCCTCGTTGATGAAGTAAGAAATTAACTGAGGTTCAAACTCCATCAGGCAAAGTTGGCTTTAGATGAATGTTTCTATCCTTTAGACCCCTATTGGTCATATAGCTCATAAATTTTCTCCCTGGCATATATATGTTGGGTTTGTGCGTTCCCGGTGAAAGTAAGTCTAGAAACACGCTTCGGACGCACAAAATGTATAGAGCGTAATTTTCATTGCATAATAAAAGTCTGCGAGTAGTTATAATTAACTTGGAAATTAATTATCAACTCTCTTTGCGTAAAGTTAGTTTTTGTTTTTGTTTAAATGCATCTTTGATGTTTAAGATTTGCGTAGCTGAAGAGACTTTTTTTAATTTTTAGATACGGACCTGGTAAATAAAGATATGTTGGATCGATAACTTTGTTGGTGGAGTGTAAGGATCAGATGGTAAAACCAGCCGATTAGCCCTTGAATGGAGTAAATTATATCTGATTTCGGTTAAGACTTAGACAATTTGTTGGTTTTTTTTAACGCCAATAAATTGATGAAAAAATTCTTAAGATTAAAGAAGAAAACTATACAGACATTAGCAGAAAAGATAAATAAACATGCACATGATGCAGAAATGTCTTGAATGCGTAGTTGATGATAACCGAATATTTTTTTTGAAAGGTCTATAATATGACATCAAGGTCAAATTGCATGAAACTTAAACGGACATTGCTGCGGCAATCTGGTTATTAATTAACAATTAGTTAAGACTTAAATATTAGATCCTAGCGTCAAAGTAATTCAAAAACTGTAACAGGTTAGGGAGAGAGTTGGGCGCCTGCAAACATATGTTTAATCCCGCCACATTCGGCATGTGCCTGTCCCCAAGTCAGGAGCCATTCAGTGGTTGTCAGTTGTTGCTCAATTTAATTAAAATATAGACCCCTGATTCGTTATACTCCATATGAGCTCATATGGAGTATAACGAAATCAGAGGTCTATATTGTAATTAGCTTGGTTGTTGCTGTATATCATATTTGTTTTTCGTTTATTGTTTTGTACATAAACCAGGCCGTCAGTTTTCTCGTTTGAATTGATTTACATTTGTCATTTCGGGGCCTTTTATAGCTTGCTATGCGGTATGGATTTTGCTCATTGTTGAAGGTCATATACGGTGACCTGTAGTTGCTAACGTCTACGTCATTTGTTCTCTGATGAAGAGTTGCAATCATATCACATCTTCTTAATTTTATACTGACATGCACCTTAAGTTTTTTATTGATAAACTCGTGTTAATAAGTAATCTCGGATAAAGGTCATATTATTATACATTTGTTGCGTGTTTTGTTGTGTATATATTAAGACCGATTCGCTTAATTGCAGTTTGAAACATGAGTAAAGTGTTTCAGTTATTTCATCTACCATTTGAAATTATGAAAACAATTTAACTTTTAGACATTGCACAAGATCGTGTTTTCTGCGCAGTTCAAGCCATGAGTGTACACATTTTCTTCGAAAATCAGTCGCCGATATATGAGAGCAAGGCGGAATGATTCTTTTATCAGCAGATTACATACTTTTGACCTGATTTATGTTACTGTAAACTTTGCTTTATGTGGTAATTTAGTATTGTGTTGCTTGTACCTGTGTTTTTGAATCCATAAATAATTTACAACTTCGCTTGTATACACTCAGGCTAAGGTGTCTGAAATTTTATATCTACATCTATAGACTTAGAAGATGTGGTATGATTGCAGAGGCGGGTCCATGGGGAAGAGGTCGTATGCCCCCTTGGATCGCAAAAAATAAATGATAAATTTTATGTTTGTCATATATATACATTTTTAGTGTAAAATCAGCCCCAAAAAATTGCAGTATATATATTCAATTATCGGGCATTACGCCCCTATTTTCAAAAATTCTGGGTCCGCCCCTGGATTGTCAGATGTGGTATTATTGCCAATGTGATAACTATCCACCAGAGTCCAAAGAAGTGGATTTAAGCAACTATAGCTCACCATACGGCCCACAACAGTGAGTAAAACCCTTACCGTATAATCAGCTCTATATGAAAGACACCGAAATGACAAAATGTGAAACAATTCAAAAGAAAAGAAAACTCCTTATTCATGACAAAACAAGAAACCAAAAATGAAAAACAAATATGATATATAGCAAGCATACAATGGTTACCACTGATTTACCAGCTCCTGATTTGGGACCGGAACGTATAGAATGTGGCGGAGCTAAACATGTCTAGATGTGAGCGCTCAATCCTCCCTAACCTGGGACAGTGGTGTAGCAGCAAAACATAAGCACAAACCGTTAACCACAGTTGAAAATAGCTTGGCTTATCAGATTGGCACGAAGTGCATTAACAACTAACATAAAGACAAAAGACACGAACAGTCTAAGAAAAACATGACCTTTTTCAATGCCAAAATGTAAGTTCATAATATCGATAGGATGTAGAATCATAAGTTTTAATAACTGTGTGGCAATTCATTTTTGTTATGGTTTAAATCAATCAAAAACAAAATCGATTTTTATACCAATAAGATCAATATTCAAAGATCTATTTAATAGATATCCTTAAGACTAAAGTTATTAAAAGGATCAATGAGTTCACATAAATCGTGTCTAAATTTACGGGCTTTATAGACAACAGTACAGTAAATACCCCGTTTGTAATAAGAATGCTACAGGTACAGCCAAATAGTTGATTAAAATTTTCTAATTCGGCGGTTTTTGGAGATTCTGACATATATATGTATATTGTCTTACCGTGAAATAGTTTATTAATTAAAGGCCGAATACTATACTGTCCGTTGAATAGTTTTTTGGAACAGTTTTTACGTGTTATTTAACATTAATAAATACATCCATTTAACTATGCCAATAATAACACCCTCTTTAAATCTGGCACTTCTTTGGAATCCGTAATTAAATCCTTAGAGGAAGATAGTAACTCCCTAATACCATGGTTATCCTCCAACAAAATGCGTCAAACCCATAAATTTCTGGATAATTGCAATTGGTAAAAAGTTACACACACACACAAGATACAGTCTTCACTCTAAACGTAATCAAGATCAAGTGTGATGATGAGATGTAACTCCTTAGTGCATATAACCACATACTTGAAACAGATTTCAGTAGTCACATATCACAGATTTCTGTGTAAAACATATGATTCTCAGTACAAAGTGCATAGCTGATATACAGAGACCAAAGACTATACGGTATGGTAAGACAATTTTAAGCTTTTCATGCTGTTAGTTTTCTCGTTTGAATTGTTTCATATTTTGTCATGTTGTGGCCTTTTATAGCTGACTATATGGTATAGGTTTTGCTCATATTTGAATGCCGTAAGGTGACCTATAGCTCCTTATATTCCCGTCATTTAGACTCGTGTGGATAGCTGTCTCATTGGCAATCATACCACATCTACTTATTTTATATAAGTTAAGTTATGAGGCAGCAAGATTTTGGAAATCCTTGTCAAATAAGGCAAGGTGACTACCAACTTTTTAATCTCTACTTGGTGATTTTCTAAAAAGTGTACCCGTTTCTTATGCAAATATCGGAATACCTTGCTTCCCAGGAATTAACCTTATTCATTTTTTTTTTAAGTCTGATAAAAGAGGTTACAAATGTAACAACGTAATTGTCAAGGATATTTAATGAAATTGTTTGATTCTTTGCAACAAGCTCTGTTGCAGAAACCGGTGAAGAAGCCCAAATGACAGAAAACAACCGATAACTAGTCACCTGCCTATAGACCGTAACAACTAAAGACTCTCAGTCTGACGGAACTAATTCGCATACTGGTTGAGCGATTACAAACAGTGACGTGAGTATGGAACTTCATTTTCACTGAAAGAGCGAATGATGTCAGTTTAGAAAGGCTAGCATCAGACTTCACTCAACAAATTATAAAGACAGATTATGTTTACAGGCTGCTACTGAAGACGGATTAATATCACCACAAGTATAAGTCAATAACTCGAACACTAAAAAAATAGATTAGAAGAATGTCTAATAAAAGACACAGTTGCGATGAGTTCACAACTCTCTTTAGAACTGTCAGAATAATCTGTCATAGAACTGTTTGAAACTGTTTGAGAACAGTTCTAAGATCGAACTATCACCGATCACTGTCTAAGACTGTTCTAAAGTAGAACTGCCTTAAACTGTTCTTATATAGAACTGTCTAAAACTGTTCTAATATATAGAACTGTCTTAAGCTGTTTTGATTTATAGAACAGTCTAAAACTGTTCTAATATATAGAACTGTCGGGATCTGTTCTAGAGTAAAACTGTCAGGATCTGTTCCAGGATCATGAGGATAAAACTGTCATGATCTGTTCTATTCTAGGGTAGAACTATTCAAAACTATTAGAGCAGTTCTTTGAGGGAACACGATTAAGAATAGTTATAATCGTCAAGGAAGTCAGTGCTAGTTAACTGGATTTCCCCTGTAAGACATATTTCAGATAAAAGGATTTTAAAAATAGTAAACACTGCCGTCTGTCTTTTTTTTTATTTGTTGTTTTAAGCTTAAACCGGGACTTAGGATGAAATTTGAAAAAAAGCAGGACAGGAGTTTTGAGATAACCCCCCCCCCCCCCTAAAAATCAAATGGTAGCTCCCTTAATTGATAAGTTGTTTCGGCGATTGACAAAACAATGACTACCACAAACGTTAACGTACTGTGTGTGACGAGGAAGCCTCCAACGAGATCTTATGACTTTATAGCATTTCAATTCGCCAATAGCATGTTCAACGGACATTCGGTATTCTACAATGAGTCTTTTGAATTTCCTACACTTTCTCTTTTTCGTGTTCCGGCTTTCTTGTTTCTGCTATCTGAACCTGAACTTCAAACAATGGATAATGGGCCTTACGATATAAATGCAGGCGCGATTCTACAGTAAAAGCTGAAGAAATTGCCACGGATAATGCTACAGCCAGAACTGCAGATAATATTAATAATGCTCTTGTAAATCTTGAAGCTACAAGAAAAGAAAAACTCTGAAAAAAAAGAAACAAAGAATCTTGGATGCAATTTGTTCGCCATGAAAGATATAAAACATTTATTACAAAATAGGTTCTAAAATTGTTTAAAACCCTTTTGAGTTGATTTAGATTAATCTGAAAGTGCTTAGACATTTTTGGCCCAATGATGTCAAAATTATGAAAACAACAAATCTGATCTATTTATCATATTTATCAAAAAGGAAAAAACAAAGAAATATCTAAACATATAAAGCATAAGCATTCAACCTTACATCCCTTTGCTGAGTCCTTTACAGCATGAGTTTTGTATTGTATCTCCTGTATTTGTGTTAAGTGGTCCTTGATTCCTGGAAGAACAAAAAGCCAAAGAGAGGCGAGTGGTAGAAAAGTGATATTCAAACTCACAAGTCGAAAATAAAATGTCAACGCCATTTCAAAAAAAAACAAAACAAACAAACAAACGAAAAAGACCAAAAGACAAACAACAGTTTACAAAACACAACATAGAAAACTAAAGACTGAGCGACAGGAACCCCACCAAAAACCAGGGATGATCTCAGGTGCTCTGGAAAAGTTAGCAGATCCTGCTCCACATGGGACACCCGTTAAACAATCATACAGATTACTTAATGTCTATTCCAAAAATGAAAAAATCATTTTCTTTGCCTGTATGTACAATTCTTGCCAGAAGTTTTTATAAACTTAATATCAAAGGTTTATATCAGGAATGTCTCGGACACTTCGAAAATCAGCGTTGATCAACAATTTTTAAAAGAGATATGTCTCTTGGAAATATAAATTCTATATTAAATTGCAGGTATTTATATAATTTGGTATTGCCCTAGGACAGATAAAATATGTGCAACGCGGAGGACATTGAAACTCTGTTCTTTTATTCGCATCAAAATCAATTCGAACAGGAGTTTACAATTCACTCGCAGCTAAAAAAAAAACTGAAATATCCCTAACCCATGCAAAAAGGTTTGGTACAATTAGAAATCGTTCAATTGAAAATGTTTATCCTATTCTCCAAGACTATACACAATGGAAACAAATAGCCCCATACTAAAATATAAATAAAAAAAAAACCTGAACAATAGTATTATCCAATTTTCTTTTAAATAATTCGTCAGTTATGAAATAACCATTTTTTAAACTTGAAAAGGAGTTTTTTTTTTAATGTAAACGATAGAAATTACCATATAACTGGAACAACAATTTTTGTTGTGAAACTTTTTAAATTCTGAACATAGATTTGCTGCAACTCATTTAAAGCCTTCTTCTCTAATGAGAAAGGTAAATATGCTAGATATACTTACTGGAGGTGTGATGAGATGATTAAAGCTGTTAATTTTCTCCTTGATAATATTTATGAACGTTTCGGCAATAAAGTTTTTCGACACCTTGTAGGTATTCCCATGAGAACCAATTGCGCCCCTTGAACAGCAGACTTTTTCTTGTATTGTTATGAATCACAGCTTATGACCAAACCCAGTAAAGACCCGTCTAAATTGGATTTAATTGATAAATTCAACAACACTTACCGTTATCTTGATGATATTTTTCGTTAAATAATCAAGAATTTTCTAAATATACTGCCGAAATTTACCCAAAGGAACATACTTTAAATAAATCAAATATATACGGTACTAACTGTCCTTTCTTAGATTTAGATATTTCAGTTTTACACGGGGAAAACTCTACACTAAAATTTACGACAAAAGGGACGATTTTTCGTTCCCTATTGTTGATTTTCTTTTTTTTGGACGGTGGTGTTCCTTTGGCACCATCTTACGGTGTTTATATATCACAACTTGTTTGGTATGCCCGTGTCTGTTGTGACGTTTTGGATTTCAATAAACGTAATCTATGTATTACTGGTAAATTTTTAAGTCGGGGATTTCAAACGGGATAGCACATCCTAATTTTTACGGAGATGTTGTTTATCGATCCCGGAAATTTAGATACGATCCAGGTAAACTTATCGATCCTTTAAATAACTTTATTCTAAAAGGTTACCAATTCAACACTGTAATTAGATCTTTGAATATTGTTTTCATTGGTATTAATATTGATTTTGTTATTAGTAAATTAAAATCAAACTAAATATTATTTTTATATACATATGCACATTCATGGCTCTACAGTCTGTCGATACCTGCACAAGGTCATGTTTTTCTCCGACTGTTAATGACGTCTTTACACTAAATCCATTGGATGTTGGATGTGTATACTGATTGATATTTTAGTCTTAGATGCATGTTGTTTTTATTAGTTGTTATTGGCTTTGAACTAGCTGTCAGTAACTGTGTTATACTCTCATATCTGTACTTAGTGTCTTTTTTGTTGTTGTGGGGATGTATAAGTACCCTGCCACGTCAACTCTGTGTTTTTGTTATATGTATTTCTGTGTGTATCCATTTGACAAGTTAAGCCTTTTGTATGTTTGTTATCCATCACAATGTTCACCAGTTTTAGATTTATGCGCTTTTCCTTTATATTTTTTTGTACAAAAATTAAACAGCACAAAATATTCGACAATTATTCTTTAAAAGGTAGAAGACTTTTTTATTCTAAATACTGGACCTATTACCAATTTCTTTATTTTTGTATTTTGTGCTTGTCACTTTGAAATACTTGTTGCAATTATGTATAGACTGATATTTGGGAATGTACTGGAGTCCAGCAACAAAGAATATATCAGGTTATGACCAGAGCATTTATAAAATGATTATAAAGCAGAAATATCCGTTAGTCACGAAAATAGGTTAGATTTAGAAGGAAAAAAAAAAGAGTCTTAGCGCAGAGAAAACCTCAGGAAATCGATTCTAAGTAACTGTAAGTCAAAAAACAATTGCTCGTTTTGTAAAAAGACATCTGGTGCATAATTTGTTCACAATGAGACCCCAAAATGCATCATAGTTATTAGATGCTCACTCATGGAGTGAGTGGTATACTGCATGTAGTGCCTTAATGTGTTCTTTCAATGCCAGTAACCAATCTAATTAAAATATAGATCTATCGTAACTTGCAAACTCATATGCCAGTATAACGAATTAATCAGAGATTTATATTTTAATTAGATTGTACCAGTTACTCATGTAACATATTAATCAGCTTATAGATCAAGGAATCAATTGGTGTTTGGTCTGGTCAATTCCAGTATGACAGCATCTGAGCATAACATTTTAAATTAAAATCTAATAAGGCGTGTGCATGGTATACTTTGAATGACATAATATGAAACTAAAATTTAAAAAAAACGTGACCAGCGGTTCTCGGCAGCTCTACTAGCCAAGCAAGGCTAGGGAATGACCCCCGGGGAGGGCACATTCACTGTTTGTATATAAGAAAAGAAATTGTATATGTCACTCAAATGAAGCCTAAACTTTAGTAATGTTAAAGCAACAGCATGCACTAGTAAGGAACATATTAAAGACATGGAGAAAGTTAAAGGTGCAGTACAAATTTTTACATGTACTTGTTATAAGTACGGGAGTTTTTCTACATAGTTTTAGTAGACTGTTGTCTTTTTTATACGCCCGTTTACGGGACGTATTATGGTATACCGTTGTCCGTCCGTTCGTCTGTCCCGGTCCGTCCGTCGTCCACATGTCGGACAATAACTAAAAAACGCTTAAACCAATTTGCATGAAACTTTAGTGAATTGTTTATATCTATTGACCTGAACTCCCTTTCGTTTTTTATAAGTTTTAGATTTTACGTTTCCGAGTTATGGGGGTTTTATTCATTAAAAAAGGGGGATTTTCCAGTTTTCGGACAGTAACTAAAAAACATTTTCACCAATTTGCAAGAAACTTTGGTGAATTGTTAATAACTATTGACATGAGCTCCCTTTCGATTTTTGTAAATTTTAGATTTTACGTTTCCGAGTTATGGGGTTTTATTCATTAAAAAAAGGGGGATTTTCCAGTTTTCGGAAAATAACTCATAACACTTTCACCAATTTGAAAATAACTTTGATGAATTGTTTATATCTATTGACATGAGCTCCCTTTCAATTTTTATAAATTTTTTATTTTTCTTTTCCGAGTTATGGGGTTTTATTCATTAAAAAAAGGGGGCTTTCCAGTTTTCGGAAAATAACTCAAAAATGCTTTCGGCAGTTTTCATGAAACTATTGAATTGTTTATATCTATTGAGGTAAGCTCCCTTTTTGATTTTTATAAATTTTAGATTTAACTTATCCGAGTTATGGGATTTTATTCATAAAAGGGGGTGATTTTCCAGTTTTCAGACAATAATATCTTTAAAGTGCTTTGAGCAGTTTTCATGAAACTTTGGTGACTGGTTTATATCTATTAAGATAACCTCCCTTTATTTTTTTTAAATTTCTGATATGACATTGAGAAGTTATTGATTGAACTTTATTCTTTGAAAAAGCGACGGGCGTATCATGTGCTCATGGCGCAGCTGTTTATTTCCTTTGGCCATTGTATTGTTCATCCTTTTTTCAACTTATGATTCTCATTGCTCCCTGTTATTTTCTTTTCAGAGATCGTTGATGCAATAATAATTGTGTATTTTCCTTTGTCAATCTTTATTATTTTCTTCCTTATGCACTGAATGTTCAGTTTCTTTAGTACCAAAAAACCATATTCTTATCCAATTTATTGTGGGGTTTCCTACAGCAAACATGGACTTTGCAATGTTAGAAATTGGTATTGTGCCTGCAACTTCTAACCATAGACTTAGTATCAATAAGACTTCCACAGAATCATTCTTTCAAAAAGCCATCGTGTCCGATTTCTAGTGATCTGAAGATATTTTGGTTTGTCCATTGCATTCCTCACAAACCACTGCCAGTAATTCAGTGAAACTTTGACTCATTAGAGTATGAAGTGATATTTGTTCATATTTCACTTGTTGATATTGTTTTTTAAAAGATAATTTGATCAGTAATCTTACTGTTTTGGGCATCTAAATTGCATCAAATGCTCTCTTGGAATTCAACAAATCAATCTTATAAAGAACTGTTTTTCCTGGTCAGGGATTTCCACAGTAAGATATACTACTATATAAATTTTTGTCCTGGTGGTTACCTAGAGGAAACTGCCAAATAAAGTTGCCCAACAAGATTATACTATAAACACAGTCTCTCTGACCTGGAGGTTTAGTCCAAGGACAGTGGAAGGTCAAACTATACATTTCTATAATCATGCTTGTCAGTTGAACATCAAATATGGCTTCAAGGTTTGGTAAGGGTTATAATAAATGATTTCACATCAAACATTCTATATACATTTGTATTTTAAGGCTTAATGATTTACATTACATTAATGATTCCCTAATTTTGATTGGCTGAGTTCTTCTTAAAGCAGTATTCTATTTCCTTATAAAATGCAGCATTTGCTATCGAGCCTCCTCATGGGGTTTTTGATTATGTGATAACTTGGCTGCTTTTACAGTGATTATTTGATTACCAGACCAAATATTTAAAGATTATTTGATAATCTAGGACTGTATTTTTTATTATTTGATTATCTTGTTTAAAAAAATAATTAATGATTATTTGATTATATTGGCAAAAAATTTGTGATTATGTGATTAGGGGACGACCATTTGATATTCTGGGGGGGGCCAGGAGGATTTGTTTTGGATCGGTTATTTATTTTTGTAAACTAAGAGGACAGATTATCTATTTTCTGCACTATTGAAGCAAGATTTTTCATTTTCATTAAAGCAAGGGACTGATTATTTATTTTCACAACTATATTTATAATATTGGAAAACATACAATTTTTAAATTATTCGTTTACTATAAAAAATTCATGTATAGTCAAGTCATTATGTACCATTTAATCAGAATTAATTATTATCCTCTGCAGAAATGAATCTTCTATATTCCCCAATGCATATACATGTATTGCATACATACACAGTCTTAAAGTTTGGTTGTAACTAAGGCTCTTTTAAAAGTATTGGCAAACATGTTTCGCCGAGCGGAGCGAGGCAAAATTTTTTTTGAAGGGTTTTACAACCGCTGAAGGCCCAAGAAGCTATAGAACAAATGATGCAAAATCATGCCTTCTGGGTGTTCCCCAGACCCTTTCTTAAACTGAAAATGCAAGTTCTGTTTTAATAATTTTATGACAATATTTTGGTCTCAAAGCAAAATCACGTTATAGATTCAGTGTAAGACTTAAGTTTCTAGGAACAACATCAAAAGACAAATATGCATGATAAAGCAAAAATGTAATTCACATAGTTAAGTCTGTGGCTGCTGTGTTTTTTTAAACTCATGATCAAGTTAATAATAAAATTACTAAATTACAAAATGAATGCAACACTAACAGAATACAGAAGGGCAATCAATGAACAAAAGACAAATAAATAAGAAACATTGATCCCGAAAAATCAGGAGCTACGTCTGAGGGAGAACAGAACTTGCTTCTTGCAAGGCACTCACGGTGAACACAATTTGATATGGAGACAAGCGTTTGGTTTTGAAATTTCCTACATGAGGCATTTGTCTCAATGTAGTTACGGCCCTGATTTAATAAAAGTGAGGTAAGTGTTCCTGAGACAATTAACCTCAAGTTAAATGAAACCAATTTTCTGACATTTCAAGTATATTTAAATAATATTTATACTTTTATTATTAAAAGATATGGGAAGTGTTTCCCGATTTTTTTTGTGGAAAAAAGATGAATTTATGAAGAATCTGGTGCTATCTCATACTTTCGATTAGACCTGCTGAGTTATTTATTTTCAATACATTGCAAGTCAGGTAATTTATTTTCAAACTACCACAGAACAAACCATTTATTTTTGTGATTATCAAGGCTGAGTTATTTATTTTCAAAATCCTCCTGGCCCCCCCCAGAATATCAAATGGTCGTCCCCTTACTTGGACACTTTCATGAGGGGCCCTGCTCTCCATGACAACTTTAAAATGATGTATAGAAAAATCAACAAAAGTCTTAATCTAACTCAAAATTTCATAGTTATAGCATTAAAATATAATTATGATCAATTATAGAAATTGAATGCTTCTTTCTGTAATATCAAAAAGTTGCAAAAGTGTTGTCAGTCAACATACAGAGAGTGTGTTATTGTTAGCATCTTTTTTCAGCTGACACTAAATATACTGAAAACCATATATATGGTTAGATGGTGTAAGGCTGGCAATCACCTGTTTTAGAGTCGTCTTATCTTTATTAGAGCTGCTCAATTTAAAACGTATCCAATCATATCAGGTGCGTTGACGTATACGTATCTGGGAACATACTAAAATAGTATGTGGTACTATCCTTGAGTGAAATATGTTTGAATATGTGTAGGAGCTGCGCTTACGAGGTACTTGACACTATGTGTGACAGTGTGTAACAAATATAAATGTCCAAGTTTAATTATCTCACGTCTGGAACATAACCAAATCGAGTGCAGCTTATCTTGAGCCACACAGAATATAGAAGTTTATGTCATTAAACTTAAGATTTTAAAATAGTACGTTTCTAAATATAAAGTAATGCAAGATTGAGAAATGAAGCAAACTCAGTTCCTTAGGGGAAACGGTAAAAACCATAAAACAGGCATGAAATAACAAAAAGGGGGAGATCGCAAAAGGTAGACGTGGTAAGTGATTTATTTGGCCCACAATATCAAGTCCTTATGTCAAAACGAAAAGTACTTCAAGTTAATTTATTTATCTATTTATTATTGAAATGCACACTTAGACCCAGAGGGGTTGAAGGCATATAAACTATACAAAACAAAATATATACACGATGAATAAAAGTGTGAGAAAGTAAAATAGAAAGATTTGTAGAACTTTGCTATTGAAACGCAAAGGCAAATCATGCATGGGATGTCTTTTTTTCTGTGTTGCATTTGTTCATTTTACTGGCGTCGTGCCATTGCCCCAAAGCTGTTGTTTTTTTCAAATGCCTACGTTAGGTAATGATAGAGCCCCCTTTTCGCAAAACACCAACATAGCCAATCTAGTAAAACTGTATAATTGTTTTAGCTTTAGGTTTCCATGAAATGAAGAGAATAAAAAGTTTTGATATGCAACATAGACTTTAACTCAGGGTCAAATATTGTGTTCTGTTAACGTCAACGTATCTGATATGAGTGGATGCGTTTTAAAATTGACCGACCTCTATTTGTACATTACAGGTTACAAAATTTTATCAGCCTTGTATATGTAGCATCTGATGTATTTTCCTTTGAACCTTCTCTACTGTTTAGACAGGTGAGACATGGAACATGATGATTCAGCTTGCAACTTATAATCACCTATTGGTTTTCTTAAAAGAACAAACCTGTTCCTCTGAATGAATGCAACTGGTTCGCTTTGATATCATAACAAAAAATATTATTTCATAGTTTATTAAAAAAAGTAATTATATAAAAAACATATATTTCCTTATTTGTAATGTATGAACGGAATTTTCATTAAAATAAAGAAAAGAAAAGTAAAGAAGACCATTTATTTGTCAGTCTGATATCAAAACTTAGTTGTCACTTCTTATTGTAACTTTAACAAAAAGAGTCCATCAAAAAGTCTTTCAATACACAATTGGCTATTAATTGTTGAATTAGAAGCACAGACTGAACAAAACAATTTAACTATTTTCTTTCGATAAGTTTTTCTGTTAATATAAGGCCGCATAAAGCAGATGGCTGCGAAACTAATCAAGATTTCAGTTGACATTTTAAAATCATTTAGACATATAAATGGATTTTAAATATGTTCCATGTTGAGGCACATATCTTAAAAATAAAAAAATCATAACAAGTGTAGGAATGACATAAAGTATCAGGCACTATAGTATATCATATAAGGAATTAAATAATGTTTGTTACTGACAAAAAATATAAATCTGCACCTTATTCTAGCTAGGACGTATACTGTGAACAGAAATTACATAACTTATGTAAAATATTAATAGGTGAGCATAAACATAAGTGAGACTGTTTAATCTTTAAAGATTTCATACTTTTACTTTCTTATTTAAAAATTCATAATCATAGGCATTTCAATGAAAAGTTTTATTGGTCAACTTTTCTTTCAATTTTTTACATATTAGAGGCAACAACTTTCTTCATAAAAAATGCACGATTTATACTCCACTGATTGTCAATAACTTAACATTAAACAAATGGAGATAATTAATTCAGGTTCAGGATTGCATCACAGATAAAAAAATATATGTATCACAGACTTAATAAATATCAACAAATATAAAATGCATTAAATTTCAATAGGTTTTGGAATAGGTTTTCTAACATGTCTCATTGTAGAGCCTGGCTCTGAAGGTTTGAATGGAGCATGTTTGCCATACGGTCGAGGTATTGGCAATTCACTATCATCATCAGGTATATAGGCATTAGGACGAGGCTCTGCTGTTGTTGTAACACCTCCAGCAATTTTATATTGTTCTTCTTCATCTTCTTGCTGTAAAATAATTTGAAAAGAAAACTATGAAATATCTGATAAAAAAAAGATTATTTTTATACTTTAACATAGCTGCCATTTTTTGCATAATCATTTATGAGTGGTAAAACAAAATGAAAAAATATGCTCTCTCTATTCTCCCATACATCAACAATAACCTATTTTATTTCATCCAACATTTGCCATTCAATCATCAGTTGACTTTAAAAATTGATTGACAACAGTAACTCCTTTTAAGTCCAATCTTTTATTAGAGCAAATTTTCTTTTTCTGAAAATAAATAATGTACATACCAATCTGATTTCTTCTTTATCTCTCTGTCGTATTTCTCCATCCCGTAACATCCGAAGCCATGCTCTCTCATAATCGTCATTAGGTGGTTCTCCTTTCTCCATTCTAATATAACATTGTTCTAACTCAGCTTCTTTTTCTTTTAAATTTTGTTGAAGTTTTAAAGCATTAGCTTGATTCATTGACAGTTCTGACACCATTGCCATCATTTTTCTTGTCGTTTCTTTTATTTTTGCTTGTAAATCATTAACCTGTGCAATAGAATAATTTCATATTGAAAATACAACTCAAAAGATTTGAATTTGTTTTGTAATTTAAAGTGTTGTTTTCTTGACTTTTCCACACAAAGTTTGTACTTCTGTTTCTTTCCATAGCAATTGTATTTTACCTTCACTTTAAAAAAATACCTACTATGGATTCACCTATTTTTGTGGTTTCCATTTTTTTGTGGATTGAGGAACAATTGTATTTTCAAGGATATTTGTCTTTGTTGTTTTACGAAAGTCTGCATTCAAGCCTATAGACAATTTGTTCTTCATTCAACATTTGAACTCTTGGTTTATGTATACCCACGAAATCCCCCAAAATGGCATCCCACAAATAATAATGAATCTACAGTGTCTGAAAATAGATGAATCTCAAGTGAATCTAAGAAGTAAAATATAATAAAATTATTAATAAAAAAGAGAAATAACTTATCCACTGATATTGTCACAACTTATCTTAACCACATTAATTTCTAACAATACTGAGGTCAATACTTATGAAGTTCTGGAATAACAGTAAATAGGTGTCCTATAGGAGATAATTAGAACCATTTCCTACCAATTGTAAAGTTATCTTTTACAGGGGAACTTTAGATAGACCATATGTTATGTAAATATTTACATTTTGCATGAACTGGTTGAAAGCAATTAGTTACTAAATATAGACAACAGTTTAATAACTAAAGGTTCTATAGACACTTATCAGTTTCCTTCAAAAGTTTGTACATGTATCATTAACAATTCATTATTACTTATTAATAATGAAATCTGAATCTGGCCTGAACACTTGTAAATATGTACATGTAACACTAAACTGAGACTAGACTTGACTTCATGCTAGGGATTATAAACATATTATTTGCAAAAAAACAATCTATGAAGTAAACAATGACAAAGGTTTTAAAAGCAAGTCAACATCCAGACATTCATGATTTGCCATATTCTTCACAAATAAACAAGAATGTGTCCATAGTACACGGATGCCACACTCGCACTATCATTTTGTATGTTCAGTAGACCATGAAATTGAGGTCAAAACTCTAATTTGGCATTAAAATTAGAAAGTTCATATCATAAGGAACATGTGTACTAAGTCTCAAGTTGATTGGACTTCAACTTCATCAAAAACTTTAACCTGAAGCAGGACAGACGAATGGACGGACGAAGAAACGGACGGACAGACCGTAAAACATAATGCCCCTAGGTGGGGCATAAAAATTAGGTTTCATAGGATGCGTAAATAATAGTTTGTTGTTCTACAACAGTTCCATGAATTAGAAATACTATGATTTCCAGTAATAATCAAACCATAAGATACCTTCTTGGCAAGTTCTAATGTATCTTCTTTGCCAGATTCTGCTTTCTTCTTTACTCTTTCAGCTAATCTTGTTACTTGTTCAAATATTAAATCTTTTTCTAATAAGTGTTCTTCCTTTTCTGCTAATCTCATTTCCAACTAAAAAAAAAACCATAAACTTTTCTTACATCTATTTAAAGTTGTTGGAATAATTTGCATTACAGAGTATAATTGCTGTTTAAACAAAAAGAAGTGTTCAATACTTGTTCATTCTAAGTCATATCATGCATTGGCAAAACTTAAACAAGAATATGATTGTGTCCATAAGACAACATGCCATAATCGCACTTTTACGTTTCTATTCCAAGTTTCGTGCATATTTCAGATAACAATATAATGAGAATTTAGTGGTACAATATCATTGTTACAATAACCGCCACAATGGTTTAGTAGTGTGCTAGCCTTGAGTGCTGGAGGTCGTTGGTTCGATGACTCAAAAGATGTGGAATTGCTTTGTGCTGAAATAGAGAACTTAAACATTGAAAAATCAAGGATCTTTTTATCACAATAGGTTTATGACAGGACTTAAATGCAAAATTGTAACAAATACCACTTTTGCATAAATACAAGTGATGGTGACCCTTATGTTATGTTGTACCATGTAGAAGAGTGATGTTAACCATAATACTAAATTGTACCATTTCATAGGGTTGTATTGGGGAAAAATCATGCATACATTAGGGATTTCTAAGAAATTAAACACAAACATCCATTAAAGATGAACAGAAATTAAAAACAACTGCAGGCATATAAAATGAGTTACCCCTTCAATTTTCTCATGGAGTTCTGTCGGTGTTGGGTCTTTGCCTTCTAAGTATCGCACTCTGTCCACATTCTTTGGATCTTCTAATTCTTTAAATAATTCTACCATTCTTTCTTGACACTGCTCCAACTGACGAAAAAAGACATATCCAATTTATGAACAAGCTGTACATATATAGTCTTATAAAACATCACATCAGTCTTGATACTTTCTGTATGCTTCAGGTAAGATATTATTATATTAGTTATGTTATTTTTCAGGTTTTTTTTTTAGTGTGTTGATTATTTTTTTAAAATATTTTTTGATGAATGAATACAGTTTTCCTTTATTAAAGTGTAATCTTTCCTTTATTTGAAAAAAAAAACAACCTGAAACTCCAGTTTTTTTTTCAGAATACTTCAAAATGTACATTTAATTGTAGTAATAAACTGTTTAAGTCTTTTGAAATGTCTGAACTATAACTGTTGTTGAAGGGAACATAAATGCCTTAAAATACATTGACATTATTGACAATAAAGAGTGGCCAGTGGTTGTTTGTCATTTTCCCAATAATGACTACGTTTTTCAAGACGACAATGTCCCTGTCCATTAAGCTCTATCCATTCAGGATTTTTTCGTAGGGAAACAGGGATAAAAATCATGAACTGGCCAGCTCAGAGTTCTGACCTCAATATTATTGAAAACTTGTGGCGGACATCTGTATGATAATTGTGGTATTTTTTAATTTGACAATCAAAAAGTATTCTAAATCTATCAAACAAAATCATTTAGATGTTCACAAGACATTGGTGTATCATAATCAGATATTGCTACTTATATTTTTGAAAAATTCTTCGCTTTAGGCCCTCAAAATTTATGCTTTTAAGGAAAAACTACAAAAACTGCCAAAATAAGCTTGTATTGAGATCTTGTTATCAATATTGAAAAAAGAACAGATTACATAGCATGTGGCACCTGTTTCTAATCTTTTATCATTTACCTGCATTTGTAATATTTCCCTTTCTTGTTCTAATGCCCGTTTTTGTGGTACCATTTTCCTAAGTAATTCTATTGACCTTTTATCTTCACTCATTTGCATATTTAAGAATCTGATCTCTTCTTCTCTTGTTTGAAGTTCAACGTTACCATTCCTAATTAACTGATCTGTAAAATAATTGAATATATTACATGTATTATAGAGTAAATAAAGAAGCAATATAAATGTGAGTTTGTAAGATTAGTGATTTCTACTTAATTATGGACAACAAAATTTGATAAGTCATTTTGTAACCTTATTAAAGCACAGGACTTACATAATATTACAATTTACTAATACATCAAATCACAGTACTAATTGAATAAATACCTTTGTACATAATTAAAATATTTATTTAAAATAAACTTAAACCATTAAAAATATACATTATATCATAAATAAGGTTGTTGGTTTTCTCGTTTTACATTTTGTCATGTCAGGGCCTAATTTACTGTGTATTTTGTGTTTTGCTCATTATTGAATGCTGTACAGTAACCTATAGTTGCATACATCTATGTCATTCGGTCTCTGGTGGATAGTTTGTATCATTGGCAATCATACCACATCTTCTCATTTTTATATTTATGAAGAATTATCATTCAAATATGGTTACCTTCAATATTGACTTTTTCATAGAATGTTGCCACCTCTTCCTCTATCTGAATCAACTTTAAACCTCTAGAAAAAAGAGATGCATTAATTATCTGATATACCACCCACTGGTTGAACA
Source organism: Mytilus californianus (assembly GCF_021869535.1). Taxonomy (NCBI): domain Eukaryota; kingdom Metazoa; phylum Mollusca; class Bivalvia; order Mytilida; family Mytilidae; genus Mytilus; species Mytilus californianus. The sequence goes on along the minus strand of NW_026262581.1, from coordinate 94,555,530 downwards.
AAATTATCCCTCAGTATCTTAATTTCAAATCTAACAAATATTTCAGCATTTTTAAACTGTAATCAACCCTGATCATATAAAAGATCCTAAGAGATACTTAATACATGGTCATATTTTGTCTTTTCCAAATATCATTTATTAGGATAACCCAACCTAACCCTAAATCTAACCTTAAAGTAACTCTTAACAAACTATGGCTTTATAATGTTCCCATTTGAATGTATTGGACAGGCTATTCCAGGTAAAATATAGGGGTGTGGGAAGGGTATGGACAACACTTATTTGTATACCCCACCATTCATTATTTTTTTTATTTTCATAAGTAACAGAATTGTATTTACTTACACCTGTATTACCCTGAAAAAAAAATCATGTGGTATCCAACCCTCGCATACATATGTTCATGGAATAGCCCTGCCCTTAAATAAAATAAAATGTATTCCCTGTTTTATGTTTATAATGCTTCATCAAATAAAAAAGGCAAATTCCAAATAAGGTTACCTATCATTCCTCTTTTTAAGTTCTTTAGAATACATGTCTCGGAGTCTGGTGCTCTCTTCCTCTCCCTGATTGATCATCATATTTAGTTTAGACATGTCCATTTTCTGTTGATCTTGTTGTGCCTTCATTTCCATGTATACAGCCTTCTGTTTAGATAACTCATTTAACAAGCTATCTCTTTTGACAATATTGGTCATGTGCTTTAGCCTTTGGTTTTGTAGGATCCTAAAACATTACATATGAGTTTAAATTCATGGCAGCATAATTAATATCTAATTAGTTTGATATATAATTCTTATTGTGTAAATGTTATTTCTTGTAGAAACAGTTTATTAATAGAAAAGACTTAACCACTGACATTGAAATATGCCACACAAAATAGAAAAAACAGGAAGAAAACACCATAACCATACCAGTTGAGGAAAAATGAAAAATACAAATCTAGGGGACAATAATGAAAAAGACAAATATAGAACAAAGAAACAAGGGTTAAGTCATGGAATTCACAGAATTGTTTTACATTTTGTCTTGTTGGGGACTTTTTAGCTTTCTATACGGTATGGGTTTTGCTAACTGTTGAAGACCGTACAGTCTTTTGGTCACCGGTGGATATTTGTCTCACTGGCAATCAATAATCTTGAAAATTTAACCAACTAGAGAAATATGTTGATAGATATTTGTGAAATACTCCCAATAATGCTATGCATACAAAGTTACAAATGTAACTTACTTATCCTTATCATTGACTGTGTGACGTAAGACAAAGTTACAAATGTAACTTACTTATCCTTATCATTGACTGTGTGACGTAAGACAAAGTTACAAATGTAACTTACTTATCCTTATCATTGACTGTGTGACGTAAGATTTCTATCTCATTCTGTAACATTTTGATTTTCTCTTTCATTTCTGCAGCTTTCTGTGTACTTGTTTGTATTAAATTTACACATTTATTTCTCTCATTTTTTATCACATCATATAACTTTGCAAATTCTTTCAACCTGAAAAAATACAAATAAACATCATGTGCACTTTTTCCTGAATTATAAACATATATACTTTTTCTTTGTTATATAGGGTTTCTTTTATGTGTCTTATTCTTAAGATAGTTGTGATGGCCTCATTTAAAACCACAATTTTTATCGACATTTTTTTATGAAGGTAAGTCTTTTCATTCAGATTTTATCTAGAGCAGTAGTAGAATTTATTTTTAAACTGAAACCAAAAATTTGAAAATCATAAATCATAATTTTTTTTGTCTGCTTTTACATATTGTCATGTTATTTTCATTTTATTATATTTCAAACTAAATATTAAGTAATTTTACTAATTTATTAAATGCAATGAATAAAATTTAAAAAAAAGACAGGAGTAGAACTTACTTGGTTTCCATTTCTTTTTCTTTCTTTCTATGATCAGCTATTTGTAAATCTTTTGTTTGAAGATCTTCCTCTGCTTTGTGGAATCTTATTTCTGCTCTCATAAAATCTCTTGCTTTCTGTTCTCTTTCATCAGCCTAATAAAAATATCACAAAAAGTTTTTCAGGTGAAAAATGTGAGTGTTTTGCACATCAATGAAAAAATCACATTTCTCTGTTGCCAAGAAGAAAAGGTAGTCCATTGTGACCTTTAAAATCATCATTGACCTAAGCTATAGCGGCTATAGCCAATGGAAATATCACAAGTTTGTATCACATTGCAGGACAGGCCAACCAACACAAATGTTCATTTCACATAATATTCATATCACACTTTGTTCAGTGTGATACGAGAAATACCTCTTCATGTGAGAAATAGATAACAGTTCAAAACCATAAGAGAATCCTTGAGAAGTATCTATTTTCATAACTGAATATAATGCTTGATCTTAGATTATGCTACTCTTTATGAACAAATCATAGTTAGTCACAGCCTTACCTTGATAGCTGCTAAACGATTAAGTTCAACAACTTCAATCCTCAGATCACTCTGTTCATACAACAATGCCTGCTCCTGTGCTGCACTAGTTTCTAATGCTATGTGTTTATCTGTTGTTACTTTGTTCTGAAAAATATGTAAAAAAAAAGTTCATGCTTACAAAAGACACTCTTTAAAATATTCACAATATTCATGATGGGCAGTCCAATTTTTTTAAAGGGAATATTTGCTGTTTCATTGAAATAAGAAGTTAAGAGTAATCATAAACTGTTAACACAGCGATATGTCTCGCCTATTTGTTATTTTGATAATGCAAATGTTGAAATTAAAATAGCAATACTTTAACATGTAAGTTACGCAAATATTCAAAGTCAATGAACCATGAAGGTACAGGGCTAAACAATCTCCATGGAAATGAGATGTGCCAATGCTATTACAACTGCAAACCAAATACCATTGACTTTTCATAAGTCTTTCTCTTTAAACAAACCTAAACACAAACATTAACTTGTAAACTATGAAAAAGTTTCAAAGTCAATGAACCATAATTAGGGGGTGGGGTTATATAATCTCCATGGAAATGAAACTTGCAAATGCCATACCATTGACTTAACATTAGTGGTTCATCTTAAACTGACCTAATCACAAACTAATACATGTAAACTAAGCAAAAGTTTCAAAGTCAATAGACCATGACTGAGGGGTAAGGACCAAATGATCTCCATGGAAATGAGATATGCCAATGCTTATACAACTGCATAGCAAATATCACTGACCAACCACTAGTGGTTCCCCATAAACTGACTTAATCACAAACTAATACATGTAAACTAAGCAAAGTTTCAAAGTCAATAGACCTTGACTGAGGGGGCAGGGCTAAATAATCTCCATGGTAATGAGATGTGCTAATGTTAATACAACTGCATACCAAATATCATTGACCTACCACTAGTGGTTCCCCATAAACTGACCTAATCACAAACTAATACATGTAAACTAGTTAAGTTTCAAAGTCAATAGACCTTGACTGAGGGGGCGGGGCCAAATAATCTCCATGGTAATGAGATGTGCCAATGCTAATACAACTGCATACCAAATTTTATTGACCTACCACTAGTGGTTCACCATGAACTAGACCTAATCACAAACTAATACATTGTTGATGCCGATGCTGCCGCCGGAAACAGCTTACCTGTGTCTCGCTTTTTGACTCCGTCAAGGCGAGACAATAAATTGTAAATTGGGTTAAACTTTCCATTCTGTTATAAGAAATCATTGAGAAGAAAAGCTTACACAAAAATGATCTGATATGCAATGCAGATACTTGCCTATAGTTAAAGACCATACAGTAACTGCCAAATGAGCTTTGATTAATTTTCTTTTTTTTTGGGGGGGGGGGGGGGGGGGTGATTTGTGATGTTTAGTTTCAGTCTCGTTGATGTTTACCCCCACAACGTCTTTTATTTATTGTATAAAATTACTTTTAAAAATTACATGTGTATGAAATATTTAATGATGCCTGGTGACTTTTCTCTTCATATCTTTAACCAATTTTCAACTCCTTTTTCCATTTAACATCATATTAATATTCTGTAAGTTGGAATCATTATTTCTCAATAAATATATATCCATAATTCTTAGAATTCTTAGGACATAAAATACAATACAACACATTATTTTAATGATATTTGAAAGCTTTATAAAATTTCATTACACATCTATTATTAAAAAATTGGAAACCATTTATTTACAAAATCAAGATGTTCTACTACCAACGACAATGCTTACATGTTTTGCAAGAGAAACTTTGACCATTTCAACTTCTTTTGCTAAATCAGCCTTCTTCTTTGATATTGACCCATCATCCTTTGGTAAAGATTCAACCTATTAAAAGAATTGTTTGTTTGTTCATTTTCAAGATTGATGTCATTTATAATTTGTTGTAGATGTCACATAGATACAGTCCTACAATAGGTTAATAAGACTTAATAATGAGTCCCAACACGTCTTGAACTAATTAATACCCTTAAAATCAAGTGGTGCCCATCACATCTCATATCTGATATCATCATGTTTTTGATTTTATTTGAGATTTCACCATTTAAAATCAACTGCAGCATCAGTTTGGCAAAACAGATTCATATATCGCTTTTTAAAAGAAGTAATGTTGTCACAAGCTGAAAACTATTGTAAATTTTGTGAATAAATAAAGCAAAATATTTTCATATCAATTATCAATTTCTATAAAATATTTGGACTTTAATAATAATGCATAAAAATAGTTTGATGAATTAAATCCCAAAACTATTCACACAGCTTTTTTTATTTACTATTTTTTTTCTTCAAATAAGCAAAATACTAGATATAAAATCTAAATTGTGTGTATTACTTGCTTTTTTTCTGTAGAAATTTCTAGAATGAGATATTTGTTCTCTTGCTTTAAGTATGAATCAGAGATAATTTTTTTCATACAGTGGAAGTTTTTGAAAAATAGTAAGCATATTTCACATTTCGCTTCAGTCTAGAAGCATTTTTGTCAATAATTTTCTATGTACCTGTGATTTTGTCTTCTCATTGACAGATCTGGTATGAAGTAAGTTTTCTTCTGCTACTTTAACTTGTAACTCTGCTTTCTTTAATGTTTTGAGATCTCTATCCTTTTCTCTGGTTCTTCTAGCATGAGCTTCATGTTGGTTCTTTTTTTCCAACATTATATGTCTTAAACCCATTTCAATTGTGCCCCTGGGGTAAATAGCAAACTTTATTACATACTTGTCCATTAATGCATGGGATTTGTAAAAAGAAATATAAATCTCACAGTAATGTTACAAAATCTCACAGTAGTGTTACAAGCAATAAATTGAAAGTGTATTTCATGACTACACAACAACTTTATGGTAAACTTAAACTAAACCAAAACTTTAACCGTATAGATAGATTGGAAAACATAATGCCCACTATCTGTCATAGCCAGGGCACGAAAAATACTCAGAATAAAGTTACTTAAATTGAATAAGCTCATGTAGTAATTAATAATTTTAAACTATATTCTTCAAGTTGAATTGCTTTATTCCACTTTTCATGGCAAAACTTTGTTAGTCTAAGAGTAAGATCAATTTTATCTCATACTAACTTGTCCCCTTCCAGTGTAGCCTGTTCATTTTTAGCAGCTTCTATCTCTTTCAAAATCATATTGACCTCAGTATTCTTCTGATCGACAAGGGATTTTCCCTTTTCAACTTCTGTTTCTAATTCAAATTTTTCATCTGTTAAATCTTCCTTCTTTTTGGCAAAAAATTTAAGAGAGTCTTTCAATGTTTCATGCTCAGTGTCTAAAGTTTTCTGTCTCTTGTCTATTTCACTAGAGTAAAATGGAATGGTAATAATTAATTCCAGGTAAATTATCACTAAACAAAAATTGTACAGAACAAAGTATAAAATGTAATTTTGCCAGAAAATTTCATATTAAAGACAACCTTTTATTAATTTGTGCACAATACTTAGTAGGAAAGTCAATCTGACATTGGAATTGGATAGTAAGATTAATTCAAGTTACCAATTAAACGATCCCACCCTTCCAATTTGATTTCAATATCCTTTTGTTCCTGATGTATTTTAAAAGAATATGAACCCTGTCATAATATGTCTTGAATGGACAATAACAACAGAATGGTCATATAAAACAGTACATATGGTGTAAACAATTACAGAGAATTATTCCAATCTACACAATCTTAAATATAAGGTATGAATAAAGGTTATCTACTGATGATTTATTAATATATGTGACAGTGGGGTACCAATTTTCGTAAAATTTGTGGGTATAGGTGAACCAATGAATTTAGGTGTACAACTATGTAAAAATTTTCTATAGGCTTTGGAAAGATACAATCATTCCTCAATCCATGAAAATTAGTATCCACAAAAACAAATGAATCCACAGTATACCAAAGAAATGCTATCAATATAGCTAAAACATACCAATATAACTTATACCTGACAGTTAGATAATGGTGTCACCCCTGTCATTTGCTAACATAATAAAAATGGGAAAGGCCTTAAAGCAAAGGTGAAAATCAATACTTATTTATACAACATGATCAAAATAATCCATAAAATTATATCATATAAAAACATTGTTTCCTTACTTGAACTGTCTCTGTAGTTTGTCTTTCTCTTTCATTAACTGGTTAGGAACTGAGTTCACTTGAACCAGGTCTCCCTACAAAGAATTTACATTATGTTAGTATATATTGCTTTCAAAATGTTAATTCTGCATCCGTTCATTGGATCACCACCCAATATGGATAAAATTGTATATAGAAGTAGAGCAAAATCCTTATATATTTTGACACCTACATGTAAGGTAATTAATACTGAACTTATTTCTTATCAATTGCATTAATAACAAACTATTGCAACAATACCAAACATAAATGAGTATACAAAAGCATTCAAGTATATTTGCTTGTACTGTAGTTTGAAGTGTGTTTACTGAATATTTTAAAACCACGCTGAATGTTAAGGGCATGAAAATCTTTGATATCCTTGATTAAGATTAAATATTTAATACAAAGAAGGGAACAAAATTTATACTTCCATATACTTCCTGGTGTATAAAATTATTTCAAAATTAACTTTAAGTATATTTCTTACTTCTCTGATAAACAACTAATGTGTAAATTACCTTAAATTTTTCCATTTCATCGACTAATTTTTCATATTCCTTTTTATCTAACACAATCTGTCTATTGTTACCCTCTAAATCTTCCTTTAGGGACTTGTTTTCCATTTGTCTTTGCATTATTTCTTTCTTAATTTCATCACATGCTGCTTGAAGTTCCTTAATCTTTTTCTCCGTTTCCTAAGAAAAAAAGGTTTAAGAAATAAGTCGATCAGAAGATTTGTTATAAAATGCAATTGCTTAAATAAGAAACCAATTTACTTTCTGTGTGTTTTGTGTTGAGGTTCACATCCAGTTTTCAAGTGTATTCATATACCATATTCTTCTTCTATACCATATAATCTTTTATTTCTTTTGTATGTAAATTCTATCATATTCTTGTTGTATAATCATAACCAAACTGTGCACTCCAAGCCTAAAATGAACCCAGAACAAAAATCAAAGATCCTATATGTTAGAAGTTTACTTACACCTTGCTTTGGGAGTCTTGCAAATTCTTTCTCCAGAATTTTCTTTTCTTCTGTCAGGCTGTAAAGAGATAAGAAAGATTGTTTACAAATGGTGTTAAGACTTTTCCAGATTTGGGGCTTGCTTAGGTTGAAATGTTTTGGAAAAACTCCCCATTCAAAAATATTATTCATAAGCATTTACGATGTAAAATATTGATTCTTTGGTAAATTACAAGCCTCTGCAAATGATATACATGCATAAAAACAGGACAAAAGTAACAATCATCACATGGACAATAACAATATTTTTTTAAATATTAACTTACGTTTCAAATTTGTAATTTAACTGATATTCTCTGTCCAATATTTCATCCTTAGCATTTACACTTTTCAAGATTTCTCGTCTGATATTGACCACTTCTGAGTTAGAGGTTTTATCTGGTAAATTATCTGCCTTCTCCAGCTCTATCCTCTGCCTTTCAAGTTCTACTTGTACTTCTTTGGCCTGCTTCAGTAAATTGGATTCATTATCTCTTGTTCTGTTTAAAGTAAGATTATATAACACTTAATCAAAACTTTCTACAAAAATGTAGTTCAAATGAAGACAATTCAGAAAATTACATTAAATATGTCAGAAATAAAATATAAGGAGAAAATGCATAATTAAGATTAATAATATACACTGTGAAGATGAGCATTCAATCAAGTATCTATATGGGGATGCCATCTTGGATTTGTTGCAAATGTTGTTTTATTAAAGTTGATATCATGTTTTTTTTTTAAATTTGTATAGACAAATCTGTCAGAAAACCAATTATCCTTTTCTGGAAAATGCTCTTGCTTAACATTCCATCTTTCTTTGGGGTGTTCTAAAATGTACATGGAGTTGGTTGGGGGATGTAAGACACTCAAATTTATTAAATATGGGTGTTTACATTTTCATAAGAATTTTTATTTATGAGTGGTCAGGGTTTTAAAAAAATTCGTAAGGGTTCCGCGGAACCCAGTGTCTCGCCTACTTTTTCTGTTAATCGCAGACTCAACAAAAATGAGGAAGTAAATCAATAAAAATATTCCTCTTGATACTATCTTTTGATTGTAAGAAGCTTCTGTCTAAGTTTGGTAAAATTCCAGGATAGTTTATGATTTAAAATAACTGTTTAAAAACTTTAACTGCAGACTGAATGTAATGTTAACTGGAAGAAAACAAAATTTCCTTCTAGATACTAGCATTTGATCATAAACAAGCTTCTGTCCAAGTTTGGTACAAATCCAAAATAGTATAAGAAAGTTATTAAAATTTTAAAAACTTTAACCACAGAGTGAATATGTTGTTTCCTGGCAGAAAATCTAAGTCCATTTAAAAGTAAAATACGAAAAAAATGGATTTATTTTTTTACAAAATTTCCTTCTAGATACTAGCTTTTGATCATAAACAAGCTTCTGTCCAAATTTGGTACAAATCCAAAATAGTATAAGAAAGTTATTAAAATTTTAAAAACTTTAACCACAGAGTGAATGTGTTGTTTCCTGGCAGAAAATCTAAGTTCATTTAAAAGTAAAATAAGGAAAAAATGGATTTATTTTTTTACAAAATTTACTTCTAGATACTATCTTATGATCATAAACAAGCTTCTGTCCAAGTTTGGTACAAACTTAGGATAGTTTAAGAAAGTTATTAAAATTTTAAAAACTTTAACCACAGAGTGAATGTAATATTTACCGGCAGAAAAACTAAGTCCATTTATAAGTAAAATAAGGAAAAAATGGAATTTTATTTTTACAAAATTTACTTCTGGATACTATCTTATGATCATAAACAAGCTTCTGTCCAAGTTTGGTAGAAATCCAGGATAGTTTAAGAAAGTTATTAAAATTTCAAAAACTTTAACCACAGAGTGAATATTTGTGGACGCCGCCGACGACAACGACGCCGACGGAATGTAGGATCGCTATGTCTCGCTTTTTCTACTAAAGTCGAAGGCTCGACAAAAACTGCCTTCCATTCCTACTCCCATGTGTTTAATTCTGGAACAGCCCTGAAAAATATGCTACAATTACTGATTTATTCATGAATCAAAGAATCTGTGCTTTTGTCAATGGAGATCTATTTTGCATACATTTGTTCAAGTTAGGAGACAATTCAATTATAGACAATAATTATAAAAAATCTTCTGCAGACCTTACAAAAAGCCAATTTTCTATTTTTGTAGTAACCTATTCAAAACATTGACAATTTTCTTTGAAAAATAAACAACAAAAAACTCACTTTTTCAGAGTTTCATGTAAATCTGTGTACTTTGCCTTCAGATGTGCCAGTCTTGTTCCAGTTAATTTACCATCTTGAAACAGCTAGAAATAAAGAATATAAAATACAATGTACTGCTTTATAATGATAAGGAAATTATACTGTAAATCCTGTACTGTACCCAAATTTACACTTACCTTAGGACCACCAATTTATGCACACATCGTATAACAAAAATAAGATGAGACGTTAAGCATGTTAAGATAACCATTTGGGTTTTTTGTATTCTGTAACAAGTAAAAATACATGGGTGATTTTTTCTCTTGTGTTATAATAAAATGTAAAACTCTTAAGATTCTAACCTCATCAAGACACTGGAATGCAGGACTAGCTGACACCTCCACCTGACTTTCCTCCTGTTGTACCACTCTAGGAGGAAGTGCAGACAATGGCTGTGTGTATTTCTGTGGTTCCTCTTCTGTCTCATCCTGGGAATCCTCTGTTGGCTCTGGACTACTCATATCTGTATAAACAACAATGAATGAATCAAAATCTAAACTTCTATTGCTTTTATGGTGTTGAATTTCTCCTAAATGCAATATTGAACAGATTTGTAATTGCCTTCAAACCTGAGGTTCTCTCAAGTCTGTCATCAATTCTAGATAATTTAATGCATGCTGTCAATTATGTGGTATGGTTTACCTCTAAATGTCTATTTATGGTACATTGTATTAGCAAATATGTGACTATATCTAAGTGGTTTCAGAGAAGAAGATATAAATGTGAAAAGTTAACAGATGAAATGACCACCTAGTATGAAAAATTCAAAATGCATTGTAGCTCACACAACCCTTTAGGCAAGGAGAGCTAAAAAAGTAACGGTATTACAGACAGTTAGAATATAAGATTAATACTGTGCGAGAAATATTTTTCTTCAAAATCAAAAGCAAGTCTTCATTCAATAGTTCCAACATTACTGTCAAGTTTGGAGTAATATGATTATGCATACTAGAGCAAATCATGTAAAAATTGCCTATTTTTAATCTGATGGTAAAGGTGCAATAACTCTGGAATATCAAATCAGAAATTTTTCAAAATTAAACTGTATCTTACGTACTTATTTCAGTTCCAACAATTATGTTTATATAATAATCAACCAAGCATACTCAGATATGGTACAACATGTGAAAATTTATTCAAATATTAAGATAATGTCCCATAACTCTAAAACTACAAATCTGAAAATTTTCAAATAAAACTGGAGCTTTATCAATCAAAATAAAAGTGTAATGTTTTGAGGTAATGAATGCAAGAATACTTGAATCAATGTGTGATTTGTGAAAAATTGTCTTAAATATAAAGATTACCAACTACCGTATAACATATCATTATGTCATTATATATTGTTATTTTGCTATATTATTATGTTTGCTTCTGCAATAAAAAAAATTCATTCATTCATTCGACGTTAGTCCCGTCTAAAATGGTAGTGGGTGCGTTTGCTCCAACCCTACATGCGAATCCAATTTTTATTTAAATACAGGTTAAATTATTAGATATTTTTAAGATGTATATATCTAAATATTTAATCATTTTTTAATGTCTTGGTAATGTCAGTGTGGTAAGTTTGATAGCTGTTTGGTATCTTCGGCAGTATTTTAATCTGTTTTATGAATTTACACCCCTTTCAAAAATCAGGTATCAGCCCCTGATCATCATGAAAATATTCATTATTCATTACGTCCAAATAATTAACAAAAACACTAAAGTAACCCTGTTTAAGTTTTTAGTATGTCACTTTTATCTTAAAACAATGTAAAAAACTTATTATCTTTATTTTATACACTAACTAAAACACGATAAAAATATTCAAAACAAAACCTTTAAAAAAAGGTGCGAACGTGTTGGGTGTGAACACAAATGGGGGCAAACGTGAATTAGAGCGAACATGATTTTGGGCGAACAGACCCGTTAAACCACGTTTAAAAACCTGTAAATAATTGACCTGCCGCTATTGGTGCTGTTTTTGAAAGTTTAAAGTATACCCAAATTGGACCTCCTACAAAGAGCTACATATAATTTTTGTGTCTATCCACTTTGGTTTTTTAAAAATGCTGAAAAGGTTTCTGTCAGGAGCAGACCTATACAAAAGTCAATTTTGCACGCAACTGGTTGTTGACATCACTTATCAACTTCGTTTAGTAATTTCTTGTTCTTTTACCTTTTGATTGATTGAAGAAACTACCTTTTTGCAAATCCCAATAGCGTGCAAATGCACGGCTACCTGTTAAAGCTTATAGTTACTATAAATAATTTAGTGTCCAATTTGCTTGTAAATAAATTTGTTTCTATGGGCTTTACGCATGCGCGATACTATGTTTCCGTTAAGTCGTAAAATATTTTTCTTTTAAAACCGATATCAAATAGTTATTCTTTTAACATTATCTGATTGAAATAAATCTGATAAATATATTTTTTGTTGTAATTAAATAATACATGCAAAACAATAAAATTATACTGTCGTAAAATAAACCTCAAAAATCTTTGTTATTATAACGTTTTAGAAAAGAAGATTTAAGCTGTAGACAACAAACTCGTATTTCACGATTGCAGCGTGCCGGTTCGTGTAAAGTTTTGTTTATAGTTGCTCTGCTTAGTTATATCTTAAAGAACAAAGATGAAGATCGAAGAAGTGAAAAGTACCACAAAAACTCAACGAATCGCTACACATAGTCACATTAAGGGATTAGGTTTGGATGAAAATGGCTATGCAATTCAGAATGCGGCTGGTTTAGTTGGACAAGAACTTGCTCGAGAGGTAATTCTGGAAAGTTCTAAAAATTGTTTAACTGCGAATTAATTAATAGACTGCCCTAAATTGATTTTACGTACAAAAATTATATTGCTTTGAAAATCTCATGAAATTTTATTTAAATCGTTAATTTTAGGGTGCTGATCGTTTCGTAACCTGGTCGGTTTTGTACATGGTTGATTCGTAACTAGGTCATTTCGTACCTGTTGTTACACAATATGAGACAGGTGTTACCATTGAAAGAGGACGAAGTCAGTATTACAAATTTTATTTTCATTGAATCGTCATTTTTCCTTTTGGTAATTGGATATACAAATTTGAGGGAAATCATCAGGTTGGGCTCAAGTCATGGAAAGTGGGGTATTCCCTGTTTTCAGGGACCATCCCAGTTTTCTGGTGTTAAAAAACCCCAGTTTACAGGGACTTCCTTTTTCTATTTCAATTCATGGCATGAAATTTACAAAAGCGCATGTTTTAACTGTATCAGTAGTATATGTAAATACTTTAAGTATCTCAGGAACAACAAAACATGAATAAGTGAAGCCTTGTTTTTTCTAGAACTCAAAAACATACAAATCTTTTGTTTAGGAATCAGTTGATCAAGCTGCATGCTCCAGGTGTAACTGATCATAACTGAATTATGTTCACTTCTATTGAAATTTTCTATTCATTGAATTTAAATGCCTAAGTGATTAACTTATCTTTTTGTCTTCTCATAATTGATGATCAAGGTATGAATTGGTGAACAAAGGAATTGTTTTGTTGTGAGTTGAGCATCAAATAAGACTTGAAATTAGCTTGATTTTTGAACTTATAAAAACACTTGCTATCATATAACATTGTTATCACATGTAGAAGGTGCGCTTTTGTAGATTTCGTACCATAAATTGACAAGGAAAAAAGAAGTCCCTGTTTACTGGGGTTTTTTAACACCAGATAACTGGGGTGTTCCCTGAAAACAGGGAATACCCCAGTTTTCCTGACTTGAGCCCAACCTGATCATATGACTTACAACATGACAACGACTATCAACAGAACAGGAACAGGGTAATGTGCAACTGTTAAATAAAGTTAACAATTTTGGATTCTAATGTATATCGATATTACTGTTTATTAATTTTTTTACTGTCATTGAGGACTTTATTTTCTTAATATACACTGTAGTGTATATAATGATATGAATTATAGGTTCTGGAAGCATTGTAGAATAAATTTTTCTATTATCAAATATTTAAACACTAATTGATAGAGACAATGATTGCACATAATTTCACATTTTACAAGTACAGTTTTGCACACATTCAAATAGAACAGAAAAATTTTAATTTTCCATCATCTTTTAAATGTACCATGTCTTTATCAAAATATTTGGGCTTCTGCCACATGCATTGATGTCTCCAATACTTGACACCAATCATTAATTTTTTTTTCTTTCGATCATAAGTTGTTTCTTTCATGTTTTCTTGCTGTTGGTCTAATGATGTTGGAGCCTTCATTACAGAAGGTACATCAAGCACTTGACATCTTTTGCAAGTTGCTCAATCTCTGATTTTATGTGTATTGCAGAAAATTGGTCACAGATGTAATTCTTTTCAGTCTGAATGAAAACAGTCTGATTTAAATTTCTTCACTATCTGGAAATCAAAATCTTAGTGATTGTAATTTTCTCCTGCCTACTCCGTGAAGCATTGTTTTTGACAAACTTGACAAGTCTGAGTGCGTTCTAATGACCCAGTCTTCTTTTCTAATGAAACTGTGACAGAATGAAAAGTTGTAAAAAAAACACCCCCCTATTATACCATTAAGTGAACATGTCACTACCAATATCTGAATTATATACACTTAGTAATTGATCAGCTTAATTTAAATTCAATTCATTCAAAATATTTCACTACTATGAATTGCTCAGAGCCTGTATTGTTAACAAGTACAATTTGAATTATTTAAAAAAGCAAGCTAACATCAGAATGTATATCGTGCTATAAAACCATGAAGTTTGAACACCTGGCATAATCACCAACTAGCCCAAAATTACATGTCAATAACTAATATTAGTTTAAAATTATTAGTCAAACCTTGGTAAACCAGACCCTGAATAAACCGGTTTCCTGTACATTCTGGCCCAAAATTGAAGTTCCAGTTTTTCCCCCTTCAAAGTCTTTGTAAAAATACCCACTGTAAACCGTAACCTGAATTCCGAATTCCAGTCTATTTATGCAGTCCCAACATTCTTAATTACATTAATTATTACTTGTCAAAACCGGTTTGTTTTATTAATTTAACATGATAATCATATTGATCGATATGCAATCAAAACATAATTGTTTATACAAGATGTTTTTTCAGGATAATCAATTAAGTGAGCTTTTTATACGACCGCAAACAAATTTTTGTGGTCGTATATTGTATGACGATGGCGTCGTCGTTGTCCGAAGACGCATTAGTTTTCGCACTCTAACTTTAGTTTAAGTGAATGGATCTCTATGAAATTTTACCATAAGGTTCAATACCACAAAAGGAAGGTGGGGATTGATTTTGGGGGTTATGGTACCAACAGTTAAGGAATTAGGGGCCAAAAATAAGCATTTTTGTAACTTCCAGACAATAACTGTGGAACGGTGTATGGATCTCTCTGAAATTATACTACAAGTTTCCATACCACAAAGGGATGGTTAGGATTTGCTTTGGGGGGTTATGTTTCAAACCGTTTAAGAATTAGGGGCAAAAAAGGGGGAAAAAACAAGGTTGTCCTGGTTAATGGACAAATACTTTAGTACAAAACATAATTTAAAGCAGTGTAAGGGAGATAAATCAGATACATCATTGAAATTATCTCCCTTACACTGCTTTTAAATTATGTATAAAGTAATGGTTAATGAACAATTAAGATAATTTAAAACAGTGTAAGGGAGGTAATCCAAATACAACGTTTTGGTTACTTCCTTTACATGTACACTGCTTTTAAATTATGTTTAAAGAAATGCATATTTATAAAGGAAGACCAGTTAAAATATCTGCAAATGTTGCATCTTTTTTTTTTACAACAAAATCCATATGAAAGATTTGACACTATATTTTAAATTCTATTATAAAATAGATTAAGTTAGCACTATGGTAAATTTAAATGGGTAATTATGGTTGCAAACTCCATTGGAAATTTGAATTGAGATTATGACCATATCTTGAGGGAAAGAATTTTTTTGGGGGAAAAAAGGGGGGGGGGTTTAAAGAAATTGGGGGGGGGGGGTCAATTTTTTCTCATTTCAGATTTCAGAAATTAAAAAGAATTATTCTTCAAATATTATTTTTTTTTCAAATTTCAAATATTGAAAAATTTCAAGAAGTAATCTTTAATTGGACAGTATGGCGCATTAGATTTGTAAAATCTTTGACCACATTTATTTATTTGTTATGCCGAATCTAACCGTGTATTTAGTTTTTGTCGAGCCTGCGACTTTTGTCGCAGAAAGCTCGACATAGGGATAGCGATCCGGCGGCGGCGTTAGCTAACTTCTTAAAAGCTTTATATTTTAGAAGATGGAAGACCTGGATGCTTCATACTTTGTATATGGATGCCTCATGTTACGCAGTTTCCGATTTTTTGTAATGTTAAATTCTCTCTTATTATAAGTAATAGGATAACTATATTTGGTATGTGCATACCTTGCAAGGTCCTCATGCCCGTCAGACAGTTTTCACTTGACCTCGACCTCATTTCATGGATCAGTGAACAAGGTTAAGTTTTCGTGGTCAAGTCCATATCTCAGATACTATAAGCAATAGGTCTAGTATATTCGGTGTATGGAAGGACTGTAAGGTGTACATGTCCAACTGGCAGGTGTCATCTGACCTTGACCTCATTTTCATGGTTCAGTGGTCAAAGTTAAGTTTTTGAGTTTTGGTCTTTCTTTCTAATACTGCATGCAATAGGTCAGCTGTATTTGGTGTATGGAATGATTGTAAGGTGTACATGTCTAGCTGGCAGGTGTCATCTTACCTTGACCTCATTTTCATGGTTCAGTGGTCAAAGTTAAGTTTTTGAGTTTTGGTCTTTTTTTCTAATACTATATGCAATAGTTCAACTATATTTGGTGTATGGAAATATTTTATGATCTATATGTCAGTTACGCAGGTTTTATTTGACCTTGACCTCATTTTCAAGGTTCATTGCTCAGTGTTAAGTTTTTGTGTTTTCGTCTGTTTTTCTTAAACTATAAGCAATAGGTCAACTATATTTGTTGTATGGAAGAATTGTTAGCTGTACATGCCTGCCTAGCATGGTTCATCTGACCTTGACCTCATTTTCATGGTTCATTGGTCAATGTTTAGTTTACTTAGTTAATGTTAAGTTTATGTGACAGTTGTAATAAAGCTTTATATTTAGGACTATCAACATAATATCAATGATTAGTAAAGAAGGCGAGACATTTCAGCGTGTGCACTCTTGTTGGATTTTGGGTCCAGTTTTCAAATTGGTCTACATTAAGGTCCAAAGGGTCCAAAATTAAACTTTGTTTGATTTTAACAAAAATTGAATATATGGGGTTCTTTGATATGCTGAATCTAAACATGTATTTAGATTTTTGATTTTTGGCCCAGTTTTCAAGTTGGTCCAAATTGGGGTCCAAAATTAAACTTTGTTTGATTTCAACAAAAATTGAATACTGTAAATTCAGAAATTATTGCGATGTTTTTATTATTGCGAAAAATGCGATAGGATTATAATCGCAATAATTTAAACTCGCATTTTGAAATTTTTTTTATATGAATTAAACAGGATTTTTCCCAATATCGCAAAAATTAAAATCGCATTTTAGTCTAAAATGACAAAATCGCAATATTAAATGCACGCAATAATTTCTGAATTTACAGTATATGGGGTTCTTTGATATGCTGAATCTAACCATGTATTTAGATTTTTTATTTGTGGACCCCGCTATCAAATTGGTTCATATTGAGGTCAAAAGGGTCCAAAATTAAACTTTGTTTGATTTCAACAAAAATTGAATATATGGGGTTCTTTGATATGCTGAATCTAACCATGTATTTAGATTTTTGATTTTTGGGCCCCGTTATCAACTTTGTCCACATTGAGGTCAAAAGGGTCCAAAATTAAACTTAGTTTGATTTTAACAAAAATTGAATTCTTGGGGTTCTTTGATATGCTGAATCTAAACATGTGTTTAGATTTTTGATAATGGGCCCAGTTTTCAAGTTCGTCCAAGTTGGGGTCCAATATTAAACTTTGTTTGATTTCAACAAAAATTGAATATATGGGGTTCTTTGATATGCTGAATCTAAACATGTATTTAGATTTTAGATTTTTGGCCCAGTTTTCAAGTTGGTCCAAATTGGGGTCCAAAATTAAACTTTGTTTGATTTCAACAAAAATTGAATATATGGGGTTCTTTGATATGCTGAATCTTACCATGTATTTAGATTTTTTATTTGTGGGCCCACTATCAAATTGGTTCATATTGAGGTCAAAAGGGTCCAAAATTAAACTTTGTTTGATTTCATCAAAAATTGAATTATTGAGGTTCTTTGATATGCCAAATCTAACCGTGTTTTTAGATTTTTAATTTTGGGTCCCATTTTTAAATTGGTCTACATTAAGGTCCAAAGGGTCCAAAATTAAACTTAGTTTGATTTTAACAAAAATTGAATTCTTGGGGTACTTTGATATGCTGAATCTAAACATGTGTTTAGATTTTTGATTATGGGACCAGTTTTCAAGTTTGTCCAAGTTGGGGTCCAAAATTAAACTTTGTTTGATTTCAACAAAAAATTGAATATATGGGGTTCTTTGATATGCTGAATGTATTTTTATTTTGGACATTGGACCATAATAGGTAAATTAAAAAAATTGAAGTTCTTAGACCACATTCTTTCTGTGTCAGAAACCTATGCTTTTTAATCGGCTATACCAACGTAGGAAATGAACAATGGAAGTTAAACGAAATTCTCGATGAACAATTCAAACAACATGTTGATTCTGATGCAAATGAAAACTCAAAGAGAAAGTGAAACTGACAAGTTGAAGACTGATGCTACCGAGGTCGATTTGACATACAAGGATATGTAAAAAAAAAGTTGAAATATTATTTTTTAATTTGGGAGACAACCAATTTCTGAAATATCTACAGCCAATGAATATGATGACTCAAAACACGATCGTCCGTAGTTAATTGGTGAAAAGGCAGGAAACACAAATTGTATTGTTCATATCACAATATTTTCACACAAATCATGACATAACTTTTAATGAATAGATTATTACGGTATTAATTTTTAATAGTTTACAATTTACAATGAGACAGAACTTTTACATGCAAAATATCTGATGTCACAAGTCAATAACTTCCTGTCAAAACGATAACCTAAATAAACCGACCCACTGTCCAAACCAGCCCTTTTTCATAGTCCCATAGCTGGCCGTTTTATACAGGTTTTACTGTACTATTTTGTCCCTTTCAACATTTTTTAGTACAAACAGTATATCAGGCATGGAGAACTTTGAAAAAATAAATCAGTTTATTTAAATCTTTTTATTGAAATGCAGTAGAAATTGACAATTAAGGGGAGATAACTGCGTAATTTTCTATCATTCTAACCAAAAGTTATCTAGAGATTTCTCAAATTACCAGACACGTAGAAACGAAAGACCTACCATGCTAACTAAAGTAGATATTTAACTTTTTATCTGTACAATTTATCAATGTTTAAAAAAAGTATAGGCAGTTGAATAAAACATTCATTTCTGTTGGCGTAGAGAGAGGTAAAGATTTATTCACATTTCCCTTGGGCAATGCCCAAATCTTCATATCTCCCTCAGGCAAGAGAAATAAATGTATAGTATTCCTTCATTTGGTGAAACTTCTACAACTGACAGGTCTTTGATTAATTGCTATTAAAGAATAGGATTAAGGTTTATGTACATGTATCCTTATTCATATGTACAATGTACTTGTTTCAATTGCATTTTTACTTCAGAACAACGATTTTTATGCGGTCGTATATTGGTATGACCTTGGCGTCGTCATCATCGTCCAAAGACACATTGGTTTTCGCACAATAACTTTCGCTTAAGTGAATGAATCTCTATGAAATTTTACCATAAGGTTCAATACCACAAAAGGAAGGTTGGGATTGATTTTGGGGGTTATGGTACCAACAGTTAAGGAATTAGGGGCCACAAAAGGGCCCAAATATGCATTTTTCTAGTTTCCAGACAATAACTTGTATGAATCTCTCTGAAATTATACCACAAGTTTCCATACCACAAAGGGATGGTTAGGATTGACTTTGGGGGGTTATGGCTCAAACCATTCAGGAATTAGGGTAAAAAAAGGGGGAAAAACAAGGGTTTCCTGGTTAATGGACAATTTAAAAGCAGTATAAGGGAGGTAATCGAAATACATTTGAAGTATTAAAAAAAAAATTGGATTACCTCCCTTACATTGCTTTTAAATTTTGTATAAAGATGTTGTATTGTCTTGAGGTGATTAGCTGTCAATTAATTTTTAGAAGTTACTATTAAAGGAATATTATTTTTAGCCATGATTGTGTATGTCATTTTCTATTTTAAGACTTTTATGATGTAGTTAAATTGGTAATTTGAATTGAGATTATGACCATATCTTGAGGGAAAGAATTTTTGGAAAAAGGGGGGAGGTGAAAAAAAAATTGGGGGGGAGGTGAAAAAAAAATTGGGGGGAGGTGAAAAAAAATTGGGGGGAGGGGGGGTAAAAAAGAATTTGTGGGGGGGGGGGATTTTTTCTCATTTCAGATTTCAGAAATTAAAAAGAAAATTTCTTCAAATATTTTTTTTTTTTTTTTGCAAAATAAAGGGGGGGGGGGGGGGGTCAATACGCAACCGCATGGTGTATTGCACAAAAGCAAAAAAATGAATATAAATTCAAATCATATAACCAATTCTAAGTTCTTTGACTACAGTTATTCTGTGTCAGAAACCTATTATGTGTTAAATATTTAATTACAATCCAAATTCAGACCTGTATCAAGCACGAATATTGTGTCCATTTGCTTAAAGCTTGAAATTTATGGATTTAGTGAGGCTACTGTTTTCAAGTCATACCTGAATAACAGAAAACAGCAGGTAAACATTTGTAATGTTTACTCTGAACAACAACATGTAAAATTTGGTGTCCCCCAAGGTTCTATACTTGGTCCTCTATTGTTTGTGCTATTTATAAACGACCTTCCCTTATGCATTGAAAATTGTGAAACAGACCTATATGCTGATGACACCACTCTTCATAAATCAGGGAAAAACATAGAAAATATACATGATGATGTTCAAGAAGATTTATACAGGGTTGAAGAGTGGTGCAATATGAATAACATGTTCATTAATGCAAATAAAACAAAATGTTTGGTTACTGGAACAAAGCAGAAACTATCAATTCAGACTTATCAACCAAACTTAATAATAGATTCAAAAGTATTACAAAATTCTTCATGTGAAAAATTATTAGGTGTTAAAATTGACAGCACACTTAACTGGAGAAATCAAATTGACCAAGTTTGTGCTAATATATCATCCAGAATATACCTTGTTTCTAAAATAAAGAAATTTTAGATATAAATGCAAGGAAAACATATTACAATGGGTATATTCTGCCCCTGATTGACTACTGCTGTATTATTTGGGGTGAATGTAAAAATGAAGGGATAGCAAGAATTTTAAAACTCCAAAAAAGGGCAGCAAGATTAATTCTAGATGCAGTTCCCTTATCCCCCTCAGCCCCCTTATTTAAAGAACTTGGGTGGATGACAGTTGACAATAGAATAAAATACCACAAATATTTACTTCTATATAAATGTATGCGTATGGAAGCACCAATGTACCTAGTTCAAAAGTTTAAACTGAAATCAGATAATAATCCTTACTCCCTGAGAGGCGTACCTAAAGGTAATCTGATAGTTCCTAAGCCAAAAGCTGAGCTATTTAAGAAATCTTTTGTTTATTCTGGATCAGTGTTATGGAATGGACTACCACACAAAATGCGTAAAGCTCAAAACACTTATACTTTTAAACAAAGTATCAAGAAGTACTTAACACAGTCCTGATAAGATTATGTTTTCTACAATGTATTTGTATATTCTTTTATTTTTATTTGTATTTGATTTTTTGACTACATGTACATCTTGAACAGGCTTATATCTTATCATGTTAGTAATATTACATTTAACTAATTGACTGTAAATTAACTATGTGTAAATATCTGTTTTTGATTGTATTGTAATTTGTATGTGAGGGCCTCAGGGAAGATTAGTTTATTGTAACTAACTGAGTTTACCCTCTTTAAATAAAGAATTTATTATTATTATTATTATATTTTTGCCCCAACTGTTCAGGGTTGGACCTCTGGGGTCGTATCCAGCTGCGGTCGTATCCAGCTGCACTCAGCGAAGCATTTTATTGTTTCATGTATGCAAGTTCCTTATAATACCTTCAGCGCTTAAATAATGATGACTTAAAAGGGGCTGACTTTTTGTTTGGATTAAGCCAAGTTTATCTTATGTGAGAAATCCTTATCTTGATTTCACGGACTTTCAGTAGTAGCTTCACCAAACAAAAAACTGTTGAAAAGTTTTCATGCATTTAAAAAAAAGTTTGTGCTTTTGATTTTCTTGCATTTCTGGCCTGACTTGCTTGTAGTATGAAAAGGGTGCCACAGTGGCCGAGTGGTCTAAGTAGTTGAATTACTGTATCACTAGCCTATTTAAAGGACAATTTCTGAGCTTGTTTGCCTTACAATTAATGTTACTATAAAATGCATGGTGTGAAATAGCACTTTTTATTAAATTTCTGCAAATGGAATCATACTCCCACAACTAATCAGTATATTTATTATAGCTTTTGTAAAAGTTTTGAACAATTTGTCTCATACGGCTTGTGTACCCAATGATTATGTTAATAAAGATGGACAATGATGAACATTAGTTTTATAAATGATATTATATTATATTTAGGCAGCTGGTGTTGTTGTAGAACTTATTAGATCAAAGAAGATGGCAGGTAGAGCTGTATTGTTGGCAGGACCTCCAGGAACTGGCAAGGTACTGTTAATTTCACAATAGTTTCCTTCTGTGTTTATAATATACTGTGGATTCATTTATTTTCGTGGGTACCAATATTCGTGGATTAAGGAAAACTTACATGTTCGTAGAAATTAAATTTCGTGGTTTTACCGAAGTCTGCATACAAGCGTATAGAAAATTTGTTATTCGTTGAACATTTAATTCGTGGTTCACCTGTACCCACGAAAACCACGAAAATTGGTATCCAACGAATAATAATGAATCCACAGTAATAATAATTAAACAAAAAAGGAGATAACAATTCAGAGACCTTCACATGTCCTTTAAAGGAGCTTAAAGCACTGCTGTGCTATATTTTCAGTAAAGTATATCTACAATTTGAATTTAAAATTAAAACTGATATCAATTTTGTAGAAAAAAGAATTGCATGTGTTTTGTAATCTGTTGAGGGTCTAATCAGATTTGAGATTTTTTTTAAATAATTAACTTTTGCTGCAAGTACACAAACAGTGTTTGGTTGCTTTTAAATAAATAGAAAATGTGACAAAAACAGGTAATTCATTTTGTCGCCAATAAAAAATCTGTTACTGTATGAATTGAATACCTACTGTAAATACATAAATATTTTAAAAGAAAATTAACCTTTTTGTGTGTTTAAAAGTGGAATGTTTTTGTCAGAACTGATTGATAAAAGTAACAAAAATGACATTCAGTATTCACACAAAATGAAATGTATCTTTCTGTTGAATGGGAGACATTGACTCTTTGCAGACTATTTTAATCTTGATTCATAATGAATTTTTAGACTGCTATAGCGCTAGCTGTTGCCCAGGAATTAGGATCAAAAGTGCCTTTCTGTCCTATGGTTGGTAGTGAAGTATACTCAACCGAGATTAAAAAGACTGAAGTATTGATGGAGAACTTCAGACGAGCTATTGGACTCAGAATCAAAGAAACAAAGGAAGTCTATGAAGGAGAAGTGACTGAGATGTCTCCAGTTGAAACAGAAAATCCAATGGGAGGTTAGTTTTGTATTCTTCCAATAGAAAGTTTTCACAATTCTTTAACATACGTCAAAGTTACAATACTGTAATGTGAAACAGGCTGATTGATACAAAGTTAAGGATGTACACCTCTGAGGAGCCAAAAATTTCTAGAATAAAATTTTTTTTCTAAACTTGATTTTTGGGTTTATATGACTGTAAAAAATAATTGGTGAAGAAAAAATCATATGGTGATGCACTTCTTTTTTTGCTACGGCCATTTGAAAGTACCCAATTTTGACGATTTTCCCATTTTTCATCATTTTTTACCCATTTTTGTGCTATTATCATGAAAAAAATCAGTTTCACAAACTTTTTTTCATACTTTCACTAAAGATGAAGTGGACCAATCTGAATAAATCTAACTAAAAAAACTATAGGTAGGTGTTAATGAAAGTTTTATAAAATTTTGTTGCTTTTTCGTGTCAAATTTCCTATTCTGTCAATTTTGTAAATTTGGGATTTTTCTCTTTTTTTAGAACAAAAAGCATATTATTTCAACTTCTTTGTTATAAATGATTGAAAAGATACATATCTAAGAAATTTGGCACCAATTTTCTCGAAATTTTGGCTCAAGAGACTGACTTGATTAGTTATAAAATTTTATTACTCAAAAAAAAGTGAAGTCTAACCATGCAGTTTACCATGTTGGTCACATGATATGAAAGAGGGGTTAAAGAGTCAAACATGAGTGATAAACAATGTTGACACAAGTAAAATACATATAGAGAGGGGGCATATCAAAGCTCTTTGTTGATATATAAAGTAAAAATGTCAAGGCTTTTCAAAAAGAGTTTATTGGGATAATTTAATGTAGAATGTGTGCACATGATAGGATTAAGATTATTTTGCAAACAAATACAACCATGGAATGAGCATTGTAATAGACTATGAAATTGTCAAAAATAGTTTCTGCAATTATTCTAATAAATGAATAACAAAAATTAGAATATACTTAGTACTCAAAAAGCAATATACTAATTTTAGCATTAGTGTTGAAATCAAGTGTAATGGTATGAATTGTGATTTTATACTATAAATATGTCTTTGTAGGGTATGGTAAGACGGTAAGCCATGTTGTCATTGGTTTGAAAACCGCCAAAGGAACAAAACAACTTAAGTTAGACCCATCTATATATGAAAGTCTACAGAAAGAGAAAGTAGAAGTTGGTGATGTTATTTACATTGAGGCTAACAGTGGTGCAGTGAAGGTAGCTAGCAGATGTTAAGACAATATAGATAGAAACTTAGCATTTTTTAAAAGATCAAGAATTTGTAATTGGTTACACTCAATTGCACCTTTGTCAGATTTTGATGTAGGAAACTTTAATTTAAAAATGGTCAAGCACTGTATGTTTAATAACTGTTATTCAATGTATTTTAAACCTTTGTTTTGGATAAACATTATAGCCTGAAAATAAGAGAATACACAATTTTTATACCACCGCAAAAAAATTTTGTGGTTGTATATTGGTATGACGTTGGCGTCGTCGCCGTCCGAAGACACATTGGTTTTCGCACTCTAACTTTAGTTTAAGTGAATGGATCTTTATGAAATTTTACCATAAGGTTCAATACCACAAAAGGAAGGTTGGGATTGAGTTTGGGGGTTATGGTACCAACAGTTAAGGAATTAGGGGCCAAAAATAAGCATTTTTATATGACCGCAAACAAATTTTTGTGGTCATATATTGGTATGACGTTGGCGTCGTCCGGCGTCGTCGTCGTCCAAAGACGCATTAGTTTTCGCACTCTAACTTTAGTTTAAGTGAATGGATCTCTATGAAATTTTACCATAAGTTTCAATACCACAAAAGGAAGGTGGGGATTGATTTTGGGGGTTATGGTACCAACAGTTAAGGAATTAGGGGCCAAAAATAAGCATTTTCTAGTTTTCAGACAATAACTGTGGAACGGTGTATGGATCTCTCTGAAATTATACTACAAGTTTCCATACCACAAAGGGATGGTTAGGATTTGCTTTGGGGGGTTATTGCTCAAACCGTTTAAGAATTAGGGGCAAAAAAGGGGGAAAAACAAGGTTGTCCTCATTAATGGACAAATACTTTAGTACAAAACGTAATTTAAAGCAGTGTAAGGAAGATAAATCAAATACATCATTGAAATTATCTCCCTTACACTGCTTTTAAATTATGTATTAAGTAATGGTTAATGAACAATTAAGATAATTTAAAACAGTGTAAGGGAGGTAATCCAAATACAACGTTTTGGTTACTTCCCTTACACTGCTTTTAAATTATGTTTAAAGAAATGCATATTTATAAAGGAAGACCAGTATGGCGCATTAGATTTGTAAAATCTTTGACCACATTTATTTATTTGTTATGCCGAATCTAACCGTGTATTTAGATTTTTAATTTTGGGTCCTGTTTTTAGCTCACCTGACCCGAAGGGTCAAGTGAGCTTTTCTCATCACTTGGCGTCCGTCGTCCGTCGTCGTTAGCTTTTTACAAAAATTTTCTCCTCTGAAACCACTGGGCCAAATTTAACCAAACTTGGCCACAATCATCATTAGGGTATCTAGTTTAAAAAATGTGTCCGATGCCCCTGCCAATCAACCAAGATGGCCGCCATGGCTAAAAATAGAACATAGGGGTAAAATGTAGATTTTGGCTTATATCTCTGAAACCAAAGCATTTAGAGGAAATCTGACATAGGATAAAACTGATTATCAGGTCAAGATCTATCTGCCCTGAAATTTTCAGACAAATCTGACAACCTGTTGTTGGGTTGCTGCCCCTGAATTGGTAATTTTAAGGAAATTTTGCAGTTTTTATACGACAGCAAAAAAATTTTGTGGTCGTATATTGGTATGACGTTGGCATCGTGGTCGTCCGGCGTCGTCGTCCGAAGACACATTGGTTTTCGCACTCTAACTTTAGTTTAAGTGAATGGATCTTTTTGAAATTTGACCATAAGGTTAAATACCACAAAAGGAAGGTTGGGATTGATTTTGGGGGTTATGGTACCAACAGTTAAGGAATTAGGGGCCAAAAAGGGGCCAAAAATAAGCATTTTCTAGTTTCCAGACAATAACTGTGGAACGGTGTATGGATCTCTCTGAAATTATACTACAAGTTTCCATACCAAAAAGGGATGGTTAGGATTTGCTTTGGGGGGTTATGGCTCAAACCGTTTAGGAATTAGGGGCAAAAAAGGGGGAAAAACAAGGTTGTCCTGGTTAATGGACAAATACTTTAGTACAAAACATAATTTAAAGCAGTGTAAGGGAGATAAATCAAATACATCATTGAAATTATCTCCCTTACACTGCTTTTAAATTATGTATAAAGTAATGGTTAATGA
Organism: Mytilus californianus; assembly: GCF_021869535.1. NCBI lineage: Eukaryota > Metazoa > Mollusca > Bivalvia > Mytilida > Mytilidae > Mytilus > Mytilus californianus. The sequence goes on along the minus strand of NW_026262581.1, from coordinate 94,528,481 downwards.
ACAATAAAGATAATTTAAAACAGTGTAAGGGAGGTAATCAAAATACAACGTTTTGGTTACTTCCATTACACTGCTATTAAATTATGTTTAAAGAAATGCATATTTGTAAAGGAAGACCAGTAAAAATATCTGCAAATGTGGCATCTTTTTTTTTTACAAAAAAATCCATATGAAAGATTTGACACTATATTTTAAATTCTATTATAAAATAGATTAAGTTAGCACTATGGTAAATTTAAATGGGTTATTATGGTTGCCAACTCCATTGGAAATTTGAATTGAGATTATGACCATATCTTGAGGGAAAGAATTTTTTTGGGGAAAAAAAGTGGGGGGGATAAAAAGAAATTGTGGGGGGTCAATTTTTTCTCATTTCAGATTTCAGAAATTAAAAAGAATTATTCTTCAAATATTTTTTTTTTTTCAAATTTCAAGACCCCTTTATCAAATTGGTTCATATTGGGGTCAAAAGGGTCCAAAATTAAACTTTGTTTGATTTCATCTAAAATTGATTTATTGGGGTTCTTTGATATTCCAAATCTAACCGTGTATTTAGATTTTTAATTTTGGGTCCTTTTTTTTTAAATTGGTCTACATTAAGGTCCAAAGGGTCCAAAATTAAACTTAGTTTGATTTTTAACAAAAATTGAATTCTTGGGGTTCTTTGATATGCTGAATCTAAACATGTGTTTAGATTTTTGATTATGGGCCCAGTTTTCAAGTTGGTCCAAGATAGGGTCCAGTATTTAAACTTTGTTTGATTTCAACAAAAATTGAATTCTTGGGGTTCTTTGATATGCTGAATCTAAACATGTGTTTAGATTTTTTATTATGGGCCCAGTTTTCAAGTTGGTCCAAGTTGGGGTCCAAAATTAAACTTTTTTTTATTTCAACAAAAATTGAATATATGGGGTTCTTTGATATGCTGAATCTAACCATGAATTTAGATTTTTTATTTGTGGGCCCCGCTATCAAATTGGTTCATATTGAGGTCAAAAGGGTCCAAAATTAAACTTTGTTTGATTTCATCAAAAATTGAATTATTGGGGTTCTTTGATATTCCAAATCTAACCGTGTATTTAGATTTTTAATTTTAAGTCCCGTTTTTTAAATTGGTCTACATTAAGGTCCAAAGGGTCCAAAATTAAACTTAGTTTGATTTTAACAAAAATTGAATATATGGGGTTCTTTGATATGCTGAATCTAACCATGTATTTTGATTTTGGACATTGGACCATAATAGGTAAATTAAAAAAATTCAAGTTCTTAGACCACATTCTTTCTGTGTCAGAAACCTATGCTGTGCCAAATATTAAAAACAATCCAAATTCAGAGCTGTATCAAGCTTGAATGTTGTGTCCATACTTGCCCCAACTGTTCAGGGTTCGACCTCTGCGGTCGTATCCAGCTGCGCCCCAGCGAAGCATTTTATTTAAATTGGTCTACATTAAGGTCCAAAGGAAATATATGGGGTTCTTTAATCTAACCATGTATTTTGATTTTGGACATTGGACCATAATAGGTAAATTAAAAAAATTCAAGTTCTTAGACCACATTCTTTCTGTGTCAGAAACCTATGCTGTGTCAAATATTTAATAACAATCCAAATTCAGAGCTGTATCAAGCTTGAATGTTGTGTCCATACTTGCCCCAACTGTTCAGGATTCGACCTCTGCGGTCGTATCAAGCTGTGCCCCAGCGAAGCATTTTATTGGTTATTATCTTGAATATTATTATAGATAGAGATAAACTGTAAACAGCAATAATGTTCAGCAAAGTAAGATCTACAAATAAGTTGTCATGACCAAAATTGTCAGTCGACCCCTTTAGGAGTTATTGCCCTTAATAATCAATTTTTAGTAAATTTTTGTAATCTTTTACAAAAATCTTTTTCCCTGAAACTACTGATACAAATTTAACCATACTTGGCCATAATCATTATTAGGGTATCTAGTTTTAAAAATTTGTCCGATGACCCCGCCAACCAACCAAGATGGCCGCCATGGCTAAAAATAGAACATAGGGGTAAAATGCAGTTTTTATACGTCCGTTTACGGGACGTATTATGGTATACCTTTGTCCGTCTGTCTGTCCGTCCGTCCGTCTGTCCGTCCGTCCGTCCGTCGTCAACATGTCGGACATTAATTCAAAAACGCTTTAACCAATATGCATGAAACTTTGGTGAATTGTTTATATCTATTGACGTGAGCTCCCTTTCGTTTTTTATAAATTTTAGATTTACCATTTCCGAGTTTTGGGGTTTTATTCATTAAAAAAGGGGGCATTTTCCAGTTTTCGGACAATAACTCAAAAACAATTTCACCAATTTGCATGAAACGTTTTGTGAATTGTTCATATCTATTGACGTGAGCTCCCTTTTGTTTTTTTATAAATTTCGGATTTACCGTTTCCAAGTTTTGGGGTTATATTCATTAAAAAGGGGGGATTTTCCAGTTTTTGGACAATAACTCAAAAAAAATTTCACCAATTTACATGAAACTTTGGTGAATTGTTTATTTCTATTGACATGAGCTCCCTTTTGATTTTTATAAATTTCAGACTATACGTTTCCGATTTATTGGGTTTTATTCATTACAAAATGGGGATTTTCCAGTTTTCGGACAAAAACTCATAAATGCTTTCAGCATTTTTTATGAAACTTTGGTAAATTGTTTATATCTATTTTTGTAAGCTCCCTTTTGATTTCTATAAATTTTCGATTTTACGTTTCCGAGTTATAAGATTTTATTTGTTTATAGTCTGACAACAGATTTACTAAGTATTGCGCAACAGCACAGTGTATTGCACAACAGCAAGAAATCTTTCATATAACCAATTTCAAGTTCTTTGACTACATTTATTCAGAAACCTACAATATATCAAATATATAATTGCAATCCAAATTCAGACCTGTATCAAGCTTGAATATTGTGTCCATTTTTGCCCCAACTGTTCAGGGTTGGACCTCTGCGGGCGTATCCAGCTGCGCTCAGCGAAGCAGTTTATTGGTTTATATCTCTGAAACTAAAGCATTTAGAGCAAATCTGGCAAAAATGTTCATCAGATTTAGATTTATCTGCCCTGAAATTTTCAGACAAATCCGACGACCCGTTGTTGGGCGCTGCCCCTGAGTTAGTAATTTTACAAAAATTTTGCAGTTTTTATACGACCGCAAAAATTGAAAATTTTTTGGTCGTATATTGGTATGACGTTGGCGTCGTCGTTGTCGTCGTCGTCGTCGTCGTCGTCCGGCGTCGTCCGAAGACACATTGGTTTTCGCACTCTAACTTTAGTTTAAGTGAATGGATCTCCATGAAATTTTACCATAAGGTTCAATACCAAGAAAGGAAGGTGGGGATTGATTTTGGGGGTTGTGGTACCAACAGCTAAGGAATTAGGGGCCAAAAAGGGGCCAAATATAAGCATTTTTGTAACTTCCAGACAATAACTTGTGTGTAAGTGTATGGATCTCTCTGACATTGTACCACAAGGTTCCATATCACAAAGGGAAGGCTGTAATTGATTTTGGGGGTAATTGCCTCAAAATTTTAGGAATTAGGGGCCAAAAAAGGGGCAAAAAACAAGCATTTTTCTAGTTTCATGACAATAACTTGTGTGTAAGTGTTTGGATATTTCTGAAATTGTACTACAAGGTTCCATATCACAAAGGGAAAGCTGGAATTGAGTTTGGGGGTAATTGTCAGAAACGTTTAGGAATTGGGGGCCAAAAAGGGGCCAAAAATAAGCATTTTTCTAGTTTCCAGACAATAACTTGTGTTCAAGTGTATGGATCTCTCTGAAATTGTACTGCAAGGTACCATACCACAAAGGGAAGGCTGGGATTGAGTTTGGGGGTGATGAATCATAAGGGGGTTCAAAAAATTTGGGGGGGGGGATTTTTTTTTTTCTTTTTTTTTCTTTTTTTCCTTTTTTTTTCCTTTTAAAATTTTCCATTTTAAGTTGGTTATTTCTGATTAATATTTAAAAGCAAATAATAATGATATGGTAGGAGATACACACCAAACAGGATGTGTAAATTATTATATAATAAGTATTGTGCAATAGCAAGAAATTTTCAATTGCACAGTATTGCACAATTGCAAGAAATCTTCAATTGCACAGTATTGCGCAATAGCAAGAAATCTTCAATTGCACAGTATTGCGCAATAGCAAGAAATATCCAATAGCACAATATTGCGCAATAGCAAGAAATTGTCAATTGTACAGTATTGCACAATAGCAAGAAATATTCAATTGCACAGTATTGTGCAAAAGAAGATACTTCGTATAAATTGCTTATTTCTTGATCAATTTCAATGGGGTTTTATTCTTGAATTCTTGGTGTTCTTTAATATGCTGAATCTAACCGTGTATTAAGGTTTTGGATTTTGGGCCCCGTTTTTAAATTGGTCCACATTGAGGTCCAAAGGGTCCAAAATTAAACTTTGTTTGATTTCATCAAAAATTGAATTATTGGGGTTCTTTGATATGCCGAATCTAACCGTGTATTTAGATTCTTAATTTTTGGTTCCGTTTTCAAATTGGTCTACATTAAGGTCAAAAGGGTCCAAAATTAAACTTAGTTTGATTTTAACAAAAATTGAATTTTTAGGGTACTTTGATATGCTGAATCTAAACATGTATTTAGATTTTTGATTATGGGCCCAGTTTTCAAGTTGGTCCAAATCGGGGTCCAAAATTAAACTTTGTTTGATTTCAACAAAAATTGAATATATGGGGTTCTTTGATATGCTGAATCTAACCATGTATTTAGATTTTTGATTTTTGGGCCCCGTTATCAACTTTGTCCACATTGAGGTCAAAAGGGTCCAAAATTAAACTTTGTTTGATTTCATCAAAAATTGAATTCTTGGGGTTCTTTGATATGCTGAATCTAACCATGTATTTAGATTTTTTATTTGTGGACCCGCTATCAAATTGGTTCATATTGAGGTCAAAAGGGTCCAAAATTAAACTTTGTTTGATTTCATCAAAAATTGAATTATTGGGGTTCTTTGATATGCCAAATCTAACCGTGTTTTTAGATTTTTAATTTTGGGTCCCGTTTTTTAAATTGGTCTACATTAAGGTCCAAAGGGTCCAAAATTAAACTTAGTTTGATTTTAATAAAAATTGAATTTTTGGGTTCTTTGATATGCTGAATCTAAACATGTGTTTAGATTTTTGATTGTGGGACCAGTTTTCAAGTTGGTCCAAGTTGGGGTCCAAAATTAAACTTTGTTTGATTTCAACAAAAATTGAATATATGGGGTTCTTTGATATGCTGAATCTAAACATGTATTTAGATTTTAGATTTTTGGCCCAGTTTTCAAGTTGGTCCAAATTGGGGTCCAAAATTAAACTTTGTTTGATTTCAACAAAAATTGAATATATGGGGTTCTTTGATATGCTGAATCTTACCATGTATTTAGATTTTTTATTTTGTGGGCCTGCTATCAAATTGGTTCATATTGAGGTCAAAAGGGTCCAAAATTAAACTTTGTTTGATTTCATCAAAAATTGAATTATTGGGGTTCTTTGATATGCCAAATCTAACCGTGTTTTTAGATTTTTAATTTTGGGTCCCGTTTTTTAAATTGGTCTACATTAAGGTCCAAAGGGTCCAAAATTAAACTTAGTTTGATTTTAACAAAAATTGAATTCTTGGGGTACTTTGATATGCTGAATCTAAACATGTGTTTAGATTTTTGATTATGGGACCAGTTTTCAAGTTTGTCCAAGTTGGGGTCCAAAATTAAACTTTGTTTGATTTCAACAAAAATTGAATATATGGGGTTCTTTGATATGCTGACTCTAACCATGTATTTTGATTTTGGACATTGGACCATAATAGGTAAATTAAAAAAATTGAAGTTCTTAGACCACATTCTTTCTGTGTCAGAAACCTATGCTGTGTCAAATATTTAATCACAATCCAAATTCAGAGCTGTATCAAGCTTGAATGTTGTGTCCATACTTGACCCAACTGTTCAGGGTTCGACCTCTGCGGTCGTATCAAGCTGCGCCCAGCGAAGCATTTTATTTGTTATTATCTTAGATATCATTATAATATCTAATATCTAATACTATTAATTATGATTTTAACCTTATTTTACATGATTTCCAAAGCATCAGTAAATACAGGTGAGCGACACAGGCTCTTGAGAGCCTCTAGTTTAAATTGGTCTACATTAAGGTCCAAAGGGTCCAAAATTAAACTTTGTTTGATTTTAAAAAAAATTGAATATATGGGGTTCTTTGATATGCTGAATCTAAACATGTATTTAGATTTTTGATTTTTGGCCCAGTTTTCAATTTGGTCCAAATTGGGGTCCAAAATTAAACTTTGTTTGATTTCAACAAAAATTGAATATATGGGGTTCTTTGATATGCTGAATCTAACCATGTATTTAGATTTTTTATTTGTGGACCCTGCTATCAAATTGGTTCATATTGAGGTCAAAAGGGTCCAAAATTAAACTTAGTTTGATTTTAACAAAAATTGAATTCTTGGGGTTCTTTGATATGCTGAATCTAAACATGTGTTTAGATTTTTGATTATGGGCCCAGTTTTCAAGTTGGTCCAAATTGGGGTCCAAAATTGAACTTTGTTTGATTTCAACAAAAATTGAATATATGGGGTTCTTTGATATGCTGAATCTAAACATGTATTTAGATTTTTGATTTTTGGCCCAGTTTTCAAGTTGGTCCAAATTGAACTTTGTTTGATTTCAACAAAAATTGAATATATGGGGTTCTTTGATATGCTGAATCTAAACATGTATTTAGATTTTTGGCCCAGTTTTCAAGTTGGTCCAAATTAGGGTCCAAAATTAAACTTTGTTTGATTTCAACAAAAATTGAATATATGGGGTTCTTTGATATGCTGAATCTTACCATGTATTTAGATTTTTTATTTGTGGGCCCGCTATCAAATTGGTTCATATTGAGGTCAAAAGGGTCCAAAATTAAACTTTGTTTGATTTCATCAAAAATTGAATTATTGGGGTTCTTTGATATGCCAAATCTAACCGTGTATTTAGATTTTTAATTTTGGGTCCCGTTTTTTAAATTGGTCTACATTAAGGTCCAAAGGGTCCAAAATTAAACTAAGTTTGATTTTAATAAAAATTGAATTTTTGGGGTTCTTTGATATGCTGAATCTAACTGTGTATTTAGTTTTTGGATTTTGGGCCCCGTTTTTAAATTGGTCCACATTGAGGTCCAAAGGGTCCAAAATTAAACTTTGTTTAATTTCATCAAAAATTGAATTATTGGGGTTCTTTGATATGCCGAATCTAACCGTGTATTTAGATTCTTAATTTTTGGTACCGTTTTCAAATTGGTCTACATTAAGGTCCAAAGGGTCCAAAATTAAACTTAGTTTGATTTTAATAAAAATTGAATTTTTGGGGTTCTTTGAATGACTTTGATATGCTGAATCTAAACATGTGTTTAGATTTTTGATTATGGGACCAGTTTTCAAGTTGGGGTCCTAAATTAAACTTTGTTTGATTTCAACAAAAATTGAATATATGGGGTTCTTTGATATGCTGAATCTAAACATGTATTTAGATTTTTGGCCCAGTTTTCAAGTTGGTCCAAATTGGGGTCCAAAATTAAACTTTGTTTGATTTCAACAAAAATTGAATATATGGGGTTCTTTGATATGCTGAATCTTACCACGTATTTAGATTTTTTATTTGAGGGCCCGCTATCAAATTGGTTCATATTGAGGTCAAAAGGGTCCAAAATTAAACCTTATTTTGTTTTCATCAAAAATTGAATTATTGGGGTTCTTTGTTAGGCAAAATTTAACCGTGTTTTTAGATTTTTAATTTTGTGTCCCGTTTTTTAAATTGGTCTACATTAAGGTCCAAAGGGTCCAAAATTAAACTTAGTTTGATTTTAACAAAAATTGAATTCTTGGGGTTCTTTGATATGCTGAATCTAAACATGTGTTTAGATTTTTGATTATGGAACCAGTTTTCAAGTTTGTCAAAGTTGGGGTCCAAAATTAAACTTTGTTTGATTTCAACAAAAATTGAATATATGGGGTTCTTTGATATGCTGAATCTAGCCATGTATTTTGATTTTGGACATTGGACCATAATAGGTAAATTAAAAAAATTGAAGTTCTTAGACCACATTCTTTCTGTGTCAGAAACCTATGCTGTTTCAAATATTTAATCACAATCCAAATTCAGAGCTGTATCAAGCTTGAATGTTGTGTCCATATTTGTCCCAACTGTTCAGGGTTCGACCTCTGCGGTCGTATCAAGCTGCGCCCAGCGAAGCATTTTATTGTAACTTCCAGACATAACTTGTGTGTTAGTTTATGGATCTCTCTGACATTGTACCACAGGGTTCCATATCACAAAGGGAATGCTGGGATTGATTTTGGGGGTAATTGCCTCAAAATTTTAGGAATTAGGGGGCAAAAAACAAGCATTTTTCTAGTTTCATGAGAATAACTTGTATGTAAGTTTATGGATCTTTCTGAAATTGTACTACAAGGTTCCATATCACAAAGGGAATGCTGGGATTGATTTTGGGGATAATTGCCTCAAAATTTTAGGAATTAGGGGCCAAAAAAGGGGAAAAAAACAAGCATTTTTCTAGTTTCATGACAATAACTTGTGTGTAAGTTTATGGATCTTTCTGAAATTGTACTACAAGGTTCCATATCACAAAGGGAAAGCTGGAATTGAGTTTGGGGGTAATTGCCCAAAACGTTTAGGAATAAGGGGCCAAAAGGGGCCAAAAATAAGCACTTTTCTAGTTTCCAGAAAATAACTTGTGTTCAAGTGTATGGATCTCTCTGAAATTGTACTACAAGGTACCATACCACGAAGGGAAGGCTGGGATTGATTTTGGGGGGAATTGCCTCAAAATTTTAGGAATTAGGGGCAAAAAAAGGGGCAAAAACAAGCATTTTCTAGTTTCAGAACAATAACTGGTGCGTGAGTGTATGGATCTTTATGAAATTGTACTACAAGGTTCCATATCGCAAAGGGAAAGCTGGGTTTGAGTTTGGAGGTAATTGCCCTAAACGTTTAGGAATTTGGGGCCAAAAAGGGGCCTAAAAACAAGCATTTTTCTAGTTTCCAGATAATAACTTGTGTTCAAGTGTATGGATCTCTCTGAAATTGTACTGCAAGGTACCATACCATTAAGGGAAGGCTTAGATTGAGTTTGGGGGTGATGAATCATAAGGGGGTTCAAAAAATTTGGGGGGAGGGATTTTTTTTTCCCTTTTATTTTCTTTAAAATTTTCCATTTTAAATTGGTTATTTCTGATTTATATGTAAAAGCAAATAATAATGATATGGTTTGAATAGGTCAATTAAAATTTTTTAAGTTCTTAGACCACATTCATTCTGTGTCAGAAACCTATGCTGTGTCAAATATTTAATCACAATCCAAATTCAGTGTGTATCAAGCTTGAATGTTGTGTCCATACTTGCCCCCAACTGTTCAGGGTTCGACCTCTGCGGTCGTATCAAGCTGCGCCCAGCGGAGCATTTTAATCAAGTTTTCTATGTAATCTTGTATTTATGTGATGTTTAATTTTATATTTTTATCTTGGGTAAAATAAAAAAAGATGAAGTCGATCATGTTTTACAATTGCAGATGAAATGATCTTATTACATGGGAAAGATGAGATGCATGGGTAAATTCATTAATACAACAGAACAACACAAGATAACCAAAATAGAATCTATAAAATCTGTGTCTTTACTCTTACCCTACATCAAATTCTTATGTCTCTATTGAATTCCTTATTTGAATTATTTCAGAGACAAGGAAGATCAGATTCCTATGCCACAGAGTTTGATTTAGAAGCTGAGGAATATGTACCTCTTCCTAAAGGTGATGTTCACAAAAAGAAAGAAGTCATACAAGATGTTACACTCCATGATTTAGACATAGCTAATGCTAGACCACAGGTAATGTCCATGGAGATTGTATAGTATAAAGTTTGTTTTAAATATGTTAACTTCCCAACAGTCAACATTTGGGGATCATTATCTACCATTTTGTGTCCAAAATTTTAAAAACAGCAGTTAAACAATTAGATATTGCATTTCATTGTATAAAACAGTTAATGTCAGGAGAAGATTGATTTCCTTTTTTATGGCAATCCATAAAGTGCTAGCTGTTTTGTTGAAAATTTGGCAAAGAGCATATACAAATGTCACAACTAAAATTTCATGAAATATATAATGAAATATATAATATATTTAGAGTTATCATATTTAAAAGGTATCACAGGAAAGAAAGTTTTTTTCACATGATGAGCAAATGTCTAAAACAGATTACAACCCTGTTTTATAGATTTGATGTTTAACAATACCTTTTATGCGGGTGATTTCCTAGCTTGAAGGCAGACTCCAGTGAATTATAGGAAAAGAAAATCAAATTTAGTGTCAAGTTTAACAGATAATCATTGATAAGATTCACAATAAAATTCTGTAAAACAGTACTTATGCATAAAATATTTGCAACTGAAGACTACACAAACAACAACCAATCAGTTATAGGCTGTACTTTGTTTTAATGCAGGGAGGACAAGATATTATGTCGATGATGGGCCAGTTAATGAAACCAAAGAAAACAGAAATTACAGGTAATATTTGTTATTTATCACTGATTTTTGTTTTCATAAATGTAGTGGTACGGTACATTCTTTCTGAAAACATTTAGACTCGAGGAAGTCATGGGCTCCTGCAACTGCACTTGAAAACTCATCTTGCAGATCATTATATGGGAAAGAGCATGATCCAAAAATGAAAATGTCAAGCAAATATGTCAGAGTGAAAGGATTGCTTCTTTTGATTCGAGGACCAAATTGAGTTAACAAAAGATATGAAAATTTGTAATTTTGATCATAATGGAATGAATGTGCCCATTATATACTTCTAAGCAAGGGTTGATTTCTTTTAATGACACTCACAAAGGATCATTCTGTGCACATGATACAAAACCAATTGTACGATACAAAAAAACCTTTTAATTGCAGTATCCTATCTACCTGAAATCTATAATTAGATTTTTTGTGTTGGTCAAGTAAACAAAAAACAATGTTTTTCCATGGGATCCAAACTTCTGTGGGCACTTCCTCTCAAAATGCAGTATTCCACTCATTACTTCTTTTCTCATCGATTGTTGAGGTCTTGTGCTTTGTTATTAGTCTCATTGGTGCCAATATATGAAAAGCTACAACTAGTGTCATGTGTCTTCCTTTGAAGACTCATATCTTCCTATTGTCTTTGTATAAATTTCATCACAGCCATAAAATGTCTTCCTCTCAGCTAAATTGACAAACACTATTTTTTTTTACAGATAAGTTGAGAAAAGAAATCAATAAAGTAGTAAACAAATATATAGACCAGGGTATAGCTGAACTTGTGCCAGGAGTATTATTTATAGACGAAGTACACATGTTAGATATAGAATGTTTTACCTACCTTCACAGAGCTTTAGAATCAACGATAGCACCAATTGTTATATTTGCAACAAACCGAGGGAAATGTACAATTAGGTCAGTAATTGTTATATTGTACTAGAAATGAAGAAAAAGAAAAGTCCACAAATTTATAAATTTCTGAAGAAATTGCTGATTCAATAACAAGTAAATGCTTTTATTGCTACTCAAAGAATAGTGTGGTATATATTACAGACTGTTTGATGAACATGTATCAAAATTCTTGTACAGTGAAAATGCTTTTATTTGTGTAGTATATTTTTAGGTCTTTCCATTTTTCTGTGGAAAGACCTATTGTATTTGTTCTGGTTATTTTTTTTTCTTCTTCAATTTTTCCCTTTGCTTGTGTGTGCATCTTATCTCATACTTTTAAAGCTGCCTATGAAATAACTGGGGATAAATATTTGGGTTGTCGAGACGAATATATGCTACGTTCAGTTCGAAGCAATCTGATGATATCTTATTGGAGTAATTGCCCCTGATATGTTGAAATTTAAGGTTAATTGATTATTACTTCAATATTGTACATGATAAAACCACTGGGTCTTTTGCAAATGTTTGGTGACATATGACTTTGAAAGATGTTAACCTGAAGTGACCTTGAGTAAACTGGAAGTAGCAATTTTTGTACTTTTTTCATTGAAAAGTACCTAAAAAACATATATTATTTCTAAAGACATATAAAACTACCATTAGAGAGCGGAAGTGACCTTCCATAAACCTGAAGTAGCTCATTATCTGCCTTATTTGAGGCAAAAGTATATAGAAACCATATATTTTTGGATGGGTAGTCAAGATTGTTAACCCCCCCCCCCCCTAGTAGTAGTAAGAATAAAGCTATCATTAGAGACTGGAAGTACCAAATTATCTCCTTTATTTCATGCAAAATTATATATAGAAACTATATATTTTTGGAAGCAGTGTGAATAAAGCTATCATATGAAATTGGAAGTGACATTTTCTAGACTGGAAGAAGCAAATTATCTCCCTTATTTCAGACAAAAGTATATACAAGCCATATATTTTTTGAATGAGTATGAAGAACCCCATGATTGGGCACCAACAGTAACTTTGAGTAAACCGGATGTAGCTTCTGATCAATTTTTATACGGCCGCAAAAAAATTTTGCGGTCGTATATTGGTATGACGTTGGCGTCGTCCGGCATCGTCTTTGTCCGAAGACACATTGGTTTTCACACTCTAACTATAGTTTAAGTGAATGGATCTCTATGAAATTTTACAATAAGGTTCAATACCACAAAAGGAAGGTGGGGAATGATTTTCGGGGTTATGGTACCAACAGTTAAGGAATTAGGGGCCAAAAAGGGGCAAAAAATAAGCATTTTTGTAACTTCCAGACATAACTTGTTTGTTAGTGTATGGATCTCTCTGACATTGTACCACAAGGTTCCATATCACAAAGGGAATGCTGGGATTAATTTTGGGGGTAATTGCTTCCAAATTTTAGAATTAGGGGCCAAAAAGGAGCAAAAAAAGAGCATTTTTCTAATTTCATGACAATAACTTGTGTGTAAGTGTATGGATCTCTCTGACATTGTACCACAAGGTTCCATATCACAAAGGAAATGCTGGGATTGATTTTGGGGGTAATTGCCTCCAAATTTTAGGAATTAGGGGCCAAAAAGAGGCAAAAAACAAGCATTTTTCTAGTTTCATGACAATAACTTGTGTGTAAGTGTATGGATCTTTATGAAATTGTACTACAAGGTTCCATATCACAAAGGGAAAGCTGGAAATGATTTTGGGGTAATTGCCCAAAACATTTAGGAATAAGGGGCAAAAAAGGGGCCAAAAATAAGCATTTTTCTAGTTTCCAGACAATAACCTGTGTTCAAGTGTATGGATCTCTCTGAAATTGTACTGCAAGGTACCATACCACAAAGGGAAGGCTGGGATTGATTTTGGGGAGAATTGCCTCAAAATTTTAGGAATTAGGGGCCAAAAAGAGGCAAAAAACAAGCATTTTTCTAGTTTCAGGACAATAACTTGTGTGTAAGTGTATGGATCTTTATGAAATTGTACTACAAGGTTCCGTATCACAAGAGGAAAGCTGGGTTTGAGTTTGGGGGTAATTGCCCTAAACGTTTAGGAATTTGGGGCCAAAAAGGGGCCTAAAAACAAGCATTTTTCTAGTTTCCAGACAATAATTTGTGTTCAAGTGTATTGATCTCTCTGAAATTGTACTGCAAGGTACCATACCACAAAGGGAAGGCTGGGATTGAGTTTGGGGGTGATGAATCATAAGGGGGTTCAAAAAATTAAAGGGAGGGATTTTTTTTTTCCTTTAAAATTTACCATTTTATAAATGGGTTATTTCTGATTTATATATAAAAGCAAATAATAATGATATGGTTTGAATAGGTAAATTAAAATTTTTTAAGTTCTTAGACCACATTCATTCTGTGTCAGAAACCTATGCTGTGTCAAATATTTAATCACAATCCAAATTCAGTGCTGTATCAAGCTTGAATGTTGTGTCCATATTTGCCCTAACTGTTAAGGGTTCGACCTCTGCGGTAGTATCAAGCTGCGCCCAGCGGAGCATTTTATTATAAAGTTAAAAACAACTTTTTTTTAGCTTAAAACTTGACTCTCTAAAATACAAATGACAGAAAATGTTAACAAATTGTTAAGACCTTTTGTTCTTCATGAAGGGATATATTAATCAGAATATCTCGAGACTTATTATAATTACTTATATTTACAGAGGAACTGAAGATATTGTTGCACCTCATGGAATTCCTCTTGATTTATTGGACAGAGTGATGATTATTAGAACATTACCTTACTCAGAGGAAGAAATGGTCCAGGTTAGTTTTGAACTTGTATAGATGTATATATGCCATTCTCCAAGAGAAAACATGTTGATCTTTTTGGGACTGTATTTTGTCAAGAAAATTTACACAAAAGTTTGTCCATTTAAAATAGATAAGAATGTGATTGAACTTTACAAAAAAATTTTTTTTTTATTTGCAGAAATTCATCTTGCTTTTATATTTTGACCATTGTTAATCATTCCATCAGTCCCCTTGTCTTTTTTTTATTTTCACCAAAGATATAATGAATCCAGTTTGATATTATAGAATCTTAAATGACTTTTATATAATCATTGGAACAATTGATGAAAATGGCTTTCCAATTTTTCAATTTATTTGTTCCTGAATTACAGAACTTAACTTGTAAATAGTTTTTTTCCACATTGTGTTTACTCCTACTCATAGCAGGGCTTCCAAAAAAATATTTGAGCCAGCCGGACTCTTTTTGTCTTATTCCAATTTTAATCTCTTAAGACTTAGTAACAAAAGGCAATCATTGTAATCAATTGGGCATCATATAAACAATGATTGACATAAAAACAATATTAAACTTGAATTTTGATATAAATTTGATGTTCTGACGTAAACTGTTAAATTGACAGTGCATCAATCGAAGTGTGGAACATTAGCGTACTAATATCTGCCTTAGAATCTTTATTTGTCCATAATTATGTTGATAAAAACTTTCGTTTTGTTTTTAAAATGTACATTTTCTTAATACTGGATGTTGACTTGACAATGGTAAAACACGGACTAGAGACGGATACGTAAAATCCATGTACGTTTGTGAAGCACGATTGAGTTTTAGTAGCTCTTTCCACATTATTTCTTCAAGAAAATACTCTAAATGAATTTCAGATAAAGGTATCAATGATAATTTTAGCATTTTTGAAAAATTTGGATGCCTAATTAAATCTCTCGCCTGCGGTGTGCACATGCGCACACATGAACTAGTCCAACGGTTTTTTGCTGAAAACCTTTATTACTGCCTTTTCAAATTTTTCATCAAATCATATTTTTATACGACCGCAAAAATTAAAAATTTTTTGGTCGTATATTGGTATGACGTTGGCGTCGTCGTCGTCGTCGTCGTCATCTGGCGTCAATCCGGCGTCGTCCGAAGACACATTGGTTTTCGCACTCTAACTTTAGTTTAAGTGAATGGATCTCTATGAAATTTTACCACAAGGTTCAATACCACAAAAGGAAGGTTGGGATTGATTTTGGGGGTTATGGTACCAACAGTAAAGGAATTAGGGGCCAAAAAGGGGCCAAAAATAAGTATTTTTGTAACTTCCAGACGTAACTTGTGTGTTAGTGTATGGATATCTCTGACATTGTACCACAAGGTTCCATATCACAAAAAGAATGCTGGGATTGATTTTGGGGGTAATTGTCTCAAAATTTTAGGAATTAGGGGCCAAAAAAGGGGCAAAAAACAAGCATTTTCCTAGTTTCATGACAATAACTTGTGTGTAAGTGTTTGGATATTTCTGAAATTGTACTACAAGGTTCCATATCACAAAGGGAAAGCTGGAATTGAGTTTGGGGGTAATTGCCCGAAACGTTTAGGAATTGGGGGCCAAAAAGGGGCCAAAAATAAGCATTTTTCTAGTTTCCAGACAATAACTTGTCTTCAAGTGTATGGATCTCTCTGAAATTGTACTGCAAGGTACCATACCACAAAGGGAAGGCTGGGATTGAGTTTGGGGGTGATGAATCATAAGGGGGTTCAAAAAATTTGGGGGGGGGGGGATTTTTTTTTCTTTCTTTTTTTTTTCTGTTTTTCCTTCTTTTTTTTCTTTTAAAATTTTCCATTTTAAGTTGGTTATTACTGATTTATATTTAAAAGCAAATAATAATGATATGGTAGGAGATACACACCAAACAGGATGTGTAAGTTATTATATAATAAGTATTGTGCAATAGCAAGAAATTTTCAATTGCACAGTATTGCACAATAGCAAGAAATCTTCAATTGCACAGTATTGCGCAATAGCAAGAAATCTTCAATTGCACAGTATTGCGCAATAGCAAGAAATATCCAATAGCACAATATTGCACAATAGCAAGAAATTGTCAATTGTACAGTATTGCGCAATAGCAAGAAATATTCAATTGCACAGTATTGTGCAAAAGAAGATACTTCGTATAAATTGCTTATAACTTGATCAATTTCAATGGGGTTTTATTCTTGAATTCTTGGGGTTCTTTAATATGCTGAATCTAACCGTGTATTAAGTTTTTGGATTTTGGGCCCCGTTTTTAAATTGGTCCACATTGAGGTCCAAAGGGTCCAAAATTTAACTTTGTTTGATTTCGTCAAAAATTGAATTATTGGGGTTCTTTGATATGCCGAATCTAACCGTGTATTTAGATTCTTAATTTTTGGTTCCGTTTTCAAATTGGTCTACATTAAGGTCCAAAGGGTCCAAAATTAAACTTAGTTTGATTTTAACAAAAATTGAAATTTTAGGGTTCTTTGATATTCTGAATCTAAACATGTATTTAGATTTTTGATTATGGGCCCAGTTTTCAAGTTGGTCCAAATCGGGGTCCAAAATTAAACTTTGTTTGATTTCAACAAAAATTGAATATATGGGGTTCTTTGATATGCTGAATCTAACCATGTATTTAGATTTTTGATTTTTGGGCCCCGTTATCAACTTTGTCCACATTGAGGTCAAAAGGGTCCAAAATTAAACTTTGTTTGATTTCATCAAAAATTGAATTCTTAGGGTTCTTTGATATGCTGAATCTAACCATGTATTTAGATTTTGGATATTGGACCATAATAGGTGAATGTCCAATTGAAAATTTTTAAGTTCTTAGACCACATTCATTCTGTGTCAGAAACCTATGCTGTGTCAAATATTTAATCACAATCCAAATTCAGAGCTGTATCAAGCTTGAATGTTGTGTCCATACTTGCCCCAACTGTTCAGGGTTCGACCTCTGCGGTTGTATCAAGCTGCGCCCTGCGGAGCATTTTATTATACATATATTTTTGATAATCTAAATCTTTTTGACTGATTTAAATAGATGCAAACCACTGAAATTTATGAAAATAACTTTAAATAGACCGATCAAATGTCTGGGACGAAATAGTTTACCTGTTGCTTAACCTTGATTGTAATTAGAGGGTATTATAGTAGGGTTTGATTTGATAGTAATTATTCATCATGTCACTTTTATGACCGGAAATGTCTGGCTGTTTAAGAAAAAGGTCAGATCAAAAGGATTGCATAAACTTCATTTTTTACTCCTGATCGAGTTATGTTAAAATGGCAAACCCATGTTAAATGTCTGGTTAAGGTTCTACACAACAAGTCAAAATTATAATTTGACGGTCAAGTCGGGACAACACAACTGATTTGGAAGCCCTGACTCATAGCTCCCATCTAACGTTAATAACTTTCACTTTTAACATACCAATACAAATTGTGTGCATACATTCTTTCATTTGAATATGGTTGAAGTGAAACTTGATATTTTTTGTTCATCCTATTTTGATATTGCTACAGCAAAAACATTTAGATTAATAAAAAAAAAAACCTTTACATAGGTTTACATAGTTAAGGGAATCTCGTAGAAGATAATAACTTGCAGAATACTTGTATATTAATAGATATGTATTAACTGTTATTTAATTTGTTAAAAAGGAGGTCATATGGTACACAAATTTTTTGAGAGAAAAAAAATCAACTATAACCATTAAAAATATGTTCATGTCTTGTAGATCTTAAAGATCAGAGCAACAACAGAAAACATTTCGTTAGATGAAGAATCAGCCCTGTCATTAGGAAAGATTGGTGTACAGACAACATTAAGGTAGGATACACTGGCACTGATACAACTAGGATACTTTTATGAAGAGAGTTCAAAGCCTGTATTAATCAGTCTAATACATAAAAAATTACTTTGTGATAGAACTGATCATCTGAAGAAAAATTGTCTTCAGCTGAAAAAAATCCAAAGTATAGAGGTAACAAAATCACAGCTTTGAAGGATATCAAAGGTTATATTTATCAAACAAAATGTATAATGGTGAAAGTTAAAGCATTCTTATATATATAGTTTATCAGGTTTTCTAAATGTTGATATTGAAAATACTAGCCACAAAAAAGATAAAAAGTTCATACTGCTGTGATTTTGGAACTTTAAATCAAATCAACATTGCTAAGACATCATAAGTGATTTTTAAAGAAGATGAGAAGAATGTAGACATAGGAAAATACAAATATTGACATTGTGCACACTGAATATGATAAGGGAAACAACTGAAAATTTTAATATACAAAAATATCACATTGGAGGTTTTACCCATACGTTAACCAGACTTTGTACATAGAATAGTAAAGCTGCTCTGGTCACCTTCAAATTTTAAATTTAGATGTTGGTATGGTTTACCAATATATATATAAATAGATATATATCGAAAATACAGAGTATAAAGATCATTTAGTTAAATATGATTAGTTTACTGATGAATATTTTTATTAATAGGTACTCAGTGCAGTTACTGACACCATCAAATCTCTTAGCAAAAATCAATGGAAAAGATGCCATTTCAAAGGAGGAGATTGAAGAAATCAATAAACTTTTCTATGATGCTAAGGCATCAGCCAAAATATTAGCAGAACAAGAAGACAAATATATGAAATAAATGAAACAATACTTCAGGATAAATATGAAATCTGGATATTATTTAATACAAAGTAAAAGTATCAACAAAATAGAGATGCAGCTTTAGAACTCCACAATTGAAAATGTTTTCAGAATATTTGTATTTACTTGACATATTTGATATAAGTGAATTTATTAGGCAAGATTCAAAAATGTTTTCTGGTTTTATTGTGTTTTAGGGTTGCTGTATCACACACTCATCTTTTTATTCATTTTTAAACAGTTCAGCATAGAAATTTGTTAGCTAAGTGTTGAATAAATGTATGAAATATTTGTGCAATGTATCATTGATAACATGGAAAATGAGTATTTTCACTACATTAGATTTAAGTTGGTTAAGAACATTTACATTAAGATCTGATCAATGTGTTCTTGTTTTATTGAAATTGTTATGGACATTGTAAATAGTCATTTATTTTTGTCTTTATATTTGTTTTGTAAAAATTTATCATGACCAATAATATGAAAAGAAATCACTTGTTTATTTAATATTGGCCTATATATAATATAAGAGAACAACCTCTTAACTTAAATTGCATCATAAACAGATGTAATACATTTTTATCTCAAAAGGAGACTGAGGAACAAAATTTACATACATGAATGGGTATGAAAGGTTTTTATACGACCGCAACAGTTTTGCAGTCGTATATTAGTATCATGTCGTCGTTGTCGTCCGAAGACTTTTGGTTTCCGGACAATAACTTTAGTATATGTAAATAGAAATCTATGAAATTTAAACACAAGGTTTATAACTACAAAAGGAAGGTTGGGATTGATTTTGAGGGTTATGGTCCTAACAATTTAGGAATTAGGGGCCAAAAAGGAGCCCAAATAAGCATTTTTCTAGTTTCCAGACAATAACTTGTGGAAAGGTGTATGGATCTCTCTGAAATTATTTCACAAGTTTCCATACCACAAAGGGATGGTTAGAATTGACTTTGAGGGGTTATGGCTCAAACCGTTTAGGAATAATGGGTAAAAAAGGGGGAAAAACAAGGGTTTCCTGGTTAATGGACAATTACTTAAAAGTACAATGTTATGTTTGGATTACCTCCCTTACACTGCTTTTAAATTATGTTTAAAGAAATGTTGTATTGTCTTGAGGTGATTAGCTGTCAATTTATTTTTAGAAGTTACTATTAAAAATGCTGATTAAGGAATATTAATTTTAGCCATGATTATGTATGTCATTTTTATACGACCGCAAAAAAAAATTTGTGGTCGTATATTGGTATGACGTTGGCGGCGTCGTCGTCCGGCATCGTCGTCCGAAGACACATTAGTTTTCGCACTCTAACTTTAGTTTAAGTGAATGGATCTCAATGAAATTTTACCATAAGGTTCAATACCACAAAAGGAAGGTGGGGATTGATTTTGGGGGTTATGGTACCCACAGTTAAGGAATTAGGGGCCAAAAATAAGCATTTTTGTAACTTCCAGACATAACTTGTGTGTAAGTGTATGATCTCTCTGACATTGTACCACAAGGTTCCATATCACAAAGGGAAGGCTGGGATTGATTTTGGGGGTAATTGCCTCCAAATTTTAGGAATTATGGGCCAAAAAGGGGCAAAAAACAAGCATTTTTCTAGTTTCATGACAATAACTTGTGTGTAAGTGTATGGATCTCTCTGACATTGTATCACAAGGTTCCATATCACAAAGGGAAGGCTGGGATTGATTTTGGGGGTAATTGCCTCCAAATTTTAGGAATTAGGGGCCAAAAAGGGGCGAAAAACAAGCATTTTTCTAGTTTCATGACAATAACTTGTGTGTAAGTGTATGGATCTTTATGAAATTGTACTACAAGGTTCCATATCTTAAAGGGAAAGCTGGAATTGAGTTTGGGGTAATTGCCCAAAAAGTTTAGGAATAAGGGGCCAAAAAGGGGCCAAAAATAAGCATTTTTCTAGTTTCCAAATGTTCAAATGTATGGGTCTCTCTGAAATTGTACTGCAAGGTACCATACCACAAAGGGAAGACTGGGATTGAATTTGGGGGTAATTCCCTCAAAATTTTAGTAATTAGGGGCCATAAAAGGGCAAAAAATAAGCATTTTTCTAGTTTCAGGACAATAACTTGTGTGTAAGTGTATGGATCTTTATGAAATTGTACTGCAATGTTCCATATCACAAAGGGAAAGCTGGGTTTGAGTTTGTGGGTAATTGCCCTAAACGTTTATGAATTTGGGGCCAAAAAACAAGCATTTTTCTAGTTTCCAGACAATAACTTGTGTTCAAGTGTATGGATCTCTCTGAAATTGTACTGCAAGGTACCATACCACAAAGGGAAAGCTGGGATTGAGTTTGGGGTGATGAATCATAAGGGGGTTCAAAAAAATTGGGGTGGATTTTTTTTTCCTTTTTTCATACATGTGAACCTCCCGACGGGAGTACAATAATCCTGTTTTCAGGGGGCTCCTCCCGACCTCGCGTTGAAGAGAAAAAAATCCCGTGTATGAAATTTTTCATGAATGAAAAATTTCTGCCCAACATATCATCTCAGACATCTGGTGTAACTGACATCACCTGAAGTTATATTTTACCTGTAAATCAATTAACATGCATAATTATATGGCTTCACTTGTCAGCTTGGGTGTCAAACATACTGGTAATCAACGATTTTTACCTCAGGCTAGCTGCCGTTGTGTAATAAAATCTTTGTGTATTTATTTAGTTACTTCCCTGGATTTATCCTGTTTTAAGTTACTTTCCTTTAAATAATGTAAATTTTTAAAAGAATATAAATAAAATATAAATTGAACAAATAATCATAAAAGGATGGTAATTAAATGATTTTAAATGTCTTAGGACAAATAAAAAAATAATAATTTGAAAATTATTTGAGGGTTCTATACTTTCTTTCAAGGCTTAAATTGAATTCATAAAATAACTATGACCCTTGTTACAAATTCAAATGAGTTTCAGATTATTCAAATAAAATCTAATTGCAAATGCAGATAGGTAATCAAATGAAATGAAAAATTCAAAGAACATACTTAAAAAAAAGGAATGTTAGATTGAACATGTAGAATATAAAGATAAAGAAACTTTATAAGTACAAGGGTACTATAAACATAATACATAATACATAATACATTTGGATTGAAAGTTGAAGAAAACACACTTTAAAAGACAATTTTTACAGCACACGGTTACATTTACGACAAAATTTATGTCGATTAAAAACCTCCTGATCTGAGTCCTAATCTCCTGACCAAAATTTCCCAATCTCCTGATCTGAGTTTCACAGTCCATCACATGTATGTTTTTATGCCCCCGCCGCAGCGGAGGGGGCATTAAGTTTTACCCTTGTCCCTCTGTACGTCGGTACGTAAGTACGTACGTCCGTCTGTACGTCCCGAAATTGGTTTCCGTTCTCTAACTTGAGTTTGCCTCAACCAAATGTTATGAAACTTATACACAATGCTTATTACCACAAAACACAGATCAAGTTTGAATTTTGGTGGCGTCACTTAAACCGATCTAGAGTTATGCCCCTTTATAAAAGGAAATATTGCAAAATTTTTAGTTTCCGTTCTCTAACTTAAGTTTGCCTCAACCAAATGTTATGAAACTTATACACAATGCTTATTACCACAAAACACAGATCAAGTTTGAATTTTGGTGGTGTCACTTTAACCGATCTAGAGTTATGCCCCTTTATAAAAGGAAAAATTGCAAAATTTTTATTTTCTTCTAAATATCAAGTTTATATAATATATTTTTAAAATTGGAGTTATCTTCCTTTGACCATGATTATAGTTGAATCAACTACAATCAATGCTTTATACAATGCAATGTTTAATTTTGACTTCCACTGATAAAACACAGATCAAGTTGAATTTGGGTAGTGTCACTTTAACCATTATTGAGTTATGCCCCTTTTTAAATAGAAAGATTGCAAAATTTTTTAGTTTCCATTCTGTAACTGAAGTTTTCCCCAGCCAAACATTATGAAACCTATACACAATATTCATTACCACAAAACTCAGTAAGGATCAAGTACAATTTTTTTGTTTCAGTTCTCTAACTTGAGTTTGCCTCAACCAAATGTTATGAAACTTATACACAATGCTTATTACTACATAATACAGATTAAGTACGAAATTAGGTGGCAACACTTTTACCATTCTAGAGTTATGTCCCTTTATAAACATAAAAATTGCTGAATTTTTTAGTTTGTCTCAACCAAATGTTGTAAAACTTATACACAACCGTTCTAGAGTTATGCGTGTTTACAAATAGAAAAATTGCTGAATTTTTAGTTTCTGTTCTCTACTTAAGTTAGCCTCAACCAAATGTTATGAGACTTACACACAATGCTTATTACCACAAAACTCAGATCAAGTTCAAATTTGGGTAGCGTCACTTTTACCGTTCTTCAGTTATGTCCCTTTATAACTATATGATATGCAAGCAGGGGCATCATCTGCGTCCACATGTGGACACTATCCACATTTATTTTCTTTAAAATTTTCCATTTTAAATTGGTTATTTCTGATTTATATATAAAAGCAAATAATAATGATATGGTTTGAATGGGTAAATTAAAAAATTTTAAGTTCTTAGACCACTTTCATTCTGTGTGAGAAACCTATGCTGTGTCAAATATTTAATTACAATCCAAATTCAGTGCTGTATCAAGCTTGAATGTTGTGTCCATACTTGCCCCAACTGTTCAGGGTTCGACCTCTGCGGTCGTATCAAGCTGCGCCCCAGCGGAGCATTTTATCTATTTTAAGACTTTTATGATGTTTATAAATGGGTAATTACGGTTGCAAACTCTGTTGGAAATTTGAATTGAGATTATGACCATATCTTGAGGGAAAGATTTTTTTTTTCTGAAAAAGGGGGGGGGGGAGGGGAGGTGAAAAAAAAAGTTGTGGGGGGGGGGGGGGACAATTTTTTCTCATTTCAGATTTCAGAAATTAAAAAGAAAATTTCTTCTAATATTTTTTTTTTTGCAAAAAAAAAGGGGGTGGGTCAATTCGCAACAGCATAGTGTATTTCACAAAAGCAAAAAAAATGAATATAAATTCAAATCATATAACCAATTCTAATTTTTTGACTACAGATATTCTGTGTCAGAAACCTATTATGTGTCAAATATTTAATTACAATCCAAATACAGACCTGTATCAAGCGTGAATATTGTGTCCATTTTTGCCCCAACTGTTCAGGGTTGGACCTCTGCGGTGATATCCAGCTGCGCTCGGTGAAGCAATTTATTGATATGGTCTTGACAAAAAAGCATTCAAAAACTGTAGTTGTGCTACAATAGGCCAATTATGGTCTTAGTCTCTGGAAAAATCCTTAAATCAAGATGCTAGTAAACATGAGTACATACAATCCTACCAAGTATGAAAACTTTCTGGCAACCAGTTTCACAAGAGTAGTGTTTACAAGGTATCATTATGCTACAATAGGTCTTTAATGGCCCATAACTCCCAGAAGAATTAACAAATCAAATGACAATATAAAGTGGACTGTTCAACTATACAAGGTATATAATACAGTTAACCAATTTTTTTGGAACCATTCAAAAATGCATTTCAGATACACTTTTATTTCTGCAGAACTTTCATTCCATTGAATTTAATAGAATAAACCACAAAACTGTCAGAAAGTGGAGATAACTCACTATTTGTGGTCGTATAATGGTATTGGAATGTTGTCGTCGTCCGAAGACATTTGGTTTCTAGACAATTACTTGAGTATAAGACTATGAATCTCGATGAAATTGTACCACAAGGTCCCATACCACAAAAGAAAGGTTGGGATTGTTTTGGGGGTTATGGTTCTAACCGTTTAAGAATTTTGGGCCAAAAAGGGACTCAAAGCAAACAGTTTTTAGCTCACCAGGCCCAAAGGGCCAAGTGAGCTTTTCTCATCACTTGGCGTCCGTCGTCCATCGGCGTCATCCGTAGTCGTTAACTTTTACAAAAATCTTCTCCTCTGAAACTACTGGGCCGAATTTGACCAAACTTGGCCACAATCATCATTGGGGTATCTAGTTTAAAAAAATGTGTCCGGTGACCCGGCCAACCAACCAAGATGGCAGCCATGGCTAAAAATAGAACATAGGGGTAAAATTTAGATTTTGGCTTATATCTCTGAAACCAAAGCATTTAGAGCAAATCTGACTTGGTAAAATTGTTCATTAGGTCAAGATCTATCTGTCCTGAAATTTTCAGACCAATCAGGCAACCCGTTGTTGGGTTGCTGCCCCTAAATTGGTAATTTTAAGGAAATTTTGCAGTTTTTATACGCCCATTTACGGGACGTATTATGGTATACCGTTGACCGTCTGTCCGTCCGTCCGTTGTCAACATGTCGGACATTAACTCAAAAAAGCTTTAACCAATATGCATGAAACTTTGGTGGATTGTTTATATCTATTGATGTGAGCTCCCTTTCATTTTTTATAAATTTCAGATTTACCGTTTCTGAGTTTTGTGGTTTTATTCATTAAAAAAGGGGGGATTTTCCAGTTTTCTGACAATAACTCAAGAATGCTTTCACCAACTTGCAAGAAATTTTGGTGAATTGTTTATAACTATTGACATGAGCTCCCTTCGATTTTTATAAAATTTAGATTTTACCTTTCCGAGTTACAGGGTTTTATTCATAAAAAAAGGGTGATTTTCCAGTTTTCTGACAATAACTAAAAAATGCTTTCAGCAGTTCTCATGAAACTTTGGTGAATTGTTTATATCTGTTGATGTAAGCTCCCTTTAGAATTTTATAAATTTTAGATTTTACATTTCTGAGTTATGGGGTTTTATTCATTAAAAAAGGGGGGATTTTCAAGTTTTTGACAATAACTCAAAAATGCTCTCAGTAGTTCTCATGAAACTTTGGTGAATTATTTAAAGCTATTGATGTAATCTCCCTATTGATTTTCATAAATTTCAAATATGACATTGAGAAGAAATTGAACTTTATTTGTTTATAGTCTGACAACAGATTTACTAAGTATTGCGCAACAGCACAGTGTATTGCACAACAGCAAGAAATCTTTAATTGAATACAATTCAATTCATAAAACCAATTTCAAGTTCTTTGACTGCATTTATTCAGAAACCTATAATATGTCAAATATTTAATTACAAACCAAATTCAGACCTGTATCAAGCTTGAATATTGTGTCCATTTTTGCCCCAACTGTTCAGGGTTGGACCTCTGCGGGCGTATCCAGCTGCGCTCAGCGAAGCAGTTTATTGGTTATTATCTTGAATATTATTATAGATAGAGATAAACTGTAAACAGCAATAATGTTCAGCAAAGTAAGATCTACAAATAAGTCAACTTGACCAAAATGGTCAGTTGACCCCTTAAGGAGTTATTGCCCTTTATAGTCAATTTTTAACCATTTTTCGTAAATTTTTGTAATCTTTTACAAAAATCTTCTCCTCTAAAACTACTAAGACAAATTTAACCAAACTTGTCCACAATCATCATTAGGGTATCTAGTTTAAAAAATGTGTCCGATGACCCCGCCCGCGAACCAAGATGGCCGACATGGCTAAAAAATAGTACATAGGGTAAAATGCAGTTTTTGGCTCATATCTCTGAAACCAAAGCATTTAGAGCAAATCTGATGAGGATAAAATTGTTCAATAGGTCAAGATCTATCTTCCCTGAAATTTTCAGAATAATCAGGCAACCTGTTGTTGGGTTGCTGCCCCTGAATTGGTAATTTTAAGGAAATTTTCCCGTTTTTGGTTATTATCTTGAATATTATTATAGATAGAGATAAACTGTAAACAGCAATAATGTTCAGCAAAGAAAGATCTATAAATAAGTCAACTTGACCAAATTGGTCAGTTGACCCCTTAAGGAGTTATTGCCCTTGATAGTCAATTTTTAACCATTTTTCGTAAATTTTTGTAATTTTTTACAAAAATCTTCTCTGAAGAAACTACTAAGACAAATTTAACCAAACTTGTCCACAATCATCATTAGGGTATCTAGTTTAAAAAATGTGTCCGATGACCCCGCCCGCGAACCAAGATTGCCGACATGGCTAAAATATAGTACATAGGGTAAAATGCAGTTTTTGGCTCATATCTCTGAAACCAAAGCATTTAGAGCAAATCTGATGAGGATAAAATTGTTCATTAGGTCAAGATCTATCTGCCCTGAAATTTTCAGACCAATCAGGCAACACGTTGTTGGGTTGCTGCCCCTGAATTGGTAATTTTAAGAAAATTTTGCAGCTTTTGGTTATTATCTTGAATATTATTATAGATAGAGATAAACTGTAAACAGCAATAATGTTCAGCAAAGTTAGATCTACAAATAAGTCAACATGACCAAAATTGTCAATTGACCCCTTTAGGAGTTATTGCCCTTTATAGTCAATTTTTTACAATTTTCATAAATTTTGTAAATTTTTGTAAATTTTTACGAAATATTTTCACTGTAACTACCGGGCCAAGTTCATTATAGATAGAGATAATAGTAAGGAGCAAGAATGTTCAGTAAAGTAAGATCTACAAACACATCACCATCACCAAAACACAATTTTGTCATGAATCCATCTGTGTCCTTTGTTTAATATGCACATAGACCAAGGTGAGCGACACAGGCTCTTTAGAGCCTCTAGTTTTGGTTTCTGTACAATAACTTGAGTAGAAGTGTATGGATTTGTATAAAATTGTACCACAAGGTAGTGGAAGGGGCATTAAGTTTTACCCTTGTCTGTCCGTACATCCCGAAATTGGCTTCAGTTCTCTAACTTAAGTTTGCCTCAACCAAATGTTATGAATCTTATATACAATGCTCATTACCACAAAACACAGATCAAGTTTGAATTTTGGTGGCGTCAATTTTACCTCTCACAGAGTTATGCCCCTTTACAAATAAAAAAATTGCTGAATTTTTTGTTCCCATTTTCTATCAAGTTTGCCTCAACCAAATGTTATGAAACTTATACACAATACTTATTACTACAAAATCAGATCAAGTACGAATTTGGGTAGAATTTTTTAAGATCAATGTTTTTTTGTGTCGCCTGTGATGAAGGTCGCAGAATGCAGGACATAGGGATTTTAATCCTGCGATGACAAACTATTTGTATAAAGCTTTATATTTCAGAAGGTAGAAGCCCTGGATGCTTCATACCTTGTATGCAGATACCTTATGTTACGAAGTTTCTGTCTGTCATATGTCCATTGTCCTTGACCTCATTTTCATGGTTCAGTAAAATTGAGAATGGAACTGGAATGGATGTCACACTTAACTCCGAAACATATAAATGAACCAAAATTAAAAGAACATACAAGACTAACAAAGGCCAGAGGTTCTTGACTTTAGACAGACGTAAAAAAGTGAAATACTCACTTGTGTAGCTTTATTTGGTATATGGCATCCTTGCAAGATCTACATGTATGTCAGACTGAGTTCATCTGACCTCCACCTCATATTATGGATCAGTGATCAATGTTAAGTTTACGTGGTTTGGTCTAATTCTCAGATACTTAAGCAATAGGACCAATATATTATGTGTATGGAATGATTGTAAAATGTACATGTCTGTCTGGCAGGTTTCATATGACCTTACCTCATTTTCATGGTTCATTGGTCAATGTTAAGTTTTATTGGTTTTGTCAGTTTATCAGTTACTATTAGCAATAAGTCAACTGTATTTGGTATATGGAATGATTGTAAGGTCTCATGTCAGACTGGCTGGTTTCATCTGACCTTGACCTCATTTTCATGGTTCAGTGGACAAAGTTTAGTTTTTGTGGTTTTGTCTATTTCTCAGATAATATAAGCAATAGGGCTTCTATATTTGGTGTATGGAATGATTGTAAGGTATACATGTCTGACTGGCAGATTTCATCTGACCTTGACCTCATTTTCATGGTTCATTTGTTAATGCTAAGTTTTTATGGTTTGGTCGGTTTTCAAGATATTAAAAGCAATTGGACCACTATATTTGGTGGATGGAATGATTGTAAGATGTACATGTCTGTCTGGCAAGGTTCATCTTACCATTACCTCATTTTCATGGATCATTGATAATGTTAAAATTATGTGATACTTGTAGTAAAACCTTCATATTATAGACTTTCAACATGAATTCAATCATAAGTAAAGCAGGTGAGACATTTTAGCATGTGCAGTCTTGTATTTTTTTAATACGTTTTCTGATCTTTTTGTTCATCTCACATCAGGTTTAAGTTTTTGGTCAAGGTACAAAATGTAGTTTACAATGAACTTTTGGTCACATTAACTTGAAACTTGGTAAATCATTCATTATGTATTATAGATACAATGAATAAGTATATGTAAGAGAATGATAATCCCTTTCTTCATGATTAAGTACGAGCTTTAGTGAGTACTTATCATGAAGTAAGGGATTATCATTCTCTTACAAACTTAGAATATTGTAAAGTGCTCAAGGCTCAAATGAATTATTCAAGAATAAGTTTCATTGTCAGTACAATGTTTATAATTGATGCATGACTTCCTTTTTCAGCAGGTCATTTATGGATTAGTTTTAGTGATGTAAGGACTTTCTTATCATTTGGGAAATATTTGAAGAAAAAAAAATGCGTTATAGATATTAGGTTACACAACAGTAGAAAGAAAAGGTAGAAATTGTATATGTTTCCTGATTGTGAGTATGAGTGTAAATCATGTAATATTTTAGTGAGGAATTATCCTTTTTTTATTTACAGTTTGAATCAATTAATGCATTTGAGTTACAACTAAATTTTATTTCACAGCCAATATTTTGGTCCGGCTTTTTACATCAAATACTATTTCATTATGTCAGGGAAATTTTCAAAAATAATGCCTTTAAAAGTTTTTAATATGTTCAAAATTAAATGCCTCGTTTTTTGTTTGTTTTTTTTTATCGGAATATTGGAAATTACTATTCTTCCCAACCGCTGATTAAGAATCAAAGTTTTGGAAAGCTAAAGATTTAGGTTATTTTTTATTTGAAGTTTTTTTTTCTTTTTTTGCATTGCTTTGGTATTGTTTATTTTTTTAGTAATTTGAAGTTATTAATATTTTCATAATAACATTTACGGTACCAATTTTACTGCACCAGTAAACTTTATTTTGAGATTTTTGTTTGTTTCACAATTAAACTTTTAGTCAGTTTCAATCACTGTATGATAAATCCTTTCAATATGATAAATGTGCTTCGGGGCAGTTGTAACTCATTTATAGAAACTCTTTGTTTTAAACTGTAAATAGACCCAAATAATAGGATAATCCCTTTCTAAGAACATGATTTACATTCATCCTTCACAATTAAGAGGCATCCAATCCTACAATTTCGTTGGTCGAGAGCACTTTGCTATATTCTAAGCGTTGATTCTTCATTTTTTTCAAGAATCTACGCTTATCCATTGTATCTATAACTTAAACTATTGTGTTGATGTCTTTTCAAAATTAAAGCCTTTTCTTAATTAGGAGGTATTGTAAGTGAGTTTAAATAACCATGTTATCATGTTCAACGATGCATTAATAAATCTAAGTTCACAATTAATTGGTTAGAGAAATACAAATATAACATAACACGTATGTCTTCAAATTATCAGGCATCTGAATATAATCCATAATTTACAAAATAAGACATATTAGAATTTATTTCTTAGTATATATAATAATTAAGATACCGAAACTTTTAGCAAGAAGCCTAATTCTAGGCACATCACTATTTTCTTGCATAGGGATTTGTGAATAAACATTTGTAAAATTATGTAGTTAAACAGATGCAATCATACTGAATGTATTCATTTTCCTTTCAAATATGTGAAATAGCCATTAAAAATGTGGATAGTGTCCACATGTGGACACAGATGATGCCCCTGCTTGCATATCATATAGTTATAAAGGGACATAACTGAAGAACGGTAAAAGTGACGCTACCCAAATTTGAACTTGATCTTGAGTTTTGTGGTAATAAGCATTGTGTGTAAGTCTCATAACATTTGGTTGAGGCTAACTTTAAGAAGAGAACAGAAACTAAAAATTCAGCAATTTTTATACGACCGCAAAAAAAATTTGTGGTCGTATATTGGTATGACGTTGGCGTTGTCGTCGTCGCCGTTGTCGTCGTCCGGCGGCGTCGTCGTCATCGGAAGACACAATTGGTTTTCGCACTCTAACTTTAGTTTAAGTGAATGGATCTCTATGAAATTTTACCATAAGGTTCAATACCACAAAAGGAAGGATGGGATTGATTTGGGGGTTATGGTACCAACAGTTAAGGAATTAGGGGCCAAAAAGGGGCCAAAAATAAGCATTTTTGTATCTTCCAGACATAACTTGTGTGTTAGTGTATGGATCTCTCTGACATTGTACCACAAGGTTCCATATCACAAAGGGAATGCTGGGATTGATTTTGGGGGTAATCGCCTCAAAGTTTTAGGAAAAAGGGGCCAAAAAAGGGGCAAAAAACAAGCATTTTTCTTGTTTCATGACTATAACTTGAGTGTTAGTGTATTGATCTCTCTGAAATTGTACTGCAAGGTACCATACCACAAATGGAAGTCTGGGATTGATTTTGGGGGTAATTGCCTCAAAATTTTAGGAATTATGGGCCAAAAAGTGGCAAAAAACAAGCATTTTTCTAGTTTCCAGACAATAACTTGTGTGTAAGTATATGGATCTTTATGAAATTGTACTACAAGGTTCCATATCACAAAGGGAAAGCTGGAATTGAGTTTGGGGGTAATTGCCCAAAACGTTTAGGAATTAGGGGTCAAAAATAAGCATTTTTCTAGTTTCCAGACAATAACTTGTGTTCAAGTGTATGGATCTCTCTGACATTGTACTGCAAGGTTCCATACCACAAAGGGAAGGCTGGGATTGATTTTGGGGGTAATTCCCTCAAAATTTTAGGAATTAGGGGCCAAAAATGAAGAAAAAAAACAAGCATTTTTCTAGTTTCAGGACAATAACTTGTGTGTAAGTATATGGATATTTATGAAATTGTACTACAAGGTTCCATATCACAAAGGGAAAGCTGGAATTGAGTTTGGGGGTAATTGCCCTAAACGTTTAGGAATTTGAGGCCAAAAAGGGGCCAAAAATCAAGCATTTTTCTAGTTTCCAGACAATAACTTGTGTTCAAGTGTATGGATCTCTCTGAAATTGTACTGCAAGGTACCATACCACAAAGGGAAGGCTGGGATTGAGTTTGGGGATGATGAATCATAAGGGGGTTGAAAATATTGGGGGGGGGGGGGTGTTTCCCATTTGGTTATTTCTGATTTATATATAAAAGCAAATAATAATGATATGGTTTAAATAGGTAAATTAAAAAAAATTAAGTTCTTAGACCACATTCATTCTGTGTCAGAAACCTATGCTGTGTCAAATATTTAATCACAATCCAAATTCAGTGCTGTATCAAGCTTGAATGTTGTGTCCATACTTGCCCCAACTGTTCAGGGTTCGACCTCTGTGGTCGTATCAAGCTGCACAAAGCGGAGCATTTTATTCTATTTGTAAAAAGGCATAACTCTAGAATGGTTGTGTATAAGTTTTACAACATTTGGTAGAGACAAACTAAAAAATTCAGAAATTTTTATGTTTATAAAGGGACATAACTCAAGAATGGTAAAAGTGTTGCCACCTAATTTCATACTTAATCTGTATTATGTAGTAATAAGCATTGTGTATAAGTTTCATAACATTTGGTTGAGGCAAACTCAAGTTAGAGAACGGAAACAAAAAAAATGTACTTGATCTTTACTGAGTTTTGTGGTAATGAATATTGTGTATAGGTTTCATAATGTTTGGCTGGGGAAAACTTTAGTTACAGAATGGAAACTAAAAATTTTGCAATCTTTTGATTTATAAAGGGGCATAACTCAATAATGGTTAAAGTAACACTACCCAAATTTAACTTGATCTGAGTTTTATCAGTGGAAGTCAAAATTAAACATTACATTGTATAAAGCATTGATTGTAGTTGATTCAACTATAATCATGGACAAAGGAAGATAACTCCAATTTTAAAAATATATTATAAACTTGATATTTAGAAGAAAATAAAAATTTTGCAATTTTTCCATTTATAAAGGGACATAACTCTAGAACAGTTAAAGTGATGCCACCAAAATTCAAACTTGATCTGTGTTTTGTGGTAATAAGCATGGTGTATCAGTTTCATAACATTTGGTTGAGGCAAACTTAAGTTAGAGAACGGAAACTAAACATTTTGCAATTTTTCCTATTATAAAGGGCCATAACTCTAGATCGGTTAAAGTGACGCCACCATAATTCAAACTTGATCTGTGTTTTGTGGTAATAAGCATTGTGTATAAGTTTCATAACATTTGGTTGAGGCAAACTCAAGTTACAGAATGGAAACCAATTTCGGGATGTACGGACGTACGTACGTACAGACGGACAAGGGTAAAACTTAATGCCCCCTCCGCTACGGCGGGGTCATAATAATCCAAAAATAAACGGGGAAAACCCGCTATTATTACAAAAATATCCACAATAACATACAAAATAAGAAAAATGGAAAAACTAAAGTATAGGGACAACAAAAAGAATACAGGGATTTGAACCTTAACTGGCAAGTTTCTACCTTTAACTTGACTTATAACTCATTGATCTTAACCAATGCTAACCTTGCAGCTACCAACTTATACTATAGAATGCCTATTATGTATATATAAAGGTACAAGCCCTAGGTGTCTGTTGTACCGATGTGCATCATATGTTCATTTATATATATAAAATAGACATGTAAATTACAGCCCATTTGTAGTCGAGAGGTTTCGTTGATATGTTCATGTCAGTCACACATAACAGATTTCAAGGAGGGGTTCCATTCCCAGAGAAGGCATATAAAAATTACAAAAATTTAAGGTAAGTTTTTAAATTAATTCCATTAGTGAACAGAAATCAGTAAATTAGCCAATTCAAACTTACTGCAATTAGGCACACAAAAGAAACAATTGAATATAATTTAGTGAGTCCATTTCAGCGAGATTTAGGAAGCGTTGATTCTAGAAAAAGAATCCACGGTAAATGAATAGGCTGACGTCTAAACAATGGTTTAAGATGTGAACTTTTCACCATGACTTGTTTGTTAAGCCTCTATTTATCTAATTTAGTATTTATAAAAATAGGCAAATACAAAACTTGGGTAAATAATTGTTATTTAAGAACCTTTAACGAGTCAACAATGATTTCAGGCTGACAGTTTTACTTATTTGTAGACCTTGCCTTATGGATCATTTTTGCTGTTTAAGAGTTAGTAAAAAACATTGTCTTTGAAGGGAAATAACTCCAATAAGGAGTAGACTGAAAATTTTGACCATGTTGATTTTTAGATCTTTTCTTACTGATCATTTTTGCTACTTGAAGTTTCTCTCAATTTATTATAGTTTTCAAGCTAGAAGGCTAATTTTGAACAAGAGTGCACACACTGAAATTTCTCGCCTGCCTATTTATAGTAATTGAATTCATGTTGAAAGCCAGTTTATAAAGGTTTAACTACATGTATCACATAAATTTAACATTACCAATGATTCATGTAAATAAGGTCAAGGTCAGATGAACCCTGTCAGACAGATATGTATAACTCACAATAATACCATACACCAAATATAGTTACCGTATTGTTTATAAAATCTGAGAAACAGTTCTTATTACGAAAATTGAACATTGACCAATGAACCATCAAAATGAGGTCAAGTTCAGATGAACCCTGCCGGACAACAAGCACAACATGCAATCATTCCATACACCAAATATTTTTGACCTATTGTGTGTAGTATCCGAGAAACAGACATAACCATGAACATATAACATTGAGTAATGAACCTTGAAAATGAGGTTAAGGTCAGATGAAACCTGCCAGACAGACATGTACATCTTATAATCATTCAATAAATCAAATATAGTGGCCCTATAGCTTATAGTATGAGAAATAGCCCAAATAGAAAACCTAAACATTGTCCAATAAAGCATGAAACAAGAGGCTCCCAAGTGCATGAAACGCAATCGGTTTAAAGGCAATAAATCCTATTACTAGTGTGACAATTTGACAATGTTGAATTACTTTCAGATCTTATTTTGCTGATGTTATTTGCTTTTTAAAGTTTTTCTCTAACTCCACAAGTTTTTGACAAAAATGGATAAAAATCATCATTCAGCATGTTCAGGGGAAATAACGTCTATGAGTCTGTTGACTGTTTCAGTCATGATGACTGGTATGTAGAACAGACCTGCTTTTTTACTGTTTCTCACTGTCTTTTAGTTTGTGCAAAAACAGCACAAATAGAAAAAAAATCATCTTTCAAGGACAATATTTCCTAAAGGAGTTAGTTGACAATATCAGCCATGTTGACTAATTTGTAGATCTTATTGTGCTAAACATCTTGCTATTTACAATTTCTCTCTACTTTAATGATAATCACTCCAAAATGGGACGCAAAGTGATGGCAAAAGCTCAGACCTTTTAGGCCAGTGAGCCTGAAAAAGGTTAAGGTCAGATGAAACCTGCAAGACAGACATGTACATCTTGGAATACAGCTGGTCTATTGCTTAAAGCATGTGCTAAATGGCCAAAACCATGAAAATATGAAAGCTTCAGGTCAGTTGAGCTAATATTGATGCGAAATTAAAATCAAAGAGGCTTTGTCCCTTTCCTACTATCTACCACTTGTACAAGTTTTTTTTATTAAAATCCAACCATTGTTCCTCAAGTAATCAACAAATTACACCTTATGTTTTAGCAAATTACACCTTATGTTTCTTTATGTTCAGTCTATATTTAGGTGCTATGACCTTTACCATTAGCACAAAAACTGATAGGGTTCGTTCCCTTTCTTATAATCTTCCATCTATATAAATTTCATGTGTAAACCATGAACTTTTATCTCAAAATCATTATGCTTCTTCTCTTTCTATATCTTCCTCGATATAAGATTCATTTTAATTAAGGTAGCACAATACAAAAGCAACTAAATTTTATCAAAATTTCATTTTCAGCTGTTTTTGTTACTTCTTAATATTCCAAAACCACAGAAGAAAAATTCATTTACATATCTTGAACTGTTAATGAGTTTTGATGATAATTAGCTTTATAAACAAATGCACGTGTCTGACTGATACAAGATAAGAACATGTGGGCAGTACTTTGTGGTTAATCAATAGAATCATTTGATAGCTTTATGACCACTGACCAGCAATACAAATAACAGTTACGAAAAAGAGGTGGATTAGTGATTAATGGAAAAATGAAGATAATGAATTCCAAATAAAAATACATTTCACTAATGGAACTGCTAGGAGAAAAAAACAAAGTAACAATTTGGAGATATAGAGGGAATCAAAATATAAATGTACAGAAATTAAACAAATGTAATTGTATAACAATTAATGTACTGGAATTTCTTGGGGGAGAATGTTTAGATGTGAATTCTTTTTAAAAGAAAATACAAATTAAATATTTCATTTTCCAACTGCAAAATTGAACAAAATCTACTTTGTGTAAAACACCATATTGTCCTTGTATACAATGACAATTCTAAAAATCCCCATAAGGATCCCCTAAACTGACCAACTGATCATTTTGTGTACACATGCATAACTTACTTTTTGTAACAATCAAAAAACAAAATATATTATGTTATGTACTAAATGAATAAAATCCATATTGAAATAAAATGCTTCGCTGGGGCGCAGCTTGATACGACCGCAGAGGTCGAACCCTGAACAGTTGGGGCAAGTATGGACACAACATTCAAGCTTGATACAGCTCTGAATTTGGATTGTTATTAAATATTTGACACAGCATAGGTTTCTGACACAGAAAGAATGTGGTCTAAGAACTTGAATTTTTTTTAATTTACCTATTATGGTCCAATGTCCAAAATCAAAATACATGGTTAGATTCAGCATATAAAAGAACCCCATATATTCAATTTTTGTTAAAATCAAACAAAGTTTAATTTTGGACCCCAACTTGGACAAACTTGAAAACTGGGCCCATAATCAAAAATCTAAACACATGTTTAGATTCAGCATATCAAAGAACCCCAAGAATTCAATTTTTGCTAAAATTAAACTAAGTTAAATTTTGGACCCTATGGACCTTAATGTAGACCAATTTAAAAAACGGGACTTAAAATTAAAAATCTAAATACACGGTTAGATTTGGAATATCAAAGAACCCCAATAATTCAATTTTTGATGAAATCAAACAAAGTTTAATTTTGGACCCTTTTGACCTCAATATGAACCAATTTGATAGCGGGGCCCACAAATAAAAAATCTAAATTCATGGTTAGATTCAGCATATCAAAGAACCCCAAGAATTCAATTTTTGTTAAAATCAAACTAAGTTCAATTTTGGACCCTTTGGACCTCAATGAAGACCAATTTAAAAAACAGGACCCAAATTAAACATCTAAAAACACGGTTAGATTTGGCATATCAAAGAACCCCAATAATTCAATTTTTGATGAAATCAAACAAAGTTTAATTTTGGACCCTTTTGACCTCAATATGAACCAATTTGATAGCGGGGCCTACAAATAAAAAATCTAAATACATGGTTAGATTCAGCATATCAAAGAACCTCATATATTCAATTTTTGTTGAAATCAAACAAAGTTTAATTTTGGACCCCAATTTGGACCAACTTGAAAACTGGGCCTATAATCAAAAATCTAAATACATGTTTAGATTCAGCATATCAAAGAACCCCATATATTCAATTTTTGTTGAAATCAAACAAAGTTTAAATACTGGACCCTATCTTGGACCAACTTGAAAACTGGGCCCATAATCAAAAATCTAAACACATGTTTAGATTCAGCATATCAAAGAACCCCAAGAATTCAATTTTTGTTAAAATCAAACTAAGTTTAATTTTGGACCCCAATTTGGACCAACTTGAAAAATGGGCCAAAAATCAAAAATCTAAATACATGTTTAGATTCAGCATATCAAAGAACCTCATATATTCAATTTTTGCTAAAATCAAACAAAGTTTAATTTTGGACCCTTTGGACCTTAATGTAGACTATTTTGAAAACTGGACCCAAAATTAAAAATCTAAATACACTGTTAGATTCGGCATAACAAATAAATAAATGTGATCAAAGATTTTACAAATCTAATGCGCCATACTGTGCAATTAAAGATTACTTCTTGAAATTTTTCAATATTTGAAATTTGAAAAAAAAATAATATTTGAAGAATAATTCTTTTTAATTTCTGAAATCTGAAATGAGAAAAAATTGACCCCCACAATTTCTTTTTATCCCCCCTCCCCTTTTTTCCCCAAAAAAATTCTTTCCCTCAAGATATGGTCATAATCTCAATTCAAATTTCCAATGGAGTTGGCAACCATATTTACCCATTTAAATTTACCATAGTGCTAACTTAATCTATTTTATAATAGAATTAAAAATATAGTGTCAAATCTTTCATATGGATTTTTTTGTAAAAAAAAATGATGCAACATTTGCAGATATTTTTACTAGTCTTCCTTTATAAATATGCATTTCTTTAAACATAATTTAAAAGCAGTGTAAGGGAAGTAACCAAAACGTTGTATTTGGATTACCTCCCTTACACTGTTTTAAATTATCTTTATTGTTCATTAACCATTACTTTATACATAATTTAAAAGCAGTGTAAGGGAGATAATTTCAATGATGAATTTGATTTATCTCCCTTACACTGCTTTAAATTATGTTTTGTACTAAAGTATTTGTCCATTAACCAGGACAACCTTGTTTTTCCCCCTTTTTTGCCCCTAATTCCTAAACGGTTTGAGCCATAACCCTCCAAAGCAAATCCTAACCATCCCTTTGTGGTATGGAAACTTGTAGTATAATTTCAGAGAGATCCATACACCGTTCCACAGTTATTGTCTGGAAACTAGAAAATGCTTATTTTTGGCCCCTTTTTGGCCCCTAATTCCTTAACTGTTGGTATTTAACCTTATGGTAAAATTTCAAAAAGATCCATTCACTTAAACTAAAGTTAGAGTGCGAAAACCAATGTGTATTCGGATGACGACGACGACGCCGGACGACGACGACGACGACGCCAACGTCATACCAATATTACGTATAAAAAGTAAATGTAATGTGTAATTAAACTTCTGAGATCATTAGTAGTAAAGGTTTATCATGGTGGGCGGAGTTTTGACCATATCAGTAGCAACTGACTTACAACAAGGTCAATAATGATATAACATCTCCCGCCAGATCTGGTTTTTGATGCATAGGGTGTGCATTTTCTCTATATATTTAGAATTGCTGAAGTTGAATGCTTTCTTACTGGTCAAAACCTAATTGATTTATGATTGAAGGCCAATCCTGAAATATCCCAATGGTACATGTGTGAATTATATTAAAGTTAATGGGGTACAAGTAGGAAAATCCTTATTTATTCAATTGTGACACATTCATTTTGATGAAAATGTAGTTTTAAATGAATTTAGCTCCTAGATGAGTGCCCCTATATGTCTGATTTTCACACATGTTGTTCCTTGAACAGTTATCTTCAAAAGGGTGTCTCAGATTTCCAAAAATATCAATAGAACAAATTTTATACCCAATTAAATTTAGTGATCTCTTATGAATTTAGGTTGCAAACTTCATTGAAGGTTTATGAGAGAATGAAATACAATAGGAAAAATCTGAGACACCCTTTTGGAGGTCAAACTGTGTTATACAAGAATCTATAAAATATTTTGGGATGCTATGAATAACAAAGAAGCTATTTTCATTCAAGTGTGGACATCTCAATATAGCAACTAATTACATAATAATTAATTATGTAATAATTATGTCAAATTGACGTTTTCACCATTTGAAAGATTATTCTTTCTTCTTTCTTTTGGTACCTCATTTATAAAATTTAAAGCTGGATGAAAGAAATTACATCAGTTTAAAGTTGTCTGATTGGGGGTGAAAAAATCTTTGTATTGTGCTACCTTAAACAAGGAA
Source organism: Mytilus californianus (assembly GCF_021869535.1). NCBI lineage: Eukaryota > Metazoa > Mollusca > Bivalvia > Mytilida > Mytilidae > Mytilus > Mytilus californianus. Next base: position 94,488,505 of record NW_026262581.1, on the reverse strand, counting down.
AACTCCACACTTCATACAGAAAGCATTAGTTTCAGATGGATAGAGAAACATCTATATGTCTCTGAAATTTTTTTCTGAGAGTATTTACTTTCAAAGGAAGAAAATTCAACATCGGACAGGCATTCATTATATTTTGTAGAAACAACAGATATATGATAAATTGGTTTAAGAATTTATTAGCTGTTTGAGAACAATTGCTAAAGATATGTACCACAACCATTCACCTCTCATCCTCTTAGCATGTTTCACATTTACATAACATCCGATATAGAGACTTTGATGCTGGAAATGTTCTTTTAACATCTGCTTCATTGTTAAAATTTGTCAACAAATTTTAGTAAACAAATCTCAGCTCACATTAACTTTTTAATAATAATAAATTATGACAATAACATTATATCTCACTTTAGAAGAAGCTAAGCAATGTATCATAACACTTCAGTAATGACTTTTAACTGGCAACAATGCTGGTGGGTGAAAAATCTCAATACTGCATATGTCAAATTTCATGTGAGATGATTACTTATCTAATGTAAATTTCTACATGTTTATTTCAAAATGTCAATATCAGATCACGACTAGTCTTGTGAATATTGTATACAACGACGACATGTATAAAACTATGTACATGAACGATGATATTGTCTTTAAATTTAAAACAGTAATGTGCTCATTCCTCCCATTTCACTCTGTTCTTTAACAAATATTTCAAAATATTGATAAATAATTGTAACAGCTAATAAAATTCCAGTACCACTACCAACAGCACCTATAAAGAAAAAAAAATAATACTTAGTAATAAAATAAAAAACACTTAAAGACATGGCAGTTGCTTATGCATTATGATTTTGTCTATTTACAGAATCTTGTGTTTGATTTAAAGCCATCTCTGTCAAATTCATTTAAAACTTGTATAATCTCCAGTACATTTAAGAGCTTAGTATACAGATGAAGCACCCCTCTCATGATCATATGGTGACCAAGATGTCTTTATGGGGGATAATTTCCCCCGGTAAACTTGGGTTGTTACTGTTGTCTCTTGGGTGAATATTTTTTTTAATTTTAAGCCACTGTCTGCATTCTTGGCTATGTCATTGGTGTGCATCTTACATCAATATTGTTGTGGCAGACATCAGGGGAAAAGTTATTTACCAATCAAGGTGATGAGGTTATCAGACTGAATTTGTTGTGCTTTTTGTTACAATGCTGAGATGTCAACCAGAATTATGATGTTGAGCATATGCTTGTTTTTCTCCATTCTATTAAGTCAAAATATTTTTTGCAGCAAATATGCCTTAATTCAATCAATTGAATAGGTCTTAACATAAATTCTTTGTGAACATCAATTTTGCTACTCTGATTTGATTAAAATTTTTGACTGGCCAATTTATCACAACATTTAAATCCCTGACATTCTTATCCTCTGAAAGTATTTTTAAGTTGTTGCACTGAGTTATTCTACTTACCCATAAAGTCTGCCATGACAGACAAGGCACCTATACAGAGACCACCAAATGCAGCAGCAGTTGGAATATATCTATTTAATTCATGTATCATAGATTGTTCTCTATGACCTCTCATTACCATCTGTTGTTCCTTTAATTGTTTAGCAACCTGTAATCAACAAATAAAATCATGAATTTAATGTAATGGAAAAAAAAAATTTCATCTGTTTTTCACACATTTCATATATTGTTTTGTATGATTTCTCATCAGCATTGAATCATGGAGCCCAATGTGACTTTTTTTTCAGCCAAATATTTTGAATATTTGATTTTAGAATTTTACTGCACTGGACTATTTACTGTACAGTTTAAATGATAGTGTTTAAGATACTGTAGGTTGCATGTTACTATTGTGAAATGAAAAGGATTTTTTTATTCTTTTTTATGAGACACTTTGAAATAAACAAATTTATGCATGGTGTTATGCTATAAAAAGGACAGTATGAAGACAAGGTTTTATATATGAACGTTTGTACACAACAAACATTCGAAAAATCTGATATATGGATCAAGGAAATGTAAATCAATATATCCTATTTATTTTTTTATCAGGCAAGTTTTGTGACAAGGATAGTTATTTTTATACAGTTTGTGTAACTTTTTTGGATATCTTATTGAAATAACATTTTATTTAACTGGTCTTTACTACAGGTCTTAAAAAATAACATCTGTTGTATATTTTAGTTTAACTTGAAGGTCCTTTTTCTTAAAAGTTACAAAAAATGCTAATTTCCCCAACAGACCAACAACTCTTAAACAAATATAAGACAACTTATGTTTGATACTTACATCTTTAGCACTAGATCCTGATACATCAATCCATGTCTTAGAGAAGAAAGCACATGATCCCAACATGAAGAAAATGTAGAGTACAGCGTGTACAGGATCTTCTCCAACATGTTGTAATGTTTCTGGTGGTGAGAGATAGTAACATAATCCTCCAACAGGGTAAGATCTGGCAGGTCCACCACCTCCAACATCCTACAAAACATGATCAATAATTCATCAACAAAGAAAATGACATGTCGGAAACTGTCAATAGAAAAAGAAAGGAAATGGGGTATCCATCCATGACACTAAATCAGTAGGTGCACAGCAAAAAAACACAAAAAGACCTGTCAAAATTTTTATATTGTGTATGTCTTAGATCATTTTTTGTCAAGGTGGTGTTACTCTATAGCGTCATTGGTACTAGATTCAAATCCAGCTGGTCTCTTAGTACTGGCAGTTTCTATGATCAATATATAGCTTTCACAATTCAGAAAAAAAACTGGCCTGTATGGAGTCAGAATAATGTGTCAAGGTAGCATTTCATGCCTTGCAGACCCTTATATCTTACGAGAACATTAAATATCCAGCATAGTGTTTAATATATTTAATAATGATTTTAAAAATCATTGATTATAAATATTCTTCCAATTTCATTTTTTTTCAAATATGTTGTGTGCCTTTGAAACATTCAAGTAAGATTGAATAATTCTTGTAAAAGAAAATTGGTATCATAAATGTAAATGTGAAAAGCATGATAATGAATTGTGTAGTCTGATAAAACAATTTTAATACTTACAGCCCAGACTCCTAACAAGTTGATGAAAAAGTTTCCACTGAATTTCGTTGCCAACATCTACAAAATAATAAATGATATCCTTTATTTCAATGTACATCTGTATAGCCTGAGGATTACATATCAAAATTAAGTGTATTAACTAAGTTAAACTATAGAGGAGAGCTTATTGTCTTAATAATAAAATCATATCAGAGATTCACCAATGTATAAACAGCACGCTATATATAAAATTAAGACAGATTGAATTATCACTAATAATTGGATTTTTTTATCTTTGTACATTTGGGTGCAAAATTAAACTGTTTAAAGACTGCTCAAAACCCAGTAAGCCTGAATGAAATACCGATACATTTTCTGTTAACTTTGCTAAATATATCAAACTGAATAGCAAATTACCTGAGAAATGACGTAAAGATTTGACACTAGGGCAGACTGTAAGATAATTGGAATGTTGGATGTGTAAAACAGTTTGATTGGGTAAGAACTGTATTGTCCTCTGTAACGAGCTGATTTGATAGGTAAATCCACACGGAATCCCTGAAAAAGATACATATTGTTAACAACAGCAGAAATATATAAAGCAATGGCTCTATACTTTAGACAATCAAGACAGTTACAAATATTTTCTCACTTTTGAAGTGAGATTTTGTAGTATCACTAAGTTTCAAGACGAACAAATATTTTTCTTAAAATTTGTAATCAGAGAAAAATTGTGTGTATGAACTCTCTGGGGTATCAATACTCTCCAGTTCTATATTATTAAAAAATATTAAGTTATTTAACAAATGTGTATTTGACAAATTATAAAACAATCAAAATAAGTTTCCTCATATACAGAACTTTTGTAATAACATCCAGTCCAAGATTTATGTTTTCATTTTGGGTTTTCTTTGTGTATGTTCACTTCTAAATAAATGATTAATTTACCTGGAAATATATTACTATAGCAAACACCAAAACTGTTGCCAACAAATTCATCAAGTTTGGAAGATTTTGTCTGTAGAAAGCCTCACGCAATGCTCTGACTTTATCATTCTTGGTAGCAATTAAATGGAACAGTGCTATAATAGCTCCTTCAAACTCTGTACCTGTTGAATTATAAAAAAAATTAATGTAAAACTACCTGTAGTACCTTAAAAAATTACTTATGAACCATAACATAATATGCAAAACAATTTTTCAACCCTCTTTAAAGAGATGCTTTTATTCTCCATATATGATCCAGACTGCAACAGGTCTTTGTTACTTCTTTACACTGCACCATGTTAAAATAAATACCATGATTATCTTAAACAAGAGGCTCTCAAGAGCCTGAATCGCTCACCTGTATTTCAGAGGAGAAGATTTTTAAATGTTAGCAAACTTGATGAACAAATAGTGTAAAATTGTCTTTAAAGGACAATAACTCCTTAAGGGGTCAATTGACAATTTTGGTCATATTTACTTTTTTGTAGATCTTACTTTGCTGAACATTATTGCTGCTTACAGTTTATATATATCTATAATAATATTCCAAATAATAACAAATCAAAACTGCAAAATTTTGATAAAACTACCAATTCGGTGGCAGCAACCCAACAATGGGTTGTTCGATTCGTCTGATAATTTCAGGGCCGATAGATCTTGACCAATTAAACAATTTTACCCCATGTCACATTTGCTCTAAAAGATTTAGTTTTTGAGATATAAGCCAAAAACTGCATTTGACCCTTATGTTCTATTTTTAGCCATGGCAGCCATGTTTGTCGATGGATACAAACTTCGGATACAATTTATAAACAAGATACCCTAAGAAACATTTAGTGAAAGTTTGAAGGTAATTGGCCCAGTAGTTTCAGAGGAGAAGATTTTTAAATGTTCGCAAACTTGATGAACAAATTGTGTAAAATTGTCTTTAAAGGGCAATAACTCCTTAAGGGGTCAATTGACAATTATGGTCGTATTAACTTTTTTGTAGATCTTACTTTGCTGAACATTATTGCTGCTTACAATTTATATATATCTATAATAATATTCAAAATAATAACAAATAAAATGCTCTGCAGGGCGCAGCTTGATACGACCGCAGAGGTCGAACCCTGAACAGTTGGGGCAAGTATGGACACAACATTCAAGCTTGATACAGCTTTGCATTTGGATTGTGATTAAATATTTGACACAGCATAGGTTTCTGACACAGAATGAATGTGGTCTAAGAACTTAAAAATTTTAAATTGGACATTCACCTATTATGGTCCAATATCCAAAATCTAAATACATGGTTAGATTCAGCATATCAAAGAACCCTAAGAATTCAATTTTTGATGAAATCAAACAAAGTTTAATTTTGGACCCTTTTGACCTCAATGTGGACAAAGTTGATAATGGGGCCCAAAAATCAAAAATCTAAATACATGGTTAGATTCAGCATATCAAAGAACCCCATATATTCAATTTTTGTTGAAATCAAACAAAGTTTAATTTTGGACCCCGATTTGGACCAACTTTAAAATTGGACCCATAATCAAAAATCTAAATACATGTTTAGATTCAGCATATCAAAGAACCCTAAGAATTCAATTTTTGTTAAAATCAAACTTAAGTTTAATTTTGGACCCTTTGGACCTGCATGTAGACCAATTTGAAAACGGAACCAAAAATTAAGAATCTAAATACACAGTTAGATTCAGCATATCAAAGAACCCCAATAATTCAATTTTTGATGAAATCAAACAAAGTTTAATTTTGGACCCTTTGGACCTCAATGTGGACCAATTTAAAAATGGGGCCCAAAATCCAAAAACTAAATACACAGTTAGATTCAGCATATTAAAGAACCCCAAGAATTCAAGAATAAAACCCCATTGAAATTGGTCAAGAAATAAGCAATTTATACGAAGTATCTTCTTTTGCACAATACTGTGCAATTAAATATTTCTTGCTATTGCGCAATACTGTACAATTGACAATTTCTTGCTATTGCGCAATATTGTGCTATTGGAAAATACTTGCTATTGCGCAATACTGTGCAATTGAAGATTTCTTGCTATTGCGCAATACTGTGCAATTGAAGATTTCTTGCTATTGTGCAATACTGTGCAATTGAAAATTTCTTGCATTTGCACAATACATGTACTTATTATATAATAATTTACACATCCTGTTTGGTGTGTATCTCCTACCATATCATTATTATTTGCTTTTAAATATAAATCAGAAATAACCAACTTAAAATGGAAAAAGTCAAAAGAAAAAAAAAGGAAAAAAAGAAAAAAAAGGAAAAAAAAAAAAAATCCCCCCCCCAAATTTTTGAACCCCCTTATGATTCATCACCCCCAAACTCAATCCCAGCCTTCCCTTTGTGGTATGGTACCTTGCACTACAATTTCAGAGAGATCCATACACTTGAACACAAGTTATTGTCTGGAAACTAGAAAAATGCTTATTTTTGGCCCCTTTTTGGCCCCAAATTCCTTAACGTTTCGGCAATTACCCCCAAACTCAAACCCAGCTTTCCCTTTGTGATATGGAACCTTGTAGTACAATTTCAGAAAGATCCATACACTTACACACAAGTTATTGTCATGAAACTAGAAAAATGCTTGTTTTTTGCCCCTTTTTTGGCCCCTAATTCCTAAAATTTTGAGGCAATTACCCCCAAAATCAATCCCAGCATTCGTTTTGTGATATGGAACCTTGTGGTACAATGTCAGAGAGATCCATACACTAACACACAAGTTATGTCTGGAAGTTACAAAAATGCTTATTTTTGGCCCCTAATTCCTTTACTGTTGGTACCATAAACCCCAAAATCAATCCCAACCTTCCTTTTGTGGTATTGAACCTTGTGGTAAAATTTATTAGAGATCCATTCACTTAAACTAAAGTTAGAGTGCGAAAACTAATGTGTCTTCGGACGACGACGACGCCGACGTCATACCAATATACGACCACAAAAATTTTTTTGCGGTCGTATAAAAACTGCAAAATTTTGTTAAAACTACCAATTCAGTGGCAGCAACCCAACAATGGGTTGTTTGATTCGTTTGAAAATTTCAGGGCCAATAGATCTTGACCAATTAAACAATTTTACCTCGTCACATTTGCTCTAAAAGCTTTTGTTTTTGAGATATAAGCCAAAAACTGCATTTGACCCATGTTCTATTTTTAGCCATGGCGGCCATGTTTGTCGATGGATCAAAACTTTGGATACAATTTATAAACTAGATACCCTAAGGAACATTTAGTTAAAGTTTGAAGGTATTTGGCCCAGTAGTTTCAGAGAAAAAGATTTTTGAAATAGTTTACGACGACAGACGACGACGGACGCCAAGTGATGGCATAAGCTCACATGGGGCCCTTTGGGCCCCGGTGAGCTAATAAACATTGAAACATAAATAGTTGGTATAATCTCAATCCATTTTAGTTTCATACATACTACTATAATTAAATAGTATAGGACTTACCTCTTCCTGTATTTACTGTCGCAGGACTAAACGCCTTCCAAACAATTGTTTCACAAATATTTGTGGCTATGAAAAGTGAAATACCAGATCCTAAACCATAGCCCTTCTGTAACAATTCATCTAACAGAAGGACTATCAAGCCAGCTACAAACAACTGAAATAAAGAAAGCAGTGATTTAAATTCATTTGATTAACTTGTGCTTGATAAGAAAATGGAAAACAGCTTCATTTAATCATGTTTCCACCTTTAAGTTTACTTTGACCATCTGTCAAACAAAAAAATTAGCTTACAGTTTTATCTAAATACCATCTAAATTTCATTATGAACTCCTAATTTCTAATAAAAATCATAAGTCCTTCTGCAACAAAAGTATTTTTTTAAAGAAATGTTACATTTGTATAACAACCAATTTAATAAATACCGTACCTGTATTATGATGATAAGACAAACACCAGCTCCCATGTCTGATGGGTCACCATACATTCCAGTCATCACATAAACAATGGCCTGACCTATTGTTATCACCATTCCAAATACTATCAAAACAAAGAAAAGTAGTTTTAGTTATAGTTTAGTTATAACTTAAAAAGTACACATTATCAGCGGAGAGAAACAGAAGACAAATATTATTTGTAGTTTATCAGAGTTGTTGTCAATATCAGCATTGCATTTGAAATTTGTCGGATGTCATGCGTAAAATTTTTCGAATATAAAAAGTTATTTTTTAATAGGGAAACACACAAATTTTTGTAGAAACCGAATAAAGGTACTCAATATTTTTAAGTAACCTCCATTTTACATGTATATAATACAACCACGAATGACATGATCCATTTTATTTAACAAAAATATGTCGGTATGAAAAACATTTTTGGTTTCTAAATAGTATGTTACTTACATTTTTGTGCCCCATTGAAGAGAGCTCTGTCTTTTGGGGTATCTCCAACTTCAATGATTTTAGCCCCCGCTAACAGCTGCATTATAAGACCTGATGTTACAATTGGAGAGATACCCAGTTCCATGAGAGTACCTGAAAATAAAAGCATTTTGTGTGATTTCTCTTACTTCAATGACATTGGTATTCTATTATGAGGCATTATGAATGTGGTTTAGTCAAAAGCACGTAAACTGCAACAAATACTTGCAAAATTCTTATGACTCTATATCCTATATACTTTAATATCCTCTTTACTTAAAAAAAAATAAAACCAACAGAAGCCTCAGTGTCATCACATCAGATTTTCCAGAAATTTGTCTAAATTTTCCCCTGCTGGATGTAATTATGACTTGTTCTTTGTTACAACATACAACATAACACCAAAATTGATAATAAATTTTCATTCTACATGTTCTATAATACAAGTCTTATTTTTCATAATTTTCAGAAAATGTTACAACAGAGTTAGTTATGTTCTTTGGTATCAGAAATTGGAATTATTAAATTTTTTTTAACTTATTTTTCATTATTATCTTCTGCAGTCTATAAATGCCAACCATACCTCTGTTAGAAGCTAAGATAACTCTCTGCCAGTAAAAGGGATCTGCTGAGTCTGATGACATTATTCCAAATAACGGAATCTGTAAATTATATATCAATATTTCAATTCCAAGTTATAATTTACTGACAATATGATCATTGACAATTGTGCAATACCATAGGGAATCATAAAAATCGAGTTGATTAACTACAGCAATTAAGAATAAACTCCTCATTTTGAACAATAAACAAAAAATGCATTTCCATGTAAATATTAATGGAAGTAGAATGGTTACAAGGTTGATAATGAACAATATAAATGATAAATGAAAATGTAAAAAAAAAACCAGTTTGAGAGTCAATATCATTGAACAACTTGAAAATATGGAAGACTTATGTTAAACAATTGAAACATTATCAGTGAACTTCAGTCAACCAATTGCAAAGTATTTATTTAGAATGTATGATGTGTGCTATACAAAAACTTGTTTATGTTCAAATTTATGCCACCATGCACATAACATTATTATATCATACATGTATAAGATTAAGTTTTAACTGTATAAATTTCCAATCAGTTTACTTTTAACTTCCAATTTTAGCATTAAACAAATATATGTAGCAGAAACACCTTTAACATGAAATAAGAAAATATAGACATACGAGAAATGTGATAATGATTAGATCAGTCATGAGTGTTGTGTACATTGTAGATGATAAACACAGTCAACCTAACTTGGCTTTAACTTATTCCTTATGGATATTTAACTTACCTGACAACACACCAAGAAGATAAATAATGTGATGGCAGTCCATAATACTTTCTCTCTGAACTGGATCTAAAAAGTTAATTGATATTTGTTGTTATTATAATTATCATAAATCATTAAAGATATTCTGGTTTGATACAAGTTTTGTGTGAAAGTAGAAGAGCAGTTTTATTTCACCTGATTTGATTTTTTTGTAAAGGGAAAAGTATTTCAAGTACTGGTTCAATGATTTGGTGCATTTTTCCAGTTTAGTTTATATAATTCTATTTACTGGGAAAACAATAAACAAATCTTAATTTATTAGAATCATAACTTTTTTTTAAATGATGGATGATCTAAGTGGTGTATATATTCAAAGAACTGAATTATCTACATTTGTATTACAATTTTTGGCCCCTAATTCCTACATGTTTGAGGCAATTACCTCCAAACTCAATCCCAGCCCTCCCTTTGTGATATGGAACCTTATGGTACAATATCAGAGAGATCCATACACTTACACACAAGTTATTGTCCGGAAACTAGAAAAACGCTTGTTTTTGGCCCCTTTTAGGCCTTTAATTCCTAAACTGTTTACCCCATAACCCCTTATATGAATCCCAACCTTCTACTTGTGGTATTAAACATTGTTGTACAATTTCAGAGCAATCGAAATACTTATACACAAGTTATTATCCTGAAACTAGAAAAATTTTTGTTTTGGGCCCCTTTTGGACCCCTAATTCCTAACCGGTTGGGACCATCATCCCCAAAATCAATCCCAACTTTCCTTTTGTGGTATTGAACCTTCTTAAAAAATTTCATAGAGATCCATTAACTTAAACTAAAGTTATTGTCCGGAAACCAATGTGTCTTCGGACGACGACGCAGACATCATACCATTATACGATCCCAAAAAATTTTTTGCGGTCATATAAAAATAAGGAGATATGGTATGATTGTCGATGAGACAACTATCCACCAAATATATTAGAACATATTGCCCAATCCTGGCCTGTGTAATTATATGCATGCAACTACATAAACAGGTTATAAGTAGACTCACATTTTATATAATTTCAGTTTGAAATATGATACTAAGAATACTTCAGTGTTAGCTAGGATTTTATGGCAGAAAGGCAGTTTTCAGATGAAGTTAGCAAGGTTTCTTGCTTGATAAATGACAGCTTGATCATGTTAATAAACAAAATTGAAATAATTGAGTAAATTAATATAATAATGCTGGATTCGGAGCTAGCTAGGACACTGAACTAGGTTGTGTATTTAAAATAAGACCAGACAACAAAACCAGATCAGTGTACAGTTCCACTACTTCTCCCCAGCCCTATTATACTGGTAATATTGGAGGTACATATATTTTAATACCAATGTGTATTATACAGAAATAACCCCAGGTCACTTTCGAAACAATGCATATGTACTCCATTCTTCTTCCTGTCTTGTTATGTTCCTGTGGTTGAATACAACCTTAGGGTTATAAGTACAGGGTAATTGTTTGTTTTGAGGCAATACTTTGAAATTGATGGAGTGTCAATTTTTGATTAATCGCATTTGAGGAAATGTCAATAATAGAAGAAAAAAATAACAAGAAGTAAAAAAGTCACATGTGCAATAATAGAATAATATTTCAATACTAAGGTTTTAAGTATTACCCATTGTTGAAGATGGCAGTGTGTTCATTAAATGCTTACATATCAACAAAATAACAAAGTGTTTCACATTATTTAACATACCCGTAGCATGAAGTTCATATTTTGTTGTTATTGTTGTGCTCACATTTTTTCATTTCATTTTAATAATAAAACTACCTTTAACTAGTGAACAACCTCAAACTTTACTCTCAAAAACAAACATATGAAAAATGGAGAAGTGCACCTCCTAGAAAAATGATACCCATTTCTAATTTCATGATTGTCAAACATATTTAAAATTTCTTGATAAGAGATAACTTACTATTGGAACTGGACAGAAATGAAATCACTTGTATTGTTCATGTGGCTAAATCATTGTTAATTAGTGACATGGTTCATTTATTAATTATCAAAAACAATTAATACTGTTATGACACATGATGTCTAACAATGGTATGTAACAATTATTCCTCACCTTTCTATCAGGTTTAGCTATCTCAGGAAGAACTGCACAAAATGGCTTCACAAATTCAAGGAATTTTACTGAAAAAAGAAAACAAAATAAAATCATAAATGGTGAAGTGTGGTCATATCGCATGGATTACATGTGATAAAAAGAAGAAAAATAATTGTAACTTTTTAAATGATGTCTTTGAAAAAGTAACATTTTTATTGGCACCTCACATAGATGTTTCTACAATATGTTATTTTAAGTACTACAGTATTCAGAAACTTTCATTTTTTCCCCATTATTATACATGTAGGCTTCTAATTTCAATTCTTGGAAATGCAAATGAAGTGAATGCCTAACTAGAGCTACATCACAGTTCATGTTAATTTTATCATTTCAACTTCCCCTGTGTGGACAGTCCTCTCTTGCCAACTCAAAATTTATTTCAATTTTTTTTTTAATTGACTACAAACACTGGTAAATGTACATATTTTTGTAAAGGATGTTTGTTCAACTTCTGATGATGAAATAAAAGAAATGGTAAGACAGGTGTATGTTTATTCGAACAGGTTGCTACAGAGGACCATCTTAGAAGTTTTGCCCACTCCGGGGAACTCCCATTGTGGACACATGGAAACAACAAATCTACATGAGCTGTAGTATTAAATTGTGCCAGACAAGTTTATATTGTTTATCAATAATCCAGTTTTTAATGGCACTGTTTTTATTATTTTATTTCGGGGTTTTCCTCATAAGCCATACAAAAAAGACTGAAATTTTCATATGAATTTGCAATGTTTATATTCAACTTTTCTCTTCTAATTATTATTATTTGCCAAAGATACATCTAAAGTTGTCTTATAATTTTTTTCACAACAAAATAATTTTTGATCAAACTTTACATCAGGCTCAAATTTATCCCTTTACAGCATATTATAATCCTGATAATAGGGAGAGATCATATGTGATAGTTGAGTAAACACAAAACTAGTTTAACATTGCCACATGATTATGTTACAGTCCCAAGTTCAGGACCTCATCTGTTGTACATTGTATGACTTAGAATATAAAGAGAATTGTTTTATTACAAATTTTGCTGTAGATGGAAAATCTTTAATAGTCGAAGTCACTGTTTTAAATAATTACACTCATCTTAGACACATGGAATTTAGACCTCATCATTAAAATGTGAAGACAATTGATTACTGTTGAACACTACATGTACAAATGTATGTTGAACATTTCTTGGTATTGTTAGTGGGTTTTAACCAATCTTATTGACAAACAGTCCAAATTATTGTATATTCATATACATTGCAGATTAATCAATTTCTGTTTATTCATGTAGATAAAAAATTACCCAACCAGTTTTATTATTCTAGAATGATTTGGAGCCCCCAAAATGTAGGTATTCTGAATCCTGAAATAATAATCTAGCCTGGGCACTTAAGTTTAAGGGCCCAATAAATCTTAGGGCTTTCAGATCTAGTGGGTCTTTGAAAATTTATTTGCTTCGATTTGTCTACTACACTTGTAACTAATTCATATTCCATTAATGCATCTGCTTTAACATGTTTAATGCAGTTAAAAATTGAAGTACATTTTTGACAATTTTGTAAAAAAATATGATTATCTGTACCTCTTTCTACCATATGTTTCTGATGCAATCATCCATCATTTTCATGACCTGGTAATTGCATTTTATATGTTTATCAAATGCTGTCTATGATTCCTACAATTCTAATATGATTTCATCACATTCATAACACTTTTGCATTTCAATCTTTCAAGAAATCATAATTTCTCCCTGTGTCAATATTGCCCAAATGCCTTTTTCCTAAATTAAATTAATCTACCAAATCTACAATACACCTTAAAATAAAATGCCATACATACTGAACTGGGTCTAATAGCAACCTAGTCATCTCCGTTCAACTTATTATCTTACACAGTTTTGAAAATTTAAAGGATTACGAATCGAAGCTGAGAATATAATATGTTTGTGATCGCCACGTATACACAATTACGATAACTTCAATGTTGTTTTCAGGTATCATACAGGCTTTTACAGAATGGAAACGAAAAGTATGACTAGAAAAGTGATAACTTACTTCCCATTTTTCTTTAATGATCTTTTACCAGTTATATCAATGCCGTTTCAACAAAATCTATTTCAAAATTGAGGAAAGCCGGTTTCAGCTTTAGTCCTCGGGTCAAAAAGACACGTCACGCATACGAGACTTAGAGCGAGACTTCCTGTTTATTTTAAGTGGGACAGCGGTACATCGGACAATGACACGCCTTTTTATTACAATATTTTGTCTCATTCAATTATAAAACCTGTAGAAAAATATTTAAAAAAAATAATTTTGTTCTATAGAATCTGGGTTGTTTCGTCCCATTCCCCTTCGCATTGGATCGTTTCGCCCCAATTTTACAAAGTAACTTCATTTAGTCTTAAGGTCTTTCCAATACGTTAGGAAAGACCTTATTGTTTTTCTAATTTTTTATGTGTATTTGGACAAGGATAGATAAAAAAGCAAATTGAAAGCCATCGATAAAATATGTTGACCAGCTTGTATCGGGTGATTTCTTTTATTGTATTCAAATATGGCTGTCGCATGAAAGGAACTTAATTGTGACTTGGCCGGCAAAAACAAATTACTTGAAGTCACTAAAAATTCGAAATTTAAGAAATAACTTATTTTTTTCCAAACTTTTTTTTCCATAAAATCGGTACAGAGATACAATATACAGAGATACAATAACATTAAAAAAAAAGAAATACACACAATTTACAATAAACGAACTAAACATACATATAAAACTAACAATGGTAAATATGAGGGTAAATAGAAAACATACAGAAAATATAAACTATGTAAAAGTCACAAGTCAGGAGGACAAACACAAGTATATAGGTATTTTATACACGTGCAAAATTTCTTTAAAACTTCTCTGCAATTACTGGACATTATAGTTCTTGGAATTTAATTGCATTATGTCTCTGTCTGTGAAATGCGTACTTATACAAAGTTTAACGGCATAACAAATACGAATTGTCTAGTCTCTAAGAAAACTTGTAAGATTTCAGCTGCTATTTTTGCTAAATGGGAGCAATTTGGGTATTCGATGCAATTTGGTAACTGTGACGTTATAGGCTTCTCAGATAAAAAAAACTTGCATTCAAAAATATAGTGGTACTCATCACCAACTTGTCTGTTAATGCATGCATAAACTACAAAATTTAAATTGTCTCTGTTTTGCCATCTTCCTAATTCAATTGGCAATTTTGTATTTGTTGTTCTGTATTTATTCCAATATGTCGTTAAATGATACCCCGCATTTATCATGCTTATCAATAACATGTGGTCAATCCTCTGAAAGATCCCCCCTCCTAAATTATTGAAAACCATCATTCTGCATGGACAATAATATCTTGGTGTAAATTAGATACACAATTTAGGCTAACGCCCTAATCGACTCGCAGAAAATGACAGCATTTGTAAAATCTAGAATATTGAGGTATTCCTCAAATTCCAAGTTTGTCTTAAAAAAAATTATAATTGCTTTTGAAGAGTTTCTTATAGCCTATATCCATTTTTGAAGAAACTGGTCTATGAGTCTCTGTTTAATGACGGCCTTCAACTATGCCTTGTTAGCAAAACTTTGTGTTTCCCATACATATGTATAGACACAGTCATCAAATATTTTTTTTACAAATAAGATCCATTTAATATATATAAGTACGTCTAAACAAGTGACAAGTCTAGGCAGTCTACGACCGATCCATCCATTGGATCACCAGTGAAGGTGATATACGGCTGACCGATTGTCTTAGAAAAATTCAGGCCTTAAATCGACTTCCCTCCGACACGACACTTGTCTCTATGAACGTCACCTCCCTCTACACGAATATTCCACATGCAGATGGCATTGATGCATGTAAAGAAGTTTGGGATTCCCGACCTGTAAAATATCCGTGCACCTACTGAATGCCTGGTCAAAATGCTCACGCTGGTACTTAAGAACAAAAACTTCACCTTTGATGGAGATCATTATCTACAAGTTAATGGAACTGCTATGGGTACCAAAAGTGCTCCATCATATGCCAATATATTTATGGGCAAATTAGAAAAACAACTCCTTGAATCTTCAATCGAAAAACCGCTTTCCTGGTTTAGATTTAGAGATGATGTGGATATGAAATGGAATAAAAGTGACGAGGATTTAGATACATTCATCACTCATGCCAACAACATACATCATAGTATCAAATTTACTCATGAGAGATCTAAATCCAAAATCACCTTCCTCAATACTTCCAGCTCCCTTACAGATGGCATTATATCCACAGACCTATATTCTAAGCATACTGATACTCACCAATATCTGTCCCCTAAAAGTTGCCATCCTGCTCGGTGTACTAAGAGCATCCCTTACAGTCAGGCACTCAGAGACAAGCGAATATGTTCCAACACAGAAACAACTAAAAAACGACTGATTCAACTCGAAACCCGCTGAAGAGAAGGGGCTATAAACACAGAACTACTCAAAAAAGTTTTCAGAGAGCGGAAACTATTCCATGGAGTAAACTGTTAGAATACAAAGATAAAAATAAAAATAAAAGGACTCCATGCGTTCTTACTTACCATCCATCTCTCAAAAACAGCTTCGGTGTCATTCGAGAGCATTGGAAAACAGTTGAAAAGCATTCCAAATTATCCAAGATTTTTCCCGAACCCCCCGTGATAGCTTTTAGGCAACCCAATAGTCTGCGGAACCTGCTGGTGCGGGCTGAAGTGTCTGATCATAGAAGTACTTCTGGAGAATGTCGTTCGTGTGATGAAAAACGCTGCAAATGCTGCCTACAGATGCATCACTCATCAACTTTTCACAGTAAGGCAACCGAAAATAACTATAGGATATTTTGCAATGTAACCTGCAAAAGTATGAATGTTATTTACATTCTATAATGTTCGGCCGTGTTTGTGGCCTCCAATATGTTGGTGAGTCAAAGCAGCCTTTCCACAAACGACTAAATGGCCATAGGAGTGGTATCTCTAAGAAGCCATTTCTCCCAGTTAGTCCGCAGCATTTCAGACAGTCGGGTCATACACTTGATGACTTTAACCGCATGAAAATCCTAGTGATTGAACAGAACATTCACTGGAGTGATGCCCAGCGACAGGTTCGGGAAAGCATTTGGATAAAGGAACTAAATGAACATCATCCAAACGGCATCAATAAGAAATACTAGCAGTTTTAATTCACACTCATTTTGGGGTGTACATATACACAGTCACGTCTATTGAATATCGAGTTTTGTTTTATATTATGATGTTCAAGATTTGGGATTAGATCAATAGACCAAAACTTACCTGTATTATTGGGCTATTTTTACACATACAATTAGTATTGTTACAATTATTGACACTGACGAAGGCTATTTGTTAAGCCGAAATATTTGTCAACACTATTTTATACGTAACATCATCTTCGTATATTACCATTTTATATTAGTACCGTTGTGCAAATCTTTAGACTTATATATATATGATTTGCCTATACATTAAATTATACTAATTATCTTTTAATTAAGCTGAGACTACTATAACCGTGTTATTCTACTTTTTTTCAGAATTATACCAACAATCCAAAATTTTGTTGATATTTAGTCAAAATAATATAAAACATTTCTGAATATTTTGTTAAAAACATTCATTTTGTCATATTCAATGCATTTTCCTTTTTAATTTATAAAATATTTCCAAAAATGCACATATCATGTTTTGTTATATATGTTAGCGGCAATAAGTGAAATTAGGCATTAAGCTTAAATCCTAGGCAATAAGCTAGCGCCTACGCATTAAGTTATTGCCTGAAATTTCTAGGCATTAAGCTTATTTCCTGAAATATGATTATTCAACCTATTGTCAAACATCATTTCAGGCAATAAGTTAATTTTGGGATTTTTGTTTATCTTCCAAAAACATGTTTTATACATACTAAGGATATATCACCAATGTCTTTATTTTGGGAAACTTTTTTGAAATGCTGACTTTTATACCCCACAAAATCTCATTTTATTTATTTTCTTTGTCTTATTAATTGTAAAATATACTTCGGGTCTTTTCACAAAAAATCTTACGACATTTAATTATCGAAAGTTAAAATGAAATGTTGATGACTTATAACTTTTACATTGGTTTTTTTTCTTGGGTACATATGTCATATATGTACATATGTGTATGCAATGTAAGAGACAATTTGTTTCTCATTTGGGGAATAGTTTCCAATTTAGCGGGTTGTCCCCCACCTGTTGAAAGCAATGCAGGCAAGATTCAAATTTTGTTGAAAGCATATAAACATCAAGCGCTCTGGACTTGATAAATCTGAGGCAAGTTGGCCAAAGTTAACTGGGAATTACTTATAATAATAAAGAGATGGGATATGATTGCAAATAAGATGATACAACATGTATTCCTATGGCATTGATACTTTTAAAGGTTACTTTTAAGGGTAGTTAAATACTGGCATATATTTGATTTCCATTGTTTTGGTCAATTCCCTTGATGACAAACATTGATATTAGTATGCATACATGATCATTATCATTATAAATATTTTATCAGCAGACCCTTTAATTACATATTCAGACAATGGTTCATTTTTTACGTTTACCTTATCCAATGTGAATACACTGTACATGCTGTATGTGTCTGTTCAGTTTTCTGCAAGGACTCTTCTACAAAGAATAACAGTCTTCCCAAAGTCTCAATATCTGTTTTAAACTTGATGTTCGTTGTGATCAGGATAGCAACAGCAAACTTAATTCCTTTTTCACTTCACACCAAAATAACCTTTCCCTGTGAGGTCTACAGCACGTTTGTGTATGACATTTCGGCAAAAATGTCGATAAGCACTGAGCTGTTATAATGTGAGAAAACCCTGAATTTCTCTGGAGATTTTTTTCACATTGCAAAATTGACATCAATGCAAAGTGTGATATAACTTTTTGCCGCATGTGCCACTGATAGAGCTTGAGTAAGGCTCTTCTTACACAAGCAAACTCATTTGCAACTGTCAGGGAAGATGCAGCCCTAAGCTATTACCTTCTTCACATTCTTGTTCAAGGGGAGATATAATAGAAGAAATAGAAATTGGAAGAGATATAGAAATTGACAATACTAATGTCTTAGAAGTGCAGAAAGTAGTTAATGCACTGAAAACTGGAAAAAGTCCTGGTCCTGATGGACTATCAGCAGAGCATTTCTAACTAATGCCAGAAGAACTATTAACATACAAAGTGCATATAGTGAACCTTATATTTGAGGATAAAGATCTGCCACAAGAAACAAAAGAAGGAGTGGTTACTCCGGTACACAAGAGCGATAAAGATAAATTACATCCAGAGAATTATAGAGGTATTACAGATAATTACAGTAACCAATACCTTTACTACCCTGATAGAAGGTATTTTAAAAGACAGGTTAGAACCCAAACTACTCAAAATTCAAAGTAAGCTACAAAGAAGTTACGCAGAAAAAAATAGTCATTAAAACTGCCTTTATTGTGTCTGCTGCTGCAGATTTTTACAAAGAGATCCTAGAAGAACTCATATTACTAACACTAGACGCGCAGAAGGCTTTCGATAAACTACATCACGAAATCCTCTTTAACAAGATGTATCATGATGGAATTGTTGGAGATATGTGGTTATTGCTACGAAATATGTACAGGAATGTAACAGTTAAAGTTAAGTGGAACAATGGCATGTCAGATAAATTTACACAAGAAATAGGTATTAGACAAGGTACAAAGTTATCGACTATTCTATATAAAACGATTACTTTCAACTTTAGCAAAGAAGCTTCAGGAAAGTTACAATACATTTTGGAAAAATTGTCTTTTTAATGATGACAATTCAATGAATGGAAATAAGTTAAGAACTTATAGAAAATTTAAAGTAAAGTATAAACTTGAAAAATATCTTTTATTAAATTTAGATAAAAATATTATTAAAAACTATGCCAAAATAAGAATAAGTAACAGCACGCTAGCTATTGAACGTGGTAGGTATAATAAAACAGCTTTAAGGTTGTGCCCTCTATGTAGTATAGGGGTGGAAGATGAATTCCATTTTGCAATAATGTGTACACAACTAAATGACTCTACAATGAAAATCTTTAATGAAATTCATGATATTGTTCCTTGTTTTATTTCAATGAGTAATGTGGAAAATTTTTATTTTATTTTCTCTTGTAAAGAATATGACATTTTGATAATTATTGTTAATGGCATAAATGAGATGTATAATTACAGAAACAATGTTAGCAATTGTGTATGAATTGTTGATTTTACATGTATATCTTTTTTTCTTTACTACAATCTAAAATATGAATGAATAATATAGAGTTAAGCAGCAATTCCTCTAAATATTATAATATTAAGCTAATTTAAAGGGGAGGCATGTCGTCTAACATTTTAATATGTTTTTGTAAATGTTACATATATGTATTAATTTTTTTTCTGTGTTTGTATTTAGTAGCAATCCGATTGTTTGGCTTATCTTATCTTATATAAGGCTATAATAACAACATCTTAGAGGCATTAGAGTGGTCAAACATAGGTGCACGAATAGGCAACATTAATATTGTCGCTCCAACTTGTGCGGATGCCATTGCCATATTGGCTAGCAAAGAGCATGAGTTAAATATCTACTAGACATAGTTCACGATATGACAAATAAGTACTTTTTACCAATCAACCCAACAAAATCTGAAAGTGTGTCATTAACCAAAGCGTAACAAGAACTAAATGTATGTTTAAGAAATAATAAAATTGACCAAAAGAAAGAGGTAAAGCATCTTGGACTTGAACTATAAAGAACAAAGTAAATCAAGAAGACCGCTTAAAAGTTGCCAGACGTACTATATATGCCATACTTGGTCCTGGACTATGTGCCCGAAAAGGAATGTCGCCAATTGTATCAGCAAAACTCTGGCAAACTTACGCCTTGCCAATGAGTCTGTATGACATTGGGGTCCTAAACAAACACAAAATCTGGCATTGTAATATTGGAAATACCCCAACTACAGATATGCAGACAGTTACAGGGACTGCCAAAAAGAGTGGCTAGTGCTGCCAAATATATTTTACTGGGTATAGAACAACTGTAGACTGACTGCTGCTCACTTTTTTTGGAGGTATAATTCAAGACAACACCAGCATAGAATACAACATTATAGAAAGGCAACTTATAATGTCAAAACAAAATGCTAATTCATTCATAAGTAGATTAGAATCTGCGTTATCTAAATATAGACTACCAAAAAGCTCAGGAACTACGATTAGTCACACCAACTAGGGAAAAATGGAAAACAATTGTAAAGTGTGCCATTCAGCAATATTGGACAGAAAAATGGGAAATAGAAAAATCAGAAAATCTACAATGAAATTCATTGATATTAAAACAAGACCAATTGGAAATCCGCATCAAATATGGAAATTTACAACACTTCAGAAGTAAAAATAACAGAAATAAAAACAAAACTCATAACCAGAACTTATACACTACAATCAGACCGTGCCAAGTTTAGCAGAAATGTGGAACAGGACATATGCCAATTATGCGGGTTAGCTAAGGAAGATACAGTAAACTTTATGCTTGAATGCAAGACACTGAAACCTGAAGGAGATAAACATTTAACAACGCTTAATTCATATGTGATCAACAACATAGGCAATGAGACATTTGACAAAATTGTGAATGAAGGACTTAGGTGCAGTTTAGTCTGGCCTCTTGCTGAAAAGATCAAGCCAATTGTAAATATCAAGAATCAAAATATCAGAGACATTGAGAATATCATACGAACTTTATGATATGGTCTACATACAACACATGTACAAAACGGACAACCCTGATGAATAAGAGTTAAACTATTCTTTATGAACTATATCAGTCTATCAAGTGAAAGTAGAAGTTTCTTGGTTTATGGTGTTACTGTACAGTTATTGATATGTTTAAAAAGCTTAAATGTACAACTGTATAACAGACAGGTAACAGGTAACTCTTGATAAGAATTTTTTGTGAAAGTGACAAAGTCTTTTTTTATTCTGAATTTTGTATTATACATTTGCAAATTATTTTATCTGAATTAAAACTTTGAAGTGTTCAAAATTGAACATTTTAAATGTTTTTATCTCATGTTTTGTTTGATAATTACTCATAATTGGTGCAGTAAAAAATGTGGGAAAAGGCTTGAAGTGAGGTTTTTAAGTAAACAATACGGTAATTTTTACTTATTTACCATGGGTGGATTTTTTTTATATTTGTTTAATCTAGTAACAAGGTTTGCAAAGAAATTTAATTCATGTATGTATTTGCTTACCTTTTTGCAAACCAGTGACTTAAACTTGGCTAGTAAATGACATACACAAAATTAGGCCTTATATGAAGCACCCTACAAGTTTGCCAAACAAGGAAAACGCTTTATAAATTCATTATTTGTGACCTTTTGTATATTTTTCAGCAATATAAATGGCTAGAAACCCAATAGAACTAGCATGGTGACTTTTAAAGTATCTTTCACTAGATCAATATCTGTAGGAAATTTTAGCTCATTTTAATCAATTATGCAAATTAGTTTGTACTAAAAATAGACACAATTCAGAGAAGTCTAAAATATATATTCTGGTTTCTATTATACATAAGATCTTAAAAATCATCATTAGCAGGAAAAGTTTTAACCACCTTCCTGGACGATTTTAAAATTTTGCATAGTTTTCTGTGAGAAATCTCTTAAGTCATGTGGTCGCACAGCTCCTCAAGTATGTACACTTCTCGGATTTCAAATTTTGAGTTTTCAGCGTTCCCGATGAAGGTAAATCCAGAAAAGCGCTTCGGAAGCACCGAATTTATAAAGTGTTACCTTTTGTCATGGATGAAGTTCCCAGGCTATGGTGGCCAACAAACGATTTTGCCTTTGTCTTTACTAGTATAAAAGTGTGTCATTCGTATTCATACGATGAACCTAAATCAGTTAACTGCATGGAAACATGCTCTTTGCGTTATAAGTGCTTAGTCTGTATTGATATATTATGATTTCAATGCATGTGCATGTTTTATTCATATAGGTTGCTAAATATGTTGCATGTGCTCTGTATTTATTCATATGTGCATTGTATTTGCTGGTAATGTACTTAGTATATGTTGCTAATTTGAAGATTGATCATGTTATGTTATCATATATATCAGTCGGTTAAAGCGCTCTTAAGAGCTCATGTTCTATGTTGATTGTATATATGAAATAGAATAGAGAATGGAAACGGGGAGTGTGCTTAAGATGTTTGTCTTTAGGTCATAGTATTGTCTGGCTATCCTGGATTCATCACTTTTTATTGCCCCCTTGGTACACTGCTTGTCCCTTATAAGCTCTTATCTTTTAGCTAAGAACTGTTTGAATAGTCTTATTTACATTTTCATCGAAAGTCAAGTTGCACATAACGACAGTGACTTTTCAGTTTAAGTCTCTACTTATAGACATATTAGTAACTAACCTAACTTGAAAAATTAAATATGCTTCTAAAATTCAATAAGAAGACAACTCAAGGAGCCAACTTTAAAATCAAAATATCTTTCCATATTCATCTTATTTTCACTTATTTAATGCGTTTTTGCTCGTATCCATACAATCTTACAATACAAAAGTTCATACGTTCTGTCCCTCTTTCCTTGTTTCCACTATTATTGCAAGATAGTATGGACAAGATCAAGAACACCTCCAGCAAGTGAAAATCAACTGAATCAATATCGGAAATTGAAATTTATTATATGATATTGAACATCGAAAATAAAAAAGGGGGGTCCGATTATTTCCCCAAACGCCGATGGTAATTTATAGACCATGCAATTTTAATTTAGACTATCCCTTTCACCTCCTAAAAAATAAACTCCAGATATTTTTCGCCTAAAATACAACTCATGTCAGTTTGGTAATTTGCACTTTATATATAAGCAACAGCCTAGTCCAAAAAGATATCTGACTCTCATCAACGTTCGCTCGTTTGAGATGAGATATCTAGTTTATGGATAATGCTATATGTTCGTTTCTGAATTAACAAGTCAGAAAAAAAGAAACGATACAAGGCATTTTTATTTCCATATAATTATAATGAAATTGGACACTACTATTTATATATTATAAGTTACATAGTGTGCTTCGCCTCACCCCATATGGAATTTACTGATCCCATATATATCGTATTAGGTCAATATCTTAACATGGGGTATTTAGACCAGTGTCCTATCAAAGTGATCAAGTCTTCAATACCGTTAGTATTAAGAACCTACTTCCATTGGTCTACACAAAAACAAATGCCAACAATAACAACTTGTTTGCTTTAAACGTGTTTTATGAATTTATTTCAATCGTTCATCATCAATTTCTTCGCCTGTTGAAACCTTTCAGATTTTTCCTCAACACCGTGTTGTTTTTATAAAGGGTCGTGACACCAATACTAACCGTATATTGAAAAACGCACCGCCTCACAACTCAATATGGAATATACACGGTCTCAACGCGGTTACTTTTAACCAATCATATTCCTAGAAATGTATAGGAGGCAAGATAAATATATATATCAAGCATACAAATGCCAAAGTGGTCTAATATTTTCAGAGTGTTGTTTTCTAACCAAAACCATTGATTCAAGCGAAAAACACGATTCTATTTGCTATTTTATTGATATCGTTAGAACTTAAAACTGAAACATAAACATGGTTGGATTAAAATTCTAAATACCTTCGCAGATATTTGAATGCTTAATTCTCATCCATGAAATTGACGATTGACAATTTTTGTCATCATTTTCCGCCAAGTGTGACCCTTGTGTTCAATAACACGGTATTGTCTAACTTTTTCACTTAGCCAGATTTTCTTAATCATATACATTTGTTTCGCAAATTATTGTTTTTCATAGGATAATTAACGGTTTTTCCTATTATTATATTTTATGATAATTTGGAGTTCAAACTTGTGTTTCGTTACTTTTGTTTACTATATTGTATAGTATACTAGAATAAAATCACCCTCATTATAATATGCTTATTTTGGGCAATTTTTTGTTAATCGCTTAATCGATTTATGCCTATTGAACAGCGGTGTACTACTGTTGCCTTTTTTAGTTAAATATGCAAGATGTACGAGCAAATAGTTCACTTCAGCAGCTGGGGTATATAAATATTTGACAACAGATTTTTCTTAAAAATCTGTAAATAAAGGCAACAGTAGTAAACCTCTATCGATTAAGCGATTAACTAAAAAGTGCCCAAAATAAGCATATTATAATGAGGGTGATTTTATTCTAGTAAACTATACAATATAGTAAATAAAAGTAACGAAACACAAGTTTGTAATAAATCGATTAAACGAAAACAAATCCAGGTTACACACTAAAACCGAGGGAAACACATCAACTATAAGAGGAAAACAACAGAACAACAGAAACACAGAACTGCAACAAAAACAAAAGCCAACATACAAAGAAAGGGACTATTTGATAACAACTGCCATATTCCTCACTTGGTACAGGACATTTTAAGAGAAAATGGTGGGTTGAACCTGGTTTTATGGCTAGCAAAACCTCCCGCTTATATGGCAATGTTAAGAATACCGCTAAAATGAAAATAACACGTGACAGGAATACAGTACAAATAAACGCAAGAACACTCAGGACAAAGAAATACATAAATAAATAATACAATAGTACATTACAACATTTAAACCAATAACGTGTTGAAAGTGGCGTTAAACACCAATCAATCAATCAATCAAACCACAGAATAACAACAGACACCTCCCATGAATTTAGACAGTACACCAGTACACCACAAACGAAATATAAACTGCGCGTCACAAGAATGTATCGACGCCACAAAAAGTGACGTATTTTTGTGACGTTTATATTATCACAGGTTAATTTCTAAAAATAGAATAGATTTGTTTCATGTAGACACGTACAAAAATATAAAATTGGGATTGAGTTTGTAATAGTGTTATTTTATGTATTTCCTAACCGTGACAAGACTATTCGAAAGGAATTGTGTTTGTAATGGTGTTATAACTTGTATTTTCTAACAATGTCGGTTTTCCTTATATATCAATTCTGTGAAAAAAACAAAAAATCTTGTGCATATAGTAGCTTTAAACTTAAAATCATATTAGTGAAATAGCTGATTTATCATCTTCACCTTTGCATACTTATAGAAACTAAAAATGAAATAACTGTAATATAAGGCAAGATGATACATGTAAGACAAAACAGTAAACACACTTAAAAACAAACAACATAAAACAAAAACACTGTAGACGAACCACGAGTAACTCGACTATACTGACTAATAAGACATATGTGAAATGAACTGAAAATACAGAATTAATACCACAAACGATAAGACATAACACAATATCCAACAAGACTACATAAGAAACATCATAACTAAATACCTGAATGTTGGATGTACAAATACCGAGACACGTCTTATAGCAATTTGAATTCACACTGGGCAAAACAGTCATATTCGGGAATAGGTCACGTTCAGTACTTAGCAGACCAGACGACGTAGATGGTAAACCACAATCTAAGACGTGGTAAAAATGTCGTTAGTTAGTTTAGACACAGACACATCGTATAGATCAACCAACTCGTGATGCTGTCCATAAAATTTACGGAGTTTCATTTTTACTTTGCTTATGTCAGGTTTAAGTATCTTTCCATTCCTAACCTCTTGGTTATCCAAACTTCTGGCTTGCGCATACTAAAAGATTCATTTCTTCATAGTATGTTTAGTGTTCAGAACACATTGTTTAATCTATGATTATAAAAGACATTCACATTTTTAAGAACAAGATTTTTAATCATTTTATCTCTATGATCATGAAATAATAAATATGCAAAGTTACAATAAACCATACCAAAAGATATTCTAAAGATTAGTCACCATAATATTTTAAGGACATATACTACTCAAAAAAAGTTTAACAACACAACCTCTAACCGAAAATTAAGTGAAACAAAATCTCGACACTTCAACATTCTTATAGTGATAGCAATATTGAGATTAATCTACTGAATTGTACAGTTGTTTTTGCGACGTCTTCGGCGAGGCGTTTGAGCTGCTTGAGCTTTAGCTTGAAGTATCTGAGCTTGCAACTTTTGAGTTGTTACCTCGTTTTCACGTTTCAATTCTTCTTCCCTTTTCCGTCTTATATTTTCTTCTCTAATTTGCCTGTCTCTTTCTTTTTGTTTTTGTTTGATTTCTTCCTCTTCTCTCACTTTCTTTTCGGCTTCTGTATAATCGGATTTCTTATAGTGTGTTCCTCCGTTTTCGCTAACTGTGCGTTCGATTAAAGCAATCAGATCCTGTACTTGTTGATCTGCAGAGGGTCCTATGAGGGTATTGTCAAAGGCGATGTATCGGTTATTACATTTTCCCAGGAATGACTTCAGTTCAGTTGACAACGAGCTGATATATCCATTTATACTTTGACATTCTTGTGGATCATCTTCGTTGTCGCGTTTCCAGTCATCAAAACGCGTGAACAGTACGATGACATATTTCATCAACTGCTCTCCAAAATGTCTGATGAAAAAGTTAACAGTTTGTATGTCTTCTTGTGTAAACCGAGTTATCGGAACACATAATATAATCGCATGCGGCCCTGGTAGAGTAAGAGATATGCAATTTTTAATTTCGGAAAGTACATCCGCATTATCTGTTCTGGAATCGAATAATCCTGGTGTGTCAACTAGACTTATTTCTTTTCCAAATCTAATAGTGTTTTCTTTCTGACAATTTATTGTGAGAGAACCGCTTTGACATCTTGAGTAGAACAATTGTTGGCCTAATATAGTATTTCCAGTTTTGCTTTTTCCATTTCCTGTTTTCCCTATCAGAACCAATCTGAATTTACTGAAATTTGTCATTTTCCTGATTAAAAATAAATATATTATTTATATATAATTATATATGCAATGTGGGATAAAATTATTCTTCTATAATTCTTATCAGATTAAAACTTTGTCCGACCGGTTGATTGTTTGTTGTTTTTTGTTGTTGTTGTTTTTGTTGGGGGGGAGGGTATATGTAGCACGATTGTTTTCTGTTTCTAATTTTGCTATTTATTGTGCGCCACGAATAATTGCGAGCATACCTTACATGTGGAATACATACGTTAAAATCATAAGAGAAACATAGCTCATCACCAAATTTCAAAAATTGCAAATCTTATGTATAGGCTGGAAAAAAGTTCGTATCTCACTCCATTCAGCGAAATAATCCATATTTACCACACACATACGTATACTGTTTTGTTTTGTGTTACTTCTACCATCTTTGCTAGGCAAGGGTTACGATTCGGTACCTTGATCGTGACCCTTTGATAGCGAAGATGTCCTTTTACAAGCTAACGACTGTATACAACTAGTAGTCTCATTTGTTTTGTCCCGGGGTCTGTAGAACTAATAATATTGTATTAGCAAACAATTCCATAATAATGACTAATTAAAAATATTTATACGGTGAAAGATGCACATTAAAGCTAGCTTGAAGGAACGATTATTTAAAAACGTAGTGAGAATCTATATAAGGAAACATTGCAAAGTCATTCTGCATGCTGTTGAAAAGATTGTTTGCCATTTAATAACTAACAATAATGATCAGAAATCTTGTAGAAACAGTATTTTTTAATATAATTCTTAACATATAGTAACTTACCTTAAATATATTTTAACACTACCGTGAACGTATTTGAATATCCAAGTTGGTATTTAAGATCTGGATATAAACTACTTTTATGACGCTCTGTGGGACTTTTTCATTCCAATAATATCTATTTTAAATGTAATCCAAATGTCTATTTATAGAATATGAAAAATTATATGGTATGATTCTGTAATATTATTATGAAACAAAAATGCTAGCGATTCGTAACAGATATTAGGTTATGCACTGGTCCATTGTCTAAAACGAGATAAATTTATGACTTTTCTTCATCATATTTCAATATTTGCAAGTGTCGAAAGTTTTTTTTTAAGGAAAAAGATAAGCAATTACTTGGCATGCATGGTCGTTTCATCCTTTTCCCCTAACAGCCAATTTACTGATACATTTTGTACATAAAATATTGGTACGATATAATTTATATAGATATCAACATCATGGTACATTCAAGTGGCTTTTTGGTAGATTTTAATAGATTATTTCTATAAAGCCATATGAAACTTCAGATTTCCAAAAAAGTTTAACATGTTTTATATACCTGAATGGCTAAGTTTTACTATAAAAAAAGTGTACGTGAACTTTCTTGTAAAAGAAAATCCTTTATATTATCACAATCGTGATGTAAGAATGTGCTCTGGAAGGTAAATAGTAATAACTGATTCTTAAAAACAAATTTTAAAGGAACCAAACCATTCAACTGTTAATGAAATGTTTAAATTAACAAATGGGAATGCATGGAAAACGTGAAAAACTATCATGGCTCTATCAATTCACTTAATTTTTACGTGCTCTTTGTTGATTATCAATGTCGCGATTCATTTAACTTCTGTAACAAACTCTAAAGTTAATAAGCTTGCGATCAACAATCACAGAATAAATTATTTGTCGATAATACGTGATAATACGTTATAGATTCGTAATAAATGTAAAAAACGTGCATACAAGAATTACTTAAGTCTATATGCATGCATTGGTTCAATAATTCCAATAAAATTATAATAACAAGAAACTTGTTTCATATAAAATTGAGAATGGAAATGGAGAATGTGTCAAAGAGACAACAATCCGACCAAAGGGCAGAAAACAATCGAAGGCTAACCAATATGTATTTAAGTATTTCGCATGAGAAATATAAACACAAGATATTAAAATCAAAAGAATGGCCTGTTTTAAAATATCTAGCGGTAATCCTACCAAATAATATACATTCAGTGTAACATAAATAGTTTAGAATGTATAAAAAAAAACTCTTTTTGCATTAAATATTGACACGCTGACATTTCAAAATCAAAAGATAGCAATTGAGAAAAAATGTTTGTAGAATAGGGACACTGTAGCATATAACCTCTGCTCGATACAGCACCTCTAAATTAAAACACACACACTCAATTCGGGTGTCTGTATATGCAATGACAGCGTCTGTCTTTCGTTGGCGAAAGAAACCATACAAATGTTTGAATAAAATTGAAATGAATTTGCACACAAACATCATTTTTTTCCTACAACGTTACCAAACATACTTAATCAGCAAAAAGTGAAAACAACACGCTATAAATTTCATGTGTTCGAAGCGTTTTTCTGGATTTACTTCATCAGGAACGCTTAAAGCCGAACATTTGAAAGCTAAGGATGTATATAACAACTGAAACAGTTGAAGAGCTATGTGACTAAAAAGGACATGAAAAAATAGCAAAATCAGTCTAAGGTTAACTTTGCCTCAGGAGTTGAAACCTTAATTTCTTTATAATTTCAAAATTAATTAACAATTTTTAAAAGGTTTGTTAAAAATAATGTCAGTACCTAAGTCGAAGTACTGAGCTAATAATACCCTCGGGGACTGATAGTCCACCGGCAGGTTATCGGCCGAGTGCTGTAAAAAATGAAAACAACACGTTATAAATTTCATGCGTCCGAAAGATTTTAACAAAATGAGATCAAATTTTGTTAAAGTCCTTCGGGACTATTTGACAAATAGGACTAAATTTCTACATAAGGAAATGCCTGTTTATAGTCTGGAATATGACAGTTGTTTTCCATTCGTTTGATGTGTTTGAGCTTTTGATTTTGCCATTTGATAAAGAACTTTCCGTTTTGAATTTTCCTTGGAGTACTTTTTGCTATGTAGGACGTTCGTTAACACCCCTAACAAAAACGGTCTTTAATGTTATGATTCGATTTATTGATGTTGGTTAAAGTTCTTCTTGACAAATTACAAAAGTGTCATTTATAAAATGGTACTCGAAAAGATATAATCAATTGTTTCAGTTTTATTAGATTGCCACAGGAGGAAAATATTCGAATAACATTTAAACGGTATCATGTGTACTTTTTGACAGTTCCTTGAATGATGCTTGAGACCAAAAAAAACTCCAACAAAATATAGGACAAAAATTATAGCCAAACCAGAACAACGATTCCGAGCTATGCATATGCATGAAGGATATACATTCCTTCGTTTCAAACTATTTCCTAACTTTTTTATTCCGGCAATTTTGCAAAATTGTGTTAGCAGTAAGTTTAGCAGCGTTTAGACTAAAAGAAATCAATTAAAATTCCTTGTGAAAGTGCAAACAACACGTTATACATTTCATGCGTCCGAAGCGCTTTTCTAGATTTACCTTCATCAGGAACGCTCAAAGCCGAATATTTAAAAGCCAGGGATGTATAAGGACGGAAAACGTTGAAGAGCTATAAACCAAAAGGGACCTACAAAAATAGCCAAAGCTATCTAAGGCCAACTTTGCCTTGAAACCTTAGTTTCTGTATAATTTCAAAATTCATAAACGGGCAATTTTAGATAGTTTGTTATGAATCATGTCAGTACCGAATAACTGACTACTGAGCTGATGATACCCTCGAGGACTGATAAGTCCACCAGCCTCAACCAGCAGAAGTATCGACTCAGTGCTGTAAAAGATGAAAACAACACGTTATAAATGTCATGCGTTCGAAGCGCTTTTCTGGATTAACTTTCATCAGGAACGCTCAAAGCCGAATATTTGAAAGCAAAGGATGTATAAGGACCGAAAATTTTGAAGAGCTTTAATGATAGTTTTGGAAAATTTAATTGCTAAATCAGACATGAAAAAAATCAACGTATTTTTAGCCAAAGTTTTTTTCAAAGAGTCATTTAAAAATTTTCCAATTTAGCTAAAAATAAAAAGTTTAAATATAGCATTACGAATGAAAATTCCAATCACATTTGATATTTAAATGCAACTTGGTTATACTTTGATTCAGGTCTTAGAAGTATGAAGTTAGGCTGAGAGTATAGATTGAAAATTGTAAAAAAAACCCTGTTTTAACGTACTATACAGCGGTAAGTCTTTTTCTTTTTGAAAATATATTATAGTTTTGATGCAAAATATTTTTACTGTAAAAAGTTGAGTTGATGTTCAATTTATGACTAATGGTATCATTCTCAGTCCCATGTTATAGTGTTATTAACTGGCTGTTTCTGTATTGGCACTGGTATAGATTCAAGGTTTGCTGTATTGGCCTCGAGACCCGTAGTTGTTCACATTTATCATGCCGGGTTCTTTTAAAGCTTACTATGAGGTTTGGGTTTTGCTTATTGTTGAAGACCGTACGGTGATATATAGTTGTTTACATCCTCTGGAGGACAGTTGTTTCATTGGAAGTCATGCCACCGCTTCTATCTAGATATCTAGGGGATTATTTCTGTAATTTATCTAGTTATTACATTAGTTCTTATTTCTGTTTATTCCATTTCAGATAAAGACATCGAAAAATGGCACAATCATCCTTTGAAAACGTGCACTTAGCACCAAAAGATGAAATGCGTATGGTTTTACTTGGAAAGACAGGTAATGGAAAAAGCAAAACTGGAAATACAATTTTAGGAAAGAAAGAATTTAAATTCGCATGCAGTAGTCAGTCAATGACAAAAATATGCGATTTGGGGGAAGCAAAGAGATTTGGAAGGATTATAAACGTTGTGGATACGCCAGGAGTTTTTGATACAAGTAAAGAAAATGATGACACTCAACGTGCAATAGAAGGTTTTATTTCTCTAACAACGCCGGGTCCACATGCCTTCATCTTATGTGTGCCCATTGGGCGGTTTACTAAAGAAGATGTAGATACTGTCAATCATTTTGTTAGCCATATCGGTGAAACCCTGATGCGGTATGTTATAGTCTTGTTCACAAGGCTCGATGACTGGAAACGTGATAGGGAAGATATAGATCACGGTGTCGAAAATATTGACGACTTTATAAACTCTCTGACAGAATGTCCCAGGAATTTTCTTAAAAAATGCAACAATCGGTATATTGCATTCGATAATACTTTAAAAGACAATGAAGCGGATGAGCAAGTCAAAAGATTGATAAATCTTATTGAGAAAATAGTTAAGGATAATGGAGGATCTCATTATACAAATGCTGATTACAGGAAAGCAGAGAAAATTCTTCAGGAAAAAATTGCAGAAGAGAAGGCACAAAAAGAGCGAGAAAGGCTTGCATTACAACAAAGAATAAAAAAAGAAGTAGATGCAGAGTTGAAGAAGGAATATGAACGAAGAGAAAGGAACCTTATGAATGAACTTGAAAACATTCGCAATGATATTAGGTGCAGACGATCAAGAAGAGGATGTACTATCCAATAATAAACGATTAGAAACTAACTAGCTTAAAAATTCACACTTTATATGTTGAAAAGTGCGGTTTGTACATGTAGTGTTGCATTTTTAAAAACCTTTCACACAACACAAGACTTTTGATGTTAAGATATAAAAAAAAAATAAAATGAATAAAAAATGTGGACATATGGACATTTTGTACCCCTTTGGCCGACATGGTTACTTGCCCCACGATTCCTTTTTGGAGTTATTGCCCTTAAATGACAATTTTTACTATTCTTTTTGCGTTTTGCATTATATAATAAAAAAAATATAACAGATAAATGGAAACTTTGAATAACAAAAATGATCAAGGCTAGATCTACAAACAAATAAAATGTTGTCGGTATCGTTAGTAGACTGTCACTCTTTATAGGAATGATTGCCCTTAAATGAGGATTTTTTTTCACCCTCTTTTGTGTTTTTTGAGACGAAATGATCAGCAATACAAGATCAGCAAAAAAGAGATTTTTATCTTGAATTCTATTCTTGTCTACATTGTTGAATATGCACATAGGTCTAGGTGAGCGACACCGGCTCTTCAGAGCTTCTGGTTATTTCATTCAACTGGAACCAAACTTGGCCATGATCATCAATGGGGTATCTAGTTGTGTTCGATGATCTCTCTTATAGGAGTTATTCTATGACGAATTTTCACCTTTTTCAATTTTGCCTATTATCTTGAAAAGTATAATAAATCAGCGACATATATACATGTCTCTGAATAAATACAGAAAAATAATATTACCAAGATCAGATCTACAAAAAAGTGAATATTGTCTTGAAAACTTGAGACAAAAAATATTACCAAAATCAAATCTATAAAAAAGTCAATATGGCCTTTATCGTCAGTCGACGCATTATTGATGCTATTTGAAAGGGTAAACGTCGGTGATAAAGAACTAGCAGTGGCGGATCCAGAGGGGGGCGTAGAGGGCGTACGCCCCCCCCTCCTTTTGCTTGAACTTTTTTTTTTTTTTTTTTTGTAAAATGATGAATCAGACTAGACTTCGTGAACTTTGCCATTTCCCGGAGGATGACAAGCATGACGCCTTCAAAGCGACAAAGGATTGAGCAAAAACGTATTGACTTCTATTTCATATTTCCACTCAACAGAAAGTAATACTCTATTACACTCTCATGAAAAAAAAAGTTCCACGGCAATATTATTTACCTTCGAAAATATGTTTATCCCCACACGCCCCAGCCAATTAATAACATTGCTGAATAATGATCCCCAGCCAGTAAGCTCTAGATATATTTAAAGTCTAAGGTATGGACCATTTGATTTGATAGGGCAGTCTGAGATATTTTAGAGAAAAAATTCTGACCCTAATTTTTGCCTTAAACAAAAATTCTGGCCGTATCTGTAATGAAAACAATTATCGTGTCCCCTTTTTTGCTATAAGAAAAAAAAAATCCAACAGAATTATTCACCATTAAATGAACATGGTGAATAAAAAACGGGCGTAATTTTTTTTTTGGGGGTGGGGGGGGGGGTGGGGGTGGGGGGGTGGGGGTGGGGGGGGGGGGGTTGCATGTAAATCCCATATCTGACCGGAATGTCTGTTTCGCCGAATTGATATACTGAATACTTTTTTCAAGGCCCAACTGCAACCTGCCTGCTGGGTGTGGCCTTTATGTCTCCATTTGTCGACCGTCATTCACAACTTCGTTGTCATTTGATTTTCAGACTCATTCGTAGCCGTTGGTTGATTTGGAACCCCTCACTTCCCTTGTTGAGTGAAACATTTCAACCAAACATTTGGATAAAAATTGCTTGTTTGTCTTTGTTCGTGTCGGTCGTATTATAAACTTCATTGAATAGCCGTATATCATGCTTACAACAAGTAATCTGTGAGGTTATGCTAACTAACCATACAACAAACGAGAATTTTCCATGTCCATTTTTACTGATAAATCCCACATCAAATATATTAGTACATAGCTTTAGATCCAGTCAATCATTTTATAATAGACGACTAAAGGGGAGAATGCGGCATCAAAAATGTCCAACCCAAGCTTACACTTTAATCATAAAATATACATACCCCACGTTAGGAACCGTCACTAAATATGTGCATTTTACACTTATTTTATGTTTTGTAGCCCAAAAATGTTGAAACCCGAACATTGATAGTAAAAAAAAAATATCCGATAAAAAACGTTGAATGTAAATGATATGAAACTCCGAAGTCTTATATTATAGGACTAATAAAGAACAAATTAATGTGTAAAAATAGTAGGAAGTTATTCGGAGATATGCATTGTTCATGTACAGAAATTTGCATTTGTTTGCATACAAATTTTGCACGTTGAACTATAACTGAAAACCGCAAAAATAATGAATTGCAGTTTGATACAAAATTGCAATTTATACATGATTTTGTCAAATTTTGCATCGAGGGACATCGCTAACCATAATGAATTATGTTTTATGAAAGACAATACAGAATTTTAATTCCGACAGAATTGTTCTTTTTGGTAAAACATTGTCCTTTTCTTGTACGTTTTGTGGATTCATACATAAAAATTGGGGTTTTGTGGGGCTATCTTCGCGAGTGTATAGTTTAGTTTTCTGTTTATCAATATGCCACGATATTGTTAGAACCTTTAAGTACACACATGGGGCTATGATACCATGCATTTCAGTAAAAATTGAAAAACTTTTTGCTATTGTTCCTGGTGTGAATTGATTTCAGGTCAAATGGGCTTTAACTCTTGATAATTTACTAAGAAACTACAAGTTACAACACCCTATTTAAATAGTTTTGGATATTCTGTTTAAGTCATGTGGTCGCACAGCTCCTCAAGTGTGTACACCTTCCCGGATTTTTCGAGTTTTGGATTTTTTTAGTTTGTAGCGTTCCCGATGAAGGAAAATCCAGAGACACGCTCCGCAAGCACCGAATTTATCAAGACTTAGTGTTACCTTTGGAATGAAGTTCCCAACCTATGTACGTCAACAAATGATCTTACCATTGTAAACAACATTTCTCTATATAAAAGTGTGTCATTTGTATTCATACGATGAACCTAAATCAGTTAACTGCATGCATTGAAACATGCTCTTTTCGTTGCTAGTGCTTAGTGAATTTGCATTGCTATACGACGTGTCTCGGTATTTTATACATCCAACATTCATGTATTTAATTTTGATGTTTCTGTTATGTTATTATATATCAGTTGATTTAAGCGCTCTAAAGAGCTCATGTCCTATGTTGATTGTATATATGAAATAGACTAAAGACTGGAAGCGGGGAGTGTGCAAAAGAGACAGCAACCCGACTAAAGAGCAGAAAACAGTCCAAGGCCACCAATGGGTCTTCAACGCCCCGAGACAATCCCTCGACCGGAGGCGGGCTTAAACAGGCCACTTAACATTAACGCAAACTAGGTCAGCGAAATGGACGCAACACTAAGCTCTGAAACATATAAATGAACCCCCCTCCCCAAAAAAAAATATAAAATAACACAAGACTAACAAAAGCTAGAGGTTCCTGACTTGGGACAGGCGCAAAAATGCGGCGGGGTAAAATATGTTTTTAACTTACTTACTCACTTATAGTGATGTCAAACATTGGGAAAGACGACCATACTACTAGTATTTCTGAGTTATGTTTTATGGGATGTTTGTCTTTAGGCCATAGTAACTATTATCTGGCTATCCTGGATTCATCATTTTTGATTCACGCGGCCCCTTTGTTACCTTCTTGTCCCTTTTAAGCTCTTATCTTTTATCGAAGAACTGTTAGAAAAGTCCAATTTCACTTGCATCGAATACAAATACAATACAAAAGTTCATTGGATATGTCATATTTTCGGTGCAAAATAAAGTTAGCATGCATTTTGTGTCCAGGGATACAGGGACACGTATGTGTGGCTGAAACAAATCAGTACTTATCTGAACACAACGTCTATATATAAATAGTGAACAAAAGTGGATTCAGTGCTATTTCCTATATAAAACTTAAAGAAACAGGGGAAACAGGCGGACACAGCTGGACACAGTGCTATTTCCATATAAAACTTTAAGAAACAGGGGGCTACAGGCGGACACAAGTGGACACAACGTAATTTCTATATAAAACCTGGTGCACTGTGGCTACAGGCGGACACAGCTAGACACAGTGCTATTTCTATACAAAAATTACAGAAACAGGGGACTACAGGCGGACACAAGTGGACACAACGTAATTTCTATATAAAACTTATACAAACTGGTGGCTACAGGCGGACACAGCTGGACACAGTGCAATTTCTATATAAAAATTACAAAAATAGGGGGCTACAGGCGGACACAAGTGGACACAACGTTATTTCTATATAAAACTTATAGAAACAGGGGATACGGGCGGACACAGCTGGACACAGTGCACTTTCTATTTAAAATTTTAGAAACAGGGGGCTACAGGCGGACACAAGTGGACACAGCGTAATTTCTATATAAAACTTATAAAAACTGGTGCATTGTGGCTACAGGCGGACACAGCTGGACACAGTGATATTTCTATATAAAAATTACAGAAATAGGGGGCTACAGGCGGACACAAGTGGACACAACGTAATTTCTATATAAAACTTATAAAAACTGGTGGCTACAAGCGGACACAGCTGGACACAGTGATATTTCTATATAAAAATTACAAAAATAGGGGGCTACAGGCGGACACAAGTGGACACAACGTTATTTCTATATAAAACTTATAGAAACAGGGGATATGGGCGGACACAGCTGGACACAGTGCAATTTCTATTTAAAATTTCAGAAACAGGGGGCTACAGGCGGACACAAGTGGACACAACGTAATTTCTATATAAAACTTATAAAAACTGGTGCATTGTGGCTACAGGCGGACATAGCTGGACACAGTGATATTTCTATATAAAAATTACAGAAATAGGGGCTACAGGCGGACACAAGTGGACACAACGTTATTTCTATATAAAACTAATAGAAACAGGGGATACAGGCGGACACAGCTGGAGACTGCAATTTCTATTTAAAATTTCAGAAACAGGGTGCTACAGGCGGACACAAGTGGACACAACGTAATTTCTATATAAAAATTACAGAAACAGGGGGCTACAGGCGGACACAAGTGGACACAGCGTTATTTTCTTTATAAAACTTATAGAAACAGGGGATACAGGCGGACACAGCTGGACACAGTGCAATTTCTATATAAAACTTTAAGAAACAGGCGGCTACAGGCGGACATAAGTGGACACAACGTTATTTCAATATAAAACTTATAGAAACAGGGGGTACAGGCGGACACAGCTGGACACAGTGCAATTTCTATATAAAAATTTCAGAAACAGGGGGCTACAGGCGGACACAAGTGGACACAACGTTATTTCTATATAAAACTTATAGAAACAGGGGATACAGGCGGACACAGCTGGACACTGTGCAATTCCTATATAAAAAATTCAGAAACAGGGGGCTAGAGGCGGACACAAGTGGACACAACGTTATTTCTATATAAAACTTATAAAAACTGGTGGGTACAGGCGGAAACAGCTAGACACAGAGCTATTTCTATACAAAAATTTCAGAAACAGGAGGCTACAGGCGGACACAAGTGGACACAACGTTATTTCTATATATAACTTAAAGAAACAGGGGATACAGGCGGACACAGCTGGACACTGTGCAATTCCTATATAAAAAAAATTAGAAACAGGGGGCTACAGGCGGACACAAGTGGACACAACGTTATTTCTATATAAAACTTATAAAAACTGGTGGGTACAGGCGGACACAACTGGACACAGTGATATTTCTATAAAAAATCACAGAAATAGGGGCTACAGGCGGACACAAGTGGACACTACGTTATTTCTATATAAAACTTATAGAAACAGGGGATACAGGCGGACACAGCTAGAGACTGCAATTTCTATTTAAAATTTCAGAAACAGGGGGCTACAGGTGGACACAAGTGGACACAACGTAATTTTTATATAAAACTTATAAAAACTGGTTGCTACAGGCGGACGCATCTAGACACAGTGCTATTTCTATACAAAAATTTCAGAAACAGGGGGTTACAGGCGGACACAAGTGGACACAACGTAATTTCTATATAAAACTTATAGAAACAGGGGATACAGGCGGACACAGCTGGACACAGTGCAATTTCTATATAAAACTTATAGAAACTGGTGGCTACAGGCGGACACAGCTGGACACATTGCAATTTCTTTTTAAAAAAAATACAGAAACAGGGGGCTACAGGCGGACACAAGTGGACACAACGTAATTTCTATATAAAACTTATAGAAACAGGGGATACAGGCGGACACAGCTGGACACAGTGCAATTTCTATATAAAAATTACAAAAATAGGGGGCTACAGGATTACAAAAATAATAGAGTGACATACATAATTTTTCACGAGGACTTATTCTACAGTATTGTATATCAAAATAAAATGTTGATTTTGAAACTACCTAATAGATGCTGAAAGAGTTTAATATAAGAACTTAATTAACCAAACTGCCGCACATAAAATACTCACAGAGGATAGACAATGTAGCTTATGTACAATGAAATGGTAAAGGAGATGAATTCCATATTTTATTTGTTTGTAAAAAATCAATGAAAGCGTAATATCCTTAAGAAATAAATACACACCTAGTTAGTTACTACGGACAGAGACATATATACACATGATATTCACCAAGATAATCAGTATGAGATCTACTTGTAACATTATTAATTTAAACTATAAAACATGCTCTCCTTGTTTGGTATTTGATGTTACACAATACTAAAGATATATTATTTTATTATAATTTCACTCTTTACATTTTAAAATACTTATTTACATACTTGACCTACAAAAGAAATAATATATGTCCAATTTGATTTATTGTCTAAATGTTTATTTATAATCTTGTGTTGATCTTGTTTTCCTTTGGGTTTTTTAATTGCAAATTTAAATAAAAAAGTGGTGAAACTTATTTTTAAAAGTGATGTTGATTTCAGCAGAAATAAATGTCTACATCTTCGTAAGTCAATGTCCATGTCAATTCAGGCTATTCCTCTCTAGCCAAGATGGTATGTAAACATAACATCAGTATTATATAAATAACACATAGCTGAGAGGGTGATAGAGCAGATTATTATACCTTACATATATTTCAAACAATTCTATTGGGTTAAACGTTATCACGTGACATGGAATAATTCAGTTAATTTTCATTCAATTGCAAGGAAGAACGAATAACCCTAAAAATTTACACCAGCGTTGAATAACCCTATTATTCACCGGCGAATAACCTTTTTAGTTTGTTGATTTGTACTCATGAAAATGACGTCACAGACGTAAATAAACAAAATGGCAACGTTCAAGTTACAGGAAGCCCATTGATCGAGAGAAGAGGAAATAAGGCTTTTGACGTGCATCTTGTGCCGATGATATCTCTAATAACGGTCCTTTTCAGGGCCATCAATATTTTACAAAAAGAATCTACCTTTGTTGTACATACGAGAATTCTAAGACACAAATTACATGTATTTTTGAACGTCAACTTGTGTTTGTTACTAAGGGTAAGTGCTTTTACAATGATTCAAAATGCCCTTTCACTGTTAGTTCGGTATAATAAAACAATTGTGGCCCCTTAGAAGCGATGAATATCCAAAATTGTCAACCCTTAAAAGTTATTTCACTTCGGGCTGCGCCCTCAGTGAAATAACCTTCTCGTGTTGACAATTTTGGATATTCACCTTTTCAACGGGCCATAATTGTATATTGTTACCCCGAGAAAACATTGTCAACTGAGGCGAAGCCAAGGTTGACAATGTCTTTTCGAGGGGTAACAATCTGCTCTATCACCTTCTCAGATATGTGTTATTTAATTTATTATACTGAATGTTCTGTTATTACTGTCTATTCAATTTCAAATCCAAAGCAAGGATTTGTATAGTCTCACTATACAAATCCTTGTTCAAAGTAATAAACTATGACGTCTTGTACATAACAACCATCCGTATTTAATAAAGCGCACACTTGATCAAGCGTCTCCGTGAAGAGTAATAGAGTATTTACCATAGGATAGAGTAAATTGTCACCCTCGTATCAACCAATCAAAATCTGGCATTTTGACATGAAGTATAATAAAATGAAGCTGTCTGAATATCCTGGGTATTGACTTGTTGATCGTCAAATCAAATACCGTACTATAATGCCTTAGTAACCTTAGGGTTTATTCCTTGAATGCCTACATCCTTTGATTTGCCGACAAAGTACAAATAAAAATCTGAAGGCAATGACGGAATAGTGTTAAAATTAACAAACAGTATTGAATTATAATTTGTGCATCCAATTAAAAGTCAAGTATTAAATATTACCATCATTTTTCTGTTTGTTTGCGATAAATAAATATTTTTGTATATCTTTCTGGTTTTTTTTTTTATAAATGAGGAAATCGATTTTGTTTTGAAGCAACGAAAAAAAATCTATTAAACCTCTTTGAAATTTCAATGAAATCATATATGAAAGATAAATAAACGAAAATAAGGAATATATCTATACATCATATCAAGTAACAGTTACTGATAAAAGAAAAAAAAACACACACGCAAATAACAAAGTACGTGTCACAATCACATATAAATTAAGCACCTACTAGTATATATATTTACAATTTACAATTTCAATAGTCATATTTAAAAAGAAAAATGTTTTTCCTATTTAAGTCTTTACCCCCATGTCGGTAATAAGAGACTACCCGCGCAACAACGAACTTGTCAAACTTGTAGAAACATTGTAGAAACATTGTTGAAACATTGTTGAAACTGAACTTTATAGAATTATTTTGTCAGAACATTCAAACTTTTTAAATTTTTCTAATTTGGAGAAATTGTCTATTGCCAGTGACTGTGATAGTATTATTACAAATAGTGCCAAAATCTGCCAAATTGATTTTAGATAGAAGGCGTCGTTTTTTATATAGTAAACGTTTTGTCTTAACTGTACATATTTATCTTTAGAAATCTGAAAATTTAGCTCACGGTACATTGATATTTATAAATTTTTTTCAAACGCGTCTCTCATAATTTTTTTAGAATGTCATTAATATTTTATATTATTTTATGTATTCATGTGTTATGTTATGTTTTGTAGTATTAATGGTGAGACGTAAATAAACTATTTGTATTGTATTGTATATTTGGAAAAGATATTGTAATCAGTTGACTTATTGAAATTATTATTCCCCCAAAAACAGAAGAATCATGTGGGATATTGGTCAGCGGAAAAGTAACCCAACAACTAAAGAAAGAAAAGGACAACTTTAAGTTGTATATAAATAAATAAATGTGCTGTTTTTTATAATATTAAATGATTTTTATACTTTAAACCATAACTGAAATGTTATGTTTATAAAGCTCAAATGTCATATAAAAAAAGGGCAAATGTCCTGTAGAAAAAGCGCAAATGTCCTTTTTTAAAAATCGCAAATGTCCATTAAAAAAAGCGCAAACGTCCCGCGCATGTAGGCGGGCGCAGGACTTTGCACTTCTTTACCTTTATCACACCAGGACATTTTTTTTTGTGGG
Source organism: Mytilus californianus (assembly GCF_021869535.1). Lineage (NCBI taxonomy): Eukaryota > Metazoa > Mollusca > Bivalvia > Mytilida > Mytilidae > Mytilus > Mytilus californianus. The sequence continues at coordinate 94,445,659 of NW_026262581.1, read as the reverse complement.
GGCATGTGTTGTTTTGTACAAACAATTTAGTTTCATTGTTAAACAAAACCCCCACATCATTTCAATAACATAAAAGAACAAAAAATGAAGAAATAAATATTTTTTGCCGAGGATTTTTATAGTGGGAATATTACAATTAAAATCCTTGTTTTTAATTTTCAGTAGATTTTTTTTTTCACTTACTACCATTCTGAAACAATTTTTTTCTCTCAAGAAATAATATGCCTGCCCTAAGCACAAGGATAAGCAGACAGAGAATTCCTTCCTTTAAGGCCTGAATATACCAAGAAGACCCAGTACAGAAAACGCTACTAGTATATCATATATAACCCTAGATTGCAGAAAAAATCATAAATATCTTTTTTTTAAACTTATAGATTTTTTGTTAGAAAACGTATACTTAAAAGCATTTTTTTTTATTATCATTATTAAATCGTGGGGTATTATGGAATATTTTGGGTATTTCTATGTTTTTGTATAATCTTTGATCTAGCTGGTTCATTATAACCATAAAGGCAAAACCTTTATTATTTCATATTTATTATACTATATAATAAAATAGTGTTTTTGCTGAGCCAAATGGGTTGGAAACTACCCCCATTTTTGCCAATAGTACAGAGAAATTAATGAATAATAAAGGCGAATTCTATCGATCATGTGTTAAACAGTTAATGATCTAATCCTTACTAAATTCTGTAAGCGTTTAATTTTTGTTTTCATTTTGACCCCGCAATCCTTATCCGTATAAACAAATACACTATGCTATTTTATATTAATCACCAAAAAAGAATGTTTATATAACATTAAAAGATAGTAATGCTTTTTAGAGGTACTTTAAAATTTCGGTATCCTGTGGCACGGCTTCATGTCCCGTATATTTGGAGGAAAAAAACTACGGCTATCTTGTAATATCAGAATTACAAAATGTGCTCCTTTTTAAATAGGTATACATCCGATTCGGTATAAAAATATCATTAGGCTAAAGCACCTGGCGAGGATGAACCGCCTTGGTCGACAATTTAGACCTAAGTGAGATCCGAAACACCCGAAAAGGAAGAAAACTAATTGTTAATCATTTAACTATATAACATAATATCTTCTTAAAATACACAATGTATCAAGCTTGAGATAGGACACATCTATTATAAAATAAACAAGTATTGGACACATCCCTTAAAAAAAAATGAAGAAGATATTCTTAAAATGCATACTATATCAAGATCAGCATCTGTAGAATTTTGCTAATATTAATGTTTGACACATCTTTAATTAAAATGGACACGTCTTGAATAAAAATGAAGAAGATATTCTTAAAATACATGCTATATCAAGATCAGCATTTGTAGAATTTTGCTTGGATTGGTATTGGACACGTCTTTAATGAAAAAGTTACACACACAATTTGCTTTTATCTGAAACAATAACATGTTGCTCATGTTAGTACACCGAGTTTGTACTAACATGATCACCACGATGGGTGCCACATGTGGAGCAGGATCTGCTGTCCCTTCCGGAGCACCTAAGATCACCCCCAGTTTTTGGTGGGGTTCGCGTTGCTCAGTCTTTGGTTTTTATGTTGTGTTTTGTGTACTGTTGTTTGTCTGTTTGTGTTTTTCTTTTTTTGCCATGGTGTTGTCCGTTTATTTTCGACTTATGAGTTTGAATGTCACTTTTGGTATCCTTCTCCTCTCTATCTACGACAACACATTAAAAATATGCACACTGTATGGACTGGGTACCATATTTCAAATTATATTTGTTTGCTATTTAAATGGCGTAGCTTTACCTCCCCCCGTAGTAGGTAAGGTAAAAATAATTCGAAACTCGAGTTTATTTGCTTTATAGTGCTTTCCAAAAATCGCAGTGCGGTTTTCGCGTTGATAATTTTTATTGTTAATGTACGTTAGCATGGTTAGCATCCTTTAAATTACTGAAACCGGCGTCGCGATATTACAGATATAAAAGCTGAACTTTATACAGGTTTGTTGATTGGTAAACATCTTGTGGCAATACTGCATGCATAGTTAAGACGGGAGCAAATTAACAATAATCGAATAGATATGTTCTGCGGAGTGGGTCGACCACGAGGAAGGACGGGAAATTCGACTGCAACTGGAATAAGATTGAATTCCTACAGCGACAGACTCCCTACAAAAAGCACACGATCAAACGTCCCCATTCCGACCGGACTGGGTTTTATTGCCCAGGGGTAACAATATTTCTATACACAGGTCCACTCTTGTGGCTTATAAAGAACGATTACAAATCAACAATGAATCAATGAAGTGGGTAGACCAAAATGAAGGGCGAAACATTTGGAACGCCACTGATAACGATAAGTATTCCTAATTCTTGAAGTGCTGTGTTGTTTCTCTCATTCATTCTATTTCCTTCGTTCTTTTTTATTAGGAGAAAGAAATTAAGTGGCTTTCGATGGCCAAACACTAAATTCAATCGGGGTACATGAAATGCATGCATATATATATGTCTATCCTGTAAAGAGGTTCTGTGTGGGGTTAACAGAATGGAGAATAATGGGTCAATGCTACAGAAAAAAGGACAAAAAGAATAAATAATGAGAAAAATAGGCCAAAAATGTATAAAAATAGCGAAAAATGGCTTAAAAAAGTAAAGAATACGAATTTGAATTACCCCCATCCAGACCCTCTGTTAATGAAACTGATTATGCTTCCGTTAGCAGATCAGATATTTAAAGTATCAATATATGAAAATGTATTAAGAATGTTTTTTTTAATAAATAAATTAATGCGTATTATGTTACAATGTAATATTCAAATAAAATTTTTATTCACGTTGCAATTCAAAATATTGCAAAAAAAAATCAACCAAATATTGTATATTTCAATTCTACTGTATAATATCGCTAATTTAATTATTGTTTGTCTTGCTTGCAAAATACAGGTACATATAGATTATACTTATTTATTTATTAAATATTATTTTCGAGCAGAATAAGTCCTTTGTATTGTGCACAAGCACTTAGTCCTGGAAATATATACAGATAAAAATGTAAAAACATAGGAAATCTAAAGATTAAAAGTACTGATTTTACATGTCGTAACGCAATGAATATTTGAAGCCCACTGCTTTAAAAACACAAAACACAAAAAATACATGGTTGTGCTGAATAAAATTGATCATATTACTACAAATGGCTCGGATTCCGGGCCATTTGTTGTACGCCTGGATTCTGCTGACGGTAGTTATGCCCAAAGACCTGGAGGAAATAGGGAATCTGGTGAAATACCTTTGCAATTATTTACGGTGCATCGCCAGCCTTAAGTGTTCTGTCGATACAGAAAATAAATCTATCGTTCACTAATGACTTTTCCCACCGATTTAAGTTTCTGACAACCGAAACTTAAAATATTAATTAAAGCGATCACTATTTGGTAAGATTATGAAACAGAATACTATTTACTGTGAAACATTCGCAAGTAAGTTAAATAATAGAAAAAAACAAAGGATATGGGGTATCCATCCGTGAAACGAAATCAGTAAATGCACAGCAAAAAACACACAAAAAGCAAAGGAACAGCGCATTTATTGCTATTCTTCATCTCAAAGTCACAGTGAGGCATTTAATGTCTTTAGCTATTACGAGATTTCTCATGATTACTGTATTATTTTCAAAATGAAAAATATATTATTTAAATTTACAAATATGTTCAAAATTCACAATGATCATAGTCATATTTGTTGTGAATTATCTTTATTTTACCTGTGCTACCTGTAAAATGAATGCGCCCAAATGTAATCAAAAGCAGCGCGCAAACGCGTAAAAAAATTAATCCCCAAATGCGCGCAAATGTAATGCGCCCGTTAATGTATTGTGGCACCGTTAAAGTCCACAATTCATCTAATGTCCACAAAACCGCTAAAGTACACAACAAATTTCCGCTAAAGTCCACAAACTTTCCGCCAAAGTCCACAAAAAACACCGTTAAATAGACATAAGAAGATGTGGTACGAGTGCCAATGAGACAACTCTCCATCTAAGTCACAATTTGTAAAATTTAGAGCTTGACATATTATACAGATATCTAAAATATAACATAAGAAATACAATTGATCCTAAGAAATCCTTTATTTCAAAGTTCATTGGTTTTTAATACTGGTACAACATTTCTATTAAAAGAAAGAATGTTGTCCCTTTTAATTAATCAACAACTATGAGCATATCTATGAGAAAAGAAAAATATTTTTTTTAATAAATAAGTTTTTAAATGTTCTGAACATAAGGCACCATTTAGTGATCATATATGCAATGTAACAGTAGAAAAATAATCATTTAATGTATAAGATTTTTAAAAGTTATTCAAAAGTCAATTAACCTATGAGTGTGCCTGAAAATTAAAGTGGATCAAATAATGGAAGGGCTTGTATAAAACTGTAAATATTTTGTACAAATACAAATCTATGAAGTTTTTTGTTGAAAATAATCCTTCTGCATATATTTAATGTACCTCAACAGAAAGAAAAGGAACATATAGCATACTAAATTAGTATAAAATGGTCTTAAGCCTTATAAGGCTGGAATAACTGTGGGTCAATTTAAGTGATAGCACATAATTACTTATGAAAATGCATATGCCGTATTAATAGACATTTGTTATTTTTTTACTCATTTTTATGCTTAGATGTCTTGATACAAGAAGCCTGAATGGAAAAAACTCTTGCTTTATACTTTTCTGCCAGACAGTATGGTCTGAGGCAAATTTTTTACTTTGCAATGGATACTTGCTTGAAAGTTTAGCCTCAATAGGCATATATTTGAACCGCTCGTTATCCTTCAGAAGTAAGATGTGAAATAAATCAGGCAAAACAATCATTCTTCGGTAATTTTTATATAGATTTTGTGAAAATTTTATGAAGGACTTCATCTTTTTATGTAAATTAAGCACCTCACATTTAAATTGCTTTAAACACACCAGGACCAGGACCATAAATACATTTTATTCAATGTTAACCTTCTTATCTCTGGATTCATAGTTCACAAATGATCAATAAAACTTGACATCAGCCTAGACACATAAATATCAGAACATTAAAACATTTCAGATAGAAAGTCAGCATTCTAGTTTTGGATAAAAACTTGAAATTGAAAATTTTCGAGGCTGTATTATGGGCATATAATTCTAAAATTATATACATTTCTACAATTTTCTATAAAAAGTAGAAATCCATTACATATTTTGTTTGTTTAACAAATTGATACCAGTAGTTGTCAAAAACAAGTTTCATGTGTACTTAATGCAAATCTTAAGCCTAAGAACACAATAGATTTAGTACAAAATGCAGTGAATTTCTTTATAATGTGGATTAATTTAGAATAAAAACTATTTTCTTCAATATCAAATATTACGAAAGCCTATTAGGGTCACAAAAAAAATATTTATCACGTAATAACGAGAAGAAAACTATCGCGTAATTACGAGATAATTATCGCGTAATTACGAGATAATTATCGCGTAATTACGAGATAATCCTTTTTTATCTCGTAATTACGAGATAATCATATTTTATCTCGTAATTACGAGAAAACTATCACGTAATTACGAGATAATTATCTCGTAATTACGAGATCATCATCGCGTAATTACGAGAAAACTATCGCATAATTACGAGATAAGAAGTTTTTTTATCTTGTAATTACGAGAAAACTATCGCGTAATTACGAGATAATCATTTTTTTATCTCGTAATTACGAGATAATCATCGCGTTATTACGAGAAAACTATCGCGTAATTACGAGATAATCATTTTTTTATCTCGTAATTACGAGATAATCATTTTTATACGCCCGTTTATGGGACGTATTATGGTATACCGTTGTCCGTCTGTCCATCTGTCCGTCCGTCGTCAACATGTCGGACATTAACTCAAAAACGCTTTAACTAATTTGCATAAAACTTTGGTGAAATATAGACAGGAACAAGATTTATTTTAGAACTCAATGTTGTATTTATTTTATCATAATTTTCAAGGGAAACAAACTATTTTTTCACTTCCCTGTATAACTTAAGTTATTTTTTCAGAAATTAAGGATCAAACAGTTTATTTCCCTTCCCCTTTTCGGACCGCTCTGTGTTTTCACAAAGCATGGGTTGTCCTCAGCTTAAAAAGAATATTTCTTTAATTTTACCTCAAATAAATTATCGACATTAAATTAACAATAGTTTCAACAATCGAAACAAAGAGGTTGAAAACTCAGAGCAAATTGACAATAAAAGATTTGTGTAAATAAAACGATGTAAAAATCGCTAGAGTGTTAATGAAGAAGAAAAAATTCATTATTTACTAAATCCATCAACACCTTTACAAACAAATAAGTTAGGATCCTTCTTGAAAAAGTCATTAGAACTGAGGGCAGGGGACTCTTAACAGCTTGTTTGTTTTTATAAATTTTGATGCTGTTTTTATTGTGTATGTTTGATATGTATGTATATATGTTTATTGTGTTAATACATGTTGGTCACAAACTGTAAAGTTTATACGACAATAAAATATTTGATTTGATTTGATTTTGATTTGTTAATTTTTGCATGCGCCTGCGCAATGCGAATTGAAAGTACAATTAAGGGAGCGTCTTTCAGTACCACAGAACACCCAAAATTTACCACAGAACTTCGAAATATTAATATTTCAGACATTATTATCGTGTTATTGTTCATTCTTTTTGTAATTTGACATTTATTATTCAAATAAATTTAATTTTTCTATTTAGGGTCGACTCACTATCGCTACGCCCCCAACTGAATGGCCAATAATTGGGATCATACCAAAAACCCCTAGCTATTTTAACAAGAGTGCACACGCTGCAATGTCTCGCCTTCTTTACTAATCATTGATATTATGTTGATAGTCCTAAATATAAAGCTTTATTACAACTGTCACATAAACTTAACATTAACCAAGTAAACTAAACATTGACCAATGAACCATGAAAATGAGATCATCAGATGAACAATGCTAGGCAGGCATGTACAGCTAACAATTCTTCCATACAACAAATATAGTTGACCTATTGCTTATAGTTTAAGAAAAACAGACCAAAACACAAAAACTTAACACTGAGCAATGAACCTTGAAAATGAGGTCAAGGTCAAATAAAAACCTGCGTGACTGACATATAGATCATAAAATATTTCCATACACCAAATATAGTTGAACTATTGCATATAGTATTAGAAAAAAAGACCAAAACTCAAAAACTTAACTTTGACCACTGAACCATGAAAATGAGGTCAAGGGTCATATGACACCTGCCAGCTAGACATGTACACCTTACAATCATTCCATACACCAAATATAGTAGACCTATTGCATACAGTATAAGAAAGACAGACCAAAACACAAAAACTTAACTATTACCACTGAACCATGAAAATGAGGTCAAGGTCAGATGACACTTACCAGTTGGACATGTACACCTTACAGTCCTTCCATACACCGAATAAACAAGACCTATTGCTTATAGTATCTGAGATATGGACTTGACCACCAAAACTTAACCTTGCTCACTGATCCATGAAATGAGGTCAAGGTCAAATGAAAACTGTCTGACGGTCATGAGGACCTTGCAAGGTACGCACATACCAAATACAGTTATCCTATTACTTATAATAAGAGAGAATTTAACATTACAAAAAATCTTAACTTTTTTTTCAAGTAGTCACTGAACCATGAAAATGAGGTCAAGGACATTGGACATGTGATTGACGGAAACTTCGTAACATGAGGCATCCATATACAAAGTGTGAAGCATCCAGATCTTCCACCTTCTAAAATATAAAGCTTTTAAGAAGTTAGCTAACGCCGCCGCCGCCGCCACCGCCGTAGCCGCCGCCGCCGGATCACTATCCCTATGTCGAGCTTTCTGCGACAAAAGTCGCAGGCTCGATAAAAAAACATAATATACAATGATTATTTATATTTGTGACATTTATATTTTAAATACATTTTATTTTTTTTTGTAATTTTAAATCATTTTTGAAATTTTTTAGATGCATTACGTAATTATTTATTAAATTTATTTTGTTTATCAGTTTTTTATGGTCCCTTTTTTTTATTAATTTTATGTTAAGAGTTGTTACAATAAATGATCAAAATGGTTAATGTGACATTTAATTAAAGTTGTTGTCAACAAATAATTAAACTTTATTAAAAGTGATTAAAGAAATTAGTTAAGCTGATATCAAGAGTTGTTTCAAACAATTATTTAAACTTGGCTAATGTTTGTACATCAAAGTATTCTCCATTAGAGTTATATATAAAACAATCCTGTGTTAAAGGCTACCAAATACTTTCAAAAAGATATCTGAAGTTGTTGTAGGACAGTAATATTTGAGTTGACTAATAACATATTATAAGTGTGTCTTTTTAATTGTCAAAAAGTTCAAGTTCGATGACTGTTTTTGGATTCTTATGTTGTGTGCGTATCTTCTCCAATCATTTGACAATATTTCGGATGTTTACCAAATTTTGTATGTATTTAGAAATCGTTGAACTGAAACTTTATATCGAAAAAACATGTATATGTAGCATTTACATATAGATTCTATATTTTTGAGTCCAAAATTAATGTTGACCTTAGTAAGTTCACCGACACAATTAAAGTACCCAAATTTAATTAGATTACTAGTAACCAATTTTTACACTTGTCGTAATCACCAATCAAGCCAATTAACATGTCAATTAAGTTTTCACACCTGAGACTTCAAATACATTTAATTGAATTGCCTTATATAATCAGGTGGCAACTGGAATCCAAACAATGAAGAATTTTGTAAATATTCCATTATTATTGATATACATATTATATTAAATAGAATGTTGATAGCAGTCTTCCTGTTCTATTTATTGTCAAGTAATTTCAAGATTAAAATGTGAGCCGATAATCACCATCATTTTAGTTGAAAAATTAAAATTATTATCTTATAGGTTTATTAATTTCACAGAAAAAATAGTTACATATTAGAAATATTAACTCTTCCTGCCAATCAAGATATTATTCATAGCGTGATTCGCGCCGGTAAAATCCGTCAGGTCAACTTTTTTTGTAGAAAAACATTTTTATTACTATAAAGCAGAGGAGGGCGACAGCCTTTTAGGTGCTGTGTGCAAATTTTTGTAGGTCATGTGGTACAATTTAGCGTCCTTCGACAATTTTGAATTGGAAAAGATCGATTTGTTCATGTTTTTATATCAAATATACTCTCTTGCACTCGCAGAAAATATAGAAAGTTTTGAAATAAAAAAAGATTAATCAATGATAGAAGATCACTTTATATGAAATATTTTCTTTATGTTTTTTATCTTTATAAAGTAAATTCTATCAATAAAGAAATGCACTGTAATGGCGGGAAATTTTATTCGATCTCTGCGAAATCACGAGGCACAGATTTTTGTAAATTTTACAAATGTCAGCACATGAAAATCATTCAAATTTATATCAATCAAAGAACACTATTCGAACATTCTAAATCTTATTAAGTCTCCTTAAGTCTCCAGCCGTTGCTTCGTAATAAGTCGCTAAAATATGTTTCCGGTTAGTAAAATATCAAAAATATTTGTCAAATCCGCGAGTAATTATGTTATTTTAGGCATATAAACTCTTATGTATTTTTAATTAATTTGAAAACAAAATGAAAATTTTGTCTTATGAATAACCATCATGAAAAAATATTGTTTTTTTCATAATTGAATCGTGCATTATTTGTGTATTGGATTGCTTAATTGCCTTCTCTCTAATATATCTCTGTTTTGTTTACTGTTATGACGAAATAATGCAATATTTAAAATTTAGTAGTTACAAAACTTTGTCCCGATTAAAATCTTAAAACCGACTGAATAAATTGAGCATTCAGTGATAATCGATGTCGAAATAAGCCCTTGGTAATAAACAGTCAGTTTGGATATAAATATGTTTATTGCCAAGAAATAACTAACAAATTTGTTTATATTATGTATGTACAAAGTATATGTATATTGCACGATCAGCCCTTCTGTATATTACTTTGGTTTTTTTATTGATTCAACAAATTTCGCTAACTCTAACTATAAAGGTTATATTTTCATATAAAAATATTCATTAATCTCGCAGATTTCTTAATTTAATGAAAAAATGTTAAAAGAAAAAGCGATATTAGCATATTAGCACTTTCTGTCGATCAGATCAATATTATTCGCAGCGTAATATTCGCTGGTAAAATCCGTCAGATCAACTTTTTTTGTAGAAAAACATGTTTTATTTATATAAAGTTTTTATTGTTAAACAACATATTTAATAAACTCGCAGATTTTTTAATTTCACGAAAAAATATTGTAAAACAAAAGAGATTTTAACACTTTTTGTCGATCAGTTCAATATATTCAAAGCGTATATTGATTCATATTGATCGTGCGGAAATTTTTTTTTGCTCAAAACCATTTTTTAACATGTTTATTTTAGATTTTCATTATTACAATGCATTAGTTTAGTGTCTCAAAGGTCTCCAAATGTAAAAAAAATATGCCAAATAACAAAAAAAGTTATATGATCATTTTTATCTCATCCAGTCAATCGTCATGTCATTGGTGTAACCCGAATTAAAGAAATAATGTAATTATGAATTATTAGATTTGCATTTTATAAAGTAATTTTAATGTTCTGTGGTATATTTCAGTAGTATAATTGTAATGTGTGTAGTTCTGTGGTATATTTTGAGTGTTCTGTGGTATTCTGTGGTAAAAAGACGCTCCGTACAATTAATACAGTAAAAGTTGCAAGAGTTTTGTCAAAGCAAGTGTGTCCTTTTACATACTTCATATTAGGGTATAAAATTGTACAGACGATTAATTCTCTGTCTTGAATAACGCACAGCATTACACAGGAATTATTTGGGTATTTTTAAAAAAAATATTTGTATTTGTGTTCTAGATGGATGTGTCCGGTGCATACACAATGCCAATACGAAATTACAGTATAATTTTGGGGTTTAGAAAATAGTATCTAAATTAAATTTACATTTGTGGCTTTTTACATTAGAAAACGATCATTTGTACTAAATTAAGACTTTAAACTGAATTATTGTATTCAATATTTATAATTAATCATTGTGTCCGTGTATCCGGCTACAAAATACATGCCAACTATTTTTTGCACCGGAACCTTGCCACTAATGTGGATAAAGTTTGTACGTTCTGCCCCTCTATTCTTGTTTTCCGCTTTTATTGCAAGAATAATAAAGATCGTATGGACAAGATCAAGAACACCTCCAACACACAGGCACTTGACGGGGACAAGTTGTCTCAGAAAAAAAACCTATATACCTTAATATAACACCATGTGTATATAGGGAAAAAAAAATCTGAGACAAGTGCCTGTGCTCCAACAAGTCAGAAAATGATATATATATATGTAGGACTCAAATCTATGGTGGATTCCGAATCTATGGCAAATTCCCAATCTATGGTAAATATTGACGTCACAAACGCCAAACAAATCACAAATCTATGGCAGTTTTTTGTTTTCTCCAAATCTATGGCAGATTTGGATATTCATTTAGGTACGTAATTTTCCGTCACAATTAAATAACGTCATGTAACGTCGAAGCCGCCGCTAACGGTGACGGTTTTGTTATATAGAAGCAGAAGTAAAAGAACGAAAAAGCCAGTTTTTCAAGGACCCTTATCCATAAATAAATTATATTTCAGAGTTGTGTTTGTTTCCGCTCCTTGTTTTCTTCTTCTCGTGTTCCTTGTGTTGCCCTCAGCCTTAAATTTTTTAAAAGAAAGCCACGTGTTTGAGGCAAGTCATTGTTAATTACAGGACTTAAATCGTCATCAGTCAAAAAAGATGTATATTATTTAACGCTCAAATAAATATAAGGTAAAAATTAAAACTGCTTTTTGTGTCTTTAATGCACGTGGTTAAATGAAGGGTCAAACATGTACCATGCACAGAGTAGGAAATGCTTAATCTTCCGGGGCACAAGATTTCAACCCTAAAGTCTGTGTTCATTTCACAAATGGTTATGACAATGCTTCCTTGTAGTACTCCTAATCCGTTTTTCGTACACTGGCTTTTACTTAAAAGCAGCTTTTTCGCTACCTTTGGACATTTATACATCAAAATCATTGGTCAGATATGTACGGACGCATAGCCAGAAATTAGTAGTACTTTTGCTAATTAATATTCATAATATGTAAATGAGAATTGTACCACGTGATAATAGTTTGAACTGGACTGGCTTGATATCATTAAAATCTTTAAAACACGGATATTATAAGTTGCCCGTCACAGAGTCCTTGTTTATAATCACTCTGATATTTCCGTAAAGTTGTCAGGCGGTCAAAATCAAAACAATGAACGCGAATTTAGTGAAATATTCTTGATGAATAATATTTTAAAAATTATATTCCAAAAATTAATATAAACTGATTTAAAAGATCTTCATCTTTTAGTATGTTTTCGTATTCAAAACAGAACTTATTGGTATTTCTTTTTAGTATTGCTCTTCAATTTGAGCTGGTCAAAAACAGACAACTCGGACTTCTTTTAAAATGAGTTTTACTGTGCGTATTGCTATGTGTTTCTTTTTTCTACATTGGCTAGAGGTATAGGGGGAGGGTTGAGATCTCACAAAACATGTTTAACCCCGCCGCATTTTGCGCCTGTCCCAAGTCAGGAGCCTCTGGCCTTTGTTAGTCTTGTATGTTTTTTAATATTAGTTCATTTATATGTTTTGGAGTTTAGTGTGACGTCCATTTTCACTGAACTAGTACACACTTTTATCAATGGGCCAGCTGAGGACCACCTCCGGGTGCGGGATTTTCTCGCTGCATTGAAGACCCATTGGTGGCCTTCGGCTGTTGTCTGCTCTTTGGTCGGGTTGTTGTCTCTCAGTTTGACATATTCCCCATTTCCATTCTCAATTTTAACTGAAGATATGAAATTTTGCCAGTCACATCATCTATCCATCTGTTTTATTGGATATGCAAATTTTCTTAAATACTCATTTTGTCTTTTCATTTCTTAATATGGATTATTAGTATTTGAGAAACAAAACAAATTCTTGCATCTTTGCGGAATATGAATTTGAATCAGGGAAAACAAAGATAACATACCCAAGGCAAAAGTACAATGATCAATTGGCAAAGATTAAACTTTCAAAATCAGAAAATAAGGCAACTATAGACTATTACAATTTAAAATGGTATGACAATTTTTTACCATTGAAGGTTTGAAAGACTGAGAATGATGAGGGAAATTTCAAAGTGTATGTTTTTCTAGAGGAACTGTATGGTATTTTGGGGAAAACACATAAAGAAATATGTCAACTCAGCCTATTATTGTAGACCGTAGAATTAAACAACCTAATAATGGCTTTGCAAACATTTTCTATGATTCCACTGTACCATTTCTTTCATTTTGTAAAAATTGTAACACAATAAAATGTTCATAGGGAAGGGAGTAGTAGTAAAACCCGTTTTGCAGTAAAGGACAGGTTGATTTAATCGATTTCCAATCAAAGTGAGATGTAAACTATATTTTCTTATGGTGTACCAAGATAACCTAAATATATTTCTAGAGCTCTTACGTCAAAAAGTGCTTCAAAGGTGGCTTCTAATTTAGTTTATGTTTTAACAATATTTGGTGTACCACATAAACAGCAAAGTGACATAGGTCGTATATTTACAGCTTTGGTTATAACAGAATTAATGCTAATGTAGCCATAACTAGTTATTGTTCACGGGAAGCCAACACATCCCCAATCACAGGGTAGTATTGAGTGATCAAACCGAAATATGCATGACATGCTTACTGCATGGATCAGGAACAACTAATTAACAGTGGTCAATTGGAATCAAATTCGTTCATATACAAAAAAATTCTGCTCTACCCAAAATTGAACGATCACCAGGTACAAATGATAGAAAAAATTGAAACTGTGAAATAGTCTGTGCTATAGCTCCGCGCCACTTGGTAACAAATAAATTTCAATACAATTTTCTATCAATATAAAAATAAGGAGATGTAAAACGATTGCCAATGAGACAACTATCCAACAAGTTTACATATATTTTAAGAGGTTTATTCAATAAGTTTTAACGTCAATATTTTACACATGATTTTATTTCATGTAATTGACATTCAAACTTCAGTTCTTATGATCTTATTATGTACAAAATGTATTTTAACTTTGAATAAATTTCTTTTTATTTACTCTCATTTTTATTTTAGGCATTAACATTAATGCCTGGACATAATTTTCAGGCTTTAAGTTTAAATCCTAAGATTTAAGAGTAATGCCTAACATTATTTAGGCAATAGACTAACTGCCTAGGCATTAGCTTATTGCCTAGGATTTAAGCTTAATGCCTTATTTCACTTATTGCCGCTAACATATATATTTTGAACATTTCCCTTCATTTAGTAGCAAAATTCAGTATCCTTTATACAATTTAACAGGTAAAATACAGGTAAAAAATATGACTACAAGTAGACCTTTTCAACAATTGTCTACACCTACAGTTGAGAACGACTACGACAAGTGAGATATGAAGGGTCGTCTCAAAAATGAAATTAAAAAAAGATATTTATTATAGATCGCATATGATTATTTTGATTGCCAATGAGAACTTTCCAACAAAACGTGTATAAAAGCATTTGTTGTATACCGCACCTTATTTTGTTTATTAAGTATTTGCTTACCAAAATTAAACTTATTTGTGATTGACTTTGAAGATAAGAAGGACTTCATTGTTTCATTTCTGTTAGACGTCGAGTCGGAAAACGAAAAAAAAACCAAACAAACAAAAAACAGACCTGTATTTTGTAGTAGATTGTTTAATTAATCATTGTTTTATGTCTGTCGACTAGGGCGGTACAAAGTAACACGATTTTACAATGTCTGTTCATCTTGGCATCGGATGCCTCAATGATACTAATGACTTTATATTTCTTTTTAATTCACAAATTTAATGTTCAGCTTGAAATTGATATGAGCGACAATGCAAGTTTAATTTCTTCTCTTTCTCTTTAAATTATTCGGCTTACTGTGCCGTTGTTAGACCTGGTCCCCGGCAACCAGATGCCGTAGCTGACCAGAGAGAGGGGAGGAAGCTGATGAATTGCCTCGCCCTAAAGAACTTCACGTGGTTATCAGCTGCAGTACAACAAATTCATAACAGAATAGATACCAAGATTTTGAAAGGCCCTTAGTGTCTCTTCTGATTCAAATCGTTATGTTTTGTTTCCGTTTTCTTGCTATTCTTATGACTTCCGCAGAAGGGAATAAAATCACACAGTGCAACATATAAAACAGACAAAACTAATATAATTGGATCTAGACCTCCCCTATGTATGGTCAGAAATGAAATTTATAAACCACTATGCGGGAAAAAAAAGGATAAAAGAGTAGAAAAACCAAAGCTATGTCCTGAAAAGGGGCTAGGTGAGCAGTTTTCGCTCCTTGCAAAACACACGAAGGTCATTTTCGGGAAACAGGGAAAGGAATCTACGACAAAAGCACACGTTATGTTGCATTTCGGGACACGGGCAACCTATAACGGCCAATCAGTTCAAAAAGACAGTGCAATGACAACAAGCTCTGTTGAGATATAAATATCATAGGCATCACTGGAGACACAATACTTGTGAAAATGCGCATGTGGCGCGGACTTGAAAAAATGGTGCCGTAGCTGATTCCAATTCATTAAGGAAACACATGATCTTTAACATGGTATCTTGAAGCGGAGTAGTCCTACGTTTCTAAATTATCGATATACCCATTTCCGTTTATCTTTACCCCAGTAGGCGTTTACCCCTCCCAAAACTGAATGTGCTCAACAAGTGACGTGAAGATCGGTTGAGAAACACAACTCTAGCAGACGGACGGACAGTCCTGTTACAATATAAAAATAAGGAGATGTGATATGATTGCCAATGAGACAACTATCCACCAAAGTTGTAATGATGTGAATCTAAGCAATTATAGGCAACTGTAAGGCCTTCAACAATGAGAAAAACCCATACCGTATAGACGGATATAAAAGTATGAAACAATTCAATTGAGAAAACTAAAAGCCTAATCTATATCAAAACAATTTAAGAAAAAACAAATATGACAGACACGAACGAACGACAACCACTTAACTATAGGCTCCTAACATGGGACAAGCAAATAAAGAATGTGGCAGAGTTGAATATTTTTGTGAGCGCTAAACCCTCCCCTAACCTGGGACAATGGTATAACAACACAACATATGAACCAGCTATAAATATGTTCCTCCTTCAAATTTCATTAATAGCATTACAAAAACAAATTTATCGCTATTGGAACAAT
Source organism: Mytilus californianus (assembly GCF_021869535.1). NCBI lineage: Eukaryota > Metazoa > Mollusca > Bivalvia > Mytilida > Mytilidae > Mytilus > Mytilus californianus. The sequence goes on along the minus strand of NW_026262581.1, from coordinate 94,429,307 downwards.
CTGCGTTGACAGACACGCTTATTCAAAGGAACGACCATTTAACTTCAAAAGGGGGGGGGTTTGGGGGGGGGGGGGGGGGTATGGTTTTTTCCTAACAAAATATTCTGAACCCCAATTTGATGAGAGAAAAAAATACTGTGATCAACCAGTTGAAAAAAAAAATTCTGAATCCAGCAATTCCTCCTACCATATAGTGTTAAATTTTGAAAAAAGTAATTTGATAGATAGCGTCTAAAAACTAAATAAAAACATAACACCCCCCTTTAAAGTTAAATGGCTGATCCCTAAATACTCACATGAATTTTAACAAGAAACAAACTTAAAAAGGCAGATAACAATGTGAAGTAATTACAAACTATTTCCTTGAAAGTTTAATCATTTCAACATAAAATGTTGTATAAATACAATATTAAGAAAAGAGAAAGGTATAATTTATATTTGTTTGGAATATGTTCTTTCGTCAAAATATTGCAAAATCAATAAATCGATGTTGTAAACGTAAAACTTTTCATGAATTATTTTTAATATTGAGACGACCCCTCCATTTTACCTGTAAACTGTAGGTGTCATTAGTCGGTGTCGAGAGTTGTTGAAAAGGTCTATTCAGAAATAACACGAATAAACTACAATTGTTAAAACAACAAAACACTTTATGTTTTTATAAACCTGCAATTAAATGTAGGCAGTCCAGGATGATACCAAAAGACAGATCACGGTAACAGAGACATATAATACTGTCTCTGATGGTAAGCATCAAAATTATAAGTGTTTTTCGCCCCAAACTGACATATGATGTGGACAAATCTGACCGGGCAGTGTCGTTACAAGTGGTTCGACTGACTGTACGTGTATTCTAACAACATCAGCACCAACTTAATTAGAATATATAGATCTCTGATTTGGTTATGCTCATTCGACGAGTACCTCGCTAATTTAGTCCGGCGAATGAGTTTCAGGAGTCAAAACTCGCATTACTAAAGAATTGTTCGGTGGAAAATACTCTGTATAATGTAGATCGTTTTGTTTGAATCTAGTGATTGTCATATGACAAAACTGTCTCGTTAATTCGAAATTTCATGTACATTTGTGATGAAATTAAACGTTTTGGTCAAATAAACTTATAATTTCTTTATCCCTGCTATAAAAGGTTTTTTTAGTGCGTAAGTTATCACGTTCATATAAATTCGTATTGTCAAGTAAACACGCGTATGTCGAACCGACTGAGAATGTAAACTCCATAAGAAGACGCCAACAAAATCATAACAATCAAGTATGAATAAATGCATGGGTAGGTATTATTAGAAAATCTGGATTGCCGTTTACTAAAACTTATATAAAGTTAGAAAATATGGAATAAAGGGAAATCTTATTAACTGTATCAAAAATCATCTATCCGAAAGGCAACAAAGGGTGGACATAAATGGCTATGTTTCGTACTGGAAGACAGTGAACGCTAATTTCCCCAAGGATCTATTTCAGGTCCTTTCTTATTTCTATTGTTTGTCAATGGCACAGTTGATTTGTTGATACAAACAATATCAAACTGTTTGCAGATGACACTTGCTTGTAATGTATCGTTGATGAGGAAATATCTGTAGCCGAGTCTCTAAATGATGATCTAGAATCCTTAAGTCACTGGTCTCCTGACTAAAGTGTAACATTTAATGCTGCCAATATCAAATCTATGCTATTTACCAGGAAAAAAAAGTCAGCAATGATGTCACACCATTGTATATGAAAATCATTCTATAAGAAAATTTGTCTGAGCATAAACACTTTGGCCTTACCTTTTTCATCTAATCCCAAGTGGACTGATCATTAGAGAAATATATACTGTCTGTAAGAGCATTTATTTCATGAGATATCTAAAAAAAAATTGACAAAGATTTTTTTTGAGAAAAAAAAAATTGGATTTATAAGTATAAAAATAAGGTTGACAATGAGACAACTATCCACCAAAGTTTAAATGAAGTGGATGTAGTCATTTATGGACAACCGTACGGACTTCAGCAATGAAAAAAACCTCTACCGTATAGTCGGCTATAAAAGTCTCCGACATGAAAAATGTGAAACAATACAATTGAGAAAACTAACGGCCTAATTTATAACCAAGCAATATACGAAAAACAAATATGACAGAAATGAACCACCGACAACAACTGACTTGCAGGCTCCTGGCTTGGGACAGGCACATAAAGAATGTGGCGGGGTTAAACATGTCTGTTAGCGCTCAACCCTCCCCTAACCTGGGACAGTGGTGTCACAGCACAACATAAGATCAAACTGTAAAAATCAATTGCAATTGGCTTTACTCACAGATCGGTACGAGGCACAAAAACAACTAACATAAAAACAACAGACACAAAGAACCGAAATAAGATAACTCGCAGCTACTGAAAGCTAGTTCAAAGCCAATAACAACTAACAAATAATATAAATCATGTTCTCCCAGACCTGAGTATCAATAAGACCCATTTGAGTATATGGGAATGTTATTTGAGATAATTATAGACAGGAAGAAACTTATCGGGTCAGTTCAAAAAGATGCTGCTCGAATAATTACTGGTCTAAGAAAATGAAAAATTATACAAAGAAGTTGAATGGTATTCCCTACAGAGTAGATGACAAAAAATATCATTAATTCATATAGGGTCTTATCTAGAGAGATCCAAGAATACATAGTTACAGAGGTAACATCATTTAAAAATACGAGTGTAGTCAGTACAGTACCATTTGTCTTTAAACCGTGAAACTTTACAGATTGTGCATTGAAACTGTGTGCAAGTGCAAATTAAGACTAATCTTTACAAGGCCGTTATAGTAATTATCTAGTCTAAAATAGATTTTCTGCTCTTTGGTCGGGTTGTTGTCTCTTTGACACATTCCCCATTTCCATTCTCAATCTTATTTTGAAAACGATTAAATCACAGTTATTGATAAAGCGTCATTCTTTAACATTGAAGACTGTGTTGCGAATATGGTGTTAGTGTAGTATCGTGGGTACCAGTGGTGTTTCGTATACCTTTCTTAGTAAAATATTTAGTGAAAATAAAAATATTTCAAAACTATATATAGAACAAATCTCTTTTTATTTGGTAAATGGGAAATCAAGATAAAGAAATTTTGACAAATCTGTCCAATAAAGGGTCCAGAGTATTTCTGTATCTTCTGTTTGTCGGGCAAAAGCCCTGAGGTTAAAGCGATATAAACCCCTACATAAATCTAAAACCTAAACATTTGTTTTTAATAGTACTAATAATTGTAACAATAGTACAAGACCACTTATCAGCCCATGATAAAAATCATCCCTCGAGCCTGTCGGCTCTCGGGCTGATATCATGACCTAGGGCTGATAAGGGGTCTGATATGAAAAATGTCATGTTATAATCTATATTTCTATATCACACACCGTATCAACCCTCAACCCAGTGGCGGATCCAGAAATTTTCATAAGTGGGGGCCCACTGACTGCCTAAGAGGGGGCCCGCTCCAGTTATGCTTCAGTGATTCCCTATATAATCAACCAAATTTTTGTCACAAAAGGGGGGGCCCGGGCCCCCTGAAAAACCCTCTAAATCCGCCTTTGCTTGAACCAATATGATCCCTCGAGCAGATCTCTTGGGATTATATTGATGTCTCAGGTTGATACGGATGTGATATTGAAAAAGCCATATAATATTATCTATTTATCATATACTTAGAGTAAATAACTTTTACTTTTTACAGTATGATAATAGCATTAAATTTACGGTAATTCCATGTTATTCGAAATGGTGCTTAGTGGGCTGATATTATAAGTTATATGGTTCGCTACTGACCCCCTACGGATCCATAGAGGGTTAGTAAAATCCATAGGGGGTGAGGCCGAAGGCCGAATCTCCTATGAATTTTACTCACCCTCTATGGTCCGTAGGGGGTCAGTAGTGAACCGTATAACGAATTTATCGCACGCGGGACTTTTCCTGTCGCGTTTTGTAGAACAAAACAATGAAATACAACAACATCAATAGATGATGTCACCATTAACAGAAGACGTGAAGTCATGAACCCCATATGAAATTTACTAACCCCCCAGTACGGATCCATAGGGGGTCACCACGTGACGGCGTTAAACCAATCACAACGTCATAATTTATCCGCGGTGCGATAAGAAAAGTTTATCAACTGCTTCATGCCTTTCCGTAACGTTATCGCATCTCGACGTCACTCCGCAAATTGAAAACATAACAAAGTTGGATTAGAAAAAAAAAATACAAGGAAACAGGAAAATACATATTGAAAAATGCAAAAAAAAAAAAAAATGAAGGCTCTATGAACCTATGAATTCATATAAGATTTTGAACTTCTACTTGAGAACCACCTAAAAGGATCAATATATTCAACTGTTATTTTTCTCCATTGTTGAAGCATATGATAAAAGGATCATAACATGTCATTTTCATATCAGATGTATTATCAGCCCTTGGTCAATATCAGCCTTCGGCTCTTGGGCTGATATTGAACCTTGGGCTGATTATTAATACATGATCTGATATGAAAAATGCCATGTAATAATCTGATAGTATCAACCTCATCAAAAGTCAATAATTATATAATATTACTAGTTTCCACTGGAACACATATTACAGTATTTGTTCCCAACGGAATAAAGCTCATAGCATATTTGTTCCAACAGGAACAGATATTATGACATTGTTTATAACAAAGTTTCCAGGCCGCGGAACTTCTGTTCGGCGGAACAAATATACGCTGACAGTTGTACCCAAATTGCACGTATTTTGACAGATTTTGCATGTTATGCATTTTGTATGAAAAGACTGAACTCTGAGGAAAAGAATGTATGTGGCATATTTCAATTTCTCATTTTTAAAGGTAGACTTTCAGTTGTGGACGTCGCATGTACAACGCTCAACGTTTCGGTAAATTTTACTTTTTTCACTGGAGCCTTCCTTAGCCCTATAACATATGACCTCGGGTGCATCATTTTCCATTTTTATTTATTTATTTTATTTTCTATTTACTATTTTTTGTTTTTATTATACCCAAGGATTTGTATCACTATACAAATCCTTGCTATACCGTATGCAAACTTCATCTGCTGTTATAAAAGACATATTGTATTATATGTCTCTGCTGATGTATAATGTGACCGTATTGTGTAATATTTAAGTGTATTAAGCTATGTTGAAAGACGTGTATAATGGCATATAATCATGAAAATTACGAATTGTTTAGTCTTTAAGAAAACCTATAAGACTTCCTTTGTTGTTTTTGCAAAATGGATACTCGGTGCAATGTGTGTATTGTGACAGAGATATGAAACTGTAAGTGTATATGTCTACAACTGGACACCATCGAACGTCAGTTTTTACAAACCCTACAAAGCAGACAGCAAATTTAACATATCTCACATTGAGCTAGTATTAATCAGAGACATATAATACATTATATATCTCTGTATTAATGTAACGGGAGATAACTCTTACTGTCTATGTAAATTGTTGCGGATAACAAAAAACACACACCACAGCATATTAGTACCAACACACTTATCATTGACAGATATTTCTGTTATTTATTTGTTTATGCGTTGGTTCAATTCGTGACAGTTTCTATAATGTTGTTCCCAGTGAATTTGTAATACACACATCCCGACTATAACTTTATCCAATCAAATTAAAGAATTTTATTTACCGCTGTCTAGAATCAATTTGCTATATTTAGCAAAAAGAAGAAGATATGCTATGAAAAAGTGAAATTGGCTTCAATATAGGTGATTGCAAGTAAATTTTCTCAAGCAAACACGTCACATATATTTCAAAAGACACCATTTATGTCAACAATAAGGTCTTACCGAATGCAGCTTAAGAATGTTGATGGAAATGCATGTATAATTACCCTTGTTTATTTGGGTTATCGAATGTCGGTTTTCACAAGCCAAGTCCGACTAGTGCTGCTTGTTGTTGTATAAATGTATTGCATGCAATAATGTATTAAACAGAAAAATGACATTGTTTATCCAGACGTGCCATCATCGTTTATGATTACTTGTGAGCAAACCTCGTACATTCATGACATTTGGAGTACTAATTTTGGTGTTGACGTTATGTTTGATGTTCACAGTCATTTTTACACTCTATCGGAATTTCAACATATTAATTTCATTGTTAGCAACACAAATTTCAGCAGTTTTATATTGTATCATTTTAATCCTAGGATTGAAAAATGTGATAAAAAATATCAAGTTTGAAATACGCTTTATCACTATTTATTTGTCCAAAATTAATGGCAATCACAAATGTTCCCGTTAAAAGTTTCACTTCATATGAGAAAATGTCTGACACATCAGTGCAAATGTGATTTTTGTATGACATCAATAGTCATGATAGTTCAAATCTTGAAAAATTTTGGTTCTGGTGTCCCAGATTCTGAAAAAGCGATAAGGTCTATTGAATATCAGTAATACACCTCATCAACATTTGTTCCAACCTGAATAAGTTCTGAAATTACACATCTTTTTCATGACGGGTCAAATCTAACTCTTAGGCCTGTTTAAACAATGTATTGTGCATCAAATTTTCTTATGTCTGGAACCATCTTAAACAATTCAAACAAAGCAATTTTTATGACTTTTATTGTCTTTAAAAAAATTGGTTTACTAACTATCATAATTTTAAACTGTTTCTTTTCTTATCTTTTTCCTCTTTAGCTATTTGAATGATGACCTTTGTTTTGACAACACTTGATCCCAACAGGAAGTTGTTTAAGCAACTGTTTTTTTCAAGATTGGACTTAATAACAATAAATAACAATAAGGTCTATACCAGTGTTGGTCACATGTACAATGTATGAAACTCCGGATAGGAAAAACAAAGTTCCAGGTTTCATATATTTCCTATAGTTGGCAGTGGTTCTTTTGCAGGTCATTTTAATAGACTTTCAGTTGTTGGCAGTAATCTGAAAAAATGTCAACTAGAGTCATTTTATTGTGTGGATCTAGATATTACCAATTCAATAGGACATAATTTTCTCTTATTGTTTTTTTGGTTACATACAATATTGGCATAAGGTCTTTCTGACCCAAAAACAATCGGCCTCCAGACAGTTGATTCAGCCTAAGTAGATTTGGCCCCATTTTAAAAACATGCTTTAAAAGGCACTGCACTGGCCTCCAAAAAGTTGTATCCAAAATAAGTTGCCAGCATCAAATTATTTTTAAGTCCGTTTCAAAATATTTGCACCAAGTTTGATGGATCCCCCTTTTTTTTAACTTCAAATGCAGGCACGACAGAACATTGAGGTATGTTTATATTGAAAGCAGAAGTGATACCTTTTAACTTTAAAGAAACACCAAAACTATTAATTTTGTTACATAAATATTTAAACATCAGGCATATTTATTTGACTATGTTTTTTTTTTATAAGATTAGATTATGAAACTTCTACTTCCTTGGGTTTAATGCAGTAGTTATTTTCAGTTGTCCTTAGAAATTGACCCTATGATCAACCGGTGCATGTTTTGGTCAATCAGATAATAATTTTTTTACACAACAATTGAAGTCTAATAATTATTTAATAATCAAAGGAAATGGAAGCCCTAAATAAATGAATCTGTACATGTGATTATCAGCGCATGCTTGATTACAGACAACATAGTTTACCTGTACTGGTCTCTTTATGTCAATTTTATTACAATTACAGCATAACATGAAAATGATGACTACAATTGCAGCATAACATGAAAATGATGACTACATATACAGCATAACATGAAAATGATGACTACAATTACAGCATAACATGAAAATGATGACTACAATTGCAGCATAACATGAAAATGATGACTACAATAACAGCATAACATGAAAATGATGACTACATATACAGCATAACATGAAAATGATGACTACAATTGCAGCATAACATGAAAATGATGACTTCAATTGCAACATAACATGAAAATGATGACTTCAATTGCAACATAACATGAAAATGATGACTTCAATAGCAACATAACATGAAAATGATGACTTCAATTGCAACATAACATGAAAATGATGACTACAATTGCAACATAACATGAAAATGATGACTTCAATTGCAACATAACATGAAAATGATGACTTCAATTGCAACATAACATGAAAATGATGACTTCAATTGCAACATAACATGAAAATGATGACTTCAATTGCAACATAACATGAAAATGATGACTACAATTGCAACAGAACATGAAAATTATGACATGGGGAAAAAAGTGGTGCCGAAATATCCTAAGCAGCCATATTTTGTTGCCAGATGATGTTAAATACTTTGTTTTGCGACATTTGCAAAGCCCATCCCATTCTTGGCATAAATATAATATACATCATAAACAAAAATGTAGAAACTTATAAAGTTGTGAGTGGAATATGGGATGATGCACATGACACAACCCAGAAACATGATGGGCTGTTTTCTGCTCTTTGGTCGGGTTGTTGTCTCTGACACATTCCCCATTTCCATTTCTCAATTTTACTTAATGTTCGATAGGTATAATAAGATATGTTGTATTCATGGTGCTTTATTGCTGTTCTATTCGAACAATTACTGAAAAATTGCAACAATATATAGCATTGATTTAAGTAGTACTTTGTTCTATTTACTAATATTTGGACATTACCTCTGCATGTGCTCTCAAAGATTAATAGATTACATTTGCCTCCAACAATTTTTACTGTTTATTTTTTCAGATGAATTACGAGAAAAGAGAATGTTCAGCTGTGGGTTCTTCCCCATAAAAGAGAAATTGCAGAAGGTAAGTGTGATCATAAAAAAATGGATCTTCCCCGTTAGTACAGTAATTTATCTGTGTTTCTGGAATTAATTTATTAAACCAATTTTCTTTATGATTAACTGTATAGTAACCTGTTAAAGTGCATGCTACATTTAGGACAATTTGGAAAGATATTGCCCCTTAATGTTTTTTTATTATTTTGAAAATTAATATAGGTAGACAGAAACTATAAAAAAATCAAAGATGATCACTGATACAACATCTACACAAAACCAATATCACTGAAACAATGACCAATTACAGAAAGTACCATCCTTAATAGCGATTTAAGCATTTTTGCCTATCTTATGGTTTTTTTTTTCATTGTTTAAAGCCATACAGTTGCCTATTATTGCTTATATTCCCTTCATTTGAATTTTGGTGGATAATTGTCTCATTGGCAATCATACCACATCTCCTTATTTTTATATTGAAAACTTCCATAGATAATAGACAGAAAACAGATGATCAATACAAGATCAAGAAAGATAGTACTTTGACGGAAACTATCAATTAACTCCTTAGAGCTTTTGCCCTTATACAATGATAATTCTTTTACCAATTTCTCCATTTCTTCCTATTAGTTTGAAAACTTTTCTTCTTGTGTTATTAGATAAATATAAGTATGGTTTGTTCTTGCCAGGTGAACAATTAGGGGTCCTTGGAGCCTCTTGTTTCACAGAAATCTCTTTGTAGTCAGCTATATTCAGCTATTGCAATTTAAGTCATCTCTTTGTTTACAACAGTCAATATGCGTTTAATTCTACTGTGCATATTCAAAAGGCTTTTTTTTTTTTCACAATACCAGTTGCTAAAATGTTTTACCCAATTGCAGTTTGAAATTCACCTTAACAAACTTATCACCTTGTTAACATTTTAGCTCATTGCTTCAGTGAAGGTTGTTATTTGAAGCAAGTGCACTGAATTAAAATTATTTAAACCATCCAATTCCAGTGATTGACTGTCTGTGTCGAGAGAATGCACAAATTTGAACTACTCCTTTTAATATAAAAGGGACACTGGCTTAAAAAAGTTTGACTTGGATATTATATGAAATAATGACATTTTATAAGTAATTAGTACATTGTTTTGTTTGCCAATGAATTATTGCTTTGTTTTCTACTGTACAAGATGTTACTGTTTACTTGTAATTTAAATATACATTATTACTAATCCGCTGATAGTAAAGGGAAATAATTTACATTCAGTCATTGTATATATTTTACAGCAGAATCTTTATGTTATGTACACCTATGATTATGTCCCTTTAATATATGTATCATGTGATTGGATTTTTTCTCTTAAAAATTTTACTCATCTAACAAATACATTTCTGTGTTCTTTCAGACCACTTGATAATAAGTTGCATTGATAACAACCATGGAAATAATGTTTAACAAATTACTTATAAAATGTCATCATGGTTTTGATAGATAAAGTCATACTTTTTTAGACTGCAAATTGATAAAAAGTTTTTAGCAATTGATATTGTGAAAAGACAAAGCTTTTCAAATATGCAGAGTTACATAATTAAAAAATTACATAAACATACTTTTCTTGTAAAATACAGAGTACTTTTCAATGTTTTAAGTGATTTTTGAGTAAAGTATGCTGTGATTAAAAATTGTAAAATAAATCTCTAAAAAAACACTGACAAGCTGAGGTATATTTTTTATGCCCCCGCCGTAGCGGTGGGGGCATTAAGTTTTACCCTTGTACGCCTGTACGTCCCAAAATTGGTTTCCGTTCTCTAACTTGAGTTTGCCTCAACCAAATGTTATGAAACTTATACACAATGCTTATTACCAGAAAACACAGATCAAGTTTGAATTTTGGTGGCGTCACTTTAACTGTTCTAGAGTTATGCCCCTTTATAAATGGAAAAATTGCAAAATTTTAGTTTCCATTCTCTAACTTAAGTTTGCCTCATCCAAATGTTATGAGACTTATACACAATGCTTATTACCACAAAACACAGATCAAGTTTGAATTTTGGTGGTGTCACTTTAACCGTTCTAGAGTTATGCCCCTTTGTAAATGGAAAAATTGCAAAATTTTAGTTTCCGTTCTCTAACAAGTTTGCCTCAACCAAATGTTATGAAACTTATACACAATGCTTATTACCACAAAAGACAGATCAAATTTGAATTTTGGTGGCGTCACTTTAACTGTTCTAGAGTTATGCCCCTTTATAAATGGAAAAATTGCTAAATTTTTATTTTCTTCTAAATATCAAGTTATTTTTAAAATTGGAGTTATCTTCCTTTGTCCATGATTGTGGTTGAATCAACTACAATCAATGCTTATACAATGCAATGTTTAATTTTGACTTCCACTGATAAAACACAGATCGAGTTGAATTTGGGTAGTGTCACTTTAACCATTATTGAGTTATGCCCCTTTATAAATCGAAAAATTGCAAAATTTTTAGTTTCCATTCTGTAACTTAAGTTTGCCCCAACCAAACATTATGTAACCTATACACAATATTCATTACCACAAAACTAAGATCAAGTACAAATTTTTTGTTTCCGTTTTCTAACTTTAGTTTGTTACCATTCTTGAGTTATGTCCCTTTATAAACATAAAAATTCATCACTTTTCGTCCCTCGTCCGTCGTCATCGTCCGTTAACTTTACAAAAATCTTCTCCTCTGAAACTACTAGGCCAAATTTAACCAAACTTGGCCACAATCATCATTAGGGTATCTAGTTTAAAAAATGTGTCCGATGACCCCGCCTGCCAACCAAGATGGCCCCCATGGCTTAAAATAGAACATAGGGGTAAAATGTAGATTTTGGCTTATATCTCTGAAACCAAAGCATTTAGAGCAAATCTGACATGGGGGTAAAATTGTTTATCAGGTCAAGATCTATCTGCCCTGAAATTTTCAGATGAATCGGACAACCCGTTGTTGGGTTGCTGACCCTGAATTGGTAATTTTAAGGAAATTTTGCCGTTTTTGGTTATTATCTTGAATATTATTATAGATAGAGATAAACTGTAAACAGCAATAATGTTCAGCAAAGTAAGATCTACAAATAAGTCAACTTGACCAAAATGGTCAGTTGACCCCTTAAGGAGTTATTGCCCTTTATAGTCAATTTTTAACCATTTTTCGTAAATTTTTGTAATCTTTTACAAAAATCTTCTCCTCTGAAACTTCTAAGACAAATTTAACCAAACTTGTCTACAATCATCATTAGGGTATCTAGTTTAAAAAATGTGTCCGATGACCCCGCCCGCGAACCAAGATGGCCGACATGGCTAAAAAATAGTACATAGGGTAAAATGCAGTTTTTGGCTCATATCTGAAACCAAAGCATTTAGAGCAAATCTGATGAGGATAAAATTGTTCATTAGGTCAAGATCTATCTGCCCTGAAATTTTCAGATAGAGATAAACTGTAAACAGCAATAATGTACAGCAAAGTTAGATCTACAAATAAGGCAAGATGACCAAAATTGTCAATTGACCCCTTAAGGAGTTATTGCCCTTTATAGTCAATTTTTTACAATTTTCATAAATTTTGTAAATTTTTGTAAATTTTGACAAAGTATTTTCCACTGTAACTACCGGGCCAAGTTCATTATAGATAGAGATAACAGTAAGGAGCAAGAATGTTCAGTAAAGTAAGATCTACAAACACATCACCATCACCAAAACACAATTTTGTCATGAATCCATCTGTGTCCTTTGTTTAATATGCACATAGACCAAGGTGAGCGACACAGGCTCTTTAGAGCCTCTAGTTCAGTTCTTTGACCACATTCATTTTGTGTCACAAACCTATGCTGTGTCAAATATTCAATCACAATCCAAATTCAGAGCTGTTTTAAGCTTTAATGTAGTGTCCATACTTGCTCAACTGTTCAGGGTTCGACCTATGCAGGAAATCCGGTTTGCTGTCACTCTGACAGCCTCTTGTTTGTTTTTTGTTTTATATTTTTTGTGTCTGGAACATAATTTTTTCTCCTTTGACATAGGCTTTAACAAATGAGTAAGGCACCACAATATGATGTATCATATACAAATTACCCTTGATTTAGTGAACGCGGTTAAAGGTTAACTACAAAATTAAATGTTCAAGAAAGGACAAGTTTCTATAGCTTTGTAAACAAAACTGGTTAAAACAACGAAATCAGGTATGGTACTTCCTCAATCCAGGAAAATTTGAACCTACAAATAATAAATAAATCAACTGTATTTGAAAAAGTATACTTTGTACAAGAACAACCCGAAAATATTTTATCATAATATGTATAACGTAGATATACTTTAGAGCATAGAAGCCAAAGGATGGGGGCAATTGCTGTTTCCCCCCCCTCTTTGGTAAAATTATTGAAAAATCATGTCATATGAAAATAAGAAGATGTGGTATAATTGCCAATGAGACAACTCTCTCCACCAGAAACCAAATGACATAGAAGTAAACAGCTTGCTATTTATGCTTAATATAAATTTTAATCATATTACATCACACTGAATTTTCTTTTTCATTACAGGGTAAAAGATAGTATGGGCTAGGTAAATTTGAATTGTTAGACTTAAATCAGGATGAGGACTTACAAGGAACCAAAGAGAATTGACAAAGCTAGGTCAAGAGAGCCTGGACTAGTTACTCATGATGAAGGCATTTCTAAATTGTCAGCCTTGTCAGTACAAGTTGAAGAAGAAACTATTGAGAACTCTTCTGACAAGGAGGAAGAAATGATAGAGGATAATGACTCTGGAGTTCAGGAAAATCATATTGATGATGAAGAACCTGAATTTGACAATGAAAAAATTGAGGAAAATAAAAATGATAAAGATGAGAATCATGAAAAAATGGAGGATGTTAACGTAGGAATTAGTGCAAAGAAAAAGACTCCACCTAAAAAATCAAAGAAAGTTGTAGAGAATAATCTACTTCACAATGAAGACATTGATGATATTAGAAAATGTGAACCAGAAGGAGAAAAAAGAAAACAAGAACCACCTTCAAAGGCAAAGAAAACAACCACTGTAAAGGAAGCAAAAAGGAGAAAAATGTCAGACAAGAAAAATGATAAGAGTCAAGCAAGTAAAGATGTCCTAAATAATTGTGTTGTTGATTTGGGAAGTAAAGAAAAAATTTCACCAAAATCGAAGAATAAATCGAGATCAACAAAATCAAAACAAAAATCCAATACGACAGATGACACTGATATTGATGAATCACATAAAGAAGACTCAGAAAAGTCAAGTAGTTTTAACACATCTGACAGTCTAAATGTTTCTCCTCGTTCTTCAAAACGGACTCCTGTTAAAAATCGTAAATATCAAAGTGATGAAGAACTTGACCCAGCTAAGGAAGAAGCAGATAGTTCTGGTAAGAAGAAAAGATCTCGTTCAAAATCGCCACGTTGTTCTACCCCAAAGAAGCGCAAACTGAACTTTGATGAAAATGAATTCATGAATATAAAAGATGATGATTTTGTAATTGAAAAGAATGACAAAGATATAGATTCTGTCACAAATGAATCAACTGATAATAATAAAGGTAAAAAGGTTGTGAAATCTCGTAAAAATAAATCTTTGATAAAAGAAGATATAATATTAAAACCAAAAGCTGTCAAGAAGAAAGCAAAGCTTTCTCAAAGTGAAATAAAAACCTCAGTAGATGATGCTACTGATAAAAATGAAAGTGTTGAGAAGGTGAAGGATGAATCTTTGTCAATAGAGGAGTCTTGTGATTTGAAAGAAAGTACTTTTGTAAAAGTAAAAAAAAAGAAAATAAGAAAGAAAAAAACAGTTGAAAACAGAGAAAATATTGATAGTGCTGAAATTAAGTCCGATAAGATAGAAGTTAAATCTGAAAGTGCAGATAATATACATGTTAACAATGAAGATATTACAAAAACTGAAAAGGAAAATGATATTAAACATAACAGTGAAAAACCTAATTGTAATAATCAAGGTAATAATGACGGAAAAAGTGAAAAACCAATAGACAATGAGAAAGGAGAGAAAAAAGAAAAAAGGAAAATGAAACCATTAGAAGAGATTGTCTGCACTTATTGTAAAAAAGTTTCAGTTGGAAAGGCAGCTAATACAAGACATTTGAAAAAATGCTTTGTTTATCAAGCAAAATTGGAAATGCAAAGACAAGAAAATGAGAATACAGAATTGGAAGCAACTGATGACACAAAGAAAGATGAATCTCATGTTGAATGTAAGGATGAAGACAAAACATGTGTATATTCAGAAACAATAAATGAGAGCAATATAGAATGTGATGATGTATCTAAAGAAAATTTAAACCAAAGTGAAAATCAAAGTGAAGATAAAGAAAATCTTAATGATAGTCTTAGTTCAGAAAATAAATCTATTGAAAACCAAAGTTCTTCAAAAAAGAGATCAAAAACAGACATTATTTACAATTGTCAACATTGTGACTATACTGCACACAAAAGAGCAATGTTGGCAAAGCATCTACATTCTCACAATATTTTTATGTGCTTACGATGTAGCTTTTTCTGTGAGTCTGATGATGAGTTAAAAGATCATATGCACCGGGAACACAAGGAACGTATGGATCATAAACTATGTCGAAAGTGTAGTAGATATGTACACTGTGCTGATATCACACTAGAACAACATATGGAAAGTTGTCAGGGTCCAGTTCCATTTAAGTGTCCTCATTGTGAAAAGGAGTTCAAGTATGAATCATCGTTGAAATCTCATATCTTAAAACATGATCCTGATGGTCCGAAAAAGTTTTCATGTCCACAGTGTTCGTACAAATCTAACTACAAAGCAAACTTAAAGAAACATCTTGTAAACATTCATAGTTCAAGAATAAAGCAATTTAAATGTACTTATGAGGATTGTGAAAAAATGTTTCACTCTGAAGATAATATGAGAAGGCATTTAAAATGGCACAGTATTGACAAACCTTTTAAGTGTAAACAGTGCCATAAAGAATTTCGGACTTCAGGTGCATTATCCGGTCATTGTGTAGTTCATAAAACAGGAACACCTTACAAATGTACTGTTGAGGATTGTGAAAAATCATTTCGGTCACATAAACTACTCAAAAATCATTTGCAAGATTTCCATCATCAAGCAGAAAAGAAATTTATTTGTGCTCATTCTGGATGTGATTTTTCATTTTTTAAGAGAAGTCATCTAGATCGTCATTTAGTAACACATTCAGGTAATGTACTATTGGTTATCTGGTTGGTAATATAGAACACATGCATGTTGTATATAATTCAGATATTATTAATCTGTGGCATCATTTAGTAACACATTCAAATAATGTACTATTAGTCATTTGGTTGGTTATATAGAACACATGTAGGGTATACATAATTTAGATATTATTAATCTGTGGCATCATTTAGCAAAACATTCAGTAAGGTATTCATGGTATTAGGCTAAAAAAAATGTCTTTTTTCCGCCTCCAACCATCATGACCATAAGAAAAAGGGTCTGTCAGAATTCTCTTTTTTCTATTTTTTGTGTGTCGACAAAATCCAGAAAAAGTACTTATTGTCTCCAAGTTCAATACTGATTTTCTTCAAGATCCAGTAATGCAATGGTAATTTCCAAGTTCAGTTTTTCACTCGATTTTTTATCAAATTTTTTAAAAATTATACTGAATAATCCAGCAGAAATAGGATTCGTTGTCTACATAAACACAAAACACTTTTTCTAGAATATTTTTTTTTTAAAAAGGCAATAAAATATATTGAATAGGGTCTGGCAGGAGGCAGAAATAGACATATTTTTTTTGGCCTAGGTCATCAGGTTTTGAAGTACATTTTTTTTTTTGTAAAACATTTAGCATGTTTAGGTAATATACTAGTTGATTAAATTCCCAACAGAAATGTTAATGACCCAACAATATGTTTTTATAAAAAGCTGGTTTTATATGGAATTTATACTGTAGCAAAAGATCGTGATTTATAATTAGCAATTATTTATGTCCATGCACTGTAGTGCATACAATTGAGGCATGATATTTGGCCAGTATTCACCTCTTGGGTTTCTTCATTTTCTAAATCTCACTCAAAGTAAATTGGTGATTTTTTTTGCCACTTTCTTTCATTTTAGTAGATGGTTTATTTAATCTTTTTTGAGTTTTTAAAATGAGGTAAGGAAAAATATATAATTATATTTAACATGTTTAAACAAAATTAAAAAGCCTCATAACTGTAATTAAAGTTAATAAAGAAATTGAGTCATTTGAACCCACATATAACATGTATAAGCATATTTATCACATACAGAACAAGGTTCAAGATGGCAAAAGGCACAGAAAATGTATCTCATATAATTAAAAGGATAAATTATGATTTACATACATGTATTATTGATACTGACCCTCTGTCATGTATGTGTAGATAGTCCAGCGTCTGAATCATTACAAACCTCACCTCACATAACTGAACTAAAACATCAGGAAAAAATACAGTAAAAGAGAGGCAAAAGATACCAACCTACAATTAGTACATATGAGCATATTTTTTACACAAAGAACAAGGTTCAAGATGGCAAAAGTCTCAGAAAATGTATCTCATATAGTTTAAAGATAATTTGAATACCAAAGGCATTTTCAAACTCATTTAGACTCATTAGTGGAAAAAAAACTGACAATGCCATGACAAAAATCGAAAAGGATCAAAAGACAACATAGAAAACCAAAGACTGAGCAACACGAACCCCACCAAAAACTGACATATTAGCAATAAAATATACACATATATGTATACTACATGTATATTGAGATATCTTGTTATCTTTTCAGTATTGATACAAGCAATTGAGACATAAACCTGTGCTAACAGTCTTATTTCAATTTTTTTTAACAGGAGAGAGAAAGTATGGTTGTTCATATTGTGGTAAAGCATTTAGACATGCAGACAATCTGAGAGTCCATCTTCGGCAGCACACAAATGAAAAACCAGTGTCCTGTAATATGTGCGATTTCAAATGTCGACAGAAAAGTTCTCTCCGTTATCACTTGCAAAAAATTCATAACATTGTTTTCAAAAAAAGAGAAAAACGAAAGGAAAAATCTGCTTCTGGTGATGTAGTGTTAAAATCAGAGAATGACATCACTGTTAATTCATTAGACTCAAGCTTAGACTTAATAACTGCAATCGTAAATGCAGTAGCAAAAAGTGAGGATATTGCAACTCAAAATGATACAGTAATTGATAAATCTAATAGTGCTAAGACTACTACTGGTAGTACTATTAATGATGATACAAAGTCTGATTCTCCTGTCGCTAATAAAGTGGTTGATCTCTATGAATTTAAATCTGACGATGAATTTGGTGATGAATCTGTACTGGTTCCATTACCATTACCTGTTCAGAGACCTATTAATCATTTAAATAAATCAAATGAGAAAGTGGATAATAAAGTGAAAGTAGAAGCTAAAATTGCAAATGAAGATGAACCAACTGATACAGAATATCCTGACAATAAAGACAGTATTGAAAAAATAGAAACTCCCAAACCAAAAGTTGTGAGGCGAGGGAAAAAGAAGAAAATAAATTATGCAGAACCTGAAACTGATCTTAGCTTTGAAACTGTGGATGCAAAGGACGAAAATATAAAAAAGGAAGAAAAAGAGGAAAATGTTGTTGTGAAAAGAAAGAGGGGACCAAGAAAATCAAAATTGAAAGTTGAAAAAGTTGAGGAGGAAAAAAAGGAAGAGGATGAAAAATGTGAAATCACGCCAAAAGGAAGGAGAGGTCGTAAAAAAGTAGAAAAGATTCCAAAGAAAAGAGGGAGAAAACCTAAAAGTGTAATTGTCGAAGAAAACAGCAAAAAAGCTGTAGTAAAATCACCCATTAACAAAATTAAGAAGAAAGCAGGAAGACCAAGAAAAGTAAGACCACCTTCTGAGTCTGAAGAAGACAAGAAAAAGGAGGAAACAAAAGATGATGAAAGTAATCATGATGAAAATGATTCTGAAAAAGAGGAAGATGAAACTATTCCAAGGGAAGATGAACATGATGATGACACTGTAGATGTTCCTCTATTAAGTACTCCGAATCCTGATGAAGATGATGATGACACTAGAGAATATATAGGAGATGAGAACTTAAAAGAAAATGCACATCTTGTTTCGATACTAGAAAACAAGCAATCAGAAAAGGAGGATGAGGAAGAAATAGAAGTCAAGACTAAAGTTAAGCCTGAAGCAAAGACTGAAGAAAAGACTGAAGTAAAAACTGAAGCAAAAACTGAAGCAAAGACTGAAGAAAAGAAAGAAGAACCTCAAATTGAAAATGAAAGCAGTGTAGTTGAAAAGCAAAGTGAACATGAATCGGATAAGATGAGCAGTGGAATTGACACAGATTTTGAAGATGATTTGAAACCTCCCCCGGCTCCTAGACCTCCACCTGTTGTTGACAGTGATGAGGGAGATATTGAATCAGGCCCAGATGAGATGGACACACCTGGTCGAGACTTTGAGTCAACTCCACCCAAATCAAATATCACAGAACATATTCATAGTGTTCCTGCACATACACCAAGGGACTTTGAGTCATCTCCTCCTAAATCTGTTCAAACATCAGATTACGGGCCAAGTACTCTTAGCCAAACAGGATTTGAAAATAAGAGAGAAGGAGATTCTGTTGAGGCACTATCTGGAAGCTATACAGCTACACCGTCAAGAGAAGTTTCCGTTGAAGAAAATCGAGATGAAAGGGAAGTCAGTCTTCCATATTCTAATCTGGAATCGGAAAATTTGCCTAATACTCAATCTCCTGTCATGGAACCAATACAACCTGAACCACAATCAAATGCCAATCCCGATTATGGCTCACAATCTGAATCAACTATGCCAGAGGTTGACAAAGAATACCTAGGGCAGTATCTTCAACAGTTTGATTCAGCTAGCCGTTCAGAGGATGATCGAATTGAAAGGATGAATTCTCAAAATGAACAAACATCAGAACCAATTGATCTTCCAAGTTCACCCCAGAAAGACTTGCCACCTTTGAATCTCAGTGCAAATGCACCACCTTTGAACCTTAGTACAAATAGTAATGACAGAGAAAATAGTCAGGGTAGTGACATGTCAAATAAGAGAATGGAAATATTGTCCATTGACCGTCAAACCGAGGATCATTATAGTAGCAGAAGTGAAAATGTATCAAGATCATCTGATCGAATACCCGATAATGTTTATGAAAGCATCAGCTCTATGAACACATTTATGCCTCCAACTACACGAGAAGCACCAATTATTCATTCAGCAGAAAGTCCATTCCCGTCAGTATCAACTCCTTCAACTTTCATGCGATTTTCAGAAAATGATGCTATTTTACAGAGGCAAAGAATGACTACTCCTTTTCTGTCACAGGGTGACCCAAATGCATTACAAAATTTGCATAGAATGGCAGACAATGCCTTAGCACAACATAACAATGCATCATTACTTCGACGACCAACAACTGTGCCACCTCGTGAAGATATGTTCAGTAGTTCCACTGCTGCTATGGCAAATATGGCTAGAAATCCCTTTCACAACACTTGGGCTAGTCAGGAAGTTAGACCAGCTCATTGGAGTCAAAGTCCATATTTGGGACGCTCAATTGATAGGCCAACAGCAGCTCCATCAACAATATTTGGAAAGGACAACTATCTTCCTGGACGTGAATTTATGTTTGAGCCATCGCGACGTGCAGTTACTGATAGAAATGTCTTTCCTGGTCTTCCACAAACACAGAGGCCAGAACTTGCACATGACACTTTCTCAATGGACAGATTTGACATTGGTAGTTACTTCAGTGGGCATACATATCCTGGGGCTTCAACTCTCACTGAGTATAACCGAGCTGCTGCTGCACATACATCTCAAAAAACATTTGATGAACGATACCGTCAATCATCTACAGGCATCACAGACTTCAGGGCACTACCTCAGACAACTGCATCTAGTATGTTTAGTAGTAACATGTTGAACTCATCATTTCATCTTGACAAATACATGTACTCAAGGGATCCTGTGTATCATGCTCAGCATATTCCTGATGCTACAAATAGTCCATTTTTACCACCAGGTGTGCCGGGACAGCATTCTGTGTTTGACCGTGAATACACAAGGGGTTATTTTCAGAACAGTCCATATAGTTTAGACAAACAATATGCTGCGGCAGCGGCTGCCTCAGCTAAATTATCACATCCATCAGGTGCAAGCGTGGTTCAGGAACGAGACTTTGTACCACGTCCAGGCACAGCTGCTGCCACAGGTGAAAATCAGGAAGCTTACAGACACCCGATGTTATATAACATGATGAATCATAGATTTTATGAATGAAAATTTGTCTGTAGCATGTATATTATGAGACTGCATTTATTTATTTTTTGTTACATTTTATGTCACAGAAGCAATTCTGGAATAAGTATCATTAATAGTTTTTGTAGTATCAGTATGATCAGTCACATATATGTAAATCGTGTTGTACCAAAAGATGGTATCTTTCACTTTTACATAAATATTTTTTAAAGAAAATTTAAAAAAACTTAGCTTATCTGTCTTGACATTTATATTTTTATCATGTTTATTGGATATTATGTATCTGTCCATGAAACCTTTCATTTTTTCCCCCTAATTACTGAATGTACATTCTTACCACCCTATTTAGATACTTTATTATTTTAACAAGGATTTTAGGATTTATGCTTCAAAAGGATAATAAAAAAATATAAATAGATATTTCTGTTGTGATGGTTATGTCTACTGATGTTTATATATTGTTAAAGAAATGAATTAAGTGTGCTGACAAGAACTATTGAATATATATTTTTTACAAGCTTCATTTAAGAATATATCAAAAGTTAATCTTATCTAGATGATACAAAATATTTAATTGTAAGTGTTTCTAAGAATGTAAGATGTGGTGCTTCTTTGGTTAGTTAGTATTGTCAAGCAACTGTTTGTTTAACAAAAGTTGAAATATTGCCAAAATTATTTACTTGGTTATTTTATTTTTTGTTTGTTAATTTGTTGAACAGTAGGAGGGTATAATGTTTATTATCAGATCTAAATTTTTTTTTGTGAAGAAAAGTGAGGCCATTATATTATTTAACGAAAGTAAGTATATCTTCAAAAAAGTAAGGCCTTAAAATAAAGGTATGTGTTCAGGGTTTCCATACTGGCCCTAACTTTGAACACTGATCCAAATGTCTTCATAAAATTTTTTTTTTTTTAAATCTCAAAAAAAATACTCTCTAACTTTTTTAACCGGATTTTCGAAAGAGATCTTCGGTTATTGATTTGGGGATGTACGGCGGGTGGGCAGCTGCCAAACAGTGTCTGTTCATTAACATGAAAACCCTTTGTCGAAATTTTTTCAAATTTAGATATGTTGTTTCCTGTGACTAAATGAAGGTCAAGTTCAATTTTCACAACTTTAGCTTTTCTCGTTGTTGAGTTAAAGCCCTTTCTCAATAATTCAATTTTTGTCATCAAAATGTGCCACAGAATTGATCAAAAACTGGTTAAACATTTTCAATTTGATAGAGCATATACAGGTAAAGCAGTATGCATAATAACAGAACTAAGCCATATCTTTTGAAAACAATCTACCTATTGGCACTATAATTTTTAGGAAGGAAACTCAGACCACTCATTTTAATGTCTCAAGAAAAACACAAAATTAAGGAAAGAGTATGGAAAGATAAAAAAGTTTGTTTCCCCTTATTTTTGTCTTCCCAATTTTTGTTAATGATAAAAAAACAGTATTTTTTTTTACTAACTTAATTAAGGATTCTTATATAAAATTATATGTTAACTATAAAACATATGTACTTAGTTCTTGTCTTCAATGTTGCTATTTGTAATTTCAGGTTTTATGGAGTTTTGTTTCTTTTCCAAATTTTCAAAAAAATCAGATATTTCTGTCTCTAGAAATCAGTGTCTAAATCAGATAAAGCTTTCAATAGTTTTTGTTTATTAAAATCCTGTATTAAGAGCGGAGATTAAATATTTACAAGTGTGTTTACTTCTGGACACAGGTTTAGTTGGATTTTGGCTCTTTCATTCCTGTTTCATGTATTGATAAGCCAACTGACATGACTGTAATATTGGAGTTATTTTTCATCAAATTAAGTTGGTCTCACTTTTATGTTCAGATTTTAAGATGTGTTATTGACCACTTAGCACTGTGAAAATTTAATTTCATTATTAAAAATAAAATCCATTAGAATCCTGATGTAAATGTCACAGAGACAGCAACCCGTCAAGTAAACCAAAATAGATAAATGCTTGATTACATGTGAGTCTAAAAATTTAATATCCACATCCATTTCTCCTTTTAGTTATCCATGTTTAGGGGTAGAATATATGTTTATTGTTACATTGAACAAAAGTTTGAAAAATTTAACAAACACTGGTTGTTAGATATACCCACTTGTTTATTGAAGCATTGATTGTTATTTTTTGTTCAAGTTTTATTTTTATATGATTTTTACAAAAGTCAATATTTAATTATTTATATAAATGTTTTATTATTGCATATTTTAATTTGAAACGTAACAAAGTATGCCAGACTACTTCTGAAGGGCATGAATAGTAAAATTGAGTAAAAAGGTTTTATCAGGTGGTCAGTCCTTTGAAAATTAGCCATTGAAGCACTTTTAATAGGACCAAAGGGTCAGTGTCAATTTGAAGTCATCACTTGGCATCTTTCTTTCATCTGTTTATTTTTCACATTTGTTTTCCTTTACTTCCTACTTCAAACAATTTAATGACAGGCAGTAATCACACTGATGGGTATGCTTATTGTAAATGTTGAAAATATTGACATGATTGAACTAATTATAATTAAAGTAACAGTAAAATGATCACAAAATAATTATCTAGTGTCTTCTAAAACAAATAACTAAATCAATCAGATGGAATATATAGATTTATTTTAATGATAAAAGACATTGTTGTGATGTCCAAAATTATAAGTGAGATTCCTAATAGGTGTCAAGTTTTTACCTCAATAACCTCAATAAGAGTTCACTTATCACGAGAAAAATTTCCCTGTACAATTGGTCATTTTATTCCTCTGTATTTGATAAAAAAAATTTAAATGCTATAGTTATTAACATAACAAGGATTTAAATTATAGAAATAGTTTTGATTTTGTACAGTGCAAGTAGATTGGAAAAACATCTAGAAAGTCCTTATACTGAGGATGACTTTCAAAATTTTCAAAATTTTATTTTGATTACCCTCCAAATAGCAGTTTACGATGATTTGAACAATGAATACCCTTTGTATAAGACTAAATCATTCTTGGTAAACCATATATTTTATACAGAGATGATATTAAGCTATCTAGTTCTGGATATGGATCCTCATTTCACATGTTATGCTTACAATTGCATGCTTAAAAGGGAGGAGGCCACAGGTTTTAAAGATTACAGAAATTTATATTTGACCACAACTCACAAATCAAGGTAAAACCAATTGTAAATCATAATTTTTGTGGATAAAAAGTTTTAAAATGATATTATGGTATTTATTTAAAAAAAAGTCATTTAGGGTAATAAATTATGTGGCATAGTACTTAAAAATATTCAATTAGACTACTGTTAAGATTTGTATTTAATTTATTTTTTATCATAACACCTGTGACAATAAATAAGTTTTAATATTATAGCAGCATACACATAATCATAGATCTATAGTTTTATTTTTTTTTCAAGAAATGAAGATATTACTGGTCGAAATCCAAAATATGCTTATTAGATCTTGGAGATAAATTACTTTGTGTCAGTAAAATTTAATTGTATAAGATTTGTAACCACTATTGAAAATCTATTGTTATTCTAGGCCATTTACAAATTCATCTATGGCAATACACTAGTCAAATTCAACATTGTAAAATGTCAAAATTAAATGATATGTGATTTCAATTTTATACAATAGTCATGATTTAGGCAAACAGTTTATATTCTGAAACATTTTATTTCCTTAATCTGTGGAATAGAAAGTGGGTTGAAAATTGCAATAAAAAGTGCAACTTTATATAAAAGGGGAAAAAATAGGATAATCAGGTTCAATGCTATAAGAAACCCTAGCGGGTTGTGTTTATATTTAGGCTTTCAAGAAAATATAAAGAATGTTTTTCTTATAGGTCTATCAGTGAAGAATACATAAACCTTTAAAGTACATTTAACCTTGATTTGCTAATCAAAATGGTTTTATTGCATGCCACCTCAAATAACATGTATCCTTATGAATATCAAATGAACAAACAAAAGAATCATGTCAGTACTGTGAATATATATGTCTTTTACTACATGTAAATGAGGCTGTAAAAGGTTTATTGTGTGTTACATGTATAACATTATTTTTGATGTATTAAATAATATATAGATATATATACAAATTCATTGTTTGTAAATTTGATGTTGAATTAATACTTTTAAAGCATTTATACAACTCTGATTTTATTAAAATCTGTTTTACTTATTTATTTTTTTAATATGATGATTTTGTCATGCAACTAATGCTTATGTATTTAGCTTTATTAGAAGAAATATTTAATGTTTGCCTTTTTGTTTTGATTTAAGTATAACATACACATGCACACACAGAAAGTAGAACATATATATGTGTAAATGAAGTGAAATTGACTAGTTTAAGGGCTTTTTATTAAAATAAAAAAATACTGCATCTGTCAGCATAAAATTTAAGATTTTTTTTACACTTGTTAATCATTGGCTAATGGAGATTTTTCTTCTCTTGATATAGAATACTGCTACAAGTAATTTCAGGAAATATTTAACATTGAAATAATAAGAAAATCGCTAAAATACATGTAGAAGTATTTTTTGAGATTTTTCTTTGATTTTGAAAGGAATAACTAATATCTATTGTTAATTTACAGATATATCCTTTACTGCATCACAAAAACAGTAATAGTACTGCCCGTATGACTTACAGTTTTCAACTTTTGAGGAGTAAGTTATATTTGGATTTCAGTTAAACTTCAGAATTTCTTATTAGTACAAGGATTTTTAAAATTCAAAAATAGGTATTTTTACATGAATTGTACTTATAGAACAAATATATCATAATATCCTAGTAAAAGTAGGTTGAATTCTAGTGACTATATATTTTTGTATGTTAAGTTAAATGTTTCTTAGTATTTTACTTTTTCACTGTTTCTGTACTTAGTATCTGATTGTCTTAAACTGTTAAAGAATGAATTACTGATAAAGGGAGATAATAAATCTAAATGAAAAAAAAAGAAAAACTGTTATTGTTTGATGTAAATGAAGAATATTTTTATACATTGTGGGTCTTCTTTCAAATATAATCAAACAAAAATATAAGTGTTTTCTTCTGCACTACTTTTAAACTGTCTAAAATGGTCAAAGCTATGATGCAAGTTTTACAATGCAAAATGAAAGGAGCACATGGTATATTCATATATTTATATATATTTGTAAATAGAAAAATATCCATGACATTTAAAAACCACATTTTCTATTGTGCTTAAGATATGTGCCATATGATATAATTGTTTGTTGGAAGATCACAGTTTGCATATTCAATATCAACTTTCACATTATAATATTTTTATCATCTTATGCATTTATTTTGTACATTAACATCACAAAATATTACCAGTGGTTGTATAAATTGAAATGGTTGTTTTAACACATATTTATTTATATTTTGATAAGGCTGCAAGAAAAGGCAGCAGTGACCAGTATTTTTACAAGTAAATCCAATATGTTTTTAGTAATGTACAAGACACAATTACTTTTATTCTTTTTTCTTAAAAATGTGATACATGTATGGAGATTTTTCTTCTTTACTCCTATTCCAAGGAGGGAGAACTTTCCAGACCGGACATCTTGATATGTTAGAGGTGCTACTGTTTGAAATGGAAACAAAAACAATAACTTTTAAGAGTCTCTTCAACTCTCTTGGAAAGGAGCTATATTTTAGGGTTTTTTCTCTACCTCCAAACAAAGTAATATTAATGCCCACATAATGTTCTCTGTAATAGATTAGGAGTGATTTGATATGGGAATATAACTAAATAAAATCTAAAGAATCTCAAGGAAAATGTCTTGCTTCATTTATTTGGTTGATAATTATTGACCAATACTAATTATTGTGTAGATGCATTAAGCCTTTTTCTGTAAGTAGGTCACCATGCCTTTATCAAGATGATTCACTGAGTTTTTTTTACATTTTTCTTTTTTATCTCTATAGTAATTTAAAAAATAAGTTGATTTTTCAAGTAGCCTGATGTGAAGTTGCTTCTATAGATCAGTTTGATGATAATGTTTTGAGTATAAAGTGAACCTGTGTAATAGATAACCTTTCAATCTGAAATTTAGATTTGACTAAAACATCTTTTAAACTCTAATTTGAGCCTCCATTAACAAAAAAGAAATTGAGGACAACCCTGCAATACAAAATCATCAGTCTGTTGTATAATACATTGTACAGGCATTGAAGTTCATTTCCTCTATAAATCAAATATTACAGATCATTGTATTTCAAAATAGTTCATTCTTTTGTTTTTATAAAAGTGATATTTTAAGATATTGACTATGAATACAGGTCTTCTACATTTAAAAAAAAGATCACAAATTGGACAACATATTACAATGGATTTTATTGTTACATTTATTTAAATTAAATTCTATATTTTGTCCTTAACATCTTTCAGACATTTTTTTCTGATAGAACTGTTTTGAAATGTCAAAACTTAAGATTGCAAAGGCATATCCAGTTAAGTTACTATATTCTTATCAAGCTTGATATCACTTTTGCTTTTATGTATATGAATTGTCAACAATCATTGATTTGTACAAAATGCAATCCAATTCATATTTAGCTTTTCTACAATGTTTTTCTCCTGTTTGTATATACTCATAGAGAATTTCTCCTTTCATACTAACTTTTTACTGCTTGTATGCTTTTTGTTACGTTATATCATGTTTTTTGTAAATATTTTTGTTACATTTCCATGGGTATAATAAAACCATATTTTCGTCATAGAACAATATAAGCATTTAATATTGTAGTGAACCAATGTTTGCTTGTTGTGGATTATTTTTTTGTTATATTTGTCCCTTTCTTAAGATTCTATTTCTGATGTGATATATGTTAAATGTAAGTAAATGTGTAAAAATTTATTAAAGCTATATATTAACCAAATTTAGAACATAGAATATCATTAATTAGACCATAGTTTTAGAAAAATAAAATGTTTTACGTATGGAAAACGATATTATAATTTCAACAGCAGTTAGGATACAACAGTATTAGTTGTCATTCTCAATAAGAGCAGGACAAATGGGTTAAAATGTAATACGAGATTACTAGATACCAAAGTATCAAACAGTGAAGTACAATGAACCAAAAACACCTTAAAAAATGAAGCAAATACCAACTTACAAACATATATGCACTGGGCTATTCAACAAAGTAGGTTCAATAAGGCCCTAATACGGCCCCAAATTCTAGCTTAAATTTAAATTAAGATTTATTGACCAATATCAAAATGAATAAAAGCTAAAACAATGACTAGATAGGAAATAGGTTTTTATGCCCCCGCCGTAGCGGTGGGGGCATTAAGTTTTACCCTTGTCCGTCTGTACGTCCCGAAATTGGTTTCCGTTCTCTAACTTGAGTTTGCCTCAAACAAATGTTATGAAACTTATACACAATGCTTATTACCACAAAACACAGATCATGTTTGAATTTTGGTGTCGTCACTTTAACCGTTCTAGAGTTATGCCCCTTTATAAATGGAAAAATTGCAAAATTTTTAGTTTCCTTTCCCTAACTTAAGTTTGCCTCAACCAAATGTTATGAAACTTATACACAATGCTTATTACCACAAAACACAGATCATGTTTGAATTTTGGTGGTGTCACTTTAACCGTTCTAGAGTTATGCCCCTTTATAAAAGGAAAAATTGCAAAATTTTTATTTTCTTCTTAATATCAAGTTAGTTTTAAAATTGGAGTTATCCTTTGTCCATGATTATATTTGAATCAACTACAATCAATGCTTTATACAATGCAATGTTTAATTTGACCTCCACTGATAAAACACAAATCTAGTTGAATTTGGGTAGTGTCACTTTAACCATTATTGAGTTATGCCCCTTTATAAATGGAAAGATTGCAAAATTTTTAGTTTCCATTCTGTAACTTAAGTTTGCCCCAACCAAACATTATGAAACCTATACACAATATTCATTACCACAAAACTAAGATCAAGTACAAATTTTTTGTTTCCGTTTTCTAACTTTAGTTTGCCTCAACCAAATGTTATGAAACTTATACACAATGCATATTACTACATAATACAGATTAAGTACGAAATAAGGTGCCGACACTTTTACCATTCTTGAGTTATGTCCCTTTATAAACATAAAAATTGCTGAATTTTTTAGTTTGTCTCAACCAAATGTTATAAAACTTATACACAACTGTTCTAGAGTTATGCGTGTTTACAAATAGAAAAATTGCTGAATTTTTAGTTTCTGTTAACTTAAGTTTGCCTCAACCAAATGTTATGAAACTTAAACACAATGCTTATTACCACAAAACTCAGATCAATTTCAAATTTGGGTAGCATCACTTTTACCGTTCTTCAGTTATGTCCCTTTATAACTATATGATATGCAAGCGGGGGCATCATCTGTATCCACATGTGGACACTATCCACATTTATTTTGTTTAAAATTAACATCTAAGCTTTAAATGAATCCCAACCTTCTACTTGTGGTATTGAACCTTGTGGTACAATTTCAGAGTAATCAAAATACCTATACACAAGTTATTGTCATGAAACTCAAAAAATGCTTGTTTTGGCCCCTTTTTGGCCCCTAATTCCTAAACGGTTGGAACCATCACCCCAAAAACAATTCTAACCTTCCTTTTGTGATATTGAACCTTTTGGTTATATTTCATAGAGATCCATACACTTATAGTTATTATTCGGAAACCAAATGTCTTTGGACGACGCTGACGACATGATACCAATATTCGTATAAAAACAGATCAAAACACAAAAATTTAAACTTGAACCACTGAACCATGAAAATGAGGTCAAGGTCAGATGACACCTGCCACTTGGACATGTACACCTTAATCATTCCATACACCAAATATAGTAGACTTATAGTATCTGAGATATGGACTTGACATGGAAAATTTAACCTTGTTCACTGATCCATGAAATGAGGTGGAGGTCAAGTGAAAACTGT
Source organism: Mytilus californianus (assembly GCF_021869535.1). Classification (NCBI taxonomy): domain Eukaryota; kingdom Metazoa; phylum Mollusca; class Bivalvia; order Mytilida; family Mytilidae; genus Mytilus; species Mytilus californianus. The sequence goes on along the minus strand of NW_026262581.1, from coordinate 94,399,256 downwards.
CTGACAGGCATAACAACCTTCAAGGTATGCACATACTAAATATAGTTATCCTATTACTCATAATACGAGAGAACTTAACATTACAACAAATTGTAACTTTTTTTTCAAGTAGTCATTGAATCATGAAAATGAGGTCAAGGACAATGGACATATGACAGACGGAAACTTCATAAGATAAGGCATCTATATACAAAGTATGAAGCATCCAGGTCTTCTACCTTCTGAAATTTTAAGCTTTTAAGTAGTTAGTTAATGTCGCCGAGGCCAGATCACTATCCCTATGTCTCGCTTTCTGCGACAGAAGTCGCAGGCTCGACAAAAACTAGGATCAAGTTCAAACTTGTGTGGTGTCACTTTTACCGTTCTTTAGTTGTGTTCTTATAACGTTATATGCAAGCAGGGGCATCATCTGTGTCCCATGGACACATTCTCCATTTATTATTTGAACTATTAACACTTTATAAGAAAAGCTTGACAAAAAAAATTCTATTTCCATTTCTTACATGTCTTTTCATCAACTTGAAACTATATTTACATTGAAACAATGGACTTCATTTGCCAAATATGGCCCTTGCCAAACTTACTCCTTTATCAGTAAAACTAAAAATTTATCAATATTAATAATTGAAGTAATACTAGTACATAAGCTCTGGATACTATGATAGTGGTCAAAGTATCATACATAAAGTAAATGTGATAACCTAACAATACAATATGACCAAAAATGAACATACACCCTTCAGATTCATATAGAAACTTCTGTATGGTCTACTATTGTCTACTAGTAGTGAATAAATCCAAAGATAACATAAAATTCTGCTTATGGACTGACTAGACTTGAGCATGCTGTTTGTGATTGGGTCAGTTTAAAGAGAACCACTAATGATACCAGACAGAACAAAAGTCATATATATACAAGATATATACTGGTATCTTCGATGAGGTTTTTTTTTCCAGAGGAATTTTGATTTCAATAGCTTTCAATATAAAAATAAGAAGATGTGGTATGATTGCCTATGAAACAATTCTCCACCTAACCAAATGATGATAAGTAAGTAACTATAGGTCACTGTATGGCCAACAATGAGCAAAACCCAGTTTGTTTAAATTCTCATATCAACACTGAGGGTGTAGACCAATTGTGAGTTTAAATAAACTGTTGACACAGATACAGTCTCAACAGTTGGCAGAAAATTCAGAAAAAGACAATCTGATGGACATCATTTCTAATTAATTCAAAGTTGCTGGACCATGATATAGAGGGCAGCGCCTCAAAATGATCATTAAACTGAGACGATTCAGTGTTAATTGAACTTCTTAGTATTTAAGAATATAATATGGGATAATGTAAGATACCTTGAAAATTGAAAATATCATTGGCTATCGTAAATAATTCCCATCAAACTAACTTAAGCAGAAAACCTATCTAATGCCTGTACCAAGTCAGGAATATGACAGTTCTTTCCATTCGTTTGATGTGTTTAAGCTTTAGATTTTGCCAGTTGATAAAGGACTTTCCGTTTTGAATTTTCTGTGGAGTTTGGTATTTTTGTTATTTTACTTTTTGCTATTCAGAGGACCACGACCTATGGGGGCTAGGCCTCAAAATAGTCATCAACTGATATGTACTGATAGTAATGCAACTTAATAGAAAATATTGATTTATCAAAATTTGTTCATATCAAACTGACTTCAGCAGATTCCTAACAATTGTTGACACTGCCACCGCCGAAAAAGTAACACCTATGTCTTGCCTTCCGGGGATGAAATTCGCAGGCGAGACAATAAAAATTGGTTAACAGAAAGAATGGCTTTTGATTTAAGTGAAATAAGAACTTATACCAGATCCATTTTAATCATAGGAATAAATATTTCTTCCAGTTTTATATGTACAGTTTTCTAAATATTGTTTATATACAAAATAATCAGTGATTAGTGAAGTCATGTGTTATCAAATTTAAATCCTTTTTTCTGTAAATCAGCTTTGGCTTCCTCTATTTGCTGAAAAAAATAATTAAATAAATTTTATATTGGTACATGTATGACTTTCCTGAATAATGAATTACCTTCAAGTGATTTTTCACTGCACTACTAAAACTGACTTTAATTGTACTTTCCTTAAATCAAGGAATTATTTGAATCTGCAATAATTTGAATTCTGGAAAGTTTATAAGAAATGAGTGATGAAAACTAACCAAACAAAAAAAGGAAAGCCATGTGGGCATAGCTAAGGTTCACGTTACTTTCACTGATATTTCAGTATGAACTAACCCCCCTTAATTGGGTCAGTTTTCAAAATACATTTCTTATTAACCTTCCAGAATTCAAAATTGTTCCAGATTCAAATAATTCCTTGTTTTAAAGCAAATTAGTAAAATTTCTCAGCAACTGAACACTTCAGATTAATTATAAGCTGCAATAGAATATTTGCCAATTACCGATTTGATTCTGTTATTAAAAGCTTTTAACACAGGTTGTTTCCTTTTGACGATTGTAGTCTGGTTCCATATCAGAAAAACTTGGCTGCTGCCCATACAAAGCATGGTAAGTTAAAAGTGATATAAAGGCATTTTAAACAATTGGATATCAAATTTTTTTAGCTTAACAAAAGATTTTAATGAAATGAATAAATTTGAAAAACCTAAAGATTACACACATTACACAGATAAATTTGGTCTGCAGGCTCTTCTTTCATGATTAAAATTTCTGACCATGCAAAGGGAATTTACTCCAAAAATGGATCTCTATTACTGGCTCAATTACAGAATTAGCAAATAGACTATTCAATGAGAATGTTAATAAACTGCAATAGATTGATTGATTGTTATTTGTTTAATGTCCAGTAAAAAAAACATTTGAACACATGTATACTCATTCAAAACCATAGATGTTTTAATTAAGTACTCTAATGAAATGTATATGTATGCACTAGGTCCTCTTGTGCTTAAAATCCCCCAAAATGGAGATTTTGAAATGTTGGCAGGTATACAAATGGTGTATTTTTATTCCAGGTTTAAATGTTAATGTTTAAATTTTGTTTATGCTTATTATTTTAATTGGGTTTTTTTTCTAAACGTTTATTTTATATTTAAGGAATGACTGTAATATTTTTTCTATGAAGAAATAACATCAAAAATGTGGTGCACACTGAATTACCCGCGTAGCGTGTTATTTAAAAGTGTACACCACATTTTTGAGGTTATTTTGAATAGACAGAAAATATATTACAGTCAGTCCTTATAATTTAATTCTAAATTCCATTTTTAAGGAGTAAATCATGAAAAAACGTTGATGACATCACGGTCACATGACAAAATTATGTCCATGAGCTTATTGACAAAAAACTTTTAGCCAATCAGAAGAAGTGTTACATCCAGAATTAAATTATTTTGTAATGGACATATAAGAAACCATGAATTAAGCAATAAATCAGAAAAACTTCTGACATATTGTAACCGTACCCTTTTAAGTTCCTCTGATGACAAACTTCTAACATATTGTGACCTTACCGTTTTAAGTTCCTCTGATAACAAACTTCTGACATATTGTGACCTTACCGTTTTAAGTTCCTCTGATAACAAACTTCAGACATATTGTGACCTTACCGTTTTAAGTTCCTCTGATGCTTCTTCACAGTTATTAAATATGGCAACTCGATATATTATCACACCCAAAGAATATATCTGCAAAAATATTTCATGGATGCTTTATTTGAAAGTATATGATTGATGGATGGATGGCTGTTGAAAGTACAGTGGCAATTTAAATGCATATTCAGGAAAACATGTTAATTCAATATGAATATGAGTCTTGCTTTGTACTAAACTGACAAGCTGAGCTTGATTTTTAAGGTTCTAGTTCACAAGGTAGCAATCAGCTGGAAGACACCTCACCCTACACATCATTCTCTGAACTGACCAGTCTTTGCTCTTACTCCATATTAATGTTGCACGCTTAGTGGTCAAGCAACAAAAGATTAATTTTAATGTCATTAATTTGACACAGCCAGGGATTAAACCCGATTTATGGGGGATATCCCCCATGAGAGGTGTTGACCTGAATTTTGAAATTCTTTATTATGTAAACTGAAGACCTCAAAACAGGCATTCAAATGACATATATACTCATTCAAACAATATAGTAGTAGATTTAGAACACTTATGACAATATAAGAGGAATATTAGGACCTCTTGCACTTAAAATCCCCCATGGAGATACTGAAAAGTTGGCAGGTATGCAATGCATGAACAAATTGATTTCTTAAGATCTAATTTGATAGGATTAAACTTTTCAAGAAAAAAGTAAATTTTCTTTATCCAGTAGGCAAAGTACTAAAATCCAACAAATTTTAAAGGCTGCTTTTTTGGAGAAAGTGAAATAAATAATAATATAGCCACTTAAGTTTAATATGATAAAATATAGATTATATCTCCAAGTGATGTCTTGTAAAACTATGAATTCCGCATTAAATAAAACAACATCTCCTTTCAAAATTTATTATACAGTTTTTGAAGTGAAAAAGTTAAATCAAATAGTCAATTTACATATGGTTATCCACTGTCTAATTTTGATATAATTTTCTATTTACAAAATATTAAGTTCAGTAGGGGTATTTGTGAAACTAGATGTGTCGGAACAACACAAATGGTTCCATTAGCAATAAAAGCTTGAAGCCATTTTTAGGAGTGGAAATTTGAGAATGAAAGTATCTATATCTGTTATTTTCACGAAATTTTAAGTCCAAAGCCTATAATTTCAGTACAAATCAGTGGAGTGGAACCAGACTTAAAATCAATCTGTAACTCATCATAGTAGACTCACATAATAAAAATCAGCTCAATATGTGAAGGCGTTTAGAAAAAAAGTCGATATAACTGTTTTTTTTTAACAAAATGTTCAAATTCCAAAGCCTGTTATTATGGCAAAAATCAGCAGAGCGGAACCAAACGTAAACTCGATCTGTAACTCAACATAGTTGACTCACATACTAAAAATCAGCTCAATATGTGAAGGAGTTTAGAAAAAGTCTGTATAACTGTTCGCTGTGGAAAGACGGATAAGGGTAAAACTATATGGCCCCGACAACTTTGTTGCGGGGCCATAAAAATACCAGTTGAGATAAGGTTAAAATTCCTGAGACACTAGGCAAAGGAAATTATTTCACCAAATACCCCTCCTGAATATATGAAATCTGTTTTTAATTATACAGAATATCAATACAGAATCCTTTTTTTTCCCGCCACCAAGTTGTAATCAAAATCAGCTGCATTTATTAGGTGCACAATGATCAATTGTCTTCATGAAGAGTAAAAACAACATGAATATTTTTTGGCAAATATCATCTCAGACACGTCAGAGAGGATTAAAAAGAGATATCTTTAACTTTTCTTTGTGAATATATCCTGGCAGTGGTAAAATGTGAACAAAATTAATCTGATACAAAAAATTACATGAAAATTACACTAGCTATCAACCAATGAAAGTCAATGATATTTATAAGCTGTAATTATACAGAGCTGAAACAAATTGTCATGATTTCAATAGTCATTAATTGACTTTTTTTAACATTAAATTACCATAATTATAAAGTGTTTCTTTCATTTTTTTTATAATACTATTGTTGTTTATCGGATACAATATACTTACTGCAAATAAGACTAGAACAATCAATGGCAGCTGCAAAAGATAAAATAAATTGAACTTTTTCTATATGATGCTCATATTCAAAGATCATGATAAGAATTTCAAAATGAATATAATAGAGACATTGAACCAAAATAATATTATTACTTGGCATTTTCATCGAAACTTTGAAATTATAATATTACAGAACTTCTATAATATTTCCCATTGCTACAGTGTGTATATTGCCGTATTTTAAAAAATACTAATCTTATGTAATTATCAGAAATGTACACAAGTCTTGCTATAAATGTTGTGATAACAATGATTACAGCCTGGTCTTTTTGTGATCATGTGAGAAATTATGCCACAATTTCTTTAAAGTATACAGCAAAGTCAGCAATTCATTATTACAGTTATAAAATTATTTTTAAAGTAGTTACTACATTGTATGTGTAGTAGTCCTCATTTTTTTTTACCATAGATTTGTTTCCAATTTAGTTTTATATATAAATTAAAAGAATAGATCCATTTTTATTTAAGGCAAATTCACCCACTCACATATTTCAAACTCTGATTCTGCTTATAATTTACTACCTAAGCCTAGGCTCTTTTCTATATAAAAATGTCCACCCTAAAGTTTGTGAACTTACTGGTAAAATAAATAATGATTTAAATGAACTAGATGACTGAATGCCGACATATTCCAATACTACTGCTAACCACACACTGAGGAAGGCACCAACACCAAACAACCATTGAAACAACTTTGGTATCTGGAAATAAAAGAAAATATTAAATGTAGGGTGTGACAGACAGATGCTTGCTGCCAGTTGAAGCACTAGTACTCTATACTTGTAACTTAGTGTTGAGTTTACTATGGAAAACTCGTTGGCTTCCTCAGCTATTTATTCATAAAACAAAATTTCTGGATCAATGTGATATTGCTGGCATTGTTGTATTGATGTGTAACAGTGTGAGCTCTGATAGTAAGTTCCTTTGATAAAACTTTTCCTGTTGGAATAACAATCAACACCTTCCCTTAACTCTTTGCACGAGAAGGGAAATCCATAATATTAAGGCATTACAAATGCAAAACAGCTGCAAATGTTTTAATTCCTGTTGAAGACTATGCATATGGTTGTTTTAGCTGTTAATTAACTTCAAAAACACTTTACAATAACTAATTTGAACCATATGCTATAATCTTTACTATGAATAGAAAATTTCACTGAAAATGTGATGAAAATTCATAAAATGCATGCGCATGGTGGATTACTTCCCTAACAGAATATTTTAGATTTTCTCCAAGTCCGTCATTATTTTGTGTTTTATTATCCTACTGACTGGCATCTATTGATGATATGTTCATTAAAAATATTATATTCAAATTATGCAAAAAAGAGCAAAATGAATCTCACATTTGCATAAAGTATATTTACCATTTTGTTTCACATGCACTGTTGTGTCATCAACTTAAACCTGTAAAAAAGAATTAAAAAATATTCAACAGAGCTATCACCTGTCCTCTGTCAATGTTTTTTCCTGATGTATAATTTGAGTACCAAAGAAATTATATAGGTTGTTGTTATTTAATTATTGTGTCAACTATCATGCCGTGCAATTATAAACAAAGGGAAGCTGATATAACCTCAATAGTACCACATTTGGTCAATTTCAACAATGAAACATAATTTTCTTATCAAAACATAGTTTTTGCCTCACCTTGATGGAGTTAAAATGCAAAACATAGGTATGCTGTTTCTGGCGGTGGCAGTGGCAGTGGAGGCGGCAGCATCAACAATGTTTTAGTTTTTGATTGGGTCAGTTTATTGGGAACCACTAGTGGTAGGTCAATGATGTTTGATATGCAATTGTATTAGCATTGGCACATCTCATTTCCATGGTGATCTTTTGGCCCCACCCCCTTGATCATGGTTTATTGACTTTTAAACTTTTGCTTAGCTTACATGTATCAGTTTGTGATTAGGTCAGTTTATGGGGAACCCCTAGTGGTAGGTAATGTTATTTGGTATACAGTTGTATTTGCATTGGCACATCTCATTTCAATGGAGGTTATTTGGCCCTGCCCCCTCAGTCATTGTCTATTGATTTTGAAACTATTGCTTAATTTACATGTAATAGTTTGTGATTAGGTCCGTTTATGGGGAACCACTAGTGGTAGATCAATGATATTTGGTATGCAGTTGTATTAGCATTGGCACATCTCATTTCCATGAAGATTGTTTGGCCCTGTACCTTCAGTCATGGTTCACCGACTTTGAATATTTTGTATAACTTACATGTTCAAGTATTGCTATTTTAATTTCAACATTTGCATTTTACTATCAAATAACAAAAAAGCAAGGCATATATCTGTGTTAACAGTTTATAAGTGATGTACTGAACAAATATTGGGACTTAATTGTTGTCTATCTTTAATACTGCAATGATGATTACACACAATGTATTTCCATAAAGAAATCATCAAATGGGCAGTATCATTCTATATAATTATGCAAGCTTTAGCCAGATATCACTAGATTTTAATCCTTATTCTGTAAAAATCCTAGAATTATTTAATTATTCAATTACCCCCAAGTTCGATTATTTTGTTTGACTATTCATATCGTAATAACTTTTAATGAATAGACTTACAGATTCATAAATGACATTACCTGACAGCACAATCAAGACCAAAATGGGGATAGACTCAAAATCAACATAATAAATCTTTAATAGTTCATAAAACAGCTGATGCTGATTTAACCTGGTTTGGATTTCAATTATTTTGTAGATAGTGGATTGACTTGTTACCATACACCTTATCACTATTTGTAGGCCATTTATTACTAGACATCACAGACTTTTCAGTAATATCCCATTCCACGTGTTCAAGTGTCGTGACTTCTTAAATTAAGTGGTATGGATTCCAAAATTACAAATTATATATACATATGAAAAAGAAGATGTGGTATGAGTGCCAATGAGAAAACTCTCCATCCAAGTCACAATGTGTAAAAAGTAAACAATTATAGGTCAAAGTAGCAAGCTATAAAGGGCCCCAAAATGACTAGTGTAAAACAATTCAAACAGGAAAACCAACGGTCTAATCTATATTAAAAAAGAGAAACACATATGAACCACATCAACAAACAACAACCACTAAACAACAGGCTCCTGACTTAGGACAAGTGCATAAAAATGCAGCGGGTTTGAATGTTTTAACAGGTGCCAACCTTCACCCTAACCTGAAACATACCAAAAATATTCTATGATTTTTGCCCATTATTCTCTATTCTGTAAACCCCCCCATCCACACCCTCCTACATAATTTGACACTTTCGTTAATGTTGTTTAAAAATGCCTAGATCATTTTTCTGCATAGCTTTTTTTCAACTCGAAACTTCTCAATGTTTAACCTGGGGTAGCCCCTTGTTTCCATTTCAGCATCGAATGAGATTGAATCCTTGATTGTTTGTTTACATTGAGTGGTATTTATAGATTGTGTTTATTGCAAGCACATGGTCAAGCCTCGTTCTCAATTTCGTTGCTAATTAGGTATATCACGTTGACGACTGGTTGCCTTTGATTAGAAGTAACAAAACCTATATATAATAAAATAGGGATACAAGTAAACGAATGAAAACGATGTCAGCAACAAATTTGTAGCGTGTTCTCATAGATTCAATAAAATACCGGCTACAATTTGGCAAACGATTTGAGATGTTCACTAGACCAATTGGGCAATCACCAGTGCTTCTGCACAAGTCCGATGAGATTTTTACTAGACAGGGGCTTCGGGCTACTGCTTAACATCGCAGACTGGAAGTGACCCTCAGATTATATTAAATACCTTTAATTCCTGAACACTTCTGTGCAAATCAACGCAAAATAATTATCTGGAAGCAGCAATACATCATAAATAGATTCATCGAAATTTTCAACAAACTGTAACATTCTGTTTTCAATCAAAATACTAATGAACTCAAAATTGTTAACTTTTTTTTTTAACTTTTTCTGAGTTTCCCGTAGTTGCGCAGAAATCTCATTCTTTCTTCCGGTCTCATTTGTCACGGAACTTTGAATAAAATATAGGAAGGAGCATAGTGTTTCCTCTAAATTTGTTGTTTTTGATTATTGAAAGATTACTGTAAGTTAAGCAATTAAAACAATCATCAAATCAATATCTTCAAGCATGACAAAACAAAATGCGGAAAACTGATTATTTGTGTGAATTTTCTAAGTTCAAGGACCATAACTCTGCACAAAATTGTCAGACCAGAACAAAATTCGAACTTGATCTGTAACTTGTCATGATAAAGTAATACACCAAATATCAAATCAATATCTTCAAGCACGAAGAAAAAAAAGTCTGGAAATCTGATTTGCCGGACTGCAGGTGGACAGACAGACAGACAGACAGAGTGCAAACATAAAGTCCCCTTCGACTTTGTCGGTAGGGGACTAATAAATTCCTTACATTTTAAAATGTGTCTGGAGCTTATTCAACATATGATTTTATAGCAAACAAAATGTGTTCTCCTGGGAGTCTGATTTCAGTATCTGATTAGAATAACAAGCTGACTTGGTATCTTTGTCGTTTAAAGATATAAACTAGAACACATCCGCGAGATCGCTGGTATTTAAATTAGAGCTTGGTTGAAAGTATTTAAACTGTTATAGGATGAATTTTTGTAAAAGATTTTGTGTCTGGAGAATTTCAGAAAAGGTATCAAACTGAGCCATAGGTACTTGGAGACAGGACAATTATTTTAAGCCCTCTCCCTTTTTTCCGAAGTCCGTTATGTTTTTGCTCTCTGTTAAATTTCATGATTTTCGCATTTCTGTATACTATGAACATAGATCTACATATAATATAAATAAAGTGTATTTGCTATTAGGGGACGACCATTTGATATTCTGGGGGGCCAGGAGGATTTTGAAGATAAATAACTCAGCCTTGATAATAACAAAAATTCGTAAGGGTTCCGCGGAACCCAGTGTCTCGCCTACTTTTGCTGTTAATCGCAGGCTCAACAAAAATGAGGAAAATTAATAAAAATATTCCTCTCTATACTATCTTTTGATTGAAAGTAGCTTCTGTCCAAGTTTGGTAAAAATCCAGGATAGTTTATGAATCTAATAAATGTTTTAAAAACTTAAAGTGCAGACTGTATGTAATGTTAACTGGAAGAAAAACTAAGTCCATTTATAAGTAAAATACGGAAAAAATTTACTTCTGGATACTATCTTTTGATCATAAACAAGCTTCTTTCCAAGTTTGGTAGAAATCCAGGATAGTTTAAGAAAGTTATTAAAATTTCAAAAACTTTAACCACAGAGTGAATGTAATGTTTCATGGCAGAAAAACTAAGTCCATTTATAAGTAAAATACGGATAAAATGGAATTTTTTTTTTACAAAATTTACTTCTGGATACTATCTTTTGATCATAAACAAGCTTCTTTCCAAGTTTGGTAGAAATCCAGGATAGTTTAAGAAAGTTATTAAAATTTCAAAAACTTTAACCACAGAGTGAATGTAATGTTTCTTGGCAGAAAAACTAAGTCCATTTATAAGTAAAATAAGGAAAAAATGGAATTTTTTTTTTACAAAATTTACTTTTGAATATTATCTTATGATCATAAACAAGCTTCTGTCCAAGTTTGGTAGAAATCCAGGATAGTTTAAGAAAGTTATTAAAATTTCAAAAACTTTAACCACAGAGTGAATGTAATGTTTCTTGGCAGAAAAACTAAGTCCATTTATAAGTAAAATACGGAAAAAATGATTTTTTTTTTTACAAAATTTACTTTTAAATATTATCTTATGATCATAAACAAGCTTCTGTCCAAGTTTGGTAGAAATCCAGGATAGTTTAAGAAAGTTATTAAAATTTCAAAAACTTTAACCACAGAGTGAATATTTGTGGACGCCGCCGACGACGGAATGTAGGATCGCTATGTCTCGCTTTTTCAACAAAAGTCGAAGGCTCGACAAAAAATGAATGGTTTGTTCTGTGGTAGTTTGAAAATAAATAACTTGACTTACAATGTATTGAAAATAATTCGGCAGGTCTTTTAAGCCATTTTATAAATGCTATTCTGAAGTATGAGATGGCACCAGATTCTTCCAAAATTCGTCTTTTTCATATTTTTTTCGGGAAAAACTTCCCAAATCTTTTAATAATATAAATATTAATGTATTTGAAATGTTTGAAAATGGGTTTCATTTCACTTGAGGTATTTTGTCTCGTGAACATTTACCTCACTTTTATTACAGGGCCATAACTACATTGAGGCAAATGCCTCATGTTGGAAATTTCAAAACAAAAGCTTGTCTTCATATCAAATTGTTTTCACAGCAAGTGTCTTGCAAGAAGCAAGTTCTGTTCACCCTCTGACATAGCCCATGTTTTTTGAGATCCATGTTTTCATCTATTTTTATTTTTCAGGGTTGATTTTCTATAATGTTTGTCGTTTTGTGTTTTATCTGTTCCCGGGTTTGTCTTTTGTTCATTGATTGCCCTTCTTTATGACTATTCTCTTAGTGTTGCATTCTATTTGTAATTTAGTAATTATGTTTTAAACTTGAGTTTTATTATATTTAAGGACCTATTGTCGATTACAAACTACTTAAAATTGTATCCCAGTTAGGAACTACATCAAGTTGTAATTGAAATGTGTTATAAAAACTGACTTGACATAGTTATATCAATGATAATCAGCCCCCTCTTAACTTAATTTGAAAAAAACATAATTGACAGGTATAAAAGGTTTTTCTGCAAACTGAAACATTTTTTGCTTTGTCCTAGATATTGGTCTTTTGATGTTGTCCCTAAAAACTAAAAGACTTACACTGAATCTATATATTTTGCTTTGAGACCAGAATATCGTCAAAAAATCAAAACAGAACTTGAGTTTCAGATTAAGAAAGGGTCTGGGAAACGCGCATAATGCACGATTTTGCGCCATTTTTTCTATAGCTTCTTGGGGCCTTCAGCAATCCCCAGACTCTTCGCCAATTTTTTTTTCCGCCTAGCTCCGCTCAGCGAAAATGTTTGACAACTTTTAAAAGAGGCTAGTTACAGCCCAGCTTTAATACCTTGTATGTATGCAATATATGCAGTTTGCAATTCAGAAGATTTACTTCCAGAGGATGATGATTAATTCCGATTGACTTAATCGACTATGTAATTTATTTAAGAATAAAAAAATTAATTTAAAAATTGTTGTTTCAAATATTATAAATATAATTCTGAAAATAGATAATCAGTCCCTTGTTTTAATGAAAATGAAAAATCATGCTTCAACAGTGCAGAAAATAAATAATCTGTCCTTTTGGTCCACAAAAATAAATAACCCATCCAAAACAAATCCTCCTGCCCCCCCCCCCCCCCCCCCCCCCCCCCCCGCCAGAATATCAAATGGTCGTCCCCTTAACTATCAATTCCAAGTTTCTTCTCCACGGCGACCATTACTATATCATATAGTCTCTATATATTATAGGATTATAATCATAGTAAACATGCAGAATAACGCGAAAATAATTGTCCTGTCCCCGAGTAATTATGAAAATCATGTTAAAAGAGGGGAGTAAAGGGAGGTATCTGCACGAAAGAACGCGAAATAAAATTGCCATTTCACGATGAGCGAACAATTAAAAATTTCTTGCACGTTGATCTTTTTATCGATTTCAAGAAACACGGTGAATAACGAACCTTTTTCACGGCTGCACGTGAAATAAAAAGTGGCAAAACACGTTGCACGAAAAAACCCTTAACCCCTCTTTTATAGTTATAAAATCGGAAGTCTTGGGTATGACTTAAAAGTCCGTCTGATGACAGAAACAATATCCGGACGCCTTTTTCTTCCTTTTTCTCCCAAAATAACCCAAACTGAGTAATCATAAGAATGGATGACAAATGCGACTATGCATGGTACCTATAGGACACAGAGGCATGATGATTAATTTATTGGGGAAGGAAGAGAAGCGACACACAAAATGAGGTCTTCTCGTTTAATAGTATAGATTATAACAATTTTATTTTCATAATTCTTTGATATGAAAAAAAAAACGTTACCTGATGATAGCGTTTCTGTTTACCTTGAAATTGAAGTCACAACTAAAACCCCTAACAACAGGACCAACATCAGAAACATTTCCGTATTTCCGTTTCTTTTCCAACAGATTCTGACATGTCTGAAGTTAAAGTATGCTTGAATTAAAAAAAAAAAAAATTTATACATACTTTTGTTTAGGGTGAGGGTTGGCGCCTGTTGAAACATTTTAAACCCACTGCATTTGTATGCACCTGTCCTAAGTCAGGAGCCTGTTGTTCGGTGGTTGTCGTTTGTTGATGTGGTTCATAAGTGTTTCTTGTTTTTTATATAGATTAGACGTTTGTTTTTTCTGTTTGAATTGTTTAACACTAGTCATTCTGGGGCCCTTTATAGCTTGCTGTTCAGTGTGAGCCAGGGCTGCATGTTGAAGGCCGTACTTTGACCTTTAATTGTTTACTTTTTATACATTGTGACTTGGATGGAGAGTTGTCTCATTGGAACTCATACCACATCTTATCAATATTTGTCCTCTTTCACAGGTAACCACCTGCCTCTAATCATACAAGACAACAAAATAAAATATAAATCAGGGCTAACAGGTATTAGAACAAATTGACCCAGGACGAACGTGAATCGGGGCAAACAGGTCCTAGGGCAAATGTTAATCAGAGAAATGTTAATCAGGGTGAAGGTACCACTGTGCACAAACATAAATTCGTTGCTTTCGAGACGCGACGGCCATACTTCCATGACGGCCATGGGATGTTTCGGCCATACCGTCACATCGTCCATGGGACATATCGGCCACACTTTGTGAGACGTATCGTCCACACTTTAAAAAAAAAATTTTATTGAGGTTATAGCATAAAATATAATAATAAAATAAGTATTTATTCATAATAATAACATTAATATGATTTTGTAGTATTTTTTTCTGTACAAGAGATCTTATTTATTCTTGTAAGAGTTATCTTTGCTTGATCATCATCACTCGTGTTTACAACTTGTTGGGGCCATATTATGTAAGTATATTGACTATTTCTTCATTATCAGTTATAAACAATTTCTGAAGAATCATTTTTATTGTAATGTGATATAAAGGCATCTTATTTTATATGAAGTTTAAACTGTAGGAATGTTGACTGTCGCTGTCGATGACGATATATAAATACAAGCACATGTCACAGATCTTTTTATTATATCTGTAAAAAATATATTATTCTAAACAATAAAGATTTCTCAATCTCAGTCTTGGTGAAATTTAAAACAGGACTCAGTGTTAAGGTTAACTCTAAGGAAGGCAGTTCATCATGTTCGAGTTATATTTGTCATGATCATCAGACAGTACATAGTTTAATAATTCTGTATTTTTTTTCTTTCTTATAGTTTAGAGTCATTCCATTTGCTGAACATCTTTCCAAGACGGAGACTACTGTAGAATTTTCCAATAACATAACAAATTACCCGTAATATCTGACAGGAATGTGCACCCTAATAACATGATAAAAGATGGCCAGTTTCATTTTTATCATACTGAATGTTCTTTTTGCTTAAGTTTGTTCATTGTGTTGAATACTATTTGTTGACAATTTAAATGTTCCCATTTTTGTGCATTTGTTGATGGAGAATTGTATTATGGACAATCATACCAATATACTCTAGTATAAGAAACAAAAAGATAATATTTTTGTTTAATGTATTTTATTTATTCATTCAGTCATACAGATAAACAAATATACAACAAACATATAAATCATACATACACAAAACACTCATATATATTATTCTTTTCGTTCAGGCATGTAGAAAATCAAACACATCGAAATGTAAGAACATACATATATACATATGCCATTGAACATTCATCTTATATACATTTTTTAAATTAACAATCTCACACTTTTTCTCTCATATGCTCATGTCACTCATTCATTTATTCCACTGCATACACATTTCACCCAATATTCAAACATTTATATTCACATTCACACATATAACCTATATCATAAAGCACTAAAATACATAAACGTGCAGTTATAAAAGTCACAACATAAACATGCAGTTATAAAAGTCACAACATAAACATGCAGTTATAAAAGTCACAACTGAAACAAAAGCACTAAACATACCAAAATATACTATATTATGATCATTTACTTCATGAACTCATTAAAGTTACTATTTTAACAACATTTAAAGAAATAATACAATAACGTATATGTACCTCAACCTCCATATCTTGTGGCATGCGGACACATTCTGCACAGTGGAAAATAATGTCGACTTCTTCATTTACCATCAGGCGGTAATCAGTAATTGATATACCTGAAATAACAAGAAATTAAAATATGACATATATTTCTTTACAGTCAAGTAATATTAATACACTGATAATAATGTTTAAGGCCGTAGTAAGGTGACCTATAGTTGCTAATTTCCGTATCATTTGGTCTCTGATGGAGAGTTGTCTCATTGGGAATCATACCGCAATCATACCACATCTTCTTTTTATGTCTATTAATTGATACCTATGGTCCATTTATTGGACAAAAGTGTAATGCAAATAACACTTAAATATAGATTTAATTCTTATCAGGAAAGCGTCTTAACCAAAATTAAAGTAAACAAAAAATGTATCTAAAATATGACCGAAAGTACGAAATATGATTCAAAGGAAAAACTAAATTAATAATAAATTTGTAAATACCTGTATTGCAAAGCCTGTGTTGCCATTTATCACAATCCTCACATTGGAGAGCATGTTGTCTTGGTCGGACTTGCTGGTCACATAGCACACAAGGGTACGACATGATGAACAGCAATTTTCCAAATGAGTGCCACCGACATTTCTGGTTACTTTTATAAAGCAAGGTCGGTACATCAAAAAGACTGCTCAAACAGCTTGTATTTTTACAAGAATTTCACTACCAAATGTATGTTTGCACTCCGCTTGAACTCAGCTTGGGTGTTGTGTTTTTATAGTGATCTTGAATTGTATTTCCATTACAATTTCTTGACAAAAGCATAATTAATACTTGTGTTCATCAAAGAAGTAATAATAAGCAATCAACAATCTTCTTAAATTTCAAACTTAATCATAACTTGATTACCTTGTTTTATATTTCAAAACTGAACTTATTGTTGTAATTTTGACAGAAATTAGTCTCCCATTCGGATATAGTCATTCATATTTGTTCATTTTGTTCTGTTTGTTATACGCAAGATATCAAAAAATCATTTAGAAAACAATATGATATTTTAATATTTTTACTATTAGATTAAACACATTCATTTACGATATATATATAATGATTAAACAAATGATATAACATGATAAATAATATAAAAACAGTAAAGTTTATCTAAAAGTTATAATAACCATCTATAAGTATCAACATAATTCATATATAACATCTATATAAAAAAAAAAAAAAAAAAACCATGGACGATACGTCTTCACAAAGTATGGCCGTTTTTGTCATATGGCCGTTTCATCTTTTCGGGGTATGGCCGTTTCATCCTATGGACGTCATGGCAGTATGGCCGTCACGTCCTGCATCGAATTCGTTTCAGTAATCCATATACTTGGGTTAGAATCCTGGACCAGGATTCCAACCCAAGTATATGGATTACTGAAACGAATTTATATTTGTGCACAATAATGACCTATTAATATTCCGTGCATCGCGTCGACGTGACATGAAAAGTACACACTTGACTTATGGTCACCGTGCTTACTAGGTACGAACGGATAACTGACCACAAAACTATAAAAATGTTACACCTATCACTATCAGAAGGAAGTACCCCTCCCAGCGAGATTATTTGGTTTATGAATCTGCAAACATTGCTTTTTTTATGAATAAACCCGATAAAAGATTATCTATCATTTACTAGTACAAGAAAATGATTGCTTGCTATGGAGTAAATTAATCCTACGTCTAAGACACACACGTTTCACATTTCGTCAGCTGCAATTTTTACATTAAGTGTTTTCAACCTTTTTATTGAAGAGTATTGGTTGTACTTTTCATTAACATGTCAATATTAAGAACAGATCCAATTAGAACTATTCAAAAGTTGTGGTGTAGTCCATTAACTACAATACAATACAATACAATACAATACACAACACAACACAACACAATACAATACAATACAATACAATACAATACAATACAATACAATACAATACAATACAATACAATACAATACAATACAATACAATACAATACAATACAATACAATACAATACAATACAATACAATACAATACAATACAATACAATACAATACAATACAATACAATACAATACAATACAATACAATACAATACAATACAATACAATACAATACAATACAATACAATACAATAGTACAGGGACACAAAGAAACAACTTCAGAAAGAGACAAGAAAAGCATACTGGACATATTTAGAAAATATCATTTGTTACGACGAAAGCTTACAAACTACACAAAAACAGAAAAAGTTTTGAAATTACATAAAAGTCATTAGGTCCATCAAAAAAGACAGTTCAGGAGTTGCACCATTAAGATCTGAGGGCATGCTGATAGATGATACAACACAAAAAGCTGAAATACTTAATAAACAATATTACTCTGTTTTTACACCTGAAAATGATTACGAACAAATACCAACTCTTTCAGACAACTATCCATCTATGTCAGAAATACATGTAACTTCAAATGGTATAGAAAAACATCTAAAAAATCTTTACCCATCTAAAGCTACAGGTCCAGATGAAATACCAGCACGAATTCTAAAACAATTTGCATCAGAATTTGCACCACATCTCACTTTCATTTTTAACACATCTTTCTTGAAAGGAGATGTACCATCAGACTGAAGACAGGCAAATGTGATCCCTATTTTAAAAAAAGGCGAAAAATACCTAGCCAGTAACTACAGACCTGTCTCCCTAACCTGTATATGTTGCAAACTACTAGAACACATTGTAGTAAGTAACATCCTAAAATATCTGGACACACATAACATTCTTGTGAATAATCAGCATGGGGGTCAGTGGGGTGCCTCAAGGCTCAGTCTTGGGTCCACTTCTTTCCCTTAATTTCATTAACGACATCCCTGCAAAAAGTAACATCAAAAACACGCTTGTTTGCAGATGACTGTATTTTATACAGAACAATAAAAAATACAAGACTGTACCATCCTACAAAATGACCTAAACTGCCTAGCCAAATGGGAACAAACTTGGGGTATGCAATTCCACCCAGAAAAATGCAACTCTCTCACTGTAACAAGATCACAGTCACAATTCAAACATAAATATGTATTAAAAGGCCACATTTTAGAATCTGTCAACACCGCAAAATATCTTGGTATCACCTTATCTAACAACATGTCATGGGATATCCATATCAACAACATCACTGCTAAAACAAATAAGATCTTGGGCTTTCTAAAAAGAAATTTAAAAATAAATCAGGAAGAAACTAAAAGTTTGGCTTACAAATCCATGGTACGATCAAACCTAGAATACTGCTCTTCAGTTTGGTCTCCTCACACCCAAAAAAAAAAAAAAAAAGAAAAAGTACAAAGAAGGGCAGCACGATACGTTACCAACGGGTACCATAACACCAGTAGTGTCACCTCCATGATTAACCATCTGAAATGGAAGTCACTTGAAACTCGTAGAAACATCAATCGAGTAACAATATCAGATGTACAAAATCACACACAATCTATTGCAGTAGATCCAAACCTTTACCTTTCACCACAGCCAGTCAAAAACACCAGATTCACCAATTCACTTCACTACCAAACATTCAGCACTAGAACAGATTACTTCAAGTACAGCTTTTTTCATTCACAGTTGTACTGTGGAATTCACATCCACAAAAGATTATCGGTGTTAACTCTCTGGATCAGTTTAAAATACTGATCCAAAGTCAGTATATTTATAGATATCTAACCTGTTTGTAAATATGTTGGGTTTTTTTGCACAAAATTAATTTTGGTTATTGCACTCATAAAATTATTATATTTTTGATAAGTGTCTGCTTGTGATGCGCCGACGTATAGTCATCAATGTGCTGATGGATCGTCGTACGATGTAGATGTAGATGTAGAATACACAATACAATACAATACAATACAATACAATACAATACAATACAATACAATACAATACAATACAATACAATACAATACAATACAATACAATACAATATTGGGAATGGAATAAAATTAAAATTAAAATTAATAAAATTTAAAATTAAAATTAAAATTAAATAATAGATAATACAATACAATACAATATAATACAATACCAATACCAATACCAATACCAATACCAAAATGCCAATGCCAATGCCAATGCCAATGCCAATGCCAATGGACAAGCATATTGGAAGACTTTTTTCCTTATAATATATTAGTTTATTGACATTTTGATATGCTTTTGATACATGTGCCGTTTTATTTGATGCTTGTGCACAATACAATACAAAGTTTTTATTGGCAATTATGACCCCAGTAATGAGCTGTATAATCAAGTTCGTTTACATATTGATTACATTGTTTATTACAACCTTGGAAGTTAATATAATCAGAGACATATGTATTATATGTCTCTGATATAATACTTCCATGTTACAACAATTCAACAGAAATAAATCTTTATTGGCATGTGTGATTATTGTATTTGAGGCTTATATGAGCTTACTCATAGACTTTTTAAAACTTTGTAAATACTTATGTGTGTCTATTTTAACTGAATCTCTGCTTAATGTTTCATCCTAGCCCCCCAGGAAAATAAAATGGTAGCTCCCTTACAGTTATAGGCCATGAATTGAAAGAAATCCTGTGTAGTGAACTTTCTCGATGTGTAAATGTACTGTCGAACTAAATTTGGTCTGACCTTTTACTTCCGGTGGTTGAAAAACGTGAGACCAAAAGCAAGGACATGGACGAATATGCCAGGGATCCATGGTAATTTCAAATTCTAAATGAATCATACAGTGTTCTTTGTGCACATTAATTATACTTAATTGATTTGAACAGAAAACATAAATCACAATGCCACCATTAGCTCTCATTCATACCAAATTTTCGAAAAGGGTATATTGCATAAGCGGAAAAATACTGCGTATTGTATATAAGAAGTTTCTTATATTTATCAGATTGAGGGCATAGTGAATTCTATTGAAATAAATGACACAAAAACTTAAGAATTACTTGGTAATATGATATATAACAATTGTTCAAAGTAATCAAAATTGAAGGAAGTTATTTCAGTGTTGTATATTTGCTTTGCCAAATATATAATTATATAAACTAAATTATATAGTATACCTATATATAATTGATTTGTTATACAAAGCTTATTATAATAAGCCATTTTGATATGTGCCACCTTCGTCAGGAATAGATAGAAATTTTTTCATGTTTTTTTTTTACATAAGTACATGATTACAATGATAGGAAGCAAGACAACTCGCCCCACTGCCAAATCGCCCCACACCAATTTACCTGACTTTTCCACCAACTCGCCCCACTTATTAAAAGGGTTAAGTCCCTTAAATGTAGTATTGCCAACTCATCCCATTTATGAAAAGTAGTTTAATCTACATATAAATCTTCCCAACTGTACTGCTAAAATAACATTAGAAAAAAAACCACTTGTAATACTAATAAAAATAGAAAATTTAATAAATGATTATGATTGAACTTAAATGATGCTTCATTTTTAAAAATAACATTGTAGATACATTATTATTATATAATTGTAGTATCTATTTGAGAATATTTTTATTCTTGCAAGCTTACTTATTATTGCAAAGAAACCAGTTAATTGTATCATAATGCGATATATTATCATAACATTTTAAGAATGTCCATTCATTCAATTACAATAAGTGGGGCGAGTTTGGCAGACCTTGATTCAATGGGATTAATCTCCTTTTCATAAGTGGGCAAGTTGGTAGTCCTTAATGCAGTAAGATTTTATTCTTTTTTTCATATGTGGGGCTAGTTGGCAGACCTTTATTCATCGGGATTAAAGTCTTTTTTATAAGTGGGGCGAGTTAGTAGTCTTTAATGCAGTATGGTTTAATTCTTTTTTTTTCATAAGTGGGGCGAGTTGGCAGGCCATTATTCATAGGAATTTTAGTCTTTTTCATAAGTGGGGCGAGTTGGCAGGACTAAATTCAACAGGATTTTTAGTCTTTTTCATAAGTGGGGCGAGTTGGCAGGACTAAATTCAACAGGATTTTTACCTTTTTCATAAGTGGGGCGAGTTGGTAAACCAGAGTGGGCCAATTTTGGTGTGGGGCGATCGCAAGTTGTCATGGATTCTAATGATACAAGTATGTGCACATGTAAATGTTTAATCATAAGAATATCATGAATTGAAAAACGAGAGGCAGCAGAAGAAGTATTTTGACTGAGATTGTTGCACAGATCCAGGTATCAGATAAAATACACCTTATTGGTATATTGCTGCAATGCTTAATATTAATTCCTGTAAAATTTTAAGTTAATACAAGAGTAAATGTGTGATGCCAGAGTCTAAAAGCTATTGTTGTAGAACTTCAAAAATGATAATACTTGACATCCAATAACATTTAAAAGTAAAACGTATACAAGCTAAAGCCCCGCCTATCTATTGATTGCAGATGTCAATCTTGATTACAATGCTTGCTAACGATGCCATGTTAAGCAATTGTCAATCAATCAATTAGATTCACTTTGTTTCCAAATTCAACTCTTGTATAACAAACATGACAAAGAAGGTAACATTAACATTTGTTTATTTGCATAAGCAAATATTCATTTGAAATAATTTTATATTTCAATACATTAATATTCTCTGTCTAGATTTATTGACAATGAAAAAAGAACAATATCAGGGAAAATAATAGAAATTGCTGTGACAGCCAAGAAAAGTGAAGTAACAGTTAGGGAGGCTACCTCTTGGCTCATGTTATCTTTAAACATTATTAATAAAAAAAATGTTTTTATCTTCCCCCTTAGTCTTCATTTGATAGCTACTATACATGTACTTGACAATCTTTTTTAGTCCCTGGAGAATTGTAGATGACTGTGGTGGAGCTTTTTCCATGGGAGCTATTGGTGGAGGGATCTTTCATGGTATTAAAGGAATGAGAAATGCACCAAAGGTAAGCTGTAAACCATAAGTCTTTAATGTGCATAAAAAGGATAAATAATGTGTAAAAGGTAAGTCATTAAATTTTAGTCCTTTTAAAAATTGTATGTATTTACATGAAACAAAAAAGGGCAACAGTAATGAAAGTATTGTACAGTAAAACAGACCACACCTACACACAATTCCTAATAAAAAGAATCATTTGGTTTTCTCATCATAATTTGTCCATGGGAGAGGCTGTCTATTTCTATCCCAACCAGTTCATACCGAAAACTTGAAAATTGTTTTTTGCAACTTTTCCTCCAGACATCCGCAGCAATGAGGATTAAGAGCAAAGACTGGTCAGCTGGGAGTTGAAATAATGTGTCAGAATTGGGTGACATGCCTTCCTGCGAACAGTTGCATTGCAAACAAGCATGTTACAAATCTTACTCAGAGTGTCTGTCTAGTACAAATCAGCTAAGGGTTTATAGACATATCTTGTGGTATTTTGTTCAGAAATGCATGTTATATTTGCCACTGGACATTAATACGATTCATCTCTATCCTATAAAAAGATACATGTAAAAACAAAGGCTAACAACAATATTAATGAACAACACAAGGTCTGAATAGCCTGACATTGTACAGGATATCATTGAGATAGCTTCATTATTTTACATGTATGTACACTGTATGTTATATAATTGGAAAATCCATATAATACAAGTCATATATTTGTCAGATATATCAGTAAATGATATCTTCCTGTCAAAGATGTTCAGTCAATTTAAAAAGGCAACATTCATGGGTTCAGATAATTGTTTAATTTGAAAAATAAGATATAGTTTGATTACAGTGATATTTTTGTCTTTGTTTCCATCGAATTATAAATGCATTCTTGTATAATTTTAGGGAACATACAGACGTTTAGCTGGAAGTTTTTTAACTTTAAGACAAAGAGCTCCAATTACTGGAGGTAGGAGATTTATTTCTTAAACTTCTGAAAGAAAGAATGATAAACACAGTTCAACATTTTGTGCTATATGTACTATTATTTTTCACATATAAAATAAAATTGAGAATGGAAATGGGGAATGTGTCAAAGAGACAACAACCCGACCATAGAACAGACAACAGCAGAAGGTCACCAACAGGTCTTCAATGCAGCGAGAAATTCCCGCACCCGGAGGCGTCCTTCAGCTGGCCCCTAAACAAATATATATACTAGTTCAGTGATAATGAACGCCATACTAAACTCCAAATTGTACACAAGAAACTAAAATTAAAAATAATACAAGACTAACAAAGGCTAGAGGCTCCTGACTTGGGACAGGCGCAAAAATGCGGCGGGGTTTAAACATGTTTATGAGATCTCAACCCTCCCCCTATACCTCTAGCCAATGTAGAAAAGTAAACGCATAACAATATCCATCTTTTTAAACAGACAGCTTCTGTTCGTTTCTCTTTGAAATGCAAAAAGAGGATATGGAGTAGGTATCCATCAGACAAAAATCACACAAATTAGTAGGAATAAATTTTATCAGTGAGAAAGACATTTTTTTGTTGTTTTAATTGTTAATTAACATAATTAAAATAAGTTAGAACTGTAATGACTTCCAGTTCACAGTTAATTTGTCTTCTGGCTTCCATCCTCGTATATTTTTACAACTGAGGACTTGCATAAAACTTTTTATTTGACATTTAGACTTAGATTTTTTTTACCCTGGCACTAGACTTGCCTTTGAGATGGTACTCCTTCCTGAATCCATTATTTTATTCCCAAATTACCTGCTTATAAATGAGTACCTACAGTAGTCTTCTATCATTAAAGAGTTGGGTTTCCAGTTTAACCTGCATGGTGGGGAAATAACCCAGGTGTAAAGTTTGAATAGATACCGTATATCAGGTTTTTTTCGGGTGTGTTTAATTTTCGCTTTGTTCGTGTCACCTAAAGAAACGTGAAAATTTGACCCCGCGTAAATTTTCCTGCATATTCCTAGATTTTTAGCTGTTGAAATGTTTCATATATCATACTGTTAATTGTCGTGTTTACACGAAATTGATATGTAAACTCATTGAACCAAATTCATTTCACCCTAAAGGTGAAATTTCATTATATATCAAATCATTCTTTTATGTTGATAGGTTGATCAAAAGAGTGTGCGTAATTAATTAAGATTTCTGTTTTCATAATAATTAAATTGGCTACTCATACATGTCATACCTTTTGACAACACAGCAATCAGTGACATTTTCACAAAAAAAATATTGAGCGACGATTTATAGATTGTTGTCATAACCCCAACATTTTGAATATAATGTAAAAATTCAATTAAAATAGATCATATTTACTGTTATATTTGCACAAATATGCATTATTAATGCAGTCACAATTTAGTATGCCGCAATGTACATAATTTACACGATTATTGAAAGATTTTTTATATTCTAATTTGTAGTACTCGTATTTTTTTGTTATCGATTATCTTTCAGTCAATCAACTTCATGTTGTTTATACCTTTAACAATACATTCGGTGTATTTTCCCAATCAGCGAAAATTAAGGAATTACAAATAAAAAATTCAATGGCAAGCTTTCTGTGAGCATGCTATACAATGAAATGTCATTACACATTCATTACTTATTTACTATGAATAGTTATAGATTCTTCCATATAATGGCCATATATAAAATTTTCATTGCTTTTTTCAGGATCTATGAATCATTTGGTATCAAGCTTCACGTGAGCATGCTAAAATGTTGGATGTGTTTCCACATCTATAGCTTATCAACTTCCTGTTTACTGAATACTTATAGTGAATTGCCAATAGTGAGATTCAACTTTATAGATGATAATCTCTGTTTTGAAGTAGCATTGTAAGATTTTTACAAAATGAGACTCATTAGAAATTAATCATACAATTTTATTACAGGAAATTTTGCAGTGTGGGGTGGTTTATTCTCTGCCATTGACTGTTCTTTAGTATACATCAGGAAAAAAGAAGACCCCTGGAATTCCATAACAAGTGGTGCCTTAACAGGGGCAATACTATCTGTAAGACGTAAGTTTCCACCATGAGATAATGTTTTCACAGGAATCTTCTTTGCTCACTCTTGTTTTTTTTTTTTTATTTATGATGAGTTTTTTAATGAATTAATAACTGTTGTCATATACTTCACCCACAACCAAACAGAATTCCATACCCCCAACACCAGGTTAATTCACAGTGCCACACCAGGATTTTCAATGCTGAATTCATGGAGAGAATTGGAAGAGTTCTCTCAGATTTCTACATTAATTTGATTAAGTTTATTATGAAAACGACATATGCCCCAATGCTGCCTAACACTACAAAATTAGTTGCCGTTGTCAAATTGATATTTACTGACATTCAGGCAAGGAATATCTTATGTAAGGAACAACTTTATTTTCTGTCGATATTCTCTGTTTTCTTAAACTACCCTATTTAAATCAAATATGTGAACTATGCTCAATAAATAAAAAAAACTAAATTTATCCATTGAGGTTTAATAGTTGAATGTTCTTATGTTTAAGATTTTGCATAAATCTATCAATAATTTTTAATGAAAAATTCATATGAATTATATATGAGACAGAATGCCAGATTCATTAACTCACTTTCACATTTCAAACATATTTCAAGGATATTAATTTTTTTTTTTCATATAGAATTTTTATTTTCAGATGGAGCTGGTGCAATGTTAGGATCTGCAGTTGTTGGTATGTTAACTTTATTTGATATGTATTTGACTGTGACATTCCACTGTTTAAAACTTTCTCTTCTGAAGTACATTTGTAGATGTCCATATGGAAATCTTTATTTAACCACAAAATCTTTCATTATTATTTTTTATTATATGGAAAACCAATTAATTTCTTTTGCTCAATTTCAATGTATCAGGAATATAACTGTCATTTCAACTACTATTTTGTGAATAAGTATAAAAAGAAACCATGTCAACTGGTCGTCTCAGCACTACATATTGCATCCCTTGGCCTCAGAGATATTAATTGGTACAAGTCATAGTGAAAAAATAAATTAATTGCAAACTTTTTTTCAAAGAAGAGCATAAAAATGAAATGTCTACATCTCATCTCAGCACTGCAATTCAGATGGCTTACCATCCCAGATACATTAATTAATCTGGATGTCATATGCCCTGGCATCTGTGACAACAGCCTATAATTAAGGTGAAAAGCTAGTGTACATGATAAATAAGTTTCAGTTATCCTGATTAACATTCAGTAAACTTCCAAAATCTGAAAAGTTATAATACATGTGCTTAACCAAATCACAATAACAAAGAAAAACGTGTATCCCGTTTGTTATGTATCAAAGTTAATTGTACATACAGCATACATTATGACCCTCATATTCAAAGTAAATTAAGCAGTTTTAACACCTGATTAAGGTATGAATGAAAGAGATTGCTACAAATGCTTCCATTCAGAGCTGATAAAATGAGCAGTAAGAGAAAAAACATCCATATTGAAAGTAAAATTACATTATTTACTGTCCTTTATTTGTTGCAAAAATAATTATATAAACATACAACACATTAATGTATAATTATAGGTGGAGTATTACTAGCCGTTATTGAAGGATTGGGTATAATGTTTACACGATATTCAGCAGAACAATTTAATGCAGGTAAGGTGTAATTCTTTCTTGACTAATTTTTTTAGGCAAAATTGCCTGTTTTTCTTTTCTAAAAGGGTATCGAGTTGGAATAGACTGTTTTGGAAACTGTCAAATATTCTAAATAAGCAAAATAAGGTTATTTATATCAGCTGTCAGAATATATTAGTGAAAAATAGTATAAAAAATGGTTTAAATGCTAGTTTAAATAGTGACAGGGATGATTTTTCAGTTATTTATTTAAACTAATTCAGTTATTTGACTTCTTGATAGAAAAAAATTGCTGGACTTACATTTTATTTTATATTTTAATGATTTTCATTTAATTTTCTTGAAAGCAAAATGGTCCACATATCACTACAATAATTAAAAACGAGTTAGGAATCTGTTATTTGTACAATAAGTACTGTGTTATATGTTATAACACTTATTAGTTTAAAAATACATTTAGGTTATGGAAACAAGCCACCAGGTTAACACATTCCAACCACTCAGTTGTTTCAAGGTTCATAATGACTTTAATAAGTAAATACATTTTTGAAATGATATAATTTCAGGGTAGAAAATGAAAGTATTATTTGTTTAATAATTTGGGTAAAAGCATAAGATTCCATTGAGTTTTTGGTTTTCATGGCTGTAGGTAGAATTAACTAGATATAAAACAGCAACTTGAAACAGCTGTTTAATTTTACATTTTTTTGTTATTTGTTTTTATACTAGTTTGCCTATGTGAACATTTTCATAACTGTACAAAGCAACTTCAGTTATCACATTTGGATTTTAATATCTTTTACAAAATTATTGTCTTGTCAAAAATGTCTGTAAATAACAATGTAATAGATTACCACAACATAATTAAACTACTACAATTATACTTGCACAGTTAATAGACCTCTTTAGTCTAATTTGCTATATGCACGAAGATAACATTTATATTCTCTAAATGGTGATTTCAGAACTGAATCTTTCCTTTAGGCAATTGCTTTTTATACGACCGCAAAAAAATTTTTGTGGTCGTATATTGGTATGACGTTGGCGTCGTCGTCGTCGTCGTCGTCGTCGTCGTCCGGCGTCGTCGTCCGAATACGCATTAGTTTTCGCACTCTAACTTTAGTTTAAGTGAATGGATCTCTATGAAATTTTACCATAAGGTTCAATACCACAAAAGGAAGGTGGGGATTGATTTTGGGGGTTATGGTACGAATAGTTAAGGAATTAGGGGCCAAAAAGGGGCCAAAAATAAGCATTTTCTAGTTTCCAGACAATAACTGTGGAAAGGTGTATGGATCTCTCTGAAATTATACTACAAGTTTCCATATCACAAAGGGATGGTTAGGATTTGCTTTGGGGGGTTATGGCTCAAACAGTTTAAGAATTAGGGGCAAAAAAGGGGGAAAAACAAGGTTGTCCTGGTTAATGGACAAATACTTTAGTACAAAACATAATTTAAAGCAGTGTAAGGGAGATAAATCAAATACATCATTGAAATTATCTCCCTTACACTGCTTTTAAATTATGTATAAAGTAATGGTTAATGAACAATTAAGATAATTTAAAACAGTGTAAGGGAGGTAATCCAAATACAACGTTTTGGTTACTTCCCTTACACTGCTTTTAAATTGTGTTTAAAGAAATGCATATTTATAAAGGAAGACCAGTAAAAATATCTGCAAATGTTGCATCTTTTTTTTTTACAACAAAATCCATATCAAAGATTTTAAATTCTATTATAAAATAGATTAAGTTAGCACTATGGTAAATTTAAATGGGTAATTATGGTTGCAAACTCCATTGGAAATTTGAATTGAGATTATGACCATATCTTGAGGGAAAGAATTTTTTGGGGAAAAAAAGGGGGGGGGGGGGGTTTAAAGAAATTGTGGGGGGTCAATTTTTTCTCATTTCAGATTTCAGAAATTAAAAAGAATTATTCTTCAAATATTATTTTTTTTTCAAATTTCAAATATTGAAAAATTTCAAGAAGTAATCTTTAATTGGACAGTATGGCGCATTATATTTGTAAAATCTTTGACCACATTTATTTATTTGTTATGCCGAATCTAACCGTGTATTTAGATTTTTAATTTTGGGTCCAGTTTTCAAATTGGTCTACATTAAGGTCCAAAGGGTCCAAAATTAAACTTTGTTTGATTTTAACAAAAATTGAATATATGGGGTTCTTTGATATGCTGAATCTAAACATGTATTTAGATTTTTGATTTTTGGCCCAGTTTTCAAGTTGGTCCAAATTGGGGTCCAAAATTAAACTTTGTTTGATTTCAACAAAAATTGAATATATGGGGTTCTTTGATATGCTGAATCTAACCATGTATTTAGATTTTTTATTTGTGGCCCAGTTTTCAAGTTGGTACAAATTGGGGTCCAAAATTAAACTTTGTTTGATTTCAACAAAAATTGAATATATGGGGTTCTTTGATATGCTGAATCTAACCATGTATTTAGATTTTTTATTTGTGGCCCAGT
Source organism: Mytilus californianus (assembly GCF_021869535.1). Lineage (NCBI taxonomy): Eukaryota > Metazoa > Mollusca > Bivalvia > Mytilida > Mytilidae > Mytilus > Mytilus californianus. The sequence continues at coordinate 94,369,294 of NW_026262581.1, read as the reverse complement.
TTTCAAGTTGGTCCAAATTGGGGTCCAAAATTAAACTTTGTTTGATTTCAACAAAAATTGAATATATGGGGTTCTTTGATATGCTGAATCTAACCATGTATTTAGATTTTTTATTTGTGGACCCTGCTATCAAATTGGTTCATATTGAGGTCAAAAGGGTCCAAAATTAAACTTTGTTTGATTTCAACAAAAATTGAATATATGGGGTTCTTTGATATGCTGAATCTAACCATGTATTTAGATTTTTGATTTTTGGGCCCCGTTATCAACTTTGTCCACATTGAGGTCAAAAGGGTCCAAAATTAAACTTAGTTTGATTTTAACAAAAATTGAATTCTTGGGGTTCTTTGATATGCTGAATCTAAACATGTGTTTAGATTTTTGATAATGGGCCCAGTTTTCAAGTTGGTCCAAGTTGGGGTCCAAAATTAAACTTTGTTTGATTTCAACAAAAATTGAATATATGGGGTTCTTTGATATGCTGAATCTAACCATGTATTTAGATTTTTTATTTGTGGACCCCGCTATCAAATTGGTTCTTATTGAGGTCAAAAGGGTCCAAAATTAAACTTTGTTTGATTTCATCAAAAATTGAATATATGGGGTTCTTTGATATGCTGAATCTAACCATGTATTGAGATTTTTGATTTTTGGGCCCCGTTATCAACTTTGTCCACATTGAGGTCAAAAGGGTCCAAAATTAAACTTAGTTTGATTTTAACAAAAATTGAATTCTTGGGGTTCTTTGATATGCTGAATCTAAACATGTGTCTAGATTTTTGATAATGGGCCCAGTTTTCAAGTTGGTCCAAATTGGGGTCCAAAATTAAACTTTGATTGATTTCAAAAAAATTGAATATATGGGGTTCTTTGATATGCTGAATCTTACCATGTATTTAGATTTTTTATTTGTGGGCCCGCTATCAAATTGGTTCATATTGAGTTCAAAAGGGTCCAAAATTAAACTTTGTTTGATTTCATCAAAAATTGAATTATTGGGGTTCTTTGATATGCCAAATCTAACCGTGATTTTAGATTTTTAATTTTGGGTCCCATTTTTAAATTGGTCTACATTAAGGTCCAAAGGGTCCAAAATTAAACTTAGTTTGATTTTAACAAAAATTGAATTCTTGGGGTACTTTGATATGCTGAATCTAAACATGTGTTTAGATTTTTGATTATGGGACCAGTTTTCAAGTTTGTCCAAGTTGGGGTCCAAAATTAAACTTAGTTTGATTTCAACAAAAATTGAATATATGGGGTTCTTTGATATGCTGAATCTAACCATGTATTTTGATTTTGGACATTGGACCATAATAGGTAAATTAAAAAAATTGAAGTTCTTAGACCACATTCTTTCTGTGTCAGAAACCTATGCTGTGTCAAATATTTAATCACAATCCAAATTCAGAGCTGTATCAAGCTTGAATGTTGTGTCCATACTTGCCCCAACTGTTCAGGGTTCGACCTCTGCGGTCGTATCAAGCTGCGCCCAGCGAAGCATTTTATTACACTTATCAATATTATTTACAGGTTTCCTTTTGTTTTCTAATATATCATTCCACCTTGGTGGGTTAACATCTGAACAATAGGTGCAGATTTTGTTGATTGAATTCCCTGCGATATATTCATTTATACATTTTCTTGTCCTAAATTAGAAGTTTAACACTTATATCCATTCATTCCTTTAGTATTTCAAGAATACATAGTATATATTGTAATTATTATTATATTATGTATTCAAGTGTATTATTCAGATTATCATGAGTAAGTCACAGTTTTATGAAATGAAATATCATTAGCAAGAATTATTTACAAGATAGTTTATACTATATAAGGACTTATATAAGAAAACTGGCTAAGTTTCATATTCACTTTTCATTTTGTTATTTCAGCCAATATGATGCAGGAAGATCCCTCCGCTTCAGCTGGTGTTGCACCCATATTTGGACAACAACAAAATAATTACCAATGACAAACAAAGGATTCATGAATCTCCAGTCATCTTATCATTTACTTTAAGTTATTTATTTCATGGATGTATTCGATTCTCTGGAGGCTCATGAACGGATTTTGTATACCGGGTATTGTTTCCATGGGCATGTCAATACTGGTATAATTTTCAGCCAGTGTACACATGTGTTAACAAATTAAGTAGTGTTTTTCTATAAATCTGACATCTGCACGAGTTACGACAGATTGTGTAACAGACTGGTGTGAATCTGTCTATTGATTTGTACAACAGACACATTTGTATATGTCTTTTGAACAAATGCTATTGTGATATTTGTAGTTCTATTATATAAGTACTTTGATATAGTTCTGCTCAGAAGTTTTAGAACTGTATCTATACATAATCATGTTTAATGACTTGCCCCATGGAGATATTTTTAACTTGAGATATTTCAAAGTTTGTGAACTCAAATGTTTTTTGTTGTTAGATATTGTTTATGGAATAATTTCTTTTGTCGAAGAAATCACCTCAAAATGTTTGATATAAAATATGAGAGAAATTATGTTGTTATGTTATTTTATGCAAATCAACTACTGTGGATTCATTATTATTTGTTGGATACCAATATTCGTTGATTTCTTTGGTACAGGTGAACCACGAAATTAAATGTTCAATAAATGACACGTTTATATAGGCTTGTATGCAAAATTCGACAAAACCACGAAATTAGATATCCAAGAATATGTAAGTTTTCCTTAATCCACGAAAATTGGTATCCACGAAAATAAATGAATCCACAGTACACAGCAATATAGATGCATTAATCATATTCATATGTAATAAGCTGAAAAGATTGATCATGTTGCTACAGGTAATTTTAATGGATACAGAATACATCAAAATTGATAATAGTTCTATATATTTTACTCCTATTCTTGGAAGAGATTACATTTTGAATAATTCGTTGGATTCGTTAAGTTCACTGACCAAAAAGTACACATGAACTATGTGTATTTCTAGCATTTGACTGTTATTATTTTTCTCTTAAAAAATCTCATCGTTTTTAACTCTAGACCAGTTGGATTCAAACTTAGCTACAATCATCCTTAAAGTAAAAAATAACTTTATTGTTTTACAATTTTGTTTTTGTTTAATGTTCAAACCAATCAAATCAACAAAAAGTTAAATAAAAACCACTAAATATTCTGTTCCCTGTGGCTACAAAATCTGGGGTTAATCAAACATTTATAATACCCTTGAATGATTCTAACTTCTATCAAACATAGCGACTTTAAATTGGTATTTGCTGGTACTTTGTCAAACAAACAGCTTTTAGCAGTAAGAATTGACAAAAGACTGGTCAGATCAGACTTAGTTTCCATATCCCTGCTATTTGCTGGCAATCCTAAGCATGTTGGTTTACTTCACAGATGGGTTTTTCTCCATATCTTCTTAGCAATGTTATCCTGAATATAGTTGAAAGGTAGTAGGTTTTAAGATAGAAACATCCACTGGTCAATCAAACCTGGCTGCATTTAGAAATATTTTGACAAAATTCTTCATTGTTATAGAGATATATTAAGCTGATTTTTGTGTTGTCTGGCAGCTATCTCTTGCACCACATAGGGATCACTTCTGTTGTCTTGCGTCATCTTTGTTTGATTTTAATCTCTAACTCTTTGAAAACAGCTCAACAGAATTCAACTTGGACAGATTCTTTTTTGGGACATGAAGTTCTTCACTGTTGATTTAATTTTTGATCTCAGTGATTTTGGGGGTTTGTCTTTACCAAAACATGGATGTTGCCATTTTGCTTATATCAGTTTGTTAATCCGCAACCCCCTGAAAACGACTTCAGAAAAATTCACAAAATCTTGCACAGATTTATGAAGTTGTGCACCTGTTTTTTCAATGTGTGGTTTTTGGGGTTTCCCATACAAAAAAGATAGACAGTTATTTCTGCTGATATTATTTGTAATTCCACTTGACTTGAAAGATGACTGTAAGCATAACATCAGGGAAATATAGCTACGGTCTACCCATTTTAAAAAAATCAGAAATCTAAATATATCTTTGAATTTGATGTGTTGGTAAAAATAACATAGATTTACCCTCAATACCTTGTACCAAATAACTGCAGAAAACAGTATAAGTAAAGTCCAAGGGCTGAAATTTTGTAAAAAATTATTGACCATAATAAAACTGAAACATTATCTGTACATTCAATAACAAGACTACAATTATGTCAAGTCAGTATCTCAACTCTAGAAATGAGATGTGGAAAAATTAAAATTGGTTGGATTTTCTTAGTGTAAGGACCAAAAAACAATGTTTGTTTGACCAACACATGAAGGTGAATTGAAATTCCTATTTATATGCATTTATACAATATATTGATAACTGATGAAAGAATCTGAAATAAGTTAGTCTAGAAAACTTAATTGTGACAGAGAGTGAAAACCTATAGACCCCTGAAGCTTTGAAAGTAGGGGACTAGTTAAATTGAGCCAAATATTTCTTTTCTGATGACAGGTTCATAATTTGAAGTATTTTCCTTTGCTTCAAATTTGAGGGGTAACGTGCACAAAATTCTTCATAAATCCACCAAATTAAACTTGTTATACTGACCACTAGACTTAAAAAAAGATGTTCATTGATCACTCAAGTAAGGATCTTTTATCAGACTTGTTTGTACCACATGATTAAATTTGGTTAGTTAAATAAAAAATCTTCAAGTTTGCCCTCCAACATGGTGCCAATGGGAAAGAACTCAACTCAAATTACCTATTATCGTCATGGTGAATGCATCTGAATATCATATGAGCAAGAGCATTGTTAGGACTACCTGTTAAGTTATGCTTCACTAAATCTGTAGTTAACTACATAATTAGTATTAAGTTTTATGATTAGGTGCATTTTAGATTTGGTAAGTGATACTCATTCCTAAAACATACAAATTACTGGAAGTCCAAGTTTTGTTTTATTTTGTTGCAAAGCAGGTGAGACCCGCAAATATTTTTGTTGTCATACCACATTAGTACAAAGTTTTTATTTCATTTCTGTAGCATTTGAATTACTTCCCTTTGTACATCAAGAATTATGATGGGATTGATTTAGAGCTTCTTTGTTCAGATAATCTGTTGACCTGTTTTAAACAGGACTGATAGCTGTTTCTGTAATGAGTTGTACCTAGAAAAATCAGAAAGAAATTGATGGTTTCCTGATGTTAGTTATCCTTGAATACAATCTTAAATATTTTAGGAAAAAAACTTATTTCACTTATGCATGAAATATTTGCCATTTCATATGCATGCAATATTTACCATTTGACATTAAGCAAACAAAAAACATAAACCAGAGTTGGTAGGTCAAGTTCAATTTTCAACATGACAGCATAAGATATTAGAAAAGATGTACTGTGAGCAATTGCACACTAATTAAGCCACCACTCAAGATATAAGTTTTTCGCAACAACAGGAAGTAGAACATCAAAGTACAAAATGTAACTTAAAACCTTTCATATGTTATGACATAACCAGATGAAGATTGGTTTCATATATCAATGAAGCTATGACTTGTAGTTGTTGAGAAAAATGGGACAGAAACTCGTTAAATCATGGTTTTAGCATTAAAATGTAATTATAAGTATTGACTACTACATTTTGTAGTTTTATTGGGTTGTAAAAATGTTGGATCATGCACATATTTTTCCTATGAAGCTTCATATATAATGTTCTTCAGTCAATGCTTTTACATCCAAACAAAACTAGATTGAGACACATTTAAAAAAACATTTAGAAACATACCTAAAGGTAAACTATCCACCAAAGAAAGGTGAAGATCTGAAGTATGGCTTAAAAATATTGCCCTGAAAAAAATCTTTTCAGAATTCAGTCTATTTATAGATACTGAGACCAACTGACTAAAAAACAATAGGGTCATCTTCTTTCCAATTGTCATTTTCAGCTAAGTTAAGTGAAGATTCTACATATGGTTCAAAAGATAACATCCAAAAACCAAATGTTGAAATAAAAAAAAAAAGTTGGTGTTTATCATCTCATGGCAAATTACCAAATAGAATTGGGTAAAAGTTGGACATTTGGTTCAAAAGATATAATCCAAAAATGAAATATTTGGCCCAATTATTGCTGTTACCTTTACCTTTTGACCTTCCAGTCTATCAATAGCCCTTGTGACCTTGACCTTTAACTAATTGATCCTAAAATAAATAAAGATCTTCTCCATCCAATGAGATTTTAACAAACTAAGAATATAAAAGTTAGCCAGATGGTTAAAACATTATATCCAGAAAACAAAACAAAAAAAATCCATAAGCGTCAATCTTCCTCGTACATTTGGAAGCTTTCTCACCAATTAGATAAAAGTTGGACTTGTAGTTCAAAAGATGACTCCCGGAAACATAAATATGAGTATCAAAAGCCTATACCTTTGAATTAGTTTGGAAAAAAGTTAGGCATATGGTGGAAACATTAACATTCGGAACCTAAAATTTTGCCAAATATAAATGCTGTGATCTGGACCATAAAATCATACGGGATCTTCCTCTTCCCATGGGCATTTATCAAAGCAAGTTTGGCAAAGATACTCCTCAAGATTTAAGCTGGAAACTAAAATGTTGATGTCTGGACATCCTGAAGAATTATTCATATTGTAAGACAAGTCCAACTTGGTCACAACATACGTACGTCCCAAAATTGGTTTCGGTTCTCTAATTTAGTTTGCCTCAACCAAATGTTCTGAAACTTATACACAATGTCATTACCACAAAACACAGATCAAGTTTCAATTTTGGTGGCGTCACTTTTACCGTTCTAGAGTTATGCCCCTTAACAAATGAAAAAAATTGCTGAATTTTTCGTTTCTGTTCTCTAACTTTAGTTTGCTTCAACCAAATGTTATGAAACTTATACACAATGCTTATTACCAGAAAACACAGGTCAAGTTTGACTTTTACCATTCTAGAGTTATGCCCCTTTACAAATGGAAAAATTCCTGAAATATTTGTTTCTGTTCTCTAACTTTAGTTTGCCTCAACCAAATGTTATGAAACTTATGCACAATGCTTATTACCACAAAATCAGATCAAGTACAAATTTGGGTAGCGTCACTTTTACAGTTCTAAAGTTGTATCCCTTTATAACGTTATATGCAAGCGGGGGCATCATCTCTGTCCCATGAACACATTCCCCATTTATAATATTACTACTTACTATCAAATTCATGTCATACAGGTATATAGAGATGATATCCCATTAAAAAAATAAGAAAATTTGTCAACTAGATCATCTTTTTTTTACGCAGACCTTGAGGAATCTAAGGAGCAACTGATGAAATTGCTGACGAGTTCAATTACTACATAGTTGTTGACTTGATGATTACAAGTTTATTCAGGAGAATTCCTATATGAAACTAAATTTCTGCAATATGTTTTACTGTAAAATAGAAGTGATAAAAGCTGAAATTATGATTTGTTCATCTCTTTTTTTATGCTGACCTCCATTCCTTATTCTTTTACTGGCCCAAGTAAAGAGATGTGTTAAGTACATGTAGATAAACTGTTGACAGAGATACATCTAACCTATGTGTAATTTTGATAGTATAATGCAAATGTTGAAATTAAAATGGCCATTCTTTAACATGTAAACTATGCAAAACATTCAAAACCATGACTAAAGGTGCAGGGCGAAATAACCTCTGTGGAAATGAGAAATGCCAATGCTAATACAGCTGCACCCCAAATATCATCGACTTACCATTAGTGGCTAATCTTAAACTGACCTAATCACAAACTTTAACATGTAAACTATGTAAAAGTTTCAAAGTCAATAAATCATGACTGAGGGGTGGGGCCAGATAATCTCCATGGAAATATGATGTGCCAATGCTAATACAACTTCATACCAAATGTCATTGACCTACCAATAGTTGTACCCCTTAAACTGACCTTATCACAAACTAATACATTGTTGACACTGCTGGAAACAGCACACCTAAGTCTTGCTTTTTCAACAAAAACCATAATCCAGATGCCATACTCCATCATCTTACTTACTGACATACAGTTGAGCAACTCGGGACTTTAAAAAAAGGTACTGCTGAGCTCAAATCGATTTTATTTTGAGCACTCGAGGTGTAAAGATTGCTTTAATTTTTTTTCATTTTGAACAATTTTAGACAATATTTTGAATTGAGTTATCTCCCTTTCTCCATAATTGTAATGTAGAATAGATCACTACTTTCTGCCACTTATGTAATTTTTGTAAAATGGTTTTCTTGACAAGTATTGTGATACATCTACGAACCATTTTTTAAAATGAGTTTCTGAGTATATATTCTCCATAAATTGCATATGGGTATGAACTATGAATAGGATCTAATGAACGTTAACCTCACTCAGACTACTATAACAGCCTCAATGCACTGTGTTGTATGTTCTCACTAACACAGTAGAGAAGATTGCTCAAATATATCAAATCACCAAAGCTAGTTTAACCTACCATATATTCATTATCCCACTCTAATACTCTAAGTCAGTCTCTTTGTGATTGTCTTTTGTCTTTTGGAGAATTTGTTGTTGATGGCAGATATTTGTTAGCGTTGGTTTACTTTATCCACAACCTTTTTATTATACGCCCGTTTACGGGACGTATTATGGTATACCGTTGTCCGTCTGTCTGTCCGTCTATCCGTCGTCAACATGTCGGACATTAACTCAAAAATGCTTTAACCAATTTGCATAAAACTTTGGTGAATTGTTTATATCTATTGACGTGAGCTCCCTTTCGTTTTTTATAAAATTTAGATTTTACATTTCCAAGTTATGGGGTTTTATTCATTAAAAAAAGGGGGATTTTCCAGTTTTCGGACAATAAGTCAAGAATGCTTTCACCAACTTGTAAGCAAGTGTGGTGAATTGGTTATATCTATTGACATGAGCTCCCTTTTGATTTTTATAAATTTTAGATTTTACTTTTTTGAGTTACAGGGTTTTATTCATAAAAAAGGGGGGATTTTCCAGTTTTCGGACCATAACTTAAGAATGCTTTCACCTACTTGCAAGAAATTGTGGTGAATTCTTTATATCTATTGACATGAGCTCCCTTTAGAAAAATTTTAGATTTTACTTTTCCGAGTTACAGGGTTTTATTCATAAAAAAAGGGGGGATTTTCCAGTTTTCAGACAAAAACTCAAAAATGCTTTCAGCAATTCTTATGAAACTTTGGTTAATTGTTTGTATGTATTGATGTAAGCTCCCTTTAGAATTTTATAAATTTTACATTTTACATTTTACATTTCTGAGTTATAGGGTTTTATTCATTAAAAAAAGGGGTGATTTTCCAGTTTTCGGACAATAACTCACAAATGCTGTCACCAATTCTCATGAAACTTTGGTGAATTGTTTATATTTCTTGATGTAAGCTCCCTTTTTATTTTCATAAATTTCGAAAATGACATTGAGAATTAATTGAACTTTATTTGTTTATAGTCTGACAACAGATTTACTAAGTATTGCACAACAGCAAGAAATCTTTAATTGAATATAAATTCAATTCATATAACCAATTTCAAGTTCTTTGACTACATTTATTCAGAAACCTATAATATGTCAAATATTTAATTACAATCAAAATTCAGACCTGAATCAAGCTTGAATATTGTCCATTTTTGCCCCAACTGTTCAGGGTTGGACCTCTGCGGGCGTATCTAGCTGCGCTCAGCGTAGCAGTTTATTAGATTCCGTAATGAAGTTGACAAATTCAATAGCCACCAGTCTCTTTTTAAGACCATATTTTGACCTGGAGTGTCTTTTGGGTTGTTTTTTGTGTCTTTGTTTCATTGACGTATACTCTATATCTCTCTTTTTTTAAATTCTTTGGAGTCTATCACAGTATCACAACCAAAGGTCACCATGACCAGGGGTGGATTCAGAAAATTTGCAGGGGGTGTGTGATGTGTCACCAATTTGAAAATCAAAACATTTCAAATATTTTATTAATATTAAGGGCATGAAAGAGGGTAGTTTCAAAGCAAATAGTAACACATAATTGGCAAAATTTCCAAATTCATTTTTCTTGGATGACTGCAAGTGAAAGTGTTAAGGATCACACCTAAATGTACGTGTAAATAATAATGCACGTGCATCAGTGTTAATCCAATGAGTCATTTCAGACCTGTCCAATTGGTGCATGTAAAATGTTTTCAGTAGCCCAAGCTCACTATTCAAACACTCATATTCGCAACTGGTTACACTCATCAGGTAGACAATTTTCAGAATGGCAAAAGAATTGTATAATGCTTTCAGCGGTCAACTTTGTCAAGGTTTCTTTTATATTTTATCAGAAATGCAACCACCTATCTCAGATTCCCTTTTGGAGGACAGCCCACCTGGACGAGGCAAGTCATAAAAGAATCAATTTTAGGTTTTCTATTATAAATTGTTCACCTGGGTTCTGGATAGTCAGAAATGGAATCAAAACAAGGCCAATTAAAGCTGTTTTAGACACAGGAGAACATTTGTTTTTTTTCTCTCAGAGATAATTTCATCAATAAATATCTTAAGTATCAAAATTAAAACTCCAGCATTTCTACAGGTACAAAACTGCAGTTCCATTGCCCTGCATAAGCCAATAGTGTAACCAATTAGATTTTTTTCATTCATTTGGATTTTTCAACACAGTAGCAAAACTTTTCAAACTGGGGAAAGTTGACAATAAACTTTTACTTTTAAACAAAAAAAATTTGTACATGCTAAAAAAAACTTAAATTGAGGACTGCCTCTTCATGTTCACATTTCCACATCAAAGGGATAGAGATAGTGATTATATACGTGCATTGAATATGCATACATGTCAAGGTACATGTAATTTGTCTTGAGGTTAATTCTTTTAATTGAAAATATAATGGTAATTTCATTTAATTGAAATTATAATGAAAGGTTTATTACAAGTGACATACTAATTGGTAAGTTAATAAAATTGTAAGTTGCTTTCTCTAATGATTTACAGTTCACGAAGCTCTTATTCAAAGCTTTGTTCTCTAGCCATGCTGAAAGAATCTGGATTCTCTGATGATTTACAGTTCACACAGCTCTTATTCAAAGATTTGTTCTCTGGCCATGCTACAAGAATCTGGATTCTCTGATGATTTACAGTTCACACAGCTCTAATTCAAAGATTTGTTCTCTGGCCATGCTACAAGAATCTGGATTCTCTGATGATTTACAGTTCACACAGCTCTAATTCAAAGATTTGTTCTCTGGCCATGCTACAAGAATCTGGATTCTCTGATGATTTACAGTTCACACAGCTCTAATTCAGAGATTTGTTCTCTGGCCATGCTACAAGAATCTGGATTCTCTAGATGATTTACAGTTCACACAGCTCTAATTCAAAGATTTGTTCTCTGGCCATGCTACATGAATCTGCATTCTCTGATGATTTACAGTTCAAATAGCTCTTATTCAAAAATTTGTTCTCTGGCCATGCTGAAAGAATCTGGATTCTCTGATGATTTACAGTTCACATAGCTCTTATTCAAAGATTTATTTTCTGGCCATGCTGAAAGAATCTGGATTTTTAGTTTTTAGAAACATCTAAAGAAATCTGTCAGCTTTGCATTAATTTTTTTAAACTCTATTTCATTTTACAGTAAATCTGTTTATCTAAATTTATCAATTAAAAAATATAAATAGGTATAAATCATATCATTGAGATGTTTTAAGGTCAGTTATATACACAAAGGCCAATAAAGAAAAAAGGAATTAGCATTATTTGTATTATCACTTACTTTTAATATAACTCTTTACAACATAACAATGAAAAAAACTTGTTCAAATGTCTGACATAAATTATTTACAATGAATGAAATGTACATCTTTAACCACAAGCATCAATATGAAAAAAACTGATATCATGTTAAGCTCAAGAATGTAAAACAAATGTGAGACAATGTCACGATAAAGAATGGGTAATCATATAACTTTAACTCAGTTGATGATAAAAACAAAAGTTTTTGCAAATGTTTAGAAAATACCAATATATATATATTTTTATATACATTTACACAATACTTTTCCCAAAGATATTTCAGAATGACACTTCAAACAATGAAACATATAATGACCATTTCTATAGTCTTAAAAACAACACACTTCACAATATACAAGACAAGCATATGACAAGAAACATTGCCATTTCAAAACCCGCATTAAAAAAAAAGAAAATTTGCACAAAAATGTCCACTTTTTCCATCCATTCACTATAACATTTTCACACAATATGCTGCTCAACATTTTATTTCCTTCTCCACCTCAGGATAACAAACAATAAAACCTGCAAATCAGGAATGTTTTCTATTGTTAGTTCATTCTCATAGCACAACCAGAATCTTTCCACCTGACACTAATATTGTTTTTATACACTGCACTGTGGGAACAAGTAGCTCTAGGTAATGTTGAAATAAATATGACAATCTTTAAAAGGTCAAATGAAAAATTGTGTACCATATATTGACAGATTTATAAACAAGTCAATTCAGTTCCTCAATTTGCTGATAAATTATTTCTGATGTTTATGTCAAAAGTTTAAAGTTTATCCAAAATTCATTTTTCAGAAGATTTAAAACCGCAATCACATGGAGGCTATGGATTTCATTTTTGTAAATAAACTTTAAATTTGACCTTGACATTTAAATGACCTTGAGCAATTTACATAAAACACAGGAAAACAATTGTGTTTTACTTGCTTACCTAACAATTGTAAGCTCAGCAAGACAAAACTTATACCATAAAGTTTACACAATAAAAGAATTAATTATAAGACAACATATCAACACCAACTCCTCCACCCAACTTGTTTTGTTGTCATGTCAATTTGGATCATCTGAGCAACATCAATGTTTTCATTCATGTAATTAATACATTCTGCTATAAGAATCTTGTTTAGTTAAATTTGCATTAAGAACATCAAACACTAGTTTTAATACATAATGTCTTTTTACAAGTCAATTTTTCAATGTCAAAGATTTTTTATGACGTGTTTATGGCCTGTAAAAAAAAACAAACTGTAATTTAAATTTGTCAATGAATGTAAGAAATTCATTCATGAAAAAATTGAGATCCAAAATGCTAAAAAAATTATCTTCAAGTAGTGAATGTTTTTTCTTTTAAATTTTAAATGCCAGATAACATGCAGTTGATAAGTGATAGGTTTATTCAAACTACCCTCATTATATATATACAATGTACTATAAATATATAAAAAAAAAAAAAAAAACTATTTTACTTTTTGTTGGCAAGAAAATATTATTCTAATAAAAAAAAAATGATCTTTGAGATTAACCCAAAATAAATTTAATGACTGTCTAAATTGTTTTAATTCCAATCTGAAACTATGAGCAAATAATTTACACTGAGAAAATAACATTACAAATTTGCATCTCAATTTATATTCCAAATTGTGTCATGAGCTTTGAGATCAGAAACGTAGCAAACATAACATTTCATAACTGTATGGCAGTGACATATTTTCATGGTCATCCACACTTGAGTGAACACATAAAACAATATTAATGTTGAGTAGACAGTAGGGAAGAGTCATGTCTTTGCTGTGACAAGCTTGTACAATGTCCATTTTCTTTTTCAGCTTTAATTCTTAACCAAGTATCTCCTCCTAGAGCTTTGGCAAAGTGGTCATCCACTGAGCCTGTGAAAAGTTCATTTACTGGATCTTTTTTGGCTTTCAGTGCAGTCCATGTACTGTTTCCAAGGGATTTAGCAAAATGGTCATCCACAGAACCTATAAGACAAATAAGACATTTAATTTTTTGAAGACTTGTATTGTTTTAAGTAAAGGCTTCAAGGAGGCTGTTTTGTCTTTATACTATCAATATAAGTACAATGTTATTACTTTTAGTCTGTAATACTGATTGGACTTTATAAAGAAAACAAAACTCACTTGAAGTAGTTTGAATATGCCCTAACATATTGAGGTAATTATACATCATTGGCTTTCAAATGTTTAGGTCTATGCCTTCCTGATGAAATTAAATCCAGAAAATCTGGGACGCACAAAATTATTAAAGAAATAAATTGAGCTGCGTCGCATAGAAATCGACCATATGCAAGTGCATGTATCCATGTACATGTATAAGACTGACTGATTTTCGAAAACATTCAAATACGAAATAAAAGATAAATTTTGGTCTGTTTTGTAGAGTTATTATATCAAATCAATTTTCAAACAGTTACAGACTATGCATAGAGATTTTTCAACCTGAAATAAGTTGATATTCATTTGCATAAGTTCAATTTCTATCCAACCCAGCTCAATTGTAATTTTCATTTATATTGTTGTGTAAAAAAAAAACAGAAAAATGATTTCATTTCAAAACAACCTTACTTATATGTAGCACAAAAGTAATTTTTGTTCTACTCAGTTTGAAGTCTTTCAAATGCCTTTTATACATTTCATCACAAAAATTAGGAACATTTTAATAACAAACAGAACAATGGTAAATTCCTGATTTATCATTTTGACCATAAAAAGTTATTTTTACATATTTTTCCTGTAAGAATTATAATCCTGAGTGTAGGCGTTATGTTTTTATATTTATGATCTGTCACTAAGACCTGCAAGGCATGTCACTGTTATGAATTTTATGTTCTTAAACAATGTTTTACCATCTTGTATGACATTTCCATTCAATTATGCATTGTACTTAAAAAAATTGGCAAATAACATTTCTACTTCCAAAGCTCTCTATCCACAACTTTAAAATATATTTTTTTTATATTATTTGGCTCTCACTTGAAATCTTTATGCTGGTTAGAAACTAGTCTAACCTTCTAGTATTGACAAGTAGCTGTATTGCTCACCTAGCAATGATAACTCAAACTATCAACATATGTGCTAGCAACGGAAAACATTCTAGTAAAACATTCTACGTCAGGTTTGCTCTCAATTATTTTTATAGTTTCAAAGCAGAAATTATATTCATGAACTATTCCATGAAGTTCATTACATTCTAGGTTCATCTTCCACACTAAAAGCCTAACTTAATGCAAGGGGACTGAGGCATAATTGTGTAAAGTACCATTTCTGTCAAGACTATATATAGCCCTATCAATTAATATTCTTGAAAGCTGCTTAACTAAAAAGCAAATGAACTTGACTGATATTTTACAACTTTCACAGTAACAATGGCAAGTTGTGTGGTCAACAAAAGCATCAGATAAAAAGTTTAAAAGTAGTCATCTGACTGATCTCAGTTACATTTCTGATGAAGGCTGGCTTTAATTGGCCATTTAGTTTCAAAGAGGATTTTTTAGTGCACAACCCCACAAGGTCCTATGCTGAGATACCAAATGGCACTTGATGTAAATATTGTCTAAGCAGGGGTTATAATAGGAGGAGGGTTATCCAACCTTTCTTTTCAAAGGACTAATTACAGAAGAGGTGGTTGTCAGCAGAGGAAATGATAAAAATTAGTGATTCAACTTTTATTATTCAATTTGTAGTAATGGCTAGACATGTTTGTGTGGGCATGGACATCCAAAATTGTTTAGTATGGTTATTGTCAAGTTTGGTTTCTTTACCCTAATGGTTTCAAAATGGTTTGAAAATTTATAATACAATGAACATGTGCCAAGAATTGGCTGAGACTTACACTAGCCCTTTCGTCCAGGTGAGCTAAAATCAAAAGCTATTTTAAAACAAAACTTACCTGTTATTGAAACATTTGTAGCTATCTGTGTTTTATTCTCTACAGGAGGAGAAGGAAGCTGTGGGGGAGGACCAGATGGGGATGGCAAACTTGGTGTCTTTGGAGAAGATTTTGAAGATACGAAGTCTGAGTAGTCCCGTCCCAATGACCTTCTAAAATGTTCTTCTATGGCAGGATCACATAATTCTGGAAGAAAAAAGACAAAAGATTAAATAGCAATAAAATGCTCCGCAGGGCGCAGCTTGATACGACCGCAGAGGTCGAACCCTGAACAGTTGGGGGAAGTATGGACACAACATTCAAGCTTGATACAGCTTTGGATTTGGATTGTGATTAAATATTTGACACAGCATAGGTTTCTAACACAGATTGAATGTGGTCTAAGAACTTAAAAATTTTAAATTGGACATTCACCTATTATGGTCCAATATCCAAAATCTAAATACATGGTTAGATTCAGCATATCAAAGAACCCCAAGAATTCAATTTTTGATGAAATCAAACAAAGTTTAATTTTGGACCCTTTTGACCACAATGTGGACAAAGTTGATAACGGGGCCCAAAAATCAAAAATCTAAATACATGGTTAGATTCAGCATATCAAAGAACCCCATATATTCAATTTTTGTTGAAATCAAACAAAGTTTAATTTTGGACCCCGATTTGGACCAACTTGAAAACTGGGCCCATAATCAAAAATCTAAATACATGTTTAGATTCAGCATATCAAAGAACCCTAAGAATTCAATTTTTGTTAAAATCAAACTAAGTTTAATTTTGGACCCTTTGGACCTTAATGTAGACCAATTTGAAAACGGAACCAAAAATTAAGAATCTAAATACACGGTTAGATTCGGCATATCAAAGAACCCCAATAATTCAATTTTTGATGAAATCAAACAAAGTTTAATTTTGGACCCTTTTGACCTCAATGTAGACAAAGTTGATAACGGGGCCCAAAAATCAAAAATCTAAATACATGGTTAGATTCAGCATATCAAAGAACCCCATATATTCAATTTTTGTTGAAATTAAACAAAGTTTAATTTTGGACCCCGATTTGGACCAACTTGAAATCTGGGCCCATAATCAAAAATCTAAATACATGTTTAGATTCAGCATATCAAAGAACCCTAAGAATTCAATTTTTGTTAAAATCAAACTAAGTTTAATTTTGGACCCTTTGGACCTTAATGTAGACCAATTTGAAAACGGAACCAAAAATTAAGAATCTAAATAAACGGTTAGATTCGGCATATCAAAGAACCCCAATAATTCAATTTTTGATGAAATCAAACAAAGTTTAATTTTGGACCCTTTTGACTTCAATGTGGACAAAGTTGATAACGGGGCCCAAAAATCAAAAATCTAAATACATGGTTAGATTCAGCATATCAAAGAACCCCATATATTCAATTTTTGTTGAAATTAAACAAAGTTTAATTTTGGACCCCGATTTGGACCAACTTGAAAACTGGGCCCATAATCAAAAATCTAAATACATGTTTAGATTCAGCATATCAAAAAACCCTAAGAATTCAATTTTTGTTAAAATCAAACTAAGTTTAATTTTGGACCCTTTGGACCTTAATGTAGACCAATTTGAAAACGGAACCAAAAATTAAGAATCTAAATACACGGTTAGATTCGGCACATCAAAGAACCCCAATAATTCAATTTTTGATGAAATCAAACAAAGTTTAATTTTGGACCCTTTTGACCTCAATGTGGACAAAGTTGATAACGGGGCCCAAAAATCAAAAATCTAAATACATGGTTTGATTCAGCATATCAAAGAACCCCATGTATTCAATTTTTGTTGAAATCAAACAAATTTTAATTTTGGACCCCGATTTGGACCAACTTGAAAACTGGGCCCATAATCAAAAATCTAAATACATGTTTAGATTCAGCATATCAAAGAACCCTAAGAATTCAATTTTTGTTAAAATCAAACTAAGTTTAATTTTGGACCCTTTGGACCTTAATGTAGACCAATTTGAAAACGGAACCTAAATTTAAGAATCTAAATACACAGTTAGATTCGGCATATCAAAGAACCCCAATAATTCAATTTTTGATGAAATCAAACAAAGTTTAATTTTGGACCCTTTGGACCTCAATGTGGACCAATTTAAAAACGGGGCCCAAAATCCAAAAACTAAATACACGGTTAGATTCAGCATATTAAAGAACCCCATGAAATCAAGAATAAAACCCCATTGAAATTGGTCAAGAAATAAGCAATTTATAGGAAGTATCTTCTTTTGCACAATCCTGTGCTATTAAATATTTCTTGCTATTGCGCAATACTGTACAATTGACAATTTCTTGCTATTGCGCAATATTGTGCTATTGGATATTTCTTGCTATTGCGCAATACTGTGCAATTGAAGATTTCTTGCTATTGCGCAATACTGTGCAATTGAAGATTTCTTGCTATTGTGCAATACTGTGCAATTGAAAATTTCTTGCTATTGCACAATACTTATTATATAATAATTTACACATCCTGTTTGGTGTGTATCTCCTACCATATCATTATTATTTGATTTTAAATATAAATCAGAAATAACCAACTTAAAATGGAAAATTTTAAAAGAAACAAAAAAGGAAAAAAAGAAAAAAAAAGGAAAAAAAAATAAATCCCCCCCCCAAAATTTTTTGAACCCCCATTATGATTCATCACCCCCAAACTCAATCCCAGCCTTCCCTTTGTGGTATGGTACCTTGCAGTACAATTTCAGAGAGATCCATACACTTGAACACAAGTTATTGTCTGGAAACTAGAAAAAAATGTGTTTTTTGGCCCCTTTTTGGCCCCAAATTCCTAAACGTTTAGGGCAATTACCCCCAAACTCAAACCCAGCTTTCCCTTTGTGATATGGAACCTTGTAGTACAATTTCAGAAAGATCCATACACTTACACACAAGTTATTGTCATGAAACTAGAAAAATGCTTGTTTTTTGCCCCTTTTTTGGCCCCTAATTCCTAAAATTTGGAGGCAATTACCCCCAAAATCAATCCCAGCATTCCTTTAGTGATATGGAACCTTGTGGTACAATGTCAGAGAGATCCATACACTAACACACAAGTTATGTCTGGAAGTTACAAAAATGCTTATTTTTGGCCCCTAATTCCTTTACTGTTATTACCATAACCCCCAAAATCAATCCCAACCTTCCTTTTGTGGTATTGAACCTTGTGGTAAAATTTCATAAAGATCCATTCACTTAAACTAAAGTTAGAGTGCGAAAACCAATGTGTCTTCGGACGACGCCAGACGACGCCGGACGACGACGACGACGCCAACGTCATACCAATATACGACCACAAAACATTTTTTGCGGTCGTATAAAAACTAAGAATTACTGTTTTAGGCTGAAATTCATTGAAACATGCTCAAGTAACCTGCTATAATTATTTTGCCTGTCCAAGCAAAGTGGTTGTCTCACGTCTTGAAATTTTTGTTTCTATATTTTTCAACTTCACAAATTTTTGTGCTCACTGACATGCAAATAAGCACTCTTTTAATTGCAAGGGCCAATTTGTTTGTCTATGTAATTCTATATCTTGATTTTACAGTAGTTAAATGTTGGGTGTGACATAGTTCATAAATTAAATAATGATTTGAATTTAAATGAATGAAGCAATACAGTCTACTTAGTTTTTAAAAAGTTTTAAATCTGTCTTGTTTTATGAAGTAAGACTTATTATAACATCTGTCAGTCCATTAGGGAGAAATTAAGGGGCTATATGTATTTTTATATCGTTCGCCAAATGCATTTAAACTGGGGAAAATAGAATGATTTATGTCAGCAAAATTTCTAATGTATATGCAATGACAATTAGGTGTATTATATGATCTATTATGTAACATCATTGCATGTTATTCAAAGTATTATTTTGTTTTCTATTAAGTGGTTTGCAGTGGTGTATTGAGGTTTCCCACAAAGCTTACATCATAATTTGACAGGCAGATTATACAATGTAATTGTTACTTTTGCACTTGTTACATGTGAAAAACCTACATAATTATTCTTATTTTGAAAAAGTCTTAAAATAAAATTTAAGAATGATCGAGAAACCAAAAGAATCTTAATGTAAAATTAATCAGACATGAACAAGCCATTATGCATTAGTTTCTTTTTATTTGTAGAATAATGGAACTTTTTAATTTATTTATTAGTTTCATCAACAAAATTGCTATTTCTAAAAAATACGATTTATTTCAATAAATGCAAATTTATACTGTATCAATATTTAAATAATGGGAGGATGTTAGCCTAGTCATTAAGGCACTGCAAGCGATTACAGAAAAACCCATTTAAAACCCAAACAATTTCATAAATGCTTTGGTTTCAACTATTTACAAAAGCTGTGGTCCAATAAAGGCAGTATTTTAAAGTTATTAAAGGGTAAATCAGTACAACTAACTTTGTTTTAAAGTAATTGTAGCATTAAGTAAGCTACTTTAAATATATGACAGTACAAGGTCAATATTGTGACACCTTAAGTCTATGTCAACATTGACTTGGGTTTATTTCAAGAAAAAAACGCCTTCAAAAAAAATAAATTTCATAACCGTTGAAAATATTTTGATATGACTAACAACAATTTATAGTACATTAATTAATTATCAAAATAAAATGTTATAATAATTTAAGCCAGAGTACAGAATTTTTTCTTAATATTATGTAATATATACATGTTTCAAACTGACATAAAAATGTAGATCTATTACAAAAATCTGTAAAAAGCATATTTATTAATCTTTTTCATGACATAAATAATAATCATTAATGTCAGTTATTTGGACTATAATCCAGAAAGTATAATGGGAATTAGTACCTGATACATAACTTGAGAATCAAGTGACAATTTGTTTTGACAAGATGTATTACGCAGAAAATTTTAGCTTTTGCAATAAAGTACAAAGAGTAACATTTGCACCAAATGCCACTTAGCTATGATGAATGCTTTTATTTTCATTCCTTTTATTTCAAATATTATATAACCTTATCAAAGTTGGTTGTCTGATGTGTCACGTACCAATTCGAAGCTTGGAACCAAATATCAAGAAGGTCCGATTTGTATTTGATTGAAAAAATGAAATAATATATGAAAAATATGAAAAAATGTGTTTCAAATGGATCGATGGTAGGACAGCGGTAAACCTGTATACCTCTACCAGTTGGAGCAGGGATAACGATATCTACAGGTCAATAAACCGTCTTCAAAAAAAGACTATTATCTACACAACGCAACAAGATTTTAAAAAATTTCCCCATGTCTAGAAAAGTTGTGAATAAATTGAAGATTGAATATCATAGATCTGTTATCAACACCAAATTCTGCAAAAGATTAAAACGAGAGATAAATTAAAGCAAACACTGAAAAATATTCTTCACATAGGACCTGAGCTGAGCAGAAACTTTTTAAAAAGAGAGATAACTTATATCAAACACTGCAAAAATATTCTTCACTTAGGACCTGAGCTGAGCAGAAACTTTCAACTTTTTTTATTTTGTTCAAACCTTATCTATCAATGACACCTTCACAATAAATCTATTAAATATAGCAATGTTACAGCATCCTATGAAGTGAAGCAATTTATTAAAAGATTAAAGACTGTCAAATCACCTAAACAAGAGCACTGATTCAGAAAAATCAACATTTCAAACACTCTAATCCTACTTCAACTCCTGTGAGGACCACAAATTATATGGTTGTTAGGCACTAGTTGCCTTTCTTTGTAACTGTTTTTATTTGGAAAATTATGGTCATTAGTTGGACCACAGACAGACGGATGGCGCTATCTGCCACAAAGCTGTAGCCTATAATATGATAAGTACTACCCTTTTTGTTGATTTAATAGCAGCTTTTCATTTCATGAATTAAAAATAAGTTTTTCATAATAAAATGTAAGACTTGTCTCCAATTGGAGATTTGTCTTCAAGATAAATATGTCAAAAAGTGCAAAGAATGGAAGGCAAGGATGCATGACCACGTGGGGACTTTAAAGCCCAAATTTTCAATTATACCTCATTATCATGTTAGAGGCAATTATAACTAGTTTTGACAATATAAATATATTCTGTGTCCAATTAGCTTCTGTTTGTAATTTGAAATTATTTTAATTAGTCAATGCAATATCTGTAATTTTCAATAATTAGAAACATGACATTCATAGTTAAAGCAATGATATAGCTTTTTTATATACCTAACTTAGTGAACCTAAATTCTTAACTGTTGACAGTGTGCAGATTGGAACTTTTTTTTTATGTTTGTTTATTTAACATTTAAAATCATGCAATGTTAACTATTGTTGATCAACTCTTTGAGTCAAACGCAGGAAAACGATATGAGAAACATATTTACATTACTTGCAAACTGACCAGAATTACATCCTTTTTATATAAATTTCTTTTGTAAAGATTTGTAGAACATCTAAACTTGATGTTTTACCATCCCTTGAATTATCTGATGACTTAAATGAGGACACTTTGATAGCTCTACAGGACAGTTGTATTCTTGTTTTAATCAAGTCTCTTACATTTAAATATTCTGCCCATATAATAATGAAAACAGTATTATGACTAATTGAATAAAAAGAAAGAGAGAACAATTCAACTAGCTTGAACAATATGTAGACCTGATTAAAAAAGGAAAGAGAAAAAAAAAAATTCTACCTTGAGCAAAATTTACGTGGTAATCAACTTAAAAAAATGCGGTATAATGAATTTCAATAAAAGAAGCTATAGTTGACTTTGTTCTGTAGACACATCTTTAGGTGACCTGAGTGTTTTCTACTCAAGCTAAATACCTTAATAATACTATGTTACTAATCTAAAACATTTTAATACTGTTTACAGCCAGAAATAAGATATCAGTTCAGGGTACAATCCTTACAAGTATACAATTTATCACTTAAAAAGATACTAAATCAATTTAAATTTAGCTATTGATGTTATCTTTATACCATTGTACCCCTTGATCAAAATAAATTGTCGGTACCAGACTTCAACTGTTGCGCTTTGATCATACACCCGTACCAATCGTAGTATCTGTTACAGTTTAAAATGATCGATTTTTACTGGTAAATTTTACAGTAATTCAAAAGGTAAAGAGTATAACCTTGGATGGAACCATCAATTAGTCTTCTTTTGGCAGATTAGATTAAGTAACATTGTCATATTGTTTCACACTATCATAGTTACTACTTGACACCATTGGGTTTATCTTTGTTGACAATATTTCAGTACCTCATTCACAGATATATCCTATCGTAGGTTTTAAAGGCTAAGTTAAATAGGGACACAATATTGCAGTCTTTTAACTGTTACATAGTTAGCCTTACAGAATAAAACAAAATAAAACTTGGGAAACAAAATCAGGGAGGTATACAATGTTATTTTCTTAGTTATCTTCAATGCAAAGAAGACCTACCGGTAAGTTTTCTTGAATGAAAACACAACCAAAATTCTAAATAAAATGAAGTGAAACAAAAAGGCAAAAGTAGGTCACTGACTGATTTTTTAACTATCTGTAATATTTATAGGGTGAAACAAGCTATCCAAAAGCTGGCTGCATTAGTCTTCTATGCAATATGTAGAAGATTACAATATGTGATTATATGTGAAACTGATTTTAACCATTAGTTTATATAATACACACATTGTTCATAAATCATGCCATCTTTTGGGGATCTAAATCTTACTTGTCCAGGTAACCTGAATGTTCTGTTTAATCTTTGTGTTTAATATTTGACTTAGGCTTTGAATATAATGCAAACTTTAAGTTATCTTTACTCTTTACAGTACAGTCCAACTAATATTTGTAAGTGTTTTATTTATTTAATGTCACAATTTTGTCCATTTAGGAAACAGAGAATATCTTCATAGATAAGATAATTAAAATGAATCTTCACACCTGTAAATCTTAAGAATAATCTACCTTGAGCAGTGTCAGAACTATGAAAATGAAAGAACCTACTACCGACATCACAAAAAATTAATACCACCCAATCTAACCAAATCTCCCCTGAAAGAAACTGGTACTCCATATGAAGATGCAATTTACAAGGAAGTTATGAATTCGACAGTCATTGTTGAAAGCTGTATATGGTGAACCATAGCTGTTAACTTCTATGTCATTTGGTCTCTGGTAGAGGGTTGTCTCATTGGCAATCATACCACAACTTCTTATTTTTATAGGCTCACACCATTTGACCTTTCCACTCTCGGTAACTAATGACATAATGCAAATACCTGTTCTAACTTCCCTCCTACTGGGACTTGGAAGAGACTGAGGTGAAATCGATGGAGACAGACTTTGCTGCCCTCTATCTACTACTGTTGGTGCACATGTAATAACAGATGGTCTTGGAACATGTGTGGAATATGAGGAATTCTGTGATGCTAAAGTTGAATTTGATAATGATAAGTTTAATGGAGTGTCATGAGAATCTAAGCTTGAATATCTTGGAGGTGAGCCTCGTTCTCGCATCAACTGATTGGCTTGTATAAGCATAGCTTGGTGAGCAGCAGCATACTGGTCAACTGTCAGTTGGTCTGATCTTGATCCATTTAAATATAATGGTAACTCTGGGTCCACATTTGAAATTTGTCTGAAAAATAAAACAAAAACATTTGAAACTTAAGAAATAATAACACAAATATGTAGAATGCAAATCAGATATATTTGATGTTCCCACTAGATAAGATATGAATAAAAGGAGATGTGACAGCAACCCAACCACAAAAATAACCAAAAGACATCAAGAGGGCAACATACAGTCTTCAACAATACATTGTAGACACAAATAATATGTCAACTTCTAAATCGTCCTGAGTCTATAAACATTTTGAAAAAAGTTAGTCAGAGATAAATAAAAGATCTGCCATTAATACCAAATTCTCCAAATAACAAAAAAATTTAAAAAAATAACGGTAACATAAGACAGTAACATAAAGGTGCTTTTACACGGTATGATTTTCCATCCAATTTTCAATCTGATTTGATACTGTTGCCCAGGAAAATCATACATTGTTCTGTTCACAGGATACGATTTTCCATTCAATTAACCACACAACATCCAATTTTAGTGTTCACACAGTGAGAATTTTTCAAAACGACATGATAGGTAAAAAATCGGATGGAAAATTGTATTGTATTGACCCACCTTAAGACAACACTGAGAAGGTTCTTGACTTGGGACAAGCTCATGAACATGTGGCCGAGTAAAACTAGTTTTGAGATCTCAACCCTCTCAATCTTTTAAAGGTATTTCTTCAAACATCTTTTCTCATTTGGTTACAAAAATTACACAAGTTGTATTTTTTAGAAACTCTGGCAAAATGTTTGAATTAAGAACACAAAGACATAAAATAAAAGACTATTGTACCATCTAGGGTTTATAAAACTACCAAAACAAATGAAATATGAAGAAAACAGCATGCTGAAGTCTTCATAATACCTTTTTGCTAGCATTAAGATCATGCTAATGTTTCACGATTTTTGAACTGGAATGATGACAGAAATAGAAATAATTAATAGATATAGGTATATCTCTAGGAACACATACTTGCTACTTTAAGATCATGTTAAGATAATCATTAATGATACTGATATCTAAAGATAGGGTATCATATAATTACTAGATTAAAACTTACTATTTTTTACATATTTTTACATAGCGGTGCAATAAACTTTAATGAGTCATTTACTTTTTTGTCATAATTTATGTTTTAGCTGAATGGATTTCGTGTGTGTGAAGAGACGCCCACTTGTTTATTGGTATGGCAAATCTCCAAGAAATCGGTTCCCATTCATACAGGTAGTAAAAGATGAAGAATTTTGGCAACAAATACCAAATATTACACTATTTGTGGTTTTAAATTTTTTTACTTATTTAAAAATTGTATACAATTTTAAGTTGTGCCAAGTTGGAGATTGATGAGCAATATTTTAAATTATGAAAGATCTGAATATAATTGATATACATGTACCCGTAAATCTAAGTAAACATCTTTCTGCATTTATCTACCTTTATAAATTTGAATTGAAATATTGAAAAAAGAAAGAGTTATATATCATGAGTGGTTAACCAAAATTATGTAAAAAGCTTTGGTTTAGCAAAAAAATAACATTTAATATTTTCAGATTAGATTTCCCTAATTGAAATAAAAAAGGCAGTGGTTTGTATTCTTGTTTGTGTGGTGGTCAGGTCTAAAAGTGTTCAACTCCAAGTTGACATTACTTTCACTTTTCTTAGGTTTAATTAAAATTGAACTAAAATAGATCAAACAAGATGGTATTATGTAATATTATTACTTCACACAGCGATTACAGGCTGTCGGTACAGCCATGACTCATAGTATAGAGTGTTGCATCTACATGAAGCCGATGTTTATGTACTCTTTACAATATATGTAGGTCTATATAAACAGACAATAATTACATGATTTGGCAACCACTGACGTACTTCTGTCTATGCTATTTAATGCATAATATCTAAATACTTTGTTACTTTCAGCATGAAGAATATAAAAAAAAATGTCAGCATACATTGTCAATGAGACAGTAAGCCAACAATTATCTCCAAAGTAGAAAGAAGTTCAATGCAAAGATATGCTTTAGAGGGGACCTCAATAAGTAAATAGCAAGTGTTTGGTCATTTGTGTCTTTTAGTTGCTATTTACCAGTTATTTCAGAAAGTTAATCCCTGCATCTTTAAAAGATGATGTAGATTGTTTTTAGATTGATTTTTCATTAAATATTCTATTAAACATCTATTTGAGTTAAACCATCAAACCATATGCAATTAACATCCCCATCTTGTAGTCCACTTACACTGCATAATTTTTTTTTATAAATATGTCCACTGTGCTTAAAAATCATTCTGTAGCCTTATATAGCTATAGTTAGAGGAGGGGATAATGTGTCTGCCTAATGCTAGGCGGTGTTGTCGTAGAAGTGAGAAGTGAGAAGTACAGGTTCCAGCCCTGATCGGGGAGGAAGTAAAGAATCAGATCTACTCTGACATGATTTTCTAGGCACTTTATATACATAATATGTGTTTATAAATATATGATTTTCCTATTTTCAACATTTACAAGATATATTTTTCTAAAAGGGAGACAACTTGTGCAAATGTAAAATACGGGAACAGCTAGTTCAAGAATTTTACAGGTGTTTGATTACCTGTCTGTCAGTAACACAGATATGTACAGTAATTAAAGATGTTTTGGAAGTGTTACATACATATTTTGGTCAAAAAAGACATATATATGCATTTAGAAACATTGGTTTTCTACAATGAGCCAGTTCTTATTATAACCTGAAAGAATTAACAATTACTAATGGGTTGTAAATTCAACTTATTTCAATCAAAATGGTAATTTGAAAAGAATGTATAAGATTTCCTGACATTCAAGGAATAGTTTTAAATTATATCTTTGCCAGCGGATATTTTGTTTGGTATCACCACTGATAACAATGCATTCTGCTGACAACCAAGTACATGTAACATGTCTGTTCACAGAAATGATAGGAATACTTGGCATTCTATGTTGGAACATCAATGTTATTACGAATTGTTATACAACTGCCTTGGTGCAATATATATCATGAAAACAGCTCCACCCAGAATAAACTAATCAATACTAATTAAGATTATGTTCTTCAACTCAGTTCTTAAACATTGCATATTTATATTTTAGGAAATCCATTTTACAATTATTTTTTTTAATTTTAGGTCAGTAGTCCATCGATTGATAAATTAGTGACATATTCTTTTTATGAAAACTATTGTAATTAAATCTGTTTTTCTGGTAAATATATAGGTTGATTTTAAATCTTAAAAATTAAAGATGTATATCCTTCTGTTAATAGTTACAAACTTTTCACATTTTAAGCTCCTTTAAAACTTATGCCACTGGATATGATTTACATTTAAAAGGTAACCACAAAAGTTTTTGAATGCAAACAAATGTTTGTCACAGTGTCCGCAGGCAGATCAAACAGATATGTTACTGACCGTTCACCAGAGTACTTTAATCGCTTCAACAATTGTCCTTATTTGTTTAATTACATTTATAACCCTCAGTACAGGTACTGCGCTCCAGACAAGATTATGAATTGACCGGAAGGCAGAATGAAGTGGACAATGACAAAAGGTTCCCTGTATTAAGAAATTGCTTTAATATTTTTATAAACACTTTGTGCTTCATGTTTAAATATATATAGTGATTCTTTTTGAAAATAACCATTTCTTTGCAGATTTATACCTTCCAAGGACCATTGTTTGTTTTTTAGATAATAAATATGATTTGCTTGCTCTTTCTTTTCATTTGAAGTACTATGCCTTGTAAAGTCATGAAGAATCTGAGTATAATAGAGCAGATTTTTAATAAAACAAAATGTCACAGTTCAACAGAATATCATTTAAAAAGCAAAACAAAACTAATTTCTATTGGACATTGGATATCACATTAGATACCATTTTCTCCACCTGATTCAGTAGTAGAATCTGTTTGTATTTTTTTAAAGACTGTATCAAGTTTTTAAATCTTACGTCTGTGTTCCTGTACATCGACTCTTTGATAAAAACTTGGACTCCCGTTCCTTATCAAAGTTAAGTGTCTGTGGCAATCCCTGTCTGTCCTTCAATCTTTCCTGTTTCTGAATCTTTGTTGGAAGTTCTTTACTAGGTGATTCCTGTGAATCATGTAAGGAGGTCTGTCCTTTGTATAATAAATGGTCACCTGAAAGGAGAAAGAAATAATAGATCAGAGTCTAATATCTTTGGCATATTATACCTAGCATTTAATTTGCAATACATATAGGAACAAGTAGTACTGTGAGCTATTTCACACTAATTATACCTGCTATCAAGATAAAAGTGTTTAGAAAGAAGAACAGCGAAGGAACTACAAATGTGTCACACATTATGGCATAAACAGATGAAGGAACTACAAATGTGTTACACATTATGGCATAAACAGATGAAGGAACTACAAATGTGTCACAAATTATGGCATGAACAGATGAAGGAACTACAAATGTGTCACACATTATGGCATAAACAGATGAAGGAACTACAAATGTGTCACACATTATGACATAAACAGATGAAGGAACTACAAATGTGTCACACATTATGGCATAAACAGATGAAGGAACTACAAATGTGTCACACATTATGACAAAAACAGATGAAGGAACTACAAATGTGTCACACATTATGGCATAAACAGATGAAGGAACTACAAATGTGTCACACATTATGGCATAAACAGATGAAGCTTGGTGCCATATATCAGGGACGGATTCAGGATTTGAGAATTAGGAGTTATAGGACCATACATTTTTGTATTTTGACAAAAAAACGGCTGTAATTTGACTTAAAAATTACATTTTGATTTTTTTTAGGGGGGCACCCCTGTCTGAATCCGCGCCTGTATAGCAAGGAAGCTATGACTTGTAGCTGCTGAATAAAATGTAAATGAAAGGTATTACTGACAGACCACCAGCACAGTTAGAGGGGAAAAAGATGATTTAAACTAGTATACCCCATTCCTTTTTATCTGTGATGTAAAAGGAGAACAACCTTATTAAAACAAGGAATTATTTTAAATGGAATAATTATGAATTCTGAAAATTGATCAGAAATTTATAATGAAAACTCTACCAATTTAGGAGGATTAGCAAGTTTGTAAGTTCATACTGAAATATCAGTAAAAGTAAAATGAACCTTAGCCATGCATGCATGGCTAATCCAAGTAGTTTTCATTGTACATTTCTTATCAATTATGCATAAATTCAAAATTATTCCAGATTCAAATAATTCCCTGTTTTAAGGACGATACTTCCTTTTTAAATCAAAACTGTAGTGAAGGAGAATATTTTTCATATAAAATGTTAATTAAGAAATTATAATAAAACTGATCTATCAAAACACAAACATACAATATTTTACAATGACCCATTCTGTTTGATATATATGCCGACCACACAAACTGAAAGATGTATTCCAAACATGCAGACACCTGTCAACCAGAGATGTAGAACAAAAAATGTCTTAAAATAGTACAGACAGCTATATTCATGATGTAGAAGTGATTGTTTGATTGCTGTATAGTTACTCTAGTGAACATAATCATTCCCTTTTACCAAAATGATATTGGTTCTTCATACAAAATTGCCATATTTGCACTATTCAGTTGCAAAAAATATAACATTAGTACTAAAACTTTATGTGTCAAATGAAGTTATACAATGAATAAAAACCCAAAACATCAAGGATCAAGACGACTTTTTGCATAACAATTTCAGCAAGTATGATAATGTTACTTTTTGTTCCTTAAAATTTGACATTTACATTATAGTGGCCAGAATTAGACCTGAATTTAGACCTGAATATAGGCACTAAATAATGACAGCTTCCCCTTTAAACCCACAATACAGGTCTTTCTTGCTGAAAGTAATAACCCCATCAGCAGATCTATCTTCATAGAGGTAAGAAATACAAGTCTTTTCATTGAATAGTATCTACCATATCATATATCTTGGATTTATTATACTCTTGATACTGTGAAATTGTAGGAAGAAGTAATAACTTATCATAAATTTAATATACTATTGTGATATTTCTTTACACATTTTTATTCAATGGGACCTTTCTCAAGTATTGAGACGAATACATTCCTTGACACCTTATATGTTTACTTTTCTCATTTTATTGAAACTAATTTTTAATGAAATATCCCTTTACAATACACTGAAGTCTTTCGGAATTCCGGTCGACCGAGTTTTAGAATCTAAGATATGAATCTGAAACCATAAATGCAGGTAAGTAAAATCTGAACAAACAAATGAATACAAGAATAACATCAGCGTCCCACGATTTAACGAAATGATGAATGAATTTAAACCTATTTTCTGCTACAAAATTTAAATACAAACAGAATTAAGGTGACCTGTCATACAAATAAACATCAAATTCATGAAAGGCCCTCTTTCACACAACTTAAACATACAACAACGTCTTTGTCCTGGACATAAAATGGTTGGCTAGCAACTTTATTGTGGACAGTAACAATGAGTTTTTGATGAGAGGGGCTGTGTTCACTATTTGTATGAGACTTCAGGGATATAATCACTGAAAGATTTTTTTCAAATGCACGAGATAGAGCCGTGTGAACATGGTTATTACTTGAAATTTGAATTCAGAATTGAAAACTGGTGTTTGTTTGGCATAGGGTCAATTGAATTTCAATGCATTGTGTATTGACACACATTAATTTTCTTTGAATGTCTTTGTGTACAAATGCATATATAAAAGTACATCTATGCAGCAGTAAAAGCTGTGAAGAGCAAATTCCTGCATTATTCAGAAAAAAAGCCTTATAACATTTCATTCAAATATTATGATGAAGATACTTGCCATGTTTTGCTTGATAAAGGATGCAAAAAAATGCAGTTTAATTCAAATTTCCATAACTTTATGACAACTTCCAAATCTATCTTAAATCTGAAAGACGCTTCCTTTGCCAGTGTTAACTAATAGTCAATGGTCAATTTAATGATGTGGTACAACAGATCTATCTCAATCCTCATTATTTAGCTACTTATCCAAAATTTAGGATCAGGAACTTATTTTTCTCATCTGTATTAATTGGTTAATTGAATTAACTTGCAAACATGATGATGATGAATTTACAGTAAGATAGAATTATTCATTGTGGAGAGTTTTCTCATTGGCAATCATACCACATCTTCTTATTTTTATAATCAAATATACTGGTTTAAATTAAAGAAGTTGATTAAAATTAATACAATTAAAATTACACAAGTTAATTTTTTTTCTGCATGCGGGTCTCACACGGTCAGGAGGTGACATTGTTGTCTGCATCAACCTTGTACATGTATATATCAGTTAATGTATTTGTACCAGGAAATACAATAACAATTTAAAATTATGTAAATTCATTTATGAATTATTTATAATTATTTCTAGTTAATGATACTTGAAATCTGTAAAATTTACTTTTCTTAAAATATGAGTTTTAAGTTTTGATTTTTTGTGTTGATATTTCCATATTTTAAGTGATAAATGCAATATAAATGTGTTATCTCCCTTGCACGATTTTCAGCACAATCTACATGTCATCTTAATTCTGATTTACATCTTATATATAATGATAAATATTCTATTTCTATTTATTACAATTCAAAATTTTCATGCTCAGAAATTCATAAAGTTTAAAATTTGATGTACATTCTGATAAAACACATTAAATTTGAGCTAAGATTTTAATCTTTAAGAAACATATAAACTTACAACATTTTATTCAAGTTATCCATCATGAAAATGGAAATAAATGAAATTATATCTAATGCAATTTTGAATTTATACAAATTTATAGATAAATTCTTTTTATATTAATGTCTTATTCACACAAATACTTGAAAATATTGTTGTGGTGACTTTTTACCACATCAATATTTTCAAGTTGGAAAAAATCAAAACCCTGATATTCAAACTTTTCTTTTTCAAACACTTTAATACATATAACATTGGTGTGAATTTGTAACAATTTATAGTTAAATATATTAATTTCCTTTTGATAATTTAACAGTTATATCATTGGAGCCTCAAATTACTTCTGTTTTGGTTAAACACTATATCTTCTGCACCAGTAGTCATACCTTTCCATTTTAGGTGTATTATTAGCTTTATTTGTTTATTTGTCTGTTTATTAATCCATACTTTCATTAACTTCATTAAATCAAGTAAAATTTTTAAACTTTGGCAAATTAGACATCAGATGAACAAAATTCAAAGATAGAGAAAAGAGACAGAAGATATCAAAAGGTACAACCAAAAACCAAAAGTTGAAGAAAAACAGACAACACCATGGCCAAAAAAGATAAACAACAGTAACCCTAAATATTGAGCACTAACTCAACCTAAAACCAGTGGTGATCTCAGGTACTCTGGAAGAGTAAATGGAAAAGATTACATTTTATTGACTTCACAAAATATTTTTCTCTACTTTTATTTGTTTTCTGCAAAAGCTGAATAGGAAATACTAATTCTATGAGGATTTTCTGTCAAGTGTTGCTTTAGAAAAGATACTGACACATACATACTAAATATTTAACCAAAAGGTACATCCTCAAAATACAATATATTCAGCTAGCTGCTATAATACTGCCTTTCTATGGACAATTAACAGTCAAATTAATAACATTAAAATATGGTTGATGGGATATGTTATAAATAGACAGGAAGCATGTCCTCCTACAACTGTCAAGCGTAATATAGCTTCAGGGAGTAATGCAATGTTACTGTCTAATAGATGGTCTTCAACTGTGAAACATCAAACAGTAAGCAAAACTATTCTGCTTAATTAAATCATTTTTCTTTCAAAACATCATATCTCTTTTGAGAACTAGATTGAAAATGGACTGTCTGACATTTGAAATATCCAGTTAACCTCAAAACACACAAAAGTTCAATTGTAAATACATGTATTTACAAAGTATAAATATTTACAGAGACCTCCCGGAGTGTGGAGTTTTAGGTATCCATTTTTGGACACAGCATATCACACTGAAATGATGGAATCTGAGCTATTTCAGGATTATCATGACAGGTATTGTTTTAATTGGTAGGTACAGATAATAAATATTCACACTCAAATTTTTAAAACATGGTACAATGTACATATATTTTCACTGTCAACAAAATGCAACTTCTTCAATAAGATAATGTATTACTAGAAACTGGCTCTAATCTTATGTAGTGACTTTTATACAAATAAATGGGGAATGTGTCCATGGGACACAGATGATGCCCCCACTTGCATATAACGTTATAAAGGGGCATAACTCAAGAACTGTAAAAGTGACGCTACCCAAATTTGTAATTGATCTGAGTTTTGTGGCAATAAGCATTGTTTATAAGTTTCATAACATTTAGTTGAGGCAAATTAAAGTTAGAAAACAGAAAAGAAAATTCAGCAATTTTTCCATTTGTAAAGGGCATAACTCTAGAACGGTAAAAGGGATGCCAATAAAATTCAAACTTGATCTGTGTTTTGTGGTAATAAGCATTGTGTATAAGTTTCATAACATTTGGTTGAGGCAAACTAAAGTTAGAGAACGGAAACCAATTTTGGAACGTACGGACGTACAGACGGACAAGGGTAAACCTTACTGCCCCCTCCGCTACGGTGGGGGCATAAAAAGGAAACCCCCGACAATATTGAAATGCATTTATTTCTGCTCATTGTTATATTAAACTCATTCTTATCGAAAAATTGCTGCTATTACAGGGAAAAACAACACTGCAAAACTTCGACAGAACTAAATTTTTTACATCTTCTTTTCTAAAATGTTCACAGCCTTGATAATGTGTTATCTTACTTCTAAACACTTTAATAAAAGGTCCTTAATAAATTTAGCAAAATTTTGTTAAACTCATCATCATTAAAATAAATTAATAGAAATATTTATCTACTTAACTTCTCACATACAAGTCAAGAGTGTTGGCCTTTGAAAAACAAACAATATTCAAATTTTGGCCTTTTAGCCTGAGGCTTTGAATGCTTTAGAAAAATTGCAATATTCAGCCTCAGCAAATCAGATTTATGTAGTCCAAAATAAATTCACAAGATTAGATTTACTATTTTTGACTGCGAAGAAATTCAGCATGAAAAATCCATTTTATGTCTCAAAACACATTAACTTTTCCAAAATTAATATTATAATATTTAACCAAAAAGGAGAGGTTGACAAGGCCTCAATAATGAATATGGCCCCTATTTTTAGCAAAAATTTCAAGTAAGATTCAATTTCCATTAGCACTGCTGTGCACATACTGATTTTGTGTCAATGTATCCACCATTTCTTTTCTTTTCTATGTATATTTAACAATGATTACATAAGAAATAGAAATTTTTTGGAAAATCTTAGATGTCACAATTAACATACACAATTTTTAACCAGGTTCAATGAAAATAGTCATTGGTTTTTACAGGATATGAAACATGGAAACATGAAAATGTCAATGCTTTATAAGAAAAGCTCTGTTCTGAATCAATTTTTCCCATGTTTATGCATCTACTTGAAATACTTTTAATCTTGAAATATTGTACTTACTGCTGGCCAAATAAAGCCCTTCTTGGACTTCTTTAATTGAAATCAAGAAAACATGTACAAAGTTGAAAACTGTCCACTAACATGTGAAAAGTTAATAAATTGTCCATATATGTTTTGTTTAATTGGAAATTACTGATTGCAATTATACTTCTACTAAAAATGTTGAGTAGGCTTTTTTTTCAGAAAAGGCTTATTAAAGGAGAAATATAGAACCAGAAAGTTAATTTTATCTGAAAAACCTCAGTAATGGCAGGAGTGTATACTTTGGGCTTATAATATTTCATAATATATTAATATTGCTTTATTTACTTTATAACTAACATATAAGTGCCTATTTATGTAGAAATATAAGTAATAAAACCATTCCTAAGGGATTTTCCAAGGCCTATATTTGCTATCACAGTACATCCATTGTTAGTAAAAGTACAGAGTTTAAAGTTTTACCACAAGCTTAAAATGACTCAGACTGAATATGAGACAAGACACTAAATTAAGATTAAACTCAATGCGTTCATTTCATTTCGCTGTTGTTAGTAATTTCATGTATATGTGCATATATTATAAATGAAGATAATACATATAACTTGAAACAAGCTCATTTATGGCAATTCAAAAAAGTTTCCCTTTGGAAGATTGCCCTTCTTCATAAATAGATCTTTAATTCTACCATGACCTTACTTTACACAATTTGTGAACTAAAAACAATACAAATGAACCAACATCATATCAATTTTCAATGAGTAATTATATTAATTTTTGTCTTTCAACCCACAAGGTTCCATCAACACTGTGGAGACATGCAGATGCAAAAAGACATGCAAGTAAAATTTCATCTCAGAGTACAAGAAGTATTTGCAAGTACATACAAAAATGTAGTCAATGTGCATACTTCAGTGTATTTTAGATAAAAACTAATATACTGGTAGCAGCATTCCAAAAACCTAACGAAGAAGAAAATGTCGAGTTTGATATTATTGACTGCATTGCAAAAATGCACAACAGCTGTATTGCACGTCTTTGATGTGTGGTCTACCTATCAGTCAATAACTTATTAATTACAGGTACTGTAACATACAAGAATTTCAAAAATCTTAAAGAGAAAATTTTTTATTTCAATTAACTATGATATCAAATCTTTATTATCTAATGTCAAAATAATTTATGTAAACAAAAATTAAAATAATTTTTAATATTTAACCATCAAAACTTACCTGCTAGCTTTAAATACCATGGAGGCAAAAATGATGGCACATAGTCCAAAACATTAGTCCCAAAACTCCTTGATAAATTACAGGGACATCTTATGTCCATACAGTACTGTGGTATAGGTAATGAAGGAGTAGGCCTCCATAGTGGCACAGACGGGACTGGTGGTCCCGCTAAACTAGTATACCCTAGCCCTGACCCAAATGGTAGGCTACTACCACCAGAAGGTATACCAGAGGAAAAAAATCCAGTTCTAAATTCACTATATCCAAAGTGTGATTCTCCCAGTACGGACATTGTATTGTTAGATCCAAATTTCATAAATTGTTCACATTCAACATTTCTATGTGCAGCCAGTTTTTTCCTCAATGACAGATATCTTTCCTAAATTAAAGCTTTAAAATCGTTATTTGAGTGTTAGCCAGTATGATTCATCTCGCTCAGGTGAATTGCACTTGGCCAGGTAAGAAACAGACAATATAAATGGGCCACTATATCTAATGTATACATACTGTATTGTGTGCGTGAGAGAGCACTTAACAAATAAGAACTACCATTGGTTCAACTTTAAACTTTGACTCACGAACTTTACTGATCTTTTAGCCTCATTGGATCAAATCTACTTCTTTCATAAATTGATAAGCATGAGTGAACATTTATTTCAGATCTACAAAAACTTATTTGTAAACAAAAACCTATAATATTGTTAAAATTAGCTTTTGATAAAGTACATTAATCTTTTGAAATCTTACATGTACACCATTAGGGCAAAGTAATATTAATGACTTCCTTTCCTATTTATTAAACTACATTCATTATTGTTGTACCTAGCTTTGAGTTCACCATTTTTTATAAATATATATATGCAATTGCATTTTGCATACAGGCTTTATACAAAACATGTATAAAATAAAAGTAATGCCTTTTTGTCCTGCAAACTAAATTACAAGCCTGGAACCTTTCATGATTTTTTAAATACAAAATCACATACATACAATGAATAATCCACCGAGTGGAAGTTAAAACATTTAAATGGGGATAAACAGTAACAGCAACCCTGTTGCATCCTGGTCTGCCATTTTTGTATTTTAGCTTTATCCCCTCCAGTTTGAGCAGGGGGTTACCCCATATCAAATCTAGTATTGTTCATTTGGATGTATTCATTCAATAATATTGTGGAAATTTTATATGCAGGCTATTAAATGTCATTTTTAGCCACTTGCTCCCTACATTGAAATATTATATTTTTGGAAAATCATGCAGGAAAAAATGGACAGAGCATTGCCAATCACAGTTGATTTTCAGTGGACATTCTTCCTTAAACATTGCATCATAACTTATTTGAATTTTACATGTTTTTTAGCAAGGATTTAAATCCGACAATTGCAGACTCACCTTTTCGTAAAAAAAACCAAAAAGAAAAAATCTAGACAGGCAAAATATCTGCAACAAAAGGCTGAAAACAGAGAATTTGAGGATAACTTTTATTTCAATGACCTTTTTTGAAGTCCAAGGGGCATAACTAGGTCAAAAGTATGTCATCTGCAACAATATTCATAGTTTACTTTTTACTAAAAACTAATTGCTTAGTATAGGCAGGGATACAGTTTGTCCTATCCAGGTGTTATTTCCTTTTGCAAAATTTTATCTAATTGGAAACAAAGTTGGTAATTGTTAAATGGACTATTGGTTCAGTGGTTCTAGAAAAGAAGATTTTTGTGAAAAGATAAGAAACTGACCACGGTGCCTATAGCATGATGACAGACCAATTACACAAAGTCATTGCAATAACTTACACTGTGGCCCTTTGGACCATTAAAGCTAAAAACCAAAGTTGTCATCTTCTTTAAAAACTGCGAGTTTGGTAAGGTTTTGACACTTGTCTGTTGTTTGTCTATATATTGACCTCTAAATGTTTTTTTTTGGTTTAACTGTATCTGTTTTTTTATACCTCACATCTCCTTTGATTCATAACCTATATTTTTACCTATTACCACTTATCAATCAATTATTGTTGCACATTCTAGATTGTTTTCTTGTATATGTGATCTTGTATTATGTAAAGTATTCTATATTAAGTTTTGAACATTTTTTTTTATGCAAATAAATACATGTACATGTACATGCAACCATACAAATAGTTAGATAAAAGCACAGCAGATGGTTCAGGCTTCAGAGTTATATATTTAGTAGAACCAGTGTATACATGCACTATAATGTTTCATTTCTTTATTTTTTTCAAAGTTCTAAGACAACTCAACCAAAATAAAATGTGTCTCCATCTAAAACTCAAGCAATAATTCATTCTGAACTCAGTAAACAGAAGTAAATACAAAGCTTCTGTATAAATTGAACTTAAAATCCTATGAAAAACAAGATTATTACTTGCTAAATGCCTCTAACATGAATCTGATCTTTTAAAAAACACTTTCAAGAATTAGATAGGTATCCTTCAAAAGTTTTAAGAAGGTACAAATGGTATTATAAAAACAATACTTTTGTTTACTGGGTAGTTGTATCATAATGTTTTTGTCCTTTTATGGAATTTGGTGTTGATGACAGATCTCTGATAGTCTCTGGGAAATTTATTCACAAGATAACAAAAGGCTATCTCTTAGGAAGAATTGTATTATAGAAGATTCTTAGGGAGCAATGTTTTAAGATTTTGAAATATTTTGTTGAAGCATACTCAAGTCAATTTCAAATTTTGTTATTTACTGCATTATCAAGGGCCATAACTCTGAAACACATTTGAAATGCCAATTCTGATCTTGATTTATGTTTATTAGCCAAATTAGCAACAATTCATAATTGTATGATTTATTCAAGGTTATTTATTGAACACAAGAGATTATTTTTTTTATGAACAACAGTATGTCCCTAATGCCCGCCCATTGGTGGAGAAAAAAAATGATTGAACCAAAACAATTATAACTAATCATCAATAGTATCTCAAAAGCCATTGGATTAAATATTATGATTGATCATTAGCATATGGATAGCTGCTTGCCATTTGCAAGTCAGCAAGGCAGAATAAGAACACTTGAAATGAATGCAACGGCAGAAACCTAACAATTTAAATCTATTTTTAATCAGTTCTTCTAAACTGACAAGCCATTTAGGAGAAAAATGCCTCTTGATTCTCTGTATAGGGTTTGAATAAAAAACTTTGATTTTAAATGTCATGTTTTGTTTCCTAATTTTTTATGAGTTTTTACTGAGTGTTATAGAAATTGCTTTTATATATATTAGCCCTGTGACAATATATTATAATGTTGGGCCAATTTCTGGCAAAGAAAAGACAAAGATTACTTGGGTTTTCTAGTTTATAATGCTAAAAACTGTTCTACTTCAAGAAAGTACTGATATTTGCTATTACAATAACAAAGCAATTTTTCAAAACAATTATAAGAAATTTGTAGCCATATGAGAAATAAAAATGTAAGAAGAGCTTAATGGAAGTAGTGAATTTTAACAGAGTTTCTACTGATTTCTAATACAAAGTGCATTATCAACAAAAACTACATTTAAGATGAGTTTTTTATAATTTCCGTTACATAAGATATAATCAATCATGTGAGGATTTATGATAATTGATATAGTTCTATAATAACACAGGAAGTCATATCTATCTTCTATTATCACCAAGAATACATAATCAACTCACTCTTTTAGAATTTTATAATGCAAAATCTTTAAAGTAAAGCCAATAGAATTGAGGATGGAAACAAAGAATGTGTCACAGAGACAACAACTCGACCAAATAGAAAAAAACAGCACAAAGCAACCAATGGGTATTTGATGTAGCTAGAAAATCCTGCACCCAGAGGCGGCCTTCATCATGTTTTAAATCTGATTACTGAAAAAGTTATCTTTTCATAATGATAACAAGAATGCATAGGTCAGGAATTGGGTATCCGGATTTTAAGTTTTGTAAAAGTGGAGAGTAACTAAAGAAAAAAAAATAATTTGAATAATTATGTTTGATATAAATACATTCAATTGTACATGTGCTATCTAGCATTGTATGATAGGAGTGAAGCAAGTATCAAGTTTATATGCCTTACACTAAGTATATTAAGGGAGTGCACTGTAGAGTCTGTGTAGACAGATACATGTTTGATGACACAGTATGATATGTAGTGTAAGGCTCTAAGGGTGGCCAAGTATATGTGACTCAGTATACTGGGTAATATATGGTGATAGCAAGTCAACAAGGCTGGCCAAGTATAATATGCGACTGATCCGTCAAAAGCATATGAAACGGTATCATATGTGGCCGACAAAAAACCTGAAGAAAGTATTCATATCTAAACAATATGCACTAAGAGCTATCACTCCTGCTTTTGAGTAAAAGGAAATTACAACAAATATCTGATATTCTTATATCTATGTCAATGTAAAGAGGGGTATAATGAAGTCATCTCTATGTAAGCATTAAATATGTTTTAACCATTTCATGGTTATATATTTAAAAGTAAAGTATTTGTAGAATGTAACCAATATAATATTTGGAGCTGGCCTGTCTATTGCAACAAACCTTAATTTTAGTTTTGGCCACTATGAACCTTGTTGCTGAAATAGGGTGATTTTGTGTCATCAGCATTTTTCTAAACAGTCTTATACAAACCCATCAACAGATTTAATGGATCAATACCTTTAGAATGCAACAAATATTTTACACTCATATACGAGATAAAATTAGAATCTAATAGGTACAAACAGCCATAACTATTAGTTGACATTTCTATTACCGGTATATTGAATTAGATGGAATGTCAGATTCAACAAACACTAGTATTGAAATAATACACTTTTTATTATATTGAATTAGATGGAATGTCAGATTTCAACAAACACTAGTATTGAAATAATGCACATTTTTATTGGCAAAATCTACCATAGATAAAATCTTTAAATTTCAAACAAGAATTTAAATAATTCTAAAATTGATTGGACTTCTGTTTAAATAAGGTAAACTCCTGATTTGTCAATTTAATAATTAAACCACAAACCAAACATACATTCCTTAAATAAGTAAACAGAACATTCAATCTTGTTTGGTCCACAATCAACTCAATCATAAAGAAGATCATAGAACTGTTAAATTAATGTTTACAGAAGTTTGTGTTAAGAATGGCAGACTTATTTCCCTTTCATGCAAGTATCTGGTCAAAGGGAGGTAACCATAAGACGCATCTAAGATTTTTTAAAACAAATAATTCAATGTTAGTCCACATCAAAGACCCTACAACTATCTAAGAATCAACAAAATTAGGATATGAAATGTTGATTCATTTGTACATGAAGTTAAAGGAATGCTTAAACATGAGGTTTTTTGCCAGCATGTTTCAAGCTCTACAGAAAAAAAGCTTTAATAATCAATAGCTAATAAATTACATAATTATTATTGCTGTGGGTGCAAATTGCTTCATTTTCCCACAAGAAAATATATTTATTTATATTTCTATATTCTATTTTGCCCTCCCTGATACCTTTTGAATAAAACTAAATATATGTACCCTACTTCAATAGGTTCACACTGAACCTATATAGATATATGTATAAATCGTTTTGCATCAATTATTTAGAACAGCTGGTCTGAAGAAAAAATTGTAATAATGAAACATGAATTTCCTGAGGTCATTTTATTCCATTGATCCATCAATACAACACAATCTATTAGACTTTAAATATTACACAACCACACATCCACTAGGCTAAATCTCAGTAACACATTGTTAAATTTCAGTGACTAAGAAATTTTAAAAACAGCAAACTAAGAGAGGCAACTCTAAAAATCTGTAACAGAAGGAACACACATTTTTCTTCAAAGAAAAAAAAGAGCTTACATATGTTGCATTCAAAACATAATATTGGAAAGGAAAAGCTTTGATGCATTTTTATAACTCCTTTTTTGGTCCCTATAATAAATCACTATTATGGTCTAAAAGATATTTCTAGTAATGTATCTAAATGTTATCTTACTCCTTTAAACTTTGATGTGAAAGTTACTGCAAAAACTACTTCATTCATATATCTAAAATTAATGTTAAGATTTGAGCAACAGCCTTATCAAAATGAAACTATATGATATCGTCCAAATATTTTCTATTTTTAAAAATATCTGACCATGTTTTTGATCATATAAAATTTTTACAAATAGAAAAACAAAGGATATGGGGTATCCATCCATGACACAAAATCATGGCCAGTTTTGGTCAAATTTGATCACTAATGCAAGTTAGTGATATCGCTTGCATAATCGACTGCATAATCGACATTTATGCAATACAATGGCCCTAACTGTATTACTTCATTCATTTCACAACAAAATTAACATAATTCCCAAATATAAGTTCTAAAATATTTTCCCTTTGTTATATCATTCTGCTTTGTTCTTAGAAAATCATTTATTGGTAATTTCTACATTTTTCCTTTGATCCTACTGCCTAATATTTTTAAGATCATGGACAAGACTTGATACTCGAAAATATTAGGCAATGACGTCATGTATCAGTGCAGCAACGTCCCATGTTCATGTTCATCCGCGTCAATTTATCAATGAAATGCAAGCGTACGACCTAACAACTATTACAACGTTTTGTATACATGTGTAAAAGTAGTTTAACTAATTTTTAAATTCATTTCAGTTCATATTCTCAACCAAAAACACATATTATTAAAACAAATTGCTGATAAAAAGAATAATGGCATTTTATTTTTTTGCGGGCTCGCTTGATATTCTTGCTGATGAAGTCAGTATCAAAAGCAAATATGCCATTATTCTATATGTATAACATAGCCGAGTGATATAAAAAAAAATTGATCCAACTATATCGGTTTGTCTCACTTAAAATTATCATAATAAACTTTGATAATATTAAACAACAATATCTTGAATGAATGAATGAATAAAAACACTAGAATCAATACCATGCATTCACAGATTATCTGTTTTTCAGCTTATCATGCTTACAGATATTGTAAAATATAAACCATTAAACACACCAACTATTTTTTGGCTCAACCTAAAAACCTATTATTGTGAGTTGCGGTTGATATTTTATGCTATCTCGATGCCAATAATCTATACTCCTTAACTGTGAGCTAAGGCTGCACAAATGTTTTTCTTGGTCTATCTTTTTATGACATTTGTTGTTTAAAAATTTGGCCTAATAAGCAATATGTTTACAAATTAATAGAGCAGTTCAGGTCTAACACCATTAAAAACAAACTTAAAATGCCCTGTCCTGAAAGATGATTAAATTTCTATTGGTTAAGTCATTTATTTACAAATCTTTGAAAATTTAGTTTTAAATGAATAATTTACAGATTTTTACATGTGTTCAATGCAGACGACAACCCCCCCCCCCCCCCCCCCCCCTACCCGTAGCAACCAAAACTTGATACTATAGATTACTTATTATTCATGGGACACCAATTTATGTGGATTTTTTGGGTGTTGGTAAACCACAAAATTTAATAAATTTTTAATATGCTTGTATGCAGA
The DNA here is from genome assembly GCF_021869535.1 of Mytilus californianus. Lineage (NCBI taxonomy): Eukaryota > Metazoa > Mollusca > Bivalvia > Mytilida > Mytilidae > Mytilus > Mytilus californianus. The sequence goes on along the minus strand of NW_026262581.1, from coordinate 94,325,706 downwards.
CTTTGACAAAATTATAAAAAAAATCAATTATCCATGAAAATTGGTTTCCACAGAAATTAAATTCTACAGGGGACATATTCAGACTTCAACAATTACTTGTTAATTTAGAATAGAGCCAATCAAGTCTATACTTAGATCATAATTTTTTTGTTAAGGCCTAATTTTGTACTTCATTTGTTATCAGAAAATTGAACCAAATTAACAATACTCAATACATGAGAAATTTGCTTCATATTTCTTGTGTATATTGAAGTGTCCTGATGGCAGGTGTCAATTGACACATATCAAAAAAAGTTCACATGGCCTTTCAACAGTAATGATAAAAACTATCATTTCAAAATTTCTTTTGAAATTTTTTTTTTTGTTTGCATGATAAGCTATATAATAAATAAATAAATAAATAAATAGTTTCCTTTTTTGGCATTTGATATCACCTTTTTGCCCTTCTAAGTGAATTTTGATGAATTAAAATAATTTTAAATTCTGTTACATTTATTTAGTGAGAAGAAGTTTATTGATTTTATACACCATTTTGATGGAGTGTTAATTTTTGTCAGAATTACAAATATTTCACACATTCAGTATAATGTGTTTTCATTGATAAATAGGAATCTGAAAAATTCCATAATGTTTTCTTTTTTGGCTGGCAAGATTAAACAAGAAAAAGAATGATCGTTGGCTAGACTATTATGTATAGTATTTAGTTATGTTTAGTGAAGTGATTACTAACATTTAATATGCCATTGACAGTATTGAGGAATTCAGAAAATTTTGATGACTTCTACAGTATTGAATTTTACCAGTTTTCTGATAAATTATTTATGATCGAATAATGGACTCCCGGTGCTGTTGTATCCATTCTGAAGTAGTGGTATTTTAATTTACAGGTGAACCCTCCATTTCTATAGTTTAATTTTTAATTGGATGAAATTTAAACTTGTCAATGCATAAATCTAAAGCTTAGAATAATCAAGTATTCTTTTACATTTTTTTTTTTGCAACTGCTCAGAAGTAGAGATGCTTTTAAAATTGAAGTCTGTTGAAATCAATATTGGAATGAAACTCTGAGAAATTTGTGGTATGGTCAATTTCCCCTTCTAAACTCATTCATGTTTTCATCCAGAAATCAAAAATGTAATTCAACCGTATACATTGCAGTTGATGGCAATTTGATACAATATTACATATTTAACAAGTTTTTGTGAATTTCACATTGAAAAATAAACAGAACCTATGAATAAATAAGTATCTGAAAGAAAATACATACATTGTACCTTTGCTCCCAATAAATGTCTGCTTTCAATTTAGAGTGAACTTTATATCAATTATTTTAAAAATAGTCAAATTCATCAAAATATATCAAAATTCAAGTTTTAAGCCATTTTTGTGCATTCATACTTTGGTTACATGTTTTGAGATGTGACCTAACTTTGTTTGAACCTAACAGAAAAAAATGTAGAGATTAACATGAATTTAAGTAAAGATTAAACATACTTTTTTAAAACGGTCCTTGGAAAACAAAATTTACAAAAATTGCATTCAAAAAACAAAGAAGGAAAGTCCAATAAATCAACAAAGCAAGAATAGATGAACATGTAAAAGTAAAAACAAACAAAGCTGGTGAAAAAAACTCAAATTCTCTTAACTGAATAACAAACTTTCATAAAAAATACTTTTCAATATGTTGCCTTTATAACGAGGGACATGTGCAGTCTTGCTTAGGAAGTGGATGTCATTGTGGGTCAGTTCAAAACTTCTGTATTGGATGAGATTCATTATGTTCAAGCTTCAGTTTATTGTGTTGTTTTGTAGACAGCTTTCATCTTTTTCTTTTAGTTTGGGTGTTGTCTGTTTTTTTTCTACCTATGACTTTGATTATCCCCTTAGGCTGTTATAAAAATATGGAGATGTGGTATGATTATCAATAAGACAACTAGTGGTGGGGTTCATGTTGCTCAGTCTTTAGTTTACTATGTTGTGTTTCGTGTACTGTTGTTTGTCTGATTGTCTTTTTCTTTTTTAGTCATCCGTTTATTTGCAACTTATGAGTTTGATTGTCCCTTTGGTATCTTTTAACTCTCTTCTATATATATAGCTTTCCACAAGAGACCAAAAGATAAGGATGTAAACAAATTCAAAGAAATAGAAAAAACTATGAAAAATGAAATATACCTTTCCCTTGCTTTTAACATAAATCATAACACTATGGTAACACTATTTTACCAAAAAACATATAAACAGGATCTGTATAATTTTTCATCTATTTTTTAGTCTTCCATTCTATCTGCTATATCAGTAAGTCAGAAGGGTCACCTGACACAACTTTAAACATAATCTCACAATTATACTTGAAACAAATGTTAGATGATATACTAGAGAATCCTTGGCAAAAGTACTGTTATTATAGGGAAAAAAAATCTCTACATTGTTGTGTGTAAACAGTTTCAAACTTGCTTAAGGATGTGTCCTCTGAGTAATTTTGATGACTTTACTGCATTTGATTCTGCAATTTCTGGCATCTACAGATATACTGGTGTGCCCAACTCCTTTATTCAGAGAATAATAATAAAAATGAATGGGGAATGTGTCCATAGGACACAGGTGGTGCCCCCGCTTGCATATACCTTATAAAGGGACATAACTCAATAAGGATAAAAGTGACGCTACCCAAATTTGTACTTGATCTGAGTTTTGTGGCAATAAGCATTGTGTATAAGTTTCATAACATTTGGTTGAGGAAAACTAAAGATAGAGAACGGAAACGACAAATTCAGCAATTTTTTCATTTGTAAAGGGCATAACTCTAGAACGGTACAAGTGATGCCACCAAAATTCAAACTCGATCTGTGTTTCGTGGTATTAAGCATTGTGTATAAGTTTCATAACATTTGGTTGAAGCAAACTAAAGTTAGAGAACAGAAAGAAAAAGTTCAGCAATTTTATCATTTGTAAAGGGGCATAACTCAAGAACAGTAAAAGTGACACCACCAAAATTTAAACTTGATTTGTATTTTGTGGTAATAAGCATTGTGTATATGTTTCATAACATTTGGTTGAGGCAAACTAAAGTAAGAGGATGGAAACGAAAAATTCAGCAATTTTTCCATTTGTAAAGGGGCATAGCTCTAAAACTGTACAAGTGACGCCACCAAAATTCAAACTCGATCTTTGTTTTGTGGTAATAAGCATTATGTATAAGTTTCATAACATTTGGTTAAGGCAAACTAAAGTTAGAGAACGGAAACAAAAAATTCAGCAATTTTTCCATTTGTAAAGGGGCATAACTCTAGAACGGTACAAGTGATGCCACCAAAATTCAAACTCGATCTGTGTTTTGTGGTAATAAGCATTGTGTATAAGTTTCATAACATTTGGTAGAGTCAAACTACGTACAGACAGACAAGGTTAAACTTAATGCCCCTTCCTATATGGCGGGGGCATAAAAAAAATCATGTGGACGACCAAAAGAGCTACTTATTACTATTTTTTTCTGAAAATGAATAATATAAACTTGTATCAATCAACAGTACTAAAGCATCCTTATACATATAACAATAAGATGTAGTATGATTGCCAATGAGACTACTCTCCACAAGAGACCAAACGACACAGAACTTAACATCTATAGCTCACCAGACAGCCTTCAACAATGAGCAAAGCCCATACAGCATAGTCAGCTATAAAAGGCCCCAAAATAACAATTGTAAAACAATTCAAACGAGAAAACTAATGGCCTAATATATGTACAAAATAAAATGTGCACTGTACATGTACAATTCTGGCCTTGTATGTTATGATCCCCCTCAAGAAAAAAATGTGGATTCTCTATTTCTAAAATAATCTTCTTAAAACACGTTAATATAAATACTTTTTTCAGCTGAATGCTGCATAATTCCTTTGTTATGAGCTTCAATCCAGGAAATGTACTGAACACACAAGGGAGGTAATTGAGGAAGTTGGAGAAATACTCTAATTTCATTATTTCATTTCTTCAGTAGGAAGGAAGTTCTTAATCTAATAACTATAATTGGTCAGCTTATAACCTGTGTTTTTAGCCATAATACAGCAAGTTAAAGTGGTTGTGTAGTAAATCTGACAACGATATGTGTATACTGAAATCAATGTACATAAAACTGTGTTCTTTCATTTTTTTTTAATGAATTTACTGCATCAGTTCTAGAAAGAATCTGCAATAGGAAAAATTAATAAAACATTAATTTGACCATTTGATGCATATGGTTTACATGTGCTTTCTTTTTATTCGATTCTCACTCACAGAACATTCAGGATCTGTAAAACATTCAAGAGAATCAAAACATTAACGAGCCTCAATTGAACAGAACAGTCTTGTCTCGGTCAACTTTTGCCTTCTTACATTAATGATTGTACAAATATTTGAAGTTATCTGTTTAAATTGATTACATAATACCTATTAAATGAATGCTACATACTGTGTTATACAGTAACCTGGTACAATACAAAGTTCAGTATACAGATATATACCAATATTATATTGTGGTACCCTTGTATATTATAAATCATAATGTTTGTCCTACATGTATTTTATTGCAGTTACACATGTTTATCTTATATGAAGGTCTTTTCCTCCATTAAATTAAAAATTTTACTAACCAAAACCTAAATTGGTTGTTATATGTAGGAACCACACAAACAGACCAAAACCTAGATTGGTTGTTATATGTAGGAACCACACAAACAGACCAAAACCTAGATTGGTTGTTATATGTAGGAACCACACAAACAGACCTAAACCTAGATTGGTTGTTATATGTAGGAACCACACAAACAGACCAAAACCTAGATTGGTTGTTATATGTAGGAACCACACAAACAGACCAAAACCTAGATTGGTTGTTATATGTAGGAACCACACAAACAGACTCTCAATTTAGTTATTTTGGTCAAATAAAATTAACAGATATAATTTTTAATGCACAAATTAGAACATTTTAATATCAAGAAACATCTCTTCAGCAATGCATGAGGACAAAATATACTGAAAAAAAACCAAATACATCAGCACCATTCAGTTCTTTGGAATTAAAATATCTCTTTAACTACTGGTATTAATGAATATATTGGTCAAAATTTGCATACCATTTTTTCATAAGGAAATCAAATTTTACAATTATCATATATTATTTTTCCCCAAATACAAAAAAAAAATTGCCATCTCAATGGAACAAAAATGATTTTATCACTCTTCTAGTCATATTTATTCATGTACAAAACATAATGATGTTAAAAAAGTTATAAAACTGACATCTGATTGTAGGAAAACTCTGATGCAACTAGAGAATTGAAGTATTTAACATCAGATTTAAATTATTTCCTATAAATTTGGTTTTTTTTTTAAATTTAAATTTAAAACAAAATTGAAGTAAAAACATGAAAATAAAAGAAAAGTGAGCCTGCAATGAGGGGGTGTCTATCTTTGGTTGATAAACAACAATTCTCATTAGGGACCTACAAAATGTAATACAAATTGAAATTTAACAAAATCGATAAAATATTTTAAAAACCTTTAGTTAACAAAAAATTTAGAGCAACATGAACATTGTATCCATGGGGAAATTATAATAAAATTCTCAATTATGTCACTAAAATTTGTTTGAAACAATATCTATATTTTCATCCGTTCTGAGCAACTGGACTGGTAACATATGTACCTGATCCCTCAGGGTCCTGCAAAGGTATTCTGGTATTGATCCAGTAGTAATATCAATGAACAATACCAATTTCGAAGCACCAGATGCACATATTGACAAAAAAAATAATGATGCCAGAGAAGAAAAATATTTTTTCAATCCAAAACCTGAAACAAAGGTTGAAATAATGAAAAAAATTGAAAGACTACAAGGTAAAGTGAACTTTGGCTAGAAAATCAGAGCTGCACATACAAGTATGCATTAAGAAGGTACTCATTTAGTTCTGAACCTTGTTCATTCAGTTTTTATGCTTTAAGTTTATTTAAAATTATCTGTAATTTCCAAATAAATTAAAAGCTTTAATCAAGCCAGCCCAACACACAGAAGTAACCACTAATAAAACCAGATAATGCATTTCCTGTAAAAAATCTAATCATATTTGATAAATGTAAACACTTTGTATTGGGGAAGAATGATTGTAGTTTTTATACAAAATGTGTATTCTACAATAGTTCATGTTTTGTATACACTATAATGTATACACCTTTGTGACATTTTAAACATTTGTTCCTCGGTTAATTTTTATTTCCTTATTTACAAATGTACAATAAATTGACAAACAATTTAAGTTTTCATTTTTCTTTGATTACTCATATAAAATAAATTGATTTTATATAGAAACTGCAAAAGTTCTATACTGCTCTGCCATCTGTTGGTGAGAATTTTAAACACCTTCCACCTGGCCTAAATTCCACACATACCACTCATTAACTGATACGAAAATTTACACATTTCCATTAAACCAATTAATTTCTATAATACTAAACTTACACATACTTGTGAAAACAACAATTCATTAGTTTAAACTGTGATTTTAGCAGTCATTTTATAGGGATTAACAAACACCGTCAAAGGAATTTCAGGAATTTCTTTCAACAAAAGATTCGTTACTACAGGTTGAAAATACGATTTACAACAATTAAAAGCACCAAAAAAATATATTTACCAAAGTCAAATTTTCTTTGTCTCATTTTAGCGATGTTGATACAAACAAAGCATTTACTCGTTACAGAGCACTACTTAAATTTACGATAAAAACGAAAACGACCAACGTGTTTCGTGAAAATATAAACAATGTTTTATGTTAACAAGAAAAACTCACCTCTCCCTTCATTCGTTTCTACCATGGAGGCTGCCCGCGACAAAACATCAAGAGGCGTCTCCATCATTTCAGCTCATTCGTGGCTACATTGACTTCGGATTCTGAGACAAAAAAATCAATATCCACTTAAATATGTTCCTTCGGCCTTATTAAATATTTTGCCCAAATAAAAACACTTTAAGTCTTACACGAACATAAACCTTCAAATACTGTCTGATTTTTAATGCTTAATTTGCCCTTTTGATAACAGTTAGCTTGTAAGAGAAATTGGCAGCTGTGATGAAACCTTGCGACCCCAGTGCGTCTCAGAGGCCAGCATGACTGAAATTCCATTAAGATCACATGATCATAGTAAGAAAGTCATGTGATTTTGTTTGTTGATATTTTCCCGCGAAATTTAAATGCTCATGAACCACATGAGCTCGTCTTTCAAAAAACCCCAACTACATACCTTTACTTAACCGTTTACCGTGACTAATTTAATTGCAATATCAGTAAACTGGATCACAATTATTCGTATACAGTATATATGCTTCAAGTAAAATTAAATTGATAAAATACAAGTTAGTAAAAAAAAATTTTTTAAACTAAAGGATATATATTGTCAATATATACATGTACTACAAATGTACAGGCGTGGACTTTTTTTTTTAGATTTAAAAGGAGAGAGATCATTGTTAAAAAAAAGTGCCAAAATGGAAAGGTTCCCGGCACTGAATCCTCGTAACCACCTTTTTTATAGGTCCGCCAATGGATGTATCGCATCACAATTGTGCTGTTCAAGTTCAAAAAGAATATACCTTTAACATCATAGAATAGAATTGAGAACGGAAACGGCAGTGGCTGAACCGATGAACGAGAACACTAGAACATTCACTCTTCTTATGATAAAGTAGAGAAAACCAACAGTAAAACAATGCCGGTTACGATACTGATAAAAAGTTATTTCTAAACAACAATCATACATTTAATATAAATCATTTGAAAAACTGTGTTATTAGAAATATATGTATGCAAAGACACGATGTTTTATGTTCATTGTTTACAGAGATAATTGCATTAGAAGCTTGTGAAACTGAAATCTAAAAAATGTTAATCTTTGCTGCATATTGATAAACAAAAATGGAAAAAATCATATACATACAAAATCTAAACAGGGGCGAGTTCAGGCGGGGGCGTGGCGGGCGTGCGTCCCCTAAAGTTTGCAAAGCATGGGTTGTCCTCCGCTTAATAAGAATATTTCGATAATTTTACCTAAAAAAAATTTAAGTTTGCGCCCCCTAGCCTAAAATCCTGGGTCCGCCCCTAGGCCTGCTAAAGATCTTTAATGGTCAAAATTTTTCGGAGTGTTCCATAAATTCCTTAACATGCTAAAATTTCACAAAATATACATAGTTTCACATCTCGAGTACACCGGTCTCAGTGCTCTTGTCACTTGTCTTTTTTTTTTATTAGTTTATCCTGACTTTTTTTACATAAATTGTCATCCTGCCTTTGATATGCAGGTTAGAAAATTCAAGATAAATACTTTTATAAAGTAGGTTTTCTGTTAATGATATTTATTTTTAAATACAATTTTACGAAAAGGTCGTCTCGATATCTGTACAAGTGTTTGCGGTCTTCTCGATCTATTCACATTCAATGTTTACATCGGTACAAGGTCCGATTTTAATGCTGCATATATATATCAATCGATTCCGTTGGAATTTTTCTTTGAAAATCTCTGATCTAGCTGCATGCACATGGTCGCACATGGGTCATTATAAAAAAACATGCAAAACTATGTTATTTGGTCTTTTTAAGTCACGGACATGAAAATATATCAAAATAACACTTGCATATGTTAGATATGAATATTTTGTGATACACTAAATACAGTTTACAGTATGAAATGTTATAAAAACATGCTTAATGTTTTCTTAAACCCTTGGATATAGCCAGAATTAACTGTTATTTTTTACTATAAATCTTTTCAGACCTGAAATACGACTATTATTCATATCATTTGTTATTAGGATTTATCACTATTTATTGCATTTTTTAATGATTTGGGAGGTGTATGTTGGTTTTATAATAAAATTTTCACCAAAAGGAAAAGTCTCATTTTTTAAGTCAATGGTGTAACCAAAAGACAAATTGGTAGGGTAAGAGTTATCTTTCTCAAGATTTCAACATTTACAATAGTTTCTCCCTTAGCAATGTTACCTTTAAGCATGTTATGCAAAAGAAAACAAACATTTATGTTGAAAATTTAGTGAAAAATCTTAAAAGTAAGTAAAAGCTATAACGTAATTGAAAAAAGTGTCCATGGTGTACCCTTATAAAAATCATTTTATGGAAAATTTCCTGAACTTTGAATTATGAAAAGATATTGATTGTAGAAACATGCACCAGGAACAACATATAAAATAGGGGAATGGAGCACTTATTTTGTAAATAAATCTAAAAAAAAATCTGTAAATCATTGGTGTTACTGTCAATGGTGAGACCACTTTGATAAAATAACACCATTGACCAGTTTAGTAACACCACTGAATATATTATGACAATCAGCAAATTTTTGTGTTTCTTTCATGTTTAACAAGCGAAACATCATATTATTTATGAAAAACAATACTTATTTAACAATCATGTATTACATATACAAAGTTTTCAAAAACTGGTGTATGCTGGTAACACCAATGACACTATTTAGTAACACTATTGACATTTTTAGTTAATGATGTCATGTTACATAATTTGAGATTTTTTAGCCTAAGAATAATTTTTTTTTTATTTTTCATTTGCTCTGTGTTCTTTGTTTTGTGTTCAGTATTTAATAAAAGTAAAATTTGAAATTTGTTTTCAATGGTGATACTTTTGTGTTATTGGAGTTACTAAAGGGTCAGTGGTGTTACCATATAAAAATGCAATAATTTTCATTTTTTATTAAGAAATGAAAGTGTTTTCAGGTCGTATACGGAGGATAGGCATTATCTAATCATTCAGTCTTCAACAATTTACATATATTCAGTTTAAGGGTATTTTTTAATATAAAACAAGAGTACACACGCTGAAATGTCTCGCCTTCTTTACTAATCATTGATATAATGTTGATAGTTCTAAATATAAGAGCAACTTAACATTGACCAATGGACCATGAAAATGAGGTCAAGGACAAATGACACCTGCCAGACAGACATGTACACCTTACAATCATTCCATACACCAAATATAGTTGACCTATTGCTTATAGTATTAGAAAAACAGACCAAAACACAAAAACTTAACATTGACCAATGAACCATGAAAATAGGTCAAGGACAAATGACACCTGCCAGACAGACATGTACACCTTACAATCATTCCATACACCAAATATAGTTGACCAATGGCTTATAGTATTAAAAAAACAGACCAAAACACAAAAACTTAACATTGACCAATGAACCGTGAAAATGAGGTCAAGGTCAGATGAAACCTGCCAGACTGACATGTATCCCTTATAATTATTCCATACACCACATATAGCTGACCTACTGCTTGTAGTATCTGAGAAACGGACCTAATCACGTAACTTTAACCTTGATCACTGATCCATGAAATGAGGCTGAGGTTAGGTGAACCCTGTCTGATGGACATGTAGACGTTGCAAGGAACCCATATACCAAATATAGTTATCCTATTACTCATAATAAGTGAGAAATTTACATAACAAAAAAACTAAACTTTTTTTTCAAGCAGTCGCTGAACCATGAAAATAAGGTCAAGGACATTGGACATATGACAGACGGAAAGTTCGTAACATAAGGTATCTGCATACAAAGTATGAAGCATCCAGGTCTTCTACCTTCTGAAATATAAAGCTTTATACAAATAGTTTACGCCGCCGCCGCCGGATAGTAATACCTATGTCTCACTTTCTGCGACTTTCGTCGCAGGCGAGACAAAAACAGCAATAATTGGAACAGCTAACTTTTATACAACAATTTATTCTGAAATTTATGTTTAAATAGAATGCATAGCTATAGGAATAATGTCAATAAGTAGTAATTTTAACCTTAACAACAAATTGGAACAGTTGTTTGATATTTAACAATAATATTCAGTACCTAAATGCATGTTTTAAATTGGTAACACCATTCGATCAAAGGATGACCTAAAATTGTTAAAATTGAAGGAACTCTTCATTTTTCCCATTGCATATTTCTGAATATAGTTGCTACCATACTATAAAATAGAGGGACACATTTAAATGTTTTAAACAATGACATCATTTTTCCAAATATTCCCTCATCGAAATTTGCATCGAAAAATTGTAAGTAAAGAAGCATAACTCCAATAAGGAGTCGACTGACGATTTTGGCTATGTTGACTTATTTGTGGATCTTGTTTTGCTGATCATTTTTGCTATAAAAAGTCAATACCTATCTATTATAGTTTTTAAGATAATAGACAAAATTATAAAAAAACAACTGGTAAAATTCTTTATCTAAGGGCAATAACTCCTATAAAGAGCCGTCTGTCAGCTTCGATGTAAATGGACAGTCGGTAGATTTCCCCATTCTGAACATTTCTGCCCTGTCAGATTTTCTCTATTTATATAGAGTTTTCAAGATGATAGACTAAACCCTATTTTACCCTTATGTTTCATTTTTGGTGCGGGGTCATTTGACAATTTTTTACACTAAATACCCTAATGATGATTGTTACCAAGTTTTGATTAAATTTGGCCCAGTAGTTTTAAGAGAAGATTTTTGTAAACGTACACGGACGACGACAGGCGACTCTAAAGCCGAATAATGTGAAACGCTTCACTTGATCCTTTTTCTTGCCCGAGATTGAAGCTGTTAGTGTAAAAGAGTAATGCTATATCTTCCGAGAAACTTTAAGTCTATATACCATGTTTATCCGAAAAATAAAACATATGAATACGAAAGAAAAAAAATTGCTCAGGATACTATCACTTTCAACAAGCTTCTGTACAAGCTTTGTTATTATAAATTCGATCCTGGTTCTGATCTTTTTCAATTGACAAAGATTTTTGAAGTAGAAGAATTTAATTCTTTCCTTATAGATGTCCACTGTAACAGCCTGCATCCTTAAAAGATTACTCTGGAATCCATACCATATAATGATATCTAAAATGTGAAAACTCAAAGCGAGTTATTAAATGGAACAATAATAAACAAGATAAATTTGCCAAAGAAGAAATAACGGACATTGAAAATATTCTTGATCAATTAATCGATCGAAATGATATACAACAAACCGATATTTATACCTCATGTGAGATATTTAGCAGCTCTTCAATTTCAGTGTTCGGTACACAATGTAGGAAACAGAAATATACGAAGCACAATGAAAAAACATGGTATAAAAGAAAATATAAAGGCAAACGAAATTTATTTTATCATGCTAAATATTGATACGCGAATTTAAAAAGTGCGCAAAATATAAAGGCTCTGAAAGAACCAAGTAAATCTTATAAAAACAGTTAAATCGGAGTTATATTGTCTTCCAAATAAATACCGCAAAAAGATCTCAGAAAAGTTGCGAAATCTGATTAAATACAGACTTAGAAAAGCCCGAGTAGTATACATACAAGCAAATCAAATGATATACTGATGCTGTTAAAATTGAGGATTTCTATGAACATTTCAAACGTCGAAGCCAAGCTAATGTTATTGAAGAAAACTTAAAAGTAAACTTAACAAAGATACAACCAGAAAATATTGACAGAAATTTAAAGGCTCCATTCACAGAAAAAGGAATTCTGAAAGTCGTCAAAAAATTTGAAATAATAAGGCTTCCGGGTATGATGGCACTGTTAATTAACATAATATACCAGTATGCTTGTGCGCATTACCATATCATTTGCGCTTAAACATCATTATGCTTGCTCGCAGCTTTTGATTACATTTGCGCACATTTATTTAAAAGGTAGATACATGTACATTTCGATAAACGCAGGTAAATGATATGCATTTGTTTATTTGATGAATGTGCGCAAATGCAATAAAAAAGCTGCGCGCAAACGTTACAAAATTTACTATTACTATTACATTTGGTCGCGGCTTTTGGTTACATTTTCGAGCTTTTTACAGGTAAATACAGTTAAATTAAGTACATTTTACTTATTTATTGAACTATTTACAAGTACCCCTTCCGTTAGTCTAAGTCTCCTGTTCACTAACGTGGAGGTCGAAGTGGGAATTCGAGTAGGATAAGTCCGTTTTATTAGTCACAAGAACTATGGCCAGGAAATATATACAGATACAAATGTAGAAAAATAAATCAAATCTAAAGAGTAAAAGTACTGATTTTACATGTTGGTACTAGCTGAATATTTGAAGAAATGCTTTAAGAAATGAAAATCTGTCAACTTCTCAATTCTGGTATTTTCGGAATTGCTCCATCATATAACCTACTTTCACTTACTCATTCTGCGTACTATACTGCTGGTGTATCAAGTCCTCTTAGTTTGATATATATGTGGTGGTTTGAAATTTTAAAATACGGTATCAAAAACATAAAAGTATAGATGTGCTACGTTGTAGTGAGCATGGAATGATTCCATGAATTATGAATTATCTTTATTTTTTCCTGTGTTACCTATAAAATGAATGCGCGCAAACGTAAAAAAATAAAACCCTAAATGTGCGCAAATGTAATGCACCCATTAGAATTGTTTTAAATACCAGGAAGGTGCCAGATTCATGGACAATTGAAATTAATCAACCTATCTTCAAGAATGAAGGTAAAATATTTGATCCCAGCTTGTATAGACCGATTACTAGTACTTTAATATCATGTTTCGGGAAAATTGTAGCATCAATCATAAATGAACAGCTTGGGGAACTCTCCAACGAAATAAATCTGATATCCGAAGCTCAAACAGGATTTAGAAAAGGCTATAGCACATTTGATAACATAGTTGTATTGCATTAGTTGATAGTCAATTTATCTAGCACTTGGGGGGGGGGGGGGACTCTTTTGCACTAACGGTTGATTTTTCAAGAGCCTTTGACACGATCTCTCAAACATCTTTATGAATAAAGTTACAAAAGGCGAATATCTCCGGAAATTTTTTTTAATGTAATATATAACATGAAAAGTGATGTTAAATCGTGTATTAGGACGTTTTGAACTGTAACATTGGAGTGAGACAGGGAGAGAATGTATCTCCTATTTTATTTATTGTTAACTTATGTTGAAAATAATGTTCAGGACTTACAGGTTATGAAAAATATTTCTTTGCATATGAATATTAAACTATTCGTTCTTTTATATGCCGATGGTTTATTATTTTATTTGAAACGGCTGAATCGATGCAACACGCCTTACTTGTTTTTGAAAGAAACTGTGTCCGATTGTTTATCAAAGACAAATGTTGTTGTGTTCTGCAAACGGAAATCATGGATGTTACCAGAATTTCAACTAATTAACCAGTCTATTGAAATGCATGATTCTTATTCATATCCAGAACTAACTTTTAATTAGCGAAAAACTTTTAAGCGAACAAGCACAGAAAGCACTATTTAGCCTTTATACAAAGATAAGTAACATCTCAATGACTGCAATTACAACTGTACACTAAAACTTCCCATTCTGACATATGGGTGTGAAATATGGGGACTCTGAAACAATAACGCTGGAAAAATTCATCTACAGTTTTGTCGAAATGTGTTAAGAATTAGATCCTCGAAACCAAATTTTATGACATACGGAGAACTTGATCAAATCTTAAATAGATATTATATATATGATAAAATTAGAAAGGTACGTTTTTATAATAAACTTTTCGCCAACGAAAACGAACTAAGCAGTATCTTGTATCAAATTATGTTCAACTTAAAAAATGATTACTAGTATCTCGACTAGTATACGTTCAAGTGGATCCTAAATCGGTTTTAGACCATTCTGGATTAGCTATGTTTGGACTCAGCAGTTGCCACTATATATGAATCAATTGAAAAAACGTTAAAGATGACTACATTCAAAAATGGTATTTTACGGTCTGTTCAAAACAATGTTTGGTTTAGAAAAGTATCTTACACAATTATCACCCATAGAACGTGAATATATTTGAAAATTAAGATGCTGGAATATGAAAATTCCAATAGAGCTGGGTAGGCGATAAATTATTCCGAAAGAAGTGAGGGTATGTATGTCATACGAATGCTATTGGTGATGAATACCATTACTTATTCGAATATAATTATGTCCCAGTCAAAAAATATCAGGAATCAACACATTCCAGAAACTGAGTACTATGTAAAATATCCCAGCACATCAAAAATGAAAGGATTACTTCCGTTGTGTAATATAAAGGTACTAAAAATATTTTTTATTCGTTTCAATATGAGTTAAAGTATTATAAAGTGTAGTAATTATTAAAATATTCCATTTTCTATGATCTCTGGGTATAAATGTGACTGTTTATATTATATGTTTGCCTCTTGTTTCGCATATGTATGTGACAGAGTGTTTTCAAATAAAGCATTATTGTATTGTTTTGTTAAATTTCCCGAAGGTTTGACATATTGATAATGCTATTCATTTTTTTTTAATCTACAACCATAGACTGTATACCTTTCTGCAAATATGGTTGACCGTTGTCTGCCTGTCGGTATGTCGGTATGTCAACACTCGGTGCGATTACTTAAATTTGCTTTAACCAAATTTTATCCCCCAAAAAATGGTTTTGTCTAGCAAGATTTACGGGACTTAAACTGTCAGATTTAAGGGATTGATAAAAAATAAAGCTCCCTTTTGATATCATAAAGTTGCTTGTTTGTCGCTCAAGAGTTACAGTAATTTAACCGTCAGATTTAAGGCAATTTAAACCTATCGCATACTAACTATACAGACGTTACGCACGGTGTTCGGTTTAATTAATAATGGTAACGTTACGCGACGTCGTTTTTCTTTTATATTTGACCAACTTCGTTACAAAACGTCAAAACTTTGCACTTTTTATACAGATTGCATTTTAATTTGTAAATATTTATGTAAAAAAATGGACACTGTTTAGACACTGATTATACATTTTTGACATAAAACTTTATTTCATCATGATTTTCATTTAATTGAAAGTATATATTTCACACATTTATAATTGCTAAAGACTGTCAATTATTGCAAGATGTGTTTCCTCAGGCATGGTCAATATTCCTTCATCACTAGTATATAAGTCTTTGCATATAAACCGTGTTGAAACAGCCGGTACCAAAGCTGTTTTGCGCTGCAGAAGTTTAAATTTAATCACCCCGTCTTCAACTGTCAATTTGTCAAAGTAGATTTCACGAATAATTTCACTGCCTTTTCGAAAATGTGCGCCCCATTTATCCATGCTATCAACGTATAGAATTTGTGTCTTTCCCGAAGCTTTCAACAAAAAATAATCATCGTTTGGGTCATCGGCAACAACGGCAATTATACATCCTCTGTTGACTAAGTCTTTAATTTCGGTTTCATCCTCAGCCTCAAACTCGGTTTCCCTATTAGGCTCATCTTCTTTTGTCATTTTTATTCTACATTCCGGTGATATGACAATTTTGACAATTCGAATAGTTGCCATTTAAACAAGAATCACATGAGTAACAGGATAATCTTTTTACCGAAATAATTCCATTTTCAACGCAATGTACACGGTGAATAGACCTGTCACTGGTTTGAATCGCTTTGTTTCGTCACGCTCGATAGTATCTAAAAGTATAAAAATCCTACGTTTACAGTTTGCACTTTCATTTGGTTTTGTCAAATTTGAATAGCGAATTGATACATATCTTCAGCAGTTTTGATGTTTACTATGCCTCGAAGAACTGCAATATCGGCCTGTCGTTTTACAAAACCACCTGCCGCGTCCTGTGATCCTTTCGCATGACTTGTTTCAAAGTAGTTGCGAAAGTATTCTTGAAATCCAAAATCTTCTCTAGAATAACTAAAATCACCAAAACAATGGGGGCTTTTGTATTGAGCTTGACAACCGTCTGTAAAAAGTAAAATCACAACAATACTGAACTCAGGAAAATTCAAAAAGGGAAAGTCCCCAATCAAATGGCAAAATCAAAAAAATTTCAAACACATCAAACGAATGGATAACAACTGTCATATTTCCTGACTTGGTTCATGAATTGTAGTCACGGATGCAGAAATATAACTTAAATAATTTGCAACAAGTTTTCTAACATCATGCGTGAAATACATGTCGTGTGAATCATCTGGACTGAAAACAAACAATTGTTCCGTTACTATAGATGGGTTATCGTCACTACTTTCTTCTCCGTCAATCTCCAATATGGCATGTCTATATATTAAAGTTACATGAATTGATATTTCGAGTCTTGCAAAGTAAGACAACTGAATTTCAGTTTTATCGAAGCAGCGATAATTTTCTGAAAAATCGTGTACGAAAATGCAATGTTGTTGTGGAAGATTTTCTTTCAACATTTGGAACTGTTTGTTTTGCCAGTTTGCGCGAAATTGGTGAGACGGGAAAGTTTTTAAAATATCTTTGAAGTAATTAAACATTTCACCTGGCTTTGTTGTTTTGTTGACAAGCATTAACTTCCTGCGGGACGAACCTTTTGTTTTAACATTAACGTACTCGTATCGTTCCCATTTGACATCTGGAGCCGATTCAGAAATATCTATCTCTTCTTGCATCAAAATTAAACAGTGAATACCACAATTTCTATCGAGACACTTCATTTTGTGATTTTCTTCTTGAAATTCTTTCTCACACAAAGTTGAATTAATCAAGTTAAATCTGAAAGCGTCTCGAATAAATTAATCTGGTTTGTATCGTCAACATCAGGTCGTTTTAAAGGAAAAGAATCAAGTGTATCTGTAAAACGAGAAACAAGGCTAGGTATCTTTATGTACATATCAACTGTCCTGGATATCTTTATGGATATATCAACTGCAAAAACATTGTTTACTGCAAGTAAAATTTACCGAAGGGAATTTCCTTTAGACAAATCTAACAATAACAGCAACAATTGTCCTTTTTCTAGATTTCGATATTTCAGTTTCACATTGGAAAATCTAAAAAGATTTTCGCTCTCTTTTGTTAATTTTCTATTTTTTTTTACAGTGGTTTTCTTTTGGTCCTTCTTACGGTGTGTATACAATGTATTTCTCAATTCGTTTGCTATGTCCCTGTCTGTAGGGACGTTTTATATTCCAATGAACGAAATCTATGTATCACTGGTAAATTATTAAAGTCATATGAAACAAGTTTCTGGTTATTATAATGTTAAAGAAATTATTGAACAAATGCATGCATTTATACTATATTATACTAAGTCCTCTGTGCAAGTTTTTAACAAATCCATAATTAACGTACAATCGTCAAAAAATATATTTCGTTCTTTGATTGTTGATCGAAAAGTTTGGCTGCTAATTAACTTTTGGGTTTTGGTGCCGAAGTTTACCGCTCGTTACCTATTTATAAACAATAAACCGTCACAGAATCGTGAAGCACGAGAAAAAATAAGTGAGATGATAAAGCGATGAATATTTGTTTTATATATATTTTCCATGCTTTCCCATTTGTTACCCTCACGCCTGATCTGTGCGGTTGCCGAAGTGTCATGATTAAGGTCACCGCATACGGGAAAGTTGTCGGTCAATTGGATTACGGGAAGACACTAATCTAATAGCAGTGCATTTCTGAAGATGTGGATAAAATAGAGGATTTTTTTCAAAAGAAATTGTATGTACACGTGTTTTATAGTAAAACATAGCCATTGAAGTATATAAAAAATATTCGCCCTTTTTAAATTGGAAGTATCATATGATTTTAAGTCATGCAGGGATTTTGTTACCATAAATTACTTAAAACTTTTACTGAAGTCTTAAAAAGATAAAACGATTTGGTTTTGAAGTGTGTCTTGTGTTTTGTTGTTACACCATTGTCCGATGTAAGGAGATAATTGAGCGCTCTCAAACATGTTTACACCGCCACATTATGAATATATCTGTCCCAAGTCGGGAGCATGTAATGCATTTGTTGTCGTTAGTTTGCTGTCTATTATATTTGTGTTTCGTTTATTGTGTTGTCATTAATCATACCATTGTTTTTTTTTGTTTGTTGAATAGTTTAACTTTTTGAAATGTTGGGTCCTTTTATAGCTGACTATACGGTATGGGTTTTGTTCATTGTTGAAGGCCGTTCGTTGACCTATAATTGCTTAAATTCGCGTCATTTTGAACTCTGTTAGTTAGTTGTTTCACTGACAATCATACCCCTCTCCTTATTTCATTCCATGTACGAAACTTCAGTGTCAGTGATCATAATTTGCCTATTCCATCTAAACCGTCATGAATAAATGATTATGTTTCTTGTTTGTTTGAAATGCATTGTCCAATATTATCGTAATTGTTTTCATATGAACAAATATCGCAGTTCTATGAGAAAAGTATAGCATTATTAAGTTTTTTTTATAATAAAAACCTATCGCTATTCTATTAGAAAAATATCACACTCATATAAGAAAATATAGCATAATCAATCTTTTACACGTGATTATGGCTTTTAAAAAATGTAATCGAACACATTGAAAGTGCATTCCACTTTTTTTGGTACATCATTGTCTTAGTATTTGTACACTTCAAAATTATAGACCGTACAAATAGATTTTAAACCAATCTGCCTATTTTCTCACATATATACAACATACTTGGAATTATATGTACACAATGCACGGGAAGTTATACAGACGTTTGTCTTCTTAAATATTTCCCCGTTTAAAAAAAAAATATTTACCAAAAAATTTCCTTTAAAAATGTAAATATTCGTCTGCGATTTTCCCGCAATGCATCTCGTTTTCAAAAGAAAATATCGCTAACCTACAAAAGAAACGGTTTTCTCGATACGCACTTGCATAGACTGACAATTGTTGGTATTTGTGAAAGTAAGGTATAATTTTATTTGAACATTTTCCAGTTGGTCATTCCAGAGTTTTACCGTCATGCTTTAATTAGCTCTAGTAGCTTGTATAAAATTACAACAAAATGTATGCTGTTGTTGGGATTGGTGAATGTATGCTTGCTTTAGATTTTGAAATTTTTCTTGTATATATATGTAGGACTCACATTCATGGCGGGTTACAGATCTATGGCAGATTCCCAATCTATGGTAAATATGACGTCATGCCATCTCAAATCTATGGCAGATTTTTAAAATCCAAATCTATGGGAATTTTCTAGTGACCTTATCTATGGCAGATTTTCTAGTTTCTAAATCTATGGCATGATATGAATGCGGCACCCATCGCAATGTCCAAAGGTAACGAAAGAGACGGTTGTAAGTAAAAGTCAGTATTAGAAAAACAGATTAGGAGTACAACAACGGGATCATATCCATAACCATTTGTGAAATGGACCTTCCATAATGGTCAACCAAATCGTGATAGCGAACATAATATTTCCTAAGTGAGGAAGTGATATACATTGAAACAAACTTTAGGAGTGAAATGATGTGCCCCGGGAGAATAACAATTTCCTACTTCGTGCATGATACCTGTTTAACCCAGTCATTTAACAAACTAGTTAGTCAAAATGAAAGTCCATTAACAAACCAAAATGCAGTTTGAATAAAAAAAATAAACAATTTGTCTTCTTCCATAATATTTATTTGGGCGTTAGTACATTTTTTTAAACTGATACCGATTTCAGTCAGAGAGTATCATGTGCTTTCATCCCTCACTTTATATACTTTACCAGCCGTCTAATCGCTATACTATTAACTATAATACCTTTCATGAAATATTCGCTTCTAACAACAGCGTTGCCTTTATTCATCGCGGGATTAGGACGGTACAGCACATATTGTCGGGACCTCCTCTGGATAAAAGGCTACATCTTCCTGAAAACCATCAAGAGGGAAAGTGCCTGTGGTATGTGTTTCTCTGTGTATTTGTTTGTAAAACTCGATGAGTCCCGGAATATATAATGTTATATTTAATTGTGTGACGGTATCGTTTACTCTTTTCCCCGAACAATATCGCAATTCAAAATCTGCCATAGATTTTGAGAAAACAAAAAACTGCCACAGATCTATGATTTGTATGGAGTTTGTGGCGTCATATTTGCCATGAAATCTGCCATAGATTTGGAACCCACCATAGATTTGAGTCCTATATATATATATATACAGCACAAACAACATTTTCCAAAAGACCAAAAAAGTGAAAAAGTATATTTTAACAAAACGCATTTGACTAACAGGTCGAACAACAAATGTTCTTAAACCCTACTGACTGCCATTGGCGATTGCCAAATAAACGGATCACCGATGTAATAAATGGATCTTAATTATAAATTTAATACTAAACAGAAAACAATAAACTTGCGGAAAAGATGGTATACCGCAAACAAAAGGTGCAAAGGTTTTTGTACACCATATCCGGATTTCGACAATTAATGTCTCTTCAGTGATGTTAGGAATCGAAACGGTATCGTTTTTTCTCATTAATATTCCACCGTCATGATAAAAATTGAATGTTCAAAATAATTACTTTGAATTGGAAATTTAACAGACAGTATTAACATAACATTCAGTATAATAAAGTAAATAATACATAGGTGAGAGGGTGATAGAGCAGATTGTTACCCCTCGAAAAGACATTATCAACCTTGGCTTCGCATCAGTTGACAATGTTTTCTCGGGGTAACAATCTGCTCTATCACCCTCTCAGCTATGTGTTATTCATATAATATTTCCCTAAGGCAAATGGTATACATTTTTATTGTTCATTGTCGCGTGGGATAGTTTCATCCAATCCTTTATAGCTTACTAGACGGTATGGTTTTTGTTCATTGTTCAAGGCACTTGCCAATGCCCTTAATTTGTTTTATATATACGTCCTTGTCTTTTGGGCTCTGGTAGATAGTTGTCTCATTGGCAAACATTCCGTTCAAACCGGTGCTCTTAAACTTGCAGTGAGGTGAGAGGTTTGTTTCCCTCTGTGTTGAAGGCCTAACTGTGACTTTGATATGAAGAACAGCAATACATGCGCTATTCCTTAATTTGCTGTTTGTGTTTTTTTTTTTGCTGTGCATTTACGGATTTTGTGTCATGGATGGAAACCCCATATCATTCGAGTCTTTTCTACTATACCATATCTCTTTATTTTCATTAATATTTATTTAGCTGCAACTATTTACATACATTGGAATAATCCCTTTTATCATGTGTCTTATTTATAGATACAATGAGAGTCATTCCACAAAGGGTTATACGAGTTTATAACTGAATGTGTCTAAATACGTTATTTGTTATTTACCGTACATATCATATCTATACGGTTTTCTTGGGATAATAGGGTTTGACTTAAATTTGCACCCGAAAACAAATACACTGATAATTGAAATATTACTAAAATGTTCATTAAAACTTTCAGCAACTTAAGAACATTATCTTTAAAATCAACATTTAGAGAACATCCTTATAAAAATATGCGATTTATCTTCAATAATACAATCAAAGGCACGCCTTCAGACTCTGTTCTCTCAAACCAAGAAGTTTTATATTTGATATACAATTCCTTGCTCAAACTTATAGTTTTCATATTTCTCTGCTTCGATTGTGTGTTGTACAACATCTAATTCTTTGAAGCAGATCTTGTGTGACTAAAAGGAGTGATATTTTACAGCACTTTTCACACGGATTTGTATAGTGATCACTTAATGTTTGTGCGTTGATAATTGTTACCACTACCTAATCGGTTTGAGCTCATATAATTTAGTCGACTTTACAAGCTAATCGGACATCTTTCCTCTATTTATTCAAAATAGATGGTAGATCCATGCCTCCAGTAACTGCAGCATTTGTTTTATAATTCATTCCACAAAGCAAAAATCTCCAAGCCTTATGTATTGATTGAGGAATATTTTTACACTCCAATTGACAGACTTTCGTATACTAGACTACTGGACCACCCAAATATAATTTTATAAAAACACCACAGTAATTTTCAAACTTGGCTATTACCAAATCCAAAGACCTGATTTCTGAAGCTGAATAGTCATTCTGATTTTAATTAAAATTTACAATGAAATAGAAATATATATACGAGGATAGCATCGCTAGGCACACCCGGGAAGTTCGTCCCTTAATACGTATTATTGATATTCTTCTTCTTCTTCTTCTTCTTCTTCTTCTGATATACAGTGTCAGCTTCATATGATAATGAAGATTACGAACTGTTGCATGCGCGGAGTATGTAATTCAAAATATTCAAATTATAGTTACACAACACAATTTATTTTTTGAATTTGTAGATTACTTGAATGGGGATATTTACATGAAAGAAAAAAAAAACAACAAGTGATTAAAAATATGTACATTGATATTTATTAAGTTAATTTATGTTGTGGAGAACAGTTAATTTAATGTCAACTGTTCTCTAAAGCTTTCAATTGTTTAACATGATACCACAACTTGTGGTAACATGTCTATTTAATTTTTGTTTGTGGAAAAAATGACCATTTGTAACTGTCTTTTGAGGTGGATATTTCCGAAATGATTGGTTATGTGATTTTCTTGTTCTAGTATCTGTTGGTATAACGACTAGCGATGGAATTGCAATGAGTCCATGGATGACCTTGTAGAACATAATCAGTCTGGTTTTGAGGCAGCGCTCAGCAAGTGAGGGCAATTGGAGATTGTGTATCAT
Source organism: Mytilus californianus (assembly GCF_021869535.1). Taxonomy (NCBI): domain Eukaryota; kingdom Metazoa; phylum Mollusca; class Bivalvia; order Mytilida; family Mytilidae; genus Mytilus; species Mytilus californianus. The sequence goes on along the minus strand of NW_026262581.1, from coordinate 94,302,208 downwards.
GGATGTAACACTACTGGTGTTGTGGTAGTTGTTACATACATAACGGGCAGCACGCCTCTGTACCATTTCTATTTTATTTGTGTATTCTGTTGTGTGTGGATCCCATACACTACAGGCATATTCAAGTTTTGGTCTCACTATGGATTGGTATGCACGGGATTTGATATTGGTGTTAGATACTTTTATGTTTCTCTTCAGGAAGCCAAGATATTTGTTTGCATTTGATGTGATGTCGCATAGTGATTGTTCTATTTTAAATTTGACTAAGGTTACGCCAAGATATTTTGCTGATGTTACTGGTTCTATAGTATGGTTATGCAGAATGTAATCGTGTTTGAATGGTTTCTTTTTCTGTGTGATGGTTAGAATAGTGCATTTTCCTGGACGGAAGGCCATGAGCCAATCAGCCTCCCATTTAGCAGCCGCATTTAAATCCGCTTGTAGTTTTGTGCAATCTTGTTGACATGTTATTTCACGGTATATAATGCTATCATTGGCGAAGAGTCGTAATTTGCTGTGATCGAGGTATTCTGGAAAATCGTTTATATATATTAAAAAGAGTATATGCCCAAGTATATGCCCAAGGACAGTTCCTTGGGGCACACCTGATTTAACTGGTACTGTGTTTGATGTTATTCCGTCTATAACCACTGTTTGTGTACGGTCTGATAAAAAGGCGCTGTTCCTTTGCTTATTGTGTGTTTTTTTTGCTGTGCATGTGCTGATTTTGTGTCATGGATGGATACCCCGTATCCTTTGTTTTTCTATAAGAGTGTTGTCTTGAATGCCATAGTATTTAAGTTTGTAGAGTAGACGTTTGTGTGATACTTTATCGAAGGCTTTGGCAAATTCAATAATAATGAGGTCTGTTTGTATATTTTTGCTGTTGTTGTTATGAAGTTCTGATATAAATTGAATAAGCTGTGATTCGCATGATCTCGATTTACGGAAACCATGTTGGAGGTCGTAAAGGATGTTAGTTGCCTCCAGATATTCCATGATGTTACTTGTCACAATGTGCTCCATCAATTTACAACAAATACAAGTTAGTGAAATTGGCCTATAACTTTCAGCCTTGTATCGTTCGCCCCTTTCAAATGCTGGTGCAACGATTGCATGTTTCCAGTCTTTTGATGTTTTGCCTGTTTCAAGAGATTTGGTAAAAATGATGGTTAAGATTGGTTCGATTTGTGCTTTTAGTTCTTTAAATACACGTCCATTGATGTTATTTGGACCACTAGCTTTGTGGGGATTTAGTTTGTGTAATAACTTTTCGACACCTGGTGTTGTAATTTTTATTTCTGGCATTTTTGAGTATGGGCTTGGACCTTTATCAAGAATATTTTTCGGTGGTTCGTTAGTAAATACTGACTGAAATTGTTGGTTTAATATGTCTGCTTTTTCAGTAGTGTCTGTTATTAGTATGACTTCTTTTTCAGAGGCGCAATTCCTGAATTATCATTTCTAGTGCTTTTGATATACTGAAATAGCTTTTTTGGTTTTGTGTTTGTGGACTGATGTTGGTTTGGTTCATTGATTGGTAAATCATAAATAATTTGTTCTATATATTCCCAATATGCCTTCCTTTGGTCTTTTTGAACTGTTTGTTTTAGCTTCTTGTATTTCGATGGGTTGCTATTTCTGTTTTTATAACACTTGATTTTCTTGTTTATGAGTTTCCTTAGATTGTTGTTTATCCAAGGTAGTTTGTGCTTGTGCATGTATGTGAGAATTTGTGAGGTACATTTGACTCTATTGATTTCAGCTGGGACTATTATACTATTAGTATGAATAGTCCCAGATTTCAGGAGATTAATTTTGAAGATGTCCCATAGTGCCTCTGCATCACTTGAGTCATACATGATATTGATGGGTGTTAAGTGTTGTATTAAGGTCATTGTTTATCAGTGTTGTTCCAGATTGCCTCTTTGAATTTTAAAAGTATTTTTCTTGGTGTTTCTCTTACTCTTTTTTACCGGGTGTCTATTTCTCCATAAACTATATCATGATCTGCTAAGCCGATAGGTGGTCGTGTATTAAGTTTACTTTTTATACTTAGATTAGTTGGCGGATTATTGACTCAAATAAGATCTAATATTCTATCTTTTCGTGTTGGCTTGTCTGGGTGTGTGCTCAATGTTTGCACGTTTTGTATTTTTTAAAAGCTCACCAGAGCTTATGTTATTTGTGTATGTATTTAAGGGACTTTAGATAAATTTAACTTTTTTATCACTTTACCGGAATCATTGAAATCCAACTTTGAACAGAAAATTAGTATTTCTTTCACCTGGGATTTTGAATTGTATTTTTGAAAGGTTAAAAAGGCAAATGATTGAACTGGAAACCAGATATTCATCTTGGTTGGTTCCTTGTCTACAATTTGTTCATCTTAGTAATATAGGCAAAGTTGCAACCAGTTTACCGGCTTTGGGTCAAGGCCAGACAGTTGAGCGTGGAAATCTGTCGACTACAGACTGTGTTACATCCTGGAAAAATGAGTGACTACCACAGACCAGACAGCAAAACTCTCCAGACATTGAAAGATGTTGCAAATAAATTAAGGATTCATAGCATTGAATCAACTGACGCAAGTAACTCAGGGTAAGAAAACACTTTTAATGGAAAGTTATACTTCGTCTGGCCGAATTTTCAAAGCCGCTTGGGTACAGGATATCGATATAAAATTTTGTCATTGTCTGCACTAAATTCTAAATGTTCTATTTTTATACATATACCATATGCCTTACCTTCCTTTTTAATTTAAGTCAAATTTGATTATATCCAATGTTAGACTATTTACAACTCGCACTGCATGAAATTTGAAAAAAAACACCAAGATAGAAAACCAAAATATTTGCATGTATCAAAATTATAGTTAAGAGTGAATTTATCAAAACTGATACTGGTAATTACAATGGACCGAAGGGAACATGACAACTTGTATCTTTGACAACTCACACTTTTACCAATTCATACTTTTACCAACTTGTACCCATTTTTTGCAGTGTTCTAAAAAAAAAACTGGCAATCCTGTGGTCCTGACCACCAAAAATCAGGCAGGTCCCCCTATTTTAGTAATGGTCCTGATGTCCATCTAAAAGTTTGTGGTGGATTTCTTCTTTGTAAGGCTTTCTGGTATTTAGAATGTTTAGTGTAGTCCAAGTAATTATAACAAATTAACTTCTTGAAAGGCTATTTTATTATTTAGCTGTGACACCTTACCACAATATCATTATGCTGAAGCCATTTTTTTCAGGTGAACTTTGTGAGAATTTTGTTCTCAACTTTGAGACCCATGAGATTTTGCCATGAAATCTTCATTGATGGTTAGAAATTTTTGCATACATATCAATTCTCACCTTTTGTGTGCTTGTTGGTGCTAAATATTTCCAGAACTACCCAAAAGTAATGATAAGATGTGTAAATTACAATTCCATCCCAGATGATATGACCTACTACTTTTTTTTAAATAGTATTCCTAGAGTTCTCAAGATCCTTCACTTTTGGAGAGTATAGAATAAATTTTCAAACCGAACTTCTTAAAATTTGATAGACCTGAATTTCCAGTAAGTTCGATCCATATTTATATCCAGAAATATTTGTATTTCAAATTCTTCTTGTTACTCTTGCTATAATTTTGTTGAACCTATTTATGCTGAGAGTTAACATGAGAGTGCACATGCCATTTATAGAGGTAACTTTTCAAAGAATATAACAGAGCACATAATACACATGATACATCAGAAAAGAACATTGGGGGGAAAACGAGTGATAGGGTGGGCATGTTAACTCTCAGCATAAATAGGTTCAACAAAATTATAATCAAATTTCAATAATTCTTTTTCTTTTTTTTTAGTACATACAAAACATCTTACTAATTATTTTTGCAAAACTCACATACACAAATTTAGGCATATTTCGGTTTATACAAAATATTTGGCAAATAAATTCACATACACAATTTGGCATATCAAAATTTTCCGCTCTTTACTTGGCTGCTGGTGTACCAGGACAACGTTGCTGCCGTTCACTGCTGTTTGCTTGGCCTAGCTTTGCTCCTGTTCCTACTTCTGGTGGCTCCGTGTTTTTTAATTATTTAGTTTTACCCATTTTTTTTTTTTTTTTATATTAAAATTTCATTTTTATATTATTTTATTTTAGGCCTAAAATAAAATATTGTTTGTTTCCCCAATCCCTACCGACCCTGCAAAAACAGGTCCGACTCATAAAATTTTATTGTCAAAACTAAGTCAAATATTATTTTATTCAGTTCCAATTTTCAGGCTTGCCAGATGACTGATATTGTTCCAGCTTTTTGGAAAAAATAAAATTATTTACCTACCTACCTACCCACACCTGGCTTGGCAGGGTTGGGATTGGGGAAACAAACAATATATTAATTTAGGCCTTATTTATTTTTATATTCTTTTCTTTTCTTTATTAACTTATTCATCAATTTATTTATTCATTTAGTTATTCAAATTTTTACTCTATATTATTTTTTAATAATTTTTTTGTCATTCTAAATTATATCAATTACCATATGGTAAAAATTAAATTACTTAATGCCCAAAAAGGCGCAAGCCAGGGCCGACCGTGCAAGGGCTGTATAGCCAGTCAAGGTCGTTAAAAACTTCCATTTGTTGTAATCAAATTTCAGCTTAAGGTAAGCTTCATTTAATCAGTCAGAGCTCAAACATAAACAAGTCGTTTTTTGTTTTTGACTTACAGAAGTCAAAAAATGTATTTTTTATAAAAATGTGTTTTCATTTTCAGACTTATTTAAGTCAAAAAATGACAGACTTGTTTAGGTTTATTTATGTTAATGAAAAGACTTAATTTTAATTGGTGGCCAAAGTGCACCACCTATGACATCATAAACCTGTCTGAGAGTTCACAAGGAGCTGAGCTATCTATATTTAATTATCTAATTGAACATTTTTACTTAACATAAGATTATTTTCCTCATTTTTTGTGGTTATAGATGGTTGCATTGTAAAGTAAATTAACATTATCTCCGTTTTTGTCGAGCCTGCGACTTTTGTCGCAAAAGCGTGACATAGCGATCCTACATTCCGTCGGCGTCATAGGCGGCGTCCACAAATATTCACCCTGTGGTTAAAGTTTTTGAAATTTTAATAACTTTATAAACTATCCTAGATTTGTACCAAACTTGGACAGAAGATTGTTTATAATCATAAGATAGTATCCAGAAGAAAATTTTGTAAAAAAAAATCTTGTTTATCCGTATTTTACTCATATATGGACTTAGTTTTTCTGCCAGTTAACATAACATTCACTCTGCGGTTAAAGCTTTCAAAATTTTAATAACTTTCTTAAACTATCCTGGATTTCTACCACACTTGGACAGAAGCTTGTTTGTGATCATAAGATAGAATTCAAAAGTAAAATTTGTTAAAAAAAAAACTGTTTATCCGTATTTCACTTATAAATGGACTTAGTTTTTCTGCCAGTTAACATTACATTCACTCTGTGGTTAAAGCTTTCAAAATTTTAATAACTTTCTTAAACTATCCTGGACTTGTACCACACTTGGACAGAAGCTTCTTTATGATCAAAAGCTAGTATCTAGAAGGAAATTTTGTAAAAATTTATTTCCTGTTTTTCCGTATATTACTTATAGATGGACTTAGTTTTATTCCAGTTAACATTACGTACAGTCTGCATTTAAAGTTTTTAAAACATTTATTAGATTCATTAACCTTCTTGGATTTTTACCAAACTTGAACAGAACTTCTTACATTCAAAAGATAGTATCTAGAGGAAAAAAATTTAATAATTTTTTCCACATTTTTGTTGAGCCTGCTACTAACAGCAAAAGTAGGCGAGACACTGGGTTCCGCGGAACCCTTACAAATTTTTTAGGCTCTCATGCATATTTTTCTTTAGAAGACAAAGCATTGTCTTTCAATGTTGTCATAATTTCATGTAGATGCATGACCTTTTTATACGACCGCAAAAAAATTTTGCAGTCTTATATTGGTATGACGTTGGCGTCGTCGTTGTCGTCATCGTCGTCCGAAGACACATTGGTTTTCGCACAATGGTTTATGTTTAAGTGAATTGATCTCTCTGAAATTTTACCATAAGGTTCAATACCACAAAAGGAAGGTGGGGATTGATTTTGGGGGTTATGGTACAAACAGTTAAGGAATAAGGGACCAAAAATAAGCATTTTTATACGACCGCAAAAATAAAAAATTTTTTGGTTGTATATTGGTATGACGTTGGCGTCGTCGTCGTCCGGCATCGTCCGAAGACACATTGGTTTTCACACTCTAACTTTAGTTTAAGTGAATGGATTTTCATGAAATTTTACCATAAGGTTCAATACCACGAAAGGAAGGTTGGGATTGATTTTGGGGGTTATGGTACCAACAGTTAAGGAATTAGGGGCCAAAAATAAGCATTTTTGTAACTTCCAGACAATAACTTGTGTGTAAGTGTATGGATCTCTCTGACATTGTACCACAAGGTTCCATATCACAAAGGGAAGGCTGTAATTGATTTTGGGGGTAATTGCCTCAAAATTTTAGGAATTAGGGGCCAAAAAAGGGGCAAAAAACAAGCATTTTTCTAGTTTCATGACAATGACTTGTGTGTAAGTGTTTGGATATTTCTGAAATTGTACTACAAGGTTCCATATCACAAAGGGAAAGCTGGAATTGAGTTTGGGGGTAATTGCCCGAAACGTTTAGGAATTGGTGGCCAAAAAGAGGCCAAAAATAAGCATTTTTCTAGTTTCCAGACAATAACTTGTGTTCAAGTGTATGGATCTCTCTGAAATTGTACTGCAAGGTACCATACCACAAAGGGAAGGCTGGGATTGAGTTTGGGGGTGATGAATCATAAGGGGGTTCAAAAAATTGGGGGGGGGGGGGGTGTTTTTTTTCTTTTTTTTTCTTTTTTTCCTTTTTTTTTTCTTTTAAAATTTTCCATTTTAAGTTGGTTATTTCTGATTTATATTTAAAAGCAAATAATAATGATATGGTAGGAGATACACACCAAACAGGATGTGTAAATTATTATATAATAAGTATTGTGCAATAGCAAGAAATTTTCAATTGCACAGTATTGCACAATAGCAAGAAATATCCAATAGCACAATATTGCGCAATAGCAAGAAATTGTCAATTGTACAGTATTGCGCAATAGCAAGAAATATTCAATTGCACAGTATTGTGCAAAAGAAGATACTTCGTATAAATTGCTTATTTCTTGATCAATTTCAATGGGGTTTTATTCTTGAATTCTTGGGGTTCTTTAATATGCTGAATCTACCCTTAACCGTGTATTAAGTCTTTGGATTTTGGGCCCCGTTTTTAAATTGGTCCACATTGAGGTCCAAAGGGTCCAAAATTTAACTTTGTTTGATTTCATCAAAAATTGAATTATTGGGGTTCTTTGATATGCCGAATCTAACCGTGTATTTAGATTCTTAATTTTTGGTTCCGTTTTCAAATTGGTCTACATTAAGGTCCAAAGGGTCCAAAATTAAACTTAGTTTGATTTTAACAAAAATTGAATTTTTAGGGTTCTTTGATATGCTGAATCTAAACATGTATTTAGATTTTTGATTATTGGCCCAGTTTTCAAGTTGGTCCAAATCGGGGTCCAAAATTAAACTTTGTTTGATTTCAACAAAAATTGAATATATGGGGTTCTTTGATATACTGAATCTAACCATGTATTTAGATTTTTGATATTTGGGCCCCGTTATCAACTTTGTCCACATTGAGGTCAAAAGGGTCCAAAATTAAACTTTGTTTGATTTCATCAAAAATTGAATTCTTGGGGTTCTTTGATATGCTGAATCTAACCATGTATTTAGATTTTGGATATTGGACCATAATAGGTGAATGTCCAATTTAAAATTTTTAAGTTCTTAGACCACGTTCATTCTGTGTCAGAAACCTATGCTGTGTCAAATATTTAATCACAATCCAAATTCAGAGCTGTATCAAGCTTGAATGTTGTATCCATACTTGCCCCAACTGTTCAGGGTTCGACCTCTGCGGTTGTATCAAGCTGCGCCCTGCGGAGCATTTTATTGTAACTTCCAGACATAACTTGTGTGTTAGTGTAATGATCTCTCTGACATTGTACCACAAGGTTCCATATCAGAAAGGGAATCCTGGGATTGATTTTGGGGGTAATTGCCTCCAAATTTTAGGAATTAGGGGCCAAAAAGGGGCAAAAAACAAGCATTTTTCTAGTTTCATGACAATAACTTGTGTGTAAGTGTATGGATCTCTCTGACATAGTACCACAAGGTTCCATATCACAAAGGGAATGCTGGGATTGATTTTGGGGGTAATTGCCTCTAAATTTTAGGAATTAGGGGCCAAAAAGGGGCAAAAAACAAGCAGTTTTCTAGTTTCATGACAATATCTTGTGTGTAAGTGTATGGATCTTTATGAAATTGTACTACACGGGTCCATATCACAATGGGAAAGCTGGAATTGAGTTCGGGGGTAATTGCCCAACATGCAAAATGTTTAGGAATAAGGGGCCAAAAATAAGCATTTTTCTAGTTTCAAGACAATAACTTGTGTTCAAGTGTATGGATCTCTCTGAAATTGTACTGCAAGGTACCATACCACAAAAGGAAGACTGGGATTGATTTTGGGGGTAATTGTCTCAAAATTTTAGGAATTAGGGGCCATAAAGGGGCAAAAAAACAAGCATTTTCTAGTTTCAGGACAATAACTTGTGTGTAAGAGTATGGATCTTTATGAAATTGTACTACAAGGTTCCATATTACAAAGGGAAAGCTGGGTTTGAGTTTGGGGGTAATTGCCCTAAAGGTTTAGGAATTTGGGGCCAAAAAGGGGTGAAAAAACAAGCATTTTTCTAGTTTCCAGACAATAACTTATGTTCAAGTGTATGGATCTCTCTGAAATGGTACTGCAAGGTACCTTACCACAAAGGGAAGGCTGGGATTGAGTTTGGGGGTGATGAATCATAAGGGGGTTCAAAAAATTTGGGGGGGGGGGGAGATTTTTCTTTCCTTTTTTTTCTTTAAAATTTTCCATTTTAAATTGGTTATTTCTGATTTATATATAAAAGCAAATAATAATGATATGGTTTGAATAGGTAAATTAAATTATTTTAAGTTCTTAGACCACATTCATTCTGTGTCAGAAACCTATGCTGTGTCAAATATTTAATTACAATTCAAATTCAGTGCTGTATCAAGCTTGAATGTTGTGTCCATACTTGTCCCAACTGTTCAGGGTTCAACCTCTGCGGTCGTATCAAGCTGCGCCCAGCGGAGCATTTTATTATAAATATGCTTGGGTCTTGAAGTTGACCAATTTTGGTAACTTATCGACTTGTAGGAGTCAATATTTGCAACTTTTTAATTCTGGTCAAATATTTCTTGCTTAACACTAATTGACTTATTGAAGTCATAATTTGTCTTAAATTAAAGGGAGACAAATCTTGAAACCTACAAATTTAGACCTCTACGAGTCAAAAGCAGATACAGACTTATTTATGTCTGAGCTCTGACTGTTAATTGTACAATTTTATTGAACCTGTATGCTGAGATTTCAGAGATGTGACCTGTTACTCATGTAATATAAATCATAACAAGCTTGATTTATGCTCCACATTATCAGGCTTACAATGTAAATAAACGAAGTAAATAGTTTAACTCATACCTGCCAACCCTCCCGTTTTGAGCGGGAGTCTCCCGCGCAAACGACAAAATTCCGGAAATCTCCTGCTTGCTGGTTCGCTCCAGCGCAGGAGTATAAAATCTCCCGCTTTCGGATATTTTTACCTGGAATGACCCGCGTTCGTAATTCTCTGGCTTATTTGTTACTGTCAATAGAAATAAATAAACAATCTGCAATAATTTGAAAACTTTGGTCAGTAGTTTTTGTGTTCGATTTATAAGTAATCGAAATTCATTTCTGCTATGTCAACTCCAACAAAATAGAGGGCTTTGTCTGGACAAAGCGACAGTGTAAAAAAGAAGAAATAGATAACTGCAAATCAAAATGTCAAGCAGATTGAATGAAAGATTTTCAATTTTTACAACCAAATTCACTTGACAATGGATCTTCATTTTGCACATCATGTTCAATCAACTTTTCGGTTTCTTCTGGTGGTCTGTACGATGTTTTAAAGCATGCTTAGTGTGATCCTCACAAAAAAATCAAAATATGGAATGTTATCAATTATGCGACTCAGAGGGGTATTGAAAAAGGCAAAAAAATAACACTTTGTACAGATTAAAACCATGAATTGAGAAATAAAGTATATTTATTAACTCTTATTGGTGCTTTGTAGATGAATAAGTAAACAGGTCATATATTTAACTTGAAAATGTCGTTCGTGCAAAATCTCCCCCTCAGCTGTCATAGCTGAGGGGGAGATCTCCCTCTTTGAAGGTTTCAGAGGTTGGCAGGTATGGTTTAACTTGTATTCTTTTAAAGTATAACCAGAGCAAACAATATATACATGTATTATATTTATTGTATACATGATAAACATGTTATGTGCATCTTATTTGCAAACTGTCCATACTTAATTAAACCAAATATTTTATTATGAAATTATCATCATAATTTTGTTTTGATACAGGTCTGTTATAAAATTTTCTGAATGTTGAATCACTTGACCATCCTGCAGCTTTTAATGTTGTATCGATAGAAGTAGCACATCGAAATAATGCTGAGGTACTACATGTAGCTGATCTAGTACTATGTGGTTTTTAAATTTAATATCTAAACCAGCCAACTGCAAAACAGTTTTTACCCAACGTGCAATAATGGCTTTAGACACATGTTGATATGATTTGACACAACTCAAGAGTAAGCTTTCGGAGTTTAGTGTGACGTCCATTTTCACTGAACTATTACACATTTTTTTTTAGGGGCCAGCTGAAACCTGCCTCAGGGTGCGGGATTTTCGCGCTATGTTGAAGACCCATTGGTGGTCTTCGGCTGTTTTCTGCTCTTTGGTCGGGTTGTTGTCTCATTGACACATTCCCAATTTCCATTCTCAATTTTATGTACTTTATTACCATCAATTTTGTGTTTTCTCTTGCCCGATCTATGAGAAGATCCTTGACCAACTCCATGACAACGCCTTCTTGTAGATTGATGAAAACCACTTGATTTGTCATGCCAAACTTTCTTAAATACACTGTTTTCAGCATCCATTTCTTTTATTTTTTCTTTAATGTCATCACCAAACAACATATCTGTCACTGGTGTTGTGTCATCACACAAAGCTTTATATTGCGGTTGAATATCACCCTTGATAAAGTTCCTTTGTCTAAAAGTTATTTCGCTAAAGCTTGCTTGAAGCATTTGGTATGTATCCCTACATGTGACAGTGTAGGATTGAATCTCTTGTTTTGTAATAGGTTCTTGTTTTGATGATTTGTCTAGAAACAGATCCATCATATACATCATCGAAAGGCTGACTTTGATAGTAAATTTTGTAACTGTTGTAACTTAACATCCTCATCTTTATTCATTGTGTCATTTTCTAGAATTGTTCTTATTTAATGTCATTGTTTTTTCATCATATTTTGCATAAGAATTTGGTTTTGTAATAGAATGTTATAAACATCCCGTGTAATTTTGTCTTTTTGATTGACAGGAGCATCCATAGCTCTGCCTCCAACATTGATGCTTTCTATACTTGCTTCGAAAACACTGTCATTGTTATAACCAGGCGAAATAAGTTGCCTTTGATTATTTGTTGTTATAAAATTTATGTCACAATCAGAACTATTATTTTATAATTTTGGCCATGCTAGAAAGTTCATGTAACGAGTCAATGCTTGAATGGTCAGCCATTATGTTACAGGCGACAATGTGACAATGTTATCCATCACAAACAAAAACATCCAAATTAATAACATCCAAAACTATGTATAAAATTAAAGATCATATTCCTAAGATGATATCATATCCAATTAAAATCAAGTTATATATCAATTATTTCCAATGAATTATCAGAGGGATAAAATCCATTATTTGACCTCATTAGACCTATTTACGCAGTGACCTCTATGACCAGTGTGCGCAATCTCATGGTAATCTCAGCATTTAGGTTCAATGAAATCGCATATAAGACTGCCCTATGTTTCAATTTCATACATTTTTGTCTCGCCTGCGACGAAAGTCACAGTATGCGAGACATAGGTATTACTATCCGGCAGTGGCATAAACTATTTGTATAAAGCTTTATATTTCAGAAGGAAGAAGACCTGGATGCTTCATACCTTGTAATCAGATACCTTATGTTACGAAGTTTCTGTCTGTCATATGCCCATTGTCCTTGACCTCATTTTCATGGTTCAGTGACTGCTTGAGAAAAAATATACAGTTTTTTTGTCATGTGAATTTCTCACTTATTATGAGTAGTTTGATAACTATATTTGGTATATGGGTTCCTTGCAACGTCTACATGTCTGTTGGTCTGATTTTCATGTACTGTAAGCAATAGGTTAACTATATTTGGTGTATGGAATGATTGTAAGGTGCACATGTCTGTCTAGCTGGTATCATCTGACCTTGACCTCATTTTCATGGTTCATTGGTCAATGTTAAGTTTTTGTGTTTGTTCTGTTTTTCAAATACTAATAGCAATTGGTTGGCTATATTTGGTTTGTGAATTATTGTAAGGTGTACATATCTGTCTTGCAGGTATCATCTGACCTTGACCTCATTTTCATGGTTCATTGGTTAATGGTGAATTTTTGTGTTTTTCAATTACCATAAGCGATAAGTCAACTATATTTGGTGTACTATAATTGTAAGGTGTACATGTCTGTCTGACAGGATTTATCTGACCTTGTTTATGTGATACTTGTAATAAAACCTTTATCTTTAAGACTCAACATAAAATCTATGGCAAGTAAAGCAGGCGAGACATTTCAGTGTGTGCATTCTTGTTTAATTATTATTGGAGAATTATGTCATTGATTGGTTAATGTACAACATTGGAATATTTTTATTGTTCATGTTGTTTGAAAATATTTGGAATAGTGTTTAAAATGAATGGAACAACCTAATAAAATTGAGAATGGAAATGGGGAATGTGTCAAAGAGACAACAACCCGATCAAAGAGCAGAAAACAGCTGACGGCCACCAATGGGTCTTCAACACAGCGAGAAAATCCCGCACCCGGAAGCGGGCTTCAGCTGGCCCCTAAACATAAATGTGTACTAGTTCAATGAAAATGGATGTCACAGTGTGACGGTCACACTAAACTCCAAAACATATAAATGAACTAAAATTAAAAAACATACAAGACTAACAAAGACCAGAGGCTCCTGACTTGGGGCAGGCGCATAGATGAGGCGGGGTTAAACATGTTTTGTGAGATCTCAACCCTCCCCCTATACCTCTAGCCAATGTAGAATAAACAAACACAGCAATACGCACAGAAAACTCAGTTTAAAAAAAAATGTGAGTCCGATGTCAGAATAGGTAACAAAAGAAACTAAGCAAAATGACAATGATACATAAATTAACAAAGGACTACTAGCAACCTACATGTTCGCACCCCACACGTTCGCCCCCTAGGTCCGTTCGCACCCTTTTTTTTTTTTATTCAAAAACCTGATAAATTTTTAGATGTTTTGTAGATGTTTATATCAAAATATTTTTATTTTCATAAATAAAAATTCTGGAATGTTTAAATGAAATATTCTTTTAAAATTGATTTGATGATTAATTATTAAATGTTAATTATGTATGATTACTGCTAATTGGTATTTATACACAGCCTAATTTGGTGTTATTGTTGAGTGTTTAAAAATCATGATTGTTGTCATGGTTGTTTTAACTTGCTTTGATGTAAATACTGCATGTATTTAGCTTGGTATGAGTAAAACTTTGAAGATTTTAAATAAAAAAACATGAAAGATAATTGTTTTTAACAGCTTGGCTCCTTTGGTCTCATGTGTGTCAGAATCTCACTTTATTCATAAACAATAAAAAAAAATATTTATAGCAATACACTATCCAAAACATGATTACGAATTATTCAACACATATAAAAAAAAAACGTCAGAATCCCAATTCCTTTTGAAACAATAAAAAAGAAATATTTATAGCAATACACTAACCAAAACATGATTAAGATTTTATCAACACATAAAAAAACGTCAGAATCTCACTTTATTTGGAAACAATGAAAAAAAAAAATTTATATATATATATGTAAAGATATGATTAAGATTTATTCAACACATTAAAAAAACGTTGTCAGAATCTCACTATATTTAGAAACAATGAAAAAAAAAATATTTATAGCGATACACTTACCATGCTTACCATTAATTCAACACCAACATAACGTTGTCAGATTCGCACTTTATTTACTATAAAAACAATGAAAAAAATATTTATAACAATACACTTACCAAAACATGATTAAAAATTATTCAACACAAAAATAAAATAATGGTCGTCAGAATCTCAATTTATTTAAAAACAATGAAAAAAAATGTTTATAGCAATACATTTACCTTGACACAAAAAAAACCTTGTCAGAATCTCACTTTATTTAGAAACAATGAAAAAATATATATTTATAGCAATACACTTACCAAAACTCGTTTACAAATTATTAAACACAAAACCAATAAAAATTGGGCGCGAACGTGTAGGGTGCGAACGGACTTTGGGTGCAAACGTGTAGGGTGCGAAAGTGAAAAGGGGACGAACGTGCATGGGGGTGAACGTGATTGGGCGCGAACGGACCCGGATTCTTACTGACATGCCAGCTCCAGACCTCAAGTAAACTGATTGAAAGATTATGTCTTCATCATATGAAAATCAAGCACAATCCCTCCCGTTAGGGGTTTAGTATCATACCATCATCAAATATATGAGAAGAACATAACCCGTATCATGCCAACAACTGATTTTAGAATAAATGTGTTTATTTCCGATGCAAAGACCCTATGAGTGAATCAATATTAATACCAAAATATGCCATCTTTAATGTCCTGACAACAGTATCGTAACTATATCCCTTCTGAATAAGTCTGTTTAAAGGTTTGGTTAGCTTTTGAGGTGAATGTTGACATTTTTATACGACCGCAAAAAATTTTTTTTGTAATCAGTATCTTCTATAGATTTAATTTTCAAAAGTTAAAATGGTGAAAAATAATTCATTTTGTGTATCCATGGAAACATTCTGCATTTATTTATCATAAAATATTGCAAAAAAGGGGCATGAAAATGTCACATATTCCCCCAAAATTTGATTTAAACTAGAATTTCAATGCCTATGAGTGATACCTTTTCTGAAACTGTTGAAATTAATCTACCAAATGATAAAATAAAAATTGGGTGGCTTTCGCCTCATGTTTTCATAAAATTTAATCACAAAGTTCGTGCGACAAAAAGTTAGAAAAAAAAAACAGTGCAATAATTGCCGGACCAATGTCTGGTATGGATATGAAAATACAGACTGTCATACAGAAAACAGCCCATAATACATACATTACACAATCTTGATGTTCCTATAAACCCACTATGAAGGCTATATTAATCTTCAGCTATCCTAAAATGAATTTTATTGCACACTAGCTCTCATATTTGAAAAATCCACAGGGGCCAAAATGCGAAACTACACACCTAACTGTTGAGTGCTACCTAATTTTAAAGGGAACAATGAGTTTATTCAGAAAATTCAGACATTGTCGAGAAGATCATGAGTGGTTAAATTTTGAAATCTTTCAAGGAATTGAAGGTTATTATACTTTGCAGGTCACAGTTTTACCATGCATTAGAAATTATTGCCATGCTGAAAAAAAGAATGGTTTAAATTACATATTAGTTATATTCTTTAAAAAAATCAGGATTAAAACTTTAATTGTCTTTTTTCATTTTAAAGATCAGTATTAACTCCAGCACTTAGAAATTAGAACTTTTTTTTAGCATCATTTGTGTATTTATTTTCAAATGCTGAAAAATGGTTGCAATTTCTATAATTTTTCTAAAAAATGGATTTTTCACTCTCCAACAATTTAAATTTTTAAACAGGTGAAAAACTCGGGTTAAAGATATTCTTTTTAAAAAAGTAATCTGTTATTTAAAAAATATGCAAGAAGCATGACTTACATGAATTATATTTAGATAGCTCACCTTTTAAATTTTGTTTCATGATTTCTACTACAAAAGGAGGGAGGTATAACTGAAATACTGTTACTGAATACTGATCACTCTTTTTTAAACACTTTTTGACAGAATTTCTAGGAATTTATGTGCATTGTAAAATGCAGTGTATATGTATTTAAATTCACCATGGTATTTGTAAAGGATAGCAATTCCCATGTTTTACCATAACCCCCTTTTAAGGTGAAATTAGTTATGTTTATAACTCAGAATAGATTGAAAACAACATGCTTTCACCTAGGTAATACAAGTTTAAATATTGTTCAGGTTTTTGTTCTGTTGTTAAAAAATTGACTATGTACTTCCTTTATAAATATAGCAATACTAGGTAAATAAAGTAAAATGATAGGAAAGCCATAAAAATGTAGTTTAGAAAAATGTTTTTTAGATTTATTTATTTTTCTATCTTATAAATTTTTTTGTGGTATTCCGAACAGGCAAAAAGACCTATGCTGTTGATATTAATTTGCAAGGAAAGTATTAGAAGATTCAAATATACAAAAATCCTTATCTTTTGATAAAGTATGAAGGATATTGATATTATAACAGTCAACATGGTCAAGGAAGGGAAAGTAGGAAATGAAAAAAGATTGAACCTGTGATTGAATAATATTTTGCTGACTCTTCTTCTACTTGATGTTCTAGATAATTTAAAAACCTACAATAAGTTGTTGAATTTTTAAAACCGCATTTAATTTTTTTTAAGTAAGGAGAGAAGCCTTACAATAGTTTGGTTGATTTTATAAACAAATAGGCTAACAGGATTTAGCAGTAAATCTGTAAGTTAAAGGATGTCTTCATAAGAGGAATTTTCCTGCTTGTGTCATAGTAGTAAAACATATGCATGACTCAGCATTAATAAATTGATAGTATAACCTGCATGTATAGATATACCCATTGGATGGAAAATCATAGAAAACTTTATAGCTGTAATATAGCATCTTCCCTTTTTTTTTTGCTGGGACTAATTTAAAATTAAAAGGTTAAATCCTAATTTATTTTTTTTTCAGAAAAAACTTGGGATCTTTTAGATTAATCTTCTAATTTGATAAGCTTGACTGTAGGACATTTTAATCATGAAGCTTTATACATGAAATGAATGGTTGAAAGTACATGAGCAGTAGTGTAGTTTCATGTATTTC
Organism: Mytilus californianus; assembly: GCF_021869535.1. Classification (NCBI taxonomy): domain Eukaryota; kingdom Metazoa; phylum Mollusca; class Bivalvia; order Mytilida; family Mytilidae; genus Mytilus; species Mytilus californianus. Next base: position 94,284,887 of record NW_026262581.1, on the reverse strand, counting down.
AAACAATATATGTGATAGTTTAAAGCATGTTATTAACATCCTGGTTCTTTGTTCTAAGGTGGATAGTCGTCTCATAGATAATCATACCAAATCTTTTTATTATAAAGCTTATCACAATGCAAATGTAATCATGGTAATCAGATTATGTTAGTTAAACCTCATGTAATTTTTTTGTCAGAAGAAATGACATTCTTTTGTCAATGTAATGTCAGCTGTCTAGAAAAATTTATAAAAATATATTTTATTATAATGGGTGAAACACATACCTAACACTCTTTGTATCTATTATTTTTTTACTGCTTATAAACACTTATATTGAACTTTTTTATGCCACCGCCGTAGCGGAGGGGGCATTAAGTTTTACCCTTGTACGTCTGTACGTCCGTATGTACATCCCAAAATTGGTTTCCGTTCTCTAACTTTAGTTTGCCTCTACCAAATGTTATGAAACTTATACACAATGCTTATTACCACAAAACACAGATCAAGATTGAATTTTGGTGGCGTCACTTGTACTGTTTTAGAGTTATGCCCCTTTACAAATGGAAAAATTGCTAAATTTTTTGTTTGCGTTCTCTAACTTTAGTTTGCCTCAACCAAATGTTATGAAACTTATACACAATGCTTATTACCTTAAAACACAGACCAAGTTTGAATTTTGGTGGCTTCACTTTTGCCGTTCTAGAGTTATGCCCCTTTACAAATGGAAAAATTGCTTAATTTTTTTTTCCGTTCTCTAACTTTAGTTTGCCTCAACCAAATGTTATGAAACTTATACACAATGCTTATTACCACAAAACACAGATCAAGTTTGAACTTTGGTGGCATCATTTTTATCGTTCTAAAGTTACGCACCTTTACAAATGGAAAAATTGCTGGATTTTTTGTTTCCGTTCTCTTAACTTAAGTTTGCCTCAACTAAATGTTATGAAACGTATACAATGCTAATTTCCACAAAACTCTGGTCAAGTACAAATTTGGGTAGCGTCACTTTTACAGTTCTTGAATTATGTTCCTTTATAACATTATATGCAAGCGGGGCATCATCTGTGTCCCATGGACACATTCCACATTGATTTCTGTTTACTTTTGCTGTTGATAGAAGTACATTGTATTTGAAAAATCCCCCATGCATACAGTACACCCAAGAATTTTTCCAATGCCAAACTTACAGAACATTGTTTGACATAGGATCTTGTTATCTTGCATTTCAACACTGAGGTTGTCAGTTTCAAACCTCACACATGGCAGGTGTGTTTGAATCCAATCTTAATTGACTAGGATTGTCAGTTTTCCTGCTGAAGATCTGCGGTTCTCTCCCGGCACTCCAGCTTCCTCCACCAATATAAGCTGGCCTCCATGATATTTCCAATAGTCCTGAAAGTGGCGCTAAACACCAACAATCAATCGGTTAAACATCTTCTGTAGATTTCTATGTAAATTCAACAAGGCACTTTGGAATGATGTGAGGACATTTTCCATAACAAATTTTATTGTATAATTTAAATTTGTGTTATTGTTTATTTACTTTAGACATCCAACATCATGTTGTTCTATGGCAGAGATTATGTCTGTATTGTTTTTCAATACCATGAGATACACCATTGCTGAACCACGAGGTGCTTCTAATGACAGGTTTATATTGTCGAAGGTTAGTGTTGTAGCAATGCATGCTAGCACCTTATAAATAAAAGATATTAGATTTATTTAAACAGATCTGATTTCTTTAAAGTAAATATGACTCTTAATCGAAAAGAAAAAAAAGTCCTCTAGTACTTAATGTTAAATAGAGTGAATAAATTACATGTTAAGGAAATGACATTGTTGATCAAATTCATATATGTCTTGAACTTAAGTGGATGCCTGATTGTATCAGGTTAAATTTGGCATAAAGGTCCAGGTCTAAGCAACTAATGTTTCTGAATAGATGAATAATATTTTTTCTAAGTGTGCATATCTTGAAATCAGTCACCTGTAGTTACCAAATTCTTAAGGCAGGGGTTTTTCATTATTGAGGAGTAGCTCACAGTTTTACTTCTTTTACTTTTTGTTGCAGATAATGTGTATCTTTTAAATGTTATATACATAAATGTAATTTTTATCATTTTTTTCTAGTCGACAACATTGAGTTGTGTATAATTTGTAAGCAATAGCTCACAATGTATCTTTCTTTTATAAAATGGCAGTACATAATGTTTTGTTAATTAAGCACTACTCTGCAGTAAAGTTTACAATCTTATGATGATTGGGATGTTTGTCAATTAACGGTACCCAAATTAAGTCAAAATCAGAATGAAGTGTGGTGGATGTTCGAGTGCCAGCTGACGTTACGATTGCAAAGTTCTTAAATTAGTTTTTAAATTCATGGAATTTTTACAGGGTCATGCAGCTCCAATCCTGTATGCAGCTTGGGCTGAGACAGGACTATTCCCAACTTCAGAGCTTCTGAACTTACGTAAATTAGACAATGATCTTGAGGGACATCCAACACCTGTAAGTTTATAAAGTTATTGTGGAGCAACATATGCCAGCGGAAAAGTTTTTTGTAATGGATATATATTTGCAAAGTATTGCTGTTGTTGAAATTCAATTATTGATTTACCTATAAAAGGCCTAGGGATTGCACGAACTGTTATCTGCCTCAAGTATCATGAACAAATGATGAATACATAGTTTTGACAATTTAATTTCAATGATCTCGAGTTTCTGCTCAAATTTAAGTATGCCTAATTGCAGAACATCTAATTTTTAAAAAGTAAATAATATTTCAAAATAATTGACAGAAAGTCATGAAAGTTGGTGAAGATGTTTTTTTTTGAATGAATAAGTTCTATTTATAGATATTAATAGAAAATTTTAAGCCCAGAGGGTAAGACACAAATTAATGTTCCTCATTTTAATACTTTTAGTTTCTTCCTGTGATACTAACTACTCTTTTACAGTACTATTGTATTGTATTATAATGCAAAAATAATAATAGTTTTTGGAAGAAAAAATTGTACAATTTACAAGCAATTCACAATAATCATGTCACAAAATAACTCAAATTTAAGTAATATAATGATACTTAATGAAATGATTTCAGAGATTGAATTTTGTTGATGTAGCCACTGGATCACTAGGTCAGGGATTAAGTTGTGCTGTTGGTATGGCTTACATGGGAAAGTATATAGACAAAGCAAGGTAGGAACATACAGATATTTACACATAGCCAGTATGTTTAAAATCTTAACTAATAAATAATGCTAAATCTATGTTAGTGTCATAGAAAAGTTAAAGCAGGTCATTAATTTATCTAAATTATAAATTGATAACTTTAACAAGAAGAATTAAAGAGAAAGTTTTATATAATGGGTGCATGGTAAACCAACAGTAAGAAAGGATTAAAGACTGGGTTTATATCTGGAGATCATATTTCATATGAAAAATTGTAAAATGATTCTAAATATTTTGCAGATATTTTTTTTTTTCTATGACATCCATCAACAATACATGTTTCTTATAAAACAAACAGTATGTGATACTCTTGATGCAGCTTATTATCTACCCTTGATTGATCCTTATTTTGACCCTCACTATTCTGTATGGAATACTTTTTACTCTCTTGTTTTATTTTAATGGATTGTTTTAGCTTGCACTGTACAAAACGAACAGTTTTTTGCTCAGTCCAATACTTTTATTGTTTGCTATAATCTGTAATGTTTTAATTAACTGCTTTGTTTTCAGTTACCGTGTGTTTTGTTTGATGGGAGATGGAGAGAGTGCTGAAGGATCCGTGTGGGAAGCCATGGCATTTGCTAGTTTTTACAAACTGGACAATCTTGTGGCCGTCTTTGATGTCAACCGTCTTGGTCAGAGTGATCCAACAAGTCTTCAGCATGACGTAGCAACCTACAAAGCAAGAGCTGAAGCTTTCGGGTAAAATATCCAAGCTTATCTGGGAACCATCTTATTAAAATAAGAAAATAAGGAGATGCAGTATGATTGCCAATGAGACAACTATCCATCAAAGTTCAAATGAAGTGGATGTAAGCAATTATAGACATCTGTACGGCCTTCAACAATGAGAAAAACCCATACCGTATAGTCGGCTATAAAAGGCCCCGACATGAAAAATATGAAACAATTCAATTGAAAAAAATAACGGCCTAATTTATAACAAAATTTACAAAAAACAAAATGACAGACATGAACCAATGACAACCACTGAACTACAGGTTCCTGACTTGGGACAGGAACATAAAGAATGTGGTGGGATAAACATGCTTGTGAGGGCTCAACCCTCCCCTAACCTGGGACAGTGGTGTAACAGCACAACATAAGAACAAACTATAAAAATCAGTTGAAAAAAGACTTTTTTACAATCACTAATACAGTTTGTTCAAATCTTGTCCATACATCAAACTATCTTATTCATTGCTTCATGCCTTTCTGGGAAAGGAAATCAATATTTTTTTTCTGAAGACTTTTTAATGCTAATGGGGAGATAACTCTCTCATGGTCTTTTACAACCCTTTGTTTCATGAACCATGCAATAACATGATATAAAATTTCCAAAGAGTTTTTCTTAAGTTCTAGAAGATTCAAAAGTATATTTTGCATTTTAAAGATTTTTTGGTATTTGAACAGTCAGGAAAGGGAAGCAAATATTGGGACAAAAGAGACTATTTTGGTATTGGAAGTCAGCAAAATATAATAATAATTAACTCAGTGTTTTCCCCCAACTGTTCATCTTTTTAATATAGTGTAAAAGTTTAGTCACTTTATTGATACAAATATCTGGCATCACATAATTATTTCAGAAGGCAAAGTATAAGCAATTAAACCTGCTTAGGCTTAAAATGAAATCCATGTATGATATTGAAATGTTTTTTTTTTATTTGATCAGATTCAACACATATATTGTTGATGGACATAATGTTGAGGTTCTGTGTAAAGCTTTCCATGATGCTTCTACAGTAACTGGTCGTCCTACCTGTTTAGTGGCTAAAACCTTTAAAGGGAAAGGTATTCCAGGTGAGTTTGATCTTGCATAAAAAAAGGAGAATGAATCCAATTAGAGTCTGATTAGTCCCAAGATGTAAAAGATAGGACTTCGTCTGCAATTAAGTGTTTAACATGGGAATATACATATAGACAATATCTAAGTTGAATAACTCTTAATACAACATTTATTTCATTTAAGTTACTGTAATCAGTGCTGATTTGTTCCAATTATCATGATACTGTAAAATATCAACTGTAAGTCACAATATGAAGCTTTTTGTTGAGTGAGCGTGGAGAACGAGTTCAAAAAGGCTATATAATGTGAATTTTTATGTCTCCCCTTCAACAAAGGGAAAATATTAAATTTTAGTAGTATATCTTTCTTCTCGTATAACTCTTTCAAGGCCAAGCCTTTTTATGATTTTTTGACACTGGCTTAAAATATTTGGCATGAAGGTGTATAACTATAAGATGGTGTGTCATATATAATCATGACTTTCGTGTGACCCTAAGTTTTAACTTCAAGGTCAATATACTAGATTTTTTTAGACATTTTTGTCTCATGAACAAACTTTTTTATCCTTTGACATTGGTTTTTATACGACCGCAAAAAAACTTTTGTGGTCGTATATTGGTATGACGTTGGCGTCGTCGTCGTCGACGTCATCGTCTGGCGTCGTCCGAAGACACATTGGTTTTCGCACTCTAACTTTAGTTTAAGTGAATGGATCTCTATGAAATTTTACCACAAGGTTCAATACCACAAAAGGAAGGTTGGGATTGATTTTGGGGGTTATGGTACCAACAGTAAAGGAATTAGGGGCCAAAAATAAGCATTTTTGTAACTTCCAGACATAACTTGTGTGTTAGTGTATGGATCTCTCTGACATTGTACCACAAGGTTCCATATCACAAAAGGAATGCTGGGATTGATTTTGGGGGTAATTGCCTCAAAATATTAGGAATTAGGGGCAAAAAAACAAGCATTTTTCTAGTTTCATGACAATAACTTGTGTGTAAGTGCATGGATCTTTCTGAAATTGTACTACAAGGTTCCATATCACAAAGGAAAAGTTGGAATTGAGTTTGGGGGTAATTGCTGAAACGTTTAGGAATTGGGGGCCAAAAAGGGGCCAAAAATAAGCATTTTTCTAGTTTCCAGACAATAACTTGTGTTCAAGTGTATGGATCTCTCTGAAATTGTACTGCAAGGTACCATACCACAAAGGGAAGGCTGGGATTGATGATGGGGGTAATTGCCTCAATATTTTAGGAATGGGGGCCAAAAAGGGGCAAAAAACAAGCATTTTTCTAGTTTCAGGACAATAACTTGTGTGTAAGTGTATGGATCTTTCTGATATTGTAATACAAGGTTCCATATCACAAAGGGAAAGCTGGGTTTGAGTTTGGGGGTAATTGCCCTAATTGTTTAGGAATTTGGGGCCAAAAAGGGGCCAAAAAACACATTTTTCTAGTTTCCAGACAATAACTTGTGTTCAAGTGTATGGATCTCTCTGAAATTGTACTGCAAGGTACCATACCACAAAGGGAAGGCTGGGATTGAGTTTGGGGGTGATGAATCATAAGGGGGTTCAAAAAATTTGGGGGGAGGGATTTTTTTTTTTTTTCCTTTTTTTTCTTTTTTTCTTTTAAAATTTTCCATTTTAAGTTGGTTATTTCTGATTTATATTTAAAAGCAAATAATAATGATATGGTAGGAGATACACACCAAACAGGATGTGTAAATTATTATTTAATAAGTATTGTGCAATAGCAAGAAATTTTCAATTGCACAATATGGCACAATAGCAAGAAATCTTCAATTGCACAGTATTGCGCAATAGCAAGAAATCTTCAATTGCACAGTATTGCGCAATAGCAAGAAATATCCAATAGCACAATATTGCGCAATAGCAAGAAATTGTCAATTGTACAGTATTGCGCAATAGCAAGAAATATTTAATTGCACAGTATTGTGCAAAAGAAGATACTTCGTATAAATTGCTTATTTCTTGACCAATTTCAATGGGGTTTTATTCTTGAATTCTTGGGGTTCTTTAATATGCTGAATCTAACCGTGTATTTAGTTTTTGGATTTTGGGCCCCGTTTTTAAATTGGTCCACATTGAGGTCCAAAGGGTCCAAAATTAAACTTTGTTTGATTTCATCAAAAATTGAATTATTGGGGTTCTTTGATATGCCGAATCTAACCGTGTATTTAGATTCTTAATTTTTGGTTCCGTTTTCAAATTGGTCTACATTAAGGTCCAAAGGGTCCAAAATTAAACTTAGTTTGATTTTAACAGAAATTGAATTCTTAGGGTTCTTTGATATGCTGAATCTAAACATGTATTTAGATTTTTGATTATGGGCCCAGTTTTCAAGTTGGTCCAAATCGGGGTCCAAAATTAAACTTTGTTTGATTTCAACAAAAATTGAATATATGGGGTTCTTTGATATGCTGAATCTAACCATGTATTTAGATTTTTGAATTTTTGGGCCCCGTTATCAACTTTGTCCACATTGAGGTAAAAAGGGTCCAAAATTAAACTTTGTTTGATTTCATCAAAAATTGAATTCTTGGGGTTCTTTGATATGCTGAATCTAACCATGTATTTAGATTTTGGATATTGGACCATAATAGGTGAATGTCCAATTTAAAATTTTTAAGTTCTTAGACCACATTCATTCTGTGTCAGAAACCTATGCTGTGTCAAATATTTAATCACAATCCAAATGCAAAGCTGTATCAAGCTTGAATGTTGTGTCCATACTTGCCCCAACTGTTCAGGGTTCGACCTCTGCGGTCGTATCAAGCTGCGCCTGCGGAGCATTTTATTTATATTCTGCACATGGTTTCATCACATTAAGATATAATGTTGCACACAATTGGAGATGACCTATGTTGTTGACCCCACCCCAGCAAATCTTTAATTGTTAAATATCTTGAAAACTCTTCATATTCCCACCCCTTAATCATGTATATTCTTAGTTATAATGGCAATGACCTTTATAGAACACCATATAATGTTAATTGTTCAATACATCAAAAACTGTTCAGATCCTCACCTTTAACCATGTATATTCTGAACTGCCACGACAAGACCTTTTAAGTGCACAATATATATTGTTCATTGTAAGGGGTTTTTGGAGGGTCATGCACAACCCCTTGATATCACACACTTTTAAATATATTGAAAACAGTCAAGATTCCCATCCATTCAGTACTAGAATGTGCTTGTGGGGCTTTTTCTTTACTGGAGTCACTGCTGGAGATGAAGGGGAGACATTATTTTTAGTCCGCTAAAATAGTTCAAAGTTAGAAGTTGAATTAAGCTTTGAACTAGCCTCCAGGATCTGTGAGTTCTCTTAGACTGATACTTCGTTTCATTTGCCATTTTGTAAGTTGTTAGAGAAAATCTGGTCAGGCAAAAATGTTTGACCAAAATTGTCAGAAGACTCCTTATAGGGGTTATAGCCCTTAAATACATCTGTCATTTATCTAATTGAAAAAATCCAGGTTAGCTAAAAAAGCAATGCATAAAACATGTTCAGGTAACTACATTAAATTTTTCAGGAATCGAAGATCAGATGAATTGGCATGGAAAGGCTCTAGGCAAAGAGTCGGCTAATGCTCTTAAAGCTATCAAAGATAACATGTCCAACCAAGGACCTCATGGATTAAAACCTGGTGCTATAGTTGATGATGCCCCAGCAGTAAATATTAAAAATGTTGCATTATCTGAACCTCCAAATTACAAGAAAGGTCAAACAGTAAGTTTGGTTGTTGTAGTATCTTTTGTATTTGTATGATTCTTTGTCTCATTGTTACAAAAGTTTATGAGCATGAACAGTTGTCATAGGTTTAGTATAGAATTTACAAAATCTGTTGAACCTGTGTGTAATGTGCAAAACCTATTTCATTCTTTTGTTTGATTTATTTTCACAGGTTCCCAGGGCAAAACATGGCATTTCTCATTTCTACACAAGGGGAAGATTTTAAATGTTGAAATAAACTTGACAGAATTGCTTAATACTTTGTTTAGTTTATAGATATGTTCTATTTTTTATATGATTGTTTTTTTGGGGCATTTCCTTTTTAAAACAAGTACGTTGAAACAATGTAAATTTGTCCAATTTGTTGAATGGAAGGAAATTTGATAGAGTTCCTTTATAACACATATACCAGCAGTTGTGCATTTTGAGGTTACTAAAGGTTCAGTTGATTATTTTCAGCTACAAGAATTTGTAACTGAAAAAAGAGCCAAGATTGGAAATATTCAAATTTTGTCGGGGAAAGATCATTCTTTATTGAGAAGGAAACCTTGATAAAATACTAAAAAATTATGAGGGAAAGATAAAGATATCAAATGGAAAATTGCCCATTTGATTTTAAATTTGTCAAGAGCTATTTTAAAAAGTGTTGGAAGTCTAAATTACTCAGGTGGACCCTGGTAGATTTAGTGTTAAATCCCTTGAAACTAGCTTTTTCACCTTAGCAATAATGAACCATTGAAATGGTATCTTACAATTATTTACCTTGCTGTATATTACTTTAAATTTATCATTTATTAATTAATTGTTATTTGAAGATGAGTAAATTACTACAAAGGAAAAACTTTAATTAGCTTGTGTAGTTTTGATGGTATTGAATTTTCATGACACAGTTTGGATATCAACTTAAACAGAAACTTGGTACAAGCACACAATATAATTTTTATACGCCCGTCAAATTTTTGACGGGACGTATTATGGTATACAAATGTCCAGCGTCTGTCTGTCTGTCTGTCTGTCTGTCCGTCTGTCTGTCCGGCGTAAACATGTCGCACCGTAACTTGAGAATGACTTATCTAAATTTCATGAAACTTAACATAGTTGTTTCTTATGATGGTCAAACGATCTGTATACTTTTTGGTGAAAATAAGATTAAAACTTTTTGAGTTACGGGACTTAGTAACTAAAACTGGTGTGTGTTTTTTTTCACATGTCGCGCCGTATCTCAAAAACAGTTTATGATTATTGCTTAAAACTTTACACACTTCTTAGTTATATTAACCTTAAGATCTGTATACTTTTTGGTGATGATTCAAAATTTTATTTTTGAGTTATTGAGTATTTTGTAAAAAAAGGGGGAGGGGTTTTTCACATGTCGCGCCGTATCTCAAAAACGATTTATGATTATTGCTTAAAATTTTACACACTTCTTAGTTATATTAATCTAAAGATCTGTATACTTTTTGGTTTTGATTCAAAATTTTATTTTTGAGATATTGATTTTTTTTTTTTAAAAGAGGGGTTTTCACATGTCGCGCCGTATCTCAAAAACGATTTATGATTATTGCTTAAAATTTTACAGACTTCTTATTTATATTAATCTAAAGATCTGTATACTTTTTGGTTTTGATTCAAAATTTTATTTTAGAGATATTGAGTATTTTGTAAAGAAAAAGGGGATTTTCGCATGTCACGCCGTATGTCAGAAACTATTTATGCTTATTGCATAAAAATTCACACACAAGACGACGGGCGTATCATGCGCTCATGGCGCAGCTGTTAATTGTCTATACGATTGACCTTTATATAAATAACACATAGCTGAGAGGGTGATAGAGCAGATTGTTACCCCGAGAAAACATTGTCAACTGAGGCGAAGCCAAGGTTGACAATGTTTTTTCGAGGGGTACCAATCTGCTCTATCATCACCCTCTCAGCTATGTGTTATTTAATTTATTATACTGAATGTCCTATCATTATTGTCTTTTACTGTTGAATATTAAATGTAAAGTATTTTACCATGACATCACGTACATAACAACGTTACAGGTATTAGAAAAATCAACAGAATTGAAGCAAGACTTTTTTATTTTTTTATTTTGACAATCTATGAAAAAATTCTGAGCCAAAACGTAGAAATTGAGTATTGTCTTTAATTATTTGATGTAAATTCAATTCACTGTCCTTTAGATTATCGATTTTTGATTGGTCTTCACGAGTGGGTGACATTCAAAAAATTGTCTCCCGCTCAGCCATGGGATAGAGTAAATTATCTCCCTCGTATTAGCCAATCAAAATCTGGCATTTTAACGTGAAGTATAATAAATTTTTATATCCAATGAGAAAGGATGAATTTATTGACTATTTTATCTGGTTTATTTTAGGTAGCCACCAGAGCAGCCTATGGCACAGCTTTAGTCAAAATAGGAAAAAATAATAACCGTGTAGTGGCTATGGATGGTGATGTCAAGAACTCCACTTTCTCCATCAAATTCAAGGTAAATTTATGATGTCAATACAAACTCAAATCTTAAATTGCTTCTATTAATTTATATCCAGTTCCAAAGGTGCCTTAGTATTTAAATCTTAGGTGTCTTCTCTGTTTAAGCTCTAAGAATCACATGTTTAAATCCTCTGTATCATATATGCTGAAAATCCTGGCTATATTAAATGTTTAATCTTGGCCATAGATATCTTTTATTTTGAAATCCTTGGTATCTTATCTGTTTGAATGAAACAGCCCTTATTTGATGGGAATACATTTTGACATGGTGGGTGGTAATTATTTGATGTTAGAGAAAACACTTTATATTTAATTTGATTTTTTTTCTTTAACAGGAAGCATTCCCAGACAGATTTATTGAATGTTTTATAGCTGAACAAAATCTAATAGGAACTGGCATAGGAGTTGCCTGTCGTGACAGAGCTGTTGTTTTTATTAGCACATTTGCTTGTTTCCTCAGTAGAGGTTTTGATCAGATCAGAATGGGAGCCATATCTCAAACCAATGTTAATTTTGTAGGATCACATGCTGGTGTCTCTATTGGTAAGGGGAATTAGAAATAATAACAGTAAAATGAACACTCCTAGGTATAGATGTTACTGAAACCATTTTGTAGAATTCATCCTATGATTAGAAGTAAATAGAGCAAATATGTATTATATCTTTAGGGAAATCACTTGGTAATTTACTTTTATCAGATGGTTTTTGTCGAGCCTGCGACTTTTGTCGCAGAAAGCTCGACATAGGGATAGCGATCCGGCGGCGGCGGCGGCTACGGCGGCGGCGGCGGCGGCGGCGTTAGCTAACTTCTTAAAAGCTTTATATTTTAGAAGATGGAAGACCTGGATGCTTCATACTTTGTATATGGATGCCTCATGTTACGAAGTTTCCGTCAGTCACATGTCCAATATCCTTGACCTCATTTTCATGGTTCAGTGACTACTTGAAAAAAAAGTTCAGATTTTTTGTAATGTTAAATTCTCTCTTATTATAAGTAATAGGATAACTATATTTGGTATGTGCGTACCTTGCAAGGTCCTCATGCCCGTCAGACAGTTTTCACTTGACCTCGACCTCATTTCATGGATCAGTGAACAAGGTTAAGTTTTCGTGGTCAAGTCCATATCTCAGATACTATAAGCAATAGGTCTAGTATATTCGGTGTATGGAAGGACTGTAAGGTGTACATGTCCAACTGGCAGGTGTCATCTGACCTTGACCTCATTTTCATGGTTCAGTGGTTATAGTTAAGTTTTTGTGTTTTGGTCTGTTTTTCTTATACTGTATGCAATAGGTCTACTATATTAGGTGTATGGAATGATTGTAAGGTGTACATGTCTAGCTGGCAGGTGTCATCTGACCTTGACCTCATTTTCATGGTTCAGTGGTCAAAGTTAAGTTTTTGAGTTTTGTCTTTTTTTCTAATACTGCATGCAATAGGTCAGCTATATTTGGTGTATGGTATGATTGTAAGGTTTACATGTCTAGCTGGCAGGTGTCATCTTACCTTGACCTCATTTTCATGGTTCAGTGGTCAAAGTTAAGTTTTTGAGTTTTGGTCTTTTTTTCTAATAATATATGCAATAGTTCAACTATATTTGGTGTATGGAAATATTTTATGATCTATATGTCAGTCACGCAGGTTTTATTTGACCTTGACCTCATTTTCAAGGTTCATTGCTCAGTGTTAAGTTTTTGTGTTTTCGTCTGTTTTTCTTAAACTATAAGCAATAGGTCAACTATATTTGTTGTATGGAAGAATTGTTAGCTGTACATGCCTGCCTAGCATGGTTCATCTGACCTTGACCTCATTTTCATGGTTCATTGGTCAATGTTTAGTTTACTTGGTTAATGTGAAGTTTATGTGACAGTTGTAATAAAGCTTTATATTTAGGACTATCAACATAATATCAATGATTAGTAAAGAAGGCGAGACATTTCAGGGTGTGCACTCTTGTTAAGAACACATATACCTGTGATCTCTACAGATTTTTGAAGTCACTATTATTTAGAAGTGGGAATTTGCAGATTGTACAACATTTTATCAAAATATAATTAGAAGCCGCCACTGTAACACTTTTGCCATTTTGTATAAATGATATTTCTTTAAAGTATATCCACATACATTTGTAATTTCACTGTTTTCAGGTGAAGATGGTCCATCTCAGATGGCATTAGAAGACATTTCCATGTTTAGAAGTATCCCAGGCTCCACAGTATTCTATCCTAGTGATGCTGTGTCCTGTGAGAGGGCTGTAGAACTGGCTGCTAACACACCAGGCGTTACATTTATCAGAACTAGTAGACCCAACTCTGCAGTTTTGTATGATAATAATGAACCATTTGCTGTAGGCAAAGGAAAGGTGAGTAGTATACTTCTAACAACTTCAATGGACTCATGGTGAAGTGATCACTTTGAGTGCTGGAGGTATTGGGTTCGTTCCCACTTGAGTCAGGCTTGGTGTTCATTCAGGCCTATAAACTCCATCAATGGTAACACTGTTTCCTTATAGTAATTGTGGTTTCTAGCATATCTTGCTAAAACTTATATGCTTTTTCTTTTTTGAGCCAAATTTATGAAAGTTGTTGGTGTACCACGATACTATGTTGTTTTGGTAAACATATGTTATTATTAAATAGAACTATACGCCTGCACATTTATTAGGTTATATGAATACTTGTGGGTTTTCAAAGGAGTTTTTGTCTGAAAAATTCAACTTGATATAAAATTAAATTATTATGAAAAGAATAGTAAGATTGGCACCAAAATACTTGTCATTGATATTTACATACAAAATGAACTATATTTTTGAAAAAATTTGTAAACCTTTATTTTGGTGAAAACTGTAGATACTACCTATTTAAGTAACAAAACGTAGTATTGTCTATCCCATGTAACCTAGTTAAGGCCAACAGTGGATGCTTTATGTCTGGGACTTGCAAATTATATTTTTTGTAATTGTCAGGTTTTATTGCTGTCCATTTGAATTTGAGTGACATTATGAAATACAACAGCCAGGTAAGACAACAAAAAAAACGAACTCTTTTGATGATACAGTCGTATGAAGTCTCACTTTTTTGTCTAAATTATATTGATTTTTTTTTTACCAGATAGTACGAGAGAGTGCCAATGATGCAGTAACTGTGATTGGTTGCTGTGTTACTTTGGAAGAGGCCCTGAAAGCTGCAGATAAACTGGCTATTGATGGTATTAACATCAGAGTAGTTGATCCATTTACAGTTAAACCAATTGATGCTGAACTTATCATTAATTGTGCTAGAGCAACAGGTGGAAAGATCATCACTGTAGAGGATCATTATCCATTTGGTAAGATACAACATAGTTATGGTCATATTTGGTATACAATCTTGTACTGTATACTTTGGATTCATTACTATTCCTGGGGTGCTAATTTTCTTTGATTTTGTGTGAATATGTGAATCACTAATTCTAATGTTCAACAAAATACAAATGTCCTATAGGCTTGTATGCAGAAATTCAGTTGGTTATTCTTTAGAGATTAACATGTTAGAAACTTGAACCTGTTACTCAGATTTTTATTTTTGTTTGTTCTAAACACTTAAAAATTGCATGTGAGACTAAAATTATTAAAACTGTTCCATTATTAAAACTGATGAAAAATATGAAGCTTGTGTTAATGCTTACAATACTTAAGTTAAGGAGATAAAAAATTATTTTCTGCACAACACAATTTCCAAAAATAATAAGTTTAACCACAATATCTTTCTAATGCCACTTTGCATAGCATGGATTTGACATATGAGAATGTACTATGACAAAACAATTTTGTGGGTTGTATTTGATCAGCAGGTAGATCTTATCAAAACAAAAATTTTACTTGTTTCTTTTTATGCCCCACCTACGATAGTAGAGGGGCATTATGTTTTTTGGTCTGTGCGTCCGTTCGTTCGTCCGTCTGTCCCGCTTCAGGTTAAAGTTTTTGGTCAAGGTAGTTTTTGATGAAGTTGAAGTCCAATCAACTTGAAACTTAGTACACATGTTCCCTATGATATGATCTTTCTAATTTTAATGCCAAATTAGAGTTTTGACCCCAATTTCACGGTCCACTGAACATAGAAAATGATAGTGAGAGTGGGGCATCCGTGTACTATGGACACATTCTTGTTTTATATATTATAATATTCTTGTTTACTTAATAGGTGGTCTTGGTGAAGCAGTATGTTCAGCTGTAAGTGAATGTCGTGACATCACAGTGAAAAAGCTAGCTGTACAGGATATTCCTCGTAGTGGCAAATCAGCAGAATTAATTGAGCGTTTTGGAATTAGTGCTAACTGTATCGTTAAAGCTGTCAATCAGATTTTGTCTCAATAGATCTTGGAGTCATTCTTGTTTAACATGTTTTTAGTATTAGTGACTTTACATTTCTAGTTGTGTCATCACTTTTTCCAAGACATTTAGGTTTTTGATGGATTCTAACAGAGATTTAGATAATTATTATTTATAAAAAAGAAAAAAAATGCAGTAAGTAAATTTGATAATTCTGTTTTTGAAAATTTATTTTTTGATATGTAAAAATACCATTCTTTATTTTTAAGATGGTCTTTGTTTTGTACTAGATGAATTTATGAATTATTATGATGAAAAAAGTATTTAGTATTGTAGTAAATGAATTAAACATAATCAGGAGAATATATAGAGTTGTAGAAATATTGTAACAATAAAAAAATATGCATTCTCTAATCAAAATTGTAAAATTATAAGCTATTAAACCGCATATTTTTTGCTAGCTTCTTTAAATGGACAATATTTACCCTCATTTGATGTAAATATTATTATTCATATCGTATTGATACAACCTTAGCCATAATGTCATTTAGGATATAATTATGTGAATAATAATTATTCTGATTTATAAAGTGCTATGTTAAGTAAGTATAGTCTGCTGCAAAATGTATATGGTAGTTGTCATTTTTCCTTATAATACAATTGTTGTAAACAAAACAAAAAATATTTATTTCAATAGAATTTCCTTAGTTTTACACAACGATAACAAAACACACAAAAAAACCAGGTTTTTAATAAATAATTTTTATATTGGCTGTTGGATTGAGACATTATCAAACATCATATCAGATGTTAATTAAAATTTCATTAAAGCTTTAGAAAGAACTAGCTGGAGAAATAAAGGTTTATTCTCTAAATTCTTTTCCATGAGTATCTGTTGCAAACATAATTTGTAAAAAAAAAGCAATAGATTCATTAAAAAAAAGGTTTATAACTATAAAATGAGTATGTAGTGAAAAATGACAGAAACCTGCATATACCACATTTCTGATAATCATAAGTGCTAAACAGTCCACTGTTAACAATATGTTAGTTGTTTTTTTAAACCCTGTTGATGTCAATCTGTGGTTACATTTGATATAATAAAATATTGTTCTTAATTTGTTACATGTTTTTAATTTTCAAAGATGTTACTGAAGGCTTTGGTATCGTTTAAATTGCCTCCTACATTGATATTCTGCTGCTTCATCCAGTAATTGCAGTTGTTTTTCAAATTATGTTTTCCAATTATTATACCCCACGCAAATTTTTTGCGTAGGGTATAATGTTTTTGACCCGTCCGTCAGTCCTGTTTCTTGTCATCGCAACCTCTCTCAAACCACACCACAGAATTTCATGAAACCTTTTCAGATAATAAGGGCATACTATGTAGATGTGCATATCGACAGGAATTTACGAATCAATTTTTTTCCCAGGAGTTACGCCCCTTTGAACTTATTTGCCCAATATACTACTGCAACCTTTTGTCATCGCAACTCCTCTGAAACCACACCACAGAATTTCATGAAACTTTGTAGATAATAAGGACATACTATGTAGATGTGCATATCGACAGTAAATTACGCTTCAATTTTTTTTCTAGGAGTTACGCTCCTTTGAACTTATTTGCTTCAATGTACTTCTGCAACAGTTTGTCATCGCAACTCCTCTGAAACCGAACAACAGAATTTCATGAAACTTTGTAGATAATAAGGACATACTATGTAGATGTGCATATTGACAGGAAATTATGATTCAATTTTTTTTTCTTACACTTATTTTATTTCTCCAATGACAATGTGGGGATGTGGGGTATGTGAGCACGCTCACTAAGGTTCTTTAAATTTTGGAGGATGCATGATAAAACTCAGGTCTTTTTCTCATTGTATTTTCTGTGTGAGGTCATGATGAAATAATGACACATTAAACACATTTGTACAATTCTATAATACTGACATCATTAATGATCATTATTCCAGTCAGAACCATTTGATGGTTGGAATATTGTTTTGGTAGCTGTCTTGTCTGCAGCAGTCTTCTCCATCCAGGCAGTCCAGATTCAAAGCACATGATTAAAGGTATTATTACACCCTCCCTATGATAGTAAGGGGGAATATTGTATCGGGTTTACATGTCCAATGGAAACATATTTTTGTAATAAATTGTTTCTATTGGAATGTTGCTACAAATAAATAATGTTTACAGACGGTTCCCTTTTGGATACATTGGGGATCTCAACTTTCCTCAGTTTTCAACATTTAAGTAAAAATCAAGGCAAATCCTTGATTTAAAGACTTTGATCTCGGAGTCTTTGATGTATCAATATAGTGTAATACGTAGGTCATATTAAGATACCTTTAATGGTAGGCTGTCAAACCCTTCCAGATGCATCATTTCACTAAGTTAAATATTTATAGATCACTAAGTATCTGAGAACTTAACTCTGAGAAAAGCCATTGGGTTAAATGCTATAAAATTGAGAATGGAAATGGGCCAAAGAGCAGATAACAGCCGAAGGCCACCAATTGGTCTTCAATGGAGCGAGAAAATCCCGCACCCAGAGGTGGTCCTCAGCTGGCCCCTAAATAAAAATGTGTTCTAGTTAAGTGAAAATGGACGTCATACTAAACTCCAAAACATATAAATGAACTAAAATATATATAAAAATATATAGTAAAAATCATAATAAATGGTCGGCAAGGAGATATGTTTTGCTTGTAGGTAATTTTGATTGTAAAATGTTGAAATTAAAATAGAATACTTTCACATGTAAAATATGCAAACTATTCAAAGTCAATGTCAATGAACCATGAATGAAGGTAAGATATGCCAATGCTAATACAACTGCATAACAAATATCATTGACTTATCATTAGTAGTTCCCCATATACTAACATGAAAACAAAGCAAAGCTTTCAAAGTCAATAATAGATCCTGACTGGTAGGGCCAAATAACCTCCATGGAAATATGATGTGCCAATACTTATACAACTACATACCAAATAGTATAGATTTACCATTAGTGGTTCCCCTTAAACTGACCTTATCACAAACTTTAACAAATGGTTGCCGCCCCCAGAAACATCAAGTCTTAGTCTCGATTTTTTACTCTTGTCAAGGCCAGACAAATATTGAGAAAGAAATTGTCTTCATGAAACTTAACAATGTGTACATATCAATCAAAGAAACTTGATATTAGGCAAGATGTGCTTGTTGTCTCATTGGCAATCATGCCTCATCTTAGTTTTTTTTATATTGGATAGATACACTATGCTTCATTATAACCAGTATAGCTCATCTGGCTAAATAATTAATACACTTGATATACATGTCTCAGCAAAGTCAACAATGTTTAGTAAAAGGCACTGATGACAATACAGACCATTAGACTGACTAAGTTACATGCATCTGCTGGCTGAGGTCGATAGTAATAGAATTGTCAGTTTCTTTAGGAAAAACTACTGTTTTGTTCATTGATACTGAGGTATCCAAACAGTCACATGCTTGACTAGGAACAGAAATGTTTTATTTATATATTGTACAATATTGTATTGGAAAGGATCATAAAAAAGAATAAAGAAAATGCTTTATTTATAAAAAGATAACAGAAAATAAAGGAAGTTCTATCACAGATAGATTGTAATAAAATGTCTATCACAGATAGGTTACAATAAATATATATCGCAGACAGACTAACAATGTATCACAGATATTTGCACAGTTACTTCTCAATATTTCAAGGAATAAAGAGGAAAGAATGAAATAATTCATGAAAGGCAAACTAGATCAATATCAAACATTTATTATTATAAGATTCAAAATTAGAGTTCACTGGCCATAATTATTTGTTATCTTGTAATAAGTTGTTATTGCCTTTCTTTTTTACTCCGCAACAACTAATAATTGGGTAATTTACAAGAGAAAAGTATCATAAGTGAAAAGATATTGAATGAAAGGCCACTGTTTCAGTTAGATCCTTGTAAATAAACAATAAAAGTAGATATTGCAAATTATGTATTAACAAGGTTAGAGACATGTGTGAAAGTGTATTGAGAAGTAGTTTTGTGCATTGTCAAGTATATAATATATAAATCTCTAAAAAAAATAAAAAAATGAGCTCAAAAATATAAAACATTTTATATATCAATTTAATGGATATGTGAATGTGTTATAAAGATAAGAAAATATTCTTGCTGTAGTAAAACTTGCTAAATAAATGAATTTCTTCACTGGATTAAGTTTCATACAATTGACTGAAAACATCTAGTGCTAATACTGGTGTCAGAACAGTTGTAATTCATAGTACAAAAGTGTAGCCAGAAAATAAATCTTATTAGAAAAATTTACTAGAACATGTGTTTTAAATTATTTTTTCAAATGATTGTACATGTATTTAAATCTACAGCACTTTTAAAGGAGTTACATAAATATTCTAAGTCTATTGAAGTTTCATTTTTCCATTTCTTTTTCTATCTGTATCTCTAATATTTGGTTGGGTATGAGCCGTCTTTGATTGATGTTGCTACTGGAGCATTGGTAATACTCATGAAGGTACGCTCTCTGAATAGAATATCATCAATATCACTATTTCCAAAGTACTTAGTACCATATTCTTCTGTATCTGAAAGACAATGAAATCAGAAGTGAAACAAAAGTCAACTGTATCAAGTAAAGAACAATCTGTTACCTTCATCATTGGAATTGTAAAATAATATATTTCTCCTTGATCCTAATTTATAGATAAATAACATTTTCTTGCAAATAGAATTACAACCAAAGATGAGTTTAAAACATTAATTTTTTAAATGATTAACATATTTTGTGTAAGTATAAATTATCAAATTAAAAAAATATTTTTTCAATTAACAATGCTGTGGATTCATTACAATTCATTGGATATCAATTTTCAAGGATTTGGTTTGTATAGGTTAACAACAAACTTAAATGTTCCATGAGGTACAAATTCTCTATAGGCTTGTATGCAGTCTTTGGCAAAACCTCCAAATCAAATATCAACGAAATCATAATTCTTCCTCAATCAACGAGAATTGGTATCCAGGTAAATAAAGGAATCCACAGTGGGGTTGCCTTTATCTTATTGTATTATAAGTTAAAAAAAATAAAGTAAGACTATTTGAACTAATCTTTCTAATCGCACACTACCAGTTTCTGTTCTAGCTATATAAACTGATGTACACAGAAATTTGTATGAACGGGAAGATATTACTTTTGAAGTAATCATTCACAGCATCAAATACACTTTCAACACAAATCATTGTTTTAATAAAACACTGCCAACACCTTGTCTAGTGAATCTTTAAATCTACTATTGTACAAGATACATACCATGTGTTTTAGTTTTAGGAACGACCTTGAATTTCCATAGTAACAGTACGACAACAACAATGAGAACACAAACAGAACAGACCACTGCTGCAGCTATAATGGCTATGTTACTTGAATCATCAGTTGGCTGGAAAAAGAATATAATATAAATAACTTTGTAAACCTGCAACACCATATATAATTCCAGCAAGGTTAAATAATATGAATATCTAAGAAACAGTGAAATATCATATAATTCCTGCAATTTTGTTGTTCATCAGATGAAATTCTGAATATGAATAAAATGAAATGTGGGGTGATAACACCAGGTTTATGCATAATAACCTGACTATGGATTTTTCTATTGAAGGAACTATAATAGGCTTCCAAATTATGGCAAAGGTATCATCATCTGAAAGCTATTTTGTTCCTGATCTGCTATAACTTCTGTTAAAACTGATAAGTATATACCGGGTAAGCTAATTTGAAAAGTACTTCATGGTAGATAGTAAATTACTTTGCCGTTGGCTACAATTTCTGACCAGATGATATAATAATAATAATATAAAAAGGCGGTGTTAAACCTGTATACATTAGACTTAAATTTGATTGGATGTTATCCTGGAGGTTAGGAATCTAAATATGATGTATACAGGTTTAAGTCTGCCTATTTATATTGTTTGTAGATGTCAATCCTAATTACAATGCTTAAGCAAACATTTATACAAACAAAGCAACCGAAGCTGTCCAAAGTCTTACTATACAAGCATTAGGAAATTTGCTCTAACAAGTATATCTGATAAGCAGCACAGTGAAAATCAAACTTGACAGCATTTCATGGTAGGTAGTTATTTTGCAAAGTTATCAGGTCCATTTCAAATTTTTAGCAAGCTTAAATTGTGATCTGGAAACCATTTCAACTGTTTTGAGATAGTTAAAGGGGCACAACACTGAGACAGTAATTATTACAATAGTAGGTAGTACAATGTATTGATACAATATATAAAGGTCCTACTTTTATAAGGGAACTTCAGTAATCATCTAGAAAACATTTGTTTCAGATGGAGAGATGAAAAGACAGACAGATAAATTTGTTTTAGAAGTATAAAAGTATCTGTGCTATACTTACTGAAACATTGCAGGATACTCCATAGAAAGTAGTTCCATTATAGGTCATATAAGTTGATAGAGACAAGGAATTACCATTAAAGGTAAAGGACTGACCACCACTGATCAATGAACATGTTGAGTATAATGAAGTGTTGACATTAGTGTTGCTTCCTGATACTGTCATGGTAACCATTATACTGCCTGTAAAATTAAAACCTCAGATAACAGAAAAGTTACATTATCAAACATAGAAGTTATGAACAATTGGTCCCTGGTTTTTAAGATAACATTTGCATTTAATGCAATCACTCAAAATATGAAAATATGGATTACTTCTGGTCATAAGTTATGCAATTGTACAGACCAGGAAGGTAAATTGGTGTGTCATTTAAAGAAGATATTAAGAAGGAAATGTTTTGTATATCCTATTTAACAAAAGCTTGAAAATTAAGCATGTTTTTATCAAGTGAAATTTAAAAAAAAAAATATTAATATCAATAAGAATAAAAGAGATTATTTTCAAACATCAATACGATAACAACCCAAGAAAATCAGAAAATACATCTAGAAATAATAATTCAGCCTTCAACAATAGATAAAAATCTAAAACACATTTCAAGCTAAAATTTCCTCCAAAATCTATAAAAAAACATATACAGTAAACTAATTATAATTGTTCAAATTCAATAAACATTTGATAGAAACTTACCGGCCCTGAGTGACACTCCATCACATCTGATATCTGGAAATGCATTGGCAAACCAATTACCAAACATTGCAGCTGCACTTTTATCATTTGAACCTACGATTGAATTGTAATCCGCTTCTATTTTCAATTCAATTTCTGTTGTCTCTTCTACTGTCATACCCATATGTTGTGTACCCCTGACGGGAACCAGATGTTCCACATAAAAGTCGTAATCAGCTGGATTACTGGTCACATGGAATTTGATGACAGTCATTCCTATCATGGTTAAGTTAAGAGAGTAGAAGTTAGCTTGACTTGTGGCTGCATCAAATGCTACTGAGACTGTGCCTTGTAAAGAACCATTGTACAATTCTGGCATTCCTATATCTGCTGCTACATTCCATGTATGTCCCTTTTAGATGATAGGAAAATTTAATTAAATATGTAATGTCAATGAAATCAAATAATTATCAAACTTATTTCCACAATTTTATTCAGTTAGGATAAACAGTTTTTTCAATTCATTATATATATACATCACTAGGAAACAAGATATACAACTGTGTTATAAAAGTAGAAATTTTGAAATGGTTGACAGAGTAACAACCAGACTTTCAGTGATAATTACAAATATATTAGTGTGAAATTTCTGAATTAACAGCAGTATAATTAAGTATAATTTCTATGTTAATGTCTATAACACTGTATTAATGTGTATATATGATTTAATAAAAACCTACCCTCCAAGCAATGTCACTGATGGTCTCTGCTGTGATCTCATCTCTCAATTCTAAACCAACAGACATAAAAGATGACTCGTACACATCTGATGTGGACGATACCGTTACAGCTGTAATTGGCCTGGCACTAATGTCCATGGGGTCAGATGCCAAGGTCATATTTTCTCCTTCAGTAGGTGAGGTGATGTTAAAATCAATAATGTATCCTGTTCCAAAGTAACTGATGGCAAGATTAGTAAAGTTAGCCCAGCCATTGACAAACTGCACTGTTGTATTTCCTAGAAGTTGTGCAGACGGATTTCCAGTTCCAGGTCTAATACTTGCTGTCACATACCATGGATACTGTGCTGTTCCTAAATCATTTATTTTGTTGTTCTAAAATAAAAAATAGTATTTTTGAATATAAATTAATACTTTCGACATGACAAAATATCAACATTGAGAAAGCAGTTTTGCAAGATGGACCAAGTACAGTTATAAATATTAGCCATATTCCCGGTAAATGCTTTAAAAATTGTGATTGGTCCTTTGAAATTTAAATCTTAAGATATTTAAACAGGAATTGAGCATTTTTTGATTGAATCTTTTATAAGTCACCAACAGATATAGTCATGTTTATTTTTGTGGTTTAAGGAAAAAAAAAATTGCATTTTTGTGGAAACTTGATTTGTGGTTTGACAAATTCTGCAGACAAACTTTAGGAACTTTTTTCTTTGTGTAGAACTCTCAAATCAGTGTTATGTATTCAGCAAAAAATCAATGAACCCATACATAATAATGAATCCATGATATTTAAATATCTGTCTATCTAATGTTTGTATTAAAATCTGAGATTAATCAATTGAACATGCACAACTTATGCTGATACTGTACTAAAATTTAGGTATTTAGTTGTAATCTATTTCAAATGCATGTATTAACTTACCACAACATCATATGCATTAATCTTTGGTTGTGTTTTAAATGCTGCACCTTCATGAAGTGGTGAGGGTTTAGTATTGAAACCAAGATGGTCAACTTGTACAAGAATACGGTATCCATCTGATGTAGTGATTGCACCCCATTCTGGACTTGAAGGATCAATTGTAGGTTCAGCTATAGACACTCCCAGCACTGTACCATTCAGAATCATACTGAAGTTTCCTAACTGGCCTTCAGCTACTGCTTGGGCATAGATCTCTTCTAACTTGGCTTTTGTTAATGGACTGCTGGCTGTAGCATTGTATGCTGTAAATAAACAGAACTTTTTAAACTATCTTCCATTTTTCGCTAGTTGAAAGAAATTCAAAATACAAAAGTATTTTACCATTTGTAATGTAAAAAGCCAAAACTGCTGGCAAAAACCAAATACAACTGTCATAGAGTTTTCATCCAGTCTTATGAAAGATCATATTTAAGAGAATTCCCAAACAGCTAATGATTTGAAACAAAGAAATAATTATGCATTTCATTGTCAAAATATCACAATATATCTACAAAATGAAATGTTTGACCTCACTTAAAAAAGTACTATAAAAAAAATATAAAGAATCAATGTTTTTCTTGACATATTAGAAACTTACTAGTAGAAGGAGTATCGCTGACTTCAATGATGATTTCATCATAACCTGTTGACCTTTTTCGTCTTCTGCCACTTCCTGAAGTAGCACTAATAATATCTACAACTCTCACTTTTTCTGGTGGTAGATCAAAGAAAGCTGCTAAATACTCTACAATCTTTTCTCCATAGAAATTATCTACAGTCGTTGCTGGGTACTGGAAGTTAATGATGACCTGTTCCACAGTTTTTACATTAATTGGTGTAGGTCCTTTCACAATCAAGTAAAGGATACCAGAATCTCTGTCAAACCAGTTAGTTCCTGCAACATCAGTGGTCACATTTGGTTTGTACGCATATGGCTGACCAACTGGTGGTGGATCCAAAATGTAAGCACCAAGTTTCCATCTTCCATTTACTGGCATAATAAAGTCGCTTCCATGGTAGACATCTAATCTGTAAGATTGAGAATACCAGACTGCGATTCCAACAGCTTGGGTGTTGTCAGAATTCAACAGGAGATATCGTAACTTCTGTGGTGTTGTACTGGTGAAATGGATCAAATAGTCTTTACCTATGAAAATGAAATATATATTACATCAATGCACTGTATTTTGAATTAAAAGCAGTATCTTTCTTTGTATTTTTAATATGATGACTGTTAAATAGTTCTTCAAACAGTTTGGTTAAATTTTTTGCCTTTGAAAGTTTTGTCCAATATAGATTTTCCAGAAAGACAACTTTTCAACTTTACCCCATAAAAATGAATCAATAGAAAACTGCTTGACAAATAATTCAATTATAAACCACTAAACAAATGTATCAACCTTCCTAATAATATGAATCTTTAACCTTAAAATACAATAACAATCATACATCAGAAAAGACTGAAGAAAAAATAAAAACAGTCGGAGAAGGGTCCCAAACAGTAAGAGATAGTCAAGAATAACTAAACTCATTCAAAAGTACTCATACATAGAAACAAATCATTCCTTTGTCAAGACTTTATCATGCTAATGTTAAAACTTCATCATACTAAGGTCAAAACTTCATCATACTAAGGTAAAGACATTCTAGTATGGCAGGAATATATTTGGCTGGTAACCACCTGTGCATAATACGAAAAAGCCTAGAAAATGAGAAGCATCAATGTTACTGCTATAGCAACAATCACATTTTTACAGAAATGACAATCATCAATTTTGTAGATTGTTAATAGTACTCACCAGTAGCAACAAGAGCTTGGAATGTAGATAAACGTTTACGACATGTGTATCCAGAACACCATCCGTGATCTTGGGGTCCATTAATCAGGTCAAGGACACCATCTCCTTCTTCATCATGTCCTAGAATAGCAACAGGGGAAAGTCGTCGCGTCTCTGTGTCAGAGTCCATACTCTCTATGGTTAACATTTCATAATCATAAAGATGACATTCATATGCTTGCCATGTATCCTGATATACACAGGTTTTGTCTCTGATTATACCTGAAGCAATAAAAACATGAATCCATTATTTTGGAGCCTTGTATCAGTATAAAAATGTATAAGGATTATCCTGTAACCTTCAAACCCAATTATATGTAATCTTTTAAATCATGATAAACAAGTGAAACTGCAAGCTACTGCTCACGGATGAAACCCTGCCCAACTTTTTCGGTAAACAGGAAGTTGTTAAATAATGATTCTGAAAACGCATCACATGGTATAGCTGACTTATATAAACCCTGAAACCAAATTTTAGAAATCCTTGTATTGTAGTCCTGAGAAAAATGTGATGAAAATTTTCAACTTGGCTATCACGTGTAAAATGATACAAGTGTTCGGTAAACAGGAAGTTGTTGAGTGATGAATCTGAAAATGCATCACACTGTATAGCTGACTTATATCAACCCTGAAACCAAATTTCAGAAATCCTTGTACTGTAGTTTCTGAGAAAGATGCGATGAAAAATATTCATGACGGACTGACGGATGGATGGACTGAAGGATAGACTGACGGAGGGACAGACAGAGGTAAAACAGTATTCCCCCCCCTTTTTTAAAGAGGGGATATAACAAATTATTGAATCATGCAATTGACCAAAAACAATGATTTAAGGTATAGAACCACTAATTACAGCCCAGGAAGTAAGAAGTACATATTTCAAACACAATAGTTCCTACCCATAGTTGTAACTTTGTCAATAAGTTAGATATTTGGGTAATTTTGTTATCAAATGCAAGCGTAAAGACTTGGAATCATCGTAGAACCCTTGTTAAAAGTTACTTTTTAATAATATAAATTATATGAAATTAAAAAAGGGGGGGATATTTGTCCTGTTGCTCAGATCAAAAGTACCTGTTATTATACTACCAAACTTCAGGAAACCAATGTACTGTAATATGCAATAAAAAGCATGTGGAATTTTTCAGCACATGTCAGGATAAGGAATAGTTTTGACATGAAATGACTAATTAGTGATGTTATTCCTTAAAAGAATATCTAACCTTTTATAGGTGCTAATGTATTCATTGGAATACGAGTTCCATCTAATTCTGTTTGCATGGTTTTTGGAACTCTGTAATCACCAAGTCCTCTGCGTGTATCTCCGCCCCACTCATATTCTGATTGAGGAATAACAGCTCCTGGAGATCCCAAGAATGATCCATCCAAATCTTTCAGGAAAGCTTTCTTTAGTCCATCACAATCCATGTCCACGCAATCAGCAGAGTTTATCTTTCTGTTTACAAAAAAATTGTTCTTGAAAAATGTTTCTATTCAACATTTCAATCATACATTATGTAGTGAAATGTTTTGTGCAAATCATGTACTAGAATATGTAATTGTACTAATTGATGATTTCTGAATTTTTTTGTCAGCTACTGAAATAACCAAGTGTGCACTGTAAATATTTCTTATGTATACCCAAACTCATACAGTAGTCATCTCAATCTGTATCTGACCTTGTGCTTTCACCCCTTAACTGGGTACTACTTCAGTTAAATGGCTTGATTCAAATAAAACTACTTTATTTTAAAACCTCAGTTCGATCTTAGCATTTATGATTAAATACGTGATATTTGTTTTGAAAAGCTTTTCAATAATTTAAAGAACTGACCATTTGCACGAAAAGTGGTTTACACAAATATAATTTGATTGTGTGTGTGTAATTTTCAATTTCTCAGTTATATTCATGATGGATGGATGACTGTTAACATCTAGTGGCAAGTTAAATGCATATTCAGGATGAGAACATGTTAATTTTATATGAATATGAATCCTGCTTTGTACTAGACGACAGGCTGAGTCAGATATTAAGCATGCTAGTTCACAAGGTAACAGTCCGCAGGAAGACATGTCATGCTCCCTGGACTAATTTTTTGGGACTCCGTGTGCAGACCAGTATTGATCTAACTACTAAATGCCTTGTGCTTAGTGAAGAAGCAGCAAACAAAAATTTTCAAGTGTTTGGTTTGACCAGGCCATGGATCTAACCCATGACCACTCACACTCTAGGCTGGAAAGTTACAATGAAAACACTGAGGTGGTTCTTACGGATGAATAGGTTATGAAATATAATTGTAGTGACATGCTTACCCTACATTAGGACGATGAATCAGAATTCTGTTAGTCTTTGGAACATTATTAAATGTAATTCTTTGAGATTTTGCTGGATGTATACCATCATCATTATTCTTGTTGGTGGTAAAAGCAAAATCATTGACAGAACATGGTGAGGAAAAATCACTGAATGTTATATCTGTGAAAAAAAGAAAAAGAAAATAAACAACAAAATCTACACCACTATTACATCTACATTTGCATGCAACTTGTGTTCTTAAAAAAAATGTGTGTTTACAGTTTTTCTTCAATTTTTACTTTCTCAGATAACTGGATATTTAGGTTTTTTACAGAAAAAACTGCTCATTTTTGATGTATTGAAATTGTCAAATCAATTATGGTCTGATGTTGAGGCTGTAGGCTGTTAGAACCCTATCCAACTCCCTAAACATTACATTTTCATTATATCCAATCAATCAATCAAAATATTACCTTGAAAAACTAGATATGGACAATGCCCCCCCCCCCCCCTCCCCCCTTTTCTGCTCTGCCATATGCATGAGTATAGTTCCATATATTTCAGATTTTGACAAACAGTGATGTTGGCATACAACTTGAAATTGTTAAGCTGTCTGTAAGACACAAATGATGCCCCCACCTGACCAAAGGAAATTATAAATTTAACACTATGTATGATGATGTAACTGTAGGAGGAGATAGCCGGACAAACCATGATCTCTTTATGCAGCTAGTACCAAAAAATGACTACGTTCAACTACCTGTCATTTTCAGAATATTTGAAAAAAAATCAAAATCCAGTGGCCATGCACACCTTCATTATATGTATGAACATCCTACAAAATATTAAAGTTGTACCTCCAAAACTATAGGAGGAGACAGCCAGACAAACAATGTATCCTAGTCCGGACGGACGTACGGATAGAGGTAAATTAATATGCCCCTCAACATTTTGTTGCGGGGGCATAAAAATA
Source organism: Mytilus californianus (assembly GCF_021869535.1). NCBI lineage: Eukaryota > Metazoa > Mollusca > Bivalvia > Mytilida > Mytilidae > Mytilus > Mytilus californianus. Next base: position 94,255,383 of record NW_026262581.1, on the reverse strand, counting down.
TCCAAATTTAGTCTTAAAGTTTCTTTTCCTATTTATTTACTTTTTTCATTATAAACCCATAACTGGTTTTTGATTTTGATATGATAGCTTTGTAATTTATCTCATAAAATAATATTTTTTACATGAAATCAGTAAGTAATATAAAAAAAAAATTTTTTAACAACATAGCAACTTTCAAAATTATGCAAATGAAAATTTAGATTTTTTTATTTATCATATGAAAAATTACCTTCCAGAATAGTGATTCCATTTATTGCCTGATATGACATTATGTTGACAAATGGCTTTTCAGGAGCTTTGTTAGATCCAGAAGAAAACGTTCCAAAAGCTACACCAATCCTTCTCGATCCATCAAATGGTGAAGCTACTCCTGCCAGTATTATATTATCATCTGACCCGTCTTTTCTATCAGTAGAACAATCAAATGATGAAGTTGTACCAATAATATGGGAATTTTTAACTGTTACAGTTTTGTCAGCATAGGCATGAGATATAGAAGCTGGTCCAGTAACCATTGGGAAAATACCAAGTTGATTGTCAGCCAATGTAAGGCCTTCAAAAACAACAGAACTACCACCCTGATAGTAGATTCCAAAGTTATAAGATTTTAACACGATGAACCCTGAATATCTGTTGCAGGCATTGGAAATTTTATCTATTGGCAAATTTCCAACACCTATGAGTGATGATCGAGCTAAATTATCTGAAAACCAATCTGCTTGTAATGTGTCACATGACTGTGGATGGACGTGATATGCCAGACGTTCTGATCCAGAAACTCTGTTGCCTGCCAGTTTCAAATCAGTTGCTTCAACGGCTGATATAGCTCCATTAAAACGAACGTTTAATGGTTCAAATCGGTCTTGGTAAGATCCTTCAAATACCATTAAAACTACCATATTCCTTTTTATCTGAGTATTATCAGAATTTGTTTGGATGGCTGCAAAAGATAGAAGACATATTCATAATGCATTTCATGACATGGTTCAATCAAATCATAAAATTAAATGAAGAATGGAAGCATTACTACTATTGATCTATTATGTTGAACTATGAATTCATTATAAGCAAGCTGAGCTATCAGCTAATTCTGACTTATGATAATCCACGCTAAAAATATTCAGTAAACAAGAAGCTGATTTGCTTTGATTGTGAGCATGGTATAGCATGCTTTCATAAAGCTTGATTACAAATTTCAAAAAACTCTTATTTGTATTTTCTGAGAAAAATTTGATAAAATTTCTTAAACTGCCATTATCTGTAAGAAATATAAGCATATTTATTATACCTTTATTTGGCTTTTTAGCATGGGTATAATCAAAATGGCTTAAACACACATAAAAAACTAGCACATTAGAAACATGATAAATGAGATTTTAAAATTGGATCATACTATCCATTTGTTTTTACATTTTACTTCTATGATTAACTTTACAGGAAGAATAGGGCACTTACAGAAATAGACACAGTGGTGTACCACATTATCTTCTATAGGCATATTCTGTGCATTGTACACTCCAATGGCTGGAGAGAAACCATGGTGGAAGGCATTATTTTTAATATAAGATGGTTTAAGATTGGTAACAGGTCCTGAATCCATAAAAGCTACAGCATAACGTGGATCATAGGAATCAATATATCCTTCCTGGCCCATGTGGTAAAATTCTACATTGGAAATTCTGGCATAACCTGAAACATCAATTTCATCATCACTTGGTTTTTTTTTTTACATATTTTAATAATTGTGAAAACATTTGAACATTCAAAGCACATAGCAACAATAAACACGAAGAATATCAAACAAACATATTGTTGAATATATTTTGTCCCTGATTTCAAAACAACTAGTTGAATCATATCTAAATACAACTAAAAAGTTAAATTCTTGAATATTTTTAAAACAATTAATGGAGAGAAAAAATTGTCTGAACAAAATTGGAGAGACTTTAGATATGTTGTCTCATTTAAGGGAATTGATGTAACCAAAGAAATCTTTGTTAGTAAAACATTATAATCGAATCTGTCAATGACTAACCTCTGCCATGAGAACTTTCTCCAACCAAAACACGGCCACCGAAGGACTGTTTATATAGTTTGTCATAATCTTCTCCTTCTATTTTGATATTTCTAGTCAATAAACCAACTTCTGCAGCAATGGTTACAGAACTGTCAGAATATCCTGTTAATTAGATATGAAAATATTCATGTTAGACAATTTGTTTAAAATCTTTAATATAAGAAAGCTCTGATCTTTTAATATTCAGCAAGAGTTTAATATTTTCATTTTCATAGATGCATGGCTAAATCATATCACACAAACTTTTAACTGCTATATTCCATATTATGAGTAAAATCTCAGTTAATTTGACATGTAATTTCCAATTCACAAATTATAAAATAATTTGCTTTTTCTCTCTACAGTATGCACTAAAATTATCTGTACAAAAAGATAACAAGGAATGAGTAGGAAATACAAGGGACTTATAATTCCAATGTTTACCTAAATGTTTAAACTTGAGAGTATCATTCAATGTAATTATTGTTGTATCAGCAGCAACAATAGCAGTAATTCTAAAAGTTTCTGTTTCCCAAGCATTGTATCCAGTAGGTGCAACTACAATTTCTTGACCAACTTCCCAATCTAGTACATTGTTCACTGTTATAGTTGTCTCCCCTACTTGTGCAGTAGTATTAAGTGTTGTCCAGGGCACAGCTACTTCTTTGCCATGTAGATCTAATCCCCCATAAACACCTAAAACAAAAAAGTTCAAAAGTGCTTACTTTAAAATCTACACGATGTTTAAATGAATACTAAACAAATTTTTATAAAAACATCACAATAATTTAAATTTGACATATTTTCAGACCATTTTATTTTTCAGTGGATAGTGATCTACACACCTGGTGAATTTTATTGGCTCTTAATGATAAAATTGCAGTAAAGAAATAGCTTATTATAAGTCTGATTTGATTAATTGTTGGATTTAAATAGCAGATTACATGCATACTGTGGAACCTAAAATATAACACCAAAATTATGGGAAAATTTAAACTAATTTGATATCTATATTTTATATATCTAAGCCAATAGAAACAACTTTAAACCATAAAATAAATATACTGTCAAGTAACAAAATATAATTTTTCTTACCAATGACCTTTGACCCGATAGTAACATCATCAACTGGAAGGAAATATTCCTGTGTAAACCAATGTCCTTGCAGTAAAATGTGGACATTTCCCAAGAAAGGTTTGTCTTCCCAACCTACAATTAATCTACCACCAAGAATAACAATGTATGATGTTTTGATGATAAAATCTCTGTAACCTGATGTTGCATTGCCATGGTCGAGTTCTAGTACTCCATATATTATCAGTTCTGATAGAGGGGGTATATCTGTATCTCCAACACGCCATTCACCTGTAAGTAATGGATAAACTTTTAATTGTTAAGTAAATAATAAATCTCTTGATGTCTGCTCAAACTTTCTAACCATTTTCAATGTTCAATTTCATATAAGAAAATCACTGATAAAGGTATTGATCTTATCAAAAACTAAATTATTTCTATAACTTTTTCAAAAAATTTCTAGAAAGTTATAGATGTATACCATAAGTGGTAATAAAGAATATTTTCCAAGCCAGCACAGTTCTGCATGCTAGACTGAATATATACACTTTCTCATTAAATTTTTGTTCTTAGAACTTATTCAAAATTTTACTTGAAATTGCACTTTCAATCAAACAAATAGAAATATGATAGCCTTAATAATATTTGAAAAGATTCTATTGCACTTTTAAAAAATTAAGTATCTTTTGCTTAAAAGGATCCAAAATTTAATCATACAGGAAAAAGTTACAAAATTTTGACCTTAAACAGTCCTCTATTCTTTTTTTTCTAAAGTTCCTGCATGTAAATGTTTAATTAGATTGCAAATGCTGCAATTCTCAATTACCTAATGAGATAAAAATAATTACCTTCTTCAATAGTAACACTATCACCTGCTACAGGTAGTGTATTATTAATCCAAGTACTAGCATTGGACCAGAAAACAAAATCATCAGGCCTAGTATTCGGGGGTGGTAGAGTGCTTGGATCTGGTGGTACAACACAGTTTTCATAAAAACATTTGTATGACTTGAAGTTTAGATTAATTGATGTTGTTCCAGAAAATGTTGACCTTTTCTTCCTTCTACCAGAAACTGGCCTGTCTCTCATTGATACTGTTTATAAAAAAAGAATCTTATTACATCTGATCCAAAGAAAATAAAAGTTAAATTTTCAGTTTATTAACAAGAAGTATTTAAAATTTCATGAGCCTTTAAATAGATTTTATTCAATACCAACTTAAATATATGTCTCCCTATATTAAATAGATCACTTCTTCATTGTTGAAAATTATACACTGACCCCAAGATGTCATGTGTATACTACTGGGGTACTGTCTTATTGACAAATAACCTTGACATTATAAGAACATATTCAGGATTCATTTGTACTTTTAAAAGCCAATATATTGCCCCTTTAATCATGCTACACAATATTTATGGGGTAAAATTATTTAGCTCAATTCCCATTTCATTACAAATCTCATATTCAATATCAACAAAGAAAAGCAAAATTCACAATAAAATTTAAACTAGAAATTATTCAAAATGGTACAAGACCATACATACTTATATAGCTGATCCTTTGTGTTGAAGAGTCAAATGACCAATCACCATGGTAGTCTACAGCTCCATCTAGTGGTGTAAGAGTTTCATTGACACAAACACCACTAGAAAGTAAGACACAGTCAGGTTGTTGTACAGTTCTCATGCTGAATATTACAAAGTCATCATCCTGTAAATAGGTCAAAGGTTAAATTATTTAGTTTTTGCACTACCTACAAACTATAACAACTAAAAATTCGTAAGGGTTCCGCGGAACCCAGTGTCTCGCCTACTTTTTGCTGTTAATCACAGGCTCAGCAAAAATGAGGAAAAAAATTAATAAAAATATTCCTCTCTATACTATCTTTTGATTGTAAGTAGCTTCTGTCCAAGTTTGGTAAAAATCCAGGATAGTTTATGAATCTAATAAATGTTTTAAAAACTTAAACTGCAGACTGTATGTAATGTTAACTGGAAGAAAAACTAAGTCCATTTATAAGTAAAATACGGAAAAAATGGAACAAAATTTCCTTCTAGATACTAGCTTTTGATCATAAACAAGCTTCTGTCTAAGTTTGGTACAAATCCAGGATAGTTTAAGAAAGTTGTTAAAATTTTAAAAACTTTAACCACAGAGTGAATGTAATGTTTCCTGGCAGAAAAACTAAGTCCATTTATAAGTAAAATACGGAAAAAATGGAATTTTTTTTTTACAAAATTTACTTCTGGATACTAGCTTTTAATCATAAACAAGCTTCTGTCCAAGTTTGGTACAAATCCAGGATAGTTTAAGAAAGTTGTTAAAATTTTAAAAACTTTAACCACAGAGTGAATGTAATGTTAACTGGCAGAAAAACTAAGTCCATTTATAAGTAAAATACGGAAAAAATGGAATTTTTTTTTTACAAAATTTACTTCTGGATACTATCTTATGATCATAAACAAGCTTCTTTCCAAGTTTGGTAGAAATCCAGGATAGTTTAAGAAAGTTATTAAAATTTTAAAAACTTTAACCACAGAGTGAATGTAATGTTTCCTGGCAGAAAAACTAAGTCCATTTATAAGTAAAATACCGAAAAAATGGAATTTTTTTTTTACAAAATTTACTTTTGAATATTATCTTATGATCATAAACAAGCTTCTGTCCAAGTTTGGTAGAAATCCAGGATAGTTTAAGAAAGTTATTAAAATTTCAAAAACTTTAACCACAGAGTGAATATTTGTGGACGCCGCCGACGACAACGACGACGACGACGACGACGACACCGACGGAATGTAGGATCGCTATGTCTCGCTTTTTCGACAAAAGTCGAAGGCTCGACAAAAATTGACATGAAATTGAAAAAAAACCTTAAGAATTTTATTCATATACACCTGTACAATTTCAATGACAGATGTGGAATTCAAATCTAATGGGATTGTAAGTTTCATTTTTTTTAAACTGCACTTGCTCCATACTCAAAATGAGCTGAACTATTTTACCAGTTGATCAATTTGTAGCAATGAATCCAAACTTAAATTTGTTAAAACATTTTAGCAATAGGGATTGTGATAGGGTAAAGATGGTTGGATATGTACAGTAATGAAATAATGTAAACTTACATCAAATAAAGACAATGATCCAGAAAAACTCATATTAGTCATGTGTTCAGCATTCTCAAAGTCCAAAACATATGTTTCTCCAGCAGGAATTAAAATCATCCAACCTTTTGGATGAGTCATACGTTTCTTCTGCCAGTTAGAAAGCTCAGCTCCATAGCTATTGTTCATCCTCATCGCCTTGTAGTCAATGGATGATGGCTTGATGTTATTATTAGAAAATCGTATAAATTTTACACCTGGTGGACAGACACTAGCTGGAATACCATGAGAAAATGATTCTAAATGGGTACATGAAGGAGGATTAACATCTGCGGTTGGGACAATTGTTCCATTTGGAGTTCCACTCAGAGTACCATCAAGGTCAATGATGACGGCTTCAAACTTCCATCTAAAATTTCCTCTATTATTCGCTCCAACATTTGTAAATATTAAATTCTGTGTATGGTACTCAAATCCTCCATTTTCTGGTCCACTTGTTCCAGCAATTGATGTCCAAGAGATGCTACTACAACCTGCCTCATTAAAATTAGCAAATTCTGTGCCATCAACCATAAATCTATAGAAGTAAGGCATAACAATACCAGAATTAGTACAACCTTGAACACTGTTAGACAATGCTGGTGATCTGCCAACAATTAATCCGTTCTTAAACAATGGACCATTTTGTGTATAAAATTCTCCCTCTAAACTTTTCTTCTGTTCATATCCAGCTTTTTTGTTATTAACCAATATAAAATCGTGAAACTGAACAGCTCCTGTATTTACAGACTCTCCTCCCTTGTCATTATTCCAGGCATAAAAGTTGTTGAATACAGCTGGGGTTGGCGTATTTGAACCACAACTGCCACCATCTTTGGGTAAAAAGGTTTCAAATATCCACAGACCAAACCATCCAAAAGAGTGAGCTGTATTATTAGTGAAAACTCCCATCAATTCTTTTTGTGGGCAAATACTGTTTGTACGAGATGGTCCTTCGGGATGGGGGTGCATTCTGTACCAAAATCCAAAATGACTGCCTCCAGCTGCACTATTATGTTGAATTATATTATTTGGATTGGTCACCCAGAAAGAGGCTGGTGTTACATCATCATTCAGCAAACTGGTGCTCTCACGTACAAACACAGCTAAATTATACTGAATAGTGTTGCCAGTTTCAATACCATCTTCTAAAAAGAAAGCTCCTCCCATTACATTGTAAATAACATTATTTTCAACCAATGTGTTGTATGTTCCATGAATATTAACAGCACGGTTGAATGTCTCATGTAGAGCACATCCTTTGATGTAAGATGAAGACATATTTCCTCCTAAGTGGAAATGGAATGGATATCTTCCTAGTCGGAAGGCCTGGCCAGCATAGGTAAATTCAACATAGGACACTCGACCAATGGCTAAGTCTTTGTTTGGTTCTGGTGGATGTAGCATGACTTGTATACCAAATTGATCACTTCCAATCTCCTCACCAAAACGACCCTGGAAACATGTCTGTGTTGCAAATTCACCTATAAACATACAAAATAAACTGATTTTTAGTGTATTTTTAAGTTTACAGGATTGCACATTGTATCTTTTATGGGTTAATTGCAGCATTCTTGTCAAAGGCTGGTACAATGTACCATTACACTTAAACAGCTTCAACTGATCATAAATCAGAACCAACCTATGACATCCCCTATTGTCAACCATGACAGGTTACTGACAGTAATCATCTCAAGTTTGCTTGTTACTAAAAACTGTATTGTTACAGGAAAAACACCAACCCATCTTAAAACAACATGGAAGTTTTGTAATTTTTCAGAATTGACCAAAAAAAAATAAACAAACAATTTGTAAACAATAAGTGTAGAAAAAGCAAAATTTTAACTTAAAAATTAAACCACTTCACACTAAAGTAAATAAAAAGCTTCATTCCATTCTTCAGGATTTTTATGGTATTTTTCATAAATTTTCCTTAATTGAACATTTTATCTTTAAATGGCTCTCCCACAATTGCAAGAAACTCAAATCACCTTTAACATTTTTATAAATTATACCATATCATGCTCAAGAACATAAACTAACCGAGCTATAATTAGATGCTTTTCTCTAAAAAAAATATTTAAGATGCATATGCTGCCTTATTAATATAGAATCAGTGGTGGATCCAGAAATGTTTATAAGGGGGGGGGGGGGCACTGACTGCCTAAGAGGAGGCCTGCTCCAGTCATGCCTCAGTGATTCCCTATATAATCAACCAAATTTTCCCCACAGAATAGCAGTGAATATATATTGACCATTCCACTCATTAAACAAGTTACCTGTATTAAAACCAGCAGGACATGCAGCAATAACTTCAGTCCACTGCCGATCTCTTTCTCCACGTAATACAATGTTACGTGTCAACAATCCTACTTCAGCTCTGTATTCCAGAGTGTATCCGCTGATAGTTTCTGAAACTCCAAGATGTGTATAATCTAGGTTTTCTGTCAATGTAATAGTTTTTTGGTCTCCAGCCACCAACTGAATGATACGAACTTCATTTTCTCGTTGTGAATGATGATGCCCAGTAGAAGCTATTACGATTTCTTCACCAGCTTTCCATGTGACCTCATTTTGTAATACAATCTGGTTGCTACCTGCTGCGGCTGTGGCATCAAGTCTTGTCCATACAACTGGTACAGGCTGACCTGAAATAACAGTAATAGAGCCTTATTAAGAAACTTCAAATAATATGTGTTTTTGTGTGTGTAACTGAGGATTCATGCTAGAAACCAAAGGTTAAACTGAATTCAACATGCATTATTTGTAATTGGGATTGATTGACTGACAAATAGACAAAAGGATGGACAAAAATGAATACTATATCTTCCACACTTTTGTTTCAAATATACATAAATGCAGAGCAAACGAAAGAGTTAAACACAATTAATTTTACATAATAAAAGTATTTTGTACTGTAAATAATCTAGCCGTTTTATGTTTTTGTTTTTTTTGGAACACTTACCATGAAGGTCAAGGATACCTTCTCTGACACCAAGAGAGTTTGTGCCATATATTGGTAATTCTTTTGTACGTAGATGTGCTGTGCCAGTAATAATAGCTTTATGTTGGAATGGCTCATCCTCTGTACCAATCTACAAAAACAAATAAGAGGTCTATGTCATTTTGCCAACAAAATAATTCATTTATCAATTACTCTTTGTCAAATGCATGTAAATGAGTAAATTTCTGTACAGTCTTCACTTTTTGTTTTTAAATAGCCTAATCTGTGTTGGGCTGCTGTTTCACCGACATGCACTCAACATCTCTTGATTTTAATATTCTTGTACCAATTGATGACACATAATCATACAATAAATCTGAACTTTTAAATCTGGACTGTATTCTTGCATATTTGGCCTTAATCACTAAGACGTTCCTCTTTTTTTTTCAAATACTCTGGTAAATAGATGGAAAAAAAAGAATTGAATCTAACCTGTAATTTTCCACCTTCTACAATCAAAATGTTATCTGCAAACAATTCTACATCCTTTTCATCAAATATCAGCTCTCCACCTGAAAATAAAAACAAATCATTTTACAACATTAAAATGACAGGATCTTCCCTCCAAAAGATTTTTCAGTGTATCACCATTTAAAAGCTCTTCATTTAAAAATGAAAGTAATGTAAACTTCACCACATCAAGTATGAGTTATCTCCCATGACAGCTTCATATCAAACATCAACATTCATTCAGAAAACAAAACATGACAAAATTATAGCCAATCATTTTCTTTAATTGATGATATTTTGAGATAATTATTTGTAATTGTCTTTTAATTTGACATTAATACTTCTAATGCCAACAAGAAGTTGCATACATTGTTGTGCTATTTGAACTCTTGCTCATAACTCAAAATGTAGGAAAATACAAAGTATGTGTCTGACAGATTCCAAAAGCACTCAAACTTTATAATACATCATTGTCAAACTGCTGACCAAATTTGAAATCATTAAGTCCAGTTGTCCATGATTAGAGTGGGATAAAAATATTATCTTGACTAACAGACTGACAATCTAGAGTGGGGCAATAATTACACATTCAACCTACCCTTGATAAGAATCATTTTCAGTCGATTTGTGTTTATGTCCAGAAGGATGACATTTCCAGCTGGAATAACAACTAATGTTCCATTCTCTGGTGGACTTCCTCCTCCCCACGTAAATGGTGAGGACCATACATCTACATAGTAAAATTCTGCATCAATCTGTAAAAAAATAATGTATTGAATTCAACATTCTTATTTAATTAATTCCATATGAACATTTCTATCGTATTAGTCCCCAAGTTTTTGTTTATGAAACCTCTGTTTCTGCATTGAAAACGTGTCCATGGTGAAAAGGATGACAAAAATATTTTAACAATCAAATACGGTCCAAACTGACATGAAAATTTACTACATAATTAACTAAAGAGATCAAAAGCAGGGTAGAATCAATCATAACATATAATTGTAAGAAGTAATTACTGGTATATCCAAATCCCATTTATGCTATGTCCTAACATATGCTGTAATGAACTACAACAATAATTGGAGAACTTTGTATTAATTGGAGATCTTTAATAGGTGTTAAAATAGACATCAGTCAGTCATAAATGTGATTGATTGTTTGTTTGATTGTTGCTTGCCTTATGTCCAGTAGCATATATTACACACATATTTAGGAACAAATCATAAATATGTATAGTTTAAAAAATAATCAAATATATATAACAAAATACCTGATCTGCAATGCCATTGCCATTAATTTCTACCCTGACAGAAGTTTTCTGTGAAGGTGTGTGTTGTCCTGTTGAACAAACAATCTGTGTGTCGGTAGCGGTAGAGACTGTACAGGTAGTTCCAGCAATAGTTACATCTACTTGTGCTGGAATATTTCTGTAATATAAAATCATTTATGTCACATTACAGATTTACTATTCATTTTCTGTTTTATATTTGTAAGAATTTTTTTTGCAAGTACAAATGTATTGTGATTTTCTGGGTTGGTTTTTTTTTTGTACTGAAAATTGTGAGGCTTGATGAAATTCTGTTCTTGTAATAGTAAAGGATGTTAACCATATGTTTATTTTGTGATGGTTAGGTTACAACTTACTTTATGGCAAAAGCTAGTCTATAATAGTAAAAGATGTTCCCCCTGAGTTTCACATAGTATTGGTTTTACATTTTTAACAGTTAAATAAAAACTACTTATCCATGCTCATTCCAGTGGTAGTAAGAAATATTATTCATTCCAGTCCCTGAATGGACCAGTTTACATTTGTAATGGTTAAACTTATATTTACCAATACACATGCCAGTAATAGAAAACAAAATGCCCACCCTTTTGTCCCATTATAGGCTGGGTTTACATTTGTAATGGTTAGACTTCAACTTACCCATAGCCAGTCCCAGTAATGGTAAGAGATGTTCCTCCTCCGGTTCCACCACGGGCTGGGTTTACATTTGTAATGGTAGGTGTGAGACTTTGATCATATGTGTAACCTCCTGATAGAGTCTTTGATACTCCATCAACAGTAGCTACTACATCACATGCTTGGGTGCCTGTCACTGTACCTGAAAAGAGAAAGGGGAATACATAAATACAAGCAGAAATGAACAATATAAATTATTACAGGTGTGACTCTCAGATCAATGAGTTTTTTCAACAAAATTTGAAAAATTGATGGATAGATATCAGTTTTATATATGTATTTTACAAATTTATTTTTTTTACTGTGAACTATAACCTGGCATTATATTCTTTCTGTATCAGGAGAATCTTTAATACTGGAATTATCAAGAAACTGATAAAAAAAACCATCTACACATTTAATATTATTGTAGCTTTACTGTAATGGTGAATACTTGACATAAGTATTAAGTAGACATGCTGGTACCTGTCCATACCATACAATGCTGGTGTGTAACAGAACAAATGTTGTAATATTGGTTGAAATACATTATCATTCTGGCATATGCAATAATTAAGTTACAATAACTGTACATACCAGAGGCTGCTGGTGTGACACATATAAATTGTGAAGCTGTCTGACTGGCAGAGTCATCTTTAACACAGGGATTTCCACAGATAGTTGCACTGGTTGTATCGTCAAATCCTGATCCAGTAATGGTAGCAGTTTGTCCTCCTGATGAACTTCCTACAATATAAATATATCTCATGTAAAAGTAGCAAATCAAAAAAATTATCAATATGTTGTGTAAAGTAATCTTAGTCAGTTGTATAAAATACACATCTTGTTTAACAGTTGTCCATGTTAGGTGTACAATACATGATTCACATAACTGTTGTCCATGATAGGTGTAAAAATACATCCAAAGTAAAGACTGATCTGATTTAAACATAAAAGTGTTCAACACATTTATTTCTTATGTTATAGTCAAAAATACAAAAAAAAAAAACAAGGAAACAATAAAAGTAATTATGATTGTAATATTCTTTCAGATAGATATTAATTTCTATTCAGTTTTCATTGATTATTATATATTTTGGAGGAAAATTAAAAGTATCCTACCTGAATTTTTATTAATAGCAGTGATTGTCAGTTCAAATTCAAAATTGACATCATTATTGGATAATCCACTGTTTTTAACATCAACAAGAACTGGCACTGAACCAATAGATACAGCACCAGCTGTGCACTGTATCTCTGTTGCTCCATCTGAGGTAACAGAGCAAGGTACTCCACCTGTAGTTACAGTGTTGTCACCACTGCCAGCACCAAAGTTAGTACCAGTAATGGTGATAGTTGTTCCTTGAGATCCCTGTAATGGACTCACTGAAGAGATTGTTGGTGTTGCACTGGAGGAATATTCAAAACTTTCATTTCCATAAGTTTGTCCATTTGAGGTAACAACTACATCTACACTTCCAGTTGCATGACTTTGAGTTTTACATTTCACCTGTGATAAAGTGACCTCTACAAGGTTGCACGCAGTGCCATCTACTGTTACAGATGTTGAGCCATCAACAAAACCATTTCCATCAATCACTAATTCTGTTCCACCATTTGTACTTCCTTGAGAAGGAGATAAACTTGAAATTACTGCTGAACTGGTTATCTGTATACTGTTAGTTGCTCTTCCTTTGTCTGTGATTACAAGATCAAGGTCCTGGGTACCAGCTGGGACATTTGTTATGGTACATTGTATTTCACTGTCAGTAACAGATGATGTAGTACAAACTTCACCACCTATTTTGACCTCAGTGTTTACTACCTGATTGGAAAATCCTGTTCCACTTATAGTAACGGTTGTTGAAGCTCCATTCAATGTTGTAGGGTCAACTGCTGAAATCTCAGGTGTATTAGCAGGTTCATATGTTAACTGACATAAAATGTCACAAACAGCTGGAACAAGATTACCATATGCATTGACTTTGACCTCTACAGTTTTGATCCCTCCTCCAGAAGGTGGTGTAATACATGTGATCTCTGTGTAAGACACTGTCTGTACAGGACAATCAATTCCATTGATAGAAACCAATATATCTGTCACATTTCCCTGGTATCCTGTTCCTGAAATTGTTAGAGTTAGTCCTCCATTCACAGAAGAAGCCAATGGGCTAATATCTGTGACCAGTGGCTCGATGACAAAGGTCTTTGCTGACTGACCAGCTATAGCAATAATGGCATCACCCAAATTATCGACCCTTACATTGACTTCTTGCATTAAACCAACTGTTGGAGAAGAACTTGGGTCTATTTTACATTCTAACCATGTATCTGCAGAATGTGTTACTGTGCAAGTGGCATCGCCGAAAGTCACTTCATTATTACAACTAGTACTTGAAAATCCATATCCTGTTATTGAGATTATGTTGTTAGTTGTACCACGATTCTTGTCAATGGCAGTTACACCTGGGGTGTTGCAACTCTTGAAGGAAAATGAAAACATGTCTGGTGGTGAAGATATCTGTGTAGCAGCACAATTAGAAATAGGACTGGTTGTTCCTGGACAGGGAGAACCGTCCACTGAATCAGATGTACCTATAAACAAATAATTACAATAAAAATAGTCAATTTTGAAAATAATTTTCAGAACTAAAACAATATATAAATGGAAAAACCAAAATAAAGGTATCTTAAAAAAAACTGTATATTATCATATCCCACAATTGTCCAACATAAAAAAAATCATTCTACCAATTAAGATACATACCTGAAATAATTTGTTTGCCATGGTTTAAAACTAATCTGGCATTAGGGTGTGAACTCATGTTTTTACTCTCCTTTATTATTAAAAGGTAGGTGTATTGCTTATGAGAACCACTGTATTTTATTTTCAAGAGGATATGAACTTATCTATCTTTATCAAGTTACAAAGAACATCAAACCATTTATATTACCTGAGGTAACATCATGAAGAGCCAGTTGTCCTGCTACTTTCAGTTCTACCAAACCACTAAATGGTATTTTATCTTCCACTACCAATGTTCCTCTATAGAAAACAATTTCATATAGATCTGTATAGCCACTCCAGTAACTAAATTCTCCTGGTGTTGTTACTTGGAACTGAAACCCACCTGTAAAATAAATTATACATGAACACCATTACAACTGAAATTATACAGAATAAATAATCATACAAGTAAATCATGACAAATGAAACAGTCCTGTAAAAATTATAATGCATGTTTATCACGATAATAATTAGACAGACTTAATATTCAAAAACAAAAAATGTAGATTGTTATAAGTAAAAGAAATCATTTTAAACAACTTTTCTGTTTTGGACTCAAAACTTACCATTTGCTGTTCCCACTTGGCCACTGACAAAGCCATCAACTGTAGGTTCTGTAGCTGTCTCATTCTTTGTTTGTTCTATTCGATGAGTAAAACTCTTGATCCAAGATGGGGTAGTCCATGACCACTCAACAATATCACCTACTTTAGCTGAAGCTACTACAGGGTTCCACTGGTAACCAATACCCCAGGCTAAAAAAATAATAAATGTATAAATGTTATACTTAAAATTGATACATTTTTCAAAATGTTAGTACATTCACACTCAGATTAACAGAAATAGGTACAATACACTAGCAAAGGTAAAACAAATATTGAAATAAAAAATGAAAAAGAGAACAACAACTAACACACAGACTAATAAGCTTAAGATAAGACCCTTTAGAAAAGACCTTCCTTTTTCTTTTGCCCACCACTTCTATAACACTGTAATATTTTTCATACACAATTTTTAAGCTTTCTATCATACTCTATAATATATAAAACTTACTTGGGTGAACACCTTGGTTATCTATTTTGATAACTGCTGAGGTGTCTGGAATCAGACAAACTATTTGAGTGCTAGTAGCTGATTCAATATCACATCCATAATTTCCAACTTTCACTTCAGTCAGGGACATGTTTGTACTGAATCCTTGTCCAGTTAATGTCAATCTGGTACCTCCATGAAGAGACCCTTCAGTTGGGAATATGTTTTTGATTACCAGTTTATATTCTATCGTAGGAATGTTTCCAGAGCTGTAAAAGAAAATGTTTGCTGTCTTAATAAGTTATATTTAGAAATAACATATTTTCCCATAGTATTCTGTATCATCTATGTGTATTAAGGGTTCTTCTTATCAATAAAGATAAAAGATCACAAAACTATGACAATATATTTTTCTCTTTGTGTTTCTACACTTTAAACATCATTTAACTTCGTACAAAAATATAGGTCATCCACCTTAGAGCCATATAGATTCTATCTCACCTGTCTACAGCAGCTCCCCCACTCCCCTTCAGTAATAAGACATCATATATCCCTGGGGACAGGGATGGTAGAGTAGCTGTCACTTGAGTGTTAGTAAATGTTTCTGTTGTCACTGTTGTTGTTCCAATCTTCAAAGTTCCAGAACTTCCAAAGTTTGTACCATCTATCGTAAGGGTAGCACCACCTGAATATAGTAATTTTTTCTGTAGTTTTCAATTTTATAATTACTAACTGTAGCATTGAAAGCATAATATATATTGTAAACTATAACACAAAATGTCCTAAACAGAAAAACCATACGAATCATTTTAGCATGTTTAGACTATCACAGAATATCCTTTATTTAACTATGTAATATTGATTTATCTCCCTTGTCATCTTCTGGTTATCTCTTGAAGATATCTGAAAACTTCAGGATTTTTAAAAAGTGGCCATAATATGTATCATTTTTCTTTTAGTTATGAATTTTACTGTCTTGTTTTATCATTAGGTCATCTGGTATCCCAAAAATGCCAATAATTAGGTCATCTGGTATCCTAAATATGCCAATAATTAGGTCATCTGGTATCCTAAATATGCCAATAAAATACTAAAAACAAAAACAAATATCTGATTTTGTAAACTTACATTATTTTAAACAGAACCTGTGAATCATTTACTTTAGGGTACCTATTAAACCCTTAGTCTTAACTTACACTTACCCATACTTCATCTTACCCTTATGTTAGTCCTTACCCTGTATCATAACCCTTACCTAAAACAAACCCTCACCTAACACTTACCCTAAACTGAACCAGATCCCTTAGGTATAGAGTCCCCTTAAGTAAATGATGGCCCATTGAATGATAGCATCACTTAGGAATAGAGTCCCCTTAAGTAAATGATGGCCCATTGAATGATAGCATCCCTTAGGAAAAGAGTCCCCTTAAGTAAATGATTGCCCATTGAATGATAGCATATCTACAGAAAAAAACTGAAAAGGTCAGTTTGTTATGACTTAACATGTTAATAACTAACCAGCAGCTCCAATGGATGTCGGTGACATGCTGGTTATTGTTGGTGTACTTGATGAATCATATGTAAACTGATTTGGTGATGTCTCTGTGTGGCCGTCTAAAGTAACAACAACATCCACAGATCCAGCAGTCTGCAAAATAAATATTCATCATTGCAATAATAAAGACACAGGTGTGATGAGTTTCAAAGTAGAAACTTTATTGATGATCATGATTTCTGAAACAATAATAAGATTTGGTTTTAAACTCATTGGTGTGAATAAATGATTCAATTAATACCTGATTATGAAATTCTAATTTTAATATGTGCATATCTTTCTCAATAATTGTATATGGCTTACCGCTGCAGGCAAATTACAAACAACTTGTGTGGTTGTAGTACTAATTATCTCACACTCATTTCCTCCAACAGTCACCTCAGCAGAAGAACTGAATCCATTACCAGTTATTGTAAGTGGTATTCCACCTGAAAACAGAAAAAAGGACTTCTTATTTAAGATTCAATAACATTCTTTTTTGCAAAATACAACTTGCTTCCAAAATTTTTAACTGTATTATTTCGCTATTAACCAGAATTTAAAAATATGAAGCACTTGCATTCTTATTTTTCTTATTCAAAAATATCTATTCAATTCAGATACAATCTTATGTCTGCATTTAACATGATATGATACTTAACAAAAAAGCTGAATCTTCAAGAATCTTGACAGACCAGGCTCCTCCATGATCACTCAAGTTCAAACTTTAAACATCACATTAAGAGCTAATGAGTAAGAAAAAAAGAAATAACCTATAAGAGAGAGAAAAATAGTATGTGGCAAAATTTATTAACTGGATAAAAACTCTTCTTTTATAATTACCTCCAAGAGTTCCTGTAGTTGGATTAATGCCACTGATGGCCATTGTATACTGGAAGGTCACATTTCCAGTATCATGAGTTCCTTTTCCTTTTCCGTCAACATACACATCTACCAAGTATGTACCGTAGGAACCCTGACCAGTAGTACATGTCAAACTAGTAGTTCCACCAGAAGTGACAGTACACATGACACCACCGATTTCTACCTCATTGTTAGCCAGGACAGCCCTGAAATTTGTACCACTGACTACAACAGATGTTCCTGGGCCACCTATAACAAAAAAGTCATTATGTGGAATTATTTATAAAGGTAATAATTTCTAAAAAATATTTGAATACATAATCAAATAACAGAAACACATCTGAATTAACATACCTCATGCATAACATTTTTTTACTACACCTTTTCTCCATTAATGGATTTCAGTGAATTACTAAAAAAATTAGTATCAAAAATAGAACTTTGATATATTACAGGCAGTCTGTAGCCTGCAAATAGGTTTATAAATTTCAAAATAATAAATATAATAAATGATTATATTACCTGATGTTGGACTGATGGCTGTGACAGTAGGTGAACTATTTGAACTCCACTCAAATGTACAATCTCCTTCACAAATAGTAGGAATACCATTTACATATACCATAACCTTTACCAAGACAGTAATATAAATTGTGTTAATAAAAATAGTCTAAATCATTATAAATCAATGGGCCATTCAAAAATGGAGATACATTATAATAACACAGTAAATTTGGACATTACTGATTGGTCAACTTGAAGGCATAATTGTAAAAAAGATAAGTTTTAAATGAGTTGAATTTCTATAATTGATCCAATGAGTTTATAATTTTTCTTTCATTGTTTTTTATTCAATAAGATATGAATATCATCCTTTACTGCAAAATTATGCTTTATTTCAATTACTTTTACTTGGCTTTAAGGATTGCAATTTCTTTGAAAAATTAACAAAGTTGTCTATACAACACTCACCTGTGGTAGATCATGGTCAGTACGTAGCATATCCCCGGGAATTGGATCATACCAAAGTCCACCATCTTGTAAAGTTTGTACTGTTGCTGCAACATCTTTACCAAACAATGTACTGTCATCAACCTAACAGATTCAATCACAAATTAAAAAGGGCTATAACGAATAATTGATGTTGATATCAATAATAAAAATAAAATAATTAAATATCTTTTTAGTATACTTGTAGGGCTTACTTCTAAATTTGTGTCAAGAGCAAGAGCAAGAATAAATAATTGAGTAAAGAGGAGCCAACATAACAACCAATCTCTAAATATATATATATATATATATATCAAAACTCAATTAGCATTGTACAAGTTCAAGAAAATATTTCATTCATATAGTATTCAACATTTTCACCTTATGATATAATCAAAAAACATTTAATGTCTGTGCTGGAATATTGTCAAATAACAATAAAGTGAACAGGAAAAGCCTATGTGATGATAAAACTTACTATGAAATCTGGCTGATCTCCTGGTAATGATTCAAGAGAAATGGTAATATCAAAGTTGGAACATACTCCTGTCCTTGTGACCTTGACATTACCAATTCCTTCTATAGTCTCAAGCATAGTGGTAAGTTCTGTTTCATCCATATCATATGAAATTCCTGAAGGAAATAGATTGGTATTTAAAGAAAACCTTCACTGCATGTGTTACATCTCAGTTTGCAAAAGAAAAAAAATTCTAACACATCTTGCAGACACCTGAACAATTTCACTTTCTAAAAATAATAGAAAAATGGTGTGTTGTACTTTTAAAGATTAAAAATTCTACTGCAAACAAGCTAATAATACAAATGATACTTAACAAATGACTCATTCAACTTTCATTTTCAAATTCAATTATTAACACCATTCAAAAGATTAAGTGTGATAATTATATTTACCAGATTTTGTTTTACTTTTAAATGTTACACTGAATGAACCAGTAATGGGTGGTGAAGCTGGTTGTGTCCTGGTTACAGATATTGATCCTCCAGATCTAACCTGGCCCTGAATCTTTTTAAATAAAGGGAAGTCACTGCCACAATCGTGTGGTACAAGTGTGATATCGTAAACTCCTGTGCTTGGTGAAGCCACAGAAACCGACTCAATTAAAGCTGTGTTTGGTTTGGCAGGTGTCATACGAAAGTAATTAACATCTGAAATACAACATTACAACATGTAGATATCAACTGTTTGTCTTCATTATACTAGAAAAGTATTTCATAGAGAAAAATTCACATAAGGCATAAAGGTCAAAATATTGTATATTTTAAAAAGAGGCAGAAGAACAAAAAAACATAAGTCAAAGAAAAACAGAAAGCACTATGGCAAAAATAAAATCAGATAAAAGATTGATTGATTGATTGTTATTGTTTAATAGCACTTTCTATATAAAGTTTAAATATTCTGGCAGTCAGCTTTAGAGGCAAAGTAAGCTGGACTTCCCAGCAGAAACAATCGACTTCAGGCAGGTAACAGACAAAACCTTTCACATTCACTTGCAAGTCCAGTGAACCTCTATTTGTGATTCACAAAACAAAGTTCAAACTCACGCTAAGTGGTGATAGGCAAGTGTTTTGCAAGTTAACTTTAATGGAACTTATCTGGATGAAAGTTGTCTTACCAGTAGCATTTGTCAGAACTGCTTCACGGCCAATGTAAACATCATCAATGTAATACTGCTTTGCAGATCCAAGTTTGTAGACTTGAACCTTTCTGACCCAGAAATAAGCTATTGTAGGACGAGCTGACTTTAATTCACTTAGCATATCAATACATGTGTAATGCCACCTGTAACATTAAATCATATAATTACTTCTAGTCCATAATATATGTTTATTCAACTTTTCTGTTTTGTAACATGATGACTTCAAATGGAAATATATTACATCTATATTTTGAAGGTTCAATTAGACAATAGTTTGGTTACATAAATTTTACAGAACAATTGATCAGTTTTATTGCTGTTCAAGATGTAATACCACCAAATCATAGTAAATCACATACAGTTTCATACCAAAAAGGGTGAAGAAAAATATTCCATTGAATTTGAGAGTTGAAATTAACCCTGCATTTCATTGCAGAAAAAAAATTGTGAGCCATTAACATATATCTTGGGTGTCTCAAAGCACCATTCTTTTTTTATTTGGTGTTTCTATTAAATATTTTGGAACTTGAGGTGACATGATTACTAAAGCTTGTAAACAGGAAAAAAGGGGGTGAAAATTGGATTAGTTAACTTCTGGTGATGGTTATTATCTTATATGCAATGAAATGTTATGTGAAATTTTTACTGTAGTACTGGACAGGATAAACTTTACTCATGCCAAATATTTCTTTGTTTGAAATGACGATAAATTCTGCACAATTTTTTGAAATGTCCCAATTTAACAAAGACTAATAGGGGAAAAACAATGGTGGTATTACTCCTTCAAAGTTGATCACTGTTTTCAATTCCAAAAGTTATCTCCCTTTTTCTAAGTAAAAGTTACAAATTCCTTTCTTCAGTCAAAACAGGGGATATAAGATATCAATCCTAATATAATATAATTTAAGTAAAACAAACTAAGTTTTGAAAATTATTTCTCAAACAAAATGTAAGAAATTATGCTCTTAAAAAGTTACAAGAAAATACTTGTCCAGAAGGAATTAATTAATCGTTATAGGAATTAAATAAAAAAAAAAAAACATGTATTTACTCTTACCCTTCAGCAGAAGCCATTGCAACATCAATATTAATAGCAGAATTATGTAATTCCTCCACATCATCCTCATAAGTGTAACTCACTCTGACGTAATTTTGTAACTGATTACCCTGGTAGGCAAAACATAGCTGAAACAAAACATTTAATTGTTAATACAATTATGGCTTATATAAAAATAAACATTAATTGTAGTGTATTCAAAATTTCCTAATATCCTGACAAGTGAAGCATACAATAAAGAAACAAAAGTGATGATAACTTGTATGTGTTTTCCTTTACATAACTTTTTACACCAAGATGTCGTTAAAT
Source organism: Mytilus californianus (assembly GCF_021869535.1). Lineage (NCBI taxonomy): Eukaryota > Metazoa > Mollusca > Bivalvia > Mytilida > Mytilidae > Mytilus > Mytilus californianus. Next base: position 94,233,482 of record NW_026262581.1, on the reverse strand, counting down.
GAAATCTGATAGTCTGCATTCATCATGCCTTTCAATAACATATGATCAAATCGCTGAAAGACCCCCTCCTAAATTATTGAAAACTATCATTCTACATTGACAATAATATCTTCGTGTAAATTAGATACACCCATTTGAGCTAACACCCTCGAGGTGTATCTAATACTTATATTATTAATGATAATACATGCATTGTTACAACAAAAACACAAGTAAAAATGGATTAATGATAAATAGCATTACCGGTAAGAATATTGAAATCAAAAGTTATTTCAAAGTTCTCTGTAAGTAGTTCTGATAATATTGAACTTTAAACTAAAATTTGAAATTATTCAATTTCTCCTTGTAAAAAAGCTAAAAATGTGGAATTACCGTGGTAACACTGCTTGACAATTTTAAGTCTCCACCATTGTACAAGTAATTTGGGTTTTTGACCACATATCGCCCACAAAAAGGTTCTACTTCATTGGTTTTCGTTCCTCTAACACCACTTGGTAAACCAGATTCGTAATTGATAAATTTTTTCTTAGCTGCTGGGTTAGTTAAGAAAGAAGGACATCTGGTACCAAACAATTCTTCCAAAGCTGTTTTAACCTGTAATGACATAGAAATGAGTTGTAATATTGATCGCATTGCAGATTAAAATTTTCTGCTGTTATCCTGACAACTGAAGACGATAACAAAGAAGTATTTGTTATGTCCTTTACAAAAATATTCTTATGCCAATTTTCTCTGTATCTTAATTGACAGTAGGTTTTTACAGAATGAAGACATGTAATATGTGCTTTATCTTAGAATGTGTCTTTTAAAGCTTATCAATAAGTTGTGAATACATACACAAACATTTGAGTTATACTCACATCATTAGCTGAAGCATCTACTGCTATCAGAGGAGTAGGAATAGATTCCATGGTTAATGTGAAGTACTTTCCACTTGGTACACCGGATTTTTTTTCCGATACACGTGCTGTCAATGTTTCACCACCAATACCTGGTGTGGTCCTCACACTCATATCTGGAAAATCTCCTGAAATTGTAAGGCATTATTTGAATTTATTTGGAAAGTATTTTTTCATACTGAATTTCATTAATTCTGGCATAGAAAGTAACAAAATCCTTATTTATAATGTCAAAAATATCAAAAGATAACTTGATTTCATAACCTGTTTAAAAAGTACTTGGTAACGTATGTTTAAATGAAAATGCCTTCTAATTACCTCTTTCAGAATTGAATGTAACAGTCAGCTTTGCTCCTGGGGCACCTGATGTTAAGGTTTTAGATGTCACAGATACAGACTCAGTACTATCGAAGCAAGGGAGGTCACTTAATGCATTTCCAATTTCAGTACCATCTGTAATTGTCTGTACCATTTCTGAAATGCAATGCAATATAAATTTATATATCTTTGATTCAATTAAATATAATTAAAAAGTTTAAATACTCTGTTGCCTAGTGAAGTAAACAAATGTCTACTGATGAACAAACAGTGTCCCTTAAAGTGACCATTTTCTTGCAAATATAATTTGTCTGCAAATTTTTTGGTGATCTTCATATTCACTTTGGATGCTAAATACATTAAATTCATTTGTTGGATAAATTAATGTAGGCAATCTCTGTCATGTTTAGAATAAGATCAGTTATACTGTATGTATAAACCCTCCTTTGTACTGGACTGATATACTAAACCTGATTTTTAACATGATTTCTCACTACGTCACAGTTCATTAGAAAACATGTAATCCCATACAGAAAAATTCTAATTATTAGACAAACAGTATTTGCTCTTACTCATAAATGTCATGTTACTAACAGCATAAACAATTTTGTGCATCTGTCTTTGGTTTGACTGTACCAGAAATTGAGCTGATGACCGAGAACTTGATGCTATTATAATTACATTAGATGTATGTTTCATTATTATACGTTATTCTGATTGGCTGTTAGCAATCTCGCGTCATTCTTCATTTCAAAATGAATTGCATGAATTGTAACATACATGATGACATACATTTCCACAATAAAGTGCACAGGTAAATAAAAGAAAAACTTGATAGTAATCGTGTTTTCATGATCATAGCGAAAAAATGTAATTATAAGTATTGAATGCTTCTTTTAGTAATTTCATAGGGTTGTAAAAGCGTTGACTGTGCATACATTTTTAGAATGAAGCGCTTCCGCGCTTCATACAAAATGTACTTCGGTCAACGCTTTTACACCCCAATGAATTTACAAAAAGAAGCATTCAATTCTTAAATAAGATCGGTAAACTATGACCAATGTAGAATTTGATATCAGGATTACTTACTTGTACAGACGCCATAGATACAAAGTTGATAGGTGGCATCACTTAAAGATCCAGAATTCTCTTCAATGGTGACTTCCTGTACCTCATTGGTGGCTGAACCAGCATTTAAATTGCTCACTGTCACTTGCTGAATTTCTCTTTCAACTATAAAATTAAGTTTCAATTTGGCAATTGTTATAAACTGCATTATTTTCCTTTTGAATCCAATAAATGTATACTTCTGAGCACAGCCTCAATTATTCATTGATAATCTTTTTTTTCTAATTTAAATTTGTCTATATATTGTATGCATTCACAATAGCAATGCTTTTCCTTAATTGTTTTTTTTAAATCTCTGTAAAAAAAATTGAATACCTGTAGAAGTAACTTTAATTTTCTGTATTTCTTCTTTGGCAAAACCTGTCATAGAGCTTACAAACTTTGTATCTAAATGGCGGGCTGCAACTTTAAAATTTGAACCAACAGTATTCTCTGAATGTAATACTTCAATGTAGTAACTGAAAAAAGAGATCCATCATTTATTATTAATAATATTGTGTTAATCAAAACACATTCAGTGCACTTCTAATTAAAAAAAAACGAAGAAAAATTCAAAAGACTATTTCATTAATAGTTATCACACCATAAATAGTTCAAAGGATACTGGAAAGTCCATGTTTTTTTCAAAGATTAACTAGATTTTGTATATAAATATATAGACATTGTACCAGAAATAGTTATTACTACTTACTATTTATCTTTTACTAGCTGCATTCTGCTTGATGTTTGTTCTGAATGAGTTGTCCATTTTGACGAGTACTTTGGACAGGATGCTACTTGTACCTTAAAACAAATTCATTTCTTGTATAAATATTAAATATTTAAATTTTGTATGTAACAGTCTTATAAATATATATCAAACACAGTTTTCCATTAACTTATTTTGTATTTTCATAAAAATTGCCCTCCAGTTATTGAAAATATATTTGAAATAATCATTTTCCCAAAATCACATGATTGAATTATGGTAATATTGTGAAGCAAAATTCACGTCTACAAAATATAAGAGAATCTAACTCCAATGACTCCACGGATGGATATTTATAAGGTTTGCTGCAGTATATTGGGGTGATTTACTGTGAATTCATTATTATTCGTTGGATACTAATTTTCGTGGATTTCGTGGGTACAGGGAAACTACGAATTTAAATGTTCAACGAATTACAAATTTGCTGTATGATTATATGCAGACTTTTGAAAAACCACGAAATCAAATATCCACGAAAATGCAAGTTTTCCTCATTCCACGAAAATTGGTACCAATGAAAATAAATGAATCCACAGTAGTGTAGTTTAATTCATTCACATAATACCTTATTAACAGGATCGTCATCTGTACTCAGATACAAAATGGCAGAATCATCACATTTTACGTGTAATGTGTATTGACCAGTGTGTGGAGGTATAAAAAAACCATGTGTCCTTGTTGAATATCCATCTAAATCATTCTCGGTAAAGTAAAACTCGTCAATGACTGATGATGAATAATCTGTTGCATTGGTCAGTAAGTCCGCCAAATTTGGTAAATCTGAGAAGCTGTGGTATGTACTACTGAACTCTTCATAATTTAATCCTCTGTTACCTGCAAAAGTAAACAATAATATTACAAAATATACTTAATTTCCAATAAATGTGTTGAATCTTTTTTCTGTTTATTGGATTCTGCTGGCAGCTAATAATTCATCATAAGCCATTTCCATTTGATTTAAATTAGATGAAATCTAAGAGACATCAGTGTTTAACAGGACTTTGATTCACTCATCATTTACATTTCTTACAAAGGTTACTAAAAACCTTGATTCTATAACTTTCTCCTTGATTTGGTATTGTAGAAAATATGCTAAAAATAATGTTACAGCTTATTTTGTTTGTAAGGTGTAATGTTGTACAGAAAAAAACTTCATACCAAGAATATTTTATTGAGAACACTGTATATAATATACATTTATTGCAGTAATGAAAAAACAAGTGAAACTGCAAGCTTCTGCTCACTGATGATACCCCTGCCGCAAGTGTAAAAAATATGTGAGTGGTCGGTAAACAGGAAGTTGTTGAGTGATGAATCTGAAAACGCATCACACGGTATAGCTGACTTATATAAACCCTGAAACCAAATTTCAGAAATCCTTGTATTGTAGTTCCTGAGAAAAATTTGATAAAAATTTTAAACTTGGCTATCATGTGTAAAATGATACAAGTGTTCGATAAACATGCAGGAAGTTAATTGTTGAGTGATGAATCTGAAAATGCATCACAAGGTATAGCTGGATGGACTTACAGACTGACGGATGGATGGAAGGACAGAGGTAAAACAGTTTATATTCAAGTTGCTAAATGTGAATTGAAGTTTCTTTTCTTATTTCAAATTTTGAAAATCATCAGGCTATTTGTGTGCAATACCAACCTGCATATCTAGGGGCAGATAACTGATCAGCTGTTCTACAAATAATTTGACTATCTGTTATTTCTTGTGTTACTTCACATTCTGTGCCTATAACAAATATGAATAATTAATAATTTTCTATTTTCTCTCATTATTCAACTATATTATTAATTAGGTAAAACTCTTTATAATAGATAGCTTATGAATGACACAATTAAAGCAAGAGTTATTTCCCCTTTGTCACCATGTTAAATGTCAATGTGCATAAATTCCTTCATATATAAACCAAATTCAACTTGTTACTTTAGAAAAAGTAGTTTAATGAAAAATTTATTTCTTTAAGCCTTGCATATTTCATCTCTATGATCTAGTTTTAGTCAAAACAGAAAATCATTCAGTTTCAACTTCAACATGGCTGCCAAGGGAAATAACTCCAAAGTATATTACGTCAAATCAAAATCTTTCTGTACAACATATAGTTCTCCATACATTGAGTTTAAGTCACAAACTTAAATTACAATACAAAATAAAGCTTCAGACTCTTGTTGTTATTTAAAAATTTTCAATGGAAATGAGAGTTTTCCATTTCCTACTCAAAAGTATGTCACAATTACTCACATGGATACAAGAAATACAACAATTCATGTATTCTGGGGATTTTCGTCCTTAATAAAATTGATTCATGTAAAGCAAATATCTATTTTTCTACATGGAACTTTGTTTACTAAATAATTTGTTGTTCTTTTTAAATTGTTTATTATGATGAAGTAAACATCATAGTCTAGCTTACAACATAATAAATCTTTTACAAAATGCCATGGAAACTTACCTCCTACCAACACTCTGACTGCAGAATTTGTCTCATCAAAGTACTGGCCAGAAATAGTAATCAGTGTTCCACCTTTAACACTGCCGGTAGATGGATTTACACCTGTCACTTTGGCGTATGTCTGGAACATGTAGATGTCATCATTACTAGAAACTCGCAACAAATTGGCATCAGGCATTGACCTACAAAGAGAAAGCATGGTAACAGTATAGATCTAATCCCTTTCATTTAATAAAAATAAATGTAGAAAATGAGTATATTAAATATTTAAAGAAAAGTATTTGATTTTTTTCTAGAGTCAACCTAATTCTATCAAGCGTTTCCACCTTATAGTTTAACCATTATTTGACTCTAATATAAGTTATCATACCATAATGAAGCAAAAGACAATGAGAACATTATACAGTCTAGTTTTATCAAATATGTTGAAAATCAAATACATTTGTATAACAAACCTTCCATATTTTCCTTCTAAAATAAAACTGGCATTGGTGTTTCCTACAAAAGAAAAATAATGGGGTCTAATTTTCATACGATGAAAATAACCTTAAAGATGAATAACTTTTTACTAAATACCTCAGCAAAAAAACAAATATACAATACAGTTTTTGCTCCTTCTAAGGGCATTAATTACTGTTAATTTTTTATCAATTGTAACTATACTTAGGATTATATATATATTAGAGTGTTTTAACCTTTTTTTCGTACATACCTTAAACCTTAAACCTTACAATTGATAATGTTATAGCATAACCATAGAATATATATATGAAATAAGTAATATTTTCATTGACAAACTACAAAAACCCTCTATAGTTTTTTCTGAATATTTAATCAACAGATTCATTGTAGCTTTTTCAAAATTTTTATTATAATAGCCGAGTGCAAAAAATCTTTGATAAATCAAATTCAAAATGGTTTTCTGCAGTGCTTTGTAAATACATATAGATTTATAAACATACCAACAAAAGTTCCCTTCGTTAAACATTTCATAAAGCCATTAGTACTACTTCCATCATTGTCCATTTCTAAACCATAACTGAAAAAAGAGAACTCATTATATTAAAAAAGACTTTAGGTGAATTCAATTACATGGTTGCTATCTCAGCACTTAATCTGTATCTTGCAAATAATGTCAGTGTTTTACAATATAGTATAACTAATATAAACATAGAAGAGATGACATCTATATTATATTGCCCTTTCCTAAACAAAATTTTTTTTCTTCATCTTTTTATAATCTTACCAGGATTATGTCATCATTTTTATAAATTAAAATATTACACCTTCCTACCTTCCAAGCATCAGTAATGTACTGGTGGTGTTGTAAAGGGAGGTATAACTATTTTAAAGGTTAATGGAATGTTCAACTTACAATGTATCATTTTCTCCTCTTAATTCACACAACTGTGCATGGGCATACACTCTGCAAAGTTCAAAAGTAAAATTATTAATAGTTTAATAACTATATATGTAATATTTACTAATTTGACCTCAAACTACAGTAATGATTTAAGTAAAAAGGGCATTTACAAACAAGCTAAAAGTGTTTCTAGTATTGTAATTTTTATAACATCATTTTCCTAAAAGCATTTAAATTTCATTCAATTCAAAAGTTACTTTTGAATTTATAACATTTCAGCAGATAACTCAATCTTGTAAAATCATGAATAATAATGATAATATAAGATACCATTTTTTCATTTTTTTTTCAAAATAAGTATAGCAATAATTGAAATATATTGTTATAATTGTAGAATTAAATGTTTCTATAAACTGATTAAAACCAAATCCCTTTTACTGATATGAAATATCTGGAGCAGTATATTAATCAGACTAATGTACATTAACTTTGAAAAAAACAGTTGACTTATTTTCAGATCAATAATTCATCAAAATAAACAATAAGGAGCATTTTGAGCAAATAAATATGTACTAACCTTAAAATTCTTTCTGTAACACCATTTGTGATTTCATCCGATGGCACATTGCTTCCATATACACCAGAATAAATTTTGCCATATAATTTCATAATTATACCTAAAATAATAACACAAAATGTAAACTGATGACCAATTTCCTATTACAATGTTCATGTTATACACTAAATCACAGCATATTTTATATTGCTGAAAGTTGACAACAACTATAATCATGAATGGCAAAATGATTGTTTGAGGAGTTAATTCAACCATCAAGTAAAAAGTTTATGCTTTAAAAAAGTGTTAATAATAACCCACTAAAAAATTCCACATTTACAATGAACATGTTCAAAGAAGACTATGGTTTGTGTTCTGTGGACATAAAATATTTATTACTTGATAGCACATAGAAAATAACCTTACACAGCAACTTGCACAATATATTTTATAAATTACCTGGCAGAGATGCTTGGGAAACAGGCTCAACTTGTGTAATTGTTGGAGTACTGCTTTGTGTAGCCTGAAAAGAATAATGTATCGTATAATATTATGATATAAGCAACAGTCTTACCTAAATAGATATTATGCTACATGTATGTTATGTCTCATACAAAGATGTTGATATAAATTCAATATTTTTTTCAGTAAAGCTGTAACATTTACTCATATAAAGTTTTAAAAAAGCTGTGTATTAGACAAATTTTTTTGACATGTTTGGCTTAATTATGATGTTACAGTGAAATTTCTGAAGTAAAGTGATCAACCTATTGTCCTACCTGTTTATCAACAAAATTAACATAATTATGAAAGATTTGAAGAATTAATATTCATTGCAATTTCAGATACAAAATAATATCTCTTATCTTGCAGTGATGAAGAAGTTGTTCTAAGTTATCTACGAGTAAGATTGAAATACATTACATTTTCAGGCCTATACAAATACAAGATATAACTTACAGTAAACCTACAATCTCCACTGTTTGCATTTCCATTACAGTGACCACTTAATGGAACATCATCTCCATCTACTGATACTCTAATATAGTAAGCATCCGCCACCATACGCCTAAAACATGAGTATTATTTCTGCTATAGTTCATAATAAATAAATCAAAATAAATAAACTTCAATCATTTTCAATTTTGTGTCAATTTAATATGACTAAAATTCAAATCTATTTTTGGTCATGAAGTTTTCTTTTATACTAAAACTATCTATCATCTACTACACACAACAATCTGCAACTACAAATATAAATAAAAAGAGATGACTAAACGAGACAGCAATCCTACAACATAATAAAACCAAGACATCTAGAGTTCATTTTTTCTGTTCTATTTCTTCATACTTGAATTTATCAACAATATTTATTTTGAGGTAGGTGAAAGAAATTTTCTTGCTAAAAATATGACTCAGTTGATCATCAATATATTAGTCTATGAATGATTATGTTTACTGTAGAACTTCAGGATTATATATTCTATATATCTATAAAACTGCAGAAAAAATTATATGCCACAATTAGACACATAATACAAGAGATTTGCAACTCGAGCAGAATCTAAATAAGGACCAATCAAATTTATGTATTATATTAAGTCTCTGCCACAATTATTATTAAGTAAAAACGAATGTCATAAATTAAGTAAATTTTAATATGCTAGACACATGATTTATTGGTGCCCATTCTTTTCTCTTTGATCACTCTATAGTAGATATCATTTGTAAAGGCTTTCATTTAACAGTTAGTTCTGTACACTGCAATAATTATAAGTTCGCATGTTATGGTAGAGGACATGTAACTTAGGTCAAATCATGGTCAAGGTTTTATATAATGTATGATACATAAACAAACGTAGGGGGTTATTAATAATTAACAGAATACATGTTATGCCCTGAAAATCTATACTCGAAATGTTCCTAATTTTTCACAGTGTTAAATTTTTTATTTGTTTATGCAGAGACATATAAATCAATATTTTATTTTGTATTTATATATGTCTCTTGTTTTTTACATGATGGTTCAATTTTTTTAAGGTTTACTAATAGCCGAGATTACTATATATGTCTTATATGTTATAGTAATCTCCACAGACACTTGTCTCTGAAAAAAAATTATCTATATACTTTATTATAACAATATAATAAGTGTTATATCTGTGGTAATCTCAGTTAATACTAATTAATTGTTACAGTAAATATAAATAAAGTTGTCTGCCTGACCACAGGCACTTGTCTCTAAAAAAAAATTACCTGTGATATAATAAAGTATATGGGTCATTTTTTTCAGAGACAAGTGCCTGTGCTTTTGACTTATAAACCTGCATGAAAGAAAATTGTTTGTATAAAGAAAGACAGTAAACTGAGTGGCAGTCGTGCTGCATGAATTGGGACAGTTTCTCTTTCACTCATTGTGATTGATTACAAAATTCTGTAACAATTTACCTTTACAAAATCGAGACATGTTTCAGTAACCTAGTTTTAAATATGTTTCAATATCATGATTAGATTAAGTAATTATTTAATCTAACTTTTCCTTAGACAAAGGAAACATGCAATTTTTAAACAAGGAACCAGCACGTGGGAATCAGAAGAAACCTTGAACAAGTATGTGCTTTTCAAAAAGCTTGTATGAAGATTTTGGAGAATTTGGCTTACTTGTCCGTCTGGCCAGTGTTTTTTTCCCCACCATTTCCATTAAAATGCAGGCAAAGAAATTGGCTGAATTTCAATCTCGATAGAAAATACTCAACTAAGTTGTGAAGAGAGATATCAATTTGTTTTATATTAGTTGGACCTGGTTGAACCGAACTTATACTACATCGACAGACCAAGCATTTTAATAGTAAAGCCCACAAGTGTCGATGCATGCAGTTAAACATTTCAGTAGATGTAGTGTGATGTAAGAAAACACTAGGGACAGTTAAATCACGTCGATGAAAGAACATTCAACCACGTGGTAAATAGAGTTAATTAAGCAATATCGTATGCAAACATTGGCAAACGAGTAGTGGTACTGGTTGAGAAACAGAAAATCATATCAGTTAACGGGACTAACTCAGGGACACTCAAAATATTAGCACATTTTGGTCCACTAGCAATTTATAATCATTATATATTGCTACACCGACCGTGAAATAATATTCGTTTCTTATTGTGTAAGCCAAAATTTGTTCCTGTGAAAAAATTTCCAGTGGAACTAATATCACAGAAAATATGTTCTGGGAGAACTTTTTTCACAGATAATTTCTATATAATTTGTTCCATCTCTATAAAATATGTTCCACACTTTACCTGGTGAAATAAGTACCGGGTTGGTGAAATTTGTTCCTTACCTGGTGAAATAAGTTCCGGGTTTATGAGATTTGTTCCTTATCTGTTGAAATAAGTTCTGGGTTTGTGAGATTTGTTCCTCACCTGGTGAAATAAGTTCCTTGTCTGTGAAATATGTTCCACTGGTTAAACAAGTTATCTTATATACTGAGCATTTGTCATCAGTGAGTTTAAAGTTATCATTCAAGTGCATTATAAAAATAAGTATTATATCAATAATAAAAAAGTAAAAAGTGTAAATCATCCAATTCGGATCCTGTGGAGTATAGCAAATGTTTAATTATATACTCCGTAAAAAATATCAAAATGACACTTTTCAGCCAGAAAAGAGTAGAATAAGAAAAATCAATCATTCAGAAAAAAAGTATATTTAAAGATGAACATATGTACTTATTTGAAAAGGACAAAGTGACTGATCAGTTATATCAAAAGACATGTAGAAACAAAAGACACACTCTTTTGAAACTGTGCGATGACCTAAGTACATGTATGACTAGAACACGCGGCCATGACAGTTAACAAAAACCAAGGAGGAATACCACATTAAACATAAATACAAATTATGAAACATTACCATCGCTTTTATTTCTTATCTTCATCCTTTAGTTACAGTCATGCCTTCAATTGCAAATGTATGCCATGCAAGCACACTCAGTACAGCACTCAGCTTGCATTATAATTCAAATGTAACAAGAAAATATTTCGCTTGCAATTTGTTACAAAGGTACTTATTTTCTGTGAAAATAGGTTTGAGAGGAACTTATTCATTGGTTTCTATGAAATACGTACATGTTCGTTTAAAATATACATCACAGGAACTTATTTAGCTTTTTTAAAACTCTTAATATTAATTGGAACAAAATTCATGGAGCTATGATTTTTGTTCCGGAACTTATTTCACATTTAATCATAAAATTAGTTCCGGAACAAATTTTACAGTGCCGGAACATATTTTCTGTGATATAAATTCCGGTGGAACATATTTCCTATGAAATTTGTTCCGGCGGAACAAATGTCAAGCCGGAACAAATTTTTTGTTACAATTGCACATCAGTCGATACATAATTGGTGAAAAATTAAGATGTCAACAATTTTTGATTTCAGATATACTAGTTAGTGTAAAATTTTCAATAAATAATGGTAGCTTGAACACGCTTGCACCTTGATAATTGATACGAATTTCTGTTAGATGCTCTTAAATGGATTAATGCAAACCCTGATAACCGGAAGGTCGTCCTGCCATATGATTTATTTTTAAAAGCTCTATTTTACCATATATTCTAGCTGTAGATGAAATAACAATGGTGAACTTACTGAGGAGTATAACACATGATTTGTACTTCCGTTGTACCATCTTTGTGGACAGGGCAATCATAAACTGCTGTTGATGAAACTAGTTTAACTTCATTCCCTTCGTTGTACTGGTCCGCTGAAAACCCTTTGCCATCTATCGTTAGTCTCGTTTCTCCATTTAGACTTCCTTGATTTGGTGTCACCCCATAGACAGATACTACAATACATAAATCACTTAAATGTGGTGGCCTTTTATCGAGTACCCAATCTAAATGCTATACTAGTATATAAAATGCTACGTCTGTTTGCCAAAGCCTCTTCCTACATAGTATGCTACGTCTATTTGCCAAAGCCCTAACTACAGCTTTGTTTTTTTTTTATATTCTATCTGGTTTGCTTTCAAGGGAGCTATGAATTGTAGCAGATATATAGATGTCGTTTCTGTTGTTTAATTGTGTTATTATGTTTCTGTCTCATTTAAGTTTACCCAAAATTACAATTGTATTTGTGTTATAGAAAAAAAAACAAAAATGTGCCGTGTTGACAGTACTTATCACCAAAGATAAGCGACAGGCCGACGAAATACGGTACTCCCATATTAAAAAATATACGAAAGAAAAAACAAACAGTAAACACAGCAAAATAGCAAAATTTACAAACAAATCAATGTGTATATGTCATGATACATAATTTCTTTGGCAAATTGCCAATACCCCCTCAAATGATCGCTTTGTTACACCACTTTAAAATGTGGTTTATTACACACCCCACCCGGCCAATCTACCAAAAAAGACCCTCCTAAAAAAATGAAAAATAGTGTGATCAATCGTATATAGAAAACATCGAGCAAAATCAATGTGTATATATGTATACATAATTTTTTTGGCAATACCCCCTCAAATGATCGCTTTGTTGCACCACTTTAAAATGTGGTTTATTACACACCCACCCGGCCAATCTCCCAAAAAAGACCCCCTTAAAAAAAATGAAAAATAGTATGATCAATCGTATATAGAAAACATCGAGCATTCCCCCGAAGTTCAATTTAAAGATCGATATTCAAATAAATACATTATCCAACTTATCCGAACCTTTTAGTGGTTTGGATTAACTATTGCCAGAGACATATAATACTGTCTCTGCTATTGCGTATATCAAAATTAATGTGACTTTACATCCGATGTCTATTAGATAAGTATTAAAATGCCCACAAAATATTTACTTGTAAGATTAATGGATGAATTACCGTGAATTATATCAATTCAATCAAGCGACCAATCAAAACACTTTATACCGTCAGTTGTTCCAAGTCCCTTACAAGATACAGAATTTAGTCTGCTTCTAAATGAATAGTGTCTATGCATTAGGGCACTTCTATTGGTAAGAAGTATGCAGGAAAACCCTTTAGATCCCTAGTAAACGAGAAGCGACATGAAAATCAATGAATCAGCAATAATGTCATCACGATTTGGAAAATAAAAACAAATCTGTCTTATGCTTTGATGTAATGAATATACTGACTTAAAACGAAGAAGTTATAGAATAAGAGCCTGTTATCGTGCGATATACATACTGATATGTATGTTTCAATTGATTAGGGTAAAACTTTAGATGTTACATCATCTATAAGCACGCAACAAAGTTAACTAAATCTGTGACTTTTATCAAAATAATCAATGTACCTAGATTTAAAGAACTTTTAGTGTTTATTATGTCAAAATTAATATTATTCTCCGTATTGTTGGTCTAGTATAGTGAAATCTGAAGCGGCATATTGTTTTATGGGGAGAGGCCGGTTAGATTATAAAAGTTTTGTTCCATTTGACCAGTATTTTTACACGAATATATAACTTATAGACGAACCGTGCCCAGTCAGAAGCGGGGACGATCTGTAACTTATTATTTATGGAGTAATATCCCGGGCTCCATTTTTCCTTAGGAGCCCCAGAGCCCATATATCTCGAGTCCGCATCTCTACCGACGGAGTTGAGAGCCCTATCATTGGAGCCTGGAGTCATATTAGTGGAGCCCGATGCCCTATCAGTGGAGCCCGTATATATAGCCCCAGAATATTGCTCAAAGGAATCGGCATCCCATAATATGCATGGATCCTTACGACAAACCATGAAAATAAGGTTGAAGCCCGGAGCCCAGCGCCCGTGTTGTCCCCCAATATTAGATTGATAGTTTGCGATGCTGGTAAATGAATGAATTATTTCAACAACATCAGTAGCAGGACAATATTCATTTCGATATTACATATTTATATTCTTGTCTTCAGATTACGCTAATTGTCAATTTTATATCGTCTAAAATTTTATCAAGATGTAGATAATGAACACTACATTTAAAACAGAACTTGCTATGTTTTTCAGGGAATGTCTTATTTTACTTATACCTTCTTCTTGGGGAAGCGGATCTCTTCTCTATATATGTACTGTATTGTGTTGCAAAACTTTATAAGTACCCATCCTTATTCAAAATGATAATGCACCGCTATGCGTTTTGTATTGTACAATATAATAACTAGAGTATAATCATTTTCAAATTCAACATCAATCACGAATCAGTGTTATTCCAAAAGATCCTGCACGGCTATGCGTTATAGAAGTCCAATATAAGAACAAACTTATGAGAAAGTTTTGGACACGGATTGGATTGATTGTTAGTGTCACCAACGCCACTCTCAGTACTATTGGCTATTTCTTGGCGACCAGTTCTTATCTTAAGAGGAACCCGAAGAGAATCACCGACCTTCGGCAGGCAAACTGGAAATCCTAGTCAATTAAAATCGGAGTCGAATTCACAACTCAGGGTTGACAGGGTAGCGATTGCTGTATAGATTAACAAATTACTAGTATACCACTCCGGGCCACCGAGGCGATTTGGAATAGACATGATGATAAGTATATATTATGCTTTTTTAAAGTGTTTTGTTAATTCATTCTTTTTCCGATTAAATTTAGTATTTTTGCATGTCTCCTATCACAAATATATTCAAACTTTGTTTAAACTGCCCGGTATAGCCCATCTATAAAAAGTTTCATGGATTAACGGAATATACATTTGTTTTCGTTGGAAGGGACCGAGAAACTGAAGCTTTATGTACAGAGATGTAATGATTAAGTATAAGTATATACAAATCAACGCAAAACAGTAACGAAATTGAAGCTTTGTATATACAGAGATGTAATGTATAATAATATACAAATCAACTCAAAACAGTAACTGAGACGACCTATGCTGAGACGACAGGGTCCGCTTCTAACTAAATGCATGCGAGTATTTGCGGTGTTAATTTCTAAGACCTTACAAATTGATGTATATATATATATTAAAGAAAAAAGGATGACAAAACGGTTCAAAGCACAACATTCCCCCCTCAAACTAAGTTTACTGGCAATCTGTACCGAGGGGACAGGGAAAGGGGTAATTTCGGAATTTCACAATAATTTCTATACTTTGAGCATAATAACCATTCTTTAAATTCTTTGTCTGCAGAAGTGGTTTTTTCTTCAGTCTCTCGAGGACGGATTTTACGAGGATTATTATTATTCAGAAGAGGTTTTACATAATTTCTTTAAACTATTGATTATTATTGCCATCATTATACACATTGTTTGTGTTGTTGTACACTGCTACCGTATAATTTTATATATATATAGCCGTTATAAAATTCTCCCGTAGGACTCAAACAAATATATAGGTAATTGGTATCTACTTACTGTCTAGTGAACACTTAATAATTCAATAAGTTTTGTTGTTTTTTGTAGCTTTAATGTTAAAGGTTTAACCATTAATGTAACTAACTGTTTAAGAAATGAAATATCTCTGTACGAATAGTAAAAAATATTGTTGCGGATGATAAATGTTACATTTCCACGCATTGATTTGGGCTACTAGTGTATCTCTAATACGAAATAGACTGAGATGGGTCTATAATTAAAATATTCTCATATTAAAAATATTCTTGTGCAAATGTAATAGGAGCCCGATCAAAAGATCAGAGAAAAAAAAAGAAAGAAAGAGCAAAAACATTCATTTCCGTTGTAGTTTTTTCGTAATACATATTGACCAATAATTGCTTTACAAAGGAAAATATTGAAATTATCTGGGACTATTGTACGATCTTGTACTAGTCCCAGAAATTATTAAAGTAAAAAAAAATAAAAACAACATGTCTGAAATATGTAAGCTCGGGCTATTAACGCTTAGCCTTTTTGTGTCCTATTATTTCAAGTTCTAAGCATTATTGTTTTTAACGAATTAAAAGGAAGCTATAGTATACGTGCACGGATAAGCGCAAAATAAAGAGTAAATTTCACGATAAACTCAGAAGAATGTTTATGTTTGAATAATGCATTTCCGTTTTCATTTCCCACGAAAAACTGCAAATAATGACAATTCAAAATGAAATACGTGAAATAAAAAGCTTGCAAATTCTTTGCATGAAAATAACGAAACAGGGGCTTACACATTAAAATATACCGAGGAAATTATACAAAGCTGAGACTACTATAACACATAACTTATAGTAGTCTCAGTACAAAGATACAATACCATGCATACTTTCACCCGATAGTGAAAATTGTATCGTCTTAGTAACGTAATCTATTAAAACATAAATGAATGTTGAAATATAATAATTAAATATATGAATATAAAAAGTAATAAATCTTAAAATAAGACAGCTTACCGGCATCAATATATCTAAGTCCAAATACGAAAATTAAAACCGTCGCAAAGTAAGAAATTTGTCCCCCCTTATATCTGTGTCTTATCATTGTGTTCTATATTTTCTTCTGGAGTACCTTGTTTTCCACAAATAGATTTATAGGTAACTTTTGATGTCGTCACATTGGATTAATCATTAAGGACAATGGCTTGAAATTAAATTTGTGTAAATAGTATGGATGGATTAAGCTGTGACGATAATTGTTACACAAGAGCACAGGTACCCGCTAATGATGTATTAAAACACGTACCGACTTGAACGAAATTCATACTTTTACTTAATACATCAATTACAATAAACAACTAAAAGGGTTTTAGGTCAATAAAAACAATCATGTAATGACTTATAACAATATAATGTCATTATAATATTAACGTCATTATAACAGCTAACCTGTATATTCACACAATATTTTTTGAATATTAAATACCAGCCATTTTCAAAAGGGGGGTTTCAACCCAGGATAAAAGGGGGGGGTTGTTGTTCCAACCATATGTCCCCATTCAAAAGCATTGATCGTCAAAAAAAGGAGAGTCCGACCCCCAGGATCCACCACTGAAAACGCATTGTCTCATAATAAGCAGATATTAATATTTAATGGCTTGCGTGTAAAAGGTAGAACAAAAAGGTAGGCCTACGTGATAAACAGTATGTAATAAAAAAAAGAGACAAAACAAGGCTTTTTTTTATTTTTCAAATGATATTTATTACAACGCAGAAATTATAACGTGCATAATATAACTTGACAAACTAACTGGCAAATAATAAACAGAATTGGGCTGTTGTAGATAACAAACCCTATACATAGTAACTTCAAGTTTTGGCTGTTGGCAAAAAGACCTTTGAAAAAAACCCATCTTTACATATTTAAAATTCGAACCTTACATGTGAATAAACAGTAAAATTATTAGGCATTGAAATTGACTATCAGTTAAATTTTGATGTTCATATCAGCTTATTCTGCAGGAGAGCCTCACAGCAACTAAATGTTTTATACGTTTGGGCTCTGTTTTGGATAGACTTAGTAAACTTACTACTTTTCATACTTTTATTCTTAGTAATTTTAATTTTTGCCTTTTGGCATGGCATTTTTGCACTGAGAAAAATTCCAAAAAACTAGAAAAGGTACAGGAAAGAGCACTCCGTTTTGTATACAGGATTTTAGCAGCTCCTACGAGGACCTCTTACATAAAGCTAAGGTGCCCTCCTTGCAGATCAGACGGATAAGTACAATGGCTCTAGAAACTTTCAAGATTATGAACAATATAGCTCCTGTGTGCTTACAAAATTTGGTGAGTGTCAAAACATTTAAGTATTCGTTCAGGTATGTAAATATTCTGGATGTTCCACAGGTAAAGTCAACCCATTACGGTAAAAAATCTTTCAAATTTGCTGCCGCAACTTTATGAAACAGCCTTCCAAACCATTTCAGGACTGAAAATAGTTTTTCACATTTAAAAAGTCTTGTTCAGTCAAGGAACGGTTTGGAATGTCGCTGTTTGCAGATAACTCTTTAGATGTTTATTCTTTATGTTGCTTTTTGTTGCTTTGACCTAGTATTGATGTATTTCTTCACGAATTTTTATATATTTAAATTTTAATTTCTGACACATATTTCCAGAAATTGGGTAATCAATTTATGTTGAAAATATTCTGTTCTTTGAAATTTCTAGAACTCAAAGCATATACTATAGTTCTAAACTTTTTTATTTGATTTTTATAAAAGTAATCTAATTATTTAAATAGTTACCATATTTTTAATCTAAATTTTAAACTTTTATATAGGTAAACAATGTTTTACTTCATTCTAAATCTGTTGCTTAATTTTTATTGCATGCTGTGTGTGTGAGATTCAACTTTGTATTACAGGTTGTTTTATATCTTAGACTGTTTTTATGTTATGTATATGTTTTTATATTCGGTCAAAAGCTCCTTAGAGCTTATGTTGTATATTTAACTTATATAACAGTGGGAGTGGGGGATTGTATGCACATTTTCTTTTAAAGCAAATTGTTTGATTCTAAAGTTCTTGAAAAAAAAACCAATTTGTTACAGAAGTATGTTTTTCATTTCTAAAAAAAAATGTTTCAGAAGGTAAGTGTAAACTGAGACTACTATAACTATAGGTGTTATAGTAGTCTCAGGTGTAAACAAGGATTTGTATAGTGACTATACAAATCCTTGTTTCCAATGATAAAAGGGGAAATTAACATTGAGTTTTAAAACAGTCTTGTTCTTGTATGTTATTCAAAACAATTTTTTTTTATTAAGGTCGAGAAAGTATTTGTCCTAAGAACACAATAGTTTGTTTTTCATTGAAAACGGGGAAAAATGTGTGTCCGGAGAAAATAAATAATGTTTTTTTTTTTTTATATGGGATGTTTCTTAAGGGCATACGATACAGTTTTGATCCCATAATGAAATTTTGATGAAAATTTGCATGTAGGCTAATTTTTACCTGATTAAATCAAATATGAAATAAAAAATATACCATCATGTGCTACTTTTTGAGTAAATTGAGGTTGAAATTTCAGATATTTCCTCAAATTTCGGATTTGTGGACGTTTTTTTTTCTTTTCGATAGAAATACATAATTTTTTTGTTTTAAAAGATAAATGCAAGCTGTTTTTTGTTAAATCATTTGTAATTTCTGTTTTATATAAATGTTCTATAAATTTGTACATTTCATTTTTACAAATAACTCATATTAATCAAATGATTATGATTGTAGAAAAAAAACGTCATTTTTTGCTGTATATTTATCAAATTTAAAAAAAATGCACTATTGACTTTTTCATGAAAATTGGTAAACATAATCTTCATACGTAATCAAAACAAATGTCATTTTAAAAAAGAGGAGTCCATGAACTCGTTTTCAAGTTAAATCAGTTTGAATGATAAAAATCAGTCGAAAACTGCATCTTTTCCCGATAAGTCACAGTTTGACGTCGCGAAAATAACAATTTACGTTAGCAACGTCATTACCTCCCCTGTAACTGTATCGTATGCCCTTAAATGGGGAATGTTTCAAAACAAATTCGTTGATATCGAGTATATTCACAGTGAATATACTTAAAGTTTTTTTTTCTCAAAGATTATATGTTAGATCCTGACTTTTATGATCACTTTCTGTTACTTTATAGGACCAGAGACATAATAACGTGACATTGTATCACTGATATCTGGGAACAATATATATGTTCCTGCTGATATATATCTAATACATCTCTGATTCGAATCCTACGTCCTATTGTTTTATCAGATAAATATAAAACATATGTCTTTGGTTTCGTAAACTTATAAAAGGCATGTTCATCTAAGCCGATACATTGTATTGATCAGAAAAGAGGGTGGTAAAGGGTTATTTTCGTGCAACGTGATCGCCGTTTTTTATTTCACGTTCAACGTGTTTTTACTTTTTTATTTGACGTTCAGTCGTGCAAGACAGGTGCCTCGTTCAACGTGTTCTGCTTATTTAATTTTACGTGCATCGTGATTTTCAAATGATTATTTTGCGTGCTCGGTATTTTTCAAATAAAATTCAAACACTTGGCAGGGATCGTCAAGAAATACTTTTTTAAAAGCCGTAAACCATTTATATCATCAGAGACATATAATACATTGTATTATATGTCTCTGACATCATAAATGTGTATACTAAATCGGGAATAACAAGTAAAACAGAGAGTTTATATATACAAGAAGACAGTGACTCAGTCACAAAAGGTTCACATTGAAGTCTTTATTTTTCGTGCAACGTTCATGACAAAATTAATTCCCGTTCAACGTGAAATTATGTCTTATTTCACGTTTTTTCCGTGCAAGCACCCCCCCTTTACCACCCTCAGAAAAGTGTTCACGCACCGTACGCAACGTCACAACTAAAAACCGTATTTAGGACGTTTTCCCCGAAGAAGTTTCTAAATTTACTATTATAGTTTCCGGTAAAAATAAATAAACATTTAAAAATGTACCGAGCTTTGTACGACTATAATTCTACGAGGAAAGGATATTTGACTTTTGTTAAGGGGGATGACTTTACTCTGTTAAACAAGAAGCACGGTGATTGGGTATTGGCTCAAAATGGATTTGGGGAAGTTGGATATGTTCCGGCAAATTATATTAGTAAAGATGAGCATGTAAGTTGTAATGTAAGCATGTACAGCTGATGTATCATTGTATGCAAAGGACATACAGGGTATAATATTGTAACCCTTACGAGAGTCATATGAAATTTTGTACCGCTCTTTTTTACTTTGCGGTGACACAGCAGTATCATGACAGGTTCACATTAATGATTATCTCAGAAGCTCTCATTGATTCATTTGCAGTTGCTATAGCTTCAATACACCTTATCGCTATTTCTTCTTCTTCTTCCTCCAAATACTGCCCACATGCACATGATTAAAAACAGGTTAAAAAACAAATTGTTCTGTAGATTTAGTTCAAGGTTTTGGTCACTTGAGACTTGAATATCTCAAGAGACTTTGCTGTGGAGATATCTGGAGTTTGTTCCAATCCTTGACGGTGTTTATGAAGAAGGACCATTTCCTACAGCCTATTTATTCAAATCCAGGTTAAGTTCTAAAATTACACAACTTTTTCATCAAGTTGAAGCTATCTGGGGCCCTGTTTAAACAATGTATTATGCATAAAACTTTTCAAAGAGAAATGTATAAACCATCGTAAACACTTCGAACAAAGCATTTTAATTGTCCAGCCTGTGACTTCTGTCACAGAAAGCTTGACATAGGGATAGTGATCCGGCGGCGGAATTAACAAACTTTTTAAAAGCTTAATATTTCAGAAGGTAGGAGACCTGGATCCTTTATACTTTGTATATAGATGCCTTATGTTATGAAGTTTCCGTCTGTCATATGTCCATTGTCCTTGACCTCATTTTCATGGTTCAGTGACTACTTGAAAAAAAAAGTAAAGATTTTTAGTATTCTTAAAGGGAAAGTCCGCGATTTTTTACTTATCATCTAAATATGTTCATCTTAACATAAAAAACACATTCACAAAGTTTTAAATTTATATTCTTTCTAATAACGGAGAAAATCAAGTATTTGTAACTTTTTTGGTTGACCTACGTCACTGGGTTGTGACGTTTTAACCCGAGTTGTTGAATCATGGGAAAAAGTAAAATCTGTTAAAGTCTTAATTGCTTATCGAAATTTTACGTAATTAAAAGCGCACAGATGATCGTTGGTCGTAGTTAATAACCACAATATAAGAATGAATGAAATTGAATATGCGTGTACCGTTTTGTATTGATTGAATAAAACTTCCTATTTGAAATTAACTGAATATGAATATTTTCGAATTAATTTCATAAATTATTGAGATTTTTTCATAAAATATCTATAGAACATTTTTACTGATATTGAACTGAAAATATTTTAAGTTTTATTTACCGTTATAACTTTGATAACCATTTCAATGCAAAATATTTGTGAACAGAGTGTGTATATTATTTTGTAAAGTCATTGTTTATTTCTCGATTTGAGGAGAATTCGTTTGAACTTTACCTTGCAGCAATTTAGCCATAGGCGTACACAGGTGTGAATTCAAGCGTACACAGGTGTGAATATTGTCATTTTGAATGGATTAACAGAAAGAGTATAGCGTGTTTAATATACCCAGATGAAATACCCGATGACAATAGAGAAACAATAAATAAATTGTATAAATTAATTGAAAATTAACATTCAACTTTTTGATTCCGGAAGTGTTACAATATTGAAATGGAACAATTTTCGGTTACGTTCTATGCAATTAGCATAAAGTTAAGATATGAAGTTAAAAGAATAGTACTTTTAACCTTAAAAATTAAATGTTACATTTTCCATTTAATAATCATTGCACATCTGTTTAATTTACTTTACCGGAATTCTTTAACTTGTATTTAAATCTGGCGATGTTTAAATGCTAACAATCGTAAAACTATCGCAATTTTAAAGTTTTTAATTGAAAAAATACAACAGTACAACATGCATGATTTTTTTTAATTTTCTTATTAACATTTCATTCTTACATAATTAAATTCATTTGACAATCACTTAGACAAATTATTTGTGAAAAGAATACCAATTATCGTTTATTTCATTAATGAATATACATACATTATAAATCTAAGCTAATACATTAATTTGTTTGAGGATTTTTTTAGGATAGCCGTCATTAATCCAAATTAGTAATACAGTTGTTGTAATTAAAGGCATATCTTAGTAATGTATTACTGATATTGACGATTTTAGAACAGTTCGTCCCAACCTCGTTGTTCTTGAAACACTCTTTACTAGTATACTTGTAAGTTTCATGACGTATAAGCGCCATTGAGGATGAGCTCCAGAGATAGCAGACTAGTAGCGTATTTGTTTGTTGGGGCAGGAGAGGCCATGCAACCACTTGTACAGATAAACAAGCTTATGTTGTCAACACTATCAGAAAGAGTTCCCATCGTCGGATAGGGTATATGAAGGTTCCAAGAATGAACTATATTGACATGTCTGACTCTGAACAGTTAGTAAACGGACTTAACAATGATCTATAGACATCGACCGCTTGTTCTTTGATATTTGAAACTGCATGCATATATACGTTTATGAGAGAGATTATTTATCTTGTGTCTGACGAAAACTAAATGCCTGCATGGTTATATCTTGCCATACGTTTGTATTGGTTTGGTGGGTGTTCACTCAAAATCGTAATTCAAAAATTGTGTTTGTGAGATGTAGATTCACTTCAATACCGAATTTCGTCTATATATTTCACAAGTGTATACCACGGAGAAGATCTGAAGGTATATTACTCCCATTTTGTTTGGGTGTGAACCATCGATGTTTACAGCAATATTTAATGAATAAGATGATGATGGTAGAAAGAACTATGAGCGTCATGTGGCAAATATTACATGCATGTCGGACCATGAGTTGTCAATCTGTATGAAAAGATTTCCAATACAACCATATTGAGTAGGAATTTTTACATGCTATACTCTCGTACTAGTATTACAGGGTTCTTGTGTCGTTTAACTCAGACACACATCTTTTACTTTAAGATGTATGAAAGGTTCTAAATATATATATATATATATCTTAAATGTAACAATAATCAAACGCCTATAGGCAATCACTAAAATGGTATGAAGTTTTTATACAGATTTATTCTAATTTACACAATCATTAAAAAACTAAATAAATTTTAACAAAGTAACACCGTGACACGACGATATAACAAATGGGATACTAATTATTTTTAACCATGCTATGCAGAAACTTAACACATCAAGCAGGAACATATATTAATAAACTGTTCCCAGCATCAAGTTAGTGCACGTGAATACCAATTAGGAACACGATGAACATGTGATTTTGTATAACTAAAAATAGGAAAGCGAGCACTAACTTTTGTCAAGCAAACATTTTTTTCACTATGCCTCTCTTTATCTCCGCTCCTTTACAATAACTTTTTCGCTTTTCGTCGATCATTCTATATATTGTTCTCTATTCGTTTTTTTTTTCACTATGCCACTCTATCTCCGCTCCTTTTTCCCCTGTCGTTCTAATCCTTATAGAAGATAGGGACATTAGACATAGAAGGGGCTCTCTTATCTTCAATGAATTAATATTGATAGTGACTATAAGTGCTGCATTACTTTATATATCTGCATGTTTGCCAATCGACAAAAGCTTGTATTTGCGTGGAGAATTTTTTTTCTTCAAAAATATGGTCCAGAATCATGTTTATAATTTTTTTTAAACTTAATATCAGCAAAAATAGTGGATAATATTATTATCAGAACATCATTCATTAAAAGGTGGAATTATAATTTCAAACACACACAAGATAAACAACGTTAGACACAAATATATGGTTCAATAATTGTTACCTGTGCACACCGGGTACCTCAATAAAGAGGCCATGCATAAACCTGTATTATATAATTGTGTAATACGATTTTTTAGTTGACAGGATGTCACTGGAATACCCAGGGACGTGTATCTAATATACGTCCTTGGAATACCTAACTGAATGTGTCGCTCTGACACGACATCTATCAATAATTCTGACATACCTATTATCAATTCGGGAGGAAGCCAAAATAAATATATAATAAGATAACGTAAATAAAATTTAAAAAGAAAAAAAAACCTATAAATTTTTCACCGAACATACCAGATAGAGTCACACATTTTACTGTAAAGCTAAGTGTCTTTATAAGTGACCGTTCCGAATTGATCTCGTATCAATTTGATATAATTTAAAGATTAGTTAAAAAAATCCACTTTTAATAAAAAAAATTGAGATGTCCGATATTTCGATATTTACATATCTTTAACCTGGGAATATTATACTATATCAACATATTATGTCCCAGCTAAAACCTCTTCCTAACATTGCTCCTTGTCAATAGCCGGTAAATATTATAATTAAAATTTTTTATTTTATATCGTATATCTTTATTAATTGAAAAATTATCTTGTCTAAATACGGAAACTGTTGTTTATACAAATCAATGCACTTTATATAAAAGAGGCATACTAATGAATCTTCTGTAAATCAGTGATTGTTACGAGAACACTGCATTTGTCTTTCTTATAATTGAAACTGTTCTTCCTCATCAAATCTATATTTTTTTTATTCAACGAGATCTTATCATATAAGGATTTGATAACTTTAGCTATCAGAACCGCTAGGTTAATTTGTTATTAAAAAGGATAATTACCATCGAATCTCCCTCGAAACAATATTGTTCAAAATGGTCTTCACACACCAACTTGTGCTTGCTATAGATGCAACTATTTGCTGTTAGTTTAAAGTTGTACAACCATGTCTGATACAATTCTTTCTTTTTTTGTGTGATTGGGAAAACTATGTAGACTTTTGTCATAAGCGTGTCTGACAGAACAACCGTACGCGTGACAAGACATTTTGACACTGAATAACCGTCTACGGTAATCCCCAATTGATGATGGGAGTTTTTAACGCACGGTCGGTAAATCCCCGATTCTTTTTGTTCTTTGTGGTTTATAGATATCACGTGACTTTTTAGATCGAACATGCCGACAAGATGGCGATATGTCGAGAACTGATAGTGAATTTCAAAAATCGATTTTGATCTCTTTACATAGAGAATAAAAGTTTTTTATTTATGAACATGTGGTTTTTTATGCTTAAAGAACAAAACATCAATTTTTCATTTTTTTGCGGAGTTTCCCTTTAATTTCTCTCTTATTATGAGTAATAGGATAACTATATTTGGTATGTGCGTACCTTGGAAGGTCCTCATGCCTGTCAGACAGTTTTCACTTGACCTCGACCTCATTTCATGGATCAGAGAACAAGGTTAAGTTTTCGTGGTCAAGTCCATATCTCAGATACTATAAGCAATAGGTCTACTATATTTGGTGTATGGAATGATTGCTAGGTGTACATGTCCTACTGGCATGTGTCATTTGACCTTGACCTCATTTTCATGGTTCAGTGATTAAAGTTAAGTTTTTGTCCAGCTTGCAACTTCTGTCGCAGAAAGCTCGACATAGGGATAGTAATCCGGCGGCGGTGGCGAGGTTAACTAACTTCTTAAAAGCTTTATATTTTAGAAGATGGAAGAGCTAGATGCCTTATGTTATGAAGTTTCCTTCAGTCATATGTCCATTGTCCTTGAACTCATTTTCATGGTTCGGTGACTACTTGAAAAAAAAGTTTAAGATTTTTTGTAATGTTAATTTCTCTCTTATCATGCTTGTTATGAGTAATAGGATAACTATATTTAGTATGTGCGTACCTTGGAAGGTCCTCATGCCTGTCAGACAGTTTTCATCTTACCTCAACCTTATTTAATGGATCAGTGAACAAGGTTAAGTTTTCGTGGTCAAGTCCATTTATCAGATACTATAAGAAATAGGTCTTCTATATTTGGTGTATGGAATGATTGTAAGGTGTACATTGTACATGTCGAACTGGCAGGTTGTCATCTGACCTTGACCTCATTTTCATGGTTCAGTGGTTAAAGTTAAGTTTTTGTGTTTTGGTCTGTTTTTCTAATACTGTATGCAATAGGTCAACTATATTTGGTGTGTGGAAATATTTTACGATGTACATGTCAGTCTGGCAGGTTTTATTTGACCTTGTCCTCATTTTCAGGGTTCATTGATCAATGTTAAGTTTTTGTGTTTTGGTCTGTTTTTCTTAATCTATAAGCAATAGGTCAACTATATTTGGTGTATGGAATGATTGTAAGCTGTATAGGTCTGTCAGACAGGTACAAAAAATGTATCATCTGACCGTGACCTCATATTCATGGTTCATTGGTCAATGATAAGTTTTCATGGTTAAGTTTGTTTCTTAGATACTATGAGCAATAGGTCAACTATATTTGGTGTATGGAATGATTGTAAGGTGTATAGGTCTGTCTGGCAGGTATCATCTGACCTTGACCTCATTTTCATCGTTCATTGGTCAATGTTAAGTTTTTCATAGTTAAGTTTGTTTCTTAGATACTATTAGCAATAGGTCAATTATATTTAATGCAAAGATTGATTGTAAGGTGTACATATAAAAAAGAAGATGTGGTATGATTGCCAATGAGACAACTCTACACAAGAGACCAAATGACACAGAGATCAACTATAGGTCACCATACGGCCTTCAACAATGAGCAAAGCCCATACTGCATAGTCAGTTATAAAAGGCCCTAAAATGACAAATGTAAAACAATTCAAAAGAGAAAACTAACGACCTAATTTATGTACAAAATAATGAACGAAAAACAAATATGTAACACAGCAACAATCGACAACCACTGAATTACAGGCTCCTGCCTGTCTGGCATGGTTCATCTGACCTTGACCTCGTTTTCATGGTTCATTGGTCAATGTTAAGTTTTCCTGGTTAAGTTTATGTGATACTTGTAGTAAAGCTTTATATTGAGGACTATCAACATAAAATCAATGGTCAGTAAAGCAGGCGAGACATTTCAGTGTGTGCACTCTTGTTGTGTTTTGGTCCGTTTTTGTCTCGCTTGATGGATTAAAAAAGCGAGACACAGGTATGCTGTTTCTGGGGTCAGCGACGACGATGGCGGCGGCGGTGGCGTCAACAATGTATAAGTTTGTGATTAGGTCTAGTTTGTGGTGAACCACAAGTTGTAGGTCAATCATATTTGGTATACAGTTGTATTAGTATTGGCACATCTCATTTCCATGGAGATTATTTGGCCCTGCCCCCTCAGTCATGGTCTTTTGACTTTGAAACTTTTGCTTATTTTACATGTATTAGTTTGTGATTAGGTCAGTTTATTGGGAACCATTAGAGGTAGGTCAATGATATTTGGTATACAGTTGTATTAGCATTGGCACATCTCATTTCCATGGATATTATTTGGCCCTGCCCCCTCAGTTATGGTCTATTGACTTTGAAACTTTTGCCTAGTTTACATGTATTAGTTTGTGATTAGGTCAGTTTATGAGGAACCATTAGTGGTAGGTCAATGATATTTGGTATGCAGTTGTATAAGCATTAGCATATCTCATTTCCATGGAGATTATTTGGCTCAGCCCCTTAGTCATGGTCTATTGACTTTGAAAATTTTGCTTAGTTAACATGTACATGTATTAGTTTGTGTTTAGGTCAGTTCAAGGAGAACCATTAGTGGTAGGCCAATGTTAATTGGTATTCAGTTGTTTAAGCATTAGCACATCTTATTTCAATGGAGAATATTTGGCCCCATCCCCTCAGTCATGGCCTATTGGCTTTGAAACTTTTGCTTAGTTTACATGTATTAATTTGTGATAAGATCAGTTTAAGATGAACTGCTAATGTTAAGTCAATGATATTTGGTATGCAAATTAATTGGCATTTGTAAGTATCGTTTCCATGGAGATTATATAGCTCCACCCCCTCTTCATGGTTCATTGACTTTGAAACTTTTACATAGTTTACAAGTTAATGTTTGTGTTTAGCATGTTTAGGTTTGTTTAAAGGGAACAACTTATAATAAGTCAATAATATTTGGTATGCAGTTGTATTAGCATTGGCGCATCTCATTTACATGGAGATGGTTTAACCATGTACCTCAGTCATGGTTCATTGACTTTGAATATTAGCCTAACTTGTTAAGTTAATTTCAACATTTGCATAATAGAAATAACAAAAAAGCGAGACATATCTCTGTGATAACAGTTTATTCTAATACTGTATGCAATAGCTATAGGCCAACTATATTTGGTGTATGAAAATATTTTACGATGTACATGTCAGTCTGGCATGTTTTATTTGACCTTGACCTCATATTTACGGTTCATTGCTCAATGTTAAGTTTTTGTTTTTTGGTCTGTTTTTCTAATACTAATAAGCAATAGGTCAACTATATTTGGTGTATGGAATGATTGTAAGGTGTATACAATGTATGTCTGTCTGGCAATTATCATCTGACCATGACCTCATTTTCATGGTTCATTGGTCAATCTTTGTTTCTTAGATACTGTATGCAATAGGTCAACTATATTTATAGCATGTAATGATTGTAAGGTGTACATAAAATTGAGAATGGAAATGGGGAATGTGTCAAAGAGACAACAATACATAGTCTGTCTGGCAGGGTTCATCTGACTTTGACCACATTTTCATGGTTCATTGATCAATGTTAAGTTTTCCTGACAGTTTGTTTCTTAGATACTATGTGCAATCTAAGGTCAACTATATTTAAAGCATATTTGGTGTATGGAATGATTGTAAGGTGTACATGTATTTCCAGTTTGGTTTATCTGACCTTGACCTCATTTTCTTGGATCATGTTAAATTTATGTGATAGCTGTAGTAAAGCTTTATATTTAGGACTAAAATCAATGGTCAGTAAAGAAGGCAAGACATTTCAGCGTGTGCACTCTTGTTAGTTTAATTTGTGTTTTAAAAAAGTGGATCATAATCTATCAAAGCTTCAAAATGTTTGCTATCTAAACTTTTTCCTTCCGTAGCTTTGCTTTTGCAAGACTTGACACAAACAGGAAGTTGTATAAGTGACTGTTTTTTCCAGATTGGACTAAATAGCGATAAGGTGTATTGAGACAACAAATGCAACTGTCTTTGTAGAAAAATGAAGGACTAAAGAAAGAATCAATATTTATCTCCACCCACAATATGATGCAGTGGTTACCTGTGAAACAGGACGAAGTCTGTATTATTTTTGTTATACCTATTGGTAGTCAGATTTATACAAATTTGTATGAAAGTTTATACTTTACAATATGACAGCCTCCATGATCAGCGTGAATGCGCAAGTTCAACTGTTATGAAAAAATTAGTTAACTTTTTTGGATTCACTAGTACATGTAAATTGGTTTTTATATTGATTTTTTTTTCATTTTTGTTCCACATTCTTACTTAAGTTTCGCTCATCCAAATTTTATGAAACACATACACAATGCTAAGAACCAAAACTTGCAGACAGAGTTTGAAATTGGGCAGTAAGTCACTTTGTTCTAGAGTAATGCCCCTTTATAAATTTCTCAATTTCCGCACTCTAACTTAAGTTTATCTCAATCAAATTTTATGATACTCAAACAAAATGCAAAGAACCACAACACACAGATAGAGTTCGTATTTGGGCTGTAAGTCATTAAATAACCATTTTAAGTTATGCTCTTTTAACTTGGAAAATTGCTACCTATGGACCCCACAAAAAGTTGTTGCTAGGGTTCTTAACGTGCAGAGAGTATGGCACTCTCTTTTCACAAGGCATCAGATTTTACGTCCCCATTCTGACTGGACGTTGCTATGTATTTGTACATCCTGCACAACTAACATGACGAAACGGACGCCCCACTTTGGCTAGGTTTTTACTGGCAATCAGAAGATATCTAAGTAACCATATTTCTATATCCCAGTCACCCTTGGGGCTTGAAGAAAATCAGCTGGTTGAAAAAATCTAGTAAAATTTAAATATTTAAAAATGGGGAAATGGTCCTACCTCTTAATAACATGATTTGAATATCCAATTTTTACAAATACAAATAAATCATATGCATGTAAGCTAACAAAAATTTCAAAACCATAAAGATATATTGTGATGGAAATAGTAGAGAAATAGGTTATCTAAAAATGATCCATAATTTTATATACAAATCTGAAGTCAAGTTAGCCTAGCTATGATCTGGTATCAGAAATTATTAAAAGCCCCATACATAATTAGAATTGATTTGTAGTTGAACTAATCTGAAACTACTATTATTGTGTAATAGTGGTCTCAGAACTTACAATAGTAATGTATTTCACTTGATTTAATCTTCAAGATGGACACTTTGCCCCTGGAGTTGGACACAAATCACATGTTGATACATGTACCTGTCCATGAGTTTGACATTTAGCACCAAAACAGTCGAAGCCGCATTGAAAAAAAAGAGTTTTGAAACAGAAAATGAAACTATCTTGATTTATAAGTACTTATCAGCAAAATTACATGCATAGCTTTTCCTTAAATGTAATGCCAATGTAATTCCAATACTAGAACATTGCATATACATTTTGTAAATTTGTTTGGTATAATGAAAGGAAGCTGATTTAAAAATGTTGGACTTAGAGGGTACAAATAGACAAGTTAATATACACATCAACATCAATGTGACAGTAATCCAAAAAAAACAATAAGCTACCAAAGGCATCGAGACTAGATGTCAACATATAGTCTTCATATGATGAAGACATAATCTTTCGATCAGTTTAATTAAGGTTTGGAGCTGGCATATCAGTAACTGCTAGAAGTCCTTGTTAATTTATGTTGATCATTGTCATTTTGCTTAGTTTCTTCTGTTACCTATTCTAACATCGGACTCAGACTTATTTTAAACTGAGTTTTACTGTGTGTATTGCTGTGTGTTTGTTTATTCATCATTGGCTGGAGGTATAGGGGGAGGGTTGAGATCTCACAAGACATGTTTAACCCCGCTGCATGTATATGCCTGTCCCAAGTCAGGACCTCTAGCCTTTGTTAGTCTTGTGTGTTTTTATGCCCCCGCGATAAAATCCAGCCACAAAGTGTCTATGGCATATTAATTTACCCCTGTCCGTCTGTCCGTTCGTCCGTTTATCCGTCCTTCCATCCGTCCCAATTAGGATACATTGTTTGTCCGGCTATCTCCTCCTACAGTTTTGGAGGTACAATTTTAATATTTTTTAGGATGTTCATACACATAATGAAGGTGTGCATGGCCACAGGATTTTGATTTTTTTCAAATATTCTGAAAATGACAGGTAGTTGGACTTAGTCATTTTTTTGGTACTAGTTGCATAAAGAGATCATGGTTTGTCCAGCTATCTCCTCCTACAGTTTTGGAGATACAGCTTTAATATTTTGTAGGATGTTCAAACACATAATGGGGGTGTGCATGGCCACAGGATTTTGATTTTTTTTTTCAAATATTCTGAAAATGACAGGTAGTTGGACTTAGTAATTTTTTTGGTCAGGCGGGGGCATCATTTGTGTCTTACAGACAGCGTAACAATTTCAAGTTGTATGCCAACATCACTGTTTGTCAAATCTAAAATATGTGGAAATATACTCATGCATAAGCAGAAAAAAAGGGGGGGGGGGGCATTATCCATATCTTGTTTAAAATTGGTTTATTTGTATGTTTCAGAGTTTATTGTGGCATCCATTTCCCTAAACTAGTATATATTATTGTTTAGGGGCCAGTTGAAGCCCGCCTAGGGGTGCAGGATTTTCTCATTGAATTAATTAAAAAGAAAAAAAAATATTTGTTTGAACCCTCGTAAAAACATCAAATGATGCATCTTTATGGCTAACAGTGATCACCTAAAGATTTATTTTATTAAAATTACAGTAGTGAGACTTTTCCCTTCCAAAAGTTTTTTCTCTTAAGTAATTATTGTGATTTTTGGATTTACCATGTCCCCTGATGTAAGTTGTTTAAGTCCCAGTTTTATATGTTATGGACAAAAGTAATTTTCATAGCAAAAACTACATAAAAGGACTTTGATGCATTTTTAGTGAATTGGTCCTGTGTATGCTTTAATTAAAGCTGGAAATAATGTTTTATCCTATAATAATTCCACAATGGTTTCACCAAATGACCTGAAATTAGTTAGAAATACATGTATTAAACAATATATACAATGTATAACCTCATTTTTATTCTTCTTCCTGCAAAGCCTTAGGGCACTATTGGTGTGTACTCCATCAGCCAATATGTCAGTTAGGTACGTTTTCCACATTTTATATCTTGTCTACAATGAAAGTTGCAAAATGTGAGACATAGGGATGCTAAACCAGTAGGGACAATGGTGTAAAGCTTTTTGTATTAAGCTTTTTATATTTCAGAAGGTAGAGGACCAGAATACTTCTTACCTTGTATACCTTATGTTGTGAAGTTTCCGTCTGTCATTGGTCCAGAGACTGCTTAAAAAACTGTATAAATCAAAATTTACAAAAGACTACCAATTTTGTGTAATCAACTGCAGTAACCCAGATCTTTGAAACTTCACAGAATGATTGAACATTTATTGGAGTTGTGCACCTGCTATTATGAAATTGTTTGAATAAATTTTTCTAATTTTTTCAGGCTTGGGACTTACTAATATTCAGCGAAAAATTTCAAAAGATTTGAAAAAAGTTTGTTTTTAACCCAAAACTTTGGAACTTCACAGATAGTTTGCTTTTGAGGATGTGTAACTTTTATTTATGGAGTTGTTTCAAGATTTTTGCCCATTTTGTTATTATATATTTCCATATATTATTTGAATGTTCAGTATAGACCATTCTCCTTTGTTTAAGAAAAAATCTGCACAATCCAGCCATTTGAGTCTTGGATCCATTTTTGGCACATGTATATGGATTGGTTGCAAAGACTTTATGTCCATTTTGTATATGTAACATGGTCTTGACCTCAATTTCAAGCTGTCAACAGTATTTGGTATGTGAATTGAATGGGATGAGTATATGTTCATCTTAAATATGTAATACCTGACCTTATTTTCATGCTCCAGTGGTCAGATGAAATATTCACTATGAGGTGTGTTCTCCCTTACTATACATGATGGTCAACACATTTTAGTATGAGGATTGTTTATGGGGAGTATATGATAGTCTGACATATGCCAAATTCATGACCCCATGAGTCAATAATATTGGTATATGAATCAGTTGGCCCGAGAACACAGTTATTTCATAGTGCATTTCTTTTAGACAATGAATTCTATTAAAAAAATCGCACCTGCTCTATCTCAAAAAGATTTTTACAGTGTAGTGTACTACTATTGGGACAAATAATATCAAAATTATAGAAAAGTCTACCAGCTCTAACTCAAAATATTGACAATTGTATATTAGGGGGTCTAAAATTCAGTTTGACAGCTTCAGACATACTAATTTTTGACCTTTTTTAACTGGACCAAATCACTACTTAACATAAAGATTCAGCACACAAATTTTTTCAACATGTGATTTTATCCCCTTACTTAATATTTCATGCATAATATATAAAGAAATAAACTTGGAAAGTGTATGAACAAAATTTGCAAGTTATACACTGTCCACACTAGGGACTATGTTTGTAGACAACGAAAATCAAAGGACGATAACTGTGTCCTCGGACCAGTTATAAGGAGTGGATGTCCATCTTTAGATATGTAATATGGCCTTCACCTAAATTTTTTGCGTTGTATAATGCTATCATGTCGTCGTCTGCATCGTCTGTGTCGTCCGAAGACGCATTTAGTTTCCGAACAATAACTTTAGTTTAAGTGAATGGATCTCTATGAAATTTAAACATAAGGTTCAATACCACAAAAGGAAGGTTGGGATTGATTTTTAGGGTTATTGCACCAACAGTTAAGGAATTAGGGGCCAAACATAAGCATTTTTGTAACTTCCAGACAATAACTTGTGTGTTAGTGTATGAATCTCTCTGACATTGTACCACAAGGTTCCATATCACAAAGGGAATGCTGGGATTGATTTTGGTGGTAATTGCCTCAAAATTTTAGGAATTAGGGGCCAAAAAAGGGGCAAAAAACAAGCATTTTTCTAGTTTCATGACAATAACTTGTGTGTAAGTGTATGGATCTTTCTGAAATTGTACTACAAGGTTCCATATCACAAAGGAAAAGCTGGGTTTGAGTTTGGGGGTAATTGCCCTAAAAGTTTAGGAATTTGGGGCCAAAAGGGGGCCAAAAAACAAGCATTTTTACAGTTTCCAGACAATAACTTGTGTTCAAGTGTATGGATCTCTCTGAAATTTTACTGCAAGGTACCATACCATATAGGGAAGGCTGGGATTGAGTTTGGTGATGATGAATCGTAAGGGGGTTCAAAAAATGGGGGGGGGGATTTTTCTTTTCCTTTTTTTCCTTTTTTTTTTCTTCAAAATTTTCCATTTTAAGTTGGTTATTTTTTATTTATATATAAAAGCAAAATATAAAAGCAAATAATAATGATATGGTTTGATTTCTTCAAAATTGAAATATTGGGGTTCTTTGATATGCTGAATCTAACCGTGTATTTAGATTCTTAATTTTTGGTCCCGTTTTCAAATTGGTCTACATTAAGGTCCAAAGGGTCCCAAATTAAACTTAGTTTGATTTTAACAAAAATTGAATTCTTGGGGTTCTTTGATATGCTGAATCTAACCGTGTATGTATTTAGATTTTGGATATTGGACCATAATAGGTAAATTAAAATTTGTTAAGTTCTTAGACCACATTCATTCTGTGTCAGAAACCTATGCTGTGTCAAATATTTAATCACAATCCAAATTCAGAGCTGTATCAAGCTTGAATGTTGTGTCCATACTTGCCCCAACTGTTCAGGGTTCGACCTCTGCGGTCGTATTAAGCTGTGCCCAGCGGACCATTTTATTATGTTTAAGTGGTCAGGTTAAGTTTTCATGATGAGATCTATTAATTTGTAACTTTACATGATACATCATCAATATATGTTAGTCAGGAGTAAATTTTAATCTGACCCATGTCATGTTTTAGTGGTTTTGGTTGAATTTTCAGGTTTACCCGGTATATAAAAATAAGGAGTTGTATGATTGCCAATGAGACAATTATCCACCAGAGTTCAAATTAAGTAGAGTAAGCAATAATAGGCCACCGTACGACCTTCAACAATGAGAAAAACCCATACTGTATATACGGATATTTAAGGCCAAGACATAAAAATTTGTAAAAATTCAAACAAGAAATCTAATGGCCTAGTTTATAACAAAACAATTTTAGAAAAACAATTATGACAGACATGCACCAATGACAACTACTGAACTACAGGCTCCTGACTTGGGACAGACACATAAAGAATGTGGTATGGTTAAACATGTTTGTGAGCTCTCAACCTTCCCCCTAATCTGGGACAGTAGTGTACCGTTCTAGAGTTATGCTCCTTTTTAATTCGGAAAATTGCAAAGCTTGAGCAGGGGCATTTGTTCCTCAGACATATTCTTCTTTTATTTTATTAGGTCTGTACCAGGGAAAGATATGAAAGATAGACTGAAAATGTTTTGTATGTTATGGTATAAGTTTATGAATGAGCATATTTATCTGACAAGCTACCCTAAATTTGGTCTTGACATCAGTTTCAAAGTACATTGCTTTTTGAAATGATTAAAATATTGCTGCTGGCAAGTCATCTTAGTGTGTCCACACTTTTCATATTTTAGTGTAACATTGCAATGATTTCATATGATGTCATGAAATTTGATAAAATTACAACAAAAGATACCGCCTTCTCGATTTTGATGATTTTATGATTTGTTATTCTTAAATTTCATGTTTTTGCCTGATTGTTACAAATTTAAAACTGTCTCAAATAATACATATTTTAAAACATGTAACAGGTCAGTGACCAAGATGTTTAAGAACTGTGAATTACAATAGATTTCTCAAAAACTATTTGATTTATGTAGTTTTATGACAAATAAAGACATAAAGTCATTCAATAAAATTTAATTGATATACCCTATGGTTGTTAAAAATTTGGACTAAAGCATGAAACATTGTTCAAGAATTAAATGTTTTAAAAATTTTAACATAGTATAAATTTATATTAAAGAAAGGAATACCACTAAAATTCATCATACACTCATAATTATGTAAAAGGACCTGAATACAAATAAAATTAAGTAACTGAGATATGAACTTTAGGATATGGTAACACAAATTTTAGTCATCTGTAAAATGTAGATTCTAGTGACAAAATATAATTAATTATGATATACATGTATCATTATACAGGCCCATAGCCTGAGGAGGGGAGGGGGGCTTATTTGGGTCAAGATGCTTAGACTTTTTAATAGTCAAACTTCAGTCTGAATATTTCAACTTGGATTAAAAAAGTTCGGAAAAATTACTTTAGTTCTTTGAGTAAGAAGTCTAGGTCTTGATGACTCAAATGTTATGATCTAACTTGTTGACTATCAGATGATTGCAATAGTGAAACACCACTGGTAGGATACCTTAGTTTTCAAAGGAACATAATGAAATACTGAAAATAACAAAACTGGACAGATTAATAGACAAGGGTAAATCTTAATACCCATATCTACTATCGTGGCATGGTATGAAAATTTTCCAAAGATGCATAAAATAAGTAATACTTTCCCTATAATATACTGTTTAAAAAGTTATAACTGAATATGTCAGAGAAATGCCAAGTAATTCTTCAGTAGCTTATTAGATGACAAAAATTAATTTTAAAAAATATTCAAGTTACTTAGGTTTTAAAATTGTTTTTCTTAATTTCTTAATTTAAACTACCATTATGTTTTTGTCATGTATAAAGGGGCATAATATCTAAGATATTTACC
Source organism: Mytilus californianus (assembly GCF_021869535.1). Lineage (NCBI taxonomy): Eukaryota > Metazoa > Mollusca > Bivalvia > Mytilida > Mytilidae > Mytilus > Mytilus californianus. The sequence goes on along the minus strand of NW_026262581.1, from coordinate 94,195,817 downwards.
TTTATTCTAGAGTTATTAACAATGATTAGTTTATAAAGTTTAACAGTATAATATTATAGAATGTTATTGTCCCCTGCGTAACCCATTGCGGGGGATAATGGAAATACCGGGCGTCTAGATCTCTATTTTGGAAAATGTTTAAATAATCTTATAAAGATTGACAAGAATAAAGCAAGAACCCCATTTTCCCCAAATATATTACCTTCCAGTATTCCTCTTTCAAAACTTGCAAGATACTACCCTGAAATATTTTACTCAAAATATTTTTTTTATACAATTAGATTACATTTTGGAGTGTTACTGTATTTTTTTCAGGCATCTTTATCACAAGTGGTCAAGTCTATAGACAGGGCACTTCAAGCAATACATTATGCTGCATCAAGCACAGGCAGTCTAACACATGAACAAAGAGATAATCTTAGGTTAGTTATGAAACTTGTTTATCTGTGTATACAATTTACATGTACTTTACTTTACAAGATTGAAAAACACTACATATTATAATTTGAAAATATTTGTAGGATTGATTTTAGTTATTTAAATATTATTATTATTGATATAAGTGAATTTTAATAAGCAGATGGATTAAGTTCATGTTTACAGTTCTGATCATAATACTTATTTGTCCAATTAATATAACTGGCGGCTTTATTGTTCACGTTTACTATATATATATATACATATAAGCTTGTATTAATTTTTATTTTATTTTTGTTTATAAATTAATTTGATTAATTGAATAGTTAGAGTGATCTATAGATTGACTCTCAAGAGAGAAGTGGTTTGGTGATGCCGTATTGACAGAAGACTTCTGACCTATTTTTCTGATTAACTCATTTGAAGGATGTTTAATAATTTCAATCATAGTTAACAAGGATCTTCATAAGGATGTCTAGAACTGTATTTATTGTGCAGGCTTATCAATCATGTCAGTGTTCTCCCCAGTATCTTCAAATAACACCATGGGATTTTAAAAAGCGCTGTTTCTGTAAAAATTAGCACCACACTTATAAATAATATGTTCTATTCAGAAAGAACCATGTTAGTCTAACAGTGACAGATATAAAGCACCACTATGGTATCATGGTTCTAGAATTTATAAGACCCATGGGAAACCCTGCATTTCTTTTTACAAAATGTATTATTGAAAGTGTTAGCTTTTGAATAAATAAATTAAGTGTAGAATAAGAAAAATCTAAAGTAGCATTGATTTACTCATTTAAATTAAGAAGAAGTTGGAAAAGCTCTGGACAGGCACAACTATTTACAGAATCTGCATAATTGACATTCCCCTAACATGAGCATTTGGGTGTTCTAAGTCATGAACCTCACCAGTGGTTGTTTAAGAAACAATTCATGGGGGCTTGAATTTATACTGATTTTACCACGGTTTGTACTTAAAGCTAAATATTATACCATGAGTGATAGCGAGGGGTAAAATATCGGCATAAATTGCAAACCCGTGGTAAAATCAGTATAAATTGAAGCCCCCTTGAATTATTTCTATTTTAATAGGATAAATACGGCAATTCTTTTGGATTGAAGTGCCGTTCCTGTAAATAAACACACTATTATATTGACATAAAAGGACAGAGCAACTGAACTAGTGACATGCTTAAACTAAAAAAAATGGCTTATAACACATTTTATCATCATTTTTTTATGTTTCCTTGTTTTGATGACTTTCAATTTCACAATCGTTCATTTTCCCAGATAATGCTTATATTCTTACATCATCGTTCAATGACCTTGGGTAGCTCATTCATAAAAAAGCATATGATGTGGGAGTATGATAGGAACAGCCTAAACAATATATTCATATTTTACCATAGGTGTGTACTCAGATGGATATCCTTTTGTTCTATGATGTTCTTAATTGCAACATATGATTTTTCAATGATAACCATAACTGAATTTCAGAGTTGCTAGTAACTGTAGTCCTAAAGTTTCTCATTCCAGTTCTTAAATTTAATAATTTCAGTTTTTTCTCACCTTCGACAAAGTCTGTTATCTGTTCTGTTAAAATTGGCAATGTTGTTAACTGTTTTATATGAAAATAAGATTCCTGTTATCTATTACTTGACACTTAAAGTGTTCACTGTTTTTGACATAATTTATCTCTATTAACTGTTATTTACAAGAATTTTCAAGATTCACTTTCTTTACGATGCTCCCTCAAAGGAGTAACACAAACAGCATATATGTAACTGTCTTTGGAGATCTCAATCTGATTAAAATCTGATGCTGTGGTATGCTACACTCTGTTAGGGTGGAGAGAATCGTAGCGAAAACTAAAAGCTGATTTTAATGAGATTGTGGAGATCTTTAATAAAATTGAGAATGGAAACGGGGAATGTGTCAAAGAGACAACAACCCGACCAAAGAGCAGAAAACAGCCCAAGGCCACCAATGGGTCTTCAACACAGCGAGAAAATCCCACACCTGGAGGCAGGCTTCAGCTAGCCCCTAAATTAAAATGTGTTCTAGTTCAGAGAAAATGGACGTCACACTAAACTCCTAAACATATAGATGAACCAAAATTAAAAAAAACATACAAGACTAACAAAGGCCAGAGGTTCCTGACTTGTGACAGGCGCAAAAATGCGGTGGGGTTAAACATGTTTTGTGAGATCTCAACCCTCCTGCTATACCTCTAGCCAATGTAGAATAAACAAACACATATAGCAATACGCACAGTAAAACTCAGTTAAAAGGAAATCCAAGTCCGATATCAGAATAGGTAACAGAAGATACTAAGCAAAATGACAATGATAACAGAAATTAACAAAGGACTACTAGCAGTTACTGACATGCCAGCTCCAGACCTCAATTAAACTGTTTGAAAGATTATGTCTTCATCATATGAAAATCAAGCACAATCCCTCCCGTTAGGGGTTTAGTATCATACCATCATAAAATATATGAGAAGAACATAACCCGTATCATACCAACAACTGGTTGTCGAACCTGCGACTTTTGTCGCAAAAGTGAGACATAGCGATCCTACATTCTGTCGGTGTTGTCGTCGTCATTGGCAGCATCCACAAATATTCACTCTGTGGTTAAAGTTTTTGAAATTTTAATAACTTTCTTAAACTATCCTAGATTTGTACCAAACTTGGACAGAAGCTTGTTTATGATCATAAGATAGTATCCAGAAGTAAATTTTGTAAAAAAAAACGTATTTTACTCATAAATGGACTTAGTTTTTCTGCCAGTTAACATTACATTCACTCTGTGGTTAATGTTTTTCAAATTTTAATAACTTTCTTAAACTATCCTAGATTTGTACCAAACTTGGACAGAAGCTTGTTTATGATCATAAGATAGTATCCAGAAGAAAATTTTGTAAAAAAAAAATCCTGTTTATCCGTATTTTACTCATATATGGACTTAGTTTTTCTGCCAGTTAACATAACATTCACTCTGTGGTTAAAGTATTTCAAATTTTAATAACTTTCTTAAACTATCCTGGATTTGTATGACACTTGGACAGAAGCTTGTTTATGATCAAAAGCTAGTATCTAGAAGGAAATTTTGTAAAAATTTATTTCCTGTTTTTCCGTATATTACTTATAAATGGACTTAGTTTTATTCCAGTTAACATTACGTACAGTCTGCAGTTAAAGTTTTTAAAACATTTATTAGATTCATAAACCTTCTTGGATTTTTACCAAACTTGAACAGAACTTCTTACAATCAAAAGGTAGTATCTAGAGGAAAATTTTTAATAATATTTTCCCCATTTTTGTTGAGCCTGCGACTGACAGCAAAAGTAGGCGAGACACTGGGTTCCGCGGAACCCTTACGATTTTTTTTAGAATAAATGTGTTTATTTCTGATGCAAAGACCCTATGAGTGAATCAATATTAATTTTAAAAAATGCCATCTTTAATGACCTGACAACAGTATTGTAACTATATCTTTTCTGAATAAGTCTGTTTAAAGGTTTGGTTAGCTTTTGAGCTGAATGACAACATTTTTGTGCTTTGTATAGAATATTACCATAAAAGATTGGATGTGAAATACCTGAACCTATAAGATGTCTACATGTTGATTTATATTTACGAATAATGTCCTTGTACCGATGATCAAATTTAGTAAATGTTTTGACAAGTTTATGATATAAACAGATATCGAAAACCCTGGTATAATTATTTTTCTATAATACAGCGATTTCTTTCATTAAAATCAAATATGTTGTTACATACACGAGTGATTCGAACAAGTGGAGATATATAAACACCATAAGATGGTGACAAGGGAATGTCACCATCTAAAAATGGATGACCAACAATAGGAAATGAAAAATTATCTCTTTGATCGTAAATTTTGGTATTAAGCTTTGGTATCAAGATTCAGGAAAGGGCAGTTTTCATTGTAAGTATTAGCTTTATTTAAAGTCAGTTCAGCAGGATAAATCTCTTTAGTGTACATACTGAAGTCATCATTATTGAGAGCCAATAAATCATCCAAATATCTAAAAGTGTAATTAAATTTTTGTATCAGATGATTTTTTCGATGGGTCTTTGCTGATTTTAGTCATAAATTAATTGTAACTCATAACAATACAGAAACAGGTCCATAATAAGTGGTGCACAGTTAGTCCCCATTGGAATTCCAATAACTTGACGATATACAGAATCTCCATATCGCACAAAAATGTTATCAAGTAAAAATTTAAGTTTATTTCTGTCCCCTATTTAATTTATCCCCACGTTAACAGGAATGGCCACTTTTGACCAGGGGAGATGTTCTGATCCAGCTCAGCTCCCAGCTCAATCCCAAGATAAAAACAATGACAATGAGATTAAGATAAAAGAGTGTTTTTTTGACCAGGGGAGATGTTCTGATCCAGCTCAGCTCCCAGCTCAATCCCAAGATAAAAACAATGACAATGAGATTAAGATAATAGAGTGTTTTTTTGACCAGGGGAGATGTTCTGATCCAGCTTAGCTCCTAGCTCAATCCCAAGATAAAAACAATGACAATGAGATTAAGATAAAAGAGTGTTTTTTTAAATTGACCCAGAGCACCTGAATGGAGTAGTGAAAAATATATACATTACTTTTGTATAAGTCGTATAAGACTGCAATAATATAAGTCACCTTTGTAGATATTCGTAGTCTTATATCTCAGGTAATCAAAGTGACAATCAAAGCACAAAGATGACAAATATAAGTCAAATGTATAAAAATACCTTGAGGTGTATCAATACAAGGCAAACAATAAAGATTTTAAAAATAAATAACATTAAAATCAAAAACAACCTAACCCATTCTTTCCATTGGCCAATGGCTTCAGCTTCGTGTGGGTCTAGGCAAAAAAGCATGCATTGACATGGTAGTTGCACCTGTCTGGGAAACATTATTCATGGTTATCACAATCTTAACTCCATACTCACTTAGACAATTAATATTCAAAAAATTGAAACATTTCAGGGAAATTCATGGACAATGGGCAAAACCGAGACAACAAGCAGACAGCATATTTATAGGACAAACGGTGTACACAATACACTAAAAGTACATACAACACATGAACACAAACCTGATTAAAACTGGAGTAAACTTAGGTGCTTTGAAGGGTGAGCATTTCCTGCATTTTTGCAAGACACCCACTGTTTCTTTTGAAAATTCCTCAAATTCAGAACAATCAACCTTCACATTGTTCGATTTTTCAATATGGTTGTTAAGTGTTATTGAAGTTTTTACATCACTGTTATCTGTTATTTAGTTAAAGTTGGTGTTAACGGAGGACCCCCTATTGCCCCCCTTTGTCAACAATGTATAAGTTTATGATAAAGTCAGTTTAAGGGGACCCACTAGTGATAGGTCAATGTTATTATACCCCACGCAATGAGTTGCAGAGGGTATAATGTTTTTGACCCGTCCATTCGTCTGTCCGTCTGTCTGTCCGTCCGTCCGTCAGTCCGTCAGTCCTGTTTCTTGTCATCGCAACTCCTCTCAAACCACACAACAGAATTTAATGAAACCTTTTTAGATAACAAGGACATACTATTTAGTTGTGCATATCGACAGGAAATTACGATTCAATTTTTTTTCTAGGAGTTACGCCCCTTTGAACTTATTTACTTTAATGTACTACTGCAACAGTTTGTCATCTCAACTCCTCTGAAACCACACAACAAAATTTCATAAAACTTTGTAGATAATAAGGAAATACTACGTAGATGTGCATATCGACAGGAAATTACGATTCAATTTTTTTTCCAGGAGTTACGCCCCTTTGAACTTATTTGCCCAATATACTACTGCAACCTTTTGTCATCGCAACTCCTCTCAAACCACACAATAGAATTTCATGAAACCTTTTCAGATAATAAGAACATACTACGTAGATGTGCATATCGACAGAAAATTACGATTCAATTTTTTTTCTAGGAGTTACGCCCCTTTGAACTTATTTGCTTCAATATACCTCTGCAACAGTTTGTCATCGCAACTCCTCTGAAACCACACAACAGAATTTCATGAAACTCTGTAGATAATAAGGACATACTAGGTAGATGTGCATATCGACAGGAAATTATGATTCAATTTTTTTTCTAGGATTTACACCCCTTTGAACTTATTTACTTTAATGTACTACTGCAACAGTTTGTCATCTCAACTCCTCTGAAACCACACAACAAAATTTCATGAAACTTTGTAGATAATAAGGCCATACTACGTAGATGTGCATATCGACAGGAAATTACGATTCAATTTTTTTTCCAGGAGTTACGTCCCTTTGAACTTATTTGCCCAATATACTACTGCAACCTTTTGTCATCGCAACTCCTCTCAAACCACAAAATAGAATTTCATGATACCTTTTCAGATAATAAGGACATACTACATAGATGTGCATATCGACATTACGATTCAATTTTTTTTCTAGGAGTTACGCCCCTTTGAACTTATTTGCTTCAATATACCTCTGCAACAGTTTGTCATCGCAACTCCTCTGAACCCACACAACAGAATTTCATGAAACTTTGTAGATAATAAGGACATACTATGTAGATGTGCATATCGACAGGAAATTTTGATTCAATTTTTTTTTCTTATACAATTTTTTTTTCTTACAGTTATTTTATTTCTCCAGTGACAATGTGGGGACGTGGGGTATGTGAGCGCGCTCACTAAGGTTCTTTAATTTGATATGCAGTTGTGTAAGCATTCTCATGGAGATTATTTGGCCTTGCCCTGTCGGTCATGGTCTATTGACTTTGAAACTTCTGCATAATTAATATGTTAAAGTTTGTGATTAGGTCAGTTTAAGATGAACCACTTATGATCAGTCAATGGTGTTTTGTATGCAGTTGTATTGCCAATGGCATTTCTCTTTCCACACAGGTTATTTGACCTTGCACCTTCAGTCATAGTTCATTGACTGAATGTTTTTCATAGTTTACCATTTAAGTATTGCCATTTAAATTCCAACTTTTGCATTATACTATCAAAATATATAAAGGTGAGACATATCTCAGTGTCGACAGTTTATTTGTATATGGCATGAAACTGTAAAAGGTATAATAAATATCATCCTTCCCTAATTTCTAAGACTCGTAACAAAAAAGTTGATATTTTTTCTGACAGTGACTTAATGTTGCATATATTCATTAGCCCTGTAAAATGATGATAGATGAATGTAAGAATTAGTATCTTGGGACATATTCCAATTTCCATTATTTCATATTTGTGCTTTCATTCTAGTTCAAGCATAATTTAAAATGGTTCTTTTAATGGTTTACAGGAATTTAACAATCCCCTAATTTAAAAAAATAAAATAAAATCCAAACTGAATAGATCAACATCAAATCTACAATAACATACTAGCATCAAAAGGGAAATATTTACATAAAGTATGATAGATGAATCTAGACATTGTGAAGTTGGATATTCTGTATTGCCACTATTGGTGTATTAATCTCAGTACTAGAACGGACAAATTGTAAGCTTAGTTACCAGGTGCATTGTATTGTAGGTCTCTAACCCAGCACAGAGAACATGTATTAAAAAGTGCAAAGACAGAATCCAGAGAACATGTATTAAAAAGTGCAAAGACAGAATCCAGAGAACGTGTATTGAAAAGTGTAAAGACAGAATCCAAAGAAAAAAAAGTACAACAGTCAATCTCAGGTACGTTACCCTATAACCTTTGATCCTTACTTCGGTCATTTGTAATTTTATTTCTTATAATACATTGTGTTTTCCTTCACTTCAGTTCTATTTAGAACACAAATGTATCATTTTTTAAAAGTACGGTAATGAGTTTTCCTGAAATTTGGAGCAAGCTTCTTGTGAGCCAGCTATGATATGTGATGTGTTTTCACATTCATTACTCAAACTTCTTGCTTACCGACTACTTATATATTCTTACACATAATTGCCATGTATGAAATTTTTGTCGCATTTTTCTAAGGAACTTTGAATCAGAGCTTCCTAAAATTTGGTATCAAGCTTCAAGTGAGCATGTTATAACCTATTGATGTGTTTTCACATCCATTGCTTATCAACTTTCTGTTTACCAAATACTAATAGCAGGGTATCATTAGTGATCACTTGTAAAAATTAAATTTAAAAAAAAAGGAAGTGTATTTAGTTCAGGTGTGAGAATGTTTCAAGGATTACTTCAAGTATATTTCAGTGGATTTCTGGTTTATAATATCTGATTGAAGTTTTTACAATACTTCAATCTGTGATGGTTTGGCAAAGGAATGAAATTTTGAAACTGTCTTTGAAGCATTGTAGTTCTCTGTAGAATTGTTGATTGATTGGTCATTTTTTACTGTCTGTTAATTCGTATGTATTGCGATGGTATGGCAATTTCATGGTGTTCAATTTTTTAAAACATTTGAACACCGGTTTTTAAACTTATTTCCTTTAAAATAGGCTGATTTCGATTGTTCGGCATTCTTCTTTGGCTGCAATTTGTCATCATATCCACATTTGACATGTCCTAACTAAGTAGTGTCTGGCCATGATCGTTCATGGAATTTCGCAGAATTCTATGTTCAATTTTAAAACAGAGAAATTGACATAGTGTTTGCACATATGTTATCATACACATGATACATGTGAATTTACATTGCATCAGCCATAAATGTGTACATCTCTGAGTCTGTGCTAAGTATAGATATATCGAGAATTTTATTATCCTACATGAACAGTATTAGTCAAATAAGAATGAGACTTATTTCCTTATTTCTATATTTACCCATAAGTTATGTATTGTAACAAACTAAAAAGTAATTTTGTTGAAATTTTTTTGGCATTTGAATAAAAGGAGATGTGAGAAGTAAGGGGAAAGTAAACTTTATATGTTGCACAAAAATTGCAATACAGATACAGTTTCCTGTTGATATCCTTAGAAACATTGATTTTAAGAAAGTACCAGTTTCTGCCACTTACTTCAAAGTGTTGAAAATTTATGTTTTTTGTCTTTAGTTTATTGACTTACATGAAACAAACAGGTTCATTTAGAGTTCACATTTGATTACATATACATTTGATATCATGATAGGTATAGACTGTGCGTGTCAATCAAGGTGCCTATAAATGAATAGAACAATTAACTATTATTTAGATTATTGATTTTAATATAAAAAAAAAAATCACATTTTTAATAAAATTTGTAACCTTATAGTTTTAACACATATTTGTGGAAAATAAAATTTCTGACATTGATTTTTTTCTTAACTGATTTTTCATTATAAATAAACCTTGTAATTTATAAACACTGAAAACAATAAATTTAAAACTAGTTTTTAAAGATCATGTCAGATAAGGGCAATTATTTAACTTGAATTTTTCACTAGATTTGAACTTTACTTTGAAGATTTACCATAAGAAATCATGACTTGACAATGATTTTAACAGCTGCTATTAAGTGTTTTCAATATTAATATAAAATTTGGTTGATTTTCAAATGCTTTTAAACTCACCATGAACCTTGTTCAGGGGGTCATTGGGTATATAAAAATCACTCTATCATGTCTGCTTGAATTATTTGGAAGTGATACACCTTAAGGATGTTTTCTTCTGATGTTTCAGTCTCGTTGAAATCTCGTTCTGGAATTATTTCCAAAACATGTGATACAAGTGGAAAATATCAATGAATTTAAAAAATGTTATAATATTTGACCTAAACTCTGTGAAAAAAATGTGTACTAACAATAAGTAGTTTTTGAGTAATAAAATTTTTTAATTAATCCCAGTTGATAAATTCAAATTAGCCACTGTTACTAAACAAGGGGCAATCAGAAACCATAACTGTAGAAACATTGATTGATTGTTAGTTGCTTAATGACCAATGTCAAATATTTCATGCATGCTCAGGATGATATAGAATCACGAACCTCACCAAAAATGGGGTTGAGCTCATTTCCTGCTGTGTAAGGGTTTTCATGTTACTACTTAAAAAATTTAAATCTGATAAGTCACTTTTGGTAAACGATGAAAAATAAATACTATATATATAGGGAAAGAAAATTCCATAAAATATATGTAAGCAAAAACTCATATAAAATCAATATCTATTATATTTGAATATTTTTTTATGTGAAATAGTCTTGATATGAATCTAATGAAATTGCAACCTGTTCAATAGAGCAGCCACCATATGAAGGTCCTTTTGGGTCACAGTGCAATTTTTACATGTTCGCTAGATTAATGGTTGCTGTTGATTCGTGTATGCTAGAATTAAAATTAAGTTTGTTTCATACCTCGAGTGAACTGTTACATATTGCTCTAGCATACCCCAAAGAACCTTTTTGAGCTGCTCTAGTATGCAAACAAACTGTTACCTGTTTGCTCTAGGGAATAGTAAAGAAGTATCACACATTCCTTTAGGGTATGCAAATGAACTGTTGTGCATTGATCTAGCATACACAAACCAACAGGAATTGGTAGCTCTAGCGAACCTGTAAAAAATTGCATTGTGACCTAAATTGTCCTTTATACCACTAGGGATTAAAGGTAACCATGTTTATATATGAAAGAAAATCCATAAGAATTTTCATTTATCTTCTCTTTATATATAACTGGGCAAATTTTCACAAAACTTTGCCACAAGCATTCTTTGGGTGATTAATAGCATGAAAATTACATAGATTTTGTCTGCTATGAATAGAACAGAGGGTAAAAATGCATATTCAAAATTATAAAAATTTTCCCCACTATGAATACAACATGAAGCATGTAGGTGACAAATGTAAATGATTGTAATTGAATCTGTAGAATTGCAATTTGAATAAATGAAAGTTTACGAGACAATCTAAAAGAAATTTTCTTTCAGAATAAAATAGCAAGACCCTGACATCCAACTAAGATGGCTGCCATTGCTACAAAAAGGAAATTATGTGAAAAGCTCATTGAGAAAATCAATAGCTGATCCAGTTAGAATAATTTTTGTTAAATGATTAAATTATTAAAAATTGAGCCAATGACCCAGCAACTTGTCCAATATGGCCACCATCATGGATTTCATATCTATAAAGTATAAATAATGCAGTGGTTTCAATAATATTTTCCTATGTAACTACTGTTCCAATATGGATCAAACTTGAACACAATCAAATTTACTGTGTTTAATGTTAAAATTACTACTGACAATTGAGAACATGTTTTTCAATTCTATAAATAGCCACTACCTCTACTAATAACAGAAAATTTTATCATATTTTTGTCTCGCCTTGATAGAGTAAAAAAGCGAGACATAGGTATGCTGTTTCCGGCGGCGGCGGCAACAATGTATTAGTTTGTGATAATGTCTAGTTTATGGTGAACCACTAGTGGTAGGTCAATGATATTAGGTATGCAGTTGTATTAGCATTGGCACATCTCATATCCATGGAGATTATTTGGCCCTGCTCCCTCAGTCAAGGTCTATTGACTTTAACACTTTTGCTTAGTTTACATGTATTAGTTTGTGATTAGGTCAGTTTATGGGGAACCATTAGTGGTAGGCCAATGTTAATTGGTATCCAGTTTTATAAGCATTAGCACATCTCATTTCCATGAAGAATATTTGGCCCCACCTCCTCAGTCATGGTCTATTGACTTTGAAACTTTTGCTTAGTTTACATTTGTATTAGTTTGTGATTAGATCAGTTTAAGATGAACCGCTTATGTTAAGTCAATGATATTTGGTTTGCAAATTTATTGGCATTTGCAAGTCTTGTTTCCATGGAGACTATAGAGCCCCACCCTCTCATCATGGTTCATTGACTTTGAAACTTTTACATAGTTTACAAGCTATTGTTTGTGTTTAGGTTTGTTTAAAGGGAATGACTTATGATCAATGGTATTTGGTATGCAGTTTTATTAGCACTGGCACATCTCATTTACATGGATATTGTTTAGCCATGTACCTTCAGTCAAGGTTCATTGACTTTGAATATTTGCATAACTTACATGTTAACGTATTGCTATTTTAATTTCAACATTCGCATTATCAAAATTACAAACAGTTTATTATATAAAAAATATGAAAATTCATGTGATGATCTGATTGCAACAAAACTTCAGATAACTGTAGGATTCGCTATAAAAACTTTTGACAATTCCCATGACATCTATAGATCATGGCTGCTTATAATTGCTATAGCTTCTTCACCGTAGGTAATTTATATCCAGGTCATTGAATCAGGCTCATGCAAGCTTTTAGTTCTAGCAAACTGGTTGACATTAGGTAAATGTTTTCATATATACTTTGGTTTTCATAAATTTAGTGAAAGGTAATATCACCAGACTTAACTAGAAAGCTTTGAGGGCTTTGTTTAATTTCTACCAAGTCTCGTTATTTTTACATTAACTAAAAAAAAAAAATAGCTCTGCAAAAGATTTTTTTCCTCTATTTGTTATCCATTTTCAATGAAACTTTCTTTTTGAGAATTTTTAGGCATGGATCAGCAAGAGAGTAAATTTTAAGAGCTTGATAACAATAGTTTCAAATACTGGTAACTTTGTTTTGTATAAAGCGCGCAAATGCATTATTGAAACTTTGCACACAGTTTGACTTCTACAAAGCCTTAAGATAGAATTGACATAAAATGCTTCTACCTTTCCATCACAAGGTTAAATAGAATTACAGATTATCTAATGTGACTTTTCGTTGATTGACATGTGTTTTGTTCATGACCATTGCCCTTTAATTTGTATGCCAAAATTACTACCTTTAATTTATGACCTGTTTTGTAAGAAAGAAGTAAAAGTATTATGAAACTTCAATTCAAATTGATTATCATACCAATAATTTAAATCTTATTTACATTATTTTAATCTGAACAAAAATTTCCAAATTAAACTTTTAAAAGATTTCATATGTTGTTTGTTATTAATCAAATGTCCATTTTGACGTTGGTCTTGTAAATAATTAATCATATTTGTACTTTTATTTTCCGAGTACTTTTTGTTACAGTTTAAAGATAATAATTGATTAAACTCTAAAGTCAGTAATGATTTGATTCACCATTTACCGAACATTTGAGTTAAAGTTCAGACCTTTTCCATTGGAGCTATACAGCTGTTCAAATATCTTAACAGTAATATGATGTAACCATTTTTTTCGAGCCTTCGACTTTTGTCGAAAAAGCGAGACATAGCGATCCTACATTCCGTTGGCGTCCTCGTCGTCAACAAATATTCACTCTGTGGTTAAAGTTTTTGAAATTTTAATAACTTTCTTAAACTATCCTGGATTTCTACCAAACTTAGACAGAAGCTTGTTTATGATCATAAGATATAATTCAAATATAATATTCAAAAGTAAATTTTGTAAAAAAAAAATTCCACTTAGACAGAAGCTTGTTTATGATCATAAGATATAATTCAAATATAATATTCAAAAGTAAATTTTGTAAAAAAAAAATTCCATTTTTTCCGTATATTACTTATAAATGGACATAGTTTTTCTGCCAGGAAACATTACATTCACTCTGTGGTTTAAGTTTTTGAAATTTTAATAACTTTCTTAAACTATCCTGGATTTCTACCAAACTTGGACAGAAGCTTGTTTATGATCATAAGATAATATTCAAAAGTAAATTTTGTAAAAAAAAAATTCCATTTTTTCCGTATATTACTTATAAATGGACATAGTTTTTCTGCCAGGAAACATTACATTCACTCTGTGGTTTAAGTTTTTGAAATTTTAATAACTTTCTTAAACTATCCTGGATTTCTACCAAACATGGACAGAAGCTTGTTTATGATCATAAGATAATATTCAAAAGTAAATTTTAAAAAAAAAAAATCCATTTTTTCCGTATATTACTTATAAATGGACATAGTTTTTCTGCCAGGAAACATTACATTCACTCTGTGGTTTAAGTTTTTGAAATTTTAATAACTTTCTTAAACTATCCTGGATTTCTACCAAACTTGGACAGAAGCTTGTTTATGATCATAAGATAATATTCAGAAGTAAATTTTGTAAAAAAAAAAATTCCATTTTTTCCGTATATTACTTATAAATGGACATAGTTTTTCTGCCAGGAAACATTACATTCACTCTGTGGTTTAAGTTTTTGAAATTTTAATAACTTTCTTCAACTATCCTGGATTTCTACCAAACTTGGAAAGAAGCTTGTTTATGATCATAAGATAGTATCAGAAGTAAATTTTGTAAAAGAAAAATTCCATTTTTTCCGTATTTTACTTATAAATGGACTTAGTTTTTCTGCCAGTTAACATTACATTCACTCTGTGGTTAAAGTTTTTAAAATTTTAACAACTTTCTTAAACTATCCTGGATTTGTACCAAACTTGGACAGAAGCTTGTTTATGATTAAAAGCTAGTATTTAGAAGGAAATTTTGTTAAAATTTTGTTCCATTTTTTCCGTATTTTACTTATAAATGGACTTAATATTTAGTGTACATACTGAAGTCATCATTTTTGTCGAGCCTTCGACTTTAGTCGAAAAAGCGAGACATAGCGATCCTACATTCCGTTGGCGTCGTCGTCGTCGGTGGCGTCCACAAATATTCACTCTGTGGTTAAAGTTTTTGAAATTTTAATAACTTTCTTAAACTATTCTGGATTTCTACCAAAGTTTATGATCCAGAAGTAAATTTGGAAAAAAAATAAATCCATTTTTTCCTTATTTTATTTTTAAATGGACTTAGATTTTCTGCCAGGAAACAACACATTCACTCTGTGGTTAAAGTTTTTAAGATTTTAATAACTTTCTTATACTATTTTGGATTTCTACCAAACTTGGACAGAAGCTTGTTTATGATCAAAAGCTAGTATCTAGAAGGAAATTTTGTAAAAAAATAAATCCATTTTTTCTGTATTTTACTTTTAAATGGACTTGGATTTTCTGCCAGGAAACAACACATTCACTCTGTGGTTAAAGTTTTTAAAATTTTAATAACTTTCTTATACTATTTTGGATTTGTACCAAACTTGGACAGAAGCTTGTTTATGATCAAATGCTAGTATCTAGAAGGAAATTTTGTTTTCTTCCAGTTAACATTACATTCAGTCTGCAGTTAAAGTTTTTAAACATTTATTAGATTCATAAACTATCCTGGATTTTTACCAAACTTGGACAGAAGTTTCTTACAATCAAAAGATAGTATCAAGTGGAATATTTTTATTGATTTACTTCCTCATTTTTGTTGAGCCTGCGATTAACAGAAAAAGTAGGCGAGACACTGGGTTCCGCGGAACCCTTACGAATTTTTCTTCCAGTTAACATTACATACAGTCTGCAGTTTAAGTTTTTAAAACATTTAGATTCATAAACTATCCTGGATTTTTACCAAACTTGGACAGAAGCTACTTACAATCAAAAGATAGTATAGAGAGGAATATTTTTATTAATATTTTTCCTCATTTTTGTTGAGCCTGCAATAATAGCAAAAGTAGGCGAGACACTGGGTTCCACAGAACCCTTACAAATTTTTTCTTCTTCTGGACTTTCCATAAAAAAAACAATATTTTATGGGTTAACCCTTTAATGTCAAAACATCTGAACATATTAAAAGCTGTTGGCTGGGAATGACAAATTCCAAAACAAGCTTATAGTAAGGTGATGGCAGGCAGATTGGTGGGTGGGGAAAAGTAGGTACCCAATTTGTGTAATCAACTCCTCAGCTACAGTTTTAAGCACATTTTGCTGAAACTTCACAGAAAAATTGTACACATGTTGAGAATATGCACCTGCTATTATGGAATTGTTTGAGGAATTTTTCTCTATGTTTCCAGACTTGAGAACTAAGTAATTTTACAGCAAAACTAAATGAAAGAAGGTACCTGTTTTGAGTAATCAACTCCTCCTACAGTTTTCAAAATCTTTGAAGCTTCACAGCAAGATAGCACTCATGTTGAAGTTGTGCACCTTCTATTATGGAATTGTATAATTTTCCAATTTTTCCAGACTTGGGAACTTTGTAATTTCTAGGAAACTTTACAAAAGATGGTACCTGTTTTGTGTAATCAAGTTCTACTACAGTTTTCAACCCACATCCATTTAACTACACAAAAAGATTAGACACATGTTGAAGTTCTGCACCTGCTATTATGGAATTGTGTCAGGAAGTTTTTCCTTTTTTCCCAGGCTAAGTCATTTTTCACCAAAAATTACAAAAGATAGTACTAATTTTAGGAAAAGTCAATTCCTCCTACAGTTTTCCATCCAGTTCTTCTAAACTTTACAGAATTATTGCACATTCATTGCCCTGCTATTATGGAATTTTTTGAATATTTTTTCTCTATTTTCCAGACTTAGGAAATTTGTGATTTTTCAGCCTAAAATTTCAAAAGATGGTAACAATTTTTGTTTTTAACCCACATCTTTTGAACTTTATATATAGTTTGTTACTGAGGTTATGCACCTTTCATTATGGAGTTGTTTGATGATTTTTAAATTTAATATTTCCATATATATTTAAATGTTCAGTATACCATTCTTCATTGTTTAAGATACAATCTGCACAACTCAGCCATTTGAGTCTATGATCCATTTTATAAAATCTAAGTAACATAAATGCTTAAAAACTGAAAAGTAAATTGAAGATATACTGACACATAAGCACTATCATGACTCAATAAGGGAAATTTAAATGGATATTCATCCGGTCACTATTTCAGTACTTTTTACATCAAAAGCATTTAGATAGGCATTTTAATTACTATTCATTATAAAAATAAAAAGATGTGGTAAGATTGTCAATGAGACAAATATTTACCAGAGACCAAATGATTTAGATGTAAGCAACTATAGGTCGGTGTCCAACCTTCAACAATGAGCAAAATCCTTACGCTACAGTGAGCCACGAAAAGTCTTGACAAAACAAAACGTAATACAATTCAAATGAGAAAATCAACAGCCTGAGTTATACTCAAAACAATAAGAGAAATACAAATACGATAGACAGTAACCAACAACAATATAGAAATAAGAAGATGTGGTAAGATTGCCAATGTGTCAACTCACGACCAGAGACAAAATGAAGTAGAAGTAAGCAACTATAGGTCACTGTATGGACCCAATGAAATTCCAGTCTCCTGACTTGGGAAAGGTACATACACAATGTTGCAGGGTGAAACATGTTTTGTGAGCTTTCAACCCTGGCCTAACCTTAGACAGTGGTGTAACAGCATAAAAAAAAAATAACTATAAAAATCAGTTGAATAAGGCTTGACTCATCAAATCAACACTAAAGCACAAAAAAAAAAAAATGAGTAACAAAAACTTTAAAGACACATTTTTGCATTTGAATTCAACATTGATTGTGCTAAATGCTGGAAACTATAATTATTTTCAGCCATATATTATAAGGATCATTGTTGTTGAGGACTTGCATATAACAGGAAATTTATGTATAACTCAGTAATATATGAATAAAGGGAGATGTTGGATATTTGTCAAATTAGAAAAAAAACTACACAAAAGAAAAACTGAAAGACATCTAGATGTTAATATACATGTGCAATAGACTGATTCCTGTATAGTATGCCAAGCTCTAAATTGACTCATGTCTAAAATAAAAGTTGTGAAATTTTTTACAAAGGATAATGAAGGGTCTACATTTTTTTTGCCTGCTTTTCTTATTCTTTATCATTTTTGCCCTTGATTCTGCATTCACTTTTTACCCATTATTCTCTATTCTATAAACCCCATCCAGACCCTCAAAATGGCAGAATTGTTAAACAAGAATTTAGAAATCTTATACTTAAAAAAAACCACATATTTATGTTTTATCTGTTAGTGGATGACCATTTGATATTCTGGGTGAGAGGCAGCAGGAATTTTTCTGAAGTAATATTTATTTTCACCTCTTGCTTAATTTTTGTTTTGTTTTCACTATTGTTTACATTTTTTTCTGCATTTTGTTTTTTTTTATTAATTTTCTTTGGCACCCTCACCCCACCCCAGAATATCAAAATATCAAATGGATGTCTCCTTATATTACTTTAGTTTCTTTTATTTGAAAATGCACTAGTTATAACTTTAAGCACTGAGGTCTAGTTAAACAATTTCATTTTGTTCCTACCATGATGATAGTATATAGTTGTACACATGCTTTATTATTTTATCTTTAGTCTTTCACATTTTTAGAACCAACAAGAAGAACTTCCTCCAAACGATCAGCACCACCACCACCAGCACGTAGCTCACAGCTTTCCTCTACAGATATATCATCCTCATCATCGTCCACTGTGTCCTCATCATCTTCTCCTTCCATACAGACAGAACTTGAGAGTTCACGTTCTTCAAGCTCTTCATTACTTTCAGAGGAATCGAAGCAAAATGAGACAAAACCTAACATTACATCTGGTACCGACTCATCTCCTATACAGGGAACAAGAAATAGAAATCATTTGGAAGATCCAGATACAGAAAGTCATCAATTTAGTGATGTAGATGTTAATGCTGTAGAACCTGAACGGAAGGGGGAACCTATTCATTTTGTTGAGCACCAGTTTGAGGATGTCAACTCACCGACCGGTAACTCGTATATTGTAATATCTAGAGAAGATAGTGAAATGTCAGTGCAGAGAACTCTTCCTGCCATACAATTACCAACCAGTCCATCAAAAAATGTACAACATAGTCCGAGTAGATTTTTAAAGTCACCATCAGTGATAAACTTTGAGAGTTTATCTGTACCTGGTGAAATGGCTTCAGACATGGTTGAACAGCTCAGAGAACATACAGGACTGAGTTACCCTAAATCTTGCCTAGCTGTAGAGATTGTCCTTGGTCAGGTGGCAGCTAGACTTCCGCAGATGGCATCAGTCATGGATAAAATACTCATGACCTTCTCAGAGGTAACACCTTACTATTTATTTGACAGACTTACCAACACTTTCGGCATTTTCTTGGATTAAAAACAAGAATGAGTGAAGATGGAGCCCTGAAAAGGGATAAGGTTTAAAAGGACAAAGTGATGTATATCTAGAGAAAATAGATATCATAGATTAGAAGGAAATTATTCTTTCAAACACTATTCTTCAATAAAGTTGATTAGCTGATTTTTATCTATGAAATATAAACAATTTTTAAAAACAGTTGAAACAGTATGAATAAAAGGAGATGTAGCTGATATATGTAACAAAGGGGGCAGCTGGTACTTGTCTTTGCTCCTTAATTTTATTTGTAAAATCATTAGAAAAACATTTAAGTCTTGAAGACACCAATGACAGGAACTAGTTGTTGCAGTTCATGAATGTACAACACAATCAAGTTTTATCATTTAATTCCAAGCCAAATTACTAGTATAACATACAAAGGACAATGTCCATACAAAATGACTCCTACTGTAATAGTTCTATATGTTCTCTCTCTGTTCTATGTTTGTACTGATTCTGATTTCACAAAGTTTACAACCAATATTTATAGTGAATATTGAAAATAGACAATACTCAATTAACATGACAATACTCTTATTGAAATGAGATTTCATAACCTTTAGCCATAAGTGACAGTTTTCAGTGATATAAAAGATAATGTTAACTGCTCATATAAACTCATTCTTACATTTTCCCCTTTACATTATTTTTCACACCTTTAGAATGAAATAAGAATTAAAATCTTTCATATTAATTTCAGTAACTTCACAAATACATAAGTAACATCAAATGTCACTAATTAACAAATAATTTGTCTGTACATGTAAACTTCCAAATTTGTAAAACTTACTTTTGTAAAAAATCAAATTTCTAAATAAAATGGTAACATAAAAATATAAGTTTAAAATTATCCTTGTGACATATACACGGGTAGTAATGTCCTCATATCGAGGAGCGTTTAGTACAGTGATTTTTTCATAGTTTGGTTAAGCTGGTCATGGTTTAGTTAGGTTACTTCCCAGAACGATTGCCTCAGTTCCTTTAAAAGGGGCAAATAAAAAGCAAGTAAGATGTTTGAATCTATATTGTAAGTCAAACGATCTACATTGAAATGGTTGTTTTTAAGAAATTAACACAGGATAACCAAAATATCGAAATTGATATGGTTTGGTTAAGCGATTGACATGGTTGAGTTAAGTGTCTAGAAATTTGTCATGGTTTTGATCAAATTTGTCATGGTTAAGATCAAAATTAATACATATTTGTTTCACCTTAATATTGATGGTTTGTTTGAAGGCGCTTGTGAAAAAACAAAGTTACACAATTTACCAATTGAATTAAGATGAAAAAAACACTTTTTAACCAAATTTGGTTGGTGTAATCGGCAAACTGTACATTATACATTTTTACTTTTCGTGTTTCTTAAGATAGAATTTATATAGCACTACTCTTTTTAACTGGCATTCAATCAAATAAATTATTAAAACACGAAACGCTGCTTCTGTTTCGCCTAGAATGTTTTCTCATTTTGTCAATGATGGACTCTGCCTGGGATATCCTGAGCAATGTCACTAGTCAAATGGTTAAAGATGTCTACCTAAAATAGCAACTTGTCAAAAAATAATTTTTGTTTTACATTGTATTCTAGCAAACTATACATCTGTTGTTTTTGTTTTGAACCAGATTATGTCTATGATGAATAAAAGGGGATGGTGGGGTTGTACACCCATGATACAGTAACCTAACTACAAAACTAGCCAAACAATATTGAGAGGACACCATACGGTCTTCAACCCTCCATGGGACAAAATGTTAACATGGACAACAGTTAAAACTTTTTTTTTAATAAACTTAAAATGAAATTTTCATGAAAAATACTTACAAATATCCATATTTAAATATATGAAACATCACAATTTCACAATTGCTTTACATTTTAATTGTCAGAGCCTTTTATAGCTTGGTAAGAGGTATGCGATTTGTTTATTGTTGAAGGCTGTATGGAGACCTATAGTTGCTAACATCTAAGTCATTTGGTCTTGGGTGAATAATTGTCTCATTGGCAATCATACCGCATCTACTTATTATATTTTACTGTGTGCTTTCTTGGGTCCTTTTGTATTCCAAATAAAACCACTTTTAAAGAAAATTGCCATTGAAATGCATTAATATATTATCCTCATGGTTTCTTTATAATACATGAGTGTTCTATAATGATAATATCTTAAATTTAATGTAGAGGACTTATTTTCTCGAGCGATGCATTTTTACGAGTGGAAGATCAATGTAAATATGTGAAACTTAGATCTATTCATATGGGAACAAGACTACATCATCAGAAAATGGCAACTATATATTGCCTCAATATAGGATAGAATGGGTTAAACGCGAAAAAAAAGTAACTGTGAAAATAATTTTTTTAACAGTATATGTATTTCAATAGTTGTATAATGTCTGTTAGTTTTGATCGTTACTCTTCCATTATACACGACAGGAATCACGGAACTGAACCATGTCGATCATGAACTAAACCATGACACTGAATTTACTGTAATCTTAATTTGTGTGCAAATGTAGCTATTTTTCGGAATAATTGATGGCACTTTTGTTTTATTAAGAAATATGTGATGTATCAGTCAGTAAACACATCACTTTTTTTATGCATGAGAAACGAATAAGCAACTTTTAAATTTTGGCATACACAAGCATTATTCTGTGTCAAATTTATGGTACAAATTTTAATGTACTAACATATTAGCTATAAACAGAGATACTTACCAGCTTGAATTTATGTTTAGAAGTTCCTTAGGCTAGCAAAGAAATGTGAATGTTTATATTATGTCATTGTTTGTCATTAAAAACACTTAACACAATCATGTCCAACTTAACCAAACTATGACAAAATCACTGTACTAAACGCTCATTGATATGACGACGTTACTATCTGTGCATATACATAGATGAGACAGCAACCCAATTACAACATAACCAATAGGCGTCTAGAGGGCAGCATGCAATCTTCAATAATTGACAAGTGTCTATACAATATGTCAAGCACTGAATCATCCCTTGTCTATTGAAGTTGTGAAAAAACAGAAACATTTAAATATCTGCCATTGACACCAATTTCTCCTATTACCAAAGACCCCATTAAGATATGACTTTAGACAACTGCTGACAAGTTTCCTTACTTAAGATAGGCACATGATGCAGGGTTGAACTTTTTTTATTTTTTATTTCACCCCTTCTTCCTTTTCATTTGGACCACAAAACATACATGAATAAACATCAATGAAAATCAGTACAGGAGAAGCAATTAACTCTAAAATGACAAGTTTAATAGATAACACAAAAAAAAACCAAGTACAACCAAGCAAAAATGATAATACAAGTTCAAAGTACTTATTGAACTATAGTGTTATTGAAGCAGTAAAAAGTGTTGATCAGTTAATCCAATCAAACCTCTTAGAAGATTTACTATAGTAATGTATCCATATTATTAAAAATGCTGAAGTTGTTAAACATTTTGGGATTGTCATTTAAATGCATTTCAGGGTGAATCTAAGAATGAAGAATCTTCCTACGATGGTAAAACATTACAGGATCTATTAACTAAGCTAACAGAATGTAAAGATGATGCACAACAACGAAGTTGGAGATTATTTGAAGATCATCAAACTATATCAGGATATCTAGAAGAGCTGTTGTCTATACTGGTATATATACAAAGTTGTACATGTACATACAATTTTTTTAATGATCTTAAATTCCTATACCAGTTTTTGAATAGAGAAATTTTTAACCTGCAGTATTTTAGGACTTTTTGACATAGTCTTTGGGACCTGAATTTTTGAAGTCATCTCAATTTTATTTTATTGATTGTTAAGTATGATGTGAGTTTGCTATATTATTGCTGAAGACCATGTGGTGAGCTTCAACTGTTTTAATCTGTATACATTTTTTGAGATAATTTTTCATATCTGCAGTCACAGGTCACTTGTCATTTTAATTGCGCAATCAGATCGCAAGGTCGTCCACCAAACCACCAAGGTTGCAGATCAGATTTGACCATATTGGACAGTTCTCAAAATCTTTTTTCCCTGGTGGTCCTTGAAGAAAATCTGCTGGTCCTCACTGTTATTTCTATTGCAAAATACGAAAAATGTGTTGGTCCTTTGCAAAATTTTGGTAGTCAAAAACTTTTGGACCACCACTTTTCGAGAACTCTGGTTGGAGCCGCAAGTATATTTCACCATCTAAACTTTGATGGCAGATGGATAAACATTTAGAAGTAGTTTTAAAAACTGTCAATCTGCCTAGAAATTAGAACTTTAAAGATTATAACTCTAGTAAAGAAAAATTAACACATATAGTATTTATTAACAGAAGGAGTTTTTTGAGATCTTTCAACGAGACATCAAACTTTGAAAAAAAACCACCAGTGATAAGGTTTCTGACTGTTTACAAGGGCATTAAGGGCATACGATACAGTTTTGATCCTGTGGTGATTTTTTTAGGAAAATTTGCATACAAGCTATTTTACACTTAGTTAATTCAAATATGTAATAAAAATTATACCTTCATGTGCTAAATTTAGAGATAAATGGGGTCGAAATTTTAGACATTTACTTAAAATTTCGGTTTCTTGGACATTTCTATCCTTTGGACAGACATACTTAACTCTTTTGTTTCAAAAGAAAAAAACATGCAGATTTTTGTAAAAAGATTTGGAATATCTGCGTTATAAAAGTATGCTCTTAATTTGTGTAACACTTCTTTGAAAATAATTCATTTTTATTAAAATTTCATGACCTTTGTAAAAAACAGCATTTTTGCTGCATATTTATCAAATTTTTAAAAAAAATCATCGGTGATTTTTTCATAATAATTGGTTCAAATAATCTTCATACAGTATCAAGTCAAATGTCCTCTTAAAAAGAGGGATCCATGGACTCATTTTCAAGCTAATGATTAAAATCACTCGAAAAATGCATGTTTTACCAATATGTCGCCGTTTGACGTCGCGAAAAATAACACATTACGTTAGCAATGTCATTACCTCCCTTGTAACTGTATTGTATGCCCTTAACATGCATCTCTAGAACTCAATCCTCCCATTTTTAGCTTGCTCAAAGGGAAAACATAGATACAGAGAGGAATGCACACAAAAAATTAGTTTCAATGATATCAGTATTACAGGTAAAGCTGCACAGTTACAAGTAAACAAATAATCAATAATAATGTTTCACAAATGTTTGTAATAACTGAAAACTAGCTTATGTGTATTTGTTCCAAATTGAAAAGAAAGTTCTGATTGATTTATCTTTTTTTCAGGAGAATGCTAAGTCTTCTGTCTGTAGAAAGGTTGTTGCTAAAGATAGATACGAAGCTTTGCATAATCTAGTGGAGTACTACCAAATGGTTTGTATAAAAAGAAACTATAACTTAAAACTTTCACTCAGTTCAGAGTGAACTCAACAATTAAAATTAAAGTGCTACTAAAGAAATAACTAGATGTGGTATGATTGTCAATGCCATAACTACCCAAAAAAACAAAGAAGAAATATGTGAACAATTACAGGTCACTGTACAGCCTTCACAATGATCAAAACCCACACCCTATTGTAAGCTATCAAAAGTGTCAGGATGACAAAATGTGAAAAAAGAAAAAAAGAAAAAAACAATTGCTTGATTTAACAACAAAACAACCCCCACTAAAAAAAACAAAACAATTACATTGGACAGCAACAAAGAACAACTACTTAATTACAGGATCCTGGCATGGGACAGGCATGTAAAGAATTTGGCAGGGTTAAACATGTTTCTGAGCTCTTAAACACTCCCAACTTCTTTTGGACAGTGGTGTAACAAACCAACAAAAGAACAAACTGTAAAAATTAGTTCTTATCAGATTGATACTTAGCACAAAAACAAATAACTAAAAGACTTAAGACACAAAGTACCAATCTAAGAGTACTCACAGTTAGAGAAAGCTAGTTCAAATCTTAATTTCAACTAATAAATAAACCATGTTCTCCAAGACTAAAATGTCAATCAGTACACCAACTTATTTAGTGTAATGATGTCATAAGAAGTCTGATAAAAGCACGACCTTGTGTATTGTCAAACAAAATATAAGTAATGACAGAATGTAAGACCATATGTGTTAATACCTGGATAGCAATAAAATTGAGAATGGAAATGGGGAATGTGTCAAAGAGACAACAACCGGACCAAAGAACAGAAAACAGCCCAAGGCCACCAATGGGTCTTCAACACAGCGAGAAAATCCCGCATCCCGAAGCGGGCTTCAGCTGGCCCCTAAACAAAAATGTGTACTAGTTCAGTGAAAATGGACGTCATACTAAACTCCGAAACATATAAATGAACTAAAACTGAAAAAAACATAGAAGACTATTTAAGTCCAGAGGCTCCAGACTTGGGACAGGCGCAAAAATGTGGCGGGGTTAAACATGTTTTGTGACATTTCAACCCTCCCCCTATACCTCTAGCCAATGTAGAATAAACAAACACACAGCAATACGCACAGTAAAACTCAGTTTAAAAGAAGTCCCAGTCCGATGTCAGAATAGGTAACAGAAGAAACTAAGCAAAATGACAATGATACATAAATTAACAAAGGACTACTAGCAGTTACTGACATGCCAGCTTCAGACCTCAATTAAACTGATTGAAAGATTATGTCTTCATCATATGAAAATCAAGCACAATCCCTCCTGTTACGGGTTTAGTATCATATCATCATAAAATATATGAGAAGAACTTTACCAGTATCATGCCAACAACTGGTTTTAGAATAAATGTGTTTTTTCCGATGCAAAGACCCTATGACTGAATCAATATTAATTCCAAAATATGCCATCTTTAATGACCTGACAACAGTATCATAACTATATCCCTTCTGAATAAGTCTGTTTAAAGGTTTGGTTAGTTTATGAGGTGAATGACGACATTTTTGTGCTTTGTATAGAATATTACCATAAAAGATTGGATTGGAAATACCTGAACGTATAAGATGTCTGCATGTTGATTTATTTTTTACGAATGATGTCCTTGTACCGATGATAAAATTAAGTAAATGTTTCGACTAGTTTGTGATATCGAAAAATCATCTCTTTAATTGTAAATTTTGGTATTAAGCTTCCCGTTAAAGATATAGATATCAAGATCCAGGAAAGGGCAGTGTTCATTGTTAGTATTAGCTTTATTTAAAGTCAGTTCAGCAGGATAAATCTCTTTAGTGTACATACTGAAGTCGTCATTATGGAGATCCAATATATCACCCAAATATCTAAAATTGTTATTAAATTTTTGTATCAGATGTTGTTTCGACGGGTCTCTGCTGATTTTAGTCATAAATTGTAACTCATAACAATACAGAAAATGGTCCACAATAAGTGTGCACAGTTAGTCCCCATTGGAATTCCGATAACTTGACAATATAGGGAATATCCATGGCCAACAAAAATGTTATCTAGTAAAAATATATGTTAAGTTATGTAAAAAAACTTTTAAAGATAAAACTGATATTAGTACAGATAAAGACAACATCTAAAATCTTACTACAATGTTTATGGTAATTGATAGCCCTTAGGAAGGAGTCTATTCAAAGGACTACTATTATATGGATCCTATCTTAGTTTGTGAACTCTATAAAAATCACTGTAAAATTAAGATGTGACAACCTATTTGTAACAAGATTCTACGGGTGCAACCAAACTTCCAAATCAAATCTTTGTATCTATGAAAGAATTTATTAAAGGTTATAAGTGAATTGTGGTAACAAAATCCCTGACTTTATAATTTATTAGTTTTCCATAGATTACATTCATTAAAATTACTACAGACATGGGCAAAGGGAACAAGTTATTGGTCCATGAGTTTTTCTCATTGTTGAAGACCGTACGGTTGCCTATAATTGCTTACATCCACTTCATTTGAACTTGGGTTGATAGTTGTCTCATTGGCAATCATACAACATCTGGCATAAAGTATAATTTACAAATTCTTCAAGATTTTTTTGTTTGAAAATTTCAGGAAACACGGGTTAGTCTGAGAATGACTTTGCTGAAATGTTTTGGTGCCATGTGTGGATTAGAAGCCTCTATTGTTTCTAATCTGTTGTATTCTATACTACCGTTAGAACTGGTCAGTGAAATACAGAATAAGTATGATAGTAAGTGGACTTTTTAGTGATTTATAGCAAAAAACACATTTGTTGACTGTTTTGTATTAACTTATTGTTTATGTTTATTGTAGATTTAACTTCTAATTTACAAGGATGTTCTTTTACAAACATTTCTTATTTTGTGTCAGAAGAAGGAAAAAAGCGAGTACAATCAAGTACGGAATCTGATTTTTATACGACCGCAAAAAAAAATTTTGTGGTCGTATATTGGTATGACGTCGGCGTCGTTGTCGTCGTCCGAAGACACATTAGTTTTCGCACTCTAACTTTAGTTTAAGTGAATGGATTTATATGAAATTTTACCATAAGGTTCAATACCACAAAAGGAAGGTGAGGATTGATTTGGGGGGTATGGTACCAACAGTTAAGGAATTAGGGGCCAAAAAGGGGCCAAAAATAAGCATTTTTGTAACTTCCAGACATAACTTGTGTGTAAGTGTATGGATCTCTCTGACATTGTACCACAAGGTTCAATATCACAAAGGGAATGCTGGGATTGATTTTAGGGGTAATTGCCTCCAAATTGTAGGAATTAGGGGCAAAAAACAAGCATTTTTCTAGTTTCATGACAATAACTTGTGTGTAAGTGTATGGATCTCTCTGACATTGTATCACAAGGTTCCATATCACAAAGGAAATGCTGGGATTGATTTTGGGGGTAATTGCCTCCAAAGTTTAGGAATTAGGGGCCAAAAAAGGGCAAAAAACAAGCATTTTTCTAGTTTCATGACAATAACTTGTGTGTAAGTGTATGGATCTTTATGAAATTGTACTACAAGGTTCCATATCACAAAGGGAAAGCTGGAATTGAGTTTGGGGGTAATTGACCAAAAAGCTTAGGAAGAAGGGGCCAAAAAGGGGCCAAAAATAAGCATTTTTCTAGTTTCCAGACAATAACTTGTGTTCAAGTGTATGGATCTCTCTGAAATTGTACTGCAAGGTACCATACCACAAAGGGAAGGCTGGGATTGATTTTGGGGGTAATTCCCTCAAAATTTTAGGAATAAGGGGCCATAAAAGGGCAAAAAAAAAAGCATTTTTCTAGTTTCAGAACAATAACTTGTGTGTAAGTGTATGGATCTTTATGAAATTGTACTGCAAGGTTCCATATCACAAAGGGAAAGCAGGGTATGAATTTGGGGGTAATTGCCCTAAACGTTTAGGAATTTGGGGCAAAAAAGGGGCCAAAAAACAAGCTTTTTTCTAGTTTCCAGACAATAACTTGTGTTCAAGTGTATGGATCTCTATGAAATTGTACTGCAAGGTACCATACCACAAAGGGAAGGCTGGGATTGAGTTTGGGGGTGATGAATCATAAGGGGGTTCAAAAAATTTGGGGGGGGGGGATTTTTTTTTCCTTTTTTTTCTTTAGAATTTTCCATTTTAAATTGGTTATTTCTGATTTATATATAAAAGCAAATAATAATGATATGGTTTGAAAAGGTAAATTAAAAATTTTTAAGTTTCTAGACCACTTTCATTCTGTGTCAGAAACCTATGCTGTGTCAAATATTTAATTACAATCTAAATTCAGTGCTGTGTCAAGCTTGAATGTTGTGTCCATACTTACTCCCAACTGTTCAGGGTTCGACCTCTGCGGTCGTATCAAGCTGCACCCCAGCAGAGCATTTTATTTATATTGATAGAGAAACTGTATACACTCTTGTTTATATTGATAGAGAAACTGTATACACTCTTGTTTATATTGATAGAGAAACTGTATACACTCTTGTTTATATTGCTTATTTTATATTGATAGAGAAACTGTATACACTCTTGTTTTATATTGATAGAGAAACTGTATACACTCTTGTTTATATTGATAGAGAAACTGTATACACTCTTGTTTATATTGATAGAGAAACTGTATACACTCTTGTTTATATTGATAGAGAAACTGTATACACTCTTGTTTTATATGTCATTCTCTCCTTCCAGGATTTCATTGTCAATATAATACTATATCTACATTTTCATATGATTTTATTAAAACTCCATTACAAAATTGTATAAATTTTCCATTAGTTCATGTAAATTGCACTAAAAATAGTCATGATTAGAAGGGAAACAGAAAATCTTATTTCAAATCTGTATTGACATGTACCATAACTATGCTATGTAACTCTTGCAAAGTGGGCACATACCTATTTATTGCATCATTGAGTTATTAACTATTTTTCTATCTAAGATTTCTTAAAATTTTCTAAATTGCAAAACATACACATAGGTCCAAATGCAGAGGATAGTTACAACTTACAGTACTATTTCATTTGCAAAACAATGATATCTTCGTCCTCAGACTGACTGCCTCAATAGTAAATGAAGTTGAGATACCCCTACAATTATTCTATTAATTGCATATTCCATTAATTTTTCAAATATTATGATTATTTAATGTTCATGCCATGTTATGTAGCTGTTGTGTTATCTATGATCCTGTGAACAGGAGAGCCACTATATATCTACCTTGTGGTGGCTGATTTACATGTTTCTCTTTGTTTCAGATCTACCGTTACTATGTTATGTAGCTATTGTGTTATCTATGATCCTGTCAACAGGATAGCCAATATATATCTACCTTGTGGTGGCTGATTTACATGTTTCTCTCTGTTTCAGATCTACCATTACTATGTTATGTAGCTATTGTGTTATCTATGATCCTGTCAACAGGAGAGCCACTGCCTACTAGTCTGTCTGGTTAGTGTAAGATATAATTATAAAGTTTTTGCTGGAAGTTTTGTAAAGTAAATGACCAAAATAAAGGAGCAGCATCATTTCTTTAATTTAAATACAATTGAATAATAATGAGATGGTGGACTTCCAATATACTAGACCTTGAGGTTGACAGAGGTTAAGAAATATGGCAATCCTTGGACTACTCCCATGGGGCAGTAAAACTCTTGCTAAAGTGGGGCATCTGTATGTCTGTAAATAGGCAGAATGGAGACGTTAAATCTGATGTCTTGTTTAGGAATAGTGCCACACTCTCTGCACTTTAAAGAACCCTTGTAAAATCTCTGATAGATTTGCCCCTGGATGTTAAGCAAGCAACAATCAATCAATCAAATATACTGCATAATTTACCTTAAAGAATGATATTTGTCTTTCTTTCAACATATGTCATACTTAGAAATGCTAATCTCTAGTGGCATAAAATATTTGTATAAAGCTTTATATTTCAGAAGGTACATAAGCTGGATAATTCATATCTTGTAAAGAGATGTGCAGTTATCTGAAGTTGAAGTTTATGTTCGGCATATGTCCATTGTTTTCAACTTTATTTTCATGGTTCAGTGATTGCTTAAAAATATTGTATATTTTTTTGTAATGTGATTTTTTCAGTAATTGTAAAAAATAGGGCAACTCTATTTGGTGTATAAAATCATTGCAAGGTATGCATGTTCATAAGACAAGGTTCACCTGACCTTGACCTCATTTCATGGTCCAGTCATCAATGTTAAGTTCTCATGATTAGGTCATTTTCTCAGATACTAAAGGCATTAGGTCAAATATATTAGGTTTCTATATAGAATGAACATAAGGTGTACATGTCTTTCTTATGGGTTTCATCAAACGTTGACCTTATTTTTATGGTTAATGGTCAACTTCAAGTTTTCATGATAAGATCTGTTTTTCAGATACTATATGTAATTGGTTAGCTAAGTTTGGTGTATAAATGATTGTAAGATGTATATGTCTCTGATTGGTTGGTCAATAATAATTGTCTTGTTGTAGCATCTCTAGCCAGGTCAAACCAAAGGCTTGAAAAATGGTATTTGCTGAGCTCTGAGTCATAATGATAAATCTGGGTAGGAAGACATGTCTTCCTATGGAGTGTAATCTGTGAACTAGCACAACAAAAATCCTGCTCATCGTATTGATCTAGTTGAAAGCAGGGTTTATATTCATATCATATTAAAAAGTTCTCTTCCTGATATGCATGTTCCACAGGGTGCTAACATCAATTCTTCTTAATCATCGTCAACAATGTTAAGTTTTCATAATTAGGTAACTTTCTCAGATTCTATAAGTAATAAATCAACTATTTTCTGTGAATAGAATAGTAACACAGAGAAATGTCCACATGATAGAGGTGTCCTGATTCCTTTACTTTGTTTAAAGATCAGTATACTTTGTATTTTTTATGTTTCTTTTAAATTATAACTGTTAGATGATTTTTCTATGCTTCTCAACAATTACTTTTTAGATCACATTACCAAAAAGTTTATTGGTTTTATGTTTGAGTTGATAGAAAAGCCACCAAGCCCACAGTTTGAGGATGAAGCCTCAGATCAGCTGATTGTTGTACTTCTGGCATTAAATCTTCACTACACAGAACATACAACAAATCCTGTCATGGAAGTACTGGCAGACAAAGGCACTGTTAAAACATTTACAGAAAAATTACTGCTTCTTTTTAACAGGGGAGGTAATTCATATGTTATTTGTATAAAACAAACGAATAAAAAAACTCATGATTTGGAAAAATTGTTGTCTTTGTATAAAAAGCAATTTTCTATGTAAGAAAGCCTATAAAAGATGCTGGCATAAGGTTCTTTTACATGGATAAATTTCCTGCCAAGCACACTTATATGGAACAGTCATGAATTATAAATGTAGCAATCACTATACCAAAATGCCAATTTTCCTGTTTATTTTATGTAAAATTGAAGATTCAATCTTCTTTGGAATGAAGATTAACTAAAAAGTTGTGGGCACTGGATATAAGTCATGTTATTAGATTCAGTGAATTGATAAAATATTAAATAATGAAATATATTGTTTACATAATGATAATCTCAGATGATTTTATTCATACTTCTAATCTTCAACTGGGTAGTAAATCTGTTTACATTATTTGTCATAAACGTCTTGAATGTCCATGTGACACAACTTTAAAGAAACTGGTATTATCAGATCTCACTAATAGGGGATGTAATGAAAAAAGAGACACTCATTACACTCTCTCAAATCAAGAGAGAGCACCCTGAATGAAATTTATATTTTTCTTATTCATTTTTCTAAATTTACTGATAGACTTAGATTTTTGGCTGTCAAATTCAAAATTTTACACTGAAAGCATCACTCATATCTGAAACACAGGGTTCTGAACCCTTTACACATTTCATTGTATAGAAACTTGTTTATGGAAGAAGACAATATGTTGACTTCTAGATGTCTGTTTTTTTGCATTGCTGTTTAATTGATACATACACAAAATCTCTTATAATCATATATGTAAATAGTCTTTTGTTTATTCTTGATTCAGATGGCTACAATAGCACATATTTTGACATGATAAAAAATCTTTTCATCGTCTTTTGTTGAATTTCAGATGATCCCGTGAAGATGTTTGAATTTCAGTCATGTCATCAGAATTCTGTCATGAAGTTTGTGACAGATTTATACAGAGATAAATCTACATCAAGTCTGCTGTATACTAATGATGCCAAAGTATTAGTAGATATGATCATTAGAATGTTGACAGACTTACAGCCTGGTGATGAGGTAAGTCTATATATAAGTGTGACAAGTCTGTTGTATACTAATGATGTCTAAGTATTAGTAGATATGATCATTTAAATGTTGACTGACTTACAGCTTGGTGATCAGGTGTGATGTCTCAGGACATCTGTATGTAAAATATAACTATTTTCTCAAACATAAAAAAGAATATAATGTAATCCATTCAAATGATGCAAGATCGATTATAGTAAACTTTGTAAGTTTCTAAAATGGACTATTTGAGATTTTGATGTCATGTTTGGATGGGTCAAAGGTGTTACTCATGTTCATTCTTCTTTCATTCCCAAATCATACAATTGTCTGGATTTTTCACATGGCCTTTAGATATAAAACCTTCTTTTTATTGAAAAAAGTATAATGTTGGTTAAAAGATAGATTTTGTGTCTGATTAATACTTTCCATTGTGTTACAGCCCTTAGGTTATGGCAGCAATTTTAGTTGTAACTACAAAACAATAATCTCTAGTTGTATTTTGAAAGTTAAGATATATATATTTTTTAATTTTTTTGTAGGTTAGGACAAATAACCTGATATTAGCCAATCTGTTTGTAGAGAATTCTGACTATTTAGAATACAGACATAGAGAATCAGAATTTTGTAGGTGTCTACACAACATTCTACATGAAGAATCTAGTCAAATAGAAGATAAAAATATTGTAGCAGATATTCTTGACCAAATACAGGATTTTACATGATATTATCTATGTCTAGGAAAGAAGAAGTTAATTCTCATTGGACTCACATTAAACCCACCATTATCATTGTTAAAAAGTATTTTTACATTTTGTTGTTCTATTGATCAAATCAAAACACGTTTTATGGTACTTTGTTGTTTGAAAATAGACCTTCTTTAACACAAGCACTATAAACTTTACATACTAATTTTCTAAATGTACTACTAGCCTTGGATTCTGGCTCATTGATTGTCTGTAGTGGCCATCCTGGAATAATTCAAACACATAATAGTATTTTGCCGAATGTTTAAAGTTGTGTTTAAACAAATTGGTGAAAACTTAATTAGTGTTGCCATATTTCAAGAATTGATGTAATCCTTCTAAAAAATGTACAACTTAAAAATGTAAAGTATCATTGTATTCCGACTGGCTCTACTACTGTGCCATGAACCAGGATCCATGGCCAATCCAATAAAAGATAATTTTAAGATGAGTTTTCCTTTCTTTTGACTACTGAAAGAGAAATATTTTTTCCAGCATTATGTTTTGCTTACAATAATTTGTTTATATTGGCTATACAGACTACAAAAGGCTGATGTACTTAAGATAATTTGTAATTTTTCTGCAAACATTCTCCTTAAAACTTATGTTTACTTTTTAATCTTTAGTTGTGTTTGACGCATTTTAATTGTCACGCATATATTCTTCTTACAATTATTCTGATACATTCCAAAATAATTTTTCCCCATATCAACTGCATAATGCTAATTTGTGTTTTTTTGACAAGGAGTGGATAGTTATATTTGCATAGAAAAAAAACCTTTTCAATCCTCTATTTATCATTATAGTTTTTATGTTTCCAAGTTTACTTTCGACTTGGGAAGGATGGATGGTACGCTCAACATTGATATTAATCTGTGTTTTTCTCCTTTTGTTAACATTTTTTCTGCCAATTTATTTAGTTAACTAATTTCAATAACTTTGGCTAGAATAAAAGTGAAATTATTACTACCCAAACTTGGTTAGTTCATTATCTTTTTCACAGTATGTGATTTTAAACTTGATAATGTCGTTTTTGAATGTACAATTTATAATGTCTTAGCCTGTTAGATTATTTTTCCATAGTTATCTTATTGTTTTTGAAAAAATACTCATGACCTTAGTGTTCCAGTTTATGAAAAATAAATGTTTCTTTCTATCAAACTTTGTCTTTGCCAGAACATTTCTTATCTCATGCTGATGTTTACCTATGTCGCCCAATGGCAAAATAAGGTCTTGTAACTGCTCAACTATGTCAGTCTGTCTGTTTGTCCCAAAGACCTTGGGTATGAAATTTTCATGAAAGTTTTCTTGGTTTCTATGAAATAGAATGGTTTAATATGGTTTAATATTTGGTCTACAGCTTGATTATGTTGAGTTGTAGCTAGTAAGCAATATTGACATCTGCCGTGCAGCCACTTCCTGTCTTCTGATAGTTGGAAATTTTCAACACTCATTGTACAAAGAAAATTTTTGTCAAAGATTTCGTGGCTTCGATTAAAGGGAATAATTGATTATGCTTCAGTATACATGCTACTTCAATCAATTAATTGCATGCGATGACACAGATCCAGGCTGTGCATTGGTCTTGTTTTTATCAAAACTACACTATGAATTAATAGTTTTTACTTATTCCCATTCATTTTTGGGTAAAGATTGCATGAAATACAATCAAACCCTATTGTACTGACTTCATATCTAAATCTTCCAAGGTTTATCACTACCTTTGATTGTTCAAACAATATAGTGCAATGAAATGATCATTCTTTAGATCCTATGCAGTCAATGTCATGCAATTTATTAATGATATGTTATACTTAGATATTGAAGTAACAATATGATGTATATTAGAATTACCATACTTGTCAAGAAAACTTTTCTTAATATTGAAAATTTCATATTAAGTAATTCATGGTGTATGAATCGGTTATAAAAATAGATGTACAATCATGAACAAAGGAAGATAACTCCAACTCAAATTTATAAAATTCATAAAATTGCAAAAATTAAGGCAATCTTTATCCTTCAGTGCTCACAAGCACATTGATTTTTTTTTGTTTACACAATTCAGTACTTGGTAAATCTGAAGATAGGAAAAGCTTAGGTCAACGAATTGCATATCTTTTCAATGTATTTTATACATGTATGTAAATAATGACCTGTGCCTAGTCAGAAGCATTTTTTTACATCTGTTGTTTTTAAGAGATTTGGTTTAGATGGCAGATCGTTGGTAGTCTCTGTTGAATATAATAACTTGGAAGGTTTTAGAGCTTGACATGGTATGTCTATATTATTGAAGACCATATAATATGTCTATTATTGAAGTCATTTGAGTACTGGTAAATGCTGGTGATAAATTGTACATTGAAATAATAAGTATAGTTACTGTAAATTCAGAAATTAATGCATGCTTTTATTATTGTGAATCCTTAACTACTTGCCAAAATGTGAAATCAAATTAATGCGAAAGCTAAATTTTTCTCAAGAAACTTCACTACCAAAATTATGAATGTGAGGTTTTATTATTGCGAACCTGATACTGTCACATTTTTGCACTAATAAAAACATCTCAATAATTTCTGAATTTACAGTATTTCTTATCCAGTACTAAACTTCAATGGTTTATGTTTTGATTGTTGGACTAGTTATGGTCTGTTATGGAGGTGTATACATGTATATCCAGAATTGTCAACTCTATACGAAAGGTGTCACTTAAGAGAGATTACCAAAGGATAGATAATTCTGATGTTTACTAAAATTGGGATCAATCTTAATTTGTATCACCATCCTTTGGACTTACTTTATTTCCAGATGATTTTGTGAAAATGTATAATTTATATAGCAGTAAGAGGATTTGCATTTCCTTATAAACGATTAAATTTTTTGTCAGGTTCATACTTTTACAAAAAATCTTTTAAAAACCACAAGTAGTGTTTTCAAATTGTTTTGTTTTAATGTTTATCCTTAGTTGTAATGCCAATTGCAAAAAAAAATCATTTAGAAGATATACTTCTGTACCTGTTTGTATGCAGTGTCCATATTTTATTTTATTATTTCTACAAAGCTCACATTAATTCTTCATATGATACATTCATATGTGGTAACCAGATTTTTATTGTATAATTACATGTACAAGACAAAGTTGAGTCTTTTTTAAGGTTATGTTTTGTTTTTTGTTATATTATACTTATATTATTTTTAACCTTTTAATAATTTGTTGTGATTTAAAGAATACCTTCCTTGTGTAAGTACATCAAATTTGTTTTGGTTTATCAAATCTTCAGAATTTAATACCATTGTATGTTATTGTAGTTTCATTATGGAACTTTTTGTATTTGATTTCTGTTTGCTCTATAAATTTTAATTAATAATAAAGGTTATACCAATGATTTATTGTTTGGTGTTTAACACCACTTTAAGCACTATTGTGCTAGTTTGTAGCAGTCAGTTTTTATTGGTGAAGGAAGCCGGAGAGAACCACCCACCTTCAGTAGGAATATAAAGTTACTTTTTTGTTCCCAGAATTTTAATGAAAATTAAAATCCCTTTAAAGCAGTATATGACAAGAATTGTGATTGAGGTTTAAGGGACTATGCTTACTTCTGACATTTAGAGGGGCATTTTTTTTGTCAAAAGGTCAGAGTTTGTGGAAAGTAGACAAATTTTTTGACAGAATTAGTCAACAGCATAAAGTCAAGGCATTATTTGTGGCATTTTAACTTCTCAATAAAATGTTGGGGAAACTATCTAGTATGTTAAAGTTATCTGTAGTTCAGAACTTTTGATGCTTATAATATGGAATTATAACTGACGTGATATGGAACAGACCTCATATGATGCTTGCAAAATATACCAACATCAAAAGGATGACTATAATGATAATTTGAGAAAAATTATGAGGATTATTTGGGGGCATAATGACCCTCCTCAATTACTTGCCAGAGGTCAATTGTGTTGAGACTGGTAAGAATGTTGTTGAAATTAAAAGGAGTAGGCAAAGAAACCCATATTTGGCCCTCATATTTCGTACAAATTCAAGAATATCATGCATGATATTAAATTTGCCTTTGATGAGTAACCATAGCAAGAAACCATGACCTAATTAGTATATTTTGTTTGTTTTGTATCAATTTTGACTGAGTATATTTTTGGTTGAAAAGTGGAAATATATAAATAGCTATAAGAAAGGTTCTATGGATCAAAAACTGCAGAAAATCAGCATTTTTTTGTCATTTTCATAAAAGTGTGCACATTATGATGTAATTATGGTATCTTTAATAAGCTTTTCTTATTCATTTAAATTTATTTCTTGATTTTAGAAACTAGAGTTTCACTTTAGTATGAGCAAAATTGAAGTGGTTTTCAAACCTCCATTATCATGTGCCATATATGAGCCTTCTCCTTTATGGGATATTAGCTATACCTAGTACTTACATATTATATTTTACATTCCATCATTAAATTATTGTTATTGTGTATAATGCAATAAGTCTTTTTAATTAACCAGAATCTGTATATCAAGACAAAAGGAAGCTATCACTTTAATTTGAATAAAATGTTTTTAATGTTTGGAATATTTATTGAATGATCATCAATGAAACTTTACAATAGAATCTCATCCAAATCAGTATTCTCACTTGTCCTCAAGATATGCTGCTTGTCTGAAAACCTGTTTGAAATGATAATGATAAATCTGATGCCCAATGTTGAGAGGGAGGCATGCTCTCTACACACTAAAATATCTCTCTACACACTAAAGGATCTCTCTACACACTAAAGAATCTCTCTACACACTAAAGGATCTATTTACACATTAAAGAATCCTTGCAATAACCCCTTACCATTTTCTATCATTTAGCCTTTTTGTTTTGTGTTTAAAATGTGTTGGGTAACCACCTAGGTGGTCTGGTGGTAGGGTGCTCCCCTTGAGAGTTGGAAGTTGTGGGTTTGAACCCAGTCATGGTCAAACCCAAAGACCTAACATTGGTATTTGCTGCTTCTCTGCTGAGCAAGTGCCATTAACTCATTCGACCCCAAGAGATTTCTGGAAAATCAGGCTTTTTAGAAAATTTGCAAACATATGCAAAATATATGCAAATTAGTAGACTCTTGATGCTTTAGCTGATGCTGATCTATTAAACTCTGATGCTGATCTATTAAACTATGTATTGAGATTTGGGGGCAGATGGCATGGATGGGGGATAGGGTTGGAGGTGGTATATTTTCTGGTGGGTTTGAACCCACCCCTACTGAAAAATTGTCATTTTCAGTCTACTTTTCGATTTTAATACGACCTTGAGAGGTGAACATTGACCAAACTGTGGTTCTTTGTCATTCAAGTATTATAGTTACAGCAGTCCATCCATACTGGACTGGAATTAAATGTGATATGAGTGTCTTGCTGGGGAATTACTATTGGCAAGCCAGGTCGGCCTAAATGTCCGTTTTTACAGATTTCTGACAAAACGGTGACTAGATTTCTTTTGGCCATATTATACCTCCTTGTGTTCCTGTACCACCTTGCATGTATTTATGATAATGTTGATAACTACAGCCCATACCAGTAACGTAGTGGCCATCAAAAGACTCCCACCCCCACCTGATTTTGGCTACTTTTCACGTTTTTCCGATTTTGAACTCTTAAAAAGGCCATTAAAGTTGCCATATTTTCATAAACACACATCTGAGAAGAGTTTATTGACCATGAATTGCATGGTTGAAGTCCCTGCTGTCAAGACAATTCTAAAAGAGTATGGAGGATCATACTGGCCATCAAAGAATGGTGGTCGCCATCACGACTACAGGTTGGCTTGGGGTCGAAGCTGTTAAGGAGTTAAAGCAAAGACTGGTCGGCTCAGGGAAAGAATAATGTGTCCTGGTAGGGTGACATGTCTAAGAACGAGGCAATCACTGGAAATGGGTTGTAAGAATATTCTATGTAAAGATTTGAACTACTGTTCCAATTCATTCTAAAGGCATTGGCCTCAGCAACCAGCTGTACCAATGTTAGCCACTAAATCAACATACACTGTAATATTGTTCTTAATATTGAGACATGAATAAATGAATGGTGAACAATTTGGGTTATATTTTTAGAGCAGTTCATTTAATCATACATAAATGAATGAAAAATGTGTCCATGGGACACAAATCCTCTGCATGTAAATATATGGCAAATTCTGCAATTTTTCAATTTACAAAGGGACATAACTCAAGAACAGCAAAACTCCAAGTTGATCTGTGTTTTGTGGTAATAAGCATTGTGTATAAGTTTAAGAACATTTGGTTGAGACAAACTAAAATTATAGAACAGAACCCAATTTCAGGAAATCAAAACATTAATGCCCCTTAGCCTAGCGGCGGGGGGCATAAACTTGACCATAATAAACTGCTTCGCCGAGCGCAGCTGGATATGACCGCAGAGGTCCAACCCTGAACAGTTGGGGCAAAAATGGACACAATATTCAAGCTTGATACAGGTCTGAATTTCGATTGTAATTAAATATTTGATACATTATAGGTTTCTGACACAGAATAAATGTAGTCAAAGAACTTGAAATTGGTTATATGATTTGAATTTATATTCAATTGAAGATTTCTTGCTGTTGTGCAATACACTGTGCTGTTGCGCAATACTTAGTAAATCATTTTCAGACTATATACAAAGAATTAGCAAAATAAATTGAGACCCCCAATTTTTTTCTTTGGAAAATTGACAATTTCTCAAATTTTGAGGGAAAAAAAATTGACCCCCACCCCCCAAAAAAAAATTTTTTTTTACCCCCCTCCCAAAAAAATAATATTTGAAGAGAATTTTCTTTTGAGGAAAAAAAATTGCCCCCCAAAAATTTTTTTAAACTAAAGTTATTGTCCAGAAACCAAATGTCTTCGGATGACGCTGACGACGACGTGATACCAATATACAACCGCAAAAATTGTTTGCGGTTGTATAAAATATTAACATTGTTTTAAGCAGTTGCTGTACAATGAAAATGAGTTTAGGGACAATAGACATATTTTAGACAGAAGCTTGGCAATATAATGCATTGTGTATACATGATATGAAGTATCCAGGTCATCTTTCTGCCACTGCCAGATTAGCATATCTTGCACAGTGGAACTATCAACAGGATGACTTATAACTTGAACAAGTAAATAAAAACAGCACATAATTTGGAAAGCAGGGTCAAAATGAGAAGTGCAAACATTTTTTCTAATGAGGTCTAATGCCATAACGGTCTTTTTTGACATATTATAACAAAAACAATTCAGTCTTATGAGTAACACAGGACTGTTACAATTCTAATAATTGTGTAGTCTGTACCAATAATTCAATTAAAACAAAAAATATTTATTCAAAATTTAACAAGAGATAAAAAATTATGGTTCTAAAATTGTCCACTGTTTTAATGAATAAACATAAATTAAATGACAAGGCAGATTTAACTTTTCCATGTTTTCATTGTCTTCATAATTTTGCCTGCCTTTCTAGTTGTTTTTCCTTTTTCTCATGAGCAGCAAGCATAGCCTTGATGGCTCTGGCTCTCATTTCCAGCTCTAATAATTCCATCTGGTTCTTTGTCAACACTGGGGCTAAACTTTCGTCACTATTTTGTGACAGTTCAGTTTTGGATGTTTTAGCTTTAGATGACAATGACTTTGATGATGAAGGTATGGCTTGATCTGGTGGTGTATTTGAAGATGTCTTTGAACTCATTCCTACTGATGACTGTGTTATTGAAATGGTCTTGGATGATAATGTACTCAATGGTGAAGTTTTTGAACTTAACTTTGAAAATGATTGTTTTTCTGATGAGGCAACAGCTGTCACTTTTGAGACAGTTTTTGCTGACAACTCTGAAGGCGAGACTTTTGATGTTGATGTAACTTGAACTTTTTCTTTTGATACTATTTTCTGACTCCCTAACCTATCCATTACAGATTTTATAGGAGGGGTAACAGAATGCATAGAGGACACTGATATGAAAGTTTTACTGGGATCAGTCTTTGAAAATTTTGAAACTGTTCTAAGCTGACTATCTCTACTTTCTAGTGTTTTTGATAATACAACTGATCGAGTTTGACTTATCTCCCTTGTCCCACTGAATTCTACTTTCCTTGTATCAGTTATTGCCGATTCCCTTTCTGATTGATTATCCTGTCTTGTTTCAGATTTTTGTTGAACATTAGAAGTGGCCACTTGCTGTGTATTTGTTGATATGCAAGACTCAACATCTTCCATATCATTTCTCTCCTCTAAATATTTAGGAATATTATGAATTCTGTTTCCCATTTCATAGGAAGGGTTATCCAATACAGATTCATTTTCAGCACCCAAATATATAGCATCTTCATCCTTAAGTTCTTTAACCAAATTATCTCTTTTCTCTGAAATTTCATTTTTCTGTTCAGGAGATTCTTTTTTATACTTGTAATCATCCTTCATATTTTCTGCTTGATTATCTATATCCATTTCTGATGCAGTAACTTCCTTTTTGTATTTGAATTCCTTAAAGATTGTTTTTCCTTGTAATGTTGAAACAGCCTGTACAGAATTCTGAAACAGACACAAAATATTTTTCAATATCAATCAAAGCTGATAATTTCTAACTATTTTTGAAATACTAAACAGAGGTTACAGTCATAAAAATTTTGAGTTCCATTGTGGTAATCAGACTTAGAAATCAACCAATCAAAATATTTTTTTTTTGTAATTTTGTATCCCTAGTACTGAGTAAAGTTTTATAACTGAAAGGCAAGATTTGATAAACTCAAACTATCATTAGTGGGGGTCTCATTGGGGGGTTCTGATCCCAGATCCCGCTTACTGTTTTGTCAGATTCCCGTATCCCGCTTACACTATGTACGTAAGCAATTCTCATTTTTTTT
This sequence comes from Mytilus californianus, assembly GCF_021869535.1. Taxonomy (NCBI): domain Eukaryota; kingdom Metazoa; phylum Mollusca; class Bivalvia; order Mytilida; family Mytilidae; genus Mytilus; species Mytilus californianus. The sequence goes on along the minus strand of NW_026262581.1, from coordinate 94,153,168 downwards.
GTAATTTCCCGTATCCCGCTAGACTTCATTTCCCGTTTTCACGGCACAATAATTTGACTTTCACGTGTCACACTTACAAAAAATCGGCAATCCCGCGTCACGCTTAGACCCCAATGGGACCAACATTAGTCTTTTTAATTTTTTATTTGTTTGCTTACTATAGTGTTGATATATAGTATAACATCTAGCTGGCTGATATCAAGGTTGGGAGGATAGTTGGATATTTTTTTTGAAAGTTAAGACTATACATTTTGTTTGTTCTGTAAATCAGTATTCTGAGTAAACTTCCATATGAGGTAAACAGAATTCTTTATAATGCCTATTATTTTGTAAATTATATACAGAAAGGTCTTACTTTTATATGAAAAAAAACATGGTTATAAGACAGCTGTTTGCTGTTTCACCATTCATAATCTAATAAGGCATTTTAGGTTTTAACAGTATATCTCAATGTACTTGAAAACTAAAATGAATTCAAAATTTTTGCCAACTATCTCTTTTCTAAAAATTATGCAGCTAAGAGTTATCTTTCTTTATCAAGAAAATGTCTTTTTCAACACACGTTTGTTTTTAAATTCTGTTCTATCACTAAAAATTCATTAAACCTGTTTGAACCATTAGCATGTATTTTATACAGAAAGTAAAAGCAGTAAAATATTTCTCTTTTCTGAAGCAGTTTTAAGTCACATTGCTACATTTAATTGCATTTTTTTCAAAATTTAAATTCACAAATAAAACTTTACATGAAGCTTAAATCAACTTAATCGAGCTCTCTATCTTGTGTAGGTCTTTCAAAAACAAACAGTGTGGAGCTTATTTTTAGGATATTTTGGAGAATTAATAAGTATATCTATGGAAAATGAATCATGCATTTGTAATTTGAACTGGGGCTATCTTAAAGATTTACTATCATCTAAAAGGATTTTTATTCTTAATGGCAAAAACAAAAAGACATAAAACAATCCTGGATTAACAAAAAGTCAATTCCCTACAGAAAAAAAATGGACGGTTATTACCCGCTGACCTCGTAAATTTTTCACTTCACAATATTGATTAAAACAAAAATGTGAAATTGGTCAGTGAGAAAAACAAGCATTCTTAACCAAGGAATATTGATTTGTTTTAATAAGATCAGAAGACCAGTGGCTATCCATATTGATTAAATGTTAACTTCAATTTTTATTGCCAAAGAACTGCAATAAATCTAAAGCCTTGTCCAGTCTGCTGTAAATTTCTACTGCCCGTTTAAATTGATTTATACCAAATAATTGTGCAGGGGTTTGTTATATAGAATTCTACAAACAATCTCCGGACCTATACTTGTTATTAGATTTGGCTGAAATAGTTCTTTTTTTATTTGTTACTTCCTAATCAAGCTTGATGAAAATAAAAGATTTCTCTTACTTTTAACAAAACATGAGGTCAGTCCGTGGACAGTCAATCATTTAGACTTCTCAGGGTTTTGAATAACAAAGCAAATGCTTATTGGAAAAACTTATTCATGTTAGCAATTCTGAAATAGATTTACTGTATAATCTAAACTTAAGCCTTTTCCTAACAGACATCACTGTAAACTTTTTGATAGAAAAAAAAATAAACTGATATCTCTAATTTTTATCCAAACCAAATAGACATTAACAAGACTATTTCTTGGCAGTTTTGTTTACATGACTTGTTCTCGTTTTTTTTACAGTTAAATTTCACAGAAATATTTCTCAAAATTGATTTACTGTTTTTACAATGAACTCTCAGTAACAATGAGCACTCTTTGATACATTATTATATAGATTGTTATTTAGATGTCTTTTCTTGTTTTTTTTTGTGTTGTTGCTGTCTCATTACCAATTACATCTACCATATTGATTCCTAACTTACAGGACTTCAAAAATAACTTCTGGTACAGTACTATTGCTTACATTTGTAAATCCATATTTCTTACACTTTTATGTTCCCTTTCCAAATAAAATTTTGATATTTCTTGCCAGTAAGAAATTTAAATAGTATAATTCAAATGTTGAAATTTAATTGGCAACACTTTAACATGTACAATGTGCAAAACTTTCAGTAAATATATCCTTTCTGTGGTTACAGGGCAAAATCAGCTCCTCATTAAATTACCATGAGTGGTTCCAAGCAAACTGACCTAATAAAAAACTACAACATGAAACTATGAAAAGTTACAAAGACCATGAATGAGAGGTGGGGCCAAATATCTCCATGGAAATGAAATGTACCAATGCTAATACAACTGCATATGGCAGCATACCACATTGACTTACCATTAGTGGTTCTCCTTAAACTGACCTAATCACAAACTTTAACAATTGTTGATGTGGAAACAACATGCCTAAGTCTCACCAGCATAACAAAAATGAAATTTAAGGATAAATACAGTATTTCTGTCAGTGATAACATTGCACTGTACTGTAACATTGTATGGCACTTGAACTTCTCAAAGCTGGCAGAAAGACCCATACTAATTGGTGTTCTTTCAACAATGGCAACACATATTAATTATGCAAAAGTTTTATAGAAAATGACTGAGGGATGGATCCATATCATCATCATGAAAATCAGATGCCTAAGTCCTGCCTCTGTCACTTTGTTGAAGTATGAAAGATATAAAAAAAAAAGTGACCATTTTCCAATGTAATAGATAAGAAAGGATGAGATGTGTTAATTAAGCTATTTCATGCAAATTTGACTGTGTGTATTGTCATTTTAGTTTTGTTAAACATATTCCATTAAATTTTTCAATATAAAAAAATAATTCAACACCTAAGTCTAAAAGACTATAAACTATAGTGAAGTTTTCATGATTTAAATTAAATCTGATAATTGTAACACTAAAAGTGTTGTCTCCCTTTGGTCAACTTTTTAAGATTTCACTTTGTCTTATTTTTAAGGACAGCGAAAAATGGAAATGACGGGGAAAAAATGTCAATATTCTAAGTGGCTTACAATTTCACTTTATCAAATTAATCTGCAGTATATCCTCAAATCCTTCCTAATTAATTACGCTTCTCTAATGCATGGTCATCCTCAATGGTTGAAATTGAAGTATAGCGTATTGATTAAGTTATTGTGTATCAAAACTGGACATAGATCTTACTGAGCTATTGATTTTTTAATTTTATAACAAATACAGGCTTAAGAGTTTTTACCAAATTCTGTGTCTGCACGACAAAATAAAACCATGACAGCTATTCATCATCTTTGAAATTATTCCATAAGATTAGAAATCTCTTTGACACCTAAGTTCTCGATTTATAAAGATAATTGATTGCAAAGAAAAATCCCACTTTATGTAAACAAAATTTTTACACCACTGTCCCTTGACAATACTTCTCTTTGTAACTTTTCATTTCTTTCAAATAGATTCAAAAGCTGAAGAACCAGATAAAGTGGAAAAATTAATCAAATTTGAACTTTTTTCAACACTTTGAAATTAAAGCAATCGGGTCAAAAATCCTCATATTTTATTCAGTTCAGAATAGACCATCATTAATCTGCTTTTCAAAATGATAAAAAAAATATTACATTTTCCTATTCAACACCATTTGTCAATTTTCAAAAAATCAAGTCAAGTTAAAATACAAAAGAAAGAAGAAACCTTTGGGAAGTTTCCATGGATTCATAAATCAAAAGGATCGAATTTATCTTAAAATCATGATTTTTCTCTCCCTGAAATTGTAATTTTACATTGAATACAAGCTATATCTCATTTAAAACATACATTATTTTATCATCTTTCAAAACTTTGTAAAACTACTCCAGATTAAAATTTTCTTTTACACACAGGATATTTCCTGTCAGAGGGAAGTAGATAGAAAATTTTCCCGTAAATTTTGATTAATTACTACTATAATGGGGGAAAGTAACGTGTTTATTGAAGAAAGTGTTTTTATTATACAATGATTAAATTGAAACTATTGACCTGTTTTAAATATTGGATTATAAACTCTTATTAAATAATTAGGAATCTTCAACAGTATTTTTCATCAGAAATATAAAGGAGAGGTTCCAAGAGGCCTGCATGAATTGGGCAAGCTGAATACATAAGATAACAACAACTTTGAAAGAACACACTGTTTAGGTACTCCATTGTTTCATTGGTCAATACTTTGCCTTACTTTGGAAAAGAAGTGGAAGAAGTAGTTACTGCCTTTAAACATGGTTGAATTTTCAGAAATCTTTTTAAAAGTATTCCAGTTCTCTCCCCTCTTCTTCCTGATCTTTCAAGTGTTTATAGTCTTCTTATGTTCTATACTATTTTTTAATTCTTATTCAAAATTGCCCAACTACCTAGCAATTAAATATGTTTCTTGAGAAATATGGATTCAAAGCAAAGAAAATACAACATATCAAGTTGGATAATGAAACAAGAGTGGATACACTAAAATGTCCTACCTTTTTTACTGATTTTGACAGGCTTGCTTATATTCATGGTCTTATTTCCCCCAAAAAACTAACCTTATATCCAGGAAAATGAGGTCAAGGCCAGATGAATTTTGTCAGATGGACATATATAACTTACAATGATTCCATACACCAAATTTAATTCACGATACCTGTTACTTATAGTGAATAAAAAACTGACCTCATCATGAACACTTTACACAGACCAATGAACTATAAACATAAGGTAAAGGTTAGATCAGTGACACCTAAAAATCATTCTATACACCAAATATAAATGACCTTAAATTCATAATTATTGCACAAACTGACCATTTCCTAAACCATAATAGTTCATTAAGGTACAATGAAAATGGGACAAAGTTTGATGAGCCCTATCAGATTGACATTTTAAACTAATAATCATTTGATAAAAATTGTTAACCTGCCTCTTATAGTAACTGACAAACTGACTTAACTAAGAAAAAATAGTGTTAATCAATAATCAATGGAATTGAGGTAATATTTAGCATCCCTATTTCTTGTTTTCTGTAGTATTCATTGCAGGAAAGACAATAAAGCCCCTTTCTATTTAATAGTTTTACTTTATTTTTACCTCTTCAGTTATCTCTCCTTCCTTATTGGCAATATTCACTTCTGATTTATCCTTCTTTTCTTGCCAAACATTTTGACCTTCATCATCTTTAATATCATTTCTCATCTCAATTTCTTGATTTTCATCCCTATGGACATCTTCCTGCTTAGTCTTACAATCATTGTTTATGTCGTTATCACTTTTTGCATCATTGTCTACTGGTATTTCATCTTTCACTCTGACTCTGCAATCCTCTTCATAGTCTGTTTGTTTTTCTTCTGTGTATTTCTTATCTTGAATATTATCCTTTTTGGCAATTTTCTCCTGTTCTTCTTCCTTTTGATGAGATTCCTCTTGATCTTTCTTTTTTATATCAATGTCAAACTGATCACCAGTCTCTTGATGGGTGTCTTCTTTATCTTCACCACTTTCGTCAGAAGTTATCTCCCCTTCTGTTTCTGAACTAACTTCCAGTTCATTTTTATATTTCTGTGGAGTAAAATCTTCATCTTCATCAGAAACAGTCTCACCGTCTTCCAAGTCTTCATTCACTTCTTCGTCTATTTCACTGTAAATATAAAAATATTTGACAAAATGTGAATGAACGATTTATATTTGTGCATACAAATTCTCACCAATGACTGAAGTAATGATTTTTACAGCTGTGTTTGCAAGTGTTGAACTTATGGCCATTTCCCATACTTGCTTGATTATAAAAATAATATTTTAGCACACATACTGAGAATTGGTGAGCATTTTTATTACAAATTAAAGAACCTACCCATCCCATGCATTGAGCCTATTTATCAATAGGGATCTCCATCAACTTCTATGTATCCATAAATAAATGTTTTGATTTAATCCTGTGAAGGTCCTTGAGTTATCATAGGAATACTCCTTTTCTACACTTAATTTGGTTCATTCTTAGGAACTATGACCCTGGCATATTGACCACAGTATCAATAGATCACATATTTAACTTGGTTTCTAATTTGGTGTGAGATTCTTTGGTTATTAGGGCCCTGCCGAATGGCGGACGCCCTATAGTGATCAGTCTGTCCGTCCATCCGTCTGTCCGTCCGTAACAAATTGTGTCCGCTCTATATCTAGAGAACCGTTATGATTTCAAAGTTTATACTTGACATGTATATTAACCAACACCAGAGGATGTGTCATAATGTATGTACAACTTCCTAGGTCAAAGGTCAAGGTCAAAAACTTTGGTTTTAGTTGACAACCCTATGTCCTATGATAAAGATACAAATTTTTTACCACACATTATTCACAGCGGGGCCCACAGAGATGGCTCCCATCTCAATGATATCTAGTTATCTGGAAATCCCTTTCCTGTACTTATTTTAGTCTATTTTTAGTAACTATGACCTTGACATTAAACAGTGAGCCCAAAATCAATAGGGATCTTCCTCCCATTATATATGATCATATATCAAAGTGAGGTTGAAATCCAATATATAATGTATTTGAATTATCATCCCAATACAAGATGATTGATGGACAGATGGATCAAAAACCATATACCCAGCACTAGCAAGGGGTATAATAAATATGCTTGTATAAAAGATGACCATTTAACAATACAAAATAATATTTGGCTGATCAAGTGTCAGACAATGTCTATTTTGATGATATTTCATCCTTTGAACTTTTAAACAAACCAGTAGGTATAGTTTGGTGTAACCATAGATGCATAAACCCATTACATCTATGGTGTAACAAATGAGGTAATTGGGACCCACCCTTTTCATATAATTTAGATTTTAAAAATGCATACCTTTTCATATATTACTAAGTAGAAATGTAACCTATTCCCATATTGGTTAGGGTCTGGTGTGGTCTGTTGGAAAAAGGCTCACATTCCTTATCTAATGTTTACTAATGGCGAGACTTTCAGCTGTGAAAAAATTACAGGGCTTTTCATATAACAAGTAATGGGAACTTTATTGACCTTATCATATATTTCTGATAGTTTTCCCCACCTATTCACATATTTTCAAGCTGGAAAATGTAACATATTCCAGCGGCACGTCCTATCCCCTTGTATATAGGAAGTGGATCCCACATCCCCCTTTCCCCTGAGTCTTTCTCTCTCCAAACACCCCATTTTTATTTCTCATAAAAGGTTTGTCAGATTTCCTGTTCATCTGCTCAAATTGCTTTTAAATCAAAAGAAAAAGCAAAAAAAAACTGTCTTCAGTTGATCTGCGTGCCTAAATTTACCGGTAGATATCATGATTATCAAGCATACCATAGAAAATACGGAACTCCATGGGGGTTATGACGCTGTGGATTGATTCTATACTTTTGGTATTCTTTTTTATGATTTTGCGGGTATAGGGGAACCACAAATTCCTCAATTCACAAAAATAAGTACGAGTGAAATCATAGTAACAGTCTCTAGTACTGGCTAATGGTACGGCATATACAACAGGTAACACAGATCAAAACAGACTCTAGTACTGGCTAATGGTACGGCATATGCAACGGGTAACACAGATCAAAACAGACTCTATTACTGGCTACAGGTATGGCATATACAACAGGTAACACAGATCAAAACAGACTCTAGTACTGGCTAATGGTACGGCATATGCAACAGGTAACACAGATCAAAACAGACTCTAGTACTGGCTAATGGTACGGCATATGCAACGGGTAACACAGATCAAAACAGACTCTAGTACTGGCTAATGGTACGGCATATGCAACGGGTAACACAGATCAAAACAGACTCTGGTACTGGCTAATGGTACGGCATATGCAACAGGTAACACAGATCAAAACAGACTCTAGTACTGGCTAATGGTACGGCATATGCAACGGGTAACACAGATCAAAACAGACTCTAGTACTGGCTAATGGTATGGCATATGCAACAGGTAACACAGATCAAAACAGACTCTGGTACTGGCTAATGGTACGGCATATGCAACGGGTAACACAGATCAAAACAGACTCTAGTACTGGCTAATGGTATGGCATATACAACAGGTAACACAAATCAAAATCTGCTGTACACGATATCAAAATCCATTTTGTTGCGATGACAATTGGAAACCCAGACAAAAATCAGCTGTACATGAAAGCAGAAACAATTGATTTGAGTGGCAATTGGGAACACAGATCTGATTGTATCTGTCATAATAATAGCCATTAATAGGTTATGGGAAACCTAGCATGAATATGTCTGGTCATAGAAAAGGAAGGGTTATGACCTGTTTATGCTGCTTTATAAAACTTTGCATTCAAACATTTTCGTTTTTTCAATTTGTCATATCTGGATTTTGACAAATTAATTCAAATTTACATTTCAGTACATAAACTCAATATTGACCTTAATAGAAGACATTAAAATACCTGCCAGATCTTTCACTCTTTTTTTCTTCATCACATTCACTTTCTCTGTCAATATCACTATCACTTCCCTTCTCTTCTCCACTTCCTTTATCAAGGTCATAGGTTAGGCCTTCATCTATTTCTTGTGGAGCTGAAAGTGTATATCACAATTTAAAACACAAGCAGAGAAAGATCAAATTTCATATCATATCACAATACCATTCATATAACTCTATTTTTTGGGGGGTGGGAGTGAGAGAGGGTCAAAACCTCAATATAACATATATGTTGTTAAGGTTACATCATAATGAACATGTGTATCAACTTGGTACACAATGTTCATTATGATATTTACTATTTTTTTAAATATCTGTTAACAAGGATGTAATTGATGATATTTTAACTGATATAATGTACAGTCCCCTAATGTTAACAAGGATGTAATTGGTGATATTTTAACTGATATAATGTACAGTCCCCTAATGTTAACAAGGATGTAATTAATGATATTTTAACTGATACAATGTACAGTCCCCTAATATTAACTAGGATGTAATTGGTGATATTTTAACTGATATAATGTACAGTCCCCTAATGTTAACTAGAATGTAATTGGTGATATTTTAACTGATATAATGTACAGTCCCCTAATGTTAACAAGGATGTAATTGGTGATATTTTAACTGATATAATGTACAGTCCTCTAATGTTAACAAGGATGTAATTGGTGATATTTTAACTGATATAATGTACAGTACCCTAATGTTAACAAGGATGTAATTGGTGATATTTTAACTGATATAATGTACAGTCCCCTAATGTTAACAAGGATGTAATTGGTGATATTTTAACTGATATAATGTACAGTCCCCTAATGTTAACAAGGATGTAATTGGTGATATTTTAACTGATATAATGTACAGTCCCCTAATGTTAACAAGGATGTAATTGGTGATATTCTAACTGAGTCAATGTACAGTCCCCTAATGTTAAATAGGGTGTAATTGGTGATATTTTAATTGATACAATGTACAGTCCCCTAATGTTAACTAAGATGGAATTGGTGATATTTTAACTGATACAATGTACAGTCCACTAATGTTATCTAGAATGTAATTGGTGATATTTTAACTGATATAATGTACAGTCCCCTAATGTTAACTAGAATGTAATTGGTGATATTTTAACTGATATAATGTACAGTCCCCTAATGTTAACAAGGATGTAATTGGTGATATTTTAACTGATATAATGTACAGCCCCCTATGTTAACAAGGATGTAATTGGTGATATTTTAACTGATATAATGTACAGTCCCCTAATGTTAACAAGGATGTAATTGGTGATATTTTAACTGATATAATGTACAGTCCCCTAATGTTAACAAGAATGAAATTGGTGATATTTTAACTGATATAATGTACAGTCCCCTAATGTTAACTAGAATGTAATTGGTGATATTTTAACTGATATGATGTACAGTCCCCTAATGTTAACAAGGATGTAATTGGTGATATTTTAACTGATATAATGTACAGTCCCCTAATGTTAAATAGAATGTAATTGGTGATATTTTAACTGATATAATGTACAGTCCCCTAATGTTAACTAGAATGTAATTGGTGATATTTTAACTGATATAATGTACAGTCCCCTAATGTTAACTAGAATGTAATTGGTGATATTTTAACTGATATAATGTACAGTCCCCTAATGTTAACTAGAATGTAATTGGTGATATTTAATTGATATAATGTACAGTCCCCTAATGTTAACTAGAATGTAATTGGTGATATTTTAACTGATACAATGTACAGTCCCCTAATGTTAACTAGGATGTAATTGGTGATATTTTAACTGATACAATGTACAGTCCCCTAATGTTAACTAGGATGTAATTGGTGATATTTTAACTGATACAATGAACAGTCCCCTCATGTTAACTAAGATGTAATTAGTGATATTCTAACTGAGTCAATGTACAATCCCTTAATGTTTACTAAGATGTAATTGGTGATATTCTAACTGAGTCAATGTACAGTCCCCTAATGTTAAATAGGGGGTTATTGGTGATATTTTAATTGATACAATGTACAGTCCCCTAATGTTAACTAATATGGAATTGGTGATATTTTAACTGATACAATGTACAGTCCCCAATGTTAACTAGAATGTAATTGGTCATATTTTAACTTAGTTAATGTACAGTCCCCTAATGTTCACTAGGATGTAATTAGTGATATTTTAACTGATACAATGTACAGTCCCCTAATGTTCACTAGGATGTAATTAGTAATTTTTTAACTGACACAATTTACAGTCCCCTTATGTTAACTAGAATGCAATTGGTGATGTTTTACTAATAAAATGTACAGTCCCCTTATGTTAACTAGAATGTAATTGGTAGTATTTTAACTGAGTCCATGTACAGTCCCCTTATGTTAACTAGGATGTAATTGGTGATTTTTTAACTGATATAATGTACAGTCCCCTAATGTTAACTAGAATGTAATTGATGATATTTTAACTGATATAATGTATAGTCCCCTAATGTTAACTAGAATGTAATTGGTGATATTTTAACTGATATAATGTACAGTCCCCTAATGTTAACTAGAATGTAATTGGTGATATTTTAACTGATACAATGTACAGTCCCCAATGTTAATTAAAGAACCTTAGTGAGCGAGCTCACATACCCCACATCCCAACATTGTCATTGGAGAAATAAAATAAGTGTAAGAAAAAAAAAATTGAATCATAATTTCCTGTCAATATGCACATCTACATAGTATGTCCTTATTATCTACACAGTTTAATGAAATTCTGTTGTGTGGTTTGAGAGGAGTTGCGATGACAAAAGGTTGCAGTAGTATATTGGGCAAATAAGTTCAAAGGGGCGTAACTCCTGGGAAAAAAATTGAATCGTAATTTCCTGTCCATATGCACAACTACATAGTATGTCCTTATTATCTGAAAAGGTTTCATGAAATTCTGTTGTGTGGTTTGAGAGGAGTTGCGATGACAAAAGGTTGCAGTAGTATATTGGGCAAATAAGTTCAAAGGGGCGTAACTCCTGGGAAAAAAATTGAATCGTAATTTCCTGTCCATATGCACAACTACATAGTATGTCCTTATTATCTGAAAAGGTTTCATGAAATTCTGTTGTGTGGTTTGAGAGGAGTTGCGATGACAAAAGGTTGCAGTAGTATATTGGGCAAATAAGTTCAAAGGGGCGTAACTCATGGAAAAAAAATTGAATCGTAATTTCCTGTCGATATGCACATCTACGTAGTATGTCCTTATTATCTGAAAAGGTTTCATGAAATTCTGTTGTGTGGTTTGAGAGGATTTGCGATGACAAAAGGTTGCAGTAGTATATTGGGCAAATAAGTTCAAAGGGGCGTAACTCCTGGAAAAAAAAATTGAATTGTAATTTCCTGTCGATATGCACATCTACGTAGTATGTCCTTATTATCTGAAAAGGTTTCATGAAATTCTGTAGTGTGGTTTGAGAGGAGTTGCGATGACAAAAGGTTGCAGTAGTATATTGGGCAAATAAGTTCAAAGGGGCGTAACTCCTGGAAAAAAATTTGAATCGTAATTTCCTGTCAATATGCACATCTACGTAGTATGTCCTTATTATCTGAAAAGGTTTCATGAAATTCTGTTGTGTGGTCTGAGAGGAGTTGCGATGACAAACTGTTGCAGTAGTACATTAAAGTTAATAAGTTCAAAGGGGTGTAACTCCTAGAAAAAGAATTGAATCGTAATTTCCTGTCGATATGCACAACTACATAGTATGTCCTTATTATCTAATAAGGTTTCACAACTCGTTGCGTGGGGTATAACTAGGATGTAATTGGTGATATTTTAACTGATACAATGTACAGTCCCCTAATGTTAAATAGGGTGTAATTGGTGATATTTTAATTGATACAATGTACAGTCCCCTAATGTTAACTAAGATGGAATTGGTGATATTTTAACTGATACAATGTACAGTCCCCAATGTTAACTAGAATGTAATTGGTCATATTTTAACTTAGTTAATGTACAGTCCCCTAATGTTCACTAGGATGTAATTGGTGATATTTTAATTGATACAATGTACAGTCCCCTAATGTTCACTAGGATGTAATTAGTAATTTTTTAACTGACACTATTTACAGTCCCCTTATGTTAACTAGAATGCAATTGGTGATATTTTACTAATAAAATGTACAATCCCCTTATGTTAACTAGAATGTAATTGGTAGTATTTTAACTGAGTCCATGTACAGTCCCCTTATGTTAACTAGGATGTAATTGGTAGTATTTTAACTGAGTCCATGTACAGTCCTCTTATGTTAACTAGGATGTAATTGGTGATATTTTAACTGATACAATGTGCAGTCAAGTGTCATTACTATAGCTGGTAGTGTTAGAGCGAGGTGATGAAACAAACAGTAAATTCTTGTTGATATATCTTCTAAACAGAATAATTTGATTAAAGCCATACAGGGAATAATGAAGAACCCTTCAATATACTTTACCCACTTAAAAAGAGACAGTTGGGATGAAAACAATTAAGGCATAGACAAATAAATTCTCAATACTGACAAGAAAAAGAACCTAATACACATTTTTAACAATAAATTATTTAAAAAAAAATATTAAAAAGTCTCAGTCTGCATTTTTTATTTCCTTTCTTTGAATAATGATTAATACTGACCAAGATAAAACTGTGAAATTCTAATCGCCTATGTTTTTATAACATTTCCAATAATGAATTAATCAATCTTTTCTATCATTTTATTTAATTTGGAATTTAATACAAAATTATGATTGAATAATCGTGATTAATAGGGTCTGCGAAAACTGTAAACCTGATATTAAAAACACCAATTTCTCATAAATTCAGCTATCAGCAACCGATTCATCCCACGTTTAAATTAAAAAATGAAATAATCAATTTTTACAGGAACTTTCTAGTAATAAACTACAAACTTAATAGCGAATTAAACTTGCTTCTCTCAAAGTGATTAAATTTGAAACTGTTGACATGAAAGACAGCCTTAGTAAGTTTAATTGGGCACATGAATTTTCTATCATATTTACAAAAAGAATTATCTCAAAAATTGAGTCTGTCTGTTTCAAACATGATTGCTAAGAAATGACCCTTTGTCGCGACAATCAATATTTTATAATTGTATTATTCATTGACTTTATCATTTCGAAACAGGAAAGTTCAAGTCAACTTAAACTGTACATAATCAAACGAAATCAGAGACAAAAAAATCAATCCCACGGAGTAAATAAACTTCAAATTGTGACAAAATTCTTATCTTGACCAAGTCAAGTTGAACAAATAAAATAGACTGTCCAGACGCAATAAACTACAGAAAGAAGATGGTGAAATAATTAAATCTCAGAAAAATAACATGGTGATTTTTTTACAACAGGAAATTACACTACTGGCTATTTCTTGGGCTTATTGCCATATTAGGTTATCGAAGAAAAAGTTTGATTGCTAGATAAAGCCAAATTCAAGCTGGGATTAGTGATAACGTATTTAAAATACCACAATCAACTGAAATCTGTCAAAAACACCTGAAGATAATTCTTTAAAGTGAAAGTCTTTAGAGAGCTTTAAAATCCTGTCTGTCATAAAACCAGACTTAGGAACATTCTACACCATTAAATACAGCTAAATTTGGAATCTTTCTTGATTAAAAAGTTTCAATCTATGTTTAAGCATATGTAAATGTGTTGCTTGTCATTCAAATATTACTGCATGCTAGAAGTGCAATTTTATAATTCATCAAGCTATGCCATGAAACTGACATTTCAGATATAAATGTGTCTAATAAAGACATTTAGGTCATAACAGCATGACTTCAGAAAGAAATAAGAATGGGCTAAATGACACACTAGCTACAATTCTGAAAGGCAATTTCACCAATTTATATTGTCCATTACTTGACCTTTATAAAATGAAATGAGAAATGTCTTCTGTGAACAATTTTGGAAGGTCCATCTGAAAAATAAGGGGAACATGGTCATTTCAGGTCATTATTTCCATGACAATTGCTGTAAACATTTACAAAATAGTTAAGTTCTAGGTATATGAAAAGCCTGTTGCCACATTTGAGTTGTACATTAACCTTCAAGACATTTTGTCACCAATAATAGACTGATTGTCTCACTGTATGTTTTACACTAAATCCATTCAAAGGTACACATATTGATAACCTAGTCAAAGAAAACATAATTTATTTACATTTGAACTTTGAACTATATGTACTGTTTTCCTGATACTTCACATGTAATATTATTTGTTTAGATGTTGCTGTACTTAACACTGTAAATTCAGGTTTAGATGTTGCTGTACTTAACACTGTAAATTCAGGTTTAGATGTTGCTGTACTTAACTCTGTAAATTCAGGTTTAGATGTTGCTGTACTTAACACTGTAAATTCAGGTTTAGATGTTGCTGTACTTAACACTGTAAATTCAGGTTTAGATGTTGCTGTACTTAACACTGTAAATTCAGGTTTAGATGTTGCTGTACTTAACTCTGTAAATTCAGGTTTAGATGTTGCTGTACTTAACTCTGTAAATTCAGGTTTAGATGTTGCTGTACTTGACACTGTAAATTCAGGTTTAGATGTTGCTGTACTTAACTCTGTAAATTCAGGTTTAGATGTTGCTGTACTTAACTCTGTTAATTCAGGTTTAGATGTTGCTGTACTTAACACTGTAAATTCAGATATTTTTGTGTGCATCTTTTATTGCGATTGTTGAGCAGAATAAATTATTGTGATTTCAGAAAATGCTGCATCTGTAAACTTCACAGCGACATTCCATGAAAACATCAACTTAACAGCGACATTCCATGAAAACATCAATTTTACAGCGACATTCCATGAAAACATCAACTTAACAGCGACATTCCATGAAAACATCAACTTAACAGCAACATTCCATGAATACATCAATTTTACAGCGACATTCCATGAAAACATCAACTTTACAGCGACATTCCATGAAAACATCAATTTTACAGCGACATTCCATGAAAACATCAACTTTACAGAGACATTCCATGAAAACATCAACTTTACAGCGTCATTCCATGAAAACATCAATTTTACAGTGACATTCCATGAAAACATCAACTTTACAGAGCTATTCCAAATAAATATCAACTTTCATTGACATTCCATGTAAATATCAACTTTTAGTGACATCACTTAAACATCATCAATTTCACAATACAATAAACTTCACCAACTTGACAGTGCCATTCCAAGTAAACATTATCAACTTGACAGTGCCATTCCAGTTAAACAACCACTTTAAGAGACATTCAACCTAAAAATCCACTTAAAAGTGGCATTCCAAGTAAACATCAATCTTTAGTGACATCCCAGATACACATCAACTTTACACTGACATTCCACATTAATATCAACTTTACAGTGACATCTAGGTTACATAAACTTTCAGTGGCATTCAACATTAACATCATCTTTACAGTGACATCTAGGTAACATAAACTATCAGTGGCATTCAACATTAACATCATCTTTACAGTGACATCTAGGTAACATAAACTTTCAGTGAAATTCAACATAAATATCAACTTTACATTGACATCCAGGTAACATCAACTTTCAGTGAAATTCAACATAAATATCAACTTTACACTGACATCCAGGTAACATAAACTTTCAGTGAAATTCAACATAATTATCAACTTTACATTGACATCCAGGTAACATCAACTTTCAGTGAAATTCAACATAAATATCAATTTTACAGTGACATCTAAGTAACATAAACTTTCAGTGAAATTCAACATAAATATCAACTTTACACTGACGTCCAGGTAACATCAACTTTCAGTGAAATTCAACATAATTATCAACTTTACAGTGACATCTAGGTAACATAAACTTTCAGTGGCATTCAACATTAACATCAACTTTACATTGACATCCAGGTAACATAAACTTTCAGTGAAATTCAACATAAATATCAACTTTATATTGACATCCAGGTAACATCAACTTTCAGTGAAATTCAACATAAATATCAACTGTACAGTGACATCTAGGTAACATAAACTTTCAGTGAAATTCAACATAAATACCAACTTTACATTGACATCCAGGTAACATCAACTTTCAGTGAAATCCAACATAAATATCAACTTTACAGTGACATCTAGGTAACATCAACTTTCAGTGAATTTCAACATAACTATCAACTTTACAGTGACATCTAAGTAACATAAACTTTCAGTGGCATTCAACATAAACATCAACTTTACAGTGACATCTAGGTAACATAAACTTTTCAGTGGCATTCAACATAGACATCAACTTTACACTGACATCCAGGTAATATAAACTATCAGTGGCATTCAACATTAACATCAACTTTACAGTGACATCTAGGTAACATTAACTTTCAGTGAAATTCAACATAAATATCAACTTTACAGTGACATCTAGGTAACATAAACTTTCAGTGGCATTCAACAACAAAAAAATTACACTGACATCTAGGTAATATAAACTATCAGTGGCAATCAATTTTACAATGAAATCTAGGTAACATAAACTTTCAGTGAAACTCAACATAAATATCAACTTTACATTGACATCCAGGTAACATCAACTTTCAGTGAATTCAACATAAATATCAACTTTACAGTGAAATCTAGGTAACATAAACTTTCAGTGAAATTCAACATAAATATTATTGCGAACCCAATGAAAGTTTTCCACAGTGCCATCTCTATCTTGACCAGGTATTTAAACTTTTGCAAGTTCACTTGTCCTATTGAATAAATACAATAGCTATTGTTCTCTGTGTAGTTTATTCTCTGGGACCTTTAAATTTCTTCTAAGAGAAATCTATCATTCATTGATTAAATTACCTGAGTAAAAAAATGATCTTATATGTAGACAAAAATACTTTTTTTATACTCATTAACTGTGTGTGATGATGTAGTTATTCAATATTAATAATATATTTTCATTCAGTTTAATATAAACATTGATTCAATCATAAAAAGTTGATTTCTGACAAAACTTTCAACATTGTTCCTTTTAAAAAAAAATTTGTTTGACATGAATAAGAACTTGAAAATAATGATGTTTCAAATTAAGATCTTCTTAAATGTATTCTATAACTAAACAAAAAAAAATCAAATTTCAATAGGAACATTGATAAAACTTTTGTTAGAAATTAACTTTTTATGATTGAATCAATGTTTATATTAAACTGAATGAAAATATATTATTAATATTGAATAAATACATCATCACATGCAATTAATGAGTATAAAAAAAGTATTTTTGTCTTCATATAAGATCATTTTTTTACTCAGGTAATTTAATCAATGAATGATAGATTTCTCTTAGAAGAAATTTAAAGGTCCCAGGGAATAAACTACACAGAGAACAATAGCTATTGTATTTATTCAATAGGACAGGTGAACTTGCAAAAGTTTAAATACCTGGTCAAGATAGAGATGGCACTGTGGAAAACTTTCATTGGGTTCGCAATAACTTTACACTGACATCCAGGTAACATAAACTTTCAGTGAAATTCAACATAATTATCAACTTTACAGTGACATCTAGGTAACATAAACTTTCAGTGGCATTCAACATAAACATCAACTTTACACTGACATCCAGGTAACATAAACTTTCAGTGGTATTGAACATAGACATCAACTTTACACTGACATCCAGGTTACATAAACTTTTGGTGGCATTCAACATAAACATCAACTTTACAGTGACATCTAGGTAACATCAATTTTCAGTGGCATTCAACATAAACATCAACTTTACAGTGACATCTAGGTAACATAAATTTTCAGTGGCATTCAACATAAACATCAACTTTACACTGACATCTAGGTAACATAAACTTTTCAGTGGCATTCAACATAGACATCAACTTTACAGTGACATCTAGGTAACATAAACTATATGTGGCATTCAACTTAAACATCAACTTTACACTGGCATCATGGTTACATGAACTTTAATGGCATTCAACATAAACATCAACTTTACAGTGACATCTAGGTAACATAAACTTTTAGTGGCATTCAACATAAACATCAACTTTACAATGGCATTCAACATTAATAAATTGCTTCGCTGAGCGCAGCTGGATACGACAGCAGAGGTCCAACCCTGAACAGTTGGGGCAAAAATGGACACAATATTCGCGCTTGATACAGGTCTGAATTTGGATTGTAATTAAATATTTGACACATAAAAGGTTTCTGAAACAGAATAACTGTAGTCAAAGAACTTAGAATTGGTTATATGATTTGAATTTATATTCAATTTTTTGCTTTTGTGCAAAACACTTTGCTGTTGCGAATTGACCCCCCCTCCCCACAAATAAAAAAAAATATACCCCCCCCCCCCTTTTTTTTTTGTGCAATACACTATGCTGTTGCGTATTAACACACACCCCACTTTTTTTTTGCAAAAAAAACAATATTTGAAGAATTTTTCTTAATTTCTGAAATCTGAAATGAGAAAAAATTGACCCCCCAAAATTTTTTTACCCCCGCCTCCTCCCCTCCCCTTTTCCCCCCCAAAAAATCTTTCCCTCAAGATATGGTCATAATCTCAAATCAAATTTCAAATGGAGTTTGCAACCATAATTACCCATTTAAATTTACCATAGTGCTAACTTAATCTATTTTATAATAGAATTTAAAATATGGTGTCAAATCTTTCATATGGATTTTTTTGTAAAAAAAAAAGATGCAACATTTGCAGATATTTTTTCTGGTCTTCCTTAATAAATATGCATTTCTTTAAACATAATTTAAAAGCAGTGTAAGGGAGGTAATCAAAACGTTGTGTATGGATTACCTCCCTTAAACTGCTTTCAAATTGTCTTAAGTAATTGTTCATTAACCATTACTTTATACATATTTTAAAAGCAGTGTAAAGGAGGTAATTCAAATGATAAGTTTGAATTACCTCCCTTACACTGCTTTAAATTATGTTTTGTACTAAAGTTATTGTCCATTAACCAGGACACTCTTGTTTTTCCCCCTTTTTTGCCCCTAATTCCTAAACAGTTTGAGCCATAACCCCCCAAAGCAAATCCTAACCATCCCTTTGTGGTATGAAAACTTGTGGTATAATTTCAGAGAGATCCATACACCTTTCCACAAGTTATTGTCTGGAAACTAGAAAAATGCTTATTTGGGCCCCTTTTTGGCCCCTAATTCCTAAACTGTTAGGACCATAACCCCCAAAACCAATCCCAACCTTCCTTTTGTGGTTATAAACCTTGTGTTTAAATTTCATAGATTTCTATTTACATTATACTAAAGTTATTGTCCGGGAACCAACTGTCTTCGGACGACGACAACGTGATACCAACATACAACCGCAAATTTTTTTTAAAAACTTGTAAAAAATTAAATATAAATGGAGAATGTGTCTATGGGCCACAGATGCCCCACTTGTAAATATGCATGAGTCAATGTACTAATTATTGACATTTTCTTTTCTTTTAAAGTTAATGACATATATTTCTACATGGTGTCATTAGAATTTGCTTGCAGGTTTGAGTGCTCTCATCGTTCAATAACATTTGGTTGAGGCAAACTAAAGTTAGAGAACAGAAACAACTTCAAACTAGATCTGTGTTTTGTTGTAATAAGTATTGTGAATAAATTTCATTACATTTGGTTGAGGCAAACTAAAGTTAGAAAATAGAAATGAAAATTTCAGCAAATTTTATGTTTATAAAGGGGCATAACTAATGATCGGTAAAAGTGACGCAAACCAATTTCAAACTTGATCTGTGTTTTGTGGTAATGAGCATTGTGTATAAGTTTCATAACTTTTGGTTTAGATAAACTAACGTTACAGAACGGAAACAAAAAATTCAGCAATTTTTATGTTTATAAAGGGGCATAACTCATGAAAGGTAAAATGACACCACCCAATTTCGAACTTGATCTGTGTTTGTGGTAATAAGCATTGTGTATACCGGGTAGCTTTGACAACATTTGGTTGAGGCAAACTAAAGTTAGAGAACAGAAACCAATTTTTGGGACGTACGCGATGGACGGGATGGATGGAACGGACAAGGGTAAAACTTAAGGCCCCCTCCGCTACGGTGGGGGCATAAAACTGTCACTTGCAACCATGTTTTAGTTTAATATAAATGAAATGAGAATATCTATGAAGGACCATCCATACCATATTCCTGTCATGTTTAATTTTGATAAGGCATATACTTTCAGAGACAAAGATGACAATCTGATTGCACTTTTAGCTCAATTAGAACCAGTGTGTCATTATTTCCATCTTAAAAGCCAAAAAATGTAGACACTTTAAAAAGTATCACACAGTCATTATACCCTGTAATTTACACAAAGAGGAGTTTGTTCAAAACTATGCAATTCTGTGAAAAATTAAACCAAATCAACATGGGGTTGAGGTCAAAATCATATCAACTGTTGGCTGTTATACACCAAATATTTTCATATCTTCAAAACCAAATTACACGATTTTTTTTTTTAACATAGTGAAAAGAATAAATCAGAACAATAACTCTTTCAATGAAAAAGAACATCATGAATAATTATAGATCTGCAGTTTTATGAATAATTCAAAAAAATTGAAATCCTGGATATTTTAATGTTCACAGGTTACCTGTTTATATACCACAAGTGTGTTTATAAACAGGTAACCTGTGAACATAAAAATATCCTATAAAACTGGATAAAGAGTATGAGGACACAATACCTAACCTTTATCAGAGCGAACAAACAGATGGAGAATAAAAATAAATGGAGAATGTGTCCCCAATGCATACAACATTATAAAGGAACATAACTCAAGAACAATAAAAGTGACACTACCCAAATTTGTACTTGATCTGAGTTTTAAGGTAATAAGTATTGTGTATAGGTTTCATAATGTTTGGTTGGGGCAAACTTAAGTTACAGAACGGAAACTAAAAATTTTGCAATTTTTCGATTTATAAAGGGCATAACTCGATAATGATTAAAGTGACGCTACCAAAATTCAACTTGATCTGTGTTTTGTGGTAAAAAGCATTGTGTGTATAAGTTTCATAACATTTGGTTGAGGCAACTTAAGTTAGAGAACGGAAACAAAACATTTTGCATTTTTTTCCATTTATAAAGGGGCATAACTCAAGAATGGTTAAAGTGACTCCACCAAAATTCAAACTTGATCTGTGTTTTGTGGTAATAAGCATTGTGTATAAGTTTCTTAACATTTGGTTGAGGCAAACTTAAGTTAGAGAACGGAAACTAAAAATTTGCAATTTTTCCATTTATAAAGGGGCATAACTCTAGAACTGTTAAAGTGATGCCACCAAAATTCAAAAAGATCTGTGTTTTGTGGTAATAAGCATTGTGTATAAGTTTCATAACATTTGTTTGAGGCAAACTTAAGTTAGAGAACGGAAACTAAAAATTTTGTAATTTTTCCATTTATAAAGGGGCATAACTCTAGAACGGTTAGAGTGACCCTACCAAATTTCAAACTTGATCTGTATTTGGTGGTAATAAGCATTGTGCATAAGTTTCATAACATCTGGTTGAGGCAAACTTAAGTTAGAGAACGGAAACTACAAATTTTGCAATTTTTCCATTTATAAAATGGCATAACTCTAGAACGGTTAAAGTGACGCCACCAAAATTCAAACTTGATCTGTGTTTTGTGGTAATAAGCATTGTGTATAAATTTCATAAGATTTGGTTGAGGCAAACTCAAGTTAGAGAACGGAAACCAATTTTGGGACGTACGGACATAAAAGGGTAAAACTTGATGCCCCTCCGCTACAGCGGGGGCATTAAAACAGGAGTTAAGCCATATCTTCATGTGACTTGTCATTGTGGGGTCATAAAAAAGACAGCAAGCCAAGATCTTCTATTGACTATAACTAAAAAAAAACTATTAGCTTTCGGCAAGGACAGTTTCTACAAGCAACTGCAATAAATCCATGTATGATGAATAAAATATGAGAGAACAAGATAATGGTATAAAAAATATTATGTAAATTATCTTATCACATCGACTATTTAATTTCATGAACATTTTTTAAAACATATAAAAACTGGTACCCTCCAGAATACAGTAATGTTATAATAAATAAACTAGATAATAAAAACATTTAATTTCCTAAAAAAAAATAGTTTACCAAATTAGTTTTTTATGTTTTTTACTCTAAACAATTCCCCTAAATACTCCCCCAATTCCCGAAGGTATCTTCAACATAAAAAAAATGACACATAAGGCTTCGATGAAAATATTTCTTATTTTTTTTGTCTGCTTCTAAATATGTATCGCCGACTATCTTCACACCAAAAAAATAGTATGAAATATTAAATAATCAATTATATGTCTTCATTCCTTTTTCTCCAATTATAAAACAACATTAAGGATTGTAAATGTGAAATGTTCTCTATAAATAATATTAAATTTACATGGGTGTTTTGATGGGTTTTGTGGTTTTCAGTCTATTTTATATCCGATGTCTGAAAAATCCCAGATTGTATATCACTTTTTAATACCTTTTTTAAAATCAAATGTCAAATCATTTTTGCGTAATTGCCATAGTTCTCTACATAATTCAATTTTAAAAAGGTTTTTGCAGTACTAACACATAAAAGAAGCTTTATAATGTAGATTTAATTTGTAAAAAAATAGCTGTTTTTCTGAACATTTCAGCAGTTTTTAATGACTACTTTACTGAACTAGACTAATAATAACTGTGTTACTCAACATATATGGTCAAAAAGTCTGACAGTTTCTGCAAACTTTTTGTCTTAGATAGCAATATGTCAATGCATGTATGTGTCAAATACTTTTTGTTTTTAAAGTTTTACTGTAAAGGTCCAAAGTACAAATGAAACAAAGACACCATAAAGGAGCAGATGCCCTAACAACACAATAAAATTTGAATAATTATTTAAAAGAATGATTTTAGGTGACTCTGTGAACTTTGCATTAATGACCTTGAAAATGTATGGATAAAAGCACTCCACATAGACAAACAGTTAACAATGCTTTATCCAGTTAGTTAGTAAAAGATTGGGCTTTATAATACCTATAAGACTAATCTCATGTCTCTGACCTCTGATCATGAAGCACAATTATATTAGATTCAAGCTCTCTTAATGGCTAATAACATAAGAACAGGGCAGTGTTTGATTATGACTAAACATAACAGTCTATGATGCCTTCAAACTTTAAGCTCCTTTAATAATCATGATGTGGTTCTGACTTTCCATCTCTGATCTTGATATCAAGTAGAGCTCTATCCAAGCAGTGGACAAAGCTGGATGAAAACTTGATGCATGAGTGAACCTCCATGGTGTTAACAAGACCATTGATGACAAACAGAATAGCTGGCATAGTATTTCTATAAGCTTTGGCTACATTCATTAAAGGAGCTATAATTCAGCCAAACATTTTCAAAGGATAACAAGTAGAGCTCTATCCAAGCAGTGGACAAAGCTGGATGAAAACTTGATGCATGAGTGAACCTCCATGGTGTTAACAAGACCATTGATGACAAACAGAATAGCTGGCATAGTATTTCTATAAGCTTTGGCTACATTCATTAAAGGAGCTATAATTCAGCCAAACATTTTCAAAGGATAACAGTTGCTGTCAATGTATAGTAGTTTTGAAAATAATAGACAAAAAAAACCCACAAAAAGGACAATATTCGACAATTTATATAGTATTAAACTGTAGACATAGAGATATGTCTCACCTTTTTTGTAATTTTGATAGTATGATGCAAATATTGAAATTAAAATGGCAATATTTAAACATGTAAACTATGCAAAACATTTAAACTCTATAGACCATGAATGAGGGGGCGGTCCAAAAAATCTCCATGGAAATGAGATTTTCCAATGCCAAGGACGTATATTAGATATGTTAGTAATAAATCCTTGCCGATGCTAATACATCTGCATACCAAATATCATTGACCTACCACTAGTCATTCCCCTGAAACTGACCTAATCACAAACTATATGTAAATTTCAAAATCAATAGACCATGACTGAGGGGGCATGACCAAATAAGTTCCATGGAAATGAGATGTGCCTATGCTTATAGATCTGAATTCCATATATCATTGACCTCACACTAGTAATTCCTCTTAAGCTGACCTATTCACATACTAATATATGTAAACTAAGCAAAATTTTCAAGGTAAATGGACCATGACTGAGGGGGCAGGGCCAAATAATTTCCATACAAATGAGATGTGCCAATACTAATACAAATACATACCAAATATCATTGACCCGGCCACAACTAGTAGTTCCCCATAAACTGACCTAATGACAAACTAATATATTGTTGATGCCACCACCACTGCTGGAAACAGCATGCGTAAGTCTTCGGTTTTTTTTTTTACTTCGTCAAGAAGAGACAATAACTCTTATAAAGATGGCTTCAGTCATATTTGCATTTTCTAGTTATACTGTTGATCATTTTTACCATTTATAGTTCAGTCTATTTATTATTGTTAACAAATATATAGGAGATAACATTAAGACTGGTAACAAAAAGAAGTCTTGTCACTTAAAGGCAATAAGTCCTATTAGGAGTCCTCTAATCATCTTATAGAAAATAAATTTAGGTAGATACAGACAATCTTCATTTTCACCCTATCAGATTAATTGTATCTATTACAGATTCAAGAAATTAGACAATTGCTTGCATTCAGCCTGATACTCTATTTTCCACCATGGCGGCCTTGTTAGTTGATACACCAACATATAATTATCAGACTATTATCTAGACACCTTCAAAATCAATCCTGTCAAGTTTTGTTTGAATTGCCTCTGTAATTTCAGAGAAGAAGATATTTGAAAAGTTCAGGGAACCTGAATGCCAAGTGATGGCAATAGCTCATTTGGTCCTTTGGGCCAAACTCAAACATCTAGAAGTCAACAATGGTTCTTCAACAAAACACAGTTGTTTATGTTTTCATCAATGTGAAATGCATTATATTACATGAATAAATGTAGTGAGATTTCCATAAAAATCTGACTCTATAGTCCAACAGCAAGAAAACCATTAAACCATTTTTGCTTATCATGATCTAGACTGGTTTTTAGGAATGATCAAAAAGCAAAATGCTGTTACAAATTAACAATTCGTAAAAATCTTAAAACAAGAATGCATTAATTGTGGTGCTATGCATCCCCCAACTTGTAATTCAAAGTTTTGATAAAAGCAACTAGATATCCATGCTAAACACTGTTGGGCTGCTGACCAAATAAGAAGTCATTGTGTTCAGTACTGCTGACAACATTTTTAATTCATTCAACATGTTGAAAAATTTAAAGTATTGGGAAAACAAGTAGTATGTGTATTGCAGATATAAAGAGTGTTCACATGATAGAACTAATCACTGTCAGGCTTGCTGACCAAATATGAAGTTATTCTTTTCACAATTATCAGAGAAAAATGTTTTGGATGAACAGAAAAACAAGTTGAATGCAATATAGCCCCCCACTTCTAAAGTGGGGGTATAATTAGGTGTGGTAATAATACATTTACTTATGTGGTGGGAGAGCGAAGCAAGTGTGCATGAAATACTATATTTATCCTGTGCAGTTTAAGTATCCTCTCTAAAAAGAAATGAAAAAAAATCTAATTCAAATATTAAATTAGGAGCCTCAGCATTTCATTTTGATAGCAAAATAAGTGCTTAGATAATCAACTCAATATCATCTTTCTTCATTTCTAATCTAGTCATAACAGAATAAAGGAAATTTTAGTATCAAATTCCACAATTTTATGAGATTCAATTTTCTCTAAATCAAACATGTCAATTTAAAGAAATTAAAATAATGTTATTAAACTATCAAAGTAAATGCAGGAGACAACTTTCATCAAACTCTTAAATCAGGAAAAAGAAACAAATTGTCTTCTTAATTGAACTTATCTGTTGATGTAAAGATTTATTTCTTTGTATGCTAGACTTACTTCCCTTTCATCAATGATAGACATCAGAATTTACTGTGTGATCCATTGTACATGCAAAAAAAACTGAAGTTATGTTGTTTGACGCTTTTGAAAAGCAAAACTAATATTGTAATAAAGACTGCTATTTGTCACAAACATACTTTTTTTCAATTCTGACATTTAATTATCATTCTTGGTAATTATATAGATAGTACATAGGGTACTTCTATTGGTACTTCCAAAAAACTTTGCTTACAGAAATGGTGAAAAATACTTTTGATATAAGATGAATGTTTTATTGTTTATTGATTTAAGAAATGCCTTTATAATGAAATACAACACTTTTCACAAGTGTATTTCACACAGTATATGCTTAACCATCTCAGAATAGGTTCAAAGAACGAAAAAAAAAAATAGTAATTAAAAATCTTGATACATCAAATAAACATCACTGAAATCTTTAATGATCAACTTTTTTAAAAATTATGGATTGAAAGCTACTTTTACAATAAAACCAGTACCTAACATGTATCAATACTATTCTATGGCAACATTTGAAGATGGTCCCTCTGGTCATTATTCAACTTTCTGGTTTAATAATGTCTTGCTTCTACAGAAACTAATAAATTTCAATTGTTTTCCTCAGCTTCAATTTGAAAATCAATATTGGATGACCAGTGTAAAATTTCTACCACAATGGACACTGGTGCAAAATTATAATCAATTTTGATTAATACTAAGCCTATAATGGATGACGGAACACTGTAATTACTTTCAAAATAATCGTCAACATGTTGTTAATTAAGAAACTTGTAAATACATATTACAATACAAATGGACTCTATTTCATTATATTTAATCGAAAAATACTGAACAATGGAACAAACATTCAATTATATTTCCTGAAAAATCCATTTCTAATGAACCCTTAATCAGCCTTAATGCACAAAATTTAAGCTGCTATATTATCACATTGGGGTTTATTGTTACTTACATGGAGAAAAGGCAATTACAGCTCAATATCACTTTTTCATATTTCTCATTTAACTAACGTTGCACCTGGCAAAATTACCATGGAAACTTATTTTATTTAATAGATTGTTTAAATTAAATGACAAAACCCAATATTCCAGATATGTATTATATATTTATATTCAGAAAATATCTAGTTCTCAAGTAACTTGAGTTTTTGAGGAATATGAAATTTAATAAATAAATTAATATAGGTATCATATTATCAGTATATGATATTAATTTTTTTATATATATAGTCTGTCTTTTTTCATATTAGATATGATTACCGGCAATCTATTTGAAAAAAAGCCAGCCATAT
Organism: Mytilus californianus; assembly: GCF_021869535.1. Classification (NCBI taxonomy): domain Eukaryota; kingdom Metazoa; phylum Mollusca; class Bivalvia; order Mytilida; family Mytilidae; genus Mytilus; species Mytilus californianus. The sequence continues at coordinate 94,125,468 of NW_026262581.1, read as the reverse complement.
CAGGAAGATGAAACGATAGAATGGAACTTAAAGCTGTCAGTATTATCATAAAATCAAAGTTCCAAAAACATCATTCTTTGACCTTGTCAAAATATGCTTGAAAATGAAAAACGTGGAACACCTTGTTAATTCTAAATTTTAAGACTTGTAAAAAGTAAATAAAATTTTATCTTTTCATATCTAACATAAAATTAAGTCAAAATTTATTCCCCATTGGAGTACACATAATATGAAATTTACATAAATGACCTTAACAATCAAGAGTGACAAATGAACAAGACGAAAGGTCCTCTTATAATGGTCTAAAAACATTGTTAAATAAACATTTTATTCAGATGACCAGGTGATGATCTCATTTCACAAAATATGTAAATAAAATATATATCTTATTATTATAAATATTCAACAAAAAACATCTATCCTTTTGTAATTCATCATAAAAACAATAAAATATGTTTTTTGGCTTTTATCTTCCATTCTAGCTGGACATTACCAAACCAATATTAAATGTCATCCTCTCCAATAATTTCAACAAATAAAATAAATGTAATTCTTCATTTTTGATCGTGGAACCAATAAAACACTAATTGAGATCTCCGTTTTGTAATCATCAAAAGGAAAGAAGAAATAGGACTTGACAAATTATTGACCAATTTTATGACCATAGGCCCAGAGGGGGTTAGAAATAAAAGGTTTACATAAGATCTAGTAGAAACTACCTAATATGGACAATAAGGGTCAAATAGTAGTCAGACAGTAATTAATCTTTAGCCAAGGAAAAATGAACAAAATCCATAATACTTTTAATCTAAAAATGTGTAATTAGACAATTTCTTAAATTCTAATACTTTTCATTTTATTTAGATTTATTTCAAGATGACAATTTCTTTTAAATGATTTACTTTTTTTCTTGGATAAATGAAATAACAGACTGTCTATTGTTTATTTTTTATCAAAAAGAAATCAAAACTATATTCATTTAAATTTACTTGCAATATCAAGTTTCAAAATGTTGTGCAATGGTTTCTATGTTTGATTCATGGTGATGTCATTAGAATTATAAGGGAGAAAGACATTTAATTCCTCAACACACTCGACCAAACCTAAAGCAAAGAAAACAGCACTCTTACTGCTGCTCTTCATCTAAAAGTCACAGTGAGGCTTTCTACAAGAAGCAAAAGCTAAAATGTCACTGCAAGTACAAGATGGTACCTAGATGACCTGAATTCACTAACAAATCCCACAGCAGCTTACCTTTTAACCAATGACAGTGGTTTTTAATACCACCATATATTTGTGTATATGAACATTTATCAGAATATGAATTTTATGTCACATCTTCTGTTGTTATTTACTCATAACTTGTAAAGTTTTATTTATAAAGTGTTAATTTCATTGTCTGACTGAAAGCAATCTAAAGCTTGCCAAATTGTAGTACCACTTGTTGGTCCTTGAAGACAATGTAATGTGCTCAAGATATCCTTATTTCTTTTTTTTTTTGTAAAACTTTGTCATTGAAAAAGTGTCACCTTGACATTAACATGATACATGTATATCTCCTTTTGTTTATATTAAATCTCAATCAATTTATCAATCAATCAATGAATAAGTTAACAGAAGCCTATATATCAAAATCCAAATGCTTCCAGTTGATAAACTGTTGACACAGAGATATGTCTCGCCTGTCGGCATAACATTCAGAAAAAGACAATCCGATGGACAGCAACATTGCTAATTAATTAGTGGGTAGGGCCTCGAAATGGTAGACAAACTGAGATGTACAGACAGCAATGTAACTTTATAGAAAATATTGTCTATTGTAAGTACATGTAGTTCCTATCAAACTAACTTAATCAAAAAACTTAACATTGAAAATTGTTACTGTAAATTCAGAAATTATTGCGAGGTTTTTATTAATGCGAATAATGCGACTAGATGAGTATCACAATAATAACTCGCATTTTGATAACTAAAACATAGATCTGTATGTAGATTTGTCTGAAATCGCAATAATTAAACTTGCATTCTTGTCAATTTTTGAAAAATCGCAATAATAAATGCACGCAATAATTTCTGAACTTACAGTAATTGATTGAAAGTCACTGGACCATCCCCTAGGGGGCAGGGCCTTGAAATACTGATAGTAACGCAACTTTATACACAATATCATTGATCTAGCACAAGTAGTTCCTATCAAACTAACTTAAGCAGAAAACTTAACAATTGTTGAAGCTGTCACCGCAGCCACAGCTGTCTACGGAAAAGCAATCCCTTTGTCTTGCTTTCTGCAAATTTCGTCACAGGCGAGACAAAAACTGATTTGGATACGGCAACACAATTATTACTCCTTGTCTTTTACTATATGCTTTTGTCCTTGTTACAGATCTAAGGAGATAAGCCCAGTCCAACTGATTTTTAGGCTCACAAACATATTAACCTTCCACCTCTTCACCTCTGGTTCACACTTTTTTCCAGTCATTATGTGGCTTTAGAACGCCAGGAATCCAGTGGTCGTCCTTGGTTGCTTCCACCTTATGTCATACCCAGGTTTTAGAGCTTACTATACTGTATGTTTTGCTCATAGTTGAAGGCCGTACTGTGACCTGTAATTGTTCACATCTTTTTCTTCACAGTGACAAGACAAAGAGTTATGGAATCACTGTGACAAGACAAATAATTTATGAAGTTACTGTATAAAGACAACTGAATTACGGAATCACTGTGACAAGACAAATAATTTATGAAGTTACTGTATAAGACAACTGAATTACGGAATCACTGTGACAAGACAAATAATTAATGAAGTTACTGTATAAAGACAACTGAATTACGGAATCACTGTGACAAGACAAATAATTTATGAAGTTACTGTATAAGACAACTGAATTACGGAATCACTGTGACAAGACAAATAATTTATGAAGTTACTGTATAAAGACAACTGAATTACGGAATCACTGTGACATGACAAATAATTTATGAAGTTACTGTATAAGACAACTGAATTACGGAATCACTGTGACAAGACAAATAATTTATGAAGTTACTGTATAAAGACAACTGAATTACGGAATCACTGTGACAAGACAAATAATTTATGAAGTTACTGTATAAGACAACTGAATTACGGAATCACTGTGACAAGACAAATAATTTATGAAGTTACTGTATAAAGACAACTGAATTACGGAATCACTGTGACAAGACAAATAATTTATGAAGTTACTGTATAAAGACAACTGAATTACGGAATCACTGTGACAAGACAAATAATTTATGAAGTTACTGTATAAAGACAACTGAATTACGGAATCACTGTGACAAGACAAATAAATTATGAAGTTACTGTATAAAGACAACTGAATTACGGAATCACCATCAAAAGTCAAATACATTTTGTTTTCTTCAACATTGCTAGCTGACAGCAAAAGGTTAGCAAATCTTATCCCACCTATCTGACTTAGTCTGTGACCTGCTAAACCAAGACAATTTATACTTTAGGATTAACTCTATCCTTGATCATATTACCTTCCTCCTGTTCCTCCCCAGAGGAATCTTCCTCTGTTCCAGATGATGAAATAGTTCCTGGATCATCACCTGTAATGAACATGCACTTTATTCTGTAAAACTAACTTGTAAATTTACACATCTAATTGAAACATATGAACTTTTTTCTTGCCAACTTGAATAGCTAAATACCATACTGATCAGAACCTTGTGGTCTGTCAACGAAGTAATAAAAGTGCTCTTAATTTGATACTGAATTTTATTCAGTATCTTGAGGAATAGTTTTTTCAAGCAAACATACCTCATATGACTTTTGCAAGTGCAGCTGGAATACAAAAATATATTGCTAACTAAACATCCTCCATTTGGCTGAAAGACCATGATGAAGGCCATCCTTTTGGCTGTGCTTGCAGGGTCTCATTTTCATGTTCAGTCAACCATGTAATATTTGTCAAACCTTTACTTTGCATATTTATTAAACAGTTCATTTCATAATGAACATGTGTACTAAATTACAAGTTGATGTAACCACAAACTACCGCAAACCAAAACTTTGACCTGATATGTGACAGATGCAGAGACCAGAAAACAAAACGTAACTGTTGTAGATTGGGCATAAACACCATGTACAACAATGCTTTAAACATTTATAGATTACCTGATAAAATTCCTCGGATTCTTTTTTTGGACATTATTTCTAGATGTTCTAAACATCTTTTCTTTAGCTCTTCAAGGGGTAAATCCTGTAATATTAAAAATAACTTTAAATTGTGGCTCAACAATTAATAAGTCATTGCAAACCAATCATTGATTCATGAAGTTTTAAAATAAGAAGTATGAATGGCAACCTTTTCTAGTTTGTCATAGTTCTTCTAATATAAAGTTGAGTTATAATGGCTTTTGGAGGTATTTTCTAAAGGTAAACTGCTAACAGCTTAAGTCTTTCTTAATGCGCCAACCTCTAGTTATTTGTATGACTTTTCCATAAATAATATACACTTTAAATCTACTTTTTTCGTGTATACTTTGTCATGTTTAGCCCTTTCTAGCTCACAACAAGGTGATTTAATTTCTCAATTTTCAAATTTACTTCCAGTATTTAATTGACGGAAGATCCAAGTTTTACATAGTCGCTTTATTTTTCTACTCACGAAAGTCATGAAAATGAGTTGGTTTACAGTAAATAAAACTAAATGTCATTGCTTTTTCCTAATGAAGATATAAAGTACACAGGCTTTGGCATTGGGGTCCTGTTAAACCACTTGTAACTTTTCTTCTTCTTTTGCATTTTTTTTTTTTGGGAAGGAGGGGATATATATACAGCAGATTTTTTTAATTATGAAAAGATTTTTTTTTTGTGTTTTAAATAATGCTAATGGATTTTCAAATCATTTCAGGGAAAAATAGAGGTAGGATTTTTTACCCCCCAAAAAAAAAATCAGTTTTATGTCCAGTGTTTTTTTATATTGAATCAAAGCAGTTCATGATGTACATAAAACTGATATTACAATGACTGATAAGATAAAGTACTTCTCACAACCTCACTGTACCAACCTCCAAATTTATCATTAAAATTGACTGTTTCACACTACATTTGGACATTTAAATACTTATATGACACATTTTTTAATGTAGGACAAAGTTCTCATAATTCCTTCTAGGTTAATTAATTTACAAGATTAAACATTGTAACAGTGTGTTGTTTAGATTTTTATTGTTTAGATAACAACAGCATCCAGCTGATTTATTTCATATTTGAGAAAAAAAATCATTTTTATAAAATGGGTTTTTATAATAACAAAGATATAAAATTACTGTCTAAGCATTCTTAAAACTAATCTTGGAGGACACAAATGGTTCTTTATTGTACTTTTAAAAATATTCAGCTGATTTCAATTATAGATTTAAAACTTGTAATTCTATTTTTTTCAACACAGCAATATGAAAAACAAATTTACGACCCAATTTTCCTTTGTGAAATGATGGTTTTATCGATGAGTCCATGTGTTTCACGTTATTGTCATCCTTGGTAACAATTTGAGAGAAATAATTTACATATTGCACATTTCTAAGTGAAAATTCTTTCAATTCTACTTTCATACATTCAAGCCATTTCCGTCAAATAAATCAAAATATTTGTATAATGTAAGCACATACTGTTTATAAAAATGTAAATTGGCAGTGAAACATATGTTGAAGTTGGAAGATAATTTCCGTTCGGCTTTTTAAATCTGAATATACGTTGATTTTACAAACTGTAAACAGCCTGTAGGTTTTTATAAGCTTTCTAGTGATTTTTAAACTTGAAAACAGATGGCTAACAATAAAACTTATATTCAAATATTATAAGCTCTTGACCTAAAATCATTACAATTGATTTACACAGGCAGTTCTAACATCAGTTTAAGATTTTTAGGATGCTAACTCAATGCAAGGGAGGGGAACTTTAAAAGATAATTGTAAAATAACCACTTGGGAGGTTTATTTGCACCACATACAATCCCTTCCTAGGAAATTTATTCAAGGTACGATTCAAATAAGATACTAAAAGTATGAACTATTATGTTAAGGGGACATAACTCCCATAAGATTTTAATTGATGAATAAATGGTGGTTGATGTAGTGTGTTGTACTGTGCAGTATTTCAGTGATTCCTGTTAACCCACTTTATATATTATGGTAAACAGATTTTTTTCCCCAAACCTCCTGTCCATTATGAAAGTTATTATTATTTTTTTTAATCATGCCATTTTATCAAATTGGTTAATATGTTTATGAAAAGTGTTATCCCTTAAAACTGTCCAATTGAATTCAATATCCTCAAGGATGACTGAAAACTTTATAACATATTTGAAGTCTTATTTATAGCTGTATATTGGTCAAAAGTACAAAAGTAGATCAAGCAGATTTAATTGTCTTTTTTTATTCAACAATTATATACCAATTATCTGCTTATTACTTGCAAGGAGGACTGGCAACAGAAAATTATACCAAGAAACATGAAGAAAGTCAAATACCTGCATTAAGGTCAAATGTACAGTGCATTGTTTTTCTTCAATGTTGTGGCTAGACACAATTAATTAAAGTGTATCAAGAATTGCTGCATTAAAGACTTAATTAAAATTTCTTCTTGAATAGTATTTTTGACTCATTACATTTGGTCTGTTTTTTATTTGTTCAACCTTTTCAATGTCAAGGATTTAAGTTTTTACATGAAAGAGTTAAAAATAGTGAAATAAATTGACTCTAGTCATTCCTGTTCCCACTTGGTATCGTTTGTCTAAAAGAACCATAGTATGTTAGATGTTACATTTTCCCTCGAGATAATATGACAAAATTCAAACATCAACCACATTGAGGAGAGTGAAACATTTTCTATAAAATTTAATTTTCTGTGAAGTAGAAAATTCACAAGAGAATGTGTTGTATAAATAGTAACATTGTAAGAAGAGGTAATAACACGTGTATTAAATTCTATGGTACATTGTTGTAATATTAAAATATCAATAATCCTGGAAACTTCAGGAAAACACTATCAAATTCTATAATAAGTTCTAGTGTTGAAATTTACTATCAAGGTCTTAATATAGATATAACAGAAACTTATCATCATCAATGATCCATGAGAAGGGGGTCAATGTCAGATGAAATTCATACACAATATAGAGCTGACCAATTTATTAGGGTATTGTATCTGAGAAACCAACATATTCATAAAAACTTAACTTGGACCATTAAACCATGAAAACCCGGTCATGATCAGAGGAACACTGCCAGTCTGACATGTACACACCTAACAATCATGCAATACACCTAATAAGAGGTGACCTATTGTTTAATGTTTCCTGAAAACTTAACTTTCATCAATAAACTATGAAAATGATGGAAAGGTCAGATAAAACCTACCAGTGAGAGACATGTACACCTTACAATCATTTATAACCAAATATAGTTGACTTACTGGTCATAGTACCTGAGAAACTGGCCCATTCACAAACATTTACTAGTCAACCATAAACATGTGGTGAAGGGTACATGAACCCTAGCAGATAGACATGTATATCTTTCAATCTTTCAAAACACAAAATCTAGTTGACCTTCACCTTAAGGAGTCTGATTGATTGATTGATTGTTGGTTGCTTAACATCCCTGAAAGTATCTGAAAAATTAACATAATCACAAAATTTAAAAACAAAATTAACAATGAAAATAAGATCACGGTCAGATGAACCCTGAAGTCACAGATGTATATCTTGCAATCATTCCATACATCAAATATATAGTTGACCTATTGCTTATAGTATCTAAGAAACTGATTTATTCACAACAAGAGTGCACATGCTGAAATGTCTCACCTTCTTTACTAACCATTGATTTTATGTTGATAGTCCTAAATATAAAGCTTTACTACAAGTAACACATAAACTTAACATGATCCAAGAAAATGAGGTCAAGGTCAGATAAACCAAACGAGAAATACATGTACACCTTACAATCATTCAATAAACCAAACATAGTTGACCTATTGCTTATAGTTTCTAAGAAACAGTCTTAACCAAGAAAACTCATCATTGACCAACGAACCATGAAAATGCGGTCAAGGTCAGATGAACCATGCCAAACAGACATGTACACCTTACAATCAATTTATGCATTACATATAGTTGACCTATTGCTTATAGTATCTAAGAAACAAACTTAACCATGAAAACTTAACATTGACCAATGAACCATGAAAATGAGGTCAAGGTCAGATGATACCTACCAGACAGACATATACCCCTTACAATCCTTCCATACAACAAATATAGTTGATCTATTGCTTATAGTTGAAGAAAAACAGACCAAAACACAAAAACTTAACACTGAGAAATGAACCGTGAAAATGAGGTCAAGGTCAAATAAAACCTGCGGGCATGAGGATCTTGCAAAGTACGCACATACTAAATATAGTTATCCTATTACTCATAATAAGAAAGAAATTAACATTACAAAAAACGTTGACTTTTTTTTCAAGTAGTCACTGAACCATGAAAATGAAGTCAAGGACAATGGACATACGACAGACAGAAACTTCTTAACATAAGGCATCTATATACAAAGTATAAAGCATCCAGGTCTTCTAGCTTCTAAAATATAAAGCTTTTAAGAAGTTAGCTAACGCCGCTGCCAGCTGATCACTATCCCTATGTCGCAGGCTCGACAAAAACTAAACATGATTACTGATCCATAAATTGAGTTCAAGGTCAGTTGAACCCTGTCTGAAAGAAATGTATACCTTGGAATAATTCTATATACCAAATATAGTTGTCCAATAAATCATAAAAACTGAAAAAATCACAACAGTCGCTGAACTGGTAATATCAAAACCAAAAGGTACATTGTATTCATAAAACTTAGCATAGTGTAAAAACTTCAAATGAATTAGTCACACTGTACCTGAGTTATCGTGAGATGCATGAAAAACTTTCAGTTTTTGATGATGAAATATAAAAATAAGGAGATGTGTTATGAATTCCAATGAGACATCTATCAACCAGGAACCAAAAGAAGGTGGATCTAAGAAAGTCCAAAAACTAATGTGAAAAACTTCAAAATTTGAAATTAGCTGGAAATCATAGCATAAAGACTTTTTGAAACTTGAGTTCTTGTGAGACATTTTTGGATGACTGGATGGACAGACAGGTGGATGGATGGATGGCTTACCATCTTCAAACTGTGTGTAAACATATAAATAGTTTGATCAGTTAAAGTAAGTGTTAATAATAAAAGTACAATTAAATGCTTATTTTTTTCCTTGAGCTCAACTATATTCTATATGACAATATAATGATTTATCATCATAATTTTTTTCCAAATTATCCCAAATGATTGATGTTTAAGAAAACTTGGACATTAATAAACATAATAGTTATCATTGACACTGATACTTAACAATTAATAACACATAAAAAAAACAAGAGATTTTCATTAAAGTTGTGTACCATTTACATGTACAAACATGTTTTAACACTTGCGGTTTGATTGAAAATGATCAACTTTACCTCTAAATTAAAATCATGTGTAAAAAGTGTAAAAAAAAGTTCATGACATTATAGTTTCTTTGATTTCTAAATGAAAAACAAGTGAAAAGCTTGGGAGGAAATGTATTCAAATATTTTTCGACCACTTTTTTTAGAGAAATACACTCAATTAATTATATTTAAGGGTGAACTGAATTGGGAAATCCTAAAATTTACAGAAAGATATATTATAAATAACTTTCCCTTGAATCTTAATAGCTGATTTGTACATATTGAGAGTGATGGGTGTGTATACAAACAATATTTTTTAGTCATACTCCTTTGACTAACAATCCAGCTGGGGAAAAACTGTAAAAAAGACCCTTTTGGGCAAATATAACATCTAAACAAGCTTCTCTTTATATTTGAAAAAAGTGTGGAACAGTCACTTTGATATCAATGTGCACTTGTACAATGTACTGAATTTTAATCAACTTCTTCCATAAGCATAAGATACCGAAAAAATACTCAGAAGTGTAGCTAACTAATTTACATCAAAAGGCTCAGGCATACGCACCATTTGTACAAAAGTATTTATTAAATATGAAATTAATTACAAGAATGACAAAGCACTAGATTTCTTTACCACAAATTTAATTTCTTCTTTATAATAGAATTGGATGATGTTTTTTTGAACATTTATACAAAATGAAAGCAACTGACCTGAAAATCAGGCATGCACTTTTTTCAATTATGGGCAAATTACATGTCAAAAGTTGGTGGCAGATGATTAACATGGTGTTTTATACTTTATGCAGTCACACTGTAATACCTGTACACATTTATTGTTTTAGATGATATGCCTTAACTTCAGAATTTGCACAATCTTCGAGAGTGATCTGACACATAAGGCTGCCCAAAAATATAACACTGACAAGTTAACTGACATTGAAAAAGCAACTGTAGGCAGGTTAAGTTAGTCTTTTGAGTACCCAACTTGAAACTACACTTCATCATTTAGGTTGCTGTTTTGAATGCTCAGTAAGGATTGCATATAGCCAAATCTATGAATAAGAAGTGGAGGATGACTATGATCTATCTTATAACTGTGTTTGTTCTTTTTACAGACAATCACTTCTATTTTATGATATATCTCTTCTTATAAAATAATTTAAAACCAAATTTGTCATACCACATAATATTTGACTAAATATCAAGATAAATTGTGACAGACAGAAACATATTAAAACTTATTTGATAGACTATAATATTTCCCAATAACTGGCAGTTTCATAAATGATTTTTTTTTATCAAATTAGATTTTAAAAAGAATTCAATTTTTCAAAATATCACATAAAAAAATCTAATAAAGTTTTGCAAAATATTGGAAATTGTCTGTAAAAGTCCATATCATATTAATAATTGTGAAGGCTATTAAGTTTTTTAAGGAAAAATGAATTTAATACAATATTTCTTGTTGAACATGTCATAGTTTATTTGTTTTGACTACAGACTAATCATATCTATGAATTGATAGAACTTTCAATCTTAAATTTAAAGCAGAGATTGAGTGTCTATTAAGTTTATGTGAATGTCCCTGTGCTTATACTTTGCACTGCAGCTATTTTGATTCAATGGACCTCTTCCAATTTTACTATAGACTACTAGAACAATCTTCGTTTCTCTCTATGATTAATAAATAAATTGCTTCGCCGAGTGCAGTTGGATACGACCACAGAGGTCCAACCCTGAACAGTTGTGGCAAAAATGCACACAATATTCGCGCATGATACAGGTCTAAATTTGGATTGTAATTAAATATTTGACACATAATAGGTTTCTGACACAGAATAACTGTAGTCAAAGAACTTAGAATTGGTTATATGATTTGAATTTATATTCAATTTTTTGTTTTGTGCAATACACTTTGCTGTTGCAAATTAACCCCCCCCCCCCCCCCCTCCCCACAAAAAAAATAAAAATTACCCCACCTTTTTTTTGCTTTTGTGCAATACACTATGCTGCTGCGTATTGACCCCCACTTTGAAGAATTTTTTTTTTAATTTCTGAAATGAGAAAAAAATTGACCAACCCACAATTTCTTTTTACCCCCCCCCCCCCATTTTTTTTCACCTCCTCCCCTTTCCCCCCCCCCCCCCCCCCCCAAAAAAAAAAAATTCTTTCCCTCAAGATATGGTCATAATCTCAATTCACAAATTTCCAATGGAGTTTGCAACAATAATTACCCATTTAAATACATCATAAAAGTCTAAAAATAGAAAATGACATACATAATCTAATCATGGCTAAAATTAATATTCCTTAATAATAACTTCTAAAAATAAATTGACAGCTAATCATCTCAAGACAATACAACATTTCTTTATACATAATTTAAAAGCAGTGTAAGGGAGGTAATCGTGTTTGGATTACCTCCCTTAAACTGCTTTTAAATTGTCTAAAGTAATTGTCCATTTACCAGGAAACCCTTGTTTATCCCCCTTTTTTGCCCCTAATTCCGATTTGAGCCATAACCCCCTAAAGCCAATCCTAACCATCCCTTTGTGGTACGGAAACTTGTGGTACAATTTCAGAGAGATCCATACACCGTTCCACAAGTTATTGTCTGGAAACTAGAAAAATGCTTATTTGGGCCCCTTTTTGGCCCCTAATTCCTAAACTGTTAGGACCATAACCCCCAAAATATATCCCAACCTTCCTTTTGTGGTTATAAACCTTGTGTTTAAATTTCATAGATTTCTATTAAATTATACTAAAGTTTTGTCCGGAAACAAACTGTCTTCGGATGACGACGACATGATACCAATATACGACCGCATAAATTTTTTGCAGATGTATAAAAAAAGAATGGTATCAAAATTGGTGATCAAAAGTTCTTTCAATAAAACTTAGGCAAGAACTATTCATTCAAATTATGAACAGCAAAAAGTGAAAATCATCAAAACAGCACTTGCTCACTAATGACCCCCCCCCCCCCTCAATAAGTTTTTGAAAAACAGGAAGTTAATGAGCTTTAGATGTGAACACATATCACATGGCATAGCATGCTAACATGAAGGTGTTCAGAAGACCTTGATTTGTAGCACCTGAGAAAATGATGCAACTTTCATTCATGGCCATTATGTGTAAGAATATATAAGTATTTAGTAAACAGGAAGTTGAACATGCACATCACAGAATAGACTGCTCACATGAAGCTTGATGCCAAATTTTGGGAAGCTCTGATATAGTTCCTGAGAAAAATGTGACCAAAATTTGATGGGATAGATTGACAGGCATAAACCAGCTAATCTTCTCTCCTTCAGAGCACAGTTATAACAACATACAAACATCAAAATTGTCAATACTAAACTTCATTTCCATTTATGATCGGTAATAACATATTGAAATTTGGAAAGCATTGCTAGTTATTGCACAGAAACAGCAACCTATCACCCTGGCTCCCACCAACTGTACTACCCTAAATTAACAACAAGATTTTTTCATCAGAAATCACTGCTGAAGGTATTACCTAACAACTACAACTTACTCAAAAGACAATCGCCATATTCCTTCAAAAGAAAGTCTCTTTACTGAAGATCTTACAGTCATTTTCATTTTGAAGACAAGCATCAATAAAAGATCTGTGGTTATGTGTTATTTTTGTCTGATTTTTTAAACATTTATTATACAGAAGACTGTTATCGTGTTCAGAACTACAAGTTGATTGATACCGCCATTTCATATCATCATTAACCTCAACCCTGTTATTTCTTGTTTTAAATATGATGATAGTGGACAGCTTTGCAAAAATTACAAAAAAAAATCCTATCAAGAATTGTCATGAACAAAATTTAATCAATAGTCGCAACTCAAAATCTAATCTACATATAGATGAAAGGACATACAATAAGCTTACAAAACAATTCGACCTTTACATAAAAAGCTTGTCCGACAAGTAGACTCAATTTTCAAAACCAATATTGGTAAATGTACACACTATAACAGAACCATTTCAAACAATTTGTAATTAAATTTTGTCTGCGAGCCTACGGTCATTTTTATTATACTTTGTTTCAGTCAGTTATCCAAGAAGAAAATACTGTCTGTCCATGTCATTAGGGCAAGATCCGATTGGTTTAGATTGATATAACAAACAAATTGCTTCTGAAATGGCTAAATTATCAATGAATACGTCACTAAGGCTTGGTCAACATTAAATAAAGATTTTAAACTTTCTTGACGGGACAATCTTCATCAAATTTCAGAAAATGAAAAAAGTCTTATTGTTTTACATAGTAAGACATTTTTGTGTTTTATGAGATTTATATTTGTAAAAAAAAAGAAAATGTCTGGTTAACTCCATAAAACAAAACATATTATCTTTTCACATTTATACTGCTATTATTTAAACTAGAGATTCAAGGTATAGAACCACATTTTTGGGCCTGGTCTGAAAGAACATACAAGAAAGTAGCACATATTTAAAATAAGATAGTTCCTATGCATAGCTGTAACTTTGTCAATAAGTAAAATATTTGGATAATTTTTGTAGAATATGAAAGCTTAAGGACTTGGGATCACAGTAGAATCCTTGTTGAAACTTTCTTATTAATATCAAAAAGATATATGAAATTAAAATAGGGCATATTTGCCCTGGTGTTCAGATCAGAGGTACCTGTTTTTGTACTACCAAACTTCCTGGAACCAGTGCCCTCTAATATGCAATTAAAGGTATGTTGATTTTTTTATCACAAGTCAAAGAAAGGTTTAGTTTTGACATGTAAAGACTGCTACTTTGTTTGAACTTACGATAAAATAGCTATGAATGCCTGAAATTGCAATATTTAACATAGAAAGCAATGGGGCTTTGAATGAGTGGTTTTATTCCTATTAAATCTTTACTGAAACCTTTTCCATTAGCTTAGTTTTGTGCTATAGTTTTCAGGTGATACAATCCTAAAAAGTGACAATGACAGGATGCATTCACAGACATTTGGTCCCAATACATTCTGTCATTGTAGCGAATGACCCTTTACAAGATTTAATAAATTGCTTCGCAGAACGCAGCTGGATACCACCCCAGAGGTCCAACCCTGAACAGTTGGGGCAAAAATGGACACAATATTCGCGCTTGATACAGGTCTGAATTTGGATTGTAATGAAATATTTGACACATAATAGGTTTCTGACACAGAATAACTGTAGTCAAAGAACTTAGAATTGGTTATATGATTTGAATTTATATTCAATTTTTTGCTTTTGTGTTTGTGCAATACACTTTGCTGTTGCGAATTGACCCCCCCCCCCCCCCCCCCCACCTTTTTAAAAAAACAAAAAAAAATCTTTCCCTCAAGATATGGTCATAATCTTAATTCAAATTTCCAATGGAGTTTGCAACCATAATTACCCATTTAAATACATCATAAAAGTCTTAAAATAGAAAATGACATACATAATCATGGCTAAAATTAATATTCCTTAATCAGCATTTTTAATAGTAACTTCTAAAAATAAATTGACAGCTAATCACCTCAAGACAATACAACATTTCTTTATATATAATTTAAAAGCAGTGTAAGGGAGGTAATCTAAACATAACATCGTACTTTTAAGTAATTGTCCATTAACCAGGAAACCCTTGTTTTCCCCCTTTTTGGCCCCTAACTCCTAAACTGTTAGGACCATAACCCCCAAAATCAATCCCAACATTCCTTTTGTGGTTATAAACCTTGTGTTTAAATTTGATAGATTTTTATTTAATTATACTAAAGTTATTGTCCGGAAACCAACAACAAGGTTCGGACAACGCAGACAACAATGACGACGTGATACCAATAACGACCGCAAAAATTTTTGCGGTTGTATAAAAATTTGTAATTAATTTTTTTCTTCTTTTTTTTTTCAGATATTAATTTTCAGAAATCATGGTGATCATGTTCAATAACAGATATATACATCATTAGTATATGATTTTCCACATATTTTTACCTATTTCATAGAAGCGATTGGCCATAGTCTTATAAAGCAAAAGTAGAAACTACCATACATGTACTTTTTATACTATCTGTGATAATGATACATTTGTTTACCTTAATAGCAGGTTCACAATGTTGTCCTGCTCTGGCTGTAGAATAGTAAGAAATGGACAGTTACTGGTATAAGGTTCTAATCAACTTAACCCTTTAAACCTAAGTAAATCTAGTAATTTACATTGCACTGATCAAAAAAGTCAAATTTTTTTGGTAAATCAGTTAACTATTTACCTGACTAACATCTTTGATGGAACAGTGTAATTTTGGTCCCCAAAAGTAATTTTTGTCATTCAACTCGTGAAAATATTTACCTTAAGTACATCTGGTATGTAGCGTTGTAAAGTTGGTCCACGAAGACAGTGGAAAAGTTCTTCATTCATCTCATAACGTTCCTTTATGTAATCACCTATTGGCTGAAGTTCTTTCTCAAGGTCAAGGTCAGAATCTTCATCTTCTTTTTTGCTATACTAAAGAAAGAAAAAAAATCTAAATTGTCAGATCATATTTATTATGTTACTTGCTACATTTTCCCAAAATTCTGCTATTCCCTATAATTCCCTTTCCTTTGCCAAATGATCATGCTGAAGTTCACTAACACCAACTCTTAAGGTGCTCCCTGTTCAGCTGAAAGTCAAAATAACACAATTTCATAAATGATGCCTTTTTCAATCGAAAATGGAAAAATAAAGAAATTTACGGGCATGTTTAATCTAAAAAAAAATAAATTTGGATACTTTTAAAATGTAAAACTTTCGGGTGAGGAAAACATTGTTTTGGATTTCTCATATGATATGTATGGTAAAAAATGAATGATATAACTGTCTGCTACAATGGCACTACCACATTTCCATGTTAATAAGTGAACCACAAAATCTAGGTACCAACCATAATTTGACATATATTTTTAAAGTTCACACCAAAATGAACATGTTTACTATGTTTAACATTAATGTGACCACAGCTACATGGTAAACTACCTTGACCAAAAACTTTCACCATGTATGTTGACGGTGGGCATATATATATGAAATAACAAGAATTTCAAAATATTGTTTCAAAAGTGTTTTTGAAATGTAAGGTTAGAAAAATATTGAAAATAATAGATGTTGCTGGGTCAAACCTTTCAATCCATATAGCCAATGAAAAGGCCAGCGGGCAACAAAATATAAAGGAAAAGTTAAAAATGTAAAGAGCAAACATGTAGTTTTTATTGCCTTGACTAAACATTCCTTTGGCAACGTCATAAGGAATTGAAAGACCAAGGACTTTAGGGTCCAAAATGTCCTGACATCATGGCCTTTAGACACATTGATTTACAAGACTATATGATTATACTTGGGAATTTTAACTGTAGAGCTTCATGAGGCTAATCAAATTACTTCTCAGAGTGTCTGGCAATTGTTTTTAGAAATGTTACCTTGACCTTTTAATGTAAAAGTTCATATGGTTCATAATCAAATTAAGAATCATAGACTTACAGCTGTTTGCAGTTATTCTGACAAAAAAAAAACTAAGAAAGAATTTTTTGCTCCTCAAAGGAGCAAAAAGAATTTGTTCACTGAATTTTTGCTTTTATAAGCTACCTATTAATACTTAGCTCAATCTTGATTCTGAAGGGACTTTCTTTGAAACCTTGAACCTATGAATATTCTTTCTAATTACATGGGTGTTTTCAAGTGAAAAATTGCT
This sequence comes from Mytilus californianus, assembly GCF_021869535.1. NCBI lineage: Eukaryota > Metazoa > Mollusca > Bivalvia > Mytilida > Mytilidae > Mytilus > Mytilus californianus. The sequence continues at coordinate 94,108,235 of NW_026262581.1, read as the reverse complement.
GTCTTGGACAATTTCACATTTGATTGCTAAAAAACATGATTCTACTGATGTGAAAAAAGTTTTACTAATCAATCAAGTTTAACTGATCAAGGTCAGGATATCTTTAATTAAAGTCATTCAACTCAATACATTTAAATATGAGATAAACCATTTAACTATTTTGCAATGTTTTGTATTGATATCAATAATTCACTGATCCAAAAACATCGGAACTTAACGGTCTAAACAAATCTCTTCTTTGCCATTTCCCTCATTTGAACTTTTTTGATTAAAAGTAATTTTTTACACTTTTTCACCATCAATTAATTCAACTGTGATTTATAATTCAAATAAAATCAATTTTTATGTACTTTTCAAAATAACATCTCTATATGCAAATTGCAAATCTCTTTATATTCTAGGTGAATATTTATTAAATTTTACATTAAAGGCAAACTAACATTTGGATGAAAAAAAATGAATCACAAAGGCCTTCCATTTTATATTCCCAGGACGATGAAGGAAATTGAGTTTAATAAAAATGTCTTTAAAATCGTGCTGGGCACAAATTAAAATTTATCAACTTCCCAATAAATCTACAAATAAATTGTCAATTCAAAGCTGAAAAAGTTGAATACACATCCATCGATCTTTTTTCATTGTTATTTCATTTGAAATCCCCCCTGATTGGAATATCAAATTTTTTTAATCATCATAATGGCTTGAATTATTTGTTTTTATTAATCTTTTATCTCAATGAAAATTCCATTCTTCTGGAACTTAAAATAACCAATTTTTAATTTCCAGTTTTATTAAAGTTTATCGAGAGCAATGAAACAGTCATATAGAATTTTCAATTTGTGAAATTGTTGATAATTATTTCACATCAAAGGCTTGTTCTAAGGAAACAATAGGATTCTTAAATACATAGAAAATAAATGCCAATTACATTTATAGAAAATAACTTTCAGAGCTTTATTACAAGAATTTAATGCCAATCCTTAAAGAAAAGAACCATATCATTTTGAAAATAACTTTTTATTACAATATTTCACAACTTTTTCTGTTAATTTATTACATTTTTATGACCAATATGCACATTTGACAAAAAAATAATAATTTGTCTTCCAAGTCAAATGCCTTTCAATTATTATTACTAACACATGGATCCTGAGGACTTTAAATGAGTTTTCTGGCTTCTTTAATCAGTTACTACAATATCATAGATGAGCTAACTTGAAATCAGGGATAAAATGATAAATGCCTTCAAAATTTCATTTTTTCCTAATAATCAAATAATACTAATGCTTCTACGAGAAATTAAAATTATGAATAATTTCATAGAGACTGAACAAAGCTTTTTAACATTTATTCTATTCTAAGTCCATTTATAAAGTTTTGATACCTTTCCTTTTCTACTGTCTCTTTTCTTCAATTTCTTTGACTTTTTCTTAAGATTTTCTCTCTTTCTCTTCCTCTTTTTTTTAGGTTCATCCAAATCTCCTTGAGTGGAGTCAGCAACCATTTTTGCTGCACTCATATTCTTTATCTAATCTGAAATACAAGATATAAATAAAGGGTTCAATCAAACTTCATGGTTGACTGTTGTTGTGATAAAATAAATAAATTTAAATATAAAAATAAGGAGATGGGGTATGATTGCCTATGAGACAACTGATGTGAACAACTACAGATTACCTACTGTACCACCTTCAACAATCAGCAAAACATATACCTTCTATACAGTAAGCTGTAAAAATCCCTTGGATGACAAAATGTCAGCCTAACAGTATCTATCATCCATCACTACTTTATGTGCAACTTACATGTACTCTGAGTAATTAGTCAAATGAATTCTCTGCCTTCGTTCATTCTGGTGAGTAATGTGGAGTACTGTGGTTTTTTCATTTATTTTAGTGGGAAAATTTTTCGTCGATTGAGAATAAAAATTGTGTTTTCCTGGATATTTTATTATGTTGTCTTGCCAAAGTCTGTATGCAAGCCAAGGAAACTTTTACTTTGTTGAATGTTTAAATTTGTGGTTCCAAGTATACCCACAAAATCCATGTAAATTTGTATCCCACAAAAAAAAAAGGATCCACATTAACATCATACATGCATTCAACATTACCAAATAACATCAGGGTAGACAGCTGAACAACACATGCATTCAACATTACCACATTACATGAGGCTAGACAGCTGAACAATACATGCATTCAACATTATCAAATAACATCAAAGGAGACAACTGAACAACACATGCATTCAACATTACCAAATTACATCAGAGTAGACAACTGAACAACACATTCATTCAACATTACCAAATTACATCAGGGTACACAGCTGAACAACACATGCATTCAACATTACCAAATTACATCAGGGTACACAGCTGAACAACACATGCATTCAATATTACCACATTACATCAGGGTAGACAGCTGAACAACACATGCATTCAACATTACCACATTACATCAGGGTAGACAGCTGAACAACAGATGCATTCAACATTACCAAATAACATCAGGGTAGACAGCTGAACAACACAAGCATTCGACATTACCACATTACATCAGGGGAGACAGCTGAACAACACATGCATGCAACATTACCACATTACACCAGGGTAGACAGCTGAACAACACATGCATGCAACATTACCACATTACATCAGGGTAGACAGCTAAACAACACATGCATTCAACATTACCACATTACATTAGGGTAGACAGCTAAACTACACATGCATTCAACATTACCAAATTACATCAGGGTAGACAGCTGAACAACACAGGCATTAAAAATACAAAATTACATCAGGATAAACAGCTGAGATACACAACTATTTTATTGTACATTTGATATACTTTGACAGAGTCAATATAAAGATAAGAAGATGTGGTATGATTGCCAATGAGACAACTCTCCACCAGAGTTTAAATAAGTGGATGTAAGCAATTATAGGCCACTGTACAATCTTTAACAATGAGAAAACCCCATAATGTATAGTCGGCTTTAAAAGGCCATGACCTTAAAAATGTGAATAAAATGCTTCGCTGGGCGCAGCTTGATACGACTGCAGAGGTCGAACCCTGAACAGTTGGGGCAAGTATGGACACAACATTCAAGCTTGATACAGCACTGAATTTGGATTGTGATTAAATATTTGACACAGCATAGGTTTCTGACACAGAATGAATGTGCTCTTAGAACTTAAAATTTTTTAATTTACCTATTCAAACCATATCATTATTATTTGCTTTTATATATAAATCAGAAATAACCAATTTAAAATGGAAAATTTTAAAGAAAAAAAAAGGAACCCCCCCCCCCCCCCAAATTTTTTGAACCCCCTTATGATTCATCACCCCAAACTCAATCCCAGCCTTCCCTTTGTGGTATTGTACCTTGCAGTACAATTTCAGAGAGATCCATACACTTGAACACAAGTTATTGTCTGGAAACTAGAAAAATGCTTGTTTTTTGGCCCCTTTTTGGCCCCAAATTCCTAAATGTTTAAGGCAATTACCCCCAAACTCAAACCCAGCTTTCCCTTTGAGATATAGAACCTTGTAGTACAATTTCATAAAGATCCATACACTTACAAACAAGTTATTGTCCTGAAACTAGAAAAATGCTTGTTTTTTCCCCTTTTTGGTCCTTAATTCCTACAATTTTGAGGCAATTACCCCCAAAATCAATCCCAGCCTTCCCTTAGTGGTATGGTACCTTGCAGTACAATTTCAGAGAGATGCATACACTTGAACACAAGTTATTGTCTGGAAACTAGAAAAATGCTTATTTTTGGCCCCTTATTCCTAAACATTTTGGGAAATTACCCCCAAACTCAATTCCAGCTTTCCCTTTGTGATATGGAACCTTGACGTACAATTTCATAAAGATCCATAGACTTACACACAAGTTATTGTCATGAAACTAGAAAAATGCTTGTTTTTTGCCCCTTTTTTGGCCCCTAATTCCTAAAATTTTGAGGCAATTACCCCCAAAATCAATCCAAGCATTCCCTTTGTGATATGGAACCTTGTGGTTCAATGTCAGAGAGATCCATACACTAACACACAAGTTATGTCTGGAAGTTACAAAAATGCTTATTTTTGGCCCCTTTTTGGCCCCTAAGTCCTTAACTGTTGGTACCATACCCCCAAAATCAATCCCAACCTTCCTTTTGTGGTATTGAACCTTACGGTAAAATTTCATAGAGATCCATTCACTTAAACTAAAGTTAGAGTGCGAAAACCAATGTGTCTTCGGACGACGACGACAACAACAACAACGTCATACCAATATACGACCACAAAATTTTTTTGCGGTCGTATAAAAAATTAAAACAAACTATTTCGAACATTAAAAACATATATAACACTTTCTTTGTTCTTAAATACAACTATAGTGTTTTCCATTTTTTTTTGTCAAAAGTTAGGGATTTTGGATCTCCCTCTTTTTTAATTGGTCAAAAGGGGAAACTGACAAAAATATTTATTAACATATATGGACTTGGTTTGTTAAAAATATTTTAAAGTGTATACTCTCTACATTGAAAGTAGTGGTTCTACTGCCTTTACTTCTCTGCATGCATGGTGTTATATGTATGATGATTAAATGTCACTCATCAACTTCTTCAGAGTGATGTTGTAAGCTCATTATTATTCAGTTTCACATCAAAGAGGTAAACTAAAAACCCAAAACTTATTCAGACAATTAAACACAACTAGAAATATGGTTTTTGGTTTGTACTAAATTTTTAATGTTCAAACTATTAGCAATTATTAAAGTAAGATAGGACTGAGTTTAGCCCTTGGCTGGTTTAACAGGAACCAAATAAACAAATATTGTAACCAGACATTGTGTTTAATAACTGTTAATAATTTAACCTTTAATTATAATATCCTGAATAATATTTTGAACTAAAAATTCATCATTTATGCCAAATTATGGTGTACTCTATCAAACAAATTCATACCCAATGAACAAAAACTCAAATTACTGAAACTGAGCTGAAAATTTCACTGTAGATTATTAGTTAGAATTAGGATTGTAAACATATTTGATTATGACAAATAACTGGTGTATCTCTATATCAATCCATAAAAAATTCTAGCAAGGTCTCGATATTTGATAACACCATATTAAGTCATAAACAGGAAGCTTTTTTCAATTTCAAAAATTTTTAAGACAAAAAATAGTCAGTACTGTTGTCTATGATTTGAATGTAAATTAAACATTTCACAAGAGTGAACAGTACTGTCCAAACATATCCTTTTAAGTATAATTACACAAGAGAGTACAGTACTGTCTAAACATATCCTTTTAAGTATAATTACACAAGAGAGTACAGTACTGTCCAAACATATCCTTTTAAGTATAATTACACAAGAGTGTACAGTACAGTACTGTCCAAACATATCCTTTTAAGTATAATTGGAAAAGCTGATAAATATGTTTTGTTTAACTCAGGTAGAACTTACAAAATAATTTCAAATTCCTCTTCAGGAATAAACTTAAAATTATAAAGGTAATATTAATAACAAAAGCTATATATTTAAAGTGTATCAGCTGCCTCAATGGTAAAGTAGTCTGTAGTTATTGCCAATAACTTGTACCCAGTTGTCAAAATGTTCAAGTAGTCTTTGTAGTTATTGTCAATAACCTGTATGTACAGGTGCCTATGTGTTCAAGTAGTCTGAAGTTATTGCCAATGACCTATATACAGGTGCCAAAGTGTTCAAGTAGTATATGCAGCTATTGCCAACGACTTTTACACAAGTGCCAAAGTGTTAAAGGAGTGTATGTTGATATTGCTAATAACATATACCCAAGAAGCAAAGTGTTCAAGTGTTCAAGTATCCATGTTGTTATTGCCAATGACCTCCATCCAGGTGCCAAAGTGTTCAAGCAGTGTATGTTGTTATTGCCAATAACCTATATCCAAATGCCTAGGTGTTCAAGTAGTCTTTGTTGATATTGCCAATAACCTGTGCTAAGATGGCAAAGTGTTCAAGTAGTGTATGTTGTTATTGCCAATAACCTATATCAAGGTGCCAAAGTATTCAAGAAGTCTATGCTGTTATTGCCAATGACCTGTACCAAGGTGCCAAAGTGTTCAAGAAGTCTATGCTGTTATTGCCAATGACCTGTACCAAGGTGCCAAAGTGTTCAAGAAGTCTATGCTGTTATTGCCAATGACCTGTACCAAGGTGCCAAAGTGTTCAAGAAGTCTATGCTGTTATTGCCAATGACCTGTACCAAGGTGCCAAAGTGTTCAAGAAGTCTATGCTGTTATTGCCAATGACCTGTACCAGGGTGTCAAAGTGTTCAAGAAGTCTATGCTGTTATTGCCAATGACCTGTACCAAGGTGCCAAAGTGTTCAAGAAGTCTATGTTGTTATTGCCAATGACCTGTACCAAGGTGCCAAAGTGTTCAAGAAGTCTATGCTGTTATTGCCAATGACCTGTACCAAGGTGCCAAAGTGTTCAAGAAGTCTATGCTGTTATTGCCAATGACCTGTACCAAGGTGCCAAAGTGTTCAAGAAGTCTATGTTGTTATTGCCAATGACCTGTACCAAGGTGCCAAAGTGTTCAAGAAGTCTATGCTGTTATTGCCAATGACCTGTACCAAGGTGCCAAAGTGTTCAAGTAGTCTATGTAGTAACATATAAAGAGGTCCCAGAGAATGTTTGGTCTATATAGTCAACATATTTTTGAACAATTGAGCCTCAGTGGGAGAATTATCTATGTAGTTAATTGACATAACATCTACTGATGACATTAGCCAACATTTATCAAGAGGTCCCAAAGCCAGATGGGTCTATGTAGTCAACATGTTCCTGTACCAAGGGGTTTCAGTAGCCATGTGGTCTATATAATTATCACATCAGTCTTCCTGTATCTGGGGGACTTATGGACAAGTGGATTATTTACTTTGTTGACAATTAACAGCATTGATCATATATTGTAAGAATGTCACCTTCATCCAAACATATCTTGGATGAAGGAACATTATTACTTATGTCTGAACCCAGGGGAAGAATTGAGGGAATGAACAAGTTGACATTGACCTGTCACATCACTTTAGCCTATCATCCTTAGGGATGACAATTGTTCTAGTCATGTAAAAGAAATGTTATTAAGTAACATGCAAATTATTGCTGGTTTATCCTTGACACTCAATGTATTTTTTCCTATCCATAAAATTTACCTGATCAAAAATATGTTACAGCTTTTATTGAAGAAAACACAAAGAAGTTGTCACTTCCTCTTGAGAGGAATTTTCTGTTCAAATAAACAAAAATTCTGGAATGCTAAATTTTGCTACAAAAATTCCCCAAAATCTATGAACACATAATACATACTTAAAGACAACTAAACAGAGAGAGGTCAGTGTTATTTAATTGTATGGTATAAACATACCAACAATGTTTACAGACATGGGTCATAATCAGTCTATTTATGTTAAGGCACAACTAATATTCTCTACAGTAAAGAAAACTCATTACATAAAAAAGAAATCATGTCAAAATTTAGAAAATTGATCTAAGCAACATAAATGTATGGATGTTAAAATCATTAATTCCCAATGGAGGATGAATGCACTCAACTGACAAGTGCTGTTGGAGTTCTTAAATTTCATTCAATTCCCCAAAATACAAATTTTTAATGGTTTTTAAGGCCACTTTTCAATAATGAGAGCAATATCATGTAATTGGAAGTCATTGACTACATACAACTAGAGGCCCACTTGTTCTTTGTGTCTTAGTTTCACTGTTTGAAGTAAAACCATGTCTAACCCCAATCTGTTCAAAAAACATTGGAAATTTAAATCTTTGCATCTCTTTTACTTTTAATTATCTCTGGGAAACAAACTATTTACTTATAGAGGCCTCACATAATCCTCATGGGTATTTGTTCTGAAAACTTCATTAAGTGTGCCAAAATATATGAACATAGATAAAATAGAAACCTACATCTAACAATGAATACAGTTATGATCCATACTTCAATGAATGTAGAAAGGTTGAAACTTATGATGGCTATAGGTTGTCAGGACACCTCTTCATGAATCCAAATAAAAAGGTTGCTTGCTGATAAATTCAATTGGTGGGCATGGTGATCTGTTTTGGTGAGAAGCTTGCAAAATCACCTAGATGACAGTGCAATTTTTATTTTGCTATAACAATCTCGACATTGTCTGAAATGTTTTCAAATTCATTTTGAATTTAGTCATTTGATTGTTTAATTCTTCATGATTTTCTGCAGTACAGGAGGAGGATAATTCTGGAAAAATTGACCTTATATGAATCAAATGTGTGTAAAAATTTCTTAAAAGTTGAATCTAAGTTTTTCTTTCAATAAGATATACAGCAATGAAATGACTGTAAGTATGGTAGAATAAACCAAAAACAAACAGGAGTTTATACCATGAAATGTCTAACCTGAGTAATAGAATATGATTGAAATTTATGCTGAAAGTACTTAATAGAAACTTATCATTATTAATTATCCATGAAAATAAAGTTCAAATCACAAAACACCATGTCAGATGGGCATGAACACATCACAATGTTCTACTGGCCCAATACAGTTTATTTAATACTTTAAGTATCTCAGAAACAATTCTGATCACAAAACATCTACATTGACCAGTGAACCATGAAAATGAAACGAAGGTCAGTTGGACCCTGTCAGGTGAACATCTACAACTTACAAGCAATCTATTCATCACATATAGTTGAACTCCTACCTAATATTATCTGAGAAACAGAACTAATCATGAAAATTTCACATTAACTGGTGAACCATGAAAATGAGGTCAATGTCAGATGAACCCTGTTAGATATATACACACTTTACAATCATTCTATATCCATTGAATAAGTAAAAGTTATCCCAGGAGGCCAGTGGGTGATCTTACACTGACATACCAAGTCCGAATGGGATAACTATTTTACATCCCAGCTGTTCTAGATTAGATAAAAAACCATTTATGCTTCATAAAATCTTATTTAGAACGCCACACAATCATTATAATATACTTTATATATTACTATATACCCTTCATGAGCCCCGAACACAATGTTTAAATATGTTAAATTAAAACAGAGTTTGTATCCAGTCCTCCTGGTGTAGGGGTATGACTCACGGGTCTATATGCTAAAGGTCTTGAGTTCGATTCCCAGAATAGACATTGGATTTTTTTCTATACAAATTTTGATAGTTAGTCTTTTCCGTATAAATATATCTAAGTTTTATTCTGGATTTGATATTCCTGCCAAAATGTTACAGAACAAAGAAACTCAAGCTAGGGTGATCTGGTAGGGGTGATCCGGCTCAGATCACCCCTGGTAGAACAAAGGAGCTGGGATGTAATGTTGTATAATTACTTATTATATCTGAGAAACAGATTAACATTGACCAATTAACCATAAAAATGCAATTAGTCAGATGAACTCTGTCAGACAGACATGTACACCATACAATCATTCCTTATACCAAATAAAGTTTACCGGTAGCTTATAGTATCTGAAAAATAAATCTTATCATGAAAACCTAATGTTGACCATTACATCATGAAATGAGGTCAAGGACAACAGACAAATGCCTGACCAAAACCTCAGATCATAAGACATATCAGATATGTATTATCCAGGTTTTTTACTTCGGAAATATGATGCTTTATACACGGAGTTATTGCCACTATATTTGGATAAGCAATCACATGTCGCACATTCTGCAATGCTGGCAGGCTATACAAAAATCTTAAGACTTTTTAATACTTTAATTTTGAATATAAAGGCTGAATAGGATGATTAAGAGGTCAATCTATATCTATGATGGTCACCAATTGATGATAAAAAATTGTATGGTATGACTGTATGACTTGCTTGTTTAGAGCACTAGAAATTATGAACTCCTACTGATGAAAATTCAAACCAAGTGAGAGTTAATCATGACAGACAACTAATTTCCCAAGACATGCTCAATTCTAAGTCTGAAAAGTTTTTCTATTCTATAATGTGTACAGTTTTAGAAAACATTTGAATTTTTTATAAGCACAATAAAGTTTCTATCTGATTTTGTGTTTGTAAACCTTATCAGTCTTCTGTGAATAAAGAAGTCTAAAATTTTCTGTCACAAACATTTTGAACAAACACAATCAAATTTTTCATTAAGTTTGAAATTTAATTTTGCCGACAATTTGAAAGCCATGATAAGGTTTATATTGTCGGACTTAATGGGCTGTTGTTTCCGATTTGCTTTGATTATTACATGATTTAGGACGCCACTATCAAATTTAATGGTTTAGTTTTACATTTAATCCAAGATGCATATAAATGATAATAGTTATTGGTCAAACTGCTATAAAAAGTTGCTGGTATCAAATATCAAATTTTCTTAGAAATTAGCGTTGCCTTAATTTTAGCGATATCTGTATCCAAGCGTTATGGAAGAATTTTCCACGGTAAATTTATCGCTTTGACAATCGATAGTTTTAAAGGCTGCAGATGTTTGTTTGATTACGGTAATGCTGCAATCTGATTAGGTTAAAATCTGAAGATTAGTCCAAACTGTCATTATTTTAATAAATTTTAGTTCAACTGATAAAATTTAATGAAAATAAACTGCATTGTTGCAACTAAAATGGTTATAGCAATGAGGAGATCAATAATATCTTGAAGGAAATGACTTGAAAACATGTCCAACTGAAATGACTCATGTCAAACAATGAAAATTTTAATTTAGACAATTTATCAAAATTTCGTTAAATAACACAATGCATCATTTTAGCTGTCACAAACAGTGGAAACTGAAATCCAAGAAAAATTCCAAGCTTTAATTATTTATTGGCACAAATTGTCCCACGGCTAAACTTTCAACTCTTTTTTTGAATTATTAGAATTCTAATCTAGGACACTACAACAAAGGCACAGTAATAAAAAAGCATTAAATAATCAAAACTGAACAAAACTTGTCAAACACAAATGCTGGATGCATTCAATTATGCACATGCCGTAGCATTATAACAATGGCCACTGCAGACAAGAATAATTAAAGAGTGTAGTTTCTTTATCTGTCCTTGGCAAGTGAAGTTATCTGTACAATTTTAACAAACTTAACTTTATTTTTGTATGTCCAAATTTAGGTTCATTGGTAAGAAACTTTCCAATTATACCAGTACAACTTAAAATAAGTTGAATCTTTTCATTGCTGTATCAGGTTTATTATGTCACATCCCAGTAGGATTACAGAAGTGGAGAACACACCAACACAGTATTATGAATAAAAAGGATTTCCATGGGGAATACTTCAAGTAAATTCCTGATTCTTCCCATCTAGAGCTCAAGACTATGTAACCTGCCTATGTATGGGCTAAACTCCTACAATGTCAGGCTGGATGTTTACCAGAGTCCAAATATGTCACCTAAAGAAACAGTCTGAGAAGATTAGAATTGGCCCAAATATTTATAATCTATAATGTATTACATTGGTATTTATATTATCAATTGGGTGAAATTTTCAGTTATAGCTACATAGCAGCAATTTTGGATTTGGCCAGAGACATAAAGCAATCAAGAGAAATTGTATTTGGAATATTCTTCTAACATTGCTTCAAATTGGTCAAATTTAAAAGGTTAAAATATCTACTAATTAAATAAACTGTTAACACAGAGATATGTCTCGCCTATTTGTTATTTTGATAATGCAAATGTTGAAATTAAAATAGCAATACTTTAACATGTAAGTTATGCAAATATTCAAAGTCAATGAACCATGACTGAAGGTACAGGGCTTAACAATCTCCATGAAAATGAGATGTGACAATGCAAATACAACTGCAAAGCAAATACCATTGACTTTTCATAAGTCGTTCCCTTTAAACAAACCTAAACACAACATTAACTTGTAAACTATGTGAAAGTTTCAAAGTCAATGAACCATAATTTGGGGGTGGGGTTATATAATCTCCATGGAAATGAAACTTGCATTGACTTAATATTAGTAGTTCATCTTAAACTGAACTAATCACAAACTAATACATGTAAACTAAGCAAAAGTTTCAAAGTCAATAGACCATGACTGTGGGGTAGGGACCAAATATTCTCCATGGAAATGAGATGTGCTAATGCTTATACAACTGCATACCAATTATCATTGACCTACCACTAACGGTTCCCCTTAAACTGACCTAATGACAAACTAATACATGAAAACTAAGCAAAAGTTTCAAAGTCAATAGACCATGAATGAGGGGACGGGGCCAAATAATCTCCATGGAAATGAGATATGCCAATACTCATACAACTACATACCAAATATCATTGACCTACCACTAGTGGTTCCCCATAAACTGATCTAATCACAAACTAATACATGTAAACTAAGCAAAGTTTCAAAGTCAATAGACCTTGACTGAGGGGGCGGGGCAAAACAATCTCCATGGTAATGAGATGTACCAATGCTAATACAACTGCATACCAAATATCATTGACCTACCACAAGTGGTTCACCATGAACTAGACCACCGCCGCCGCCTGAAACAGCATACCTATGTCTCGCTTTTTACTCCGTCAAGGCGAGACAAAAAGTGACACCAATCTTAATTATGTGCAAAGGTCTTCTAAAATAATATTAATTCATTCATTGCATTAATTCATAGTAGACTGATTATTAATACAAATTTGTGTAAAGTTGAGAATGAATTCTGTATAGGTCTAATTTTTACAATTCAGTTATTATCAATTTTTTCTAACTTTGTTTTGCATGTAATTCAAATACTACCCCCCCCCCCCCTCTCTCATTTTGAAACAAACATAAAATCTATCCTTTAACATCAAATCTGAAACTATCACATAACATGTTAAATCACCTATAAGATTTGAGTGAACCGTCTATAACTAGAAAACAAGCCTTTCTATACAGATAGTTTTCCTCATAGAAATAGATAATCTTTTAAAACTTTAACGAAAAAACCTTAAAATCAATGCCTTGGGGAAATTACCTCCCCTTTAAAATTTTATCAGCCATTCATCACAACTTAACATGTTAATGAAATCTTCATGCAAAAATTATAAGGAGAGAAAAAAAGAAATACAGATTCTGACTGGTAGACTTCTTGTCAAATTTACAGATGTCTAACATACAAGCTGATGTCTGAAGATGGCCCTCTAGAGAACTGTATAACATTTTATTTTTCATTAAAAAACGCTCGAGACTTTTTTTAATTCAGTTTCAATTGATTTTTGGGAGTTCACTGACATAGGTCTCTTGGCTGTTCAAATTTAAGATTAATCAAATAATCTTCTCTAAAAAAGTTCAATAAAAAAATAAAGGCTCCAGAAAATAAAATTGTTCAAATTTCTTGTTCAAGTAAATATGTACTTTTAGAAAGCGTTCCCTTAGAATACTTTCAACTGTATTCTGATTCTTCTGACAGTAGAGATTCATTCAGTGAGACAGACTATAACTTTCTTAACTTTCAAGAAAAAAGAATATGATGAGTCTCAAGCTGTAAAGTGTGGACAAAAAATTCTGATAGATTTACCTCAGAAAGTAATCCATATATATATATATATATATATATATATATATATATATATATATATATAATAAGTCTAAATTGAAAACAACGTTCAAACCTATGATTTCGTTGGATAAAAACCGCAATTTTTATATGTGTGCATGCAAAACAAATTTCTTGTTAGAGGGGTCTAAATACAGCACAAACAACATTTTCCAAAAGACCAAAAGAGTGAAAAAGTATATTTTAACAAAACGCATTTGACTAACAGGTCGAACAACAAATTTTCTTAAACCCTGCTGACTGCCATTGGCGATTGCCAAATAAACGGATCACCGATGTAATAAATGGATCTTAAATATAAATTTAATACTAAACAGAAAACAATTAACTTGCGGAAAAGATGTTAATACCGCAAACAAAAGGTGCAAAGATTTTTGTACACCATATCCGGATTTCGACAACTGATGTCTCTTCAGTGATGTTAGGAATCGAAACGGTATTTGGAAAGCCATACAATTTACCTCAATTTAGGATAGACTCTTGAATTTTGAGGAGTCAAAATAGGATGAACAGATCATATAAACCTGAAGGCAAATATAATACAAGCCCAAACGAAAAAGTATAATAAGTCTAAATTGAAAACAACGTTCAAACCTATGATTTCGTTGGATAAAAACCGAAATTTTTATACGTGTGCATGCAAAACAAATTTCTTGTTAGAGGGGTCTAAATACAGCACAAACAACATTTTCCAAGAGACCAAAAGAGTGAAAAAGTATATTTTAACAAAACGCATTTAACTAACAGGTCGAACAACAAATGTTCTTAAACCCTGCTGACTGCCATTGGCGATTGCCAAATAAACGGATCACCTATGTAATATATATATATATACATTCTAGGTTTGAACGTTGTTTTCAATTTAGACTTATATATATACTTCTATATATAGATAAGTATCTATCTGGTGAACTTGTTTCACTGTGAAAGACTGTGTAGAGATACTTGGTGAACTTGTTCACTGTGAAAGACTGTGTAGAGATATTTGGTGAACTTGTTCACTGTGAAAGACTGTGTAGACTACAGAGTATAATAACTAAACACATGGAAAGAAAGTAAACATGAAGATGACAAACAACCAAGTGTTGCTCCTTTGATATATGGTCATTTTCCAATATATTTAGGAATGATATTTTAAGAATATGCATTCATTACCTCCTTTTTGCTGAAAACAAACCAAAGATGTATTCAATAAGTCCATCTGATATTTTCAGCATTCAGAAATTAAATTGTCATGGTTTTATTTTAGTAAGTAAAATTTGTAGTGATATGTCCAATAAGACTGTGAAGCATACCAGAATTTTAATTGATAATGAAAGAATGATGTGTAAAGTATTGAAAGCTGAAATTTGAATACAACTGTGAAATTGAAAGATTTTAAGATTTTAAGATTTAAAACATTTTTGAATTCTTAAAATCTAAATCTGAGTCACACCAAAAGTGGTATTTACCTTGTAACAGTACTTCAGAAGTGTATCTTCAACTGCTGTCAAAGACAGATGTTCAGAGGAAGGGAAGAGGCCCTGACGAACACTGAGCAGACCAAGTTATATACCTTTGTTTGTAATAAGGCTTGTGCAGTTTTTGGTATTCAATAAATGGATACGATGTCATCATTATCATCACTGACAGAAATGTCAAAAGGAAATAATTAAATATAAACCTAAAATTTTGCTAAAAAATGCAAAAAGAAATGGTAAATTTGTTTACACATTTACAACAACCCACGTAAAGCCAAATAAAAATCTCTTAATTGAAGCACTGGTCAGTAGTTTGTGCCTATACATCGCCAGAACAAATTACATTTAGTTTTGTAACAAAACATCAGATATATCGACTGAAAGTCCATTTAAGTCTCTAACATTGAAAATAACACGCTTGTTAATTAAGGGCTTCACTACCAGCATGAAATCTAATTTGAGTGACCATTTGAAAATGTCAATTTCTGAGAAAGGAAAAAAATCCTTAATGATTAATTCTGAACAGACAGATACAGAAATTAAGATTCAAAATAAGAACTTGTCAGTTCAGAAAATTTCAATACCAATTTTCTTCCCTAGGGCGGTCAACAATAGAATTGTGAAACTGTCGTTTTGAATTTCACTAACTATTTCTTAGGCATGCATACAAATGACTTTCATTTCCTAGTAGACAGTTCGGAACTGACCAGAGCTATTGACCCGTACATTATAACTGGCATTTTCTAAATTATTTTTTCTTTTAGTGGACAAGTAAAATAAATCCATCGTAATGAGGAACAACTTTGAACTTAGAAACAATTTAGAATGTCCATGGTCTGGCATTATACAGAATAATATTGGTTAAAATGAATTATAAACTTTACTGTACGTTGCCTGGCAACAGAGACAATCCTGTATTTTATTTTGATGTTCTAATTCAAGTACTTGAATGAGTTTTTTATGTTGTCCAGAAGAATTGATTTGGAGAAGGGTCAATTCTTGGTTGATCAAATAAGAAATAATAATTGAGTTACAACTTTTTTCATTCTATTGGTCATTTCTATAAAAAACCTTGACCATAATGAAACCACTAAAATCTTAAATCTAATAGAATTTTTCCTACAGATTGTGAAAGATGAATATTTTGTTCCTAATATTTATGATCTTGCTTGTCTTGGTATATGTCAGCAGTTAGTTTATTATATATTGAATAGAGATAACATTAGCATGGTTTCTCAGAATGATATTGGTAAAAGTTTCATATAAGAGTAAATTTATCCTTCTTAGAAAACACTATATGAACAGGGGCATAAATTCAATTTTACAGGGACAAGCTTGAAGTAGAAATAGGATTACAGGGGTAGAGTAGAAATCTGTATAAGATTGTTTATGAACAGGGATGGATGAACTTTTCGTGTCCAATAACAAATACGACAAGCATATTCTTGTTGAGGACATGTGAATGTGATATAAATATGAAATCTGCCATGTATAAGACTGAAATGTAAAGCAACAATTTTGACATGTATACAAGGTACCAGTTAGCAGGCAGTCTTGCCATTCCATTCCTGAAACATTATACTGTCTCTGAGTTGACCTGTCTTCACTCTTACTCCTATAAGCTACATGCTAAGTTGAAACGCTTAACTTTCAGCACTTAAAGCAGTTATTGAGTGAACAGGGAAACAGATTTCAATTTCATACAAAAAGTCTGTGTTAGGCGTAAAAGAGTGATGTAAAGACCAGTTGCAGTACAAAAGTGATGATATGTAAAAAAAAAAAATTAGAAATTTAAATATCCAAAATTAATTTACAAACACCACTACAAAATCATATGACAGATAATAGTGTACATTTGCTGACACTTATAGCTGAAGTACAATGTACCATAAACAAATTAATTATAGTCCCACCTGGTGGAATTACCTTGCTACCTAGAACTATCTATTCTGTAACAACATATTATTTATTTTTTTTCTGTTCCTGATATTTCATTGATATACATGTACATGTTTTCTGCACAAAGGAGGTAAAACAAGTTTTTGAATTACCAGAAAGTTAAACATCAAACTAGATGCCATATATCAAGAACCTAATGGACTGGAAAAATACTTAGACAAATGGGGACAGAAATGTTTTACAGACAGACAGACAGATGAATGGAAGGAAAGATATTTTCCCATTTCACCCACCCTTCTCATTCAGTGTCATACTCATATTTGTTTTTACCGTAATATGTGTTATATGTGTTGCTTTTATATTTAGGGGATTCTTTATCTACTATTTCAGTGACTGGAATTGTATGAGTCTATTCATGACATCATTATGATTTCCAAATTAAAAGTTTGTCAATAATTTCTATTAACTTTCCTTACATTTTTGCTAACTGCTGTAATTGAGAATTTGAGCAGGACAAAATCCTAATACATGGATCTATCAAAAGTTTGTTAAAAATCATTGTTCTCAACAATGATTTTTTAACAAATTAAGATATACAACATTTTTTCGACACAGAGTTTTACTTTTAAATTTCTGAACAAAAAAACTCTATGTTAAGATAATAATACCTAGCGCAGATTATTACATCGACTCTACCATAACTATATCATATAAAATTTACAAGGGGGGTAATTCTATATCAGTCTTTCAAATAAATAGATTATTCTGTTTAATATGTCAAAATTACAAAAAGTTGATCAATAAAAGAGGTGTAAATTACATTGACCTTTTCTAAATGATTGGACTTTTCAATTTCTCAATGAAATTCTAATGAATAATAGATAGCCCTTTGTCCATGGGGCAAAGTAAAAGCAAATTGCAATTATTTTTGAACATTTTCACTGCAGCAGAATTCCTCTTTCTCTCCAATAGATTTTCTACCCTCTTTATAAGTCTGATTTGAAGTTCTGCTGGAATCACTTCAAGCACAAAATCCAGTTAGTATCAGTTCTGAAATTCTAATCGGAGAAAATAAAGCTATTATTGAAATCTTTATTGCATATTAGGACTGATAAAATGAATCAAACTTTTAACTGCCTTCCAATTTCAATATAATACTTCAATCAGAATTTTCGATTAACAACAATTTGCTATATTTAGTTGTAACAGTGATTTCTTCCGGCTATGCAAACAGAAAATTTAAAAGAAATAAATCTTGTTAAGCACAAAATTACACAAACACAATTGTTTTAAAGTTAATCCAAAAAGATGTACTGGGAATAAAGTGCTTGAAATATCTCCATTTATTCTGTTGAACAAGAGCTGCAAGGCTTTGATAAATTTAAGTTCATTTCATTAAAAGAACCAATAAATTTAAATTCGAATTTATTTAAAATACATTGAAGCTATATTGGATGATATTCTTCATTTTTGCATTTAAAAGGAAAAGTGATTGTTTCGTTCTTTATGTTAACTGTTTATACAATATATAATAAATGACTGATGTTTGTAATGCCTTATTTCAGCATATCATATGACAAATAATCAAGGCAAGAAATAGCATGTTATCTTTCGGTGTCTTCATTGCCCATATGACTTTTTCAAGTACAGTATTTCTGATATTATATGAGGCATGCTCGTGTTTACCTTACACAATATATTTACTAAGTACTTACAGACTAACCAAATTTGGAATATGTAAAAGTGCTAATTTACTTGTTTTCCAATCCTAATAAATGTGTCATATTTGTAGTGTTTATGTAATTATTTCACAATAAAAATATTGTTTACTCTAGAGACTAACCATTTTTGAATACTTAAAATTCAACATTGGAGTTAAAGCATAAATTTTGTACATAAACTATCAGATTTACAAATATCAAATTTTTTCTTAGCTGATATCATCAATACATCATAATTCGTACTTATAACAAAGACAATATATTTTGTAACCAATTTTGGTACATTTCTGAATAATAGAGAAGAACAGATATCTTGTATCAATTGAAACATTTCTAATTCACTACAGTTTTGATACTTGAAAAATTGTCTGCATTCTTTGACCAAAGTATTTTTTATGATAACATTTCTCAAACTTTTTTACATCATTTTAACACAGTGACAAAATAAAGTGTTGATAAACAGTGTGGCCAGTCTAAACCAATGCCTAACTAGAGGCTCTAAAAAGCCTGTGTCGCTCACCTAGGTCTATGTGCATCTTCAACAATGGATACTCTCCATCTTTGTAGACAAGAATATAATTCATGACAAAAATCTCTTCTTTGTTGATCAAGTCTTGCTGATTATTTTCGCTTTTTTAAGTTTCTATCTATCTAATATAGTTTTTCAAATAGTAAGCAACAACGCCAAAAAAATGATAAAATCGTTATTAAAGAGAACTACTCCAATAAGCGGTCATCAGAAGATTTAAACAATGTTGACTTATTTGTAGATCTTGTCTTGCTGATCATTTTTGCTTAATTAAGTTTCTATTTATCTATTATAGTTTTCAGATATACCATCATTGGGCAATAACTCCAATAAGGGGTCATCAGACGATTTCAACTCTTCAACTTTTTTTGCAGTCCTTGTCTTGCTGATCATTTTTGCCTATTTAAGTTTCTATCTATCTATTATACTTTTTAAGATTAGGCAAAAACGCAAAAAAAAAAGTAAAAATTGTCATAAAAGGGCAATAACTAGGAGTAATAAGGGGTCATCAGACGATTTCAACCATGTTGACTTATTGTAGAACTTATCTTGCTGATCATTTTTGCTATATAAAGTTTCTCTCTATCTGTTATAATTTTTAAGATAATAGGCAAAAATTTTAAAAGTTGGTAAAATTCGTCATTAGGGCAATAACTCCCATAAGAAGTCATCTGGCAGTTTGGAAGAAAAAAGATCATTACGTAGATCTCATCATTCCTTACATTTCTGTCCTTGTCAGATTTTCTCTATTTATTGTGGTTTTCAAGAAAATAGACAAAACTTGCATTTTACCCCTATGTTCTATCTTTAGCCATATCGGCCATCTTGGTTGTTAGATGGGGGTAAAAGGACACATTTTGTAAACTAGATGCCATAATGATGATTGTGGCCAAGTTTGGTTAAATTTGGATCAGAAGTTTCAGAGACGAAGAATTTTGAAAAAGTTTACGACCACGGATGCCAAGTGATGAGAAAAGCTCACTTGGCCCTGTGGGCCAGGTGAGCTAAAAAGGAAAATTTTCATTTAAACACTTCTTTGAGTTGTTTACTGGGACATTTGACTGCACATCTTCAAATGAGAACTTTTGGAGTAAGGCATGATTAGGGTAGATACTCATGTGTTTTGTATAATCCAGCTTGTAACTCAAGGTATCGAAAAACAGGATGTAGATATCTGATAGATTTAATAAGGGCCTACACATTACAACTCATCACTACCAAACTGCTGAAGAAATATAAAGAAATATGAAGAAGTCATTCTGTTCACTAGTACTGAAGAAATGTGTGAGGAAAAAATTGAAATTCATTCACTGATTGACATCGAAGAAAAAATCAAGGTGTATGACAGATCTGAAAAGTGTTCACACGTTATCACTGAAAACCTACTGACCAATGATGAAGTCATTCTGTTTAGTAGTACTGGAGAACTATGTGAAGAAAACTTTAAAGTTCATTCAGTAATAGTTATACGACGGCCGGAGGGTTTTCTTATCCAGACACGCCGTATCCCGAGGTGTATAACTTACTTACACCCAATGCTAAACCCTATATTTGTAAACATTGATTATTAAATGAAAAAGAACGGATAGCATATTTATTGACAATATCAAACCATGATTTATAAGAATTTTTTTTTTACATGAAACCCCACTAGTAACCTTACTTTGGCTATCTTCGTTCAAACTTCGACAAGTGAGTAGATTTTACAAATGTCAAAGTTGCTGTTTTGCATATTCCCGTCAAATCCATGTGCTAATATGGATCAGCAGGTCAAGGTTGACCGTTTCGTATTTTATTACAAAAAAAAGTACACCATGCTCCTTGTCTGGGAGTTAGAATCACCATTTTATTAAAGATCAATGCTTTAGAATAGAGACATATGACTGGGATAAAAAGAAATTACCTTCAAGCAAAGGAGTATTTAAAGGATTTTTTTATTCAAAATAGGCTTAATATTTCTTTCGCTATTGGAATTTCCTATTTTAAAAATGTGTGTTTTTTTAATATCTTGAAACAACTTGTAGTGAACAATATTAGTAATTTCTTACGTTCATGCTATTTAAAAAATAATCAATATCTATTGTTATGAATAACAATGGACTGTGTTTTCGGGATGTAGAAGCAGGGGTTTCCAGAAACCCCGCTCTCGTCATACCCTGTGGTCAAAATCCATTGTTATTCGTAACAATAGATCTATTCAATTTACACTTGTTTCAGAAATAGAAACTATGAAGTATAACAATAGAACTGGGGTGTAACCATAGTGAAATAAATGGGGAATGTGTCCATGGGACACAGACGATGCCCCCGCTTGCATATAACGTTATAAAAGGACATAACTCAAGAACAGTAAAAGTGACGCAACCCAAATTCGTACTTGATCTGAGTTTTGTGGTAATAAGCATTGTGTAATAAGTTGCATAACATTTGGTTGATGCAAATTTAAGTTAGAGATTGGAAACAAAACTAGAGGCTCTCAAGAGCCTGTGTCACTCACCTGTATTTACTGATGCTTTGGAAATCATGTAAAATAAGGTTAAATTCATAATTAATAGTATTAGATATTAGATATTATAATGATATCTAAGATAATAACAAAAAATTGCAAAATTTTTGTAAAATTACTAACTCAGGGGCAGCAACCCAACAACGGGTTGTCGGATTCGTCTGAAAATTTCAGGGCAGATAAATCTAAATCTGATGATCATTTTTGCCACCTGTCAGATTTGCTCTAAATGCTTTAGTTTCAGAGATATAAACCAAAAACTGCATTTTACCCCTATGTTCTATTTTTAACCAAGTCGGCCATGATGGTTGGAAGGCGGGGTCATCGGACAAATTTTTTAAACTAGATACCCTAATAATGATTATGGCCAAGTATGGTTAAATTTGTCTCAGCAGTTTCAGAGAAGAAGAATTTTGTAAAAGATTACAAAAATTTACGAAAAATTGACTATTAAGGGCAATAACTCCTAAAGGGGTCGACTGACAATTTTGGTCATGACAACTTATTTGTAGATCTTACTTTGCTGAACATTATTGCTGTTTACAGTTTATCTCTATCTATAATAATATTCAAGATAATAACCAAAAAATGCAAAATTTCCTTAAAATTACCAATTCAGGGGCAGCAACCCACAAACAGGTTGTCAGATTTGTCTGAAAATTTCAGGGCAGATAGATCTTGACCTGATAATCAGTTTTACCCTGTGTCAGATTTACTCTAAATGCTTTGGTTTCAGAGATATTAGCCAAAATCTACATTTTACCCCTATGTTCTATTTTTAGCCATGGCAGCCATCTTGGTTGGTTGGCGGGGTCATCGGACACATTTGTTAAACTAGATACCCTAATGATGATTGTGGCCAAGTTTGGTTAAATTTGGCCCAGTGGTTTCAGAGAAGAAGATTTTTGTAAAAAGCTAACGACGACGACGACGACGAAGCCGACGACAGACGACGGACGCAAAGTGATGAGAAAAGCTCACTTGGCCCTTTGGGCCAGGTGAGCTTAAAATCAGCAATTTTTTCATTTGTAAAGGGGCATAACTCTAGAACGGTAAAAATGACGCCACCCAAATTCAAACTTAATCTGTGTTTTGTGGTAATAAGCATTGTGTATAAGTTTCATAACATTTGGTTGAGGCAAACTAAAGTAAGAGAACGGAAACCAATTTCGGGATGGACAGATGGACGGACGTTACCAGACATACTGACGGACGTACAGAGGGATAAGGGTAAAACTTAATGCCCCCTCCGCAACGGCTGGGGCATCAAAAATCAATGTAACAGCAGACAGGAATTAGGTGTCTTACAGATGCGAAAAGTGCTCAAATGTTACCACTCATCACTTACAAGCTGTTGCCCAAAGATGAAGTAATTCTGTTCGGTAGAACTTGAGAAAAAAGTTACCAAAATATTTATTGGACAGAACAATGAACAAGTTGAATGCAATGTAGCCTCCATTCATTGAGTGGAAAAATAAAACTCCCTAAATAAATAGGGGCAGTATAAAACATTACTGCAAGTCTCATATGTTGATGTGATGTAGTACTAGGTAGTTTGTTTTCTAGTTCTAATGTTTTTGGTGATTTTGATTAGTCACATAATAATTAATAGTCTACAATCTCCTTCCTTAATATCATCAAATCCCTCTTTTTTCACTTGTTTCTTTTATTTGTTTGCAAATTTTTGTGGTTTCTACTCTATTGTTAATCTGTTATAATACCTGCATATTGGGAAAACCAAATTGTTTGCAAATTTCTGGCAAAGCAATAGCAGACATTTAAACAGACCATAAACAATCGCCTTAAATGTTGAATTATCCTCACATGATTAAATTTGACTGTATTATTTTTCAAATTTCAATGTCCAATTCTCTATAGAGTTGTCTAATCAACTACCAATTAGCAACAAAGCAACAACTACCACCCACATGATATATTAATAATAATCTCATTAATGTCAAAATTAAAATCTCATTAAAAGTTTCAAAGTTCAAAATGTGAATATATTAAGTCTCCCAGTGTATTACATTATCTTATCAGTGACAATTAAATCATAATTTATAACCAGACATGGATTTAAGAATTTATTTTCTTGTCTGATATAAAAGAAACAGCCATATGAAATCATAGCTGAAAACCTTGACATGAAAGTTACTATTTTCAAGTAAGTCTAGAACCATCAGACTTTTATTCCTGATTGGTTCCAATATATATATATTGGGAACCATATTTGAATCCACTGATCTATATTCTATTCTTTATGGAATCAATTATGAATCTATTTAAGCATCTATTTGGGACCCATGTGTCCATTGCTGTGTCTTCTATCAAATATAAAATTATGATAGACTATAACGATTTGAACTATCTGATTCTCCCTTCAGTGTGTAATTAGTTAGAACAGTTACTGTGTTGCAGAGTATGCAACAAGCACCTGCACTATCACTGATAACAACAGTGCACCAGTTAACAGGATGAGCTGCACAACAAAGGTACACATACCATGTACTTTTTCATAAACTTTAAAGCTACTTGTCAATGCCATCAGCTTAGTAAACACCTAAAAACTATTGTTGAATACTAATTTTTGCAAGCAATTTATTCATGTGACTTTTGTGAGTAGAATTTGTCAACTATGACTTCTCATATATTGATATACATGTACCAACAAATTTAGGACAGAGCGAAAATAAATGCCAATGAAATGAACTAGAAAGGGCTTAGTAAACACAAAACAAAGGATCCAAGAAAATAAGTTGTTTTATAGTACTTTACCAGATATACATAAAGTCAAATGAATAAAAAAAAAACAGTCATTTTCTGAACACAAAAATAAAAATAAACATTGACTTAGATGAAAGACTGGTACATAATGTAAATTACTATCTTCATAGTTATGTTTTGGATACTTGCCAAAGATGATGAAATGAAACAATTGGATTTTTTACTATCATTGATTTAATTATAAACATCTTTTTTTCTACTCTTGTAAACAAAGAATACTAGGTTAGGGATTAATTAAATACTTGTTTTAATAGAAAAAGTGATAAACTGTAATAAGATTTAAGATAAAATAATGCAAAAAGTATCAATTATTAATTTCCAGGACTTCAAAATAAATAAATATATAGAACAATAATCTCCATAAAGATATTGCCAGCTGAAACAGATTAAAATTTGCAAGTCATGTGTTTCAAAAGTTCATTTAACAACTTAAGCAGATGTTGAAATAATAATTCTTCTCCTATATTTCAATATTAATGAGCTTTCTAATTCTAGGGAAGAGCATTTTCAGCATTTTGAAAATATTCTTGTTGATTTGAATTCATGATGGAATGTCCAGAAGAATCCGTAAATGTAAATTAACTACATGGTTTATCATAAATATCTCCACGTGTGACAAAAGAAAGGGAAATTTAAGGGGAGATAATTCATTAAAATGATGGAATAGTGGATTAGTGAAGTGTCAATTCACTTTAGAAATAAACATCTATAAAATCACTGCTACTCTTTATAAGATGAAAAATCAGTTGAAGCTACAGACATAATGTTCTGTCTTATTTTGGTAAACCTTCTTATGTTCCTGTTGGGTTGGTTTCATGACCCAAAAAATCTAGTTCAAACCTGCAATTTCAGTTGTTTTTCTGTTACCATATATCCATGTAGAGATGCAATAGCATATGTAGTATTTGATTAAGCATCCTAAAACAACTTTTCATAATCAGTATTGTGTAAATATTCCCAAAATATGAAGTTGATGAGCAATGGATGTAAAATTGAATCACACAGTGTATGTAGCATGATAACGAATTTCAGGAAGCTCTATATGTACTTTCTGACAAAATTTTTAATGAGAAAAACACAGACATAGGTAAACCAATATATTCCATCCATTTCCTTTGAAATGGGTATATATTATTTCGCTGAACTAGTATACATAATTGTTTAGGGGCCAGCTGAAGTCCGCCTCTGGGTGTGGGATTTTCTTGTTGTGTCAGAAACCCATTAGTGGCCTTGGGCTGCTTTCTGCTCTTTGGTCTGGTTGTTCTCTTTGAAACATTCCCACTTTCTATTCTCTTTTCTATCAAACAATTAATTTGTTCACAAGTAAAGTTTTTTTTAATGTAAAAATGACTTTTTCCTCTGTTAAACACAGACAATTACTATCAAATGTAAAAACTTCTCATCAGACATTATGAAATAACATACCAAAAGAAGCAGATTTGCAAGATAACAAAATATCAGCCTGAAAAATCAAAAACCATTTGAAAACTGCTTCGCCTGATTTCCTTACAAGTGAATGGATCCCAAGCAAAAACTGTGGAAAGTTGGTAATTTAAAAACAGAAACTTAAATGTATATTTAGTCATACAATATCTATGAGGCTAAACCAGAATCTAATAATAAAAAGAGACAAAATCATGATAAAAAATGACTCTGCTCCTCACTTGATAAATATGCAGTTTTACTGATAAAAAGAAGCTCAGTTTTACGACATTCCTTGCAGCTATGAAGTTCAAGAGGAACAGTCAGAACTAGAGGCTCTAAAGAGCCTGTGTCGCTCACCTTGTTCTATGTGAATATTAAATGAAGGACGCAGATGGATTCATGACAAAATTGTGTTTTGGTGATGGTGATGTGTTTGTACATCTTAATTTACTGAACATTTTTCCTGCTTACAATTATCTCTATCTATAATTAACTTGGCCCAGTAGTTTCAGAGGAGAAGATTTTTGTAAAAGATTACTAAGATTTACGAAAAAATGGTTAAAAATTGACTATAAAGGGCAATAACTCCTAAAGGGGTCAACTGACAATTTCGGTCATGTTGACTTATTTGTAGATCTTACTTTGCCGACATTTATTGTTTTTTACAGTTTATCTTTATCTATAATAATATTCAAGATAATAACCAAAAACAGCAAAATTACCTTAAAATTACCAATTCAAAGGCAGCAACCCAACAATGGGTTGTCCGATTCATCTGAAAATTTCAGGGCAGATAGATCTTGACCTGATAAACAATTTTACTTCATGTCAGATTTGCTTTAAATGCTTTGGTTTTTGAGTTAAAAGCCAAAAACTGAATTTTACCCCTATGTTCTATTTTTAGCCGTGGCAGCCATCTTGGTTGGTTGACCAGGTCACGCCACACATTTTTAAAACTAGATAACCAAAGATGATTGTGGTCAAGTTTGGTTTAATTTGGCCACGTAGTTTCAGAGGAGAAGATTTTTGTAAAAGATTACTAAGATTTACAAAAAATTGTTAAAAATTGACTATAAAGGGCAATAACTCCTAAAGGGGTCAACTGACCATTTCAGTCATGTTGACTTATTTGTTAATCTTACTTTGCTGAACATTATTGCTGTTTACAGTTTATCTCTATCTATAATAATATTCTAGATAATAACCAAAAACAGCAAAATTTCCTTAAAATTACCAATTCAGGGGCAGCAACCCAACAACAGGTTGTTCGATTCATCTGAAAATTTCAGGGCAGATAGATCTTGACCTGATAAACAATTTTACTTCATGTCAGATTTGCTCTAAATGCTTTGGTTTTTGAGTTATAAGCTAAAAACTGCATTTTACCCCTATGTTCTATTTTTAGCCGTGGCGGCCATCTTGGTTGGTTGACCAGGTCACGCCACACATTTTTAAAACTAGATACCCCAATGATGATTGTGGCCAAGTTTGGTTAAATTTGGCCCAGTAGTTTCAGAGGAGAAGATTTTTGTAAAAGTTTACGGACGACGGACGACGGACGACAGACGACGGACGCAGGACGACGGACGACGGACGCAAAGTGATGAGAAAAGCTCACTTGACCTTTCAGGTCAGGTGAGCTAAAAATGTGATTCAAAATGAATGAAAAACCACTAAGGAAAGATTTGTTTCTTTGTTGGTCAATAATAGTATTTAAATCTGCTAAGCACAAAGCATTTTCTCTTGTCTGCACTTTAAATTACCTCGCTTAAATAGCCAGATTTATGAAACTTTTTTTCTAAAGCAATTTCCTTCGAATACAAAAACACAATTAAGTCGAGACAAACAAGTTAAAAAATTATAGTTCTCCAGTGCAAACAGTAGTCAAATCAAATCAATTGAAAATAATTTGAAATGATCGAAATTTCTAAGAATCACTAAAGAAGGCTGATTGGATACATTTAGACTCCGTTTTAAATTTCCTCTTAAAAAAGCTTCCAATTATATAACAATTGCTTTCATCAAAGCTTTAAATGAAATTAAAGTTTTTCTTGATGTCAATGCTATAGAAATAAAATAACTTAATAATAGGTTTATGATGGCTATCAAAATATTGGTTTTATTTGCCAAATTTTCTAAAGCATATCAAACTGCTACACCCAGATGGAATCTGACGTCAATAAAATAGGCCTACTTCAAAACTCCAAGTTTAATGCAGCATCCGTGGTGTTCTTTTAGTATTCAGTCGTAATTTAATTTCCAAACAAAATATAAAGTTTAATGAAAATTTCACATGCACACCAGTTAGTTTATTATTTCATTAGCTAAATTTGATATTTCTATGGTCAAATGATGAAGAGACTGCACACAACCTAATTTTAAGTTTTCCTCTTTTAATGTTGATTTTATATCATTTTGATAATGGCATATGTGAACTATTATAAAATCAACATTTAGCAACAAAATATCATCTAACCATAATTTGAATCGATTTTTTTATGTGGTTATTTTCTATTTCATCCTTTAGGCATAAAATTTCAAATATTGAAGATTTAATTTCAGAAAAGGCTAGCTCAGGATGATTTAATTTGATTAGTTTGTATATTTCAGCAACAATCACTTATATTATTTTTTTCCAATTATTTTGATTCCCAGGATTAACAATCCTTATACTTGTATTGATTTTATATTTCAATTTTAAAGATTGAAAGTGTTTTTTTTTTGTACTGACTGAATTATTTCCCTTCATTCAGATGAAACAAAGTTACTTAGTTCACTGGTGATAGCAATGCACTGATAATGGGGTGTTACGGTTTCCCAGGAGCCAAATGATCAATCATTGAATAACATTGTCAGATATACATGTAACTTCTAGAAATAATTTAAACTGCAAATCACTATAAATACCTTTTTAGCATTTCAAAATTTATTTGGAAGTTTTACTTCATTTTTACAGAGGATGACCTTGAGGTCACTCCGATGTATTGCCATCGCCTAAATTTCCATTATGCAAATTAGTTTTGGGATTTCAACCGATCTATAAAAATTATAGATCCGCGGTCATTACAAGGGAAAAAAGTGCATATGTATACCTGCGATTCCGTTCTCCGTTCGTACGATGTTTCATCAAAAAATGGAATCATTTCAGTTGTTGATTTAGTACTGAAAATTTGACTGAATTATCTTCTTATTAAATACGGTTTTATATGTTTAATAGGTGTTTAAGAAAGAGGTCAGGTGCTCATGTTCATTCATAAAATTATCGTTCATTCATGAATTTATCGTAAAATCAAAATCACTACACAGGTCACACAGGTTGTCAAAAGATTACCTGTATAGTATCTAAAAATAGACAAACTTAACTGACTCCCCTTACTGTAGTGTGTGATAACATTTTGTGAGGGAATTCGATGTTTGCTATACCACTGTTCATTTCAACGCACTTTATGACGATACCACTTTATCAATATGAATGAAATTTTTTGCAGTGTTTTAAGAAATAATTTTACTTTAAAATCGCGTATCATTTGTGAACTATTAAATGTTTTACAAGGACGAATTTTCTGTATAAAGTCAATAAAACTTGCGTTTTGCGTCTGGAAAGTTGAAATGTTTTAACTGAATGGTTAATTTAAATTAATTATGAAAATGGTTAAAATTAAATCAATAAAGGAAGTTATTGCCCAGTTACAAACACTACCAGGGGATAATCCATAATGATTTTTTTTCCAGTTATATGTTTCAGCACATGTATAATTAACCCCAACTTTAGCCTGGTAAACTTGTTGTCTCCTTGTAAAATATAAAACATATTTAAAATGATTTCCTGCTAAAGTCTTATATTGATATAAAGTTAAAACCGTCTTGCTTCTCACTAGTCAACACTCCTGTCCTGTCAGGTTTAATTCTTATATATATGGATGAAAAATAAAAGTCCACAAAACATTAACATGGCAGCAATTGCTTTTACAGCCTTTAAGACTTCGACTTTTTTTTTACAGAAGAGTGTCCACCATGCACTTGCATTACACTATAATAATAGTAGAATAGTATGATATACAAAAAGATGAAAATTATATATACATGCAACCGTAATATTAATATAATATATAACAACAAACCAGTGTATTCTCTGTAACTATTATTATATTAGTATAATAGTCTAAGGTATACTGATTTGTATCACTACAATATAATAGTTATTACGGTGAGGTTGAATTTCCTGTCGTTTATTCATCATCCAAGCACGAACTTGTATAAGAAAAAAAAATCTCTGTAAATTAACCTCAGTTTCAGGTATAGAGATGTGATCTGTTTCTGTGACATGTGCTTTTGACCATCCACAAGAACCTGCGGTCATCCGATGTTCAGTACTTCAGTACTTTGATTAATATTGAAGCTAAATAGCCCTTCAACTAGGTCTGGATACACTATCTTAAGACCAGCTACATAGCTGTTGGACTAGGTCTGGGTAAACTATCTTTAGACAAACTAAATAGCTCTAGGACTAGATCTGGGTACACTATCTTTAGACCAGCTAAATAGACCTTGGACTAGGTTTGGGTACACTATCTTTAGACCAGCTAAATAGCCCTTGGACTAGATCTGGGTACACTTATCTTTAGACCAGCTAAATAGCCCTTGGACTAGACTATTTAAGACCAAACTATGTGTATCAGTGTTAACACATTGGGATTAAGTTCATATTTTAAAAGGTTATATGGATAAAATCAGAAAATTATTATGTAATCAACTGTCCGTTTCGTAAATAAGTTTTTTTTTTCAGATTGAATAATTGATTGATGTTGGCTTATTGTCCAGTGGCAAACATTACATTATCATGTTAACAAAATATGAATACATACATGCTTTTCACTAGACCAATACACTGAGTTGTTTTTTTTAACTGCTAGCTCACTAGGTAACTGTCAGCAGGAAGACGTATTAACTTATTTAGACTCAAAGAGGTCTTTGCCCTTACTTTTAAAAGTAGGGTGTTTGGCAATGAAGTAGCAAATACTAATTTGACCAACCCCAGGATCAAACCCACAACTCATTGCACTATAGACAAGCATAAACCAGTAGACCACAACTTTAGGTAGTTTGTATTTTCATAGACTTACTTATGGCTTTGATAACTACTAAAAGTGTGTCATTATTCTCTATTTTCAGAAACTAAGCAAAATTGGAAATACTCACTCTGTTTTCAGAAAAAGCAGACATATATGAAAGTGGATTATAAAGGAAGTCTTGTCAAAACTAGTCAGTTCTCTCCTGCTTTAAAATTGAATACAAACAAAATTATTTTTATTCCAATGTAAAAAAATTGTTCCAAGTGAACCAAAACACCACAGTCTAAACCACCCATTGTTAGTAAGGTATAAATAAAATATCACAAGAGCTGCCAACCAACAGACATATTAGTATAGACACTTTGCATAGTGCAACATTTTTTCCTGCATTTACATTTGAGAAGGATGGGCTCAAAAACGTTTGTTTACTTGATATATAGGAATCAATCTTCAAATTCTACAGGAAGCAGTTCATCAACATAACTAGGTAACATGACATCAGTTTATGAATGAAATGTGGCTCTAAATAATAACTTCTTTCTGACAGTGATATTTCTGAATTATTATGTACCCTTAAATCTTGTCAAACTCATCAGGGGAAACTTTAATATGTTAATGACTAAAGTAAGTCATAATACCTGACTGTAAGAATGTAAGTCATGAATAATGAAATAACATAGAAAAAACCTTAAAATAGGACGAGTTGTCGAACATTCCTGCACGGATATATA
Organism: Mytilus californianus; assembly: GCF_021869535.1. Classification (NCBI taxonomy): domain Eukaryota; kingdom Metazoa; phylum Mollusca; class Bivalvia; order Mytilida; family Mytilidae; genus Mytilus; species Mytilus californianus. The sequence goes on along the minus strand of NW_026262581.1, from coordinate 94,076,522 downwards.
ATACAGAACACTAGAAATTAGAAATTTTAGTTTTTATAAATTCATAGTTTATAATTTAAATTGTGCTGAAAAAACTATTGATTATTTTCAAGGAATGTAGATATCTATAGAGGAAACTGATCTATAGTTAAAAATTTATTGTTATATAAAACTTTTTTTTTAAATTAATTTCACTTTTTTGGAAATTACTTATTTTTTTGTTTGAAAAGCACTAATAAACAATTCATTTTCATAAACATACAGTAATTTTCAATTAACCATTTATTCAATCATTCATTCATCAGCTTATTTATTTATTTTTTCTTAATTGTATTTTTAAATTATTCACATTGTAAAATCTGAAACATTTAAACCTCCCCACTATCATTGTCTTCACAATTATTCCACAGTTCTTGCATTAAGACAATCAAAGTATAACATCTCTCATCTTTTTATTACAACTGATGAGACACACTAATATAAATAGTAATATCATAAAGTCTTTATAATTCTGCAAAGTTTTGTGAAATGAAAATAAAAACAGATGCCAATCTCCACAATGCTGTCGTGTTTCATTATATACACCATCTATTCTGTCAAATTCTTAGCTACAATTGTAAACTACACACCTATTCCAACAAAAGAAATATGCAAATGCAAGATGTCGCAAATACTTCTCTGATCTTTAGTAATTTTATCTCTAATTTCTCAAAAAAAGATAGGCAGGTTGCCAAACCTTATATTGAGCAGCTTCAATTTGACTTACACACGTTTCTATAGGAACCCCTTTTCATCTGTCCATCAGTGTGAATTACAATACTTATATAGTTATTGTTTTGCATGCATCATGTAAATTTCACATGATGTTTATTGTTTTGAGTCATTTCAACTTGGATGTTCATCAAAATGTCGCAGAATTGGTAAAGCAATAGATACTTCTGTGTGGTATACATTCAAGGGAGATCACAAACACAATACTTTATTTAACTATAGATACTAAATTACCACTTTGGAATTAACTGCTTTCAAACAAAGAAGCCATTTATTTTAAGTAAAGAAATTAGATGAAAGCAATTAAGTAAAAGACATTCAATAAGAGAAATTGTGTGAAGGGTATTGTGGAGACAATGAACGACCAGACAGAGAAAAAAATCTGTCCTGTCAAAGTGGAGTTCTAACAGTAAGACGACCTTGATGAATGTTGACTGTTTGGATTTTTTTAATACTTCAAAATACTTCAAATACTTAAAATGTTATTTTTTATCATTATATTCACATTTACATCTAACTGACTATGATGAATTGTAAACAATTCAAAAGCTTTTAAAATTCTAATTTAAGTATCATTTTTTATCCTCTTTTATTCCAAGGTTTTCCTTAGCTAACCTATATCTTTCGGACCACCAGTCCTTGAAGAAATAAAACACAATAGCAAGAGAGTTTGTAAACTGTATGTACTGTACATCACAAACTAGGTAAAGACAAAGACCTGTATCAGTTCACATTATCAAATGTCATGACATCAGTTAACTCATTAATGAATAACATGTCCAATTCTAAGCATTTAAACTAATGATAAATAGCAGAAAAAAAACCAATCTAAATAAATATTAGTCATAACATTACACCAAAGTTGACATTAGATTTCCTAAAATTGTGAAAACAACAGTTGAAAAAAATTTATCATGACATTTCAAATAATAGCTACAAAATTAAGTGGTCTCTACAAATTTGAAATGCTTTCAGTACATACTACTCTTCTTTGATATAATATCATTCCTTATATATTTGCCTGTTCCAGAATTTTTGTTGTGTCTTTACCTGTATGCTTTTCCTACACCAATTTTATATTGTATTTTTTGTTTTGCACATTTCATTTTTCAACTGACTGAGATTAAATGGGGGAGGACTGTGATTTTAAAACCATTTTAACTCAACCACATATTTGTGAGCCTTTTCCAGACCAAAAACCCTATGAGTGGTGTTCTTTAGTTATGAATAGAATTAAATGTATTCATCTTTAGTGAAATGGTGCTGATGGGAGATCTTTGAAAAATTTGTTTATAGCTGTACTATACTCTGGGCTTTTTAGAACTTGACATATTGTACCGACACTTATCTATTGTTAAAGGCTGCATGTTGACTTCAAGAAGCGTTTTAAGTATTGGAGTCATTGGTTTGCTGTCTCATTGAATATGACATAATAACTTTTTATAAAAAAAATAAGTCAAACATAAGCAACCCAACAGCCAAGTATGTGTTATTCTTATGTCATACTTGTGACATTACATGAAATAGACCACAATTAACACAAAGAAAGTGGCATATTATGTCACGAGTTTTCAATCAAAATGTAAAATACAACCATTTTGAAACCAACCCATATTTTATTGAGCACAAAAGCAACTAATATATGTTTAATGATTTCAGGCAATTTTAATTCTTCTGGTAATTTAATGGAAGGCCTAGCATTTCCTAATTGTGTCTAGAAATCACACAATCCATTTGAAGTACCATAAAGCTGAGAAAGATATTGCCTTAAGAGGAAACAATGGCTAGAAACAATTAAACCTCTTCTAATTCTCTTAAACTTTAAAATCTGAACACTTGAAAAGCTTGATTCCATTAGAAAATTTTCTTGAAGATCTGACTGACATTCACATTGTTTTATGTCTAGACTTGAGTACTTCTACTTAATTAATTGAAACTTTATTTCTTTACTTTTAGACCATGAAAGCAAATTAAAGTTGTCCAAACTTTGCTTAAAACTAATTATTTCTTCTCTTTTATTTATTAATCAAATTACCAAATTTTGATTTGAAACGTCAATAGTCAAGAACTTTTATTTGTGAGACATAAAAATCTAATTTATTTTACTCCATAAAAATGGGGAAAAAACAATTACACATGTTTTTTGAGAAACAATCAATATGTCCCCAAAAAATCTTATAATCAAGTTGTGATTTTAATAGGTACCATTTCAGATTTTTGTTGTGTTAATGGCTTTTTAATATAATTTTAGGGGTACTTTAATAACAAAATAAAAAGAAACACTCTACTTATAAATCTTCCATTTATCATCCCTAAGCAAAGATGAAGAGGTGTTTGAGAGTTCTTTACAGTGAAAAAGACAGAAGGGATTTGGACGAATTCAACCTCTCAAAGTTTTTACTTCAAAGACACTTATACTTTAGTGAGTGACAAGGACAATGCACTGAAACTGCCTCTACAGAAAATAATCAGTTTATAATCAAAACTGTCCTCACATCAGATGCAGCTTCAATTATTGTAGTTACATAAAATTTTACTACAAACAGTTGCTAACAATTACAGAAAATGACTTCCAGAGTTTAATTTTCTTTTATTATTTTGTCAAATCTCATGTTAGTTTTAAAGAAATAGTTCTAAGACGTAAATACTTACGTAATAGTTTACGTATGTATCAATTTTGTCATATGACTTAAACGATTACTGCACTGGCATATACAATAATACTGTGTCAAGCATAAATTCTGGTTAACAGAATCTACCAGAAAGCTAAAGGAAAATATAATAATGCAGAGATTTTTTTTTTACATAAATCTGTAAAGAATTTGAAGACCTCAATTTTTGGACAGCATATTTTTTTTTGGTTACTTGTAATATAATGGATGATTATTGGTATAGACATCTGTCTTTAACATCATGGCAAGCTGTATCTTTTGTGATTCAGGTATTCTTTGCAGCCTTAAGAAATATACATACCTTAAGAAAGTGGAAAAGTCTTTAGTGCTCTCTAGTTTTACTAGCAGTGTTGTCTTGCATTAAGAAAGATGCACAGCCATATGGATAATGATGCCTTAGGAAACGCACTATAAAAAATATAAAAAACAATGTAAAATATGAGAAGAGATTGAAAAGTAGCCATGATTTCAAGGTTCTGTGCAGGTCTCCATAACTTCTTTGTTTAGGGTCAGATATTTCAAAAGCTACAAATTCCTTCATAAGTGTAATTGAGTTCATTAATCAAAATTTCATAAGCTCAAATTTGTTTACCAGTATATACACTGGACATCAAGTCTTATTAATGGCTTCCCATGTGTTTTTTTCAATGATCAAGTATGTAAAGGGAAAGATGCTTTGTCATTCCATGTTTAACTGTGCTCAAATACTTCTGTATATGATGGAACTGCAAATTGTAAGGTATCCTATTGTTTTGATTTAGCTATCTTTCTACAGAGATGTTTTGTGAAGTTTCTAGCAGTCAGTTTTTTCTTAAATAATTGAAGTAAGCAAGTAAACTAGGTAACACCTTCTTAACATAGCTTAAGATAGCATTAGATCCCTGTCTCAAAGAAAATCCGCCTACAACAAGATATTATTTATGTTAAACTGTATCATCTTTTATCAAACATGTTTAAAAGAAAAAAATTGGCCCAAGGTCAAGTAAAAATAAATTTGACCAGTAGCTGTACTGTTACTGACCATCCCATGTGTCCAAACAAATTAGTCTGGCACAATACTGATTGATATACAATGATATAAGTACAGTAATTAACAAATTTTCTTAACTAATTAAGTGTAGTTAACAAAGAAGAGGCAGATTTATTTACATAAACACTGAATTCCAGCTTGCATTGATGAAAGTTTTGATACAACATGTCCAGAAAATCTTTCTGGGGTACCCGAAGGTTTTCTCATCTTTTAAAAATTGAAAGTATGTGTTTATGTAATATAAAACATATACCTACTTAATAACACTGTGAATAGTTTTTACCTAAAGGACACAAGTAATACATATCAGAAATGAATGATTAAAGACATTGACCCATAAGAAAACATATGGCTTTTCTAGTGGTTTCAAAAATTTTCTGTGTAGATCTTTCAAGGTGTTTCCCTTTCCAAGAACTTACTAAAACACTGCTTGAAAGAATTCAAGTATACAAAAATTTGATTAGACACGATTAGACACATGTAGGGGAGACTTTCTTTTCTCCTCTTTTCTTTAACTCATTCTCCCCTTCCACTCTTTCCCATTCTTTTTTCAATATCCCTTTGTTCTCCTGGATTACCACAGATATATCTGTTCCTCTTTTTTTCTGGTATTTCCTTTTTTACTTTCTCCCCTCTTTACCTCTGCCTCCGCAATATTCATGCCCTTCTCCTCGCCTCCAGCTTATATAACTCTTTTCAACACCTCCACAATGCCAAATGCATAGACTTTCAATATACATCATATTGAATTTACAAAAAAAAAATACATTTAAAAAAACTCTGAATTTCTTGTGAATAATACTCTACACATATAACTGATATAAGAGATTATACTTTCAAAAGTTTGTGACCAACCTCAAATACTAATAGTTACTTTTGATACCCTTTCCCCAAGCAGAACCCCTCAAACTGGACATAAAAGTTTTGATATCTTAGTAATATATTGGTGAATTTGTGCCAATGCTGATACATTCCACTGGGAGTATGCCCCCAATCTAATCTATGTATGTGGTCAATTAAAATTAATTAAATCAGTCTGACCTTAATCAGATTCATGTTTATCTACTTGTCCAAACTGTTGATTCAATATCTCAATACCATACACCAATTTTTCAACATTATTAGATTTCTTCAGATGACTGGACATAGCTTTTTTTCAAAATGGGAAAATAATGCCTTCTTTCACAGTCTCTCTTTAATAAACCATGAATAGTTTGTTTCTGGGGATCCTCTGGATAGTGTTAATGGCTTCCATCATTCATAAGATATGGAAAAAAATGTTCTTCTTTAAATAATTTCAACACTTTATTTGAGCAATTAAAAAAATAAACAGTTTTGGATGCAAAATAATATGAAACAAGGTAATTTAAAAAATAATCTTACGAAGAAAGGAAATTGGTGAGTTGTCAATATTGGGTAGTTATGCTATTATTCTGTGGTACATAAAATTGCTCAAAAAGTATAAATACTGAGATCTGACCTTAATATAACACAAAACTAAATCATTAAATGGCTCTTGCATAGAATGTTGGTTAGTGTGACACTTTCTCAAAGGATTACATGAACCTTCTGTAAGATGTTCATTACTGTATGACTTTCAGTAGTCTGCTTAGATATGGACATTGCCAGAACTTTATATCAGATGCAATCCTAGATCAAGGTGACCTAATTTTTGTATGAACTTTAACCTCTAGTAATATTTGTAGCTGACAGTATATCAGTACTCTTTTGATTCATAGCAATCTAGAATTCTAGATATAACAATTGATTAATTGGTGATGTTTAATGCCACTTTCAGAAGACTTGGCAATATCATGGCGGCCAATTTATATTTGTGGAGGAGGCTCACAGTGAGAACCACCAGCCTTCTGCAGGAAATCTAAATATAAGATAGAGATTCCAGAGCAATACTTTTCAATAAAGACTTAGGTTAAGCATAGGCGGATCCAGGGGGGCCCTCAGGCCCCCCCCCCTTTTGTGGGAAAAATTTGGTTGATTATATAGGGAATCACTGAAGCATGACTGGAGCGGGCCCCCCTTAGGTCAGCCAGCGGGCCCCCCCTTATGAAAAGTTCTCGATCCGCCACTGTTAAGACTGTCTCACTTCAAAAGAAACCTTTATCTAAGATGACTTAATAAAAGGATGTGATTTAAGAACTGGATTGAAGTACATAGAGTCACTTGTTATCAGGTATTTGACAATGGTTAAGACTTTTTAAGTGCAGATTGATATGACCAGAACAAGGACAGTGTTACCAAGCCCTAACAACTTTAACTCTGCATATGACCTTGTAAATTCTTATCTTAGATTTAATTAAATCATATTCAATTTACATTTTTTGAATGATAAATCACAATAAAAAAGGTCAAATTTCTGATAGAAGACCACACATTGTGTCCAGCTAATCAATATGCATAATCTGTCACATGGTTTAATTCTTGAATATGTCTAAATCATATTTAATAACTTTTCAACAAAGAAGTAACATCCCTGGCTACTTGAGTCTTGGAGAGTAAACATGATGCCTCCCAGCAGGATACCCTATTATACTGGTCATACACAAGTCATAACCATTTCTTCACTGACCACAATTATTCTCACAAAAACCATTTCAACATAAAACAGAAGAAATAAAACATTCATTGAAGAAAGCACTTAATTTACTTTTCTACCACCATACAATTTCAAAAATTTTCGATGGAAAGGGATTGAACTAATCTTTTTTTTGAAAACTTTATCATTGATTACGATGGGGGTTTAGAAGGCTCATTTTATGAGTAGCAAAACAATCATGGGGAAAAGTCACTTTTTAAAGACTTTTGTTTAGAATGGTGTATGGTAAACCTTCAACAAAGATAAACATGCAAGTAAAATTCCATCTAAAAAAGAAATTTAATTAAGCCTTGTAGGGAACAATTTAACAATGTGAAGTTGATAACAGGGACTCGTGTGATCTACTTCTTATGTGTTATAATAGCCTTTAATTCATCACAGAATCTATTCCAGTAACTGACTGGTTGAAGAACAGCAATTATAGGACTGTACCTCTGAAGTGTTTGGTTACTTCCTAGAGTTTTTTGACAAATGTGCATCTTGACCGTTTCTTTTAAATTTTATTTACAACTTATAAATTTCTGATACTGGTGTCCCTTCACTTCTCCAAAAGTTCATTCACAAATTATATGCAATAGACTTGTATCACAATTTATCAGAATTTCACCCAAAAAAAATGCCTTTAACTTTGTTTTAAAAAACTCTAAAGGATAAGTAAAATTAAATCAAACAATGTAAGTTAATGATCATACAGACCACATATTAAAGAGAATTTGAGTGTGAGGTAAAGGCAGCCTCTGGTGAGAGATGTCACTTTATATGGGTGGAGGCCTACCCTATCAAAATTCGTCCAACTTTGTTACTGCCAGTACTTACATATTTCTAAATTCCTATTAGACATTGTGACAGGGTCATCCATTTCAAAGGTCAGATTATAGAAAAGAGTGATATAGAACTGGAGGGAAGCTTCTGACAAACATAAAGGATTCACTTTGTCTTGTTTTAATGGTAAATACAAGGAAAGTTAAAGATCAGTAGCACTGAACACAGATCATTAAAATTTCATTTGGGTTAAAACAAACATTAAAAGCACCTTGATTGCCCACAAAAACACCTGATTTGCATGAAGAAAAAAATAGATTGCTTTTTTAATTTGAAAAAAGCATGACTTTTTTTCTTGGCAATTTATTCAGCTAGCATCCACTACCACTGCAATTATCACCTTTAAAATACCTGAACCTGTAATTACAGGATTTTAATATTGATTTCTTTATTAATTCATAGTTAAATACACATTCTTCAATCAAATCCTTGCAACCATGTTCGCTTTTATAGAATTGAAGAATAATTAATTTTCAAAATCAGCACGATATCTTGGAGTATTCAGGATTGGCTACCTCTAAAGTTTAAAAGGAAATATTTTTTCCATTCTTTTAAGTCTGAAAAATCCATATTGAACATAGAATTTGTAGATAAATTACAAGATTATTTCAATGTAATTAATGTTTGGTATGTTAACTGATATCAATAGCCAATATAAATATTTTTTAGATTTCATTTTGTAGATTTCATTAAAAATCATGCTCTACTAAACAAACAATAACATGAGGCTCCATGCAGTAAATACAGCTAGGCATATCACTATTTACAATGTTTTTTTTTTGTCTTAAATATTTCTGATTCCAGATTTTAAAGCACGTAGTTGATTTTTTAGTTTAAACATATCATATTCACTCAAAGCAAAAAGGATCAGACACAAGTAAAACATACTTATGAAGTCTTCTCCACAATATATATAACAATATAAATCAATATGAGCATGCATTATATAATATAAACAATATAAATATTATGTAATTAGTTATTGTGTCATTTATTTTCTAATGTCTTATTTCAAACAAGTAGAGCATTCGGTTTTTGCATATTGAAAACTTCTTTGTGGTTCAGGTGAAACATGTACATAGTAATTATTTTAGAGTTGGCTTTGTTGTTCTGCTTGCCTGCCTTTTTGCTCTTTGTATTGCTCTGTTTTTGGTGTTCTGCTTGCCTTCCTTTTTGCTTTTTGTATTGATCTGATTGCCTGCCTCTTTGCTCTTAGTATAAACCTAAGTTTTTGGTCTGTATGCCTGTTTCTGTGCTTTTTGTATATATCTGTTTTTGTTTATCTGTATCCGTTTTGTTTTTTTTAAGTATATATATATATAACATCTTCACACGCTTAAAACACATGTCTTATGTCTATCTCTAGATTCGCCTTACGTGACAAGGTAACACTACGACTATTGAAGTTATATTTTTATATAGCGGATGTGGTCGTGTGGTCTAGAGCACTGGACATGAGGCTAAGCGATTGGTGCTGTAGTGTATCAAAGGTGTGAGTTCGAATCCGTTGAGGGACAAAAATTTGTCAGCATAAAAGTCTAATTCTAACACTGTTGGGTGTAATTTTCAGACTTATATATATATATATATATATATATACATCTGTTGTTCTGAATGAGTTACTTTACTTTTGATGTGTTTAATTTGATAATGTCCTCTACATTTTGATTCTTTAAGATATGTGTATACCAACAACTGATACAATCAGAGCCTACTGTACTGAGACAATTTTGCTTTGAAATAGAATTATTCAAAAATTATAAAATATTTTTGAAATTTCTGAAAACACCTCCATCCCCTTTCAAAATTGTCATCTTATATTACTTGTTACCATTGTCTAGAATTACTTGGAAAAAAAAACATTTTAAAAAGAAAAAATAACTGATAAAATATTAATACTGAGTAAAGATAAAAAAAAATGTTTACTTCCATGTTCTTGTATCAATCTCTTTTTTAACAAATGTATTATTTCTTTTAAATTTAAATCATTTGTAAATTATCTCACAGCTTTCTAGGCAAAGAAACAATTTCATCAATTCCTGCTCTTGATGTAAATATACCTTTATTATCTCCTTAAATGTCTTCCAGTCTTTCTCGTTATCTAAGTTCAAACCAATATGCCCAGATGGCCTTTGTTTTATTTCTAAAAGTGGCATTTTTCCATGGAATAATCCTTAAACAAATTTAAAATTCAAATTACCTAAATTATTGGACAATAAATTTTACAATAGAGTACTTTATTTTGAATTTCATCCCAGCAGAATATTGCTTCTGCAATAAATTTGACTTCCATCCAAACAGAATATTATGGTTTATAAATTTCTTGAGAAATCCAATTACTAATGTTGATTTGAATTTAAACCATCCCAGCACAATCATTCAACTAAAATTATGACAGTTCAGAAAACACAAAATTAAAGCTTGAGTTTCTCCAGCTGTGTCCAAAACAAAGAAAAAAAGCAAATCCTGTAAAAAATGCTGGAAATTACACATTTTGCAATTAATCATTTTGGATTTTTTCTATGGGTTTCCCTGTCTTACAAATGGTTCTAGACTATCATTGTATATCTTAAGTCTTGTACAAGACAATATATATCCCCAGACATATACAGACATTTTTCCTTGTTTGGGATGTAAGGTTAAGCTAGTTCTTCGATTTTTAGTCTCTTTACTGCATGTAGACTTAAAAAAAATGGAACAATCTAGCTAGTTCAAAGCATGCTACGTTACACAGGAACTACTTTTCAGTATCCTCCTAGCACCTGTACCCAGAGATAATGGATATTCATTTGTTGTTGTTCTTTAAATATGCATTAACACCATTTCTCTCTTAGTTTTCATACAAACATATCTCATCTTAAAGACAATCCCAGTGGGGAATGAAGGGTAACAATGCTGTCTAATTGATGTTTAAAATTTTTTTTTTTAAGTTTGGCTATGAGCATTTTTCATTAATGACACTTCCAGTGCAGGTTGTTGTCTCTTTGATGGCATTTACATCATTCCTTTTTTTTTGGCTTATAAAAAAATTCTCATAGATGAAGAGTTCATTCAGAGGACTTCAAAATTGTGGAGCATAGAAATTTTTCCCATAAAACAAATTAAACATTATAAATTCCAAGAATCCACATCCACATTTTCCTATATTTCTTCTACTGTCATTCTTCATGAAGTTGTTTAATTTCCAAAACATCTGACCAACTCAAAATCTGTTTAATTGACATTGAGCAATATGGCCAACTGAAACCTTGAACTGTAAATTTATTTATTTAACTAGTCTATTAAACCTAACTTTTCTAAGGAAATCAAACAGATCTGAAGAGTTATCTTGGGCTATTTTTAATGTAACCATTGAAACAGGGCCTTTGGAAAAGTACAGACCTCAGGTCTATAGGCTGAACAATTCAGAGCACTCGTTGCCAAAATAACACAAGGAACTCAGAAACTGAATAAAACTAGAATCAGGTGATGTAGTGAAAACATACACCACTAACAAAAGTAACTGATACTGAATAGAACTAGAATTAGGTCATGTGATAACAGATACCACTAACAAAAGTAACTGATAATGATTAGAACTAGAATCAAGTCATGTGATTACAGATACCACTAACAAAAGTAACTGATACTGAATAGAACTAGAATCAAGTCATGTGATAACAGATAACACTATCAAAAATAACTGATAATGATTAGAACTAGAATCTGATACTGAATAGAACTAGTCAGGTGATATGATTACAGATACCACTAACACAAGTAACTATAACTGAATAGAACTAGAGTCAGGTGATGTGATAGCAGATACCAACACAAGTAACTAATACTGGATAGAACTAGAATCAGGTGATGTGATTACAGATACCACTAATTCAAGTAATTGATGCTGGATGGAACTAGAATCAGGTGATGTGATTACAGATACCACTACTTAAAGTAACTGATACATAATATAACTAGAATCAGGTGATGTGATAACAGATACCACTAACACAAGGAACTGATTCTGAATAGAACTAGAATCAGGTGATGTGATACTACTAACAAAAGTAACTAGTACTGGATAGAACTAGAGTCAGGTGATGTGATAACAGATACCACTAACAAAAGTAACTGATTCTGGATAGAACTAGAGTCAGGTGATGTGATAACAGATACCACTAACAAAAGTAACTAATACTGGATAGAACTAGAGAATACAGCTAGAATCCAGTGATGTGATAACAGATACCACTAACAAAAGTAACTAATACTGGATAGAACTAGTCAGGTGATGTGATTACAGATACCACTAATTCAAGTAATTGATGCTGGATGGAACTAGAATCAGGTGATGTGATTACAGATACCACTACTTAAAGTAACTGATACATAATATAACTAGAATCAGGTGATGTGATAACAGATACCACTAACACAAGTAACTGATTCTGGATAGAACTAGAGTCAGGTGATGTGATAACAGATACCACTAACAAAAGTAACTAATACTGGATAGAACTAGAGAATACAGCTAGAATCCAGTGATGTGATAACAGATACCACTAACAAAAGTAACTAATACTGGATAGAACTAGTCAGGTGATGTGATTACAGATACCACTAACACAAGAAACTGTAACTGAATAGAACTAGAGTCAGATTATGTGAAAACAGATATCACTAACAAAGTAACTGATACTGAATAAAACTAGAGTCAGGTGATGTGATTACAGATACCACTAACACAAGTAACTGATACTGGATAGAACTAGAATCAGGTGATGTGAATACAGATACCACTACTTCAAGTAACAGATATATAATAGAACTAGAATCAGGTTATGTGATAACAGATATCACTAAAACAAGTAACTGATACTGAATAGAACTAGTCAGGTGATGTGATTACAGATACCACTAACACAAGTAACTGATACCTAATAGAACTAGAATCAGGTGATGTGATAACAGATACCACTAACACAAGTAACTGATACTGAATAGAACTAGAATCAGGTGATGTGATAACATATACCCAAGTTTGCATTCAGTAAAATTGTCAATGAGACAGCAATCAACTACACAAATAATCAAAAGACATTCAGAGGTCAACATACAGTATTCAACAATAAACATATGTCTGTTCAATATGGCAAGTGCCCTAAATGGCACTGATCCTAGAAAACTTGTAAATAAATTCAATAGAAATTATCAAAGATCTGCCATCAACAGGTTTTAAGTTTGCTTTTAACACAAAAACAGATGTCTCCCCTGTTCCCATCTGTCTGAAGTACCGAGGATAGTAAATATAAATAAAAAATCTGACCTCCATAAAACTTCACATGTGATAAAGATTAATTAAATTTTGCTAAGTTTCCAATGTAAACTGCAGGTGATTTGTGTGGACAGCATTTCTCATATGTAAAAAGGCATGGATAACCATTAATCAATTTGATCAAAAATGAATATGGAGGTGCACAACTACAAGTGGTGTGAACTCTGAACTTTTTTTCAATTTCTGATAACTGAAGGTGAATTTGCATATTAAGGGAGACAATGTGTTAGTGTCAACAAGTTTTACTCTGCTTTGTACCAGACAAACATATTGACTTCAAATGATAACTCAACAGTTATCTGTTCACAGGAGGACACAGGAGGACATGTCACCTCAACCAGACACAACTTTCTGATTTCCCACAGACCAGTTCTTGCTCTAACATCTAATGATGCTTGCTTACAGGAAAAGCTGCAATGAACTATTATTTGGTCTGAACACAAAACCTTCTGCATACAAGGGGAGCATGCTAACATGAAACATCCAAGCAGATTTTTCAATAATAAAGGATAATTCTTTAAAAGTACAGTAAAATAGCAGAACACAATAGGTCTAGATTTTCAATCAAGTCAGCAAATTTAGATGCAGAAATGCAATTTACCAATTAAGAGTTTTCATTTAAATAAAGTTATGTGATTTTATATTAAAGTTACTAATAATTTTATAAAGGTAGAGTATTTTTGTATCAAGGGGAGGTCACTCAGAAAATATATAATTCATTTAGGAATCTACATATAATTTTTTTATTTCTATTTTATGTTATAGCAGGAATCAATTTACAGTGACCCCATTTTTCATATTTTATAGTTTTGATATTCTGAAAGCATTCTATAACAGCTATCTTCTCATTATCTTATTTTAAAATTCTCTCATTTAGTTTAACTTCTATCCACATAATGATGCTTTTAGTCTGTAGAATCCATAAAAATGTATTATTTTTTCACAACCTGTAGCTTGAAAACAAGCTAATGGTGACCAATCATTTTCATTATATGGATGAACATATCACATTCTTGCAAAGTTATGAAAAAATTGTATCATTTTTTATTTATACTCCATTACTACATCAACTTGTATTTACAGCATAAACCACTTATGTGTTAACCAATTTCCATATAACTTTTCTTTTTCTATTTTATGTTTTCAAGACATTTAAAAAATGTCAAGTGTTGAAACCAATGTTCCTCGTGTCAATCTTAGCTAAAGGAAAGGTTAATTACCTAAATTGAGCTCTGTCACCTTAAAAGCAATGTTGAGTAAAATAACTCTTGGTGAAATTAAACTATATCTGATCAGTTGCATGAAAAGTTGTTAAAACATGTACAGATTATGGTGTAATAGTACATGACATGATAAAAAGTTTTGAAAATTCTAATAACCTGGAATCCTGTCTCACTGCTTGTCAGTAGACCCTAGAGGAATAAAGGGACATGTTAGATGGATTTAAGAATGATGCATAACATTAATTCTTGTCATATGAAGGAAAATGTCTACTTATCCATGAACTTGTTGACATTCACTTTAAAATTCATGCTGAATTCTTAAGCCAAAAGTAGTATAAACACAAAATGTCAAAGAGCACACTTGTATACCTCTGACTATGTAAAGCATGGACATTAAAATGTCAAGAACATTTTGTCTTTGCAAAGTCAATAAAGAAACTGGGAGTATGAGACAATTAGACAGCAAACCAACAAGGTTTGTGATCTCATTATGGATAAACTATGGATCAACATTTAAAATGGACTCCAAGCTGTTAATGTTGCTACCTTATGGTGGATGCACTATTTACATTAAATTTTGCATGGTTTTCTGTGAGACAAGCTCTTAAATTGAATCATAGTGTAAAATGTTTCTAATGACCTTTCTGCTCTTCAAATTGATCTTCCAAATTTCTGGAAAAAAAGGCATTATAACTGACAGACAAAAAGTAAGTTCTTTCATCGTGTCTTATTACTATTAGTACATTACATTAATTTAACCAATATTTCTTGTTTTTCTTTCATCAAAAGACTTTTTAAAACACAATTACTCATATGATGAAAAGATATTTATTAAATCCTTCAAAACTAAATTTCAAACAAATTTCAAAAAAGGTTTTTTGTGTTTGAAGTGAAATCAACCCCTGTGGTCATTAAAACTAAACATATTTTTGTTGTTTTATATAAATTTATCTCGCTTTGAAAATTTACTTAAAATTCTTTTGAGGTTTGAAGATAAGAGAAATGTGGATCTTTGCTACTTAAATCTGTTTGCTGAATTAATTTTGTTAGTCTTCCTAAACCCTTTGAGATGTAAAATGTTAAATGTTGCAAAAAGAAAATGTATAAATGGACTTACAGAAAGTCAAAAGAATAGTTGTGTTAATTGATAAAACATGAAGCAATTTGTTTTTGGTGGAATCCCTTGCAGAGTGATTGGAAACTTCAATACTAAAATAAATTGTAAATAAAACTTTCTAATAGCTATACTCAAAATAATATCAATTGACTTCAGTAAGGGATTAATGGTATGAATTAATGTCCAAACAAAAATGATGGTTTATTCGGACTCACTTTATTTCCATAAGCATGCTTCTATAATTCTGTAATTGTTACCCAACTATCTTTTAGTAGTTTTATCAAAATATTATCCAAAAGCAAAAGCAAATTGCTAATTATCATAGTTAATTACACAATATCAAAGTGAGACCAATAAAAGCAACAGTGATATTCCTTAATCTTACAAAAATTGCATAAGAAATAATTGTGCATTGGAGTTCAAATGAAATGTAGGTCACAATGATTTACTTTTGTTCAAAATTTCCCTAATACCACAGACAAATTCCTCATTTAATGATCCTAAGGACTAACAAAAGCAGTAACTTCATCAACTAAAACACTGAATACTGGAGATCTCATTTGTTACAATGCTGTAGCCAATTTTATTAAATAGGGATAGTTGAATTTAATGACACAAGAAATTTAAATATCAGAAATTTTATACATTCCAAAAACTTGCACATATATATTCACATCAAGTGCATATACAACTTTATCAATTCAGTACTGATTCTTAGCTATGAAGGACTAGCTTAAACCATGGTTAATGATAACAAAAAATTCGTAAGGGTTCCGCGGAACCCAGTGTCTCGCCTACTTTTGCTGTTAATCGCAGGCTCAACAAAAATGAGAAAAAAAATTAATAAAAATATTCCTCTCTATACTATCTTTTGATTGTAAGTAGCTTCTGTCCAAGTTTGGTAAAAATCCAGGATAATTTATGAATCTAATAAATGTTTTAAAAACTTAAACTGCAGAATGTATGTAATGTTGACTGGAAGAAAAACTAAGTCCATTTATAAGTAAAATACGGAAAAAATGGAACAAAATTTTATCAAAATTCCCTTCTAGATACTAGCTTTTGATCATAAACAAGCTTCTTTCCAAGTTTGGTAGAAATCCAGGATAGTTTAAGAAAGTTGTTAAAATTTTAAAAACTTTAACCACAGAGTGAATGTAATGTTAACTGGCAGAAAAACTAAGTCCATTTATAAGTAAAATTTGGAAAAAATGTAATTTTTTTTTTCACAAAATTTACTTTTGAATATAATCTTATGATCATAAACAAGCTTCTGTCTAAGTTTGGAAGAAATCCAGGATAGTTTAAGAAAGTTGTTAAAATTTTAAAAACTTTAACCACAGAGTGAATGTAATGTTAACTGG
Source organism: Mytilus californianus (assembly GCF_021869535.1). NCBI lineage: Eukaryota > Metazoa > Mollusca > Bivalvia > Mytilida > Mytilidae > Mytilus > Mytilus californianus. The sequence goes on along the minus strand of NW_026262581.1, from coordinate 94,059,613 downwards.
CAGAAAAACTAAGTCCATTTATAAGTAAAATACGGAAAAAATGGAATTTTTTTTTTACAAAATTTACTTCTGGATACTATCTTATGACCATAAACAAGCTTCTTTCCAAGTTTGGTAGAAATCCAGGATAGTTTAAGAAAGTTGTTAAAATTTTAAAAACTTTAACCACAGAGTGAATGTAATGTTAACTGGCAGAAAAACTAAGTCCATTTATAAGTAAAATTTGGAAAAAATGGAATTTTTTTTTTCACAAAATTTACTTTTGAATATAATCTTATGATCATAAACAAGCTTCTGTCTAAGTTTGGTAGAAATCCAGGATAGTTTAAGAAAGTTATTAAAATTTCAAAAACTTTAACCACAGAGTGAATATTTGTGGACGCCGCCGACGCCGACGGAATGTAGGATCGCTATGTCTCGCTTTTTCGATAAAAGTCGATGGCTCGACAAAAACACATATAAAATCATTGTTTTCAGGGGAATTAACTCCAATAATGCTTTATTGCTAACATGTAGAGAACATATCAAACAAGCATTCTGAGAGTGTTGCATGGCAATACATAGTCCCTTACCGGTTAAATATTCATTGCACTGGAACAAAATGCTAACTTGATCTATAACTTGTCATGGTGTAAACAATATAACAAATATCAAGTCAATATCTTCAAGCATGACGGAAAAAAAATGTAGGAAAACTGATTATCTAAGTGAATTTTCTAAGTCCAAGGACCATAACTCTGCACAAAATCATCAGACCGGAACAAAATTTAAACCTGATCTGTAACTTGTCATGATAAAACTATACACAAATTATCGGTTCAATATATTTAAGCATGACGAAAAAAAGTGTGAAAAACTCATTGAGTGAACTTTTCTAAGTTCAAGGACCATAACTCTGCACAAAATCATCAGACCGGAACAAAATTCGAGCTTAATTTGTAACTTGTCATGATAAAACAATACACCAAATATCACATCAATATCTTCAAGCACGAAGAAAAAAAGAGTGGAAAACTGATTTGCCGGACAGACGGATGGACAGACAGACAGACGGAGTGCAAACCTAATGTCCCCTTCGACTTCGTCAGTAGGGGACTAATAAAAGATAAAGAGAAACTCCACCTAGGTAAATTATCTTAAATAAAAGGAAATTGATTTTTCCCCAACAAGGCCTTATTTGAAATATAATGAATGAGAATAAACTTCACATTTAACTTTGATACATATAGGGGTTTCATTCCACCAAGCATCACTTGTTGAACTTTAGTTCATAGGCTTAATAAAGGGGGATAAACTCCACCAAGGATCACTTGTTGAAATATAGTGTACAGATTAAATAAAGGGAAATAGACTCCACCAATGACCACTTGTTGAAATGTAGTGAACAGATTAAATAAAGGGGAATTAACTCCACCAAGGATCAATTGCTGAAATGTTGTGAAAGATTAAATAAAGAACTCATTCTCATACATCATTCATTTTCTCTATCAATTTTTTTTACATTGTAACCGAAAGGAAACTTAATTTGGCAGAGTCTAGTCATCCAGTTATTTTTTCTCCAATGCAATTTAGAAGCTAGCCATTAAATCTTAACACTAACTCTGTAATTAAGTTTATATCTCATCTCCCCTTTTTTTAACATTACTTGCTATTAGATATCCGAAGTATTTATCGATACAATGAAAATGATATGTTTTCCATGCATGATTTAAGTCTTTTATGTTTTTTCCATAAAATTGCACAGAATTTTGGCAGATAATCTTAATTTCATAATTGGCATGATTCATATACATATTTTTTTCTAAAGGGGAAGCCTCATATTTTTTGGTCAATGAAATAATTTTAATGGTAAATGCAGCATATTTGTGAATTACTGACATTTTGTAAAATTAATTATATTTGTGGTAATTTCATAATTTTGTAAACAGATTATATTAATTTGACTCCATTGTTTCAGCATAAATGAATGATTCATTCATCAATATAATCTAAATTCCAACATTTGTGACAGAGCAATTTTGTACTCTAACTTTGTCTAATTAACATACTTCAATAATTAACATTCATATGCATCCATGCTTTGTTTTAATTACAAGTTCACAAAATTTTTGTGTAAAAAATATAATCACTGTAAGAATATATCATTAGATCTATATAAACATACATCTCTGAAAAGTAAATGAACTATTTTGTGTCATAAGCACATATTCAATATGAAAATTTTAGCACCTAACACCATTGTCAAATTAAAAAAAAAACCATTACTATATCAGATCCAGGATACGATTTCAAAGCATTCCATTCTTTTAGAAATAATCTACAATGTACAAGGCATAACATCTTTTTTTTTAAAAAGATACTCCAATTAGTTTTAATCAAGTCTAACTAGTATTTTGTTTTCGTACCAGCATGGGTTCAAACCATTATCTAATTCCCCCCATCATTCAAATGAAGTTTTTTTTAATCTATAAAGATGTCAATAGAAATCATCATATTAATTGTCTGTTAAACTAGTAGAAAGTATTTTTTAACAAAACTCATTCATTATTCAAATTGACATTTATCCTTCATCACATCAAGTTCACACTGATTTCAACTTTTGATCTCCTCACACCTTTCTGATAGAAAATGATCTTGTAAATGTAATAAATCTTTCCATTACTTACTACTTACTCCATTTTAACCATGATTTACTTCCAAGTTAATATATCAATCTTCTTACTAAATCCATGTTCTAATGAATTTCAAAATTAGACACCATCTTTAATTTAAACAAAAAAAGAGAGATTGATAATCGACAGTGTTCTTGGTTTGTTAGAAAGTGGAAATAAAACTGGCTTTGGCCACTTTGAAAAAAGACCACTCGGACTCATCTCTAAAGCCCTTAGATTTTTTTTATTTTGATAAATGCTTGATTGCCATTGAGACACCTATCCACAAGAGAGACCAAAGGACATGGATGAAAAACTTGTCTAAAGGACTTCTTGCATTTTTGTTATACCATTCAATTACAAGCTTTATAATGAATAAAATAATACTGGGGTGTACACCAATGAGACAGCAACCCAACAACACACAACAAATCTAAAATATATCTACAGGTCAATGTAGTCTTCAACAATAGACAGGTGTCTATACATTTAGAGGTCGACATAGTCTTCAACAATATACAGGTGTCTATACATTTAGAGGTCGACATAGTCTTCAACAATATACAGGTGTCTATACATTTAGAGGTCAACATAGTCTTCAAAATTATACAGGTGTCTATACATTTAGAGGTCGACATAGTCTTCAACAATAGACAGGTGTCTATATATTTAGAGGTCGACATAGTCTTCAACAATATACAGGTGTCTATACATTTAGAGGTCAACATAGTCTTTAACAATAGACAGGTGTCTATATATTTAGAGGTCGACATAGTCTTCAACAATATACAGGTGTCTATACATTTAGAGGTTGACATAGTCTTCAACAATATACAGGTGTCTATACATTTAGAGGTCGACATAGTCTTCAACAATATACAGGTGTCTATACATTTAGAGGTCGACATAGTCATCAACAATATACAGGTGTCTATACATTTAGAGGTCGACATAGTCTTCAACAATATACAGGTGTCTATACATTTAGAGGTCGACATAGTCTTCAACAATATACAGGTGTCTATACATTTAGAGGTCGACATAGTCTTCAACAATATACAGGTGTCTATACATTTAGAGGTCGACATAGTCTTCAACTATACAATATGTCAAACTCTTAGAGTGCATTTGTTTCTAACCCGAAATTTTGTCATTGATGACTATCGTTTAGTAAACGTTAAGCTGCTAGAAACAAATACATCGTTTAATGACCTTTATCGACCCCGCGTAGTGAGACAGAAATAGATTACATACACATACTGTAAACAAACAGGTAAAAGTGAGGGGAATAAATGACCAGGAGTTTGCGAAAACAACACATGCTTGTAATTATTTAAACGACAGTTGCAGAAACAAATGCATCGTTTATACATCTCAACGATAAACGATCAACGACTACGCGACTTTTTTGTGTGTACATCCTTTATGTGAACGATGTCAACGTTGACCCAAAATTGTAGAAACAAATGGATTAAACGACTACGCGCGTAATCGTTTACATCGTTTAGGTTAGAAACAAATGCGCTCTAAATCTACTGGACTCTAGAAAAGAATTATTACATATAAGTGACTACCATAGATCTATCATCAGTACCAATTCTCCAAATGATAAAATACAGTAACATATATCAAACGGCAACAACTGATAAGTTTCATGAAACTGAGTCTTACAATTGACTACCATGTAAAAATTTTATGTCAAACTTTGAATTCTCACTAATAAAGTTCCCAAAGTAAACATTTTTTTATCTGTGAAGCATTATTGAGGTCGACTCAGAAAACAGTTAAACTCTCTAAATACTTTTTTTAATCTCAAAAAGTTCAACCTCTGCTCTGTATATATTTTAATATATCAGGCAAAATAAATCCTTAGAACATATTTTGAATTAGCTCAATATGTCTATTAATATCTTTAAATCATAAATATGTGGTCAGTCTCTAGTACTTTGAAATTTCAATTGAATATCAGAGTGCAATTATACCTGAAAGTTGGTATTCCAACAAATTATCTTTCCTGATGAAAATGTCAATTGTGGAAAAAAACAATTTCAAGTCCATTGACCTTCTATGTCCAGACATCCGGAGTTGTTCATCCTATCTTCAAAGTTTTAATCTAAACCTGACAAGAAAGTAGTGGACATAACTTTGTAATTTGACTTTTACAATGTGACAACACCAATGCCCTGTCTTGGACAACAATAAATCTCTTCAAATATTTATAAGTCACAGAAGATGCTATGCCTTTATTATTTTAAGGGTATTGCCAATAAACTTCACTTTGCTAGAATGAAGGAAAAAATTGATTATTATTGAAGGCCGCTGGTCAGCTTGTGATTAAATTTGTTGTGCTTTATGATCACGCTAAATACGATGCTTTTCAATCATAATAAAACTAGAATTGATTTTTTTCCAAATTTGACATTGGAAGCTACGGCCAAGTCATGAAAAAATTGAATTGTTATTTCACATCATCTTGTATATAATCAAAACTGACCATGTGAAAAAATGCAATTTCACTGAAAATGACAACCTGTTTGTGTTAGTTAGGATCCTTAATTTACCATACATGGCTAAAATCTTATCAGTGGTCAAATTTACACTTTTATTTGCAGACACATTTTTCAACATAGTAAAGCAAAATCTATATATTCAAAAGCCTAAAACAAAAGCAATCTTCACCTCATTACATATCTGCATCAACATAGCTATAGTATAATGCCAAACCATTTCACAGGAGTGTAAATTGAAACTTACCTCTCAATTTTATAGCTGTATATGCAACCTGGCCTAAACCCCTACACCTGACCAATGAAATCTATACACAAGAGATGACTTAAAATTTACCATTAAGAACCCTTGTTCAGTAGCTTCCTTGTAAGCAGAAACCTTCATTCTAGATAATACTGATAGGAAACACAAGCTTTGGATTATTATATCAACTGGGAGATGAATCATTTCATATACAAAAACATTGTAACAATTAAATATGCATTAATTCACTAATTTGTGATAGAGTATCAATCCACCAATATGTGACAGAGTATCAATCCATCAATATGTGATAGAGTATCAATCTACCAATATGCCAGAAAATATCCATCCACCAATATATGATAGAGTATCAATCCACCAATATGTAATAGAATATCAATCTACCAATATGTGATAGAATAAAGACACCAATATGTGATAGAGTATCAATCCATCAATATGTGAGAGAATAAAGACACCAATATGTGATAGAATATCAATCTACCATTGTGTGATAAAATAAAGACATCAATATGTGATAAGAATATCAATCCACCAATATGTGATAGAATAAAGACACCAATATGTGATAGAATATCAATCCACCAATGTGATAGAATAAAGACACCAATATGTGACAGAATATCAATCCATCAATATATGATAAGAATATCAATCCACCAAATATGGGATAGAGGATCAATCTACCAATATTTGATAGAATAAGAAACCAATATGTGAAAGAATATCAATCCATCAAAATGTGAGGGAATATCAATCCACCAATGTGTGATAAGAATATCAATCCACCAATATGTGATAGAATGTCAATCCACCAATATGTGATAGAATATTAATCCATCAATATGTGATAGAATAAAGACACAAATATGTGATAGAATAAAGACACCAATATGTAAGAGAATATCAATCCACCAATATGTGAGAGAATAAAGACACCAATATGTGATTAGAATATTAATCCACCAATATGTGATAGAATAAAGACACCAATATGTGAGAGAATAAAGACACCTATATGTGATAAGAATATCAATCCACCAATATGTGATAGTATACAGACACCAATATGTGATAGAATAAAGACACCAATATGTGAGAGAATATCAATCCACCAATATGTGATAGAATAAAGACACCAATATGTGATTAGAATATTAATCCACCAATATGTGATAGAATGAAGACACCAATATGTGAGAGAATAAAGACACCAATATGTGATAAGAATATCAATCCACCAATATGTGATAAAATAAAGACACCAATATGTAAGAGAATAAAGACACCAATATGTGAGAGAATATCAATCCACCAATATGTGAGAGAATATCAATCTACCAATATGTGATAGAATATCAATCTACCAATATGTGATAGAATAAAGACACCAATATGCGAGATAATAAAGACACCAATATGTGATAGAATAAAGACACCAATATGTGAAACAATATGTGAGAGAATATCAATCCACCAATATGTGATAGAAAAAAGACAACAATATGTGATAAGAATATCAATCCAATAATACATAAGAGTCTCAATCTATCTGAAGCTAAATAAAGTACTGTAAATTCAGAAATTATTTCTATGTTTTTATTAATACAAAAAATGCGACTATTTAGAATCGCAATAATAAGCACTCACATTCTGGTATCTCATACATATAGTATGTATCTTCTCCGAAAATCGCAATCATCAAACTAATTTTTTGTACATTCTTCAAAGATGCAATAATTTCTGAATTTACAATATCAATCTGGCAATATGTGATAAGATCAATCCACATGTATGTAACAAAAGCAGTTTTGTGACTCACAAACATCCGTGGTTTGGGATGGATACATCAGGTTGTTCAACCTGACTGCTATGAAAATTGTCAATTTTATACAAAGTGACTGCCTGCAAGTTTCTTATCATTATGTGTTCTTGCATCCCTAAATATTGATATTGAATAAAAAAGTGTCTTCCAAGAAAGACATGTGTCGCCTGCCATCACCAAAAATTGGTCCATACACCTGTATGGTAAACCCCAAAATCTTCAACAGCAGGTGCACAACTTCATGTCCTGTAGATGAGCTGTGAAGGTTTGGTGGATTTCTGTCAAGTCAATTTCAAGGAGCTTATAAAACGATATATCAGAAATGGCATAGTTCAAGTTTGGTATGTTAAACCCCCAAAATCACTCAGATCAAAAAATTAAAATAGCAGGTTCACAACTTTTGTAGAATAATTTGTGAAAATAAGTTAAATTTCATTGAGTTGCAGATTAACATAAAGACTATTAGTGTTACACTGATGACAGAAGTGATCCCTAAGTGATGCTTCCTACAGCAGGATGTCAAGTCATACAAAAATATACATGATCTTGTCATTACAGAGAACTCAACCAGCACACCATCTAAATCTTTTTTCCTTTTGTTTAACCATCTCTTAGCTGTATCCCATTTGGATCACTTTTTGACAAGTTCAAATTATTTTTTCCAAAACTTGAATGATCATAGTTAAATATCATTTCATATGTCTTGCAGGACCTTTCTAGATGAAAGAATAATTCTGTAATTTATACACAGACAAAGAATATTATAGCTGAAGAACACTGCTACCTCTTAAATAAAACAGTAAAGGATCAGGACAATATACATGACTGTCATATATAATATTCAATAAATTCACAAGATGAAAATTTTCATTATTTTTAGTAATATGATAATAATATATCTGTAATGCTTTATTCCCAACATTTTGTTCAATGTTTGAATTGCCATGGGAATTTTGGTCTGTAACTTGAAATAAAAACTTGGTATGAAACATGCAAAGTTTCTCTTTCATGCTGGAGGGAAAATCTAACAAAAAATCTAAAATATCATTAAATTAAAACCAGAAATAATTTAGTACTCAAAGTTCTCAGTTACAATTCAATTTCTAAATGAAAAAATTCAATTACCAGCCGACACAAATGTCTGTGAGGCTTTGAAAAACTGACAGAAATTTAATTAAAACTACAAACAAAATACACGACAGATATTTCATATAAAATTTCACAATCTAGCTAAGCTTCCATTGAAAAAGAATCTTAAAATTCTTCTTTGTCATAATTAACCCTATCAAAAGAAAACAATTTGCATCCCAAACTTTCTACCCCTTTCTTACTCCACTGGGAAACACAATGGCATCAAATATTTAAGAGAAACAACATTCATCGGTACTTAAGCCTATAGATTGCATGTTAACAGGACATAATTACAGAAAACTGAAGTTTTTTTTCTGGATAAGATTGTTTTAAATGTACTTTTAATTAAATGATCTATAAACTAGATGGTAAAAAGAAGAAAATCTCAGCAGCAAAATGTTTTTTAAAGAAATTTAAAATGTGGGTACTATAAGAAACAAAAGTGAACTAACTGAAATGTCGCCTGCTTTACTGCTTGTATTTGAATTTTATTTTGAAAATCTTTAAGATAAAGGTTTTAATATAAGTATCAATTAACAATCATTCAATACATCAAATATAGTTGACCTATTGATTATGGTATCTGAGAAAGAGACTAGCAACAAAAACATAATGCTGACCATTGAACCATAAAAATGAGTTGAATTTCAAATGATCCCTGCCAGAGGACCTTTGTGCCTTACAATCATTCAATATACTAAATATTGTTGACCTATTGCTTATAGTATCCAACAAACAGACCAGACCAGAAAAAATTTAAATTGACCAATGAACCATCAAAATAAGGTCAATGTCAGATAAGTTGAATCTTTCATGACAGACATAAACACATTACAATCAATCCATTTACCAAATATAGTTGACCTACCAGTATTGCTAATAGTATCTGAGAACATGAAAATAAGGTCAAGGTCAAATGAACCATGCTAGACAAACGTGTACACCTTACAATCATTCAATATGCCAAATATGGTAGACCTATTTCCTATTGTATACAAGAAACAGACTCAACCTAGAAAACTTAACCTTGACCACAGAACCATGAATATAAGGTCAATGTCAGATGGACATGTACACCTTACAATCATTCAATATGCCAAATATGGTAGTCCTATTTCCTATCCTATACAAGAAACAGACTCAACCTAGAAAACTTAACCTTGACCACAGAACCATGAATATAAGGTCAAGGTCAGATGAACTATGTCAGACAGATATGTACACCTTACAAGCATATCATACACCAAAAATAGTAAGCATACTGCTTATATAAATTTGATGTGTCGGTACGACTCGAATGGCCCTACTCGCAAATTTTCAGTAGTCCAAAAATTTGCAGAGTGGAACCAAACGTAAACTCGATCTGTAACTCATCATAGTCGACTCACATACTAAAAATCAGCTCAATATGTGAAGGAGTTTAGAAAAAAGTCTGTATAACATTATTTTCACGAATATTTGAAGTCCAAAGCCTGTATTTCAGCAAAAATCAGTGGAGTGGAACTAAACATAAACTCGATCTGTAACTTATCATAGAAGACTCACATACTAAAAATCAGCTAAATATATGAAGGTATTTAGAAAAAACATCTGTATAACTGTTATTTCACAAAATTTCAAAGTCCAGGCAAAAATCTTTGGCAAAAATCAGCAGAGTGGAAACAAACATAAAGTCGATTTGTAACTCATCAATGTAGACTCAATCTAAACCCGAAAACTTAATATTGACCTATGAGCCATGAAAATGAGGTCAAGGTCAAATAAACCCTGAGACGGACATGTACACCCTACAATCATTCAGTATATCAAATATGGTAGTCTTATTGCTTACAGTATCTGAGAAACAGGTGTAACCACAAAATCTTATGTCGACCCATGAACCATGAACATATGAGGTCAAGATCAAATGAATTCTGTATGACAGACATGTTTGCCTAAAAATCATCCCATATACCAAATAAAGTTAATCGATTTGCTTATACTGAGCAACAGTCCTAATCATGCAAACTTAACATTGAACAATGAACCATGACATTTTTTAATGTGTTTACGCATTATGGATTTCATGTGCGTTTTGAAAATATACTTTTATATAAAGTTTGTCACCAAGTATATAAAAGAAATCATAAAGAAGTTCATACAAATGCAATTACCAAATTGTCCTCATAGATTTTGCAGAAAAATCAAATTACCGTTTATCTAATGTCTCCTGACAAATTTTACTGAGACAAAAATACAATTTATGAGAGAGAGAAATGTTTAACCCTACATTAAACCTGAATCCCAATCTATTTCTAAGACATAAATTATAAAAAACTGGATATTGTAGGTATTGAAATGCCCAGTCATTCCCTTAAAATGTATCGACCCCCTATAATGCTGGAGCTCAGTGAATTGCAATGTCTTTAGTTTAATTGGAAATCATACAAACATAGTCAGGTATTGGTGGGGTCTGTTGTAATGTCAAATATATTTGGTAATTTCAGGCCTTTAGGTCATAATACTTTACTCAGTACTCAAAATACAAAATGTGTGCTCGAAACACCAAATCCAGTATTTTGATTGGTTGATTTCTGAGTATGAGTACATTAATTGTACTTAAAAGTTTTATGACAGTAAGCCCTAATATCCTTTTTATGTATTTACATCCATTTGACAGAAAGCAACTTCTGCATATTTACCTGTATTCAACTTTATATCATGTATATATATAAATTAGGGAACAATTGCTAGACCCTAGTCAAAGCCTTCTGAAACCAAATTTATACATTAGATTACTTGCACTCATTAGTTCACAATTCTTAAAACAGAACTATAGAGGTAAAATAAATCAAAGACAGGCACCATACTTTCTTAGTAAGCATTTCTGGGTTTTTTTCAGGTTGTTAGGAAGAAGAGTCCACAATAGATATATTTCAGAATGTGTATACCTGTAAACTATTTACTGCTGGCCAATTTTCTATCCTCTAGTTCAGACAGATGAATCAACTGGATAATACACTAGAGGGTGAAATGAAAAATTTATGAGTTTTAAAATTAAATTGTTTTCAGTACTGAATTCAATTATCTTAGGAAACTGTTCACCTGTTTTAAACTGCACCAAAGGCAAAATGAGTGTAAACAGCATAAAACATTCAAACAATGTGTTAAATATTGATTCAAAATATTCATGTTTTTAAGTACATTTTTGTATTGCAAGATTTACTCATCTCTTATAAGGGAAGTAAAATTTTTCTTACAGTTTCTGACAAATAAGACAATTCAAGGTAAGTCCATAAAACAAAACCAAATATGGTTCTTTGATTGATGAAAATAAAACTTTACTCCTTCAACTGAAAAATAACATTGTCAGAAGGTTAATGTGCTAATCAAGGCAAATTGGTTGTTTACCACAAATTATCATACTTGCTAAATGTAGAAATACATAAACATTGAAAAAGTGTAAAATTAAAACAGGTGTAAAATTGACTATCTAAATCATTTATTGACCAACTTAAAAATGACCAGATAAAAGTAAACCAAAACTATTGATATTGACTAAAAGGGAAAATTGAAATATACTAGTAACTGTGAGAGTCTGAGCATATAGATATCATTGAAATCCCTGTTGTTCTATGTCTTAGAGCCTTATGGTACCTAATGAGATTATAGATATTATTGAAATCCCTGTTGTTCTATGTCTTAAAGCCTTATGGTACCTAATGAGATTATAGATATCATTGAAATCCCTGTTGTTCTATGTCTTAAAGCCTTATGGTACCTAGTGAGATTATAGATATCATTGAAATCCCTGTTGTTCTGTGTCTAAAAGCCCTGTGGTACTAGTGAGATTATAGATATCATTGAAATCCTGTTGTTCTATGTCTGAAAGCCTTGTGGTACCTTGTGAGAGTATAGATATCATTGAAATTCCTGTTGTTCTATGTCTGAAAGCCTTGTGGTACCTTGTGAGATTATAGATATCATTGAAATTCCTGTTGTTCTATGTCTGAAAGCCTTGTGGTACTTGTGAGATTATAGATATCATTGAAATTCCTGTTGTTCTATGTCTGAAAGCCTTGTGTTACCTAGTGAGATTATAGACATAATTTAAATTCCTGCTGTTCTATGTCTGAAAGCTTTGTGGTAACTTGTGAGATTATAGATATCATTGAAATCTCTGTTGTTCTATGTCTGAAAGCCTTGTGGTACCTGATGAGACTATAGATATCATTGAAATCCCTGTTGTTCTATATCTTCGAACCTTGCGGTACCTAATGAGATTGTAGATATCATTGAAATCCTGTTGTTCTATATCTGAAAGCATTGTGGTACCTAATGAGATTATAGATATCATTGAAATCCCTGTTGTTCTGTGTTTTAAAGCCTTGTGATACCTTGTGAGATTATAGATATCATTGAAATCCTGTTGTTCTATGCATGAAAGCCTTTTGGTACCAAGTGAGAGAATAGATATCATTGAGATCCCTGTTGTTCTATGTCTGAAAGTATATGGTACCAAGTGAGAGAATAGATATCATTGAAATCCCTGTTGTTCTGTGTCTGAAAGTATATGGTACCAAGTGAGAGAATAGATATCATTGAAATCCTGTTGTTCTGTGTCAGAAAGCCTTGTGGTACCTTGTGAGATTATAGATATCATTGAAATCCCTGTTGTTTTATGTCTGAAAGCCTTGTGTTACCTAGTGAGATTATAGACATAATTTAAATTCCTGCTGTTCTATATCTGAAAGCTTTGTGGTAACTTGTGAAATTATAGATTTCATTGAAATCTCTGTTGTTCTATGTCTGAAAGCCTTGTGGTACCTGATGAGACTATAGATATCATTGAAATCCCTGTTGTTCTATATCTTCAAGCCTTGCGGTACCTAATGAGATTATAGATATCATTGAAATCCTGTTGTTCTATATCTGAAAGCATTGTGGTACCTAATGAGATTATAGATATCATTGAAATTCATGTTGTTCTGTGTCTTAAAGCCTTGTGGTACCTAGTGATATCATAGATATCATTGAAATCCCTTTTGTTCTATGTCTGAAAGCCTTGTGGTACCTAGTGAGATTATAGATATCATTGAAATTCCTAATGTTCTATATCTGAAAGCCTTGTGTTACCTTGTGAGAGTATAGATATCATTGAAATTCCTGGTGTTCTACGTCTGAAAGCCTTGTGGTACCTAGTGTTAGAAAAGATATCATTGAAATCCCTGGTGTTCTGTGTCTGAAAGCCTTGTGGTACCTAGTGAGATTATAGATATCATTGAAATTCCTGTTGTTCTATGTCTGAAAGCCTTATGGTACCTAGTGAGATTATAGATATCATTGAAATTCTGTTGTTCTATGTCTGGAAGCCTTTTGGTACCAAGTGAGAGAATAGATATTATTGAAATTCCTGCTGTTCTAAGTCTGAAACCTTTGTGGTACCTAGTGAGAGTATAGATTTTATTGAAATTCCTGCTGTTCTAAGTCTGAAACCTTTGTGGTACCAAGTGAGAGTATAGATATCATTGGAATTCCTGCTGTTCTAAGTCTAAAACCCTTGTGGTACCTAGTGAGAGTATAGATATCTTTGAAATCCCTGTTGTTTTATGTCTGAGAGCCTTATGGTACAGAAAGTAATAAGTGACAAACTGGGTATGCTTGACTGATTATGACAGAATAATGGGTTGAAATACTTTGAAATCAAAGTCTTACTACATGTATCGCAAAACTTAACAATCATTAATGAACTTTGAAAATGAGATTAAGTTCAGATGTACCCTTAATCAGATAGACTTGTACTCCTTACAATGATTCTATACAAATCTTAAAAATCTATCAAAATAAAAGGACATAATCAACTTTAACAAACATACCACAACATGATAACATATGGGTTATTACTTGATTAACAGCATACTTTTCTAGTACTGCTGTATTTGATGATCTGCTTTCTCAATTTTATCTACTTTGGGATTATTATTTTTCTACATTTTTTGGAATTGTTTTGACTTAGCACATTTGTTATTACTTTTTTCCTCTATTATTTTTCACAAAGATTATGTCATGTTGTTTCTGAAGTATATGCTAAAAATTACAGTTGATAAAAAAAAATAGTACAACACAATTAGTAAAAACTTTACATTGGAAAAAAGCGGTAGACAATAGAAAGAAAATGTGTTCTAAGCAGTGAACTACAACCATGTAATTTGTGCAGTTGATGTAGATTTCTTTTAACTGACAACTTTATTTGCATTTCTTTGACAGGTCTTTGTTCGTAAATTGTCTGTTTTATGTGGAAATCAGAGAGCTCTAATCTTTAAGCAAAAATTGCTATTTCAGATTACCAATACATGAAAGGATGAAGTTATTAAAAGGCATTTAAAGCTTGTTTTCTATTTCAAAAACTTAAAATACTATATAATATTAGAAAATAATCCTAGCATATGTTTGCTAAGTAGCAATCAAATAAAGAATTATCAAAATATTTTAGGTTCCTTTCCTCAAATTTCAAGGTTTAAAATGTTTAAAGTGCCATTTTATTAGCATTTTATGAATTTTGAAACTTAACAGCAATTCTCAGAAGAACTGAAGTCATATAATTTTTCAAATCCTCATAATCTAAAATTTACAAAATGCCATATACGCATAAAACACAATTATTGAACAAAAACAATATAAAATTGCAGTCTCTAGCCCAATAATATGAATCGTATATAACAATTATATTCTTCTTAATGTCAACTTCAATCTTAGTCACCATATAATTTCTTCTAAGTTTGTAATAATTCTTCTGCAATTATGTAAAAGTTAAATACAGCTCCACAACTGATTAACTCCATAATTATAACCATTTGAAAAACATATCAGCAACTGGGATAATGGCCAAACTATGTCATTTTATTAAAAATCACAAAAAATTTGAATATCTGAAAGTACTGCTTTAATGCTTCAATATATATCAAATTTCTGGCTTTCTGTCAATTCAGCCATTAGACAACTAATCATTCTATAAAATTAAGGATATTAACTTTTGGGACAAAAACAGGAAAATCAAACAAAAATATTTTTATGTCTGTTTTTGATTGCTGAAAATGTTTGATTTAAAAGTTCATTAATTTTCTGTCATAAACTCATTACAATTTAAGATCTTTTTAGTTGGATTTCCATGGAAACTTATCATTAAGTTAAAATGCCAGACAATTTTGACATTTCTCAAATAAGTCAAGTCGATTGTTGACAACTATCCCACTCAATAGTCTCGGTCAAATATTTTTCTTTACAATTTGATTTGAAAAATTCCATGCTAAAACCCATTCTATTGAGAACTATGTTACATACAAGTATGGTGCCAAAACCACTTATGGTTCTTTTTCTCTATAGCAGAGTTTTTTCAATCAAAATTAAATTGCTGCCTAATCAATCATCATATGAAATGTAGAAATGATTTTTTCGCCATCAAATCCTCTTTAACTGATAAAACCATTATTCCAAAAACACAAAATCATTTCTTGGGCCCTTGAGTCTTAAAAACCCTATCAAACAATACAAAAGCGGCTTTAAATCAAAAACACTTAAATTCTTGGATCTATAAAAACAAAAGGATTTTCAGAAACAATCATCCCATCCGCTAGAACAGACTTAAAATTCCTGACCGGAATTGTAACGAAGTCATCAATGTGACGGACATATAAAAAAACCTTTCAAAGACCATGAATCAAAAAACTGTTTCTACAGACAATGTTATTTGAAGTATTTGCTAGCAGACAAATCTCCAAAAGAAGCAGGAAATTCAAATATTGTGTCGTCTGCTAGGAACATTAAAACAATAAACATAAGTGACATGACTTGAGTCTTCCACTCTTTTATTCATCATCATTTAATGTTTTGTCAAATGCTTATGTTTTTTGGAAATTATTCAAACTCTTACATCTGGCTAGCACATTCTAATTTTCTTCACTACATTTTTATGTTGACGAAAAGACAAGAGAACAAAGTAATGTTTTTGATGTTTCAGCACTTATTCTAGGCAAATGACTTCAATCTTTGTTGTGTTGGGGACAAAAATACAATTAAGAAGAGAAGTAAAACTTTTGCATTCCAAATAAATAAAACATGAAAATTTCATACATTGCTTTACAACAATCATGATTTAGCATATATCATAAATCCATGTGCTTGACCTTTTAACAAAATAGGACTAAACTGTTAACCTACAAATTAATTGGAAAATCACTACTAGAGTAAGCTTAAAACTAACAGAAAGTACTGTTGCTGTTGCATTGGGTAACCTTACCCTATATTTCTTCTTTCATCTGACATGTAGCTGCCATATCTGGAACTGTACAATATGTTTAAACAGAATTAGTCTCTGATTACAAAGTTCTCCTCCCTATATTTCCTGATATAAACCTTATTTAGTAATAAAACAATTATCAAGGTAGAATAGAACTTCATAGATAAAAGAAACTAAATGTGATCCAAATAACAAATTATATATTCAACTACATACAATTCATTGAACTCTAAAATATAGGTCATAGTGACTATTAATACAGGATAATTTAAATTAATATGTTTTAAAGTATCCGTACACTAAGTTATAGGATAGTAAGTCACTAAGTATCCAATATCTGAAAGACTTAAAATGTAATTGAAGTCAATGTGGAAATATATAGGTCAGGCTGACCTACTTTATGGGAAGCTGCTATAGCACCAAAGATGTATCCTTACATAGATTTTGACTGCAGGTCATATATGGTATTGGAATTCTGAACTCTGAAACAAAATTTAATCAAAGTCAATGAGACGTGAAATATAGGTTAGCATGACCTTATTTTTGTTGAACGTTGGAAACCCCTCAAGAGTATAAACCTAAGTAATATGTTTGTAGGTCACTCTGTATCTAACCTCTGAACTCAAGTAGAACTAAGATCCAACAAACTACTAACTGCCAAGCACACTACCAGAGGTCTACTAAGGTAGTCATTTGCATACCAAGTCTGTGTCAAATCAGTGAAGTAAATTGATAAAACTTTCATGGCAGAGTTATACAGAAATAGCCACAGCGTGCAATTTTCTATGTTAAATCAATTTACAACTTTTCTGGACTTCGCCTGACTTTTGTATGGACATGTGTCTCTTGTTGAAGACATTTACATTAACTTCTGAATGTTTTAATTTTTTGTGCTGTTGGGATGCTGTCAAATACCCCAGATGTTCTTTTATTCATAATAATCAACATGCAGAATAACAACCTCTTATGTTAAAATGTTGTTTTATAAAATGGAAGTCCACTGTTCAAATGATATTTGACAATTGTCCTCACAGTTTGCAGCTGGACTCTTGATAACAGAAAAACAGTATAATTGTTTCACAAAAAGAAGAAAGATAAAAGCTTCTGAAACCTGAAGTCTACTCATCCATGGAATATTAGACTTAAATCAATAAATATTTAGTTCTGTGAAGCACTCAGTAAACAATTTAATGTAAATTATTCATTTTTAATCCTTAAAGTCATTAAAACTTCATAATAATGGGATATTTCATAGTCAAATAATTTGAATTTTCCCAAAAATATTTATTGAAAGTTTATTCTTTTGATTAAATTTAAAATTCAATTTTAACAGAATCTAAATTAATTTCAATATCCAGATAAAGAACATCTGACAATTTCAATTTGCATTTTTTCAATTTGTCACAAATTTTATTTATGATATTTTCTAATTCATCAATAATATAAATTGAAAATTAATTTTGTAACAACTGCTTCTTTAGATACAACATTTGGTCAAAAACGTGCTAAAATTAAAGTTTTTAACAATGACCTTCAACAATCAATAGCTAAGAAAAGCTGTTAAAACTATTGACAGATTTTGTGAACGTGAATGCTAACTTTAATCCTTTTATCCCATTAAAGGTGATTCAACTACTGCATGTAATATATTAACACATTTATTTATATTTATTTTATTAATAAAAACAACATATTCACATCTTAGTTAAAATGAACCTTGAAATGATGGGTAAAGAACTTTTATGGTGATACTTGTCATTTTTTTGGTCATTTTTCTTTGAAGGGAGTGACTAACGGCTTTTAAAAACATATTTTATGTTTAAAAGTTCGGAAGGATGAAAAAATTCATGGTGACAGTTTTAGCCCCAGGAAAACAAATTTTGTTGACACTTGGGAAATCATTTTTAGTTTTTGACAATTTTTTGTACAATATTTTTTATTACATTTTTAGAGTCTCAACCATAAAATCAGTAAAAACAAAAGAGGTCACTGCATAATCATCTGTGGTAGACAAAAATTTATTATTGACACTTAATGACCACTGTCCAGTGATGGTCATTTATGACATATTATGACCATTTGTTTTATGGAATAAAAAAATTCAGGTAGGTCATTTGTCATATGGTAATGGATTTTATTTGTGAAACATGACAAGTATTGTAACTTTATTTTCTTTTTACATTATAATATTCTTCAGAAATAAAAAGTGATTGTCTTTACAAAAGTTGTCACAACAAATATACAATGTATTACAAATAAATAAACATAAATATAAAACCATCTCACCTCTAAGTTTGTATTGACTTATTTTAAACATAATTAAAAAATTCTGAAGTTTTTTAAATGGTAAGTTTCAAGGGTTTAACATTATAACCATATTTACTGGCTATGAGGACAATAGCAAGTTACAAAGTCTTAAATATGCAACTAACTCACTCACCTGACAAAATACGCAACATTAAAAGCAAAAGCAACTTTAGCAGCAATCTTTATTAGACTATAAGGTAAGATTGTAACCAAGTTTAATTCAGGTTCAGTTGGAGATTTTTTTAAATGGTCGTCATTTAAGGACAAAAACCCTAATAAGGAGTCACTTGACAATTCCATATCACTTAATAAGGAGTCACTTGACAATTCCACATCACTTAATAAGGAGTCACTTGACAATTCCACATCACCTAATAAGGAGTCACTTGACAATTCCACATCACTTAAAAAAAATCATCATTTATGGCCAATAACTCCTGTTAGAGTCCATTTACAATTTTGTTTAAATGACTTTTTTGGCAGTTTTTTCTCCACCTCGTATAATTTTTGAGTTATAAACAAAAACATATGCTAACCCCTCTATTCTATTTTTAGCAACAGCAGCTATATATATATATAAATCATTTCAATAAGAAGATGTGGTATGATTGCCAATGAGACAACTATCCACCAAAGTCCAAATGAAGTGGATGTAAGCAATTATAAGCAACTGTAGGGCCTTCAACAATGAGAAAAACCCATACTGTATAATCAGCTATAAAAGGCCCTGACATGAAAAATATGAAACATTTCAATTGAGAAAACTAAGGGCCTAATTTATATCAAAACAATTTACAATATGAGAGACATGAACCAACAACAATCACTACAGTCTCCTGACTTGGGGTGCAATCAACAGTTTTTTTCTATGACGTCATATTTTAAGGGACCATGCCTAAGTGACCCTTAGTGGTGGAATGATTAATAAAGATACTTGTATAAAACTAGATATCACTGGAATCATAATTTTCTCTTGTTTATATTGAAATAAAAATATAGTGTACTTTAAATATAGTTAAAAAGTTCTATCCAGAGAAAATGGGGAAAAAGTTGCCTAATCTGAACATAAAAAACCTGAAATCAGGTCATGTGCATACCCATGTAAACATGATACAGGCACATTCTTAATCAAAACTGTATGAAATTCATAGGTTTTTACCTGCCCTTTAATAAATATCTTGTTTCAGGGTATGGCTTCCTGCTTCGAAAAGAGCTACAGTGGCTACAAATAAGTTTTCAATTTTCACTGCCAAAAAAACAGGATGTTTACAGTGTTGTCTCCCCTCAAAACATGTATATTTAATCTAATTTTTAAAATTATTTTAATCATTCAACCTGTTTAAATTGAAAGCTAATTAACTATTTTTTACAATCAAATACAAAAAACATGATACTTTTTCACCAATTATATGAATAAAAAGGGATTTCCCTCCATGGTTATTTTTAGTCGGGGAATAACCCCTAGTTTTTTTATACGAAACTGTTTATAGCACCCTTTGGACAGGCACATAAAAAATGTGGTGGATTTAAACATGTTCATGAGCACTCAACCCTCCCCTAACCTGGGACAGTCTTATCACAGCACAACATAAGAACGAACTATAAAAATTAGTTTAAAAGGGCTTCACTCATCAGATCAACAAAGCAGAAAAACATCTAACAAAATCACAGACCCGACATGGCAGGGTTTTTATACAACAACAACAAAAAAGACACAATGTTTCTTGATTGATCAAACAGTTTAACTCTTAGATTAAATTTAAAGTCTAAATTCCCAAGAAATAGCTAGGTAAAGTTTGTTAACACTCAGCCCCGTAATTTTAGAGAAAACATTTGTTTAAATATTAAAGCTAGATGACAACACAGAACAACTATGAATGACCCACACTTGGTGATGGCAAAAGCTCAAATGGACCTATTGGTCCAGGTTAGCTACTAAAAGGGTGTCAAACTCCAGCAATAAGTTAAAAATAAAAACCAGACAGACAGACACAGCTGTCACCCGAAGCAGAATGAAATACTTTGGCCACATAAAAAGGAAATAAGAAATGTTCAACTACTTTGAGAGGGATATCTAACAACAGGATAAACTGATTATTGAAAAGTGTTGTCAGCAAATCTAGTTGTGGTCTGACTTCTAATTGAAGTGTTAGCTTACTCTAACCCCCAAGTGAATAGTCCTATTAAATCCAATCAAAAGTGAATTTTGTCAAAATGCTTCCTACCTCTTGACTTAGTTTGCAATTTATATCAAGTCTTTGACAAACAATAGAACATTAAAACAAATTTACGATAAAAACCTCTTTGAAAATGGCATCATCGCTCTTGAAATATAAAATGTCAACATACTGATCCTAACGTATTTATGAAAACTACAAGATTTTGCAATTTTAATAAGTGTACCATTAATCTGAACTATTCACATTAAATCACTTTAGAAAAACAGGAAATATTATTGATTTTAATTCCTCCAAGTCTGATTTTAGAAAAACAAAAAAAAACTTAATGAGTTGCCATGAGCAACATCACTTGACCAAGAGACAGAATTTTTCAAATAACCTAACTAACAATATTAAAGATATTAAATAGAGAAATTAAATTTGACAGATAACTCAGAAAATTTGCTGCTAATCAATACATGGTCCATATGAAATTGACATCATTTGTGTTTATTTCAAATGGAAATATGAAAATATGATATTTTGATTCCAGAAATAAATTTCATAGCCTAAGAGGTTAAACAAAACAATGGAAAATAATGACAAAATTGCTATCGATTTTTCAACATAAAAACAAGTCTTTATGACTTAAAATTAAAACAGTTGTTCAGGAAGCCAATAGATCAAAATTGGAAAATTTAAATTGCCTTATAGCTTATTTCAAAACAAGTTAAGAACAGTCTGGAATCTTCAAAGGAGAAAAGGAAAAAAGACAATAAATTTGATGCTTCAAGGAGTGTATAATGGTCACATAACATCTTTGCTTAATATTGACTCAGTCTGACTACCCATTTTAAGTACTAGGTTTTTAATGCCAGACAGCAACAGTAGATGAAACAATAAACCCTTTAAAGATATGTATTGTTGTTCCAGAGGGTTTGAAGTACATGATCCTATGTGGTCATGAGGTCTTTTGTAAAATTATGTTCCACGTTGGTGGCCATATTGAATGCAAGGGAGTCAATGAACATAATTTTAAGAGTTGATCATATAAGCATCATTCCTGTAGAAACCTTATCAATTACAATGGCAATATGTACACATCTCAAACATACATAAATGGAACCATCATAGGAGTGGTTTCCCTACATCCCATCATTTAAACTACTCTGGATTTAGAACCAGTAATCTGACATAGATGAAATAAATAGGGAATGTGTCCATGGAACACAGATGATGCTCCTGCTTGACATAGCTGAAGAACGGTAAAAGTGACGCTACCCAAATTTGTACTTGATCTGAGTATTGTTTATAAGTTTCATAACATTTGGTTGAGGCAAACATAAGTTAGAAAACGGAAACGAAAAAAATTCGGCAATTTTTCCATTTGTAAAGGGGCATAACTCTAGAATAGTAAAAGTGACACCACCAAAATTCAAACTTGATCTGTATTTTGTGGTAATAAGCATTGTGTATAAGTTTCATAACAATTGGTTGAGGCTAACTTAAGTTCGAGAATGGAAAAGAAAAATTCAGCAATGTTTCCATTTGTAAATGGACATAACTCTAGAACAGTTAAAGTGACACCACCAAAATTCAAACTTGATCTGTATTTTGTGGTAATAAGCATTGTGTATAAGTTTCACAACCTTTGGTTGAGGCAAACTAAAGTTAGAGAACACAAACCAACTTTGGGACGTAGGGACGAACAAGGGTAAAACTTAATGCCCCTCCGCTATGGCGGGGGCATAAAAAGATGGGGTCACTGATAATATTATTTTTTAATATTCCTTCCAGGACAAGTTCAAATAGGTCAAATCAATTAATCAGAATTTTTAATAAAAGTTTGTTTGTGACACATAAAATTTATATGTCTTTCTTGGTTCCTCCAAGTCTGCACTACAAAGGACAGAAACTGAAAAAAAATATCTGATCTACAAAACTGTGCATGCTATGAAGCATTTCTGTCCAGTTTTGCTCAAGTCCAATCAATTTTAATGTTCCTTTAGAAAGGTTATATTAACTTGCTAAGAGTCTATCTAGACTTTTGCTAAGTGATGCTTTAAACTGTTATTACATGCAAATAGTAAGCAGAGATGAGAGATCTCTGATTTAAATGAAATCTTAGAACAAACAATTTACCTTATAAATATATGCTCACTCCAAATTCTACTGTGCAGTTATGCTGCCTTAGTCTTTTGAAAAGTTCTGAAATCAAAATTATTTGAGACTACAACATGTACAACCAATATCTTGTACAAAAATGTGATAGGCAACAAGAGAAAGCAATATACCACTTTGGAGTTATGTCCTTCACCAGAAAAGTTGGATAATTATGCATGACTTTATGACGTCCTTTACCAGATAGAGGGGACCGCCTGTATCCCTGCACTATTAAAGTTCATCAAGCGTCTTTGTGATCTTCATCATGCAGGATAAACTAGAAATAATGTTTATTCCGTAGGTACTTACTCGCAATTCCCTAATGACAGCAGTGCTAATAATCAATAATTAGAATTTAATTTGCCAAATAATTTCGTGCAATATAGCATCATATTTTTTTCAACCGCTCGTTCAATATGGGAAGGAAGTGACGATGCCCCTAAACACACAAATGATGTTCATTAAAACCAAAGTTTTTGATGGAAATGCAACGAACTCGAAAGTGGTCTTTTGCATTCATGAAGATTTGATATATTTTTAGAATGAACCATCGATAGGGAAATAATTGATTGTTGCTTGCTTAATGTCCAGTAGCATTAGGATGATGGTTGGTCTAAAGGGGTCTCTCAAAATCAAGCTACACCTGAGAGGATTTGTGTACAGGGAAGGGCCTATCAGATTATACTAGAACTCAGGCAGACATAAACTTGTGCAAAGTTGATTTTGATTAAACTGATTTTTTAAACCATTTTAAATCTAAATTAAAATATTGATTTTGCTTTAAACCTTGATATAATTTCCTGTTATAACAATTATGAAAACTGAACAGATTTAATTCATTATGAGTAAGAGGAGATGTGGGATAAACCTTCAACAAGGACAGCAAGATAACAATACAGAGTAACCAAAATGAAATCTGGAGGCCAACTAGCATTCAAAGACTTTATAAGTATACACACAAATCCTGTGGTCCATTCATATAGTAATAACCTATACATGATATTCCAATTAGTGCTTTTCCTGGGGAAAGTTGACATCAGAAATCAAATATCTTTACATCACAATGTCCCATGAGTCATTTCCCAGCCCCCACCCCCCAAATTGATCCCTAGTCAACAGGAGCAATTCATTCATAAAATGGAAATTGGAATATCCTGTATTGACATCACCCATAAGAAATCCCTTATACAAACAGCAGTTTGTCAGCTTCCTTCATTTTTCAACACAAAGACATTCAAAGCTATAATGTTGCACTTCCTGTCTTAACCAATAAACCTATATTCTTCTATCAAATTGCTCCAAATTTATTTAATTGAACATTAATACATTAATTTTAACCTTCAAAGTGCCTCATTAAAAACTGAATGCTTTGATTCCAACGTTTATATTTTGGGATTATGGTTTGACCTTTCTGCTTTAAATCAGTTAAAAGAAGCTGCCGACTTTCTGGCAATTTCAAGATTTAAAATCTTTAGAAATTTAATCAAAAGTTTCTTCTTTTAATTACAAATTTATGAAGTTTCAAGTTAATAAAAGAAAATAAAGTCTAAAAACATATGTAGATAATTATATGTAGATGAATTCAATTAATTTGTAGGGACATCAAAGGGTGCAATGGATTTGATACTTACACAAAGGTGTTAATTTCATTTCTGAACATATGTTTTAATGTTTCACCAATTCCCTGAAAGAGAAAATTAAAAATAAACATCATTACTGAGTTGAAGCAAAACAAATAACTTCAGAAATTTCATTAAATGAAAGTTTGGGATTTTGACAAGTCATCAAAGATAGATAGATTTAATGGTAGTTGGTACACTGAAAAACTAAATTATAAGACAAAATTTAATCTTATAACTAAAATACTATATATTAATGGTTTTCATTTTTTAAAGTGCTTTTTATGTTGTTTTTAGATGCAAATCACATCGCTGTACATTGCAAGAATAGCACAGCGAGGCCAAAATGTTTTGAAATATTTTGCCCACTTTAATGAAAAATAACTATGTTTTGACATTTTTTTGTCAAATCTGGGGACACAATAAACCCTCCTTTCCTCTATTGCTAGTTCAATCTTGCAGTTCAATTTTCTATATCTTTTGTAATTTTTACTAACTGGTAAAATTACAGGTTCACATCTTTTGGTGATCCTTTAACTCGTTAATTTTTTTAAAAGAACACTGAGATTGTGATGACTGACATGTACTCTCCATTACACTATGTGAGATGGACGGGCAAATACATGTAGGGTTAAAACTAATACAGGATCCAGGGGAAATTGGACAAAAAATATTTTTTTAAACCGGTTAAAATTTTGGCAAGTCTGATTTCTGGACCATTTTAAGGCATATATCTTAATTTCAGACTGAAAAAAATACAAGAAAATACATGAATACTTACATGTACTAAAACTGTATTGTTATACATTAGGCAGTTACTATTCTTGTTTGAATTGTATTACATTTTTCTGGTCATGGCCTTTTAAAGCTGACTACATGTATATGGTATGGGTTTTTCTCATTGTTGAAGGCTGTACAGTGAATTGCTTTAAATACTTCCACGTAATTTGAACTCTGGTGGATAGTTGTCTCATTGGTAGTCATACCACATATATCCTTATTTCTATATTTAATCTATCTAAGTATAATCTTATGTAAAGTATTGTGAAAACTCCAAAACTTTGTATAGGAATTACCAAATCCAATGATGTTTATTATAAATGCAATTAAAATATCTAACAAATAGATGTGCATATTAAGATATTGACTGATCAAATTGTGTTACATTTGCTTGCACTAAAGTCCTGTATGTTAAATAAATGGGCATCTTCTGTGGCATAAATCTTGATGTTAGACCAATTGATAGATTGATGTGTGTTTAACACCCTATCAGTGCAAAAGGCTTAGTATATTGCAGCAATATAAGGACCAAAACACATCAGATTGTATTGGATGAATCTTTAGCAATCAATGTTTTTTCATGAATATCATATTTTAATTTTCTTTCCACAATTATGAATTGCCTACAGAATCTTCAGACAAGCAATCATGAAATGACTGTACTTTCAACGAAAGTGAACAAACAAAATTTGCCCACCTATCAACAAAATTATTCTTACAGGTGTAACTGTAAGCCCTTTTATATCTTTTCAATGGGATGTATAAATATCTTCTAAATTAAGAAACCCCAAGAGTGACTGGAGAATAGAAATATGGTCTTCTTCTAACCGGCAGTAAAACCCATGCCAAAGTGGGGCTTTAGTTTGGTTGTGTGGGATATATAAATTCTTAGCCACATTCAGTCAGAATGTGGACATTAAATCCAATTCCTCCTGTAGGGAGTGTTACACACTGCACATTAAGAACCCTTAAGAATCCTTGGACACAATATTCAAGCTTGATACAGGTCTGAATTTGGATTTATAATATTTGACACATTATAAGTTTCTGACACAGAATAAATGTAGTCAAAGAACTTGAAATTGGTTATATGATTTGAATTTATATTCAATTGAAGATTTGCGGTCGTATAAAAATATTGCACAGTGGTACCATGGTGTTATCTGAACAGATTTCATAACAGAGTCTGTTGTAAATGTGATGCTAAGGTAAATAAATGGGGAATGTGTCCATGTGTGCAGATGATGCCTCCGCTTGCATATCATATAAATTCTTGCTGTTGTGCAATACACTGTGCTGTTGCGCAATACTTAGTAAATCTGTTTTCAGACTACCGTAATCGGGCTTGTATAGTTTGCACTGGTACATAGTCCGCACCATGAAATTTCAGGTAAAAAAACTTTTTGTAACTGTTAGAAAAGGTCTAATGAAACTCCGGTAATTTTAAATCGTGTGTGGTCGTTTGCGGTATTTTCTTGGAAAAACCTATTTTCCATCACCACACAGAAGCTGAAACTGCTTGTAAATGGTTCTAAAACACTTCACGCTTGTTAAAATAAGTCTAAATCACAAAAAAAACAATTTAGAAACTTGTGTATGTTTAAACCGGAAGTTCGAAAAGCCAGTGTAAAAGATGAAAAAACCCGGTGGAGTCGAAATCCGTACATAATAGATATCACTATAATACGACTTTGAAAGTAAAACAGTTCCCTCCTTATGTTAAACAATGTTTAATATATCTATCACATTAATGTTTGAAGGGTCCTAAGCT
Source organism: Mytilus californianus (assembly GCF_021869535.1). Lineage (NCBI taxonomy): Eukaryota > Metazoa > Mollusca > Bivalvia > Mytilida > Mytilidae > Mytilus > Mytilus californianus. The sequence continues at coordinate 94,032,160 of NW_026262581.1, read as the reverse complement.
AATACAAAACATATTTGTCAATAGGAAACACCAAAACGGAACGAATAATAACCAATTACGTTTTGTAGTTTACACATCGTAAGCTGGTTACGGTTGTCTTTTTTTACTTTTTTTGTAAGATTTCATCCAAGCAGATACCAGTTTATATTTAGCAATGCATTGAAAAGAAATAATATTTGCAGAAATTTTCTTTCTTTTTGTAAAATGTGGTACAATTTAAGAGACATCCTTACACTTAAACACAAGTGATTGTCTGAAAACTAAAAAATTGCTTGTTTTGGCCCCTAATTCCTGAACAGTTTGGCCAATTACCCCCAAAATGAATCCCAACCTTCTACTTGTGGTATTGAACCTTGTGGTACAATTTCAGAGCAATCAAATTACTTATACACAAGTTATTGCCCTGAAACTAAAAAAATGCTTTTGGGACCCTTTTTGGCCCCTAATTCCTAAACGGTTGGGACCATCACACCCAAAAACAATCCCAACCTTCCTTTTGTAGTATTGAACCTTTTGATTAAATTTCATAGAGATCCATACACTTAAACTAAAGTTATTGTCCAGAAACCAAATGTCTTCCGACGACAACGATGACGTGATAGCATTATACAATGCAATTTTTTTGCGGTCGTATAAAAATATTGCACAGTGGTACCATGGTGTTATCTGAACAGATTTCATAACAGAGTCTGTTGTAAATGTGATGCTAAGGTAAATAAATGGGGAATGTGTCCATGTGTCCAGATGATGCCCCTGCTTGCATATCATATAAAGTTATGAAGGGACATAAGAACGGTAAAAGTGACACTACCCAAATTTGTACTTGATCTGAGTTTTGTGGTTATAAGCATTGTGTATAAGTTTCATAACATTTGGTTGAGGCAAACTTAAGTTAGAGAACGGAAACTAAAAATTCAGCCATTTTTCCGTTTGTAAAGGAGCATAACTCTAGAACAGTAAAAGTGACACCACCAAAATTCAAACTTGATCTGTATTTTTTGGCAATAAGCATTGTGTATAAGTTTCATAACATTTGGTTGAGGCAATCTAAAGTTAGAGAATGGAAACAAAAAATTCAGCCACTTTTCCATTTGTAAAGGGACATAACTCTAGAACAGTTAAAGAGACGCCACCAAAATTCAACCTTGATCTGTGTTTTGTGCTGATAAGCATTGTGTGTAAGTTTATTAACATTTGGTTGAGGCAAACTGAAGTTAGAGAACGGAAACGAAAAATTCAGCAATTTTTCCATTTGTAAAGGGGCATAACTCTAGAATGGTTAAAATGACGCCACCAAATTTCAAACTTGATCTGTGTTGTGTGATAAAAAGCATTGTGTATAAGTTTCATAACATTTGGTTGAGGCAAACTAAAGTTAGAGAACGGAAACCAACTTTGGGATGTACCTACGTATGTACGGACGTACGGAGGGACGTGCGTAAAACTTAATGCCCCCTCCGCTACGATGGAGGCATAAAAATATTGATCAGTGGTACCATGGTGCTATCTGAAGATTTCATCAATAGAGTCTGTTGTAAATGTGATGCTATAGCCTATCTTTTTAGGGAAACAGTGATATTTCAAATCAAATTGCGTTATTTCAAAATACTGCAGAGAACACAAAAACTTTTGGCTTTCAGTGCTTCAAACTCATCAGATTATGTACATTCATGTTTTTTAAGCTTTGTGAAATCTCTCAAAGATAATTCATTTGATGCTGTTCAGGGTTCCTCTACTGTTTTACTGACATAAAGGTTAACCATTGCAAATGAGGAAAAAAATCATCATTAACAATGACAAGTTTACCTGCACTTTCAGATATATACCACGGGAAATTTTACATGAATTTTTATCAAAACATTTTAAGCTTGATTTTCGCTATTGTCAAAGAGTAATTATTCCATATGACCATTATATTTATTTTCCATTGACAAACACATCACTCTCAAAATACTGACTATACACATCACTATAAATGGAAGTTTATGAAGCACCTCTAACATCAGAGTACCCAAATTGCACCTATTTAGCAAAAATAGCAGCGAAAATCAAACACGTTTTCCTAGGGACTAAATGATTATTATTTGACATTATGCACGTCTTTCAAATAAGTTAATATATTTAAATGTTCAAAAAACATTCACAATATATATCAACAGATGAAGCATTCACTGGAAAAAGTCAAATCTACGGAAACGTCGCCATGCGACATCCACAAAAAGTCATCTTTTAAAAATTAGCAAATAAAATATGTTAAGAGCATCCATTTCTTAAAAAATGAATAGTAAGCATGGACTAGTGTCAAATTGTTCTAAATATTTGAAGAAATAACACAAATTATCTGTTATTCGATTTTTAAGGATGTGAATTTAAGCATGGATGCAATTTGGGTACTCCTCATTACAGAACCATGGATCGTTTGGAGGTCGATTCAAACCCATTTTTCTATGATTCAACATGGATTCAAAATTAAATTGGTGGAACCATAAAGTAAATAAGGATACATCAACAAAATAAATACAGAATGGAAACTTTTGTCTGGATCATAAATAAACGCAGGTTAAAAAACTGTCAAAATAGGTGCAATTTGGGTACCATCACGTTAAGTATGGGATATGTTACTATACTGGTGCCTTAACTTATGAAATTGCATCCCATTCTGGACATCTTACATACTGTTTTACTAGTATTTAAACAGAAATAAATGGATTAGACAACACCTCTTATATTCTGTCATCTGTAATTATAATGTATTATGTATATTTGATGCTCCTTTAGCGCAGTTACTGTGTCTGAGTTTATCTAATAAAGTTTCTATATGATTCATGAAAAAAGGTAAAACAATGTTGACCTTAACCATCACACTTTGATTTATCCAATTGTAACAGAAGGTATTCTTTTTTAATTCTGATAATTTAAAAAATTTTAATAGGATAATTACAAAATAAGATCATAATTATTCAATGATCAAGTTCAATTCAAAATCAATCAAGATATTACAACATGTTTTGCATGACTAATCTATCTAAGAATTATTCTTCAATTATCTTGCAATAATCAATAAAAAATAATAAGTTAAAAATCCTTATCAACTTATAATTATCTTTTATTTAACTTTTTCATGTGCTAAGTAATCAATAGAAAAATTCACACATCTGAAGTTCATTAAAAACTATGCATATAGAATAACTCTGTGACATGCAGCCCATAACAAAAAAATTTAATTTAACAAATGTAACGGCCAATGGATTTCTGTTTATATTAAAATACTCATGTGTCAGTTCAAAAAATTGGTAACCATGGAAATCTTAAATGACTTATTTGGAACTGCCATGTCTCTGCAAATTATAATTTAATCCAGATTTGAAAATGATGTAAGAAAGTCCAGCCCTTTTAAACTGCAGTAGGCGTGAGCTAATGTTTATGACATATGCCATGCCTCCTGTGAATTATAATTCTTCGGCCAAAACAATGGGCGGTCAATTAAGAAATTCATTTTGAGTGTTATCGTTTTCATAAACGTCTATCCTTGTAGTGTGCCGACTGTGATTAATCAACCATTTCCCCTATCTATTGGACAGTGTAATTAATCTAATTATCACTGGACAAATTATACTGTGCGTTGAATTTCAAATTTTCATTTCAAACTTTGTTTCAACTCACCACTTAGAACATTTAATTTTTCACAACAAACCCAACGTGTTTTCTATTTTGGTCGCCATTTTTGAGAAGGATTCTGGGAATTTAAAAAACTTGTAAGATGGCGATTTAGTGCAGAACGGATACACACGAAGGTAAATGTTTAAAGTTTACACAATGTCATAAAAGTTCAATTAAAGAAAAAAGTTAATTACGTAGGAAAGCAATGTTCGTTTCAGCATCTATTTGTTATTGGGACACTCAAAGTGAAATCTTTCTAAAGATTTTTCGAAGACAAAGTTAAAAAGAATCAATAACTGATGTCCATCGCTTATCGGACACTGGATTTTAAATTAAACTTCAGCAGCTGAACGATCAATTTTCTTGGAATCTTTATTATCTAATGGTTAAAGATAAATTTCTTTAATGATGAAGGTTGTATTGTGGATTTTAAACTTTGACGGTAATGTAGAAACTATTTTTATAAAGATTTTTTTCTTCAGTTTTTGGAAAATAGGTGAAAATGTCAAATTATGATAATTTTTGTGTATTACGTTTGTTGTTTTACCCTTGAGGTCGTTTTTATGTTCTTAGATGAATTATCACTGATGTTATTATGTTCAATTGATTATTTAAAAGTCACAAGCCAGTTTACAAAACTTCTACTGGGATGCTGAACTTCGTAGCAGACGATGTTTTTAGTGAAAAAACTTTATCAGTTTGACCACGGGAATGAGATGGGGTGAGGTCAGCAAAATTTGCAATATTTAGTTGCAATGAGAAATACGCACACACTCGTCCTCTTTCGTTTTCGATAAATAATAATTAATGCTTTATCTACTTATCTGTTAAAAAACTGACACTGTAACAATCGTTATAATTTCTGAAGTTATTAAAGATCAAGCATATCTTAAACGGAAAGATAAAGTTGAACTGTATAATTTCTTTTATGAAACCAGAGATGTTGCTCTATTGTTTAAATTACTTGTATGATCCAGGGCAGTTGTTTGGCTCCAGATGGAATTTTAAATGCAAAATAAAACTTTCATATGAAGTTGTGACAAAGTAAAAAAGTATTTCAAGCTGTCAACTTGTTTAGGTTATTGACAATGTAATTAAATTAACTTCATTGTAAAAATTTTGTTGTAAATGTGGATTTAAGTAATTTAGTGTGATCAACTTTACAAAATTGATTTGATTTTAATTTTAACATTTGACAGTTTTATAATGAAAATTTGTGCTACTTTGAAAGTGATACTGTAGAAAGTTTAATTTGCCAGAGTCAAATTTCTGGTGAAATGGCAAGATCTCAAAATCTGCCCATATGCTGATCAGTTTGACATATTAATGCCTCTTGTCTTTGGCCATTGATTGATCCACTAACAAATGAACCTATCAGAATTTTTCTTTTACATTGGTTTTAAAAATTGTCTTGATATTATAACAATACTTGTGATTTTTCATTGCATTATTTGAGTTATAAGCTGTCGTTTTGATGGCTTTGTGATTTAGCTAGGTAATCTATCAAAATTTTCTTGTTTTCAGTAATGAAATACTGACCAGGGGCTATTAATATGTAAACATAACATCACTGCGGAAAATAAAACCACTCCTTAAACTCCATATATGGATAATTTAATGTTTTGTAGTGTTTCAACTAGATCTTATTTTTATGTTTCTCTATAACAGTTGGAATATGTCACTTGGTTGTCAAATAACAATTTGAAATAGAACTTCAAAGGAATTGTTAATTTAAAGACTTTGTCTTAAAGTGATTTGGGAATTAAAACAGAAAAAAACAAGGTAAAAATCAATAAAATTCTATACATTTTCATCTTGGATTAAAAAATGAAACTTCAATCACATTTTTACTTTATCAGTAAAATACAGCAGTCTTAATTTGTTAAATGATGAAGCCTACATGCTATTTAGTAGCAAGCAATTAATTACTTTGAACAAACAATCTACAACAAAAGTCTTTAAATCAATTTTATATAAAGATATAATTATACTGCCTTTAGAATATTGATGAAAACTGATTTCTCATCATTTATTGTTTGATTAGGAGTAAAATATATTGGTTTGTATGTTTCATCTGGACGTTTGTAACAACGTGAGTTTTTAATGGCTCACCATGTGTTAATAATTTCTCTTATCAAAATAGTATAACAAGTTCTATATATTAGTTTTGTTACTTTTGCAAGTATTTTTGTAGTAAGTTACTTAGGAGAAGATACACATAATTTATGATCACATGTAGCTTTAATTTAACATCATAGTTTGCAGGATCACCCAAACTGACTTAACTGTCATGAATTATACCCTCTACTTACAGAACAACAGAAATATGAATTAATTGTTTAGAACTGCACCTTTATGTGAAGTGAAAGAAGCCATATTGGAATTTTGATGTTTTTGCTAGCTGAAAAGAATTCCTTGGTAAATATAAATTGTTTCACCATCCTTGCATGTAATAGTAGCTGGTGTCCAAGTTTTTGGAGTGTGATGAGTGTTTAAATAAACATTTTAAATCAATTTGGTGGGATTGCTTTTCATTTTTTGTTTCATTTTAACATTTCCTCTGAATGCTGTCAAAGAGATTTAAATTTTTTTTTTTAACATGATAACCTCAGAAAATTAAAAAAAAAAAATTTATTCCTTTATAAACGTTAATAAAAAGTGATATTTATGTAAAAATTGAGTAATTGATTTTTAACATTGAAAAAATCCTGTTTTATATATTCCTTTTAAAGTTTTATGAATTTTGAAATAATATAGTAACAGATGGTTTGAATTAAAAATGAGGTTACCATTGGGGGCATTTCTTTGCTAAAGATTAAAAGATAATAATTTTGTGTTCAGATTAAGTCATTTGCATGTTTGTAAGATCCTGATGTGTTAATTCATTACTTACATCATATCCAGGGGAGAGAACATACAGAATCATTGAGGCCCCAGGAACAAGGGGCAATCTATGGTGCTAATAAGATCATGTACCATATAAATGATTGGAAATTTGAATTACTGCTCAGGAAGGTCCACTGGGGTTTACATGAATATTAAACTTTCCTTTATCTTTGGTTAATATGAAATATTAATGACAGTGAAAAACTTGGATATCTTCAGTAACACTGTAATGTAATATTATTGTAAACAGATGCTAGATAATTAGTATAACCTTTTCAAATATGTAAAACTTTATCCCAAAGCTTGCTTCAGATATTGTCTAATAATACATCTGGGTAATTAGTTTAATTCAAACTTTGGATAACATGCTGATGATAATATGGGCAGTTAGAGGTTAAATATGGCTATAATATTCCATTCCCATGCTTTATGGCTGAGGGTAATTATTATAATGGGTAATATTCCAGTTTAAAATAAATATCACAATCTCATTATTTTGATTATAAGTTTTTAAAACATAAAAGTAGCCAACTTTAAGCAGACATTCAGTATCATCCTTATTCAAGTTAATGGCTGTTTTAAGCAAATGAAATAAATTGAACACTTCCAATAAACATACACATGTGCACAAATTTGCATCAATTTAAAAAGAGTCAATATACTTATAAACATATGTTGAAAACCTTGAATAAAAAAGAAATTAAAAATACATGTACTTTCCATTTCCTTAAAATCATTACGTCTCATTCTATTTTAATTCAAACCAATAACAAAAATACTGAATTACATTGTTAAGAAGATTTCCCAATTTTAAAAGATTTAACTAAGTGTATGATAAGGATAGTTTTCCAAACTGCTGGTATAACCTCATCATTCTTATTATATTCATATGTTTGACATACTGTTTAATTGCTAAACATGCTGGTGTGTTAAATGCCACTTTTACTCAAGTACTAAATTGTCTGATACATATCTGCCTCCTCAGCCTTCATTTTACATTGTATAAGACGCTATAGAAGAGTCTGATCAAAAGATGGGATTAAGATGAATATCAATTCATTTGGAATGCTTTCAAAGTATCTGATTAATCCCTGATTGGATTTCATTTAGGATCTTTCAGTAATATTACTGTCCCGTTTAATTATGGGGTTAATAAGGGTTAAACAAAAAGGGAGGAAATTTTATTATTACTTTAATTTCTCAAATTTTATATCTTGAGGAAGCCCTGAAATTGAATTCTTTAAGCTGTGAAAATTTTCTTTATAAAGCATCAAAATAGCTTCTGCCTCAATCTTTCTGTCATGAATTTGAGTTATTAAAGATAGTTTATAAGAAGATTTAGTTTCCTGCATCATGCCAGCAGCATTAAAATTGTAATGACAGCTGGAAGCTAAATTAATGTTATTAAACATTTTGACAAGGGTCAGTTGTAATTTTTGACAAAAGTCATCATTTGTATCATATTACATAATCTTAAGATGATTGATGGGGACTTTCAGAAAGAAAAAAAATTGTTTGCAAGTACTATTACAAGTGGGAGAAAGCATGGTACTTGGTAGTGAAATAAATGTTTTATCACAATATAAATAAGTGCTTATGGTGGTTATTTATGTGATATAGGTGTGGATACAAGATTTAAAAGATTTTATACATCACCTTAGGTGACTAAACTGTTATCTAGATGATTAAAATTACTGCAAAAGATTATAAATGAATTACCATTTATTCTTGGAATATAACATGAACAAGTTGAGAAGGTATTAATTTAAAGTGCCAGATGCTCCTTAATTTTGCCATTGTAAATTTTTGTTAATATGTATAGTATTTATACAATGTTTATATATACCCCCTTAAGAGCCTCATATCTACAGAATCTTGTTATATGTTTAATTAGATATCAAAGTTTTTATATCAAACAGAAAGATAATTTTAATTTCTTGCAGTATAGTTTGTATAAAACATGCTTCAATGTCGTCTATAAATGGGCAGTGAAATCTGATATGTCAGTGTAAGATTTACTGAGAAAATCTGGTCAAAATCTTTCTCCTGACCATATGGTCAAGTCCAAATTCCACATAAAACTCTAGATAATAGCTTTAGTCATCTATAATTCTATCAATAGTAATTAGCATATTTAAAATCTTCTGTAATGAGTTATTGATTGTGGATTTTTTCAAGATTTGTCAGTCTCTGAAATCTGGATTTCATTTCAGATGAAACTTATTTGATTTTGATATAAACATGATGATGGACATCAGGTTTTAAACATCAAAGTAAAATAAAGTATTTGGTTTAAGTGTATTTGGCACCACTTAAATATCCTAACCACCATCATCTTAAAGATGATAAAAATATGCTCTCTGGCCTTGGTCTTTTATACCAATTTATGTTTCAGGAATTAGAATTCCAGCTGTTGTTTGAAAAATTAAAAATCTTTTTACAAAGATAATTGGAAAAACATATATACCAATTTAATAGAATTGTAGAAAATTAAGAGGAAGTTTCTTAACATGATGTTCTTTCTAAACAGAGGGTCAAGAGAGGGTTATAATTATGACCAGCTTTCTTTCTTTCTTTTTGTTTACAAACAGAACGTTAAATAATCAATAAACAAGAGTTTAAAAGTGTACAATAACTTTAAAAAATATTTTGTTTTTACTACTGTTAACACCTAAATGCTTTGAACATATCTCAATGGCAGATTTAACTCAAATAAACTAATTCTTAAATTTGTTACCTTAAAGACAAAATTTGTTAAACTTAAATGCTTTTTAAATATTATATAACTATCTCAGCTTAAAAAGGATTACCTAATGGAACTGCAATCAGATCTGCTCAAAATGTTTGAAATCTAACATCATAAGGGATTATCTGCTTAAAAAAAAATTTAATATTAACAAAACATTTCAAACTGAAGGATTGCTTTTAGAAGGAAGAAAGAAAGGTAAATATTTTTTTTATTTTTGAATTAGGGGGGTCCAAACATGTAATGATTATACCTATATGACCAAAGTTAATATTTGATAGTTTCGTAGGTTGTGATACAAAAAAGATTAAGGAGATAGATGACATAGAAAAATTCATAAAGAATGTTTCTTTTTCCTTCGGGATGTCAGGAACTGAAATTTAATTTGATTTTCAAATGACCTCTCTCTTAATTGTTTTCTAATTAAAATCGTCATTTTTCATGTGGAATATTCAAATCTGAATGAAGTGAGTCAGACAGAAATGTGACATTTGTTTGATCAAGATCTTGCCAAATAAATTGTAAAATTTCAAATTGGATAATGATGATTATTGATGTTTTTATGATCTTTTTACTTGGCTACTGAAAAATGTTCCATGGGACCAATCATTAGAAACATGTGAATTTAATGGAGCATTAATTTACATTTTAAAGCTTTGATGACTTTAAGTTTAATCAATTTTGAAACTGAAAATTAATTTCACTTGGGCTGCATTAATTCTGAATTAACATGGGTAAAAGTTTGCCTGACACTTGGTACCATGGGGATAAAATTAGATGAAAAAATGTCCTCATCAGTAGTAATCAAATGATGAGAATGAAGATCATTTATACGATAATGCCTGCAGTGAGAGTCTTTTGTATTATTCTATATAATAATGAAGTTGTTGTACATGCTTCTGTTGAATAAATTGCTGTAATGCATTGTAATACATACAGTAAGACAAAAAAATTGCATCATAGCGTAAAAAATACATGATAAGAAATTTTTCTTGAAGGTTCATTTATACCTTCCCACATGTGTACCTACCTCCCCCTCAGGTTATTCATGTTGTATATTTTTACCAGTCTAGAGTAAAATTAGGGGAAGATTTTTCTCTTTTATTGTTACATGCATCCAGTAACTTTAATGCAGAGAAATGTGACTTCTAGCAGAACCTGACATTCAAATAAGTGATAATATGTTTGGATTTAATGTTAACAAATCTAGTATTTAATTTGTTCTCAACTATTTAAAACTAAATGGATTTCATCTTCCACATCAACAGACAATTACGTAAAGATGTTCAGATAATTATCAGCACTACTGTTGATAATCAGTTATTAAGAATGAGTTTTTAATAAAGTATTACATGTATGCAAAGTAGATTACATAAGGATGGTAGTTGGTGTTAAAACACCCATGGCAGGGGTCAGTTCTGGTTTTGAAATTTTTCTTTATTTCCTCTAAGATTAAATATCAACTTCCTTATCTTTGTCTAATCAGTAAACATGCTGGCCAGTGAATGTTAATACTTTAATATGAACCATACTAAAAATTTTGTTTCTGAATTTATCAACCTGGGGGCATTTATCAATCAACACCATGTATCCAGTTCAGGAAGTTATTTCAGGATTGACTTAAAATAATTTAAACATTTATCCTGAGATTAAATATACACTGCTATGAAAATATTGGGAAAATATGTTGCAAATCTGATCTCTATTGAATAGGTATGTAATTTTTTAGCATTTGATAGAAGATGGTAGAATATTTTTTTTATATAATTAACTTCTTCATAATGACCATTCTATTGATTTTCAACACTTACTTTTTTTTATATCACATAAAAGTGAAATGAAAAAAGTTATATTTTTCAGAAATTTCTTGAATAATAAAATTATTTTCCTGTTTTTATTGACTTTTAATACTTTAAACATCTGCTGCATAAAATTTAATCAAGTTTTATGAACTTTAAGGTCTTCTGATCAATAAAAATCTATTCAGAAAATGTCATACAAGTCATAAAATGAGATTTAAAATGGAATAGGTGTTATTTTGCATATTTTTCATGACTCATTGGGTATTAAAAAAGCTGGAGTGGCTGCATTTTCTCCCATTAAATAAATCTGTAAAAAGCATTGTTAAAATTATAATTTATCAATACAGGGGTTTTGTGTTTGTTTTAAGACCAATGATATTGTTGATCATTGTGGTAGAAATTCTTGAAACACCACACAGCCAAATTGCTAATAACAGCTATTCCAGTTATCTCCCCTTAAAACTCCACAGTAATTTGTGTTTTTTTCTTGGCTCTAATTTGAGTGATATTCCATTTTACCTCAAGATACTAATTTAAATATGGATATATTTTAAAACTATATCTGGAATGTTTTTTCAAACTCTTCTGTTTTAAATAATATACATTAATTTATCTTTATTATGTATTGTCACTTGTCATGACTTTTATTTTTCAAATTGTTGACATGTGTCAGAAGATGTGGACATATAACCACCTTAAAATAAATGACCAACATTTTACAATTTGACATCAAATTTTGAAATTTGATATTATACATATATTAGATATCATTATGATGCAAGGATCATTGGACATATCATGATAAATGATTTGAACTAAAGACATAAAGTAGGTACTTATCAAGGACTGTGCACATGGGCTGTGAGAATGCATCTCTATGAAAACCATTAAGAACTATTATTAAAGTCAGATTTAATTTAAAACATTAACTGTTAGTTAAAGATGATTTTTTTGTTAGTAGACCTGTAAACTAGAGTAAAAATAATGTCCTTATAGTATAGAATGTCTTCCAGGAGGGTTATGTCAAAAATCCATCTTGACATATCAGTCTAATACATATATATACAGAGCAAGGATCATATTTCATAACATGACAATTTGTTCCTTTCTTCATATGGTTTTAAACATTTGACAGTGGTCATCAACTTCATACAATAAAGAAATTGAATATCTAAAGACAAAAGTTCATCCTTTACTCCGAATAAGTACTCAAATACAACACAGTTATTCCAGTTTTACTTATTGTGAAAACCATTTTTTTGTTTGAAATAGTGTAATTTCTACTGCGGTTGCACAGGATCTTTTTGAAATGCAATTGCCATTTTTTTAAAGCCTGAGAATTCAGGATTAACAAAATACTGAAGAAGGGTATACTTTTCTGACTGAGGTTCATTTTTACTTATCTTTATTTGCAATTTATTTTATGATAATAATTTTTTTTCACCAGTTTGCTAATTACTGGGAGAAAAACAGGTATTATTGCAAGCAGTAAAAGTCAATGGTCATTGTCGGTCATTTATTGACAATTTTTAAAGCACACCTGTCCATTTTAACAATGAAAAATCATATTTCTACCTGAAAAAAAGATATCACCTGTTGTAATCTGATAATTTTCCTTTGTTGTATTCCAGTAATTTGGCCTGTAAATAAACACTAGGTTGTTTATAACATTTCATTTTATTTATAAATTAATTGTATACTCTGGGTGTATTAGAAGCATCTAATTTTACAGATCAAATTTTTTTTCAAAAGAACCTGTTATCACATTGGAGTTGTTACATGTAATTACAAATGAAATTGACAATGGGCAGTGGGCAAACTGAACATGTTGTGTTAATTAACTCTGGACTAATAACTATGTGAATTATTGATGGTGTTGTGGGGTAAAGTCTTTTGAATTTGACTGTCAATTTCAATTAGAAGTTTGAGCTGACCATATGTAAGAAACATTAGGTAAATAATTTCTGTCATAACAGAAGTGAAGCAGTTCATTAAAGAAGTGAGTTTTTTCATATTTACTTTTTTTTTTAATTTGATTAGTTTATCAGGATATTAAGTGTATTGCACAATTAAATAATGGTTGGTGCATGCTTGTTATATTTATTTTCAGTGCAAGCTGAATGCATAGATATACATCTCAATAAGTGTAGATATGAAAAGTTATTGTTGTTTTGTTGATGAGAGAAAATATCAATTATTAAAGCATATCATACTAATAAAAAACTAGGGAGGTTTCCATAGCAACAAAATTCTGGAAAAAAATTAAAATGAGATAATAGGCTAGCTATTTATTTTCTTGTCAATTAAAATGTCATTATATTGAGGAAGGAATGTTTATTTGTTTCATTTCATCTTATTTTTTAAAAGCTTTTTTTATATTGAATTATTTAATAATAAAGGACAAGTTTCATTTGAAATTTTGAATTGACGGCAAACATTAACTTCAACTGTGTGAAGTCAAGATCAACTTATAAGGGAATCTAAAAGTAAAATCACAAGCTGCAGAGTTAAAAAAAAGATTTACATAAAAAAATTACTCATCTAGGGGATAGTCTATATTGTAATATTTCCACTAAATAGTAAGTATTTTGATCTGGTCATGGTTTATTAGGTTCAATGTAATGTGTACAAAAGATAGGGCTGCAGCTCCTTTATTTAGAAAGTATTTTGATCTGGTCATGGTTTATTAGGTTCAATGTAATGTGTACAAAAGATAGCACTGCAGCTCCCTTATTTAGAAGTTGAAATTAACATTGTTGTTGCTTTAAATTTTTTGTATACATGTATAATATCTTTATAACCTTTTGGCTGTAAGATTTCAAGACAAACAAAAGTCTAGAAAAGTGCTTTAAATGATTCATAATTTTAGTTAATTTTCTTTTATTTGCAATTTTGTGCTTTAAAATGTCCTTTAATAATACTTCCGTTCTGCCTGATAAATTTCATGTTCAGGTTTAAAAGAACATGTAGAAAATATTTTTATCATTCTTGTTTGTCAGAAGCTTTCTTGGAATAGGTTAATATTTTAACAATATATGCTAACTAATTATATTTTGATTACCATCACAAATTACTTGGATCAATGAGAGTCTTAAAAGATCTGTTTTTTTCATCCCTTTCCATTTTACCAACCAATTTTAAAGTTTATTGCATAGAAGCTAGGTCATTAACAGTTCTTTTATAACTGCAATCTGTTACTATATAATACCATTAGAACATATGTCATTTACCTTCAAATTTAAAATGAAACATTTCTACTTTAAAACTGTATATTTTTTATAGCATCAGCTTGCCTTCTTAATACAAACAATCATTATTATACACTGAAGTTGTTTGTGTGGCAAGATGACAAATTTTCAAGGTTTCTAAATAAATGACAGGTATGCATTATATGGTATTTCATTGAAGGTGCGTAGTTAATATTTGGCACTGTCTCATGTTTAAATAAGTAACTGAAAAAAATGTTGATGCAACTATCTTGTTTTTTTTCTCTAGCAGAAAGGCATTCTTGACAAGTTTTTGTCATATAATTATAATTAAGGGATCTATTTTACTTTTCCATGTGACTGAAATATTTTTTTAACTGTGATGTACTTTCATGATCACATGAAGCCATAAATGTTTATGTGTGATAACTCTTGTCAAAGTATAATGAATATGATCTGTCCATTTGGAAGTAAAATAGGGATTGCAAAAGAAAAATGGTTCAACCAATTTCAAAGTAAAAGGCCTAAATTCCTGTTTTGATATTTTGTTTTTTTCTGTTTAGATTCTGTATGAAATGTTCTTCCTGCCCTTTTTCAGTTAGGGTTAATATATCTCTTATCATCCTCAAAGTTTAATGAATGCTTCTTTGTCAGAAATTGTCCCATACCTTATTATGTTATCTACACTTGCTTTTATTAAACAGTTGTTTAGCTTTCCTTTTAAGTCATGCTGGAAGGTTAAACTTTCCTTTTATGGACATGCTGGAAAAAAATTGTCATGCTGCACTGGGCCTAGCTTCTTATTTCATACTGAAATACATATTGAAATCTTCTATTGGAAAAAAGGTTTTCTGATTTTGTAGTAAAAATCACACTGACAGAACTAATTAACCTTTCTTTAAAAAAATGAGCTGAAACTTTTTTTTACCAGTTGTTCAGATTTGCTCAGAACAAATTGTTACCGGTATGTGAAATATTTTTTCCTAATGGTGAAGAGAAATGTATAATGCACTTAAAACAGGATTGAAATTTGTATATTTATGTAGAAAATTGAGGATAAGATACTCAGTAAAAAAATATTCTGATTCATACACAAGATTTGCGTTAAACAGACTGACCTATAATGACTTTTAAGACATAAATATTTGTAAAAATGTTTGATTCAAAATTTATCTTTTTTTTTTTTTTTTGTCATTTCAGAATTTCCAGTAATGGTGGATTGTACATTGTAGTGATCAATTAGTCCAGATATTTATTGTGATTGAGAACTATCTTAACTTAACCGTACAATTAGAGAATTTTAATGGTTGTTCTGGATCCCTCCAGCGATCAGATGCTAGCCATGGATATTTTAGCATTTGATAAGATGAAGGGAAATCGTCGAAAACAAAGTAAACCAATACGGGTATCCTGTAGTGCCGACAGTGAATCTGTAGAACCTGGCAGCAAGTACTTAGGTACATCCGAATCCCAATTCCCAAATAATGGAAACAATGATATGAATGATGCAGAAAACAGGCCGTCAGAAGAAAGTGATTCTTCAGATGTTAGAATAGACAGAAATATAATGGAGAAAGACTCAGATATTAATAGGAAATTGAAGGAAAATGAAATGATTGAAAATAACAATAAGTTGTTATCATCTTTCCATAGTATTCCAGGTTCAGAAGCCTATCCAACTAAATATCACCGTCTTGGAAGTGAATTATTCCAGCCAGCATTTCCAACAAATGGAGAACCTGAATCTGAGAGAGTGGATCCTACTCGCATCAATGGTGAAGACAGGTTTAAAGATTTGCTTGAAAAAATACCTAATTCAGACGAAGAAGGCAAAAAGGTTGATGGCGGAAATCGTATCTTCCATCAAGATGCTTATTGCGAAATTTGTGACAGGGAATTCTGCAACAAATACTTTCTGAAGACACATAGAGCTAACAAGCATGGTATATTTGATAATTCCACATCACCAATTTCATCCATGGGCCCCAGTATGCCACTACCTCAAGATATAATCACAACTGCCTCACCTATACAACCGCCTACACTAACTACATCTTCGTCATTCAAAGTAATGGATTTTATTCAGAACCTTCCTGCAACAGAACCAAAAAGCAAGAAACCTGACACTCCTAAACCGCCAGCAAACATAGAAGCAAAGTCACCACTGATGCCAAATCCTCCTTCCACTCCTACAACACCAGGTGGATCAAGCATCAACAATAGTGCTAATAATAATAATGGCAGTAAACCTGTTCCAAAGGACATGGAAGATTTTTGCGAGCTATGCCAGAAACACTTCTGCAACAAATACTACCTCAAAAAACATAAGCAGGATGTGCATGGTATTGCTCCACCAGATGGTATGTCTTCAGCAAACAAAAGGGGAAGACCAAAAGACCTTCAGGCACAACTAGATGCTATTACATCATCAACAATGTCTCTGGGGAATCCAACTATATCTTCATCCATGTCATCTTTTATGCCACCACATTCATTACCAAGTATGCCAGGCTTACCTAATATGCCACCAGGAGTTATGGTTTTGAATCCATTCATGGCACCAATGCTGCTACATGCTGGTGGTTTGATGCCTTCACAGGGACAGATGCCAACACCACCAATTATGTCTCAGCCACCACCAACATCACCAACACCACCACCAATGCCATCACATTCATCAGCAAACACACCACCTCCATCTTCAATATCATCTACTGGTCAGATACCATCATCAAATGGGGCTCTCAATCAGGAAGCATATTGCGATCTATGCCAGAAAGAATTCTGTAACAAATACTTCTTAAAAATTCATAAAGCAAACAAGCATGGTATCTTTTTTGATGATTTTCCATTTGGTCCACAGATACCACCGTACAAGATGCCTATCTTTTCTGACAACAAGCCTACCTCTGAACAGTCTGAATCACCCAATGATGCAAACAACATCAAGCAAGAGAATAGTCCAAAGGCAGGTACGTCTTTAGTTACATCAAGCCCAGAGAATCCTGGTACATACTGCAATTTGTGCAATCAGGAGTTTGCAAGCAAATACACATATCGTATACACAGAATTCAGATCCATGGAATGTTGAATGAAGCCTATGAAGGAGCTTTAATGGAAGACATCATGAAAAGCACAATGAAAGATAGAATAGAATCTCAGATGAAAATTTCTCCTAATTCCCTTGCAAAAATGGAGATGGATGAGTACTTCAACAATAGAATGATGGAAAACGGAATGTCAACCATGTTTAGTAATATGGTAGCTGCCAAACTTGCCGATCGTGTAACTTGTGATATTTGCAACAAGGTTCTTTGTAATAAATACTTCCTGAAAGTTCATAAACAGAAAGTGCATGGAGTAGAGCCTTCACCAGAACAAGATCTCAAGCTAGACATCAGTAAATCTTTTCAACTAAATGGAAGTGAACCTTCTACTCCAATAAAATCAGCAATGAAATTTGAATCATCTGATCCAAGTCCAAAGCTGCCTACTTCAATGGGAGCATCATTCCCTATGGGTTACCCAAGAGCAAGTGATGCATTACTTGATACGTCTCCAAACTCTGTTGAGAAACCATCAAAAGACGAGTTAGTTAAAATGGGTATTGATCCAGAAGCATATTGCGAAATTTGTAAGAAAGAATTTTGTAGCAAATACTTCTTACGTACACATAAATTGAATATTCATGGTATTCGTAGTGATAAACCTGAAACCCCTGATTCTGATAAACTTGCATTCTTGAACATGTCTTTAAGCCAAGCTAGTATGTCTATGAACCAGGCAAATCTATCAGCCTCAATGAGTCAGAGCAACAAACCACTAAATCTTAGCATGAATACTAATGGCAAAAGCAAAAATGTCTATGAGAAACATTCATGGCGATGGAAAGAACCTGTCAACTCATCAAGGGTCATCTGTGAACTATGTAATAAGGAGGTTTGCAACAAATACTTCTTGCGTACTCACAAGTTAAACAAACATGGAATCTTGCCAAGCGAAACATCACTTTCACCTAGTAGTTCACCATATCCTTCCGAATTTGACACACAAAGTAACTCATCACTTCCAACTGATCTCAGTATGAGAGAACGTAACCAAAGTCCACTTGCTGTTCATCTAGGTAGTAATGTATCTCGTCCAAGTAGTATTTATGGATATGAACAAAAAAGAGACTCTGAAAACATGATCAATGACAATGAAAACTCTGAGTATTACAACTCCTACAGTGAAGTTTGTCAACTATGTGAGAAAAGATTCAAGAATTTGAAACGACTAAAGCTACATATAATGAAAGATCATGGGATGCTATCATCTGTTAGAAAGGGATTGTTTTCTGAAACTCAAATGGACACTAGAATTTGTCGAATGTGTGATGCTTCCTTCCCAAGTGAACTTGCCATGCATTTACATATGATTCAAGAACATAATGCCCAGGTTAGTCTGAATACCACTGAAAATGAAAGAGAAAACATGCCACCAGCCTCTAGACCAAGAAAGCATAAGTCTAGACTTGGATTTCACAAATTTTCTTTGATCACAAAGCAGAAGTATTACAGTTGTTCTCAATGTGATTTCAGAAGCAAATGGTTGAACAACCTTTGTGATCATGAACTTAAAGTGCATAATATATCACCGAAAAATGGACAAGCTTTTGGAAACATTCATGGAAATAGTCCAACAAAAATTGGAAAATACAGGTGTTCTAAATGTAGCCGCAAATTTCCATCAATTATTCTATGTAACCATCATATACGTGAAGAGCATATACGTAAAAAAGATTTTGCTGTAGTCAAATCAAATACTCGCTTCTCTTGTGAACATTGCAAGTTTTCCACAAGGTTCATCAAACAGTTGAAACGTCACGTTGAGAGAGTCCACAGTGGCACAGAAGAATGTCTCAATGGCTTGGATATGGAAGATAATTATTCAGGGAAAACGTCAGAGCCACTAAATCTCCATGTGCAAGCTGTTAATGGGTCAGATTGTGAGATGCAGGCTTTTAAGATTAAAGACTGTTCTTCAATTTATAGTGACTTTGTTACAACTGTTGTGAAGATGCCAGTCCGACACCATGTGAGTGCACCAATAACTGTAACCTTCCACTTGACCCCAATGGAACAATAGTTGTCCATTTTACTAGCTATTTTTTCCAGTGTTCATGTGATGTGTTCATATTTTGAGGTTGTTTTTTTTATTTTTTTCTGTTTTGTTGTGAATTTTGCATTTATTACTGCATGGAATTTTTCTAATAATTTTCAAAAATTTATTATTTTTGACAATTTTTTTATATTGTGCAATAAGTTAACTATACAACAATTGATACAGATGAGGCATATTTTAGTCAACACATTAGTCTGTATTTCCATTGTAATTGTGCAAAATAGATCAAATTAGGCCTTTATTGGAGCTATTTCAAATGGTTGTAATTAGTCAAAACATATGCAGAAGTTGATAATTACAAAATATCTTGTTAAATATGATACAATAGGAGTCCTATACACATTTATTTGATAGATAAAATCAAAAAGAATAAAAAACAAAGTACTTCCAGTTCAGTTTGCCTGTTAAAAGAGAAAAGTAGGTATTAGATCATTCAGTATTAAATTTTTAACTTATTCGCTTTTTCTTTAAATTGTATCATATGCTTGGTGAAATGCAGAATTTTTAACTCTGCTTGAAATTGCTAGTGTCAATATGACAAAGAGTGCTATTTAATATTTGATATTTATGAATGAGAAGTTTTTCTTCTAAATGAGAAACGCAAAAATAAGGGGATGAAGAGTGTTCATTCCCCTCTGTCATTTCAATTTAAAAATTTGCATCCAATGTTTTAAAAATGAACAGGTTTTTAATATATGATATATTGTATTTATTACTTCACATATTGAAATGTAGTATGTATCAGGGGTACATAGTACACTAAGAGGTTAACATGATTTTTTCACAAACATATGCTCCAGGGCTATATACATTTTAGTCAGATTAAAAGAACTTTTATTTTGAAATGACAGAGAAATGTACAAAGAATATTAATTTATTTGAAGTGTGCCATCAATTAGATGCATCCGATTTGACCATGTAGATAGTCTATATACCCATGTGGTAGATAGTTGTATAGGGTGTGCCACAGCTAGATGGCAGTTATTTGTTTTGTTAATATATATATTGTTGAATTTTGTGTGTGTATTTAGTGTTTAAAGAACAAAAAATTCCATGGGCGAACCATAGCCAAAATGTTTGTATGATGTTTTATTAGCTATTTTTTGAGGATTGAACTTTGTTTTTCATGTTTTATAAACTGATGCCCATAATTACATATGCCTGTACTTAGCCCAAGAACATTTCATATTCAAGCTCTTCAAAATTAATCATTCTTTCAGGGATTTTTGTCCTTCAAATTATCATTGTCTTTTATAGCCTAGAGTGAGATTGATGCTTACTTATTGCTGTGTATTCATGAAACTTCATATAGTTCTTTTTTAAGTTGACAGTTCAAGATTTTTGATGGTTTTCCAGTGTGATTTTTTCTACATGATATAACTAATATATATATTTGGCAATATTGTGATTTATTATAGAAAAAAGTGTGTTGGGTGTGTGTGTGAGTTTTCAAACAGGATTGTTATATTTTTTGGTATTATATATTATATATATATACTTGGTTGGTTTTTTATTTATTTTTTCCTGTAAGTCACACATTATTTTGCAATCTGCGCAATTCTAGTCGAATTTTGTTGTTTAATCAGTTCACTATGGTTTAATTAGAGAAAAATGTTGCACTAATATGGGTCTTCTAAACCTTTACTTTTAATGTCTCATATTAATTTTTTTTTAAATTAAATGTAAAATGAAAGGTACATATGTGTTTCTGTTTACGTGCCTGTAGCATTCAAATTTTTGTTTACTGTTCATGTAAATTGTGCAATCAGGTAAATAATTATATCATATCTATTTTCAAGGATTTTAAATGTTATAAAAATCCTTGCTAGTTTATAACATATATCACTGGATATTTAAATTGCTAAATTTATACCAAATTTAGAATTTTTCAGCATTAAAGATTTATAAAATAACTCACTGGATATTTAGATGACTAAATTTGAAATTTTTCAGCATCAGAATTAGACCCATGTTAGTGTTCTTTGTAGGATCAGAAAGTACCATGAAAAGATTTAACATTTTATGTGTCAAGGTGTTGTAACTGTTCAGCAAGTCACATGCCTATACATATGAATAGTCCAATTTTGTCATGGAACTATTTGATAGGTTTTGATGTTTTGGTTATCTTTTGCATCGCTTTTATTTTAAAGCATACATTGTAGTACATGTACTGAATTAAATTCAATTCAAATAGTGATTTTAAACTATTAAATGTTTGTTATTTCATTTCTAGTCAAGAAACAGATGGTGTTCAGTTTTATTGAGGCATATATGTGGGATGTGTTCCTTATACAGTATAATTAAAAAAATAAAATAATTCAAAAATCTTATAAAACAAAACACAAACTTATTTACTTAGGTCATTTTGTTTTGTAGTAATTCTATGTCAGTTGACATATACGATTCTCTAATCATTTTAAATGAATATAAGTAGAAGATAAATGATACAAAAACTATAAGTAAATAATTAGACACTAAAAGAATAACTTTAAATAGATACAGTAATTGAATCACCTTTTTAAATAAATTTTAAGTTTCAAAATTTTAAAATTTTAAAACAAAATTTGTTGGGGGAAGGGGATTCTACCTATTCTTGCAGTTTTAAGTTTTGTAAAATTGAAAGGAGTTTAAACATCTACTATGTTGTCTTGTGAATTTTGTGTTACATTAGCATATGTTTGTTTGAAATTTTTCAAACTATGGTTCATGTAAAGGAGCACATCCTGTCAAGTTTTGAGAGAATTGTGTGTTCAGATATTATAAAATTTAATGTTAAAAGTTGGTTGGTTTTCTTTTTGCATATATAGCAAAAGTAACAATGAAATGATTTACAAAAAACGCTTACTTTTTTATTATAGTTACCTGCAAAAAAATTTAAGAGATTGCAAATTGTATTTGATTTGAAATTTTGGAATTTGTTGTGCAGATAAAAAAAAAAAAAGAAAATCAAACAATCCAAAACCTTTTCCTAACATTATGCAATGTTTTCTGCCTACCTCAAGTGAATATTTGTGCAATAAAATTGTTTAATTTGATGTTTATATTTTTCATTTCTTTGACCATTTGTTTAGTTTATGGTTTAATGAAGTTAAGGTATATATAGAGCCTGGTATTTTGTTAAATCAGAGCAAGTATACAACATCCTTGATCAGGGTGACTCATGATGTTCTCATTGGAAAAGTGCAATATTGGTAATTTTGAAAGGTCTCTTGCTTTTTGAAGCAAGAAATTGTACTTAGTTCATCAGTAAAAAATTAAATGCTAATTAGATCATTACAAGTATAGAGATTATGAAGCATTGATATTAGTAATATGGAGGTAATAATTGTTTTAGAAATAAGGGTTAAAAATGGTAATGATTTAGTTCACAGTTTATTTCATTTGAAACCTAGACAATGACCATGAGTCAATAAGATCTATGAATCTTAGTAAGGAGTAATAGGTCACATGAATAGATGAATTAAGACAGTTCCAACTTCCTTGTTTGTACCAAATAATATTTGCTAAAATCAGTTGTGGGGTACATATCATTGAGATAGAAACTTTACAACACAAACCAAATGATTTAAACCTGTGTTCACTTTATTTGGTTATCCATACTTCATGGAATTCTGTTTTCCAATCTGTGGGTTCAATAGTTACTGCCATATTTGTTTAAACACACTAAAACTTCATAATGCTGATTTTGCCTTCCAACTGTTTTCAATTGATGAGTTAGGCAGTTACACTATTTGTGGCATTCTCAACTCCCTTATTTAGTGGCCTAAAAAAACACATCTATATAAAGAAAGGAATTTGTGGTATGATTGCCAAGAAGAGAACTATCCACCAGAGACCAAATGATGTAATTGTTAGCAGTTATAGGTCACTGTATAGCCTTCAACAATGAGCAAAACCCATATTGCACTGCATGCTATAAAAGTTCGTGACAAGGCAAAATGTACAACAATTCAAACAAGAAAAAACCAAAGGTTGTAGTGATGTACAAAACAATAAACAAAAAATAATTATGATATACAACAGCAAAAGACAACCATTGAATTACAGGCTCCTGACTTGGGACAGCAAATACAGAATGTGGCTGGTTTAAACATATTTGCATTCCCCCAATTTACCATTAACCTGGGACAGTGGAGTAGCAACACAACAAAAGAAAAAAACTCTTAACATTTTTATATGACGGGTATACTTAAACTTGAATACACTTTCCAATATTTTACATTTAATGCTGCAAGGTTTTATCAAATCCGCCTTTTCTGACTGAAACAAGTACAGAAACGCCTGATTTCGAGCATGTCACTCCATATAAACTCGTCGTCAGTTATTTCTTTAAAAGTTCGTTTTTATTGATACGGCAAAGTTCACAGTCAATAGAATTGACTTCACTACGACTTGACGTAGTGACTGTCAATGTTTGAATCACACAATCCTTCAGAGCCATAGACAAATGGATTTTTAGAATTGACTTCACTACGACTTGACGTAGTGACTGACAATGTTTGAATCACACAATCTTTCAGAGCCATAGACAAATGGATTTTTAGAATTGACTTCACTACGACTTGAGGTTAGTGACTGACAATGTTTGAATCACACAATCCTTCAGAGCCATAGACAAATGGATTTTTAGAATTGACTTCACTACGACTTGACGTAGTGACTGACAATGTTTGAATCACACAATCCTTCAGAGCCATAGACAAGTGGATGTTTAGAATTGACTTCACTACGACTTGACGTAGTGACTGACAATATTTGAATCACACAATCCTTCAGAGCCATAGACAAGTGGGCGTTTAATGTGTAACAAGCAAATTTATTAAGGAGCCTTTTTTTGTGAAATACGGAAAACGTGAATTGCTGAATTGAACATTTACTGACCTATTCGCTTTTATGTGATATGACACAAGTATAAAATTTCGTTGTCCTAATTGAAAAAATAATTATGAATCTACTATCATGATTCAATTGTTGATTTTGAATAAAACTATTAATAATGTATGTTTTACGTTCGACTGACCGAGTGAACTTGAATTTGCTTATTTTAATGGTCCTAAGTTTCCTAACCTCAAGGATTGACTGGGGTCTTAACATTTGGTCATCCCTGGACTTCTCCTGTCCGGCAGTAAAACCCTTGTTGGAGAGGGTTTTCGTTGGATAATGCAGGATGTATAAATACGCAGCCACGTCCGGTTGGAATAATCCGATGCCAAGCTCATTGCACGTAAAAAAAAACTCTTGCAACAAACCGTTTCGGAGGGTCCGTTGGTGACCTGCTGCACGGTAAACTTAGTGCTCCTATCCAACACCCTCATTTTCCACTGACAGTCCAACATTCCCACCCCTTCATCCTGGTCGATAAACCGTGCAGAACCTCCATATTGTACTAACAATCAATCCTAATTAAGATCTTATGGGCAATCGAAAATTGGTAGAATGATACATAACGGATTCCTTATCAATCGGATTCTGCTGACTACTTAGGTTAAAATATTGGGCAAAACAGAGACATATAATGTCTCTCGGCAAAACGACCGTTAAATATTTTGGAATATCTTCAACTGAACTTAGTCCCAGTATACGACTTTACGTGCCCTTGTACAAGGATATGACAATACGTGGCAATATCATCCCGTATAGAAAGCGACGGTGTCATATTCACCTCGATATGTCTCCCAATCTTCAAACACAAGAGACTTCGCTTCTACATATCTACCAAATTTTCAATCGTTTTTTTTTTTGTATTTCTTTTCGAACGTTCGACTGTTTAAGTTAACAACAAAAGCGAAATCACATCATTATAGATAAATAAAATTACCGGGAGTAGTGATTGGGACCTCATCAGTGAAAAGTTCGAAAATTCAATTGGCCCTTCTACACCCCCTTTTACAGGTCAAGAGACTCTTTCCCCCTATTTTCATAGATTTTTTTTCTTCAACTAGCAACTATGATGGACCGTGATTTCATTTCGGACTTATAATCAAACTAATGTCATGCTTAAGTAACAACAAATTGTAATTGATTTAAAAACCCGTAATTGAATTTAAGCCTTGTCTAATTTTAAATTCAATATTTGCATAAATTTTGTGAATTTATCTTTGCTAATTACTCCGAGTCATGTTTAAGTTTGACCGTATTAAGTAAAGTCACAATACTTATTTACAAGAGGACACCACAAAATATTTTTTGCATAATTCATTTCAATTTTTCACCCAAAGTCATTTGTTTACATTTTGAAGAAAAAGACTTCACCAGGTGTTGGGAAGGAAAAAAAGAGAAACAGAGGGTCATGTCCTTTGCCAACTCAAAAAGATTAATAAAATGTGTCGCAGGATACTCTATGCATCATAACAAAGTGTCAAAAAATTAAATAAATAAATTTTCAACCGAAATTTTGATAAATGTTTAAATTTCAAGTGTGTGATTAATTTTGTTTTTATGAGGATTAATTCACATGGACCTGCTTTGTAAGTGACCTTTGGGCGTTTAATATACATGACCATAAATATTTGTAATGTACCGTTAGGACCCGAGGTTAAATTGTTTAATATTTCAATATGACCACCCCCTAAACTGTTAAATATGACCATATCAAAAGATCGTATACTTAAAAAAAATCTGGCGGCTGAAGAGGTTGATATTCCACATGAAGGTTTTTATAACAATAAACAAGTGCCTGGAGAATACATAAAGAAGTTCTGTAACTTGAAAAGTCAAGTCACTTTAAAAAACTATCAAACTCCTTGTTTAGCTATAAAATAAATTCACAATGTAATATGATGATATATCATTCAAGAGAACTTAATTTTAAACGATATTAAAAAAAAAGAACGCCCAAGAATGATGAGGTCAACTAGGAAAAAGGACGGAGGGCATTTTTATAACGATAAAATATTTAAAATTTTACATCATTAAATTTCAAGTAATCTGATCAGATAAAATGTAGTATATGAACGTAATAAGATATAGATTATCATCTTCATCTCAAGTTTGGCATAATAATAATGAAAAGAAATAATCCAAATTTTAAGTGTCATTTTTTTTTAACTTTAAGGCTTATACTCGTTGAAGTTTAAATAATGAAAAAAAAATGTTTCAATGAATGAAGCTGCGTGGTCTTTCTTGCATTATTTTAATTTTCATTCTGCTATCGAACAAATTCTGAGAAAGCCCCTGACAGACGATTCTTCACGGTTTAGACAGACGATTTTTACATTTGCAATTAAGATACGACAGACGGATATAAATTTTTCTGCAAATATACATTTAGTCGTTTTTAGTAAATCATTATATGAATTTTAAGTCAAATTGCTATGATAGAAAGTTTTGGCAAACTACAGACAAAAATTGATGAAGAAATTGGGAACTAGTATTGATTACTAATTTAGGTCTAGACGTTCTTTTTAATATTTTTTCTACTCGCAATGAAACAATTTAATTGTCGTAAAGGCACGAAAGTTTCAGAAAAGGTTACAAAGCGTGTTAGTAAAATAAATGAATTGACTACGGAAATAAGAAAGAAAATGAAAACAGAGGGATCTAAGAGATTGATGTATAATAGAGAGCTACAAATGGTTTCGGATTGAAATGGCGATGTCAAACACAGATGCCTTCTGGAACTTAAAATAAAGATTAACAGCTTTTTGTCTGTGGCCTCGTAAACATTATGTTGAAGATAACAAATTGGTACATTGTTGCTGACTCCAAGGCCTTCGCTAAGTGAAACGATACTTTTCATTGGCTGAACATTTTTTAAGTTTTGTAAAGGTAACCCGTTTAGCAAATGCTTAAAGTGAATTTATTTAATTTGATCCAGAATTAATTTCTGTGAGTAATATTCTGGTTATTACTGTTAAGTGTTGTATTTTCGCAGAGAGTAGAGAGAGTAGTATATAATGGCAAGTAGCACCGAATGCATTTAGTTTGTTCAATGGTTGAACTATTGGCGCAGTTGTACGGCCGATCTTATAACAAACGTTTAGCTGCCTGTTGCTAGAAGTCAACTCAATATTCAGCTGCATGTCTACTTTTATGCTACAAAGAGAGAACATACCTCGAATTTTATTATGAAACGCTTAGTTTGTGCAAAAAATAGTTGGTGATCAGTTACACATACAGAGAAGTGAAATAAATATTTGGTGATCAGTTACACATATAGAGAAGTGCACTAAACATTTGGTGATCAGTTACACATGCAGAGACGTGCACTTAATATTTGGTGATCAGTTACACATGCAGAGACGTGCACTGAATATTTGGTGATCAGTTACACATGCAGAGACGTGCACTAAATATTTGGTGATCAGTTACACATGCAGAGACGTGCACTAAATATTTGGTGATCTGTTACACATGTAGAGAAGTGCATTAAATATTTGGTGATCAGTTACACATGCAGAGAAGTGCAATAGATATTTGGTGGTCAGTTGCACATGTAGAGAAGTGCACTAAATATTTGGTGATCAGTTACACATGCAGAGAAGTGTAACAAATATTTGGTGATCAGTTGCCGTGTCAGTGCAGAGAAGTGCAATACATATTTGGTGACTAGTTAATATTCGTGCAGATAAAATAACCACATTTACAATATTTTCTCGAAACTAATATTTTACTTTTCAAAAAGAAAATGCCGTACAGAGACTAATAACTCGTATTTTTTGCGTTAATCATATAAATGTACCATGTTCGGTTGAAAGGCTTACGTAGATATCAATAACAGCAATGCTTACTGAGTTGATAAAAATTAGAACCATGGCCACATAACAATGTACCTGTAACAGACAAACTTTGTTGGAAAAATACCATCTAGTTGGTGCAGTAAAACACCACTTTTTCGGTTGCATATTCAATTGTCTGACGCAGTTTACACCTAAAACGTGTACTTGGCTGCAAAAAATAGTAGATTTTGTTATTGCACAGCAGTCAATACCACCAATTCGCTCGTTGCTGTAAATGTTATACAAACAAACCATGCATGTCTTTGGGTATACTTCTGCATAAAAAATACAAGGCAGGGACTTCTAGCCTTTGTTATTCTTGTGTGTGTTTTTTTTTACTTTGGTTCATTTGTATGTTTCGGAGTTTAGTGTGGCGTCCATTTCGCTGACGTTATTATTTAGGGGCTAGCTGAAGCCCGCCTCCGGGTACGGGGTTTTCTTGCTGCGTTGTAGACCTATTGGTGACCTTGGGCTGTTTTCTGCTCTTTGGTCGGGTTTTTGTCTCTTTGACACATTTCCCGTTTTCATTCCTTATTCTATTTTGAATTAGTTATTTTCTATCATGTGTCGATAGCGCAAAAAGTACATATGTATTCTTTATTTTAAACTTTTAGAGAACTATAAAACTTTGATTCCAATTCACTCGTTATATGCGTGAAAAGTTAAAGATGGATGCTTAGATATCATGGTTTTCAATGATTAGATTTGTATATACTATTAAAAAAGTACTTGTGTATCTAGTAAATGCTATCATCGGTAAATTCAAAACTGATATAAACTACCAATGTATAATGAAAATATAACAGCTGATAAAGAGTGAGATATGCATTTTTTTTTTATTATATTTCAATTTTTTTTGTTAACTATTTTCAAAAACTTTTTACATCCGCAAAATCTCCAATCGTCCTAAAATCATGACCAGCAATCGTTTAACGGAAGAGAAAAGGATATACCACAATATGACGAAATGTTGAATAAATGAGGTAAAATTGAAACTGGTGATAGCGGAATTAATTTTTATCAACGAATTATTGCACGGGTCGATGTTTAGTTAGGCACCCCTCAGCAAAATCAGTCGGCTAACAGATTGTACGTGTATATGATGTTGTCAATCTTCGAATAAAAAATGTTAATTTGCCGAACAATGAATATCTCAATAATGTACATAAAATGTACAAAATGTAGAAAGTGTTTACTTGTATAATTGAAAAGTGGACAAATCATTTTACAAACATTATTCAAAAACTGATGTGAACAAGCGTTTATTAAATGACCAAATGCCCAAGTATGGCTAGTCGGCATTTGTTAAAATCAAAGGATGACATGAGATATGCCCTGTGTAAATTCATTATAAATGTAATATGTCTTTTGATAAAACAAAGAAAAAACATGCAAGTACATGAACAATTTCATTATATTTGACAAGTGGTCATTTGGAACGCCTTCGAAATGGCCATGTTATGATGACCGACATCGTTAATGTCTTGCATACATTTGCACCATTGTTGGTGGTCAAGATGGTCATTTATCATAAAAAGATGACATATATTACATGTACTTTTATGTCCGTAATGACAAAGTACTTTTTTTCGTTTTATTGCAAAAGTTTAAACGGTGCAAGTCATTTGAAAGCTGGACATAATGAAGGCAAATGATTGAGTTGAATATAAAAAAAACGTAAATTTATTGACATGAATCATAGTTTTTCCTTAAAACGACATGGCCCTTTCAAATAAAAATATTTCTTACGTTAATCGTCGGAATAATCGAAATTAAAACAAGACACTTAAATGCAAAAGAATAACTTATTCTATAGTTCTGGAAAAAAAACAACAGAAAATGGGATAACAGAAATCAAAAACCAAAATACCGCTCACTACAACAAACTCCCCGGCAGTTCCAGCTCCGATCCGCATACTACTCTACACTAATGCAGTAAAGGAAAACAGTTCCGGAACGGAAACGATCACTGTACGGAGTTTTTCACAGACCACACCCACCATCAACACCCGACTCTTCCAAACATCAGAAAAACGACTACAGACAAACAACAACGAACAATACATGGTTCAAATAGCCTGACTTTTACAGGAACATAGTGGGGCGAGGATAAACCAATTTAACGTCTGCACAAACCTACACTCAGTTGCCTTTATCGACAATTTGTCGTAAAACTTTAAAAAAAAACATAATAACAGACATGCACAGTGCAGCTTCCTATATAGATCGACCACTAACTTGAACAAGAAATTTGCTCTCATACGCTGCAGTCTGTTCCTTGAATCAGCCTATACAGTCGGTGCTCTCATTCAGTGGTCTGGCTATGTTCTTTGAATTAGAATATTCAGTAGCTGTTGTCATTCAATGGTGCGGTACTGTTCTTTGATTGACAACTAATGCTTTTGTATGGGTACATATGGTTGGACCCCCTTTTTATATGACTTGCATGTGTTGGAAACCCCACCTTTTAAAAATGTCTGGATTCGCGCCTGCTATCCACCATAGTTCACATGAAGTAGATAAAAACAATTATTGGCAACCGTACGGCCTTCAAAAATAATTAAAACCCATACCGTATAGTCTGCTGCCCCGACATGAAAAAATAATATACAATTTAAACGAGAAAACTAACGGCCTAATATATAACAAACCAATTTATGTAAAACAAATATGACAGACATGAACCAGTGACAACCACTGAACTACAGGCTCCTGACTTGGGACAAGCACATAAAGAATGTGCCGGGGTTAAACATGTTTGTGAGCGCCCAATTCTCCCCTTAAAGTGGGACAGTGGTGTTACAGCACCACATAGGAACAAAATGTAAACATAAGTTGCAATTGGGTTAACTCAAAGGATCGCTACGAGGCACAAAAAACAACTTACATTAAAACAATAGACATGCACAAGGCACAAAATTTAGCATGTCAATCTGTAGTTACAGTTAATGGAAGGGTATTCTCTGGTTTTTGTGTCTCTCTATAGTGACGTCCATCTCACGTTACTGTACCTCTCTAATTTCGTGTATTTTCTGTAGTGCTGATTACTGAAACGGTACTGTACTCTATGTTTTCATGCCACTCTGTAATGCTGAACAAAGGTAAAGTGCTGTAATCTCATTTTCTATGTCTCTGTAGTACATCATCATTTTTATGGCACTGTTCTCTAGTTTTGCCTCGAGTACAGTGTCTCTCTGTAGTGGTGATCTTGGGTACGGCACTGTTTACTTGCTTAAAAACTTTCGTTTTTTCTTGTCACTATGTAGTTACGATTATTCATATTATCATGTCGATCTTATTGGACTCCAAAGTTCCTTTGACTAACATGCCATGCCCTTTTTAGCTCATATGGCCCGTCAGTGAGCTTTTCTCATCACTTGGCGTCCGTCGTCCGTCGTCGCCTGTTAACTTTTATAAAAATCTTCTCCTCTGAAACTACTGGGCTAAATTTAAACGAACTTGGCCACAATTATCATTGGGGTATCTAGTTTAGAAATGTGCCCGATGACCCCACCTGCCAACCAAGATGGCCGACATGGCTAAAAATAGAACATGGGGTAAAATGCAAGTTTTGTCTATTATTTTGAAAATCGTTATAAAAAGAGAAAATCTGACAGTAGCAGAAATGTTTAGAATGTTGAGCTCTACCAATTGTCCGTATACGTCAAAACTGTCAGATGACTTCTTATAGGAGTTATTGCCCTTAAATGACAAATTTTACCATTTTTAAAATTGTTGCCTATCATCTTGAAAACTATAATAGAAAGAGAGAAACTTTAATTTGCAAAAATGATCAGCAAGACAAGTTCTACAAATAAGTCTCATGGTCGAAATCGTCAGTCGACTCCTTATAAGAGTTATTACCCTTTGACGACGATTTTTACAATTTTTTTTGCGTTTTTGCTATATATCTTAAAAATATAATAGATAGATAGAAACTATGATCAGCAAGACAAGATCTACCATTAAGACAATATGAAGGAAATCGTCGGACGACTCCTTATTGGAGTTTTTGCCCTTTAATGACGATTCTTACCATTTTTTTACGTTTTGCCTTGTATGATAAAAATTATAATAGATAAATAGACACTGTAAATCACAAAAATGATCAGCAAGGCAAGATCTACTAACAAGTCAAATTTTACCGATATAGTTAGAAGACTATCACTCTTTGTAGGCTTAAAGGAGGATCTTTTTTACCCTCTTTTGTGTTTTGAGCAAAAACTAAAAAATAAAGAGAGAAACTAAACAGACTAAATGATCAGCAATACAAGATCAACAAAACAGAATTATATTCTCATCTACAATGTTGGAGAGTGTCCTTTGTTGAATATGCACATAGACCAAGGTTTGCGACACAGACTCTTTAGAGCTTCTAGTTTGTTTTCATATTAGTCGTTTTTGGCTCAGGCAAAAATGTTGCGTATGAATCGGTTACATGTTAAGTTTGCCTATTAGTGTAGGTCACGGCGCCATTTTAAAGAAAATAACATTGCTGTGACATGCAGCAGTTAAATATTGGATTCCATGCGTTGCTTAATAGATCCTCTCATAATATAGCGTTTTTTGTCTGCCTTAAGCGATCATGAGTGAATACTCTTAGATCGGTATACTTATATTTTACGTCTTTTTGTTGTGTTTTGTCGTGTTTTGTGCCAAGCTGATGACGGTCAAGCCCATCATAAAAAGTGACGGACAACCTCATTATCAAGTCAGTGTTGGTTAGAAAAGTTTACCAGTTGTTTAATTGCGATATTATGCAAACCAACAAACGTAACTTTATATGGATACAATTGGAAAGTAAATAAAAAAAAACATCATTTAAATAGTTGACTTTAACATATTTTGTAAGGTTACTGAAAACTTTAAAGTAAAATGGATGGGTCATTTCACCTACCCTGTGGGCATGTCAGGTCTTTTTAACTATAATTCATGTGGATAAAATTTAAAATGTCTGCATCAAAAACAGATGATAAGTTGTATGAACTCTACGGCAGACGTTAACTAATGTTTCTTCAGTTTTATATATGTGCCCCAGGCATTTACAAAACTTAATGAAGAGGAAAAATATATTTCATTTAATTTATCACATCTTTAAAATCTTAAATATGAAACAGAAAAATGTATAATTATTCATTACTGAGGTCATCAGAGAGATATTTAAAATTGTTTTGTTTAGCAAGTTGCCCGACTCAGATATATGTACGTTAAATTCAAACGTTGGCCGTGGGTTATAAATGGTATTAACAATTTTAGGTCAGTTTACAGTAGAGATGACCGTGGTTTATAATTGGTATTAACAATTTTAGGTCAGTTTACAGAAGAGATATGCAAAATTTCCAGGCCGAAAATGAAATCCGTTTACAGTGAAATGGAATATGGATGTAAATTTTCTGCACATCTCACCCTGTCTTGTATATATATACATGTATATACACGCGCGTGTGTGGTGTGTGTGCTCAGAAATCAGTACGTCCTTATATGTATATATTAAATTTTTGTAAGAATATTCGTTACTTTCTATTTCGTTTCAGCATCCCTTCTATACTAATTTTAATCAACAATAAGTAAATGTAGAAATAAGATATACACATATTCATAATCAATAAAACTAATTTCCTATTGTTGGAATTCGTGTGTAAAAATTTCTCTTTTCTCTGATTTGAAACTGAGAAAAAAAATCAAGTTAATTTTCATTATAACTTTTGATGTTTTTTACTTGTTTAGATCATGTATGCAAACATAATAATTATTGTAAAACAAATTAAGCCATCTGGCACAATTACCCCCTAATTCAATTTAATTATCCCCAATTCACATGTTTGAAAATCGATAATTCCCACGATGAAATAAACACGCATTCTATTGTCAACATGGATTTGATTACAAAAAGCCCCAACCGTCAAAGTTTTAAAATTTAACAGTTTTCAAAATGCCTTTTCTTTGTATGGAAGATGTGATTATTCCATTTGCGGATTAAATAGTCCACCTGTTCACGCATTTGCTTTCCTTTGTTTTGATTTACTGTTTAAAAAGGTGTCCCAGATTTATCGTAGGTTTATTTCACAGTTGAAACAACGATTAGGAAATTATGTAATATTTAAAAGATGAAATATACAAATTTTATAAACTTAAGTCTAATGCTAATGAATACATATTCATAATCTACAAACAGCAAACTGTAATTATTGAAAAAAAAGGAAATATCTATGTGACCAGCAGCACTAGAAAATATTGGTATTGACATTTGAATCACACGCATCCACGCTATATGCCAACTTCTAAGTCATTTGGACCTTAAATAAATCAGTGAACAGGTGGACAATTTAATCCGCAAATGAAATAATCAAATCTCCCATAATAATAATAAAAAAAGGCAGACGAAGAAGAAAAAGAAGAAGATTGGTAGATTGATTGTTAGTTGCTTGACGCCCAGTGGCAAATACTTCATGCATTTTAGGTACGGACCCTTCAAATAGTTTTTGCAAGGATTCTAAACGTATAAAGAACGAGGCATCGGATTAAACGTCCACATTCTTACCGGACGTGGCTGCGTACCTGTACATCCCGCACAGCCAAACGGACGCGTCACTTTGATAAGGGTTTAGAAGACCAAGAGTGATCATCCATATTCCTATTCCACAGTCACTCTTGGGATGTAAAAAAAGAAGAAAAAATCATTACAATAAACAAAAGACTAAAAGCACACAGAGAAAATCCCAAAGAGTCCTCTTGAAAAAAAATGAGACATTTCTAACGACAAACATCAAAGAGGTTTCAACCTGAAGACATTAAAATGCGACTGAGCCCATATACTTAAACCTCCTCCATTTTTACTTGATAATTTAAACAAAAATAGAAAAGACAAAATGTACACATAAGAATGTAAATGATAATTTCAGCATGTATACAGAATAGCATACGACAAAATCACGCATACAAGTAAAACCAAAACAAAATAATACCGTATTACAAAATCATCGCAGTTATTGAAATCGTGCTTGTAGAACACTCCTACATCGTCACTGGTAATTCCGGGGAGCTTTTTTTACTGCAACACTATGAGTAACTGTAGAGTATTTTAAACTATTGACCGGAAAATAGTCTTTTCAAACAATTTCGCAAAAATAGTAAATTAATTCGTTTATAATTTTATAAAGAAAATATAGATTAAGGTATAATAATAATCTATACGGTTCGAAAGATTCAATTTACATTTGGATAAAAGCACAGTCTATCTAAGACAACAAACTTTGAAGCCGAGCTCATCAATTATAGCAGAGGTATACTATCAGCAATTCTAATTGGGTATCAGTATAGTCTTAAATGCAACCATACTTGATCAATAATTTTGCCTTCCGTTTGAATGGCAATGTCGTTGTTTGATGTAAGTGCTAGTCCATACCTACATCTCTTCCGAAGACAATGTCGTTGTTTGATGTAAGTGCTAGTCCATACCTACATCTCATCCAAAGACAATGTCGTTGTTTGATGTAAGTGTTAGTCCATACCTACAACTCTTCCGAAGACAATGTCGTTGTTTGATGTAAGTGCTAGTTCATACCTACATCTCTTCCGAAGACAATGTCGTTGTTTGATGTAAGTGCTAGTTCATACCTACAACTCTTCTAAAGACAACTTGTTTGATGTAAGTGTTAGTCCATACCTACAACTCTTCCGAAGACAATGTCGTTGTTTGATGTAAGTGCTAGTTCATACCTACAACTCTTCCGAAGACAATGTCGATGTTTGATGTAAGTGCTAGTTCATACCTACAACTCTTCCGAAGACAATATCGTTGTTTGATGTAAGTGCTAGATCATACCTACAACTCTTCCGAAGACAATGTCGATATTTGATGTAAGTGCTAGTTCATACCTACAACTCTTCCAAAGACAACGTTGTTGTTTGATGTAGGTGCTAGTTAATACCTACAACTCGTCTGAAGACAACTTGTTTGATGTTTAATTCTAGTTCATATATACCTACAACTCTTCCGAAGATAACGTTGTTGTTTGATGTAAGTGCTAGTTCATACCAACAACTCTTCCGAAGACAATGTCGTTGTTTGAAGTAAGTGGTAGTTCATATATACCTATACAACTCATCTGAAACTATTGTCGTTGTTTGATGTAAGTGGTAGTTCATATATACCTACAACTCTTCCGAGGACAATGTCATTGTTAGATGTAAGTGCTAGTTCATAACCAAAACTCTTCCGAAGACAATGCTGTTGTTTGGTGTAAGTGTCAGTCCATACCTACAACTCTTCCGAAGACAATGATGTTGTTTGATGTAAGTGCTAGTTCATACTTAAAACTCGTCTGAAGACAACTTGTTTGATGTAAGTGCAAGATCATACCTACAAATCTTCCGAAGACAATGTCGTTGTTTGATGTAAGTGCTAGTTCATACCTACATCTCTTCCGAAGACAATGTCGTTGTTTGATGCAAGTGTTAGTCCATACCTACAACTCTTCCAAAGACAATGCTGTTGTTTGATGTAAGTGCTAGTTCATACCTACAACTGGTCTGAAGACAACTTGTTTGATGTAAGTGCTAGATCATACCTACAACTCTTCCGAGGACAATGTCGTTGTTTGATGAAAGTGCTAGTCCATACCTACATCTCTTCCGAAAACAATGTCGTTTTTTGATGTAAGTGCTAGTCCATACTTACATCTTTTACGAAGACAATGTCGTTGTTTGATGTAAGAACTAGTCCATACCTACAACTCTTCCGAGGACAATGCTGTTGTTTGATGTAAGTGTTGGATCATACCTACAACTCTTCCGAAGAAATGATCGTATATTGTAGATACACACTTTTCAACAACTGCTTAATTGAAAGCTACTGTAATTAGCGCCTTACGGTTCCTTTTCTGTTTTGACTCTCTAAATTACACAAGATGTCTAAAATTATTTTGCTTTCTTTATATGTTCACTACTGTTTGGAAGACTCAGTGGGCAAGCTGCACTCCTTTGAGGACCATTTTGTTCTTTAACTTGACAATTATGTCACATTGTAGGCTTATTTCATGAAAAAAAAACTGCTGAGTTTATGCAGTTGTTCATGCATGTTTCCTTTCTGGAAACATTACTCTTAGCTAAAAAAAACATCAAAATACTCAAGATAAGCTTGAGTTTATAGCTATTTACGTAATCTAACCAAATATAAAGTTGTTTCTTAGGTGCGCACGTACTTTACAAATTCAAAATATATTTAAAAAATGATGTGAATCAAGAAAAATTAAGACATTTTACAAAATATACAAATTTCGTCATGCTTTGTTGCCATTGTAGCTCGTCTTATGTGAAATAAGTTTATTTCTAAGCACTTAAGAATAAACCATACATCTGCGTTTGTATACGTGGCTGTTTCCTTTTGAATGATGGAATCGTATATTTGAAAAAAAAAAGTAAATTAATTCATTCACTCCAATACTTGAGTATTTTATTTATATTTTGCCCGACGTGTTTTATTCACAATCGTAAAAACACACTTTTTAACATTTGTGCTAAATAACTTTTAAAATGTTTGCTTTAAAGGGAACTATTGTTGTATATATAATTTTGTTATTATAAAACTGTTACTGTATTTTGAAAGCAATGTTTCTTTCATTTCCGTTTTTTCTACCTTCCAGCGTTTATGATGTTTTAATATAGTTCTCTTTATGTAATAATTAAGACTTTACTTCTTATTCGAAACTTCCCGGTTGTCTGTTTACCAATAAGATCAAGGATGATTTGACATTTTGACAAATCTGTCTAACCTTATATTTTCAGGTAAAATTATTTCAATATTTATTTAAAATCGGTCGTATTCATAATGAAGATATAAGGAAATGTATAGTTGATAATACTATCGGTTGAAAGGGATGTTTTAGCATCGTACACAAGATAGATCTATTCGTTGAAAGGGATGATTTAGCATAGTACTGTAGATAATAGTATTATACTATCGGTTGAATAAATGTGTTTTAAGTATCGTACAGTAGTAACTGCTATCGGTTGAAAAGTACTAGTAGATAATACCATGGAAGTAAAATACTATAATACTTCCATGATAATACTATCGGCGGTTGAAAGGGGTGTTTTAGCAGCGTACATAAGATAATATACTATCGGCGGTTGAAAGGGGTATTTGAGCATCATACAGTAGATAATATACTATCGGCGGTGGAAAGGGGGGTTGAACATCGTTGTGAAGATAATACCATCGGTTGAAAGGGGTGATTGGGCATCGTACAGAAGATAATACTATCGGTGGAAAAGGGTGATTGGACATCGTACAGAAGATAATACCATCGGTTGAAAGGGGTGATTGAGCATCACACAGAAGATAATACTATCGGTTGAAAAGGGTGATTGGACATCGTACAGAAGATAATACTATCGGTTGAAAAGGGTGATTGGACATCGTACAGAAGATAATACTATCGGTTTAAAGGGGTGATTGGGCATCGTACAGAAGATAATACTATCGGTTTAAAGGTGTGTCTGGACATCATACAGAAGATAATACTATCGATTGAAAAGGGTGTTTGAGTATCGTACAGAAGATTATACTATCGATTGAAAGGGGTGTTTGAGCATCGTACAGGAGATAATACTGTCGGTTGAATGGGATGTATTTGCATCGATCAGAAGCTAACACTCTTGTTTCGTACAGTAGATAATATACTATCAGCGGTTGAAAAGGGGGGGTTGAACATCGTAAAGAAGATAATACCATCGGTTGAAAGGGGTGTTTGAGTATCGTACAGAAGATAATATTATCGGCGGTTGAAAGGGGTGTTTGAGCATAATACAGAAGATAAAAAAAATCGGGTTAAAAGGGTGTTTAAGCATCGTACAGTAAGTAATACTATCGGTGGTTTATTGGGGTGTTTGAGCATTGTTCAGAAGATAATACTATCGGTTGAAAGGGTTTTTGAGTATCGTACAGAAGATAATACTATTGGCGGTTGAAAGGGTTGCTTGAGCATCGTACAGAAAATAATGTTATCGGTTGAAAAGTATGTTCAAGCATCGTACAGAAGATAAGTCTATCGGCGGTTGAAAGGGGTGTTTGGGCATCGTACAGAAGATAATACTATCGGTTGAAAGGGGTGATTGAGCATCGTACAGAAAATAATACTATCGATTTAAAGGGGTGTTTGGGCATCGTACAGAAGATAATACTATCGGTTGAAAGGGGTGATTGGGCATCGTACAGAAGATTATACTATCGATTGAAATGGATGTTTGAGTATCGTACAGAAGATAATACTATCCATTGAAAGGGGTGTTTGGGCATCGTACAGAAGATTATACAATCGATTGAAAGGGGTGTTTTAGCATCGTACAGAAGATAATACTGTCGGTTGAATGGGATGTATTTGCATCGGTTAAAAGTGGTGTTTGATGAGTAGAGTCAGATGAACAACAAAGACCACAGTCAACAACCTAGAAAATAATGCAAACGGAATAACATTTCTTACAATCACATGCCATTTCTATTGCCCTTACAGTATTAGATTGATTCTTTCGATATTTTGAAAACTTAAATATAATCTCTTTTCATTTTAACATTTAAGAAGAATAAACAGTTCATTACAAGCAAATTATAGTGATATTGAAATCGGAATTCATTTTTGTTTTCAAAGTAAGCGACAAAGTAAAAATTAAAAAAGAAATTACTCACAATATCAATCATTTAAACATAAAAGTTTGAAGTTAACTAGGAATGGCCTTTTCGATTTTTTTACTTAAACATCTGTTATCACGATATTCCAATATTAAATTTTAATTCTGCTCACGCCAACTTTTGTTTTATTTCAACACAATTGTCAATTAACCTCTAGCATCTGGTTCGCTTTTTTTTTTAAATTTTATTCATGTAAGAAAACTATTGACTGAATCTGCATATTTTGTATATAGACACGTCACAAGTGAAAAAAAGATTAATTATCAATAAACAAAATAAAATGTAAAAAAAAAATAGCAGGCAAAAATAACGTATAGTATGATGGATTAAACTCAGGTTTCTAAATAGCCCGACAGAAGATGTAAACTTAATAAGTCTTAAGCATTATGCACTTGCTTGATTTGAAACAACCATTCACCTTCAGGTCCGAAATTTCAGTACAGTCACAGGTCATACAAAGTCTATGTCATACATAAATTTGAGTAAGAAAGAAGTATAGTATATGTGTCCTGTCAAATTCTTTTTCTAAAATTCTTAACATTTCTCGGATTTGTCATTTTAAATTTCGCAGCAAAATTAACGAGCATTTTGATTTATTTAAGTGTCAAAAGTTAATGTCCACTGAAAAATGTCAGCCTGCGGTATGAAATGACAAAATTAAGTTGAAATACTAAATATATTTTGTCCTTGTTTTAAACTTTACACTTATTTATTTCTTTCATTTCTATATTCTTGAATGAAGCTGTGTTATTTTTATACGAGCACTGAATTTCCACAAGTACTGCCACACTAAAAGTCATGTTGCACTATAATGAACGAAAAGATAAGGTTAATATATAGTTTACATAAAAAGTTCAGAGTATGAGTTGTCAGTTATTCTTATTCGTTTTATTTTTTTTTTGTTAAAATTAAATTAGCAGGGTATAGATTATTAGTTTATTTTCGCAATTTGATTACAATACAGATCCTATGTCCACGCTTTGCCCATTGGCCAACAGGAGTTTAACTTTCTATTCTGTACACTAGCCAATAACATTTCTGCTTGCAAATTTTTTGAAGGTGTGGATGATTGGGACAAACCCAAAGGATTCTGAAAGGTCTTTAAAACAGAAGTAGAATGGAGTGTTATCAGATCCTTGTAAGCAATGCGTGGACACAGATATGATCTGTATTTCAGTCAATTGTTTATCTAGTGAATTAATGACGTTTTGTCGGATCTACATTTTAACTATATAAGATACTTAAATCTGTACTTTTATAGGAATCTTTACCATTGAATTATGAGCAAAAACGAAACGAAAAACGATATAAGCAGAGTTGAAACATCCACTCCACATCTACTCATGTATATATCCATGTAGTAACTTGTTTAGGGGCAGTAACGGACCAAAAATGCTCACCATCATTTGTCATGTTTTGAAAAAAAATGTTATTCATGTTATGCAATGGGAAATTGCAAAAATAACTCATATAATAAATTAAATGACATACTGGGTACACAATGGCAATATATAAAGAAAATCGGACAAACGAATAAACCAACTAACTGTAGAACGAAAGAATGAGCAGGAGGTGTAAAACATAAACTTTGAAGGTACTAAACTTAAGCGTAAATTTCAAAGAATGGAATTTGCACAATGATTTTAATTTTCATTCAAATTTGCGACCATAAAACAATCAAAGTCAAGTATATACCAACTTTGCTGCGTAATAACACGCTTTACTTGACCTACTTTCATAAGTAACGCTCTGAGCCAAAAGTGAAATCAAAGATGCATAAATACCATGCAGGAAGCTTTAAATTAACGGACATATATAACAACAACAAACTGTCCAAATCTATAACTTTGTAAGAAGGGTTAGAACGTTATCATTCCGGAAACATTACAACAACAAAAAAATAACCATAAATTTACAGAACATCATCAAAGTTGAAGAGAATGGAAACATAGCATTAGTACCAAAAAAATAATTATAAGTTATCATACCAAAGATGTCTTAAAAAAGTTCTACCAGTGATAAAGAGGAACTATATTTTCTCAAAGTAGATATCGTCAGTCTATAAGAGGCTTATATTTAGAAGACATCCGGAATTTTTACAGGAAATAATGCATGACAAGACAAGACGAAGAGAATGGAAATATAGCAAAAAAGATGCACAAGCAACAGATGCAAGTAAAACAAAAACAATTGAAATATTTTGCTCGTGCAATATGAACTATATATATACTGAAAACTTAAATGGTTTTTCAATGCCGCTTCTTGAACGGGTGAAAAAAAACAACAAAAAACACAAAATGAACTGACACTTGAAAATACAAATTGAGATAAAACTGCACTTGATGAAGTACCGGTAGATTACGTTGACATCATCTAGAATAACATTAAAAGTGTTCACAGTTTATGTAGGATCTTTTGACTGACCATGAGTCCCTTGACGGAATCTTTTTATATATCAAGAATGGAATCATTTCCCGATGTATAAAAAAAACATGAATGTTATACTTGATTTGTTGAAATAGTTAAATTTAAAATAGATATACAAATGAGTATTACATTCTTTAAGATCATTAAGTTATTGGTAACAGATTGGTAAAAATACTGTATATATATATTGTTTACATAGATCTTATATATCTATATATATATATACAAGTCTAAATTGAAAACAACGTTCAAACCTATGATTGCGTTGGATAATCAAAGTACTGAAGTACTGAACATCGGATGACCACAAGTTCTTGAGGATGGTCAAAAGCACTTGTCTCAGAAAAAAAACAACATATTTCTTTACCTGAAACTGAGGTTAATGTACAGAGATATATTTTTTTCTAGACAAGTGCGTGCGAGTATGATGAATAAATGACAGGAAATTCAACTTCACCGTAATAACTATTATATTGTAGTGATACAAATCAGTATACACTGATTTGTTGTTATATATTATATTAAAATAACAGTTACATATATATATGATTTGCATCCGTTTGTATATCATTCTATTCTACTGTTCTAATAATAGTGCAATGCAAGTGCATGGTGGACACTTTTCTGTAAAAATTCGATTTTTCTAAGATTGGATACGAGTAGGCATTCATATTTTCCCGCAAAAACAATTACAGAGTTACCGGTCCTGTCGCAAAACGTTCTTTGAGATATTCTTCCGCATGCTTTAACACAATTTTTCGGTACGTGTGCATTGATATTATCAATGATTTTTTACTTATATATATATATATATCTTAACTACAAAACATTT
This sequence comes from Mytilus californianus, assembly GCF_021869535.1. Classification (NCBI taxonomy): domain Eukaryota; kingdom Metazoa; phylum Mollusca; class Bivalvia; order Mytilida; family Mytilidae; genus Mytilus; species Mytilus californianus. Next base: position 93,989,031 of record NW_026262581.1, on the reverse strand, counting down.
TCACATTATTAATTTATGTTGTAAACAAAAATATTTTTATCAGTATTCATTGAAGAGATGTATTTATATCAAATGACAAGGAATGTTATTTTGCACTCGTTTATGTGCGCATATTTATCATGTTTATAGATCGGTTACAAACCCAAAACTAATTTACATAATGGAAATCTAGGCGATAGCAATACATCGGAATGACCTAAAGGTCATCGCGATGTAAAAACCGCAATTTTTATACGTGTGCATGCAAAACAAATTTCTTGGTAGAGGGGTCTAAATACTATATGTTAGCGGCAATAAGTAAAATTAGGCATTAAGCTTAAATCCTAGGCAATACGCTAACGTATAGGCATTAAGTTACTGCCTGAAATTTTCAGGCATTAAGCTTATTTCCTGAAATCTGATGACAATTATTCAACCCATTGCCAAACCTCAATTCAGGCAATAACTAAAAAAAGTGAACTTTGGGATTTTTGTTTTATCTTCCAAGTATATGTACATTCGGTAAAATATTCTTGATGTAAAAGTGTTGTTTAAATTATATTTCAAATATTAATATACATTTATTTAACAAACCTTCAAATTTGAGTGTTTTTCCATATTCATAACAGAATTAACTTGTATTTCTTTGTGGTATTGTGGTATTTTTGTTTCAAACAAGTGATTGTATCTAATGAAAGGAGGTAGATGAAAGATTCGATCTGAAAATTATTTGAAGAAAATTTACATTTCACTGGTTGAGCTCTAGGTTGAGCTGGTTTTGGTCTGGTCAAAAAAGACAAATGTACATATGAATTTTTGCTCACATCATCTTTCCATTTAAATTATTGGATATGTAAAAAATACTGTTAAACATTTCGTTGAATACCCCAGACCTTCTCGTCTTTTTTCACTTTTTATTCTGAATTGCTAGCATTTAAGTGACAAGACTACCGAAGACAACTTTCTTGAATCTTTGCGGTCTCAATTTGAATAAGGGAAAACAAGGAGCATATAACCAATTCAGCACAATGATCGTTTGACAAAGATTAAAACTTTTAACTTTTAGAACCCATAGAAAAGATGGCAACTATAGACTATCACAATTCAAAAAAGTATGACATTTCAACCATTCAAGACGTTGAAAGGTTCAAAAGTAAATAAGAGGAGAATGATAAGAAAAATTTGAAAATTTATGTTTTTCTAGAGGAACTGTATGGTACTTTGGAAAAAATACATAAACAGGTCATGGCGACAGCGATCGTATAATTCAACTTAATGACTATGTAAATTTTCCCCTTGATACCATGGCTTCTCAAATATCTCGCGATTCCATCAAACTATTTCTTTCACTTTGTGAAATAGTAACATGAAAAAAAAACGTTCAGGGAAGGGAGTTGTAGTGAAACCCATTTTATCCAAAGTTTGTGAAAATATGCACCATAGGTGACTTTAGATTTAATTGATGTTTTCACAATTTTTGGTGCGCCCCAAGTGACAAAGGTCGTGAATTAATAGCTTTGGTAATATCTGAGTTAAAACTAAAGTGGCCAGAACTGAAGACTTTATTTTAAGTAGTTGACATTTTGAACTTCAATTTTATCATGTTATTATGTACCAAATGTATTTTTAACTCTGAATTAATATCTTTTTATTTACTCCCATTTACATTTTAAGCATTAAGATTAATGCCTGGACACATTTTTCAGGATATAAGCTTAAATCCTAGGATTTAAGAATAATGCCTAACATCATTTCTGAAGGCAATAGCCTTACTGCCTAGGCGTTAGCTTATTGCCTAGGATTTAAACTTAATGCCTAATTTCACTTATTGCCGCTAACATATATATGTCCTAGGCAATAGACTTATACCCAGGCATTAAGTTATTGCCTGTACTTTTCAGATATTAAGCTTATTTCCTGAAATCTGATGAAGATTATTCAACCTTTTACCGAACATCATTTCAGGCAATCAGTTAAACTTGGGATTTTTGTTTTATATTCCAAATACATGTCCATGTGGTGAACTATTCGGTGAATAATATTTTTAAAATTATATTCCAAAAAATGATATACAATCATTTAAAAGATCTTCAATTTTTCGTATTCAAAGCAGAACTTACCTGTATTTCTTTGAGGTATTGCAAAAACAATAAGTTTTAAACAAATAATTGTGTCTAATGGAAAAGGGGGAATTGGAGATACTATCTGAAAGAAATCCAAAGAAAATTCACTCTTCACTAATCGAGTCGGTTTGAGCTGGTCACAATTAGACAACTGTAGATCTGAATTTTCGCCAGTCACATTATCTTTCCGTCGGTTTTATTGAATATATAAATATTTCTTAAATACCCATCTCGTCTTTCTCAATTCTTAATCTGGATTATTAGCATTTAAGCGACAACAAATTTCTTGAATCTTTGCGGAACATATAAATTTGAATCAGGAAAAATAAAGATCATATACCCCAGGCAAAAGTACAATGATCATTTGGCAAATATTTAACGTTTGGCACCATAAAAGAAGGCAGCTATAGACTATTACAACTAAAAATAGCATGACATTTTTTACCATTGGAGGTTTGAATGACTGGTTATTAAAGTAAAAAAGAATGATGAGGGAATGTTTCAAAGTTTATGTTTTCCTAGAGGAACTGTATGGTATTTTGGGAGAGCACATAAAGAAATAGGCCATAGCGGCCTATTATTATTGTATGCCGTATAATAAGACAACCTAATAATGGCTAAATGCAAACATTATCCATGATTCCATTGTAGTTAAAATTGTAACATGATAAAAAGCGCATAGGGAAGAGGGTAGTAGTAAAATCCATTTTACCCAAAGAGTTATACAGAAGAGGACAGGTTGATTCTGAAATGGATTTCCAAACTGTATTGTCTTATAGTGCACCAAGATCACAAAATTTTATATTATTAGAGCTCTTACGTCAAAAAGTGCTTCAGATGTGGCTTCTAATTTACTTGATGTTTTCACAATATTTGGTATGCCACTTAAACAGCAAAGTGACAAAAGTCGTGAATTTACAGCTTTGGTTATATCCGAATTAATTCTAATGTGTCAGAACTAGTTATTGTTTACGAGACGCCAATACATCACCAATCACAGGGAGGTTTGAGTGGTCAAAAGGAAATATTCATGACATGCTTACTGCATGCATGAGGGACAACGAATTAACAAAGTGGTCAACTGGAGTCAAATTCGTCCATATACTGAAAGTATTGACACTATCAAATTATTGCTACAAGAAAAACCATTGTCTTCAAATAGATTGAATCTGGAAAAAAATGAAAATGAAAACAAAAATTATGTTTGTCCGCTATAAGTGGAGAGAAAAAAGCCAATGATAAAACATAAAATTACGTTTATATTTTTAATCATTGAAAAGTTTGAAAACAATTGAGCTCGTTTTCTGTAAAATTACCATAATTAAATGATTATAAATTCACGATACAGAAAATTAAATGCTATATTGGTTTCAAATTTAGATATTCCATGTTTTAAAAATCTATAATGTATTGAGAACAAAGCAAAACAATAAACCTTATTTGAATGTAAATTACAAAGAAAATTACTTCGGATTTCTATAATAAAGATCCCCGGCCATTTCCAACGTTGATGTAAATGAACGCAAATTCTATTAGAAATTCTATAATTATGCATATCATTTCGAAAATGTCTTTGAAGTTGTTTTCCAAACTTAAACCATATGCTTTAAATTGTCGTTTAATAGAATACTGAAGTAGGCAAATAAATGAAAAACAACAGTTTTCGACTTGGCAAAGTTTCTATTTGATTAGGGCCACAAAGACGGAATTTGAAATGCATTCAAATAATTGTATGATAAAGAGAGATATGTCTTTCAAAACCAATTGTGACATCATAATAACGACTTTTCAAAATGCTCCCTTCAAAGTGTGGTTTTAATGACAGACGATGAAACGAGGCACTCTGAACTTAAACGACAAGAGAAAGTGCAGATATATGAATTTAATAAAAAGAGAAATATTTTGTATGGTAATAATAAGTTCTGGTAAAAGATTAAATGTATAAGTACTATGGTTTAAAGAAAATTTGACACCACAAAATATGTCTGTAACGTTTTCTTCTTGTTGAAAAAGTGACTACGATAATATAAATAATCCTTGAATTTACCAGGAAGTCCGTTTTTTGTTTATCTCAAAAAAGTAACTAACATCTGTGTAATTGTAAATTTAGATATTACGAATAAATTAGTTATTTTCTGGTACCTAAGGCTAAAGTTTCTATTAGTTTTACATCAGCTTGCTGATGATCTGATAAAAAAAAAAGAAAAAACAACAAGCACAAAAAGTTCAGAAAATGTTTTGAAAAATAAATATATTCTTTAAAGGATCACTATTTGATTCAAAATAAACATCGTTAACCGATGTGTTGTTTGCTTGTTAAAATTTTGGAACAATAACAGTATTGATGTTAAATTGTACGTGTATGCTTAGTTCATTATAGATGTGTCCTAATTTGATCTATAGGTTTTTCGGTCCTCTCTGTCATGGCTGGTATACTTTGAAAATTTGACTTTACGTATCAACAAATTCAAAAACAGACACGGCCTTAAAGTGAAGTAATGTCACTATTGACTACAGATTCTGACCATTCACAATTCTCTAGACATTGCATATAGTTGAAGAATTTGTTTAGTTTTATCTCTATCACAACTCTTTTTGAATACAGTCTTCTGGAACAAAACTTGTTTATTTTACAACTTTGAGGCTGAAACAAACCAAACAAGAAAAACATTCCAAAATCAGTTGGTGGTAATTTCCGAGGAAACAAGTCTATATATTCAAAATTTAAGTAGCTAGGTTATATTCAATTACATATTTGGATGAGCATTTGAAAGAATCCCAAAGCACATGCTCGAATGAGTAAACCTTGTCAAATATCTTCTTTGCATTCTTGTACAATTTAGTAGTGTAGAGTAATTTACTTTGGTATATAAATATTCATAGTCATCTGTGGTTCTCCCTGTCCGACAGTAAGATGGCGGGGTCGTCAGTTTGGCTCTACGGAATGCAGCAATGTCCAGTCGGAATGTGGAAATTAGATGTCATGTGTTTGGAGACTGCCACACTCTCGGCACATTAAAGAACCGTGGCAGTATCTAAAAGAAAGGTCCTTCAGTGACTTATGACAAATGAGCATTTCTGACCCTACTCTCTTCTCAAAGGGCATGGCATTCCAAGATTTCTCGCCCTGCATCCCAATCGAGCCACCTTGCAAAATCTACCTAGTTTCTTGATTGTTTGCTATGTGATCGTCTTGAATATTTCATTTTTTTACTGGCTATACGTTGCTATCTTATACACATAGTAGCAGGGGAAAAGCGAAGGCACTATCTGTCATCCTGTCCTGGATCCATGCGTGAATAATTAAAATAGTTTAATTGATTTTTAGCCTGATCTATCAAACGAAATGCTTTTTTTTGTTAGATGCTGCTTTTTTTTTTGGGGGGGGGGGGGGGTCTTAAAGTACTAAAAGTAGCAATCTCAGAAACACATTGATTTTTTTTTTAATTTTCATGTTGTTTCCTATTCACACGTCTCGCTCAGACAAAGTTGACGTTACGGATTGATTCGGCTATTAGTCTTAGGTCCTTTTTGGTGTTTCGGCTCTTATACATCATTGGCTTTCAAGTGTTCCGGCTTTGAGCGTTCCTGGTGAAGGTATAAATCCAGTAAAGCACTTCGGACGCATGAATTTATTTTTATAGAATGTTGTTTTCATTGTTGTGTCAGGTAACTAACTCCTCGTGACTACAATTTTATTCTGGTTCAATCCGAATTGTCAGAACTCTTAAAGTTGCCATTCTATCAATGTTTTGACAAATTTAACCACAATTCTCTACATAAGGAAATGCCTGTATACCAAGTCAGGAATATGACAGTTGTTTTCCATTCATTTGATGTGTTTGAGCTTTTGATTTTGCCATTTGGTAAAGGACTTTCCGTTTTGAATTTTCCTTGGAGTTCGGTATTTTTGTTATTTCACTTTTGACAAATTTAACCAAGATGGTCACACAAAGCGCGATTTTTAAATATATAGCTTTAAAACTACTGTTTATAAAGATAAACGAACTAATTGTCGAGATTTAAAACACCGAAACGTGAGGCTGTAACTGGTAATAAATCAATATATATATTGAAATTTTTGTAAGTTAACATGTAAAAGGGACATCACATTATTTTGATTCTGATGCAAAATAAACTGCTACAAGAATGACAATTCGAACCATAATTTTACTACTGTTCATAAAATCGAAAATAATTTCAATCAGGTAAATAAAGTATGGAGAAATTGTTAGAAGTTATACAAGATTTGACCGCAGGTCCTCATGACTTCATTGCATATATACTCGTTATCATTGAATCAACATTAGTAAGAATAGGAGTCTGTATATGCAAATGCCGAACCAGCCAACCAAGACAGTCCATTGTTTTTGTTACATTCTTTCTATATCTAATACAAAGAGAAGTATTATTTTTTTTTAATATCTAATTGAGAGTGTTGCTGCATATTGCAAAATATTCTCCCATAATTCAAAAAATTCTACCTATTAAGTCCAAAATATTAACACCAACCATATCATTTACATGCTGTATTGTTATCTCGTTTTGTTAAAACCCCAACCCTCAGAGACCGTTTTTTTTGTTGGAGGGTTAATAGGTTTATGCACTTCTTTGATCTTTTATTTGATTACTATATTAAAACACACTGAACAACAAAGCAACGTCAATGTTATTTGAGAGTGATATTGCAGGAGAAGAATTCCTCACACAATGAAATTGACAACTTAATTGTCATAGACATGACCGTTGTCGGTTTCATTGGCAAAATGTTGTATATAAAATACTTTAAGAAAAACACAATTACAACCCTAATTCATTGATTGAATTTATTTTCATTATATATTATTCATCTGAGAGAATTTTCTGTCTGACCAAAATCAATATTAAGTAGAATTTTTGACACTTTCGTATTTTATCGCGTGGTTATAAAGAGACCTGGGTTTACAAGATCACCCCGGCATCGATCTTTTGTCATTTAAGGTAAATAATTCAAGAATTATGAAAAGTACCAACTTGCACCGCAATAATATTAAAATTTAAAGCCAATTTTATACGTACCGTATGGTATTGAATTTTTAAAGTTTTGTCGATAAAACACGGATTTTTCCCTTGCACCAGATTGCATCTTGATTTTTATGGTATTTAAATGATGTTTGAAAAGAACACTGATGACTCCATACAAGTTCTTAATCCCCCAAGACATAACAAATTAATTGATAGCGAAATAATTCAAGTTAAAAATGCAATTGTTTGCATTTGATCAATCACGTAATTGTTTTCTTAGAGAAATCGCTTTAGGAACTTATAAAGCCCGTAAAGAAGATTTCGACAAAAGCTTAATATAGTAAAGACAAAGTATTTGAGAAATGTCTGCGTGCATTTTGGTTTAAAATTAAAAAAAAGTAAAAATACACCATGGTCTATATTTAGTAGATATATTCATTTAACTGTAGCTTAAACGTTCGGTTTATTAGTTTGCCCATAATTCATATATCAAATATTGAGGAAAGGAGGCACTATTATTAGAAAGTATGTATAACAAAAGGTCAAAATTATTAGTCTAGTTAACCTTGGATTTGTTACCAGGCAAAAGAATACGATTTGGTTTTGACCCTTTAATAAAAACTACACAAAAGTATCAGAAACTTAGGGAGCTACCATTTGATTTTTATAGGGGTGGGACTAGGATGAAAAACTTTGTCCTGCTTTTTTTTTAGTCGTAATCTCTGTACTGCATTTTTATTTTTCACTCTATTTGGTCCTGCCTTTTTTTTTTACTTGTTTATCCTGACTTTTCTTTACATAAATTGTCATCCTGTCTTTTTTTTTTTGCCAAGTTGCTCATCCTGCCTTTTTTTTTTACTTAGAACTCCTGTCTTGCCTATTTTTTTCAAATTTCATCCTAGCCCCCCATAAAAATCAAATGGTAGCTCCCTTACATATATTCTCGGCAGTATGCTTTAAAGAACTATTGTCAATAATTCATTACTTTTCATATTAAGGTTGTATGAGCGTATAAACGAAATTGGACATATCTTTTTATACTTTGCCAAAAATGAAGTTTATACCATGCTATTTTCAATAATTTTTATAATACACTGGAAAGTATAGGTCACCATGTATTTTTAACAGCCATAGTATGTGCTTTTTCATATTACTGAAAAACGCTGTTTCGCGACCAGAATGAAAACTAAAAGATCGAATTTAGAAATAGAATATGATGAAGTAGCTCTGATAAAATGATTAAAGAAAATAAAAATAATTATGGGATCGCTTTCCGGTTTTCTTGCTACATAAAATATATATATATATATACAGAAGCTGAGGAATGTGTAACAAAGAATTACCATACCCTTCATTTTTTAAACTAGTTTATCTGAGTCTTTCTCCTTGCTAATCAAAGTTCTAAAGTTTGAATCAACCTGAAAAGTTTCTGTATGAGTAAATAACGTTTAAATGAAAAGTTTCTGCAAATAAATTGAATTTCTGCATCAAAATTTGCCAATTATATCAATAATATATGGACCGATGATATGCGATCATTGCGATTCAAGATAGCGGAATACTCAAATACTATCCGGAATACACAAATACTATCCGAAAGTAAATATTATTCTTTACAAACGGATATGGATAGTTAACATATCGAAAAGTATACCCATAAAACTGAATTAAAGTACGGAGATTATTGGATAGAACAAAAAAGACCGAGAAGACAAGACAAGGCAAGAGATTGCTATTACTTGGATTTGCTTGTTAGGTATATAGAAAAAAGATTTTTCGTTTCTCTAAATGTCACAATGGAATAGAAAAACACATAAATAGAAAATAAGATGTGTTAAAAATAGATAGATCCATCAATGAAAAAAATAAGATTAGAGCATTGTTGCTGAAACATCTCTTAAAAAAATAAAATAAAATATCATAGCAGCTAAGTTCGGTTTATGGCGTAAATGTTAGTCTACAAATTTGTTTTCTGATAGACTGTTTTATTGGTTATTTTATGATATGGTTTCTGTGTCATTCATTCACATACACCCTTCAATACAGTCATTTCTTTTTTATTCATAATCATACTGAAATAAGTAACTGTTTTCTTTTTCACCCATAACGTTGACATGCAAAGTAATGGATAAGATTGGCTATAATGTGTTAATCCATGAAACATGAAATCCTGCATACAATCACTTAAACACAAAAAACAACAAACAAGGTCGATTTTATTACTGTTCCTCCTTTCAAAGTCATAGTAACATATTCAACACGGAGGAAAACCTTCGCCTTACCTCAAGTTTGAGACGGTCCCTAGAGAAGTCATGTCTATATACACAAAATACATATCACAGTTGTTTTAACGCCTATGGTGTTCAATGTGATAAACCGAATGCGTTGAAAAATCTATATTATTAAAACTCATTTATTGTTTTTTTCTGTATAATTTAAACTTTCTTGAATATTTCACAATAATGTAAGGTTCAAAACGGGGAAAATGACTGTTTTGTATAAAACATACATGTTGTAATATATCCATCAAACGTCGACAGACTTTCCCGTGTTTAGACAAAACCAGTACCATCGTCATGCATGGAGTAATAATAAAATGAAGCTTCCCTTGTCCAACATAAAAGGAACATAAATTGTATGTCATATACCAAATCAGTATTTTTAATATTTCACGATAGCAGGAGAGCTTATTACTTATAAAGCTTCAGATTCGAGATTTTTTTGTGTAAAGAGGATTTTTCATATTGATAGAGTTATCAAGCTTTGAATTTATTATTTCACCCATATATGGACTGACTACAGAAAATAAACAAAGACGAACCTGAAACGATAAAATATTTTTTTTTTTCAAATGAAATTATGTACTTGTTACCCAAGTAAATAGTTTTTATGTATGTTAATTTTACGCCAAACAGTTTGATTTTGCTCTAAAATTGATTGTGCTCGAAACATCCACTCTGAATCAGATATATACTCGATCTTTCTACGTTAAAAAAAACTCAATATATCACTGTTTCGGGTTCATAAAATGTCTTAACTTTTCGAAAGCAATCATAAAAACCAATGCATTATATTGTATTTACACAAATAGTATTTATCGTAATGTTATTGACATACGAGGCATAAAATAATATTCAACTTTCACCTACTTTGAAACGAAGTGGAAAGAAAACTATAAGCTTTTTCAAATGAACAACTGAAGGCATAGACACCTGTCTATTGGTGCAGCCTGTATATTGACCTCTAAATGTCTACTGGTTATTTGTCTCATTGATATATAGATACCACATCTTATTTTTATTCATAATCATACTGAAATAAGTAACTTCCTACAGACGTATGCAATTAGCATGGTTACTTGTATGGTTATCTGAATGAAGTTAGATTTTGCAATAAAGCATATGAAAATAATGAAATTAATTATTTTAGGAGATAAAAACTCTTCGGATGTTTTAGATAAATTGCGTGCTTTAAACAACTCTTTCGGTTTGGTTAACAGTTATGACTTTTCGACTCTCTTCACTACACTTCAACACAATCTTATCAAACAGAATATTTCTACTTTAATCAAATGGTCCGTCGAAATAACTGAATGAAAACTTATTTGCTCTAATTCATTTAAAGCTTTCTTAGGTAATGAAAAAGATAAATATGCTAGATCTATAATTTTTCTCCTGAACGACATCTATTTTCGTTTCGGCATTATAGCTTATCGACACGATGTATGCATTGGGCCCTTTTGATCGAAGGCCTGTTCCTGTATTATTATGAACCCGAGTTTATGGCCAAACTAAGTAAGGATATGTCTAAATTCCATTTGATAATAATTTAATTACAACGTTTAATACTTTGATGTTTTTGTTTTTCTTTAAATAATCAGACAATAATTGTTTAATTATACTGCAAAAGATTAGACCTTGGTTAAATTCTTTCATAGATACACATATTTGGTGTGGAAGTATGGCTGTACCTAATTTTTATGGTGATGTTGTTTATAGAGCTTGTAAATTAAGATACGATCCATTTGAAAAAAAACAACATATTCTTAAAGGTTATCAATTTGGTATTGTATGAAGATCTTTCAATATTTTCGTTATTGGTACTAACGTTGATTTTATTTTATAAGTTTAATACATAGCTAAACATATATGATATCCTGGTATTCACACGTATGGTCCTACATCCTGTCGATGCTTATATTTTAGCATTGTATATGTTAATGCCTTTCTCAGACTGCTCATGACGTCTTTACACTAAATCCATCGGATGTGTACTAATTGACATTTAGTACGGGAAAAAGTGTTTTTTCATTAGTAGAAATTGGGCTATGGGATAGCTATCAGTAAAGGCGAGTACTCCTGGGATGCATTTAAAAAAATTCAAAGTATCATCAACTAGAAATTGACTTACACGATACAACTCATTGTTATAACATTTCTAGCCAAATATCAAATCGTTCCTAAATACAGAAGCTGTTTAATGTGTAACGAAATAATTCCAAACTCGGTGGGAAAATTTCATAGTATCGTCAAACGTCACAGATTTTAAAATCGTTTTCACGTGTACACTCAACATTATAAAGTTCCTGATAAAATATAAAATAATTGCTTAATACAGAAGCAATGTGTATCGAAAAACTTCATTATCAGCGACTTTTACGTAAATTCAAGGTACCGTCAAACTGAGAGTGACTGCTTAACAGATATTAAAATTTCTTAAACGAACACTACTCATCTTCATTGTCTTCAAAGCAAATATCAAATCCTTCGATACTACAGAATGTGAGTAGCATGTAACGAAAGTTATGGACGGACAGACTGACGGAATTCAGTAAAACTCCGTAAAACACAATACAAAAACTCTGTTATTTTACTTGCAGTTTTCATTAGTCAAATGGTTCTAATTCAATTAAAAAGAGTCACTTAGAATACATTTTTTTATGCTAAATGTAATTTCTCATTTCACAAATAAAAATCCCTAGAATTGCTTAAAACGATAATTTACATGAAATATTCTAAAAATATTAAATCCAAAAGTACTAATAAACTATTGAATAGCATACTTCAGATATTAACAAGACATAAGTTTGTCAGATATCAGTATTCATATTTTTGAAATTTGTCTAACATGTATTGCTTTAGGCTATTAAATGTATCGTATAGTTTAGAAAAATCTACAAATAATGGCAAAATATTCTTTTCAGAATTGGTCATTAATATTAAGATATGAGCAACAGCATTATCCGAAACGATAGTTTGCTACAAGGTTCTGGTACAAAGATGATGATGGGAGTAAAATATATTTTGTGGTAAAACTGTTGCTCTTATCTAATTTTACCATAAACTATGAGTTTAAAATGGTATTTATAGAACAAATACGTCAAAGTTGACATGTTTTGGCAGACAAAAAGATATTTCTGTACTCAAGTCACCAAACTATAATAAAATCCTATTCGTTTATCAATGAAATTAACATAATTTTGAAAGCATTGAAGAGTTTTACGGCTTTATAGATTTCAGTGGGCAAATAATAGCCATTTGGTCTTATTATAACTCCATTTTTTTCTTGGATATTCTTGTTTTTTTTCGATTAAATTCAATTTTCTACTTTTTTCGAATTTAGTTTGATCTTTATACAAGAAATAATAATGGCAAAATTTTTGACATTACTACAGACGAATTTTTTAATTTATTTTGAATCTGTTTTTTCTAAAAGTGAAATATCAATTTTGACAAGAAATCGATTTAGTTAAGACTGAGTCTGGACGGTTTTTTATCAAATTTTACAGAGTTTTGTCTATATTTCTCATCAAATATTCATACGGTACGTCTATTCGTCATCCATTTCTTCGGAACCTAATAAAGTAACTGGACAAAATAGGATTTATGCCTAAGCTTCCTGACACTTACGTAGTTGTTTTAAGTTTTAATAACGCATAACTTTAACAAATTGCATTTTTATATCTTTTGTCTGGTAAAAATCATAAAACTAGTCGTTTACTATAACGTGTAAATTGATTGTACAATTCGCTCACCATGGCGATTCTCAAACCTCCATTAAAATCAAACTATTTCTATTTTTTTTATCTGACAAGCACTTTAAAAGGTAAATTGTTGCGTGTTGATTGAAGTTCAAGAAGATTTAGTCAGATATATCATTTGAAATGTATAAATGTTCTCTTAACCAATTATAAAATTGTTTATAGACAAGAGAAAAAAACGGTAAGTGCATTTCAAATGTAACTTTAATATGGAAACCAGTTATTTAAGGAGAATTATTAGAAGTCTAGACTAGGAACTATAGCATGTACTTATTAAATAAACCACTGACTCCCACAACAGTTATTAATCCACTTCTGTTATAGTCAGATCCACATTATTTTATTGGCTAAAGGAATTCAAAAAAGAGAAATCTAGTTCGTAAAGAATTCATGATCTCAGCTCTTTATAAAGTATTTTCATAAAGTATTCACAATATCAGTCCTTCATACAGTATTCATGATCTTAGTCCTTCATAAAGTATTCCCACGATATCAGTCCTTAATACAGTGTTCATGATCTCAGTCCTTAATACAGTGTTCATGATCTCAGACCTTAGAATGTGTTCATGATCTCAGTCCTTAGAATGTGTTCATGATCTCAGTCCTTAGAAAGTGTTCATGATCTCAGTCCTTAGAATGTGTTCATGATCTCTGTCTTTAGAATGTGTTTATGATCTCAGTCCTTAGAAAGTGTTCATGATCTCAGTCCTTCATACAGTATTCATGAATCTCAGTCCGTAATACAGTGTTCATGATCTCAGTCCTTAGTCAGTGTTCATGATCTCAGTCCCTAATATAGTGTTCATGATCTTAGTCCTTAATACAATATTCATGATCTCAGTCCTTAATACAGTATTCATGATCTCAGTCCTTAATACAGTGTTCATGATCTCAGTCCTTAGAAAATGTTCATGATCTCAGTCCTTCATACAATATTCTCGATCTCAGTCCTTAATACAGTGTTCATGATCTCAGTCCTTAGAAAATGCTCATGATCTCAGTCCTTAATACAGTGTTCATGATCTCAGTCCTTAATACAACATTCATGATCTCAGTCCTTGATACAGTGTTCACGATCTTAGTCCTTAGAAAGTGTTCATGATCTCAATCCTTAATACAGTGTCAATGATCTCAGTCCTTAGAATGTGTTCATGATCTCAGTCCTTAGAAAGTGTTCATGATCTCAGTCATTCATACAGTATTCATGATCTCAGTCCTTGATACAGTGTTCATGGTCTCAGTTCTTAATACAGTGTTCATGATCTCAGTCCTTAGAGAGTGTTCATGATCTCAGTCCTTAATACAGTGTTCTTGATGTCAGTCCTAAAACAGTATTCATGATCCCAGTCCTTCATAAATTATTCATGATCTCATCCTTAGAAAGTGTTCATGATCTCTGTCCTAAATAAAGTATCCACGATCCCAATCACTAAAAGTATTCCTAACCTTAGTCCTAATGAAGTATTCATGATATCAGTCATAAGTATTCGTGATATCTCACCCAAATAAAGCATTCGTAACCTCAGTCCTTATAAAGTTACATAACCTCAGTCCTTATAAAGTGTTCATGATCTCTCAACTAAATAAAGTCTACATGACCTCAGTCCTTATATTGTGTTCATTATCTCTCAACCAAATAAAGTCTACATGATCTCAGTCCTTATAAAGTGCTCATGATTTCTCACCTAAATAAAGTTACATGCTCTCAGTCCTTATAAAGTGTTCATGATCTCTCACCTAAATAAAGTCTACATGATCTCAGTCCTTATATTGTGTTCATGATCTCTCACCTAAATAAAGTCTACATGATCTCAGTCCTTATAAAGTGTTCATGATCTCTCAACCAAATAAAGTCTACATGATCTCAGTCGTTATAAAGTGTTCATGATCTCTCACCTAAATAAAGTCTACATGATCTCAGTCCTTATAAAGTGTTCATGATCTCTCAACCAAATAAAGTCTACATGATCTCAGTCGTTATAAAGTGTTCATGATCTCTCACCTAAATAAAGTCTACATGACCTCAGTCCTTATAAAGTGTTCATGATCTCTCAACCAAATAAAGTCTACATGATCTCAGTCCTTATGAAGTGTTCATGATCTCTCAACCAAATAAAGTCTACATGATCTCAGTCCTTATAAAGTGTTCATGATCTCTCAACCAAATAAAGTCTACATGATCTCAGTCCTTATAAAGTGTTCATGATCTCTCACCTAAATAAAGTTACATGCTCTCAGTCCTTATAAAGTGTTCATGATCTCTCACCTAAATAAAGTCTACATGCTCTCAGTCCTTATAAAGTGTTCATGATCTCTCACCTAAATAAAGTCTACATTCTCTCAGTCCTTATAAAGTGTTCATGATCTCTCACCTAAATAAAGTCTACATGACCTCAGTCCTTATATTGTGTTCATGATCTCTTAACCAAATAAAGTCTACATGATCTCAGTCCTTATAAAGTGTTCATGATCTCTCACCTAAATAAAGTTACATGCTCTCAGTCCTTATAAAGTGTTCATGATCTCTCACCTAAATAAAGTCTACATGACCTCAGTCCTTATATTGTGTTCATGATCTCTTAACCAAATAAAGTCTACATGATCTCAGTCCTTATAAAGTGTTCATGATCTCTCACCTAAATAAAGTTACATGCTCTCAGTCCTTATAAAGTGTTCATGATCTCTCACCTAAATAAAGTCTACATGCTCTCAGTCCTTATAAAGTGTTCATGATCTCTCACCTAAATAAAGTCTACATTCTCTCAGTCCTTATAAAGTGTTCATGATCTCTCACCTAAATAAAGTCTACATTCTCTCAGTCCTTATAAAGTGTTCATGATCTCTCACCTAAATAAAGTCTACATGATCTCAGTCCTTATAAAGTGTTCATGATCTCTCACCTAAATAAAGTTACATGCTCTCAGTCCTTATAAAGTGTTCATGATCTCTCACCTAAATAAAGTCTACATGACCTCAGTCCTTATATTGTGTTCATGATCTCTTAACCAAATAAAGTCTACATGATCTCAGTCCTTATAAAGTGTTCATGATCTCTCACCTAAATAAAGTCTACATGACCTCAGTCCTTATATTGTGTTCATGATCTCTTAACCAAATAAAGTCTACATGATCTCAGTCCTTATAAAGTGTTCATGATCTCTCACCTAAATAAAGTTACATGCTCTCAGTCCTTATAAAGTGTTCATGATCTCTCACCTAAATAAAGTCTACATGCTCTCAGTCCTTATAAAGTGTTCATGATCTCTCACCTAAATAAAGTCTACATTCTCTCAGTCCTTATAAAGTGTTCATGATCTCTCACCTAAATAAAGTCTACATTCTCTCAGTCCTTATAAAGTGTTCATGATCTCTCACCTAAATAAAGTCTACATGATCTCAGTCCTTATAAAGTGTTCATGATCTCTCACCTAAATAAAGTTACATGCTCTCAGTCCTTATAAAGTGTTCATGATCTCTCACCTAAATAAAGTCTACATGACCTCAGTCCTTATATTGTGTTCATGATCTCTTAACCAAATAAAGTCTACATGATCTCAGTCCTTATAAAGTGTTCATGATCTCTCACCTAAATAAAGTTACATGCTCTCAGTCCTTATAAAGTGTTCATGATCTCTCACCTAAATAAAGTCTACATGCTCTCAGTCCTTATAAAGTGTTCATGATCTCTCACCTAAATAAAGTCTACATTCTCTCAGTCCTTATAAAGTGTTCATGATCTCTCACCTAAATAAAGTCTACATGATCTCAGTCCTTATAAAGTGTTCATGATCTCTCACCTAAATAAAGTCTACATGACCTCAGTCCTTATATTGTGTTCATGATCTCTTAACCAAATAAAGTCTACATGATCTCAGTCCTTATAAAGTGTTCATGATCTCTCACCTAAATAAAGTTACATGCTCTCAGTCCTTATAAAGTGTTCATGATCTCTCACCTAAATAAAGTCTACATGCTCTCAGTCCTTATAAAGTGTTCATGATCTCTCACCTAAATAAAGTCTACATTCTCTCAGTCCTTATAAAGTGTTCATGATCTCTCACCTAAATAAAGTCTACATTCTCTCAGTCCTTATAAAGTGTTCATGATCTCTCACCTAAATAAAGTCTACATGATCTCAGTCGTTATAAAGTGTTCATGATCTCTCAACCAAATAAAGTCTACATGATCTCAGTCCTTATAAAGTGTTGATGATCTCTCAGCTTAATAAAGTCTACATGATTTCAGTCGTTAGTGTTCATGATCTCTCAACCAAATAAAGTCTACATGAACTCAGTCCTTATAAAGTGTTCATGATCTCTCACCTAAATAAAGTTACATGCTCTCAGTCCTTATAAAGTGTTCATGATATCTCACCTAAATAAAGTCTACATGATCTTAGTCCTTATAAAGTGTTCATGATCTCACACCTAAATAAAGTCTATATGATCTCAGTCTTTATAAAGTGTTCATGATCTGTCAACCAAATAAAGTCTACATGATCTCAGTCCTTAATAAAAGGATCGATAAGTATCATTGTGTGTATTGTACGTAGCCTGTTCCACATCTAAAAAGAAGGTATGACACGAACCATTATTTGACCTCTGAAATATTCCATTAGAGATATCAAACATTCTTTCAAAGTATGATAATTCATTTGATTAAGGAAAAGGATGGTCTAATCGGGGCGATTTAGTTTAGAAATAGCAGTTTTGCTGTCACTATTTCGCAATAAAAACTCATGAAATGTACCAGGCTTACGATTTAATATTTTAATGGTTTATTCAGCCTTATCCAAAAATATCGTCACCCAAATCGACATGTTTTACCAAAACATCTTTTTTTTCGGAAATGCTGTGACAAAATGTTTATCAGCAGACAATGACATCGTTGGAATCTTTCGGACACAATGAAGTGGGAGAACTGGTATTGGAGCATGGTAAAACTTATGTTTCGTTCTATATGTATGTAAATTCTTGTAGTAGATAGATCAAATACTTTTTTAATACGATACTGATATTTTGTCATTGTTAGCCTCACACGTCCTGATACAAACCTCCACAAAGCATTCATGGACTTGTATTTACTTTGTTTACGTAAATACCATCAGAAACCCAATCCAATTATGAGAGAAGACCAAAACTACCTCGAACAGATAAAACATACAAAGGACCAAACATATTTTATCGAACACCGTTTAAGTTTTCTTTTTAAGCTGGGAACTTTTTCATTTTGATGTGAAAAAATATTAGACGATACCTATATTGATCAAATAATAAAAATGCCACTAGTTGCACCCGTATTGATGCTAAAATCATATATAAAATCCTGCAAATAGTTGTACTAGAGTAAGGAGCAAACACGAAAATTTGCAATTGATTTTGGAAATGGTGTTAACAGATATTTGAATGGAAAATTGATTCACGATCTCTGATCTTTACTTTATCACTTATTCAAAGGAGGTGTTTATTTCATCTGAACATTCTTTGCTTTTAAGTAAAAATGAATACTCCAACCGTTCGAGACCGCAATGATGAGCTAGCTGAAAATTTAAGTAAAGAAGATAAGGTCCCATAGAACATTAAAAAAAAACTTGATTCCAGATGCCGTATTCTCATATCGGACAATCTCTACAATGTTAATACAAACGTTATTTAACAACTTAAATGACTGTATATTGATTTAATTTAGTAGCATTCTGATTTTCTTGACGACCTTAAATTATATTTCAGTTTTATTGCCGATTATCTTTATAATTATGTTTGGTTGTCAAGGGAACGTGTATGAGTAATGTCAATTCCACATGAAATTTTATAAACTTGAGATGATGGTTATTTTGAATATTTTATCCCTGGCTATAGTGGTCTGAACTAGCACTGACCGATCGATTTTTTGTTTCAAGTATTATAAAATTTCTATGGTCAATTTCAACTAAAAGAAGCCATTTAAGATACGTTCTCCGATGGAATATTAATCTCATCACCGTCTAAAGAAGAAACACGTCTTAAAAAGTCCAGAAAATTCAATTTGCCTTACAAATGAAATACAAACTGACATAGCTGTTAGGTAGATGGTAAATAGAGAATAAAACCATAACTTAGTATAAAACAACAGATTTATAACTTATATATATAGTGTCAATACGGTAAAGGTTTAATATATGCGTGCCTTCTTTATTGGTCTTATAACCGTAGCAGAACAATATCTTTAATATCAATCACAACAATTTTGAAAAAAAGATGCAATAGTACATACAGGTTTACTATAAAATTCTAATATTTTCAAGCCACAGTTTATGCAGAATTTTCAGATTGTGTAACCAGTATAAAATTAGCTGTTAGAAGAATTTGAAAATTATAAGTGAAAAGATGGCTTTTATCAAATACGTGCGCACTAAAATATGTATCATACCTTTTTATAACTACCACTTGGTTATAGTTCGGTACCACTGGTGGCGATTGGTCGCGTACCATTGTAAGCCATTGATCAGTACCACTGTTAGACATGGTTAATAATCACTGCTTGCCTCACTAAAATAGGTATCATACCTTTTTATTACTACCACTTGGTTATAGTTCGGTACCACTGATGGCGATTGGTCGCGTACCACTGTAAGCCATTGGTCAGTACCACTGTTAGCCATGGTTGATAATCACTGCTTGCCATGGTACGGTACTACTGCTTGTCATGGTACGGTTCTACTGCATGGCTAGGGTCGGTACCACTGCTTGTCATGAGTCGGTACCACTGTAAGCCATTGGTCAGTACCACTGTTAGACATGGTTAATAATCACTGCTTGCCGCACTAAAATAGGTATCATACCTTTTTATTACTACCACTTGGTTATAGTTCGGTACCACTGATGGCGATTGGTCGCGTACCACTGTAAGCCATTGGTCAGTACCACTGTTAGCCATGGTTGATAATCACTGCTTGCCATGGTACGGTACTACTGCTTGTCATGGTACGGTTCTACTGCATGGCTAGGGTCGGTATCACTGCTTGTCATGAGTCGGTACCACTGTAAGCCATTGGTCAGTACCACTGATAGCCATTGTTGAATACCACTGCTTGCCATGGCACGGTTCCATTGCTTATCATGGTACGGTACTACTACTGGGCTAGGGTCGGTACCACTGCTGGCTATGGTTCGGTACCACTGATGGCCATGGTGCGGTACCCTTGTAAGCTTTGGTATCACTGCTGGCCATAGATCGGTACCACTGCTGGCCATGGTTCGACACCACTGTTTGCCATGGGTCGGTACCACCAATGTCCATGCAGACGCTCCTTTTCAGCTTGGGTTCTAATGCCGGATAGGAGAAGTCATATAAGTAATATAAAAGTAAGGATATGTGGTATAATTGCCAATGAGACAAATATCCACCAATGTTCAAATGAAGTGGATGTAAGCAATTAAATGCAACCGTACGACCTTCAACAATGAGAAAAACCCATATTTCTATACACCTGTCCTGTCTTGTGGTGTTGGTTGAGAACTTGGTGTTGATGACAGATCTATGAAAATTTCTTTTAATCTATTCACCACTTTTAAAGACTCTGATGATTAAGAGATATACATTTGAAGACGTATGTTGCCCTTTTGATATTTTTGGAATATTTTTGGCGTTGGATTTCTGCATCATTGACTACATCATCTTTGATTCAAATAGAAATGAAGTATTTTTACCACTTTAGAAACTGTTTATACTTTAAAAAAAAAAGAATCTTCTCCCGATCGTTCTTGATCTCTGTGATAATATCTAAATTAATGAATAATTAAACATAGACAAAACAACCAATAAGGGCAAACTTATTTACATATATAAATCGACCTGACATGTTTGGGATTCAGCAAAATACATTTTTATTCTAATTCAGTAACTTCACTTTGTAATTCCAAAATGAAAAATGGAATCAAAGTCATAAAGGTCAGAATAATTGAAGAAATTTGAAACAGTCTTAATCTTCAAAGGGTCTTATCAATTTGGTGGATCAGTATGAAAGACGCAGGCCGGAACCAAATCAATATTTAAAGAGAAATTTTGTGTTGGAAATGTTGCTTTTGATTATGTTATTGGTCGACCTATTTAAAGTAAACACAGTTTAAAAATCGAAAATTAATAAAATCAGATTGAAGGTTTCTGCCTTGTTTCACTTGATGACTGAATATTACAATCAATAAAAAGAATAAAAGAGGTTTACTTAGGAAATTAAGTTTTTTTAAATATTTTTTACTAAATCGAGTTGAAATTATTTTAATCAATATTGTTATATAGACACCAGTAACCCTATCCAAGACCTGATTCCTATCACGATAATGTCATGTTTAAATGTTAGCATTGATTCATTTAAAAAAGTTCCCATAAGAAGCCTCTTAAATTGAAAATTAATGAAAATTATGGACTTGACGAACTATTGATAAAATTTAGTGTTATTGTGTGAATTAAAAAGTTATTAAAATTACAAGGATATCTCTTTCAGATTTATTTCCATAAGTGTTTTACGAGTGAATTAATTTCTATTGATTGGCTAAGCATCTAACAAGATGTTACATTTTAATTTTGAAATAATACAAGAAAAACAAATTGAAATAAACAGAGGCATTAAAAGTTAAGTATCAGATCGAAAATATTTATTTCTCGTTTGATTAGTCTGAGGCGATGTTTCAACGTGACTAACTTTGTGATGCACTTCTAACAAAAGTTCTCTACACCCTAAAGTCATTAACGTGTGTACACAAATTGGTAGCTTATAGCAAATGCGATTTTTTTTTATGTAAACGAATAATAATTGATGTAGAGTAAACGGCACTGAGACAGCAACCTAAATTACTATTCACGAGAAACGCAAATTAGAATGAAAACTTGGTCCATTTACTTTAGAAACGATACTTCACTTATATATGTTACAGGCATTTTGTAAAATGACTGAATTTTCAGGCAATTCATAAAATGCCTAACCTTGACAGGCATCATATAACATGACTAAAAATACCTAGTCATTTTGTAAAATGACTGGATTTTTAAACAAAATTCTACAAGTTGCCCATTCAGTTTCGGGTAATTTGTAGAAAACAGTATCATTGAGCTATGACCAAAACCACCATATCTTGCAAACAAAATATCTAATGGTACAGCAACTTTAAATTTATTCTTCAAATACTAACTGGGAAAGTTTGTATGTATGTGTAGGTTGTTTTAGTGAAACAACTTTAAGTTTGTACTTACTTTGTATTTCAGATAGTAATTTTATAACTTTCTTGTCATGGTGACAGAAAGACAAATTATTATAACAATAAAACAGAATTTACATTTTTTTTTAGAAATCTAGATTCAAAACAAAAGTGTGAAATATGAAGCAGAGAAAAGGAAGGGTGTTGTTTGATTGGCTGATTGTTGTTTGTTAGTGTTCAGTGGCAACTATTTTATGATTATTTTGGATGAAAACACAATGATGATAAATCAAATATGAAAGTTCTGCAATGGATTGGTCAGATAAAGGACAAGAATTTTAACTGCCGCTCGAAAAGGAAGTATATTGGATAGGGACAGATGTTACAGCAAATACAAGGTTGTGTTTTGTTGTAAAGTAAAGATATGAGTATCTTCATTTTCACTGCCTCAAGGACATTCTTAGGTCTTTATAATCTGACGAATTAAGGCAACAGTAGCGAACTGATGCTAGAATATCACAATAAAACAAGAAGAGACAAACGTAGGTGCGTCCAAAGGGTAAGCGTCTCTAGCTAAACATGCATCATGCACCCACTATGTGACGAATCTGATTCAGTCTGGTGAATGCTCTGATAACCCAAAAGGTTTAAGTCAACCTTATCACGCTAATAATACTACGAATCTTTTGGAAACACATGAAAAGAAGATATCATGTGTGTGCTGTTTACGAAACCCCTTGTTTTTCAAACGTTTAAATGTTGACAGAGCTGAAAAAGTCATGGTCCGGGTTTCAGCAAATGCGGTTGTAGTGCTAAGACCAGATTTAATGCCTAACGATATCACGGCCGTCACTCGGCTAACCGAGAGATTGGTCGGTTAATCTATATTGAGTATGCGGCTATATCGGCGGTTGGTCTGTTAATTGGGTTGGCTAAAGTCTGTTAATCAGGTGTTATCGAGAAAATACTTGCAAGTTCAGTATGTTTCATTGTATAACTTTTTAAATATATTTCTATCATAAAATTTATTCATGTCTGACAAAACAATTCAATGTACTGAATCCAGTGGTGTAATTATTTTTTTTCTAGCTTCGATAAACAATCAATAAAATGAAAAGGCGGGTTACTCATCAATAAATTTATACACATTTTACACACACAAAATGTACACAAAATGACAACTTGGCTGAATTTACTTGCATGCAATATTTTGAACATCGAAAAAAGACAGGTATTATGTTTGTTAACCATATTAATATCATTGTGTGAAAAATCTACACGAAAATCTGTATTTTGGTGATATTAATCAATTTGTATTAAAAACCTGGTCTGTTAATGGGTCGGATGTATAAAACCCGGTCTGTTATTTGGTCTGTTAAGAGTTATGAATGGCAATGAAAATATAATTTGATTGCTTTATGGGGAGTTATCGGATCAAATGGATAGGCTCAAGACGAGTGGCTAAAATATACGGAAACAACACATGAACAATGAAACATAAATTTAGACAATGGAAATTGGAAATTGATAAAAATGGTTTCAAAAAGTGTAATATTAAAGTAATATTAATTTCATTCAAAAATGGTCGCATATATCATGTGAATTCTGTTTCGTTGTTATGAATGACACCAATTTGTTATCTATACATTGGTAACCAGTATATACATCATTTTTATAGTTCGTTCTTATGTTTTACTGTTATACCACTGTCCCAGGTTAGGGGAGGGTTGGGATCCCGCTAACATGTTTAACCCCGCCACATTATGTATGTATGTGCCTGTCCCAAGTCAGGAGCCTGTAAATCAGTGGTTGTCGTTTGTTTATGTGTTACATATTTGTTTTTTTTTCATTTTTTTTTATATATAAATAAGTCCGTTAGTTTTCTCGTTTGAATTGTTTTACATTGTCATTTCGGGGGCTTTTATAGCTGACTATGCGGTATGGGCTTTGCTCATTGTTGAAGGCCGTACGGTGACCTATAGTTGTTAATTTCTGTGTCATTTTGGTCTCTTGTGGAGAGTTGTCTCATTGGCAATCATACCACATCTGCTTTTTATATCAGAGATAAACGTCTTAATGTAACTAAACATCAGTAAGTAAAATATATTGGGATGCTAAAATATAAAGAATAGAGAAAGAATAATGAGAAAAATAAATAAAATGTAGAGAAAAGTGATATAACAATTTAAAGAATACAGATATAAACAACACCCCCAATCCGGACCCTCATGGTATAAACGAGAATCTGGATGGAGACGCAGAATATAGAATAATAGATAAGGACAGTAGAGAGTGATGCATTGCTAAAAAAGAGAGAAAAATAAAAATTGTTTAAGAATACAGACATGAACAGACTTTGTACTATTTAGACCCTCCAAGATGATTGTTAAAACAATTTTGGCATTTATTCCACATCTCCTTATTTTTAAATTAATAGTATAGACAACAATATCTATATATATGCTTTGCAATTTTTTTACTGTATATCACTTTATGTTATTTGAGACTGGAGTCCGATAAACATTGGCCTCCTGTCAACCGCTGAATCTGATAGCTCAGTAAATATTGTAAAGTGCAAACAAAACAAAATTTCAGGGGGAGGGGTGGTTGAAACAGTAACGGATTGCGATGTACTCAAATTGGTGACAAATGCTAGAATTTTACAAGCTCACAACTGCAGTACTCCTCTGCACTTATGTAGATAGGAACTAAACGGAATAAAATGAATTAAAACTTAAAATAATCAAATGTAGCTGCATTCGCTTCTTTCCATTTACTTCTTTAGAATGTTTTGTAAACAACATATGATTAAGTAATAGAACAAAAGAACCAATTGGATGATGCTGACGAATTAGGGTTTTACGTCCAGTGGCAAATATCATGTCAATATGAGAACGACAGCACGTTATATGTACCCGGTGTTGTATAAGACAGACACTTTCAGTCGGATTTTTTAACGTGCTTCTTTGAACAGACACAAAAATCAAGGCTGATTGAAAACGTTAATAAATTCATGCATATTCCAGCGGCCAATCCATATCACGCTATATTGCAGTGACACACCTTTCAATAAAATGCAAAGAAAGTCAAAATAAAAATGCTCTTACTACAAGGATACTGTTGCACCGTATTGTAATTTTTTTTTTACTCAAGAACATCTCATTCTTAACTTTTTAATCGGAAATTATAAAGGTTACAAAACTATTGTCGTGGCTAAATAACTCTTAACTGACACAATTTTAATTGTCCAACCCATTAACAGACTTTATTCCCCTAATAGTCACTAAAACGTGGTATTACTCACGTTATATTACAATTATGAAATATTTACTAATGCCAATTTATTTTTTAGAACCAAAGTACTATTTTGTGTTCTTTAAATGATATCTAAAATTGTTTGTTTCGCCTTTTATTAAAACAGTTGCTATGCGTATAAGCATAAATACCACATACTTGCGCGACGCCTTTTAGTTTTACTGAAGTTTGCGCAGACTATGAAATGTTTTTACAGGTGGAAAATGTTCTATGATAGATATCATTTTGTCAGACACTTTTCTTTTTTTTATTTGGTTCTTATAATATGCCAAAAATCTGTATATTTAACAGAGTTGAACATTTAAATTGTGCGTTTTACTCTTAACAGACGTATAACCGACCCGATTAACAGACCAACCGCCCATATAGCCGCATACTCAATATAAATTAACCGACCAATCTCTCGGTTAGCCGAGTGTCGGCCGTGGATATAATTGCCAAAAAATCAGGACAAATGTGCAACATAACCTGTCATCCAAATATTTTATGTAATAACAAATTATTGTCTAGTTCAGTACTTGTGGGAATTTTAGATAATTCTGTTGAATTTATTGCCTAAATCTTACTGTCATTTTAGAAAATGTCTAAAGTTTTCAGGCATTTTACAAAATGCCTTAATTGAGAAAATGCCTGTAACATATACACAAGATCACCAAAAAGTATTTCATATTCGGTCAAATCTTATTTTTTTATCAGATTTGATAATGTTACTTTTTTGCAAACTATTTATCTTATTAGACAATTCCGCTGAAATTAGCTATATTGGCACTGTCAATGACGGAATACGAATTCCAAAATTCGTATCTGCTATTTTTTCATATTTCCACGTATTTTTACATCCCTTATTTTCAAATGTTTATGTTTGATGTTCCTGGTGAAGGTAAATCCATAAAAGCGCTTCGGACGCACGAAATGTATATGTGCTATTATCATTTCACGCTATTATTCAGCATAAAAACGGGGGAAAGATACCAAAGGGATAATCAAATTCATAGGTCGTAAACGAGGGCAAAAAAAAAAAAAAACGAAAATCCACCAAAAGACAAACAACAGTGCGCAAAACACGACATAGAAAACTAAAAACTGAACAACACGAACCCCACAAAAACTGGGGGTGATATAAGGTGCTCCGGATGGGGAAGCAGATCTTGCTCCACATGTGGCACCCGTCGTGTTTCTCATGTAAGTACCAACCCGGTAATAAGTCCAATTCGGTAGGTCACATTCGAGGAAAAGAAGACAGAATTGTGAATACGACAATTGGAACATATCCGTCGTCATCTGTGAAACTGATATTCTAAAACGGTCAACTGGCTTGTGATGGCATCCGTAAAAATTACGAAGGGATGATTTCAACTTTACCACTTGGAACACTTGGCTTAAATGCTTCCTTGTCAGCAGCAATCCTCTATCAAGGAAATCATGATAGGAAATGCATACATGTATAAAAGAATGCGAAGTTAAAACCTCGTGACCGCTTTTTTTCAAGCAATTATTCAGGAGGTTTATAACTTTAGATTGATAGTGGAAAGACAGATTAAAATAAACAAAACACATGTAAACTATGCTGATATCAGGTTGTTGTCAGCAACCAATATATAAAACTGGTAATATCATCCAAGTGTATATCTACTGATTATACCACCACTATATATACGGTATTTGGAAGGCCATATATATATAAAGCTTTATTTATATAGAGCCTAGGTGGTCGAGTGGTCTAGCGCGTCGGGCACAGTGCAAGGCGATTTAGTGCGACGATATCTCAGTAGCATGAGTTCGAATCCCGGCCGGGAAGAACAAAAAAAAAATTGCTTCCGCAAATTTACAGATCTAACATTGTTGGGCTGTTGTTTAGACGAATTATATATAAATCTTACGGGGCATATATATATATATATATATATATAGATAGTGGCAAAAATAAACGGATAAAAATATAATGTATACTCTTTCATGAGCATCCTTTGTAATCCTTGGTCTGTGTCCTGAAAAAGTGTAATTGTTGGAAATGATTGAACCTATATATAAGTCAACATGTTATAATTGTTCGTTATCCATTGTTAGCGATGGATTTATAATCTACAGGCTGTGATAAAATAAGAGCTTCATTTTTGGAAAAAATAGGATTCTGTCATACACTTGAAAGTAAAGGAGCCGCGCTTTTATTGATGCTCATCATCTCAACGACACAGTGTTCAACATGGAGTAAAAGCTCACACTTTACTGTCTATATCAGGATCTGGGACTAGTCTTTTGGTCCAAGGTCGGAATATAGGAACATACGTTTACATATTTTTATCTTTACGAGTTTGGGTTGGGTAAGTGTTGCTTAATGATTATGCTTTCGTATTTTTTCTGTATATTTACTGTATATTTAATTAGTTCGAGAGATTCAACATTTGTATAACACAAATCATTTATTTTGTACGTTATTTATTATGACGCTGCTATTTTAGTATTAAATCAATCGAAAGGTAATTCGACCAATATAAGTATGTAAGAAAGTAGGACTTCACAACAAAGTACTTTAAACTTATTTTTTCATCTAGAATGGGAGAATGAAAAAACCCGACTACAGTTCCCTCTGTCGCATTGACTTTCGTTGTTACTTATCCCGACTTTAACTCTAGAAGCAACTTCAGTATTAGACCGGCACCTTAATGTCAAAAGAAACGTTTTTACTCTGTCCACTTTTTAGCAGCATTATACTAACTTGCGTAGGTGGTATATATTACTCCTTTCACGTGACATGCTGCCAAGGAGATGTTGTTCAGTCGTCTTCAACTTATGGGAAATAGAAAAGAAGATAATCAGTCAATGTCTTATCGGACAACGCCCTTGTCCATTTTGAAACAACCACAGGACTGCATATTCAATTATAAAGATACTTTGACTCACCATGACAAATTCTTATTGCCTGGTGATAGTATTTTGGAGATGGTTCTCTTTCAACTTTTTTTTTTATCAAGTCTCCGAGTAATTTTTTTCTCTCAGAATTCCGGAACTATAATCGGCTGTCATAAAAATATAAGGTTCGACACAGCAACAGGTTCTACAGCAATTTCTCTGAAAAATGCTCGTACCAAGTCAGGAATATGTACCCAGCAGGCACACAACGTTGAACCAACGTTGAAAATATGTTGAAATTTGGTTGTAGCGTTGATCAACGTAAAATCAACGTTGTATCAACGTCAATCCTATCAACGTTTAAATCACGTTGTTGAATCAACGTTGATCTGTGGTTAGAAATATCAACGTTGAACTTTCAACGTTGAATCAACATTGATTTGAGTTGATGCCTTCAATGCTTTAATTGGTTGAAAATATAACGTTGATAAAAGGTTTAGTTAAGGTTGATGACTTTAAGTGTCGACCAAAGTATCATTCAAGATGAGATTGAACCAACTTTGTATAGTCCTTTTAGCTAAAATAATCACTTTTTATTTATATTGGTTTACTGATGTTTTTGAATAAATTCAGTTATTACTGTTGCATATATAAATTAATCTTTAAATTGCGATAAAAATATTATAATTACTCGAAACGGATATCTTTTTCTGATTGGCGCATGCGTATGAGGCCGACATTTCAAATTTATTTGCGCCAATTTGATTATCACATCAAGTTAACAGTTGCTCTCAGCAGTGCAAAGTAAGTATAATTTTCATTTATTGTTTGATTTGATATAACTGATAATTTAATGTATACAATTGTGTAGCTGTAACTATATGAGTATAGTGATTTAAGCAGATCAGAAATAATTTATAATTATACACGTAGTTGTCATATTCCAGCAGATAAGATACACACATATTGTTTAGGTCTCTGGGAACATCAATGTTGACCTTAAGATATATTTGTACATTTATTGGGTGAGGCAACTTATTATGTAAAGACTTGAAAAAGGGGGAGTGTGTTTATGAACAATTATTAGGTAATTAAAAACAAAATCGTATGGCAAAGAATTCTATCATTGCAGATATTGGGAGGGTGGAGTCAAAATATATCATGGAACATCGGATGAAATTGAAGAATTTATTCGTCTTGCAAATAATGATGATCAATTATTGAAGTTCACATATGTTCTTTTACATGTTTTATATGTTGATATAATTAAAAGTCAAAGATTTACAACACATGGCATTCTTGACCTCGCAACACATTTAAAACAAAGAAATTCTTTTCTCTGGGTCAGAATTAATAGATGTCACTCACAGCATGTATTCTGAGGATTTATTAATGAAGCAGTACGGCAGATAAGAAACATGTGTGACCATAACAAATTAATACACAATGATCTGACTAATTTCAAAGTGGTTTATATGATAACGTCGAAAAAGATGTTCTTTCAGTTGACCGTATTGAATTATTACAGCGCAAAAAAAAATCAAGGAAATAAAAAATATTCCTTTAGTTTCAATATCTAAACTTTATCCATATGCATGTTAACGTAAACTTAAATAAGACGTAACACAAAAGACGTACTGGAATTTATTGAAGTTTGAAGAAAAATGTAAACACAGGTTCAAAGTTGAACTACTTCTTGCGTTTAGCAACCATGCCGAAAGTATCTATTGATGAAGAATTTAGATGTAAAAAGACATATATATTAATATAGTTAATTATACGGGAATTATATTTATTTTGAATTATATTAAAGTCAAGCATCTTAAGATGACCATCCAAAGCTTTATATATCTGCCGAAACACTAAAAAAAAGTATATATAGGGGCATTCTTGTATCTTAAGAGGAGTGACTGTCAAGATCTCGGTGCTTGTGGTGCATTATTGTTTCGCAAGATGAGTGACTGTCAAGATCTTGGTGCTTGCGGTGCATTTTTGTATCTCAAGATGAGTGACTGTCAAGATCTCGGTGCTTGTGGTGCATTGTTGTTTCTCAAGATGAGTGACTGTCAAGATCTCGGTGCTTGTGATGCATTATTGATTCTCAAGATAAGTGACTGTCAAGATCTTGTTGCCTGTGGTGCATTATTGTTTCTCAAGATAAGTGACGGTCAAGATAAATAAAATTGAAACCCCATTAGCGTATTCTGAGATCTTCAAACTATAATTTAGGATTAAAATTAGTTATAATTAAGATAAAATAAAATTGATTCTCAGAGGCAGAGCTGGGGACGGTGCCGGGCACCCCTTTTGAGGGAAAAAATGGTTGATTATATAAGGAATCAATGAAACATGACTGGAGCGGCCCCCCCTTATGCAGTCAGTGGACCCCCTTATGAAAATTTCTGGATCCGCTACTGATTCCAGAATCTTGTTGGATTATGGAGGACAAATTTAACGTCATGCTACAATAAAAATAATTGAACCATAAGGTTTTCAAACAATTTATGAAAGGTTTTGGAAGTCAAACTTTTGTAAGCGTTTCACACATATGATTTTTTTTATTTTCAAGTTAAAGAGGAAGTTGACAATTTAGAAATGCTGCACATAATTTTTTTTTTTTTGTAGATGTCCGAGTTACAAATAAACCCGTGTCGGAAATAACATATTACCGGGTATAAAGAATAAACATGCCTTCGGTGATTCAAGTTAGTTTGAAATAATAAGAGGTGAGTATTGACACAATATATATCATTGTTTTTCCATATTACAAATTGTGTGAGATTTTGTCACTTTGTCTCTAAAATCTTTGTTTTTTTTTTAGAAATATTTTTATTTTCTCATGTCTGAACTCAAGTTAAAAAAAAATCATGGTCGCTCTCAATAGATGTTTAAAGAAATAACAATAGCATTGCACAGAGATTATTAGGGCCCCGCCAAATGGCGGACGCCCTATAGTGATCAGTCTGTCTGTCCGTCTGTCCGTCCGTAACACATTGTGTCCTCTCTATATCTAGAGAACCGTTATGATTTCAAAGTTTATACTTGACATGTATATCAACCAACACCAGAGGGTGTGTCATAATGTATGTACAACTTCCTAGGTCAAAGGTCAAGGTCAAAAACTTTGGTTTCAGTTGAGAACCTCATGTCCTATGGTAAAGATCGTGTCCGCTCTATATCTTGAGAACCGTTATGATTTCAAAGTTTGTACGTGACATGTATATTAACAAACACCAGAGGGCGTGTCATAATGTATGTACAGCTTCCTATGTCAAAGGTCAAGGTCAAAAACTTTGGTTTTAGTTGACAACCCCATGTCCTATGGTAAAGATCGTGTCCGCTCTATATCTTGAGAACCGTTATGATTTCAAAGTTTATACTTGACATGTATATAAACCAACACCAGAGGGTGTGTCATAATTTATGTACAACTTCCTAGGCCAAAGTTCAAGGTCAAAAACTTTGGTTTCAGTTGATAACCCCATGTCCTATGGTAAAGATAAAAAAAAATGTAATGCACATTATTCACAGCGGGGCCCACAGAGATGGCTCCCATCTCAATGATATCTAGTTTGTTCACATATAATAGTAGTATTCTTTATTAGAGCTGCATAATGATATTTACGAAGTTATGATAAAGATAGCACAATATGTTTTTTTCTGTTGCAGATGCTGTAGTTACAAGTGACTTATGTGCAACAGAGACCACAATATGGAACTACTGTGCAAGATACCTAAAATATGCCCCTGTTATATCTGGGAATGTGTCTAGCAGAAGGACTAAACTTTTAAATAAAATTAATTGTTCAGTTTGTGTTTGTTTAAAATTGTAAGATGCATATGTGAGCAACTTGTTATATAATTACTGTTTTATGTCACAAACATATTTTGTGTATTAACAGAATAGTTATAAGCACAACAAGATCCTGTCTATAAAGAAAAATAAAGTTACAAAAATGTATGCAAACTGACACTACAATAAAGTTTCTGATTATCTATGCCTGGTAAGGTTAACATGGTTAATAAATTGTTCCTGTTCTTCTTGTCAAGTCTTGAATAATAAACATCAGATTCAGAACTGAGTGGTCTCCTTACCAGTATTACCGAAACAAAGAGAAAGACTTATTTTCCACTTGATCATAAAATGTAAAGAAATTTAAAAAGGGAAATATTCGAACAGGCAGAAATTTCAATGACATAAATATTGAATTCTGCAACAGACTACATGTGTACATCAACCACCGACGCATGACTACTCCCACTTAGTACATATAGTTTTGCGATAGTTTTATTACACATAAAATGGTATTGATGGATATAATAAGGGGTAATGATTTCAGCTGTTATCAAACCTCAATTTAACCAATGTTCAACATCCTATTCTCAACATTGACCACATTTCTAGTTTCAACTTAAATTAACCCTAAAACAGTCTACCTGGACCCAAATCCTACCTATTTTCAACATACACTGACCACAGTTCAACCAGCTTTCGACCTGATTTCAACATACACTGACCACAGTTCAACCAACATTCGACATGTTTTCAGCATACATTGACCACAGTTCAACGAGCTTTCGACCTGATTTCAACATACACTGACCACAGTTCAACCAGCATTCGACCTGATCTCGACGTACACTTACTACAGTTCAACCAATATTCGACCTGATTTCAACATACACTAACCACAATTCAACCAGCAATCGACTTTTTTTCAACATACACTGACCAAATTTAGACCAAAATTCAACCTATTTTCATCGTTGAAAGCTAACGTTGAATCAACGTTATGTTTTCAACGTCATATCAATTTTCAATCCAACACTACTTTTCAACATTGATTCAACGTTGAAATCTGACGTTTATTCAATGTTGAATCAACGTTGTTGTGCCTGCTGGGTAGTCTCTTCCTGTTATTTTCCGTTTTCATTGGATGTTTAAGAACTGTTCACTGTGAAACCTTTAAAAATTACCAACAGCGTATGCAAAAGCTTCTATACAAATTTCATAAAATCCATTTAAAATGTGAGAAGAAAATTTACAACATAGACTCCATTTACGTTCAAAAGCATTCGTTTCAGACCTTTCGGAAAAGCTCCTGTGTAGAATTCATTAACACATATAAGTGCTTATAAGAGGATTTTGCCAAAGTCTACAGAAATGTTTGACCTGCATTCACCTAAAGGCCAAAGTGAGACATTTTTGCCTTAGTTTTATTCAAAGGGGGCTACGTCCGATGGATACACGGTGTTGTGATTGCAAATTGCCTTTATATAATCAACTTTCATTTCATGTTAAATGCTGTTCTTGGTTAACTTTTACTTTCAACATTTATATGTCGAATAAAAATGCATGTACTTTAAATGAGCCATCTAAAAGTACAAGACAAGTAATTCATTAAATCTCTATTAAACTGGAAAATCAATGTAAAATTATATGATTTGAATATTTCATAAATATATATTATGATAAAACAACCATATGTTACTTATAAATAAATTCTTAAAAAATATTTCAAATTATTTTTCTAATGCAAACTGTTGTTGATTAAAGCTTTTGAACAGCTGCCGTTGTAATTACATATTTTACCGAGGAAAAAATATCGTTTTTAATAAATTTATAATCTGATTTGAATTATATCTACCGAAAATTAAATTCGAGTTATATTTAATGCATTATTAAGTTGTAATTTATGGTTGTTTGCATTTAACGTTTACCGTGAGTCAACCTTATCGAATGAATGGATAAATATTTTGTTCAAATTGATTTCACAGCTGAAGGGAGGGAGCAAGGATTGTTGCACTTTTTTTTTAAAGGGAAAAGCAATGTCCATGCCCCCTTCCTTCATATACTAAATTCTGAAAAATAAAGCATTTTGTTTAATTTCAATCTCTTTTTAATGCAAAAATTGTAGCCTTGCGTTCTAGAACTGATTCTTTAAAAGAGGGACGAAAGATACCAGAGGGACAGTCAAACTCATAGATCGAAAAAAAACTGACAACGTCATGGCCAACAATAAAAAGACAAACAGACAAATAATAGTACAGATGACAACAAAACATAGAAAACTAAAGACTAAGCAACACGAATCCCACCAAAAACTGGGGGTGATCTCAGGTGCTCCGGAAGGGTAAGCAGATCCTGCTCCACATGTGGCACCCGTCGTGATGCTCATGTTATTACAAATCCGGTAAATAGTCTAATTCGGTAGGTCACATTCGTGGAAAGGGAAGGGTATTGTAGTTACGACATAAGGAACATATCCGATAGCATCTGTGAAACGGTTATTCCATAACGGTCAACCAACTCGTGATGGCGTCCGTAAAATTTACGAAGGGATGATTTCAACTTCACCATCTGGAACTCTTGGTTTAATAGCTTCCTTGTGAGCAGCAATCCTCTATCAAGGAAATCATGATAGGAAATACAAGCCCGTGAATATCGTATCAATTGGGAGATATATACTCCGTATGCAGGCGCTGCTGGAATGTTGCTACATAGAAATGGAAAGTTCACAATTGGGAAGCTGAAATCATTTAGTTGTATGCATGAAATAAATGTTAAAAACAGGTTAAAAGATGCTTGAATTGGTACTGATCTTTAAGCAGGAATTTTGATTGTGGACAGCTTAGAAAATTGCGTAAATGTGAAAAATGTCGATGAAACTGTATTTAAACAGTGTCCCTATTTTTCGCTTACTTTTCATGGTTTAAAAGTTGTACTAAAAAGAAAAGACTGTTTGTATAAAAAGGTAGTTTTACGGTAATTCCAAAACCAAGCCTTCATAATCATGACAGTGGTTCTTCACCCTGCAATTGGGGATGCGCTCTAGCAGGACCATTGATTGGTAAGCAAAAACTCGAACAGTAAAAACAGGCAGACATATTTAACAAATCATAAAAATAATAGCCGAGTTAAAAAAAATTATAAATGATTGGAAATGATTATATCTTTATGGATTGTTTTCTTTTAACCCATTGGAAAAGTTCTTCTGTTGTGTAATTGATTTCATTTCTTACAATCGACCCAAAAGTGGTAACTGATGCAGATACTAATAGTTTACTAGTACTTTGTTAGTATATGTACTACTAAGAATATTGATTTACGTTTGAGTGACTAGATAGTTCTAGAATTACATTCACTTACTAAGTACTAAAACTTGAAATAATTTGAATGAATGTATGCTTTTGAAGTTTACCTATGCAAGTTTGTCCGACGGGTTTATTGTTATACATTTACAATTACACAAACTTGCAATGGTTATATGTATTTTAATGTGTAATGGTGAATGTTATTTGTAAGTTATAAGTGCTTTAAAGTCGGTCCTGAATGGCTAATATAGAATTGATGTTGATATTGTATGTTTTGGGAGCAAAAGGAAAAACAATCAGTAAAAGCAACTGTAGCTAAATATGTTCTTTTTTTTATAACAAGAAATGGAACGACGGCACATAATTTTGAAAAGCAGGGTCAAAATTTGTTCCCTACTGCAGGGAGCCAGGTAAGGTATCCACTGTTGTCAGTTGAATACGTTCGGGCCATAATTCACTTTGTTACACGTACGCTAGAGGTACGCGTAACAGGTCGTTCACGTATCCTAGAGGTACACGTAACACTTTGTTCACGTACCCTAGAGGTACACGGAACACTTTGTTCACGTACCCTAGAGTTACGCGTAACTAATTGTTCACGTACCCTAGAGGTACACGTAACTGTTTGCTCACGTATGCGGAATAACCTTTATACCCTATGCACAATGAACTCGTCTGCTGGAGAATACCCCTCTACATTACTAAAAGTAGATTCATAAATTTCAATTAATAATATAACGGTGCTAAATTTAGCATTTTGTCGTTCAAAAAAATATACTGTACAGGTTAAACAGCACGTTACTTAAAATAGATTCATAAATTCCAATTAATAATATAACAGATATAGCCTTTTTAAGAAGTCAATACGGGTGGTTATATATCGACCTTGAGGAGCATATCGACTGAGGTCTGCGTCCTTGGTCAATATATTCTCTCTGCCGATATAAACCCGTATCGACTATTTACAAAGGCTATATTTGTTGAATATGATTAGCTTCCATCAGGAATATTTTGCTAAAAAATCAGGAATATTGGGTGCAACATCCTACAGATTTTGTAGTGAAATAAAAGACCCTTCAAAATGTAGCTTTCAAGTAGACATACTGTCAGAACTGAATTGTTTCTTCATGTGTGATTATCTTTTATCTGTGATAACGAAAACCTGCAAATTTTGGCAAAAATCTATATAATCGGGTTTGATTGGATAATGAAATGATGTTCACACAGATAATCGATTATTCAGGGAAAGGACTGACAGGTTTTCTGTTAGCTGCACGAATAAACAGTTACGCGTACCTCCAGGATACGTTAACAAACTGTTACGTGTACCTCTAGTGTACGTGAACAAAGTGTTACGTGTACCTCTAGGGTATGTGAACAAAGTGTTACGCGTATCTCTAGGGTACGTGAACGACCTGTTACGCGTACCTCTAGCGTACGTGTAACAAAATGATTTATGACCCGAACGGCCCTTCATAGAATACTACTGGTCAAGAAAAAAATCAGAAACAGCACTCCTAACTGGTCGCATGAACTTACTCCATTAACATGAATTGAAATCCGTATTTGTTTTAGAAGTCAGACCATCAGAATGTATTTTTGTATCCCTTGCTGTTTAAAGAAGTAAGAACTTTCTCGAATTTGAATATATCAATTTTTCATTAACGAAATTACAAAAAAATTTCGAATGAGAATTAACAAATGATATTTTTTTTTTGCAAGAATCACAATATATTTACTAAGATGCTGCTATTGTCTGTAAACGTTTTTGAAGGTATCCACAAGTCTGTGCTATCTGAAACCCTGTAAAAGTAACTTTTATATTAATGCAAGGTTACAATAGAATGTATTCCAGCAAACCGTACAACACCAGGTTAGGGGTAGGGTTAAGCGCTCACAAACATGTTTAACCCCGCCATATTCTTTATATGCCTGTCTCAAGTCAGGAGCCTGTAGTTCAGTGATTGTTGTTGGTTCATATCTGTTATATTTCGGGTCAAATTGAAGATGATTTCTTTTTGGAGTAAACTAGTATTAAATGAAAATAAACTTAGCAGTACTTTAAACAAGTTAATGCTATGTTTAAAAAGCAATCATGTAGTGAATTTCAAGTGGATAAACCACATAGAATCTATATTTAATGAGTTAGGCATGAGCTTTATTGTTTTAAACCAGTTTGCTGTATACGAAAAGGCTTTAGTAAAACAAATTTGGTGTGATAGAAGTTTTCATGTCAAAGTTAGACCTTTTTAAACCAGTGACTCATATTATAGTAAGTCAGTATTTTGTTTGAAATTCATGACATAGACATCAACTAACTGGAGCTGGACGGTAAGTATTACTTTTTATTTCACTGCACTCACTCAATACTAACATCTTTTCAAGCAATTTGTTAACATAGTTTACCAGTTGACCAGTTTGTTGGAGAAGAATTTAAACTGCAATTTTGTAAACTGTTATAGCCATTGCTATTGAGATAGCCATTGCTATTGAGATAGCCATTGCTATTGAGATACCCCAAAGCCCACTGAATAAGCACAGTAATAGCCGACTATACGGTATGGGTTTTTCTCATTGTTGAAGGCCGTATGGTTGCCTATAATTGCTTACATCCACTTCATTTGAACTTTTGGGGATTGCTGTCTCATTCACAATCATACCACATCTCCTTAAGTTATAAAATGTACACACCATAGGGCGCGACAAAAGAAACATCGCCATCTTAAAAAGGGACGTTTGTTATGGCGAAGTATGTCATCACGGAACAAGGCGAGACATTGTATATGCCACTGGAAAATAGAGAATATGTTTGATTGGGACAAAGTTTACATATCACAACCCACCTACGGACCTTTGTTAGCATACTGATATCGAACATTCTGCCTCAACAAGGTTTATATGTAAAACATTAAATCTCCGTTCTGAAAGGAAGGAAGGATATTTATACATTCAGCACAGCTTAATTTGGCTATATTTTAGGTCCTTTATGGTTTGATCAGCATTTTAAGCTTTGTATTATGTTTTAGATTTTAAGATATTTTGCCTCGAGCATCACCGAAGAGACATCTGGTGAAGTAAAAGTGGTATCGTTAATGTTATTAATATAGATTAATATTTATTTGTATGCCGCATTCACTCTTTGGGTTTGTATTCTAACTAAATGGTAGTAAAATCATGTTTTCTTACATGTAGTGAACTCAACCACGTACTTAAATGTAAATGGCTGATTTGTCACTTGTGGAGCAATAAACAACTTACAAATATCTCAAGATTTATTGTTACTTTATAATATCAATTGGATCAAAATTTAAGTAAAATCAAAAATCAAAACGGAAATTGTGTTATCAATATAAGTATATTCTCAATGAAAAATCAGTTAGTATGCCGTATTTAGACCGAACGATATATTTCAAGAAGTATTTCTCTCTCTCAAAATTAAGACATATCTGAAAATTTTAATTGTAAGTTAGATTTTACACTACTTTTAACATTACGTATCGTTTATTAGTTTGAAAAACTATCATTATCAAACCAATATTGATGGTATGCTATTGCGATGAATATTGACGATTTCAAAGGTAGGCATTTACCCCCATTTCGCTATGACCATCGCAAATGACAGGATATTTATTGATTCTTAAAAAATGTTTTATTCTTAATTAAGAACAAAATAATGTTGCGGAAGCGAAAAAGATACTGCAATAGTAAAATAAAATGGTTTATCATAAGCTTTTGTTGAAACTACCTCGGTATTGGAAAGAACCCTTTGATCCGCACCTTTTCAAACACACAATATGAATAATAATTATTTTTTCGAATTATTTTTTGATAAAACAATCACCGTAATTGAATACAACTCCTCTTACAAACATAGACAATAAGACCTGACTTCGGTCGTCGATCTATTACTACTTTTTGTAAAATCTTAGACTACCCCAGAGCCTATCGAACAAGTTAGATCAAAGTTAGTCCGAATCTTCTTCAAAGTACTTACATAAACCCTTGACAACTAATGGTGCTTTAGTTACTGAGACAAAGAAGGAGAACTAGTAAGAACACCAATTTGTTCATTCTTTTGTTCACACCTGACATGAATCTTCATTTAGTTTTCTGTTTAAATCATGTTCAATGATTCCACTAGCCTTTTCTCTGTTCAATCATGATTTCCCATTTGAAGTTTAAATTTTTTAATATTACATGGGAATTTTCAGTGTTTTATTTAAATTTCCTTACTATGTTGGAATAACTGTCCATTGACACTCCATTGAAGAATAATTCGACATGTAGTGATTGAAAACATTATTTCATACCAAGAATTTTATAGCGGAATCGTTAACAAAGGTAAAAGATATCAACAACTGTATTTTTAATCCTACCGTTCTGAATAACGTTATGAGTAAAGGTGAAGGTATGTTGTACTTAATTCTCGTTTGTTTTGAGAATTGGCAGTTTAAATATCTGATTGTGCACAAATTAATACAACAAATCATTTTACATGTTAACTTTTTATAATTTTTAAGCGTTATTTGCTTTAATCGATTTTTTAAAATCTTACAGGCAAGCTGTCCAAAAAGGTGAGTATCAAATAAAGACAATTCTTCTGTTGTTGGCGAGTTGCGACATTTCTGAACTAAAGGTATTTTAATTTTTAATTTTCAACATGCGACTATGTCTAAATCTGAAGTTGAATTACTGATAGTAGAAACATATTGTGATATATATGAGCTAACAGAGGTTGAATATGTTTGTCCCATATGTAATTTTTTGTATATTTGTTTAAAAACCCATGACCGATCAAGACAAGAATGGTATGTTCTTAGCGAATCTGCTAGTAACCTGATGGCATAATGAACAAGCTACCAATCATGTGATGTTATGATGAATAAGCTACCAATCAAACGATGTCATAATGAATAAGCTACCAATCATGCAATGTCATAACGAAAATGCTTCCAATCATGTGATGTCATAATAAATAACCTACCAATCATGCGATGTCATAAGGAATAAGCTACCAATCATATGATGTCATAATGAATTAGTTTCCAATCACGCGATGTCATAATGAATAAGTTACCTATTATGTGATGTCATAATTAATAAGCTACAAATTATGTGATGTCGTAATGAATAGGCTACAAATGAGGTGATGTCATAATGAATAAGCTACCAATGAAGTGATGTCATAATGAATAAGCTTCCAATCATGTGATGTCATAATGAATAAGCTACCAATGAAGTGATGTCATAATATATAAGCTACTAATCATGTGATGTCATAATATGTAAGCCACCAATTATGTGATGTTATAATGTATAAGCTACAAATTATGTGACGTCATAATATATAAGATACCAATTATATGATGTCATAATGTATAAGCTACCAATCATGCGATGTCATAATGCATAACCTACCAATTACAGCACCTGAAACTATTAGTATTAGTCAAATACCCCAAAAATTTAACCCATATGTTGTAAAAATTAGTTTAACCACCTGGCTGAGAATTGCTTATAAGAGTTCACAAAATTATGAGGAAACGTATATTTGTCTTTTTTTGGGAAACTAAAAAATGTACAGAATAATTTAGGTTATGATAAGAGATTACTTCCATGGAAGGTAAAATTAAGTATGAGATATAAATAAACTCGTTATAGACACAATTATATCTTTTTTCAATTTTGAATAGCTTCATCTTTATATAATAAATAACTGCTTTAATTTAGAGAGAAGATGCGGGTTTCTTGATTGTAGCAGTCATGTATTTACAATCTGACAACATGATGACTTGCTCTTTGATGTTCCTTTGTTGCAGTCACATTAATCATAAAGGATTGAAAAATATCAAAGAAATAAAATATTTTAAAATGAAATATGTCTTTTGTATCGCGGTGAATACTTCAAAATCCTCAAAACAAATATCACTGGAACCAAACTAGGAGACAATTTGTCGTATGAGTTTTATATTTGAATAAATGTTAAATCAGAGCCTTGAAATATTTGTCATTTTGAACTTTCATGAATGTTAATTTCATTTCGACGCCATAGTTACGATTTTATTCATCCGATGTTTATTTCAATTCTACATTACCGCCCAACGAAATTATTCGAATGTCAATAAAATTTTCTTTCTCTTCTATAATTTTCATCTGCATGGTCGAATTTCATCTTTTCTCTATAATATCAAATAATAATGAATTAGAATAAAAAGTAGTTGAGTTGATTAAGAATGCAAATTTAGAAATAAAATTGCTGATTTCGTCGACGTTTAATTCCTTTTTGCCACGTCCAAAATCCTTCGAGATTAATTTTCATTACTTTTCATGAATATATAATTTTCATTCCCCTCCTTTGTCAGTGACTCTTAAAATTGGAGACGCATCGATTCAAAATATCATGTATATCAAATTCCATAAACTAAATATGTATCTATATAATAAATTGCTCTTCTGAACGATGGTTTCACTTCAACCAAAACATTCCCTTTTTCCAATAATTACCAATTCGATGACGGGCAATTCATATTTTTGTTACAAGATTGGTATTAAATAGTCAAAAGAGACGACCATAATTAATAAAGGAATGTATACCTCCCCGAAAGGTTATTCTTAGAAAATTGCAATTTTCGGAAGGCATTAATATGTCGTGTCTTGAAAGGGAATAGACTTTAAGAATGCTGATTGCTATAAATTTACCCGCTGTAGTTTTGATATGTCGTACTTTCAATTCCTTTTTAATGGTGCGTGTGTCGTAGGATTAAATC
Source organism: Mytilus californianus (assembly GCF_021869535.1). Classification (NCBI taxonomy): domain Eukaryota; kingdom Metazoa; phylum Mollusca; class Bivalvia; order Mytilida; family Mytilidae; genus Mytilus; species Mytilus californianus. The sequence goes on along the minus strand of NW_026262581.1, from coordinate 93,946,685 downwards.
TAATTAACATACTGAAAATATCCCGAAAACTTTGGTTTCAGTCATATTTGCTACGTAATCTCCACGGCGCTTGTTGAGAGAATACCAAGATTCGTGCATTTAAAAGAACCCGTGAATTAACTCTCCGTGAGCGGTCATTTATTACAAATATAGCAATTTGCAAAATTAAATAACATCACTTCAAGATTTCAATTTGGAAACTTATTACATTGTCCATGAGACTAATAGGTAGACATTGAACTTTATAGGAAAGTACATGTAAGACATTTTTATGGTGTTGAATAAAGTAAAATTTATCAAAACTACCACAGAAACATATTACAAGTGTTGCTTGTATTCAGTTAGTTTGCTATATATAAATATAGCTTTTGGGTTGCTTCCGCCAATCAAAATTACGGAATCGTATGAAACTTCGATGAAATGTTTCGTACGATTCCGTAATTTTGATTGGCGGAAGCATTCCAAATATTCTATTTCCGCATAAAATGCAACATCTATGACTGCATGTGCTCTCTTTGTCAACATTAAAACAATGCATAGAATTAAAGTAAGCAGAATGCTGTACAGGTGGAAATATTTTACAAAGATAGAATAACAATAGTATATGTTTAAAAACTTTATCAAGAACAAGGAACAAAGCCTGCATTTTGTCTCAAGTATTCAAATAGCCTAAAGACATAATTCGGAAATTGAAGACCAAATTAAAAAAAATATACAACCTTTTACCAGCCTACCGCGCCTTTACTGCTGACCATACTATTCTTAACTCGAATACGTCCATCTTGCCAAGATGTGGACTTTGGATAGATATTTCTCCTATGTGAAAAATTATAAATCGCCACTTCGATATTGTAAATAACTATATACGGTAGACATACATAATTGTATGGTAAGATCATTCCAGCTTTAGAGGATACATATTACCCGCCAAGTGGCGCATTTACAAATTTTAGGACTTTGGAGCATCATATTTAACAAACGACGTTTTATACTGAGTTCAAGAAACAAAACCTTATAGATATTAATCATGGGTGAAAAAATATAAATCGGCTCAGATAAAGTTATATACGATAATAAAAAAAAAATATTAACTAGTATTAATATATCTTCAGAAGACACATTTTAATTGATTTTTGTCTTTGATTTCATTCCGATTATGCCAGTGGTCACTACTATATAATTTTATTAAAACAATCTACTGGTTCAAATCAATAGAACGTTTAGTTTGAAAACATTAAGAAGGCGCTATGATCTTATTAAGTTAGGTATTCTCATTCCGGGGATAATTTTGTCTAAGTCAATTTAACGTCCAACATCAAAATGTCGATTTCATAAGAACAGAGATTTTTTCACATATGATTTATTGCCAGAGCCTCTTAAACTGACCAGGCTTTTTTCACAACGAAATCAATTTCATATAAACATTTGACAAGTGATACATTACTGCTGGACAAAATCTTGTTTTCTTATTCGCAAGAAGCACGACATATTATTGCTGGCTGGATGATAGTTTAATAATCCTCATTTCCTCAATGTGGGACCAAATTTGAATAATGAATAATTTCATACATATATAACCCATAACAATCTATACTGAAAATTCCAATATAACATTACAAATATTAGTATTTACAAGGAAATGCTGACTTTATGTCAAATTTTGAGTCAGCTATTGTCAAGAAATGTTTTCTTTAACAAATAAGGCTTATGTAAAATGTTTTTTATTTGTATCAATCTAACTGTGATACATAAATCATACAAGAAATACATTTATTCCAACGTTTTATATCATGAAACATTATTCGAAACTAAGTTTACGAAACAAAAGCGGAACCATTGACCTTTGTTTCAGGCACACACGCAGCCCAAATGTACATATAAAATATACTTGTATATCTCATTACTACTAATTCGTTATATATATAAGGATGAATATTGAACAATATATAGTATTAATCGGATATTGTAACAGCAGAGTTCGTCCATTCAGTCATTTCAAACTTTCTTCTCTGTCCATGGGCTCTTTGTTACAGAACATGTAATCTCGTTTCTATATGTTATATCTTAATCTATCAATGTTTTCTATTTTGTTTGTATCTTAAGATTCCTCTGCATATTACATCATCGATGGTTCAAGTCAGCGGTTGAAAAGCTGTTGTCAACTGAATCATACATGTTAATGGTAAACAATTTTAAGTTGAAATGTGTACGGATGTGTACAACAAACAAGATGTAGCAATGTTTTGCAGAAACCGTTCACAAATTATGTAAATATACTAAAACTAAAGCTACTTCACCCTCAGGCGAAATTGTCCGTAGACGGTTACGACTAATTGTATTAGGCATTTTAGGCATTTATTGTTCTCGGACGTTTTATAACATTGGCTGCCAAATCTTCTTTTAGTGTATAACATACATGAGAGTTTACTTCTCAAATCATATGAAAGAAATAAAATTGAAAGAATTTTTCCATTGTTCACTGAAAAATCCGAAGAAAAAAAACAAACTCCGGGCATATACGACTGTTCAATGCTAAAGTATTTGCATTTTTTCATAAAATCGTATTTGTATATGTAGATTTAAGATTGTCTTTATGGTTTTCGTTGTAAATGAATATTAATATTGTTTAACACACTCGAAGGGCTTTTTTGCCTCAAGATTAGTTGGCGTAAGCCAGATTTGGCAAACATTTTTTGAATTTTTCGTTTTCGATGCTCTTCGAATTCGTAATAGTTTTAGCCTTTCAACTGTCTTTATTCGTGCGCCATGGTGATTCTTAGGTAGACAAAACGCGCTAGATTACAAGTCTTTTCTTTGATGACTTCATGATTACCATCGATAGAAATAAGAAGATGTGGTATGAGTGCCAATGAGACAACTCTCCATCCAAGTCACAATGTCAAGGTTATTATTAGAACATTTGTAAATCATTTCGTCTTGCATAATTTGGATTCATATCGATTCGCTTATTCACAATTTGGAACGCAATCAGAATATTTGTTATTTTCTTTTGTTTCAATACACAAATTTACTTTGGGCATTGTTCAAGTCCGTGTCTGTCTGCACTGTTCATGGTGTTGAAGTATGGAATTTACACAGATTTCCAGAGGCCGATATTCGAGTGTATGGGCATGATTTCTTTATTAGCAGATTGAAGTTTCAGCAATATACATGTCAGATGGGTCCACATGAATGAAGAAGTAGAAATTTAGAAAGCCACTGAGGAAAGAGGGTATATTAGATAGGGACAGAAATTTTGCCTCGCAACAGATCACAAATGGACTCCTCAAAGTGTTGTTATGAGTGTTCTTTAACGTGCAGAGAGCGTGATACTTTACCCACAAGAAACATCAGATTTAACGTCCTCGTTTCTACCGCACGCGGCTGCGTAATTGTATATCCTGCACGAGCCAAACAGACACATCTTTTTAAGTACGGGTTTAACTGCCGGATGGTAGAAGTCCTGGTATGACATTAATTATTTATACACCACAGTAAACTGTGGGGGATTTCAGAAGATGAAAGAATTCATTGATACTGTTTTATTTAAACATTTGTTTTACTTGTACGTTGTTTTCGTCGACTGTTTTTCTGAATTTTATTGTACGTTATTCTATGTACTTTTGTCTTTCTAACAATCAAGATGACAAGTACTAAATTTCAAAGTTAATCCCGACACATGAATTCGGGAACCATTTCATAGGTTTTCTTTCGTGTTTTTGTCAAAGAACATAATGTTCGTGTCAGATAGTTGGTAATTAACGAATATATTCACATTTGTCCAGACTTTGGGGGCGATTTAGATCTTGACACATGAAAAGACACTTGTTGAAAACCTTATTTAGACGTTAGGTAGCTATCTTTTGTGGTTATTCCATGCTGTTGGGCTGCTTTCTCATTAACATGTACCCCACATCTCCTTCTAATCATATCCAAATTTCATTTTTCTGCAATTTTGAAAATCGCGATGCATAACATTTCCGGATCAAACTTTTTTTATTTCAGTGAAATGTAAAATGTGTTTGCGATGATGCAAATTTGTCTTCATGTTCAATATATATGAATGTATTGCACTAAATAACATTTATATTTATAAAAATACATATACATGTGAAATTTAAAAAAAAATCTTTAACATATATTATTTCGATTTTTGATATTCTTTCTAATTGATTCACTAAATTACCTTTTTGACTCAGCATAGAATTAATACAAAATAAATTTGTCAGATGTCTGAGAAAAACTTATCTGCAGAGAATTTGAAATAAAAAGTAAATAATAAAATGTGGATTAACCGTAGGAAAACTGTCTGATCCGAAAATTGTATCAGACATTGAACCTCTTGTTTGTCCCATTAAACTTTCTTATCATTAGTAGGAAATGTTATTGTCTATAGCTAACTTAGTAATATTCCGATGAGGTCAGACTTACAACTGTTATTTAAAAATCAGTAATGTCTAATGAACAAATTGCACGTGTCAACATTTTATAAACAGATTTAGGAAATCCCGATGATGGTTCCGTTATCATAAGAAGTTTTTTTTATGGTTTGTATGACAGATTGTCAATTTTCAATGGTTATTTGTGAATTATTTTTCAGCAAAATGGCAAAGGTACTGTAAGGATAAAATACTGACCATATCATTGACCAAAATCAATGAAATCATATGCCCGGTTTGGTTATTTGTTCAGAAAATAAATATCGCTTAAATAGTCAAAAATGTAAAATTGTACGCCTGTTGCTGAGGATATGAATAGGTTTCATTAACTTTCACCCACTGGTTACTCGTTTAGAAATAGCCAGTGATCGATTTTTTACGATGTCCATTTCAGTTATTTCTCTTTTTTAAGCCAGATAACTAATTTATTGAAAATCTACTGTCGATTTCAATTCGTATTGACCGGAAAAGCCATCGGTTATATTTCATTACAGCGATAAAATAAAATTATTCAGGCGGTCTGTTCATGAATAAGAGATAAAGAAAGTGTTTTTAATTTATTTCTTACGCACATAGAAACATTAATTTTCGTATTTTTCTTCACTAAATGGAGTGACTTTTTTACTATCTGTTCTAATTTAGCCTTTGTCTGTGACCCCTGAGACAAATTTCTAGTAATTTCAGAAAGTTACCTTGAATCGCAAGGAATATTTACCACATCAGACATTATTGTACTTGAATCGCAAGTAATATTTACCACATCAGACATTATTGTACTTGAATCGCAAGGAATATTTACCACATCAGACATTATTGTACTTGAATCGCAAGGAATATTTACCACATCAGACATTATTGTACTTGAATCACAAGGAACATTTACCACATCAGACATTATTGTACTTGAATCGCAAGGAACATTTACCACATCAGACATTATTGTACTTGAATCGCAAGGAATATTTACCACATCAGACATTATTGTACTTGAATCGCAAGGAATATTTACCACATCAGACATTATTGTACTTGAATCGCAAGGAACATTTACCACATCAGACATTATTGTACTTGAATCGCAAGGAACATTTACCACATCAGACATTATTGTACTTGAAACGCAAGGAACATTTACCACATCAGACATTATTGTACTTGAATCGCAAGGAACATTTACCACATCAGACATTATTGTACTTGAATCGCAAGGAACATTTACCACATCAGACATTATTGTACTTTTTCATTCAACTGTTTTTCTTGAAACAAAAGCACTATTATTGTCAAGAAATCAAACCTTAAAAAATTGTCAAAACTGTTTATAATTGTTTATCCAACCAAGAATCCATGCATAGAATATAAAAGAGCAATAACTACACTAAATACAAAGAAATTCCAATTACTAGTATACAACAAAATACTAGGAACCATATGAATAGAAGAAGATGTGTGGCACACGGCAATGGAACAGCATCCAAACGGCACAGAAAAATCCAAAGCTATTTAATAGAACGAGCAAAGGCTGGTAGAATATTTAATCAACTGATTGAAGTAAAATATAGATGTAGAAAAACCACAGGCCAAGATAATATAGAAAAACCTTAAAAGTGACGCTCTTTAAACATACGTACATGTACGCATACAAAATGCTAAAACAGCAATTGGGTAACACTAACATGCGACCATGTTAGCATAAATAATGCTAAAAACTCAAAATTCGCTAAAACTAACGTGCGGACACATAAGAATAAAATAATACCAAAAGCTCAAAGTTTGGTAAAACGAACACTCAGAATTTTTGAACTGATAATAATTGTTTTGGCAGGTTACTTTTAGTAAGAATATCCTGATTAGAATGCCAACTGCAGGTTTATAATAACCTGTATATATTTGTATATATATAAAATTTACTCATTGGTGATACGAACTTAGTCTGACAATATACGTGTACCTGCCTCAGTAATCCCAAGACAGTAATCTCGTTATATAGGCTGTCTGACGATGAAGAAATCTCCAGACCACAACATATCATGCAGCAATGGTCACGCATTACAAACAGCAAACATATGTACCGATAAGACCATAAGACATTTTATATACTGCAACCATTTAATCAATTGTTTCATACTACTCAGGTTGCTTAATTTTGAATTTGAACACATGTAAATCAAGTCGATAGTATATGTTGTTTAAAACAGTTAAAAAAAATCTGCGAGAGGTTTAACGCTATAGCACTATAACATGAGAGAATAAAGGTCTTATCAGCAACAACCAAAAATGGCGTTTAATGGTATGGCCAGGTTTAAGTAAGAATTTCTTACTTTAGGTCGGTATCTTTCCAGACAGCACATATAGAAAGATGCGGATAGAGTAAACAAAATAGTAAATAAGACCTTATTAAAAAATGAATTGCAATTTGCATTCCATTTTTAATAATACCAACATTTCATTAATAATGATAATGGAATAACAACCAAACAGGTGCGAGAAAAAAAAATTTATTACTTTCTCACATTGTATATAATTACTTACTTTTATTAAACACATGTAATGTATTAGGATATGATTTATGAAAACTATTTGTACCTTTGGTGTGGGAAAAAGGTATATAAATGTACATATTGATATTAAAACTTAATTAGAAGATTTTCATGTCCTTGTTTACAAATACATTTCTGGACATACAAACATCTTGTATTTTAATTGCCATTTGTTGTATTTTGATAGAAAACATTGAAGGAAAATAAACATTAATTTATGAATCGGGGTCAAACATGAAAAATAAATGATCCAAAACAAAATATCTATTTTATTACATTTTTCTTTATTGTTAGACAATTAACAGCTTTGTAAATATGTCAGAAAATGACCATTAATAATAGCCCAATCAATCTTTTAATACATGTACTTATAATTCTAAGCCTGGGAGGAAAATTTGATTTGTCATTTTTTTATGGAAAGGGTCATTCGTGACGGTAATTAATTATTGAAATTATAACTTGACCCTTTGTATGTCATATTCACATTTATTTTTCAGATAACATCTACAGAAAAAAATCTATCATTATTCGGATTAAACATGTCTTATATCCAATTTCCGTATTACTTTATATTATTTTTTGCATGTCCATATAGCACGTTTCCGTGTGTTTAATAATGTTTTATACAAAAAAGAGAAGTTATGTTTATATTACGTTTACTACTTTGTTTTAATCTTACTATCTATAAAACCTTGGACTTGTTTACAAAAGTGTCCGTAATATTATTTTAAGAAATGTTAAATGGTCCACCCATGTTCATCTTAGAAGAACTTTTTAATGCTGACCCAGCGCGTAAAACTATACGTTCCGCTTTTGAGATGATTGCTTACTGCATCTATTTCAATGACTTGAATAATTATATCATAGACACAGTTAACTAAGTATGCTTCATATCTTGATTTACATCTAGGAATTGAAATGAAGGTCAGTTGAGAACTAAACTTTTGATTACATCAAAGGAGATGAATTTCCCCATTTTGAACTTCCCATTTCTACGTAGTAACATCCCAGCAGCTCCTACATATGGAGTATACATTGCCTAAATGGTACGATATTCTAGAGGTTGCTTTTTTCTATCATGATTTCATTGAAAGTGGGTTACTGCTTACAAGGAAGCTATTGAATCAAGGGTTCCAAATGGTAAAGTTGAAGTAATCCCTTCGAAAGTTTTGCGGATGCCATCATGATTTGGTTGACCATTAAAGAATACATGTGTCACAGATGACCACGGATATGTCCCCCTTGTCGTGACTAAATTCAGTCCTTACCCTTCCAAATTACTTGAGTTAATTGAGTAATACGACGAATTCCACTAGTGAAGCAGAAACTGTTTACCCTTCCGGATTACTTGAGTTAAATGAGTAATACGACGGGTTCCACTAGTGAAGCAGGAACTGTTTACCCTTCCGGATTACTTGAGTTAAATGAGTAATACGACGGGTTCCACTAGTGAAGCAGGAACTGTTTACCCTTCCGGATTACTTGAGTTAAATGAGTAATACGACGGGTTCCACTAGTGAAGCAGGAACTGTTTACCCTTCCGGATTACTTGAGTTAAATGAGTAATACGACTGGTTCCACTAGTGAATCAGGAATTATTTACCCTTCCGGATTACTTGAGTTCAATTAGTAATACGACGGGTTCCACTAGTGAAGCAGGAACTGTTTACCCTTCCGGACTACTTGAGTACAATGAGTAATACGACGGGTTCCACTATTGAAGCAGGAATTGTTTACCCTGCCGGATTACTCGAGTTTAATGAGTAATACGACGGGTTCCACTAGTGAAGCAGGAACTGTTTACCCTTTCGGATTACTTGAGTTAAATGAGTAATACGACGGGTTTCACTAGTGGAGCAGGAAGTGTTTACCCTTCCTGATATCTTCAGTTCAATGAGTAATACGACGGCTTCCACTAGGGAAGCAGGAACTGTTTACCCTTCCGGATTACTTGAGCTAAATGAGTAATACGACGGGTTCCACTACTGAAGCAGGAACTGTTTACCCTTCCGGATTACTTGAGTTAAATGAGTAATACGACGGGTTCCACCAGTGAAGCAGGAACTGTTTACCCTTCCGGATTACTTGAGTTCAATGAGTAATACGACGGGTTCCACTACTGAAGCAGAAATTGTTTACCCTTCCGGACTACTTGAGTACAATGAGTAATACGACGGGTTCTACTACTGAGGCAGGAACTGTTTACCCTTCCGGATTACTTGAGTTAAATGAGTAATACGACGGGTTCCACTAGTGAAGCAGGAACTGTTTACCCTTTCGGATTACTTGAGTACAATGAGTAATACGACGGGTTTCACTAGTGGAGCAGGAAGTGTTTACCCTTCCGGATTTCTTCAGTTCAATTAGTAATACGACGGGTTCCACTAGTGGAGCAGGAACTGTTTACCCTTCCGGGTTACTTGAGTACAACGAGTAACATGACGGGTTCCATTAGTGAAGCAAGAAGTGTTTACCCTTCCGGGTTACTTGAGTACAATGAGTAATACGACGGGTTCCACTAGTAGAGCAGGAACTGCTTACCCTGCCGGATTACTTGAGATCACCCCCAGTTTTTGGTAGGGTTCGTGATGCTCAATATTTAGTTTTCTATTGTGTTTTGTTATTACTGTTTTGTTTTAGTCTTTTTTCATGTTGCAATGGTGTTTTTTCTTCCCCATTGGTAGCTTTTTTTCCTGTTATTTTTCTCCTAAACGATTCAAATAAAACAGTTGTCAGAATAACAGCCCTTTGATTTACAAAATATCATGAAAAATGTACCTGTCCGGTTTTTTGGGTGTTAAACCTGCAGATATAGTGCTGATTTTTGATACATTAGTGTAATGATGCCTTACAGATTTAGTGCTGATTTTTGATACAATAGCGTGTAATGATGCCTTACAGAGTTAGTCTGCGTTAAAAATAAACTTGAATTTTCCATATTTTCCCAAAAAATTTATTCAAAAGTTGGAAGCAGGAATAAGTCCGAGATGTAAATATAATATATTGAGAACAAAAGTTAACTGTTTTAATTCAAGACGACAGAACAATGAATCTGGAACGTCCATTTCAGATAACAATTTCTTATATGTACTCATCTGATTAGGAAGATTGCAGTGTTTGACTAAAGCAAATTACAAAGGTTGTAATTACATTATACCACGTTGTAAATCTTCGTATGTAACGGAATGTTTTTGTAATTCCTTTTTCAGTGAAACAAATAATTCACAAAACATTTTATACATTTTTGATCCGATACGCCATTTTCCTATATACCCAACACCAAAGGTCATTTGCCGAAAACACAATCACTTTAATGTAAATTTATTTTCAGTCTTGGAATTACTGAAAAGACGGCCTCTCATCAAAATTAATTTATTGAATTTGTTCCTCATTTCTTCTCTTTCTTGATTGTCTGTGTTGACCAGACATTGTTTAATTAACGGCACGAAAAGATATATTTTTGTATTTATTTTCGCAGTTATTCTGGTCAGTTTGTAGCCGTACTTAAAATCTCTTTGGCGATATGAAATGTGGAGAACATCCATATTAATCCTGTCTGCGTTTTTGCTTGTTTTTTCCGTGATAAAATACAATTTTACAACTTTATGTTGCGTAAGATGAATTTATTAAACTTTGTTCTGTCTATTTAGTCACGCGGTCACTGTCTAACAAAACTATTCAGCCGAAGTGAGTAATGTCATTCCTTTGTATACGAGATTGGATTTACTATGAGAGTTCAAAGGGTAACTTAAATCAGCAGTTCTGTCTCATACGTATAAAACAAAAAGTCATCACAATGTGTTTATCAAAATAAGCTTTTCCCCCCAAATAAAGTAGTGCAGTCTTTTGAAATACATATTAACATTTGGTGTTTTTGGCTGATCTTTGACAGTCTGTAAAATATAAGCATTATTTTGCCTAACTTTGGGCAACTTGACATATTTTATAACCACATTGCTATTGTTGAATATCCGTTTGTTGACCTCTTAAATGTTTTTTTTTTTGCTATTTTGTGCTTTTGCCGGATTGCTGTCTCATCGATATATACTCCATATTTCCTTTTATGGATAAAGTAATTACGTACTTTATATATAGAGTGAGAAGAAAGTGCTATTTAACAGCTAATAATGTGAATGATTGTTTTTAAAATTAAAAACACATGATTATACATAAAATGTACCGATTTAAGGCTTAATCTTCAGTCAGTTCAGAGAGTATACACCACTTTCATATAGATTAGACAATCTGCCCACCTAGCATTTGTTTGATGTGACGATTTGACATGTTCTAAACTGAAAAAGGCTTCTCGTGAGTTGACCTTTAAGTTATAGAACATAAATGTTACCAAGGACTTTTCTTTGTTTTTATCGATTCATTGGTTGCACCTAGCTCTCACACCTCCACCCCTTTCAGTTTCTTCTTAAAATTTATGTTTTATATATTTAGTGTTAATTAACTGTCTGACAAATTACAGATGAAACATCCTTTAGTTGTAATTAACCACCGATGTTAAAATATATGACCACTACAAACCTTGAACATGCTGCCTTATAAGGAACAGTACAAAATATACTTATATATTGGATTTGCATGTTTTAAATATAAGTGCGATTTTATCGGTTCGTGTAGACGTGATTTGCATGTTTTTATTTTACGAATTAATTACCTTACTCCAAATTACAACCGTTTGCAGTATTTGTTAATTCATCATTACCGTGCGATGCATGTATACCTCGCACCATCGAATGATAGACTGATTATTTGCTTCAAGTCAAGTGGCAAATGTTCATGCATATTCAAGACGCGAACAAAATTCCAAGACATTCAAAGGGGTTGTTCTGGATCAACTGGGATGAAAGAATGGAAATTTAGACAGCCACTGGAAAGGGATTTTGGTCGAGAAAACCACATATATACGTACCTTTAAAAAAATGAACATAGCATTTTCCTTACACGAGGTATTAATCTAATTTATATTACTAATTTGACCAGATGTGGCTATGTATTTATACTTCCCTCAAAGAACACTTTATACTCCTATTTATCATAAATTTTGCTTCCGGTGAAAGTATTTTGTTCAGTATTACTGTCATTGACGGACATTTATCAAAGCTATTACTATTATTTGTTTTACGACATTGACTTACTTACTAGAAAGATCGGTAAAAAGCTATTATGTATCAAAAACATGCAAAGAAAATTTAAATCGTCTGTTTTATTTCTTTATACGGTAAAACAAATAAATATATATATATATGTAAATATATTTTTGTTGATGCTGTGAATTTGCATTTCTTTCTTTCCAATCTGCATTACGAAAAAAGTACCTTATAGTTTTAATTTTACATTACTGTGCTATTTGGGAAATAAGAAACGGAAGAAAAGATAATTCAACACTGTAAAGCAAAACACAGAGTTGTTCTGAAATTTCAGTGTATTTCATTATGCACATTATAAACCCAACAATGACTGAAAGTTTTAAACAGTTCAGTGCTGGAATTAATTGATCATATTGACATTGGATAATGATTTAATAAATAAAAAATGTTAATGATATAAGTTCAATAGAGGATGCATATAAGAAAAAGTCTGTAGGATCGGTAAATCTGGTTTCAAGGAGGATTATAATTAAATCCGGTCTGGAAATATGTTTGCACTTTTAAAAATTCACAGTCGATATTGAGGAAGATGAATATCCACATTTCTCCTTTTTTTGGCAATAGTTTCCATATTGTACATATAGAAACGAGAACTAAACACACATGAAAAATATTAATCAGCTATTTGGTATCAGTGACACCTTAAAGCATTCGGTCGTGAGGCCGTCTATATACACGACTTCATTTCCCTCCGCAACTACAAAGTGTCTAGTATAACCTCCTTGGTATGATATTTTGGAAAATATTCCAAACACAATTAATAAATAAACCATTAGGAAACAAACAAAACAAAATCAGGAAAAGGAAAGATTGAAAGATATCAAAACCTTCGTGACAGACAAAGGGTTGTTTAACTAAAAGGCTTTTAAAATCTCGCTGATAAGACAGTACGTCTTTATCTTCTTCTTAAAATATATGAGTAGTTGGGTTTTGGGCGCTATGGCATGATTCTGACTCTGTTTAAGTTTAAACATACTCTATTGCAAAAGTACTATACATAATATTTTTGAAAAATGGCATCTAAAAGTAACCTTGGATTTAATAAAAATAGACAAATCGTGAGGTTAATAGCAGTTATTGTTGAGCGACGGAAATTTAGATGTGTCCTGTCTAAATGGATTAAACCTGATGTCTTTAAGATACTACTGTCGACAACATATAGCTGGTGTGACAACTGTCAATTGTTTAGCACTATCGGTTGACCTCTAAATTGTTTTGTATTTGTGTCTTTGAATCTAGTGCAATTAAAGATTCAATCAAGAACTCTTCGATTGTTCTTTTAATTAAGAGTAAATGCTGTGATGATTTTGCATACTGTACTGTTACTGCTGGAGTTGAGGGGCTATCTACGAAGAGAAACTTATCTTTACGATTTCACAAATAAAGAGAAAACGAAATTTTCATGTTTAAGTCAAGGTAATTTTTTATAGATGTTTAGAATCCGGAAAGTAAGGCGATGGATGCAAACAAGCTGTAATTGACTGAATGTATATTATAATATGATCCTGTTAACATATCTGTTTATTTGGTTAGAAAGTACAAACATATTCACCTTAAGGACAATTCAATCCAAGTTTGGTCCTGATTGGCAAAGTGACTTTTGAGAAAAGGAAGTCATGTCTTAACGATGGGCGCCAAATGAAAAGAATCGCTGGTATTGACCCTTTGGTCTAGGCAAGTCAGTTTAATTTCACATACAGATTTGCTTCATAAGTAAGGTAAAACCTTTACTCAACAAGATCCGAGAACACTTAATTACATGTATATATTTTTGATGATTTTTGTTTTGTTTTGTTGTTAGATTAAAATTGAGAATGGAAATGGGGAATGTGTCAAAGAGACAGCAATCCGACCAACCCATTAACGTTTACTTCTCATTTCCTTTTATTAAAATTATTGATTTAGAAAAGAAAGTTCATATCAAATTTCAAAAATACATTTACATGACACTGATACCCTATTATTTTAGGCAGTATTACTTCCCTCCTATTCTTCAAACCAATATTGCACAGTGTGTGCATCTATTTCGGTAACTGGAAAAAGTTCACATTAGTTATCAGTGAGTCCATACACGTGTTATGAACAGTTTGGTTTGTATGTAAATAACTGGAAGCATGTGATGTTTTTCGTTGTTGTTGTTGTCGACATTTTTCGTGTTGGTTGGTTCCTTGTTTGAATTTGATGAAGTATATCCAGAAAATAGCTTCGGACGCACGAAATTAATAAGTGTTATTTTCATTTAAAGTCTTTGGTTTTTGGATCGAACTCAACTGAGTTAAGACCTCCCGCAACCGAGGCAAGAACGATACAAAAACACCACAGAGACGGGTGTGTGCTGATCGAATTTTGGGATTTTTAACCCTCCTTTACTTTAACATTTAGGTGATTCATATTTAGCTCCTTCCGCAATTTATTGCGAGAGACTGATTGAACATTTCAACAGACATTGTTCACCTTTTCACTTTCTTGTCGAGGAGATTTTCTATTTCAGAATACAGACAACAGTATCAGGAAAGTGATGCCAACTTTAAATATTACATGAAGTAAAAGATTATAGACGGTTTAGTATCGGATTTAAAACAGACGCATGGATTGAAAAAAAGAATCGACGAGAAGTACTTTATTTTATTTTCATATTTCGCCATAGATATATTCCGGAGGAATTTACAAGATATCAGGTAAAATTTGTCAGTGAGGTTGATTGTGAATGAAAAAGATCAGTAGCAATTTATAGGCTAAGGAATAAGTCATGACCTGTATTTGAAAAGATGCAGTCATCGGTTGTGAAGTTGAGAGTACCGAAGTCATCTTTCAGACTGTTATGAACACTTACGAATTATATACTGTGCAAAATGAAATTACTAAAACTAGTAAACATTGAATAAGCCAAAATGTACAGACGGTGATGTATAGTATATATCATAGTAACCAACAAATTTGCAGAAATGAAACTTTTGTCGAAAGAGAAATATATGTAGACCATTTTGAGCCAAAATTTACTTGTCCATGAGTTTGTATTATATAAAACAAACGTTTACGAAAACATGTTGGCTCAATTTTGATAGGATCGGCGTTTAGAGATGGCTTCAGCTTCGGTTATATAATCTAAATATATACATACACCCAACTTTGTTGTTTTTTAAAAGATTGTATTGCTATTTTTTGTTTCATTCCATTCTGGATGCTTAAATTTCATTGTAAATGAGTTGTAAGGGTGAAGATTTTACTACTTAATAAAAATTAAAAAAGAAACCGTTTCCACTGATCGTTTACGAAACCAAGGTTTATATATTTATTCTTATTTTAAAGTATCCATGCACATCCTATTACCAGTACGACAGATGCAAAAGGTCACACAGATAAAAATCTACTGTACACGGTTATTAAGTCCATTGTATTTCAACGGCAATCGGAACTACAGAAAAACATATGTTGTACACTATAGCAAAAAACAGTTGTTTTGAATGTCAAACGGGAACGCAGATTCTATTGTATTTCCCGTGATAATAACCGGTGTGATGTCGTTCTTAATGTTCCTGAAATATTTGTAACTGAACAGTAAACTATAATCAAATCAATGTTGTCAAAGAAACTTGGAGCTCGATGAGGCTAGGTATAATTTTAATTGGTGAAGTAATAAAATACAATATTTATGTTTAAATTCCAGCACAATTGAAATAACGTAAAACAATATTCAAGTAAATAATGCCTTTGATCTATCTAGATATGTCCTTTAAAAGTATGAATACCGAAAAAATGACAAAATAAAATGGATTGCATCTACAAATGCGCAGCGATTTAGATGACCTGATCAAACAGAAAATCATTATAAAGCTTGTTTAAAGTGCATTACTCTTTACGTGTTGAATATTTTTTAAAGCTTGAAAAGTTACAAGCTGTTTAATATAAGAACAATAAAAGATAGATTAAATTATGTCATTGTTTGATTTAAGAAGCCTCACTTAACCTAAAAAAGTATTAACTTTATCTATGATCAGGAAAAACAGCGTAAATAAAATTCACTTTTACTTTTTATTTAAAATTTATTATCAAAATAAAAATAAGATGAAAGCTGTATAGTTTTTCGGACATCAAACAGTATAAATTATTATGAATATATTTTAAGCTTGACGTTGGAACATGAATTATGATGGCTTTTATCGTTTTATAGCTCGAGAAATTCAACAGATTTATTGCTAAAACAATATGCTATGAAATGTATTTTATTGAAAGTAGCGTTTTTTCCGGTGGAATGCCAATAATTATCATTGGGGTCTTTTTGACTGACAATCCATCAAATTTGAAATATAACTGTCTTGACTTTTTCCGACTGGTCACAAATTTTTTAGAAACGACCAATCTATCGTTCATAAACATATGATTTTTATTGGAGAACATTAAACTATCCAAATAAATCGATTTTGAATGTAAAAATGATCACAGATAAGTTTCTTGTCAGTAATAATTTTTGAATGGGTCGATTAACAATGGCGTGTTTGGTATGTTTGGGAAAATCTTTTTCGTTATAGGAGCGCACTCTTCCAACATGGATTGCGTATTTGATACATCCTGTTGCCCTTTTTGAAGGAAAAAAGAAGAAGAGAATTCCTAGGTCGAAGAAACTTGGTCTAATTTCTATACCATAGGACTCAATCGGTATTAAAATTTGTTTCATCAAAGGTTATCTGTAATTACGACACAGAAAAAGTAAAAAAAATGTTACAGTAACATCAAAGGGGTCAATCAAAACTATCAGCACATGCATGAATACTGGATTGAAGATGTATAGGTAAAAAAAAAAAAAAAAAAAAAAACCCAATCACAACATGAAAAAAATATCTTTAAATTTTATACCTAATTACATAGTTTCACATGATTTTCGAAAGTTGTACATTGTTTACTCAAATACTTACCATATCCAAAATCTGCTAACAACCGTCGAAATTTAAAAAAGGGCAAGTTTGACCCGCCTTTGTTACCTTCGTAGAACATGAAATATTTCTAGTAAACTGCATAGCACTTTCAATTTCAACACAATTCAATCTGAAATCTGAATATAAGTATTATACCTAATAATGTTCTGTGTGGCACGAAATGTAGTAGATACTATTTTCTCGTTGTGTTGAAGACCCATTGGTGGCCTTGGGCTGTTTTTTGCTCTTTGGTCGGTTTGTTGTCTCTTTGACACATTCCTCATTTCCATTCTCAATTTTACTCCTTACACTACGATGGTATGTCTAAATTTAAGCAACATTATAGTTTATTGATGTCCAAATACCATAAATCCATTAAGAACAAAAATTACGGTTACACACAAAAAACAGAGGGAGTCGCATGAACTCCAAAAGGAGCGAAACCGGATGCGTCGACTGAGTAAGCGTCTCCTGCTAGGCATGCATTACCCGCTATGCGAACCCACACTCAGTCAAAATGTCATAATCGGTAAAATTACAGATTATAAGAATATTCTAATGATCTAAGACTACTGCGAAAACATGTCGCTAACGCGTATTATATTATTATACACAGAAAAAAATAATAATAAGTTAGAAAAACCCTTTTAGGAAAACATCATCATTAAGAAAATTTAGTTAAAACACTAACAAATGTTCATAGAAATAGAACGAAACCTGGGTTGTTGAAGAAATTGCAGACACATGAATTTGTTAGAAGAAAGCAAAAAGAAGAACAATTTATGTGTTTATGTCACTTGTTTCTTTCTCTCTCTTTTATATCTATGTGCATCATGTGTGTTTCAAAGAGAACCTTCTAACTGATACATTTATAAATTGAACTAGTTCATGTTCTTGGTACAGCTGTCAGTATGGTAGACAACAATATAAAACGAAGATTTCACCATTGAAATTATACGTTTGTGTTAAGTCCTCAGTGCCTTCAAGTGAAAATGTACAAAAAAACCTGCAGTAATGATAAAAGACAACAAAACGTTACTTTGCACGCAAACCAGGGTACATCAAAGAGGAGTTTCGAGAAGGATGAACGCAAAGTAAGACTTTTTAAATTCCCTACTTTACAAATTGGCACTTTCCTTGGGTTGAGTAGTTAAAAACAAAATCGAGCTTCAAAAAGACAGGGGTCCAATCAGCACAACCTGCCCAGACCCAGTCAATAAGAAAATACAATAATACTCAGTTCAGGAAAATACTCATAGGTGGATAAAACAATACCGTATAAAAATATCGTATTAAGGAATGTTCGAAGTTACCTTATACTTAATCATACCTTTCTTGACTCTGATGACGTACGATGTACTTCCTAGTTGATTTCTAACAGCAATTACATAAACAGTTCAAGAAGAAACATGTTTTGCAAAGGACAAAGTAATTTTGAACAGAAATACAAAAAAAAATAAAAAATGAAAAAAAAATATATGTGTTGATACAACACAAATTACCCGCTTGCAATCATTTAGCTGAAAAGTAGGTCAACCGAAACAAAATGCAAACTCGACCTGTAAGTCCTATTTATTAAAGAATGTACTTTAAATCAGCTCCAGTTCTGCGGGGGTTACAAAAAATGTCCGGAAATTACAATTTTCATGAAATTTTCTTAGTCCAAGATTGGTAATTATACAAAAAATTGGTCATCAGGAACAAAACGGAAAATCATCTGTCATGCATCTTTAAAAAGTAAAAAAAAAAAACACGTTAAAGTTTGATGTGTCCAACTGTATGCCAAAGTACTAAACGAAAGCGATTTCCTGGATGATTATACATTTCAAATTAAAAGACTGGTCAAGTTGTGTACAAAGTCTTAAGAATACCCCAGTCAAGTTACTTTAAGGGTTGACAGGCGGTATTTCTTCCGTATGACAGTAAAACCCATGTTTAGGGGGTGTATAAATCCAATGCCTCGTTTATGTTTCTATGTATGGATATGTTTTTCGGATGGCTTATGCAACATGGCACATTGAAACGCATTGAACATTAGTGAGTCAAACCTACTCCAATCTTGAAAACCTTCATTTGAAAAAATAAAAAAGTTTATTTTCTTTGTAGCAATTATTTCGGAGAACATGTCATTTTCGTTTCGTCTAGTGCAAGACACTGTTTGCTGGGCCAATAATACTTGGAACTAATGCCTCGAGAAAAAAGAACCACAAGAAAAACAAGTTTATATTTCTATAATAGAACAATACCATATATGAATACTTGCTTATTACAGCGAACAGAACTCTGTTTGAACTAGATAATTTTAGGAAAATGTAATTATTTTAAAGCTAATTCCATAATGCTGGTAAAATTAAAAATCAGTGGCGGTTTTAATGTGTTTTTATTTGTTTATGATCCTCTTTGAAATCATCTAATAAAAGGGTTCGAACTGAGTATTCCAAAAAAGCAATGAATTTTATCGAGGTTTTCAAAGTGCAAAGAACAAATTACTCGCAATAAAACTGTAAAATTATGGATTAAATTAATTAATTCTTCAAAGAATAAAACTATAAAGTTCGCTGTGGGTAATTACAAAATTTCAATTTTAAATTGCTTGCATGACGAGTTTGATTAAACTTGATTGTGAATATGAATATTTTTTTTATTTTATGAGCAGGCGACACATTTTGAATTTAATTCTCTTCTTTGTACATAAAATTGGCAGTCTACCAAATTAGACAGATTCTGTGAAAGAATAATTGCATAATTGGAACGTTTGCTGCAAATGACCTTTGTGTAATTAGAGTTAGAATTACGTCAACTTTGAAGGTATTTGGAAAATAAGAATAATTGATGCCACACATTAACAGATAGAAATAATATAATCCTCTTTGTTTGGTCAAATGCTATTGATTTTGTCCGTATTAATGACTTTCCTGTTTTGAATTTTATTTCAACGAGTCTTAAGAGGTTTCAGAAGGGAAATTTTACAATGAAATCAACTAATTAAAACAGAAAAATAACTGAAAATATAACTGCATAAAGACATGTTTGTTGGATGTATGTCTTTTGAGTTCACACAAATGTTGCTCGCAAGAAACAAAGCATACTTCAGTTTGTTTTGTTGAAGAAAGAGATTGAATATGTACCAAATTCAGAACTATACAAAAGTTCAAATTTTGTTTTTTGAAGAGGATGTATGTTCATATTGACAGTCTTAATTCATTTTATGCAGAATTATGCTTTGTGAGTAGCGGAAGATGTTTTTTATGAAGATTTAATTTAATTAATTCCAAATTTCATCCTCATTATGAACCCCATTAACGATTCTGTCCTGGTACAAAATGAAATTAAAGGAGTGAATTTGCTTTATAAATTGAATATTTAGTATCGTAAAAACCGGTCAGCTGCACATGTCCAAGAAAGGGTTAACTAACAGATTTATCGATTTTGAGCCAAGTCAATTTCACCGGTCAGTTGTAAATTTCCAGTAATCAGTTTCACTAATTTAACGAGATAGCTTTTCTTGACAAGCACTGAAGAAATATCAATAATTCAAAAACGTCCATCTGTTTGGTCATCGTTATGCATACCAACTTTAATATATTCTTTTGGGAAATTGGTTCTGTCAAAAAGAAAACGAAATTATTGAGCTAATTTATAGATATAACACCACAAATACAGCCAAATGTCATTACATGAAAATAGTACAAACAACATCTTTTCTTGTAAACTGTCAGATCCAATAAGCTAATAAGTGAGGATAAAAATACCAACAGAGATTTTTTTTTTATTTCAAAACAAGTTTCAGAAATAAATGAAGTGCTAGTATTCAAAGGGCAACAACTGTAGAAGTATGCATTTGACCACCAATAGATATACTATACCATATGTAAAGTTTCAACACAAGTATTTCCATTTCCGATGCTTGTTTTCCCTAAGGTATAACACCAAGTAATGTTAATATGTCATCACCTTACAGGTCAATAATTTAGAATATTTATGGTAAAAAATGATTACGTTAATGAAATTTTTCTCTCTTCGTACTAGTATTGAATTGTCAGTAGCAACGAGGAACAGTAATAACCCTTCGATCTTTATACCTCCACTGTTTTAGAACAACCCAACTCCAAAACAATTCTACCCAAGACCCTATTCTAGAAAAATTCTACCCAAACCATGTTCTAGGCTAGAAATGTAAGAATATGTTCCTTGGAAGAACTGTCCAAAACTTTTAGGGTAGGAAAATCAGAATCTGTTCTAGGGTAGAAAAGTCAAAATCTGTTCGAGGGAAGAAATTTCCAAAACTGTTCTAAAACTGTTCTAGGATGAAACTACTAGTACTATAATATGGTTCTAGGATAGAACAAATACAATATAGTTCTAGGATAGAACTACTATTATATGGCCACATGCCGTACGGTTGCCTACAATTGATTACATCCACTTCATTTGAACTCTGGTGGATAGTTTTCTCACTCGCAATCATACCACGTCTTCTTATTTTTATAGGACAGAGCTGTCTGGGTTGTTCTAGCGTAGAACAGCTTCTGTTAACAAATATTCTAAGGATGTCAGTCAGGAGAACCATTCAATCAACTGCCAGTAAATCCTAACTGTGTACCTGGTCGATTTTCAGCATCTGTAGCAGAATTGGCTGTTCTGTTTTGATTTTTAAAGTTACTATTGGCTTTTCATAACATAAATAAAATGGATATTTAAAGTATGAATAAAATATTTAAAGTTAAGTTATCGTTAAATCAATTTAGAAGGGGATTTTAAAGTAAAATGTGACGGAAGAATAGGTTTAGTCAAGGCCCTGCTTTGTACATAAACGACGAACGACTCGCTTACGCGCTAACTAACAATGTAATGCATTCATAATCTGTTTAGACCCAAAGAGCTTGACATATGGTATATACATGTACTTGTCCATTGAGAAGAACATATGTTAACCTCTAAATGTTTTTTTCTTTCTGTTTTATATGGTAGTGGGTTTTTTATTCGTCGACATTGACTCAACATCACTTGTTACTTAAATGCGTTTTGGACAAATCCAAGTCAAACAATATAATCCTTGACTTAAGAGTTTTGATTCTCCCTTGATATCTTCCGCCTAATAATTTGTTATATGAAAAAAACTCTACATTGATTACATGTTTTCAATTTCAATGTACACATGTAGAGGCTTTTTCATTAAAAAATGTCCATGCGTTATCCTAGTATTTCCGATGCGCCATCTAGTCTTTACAATTTTTTTTATTAAAGTTTTTGTCCTATATTTGACTTATTTCCAATTGCTTTAACTTAGTTTAGTCAATACATTTAAAACATATTTCGTAATATAAGGTAAAAAAATTAGTGTACGCTATAAAGGAATTAGAAATTTTGTCATCTATAGCATTTTGGCTTTCAGTGTTTCATTGAAGCCAACATAAATTAGCATCAATAGACAATATTTCTTTATAAAGAATATTAAAAGGGGATGATTATGCAAGGGTAGCGATAAAAAATAACTGAAATACAGACAAGACCATGAACAAAGAAAAAAAGACAAACAACAGATAACACAACACTACAGACAGAAAACTTAAGTTATAAATTTCGAATTACATGTTAAAAACGATATATTAATGGATTTAAAATTTATTTATGAATTCTCTATTGCCTGAAGACAGGACAGAGAATCCGATAAAAAAGAATTTGGTTTTTGCTAAGGAAAAGCTTCTGCTGTAACAATGAAGACTGAATGTATCTCCTCTGACAGCAGCACATGGTACTTATTATAGTTGTTTAAAAATCAGGACCTTTGAGATTGAATTTTAGCAAAATTAAAAGCATGAAGATATTAATGATGTCCCTGATGTTGAACAGCGTCTACAGTTTCATTGCAAAATTTTCTTAAATTAAGTAAATATATTGTGATCATGCATGTCAGCACCGGACATAACATTTAATATACCTTAAGCATAGTGGTTTTTTTTAATTTAAGTGTTTCTATATGGGGAAGAAATGTAAAATTCTTATACAAATTACGCCATGAAATGCACCTCCTCTTTTATTCATTTTAATTTTATGTCACCCTTTAAAAAATAAACTGCTCACACTGAGAAGAAACAGAATTAGTGATCAAAGGTAGGCAACTCTATTTTTATATTGTCTTCGGAATATTCAATACGACAATAATTATAAGACACTCAAAAATTCCATACATTATTATTTATAGCCAGAAATACTCTTTTATCACCCTTTAAGTTTAGTATCTCTGATGAATTAGATCGTATAATTATCGGTCAAAATTATTAAATTATTATGACGACATAAAAAAAAAACCAAAACTTTATTCTCTGCCCATGATAACAACATTTGTGTAGTTTTATATAAGATCATTTAAGATGCTTACTTATATTTCATAAGAAGTGAATTTGTAAAAGAAACATTAGATGTCTTGAAATGATAAAATTTATCTTAAACGATATAATTTAAAATCAGATAAGGAAAAGGCAACATTTTTGAATCAACTAGAAGATTTTCATTTCACAATAAATATTTTTAAAGATAAACGAGTACCTGCAAAATCATTTAAACGGGTATGTGTAAATATTAAAATATTTATGTATAAAGCAGCTGTTAGACGCACTGGTTAAATTATATATCAGAATAGCAGAATAATGTCAGTTTGATTTCCGGTTTATAAAAAAACAATGAGCAATTTTCATCCGCTTATCTAAACTAGTCGATATTTGTGGTTTCTGACAGTACAAGGAACTAAATCAGAGAGCAATGGTAGTTACAATGACGTCTCCATTTTTGAATGTTAATGATTTGCAATTTTTAGTTGTGTCGCCTATATATAAAGACGAAAAATATCAATAACTAGAATTGAATTAGCCTTATATTATTTGATTAACTACATATATTACATTCCATATAAATTGAAAAGTATAACGAGTGAACATTTCAAGTTTAAATATAGTTATTGAATAAAATATCAAATACATTAGTTGAACATATCCGAAAGCACACGTAAAACTCATAAAAGATACCAGGCTTATAATTTTGCACACCAGACGTGTGTTTCGTTTAAATACAAATCAAAAGAGTTGGAAGGCCAAATCAAAAACGAATTTGAAGAGCATTGAAAACAAAAAAATCCAAAATAGTTGTGCCAAATACAGTTTATCCTATCAATGCCTTGGGGTAGAACAATTTTAGTGTTTCTTATAATCAAACATTTTATATAAACAAGATAAACATAGTAATGATAATTCATGTCAACACTATAGTGCTGACTACAGGGCTGGTGATTTTATGAGGTATGAAACGTGCACTGGCATCGGAAAAGCGACGTCAGCGTTGATTTGACATAATTTAACCTTTGTTTTTGTAAACATTAACTTTCAGTCGTAGTTAATTTTCGGAGTCGGTATTAATTAGATATGCTATTTAAAATTGACATTTTAATGTAAATTGTAATAATTGTGTTTTTCTGTTATGGAAACCATTTTTGACCATAATTTGTATCGTAAGTCGTAGGACTAGGTGCATCGTTATTTAATTTCTCTCTATCTAGTTCAGGGTAAAACCGGCGGCCTTTATGACAAAAGTACCATTTCCATTTGTTTTTGTTTGTTTTTGCGTCCATAACTGTAGTATGATTTAAGCAGTACACCCAAATATGGATTTGGTGCACCACTCGGATCTCGGTGCCTCTAGTGTAATCACACCTCCATTGAAAGTATTTTTAATCATCACATTTGGGACTTTGATGCAACATCACTGCATGTAAAATAACGTTGCATAAACCTTCTGGTGCACCTCCTATATATACATTAGAGCAAACACACCATCTAAATATTAAAATCAGAAAACATATCATAAAACTTGAAATTTTGATTCGATATAAAAATGATAGGATATTTAGGGGGTGATTTTCTTACCACACATAAATGTGATGCTTTGTTGTGTGAAAGTTTTTTTTTTATCATTAAATTGTATTATGATTCATTATAATCATTTTAATATAAAAAAAATTGGAACTTACTATCCTTGTAGGATTGTTGTAGCTCTAGATGTTGTAGGTCCTCAAAAAATATATATGCATGTATTGCATATGATGTAGCATTCTTCTTTTTTCATTGGATATTACGATGACGTGATTCAAAGGGTATTCCATGTACCTGAAGCTTTGTTTCTATTTTTTAGAATATGGATTGATTGATTGATTGGTGTTTCACGCCACTTTCAGCACTATTGTACTATTTCGTGGCGGTCAATTTTTATTGGTGGAGGAAGTCGAAGTGCCCGGGGAAACCACTGACCTTCTGTAGGAAAACTGACAATCCTAGACAATTAAGATTTGAGTCGAGCGCACCTGCCACGTGCGGGATTCGAACCCACAAACTCAGTGTAGACAGGCTAAGGTTGTGTGTTGTCTGGCCGCTCTGTTTCTATTTATATATATATATATATATATATTGACGGTCGATATTAAAAATCTTGCAAAATACAATGTAAAATACACAGAAAGAACATTGAATTCCATTACTTTTTACATAATGGTTTATATAAATTAAGGACTTTCACTCAGTTAATACGTAACTTCGTCCTCGGTCAGTATAATCTTAAGAGGTCCTTATATAGTGTATTGACTTCGTCAAAGGGGCATTAGCTGTCAAATTCATGTTCACCGATTTGACTCAAAGTCTTATATTCGACTTATAACATACTAAAACGCATATCCAAATTATAAAAAGTCTAAAAAAAAAAACAATTTACGATGCATAGACTCGATAGTATATATCAGCATTTCGTGGGTATTTTAGTCTAGACGACATATAATCAACCATCGAGGTGACCTCCGAAGACTGCCGACGGTCATATAACCCGATATAAATATAAACATAGATATAAATAGATTGCGAACTCGTGCAGTTGGATTTTTCTAGGTCTGTTTGAATTCATATTATAGGCTAAAAAATTTGTTAATGATCGTTTTTATATAAGAATGAGTTTTCCAGATCGAACCAGTCATTTTCACTTGCAAGTGAATAATTCATTAGCGATGTTTCTTTGCTTAATTTGACAAAACTGAACCAAGGTGGTTGTTATAAAAGCGAATTATTATTCCACTATTTCACTTTCATTAATGATTGAAAAAAAAAAAAATCATAATTATTTTTTTTTATATCTGGTAGCTAATGCCCCTTTAAAATCCATAATTGATAAATAAATAATATATGCAATTCAGATGAGTTAGCAGTTCATGGAGCTGAGCTGCACGCAAAATGTCTATCGAAGTAATTTTTCATCAAATATCTATATACTTTTTCAAAAGATCATAAAGATATCGATACAACCAATTTTGTTGAGCATACTATCGACACAGGTGATGTCTCACATAAACGCATCATTTTCTTTAAGCTTAAAATGGCAGACAGACATTTTGGAACTGTCGAATCTTGGTATCAAAGAACACAATTTAGGCCCTTGAATTTATCCAGTGATTTTAATTATCTAACAAAGAGTCGGTTCACGATTAGTAACAGGACACCGCGTATTGCTAAAACCTTGGACGCTTTGTCTGGGGGCAAAGATTGTTTTGTGGATTGGATTTATACATTTACTTGAATATGTATACAATGAGAATGATAGACATCTAAGACTGCCAATTGTATCCTTAATTCCGATGGCTCAGTTTGTGTTTGTTACCTTGATTTGTCTCGTAATCGATTTACGAGATTTGAACATCGGTGAACAACTGTCGCCTTAATTTACTCTTTCTGTTTCCAAAGTGTTAGTTGAAGGTATGGTATCCCTATTTGGTGTTATATTATAAAGCGATAAGTGATAAAACTTTTGATATTGTTATATTACTAGGACCTTCATACTGACGGTATGGTGGGAAAATCTATAGTCCTTCAGTTGTTTTCCATTCGTGCTGTTCGTTGATTTTATCAGTTTTTATGGAGTTCCCCTCTTTGAATTTACCTTGGAGTTCTGTATTTTTTTTTAATACTTTTTTTGAGGTATTACTCATTAACTTCATGATATAATGTACCGTGTACAAGTAGCAAGAACATTTTAACCAAAAGAAGATAAACTAAAGCTGTACACAGAAGCAATACACCAACATGGTTTTTAGTGAAGAGATACTGATTGTGGATGCTTCTAATGCAGAGAATGTTCTTTGTGAATGTTCAATTATCTTTATTCTAAAATATATAATGCATTTCCATTGTTAGAGGTTTGGCTAGCCATAAAACCAGGTTCAACCCACCATTTTTTCTTAAAATGTCCTGTACAAAGTCAAGAATATGGCAGTTTTTATCAAATAGTCCGTTTCTATGTATATGTTGGCGTTTGTTTTTGTTGCAGTTCAGTGTTTCTTTTGTTCCGTTGCTATCCTCTTATAGTTGATGTGTTTCCATCGGTTTTAGTTTGTAACTCGGATTTGTTTTCTCTTAATCGATTTATGACTTTTGAACAGCGGTATACTACTGTTGCCTTTATTTAGTATCATGTCTAATGCATTGTTGGTTTACACTTAATATTGGCTAGAACAAACTTTTGCCTACAAAGCCCGAACATGATTTCAGCAGTCCTATCATTGTTAAAAAAGTAATAATGATAGCCAGTGATTGTCTTTATTGGTTATAGAAGCATCCACTGTAGAGAATTTAATATTAAATAGTTTATATGTATGCAATGGAATTCATGGTCGCCGGAAAACCACGATTAGGACGGTTTTATTAATTAATTTTCAGATCAAGATATTAAAACATCCTATACTTTTTACAGTTTTCTCAGAGGACATGTTCCTTGTATGTCAAGGCCATTCAGAGGGTGATAAGAAAGCATTTGTTATTAATGTTTGTTGAATATATTAAAAATCATGTTCCTTTTACAGGTTTCTCAGTTGACATGTTCCCTGTGTCGTCAAGGCAAGCAAGGCGGTATTTAGAAGACATTTGATAGAATAACACTCAAATTATTTTTGTCCTCAATTTAAATCTATTTCATACATTTTTAGGAGCATGGAGTATTATTGAATGTAGATATCCTGTATATTAGATATGAGGTGAACAGAACAGTGGATGGGAGAGTGCTGAAGTTTGAGCTGTCAATCAACAATAAAAAAATCCTCTTTAATGTTACTCCTGACGAAGCTCGAAATGGAGCTACCATTACGATTTGTGTGTCTAATAAAACCATCTCTGTCAGAATTTTGTTCAAAGAAGAAAACTCGGACGATTTATGCCAATATGCACTTCAGTTTCGTCAGTGGTATATCATAATGTTAACCCTCAAAGATTCAATTAAGGAGGGATAGTCAAATAGATCACTACATTGAAACTTTGCATTCCTGTATTTTTTAGTCACTCGGTTTATCAAAGTATCTAGAAGAATGTATTAACTCTATTCTGAAAACTGAAATTATACTCGCAAAAAAAAACTAGCTTTGAAATTAAGGTATGGATCTTTTATGAACATAACTGGCCAGAAGGAGAGAACAAAGCTGCAAATTGTTAAAAAGAAAATGAAATACTGGTGCTAAAAGAGCTTATACTGGGACTGGGTTCGAACAAAACTGAAAACGCTATAATCACGATCACTAAAGCTGTTCCAGTTTCATAGAACTTTGTTACTAACTTTGATAGAATGACACACATTTCTAATAAAATTACACATCACAAAAAGCGCTCATCAGAGAAGAATGTTAAATGTTAATTAGAAGTACTGACCCCTTTAAACATTGGACACTACACAAAGACGACAGCTGAAAAATTTTGGCCAATCTAAGAAATTCCCATTTGATATTGACAGACAACATTTCAAGGAAGTCACCATGAGAAAATTTGGAACACCGAAGAGAGGAATTTTCCTTCCCACAGAAAGTGATGATGATTTGGATTAAGAAAATGAGGTTTAAATACTCCTCTCCTGCCTCACTGTAACAACAGGGAACGATATAATACCTTAAATTTCGTTTTGGTGTGTGCCTGTCTGTCCACTAACAGCCTCCTGTTATAGCAATTATACTTAGCAAACACGAAAAGAGAAGATATTCATTTTCATATATAAAAAGTTCAATTTTCCAGCATGTCTAGAAAAATCACAATTCTGTTCGCATTTTTCTGAAACAAAGACAGCTTATTAAGTCATTTATGGCTGCATTTTTTAAATTTAGATTTTAAGATTAAGATAACAACTTTTTTCCACAGCAATTAAATTATTTCAGCTTCCCAATTGTGAACTTTCTATTTCTATGTAGCAACATTCAAGCCTCGGTTTTTAGTGGGGTTCGTGTTGCTCAGTCTTTAGTTTTCTGTGTTGTGTTTTGTACACTATTGTTTGTCTTTTGATCTTTTTTCTTTTTTTTCCATGGCGTTGTCAGTTTATTTTCGACTTATGAGTTTGAATGTCCCTTTGGTATCTTTCGCCTCTCTTTTGAAATATTTTCATATTTGTAATGCATTTATAAACCACCAAGGCCTTCCCTGGATGATAAACTGCAATTTTACCCATTCAGTTCGAAATAAAGCCGTGAAAGCTGTTGCGCTTGACAGAAAATGATTACTGAACACAAATTCGACATTAGACAGTTGCCATCTTAATATACATTCGCAAAAATTTAAAATGAATTACATGTGTTTCTTTTTTCTTCAGTTAACATGTTATACATGTATGATAAGTAACAAGGTAATGGAATGAATATGTAATAAGTTATTTTTTAGTATATGTACAGTATTACATACCCAATTTGGGCACTATTTCATTTGGTAATCTGATTATAAGTCTTATGTCATATCTTAGCATTTGTAGTTTTTAGAGAATTTAATTTTTTGTTGAATTTTAATCACAAATTTTATACTCATAACAACTGAGAACTTGACATATTGCATTAACCCCTTTATAGTGACGAAGAATGTATGTTGCCCTTTGTACGGTTTGGTTATTTTTGTTGTTGAGTTGTTCTCAATGGCGTATACCCTCACGTGTCAGTATAATCAAATTATTGTTCAGAACATAAGATTTAATATGAAAAATATTCAATATCAATTAAAATAATCTTTCTAGTTACTCGTTTTTTTTTAGCTAATTATCTATGCATTGGGTGTAGATATGTACTCATCCCATGACAGCAAAAAAATTTAAATAAAAGTTAAAAAAATGTACAGAAATTTTAGATTTATATGCATGTAATTAAATCTATTGGTTTGATGGATATTATATTGTGTGAAATCGATCTCTAAGCTTTCAATAATTACGTGATTCCATAAATATTAGTATAAATCTTTGATCTATGAAGACAACCCATTTTTTGAAAATTCTGAACAATAACTGGTAATTTTCCTTTCTATTTATAACAATTGGTATTACCAATTCTATATATAGATCACCAATATCAGACAGTTTAATCTTTGTGCAACGATATCTTTGAATAACAGTAAGATTTAACACTTTATATATACGCATGTCATAATTTAATCATAATATACCACAGACACTTGTCTCAGAAAAAAAAATTCCTATAAACCTTAATATAACGTTTTATACAAATATACAAATACAAATATTTTATTGGCACAAACACAATTACAATAATTGGCAAAGGCCCATATTTCAGTACATTATAACAATGAATACAGCATAATAGAATAATATGTTATAATTCAATGAAGTTCGGTATCTTAATATTTATCATATTAAGTTCAGGGTTCGACCCCTGCGGTCGTATCAAACTGCGCCCCGTCCATTTTATTTTCTATTGGGGTGGGGTAAACTGAGACTTCGTGAAATAATAAAAAACGTAATCTTGATACTCTCAGAGCAATACAAGACGGTTAAGTCTTGTTGTCCTATGTTCGTATGATCTGGCCAAACTAAATCCCTCATACACATTATGTTATAACCATTTAAAAATCATTTGCTCGAATATGCCAGTTTTATCTTTAATACCACCACCTTGATCTTGTGACGATTTGCGAAAACACTTCTTCACTGATATTATTGATAACTGTAATAACAAAAATGGAATTGTTTATTTTCAGAATAAATATTCTTGTCAACAAAATGGGATGCACATGTAAAAAAGTGTTCTTCATAACCGGACTGATTCTTATGGAATTGATTGACCTAGGTCTAGACTGGGACTTTTTCAATGAAGTAAATAAAACGGACCAAGAACGAATACGAAGGAAAAAAGAATTGAAATATTCGATCCTGGCATTTGCAATTGTTGGAACAGTTACATTTATACTTCAACTAGTGGCTATATACTATGATTCTAGGAAGAATTACTCGCATTTAACATACTTAACAACTATGTCATTTATATCAACGTGGCTTGAAGATATCCCCCAAATTATCTTGGCCGTTCGCGTAGCAGTCATTTCATCGGATATTATTTCCAATGTACAATATGCGAAAGCAATATACGCAATCGTGGAAGCATCGATCCATTTGGGAGTTTCGATTTGGCAACTAAGTTGTAAAAGTAAAAAGTTCAAATACAAAAGAAATGGTAAATGTCTCAAGGCGTTACTCGTGTTGGATCTTATTGGCGGCATATTACTTAACGTTGCTTCCGTTTTCCTTATAATAGAACTAAGCTTGGACAATTTTAATTGATACTAATGTTTTCAAGTAGTAGTCCCCTTTCAACCTTATGTATATATTATCTGACATTTTGGTGGCTTGACGGTTAATTAAATTTTTGATTTATATTTATTGTTCACTTCTATAAACTATTTGAATTTTTGGTAGTTATTGTAATAATTTATATTGATTTTTTTTATGTTTGTTTATAATTTTAGCTATTGAACCAAGGGTTCAAAGTAGTTAAGTTGAAGTCATACCTTTGAAAGTTTTAAGGACGCCATCTTCGTGGATATCCCTTTGGTATCTCTGCCTCTTTTTTTTAATAGAAAATCTCGTCAAAAGTATTATAAACAAAATCGGAAATACAAAGGCATTAAACGAAACAAATGATCTTCAAATAATATAGCAATTTTTAAATGTATGACAATAAAGTTTCCAATGTAAGCTGTCAAACCTCACAATAAATTGTACTTGTTAACACGAGTAAAAAAATTACATAATAAAAAAGCAGATGAGAAATCTCAAACAAAGTTGTATTTAAAGATATGCATGTAATTGACCTATAATTGTTTACTTTTTATACATGTGACTTGGAGGGAGAGTTGTCTCATTGGCACTCATACCACATCTTCTTATTTATATGTAAATATATTTATAAATTTCTCGCGTCTGAACTGCTTCTCTGGATTTATTTTCATCAGGAACGCTCAAGCACAAATATTTGCAAGCCAGGGATGTATATAAACGTAGAAAAAATTGGTGCTACCGTAACCCATTGTGTGCTTTATAACTTCAAAGCCCCATCATGACACCGATATGTACACATGACATGTTGCGTCTTGTAAAACAGCTCGTGTATTATGTCACGACACTAAAAACATAATAAACTTAAGACAACAATCACGTATATTTGTTTTCCAGATTCTAGTGTTTTAAATGTCTCTTCTCATTTCGTTAAAATTTCATATTTCAATCCTACTTAACATATGCTTCATATGTAGCCGAATCAAGCATTGTCTCGGGCAAAATATTTGTTGGCATTGAATAAACATTTACAACATTAATGTCCTCGTCTGTTGATAGGGCATTCTGTCGTTGGATCAAACGTGCAATTTTAAGGATATTGTTAATGTCAGTTTGGTTTAATGAAAGACCTGGTAATTTGTTCCGCTTATGAGCACTACTTATTTCATCCCTAGTCTCATTAAAACTTTTTGTACTATTGCTTGCATCATGGGCTTCATTGAAAGAGTCTATTAAAGCCATTCTTGGCACAACAGATGACATTGTTGCTCCACATCTAAAACTCTTTAGAACATCTTTGTGGTCTAGTTCTCTCTGGGTGTCCAAACCAAAATTGTATGGACTTTTCTGATGTGTTGTTGTGAACAAAGCAGCCTTCACATTTTGATTATACCAGATTTGTAATGTTCGTGTAATAGATTAACTGCATAGGCTGCACATGACGTGGAACCGTTAAGAAATGCAAAAGGTAAAGACATGTTAACTGCTGCTAACATTAGAGAATATCCTTCTGTACCACCAAGTCGCTCAGCAAATGATAATGCACTGATCTCTTCACTGTGATTCAACATTTCAGTATGTAGCATAAATGTAGCATTTTGTGACTTTTCATATTCTAAAATATTCTCAAGTCGATCATTCCATTTCATACAGTTAGCATTCTCATTCTGCAAATCATCTTTCATGGCATTTTGTTCTTCAAGCTGTAAGGTCTTCAAAAATTTTGTAACAAAAGCAACCCTCAGAGCAACGGATAAACGTCTTACGTATTTGGATGCCATAGTGATGTGCTCGGTTGATATGAGTTTTTTCCAGTCATTGAATTCCTCATCTCTCATATATTTTAATATTTCTATAATACCTGCATTCCTGTAAGCAGTACAAAAGTTTGTTATCTTTGATTTTCGCAAATGTAGTATTGGAAATTCGGGAAGAAAATTTTGATATTTTTTGGATGAAGACAAGATTTTTAGCAAATTACTGCCTATTTTGTTGTCAGGAGCAAACAGAATTTTCAAACCACCATGTGCAGCATCATTGGAATTAACCCTCGTCATTATGTCATCAAGTACTTCCCTAAGTTTCTGTATATTGTCATCTTTGTCTGTTGCAGGGGGTGGGTGTCTTGTCAACATCGGAGGTGATTGATGTTGCCTAAATCCAAATCTCCCTGCAAACAGGTCATGGTTAATGTTGAACTTCTGCTTGTTACCACTTCATCTGTACTTTGTACATTTTCATCTTCATTTTCTGACTCAACAGACTCTTGTGTATTAGCATCGGTGGATTGATCCAAAGGTTTAAAATAAGAGTCTAAATTGTCTAATTCTGTGTCAGATGTTATTTTGATCTCAACATCTTCAAAAATGCTCTGCAAGTAGATTTCTTCTTCAATATCTATCTCTTCTGCTGTTGATGCCTCTTCACTATTCTCATATTCACTTAAACATACTTCATAATCAATTGTTTTGTCTTCGTCATTTTCAGATGATGAACAGTCACTACCTTCAGAATCTGTTTCTTGCACTAATTCTTCGTGAATCTGAAACAAAATGTTGACTGTTTAATATGTATCTTTCTTTTAACTGTTGTCTTATTATTGTTTGTAATAAACTACCATTTCACCCTTTCAAAGCCTCTTTCTTATCTTCCTAGGGAAAAACAATCAATAAATCTTTAAATAAAATTTAAACAATATTGATACATTGTACTTTAAGTATTTTTTTCTGGTAAAAAATAATTGTTGTGTATGCATTTTCTTTAAAAACAAATTATGCAAATGCAATGCATTTAACAAACATAACATATTGTTGTCCAAATATATATTTTTTTTAAGATAGAACAGAATCGTCTTGAAGGCAGTTTTTTCCCCAAAGTTTTTTTTATGTAGCATGAAATTACCTCAATATCCCCAATATCCTCCGGTTGAATATCCAATGCTGCAAAAGATCTCTCTAATGTATCATTTTCACAAACTTTTCTTTCCAAACCACCTAGCTCTAGAAATTCATCGTCATCTAAAATTTAGAGTTAAAATGAAAACTATTATTGTTGTGTCATCTGTGCTATTGTTTGTCTGTTTGTCTTTTTGCTTTTGGCCATGGCGTTGTCAGTTTGTTTTCGATCTATGAGTTTGACTGTCCCTCTGGTATCTTTCGTCCCTCTTTTAAATTCTATTTTTATTATTAGTTTACTGTATTTATTTAGCTTAAACAGGCAGAATGATAAAGACAAAAGGGACATTTGGAATCACTGGAAATAAAAAGAGGACATTAGAAATAAGTAAATGTAGCATGTGTCCATGGGACACAGATGGTGGCCCCGCTTAGATTTAATGTAATAAAGGGCATAACTCCAGAACGGTAAAAGTGAACCCACCCAAATTCAACTTGATCTGAGTTTTGTGGTAATAAGCATTGTGTGTATAAGTTTCATAACAGTTTGTTGAGGTAAACTAATGTTAAAGAACGGAAACCAATTACAAATGGGCGGACAGGGTAAACTTTAATGCCATCTCTGCATTGGAGCTATTTAAATACTTGCAGGGATTTTACTGTTTCATTCCATTTGAATAAGTACTACTATAAACAACTTCATGCTCTTTAGCATGAATGAGTTAATCATTGTACATTCATGTTTGCTTGATCATTGATGATTAGAATTAATAGCAGTGACCATGTTGGCCTAAATTACAGAATATATACCAAGTGATCCATGTGTTATGGTACCATGTTCACGTCAGTGGTGTGAAACTAGTATTGTTTTTTTTGGTGATGAAATGTATTACTTTTCTTTCCATGAAAGCGGGAGGTTTGGCATGCCACAAAACCAGGTTCAACCCACCATTTTTTTCTTAAAATGTCCTGTACCAAGTCAGGAAAATGGCCATTGTTATATTATAGTTCGTTTCTGTGTGTGTTACATTTTAATGTTGTGTTTTTGTTGTGTCGTTGTTCTCCTCTTATATTTGATGCGTTTCCCTCAATTTTAGTTTGTAACCCGGACTTGTTTTTATCTCTATCGATTTATGAGTTTCGAACAGCGGTATACTACTGTTGCCTTTATTTGAACTGCTAGACAGACACTTTTTTATGATTTGTTATTTTGGGTTTTTCCATACGTAGAAAGTGCTGTCTTTTTAAAAATATTGTTTTAATTTTACCTCATTATATTTTATGAGATAGGGCTTTGAAAGATTCCAGCATTAGTTGATTCTTTTCAAGTACACTCAACCATTCCTTAAAATGGGATTGAGATTGCAAATCTACAAGTTATTTTGAAATGTATACTAACCTTCAGCAATCTGTTTCCAAACATCAAATAATGTCCATGTCATCATATTTCTGAATCGTGTAAAACAGCTTTCTTCCTCTGGTAACAGTGATAGAATTCTATGGTTAAAATCTTCTTTTGGGAGTATTTGGTCAATTTTTGCATGGACAACAGTTAGATTGGTCACATATATTTTGATCATGCCATTTTTCTTATATCTCAAGTGAATTTATAGGTACACCTTTTATAGTTATAGGCAGTTTGCATAGCTGCATTGATCTATTTTCACCCGGATTGGGGTCTGAATGATAATTCAGCCGTACTAAGTTGTCCATCATTACAACTATCAAACACTCCTGTAAAGATAACAGATTGTTTCTCATTCCTGCCAATGTTTGGTATTTCATGGGGTACCTCCGGATATAGGTATTGTAGTTGCATATGTCATCTGCAGCTTTCTGTTTAATATCTTTTCTGCAGATTTCAGACTTAGAGTAGCACCACTACTTGATGAAATGCTGAACACAGTACCAACTGATTGGTAATTCATTGCAAGTTCTTGTGTATTAAGATCTTGTAAAACTCCACAGTAGTTTCTATTAGTAAGATTCAAGAGTGTATCATATATACTATAAAGTTTTAAAAGTTTTGTCTTCACAAAATTTTCTAATTCAGATGACCTGTCTAAGCTTTTCTGGTATTTGTACTGACAATGGTACATCAAGTGACCATTCTTGTAACAAATTGAAATTTATCCAATGCAATGGAGCTGATGGTTTATCACTTATGTGACATTCTTCACATTGTGGAATATTTTCAGGAATATCAACATCTGGTTTTGTTGCCAGATCAGGTAGTCTGTAAGCAAATATAATGCTCTCTGGAAGACCTGTTTGTTGGAACTCCTCTAAGAATTTAAAGCGAGCTATTTTGTCATTATCTGCTAGGAAAGAGGCAAACGTGCCTGATTGTAATAAAAATAATTAAACCACGTTTAAGGTCATGCTTTCGGTTTAAGTGCAGCTGAATAGTTTGAATCAGTTCTTCATTATTCAAACAGTGCTCATTTTTTAACTCAGCAAAGACATGACAGGAGAATTCGTGTTTACATTTGTTGATACAATTTGACACAACAACTTTTTCAATCTCAGTTTCAAATAAATCTGTAAGCTCAAACTCTACTTTCTTGACAATGCGAACTTTTTCAGAATATAACTGAATTTCCTCATTTTCAGGAGCAGTGTTCTGTCGTTTTTGTCTTGATTTTATAGTTCTTTTTGATGTCCGACTTATAGATTTTGTTATCTGTTTGACCGCATCTATGTTTTGAAGAAAGTTATATTTTGCTGCAAGTTGTTCCTCAAACTCTGCATATTCAGCTTCTTCAAATTCAAGTAAAAAATGGTTTTCAAAGAGACAAATTTTAATCCACTCATCTTTAGTAAAATCAGATTTATATTGTTTATGAAGTGAAGATATTTTATCTTCATCTATTGATATTTCATTGTAAACAACATCCTGTAATTTTGAATAACTAAAATTTTTCGAAGCAATGACTTTGTACAAGTCTTGTGTATTTTGTAAGCAGAATTCATCTCGTTTTGGAGTAAGCTTACTCTGTATTTGAAGCACAATCTCACTGCATACCTGAAGCTGGTCACAGTGGTAAAAGATGTAAGGAAAGATATAACATTGATATATGATTCACTTTCTTTTTCCAAAACGCCAAACTTGTGTCCCTTAAATTCTTTCAAAATATTGAATCGCTTGATTTCTTTAATATGATCTGTAATATTATGATGTTGTCTAAGGAATTGGAGAATGCCTTTAAGAGATATCCAGGTAAAATTGTTCTCGAATAAAAGCTTCGTTGATAATTCCCGGAGTAAAGGGACATTTTCAAACATGTTTTACCCAAGACTATCAGTTCTAAAACAATAGAAATAATGTCAATTTCTGATCAGAAATATTAAAAACCAAAATTTATGTTAAGCAGTTTAAGCATGCACAGTCTACTTAATTTAAAGTTTAAAACATAAAATAATAGAAATTATCTATAATTATTATCGTACTTTTCAGTCACTTCATAAGAAATAAATTTTAATCCGCAATAGAATAGTCATGGTACATTCAGGCATTTTTTCCTAAATTTTATAATTAAATTATATAAATTTCTTTTTTTTTAACATGTGCGTAAAATTAATAATTTTGAAAATACTTAATTTTCAACTTTCTCTCTAAATTTTTTATAAAGTGAAATCTCCATCTTTGACAAGACCGATAGTGTTTACATTGTTGGAAGTCATATTACACACACCATGCCATTTGGTACATAGTTAAACTTTTTACAAATAATAATTGAAAACAATAATATATCTAATTGGAAGTGACAAGTATTTAGATAATACTAGCTAATCTGACATTTAATACAAGATCAAGGAGCGCTCCAGAATAGCGACAGATAGAGGGCTGTAAGGTAGACTGTTAATACGAAATTCTATATTTTTACCTAACCGACCGAATATTTTGATATTTTTTTTAAAATTTTACATGAAAGCATAGAAATGTTGTGGCCCGAATACTTCTCGGTCCTTTATATAAAAAAAAATCAAACTGGAGCCGCTAAGGTGGACAACTCGAACAATGCATAAAAAGACAATTTTTGTTCGAGTTTACAGACCATAGTTATTTCTATCTTGTAGACAATTGAAAAAAAATGTTGTCCTTTTTCCGGAGTGCCCAAGTTAAAAATTAATTTCTGATTTTTGTTTGCTTGTGTGGTTAAGGAATATGGTCATCTGGACTTCTCCCATCCCGCAGTGATAATCGTGATAAATAATAGTGTTCGGTTTATTGTTTGGGATGATGTATAAATATTGTATCAGAAGGGACGTAAAAGTCCAAGGCCTCTTATAGGGAGTATGTCATACCCTTCAAACGACAGAGTTGTCATGCATTAATTATATAGGCGACCCATTTGCATAGTATACAGTTTTTTCTCGTACTAAATTTTCATGAAATACTGGTATTTTCCGCCAATCGTTTTGCAATCAACAATCAATCAGGATACGGGAAAATAAGAAAATCATTTTTGTATTGCGGTTATATGATGAGAGTCCAATTGGTGACTAGGGAAAAATGCCTCGTAACTCGAATTTCTCATGGTCTTAATAAAAACCCGGACCTTCAGTTTTTTCTACAGGATTTATTATAACAGGTATACTCTTATTTATAATTTAACTGCCAGAACAAACCGACACAATATCAGCTTAATACAAATCAAATGAATTGCTATCATACAAATTTACTTCTTCTGGAATCATCAAGGATATATTTTTAATCAAACCCAGAATCGGAGAAAAAAATGTTACGATTGTAACCATCAGAGATTCAACTTTTTGTCCATATTTGATTTTTAATGGGTCGGGTTGAAGGTAATAACTATTTTGGTGGTTTTGGTAACGCCAAGTAGCAAATATTCCCTACACAGAACAAATTAAAGAAAAGTAGGTTAGGCAACGTAAGAAGACTGACATTCAGGACGAAAAATTTGACCTGCCACTGATGGTTGTTGTAAGTATTTTTTTTCGTACAAAGCGTGTGATGCTCTCCAAACACATGAAATCTGATTTAATGGTCTTAGACAAAACATGACTGCGTATTCATACATCCAGGGGAAAAAAATCCGGATTATTTATATTAATCGAACGAAGGGATAAGTAATACTGAATATACTCATCATAGATCCCATGCTTAAAATTTTGTACGCTAGACGCGCGATTCGTCTACAAAAAACTCGTCGGTGACTCTCGAA
This sequence comes from Mytilus californianus, assembly GCF_021869535.1. Lineage (NCBI taxonomy): Eukaryota > Metazoa > Mollusca > Bivalvia > Mytilida > Mytilidae > Mytilus > Mytilus californianus. Next base: position 93,906,941 of record NW_026262581.1, on the reverse strand, counting down.
TAAAAAAAGACAGACAGCACGAAATAATGTACGCAGTTGAAGGGCATTGAGTACCCAAAATTCCTAAAGGTTTCACAAACACAACCGAGGAGGTCTATACCTGGGGTTGAAAATCTAGAGTTTGTCGAAATTTTTTTGAAGTGATGCAAACAGTTTGTGACCTTGTTAATAACTTAGTAACTTTTGGGGAATAAGAGCTTTCTCCTAAAGAGCACGTTTACTATCGACAGTACCTGTATTTATTAACAAATTATTCATTGAAGGTCTCATGAAAATAAATATTACTCATTTCAAATCAAATCACGAGAAGCGAAATATACCAAAGGAATATTCAAACTCATAAGTCGAAAACAAACTGACAATGCCATGGCAAAAACGAAAAACGACGAAGACAAACGACAGTTCACAAAACGCAACATAATACACCAAAAACTGAGCAACACTAGCCCCAGCCAATATCTTTATTGGGAATTATGAGGCACACAGAGGGCAATCCAATTAATATAAATCACAAAGAAGTCAAACAATGCCTAGCAAAAATGAAATAAAAACAAACAAACCAAAAACATTCTTCTATATTTGTTATAATTCAAAATACATCAATCTCATCAAATAAACAACTTATATAAGGAAGAGAGCCAGTTGTATGAAGAGGAATAACACTTAGCTCATTCAGGACTTATTATTGTCAAATTGAGGGAAAGCATTCTCCCAGAAGACTGGCCAAAATGGATATAGATTCTAGGTTGTGGTACAGGTTACGGCGGCAAATCCTAGTATTTCATAAGTGCGAGATCAAATCGGTAAATTCTGCAAAATGGATCGCCTCCTGAAAATTATAGCACGGCTACTTTATCGTTCGTTGTAATGCTGTTTAACGTGAAGTGACAAATTAAATGCACAGTCAGACCTTGTTAATGCGATATAAATGTGAATCCTGCTTTGTAATATGAGGGGTCTAAATTCACATGGGTACAGTCCACAGAAAGACATGTCACCCTACCCGAACACATTATTAGGATACCGGGCCGACCAGTCCTGTCTCCTTAATGTCGCGTGCTTAGCGGAGAAGCAGCAAATACTTGACACATGATTTCTGTACCACTCGAGACGAGCATGCTACCACGCACAAAATCTTTTACGTTTCAGTTCGACGACTGAAAAATACTCCTTATACGAGAAATCAGACGTATACGTCACTATTTAAACAAGACCTGACTGCGTGTTATCATGGGTGTAACTGCTGGATTTAGGAATTTTAAGTGAACATATTTCTTAATCACAGTCAACCCTTGGAGTCAATTTCCAGTTTAATTTACATAAGAATAAATAACCACACCGTGTTCAGTGATTTATAAAACATCACCAGTGTCTGAGCAGAAAGTAGATGAGCCAATGTTATGATCAAAGAACGTCTCGTCCCTTTTCTTGAAAAGTTCATTGGAAGATATCAAGACCTTGTTGATAAATATTCCGTATCAACATCACAAATAATACATGATGGTCTTGTCGTATAGATTCCAGGTCCTGACGTTGTTTATCATCTTAATTACGTGTTGTAGTCGTCTTTTTATTTGTCTTTTTTAATCTTTACTGTTAAGTCCATTTTTGATAATATACCTTTGACGTGGCTCGGTACTTATACATCCCGCCATTGTGTTATTGTACGATGGTCAATTTTGTATTCTTGTCTTTCATTTTTGATTATGAACTCTGTCTATATGCCATTTTGTGTTTCTTTGTTGAAATGGTTATTTGTTTTTTTATAATGATTAAAAGAGGCGAAAGATACCAAAGGGACATTCAAACTCATAAGTCGAAAATAAACTGACAACGCCATGGCTAAAAAGAAAAAGACAAAAAGACAAACAACAATTCACAAAACACAACATAGAAAACAGTTCTTTGGACATTTGGTTTGTGCAAATGGTGTTGCCACTTATACGGCAAACTTACAGTAAGTTACTAATTGGTTCATACCCAAAAATATAAAACAATTAGTTTTCTAGGCTTGGGTTCCTATTAAATGAAATCTGCATATATATATAAAAAAATTTCCTTACACAGTTCACAGACGCAGACAGAACGTTTGAGTGAACTGAGCCATGTCACGAGTCCTTTGTTACTACAAGTGCTCCTATTTAGAGAATCAAATGGTATGTTACTCTACTTGATATACCGATGGAATAGGTTCAATTTTATTTCAAGTTCAAACAGAGTTGACAGATTTACTGCTACTACAGCAAAGCCTTTTCCAAACAAAAACTTATATATTGTGTTACTCAAAGGACATACATGGCTATTGTAGCTTCAATTAAAAAAATCCATTACTACTATATGTTAGACGAGTTGATCATGATTCTTTATGCTTGTTTAAATCTTCAAATTTAAAAACAACAACTTGAAGTCAGAAGATCAATTCCCTCAATTGATACTTACGATTTCAAGATAGGGGATATATCTGACTTTACTCAAATGCTGATGCCTTGCCGCTGGATTATATACCTTGATAATTCGTCTGAAATTCCTGGTTTGAAGGAAACTAAATTAAAAAAAAACATGTATCGTGAATTTTTATGACTAAGTCCGAGACAATGAAGGGTGATACTTCGATTACAACGTGTACTTTTGGAAGTTCGACCGACTTGGAGGGCGAATAACACCTTGAGAATGACACTATGTTATTGTCAGATGAACGGAGACAGGTTCTTATTATTGGTAATTTTTCAGCTGTAAACGTGATATGCATATATACCTAAGTGGCAGGTAGTATCTTATAGAAGCATTAGGTTAAAAAAATGATTTGGCCAAAATAAACTCATCAATAGTAATTAACGATGATATTCTAAAATAAATGAGAAATTTATACTGGAAATACAACAGTGTGGAGAATTTTGTGTTCCAGTATATAAAGAAAAATAGCTATTGGATATTCACGCAATGACAGGTTTGGTCATCGAGGACAAGAACATGAAAGATATGTATTTTTGGCATGGCATACGCAGGGATATGATGCATATGCCTCACGTAGAAGGACAAAAGGGAATCCAAAAGCCTTTCTAAAATATTATTCTATTGGCTTTCTAACAGGACTTTTAAACAATATACATAACAGATCGAATAAAGGAAATACATTTTAAATTGGTAGTTGGAGACTATTTTACTAATGTCTTCTAATTTGTAATTTTACCTTTGGTGTTCAGTGCCCGATTTTGACATTTTGACCGAGTGTGGATTCGTATGTCGGGCATGAATAGCAGGAAACGCTTACACTGTTGACGTATCTTGTTTCGCTTTTTTAAGAGTTCGTGCGGTTTCCTCAGTTTATGCTTTTTTACCTTGACTTTTTCTGTTCTTTATCGATTTTATCGATTATCGCGATTATAACATCGGTAAACTACTGTCACCTTAATTAACTCCTACTGAATCCAAGCGTTAGTTGAAGGTGTAGTATCCCTCTTTAGTGTTACATTATATAGCGACAAGTGTTAAAACTTTGACTTTGTTAAACTCGAACTACCTTCATACAACCAAAAGCTGATGCTATGGTTGTAATATCTATTGTCCTTTTGGTATTAATCGTTTACTTCATGATGCTATATATTGTCTTGAAGAAGCACAACAATATTAATCAAAATAAAATTGAGAATGGAAATGGAGAATGCATGTCATCACGATAAACGAAAGCTGTACAATTCATGCTGTATAGATACAAAACATTTTTATAGCGAAGGAGATACTGATTGTTGATGCTTTTAACGCAGAGAATATTCTCTAAGAAGGTGCAATCATCTTTATTCTGAATATATAATGCATTCTCATTGTTAGTATCATGTCTGATTCATTGTTGGTTAACACTTATTCTTGGCTAGAAAAAAACTTTAGACAACAAAGTCCGAACATGATTGTTAACAAATTAATAACGAAAAAAAATTGTTATTGTATTTATAACTGATTATAGAAGCATCCACTTTATAGAATGTGCAAAAGACAAGTAACCGAGTTGATTTAAATTTTAGAGTAAATTGGTGTGTGTTTATGTTATGGAAACCATTCTGAAACATAATTTGCCCAATGAGTAAAGTTGTTGCACCGGGTTTATTATTATTTAATTCATTTATCGTCAGCGTACTACTGGCGGCCTTTATAACACAAAATTCCTTTTTTGTTTGCGGAATAAATATAAGATAACCAATCCTCGACAGATTCACTCATTTTTCTTTGTTTTTGCGTTCATAAATTTACAATAATTTTAGCGGATCTTGATTCTTGGTGCAATTGCACCGTATGAAGCGAAATATATATTTTTCTTGTGAAATGCATATCCATGAATATTCTGATTCAGTTGCACTGCATTTAAATTATAGCAAATAAATCATGATTAATTATATTATTATTTTTATTTTGTGATTTTACTACCCTTATGAACAGGGTCTGAACCTTTCACATTTTATGTCCCTCAGATGCACATACTAGAAGAAAAATAGAAACCCTTAAATAATCTAGTTTATAGATGACAATTATTTGAATTTAAATGTCGTCGTCGTCTGATCTGGGTCATTGAAATGACCAGAAGATACCCAAAGTGGTGTTGACGCAACAAATGAATCGCCAACAGAATGATGATTTTTCTTTTAAAAAACTACTAGGAAAAAAAAAGGATTATAAAAATAATAATGTTAAAAGCTGTTTCTTTTTTGTCGTAATTCATAGAACACATTAAAAATGATCTTTTTAGCAGGAGAAAGTTTATTGTTTTCTCTTGGTCATTAGCAGCCTGGCTTTGCTAGAAATGTCTCGAATAAATTTGTCTTGAATTAAAAGAAAAATAAATCCATGATCAACAGTTAATAATAAATATTTGAATTATAGCTTAAATCTTTATACACTAAACTTTTGTGTGTATAATTATGGAAATTTTAAACCTTAGACACAATGGCATATACTCTATCACAGTATCTCTTATCTCAATTATGTATGGATGAAAACTTTCCTTTAAGTTTAAATTGTCAAATAATCAAAGTACTGAAGAAAACCTTAAAGAAACAAGGGAGCTCCAGAAAGTAGAAAGACAGAACAATTATTTGTGATCATACTTATATTTCAATTGTGAAGTAATTGAATATTATAATAAAAAAATACAAAACTATTTTAGAACCATGGGTATAAGCTGTAGAAAACATGCCTTTTCTTAATTATGTACACTTGATAGCATTCTACCGAAACTACTTTTCAGTGCAAAAACTCATTAAAGATACTTTCGGCATACCTCGGCAGATCTAACAATATCATCTCGGCTGTATGACGTATTCCCCCATTAAAAATATTATTTTTAAATGGCTGAGCCCATGAAACAACCATGAAGGCTGCACTTTGTAAATACAACTGTTTCACAAACCACGTCTCTTTTGGGGAGATACCTAATATTCATAAATATCTTGTTTTTTTACCTACTGGTTTCCAGATATGATGTCCATGTGTCATATCATATAAACACAACTTTGGAATTTTACCAGTTTAAATACAGTTGGATAGCGGTCAAACTGTAAGCTTAAACTTCTATTTGTATGAAAAGCTGGTACATTGGCTCAGCATAGATATTTTATATATATGATCAACAAACACGTGACATTTGCAATCAAAACTATAATCGGGGATCAAAATGTATTACCCGAATCATAAAGTGCTTGCATCAAAAGTCCAGATTATAATTACAAATCAATTGCAATGTTACTCAATGTTAGTCACTTCGATGGTCGGCTTTCATCCATTGTCACTACGATGGCTGATCAATGGCCATCGTAGTGAAGTGACTATGAATGTAAGCATGTTAAACATATTTTGTCCTGAATTTATATCTATTTCATAAATTTTTTAGGAGAATCTGGAGTATTATTGAATATAGAATTTTTGATAGAATGACAAATATTTCTAATAAAATTACACTTCGGTCAAAACATTCGTTAGAGGGAAAAGGAAAATTTGAATTAGAAGTACTGGGTACTTCAAAAATTTGGCCACATACTCAAAGACGACAGTTGGAAAATTTTCGCCAATTTATGAAATCAACATTTCAAAGAATTCATCACGCGGAAAGTTAAAGGACCGATGAAAGGGATTGTATTTCGCACAGAAGCTATGATAAATCCGATTAAGAAAATAGGGTTTAATTGGTTTTATAAAAGAATATCCCTCTTTTGTATCACTGTAACAACAGAGAACGTCATGATACTTAAAGTTTATTTTTGGTGTGCGCCTGTCTGTCCATAACAATTATAGCAATTATACTTAAGAAGTAAGAAATATTCCGAAAATTTGTTTTTAATTTAGATTTAGAGATTTAAAATTAAAACTTTTTTCAACAGCAATTAAAATATTTTCATATTTGTAATGCATTTTTAAACCTTCAGTAAATCCGTTAAAGTTGTTGCGTTTGATAGAGAAATGATTACTAAACACAAATGCCAAATTATACAGTTGCCATCTTAATTACATTTACCAAAATTTAAAGTGAATTATATTTTTTTAACATAGTATACATGTATGATATATATAAAAATAAGGAGATGTGGTATGATTACCAATGAGACAACTATCCACCAAAGTTAAAATGAAGTGGATGTAAGCAATGAAAGGCAACCGTACGACATTCAACAATGAAAAAAACCCATACCGTATAGTCGGCTATAAAAGGCCCCGACATGAAAAATATTAAACAATATATAACAATAATAATTGAGAAAACTAACAACCTAATTTATAACATAACAATTTACGAAAAACAAATATGACAGACATGAACCAACGACAATCACTGAACTACAGGCTCCTGACTTAGGACAGGCACATAAAGAATGTTGCGGAGTTAAACATGTTTCTGAGCGCTCAACCCTCCCCTAACCTGGGAAAGTGGTGTAACAGCACAACATAAGAACAAACTATAAAAATCAGTTACAAAAGGCTTAAATCATCAGATCGATACACAGAAAAACATCAAACAAAAATACAGACAGTAGTATACCGGTGTTCAAAAGTCATAAATCGATTGAGAGAAAACAAATCCGGGTTACAAACTAAAACCGAGGGAAACACATCAACTATAAGAGGAAAACAAAGAACAACAGGAACATTGAAGTGCAACAAAAACAAACGCCAACAAACATAGAAACGAACTATTTAAAAACAACTGCCATATTCCTGACTTGGTACAGGACATTTTCAGGAAAAATTGTGGGTTGAACCTGGTTTAATGGCTTGCCAAACTTCCCGCTTATATGACAATGTTAAAAAATATCGCTAAAATGACAACACTACGTGACATAAATACAGCACAAACACAAGCAAGAACACTCATCACAAAGAAACGCACAAACAAATAATATAATAGTCGACACAACATGCAAACCGCAGAACATCTTCCATCAACGACAGACACCACAGGACATCACAAACAGTGACACACTTACGTAATGAACATGCAATCTCGAAATTTATACAATTATTTTCACAATACCAGTCCAAACAATTTTCATCACAATGATGGTATTGAAAGGCTTTTTTATAATTATTTGGACTACAAACGATAAGACACATATTATCCAACCGAAACCATAACAAAAACATTAAAAAATAAATACATGAATGTTGGATGTACAAAATACCGAGACACGTCGTATAGCAATGCAAATTCACACTCGGTATAACAGTCACATTCGGGAATAGGTCACGTTCGGTAATTAGCAGACAGACGACATAGATGTTAAACCACAATCTAAGACGTGGTAAAAATGTCATTAGTTAGTTTAGACACAGACACATGGTATAGATCAACCAATTCGTGATGGTTTCCATAAAATTTACGGATTGTCATTTAAATCTTTCCTCCTCATAACTCTGTTGGAGCAGTTTCTGCGTAAGGAGCACACTCCTGTATATGAAGTCAGTATAGTGTGAACATGCACGCGCATAACGTATTAATTGAGATATGTAAACACCATACGACGGAGCAGAGGGTATGTTACTGCTGAGAAATGGGAAATTGATAATTGGGAAGTTGAAATCTTTCCGTTTGTCATAGATTTTAGTGTGGAGTCGTCTATCTGTGTCAATATTGAGGAAAAGATCAAGGTATGAAGCAGTTTTCCTTGTATCAGTAGTATCCTTAATTTCAGGTTCACTGGGATATATGAGATGCAACTATTGACTGAAATATGGATTATTCAGTGATAGGACATCATCAATATATCTGAAAGTAAAATTAAAGAATTTTGGTCTTTTAGAAGGTTCTGAATGAATTCTGCTTCAAACGAGTACAAAAACAAGTCGGCCAGAAAGGGTGCACAATTAGTACCCATTGGAATACCGACTGTCTGTTGAAATATCAATCCTCCAAACTCAACAAATATATTGTCGATTGAAAAGTCCAGCATTTAGATAATATCATCTTCACTGTATTTTCTGATAAAATCAGTGTGGTTCTTCACAAAATAAGAATTATAATAACCCAAAACAAGAAATTTATATCTACGATTCCCATTTCTATAGAAAAAGCTCTGTTTAATGAGATGTTGAAGTCGATCTTTCAATTGAGCATGGGGAATAGTAGTGTAAAGCGTAGAAAAATTAAAGGTCTTAATGTTGTTGCAAAATTGCAGAGATTGTGATCTAAGATTTAGCAGTAGATCTTTTGAATTTTTGAGAATCCACATGTGATTTTGTAAAATTTCATCCTTTGTAAATGATGGATGTTGAAGAATATGTAGGATTACCAGTTGTGTTGTTTATTCCAAGCTCTTTTGTGAGACATTGCAATTAAAGGTTTTTACATAGGAAGAAAAATATTATTATATCTATCCCTCATCCCTAACAACAAAAAAGACACCAAGTATAGATTTGAGATTACGCGCAGTTACTGACAGCCAGTTCAATAACAACTAATAAAAAAAATTCATGTATCTAAGACTAAATATGACAAGTTAATGATATGAATATGTAATACTCGTAAGTTACTTCAGGACATGAACAAATGATTACATACCCAATTTGGGCACTATTCACTTTGTTCTTCTGAATACAAATCTTATGTTATATCCTAATATTTGTAGTGTTTTTGAGAATTTAGTCTTTGATATTTTGTATAATTGTAATCACAGAAAATATACGCATAACAATTAAGAACTTAAACTATTGCAATGATCCCATTTTAGTGATATAGACTGTGTGTCGCCCTTTTTATGTCTTTTGGTTATTTTTTAGTTGTTAGGTTGTTCTCAATGATATATGTCAATATTTTCAAATTATTGTTCAGGACATGACATTCAATATGAAAAATATTCAATGTCAATTTACTGTGACTTGACTATAGGTGTTGCTGTTTACCTTTACCTATTGTTCAACCATATTGTAAAATTGACAATACAATTGGGACATTTAAATTGACCAGTTGATATTGTTACAGTTGAGTCTACCTAGATGCTACCTGTACTTTTTTTATTTGCCTAGCCCAACCGTACAGCATGCTTTTTTCCTGAAGGTTTTTCTTCAACTAGGGTTATTCTACTAGAAAACTGATTGGGAAGAAAATATTATTGGTTTTCATTGTTTTAAATCTAATTTTGATCCAAAAATCTAAACCAGTAAAAGATTTTTTTAACTGCATGTTAATATTTATGAAAATCAAAACTGATTTTACTTAAATGAATCTGTAAACCCTTATACATAGTATTGCCCCGTTGCCATTGAAACAAGAAATAGCTATTCATGTGTTTTCAGTTTCAATTTTCAGTTGGATATGTTAAGCATTTTTTCGTATATTCCTTTAAATTTTTCATTTTGGAGCATCATTTGCAGTGTTTGAAATCTATTTAAATCAATGTGCATAAAATATTGGTATTTAAATTAAATTCACCCCAAGGAGGAAAAAATGCATTCAAAATGTTCTGTGTGGCTTTCATATGATGATGTACATGTAAAATTCAAATAATTTTGGAGTATACCTTGCAGTGTTTTTCTTTGAAATCTATTAGGATTTTTGTGAATAAAAATACTGTGTTCACTCATCAAGGGAATTCAATTTTTATAAGATGGGATAAAGTCAATATAAAAGGTAAAAACATTTAAAACTGGAATACAAGTAGGAGAAATAAGTCCATCCAACATGTTTCTGTGGCTTGAAATGTGATTTTGAAAATAATCATTATAAAATTCTGGATTTAATATGAAGTTGATTCACCTGTTTAAATGGGATATATATCATGGAAATGAAATAAAATGGGAATACAGTGGCTATAGTCAAATCTTATGATAAAGTGAAAAATAAAAGTAAAAGTAAAATATTCAAAAATATTGATAATGTGAGGATAACAATTTTGAATTTGATATTGGAAATATTCATTATAAAATTCTGAATCTAATATTGTTTAATTGGGACATATATCATGGGAAATGAAATAAAAACTGAATACTGTGAATAGAGTAAAATCAAGCGATACAGTGAAAATATAAATAAAATATTCCCAAAAATTTGTAAACTGAGGATAATTATTTTGAATGTGATATTGGAAATATTCAAAAATAATAAAAAAGATTCTGGATCTAATATAAAGACTCTGCACTTGTTTAATTGGGATATACATCATGGGAAATACTGTGGATATAGCAGAAAATCTAGTGATTTAGTGATATAGTGAAAAATATAAGAAATATTCTAAAAGGTTAATAAAATTAGTAAAATATTTCAAAATGATTTTAAATAGTGAAACTTGAATACTGGATGGGATATCAAATATCAGTGTCAATAAATAAATAAATAAATAATTAAATAAATAAATAAATAAATAAATAAATAAATAAATAAATAAATACAACAGTCTATTCATAACTATTATTTTTGATATTTCACTGTGCATAAACACTTTGCACAATGCTTATGTCAATAAGTATTGAACAAATGTCTAAATGAATGAATGCTCACATTTGTTCTGGTGTTTATTGATCCTGGAAAATTATGGAAATTGTAAAATAATTGAGATTTCCACAAGAATAAACAAATATTTTGAGTTATCTCCAATTAGAAAAAACCAAAGAGATAAAAGAGGTCTTTTCAACAATATAAAAAAAATCCAAGCACTCAAGTATCTGGCAAGAAAACATTTTGAGGAAATGTAGTGCATTATATGACATGCAATTAAATACCCTGCAAGAAAAAAACATATGCAATCTTGTTTTGGCCTCCTCACTCCCTAAAATTTGAAATGACAGTAAAATAAAAATCTCTCGTTTACCTGCTTAATGTATCTTTTTGCAATTGAATGGCCAATTAATGGGAATACATTCATTACAATGAAAAAAAAAAAAAGACTTTAATTACAATGTTTATTTTCTGCACTTTTTTAGGTTCTCTAATGAAAAACATGGGGAAATGTAAATCTACATAGAACATGAAATAAGTTTGCATCTTGTGTTCATACTCTAGCTTGATTCATACCATATATACTAATTTAAACTGTATGCATGTTATGTTATTTATCAAAGATAAAAATTGAAGCCTTAATAATGCCACATGGATAACTTTTGAAAGACCTATCCTATTTACACTGCAACTGTAACAATTGGACAGGTGAGGTGATGGGACAGTATCCAGGTAGACTTTAAATGCATGAGTGATCATCTATTCGTCACTATAACAATACCAACTGGTCAATTTAAATGTCCCAATTGTATTGTCAATTGTACAACCTGGTTGAACAATAGGTAAGGTAAACAGCAACATATATAGTCAAGTCACAGTAAAAACAATTATTAGATTCAACTTTCTACTTACTAGTGCTTCACGAAACCTCTTTCTAAATTATTAACATCTATTTTATCAGCAATCAAAGCCGGGCTCCAAAGTTATTGTGAAATTGCCTATAATCAGATGTGGATACTTAAAAATTCCAAAGATCTTTCAGAATACATACAATCTAAGACTCTCTCATCTTGCAATAGTATTAAAACTTTTGACTTTTCTACACTTCACACAAGTATTTCCCATTCCAAACTAAAAGACAAATTGAAAGAGTTGGTATTACTTTGTTTCATTAAAAAGAATGGCGAACGTAGATACAAGTATCTTGTCTTGGGGGGAGGGGGGGAGGGGGGGAGGGGGGGGAGGGGGATAAATCCTACTTTGTAAAGAATCACTCTGATTCAAACAAAAAATTCTCTGAAACTGACATTATCAAGATGCTTGATTTCTTGATTGACAACATATTTGTTACGTTTGGAGGACGTGTTTCAACAGACTGTCGGAATTCCAATGGGAACCAATTGTGCCCCTCTTCTTGCCGACTTGTTTCTTTATTATTATGAGGCTGACTTCATACAGGAACTTCTTAGGAAGAAAGATAAGAAGTTAGCAATATCCTTTAACTCTACGTTCCGCTATATAGATGATGTTCTCTCACTAAATAATACAAAATTTGGTGACTATGTTGAACGAATCTATCCCATCGAACTAAAGATAAAGAATACTACAGATACAGTTAAGTCTGCCTCATATCTTGACTTACATCTAGAAATTGACAATGAGGGTCGGTTGAAAACAAAACTTTACGACAAAAGAGATGATTTCAGCTTCCCAATTGTGAACTTTCCATTTCTGTGTAGCAACATTCCAGCAGCGCCTGCATACGGAGTATATATCTCCCAATTGATACGATATTCCCGGGCTTGTGTTTCCTATCATGATTTCCTTGATAGAGGATTGCTGCTCACAAGGAAGCTATTAAACCAAGAGTTCCAAATGGTGAAGTTGAAGTCATCCCTTCGTAAATTTTACGGACGCCATCACGAGTTGGTTGACCGTTATGGAATAACCGTTTCACAGATAATATCGGGTATGTTCCTTATGTCATAGTTTCAATACCCTTCCCTTTTCACGAATGTGACTTACCGAATTAGACTATTTACCGGATTTGTAATAACATAAGCAACACGACGGGTGCCACATGTGGAGCAGGATCTGCTTACCCTTTCGGAGCACCTGAGATCACCCCCAGTTTTTGGTGGGGTTCGTGTTGCTTAGTCTTTTGTTTTCTATGTTGTGTCATCTGTACTATTATTTGTCTGTTTGTCTTTTTATTTTTGGCCATGGCGTTGTCAGTTTGTTTTCGATCTATGAGTTTGACTGTCCTTCTGGTATCTTTCGTCCCTCTTTTACTATTTTTTAGTTAATTATCAATGCAGATGATATAAATAAGAAGATGAAGTATGAGTGCCAATGAGACAAGGATGTATATATGTACTTTTCCCTTTTCAGGATTGAAATAAATTCAAATTTAAAAAATGTACGGTTAATTTTAGATTGATATGTGAATAGATTTATCGGTTGGATGGATATTATATTGTGTGAAATCGATCTAAATGCTTTCAATAATTACGTGATTTCAGTTATATTCGTACTATTATTTTATTAATGCTTGTTCTATGGAGTTAACACATTTTCTGAAAATTCTGAGCCATAACTGGTTATTTTCCTTTCTATATTTAAATCAATTGGTAATACCAGTTCTATATATAGATCTCCATAATCAGACAGTTATATAACATTGTGCAACGATAACTTTGAACAGTAAGATTTTACACTTTATAAGTAATAAACGTGTTATATATATTGCAAGTGTTTTGTGAAATATTCATCAACTTAATGTAAAACAGAGGAAAAACCTTTAAATTTCAGGTAAGCGAGACAAGTCGAAGTTGAAAGAGTATATAGACGTTAATTTTATGGTAATTTGGGAGAAAAAAAATGATTGAAGCGAGGACTGCAGGATTTTTAAAAGTGTTTATAATTTAATGTTTTTTTTCACGTTAAAGAAATATTTCTTATTTTCATCAAAAGATCTATTTAAAAACTTATTGGCTAAATCTCCCCGGCCCTTAAAATTGATCTTTTCAGTCAACTTATCTGAAGATAATTTTTATAAATTACCATCTCTTTCTGTGTTAGTAGAAACTTCTAGGTGATAAAAAGACGCTAAATTCTTAAAACTTAGGTTAATATTTTCTGATGCAACAGTTTTTTCTTTACTTTGGGAATTTTATGTCGGGTATATTGCTCGACAAATGTTATACCTTTCGATTCCCAGTGTTTGGTTTAAGGCACCATTGATAAGAAAGTACATACGCGACTTAAAATTAATTTTAGTATATTTCAAGTCTGGATTCGAAACTTCCGACAACTGAATAGGAAAAAATTATGAAAAGTATCCGAAAAGACAAAGAGTTACCCGAATAATTTAGTTGTATTCTTTAAAGTCCAATTAAATTTTTCACCTTTCAGTTTTTTTTGGGGTAAAATTGGACTCGGAAAACGTTTTGTGAGCTTACACTCTCATAAGTGTCGTGCAAATTTAAATAAGTTGTGGCTAATGAGGCAAAACGGTAATTGGATAGTTCTAAAATCCTTAAAAAAAGTTTTCCATTCGATTTTTGTGAACACTTAAAATGGTCTTAAAGGGGCACTAGCTACAAGATATATAAAAAATCTAAAGTATGATTTTTTTTGTTCAATCATTAATGAAAGTGAAATAGTGAAATAATAATTCGCTTTTAGCAGCCAGTATCCCCCCCAATTTTGTCAAATTCAGCTAAGAAACATTGATGATGAATTATTCACTTGCAAGTGAATAATTCGACCTCATTGAATCCGTATTCATGTGAACTTCAATTTAACCCCTTAGCTAGAGATGAATAACGCATGCATTGTGCGTGTTCGGTTATTAATAGGAAAAGAATTTCAACATTGAAAGTGAAACAAAGGTAAATCATTTGATTGACTGATTCGATCCACAAAAAACATTCTTATACAGGTAAACACGATGATTAACATATATTTTTTTATCTTTAATATGAAATTAAACAGACCTAGACAAATCCAATTGCACAAGTTCGTTTTTTATTTATAAAAAATTGAGAATGGAAATGGGGAATGTGTCAAAGAGACAACACCCCGACCATAGAACAGACAACAGCAGAAGGTCACCAACAGGTCTTCAATGCAGCGAGAAATTCCCGCATCCGGAGGCGTCCTATATCTATATTTATGTTTATATCGCTTATATGACAATCGGAGGTCTTCGGAGGTCAACTCGACAGTTAATTAGATGGCGTCAAGACTAAAATACACATGAAATGAAGCTACATATTATCGAGCCCATGCCCTATTAATTATTTATTTTAGACTTTTTATAATTTGGATAAATGTTTTTCATGGTTATAAATCAAATATGAGAATTTGAGTCAAATCGGTGAACATGAATTTGACAGCTAGTGCCCCTTTAAGCTTCTATAAGAAACAAATATCCAAACACATTTATTATACGACAATAAATGAGGATCCATTCGATAAAAAACAGTTACCTGACGGACAGATTAATCAAAACATTCTTATTTGAAAAATGATGGCAATTATGATTTTTCAATTTTTATAATGGTATACCAATGTTCGTTCGTCCGTCCGTCAACACTTTGTACGAAAACTTAAATTTGATTTACCAATGCTTATATAATTTTAACACATCAGGATAGAAGGAAGAAAGCTCCATTTGGATTTTGTTTTTTTTTTCAGCTGTGTCGCTTCAGAGTTATGGTAACCGATTTAAATAAGCCAATTTTTATACGACCGCAAAAAAATTTTTGTGGTCGTATATTGGTATGACGTTGGCGTCGTCGTCGTCGTCGTCCGGCGTCGTCGTCGTCGTCGTCGTCGTCGTCGTCCGGCGTCGTCCGAAGACACTTGGTTTTCGCACTCTAACTTTAGTTTAAGTGAATGGATCTTTATGAAATTTTACCACAAGGTTCAATACCACAAAAGGAAGGTTGGGATTGATTTTGGGGGTTATGGTAATAACAGTAAAGGAATTAGGGGCCAAAAAGGGGCCAAAAATAAGCATTTTTGTAACTTCCAGACATAACTTGTGTGTTAGTGTATGGATCTCTCTGACATTGTACCACAAGGTTCCATATCACTAAAGGAATGCTGGGATTGATTTTGGGGGTAATTGCCTCCAAATTTTAGGAATTAGGGGCCAAAAAAGGGGCAAAAAACAAGCATTTTTCTAGTTTCATGACAATAACTTGTGTGTAAGTGTATGGATCTTTCTGAAATTGTACTACAAGGTTCCATATCACAAAGGGAAAGCTGGGTTTGAGTTTGGGGGTAATTGCCCTAAACGTTTAGGAATTTGGGGCCAAAAAGGGGCCAAAAAACACATTTTTTTCTAGTTTCCAGACAATAACTTGTGTTCAAGTGTATGGATCTCTCTGAAATTGTACTGCAAGGTACCATACCACAAAGGGAAGGCTGGGATTGAGTTTGGGGGTGATGAATCATAATGGGGGTTCAAAAAATTTTGGGGGGGGATTTATTTTTTTTTCCTTTTTTTCTTTTTTTCCTTTTTTGTTTCTTTTAAAATTTTCCATTTTAAGTTGGTTATTTCTGATTTATATTTAAAATCAAATAATAATGATATGGTAGGAGATACACACCAAACAGGATGTGTAAATTATTATATAATAAGTATTGTGCAATAGCAAGAAATTTTCAATTGCACAGTATTGCACAATAGCAAGAAATCTTCAATTGCACAGTATTGCGCAATAGCAAGAAATCTTCAATTGCACAGTATTGTGCAATAGCAAGAAATATCCAATAGCACAATATTGCGCAATAGCAAGAAATTGTCAATTGTACAGTATTGCGCAATAGCAAGAAATATTTAATAGCACAGGAAGATACTTCCTATAAATTGCTTATTTCTTGACCAATTTCAATGGGGTTTTATTCTTGATTTCATGGGGTTCTTTAATATGCTGAATCTAACCGTGTATTTAGTTTTTGGATTTTGGGCCCCGTTTTTAAATTGGTCCACATTGAGGTCCAAAGGGTCCAAAATTAAACTTTGTTGGATTTCATCAAAAATTGAATTATTGGGGTTCTTTGATATGCCGAATCTAACTGTGTATTTAGATTCTTAAATTTTGGTTCCGTTTTCAAATTGGTCTACATTAAAGTCCAAAGGGTCCAAAATTAAACTTAGTTTGATTTTAACAAAAATTGAATTCTTAGGGTTCTTTGATATGCTGAATCTAAACATGTATTTAGATTTTTGATTATGGGCCCAGTTTTCAAGTTGGTCCAAATCGGGGTCCAAAATTAAACTTTGTTTGATTTCAACAAAAATTGAATATATGGGGTTCTTTGATATGCTGAATCTAACCATGTATTTAGATTTTTGATTTTTGTGCCCCGTTATCAACTTTGTCCACATTGAGGTCAAAAGGGTCCAAAATTAAACTTTGTTTGATTTCATCAAAAATTGAATTATTGGGGTTCTTTGATATGCCGAATCTAACCGTGTATTTAGATTCTTAATTTTTGGTTCCGTTTTCAAATTGGTCTACATTAAGGTCCAAAGGGTCCAAAATTAAACTTAGTTTGATTTTAACAAAAATTGAATTCTTAGGGTTCTTTGATATGCTGAATCTAAACATGTATTTAGATTTTTGATTATGGGCCCAGTTTTCAAGTTGGTCCAAATCGGGGTCCAAAATTAAACTTTGTTTGATTTCAACAAAAATTGAATATATGGGGTTCTTTGATATGCTGAATCTAACCATGTATTTAGATTTTTGATTTTTGGGCCCCGTTATCAACTTTGTCCACATTGAGGTCAAAAGGGTCCAAAATTAAACTTTGTTTGATTTCATCAAAAATTGAATTCTTGGGGTTCTTTGATATGCTGAATCTAACCATGTATTTAGATTTTGGATATTGGACCATAATAGGTGAATGTCCAATTTAAAATTTTTAAGTTCTTAGACCACATTCAATCTGTGTTAGAAACCTATGCTGTGTCAAATATTTAATCACAATCCAAATCCAAAGCTGTATCAAGCTTGAATGTTGTGTCCATACTTCCCCCAACTGTTCAGGGTTCGACCTCTGCGGTCGTATCAAGCTGCGCCCTGCGGAGCATTTTATTTCACATATCTCGACTTATTCCAGTATGCCTGTCTTCATCTTCACTTTACACATTATCTTTGGGATTTATAAAAGGAAGCTCCCGTTCCGTTTCTTTTAATTTTATGGTTTGTTGTACCACAGTTACGGAACTTTAATTGTCAGATTTAAATAATTTTTTTTACATGTTGTACCATAACTCGAATTTGATTTACTGGAAACTTAACAGTTAAGACTGCCTCATATCTTGACTTACATCTAGAAATTGACAATGAGGGTCGGTTGAAAACAAAACTTTACGACAAAAGAGATGATTTCAGCTTCCCAATTGTGAACTTTCCATTTCTATGTAGCAACATTCCAGCAGCGCCTGCAAACGGAGTATATATCTCCCAATTGATACGATATTCCTGGGCTTGTATTTCCTATCATGATTTCCTTGATAGAGGATTGCTGCTCAAAAGGAAGCTATTAAACCAAGAGTTCCAAATGGTGAAGTTGAAATCATCCCTTCGTAAATTTTACGGACGCCATCACGAGTTGTTTGACCGTTATGGAATAACCGTTTCACAGATGATATCGGATATGTTCCTTATGTCGTAACTACAATACCCTTCCTTTTTCACGAATGTGACTTACCGAATTAGACTATTTACCGGATTTGTAATAACATAAGCAACACGACGGGTGCCACATGTGGAGCAAGAGCTGCTTACCCTTCCGGAGCACCTGAGATCACCCCCAGTTTTTGGTGGGGTTCGTGTTGCTTAGTCTTTAGTTTTCTATGTTGTGTCATCTGTACTATTATTTGTCTGTTTGTCTTTTTATTTTTGGCCATGGCGTTGTCAGTTTGTTTTCGATCTATAAGTTTGACTGTCCCTCTGGTATCTTTCGTCTCTCTTTTTTAACATTATCGTTGAAACTTGAAAATGAATCACCCATCGATGAAAAAAAGGAAATCCAATGTGTCTTTCTAGAGTTATGGGACTTTGACCGTCTAGATAAATAACAGGCATTTATTAAATGTCATGCACAAGCTCTAGTATGCTTGGTTCAAATAACTGCAAACTTAACACTGTTGATTGGATTGATGAATGCAGACTAGCTTAAGATTTTGATAATTTCCGGGTTTGTCATTCCAAAGTTATGGGTCTTTTAACAGCCACATTTGACACAAAATTTAAATGCATAGCGGCATTTGTTTCAACAGAGCCATTGTATTTGCTTCAGATTAAATGCCTCCTAAATATCTCATTTTATTTTCGAAACGATTTTAATTTGCACAATAAGGGCATATCATAGCTGTTAATTAATTTTACTATTATTAAATGTTGGCATCTAGGTTTTGATTGATTAATTGATTAGTTCGTGCCTTACGTCGCCTTAGCTCAAAATGTCTCATCGCTACGGTACCAATTTCGGAAGTAGATTATGTTATTCTTCAAAAAACAATATTTAGTTTCAAGGAAAGGGTTCACTTTTTATTCTATGTTTATATAATGATGTGATGTAATTATGTTGACATTTTTTTAAAAACCTCATTTTTATAATACATTTTTAACTTAACATAATGTTAAAGGGACAGGAGCATATTTTCACACACAACTATATTTACTCTGTAAAACTTGGTCGACATTGTTGATTATTTTATTATCCTAATTTTCTAGTAACGGTATGTTGCTGTCTGTTTTTAGAGTGGCAAGAATTTAATTTTGATGACCTATCATTCTAAAAACCAATACTATATTTTTTGGAATAAAAGATAATGGTATTAAAGCGTGGATTGTGTTTTGACATGAACTCATTGTTCGCTTGTTTTGTAGAGCATTTTTCAACAGTTGATACATGCATGTTCTTCATATTCGATATCTAATATTGTGGCGTTTCCAAAGGGTTCAACAGGACCAAACCTGCAATTTAAATAACAAAACCTTTTTAGTCCTCATGGAATTCCAGCATCCATTTTCGTTAAAATAATTTACGTACCTTTAGGTTTAGGAGATGAATGATACCAACGCCAAAATGTTATCCTGTGTGCAAATCTGATTACAACATTTTTGTTCCCAATTTGAGGTATTTTAAAGATTTACTGTAACTCTAATCCTTTGGAGATATTAAAGTTCCAAAGTCTCCAAGTCACCCTATGCGTATTTGGCGAAACCTTTTTGGAACTTCGTAATTTATTTGGCCTTTTTAATTTTTTGGATTCGAGCGTCACTGATGAGTCATTTGTAGACAAAATGCGCGTTTGACGTACAAAATTTTAATCACGTTATCTATGATGAGTTGATATGCAATTTAGCTGGTTAGACTAACTTTAATCAGATAAACAATATTTTTTGAACACTAATAAAACTCCCTTCTGGTTTTTAAAATCAGATTTTACTTCGGTCGTCAATGAGAAACAATTATATTGAAGTGTTCCGCAGATTATTGTGTGTCAAGACTGTGTTTAAATAAAATCGGTATATTTCTTTATGTTGGCAATTTTTACAATCTGTGCCACTCATGGTCTTGGATTAAGATATGTATTAAATGATTTTAACCGTTGTGATATTTAGGCCGCCGATAAATATAGACGTTTTGTATATAATCTTATACCATTCCCAAACGAAGTTCCTAAATAAACGTTTGTTCCTCTCTTTCATTTTGACCAAATTTGTTAGATTTTGATCAAAATGATGAAAAAAAAAACTGTTTGAAAGAGTTTTTATTACTTTTCTGTTTTATTTATTTATATATACTTTTTTTAGGGGGATTAATCAAGGCTTTGTAAAATACAGTAAAGCGATATCTAGACACTCTCAGATCAATATAAGTCGGTTCAGTCTAGTAGTCCTGGTTCGTATGACTAGCCAAACTATATTCCTCATACACAATTTTGTCTTGACCATTAAAAATTATTTGCCCGAATATGACAGGTTTATGTTGAATATCAGTACCTCGGTCATGTTAATTGGAATTTAAATATTTATAGTTGTGACGATTTGCGAAACATCTTTTTCACTGATTTTATATATCTATAATAACAAAAATGCAATTGTTTATCTTCAGATTAATTATCCTTGTCCACAATGGGATGCACATGTAAAAGAGTGTTCCTCTCTTTCATTTTGACCAAATTTGTTAGATTTTGATCAAAATGATGAAAAAAACTGTTTGAAAGAGTTTTTATTACTTTTCTGTTTTATTTATTTATATATAATTTTTTTAGGGGGATTAATCAAGGCTTTGTAAAATATAGTAAAGCGATATCTAGACACTCTCAGATCAATATAAGTCGGTTCAGTCTAGTAGTCCTGGTTCGTATGACTAGCCAAACTATATTCCTCATACACAATTTTGTCTTGACCATTAAAAATTATTTGCCCGAATATGACAGGTTTATGTTGAATATCAGTACCTCGGTCATGTTAATTGGAATTTAAATATTTATAGTTGTGACGATTTGCGAAACATCTTTTTCACTGATTTTATATATCTATAATAACAAAAATGCAATTGTTTATCTTCAGATTAATTATCCTTGTCCACAATGGGATGCACATGTAAAAGAGTGTTCCTCTCTTTCATTTTGACCAAATTTGTTAGATTTTGATCAAAATGATGAAAAAAACTGTTTGAAAGAGTTTTTATTACTTTTCTGTTTTATTTATTTATATATAATTTTTTTAGGGGGATTAATCAAGGCTTTGTAAAATATAGTAAAGCGATATCTAGACACTCTCAGATCAATATAAGTCGGTTCAGTCTAGTAGTCCTGGTTCGTATGACTAGCCAAACTATATTCCTCATACACAATTTTGTCTTGACCATTAAAAATTATTTGCCCGAATATGACAGGTTTATGTTGAATATCAGTACCTCGGTCATGTTAATTGGAATTTAAATATTTAGAGTTGTGACGATTTGCGAAACATCTTTTTCACTGATTTTATATATCTATAATAACAAAAATGCAATTGTTTATTTTCAGATTAATTATCCTTTTCCACAATGGGATGCACATGTAAAAGAGTGTTCTTCATAACCGGACTGATTCTTATGGAATTGATTGACCTAGGTCTAGACTGGGACTTTTTCGCTGAAGTTGATAAAACGCACCAAGAGAAAATTCTAAGAAAAGAAGAATTGAAATATCTGATCCTAGCATTTGCAATTGTTGGATCAATTACGTTTTTACTTCAACTATTGGCCATATATTATGATTCTGAGAAGAATTACTCGCATTTAACATACTCAACAACTATGTCATTTATATCAACGTGGATTGAAGATATCCCCCAAATTATTTTTGCCGTTTGGATAGCAGTCATTTCATCTGATCTAATTTCCAATGTTCAATATGTGAAAGCATCATATGCAATCGTAGAAGCATTGCTCCATTTTGGAGTTTCGATTTGGCAACTAAGTTGTAAAAGTGAAAAGTTCAAATACAAAAGAAATAGCAATTGTCTCAAGGCATTACTCGTCTTGGATCTTATTGGCGGCTTACTAATTCTCTGTGCTTCCGTTTTCCTTCTAATAGAATTACGCTTTGACAATTTTAATTGATACTAGTCATTGTTCATATTTATAGTAATACTTTTTCAACATTATGTATATATTATCAGACATTTACATTTTGTGGCTTGATGGTTAATTTACTTTTTTATTTATATTTATTACAAGTATTATCGTTTATATTAATATACAAAGTTGATTTCCATTGCTTTATTGATCTTATATAATTGATTTTATTTTTGTTCAAGATTTATGAAGGTCAACAATTGGGCTGTTTTCTGCTCTTTTGTTGAGTTATTGTCTCTTTGACCCATTCCCCATTTCCATTCTTAATTGAAAATTAAATCCTTTAATCTCCGTGAACAATTAATGTAAACCATTTACTGTTGCAGTAGTACCATGTGCTGAAAGTTGTGAAAGAGATGGTAAAATAGATAATGCAAAATGTTTCAATCAATTGACCTTACAGTTCATTTCATGTACATGTAGATATGGATGGTCTTTTTTTAAATCTTAAAAATCCATACAGAAGTTATAGGCATAACAATAAACTGAACTCAATGCAAAGAACCTTAAAGCTATACTTAGACAGAGAGCTCAATCCAGTGATATACTTTGTTATACTGGTCACACGTAACTTGAATTATCACTATCTGTTACCAAACTGCATTGAGATCCTGAAAAAAATATGCAAATTAGTTCTATTAGAAGTAGAATTCAGAGGAATTAAAGAAGCTCTTTCAATAAATGTAGAATGTGTCTATGGGTCACAGATGCCCCCGCTTGTAAATATGGATGAGTCAACCTCCACATACAGATGCAGGATTCACATAGTTAAGACTGGTTTGTGATAATAAGCATTGTGTATAAGTTTCATAACATTTGGTTGAGGCAAACTAAAGTTATGGAACGGAAACGACAGATTTAGCAATTTTTCTATTTTAAGTCTCCGTGTTGAATGCCGTACATTGAACGATAATGTTTTACTTTTTACAAATTGTGACTTGGATGAAGAGTTGTATCATTGGCACTCATACCACATCTTCTTATATCTAATAACTCATGAACAGTAAACGTGACGCAACCCAATATCGAACTTGGCCAGTGTTTTGAGGTAATATTCATTGCGTATAAGGTTTATAACATTTGGTTGAGTTAAACTTAAGTTAGAGAACGGAAACGAAAAATTCCGCAATTTTTATGTTTATAAAAGGGGCATAACTCATGAACGGTAAAAGTGACGCCACCCAATTTCGAATTTGATTTTGTGTTTTGTGGTAATAAATATTGTGTATAAGTTTATAACATTTGGTTGAGGCTAAAGTTAGGAGACCGGAAACCATGTTTTAAGACGTACGGGACGGACGGACAAGGTTAACACTTTATGACCCCTCCGCTACGGCGCCAACACAGAATTTCTGACTAATGGGCTGGTGATACCCAATGTTGAACCTCCACCAGCACTGGCATCAACCCACACACAATTTACCATAAAAATGTTCAATCTTAATTTTGATTTCTTTATTTTGGGAAAATAAAGCCATGATTATATGCATTCCCTTCACAAGGAGTGTAAAATTTTACAAATTTATTCTACATATACATTTTTGTAATATTTTATAGCTTATTCTAGGTCAACTGATTAAATTTTACAAACTTAAATTGTTCATCACTTTTTCTTTTATATGTCTTTTAACATTCTGTTTTGAACAAAACGATTTGTTACATATACTGCGCATGTATAACTAGAAAATCTAACATTATTTCCACGATTTAACACATTATTACAAAGCCAATCAAATAAAATTCAGTCTAAGTTGAAAATAAATGTTCAATCAAATATATATGCAAGTCGTCAAGTGACTAAATGCACATATCGTTGGCCGTCCTTATTAATTGTAACTCGATCATAGAAAAATATTAATGGAAATAAGGGATGAGTAGTGAAAAATAAATGAAAACGGAACGACTGATTTAAAAAAAAGGATGTTCGATATACTGTATATTTGGGAATAAAAATTATATAAATATATACGATGCTATATTTTTGTCCAGTTTCCAATGTTAAAATTATGAAAATGAGAAGATATTTACATACAGCTTCATTTTCCGGCTATGCTGAAATGTATAATGAAAAAAAAAACAAGATTAGCGTCTTTGACCCACTTTATCTTTTTATTCGGATACTTGCGGATATCTTCTCGAAGTTCAACGGGAACATTAGAAAAGAACCCGGATAGAACCAATAAGTTGGGTTGCTATAACCAAACAGCCCAGATGTTGAACCAGTTACCATGGTTTCGAACCAAAGAACCCAGATAGAACCAAGGTTCAGAACCAAAAGACCCGGATGGAACCAAGGTTTTGAACCAGAGTGCCCGGATAGAACCTAATTGCATTCGGAAATCTCATGACTTTTTAAACCTTCAACGTATTTTCCAAATCATTTATTTATTTAGTATATTTATATATAATTTATTTCATGTTGATATGTGATGTTTTTGGTAGTTATTCTTATAATTAATACTGCATTTATTTGTTTGTTCATAATTTACAGCTATTGAACCAGGGTTCGAAGTTATAAAGTTGAAGTTCTTCCTTTGAAAATTTGAAGGACGCCATCAGCCTTGTGGAATATCTACATATCACAGATGACAACGAATATGTTCTAATTGTCGTAACCACAATCCCGTCCTCTACTTCTCGAATGTGAATTTGAACTTACCTTGAGCAACACGACGGATGACTCCTGTGGGACAGGATAACATTATCTGTATCTGTACCTTATCGGAGATCACCCCCAGTTTTTGGTTGAGTTCGTGTTGCTCAGTCTTTAGTTTTCTATGTAGTAAGTATAAGACTTATTGAATTTCGTCGTTTTTTTTATTTTTTGCAATGGTTTTGTCAGCTTCTCTTCGACTTGTGAGATATGAATATCCCCTTAGTATCTCTGCCTGATTCTTTTTAAACAGTAGAAGAACTCGTCAAATATATTATATACGAAATTCTTTACTTTTACCTAACCGGATGTTTTTAAACTTATTTTTTTTACATGGAAGCATAGAAATATTTTGGCCCGAATACTACGTTATTTCATTTATTTATAAAAAAAAAAAACTTGAGCCGGTGTTGTGGACAACTCGAACAATGTAAAAAAAGAAAATGTTTGTTCGCGTTTGCATACGCTACTATCCTGTAGGCAATTAAAAAGTGTCTTGGTTTTTTTTATAGATGGCCAAGTTTGCTTATACCTTCAAATGCATTCAGGCTCAATTTACTTTGACAACATGGCGACATTATTTACCCATTTCGTGTGTCTTCATCAAGTCGAAGGGGACTTTAGGTTTGCACTCTGTCCGTCTGTCCATCCGTCAGTCCGGCAAATCAGTTTTCCACACTTTTTTTCTTCGTTCTTGAAGATATTGATTGATAATTGGTATATAGTTTTATTATGACAAGTTATACAGATCAAGTTCGAAATTTTGTTTCGGTCTGATAATTTTGTGCAGAGTTATGGTCCTTGGACTTGAAAAATTCACTCATTTAATCAGTTTTCCACACTGTTTTTAGTCATGCTTGAAGATATTGACATGATATTTTCTTTTTGTTTACACCATGACAAGTTATAGAACAAGTTAGCTTTTTGTTCCAGTATAATGAATTTTTACCCGGTAGGTGACTATGTATTGCCATGCAATACTCTCGGAATGCTTGTTTTCTATCATTTTTTAGAGTTTCGTTAGCTAAACCGCACATTTGTAAGATATCTGATAATTTTATTACTTTGAATACCACTAAGCAATTGAAAACGATGTATAGAATTAAGACCAGTGGAACATCAGATGTAAAAAATGAAAACAACAGGTTATAAATGTCATGCGTTCTAAGCGCTTTTCTGGATTTACCTTCATCAAGAAAACATTGTTTGCAAAGAAGACCGTTCTTGTTTCTTTACTGTTCACTGAAAACATTTTGAATCGTCTTTCGTTCTTAGAGCCATCAAGCTATTTTGATTCTTACATACGGAAGAACTTGAAGCAAGTGGACGATAAGAGTAAAACATACTTTAATCGAGATTAAGCACACTTTTTTAACACAAAGTATTAAAAAAAACTATAGATATTGCTTTAAACAAAACTTAAAAGTGCCTTATTCCTTTAAGTCGGAAGTGAACTGCACCTACTCCCGCGAAAGCACCTTAGAGATTTTACAAGGTATCGGAAAGTCATTATGTAAACTAATTAAAAATGAATAAATGTCTGATTGTTGTTTGCTTGTGTGGTTAAGAAATATGGTCATCTGGACTTCTCCCATCAAACAGTCATACACGTGATTATCAATAGCGTCTGGCTTGTTGTTTTGGATGTATAAATACGAAGTCACGTCCTAAAAAGGGACGTATGAGTGCGATGCCTTGTAAAGGGAGAATGTCATACTCTCCGAACGATATAGAAGTCATGCATTAATCATTTTGGCGACCTACTTAACAGAATATACCGATTGGATTTTTTCACTCGCCCTAAATGTCCATGAAATACTAGCTTTTGCTGCCAACCGTCAGGCAATCAACAATCAATCGGTATACGGGAAATAAGAAAAAATAGTTTTGTATTACGGTTATATGATGCGAGTCCAAATGATCACTAGAGTATAAATGCCTGATAACTCAGACTGCTCATGATCTTAATAAAAACCCGTGTTAACGGGACCTTCGGTTTTTCTGTGCGATTTATTTATAGATATGGATACACAACAGTGTCAGTTCGGAATGAAATATTAAAATGCTACACCTCTGGTAGTTGAAGACATCTTGAAAAAAAATCCTTGATGGTACGTAGATGGCTGTTTTAAGACAAAATTTCTTCTTACCCTTGTTATAGCAGTCAGACACACTTCATAGAACCTGATGATTTCAATTGAATTAAATCTATTTAGTTTCCGTAGAATACTAGATGCATTCCTGAAACAATCATATGTATGTGTTGATACGAATTTCGCCTCAACGAATAAAAATTTACTGCTACAGCACTAAACAATTATACAATTAGAAACTTAAAGTGTCCAGAATTTTAATTTGGATTCGGAGAGTTCAATACTCAATGAAGCAAAGTACATAATGATAGAAAAATGATTCGAAGTTGTGGAAGGAATAAAGCAAATGAAATGTATGTTAAGACATGTGCCACATGTGGAGCAGGATTTGCTTACCCTTTCGGAACACCTGAGAACACCCCCAGGTTTTGGTGGAATTCGTGTTGCTCAATCTTTAGTTTTCTATGTTATGATGTGTGTACAGTTGTTTGTCTTTTTTCTTTTTTAGCCATGGCGTTGTCTGCTAATTTTCGACTTAAAGAGTTTGAATGTCTTTTTGGTATCTTTTGCCTCTCTTTTAATAAATAGGCTAAAATTTATGCTTTATGAAAATTGACAAGGATGACTTTTAACTTCAAACATTCTTGATGAAGGATAATCTGGATAAGGCTTATTTATTCCTGAAGAGTTAGCTTTATAATTGTTGGATGATTCGAATGAGTTGATTACGCATCTTAACAGTGCGTTGGTGATTGTTTAACTGTAAGACATCACAAAATTCATGCGCAATTCTTTCAAAAAACCGTTCAAATGATATAGATTGTTGTTAATTATTACCTCATAAAAAATATTTCCATTTCCATCTTAAAAAAAGAACAATACAACTGTGCCTCTTTTGTAGATATTTTTTTACAAATTGTGAAATAGATTGATATATTTATATATAGTCAGGAATAAATAGCAGGACCATTGTGAAGTAAAAGATTTTGGTCATTTTCATCTTTATTATTAAAGAAAATGACTATAAATATCGGATCATTGAACAAACAAATATAATATTTCATTAAATTACTTATTAAAATCACAAAGTAGTATTCTGTGTGAGAGACATATACATTAGACATAAACAAAATTATTTAATTATTTGAAAATCAATTCAAGTGAATTTTACGATCGAGTACGACTGAAAATCACACCAGAAAGATACTACAAGGATTTTGAACATGAAATCAAAACTTTACATATTGAAGGCATGCACAACTACCAACTCTGCATGCATTGTTCCCTATCATTTGAATTGGAAATTTTCAACTAGCTTTTAATTGCCTCAAACCTTTTTGGTTTGCGTTTCTTTGAATAATGCTGTTATCCAAAGCGCAGATCTGAGGGTTTAAGTCTGCTTACTAATTGTCGCTGTCATATAACTGTTCAAGGTAAGGAGATTGTGACTGTTTTGCTGAGTGTGAATTCGCAATGCTATAAGACGTGTCACGGTACTTTTCTATCCAAAGTTCATGTATTTAGTTTTGATGTTATATTTGTTACTCTCATCGGATTTTGTCAAATGCCTTATCGTTTGTAGTTGTAAATCTTATTTTTTTCTGTTGTATTCGTGTGTTATGGTAAAGATAATTAATCACCCAGTTCATTAATTAGATTTTAGTTTGGGTCAACTAAATTTAAACGATATATTTGGTTTACAGTTTGATTTAGAAGAAACACCGACATAGCTAGATAATACTATTAATTATCTAATTACTACCACATTTTATATTAATTATTATTGTAATTTTCATTGTTATTAATAAATATTATATGAGTATTTTAAACCAAATCTTGAATTCTATCCTAATTCTATCCTATTTTGGGGAAATTTCAGAAATTCAAATGTGACGTCACCTTTTTTTTGCGTTGATCTCTTTGGCTAACTCGGCTGTGAAGTTTTATGTGCTGCTTTATAAAATTGTGAATGGAAATGGGGAATGTGTCAAAGAGACAACAACCCGACCAAAGAGCAGACAACAGCCGAAGGCCACCAATGGGTCGTCAATGCAGCGAGAAACTCCCGCACCCGAAGGCGTCCTTCAGCTGGCCCCTAAACAAATATGTATACCAGTTCAGTGATAACGGACGTCATACTAAACTCCAAATTATACACAAGAAACTAAAATTAAAAATGATACAAGACTAACAAAGGCCAGAGGCTCCTGACTTGGGACAGGCGCAAAAATGCGGCGGGGTTAAACATGTTTTTTTGAGATCTCAACCCTCCCCCTATACCTCTAGCTAATGAAGAAAAAACAAACGTACAACAGTACGCACAGTAAAACTCAGTTTAAGAGAAGTCCGAGTCCGATGTTAGAATAGGAAACAAAAGAAAATAAACAAAATGACAATAATACATAAATAACAACAGACTACTACCAGTTACTGACATGCCAGCTCCAGACCTCAATTAAACTGATGGAAAGATTATGTCTTCATATGAATATCAGGCACAATCCCTCCTGTTAGGGGTTTAGTATTATACCATCATAAAATATATGAGAAGAACATAACCCGTATCATGCCAACAACTGGGTTTAGAATAAATATGTTTAATTCCGATGCAAAGACCCTATAAGTGAATCAATATTAAAGCCAAAATATGTAATCTTTAATGACCTGACAACAGTATCGTAACTATATCCCTTCTTAATAAGTCTGTTTAAAGGTTTTGTTAGCTTTTGAGGTGAATACGGACATTTTTGTGCTTTGTAAAGAATATTACCATAAACGATTGGATGTGAAATACCCGAACGTATAAGATGTCTGCATGTTGAGTTATATTTACGAATGATGTCCTTATACCGATGATAAAATTTAGTAAATGTTTTGACTAGTTTATGAGATCGAAAACCCTGGTGTAATAATTTTTCAGTAATACATAAATTTCTCTCGCTAAAATCTAATACGTTGTTACATACACGAGCGAATCGTACAAGTTGAGATATATAAACACCATAAGATGGTGACAAGGGAACGTCACCATCTAAAAATGGATAATTAACGATAGGAAATGAAAAATCATCTCTTTTATCATAAATATTTGTATTAAGCTTCCCGTTAATGATATAGATATCAAGATCGAGGAAAGGACAGTGGTCATTGTTAGTATTAGCTTTATTTAAAGTAAGTTCAACATGATAAATTTCTTTAGTATACATACAGAAGTCGTCATTATTGAGAGCCAATATATCATCCAAATATCTAAAGGTATTGTTAAATTTTTGTATCAGATGTTGTTTCGATGGGTCTTTGCTGATTTTAGTCATAAATTGTAACTCATAACAATACAAAAACAGTTCCGCAATGTTGTTTTATGTATCTATTTTTCTGTAGTTAGTCACCACTTCGGTGTTATCATGTATATCCATTATATGGTCATTTGTATAAATTAACTGTTTGCAAAAGTATGAATTGTTCTAAATACTAAGGATTTTCTTATCCCAGACATATAACCTTAGCCGTATTTGGCACAACTCTTTGGAACTTTTGGTTCTCAATGCTCTTCAACTTTGTACTTGTTTTGGCTTTTTGATCTGAGCGTCACTGGTTAGTCTTGTGTGGAGGAAACGCGCGTCTTAAATTTTAAACCTGGTACCTTTTGTTAGCTATTATTCGTATGTTTCTCTGTCCTATATGTTCTCCCATTTATTTGTATTGTAGTCCTGTCATGTAATGTTGTCATTTTAATGTTATATTTAACATTGCCATAAAAGCGGGAGGTTTGGCTAGCCACAAAACCAGGTTCAACCCACCATTTCTTTCTTAAAATGTCCTGTATCAAGTCAGGAAAATGGCCACTGTTATATTATAGTTCGTTTCTGTGTGTGTTACATTTTAATGTTGTGTTTCTGTTGTGTAGTAGTTCTCCTCTTATATTTGATGTGTTTCCCTCAGTTTATGTTTGTAACCCGGATTTGTATTTTTCTCAATCGATTTATGAATTTCGAACAGCGGTATACTACTGTTGCCTTTATTTATTCCCTTCGTGCAAAACTCGGCTTCACACAGTATCAAAGTATTTTAAATAACATTATCACTAGTATTTCAATGTATTAAATTGTAGTGCAATCTTGTTTCGAAATGGCTTCATCACAAAAATGTGTTTAAATGCCTTTTAACTGGATTAAAAAAAATCACCAGAATTTAAAAAAGATCTATCATATAAAACACAACAAAAACACAAAAAATAGTATTTATATGACATTGAAGTAAAGTTTTCATCGTACATATTGAGTTGTACTGCTTATTACTCATATGTTCATGGTCTAAGCTACATAACCTCTGTTCCGTCGTATGATGATTACACATCTCAACTAAAACGTTACGATCGTGCTTGTTCACATAATGTGGACTTCGTTAACAGGGGTATGCTCTTACACAGAAACTGATCCAACAGATTTATGAGGGAGAACTACAGATATCGACACTACATGATTTACGGTCACCATCACGAATTGGTTGACCGATATGATGTGTCGGTGTCTCAACTCAATAGCAACATAGCAACATGTATTCGTGGTCTTAGATCTTTAGATAATGCACAGAAAAATTGCAACATATGACTGATTTTTTACTTTTTTCTGAAGTATTTTGGACACCATAGGCTAATCTGTTGACTACAATTTAAGATTTCTCTTACATCCAGTTTTTTTTTACTAGCCCAGAAAGACCACAGGATGTCATAGTGAATTTCATTGAAAACAAGGAATTTCTAGAGTAAATTTTCCAAACTTATTACTGAAAAAAGTTTGAAAAATTGATTGTTGCATTGCAACCCATTATTTTTTATGGGAATTTCTAGTTCAAACACAGAGGATTTAAATTACGTATTGTGTAAATAATGACATAATAAAGTTTGGAATATGAAAATAACAATCAATAAAATGATGAATCTGTGCAATTCTGGTTATCTAACAAAAAGTTATGTTGTGCAAATCTGGATTTCTACTAACCAAAGAAAATAAAAAAAAACAGGTTACAAAACCGTTAAAAGAAACATTTGTATATCTTGCTGAGTTAAGAATTTGTTTTATTTAGCCAACAAAGGAAATATAACTCAGGTAATTTAAATTATTAAGGAATGACATTGTTTTTTATATTTCTCAAATTGTAATCCAATATTCTATCGTATAACATGCCTTCTATAAATTTTTCAATGTAACTTAAAAGAGGGACGAAAGATCCCAGAGGGACATTCGAACTCATAAATCGAAAATAAACTGACAACGCCATGGCTAAAACAGAAAAAGACAAACAGACAAACAATAGTACACAAAACACAACATAGAAAACAAAAGACTAAGCAACACGAACCCCACCAAAAACAGGGGGTGATCTCAGGTGCTCCGGAAGGGTAAGCAGATCCACATGTGGCACCCGTCGTGTCGCACAACTTAGTACAAACGTGGTAAATAGTTTAATTCGGTAGGTCACATTCGTGAAAAAGGAACGGGATTGTAGTTACGACATTAGGAACATATCCGCTTTCATCTGTGAAACGGATATTCCATAACGGTCAACCAACTCGTGATGGTGTCCGTAAAATTTACGAACGGATGATTTCAACTTTACCATTTGGAACTCTTGTTTTAATAGCTTCCTTGTGAGCAGCAACCCTCTATCAAGGAAATCATGATATGAAATACAAGCCCTGGAATATCGTAATAATTGGGATATATTTACTCCGTATGCAGGCGCTGCGGGAATGTTTCTACATAGAAATGGAAAGTTCACAATTGGGAAGCTGAAATCATCTCTTTTGTCGTAAAGTTTTGTTTTCAACCGTCCCTCATTGTCAATTTCTAGATGTAAGTCAAGATATGAAGCAGACTAAACTGTATCTGTTGTATCCTTTATCTCAAGTTCGATGGGATAGATACGCTCAACATAGTCAAAACTTTTAATTATTTAGTGAGAGAACATCATCTATATAGCGGAAAGTAAAGATGAAGAATACTACTAACTTCCTTTCTTTCTTCCTAAGAAGTTTCTGTATGAAGTCAGCCCAAAAACAAGCTTGGAGACCTATCATATTTATTACATTTCTTATAATTAGTAGAATATACACATCAACTTGATAAAGTATAACAATCTGTCATCTTTTGTTTATACCCTCAAACTACCTTAAATGTCTGGCCGTAAATTTCAAAATTACAACAGAATAATGTATCATTTGAAAATATGGAAGATCCTAATTTCAAAACTGTGACGAAGTTACGAAGTGAGAACATGACTTTTTAGATATCAAGACCAAAAAAAAAAAAATCCAAAAGATTTCTTCCAGACTTTCCTCAGTTTGTTAGTGAGTTGGTTGAGTTAACAAAATAACCTTGATTACTATAATGTATCTGTCAGTCTTTTTTAAAGCACATATTCTGTTTCATGGAGAATTGTGCAGTCTGTTAATAGCACACCGAACTCCAGTTTTTAAGTTCCTAATACTATTGATTAGTTAATTTCATTTTAAGTAACAGTTTGGCTGTAACACATGACAATATTAAATGTTATTACCTGATGTTCACTTGCCAGTGATAAAGCTCAGAAAAGGTGAAATAACAAAAATACCAAACTCCATAGAAAATTCAAAACCGAAAGTATCTTATCAAATGGCAAAATCAAATAATTTAACACCTAAAACGAATGGAAAACAACTGTCATATTCCTGACTTGGTACAGGCATTTCCTTATGTAGAAAATGGTGAATTAAACCTGGTTTTATAGCTAGCAATACCTCTCACTTTTATGACAGTTGCATAAAATTCCATTATATTGACAACAATGTGTGAGAAAATCAAACAGACATAATAGGTAAAAATGTCAAAAATTGTGGAACAGCAGTCAATATTGTGTTATATTCTTAATTACTATAAAAACAAATTACTATTTCAACAAAGAAAAACAAAACGGCACACAGACGCTCCACAAGCAAATATGAAAGACAAGAATACAAAAATTACCACAGCACAATAACACAATGGCTTGATGTATAAATACCCAGCCACGCCAGAAGTACATAAAACATGTTTTACCCCGCCGCATTTTTGCGCCTGTCCCAAGTCAGGAGCCTCTGGCCTTTGTTAGTCTTGTATGTTTTTTAATTTCAGTTCATTTATATGTTTTGGAGTTTAGTGTGACGTCCATTTTTACTGAACTAGTACACAATTTTATTTAGGGGCCAGCTGAGGACCACCTCCGGGTGCGGGATTTTTTCGCTGCGTTGAAGACCCATTGGTGGCCTTCGGTTGTTGTCTGCTCTTTGGTCGGGTTATTGTCTCTTTGACATATTCCCCATTTCCATTCTCAATTTAACCAATAATGGACTAAACAGTAAAGGCCAAAAATATACAAAAGACAAATAAAAAGAACACTATTACACGCAATTAAGATGATCAACAATGTCAGTACCTAGAATCTATACTTCAAGACCATCATGTATTATTTGTGAGGTTGATACGGATTATTTATCAACAAGGTCATGGTATCTTCCGATGAACTTTTTTTTAGAAAAAGGACGAGACGTACTTTGACATAACCCTGTTTCATCAACTTTCTGCTTAGACACTTGTGACGTTTTACAAAGTCTAAGTAGCAGCTGCAAACTTTTGAATACCGTATGAGTTGGGAAATGTATATCCCATATGCAGGTGGAGTTAGTAAATTGCTGCTAAGGTGGGGGAATTAATAATTTCAAAATTAAAATCGTCTCGCTTGTCATTGATTCTGGTATTGAGATGACAAGTTATGTCAAATTCGAGGTATAAGTAAAAAAATGAGGCGGAGGAAGCCGTGTCTGTTGTTTCTTTAATTTCTAGTTCTGGAGGATATATTAATGGAACCCAATCAGAAAAGTTTGGATTGGTAATGGAAAGAACATCATCAATATATCTGAATGTGAAATTAAATGACCTGGCTTCTTTGATCTTCTTGTTTTTGATAAGTGTCTGAAGGAACTCCGAATCATAAGAAAATAAGAAGAGGTCGACAAGGAGAGGCGCACAGTTTGTTTCCAAAAGTCTACCTCCAAATTCAACAAATATGTTGTCAATAAGAAACTCCAGCATACTGATTACTATTAACAAAATATGCCGTATGATTTCCAAAAGCAACAAATTTATAGCGTATGTTACCGTTTTTACATTGAAAAGCATTATGAATTATTTCTTTTAGATGATTTTTCAATTTCACATCGGGAATGGTGGTATATATTTTTGATATTCATCCTCAATTTTTAACTAAGATTTCCGAAGTTTTATTTTTATTTTGATGTACAGCTCCTGTTGCGTTTATGCACATATCAAATGCTTTTTGATATACTAACATTTTGTTACTGATGACAAAATTTAGGTAAATTTCGATTTGAAGATTTTTCACTTGTGCTATGAAGGGGTTTTGGTCCTCAATTGATTAGAAATATGCACTTGATGTTGTTTCCGTGCAAATACATTAGACTGATTTACAAATGTTGTTCCTGATGAAAATTTGAGGTCTAGTTTAATAATGTTGATATATGTATATATATATTGCAACATATGTGCAACCTTCAGGGATTCTGGTTGAAACTGCAAGAGGAGTCGATTACACAAATCTTGTACTCTCTTATATAAATTATGCTGAAAAATCACTAAGTTCCTAAGTCTGGAAAAATGATTCCTCAAACACTTCAATAATTGCAGGTTCACAACTTCAACATATGTACAATGATCCTGTGAAGTTTCAGGGATCTGGGTTGAACCTGCAGGAGGGTTTGATTACACAAAACTAGTACCCTCTTTCATAAATTTTGCTGAAAAATGACTAAGTTCCCAAGTCTGTAAAAATGAGAAAAAAAATCCCCAAACACTTCCATAATAACAGGTACACAACTAAAACATATGTGCAATCTTCCTGTGAAGTTTCAGGGATCTGGACTGAAAACTTCAGAAGTTGATCACACAAAACTATCACTTACCCTCTTTCATATATTTTGCTGAAAACTCTCCCTCCTCCACTCTCGATGAATTATGATTTATTATGATTGGTATCGAGAAACTGAAGAGTTGACATAAGGGAAATAACTGGAGTTATTACCGTATATACACTAAAAAAGAAAGACTCGACGAATGTATGAAAAAGTAGAGGGAAATTGCAAATCGCAAAGGAGGCAGGTAAGTGGAAATATTGAAGTAAACAATGATTGATTGTGTGTTGTTTATTTAACGCCCAGTTGCCAATATTTCATGCATGTTCAGGATAATAGAAACAATGGAATGATCAGGCTTATGAAAGAGTTTATAAACAAATATATTCTCAGAATCGTTAACAGCTGATCGATAATCATTTCTTCTTTCGTTCAGTCTTTGCCTTGTTTCTTCGTCATAGATCAACGATGAAATGCGGGGATTGAATGCTACTAGAAAACGATATAGAGATGGTATGACATATTCAATGCAACAGACCACCTACGGATTCTCAGATTTTTTGCAAATGTTTTTCACATGCATAGAAC
This sequence comes from Mytilus californianus, assembly GCF_021869535.1. Lineage (NCBI taxonomy): Eukaryota > Metazoa > Mollusca > Bivalvia > Mytilida > Mytilidae > Mytilus > Mytilus californianus. The sequence goes on along the minus strand of NW_026262581.1, from coordinate 93,870,090 downwards.
GTGTCATTTTCTATACAAGAGACGTCACATTTAATGTCTCCATCGGAAACACATTGATACATCCAGAGTGTAGCAAGGGTTTTACTGTCGCTATGGCAAAGTCGAAGGGATGACTATATTTCTATACCTCGGTCAACCCTTTGGAACGATCTTGTTTATATACACCAGTTATATATCTGTTAATTTCTTTCATTCTGACAAATGTTAGAACAGTCAGAACGACAAAAGTATTAGCTGCTAGTTTAAAAGAATTAAAAACTCAAATCAGTCTTAAAAAATCCTTTCTAATTCAGTTAACAAAGCGCAGATATATTATATACTCCTGTCAATATTTATATACATGTAATTATCTTTATCAGTCGGGTAGATATACTTTTAATGATGAGTCAGTCAATTCATCTTTGTACTTAGGGGTTTACTCTTTTTCGGAAAATAGTTTTAGGATTGCTGATAAATAATTGGAAAATTTCCTTTCTATATTTAGAACGATTGGTATAACCAATTTGATAACTATAACTGCAATATTTAATAATAATAAGTCCCAACATACAGTTATATACATTTGTGCAAAGATAACTTTGAATACGGTAAGGTTTAAAATAAGATTGCGTGTACTATTTGACAAACTCATAAAAACAGGCACATATGTTGGTGCGCCAAATGCGCGTTTCGTCTATGTTAAATAAATTGCTGGCGCTAAAATCAACACAGGTTAAAGGCCGATTTAATTCGAAGTTGATTAGCATTGAAAAAACAAGGTAAAAAAATTGTGCAAATAACGACTAAAATAAGCAGTGATACTTAACCGAAGACAATTTTTTTGTCCATTCCGATCTCCAGTGTCAGTAGAAACTATTAGTGTTAACAAAAACCCTTGCATAGTAAACTAACGTTTCTGTTCCCTCGATGCTTCTTTGTTGTATTTTACGTTAAGTTATTTAATTTCCATTTCCATTTCCGATACATTGATGATGTCCTGTCCCTCAATAGCCAACATTTATGCAAGAGCTTGCATATCATATATCTCAGAAGGTCTGCTTCAAATCTTTTTACGGAGCTCGAGGTAACGATTAATAGGGACTGATGGGGGCACACCTATTACGGTATTAGACGTGAATTGCTACTATATTAACTTCCCATTTCTCAGCAGTTACATTCCCCTGCTCCATCGTATGGTACATATCTAAATTATAACGTTACGCTCAGGCATTTTCAAAACATTCGAACATCATTAATAGGAATGCTCTGACACAAAAGCTGTTTCAACAAAGTTATAAGGAAGAACGACTAAAATCGACAATATATGTATTTACAGTCACCATAACGAATTAAGATCGATACAATGTGTCTGTGTCTCAATTAACTAGCGACATGTTATGAATATCGCTGTCTTAAATAAAAATCTGTATATACCAGGGGAGTTGTCTGATTTGTTTATTTACCGATTGTGAAGTATTGAATGATTGTTGATTTGCATGGTGGGTAATATATTTAAGCAGAAGACGCTTACCCTGTCTCGCTCTTTTTGAAGTTCCCCTCAATTTTTGATTATTACCTTATTTCGGAATGGATTTATAAGATTTGAACTTCGGAAAAGAAATATTGTCTCTATATTACAGATTTGCCAAAAATTTTATCAATATATTCTAAGACTGATGATGTTACATGTTAAAAGATTCAAAAGGTTTTAATTTAAGTTGAACCGGACTGATTTTGATTTGATGGAAAATATTTTGTGGATATCTTATGAAACTCAGTTCCTGCAATTCTTTCCAATCAGATTTCACCTTAGCATTTCCGTCTTGATGATACCAGAAATCTTTCCAGTATAATTCAGTGTTCAGCAGATTATTGTGTCAACTAAAAGACCCCTTTTTTATTTGCTTTGATAAGACTACTTAATGTTTGATTTAAATTTCGCAAATCATGATTTGGAATAAAAATGTTTAAAATTATTTGGACCTTTTTTGTTATAAATGCCCAATTTAGCCTACTGTTTTTTTTTACAATTTCTTTTTCAAAACAAGTTCTGAATTACCTTTCATTCTGACCAAATAATGAGCTTTCGATTAAAATGATACCAAAATGAATTTTTTTTTTTGTAATAGTGTGAGGCGTAAACTAGACACTGTCGGAGACATTCTATTCGGTTTAATCAATTTCTTCTGCATTCCTTTATTCTGGTCAAGCTTTACAATTTCTTATCACATTTATGCCTTTTTCATTCAAATTCGTTTGCTCAAAATACGACACTTATATCTTTAACTCCAAACTGTCGATCATGTTAATCGAAATTTAACAGAAATTTAACGATTTGCCAAACCTCTTTTTTATCAATAGTTTTTATTTATATTAATTTGATTACAAATAACTCAATTATTTGATTTCAGATTGAATATTCTTGTCAACTATGGGATGCACATGTAAACAAGTATTCTTTATGACTGTACTATTTCTTATGGAATTGGTTGACCTAGTTCTAGACTGGGACTTTTTCGCTGAATTTAAAAAAAAAACGAAACAAGAACCTATACCAAGTGAAAATGCATTGCAATTTTCAATCCTATCATTTGCAATTGTTGGAATATTTACTTTTATACTTCAACTACTGGCTCTGTATGTCGATGATAGGAAGGATCACTCGCATTTAACATACTCAATAACGATGTCATTTATATCAACGTGGATGGAAGATGTGCCACAAATTATTTTGGCCGTTTGGGTAGCAATCAAATCATCTGAACTAATTACAAATATACAATTTGCAAAAGCAATATACGCAATCGTGGAAGCATTGATCCATATTGGAGTTTCGATTTGGCAACTGTGTTGTAAAGGAGAAAAGTTCCAAAACAAGGGACATTGTAATTGTCTCAAAACGTTTCTCTTCTTAGATCTTATTGGCCGCATCTTAGTTATCGGCGCTTCATGTTGTCTTTCAGTGATACTATCTCTCAGTGTTTATATGTAGTAGTACTTCTTCAACATTATATACACATATAAAATCAGACATTGTCATTTGTTTGCTTTTTGTTTTATTTTCACTGTTACTTACATATTCATTACAAATTTACCTTAAATTAAATATTTGAATCTATAAGAAGGGTGATGTTTAGATAGGTTGCATTTAATTAATAGCAATTCTCTGTAACCACCAACCAAGTTGCGGCACGCATAGTCTCAGATTTTTTTGAAATTTGGTTTGTTGGTAGCTATCAATAAACGAACAAGAAATATGTTGACAAAAAAATTGTTTATGCCCCCGTTGCCATGGTAACAGGTTCCCTTGGATTTTGCCTCAAAAATGCATATTTCGACGAACAAAAATGACCCATTTTAACCAGTTATTATGCACACATTTCAATTTTGTTGAATATTTTGACTTTTGTTCATTTAAATATAACACTTAATGAGTGAGATGAAAGATAAAAATTAATTCTGACAAAAAGGGAAGTAGGGGGCAGCACTGATTTAAATAGTGGAGTTTTCAATGTATCCAAGAAGGCAAATTATAGGCATTTTGCATGACAACATTTTACACTTTTGCATCCACAACCAATTATACTAAGGTAATACATGTAAACTATCATTAAAGGTTTGGGAAATAGGTTGCTAGGGTGGTTGCTATGGGAACGTAAAAGTGTCATTTTTGGTATTTTGTAAACGAATTTTGATATTGTTATTAAAATAGCTTAAAACAGTGACAGATACAAAATAAAAATCACTTGGGACATGTTTTGCATTCAATGACCTGCAAGTTGACTTAAAGGTCAAAGGTTTTTGATGACCTTGACTTTGACCTTCAGTCTTTTTTACTCCTTTTTTATTAAATTTTGTAAGGAAATTGTAACAAATAAACCCCAAAAGTATTTAGAAAAGTGTTGAGAACAAATTTTGTTTTTATTTGGTAAGAAAGCAAAATGCCAGAGGTCAAGGCCATGTCTCAACTTCTTAGCAACGACAGTTACTTGTGATATAAAAGTACCTAGCAACCATACATAGTTGGGTTCAGATTAATACGAACTATGATATAGGTCCTAATTAAAAGTTAAGGGGTCAATATTGTCAACATAGACTTTTCCAGCCATGCTCATGTAATTAGAAAATGCCTAGCAACCATCATTGTATTGGTGTTTTAGGTAAAAATTCTGAAATTTTGAAACTAAAGTTGTAATTCATTCTTCCAATTAGACTCTCAAATTTCTTTTAAGAACAGTAATTGTGTTTCTTAAATAATTCACATACATGATTTTACTTACAGTTAATCGCCAGCTACTTTTGCTCCTGTTCTTACTTGAATTACAAATGCTGTTTGTTCCAAAGTATTTTACCAATTTTACGCAAAAATACCAGTTGAATCATAATAACGTTCCCAGGACCCTCGTGTTTTACTTTTATGTTCTTAATCTTGAAACTTCAATACATGGATAGAAAGTAATATAACAAATCAAAATTTTTTCTATTGAAACTTATATGGATAAATGAACAATTTAAGAGCAAAAATTACCAACAAGACTAATTACTCAACATATCCGAAATAAAGGCGTTTTGCCCATGAATACTAAGGGAGACAAATTCAAATAACAGCAATTTATCTTGTTTCCTTATCCCAAGTATGTACTCTTATCTATTTACTCTTGAAGCTATACATAGCTAATTCTTTATCAGTATATGCATGTTAATACTAAATGAGGATTGTTACCACAAATCGTCATTAAAGGGTATTAACTCTAATTAGGGGTTGTCAAACGAATTTAACCATGTTAAATTAATTACAATCGTGTCTTGCTTATAATTTTTGTAATATAAAGTTTCCTTCTGCTCTGCTATAATGGTATTTTTGATATTAGGCAAAAACACACATGTCTTGAAAAGGGCAATAACTCCAATAAAAATCAGCTGACGATTTCAACGAAGTCCATTTTTAGCTCACCTGGCCCAATGGGCCAAGTGAGCTTTTCTCATCACTTGGCGTCCGCGGTCCGTGAACTTTTACAAAAATCTTCTCCTCAGAAACTGCGATGCCAAATTTAACCAAACTTGGCCATAATAATCATTTGGGTATCTAGTTTAAAAAATGAGTCCGATGACCCGGCCAACCAACCAAGGTGGCCATGGCCACCATGGCTAGAAATAGAACATAGGGGTAAAATGTAGAATTTCGCTTATATCTCTGAAACAAAAGCATTTACAGAAAATCCGATAAGGTAGAATTGTTTATCAGGTCAAGATCTATCTGCCCTACAATTTTCAGACAAATCGGACAACTCGTTGTTGGGTTGCTGCCCCTTAATTGGTAATTTTAAGGAAATTTTGCAGTTTTTGGTTATCATCTTGAATATTATTATAGATAGAGATAAACTGTAAGCAGCAATAATGTACAGCAAAGTAAGATCTACAAATAAGTCAACATGACCAAAATGGTCAATTGACCCAATAAGGAGTTATTGTCCTTAATGGTCAAATTTAACAATTTTTTGTAATTTTTTCAAAAGCCTTCTCCTGAAACAACTGAGACAAATTTAACCAAACTTAAATAGAACATAGGGGGAAAATGCAGTTTTTGACTTATATCTCTGAAACTAAAGCAAAAGTATAACGGTTGCTTTATATCATGCATCAATTGGAAATAAAAGTATCAGGTGAGCAACGCAGGATCCTTGGAGCCTCTAGTTTGTAGATCTGGTGTTGCTGATAATTCATTATATTATTTGTTTCTCTTTATCTGTTATTGTTCTCAAGATTATAGGCAAAAAAGACAAACAAAAAAGGTTAAAATTCATCATTTCAGGGCAAAAACTCCCCTGTAAATAGATAATAGGTAGATCCCTTCACTCGGAATATAAGCTCCTGTCAGGTTTTTATACGACCGCAAAAAATGACACTTAGTTTCCGGACAATAACTTTAGTTTAAGTGAATGTATCTCTATGAAATTTTATCACAAGGTTTGAAACCACAAAAGGTAGGTTGGGATTGATTTTGGGGGTTATGGTCCCAACAGTTTAGGAATTCAGGGCCTAAAAAGGGGTCCAAATGAGCATTTTTCTAGTTTCCAGACAATAACTTGTGTGCAAGTGTATGGATCTTTTTGAAATTGTACCACAAGGTTCCATACCAAAAAAGGAAGGTTGGGATTGATTTTGGATGTTATGGCCCTAACTGTTTAGAAATTAGGGGCCAAAAAGGGGCCAAAAACAATACTTTTTAATACTTTGTATAAATTGCTTATATCTTGACCAATTTCAATGGGGTTTTATTCTTGAATTCTTGGATCTAACCGTGTATTATATCTTGACCGATTTCAATGGGGGTTTATTCTTGAATTCTTGGGGTTCTTTAATATGCTGAATCTAACCGTGTATTAAATTTTTGGATTTTGGGTCCCGTTTTTAAATTGGTCCACATTGAGGTCTAAAGGGTCCAAAATTAAACTTTGTTTGATTTCATCAAAAATTGAATTATTGGGGTTCTTTGATATGCCGAATCTAACCGTGTATTTAGATTTTTAATTTTTGGTCCCGTTTTCAAATTGGTCTACATAAAGGTCCAAAGGGTCCAAAATTAAACTTAGTTTGATTTTAACAAACATTGAATTCTTGGGGTTCTTTGATATGCTGAATCTAAACATATATTTTGATTTTTGATTATGGGCCCAGTTTTCAAGTTGGTCCAAATCGGGGTTCAAAATTAAACTTTGATTGATTTCAACAAAAATTGAATATATGGGGTTCTTTGATATGCTGAATCTAACCGTGTATTAATTTTTTTGGATTTAGGGCCCCGTTTTTAAATTGGTCCACATTGAGGTCCAAAGGGTCCAAAATTAAACTTAATTGGATTTTAACAAAAATTGAATTCTTGGGGTTCTTTAAAATGCTGAATCTAACCATGTATTTAGATTTTGGATATTGGACCATAATAGGTAAATGTCCAATTTAAAATTTTTAAGTTCTGAGACCACATTCATTTTGTGTCAGAAACCTATGCTGTGTCAAATATTTAATCACAATCCAAATTCAGAGCTGTATCAAGCTTAAATGTTGTGTCCATACTTGACCCAACTGTTCAGGGTTCGACCTCTGCATTCGTATCAAGCTGCGCCCTGCGGAGCATTATCTTCTATTTATAACATTTTTCATGATGATAGACAATTTAAACTTGCCTTTTACTCCTATATTCTTTTTAAGCAATGTTATCCATCATGGGTCACATTTTTTAAAGCACATTCTTTAATGATGATTGTGGCTAAGTCTGGTTTAAGGAGAATTCCGGTAAAAGATAATTTTGCCGAAAATGTTACATTTTAGACACTTAAGGGTGTACTTCACTCGATTCAATCAGTTTGTGTTAAAAATTTGAACTGATTTGGTCATAACAAACGCTAAAATTCAACTTTATATATGAAAATCTATCAAATTTGCTATTGAACTTCGTTTTTAAGATGTTTTTTGTCTAAAATTGAAGATGCTGAATTCATGTTCAGTCACTATATATGTATATAATGCATTTTCAATAAATACAATATTTTTATTCTAATATTAAGACTGAACACAAGTGCCACCACTTCCATTTAAGACAAAAACCGTCTTACAATTAGCACAAATGCTAAAAAAAATTGCATGACATAATGATTCAAGTACCTGACGCGTGTCCATTGTATTGTCAAAAACGACTCATATTTATCTAACAAACGCATTCTACTTTCTTAAGCTTTAGAGTTTACATTTTTAGCAACTTTGTAAAAACGCTATATTTTGGGGCCAAAAAGTGATGTTGATTGGCCTAGTCCGTTCGATTACTAGTTTCAGAGGCGAATATTTTTTTAACAAGTTAACGACGAATAGCCCAATGTTATGAGAAAATCTCACTTGGGCCTTAGACTCTATTAAAAACTAAATTTTGCTAAACACACAACTTATTTTTTTTTCTAAGAAAGATTTTTTTTTAAATCTTCCACTGTTGAAATAAAACATTACTGTTGAAATACAAACATAGCAATGAGCGGATGTAGGGTAGTTCTATTAGTGACGAGGGAGGACCATTTTATATTTTGATGGGGATAATGGATGCTTAATGAATGGAATGTAATGGTGTCTTGAACTGAAGATCAATAATATTGCACAAAACATACTGAATTTAATTGAGGTCTGGAGCTGGCATGTCAGTAACTGCTAGTAGTCTGTTGTTATTTATGTATTATTGTCATTTTGTTTATTTTCTTTTGTTTCCTATTCTGACATCAGACTCGGACTTCTCTTTTACTGAGTTTTACTGTACGTACTGTTGTGCGTTTGTTTTTTCTACATTGGCTAGAGGTATAGGGGGGAGGGGGGAGATCTCAACAAACATGTTTAACCCCGCCGCATTTTTGCGCCTGTCCCAAGTCAAGAGCCTCTGGCCTTTGTTAGTCTTGTATCATTTTTAATTTTAGTTTCCTGTGTACAATTTAGAGTTTAGTATGACGTCCATTATCACTGAACTAGTGTACATATTTCTTCAGGGGCCAGCTGAAGGACGCCTTCGGGTGCGGGAGTTTCTCGCTGCATTGAAGACCCATTGGTGGCCTTCGGCTGTTGTCTGCTCTTTGGTCGGGTTGTTGTCTCTTCGACACATTCCCCATTTCCATTCTCAATTTTATGAAAAGGAATTTTCTGTACATTCAGATGTACATCAGCTACAAACGATTTGAAATACGAAAAAGGTGTGAACATAATGAAAAATAATTTTTCGACCAAAAAATGAAATAAGTAATCAAGCGTTATAACGAGTGAAAATGATTATTCTGTCTATGCATAACCTCTTGCCCGAAAGGCCAATTCCAACCAAAGAAATAAACTGGTCGTTCTCTTAGCAGTTATACTTGTATTCCTTTCTCTTCTTCTTGTAGATTCAAAGGACCTGTCGTAAAAATAACATTTCATGTCTTGTGGAGAGTTGTCTCGTCGGACGACATCTTTTAATTATTGTATTTGAATGTGTAATCATGAAATTGAATTTGCCACATAATTTACTATTCTGGGTTATACATGTGTTCTTGAAGAAAACTGCATGTTTAATATTATATTATTTTTTTTCTGATTTTTGTCCCAATGAAACCTAAAATATATTGTTGCTGCGCAGTTTTTCTATATTAATAAATGGTTGCTAGGCACTTTTTCAATATGAAAAGATGGTTGCTAGGCACTTTTCTTATATAAATAAATGGTTGCTAAGCATTTTTCCACTTTAAATGAATGATTGTTTAAAACTTATGTAATGACAACCCCCCTAAACATTTTAAGTTAGGTCTATGTAATAGTTTATATAGTCCTGAATCTAATCATGTATGGTTGCTAGGTACTTTTTTGATGAAATAAGAGTGGTTGCTAAGCACTTTTGACATGACCTTGACTCTTTATTGTTCATATGTTAATAAAATAGTGGCTTTAAACGTCCTGAACATTTTCTCCATGTATAGCATGCCTCTTTCTATTACATTTCCTTTCAAAATTCAATTAATAAAGGTCAAAGGTTTCAATATGAAAAGATGGTTGCTAGGCACTTTTCTTATATAAATAAATGGTTGCTAAGCATTTTTCCACTTTAAATGAATGATTGTTTAAAACTTATGTAATGACAACCCCCCTAAACATTTTAAGTTAGGTCTATGTAATAGTTTATATAGTCCTGAATCTAATCATGTATGGTTGCTAGGTACTTTTTTGATGAAATAAGAGTGGTTGCTAAGCACTTTTGACATGACCTTGACTCTTTATTGTTCATATGTTAATAAAATAGTGGCTTTAAACGTCCTGAACATTTTCTCCATGTATAGCATGCCTCTTTCTATTACATTTCCTTTCAAAATTCAATTAATAAAGGTCAAAGGTCAAAGTCATCAATGACCTTTGACCTCGGGTCAAATTTATGGTAATTTAATTGCCAGTAGTCTGCACATCATAGTCATTTAATAATTATTACTTTTTCGTGGATTATCTTAATAAAATGGTCACATTTCAGAGTTAAAAAGGCAAAAATGGCACATTTTTGTTTCCATAGTAACCATCCTAGAACGCAATATCCCAAACATTTTTTTATAATTTATTGACTAGAAACATTGATACTTTTCATTTAAAACCACATCTTAAATGGAGGTGGATGCAAAAATGTCTATTTTGTTCATGCAAAATGTGTAAAATTTGTCTTCTCAACTACAATGAAAAATGGCCTCTGCTTCTGCGGTTGTGACAATATTCAGTAAAAAAAATTTTTTATATATGTCATTGTTATTTTGTTTATTAAGTTTAATGTTTCTGAAAAATATTTACAAATATCATTGAAAAAAACCTGGTTTTGATTACGAATGACTGCAAAGTAGTTGTTTTTTCGATGCTAAATTCCTCAAAATGAACGGGAAATCTCATTCACTTGGATACCATGGCAACCGTTACCTAGCAACATTTTGGTGGGCATTTTTCTTACTTTTTTACATGATCACATGTTTTGGCTAAGTTTCAGGAAAAACGGTGACTATGCGTGCCGACCCCCTTATATAAAATGGTTGGTGGTTACAGAGAATTGCTCTTAATATATGTAAATTTATTATTTACATTTTATTACAATATTTTAAATCATAATTTTAAGTCGAAGCCGAGTCAACATTCTCCAACAGAGTTTAAGAGAAGAACGAATTAAATTGATCCCCCAATTGAGATATTTTTACCTGGATGAATTCGTAACGGGTAATGCATGCATAGTAGGAGATAATTACCCTGTCGACGCAGCCTATCTCACTCCTTTTCGAGTTCATGCGATTCCCTCAGGTTTTTTTTTCATTCCCCTTATTAAGATTTATGAGACTGAAACATCGGTAAAGTACTGTCTTTAAAATATTAACAAAAAGAGGCGAACGATACCAAAGATTTATTCAAACTCATAAGCCGAAAACAAACTGACAATACCATGGCAAAAAACCGAAAAATGACGAAAAGACAAACAGTACGCAAAACACCGGCGTGATACCATATGCTCCAGAAGGGTAACCAAATCCTACTCCACATATGACACCCGTCGAGTTGCTCATTTAAGTTCAACGCCGGTGATAAGTCTAATTCGATAGGTCACATTCGAGGAAAAGAAGACGGGATTGGGGTTACAACAATTGGGAAATATCCGTCGTCATCTGTGAAACAGATATTCCTTAACGATCAACCAACAACTTTTATATTCATGATCTTTAAAACAAACTATTAGGTTTGAAACTGTTTAACACTTTATTCTTAAAGGAAATCGGTCAAAAACGCTTAATAGCACCAAGTTGAGTATACTTGTAACCATGACTACAAAATGAATAAATTAATAATCTGTTAACATAGAGATATGTCTCGCCTTTTTGTTACTTTGATAGTAAAATGAAAATGTTGAAATTAAAAGAACAATACTTTAATCTTTAAGTTATGCAAACTATTCAAAGTCAATGAACCTTGAGTGTGCCAATGCTAATACATATGCATACTAAATACCATCGACCTACCACTAGCGGTTCCCCATAAATTGACCTAATCACAAACTAATAAATGTAAACTAAGCTTAAGTTTCAAAGTCAATAGACCATGACTGAGGGGGCGGGACCAAACAATGGAAATGAGATGTGCCAATGCCAATACACCTGCATACCAAATATCATTGACCTACCGCTAGTGGTTCCCCATAAATTGACCTTATCACAAACTAATACACTGTTACAGCGCCACCGGAAACAGCATACGAATGTCTCATTTTTTGACTCCGTAAAGGCGAGACAAAAAACTCCTACGTGGATTATCGAGAAAAAAATTATCTTATATTATAAATATGCTTCATTTTTGCGACTGTTTTTTTTTTACTCTCGTAGCTTGTACGATTAATATACGAACTATCCATAATGGCCACATGTCTGAGAGAATGCAGCCGGGTTAGGTTCTCACTATTAAACAACAGAAGGTAAAGAATTTTTTGAGAAAATTGACTTACCGAATTGAGAACGACTTTAGGGTTTTTTTTCTTAAAGAAACAAAAAAATTAATTAAGAATTACTATTCCAGTATTCTCACAAGGGTTTGTACATATTTAAAATAAAATTGAGATGTTGAAAAACGTTTTTTTCAATCGAGTTCAATAGAAAACATAGGGAGGATTTCAAGTATTCAAGAAGTTACACATCCTTGTCTTTAAAAGTTTTAGGTTTGAGTGTTCCTTTATTCCGCATTGGTTATACTTTGAATCCCAAAGTGTTGATCCCTTTCATCCAACAACAAACGAACTCTTGATTGCAACGCTGTTAGTCTAGTGGTGTGTGTCAAGTATTTTGCCGCTATTCTTTCACGGACTGTAACTAACGTTACCTTTGTAACGTCAACACGATTATTACGTTATTGTAGTCATACAAGCAAGTAGAGTCATTAAAAGCAATTAGAACTGTTCACACGTATTCTATTTACACAAGCGAAGTACTAACCAACTAAACCCAAACAGTGTGTACGTAAACGTTATATTAGACCCACAGCCCTTCATCGGCGTTTGGGTTTGTAGTGACAATAAGCCGCGGTGCATTACGATTTGGTAGGGTTCAACACATTAAAAGACTGTTTATTAGAAGAAGGTAAAAGGATGGAAAGTGATAACTTGAATTTAAGCCTAGTAATGCTTTAAATGTCAAAGGAAGAGGTCACTTGTCTCATAACCTAACACCTGAATTATCTTAATATCCTGCAATCAAAAAACTACCGACTATTATGGAATGTGAAACCGGAGAAAGGTAATACATTGTGAAAGTTTAACCATTTGATGAAAATTATAATAAAAATTTTAAGTCAACAAATGGTTCAAATGAAACTGACAAAAAATATGAATACAATATTGACTCTCAACTTACATGAAAATTATCTCTGGAAATAAAATTTATGTCCATGATTCTTTTAAATAGGTAATTTTTCTTTACAATGCCTTCATCACTTTAAAATAACTACAATATAAAACTAACCTGACTCCCTTTCTTTTGTGGGCAATATTATATAAATAACACATAGCTAAGAGGGTGATAGAGCAGATTGTTACCCCGAGAAAACATTGTCAACTGAGGCGAAGCCAAGGTTGACAATGTCTTTTCGAGGGGTAACAATCTGCTCTATCACCCTCTCAGATATGTGTTATTAAATTTATTATACTGAATGTTCTGTTATTACTGTCTATTAAATTTCAAATTCAAAGTAATAAACAATGTCGTCTTGTACATAACAATCATCCATATTTATTAAAGCGCACACTTGAGCAAGCGTCTCCGTTAAGGGTAATAGAGTATTTGCCATGGGATGGAGTAAATTGTCTCCCTCGTATTAACCAATCAAAATCTGGCATTTTGACATGAAGTATAATAAATGAAATTGATAGATATAAAAATAAAGAGATTTTAAATGACTGCTAATAAGACAGCTATATATCAAAGACGAAAGGACGTGGATAACAGCAAATTTAGGTCACCGTACGGCTTTCAACAAAAAATACCATATAAAACCCATATCATATAGTAAGCCATAAAAGGCAAATTGTAAAACGAGAATTCATGAAATTAAACTACTCTAAGCTTAACTATAATGTGGTTAACTCGATTATAATTGTTTTTCAGTTTATATCAATAAACTAAAACTCATCAAAGATACTAGGATTATAATGTTGTACCCCAGTAGCGCATTTAGTCTATAAAAGACTTATCAAATGACCACAGCCGTGGAAAACCAAAAAGTTGAAATGTCTGACCAAAAAAATATTTAGTTTTATAAACATCAATATATATTTCGTTTAAATATGTGGAGTTGGCATTAGAGAAAGCTATTATTTTCTAGAAACAGGAAGTTAATGCAGATACGATACTTAACTCATTAAATCACCTATACAAGCTGCGGAGAATACTTCATAAGCCAAACAGCAAATGAACCTTTTGTGTATATAGACAGCAGATTCAGAGATCATAAAAATACCTTTAAACGAACATTTAGATTGAAATTTTGTACCCCAGACGCGCGTTTCGTCTACAAAATAATCATCAGTGACGCTCGAATCAAAAACATTAAAAAGGCCAAACGACTTCCTATAAATGTGAAAATGACAAAGACTTCTATAGAAAAGAACTAGAAAATAAACATTTTATCAAGGTTTTAACCAAAAACTAAACGCATAAAAAATTGAGTGAAGAACAATATTGTTGCATCACAAAATCCCTTGACGACGTCGCCTTTTGACGTTACATAGTTTAATTTCATTTTGTTTTGGAGCAAAAGTGATTGTTGTATGGCGTAAATTGTTCAAGAGTCGCTGTTATCCAAATAACGATAAGGTATACAGTTGGAAAGCAGGTCACGGTTTGACCCCAAGTCTATCAGCAACAATAGAGTCACGTGACCGTGAAAATTCAGTAAAACTACGGATGAGACAAACCTCACTTTTACTCACTAAAATACCACTGTCTAGGTAAAAACTTAATCATCAAAATAATTTTGACTAAACATAGTTTTAACTCGTCAAAACTTACACATCAACTCAAAGTCCTTTTTTAACTTGAAGTTTGTGTGAAAATTGTCAAGGCTCCTGATCGAAAAATCTAAATATTTTCGAGGAAACTAAAAATGATGGGCTGAATTTAAATTTAATAAAGCATCTCATTAAGACAAACACTCGATATGAATATCTAGGCAATACAGTTTTGGATACGCAAACGTCAAGTTATGTTCAACACGAAGCGGTGGTTTTTTTGCTAATTTGTGCAAGTGGTTATCTCCCTTGATATCACCAGTCAAAAATAAAAACCCACCAAAATGAGTATATTCACTGGTGTCAACGTGATGATCGTAACTTCAATTACGATCATCCCAATATGGCGGTCACAAATTTAGGGAAATTTTATATGGCCGATTTCTCCACTTTAACAGCTTGTATTTAGATATGTTTTATGTCAATAAAAATCTTTATAAGCATTGCCATTGAATGTAATTTTCTTAAATGATGGAAAAACAACCAGAAGAAGGAAAATCGCTATACAAAAAAACACGATGATGATCGTAACTTCGGCTATGGATGATCGTAACTCAGACTTGTTATTATATAAAGATGATCATAACTCACAATTTACGATGTGTTCCTTCTTTAAATGAGCAATCTATTCAGAAGTCACGATATATTGGTATAACTGAAAACAGTATGATTTTGAAACTGAACAAAATGAGCACTGCAATTTGTCAAAACGAAATGACATAAGGGGGAAATGACAGGCTTATTTGCAAATGTCATCAATATTTTTTTCTAATGAGTAATTTAGTTAAAATTCAAAATGGAATACGTTTGTATGAAGTAAATATAAATTTCATCCTCATGATACAGTTTAAGATTGCAGGCCAAAACTTTCATTGAATATTTTAGAAATAAGTAATGTTAGGCATGAAGCTACATTATTTTGATGCTATATTTTCCAACCTCTATTTTATTGGTGCTTTCAATCTTTTTTTCATTCAACAGATATGGTTGCACTTCTTAATCCTATATCTGTCCGAAATTCCCCTAAAAATATCAGGTTCTCGAAAGGTAATATTATTCCTACAAAGTGTCCCATTGAAAAAAAATCTTAAATTTTACCAAACTGGTCATTAATATGAAATCTCCAATACCTTATTTATATAAGGTTATATGAAATCATTATAAAGTTATTTACCCCAATGCAATTTAATATAGAACTAGATAAAAAAAAAAGTACGGAATCTCACAAAATCATAACCATTATTGTGCACTTACAAGTATACCAATCAATAGGATGTTGCCCTCCCCTACAGTAATCGTCTCTCATTATTATCACAATATAAGCTGATTATGTACACTTTTTCGCATACCATACAGCTCTATTTATTAGAAAATACTTCGTTGAAACAGACAGTTACGATCATCTTATTGTAACTCGATTTTCGTTCTTCTTGTTGATTTTCCATCATGAAGGAAAAAACCTTTGATGGCAATACTTATAAATTTGTTTCTTGACATAATGCGAATCTGAAAATAAGCTGTTAAAATGGAGAAATCGGCCTTATAAAATTTCCCTAAATTTGTGTCCGCCATATTGGGATGATCGTAATTGCAGTTACGATCATCACGTCGACACCAGTGATATTGATGTCCTTAGATTATTTTGTGTCCTTTTGGGTTTTAACTCCAGTAAAAACACGCCATAGACACGATGCGATGGACGTCACAGAGGACACATAAGCCGCCAAAAGATTGATACGGTCTTGTGTCTTAAAGTGGACACGTTTCGATGGATAGAAGTTGCTGGACACATTATGGGTGAAGTATAAAATAGGACACGTTTGGGAGTGTAACGTTTTGTATTAAGCTTTATTTCATATCAATCATACTAATCATTAATAACGGTTAAACCAATTATTTTGTTATTTTATATAGTTCAAAATTTTGTATTGTATTGTCATGGGAATGATTATTCAAGAGTTCTCTGATTTTAAAGAACGAATTATGCCGTTTGAAGTATCAATAATGATTTATTTGATGTATCTGACAAATTGATTATTTGTAATAAATTAAAGCGTAACAACTTTACGGGAGTGCATGGTGGTGTCTTAAATATTCTTAGTTACCTAATACTAAGTAAACTAAATGTTCATATTCTTTTTGACTAGTTTTACCTGGTTGCCTCGTCTGCTACCGGGTCGGAACTGCGGGTCACCGGGATCGGAGTACTTATATAAAACCCTAAAATGTCCCGGCCGGGCCACAGGAAGTGGAGCGGCGAATCCCTAATTAAAATGGCTGCGCCCATGAATGCAATGATGTTTAGTCTGTAAATAAAGAAGTTCTCTAGCGAAAGCGACCACCATTACACTTCCCTCCCCTTAAGACCTAATGTGTTAATATACACATTAGTCACAATGTCTGAAAATAGACAACATATTATATACACAATATACACAATATGTATGAAACAATAACAATGAAATATCCTTTACTTATTATATCTTTTAAATATAAATTTATTGAAAAAGAATAAACTCTTAAACTTTTGTTTTCTTTTTGAAATATTCAAAAATCTGTGAATTAAAAGTAAATAAATTTCTCAAATAACGTACCAAATCAATATAAACTTCCAATTAGTATAGTTACAGATAATCACCTACAAGAATCTTAAAGTAATTTTTCAAAAGTAATCATGGTAGATATTATATTCACATAACTATGAAATGAAAATACACTTCATAAAGTAAATGTAACAATGTTCAAATTCGATTAGAGTAAATTTTAAACCAGTCACTGACGTTCGGTAAAGGCAAAATCAGAGTCAAATGAATGGACAGTCAATGTAGAAATTAATAAACTTGGTTACTGTTCCGTTGGAAATAAAAAAAACTGTTCCCTCCACTTATTCTCCTTCAATTCTCGCTTTAGTCTCCTGTTTTCTGATTCTAAGTCACGGCGTATCTTTCTTTCTTGTTCAAATCTGGTCCCTCCTTTTCTTATTTCTTCTAGTCTTTGCTTAGCTGCCTCCCTGTGACGCGTAAACTGGTCTATACTCAAGCACAGCCATCTAATATGACCCTCTAATTCCTCATTTGCATCTGGAATTGGTGGCAGCACAATTGGTGGTAATTCCAAACTTGTAGTTTGGCAAGATCTATCTGAAGTGGCAGCGATATCGAAGGAAGAGTGACAATCAAATTGTCTGATATCAGAGGGGATAGAAGGACTTTTCGCACGGAGACGGTAGTCTTGCAGACGTATGACGTGGCTAGAAGATGAAGACAAAGTACTGGACGGAATCTTGGACGGCACGGTCAGTGTATTCAGGTCCATCTTGACCCATAGGAGCATTTACCGTAGAAGCTATCAGAGACGGAAAATCTGGGATTGATGAAGCGGACAAAGACAAAGCAGAATATATAGATGTGGTGCTAGTAGTGGCTTGGACAGGATAACTAGACGTGGCATTGTATAAAGAGTTGGTGGCAGAATGGATAGACTGAACAGGAGGACAAGAAAATTTGACTGATGACGACGATGATGAAGTGGAAGAAGCGGTCTTAGCAGTTCTACCTCTGAAAGCTAAAAACCCCTGATCGATATAGACTCTATTCTCCATTACTGTCTTGCAACACTTACTGGTAAGTTCTTCAACACGCGTTTTATCTGCTTCTCGGTGAACATCCTTGATATGGGTCTTTATGTCGTGACGTCTCCTGAAGGTTACTGTGCAGTTTCGTATACTGCAATAGTTTTTGACACTAGTCTTTACGTGTCTTACTGTCCAGTGTTTAAGGAACTTGCACTTGGAAGTAAAGCTTCCTAATGTGCATCATTCTATAGGGCACTTCATCACACTACCTGCTATGAAGAAGAATTCAATCTTCTCCATAGAATCATCATGATTCTCCAACTCCTGTTATACTGCTTGTTTTGCCGCCTCAAACTCAAGTGTTTGAGAATTTTCCTGGTTTTTGGGTGTTGTTAAGGTCAGAGTCTAAATCATCCTCATTGTAATCTAAAAGATTAAAATACTCATCTGACACGTCCACGTTGCAAAGAGAAGAATGTAGAACAATTTTCTAATTATTTCCGAAAGAAGAAAAATAAATTTTCGAATTGTTTTTCAAATAAAATTCTTTTAAGATCAGCGGACGAGCCCCAATGTCATGGGAATTACTATTCCCGAGTTCTCTGATTTTAAAGAACGAATTAAGCCGTTGGAAGTTTCAATAATGATTTATTAGATGTATCTGACAAATTGATTATTTGTAATACATTAAAGCGTAACAAGTTTACGGAAGTGCATGGTGGTGTCTTAAATATTCTCAGTTACCTAATACTTAAGTAAACTAAATGTTTATATTCTTTTTGACTATTTTTTCCTGGTTGCCTCGTCTGCTACCGGGTCGGAACTGCCGGTCACCGGGATCGGAGTACTTATATAAAACCATAAAATGTCCCGGCCGGGCCACAGGAAGTGGACCGGCGAATCCCTAATTAAAATGGCTGCGCCCATGGGAAATTATACAAATACAATGATATTTAATAAATAAGTACGTAATAGTAGTCTGTAAATAAAGAAGTTCTTTAGCGAAATCGACCACCGTTACAGTATATTGTTTTTACTGTCTTAACCTCCTCGTGACTAGTGCACAAAAGTAAATTTTTCTATCATTTTAATGCAAAAATCATCAAAGGATGATACTAGACGGTTTAGGCATCTGTTTGTCTAAATATAATGATTACATTTTTAAAAAGACATACTTTGTATAAAAGCATTTATGAAAGTAGTTACTACATTCAGCAGTGGCAGCAATCCACAAAATTTATATTGAATACTTTAAGATATAATACTAAAAACTTTTAACTGACCAAATTAAAATATTTATTGAGATCATAATATTAATGTATAGCTGTAAACAGTATATAATTATACATACATATGCATATATATTGTAACGTTTTCGCTCTGTGTTGCTATAGCGTTTTCGTTACCCTGAAGTGAAACTATGACCCACTGGCAAAACTAGACAATCCGTCAGACAAACTAATACTCGGCAATAAATACTATTTCAAATGACTGCTCCCTTGGATCAACTCAACCCCGTAATCCAATAGATTTAATTAAAGATGCGTTGTTTCAGTAGACAGAAATAACCAATTCTTATAAAAAAATAAAAGTTAATGATTTAATGAAGTATTATGATCAGTTATAGATATGTAATTCAGATACTTTCAATATTAATGCAAACTATATCTTTTTACATGAGATCAACATACACTGAATAACATTTTAATAGTATGCAAGCTAGTGAGTAACTCTGGTCAAGTTCTATATACACATGTATTAAATAAACAATCTTATTTTCAAGTAATTATAGAAATCTCTATAATTATATAAGCTGTGTCGACTTCTCAAATGTGTAAGTTGCGACTCCTGATTTTACTGTACTTTTGTGAAGATTCGACTTCGTAATATGTAAAGAATCGTTGGAAATTAATAATAATAATTTCTATACTATTGGTATTTCAAGTAAATAATATAAGAATCACTTTAACTGTAATTTTCTTTGAAGAAAAACTATGTTGATGTCTTATTTGAATAGCGACTTTAAGACTCGAGTCTGCGTCGTTTAGTCTCTGTATAAAATATGAAATATCTTTATCTTTCCGACTTTTTGTGTACTTTTCAGTATATAATTTGTAGTCTAATCTTTAGAGTCTCTTATAATATGAAACTTATAAATCTATGTTTTACATAAAGTAAAACTCTGAGAAAATATTTCCTAACCTTTTAAAGTGCAAGCTTAAATTGTTAGCTACAGTGACGAAAGGATTTTAATATTTAGGCTTGTGATTGTAAGCAACCTTGTGCCACGGTAGTCCGATCACGACTAACGCTTTCAATAGCAGTCCAATATATATACAATGAAAAATACTCGAAAGACTTCATATTGACGTCAGAAGCGACTCAAAAGACTCTATTTCAACGTAATATCGCCGTTCACGACAGTGTACTTTGACGGTTTACGGTAAGCGACTCAAGTAAACATGGCGGACATTACAAGGAAAAAGAGAGACTCTTGAGTCTCTAGAAACTTGACCAGGTTAACTAATTCACTGAATATAAATATATATAGAGATTAAAACAACATAATACAATCATCAACAAATACATAAAGGTAGGTCCAGTATAAGGAAATTCCGTATTTACACTGTACAAAAATAAATAGAAAGGCGACTCATTTTCAGATGGGACTTGACGTTATTCTTATCTTTGCTCAAGTTACTGTTTATAAAACAATAATATTAAGTACTAAATATCTGAGATAACTTATTTAAATGAAAAGAAACATATTCAACAATTTATTAGTATTCAATGCGGTTACACGGAGATTTAACTGTTGATAAAAAATAACTAGAGGCTCTCAAGAGCCTGTGTCGCTCACCTGATTCTACTTTGGTTTTGGAAATCATGTAAAAATAGATTAAAATCATAACAGATACCCTAATAATGAGTGAGGCCAAATTTGGTTTAATATTGGTCCTGTAATTTAATAAAAAATCCTGGTGGCCATCTTGAACAGTAAATCGGCAACAAAGTAGCAACACTTAATCAGCACCTCATAAGAAACATTTATGCCATGTTTTGGTTTCATTCCATTCAGTGCACCTCTAGAAGAAGCATTTGTATGTATTTCCCATAGGGTCGTATGTTAAAGGAAGTCCCCCATTGGCGGCCATCATGGATGAAGGATCAGCTTCAAAGTAACAAAACTTAGTCAGCACCTCATAAGGAACATTCATGCCATGTTTGGTTTCAATCCATTCAGTATGTGGTTCTCTAAAAGAAGACATTTGTATGTATTGTCCATAGGGTCCTTTGTTAAACATTGTCCCCATCTGGCAGCCATCATGGATGAAGGATCAGCTTCAAAGAAACAACACTTGGTCAGCACCTCAAAAGGAACATGCATGCCATGTTTGGTTTCATTCCATTCAATGGTTCTCTAAAAGAAAACATTTGTACGTATTTCTCATAGGGTCCTATGTTAAACTAAGTCCTCCGCTGGCGGCCGTCTTGGATTATGGATCGGCTTCAAAGTAACAACACTCGGTCAGCACCTCATAAGAAACATTCATGCCATGTTTGGTTTCATTCCATTCAGTGGTTCTCTAAAAGAAGACATTTGTATGTATTTCCCATAGGGTCCAATGTTAAACTAAGTCCCCCTGCTGGCGGCCATCTTGGATTATGGATCAGCTTCATAGTAACAGCACTTGGTCAGCACCTCATAAGGAACATTCATGCCATGTTTGGTTTCATTCCATTCAGTGGTTCTCTAAAAGAAGACATTTGTATGTATTTCCCATAGGGTCCCATGTTAAACTAAGTCCCCCGCTGGCGGCCAACTTGGATTATGGATCGGCTTCAAAGTAACAACACTCGGTCAGCACCTCCTAAGGAACAGTCATACCATGTTTGGTTTCATTCCATTCAGTGGTTCTCTAAAAGAAGACATTTGTATGTATTTCCCATAGGGTCCTATGTTAAAATTAGTCCCCCGCTGGCGGCCATCTTGGATTATGGATCGGCTTCAAAGTAACAACACTCGGTCAGCACCTCATAAGAAACATTCATGCCATGTTTGGTTTCATTCCATTCAGTGGTTCTCTAAAAGAAGACATTTGTATGTATTTCCCATAGGGTCCTATGTTAAACTAAGCTGGCGGCCATCTTGGATGATGGATCGGCTTCAAAGTAACAACATTCGGTCAGCACCTCATAAGAAACATTCATGCCATGTTTGGTTTCATTCCATTCAGTGGTTCTCTAAAAGAAGACATTTGTATGTATTTCCCATAGGGTCCTATGTTAAACTAAGTCCCCCGCTAACGGCCATCTTGGATGATGGATCCGCTACAAAGTAACAACACTTGGTCAGCACCTCATAAGGAACATTCATGCCATGTTTGGTTTCATTCCGTTCAGTGGTTCTCTAGAAGAAGTTCAAAATGTAAAAAGTTAACGCCGACGACGGACGACGCCGGACGACGACGGACGCCAAGTGATGAGAAAAGCTCACTTGGCCCTTCGGGCCAGGTGAGTTAAAAAGGGGGAGGGGACACATACTGTTGAACAATGAGGACGAAATCCGTTACATTGCCCCCTTCTTTAAAAAATTGTCCGACCTCGGACAAGTTTATTTCCTAAAATTATTTTTATCATTGATAAATATCATACCTTTATAATATACATTTCTTCAAAATTGACTCACATAAGTACAATAAATAAATGCACTTTATATACAAATATACATACTCTCAACTCACAACACTGTAAACAGGAATGAAACAATCAAGTTTCATTAATATTTGTTCTAAAAAACCAATCCCTTCCCAAACTATCAAAAACTTTACCCAACCCAAAATTTTTCCTAAGTACTCTACCTTAAATATAAATTTTTACATAATAACTAATTTCTAAAAGCCAATAATTGTCCGAATATAAACACAGTTCTAATGGTAAAAATCGAAGTCCATATTATCTTCTTCTAGGTCCAAATTGAATTCTTCTTCTGTGTCTTTGTCCACCACTATTCTGCTATCTTCTGTAGTTTGAACTTCTTTCTCTATCTTTACAACTCTCCTTGTCTGGGTGGCTGTTGTTACTAGCACGACCCGACTATCCTCAGTTTGTGTAGATATTTGTTGTAGTTGTAGCTCCTCTGTTTGTGTCTCCTTTTCCTTCAAACTGCAAACAGATGGGTCTCGTATCCAAGTAGCTGATAGTTTATAAACTGTGCCATCAGGCAGAATGCATGTTTCAAGTTTCCTAATGGCACCATATCCCGTGGGCAATACACTGCCTGTGTATTTTCTCGTCTTCTTTGCCTTTTCAGCCACTACCATGCATTTAGAGGCTTCATAAGAACATTGAAAGCGGGAGGGTGGGGCCTGAAATCTGTCTTCAGGACAGACTTCATCCCCAATAGCAGGCAACTCCAAATGCCTACTATCCCTCATGATAGGTGTTTCTGTTGGGGCTGTCAAAATTGGTTCCTCTGGTACAATAATGGGTGCTTCTACTATTAACTCTTCTATTGCCTGTCTAGTAGGCGAGTCAAACAGTTCAACCAAACTTTTCTTCACTGGCGACAGGGAGCCATAGTCTTCAATGCCCAAAGATATGCTACATGGTGATATTTCTGATAGTGGTGATATAGGTTTGATAGATTTAGTTAGAATTGGTGTTAATGAAGATGTGCTTGGCCGGGTAATAGTACAGTTTTCCTTGTTGTGTCTTTGATGAAAATTTGTAGTTGGCACTGTTGTAATGGTAGGGGTTTCTGGTATATCAGCTCTCTGTCCTTAGTCCTGGGGTTCATAATGTGTCGGTGCACATGCTTCTCATGATCTGCCAAGCGAAACCTTTTACTTGTTGGCACTAAGTAAGAACACAATCTACACTGTAGCATCTTCTTGGGATGTTTGTCCCTGACATGTCTTGTCAATTGTCTTCTCAGATGATATTCTGCACCACATTGGAAGCAGAAGAAAGTCATCTGAAGTATAAAAATACTATTTTGAGAATATATTCAATTTTAACACACAGCACAGTCGACCAGTACCCATTGCTTGCATACTTTGGTAAGTATTTATACTTAAATTTCTGTTTTTCATTCTATTTAAAAATGAAACACGTTGTTTTTTATTAACACACAGCAAGAAACCTTGCTATGATGAATATATATGAACACACAAAATGCGTTCTTTTAAACTATTCAAACACATTTACAAATTTTTAAAGTTCAAATACGAACTTGAAATATCTTTTATTTATTTTTCAGATCCCAGCGGCAACCACAGTGTCAACAGTATTGTCAGTTCTTTGACTCATTGTCAATTGACAAGTGTTTTCTTGTTCTTTTACCCTTTTATCATGATGCACAATTTGCATTTTAGACGTCGGTGTCTTTTTAAGCTTATATATTAAATCAGATATAATTTCCACAACAAAGTATGGGCCATCCCAATCCCTTTGCAACTTTTGACTCAGTTTTGGCTTTCCATTAAAAGTATAAAGCCATACTACATCGCCTGTCTTGTATGTGTTATCATATGCCTTAACATCATACTGTCGTTTTTGTTTGTCACTATTTTTAGAAATATTTTGTCGTGCTTTAGCAGACACTTTCCATATGCCTTCCTGCATATTTTTAACATAATCATTCAGTGATCCTGTTTCGTCAGGGTATTCAATTTTCTGGGGATGGGGACCATATATCAAGTCAACTGGCAATTGTATTTCTCTGCCTAGCATAAGCATACTAGGACTAAACTTAGTCGTTTCATGTTCTGATGAGTTGTAAGCCATTAAAGCCCAGGGAAGTTGCTCATCCCAATCCCTTTGGTTTTTACTGATATATTTACTAATTGTATTTTCAAGGGTTCTATTATAACGCTCCACAAGACCATTGCTTTGTGGCCTAAATGATGTAGTTCTTGTTTTGTCAATTTTTAATTTAGCACAAAGTTCCTTGAATAAACCAGACTCAAATTGTCTCCCTTGATCTGAATGCATTTGACAAGATACTCCAAATCTACAGAAGAAATGGTTAACTAAATTATCAACTATGGTAGTAGTCTCCATGTCTGGCATGGGATACCCTTCTACCCATTTAGTAAAATAATCTGTTACAATTAAAGCATATTTGTTACTTTTTTATGAAATTGGTAATGGACCTATTATATCCAAGGCAACTCTTTCCATTGGAGCACCCACATTATATTGTTTCATTTTACTTTTAGCTTTTCTGGGAGGCTGTTTGCGTGAGTTGCAAACAATACAGTTTTGCACCCATTTGGTATTTCGTCTTTATGACCAACCCAATAAAATCTATTTTGTGCTCTGGCTACAGTTTTGTGGAAACCAAAATGGCCAACTTGTATGTCATCATGTAACATTTTCATAATATTTTCTTTCCAGATTTCAGGGACTATGAATTGTAAATTACTTTCTTCAGTGGTAGCATTTATCCACTTTCGGTACAACACATTGTTTATTAATACAATGCGATCCCATTGAGACCAGTATTTCTTAAGTTTTACATCTTGTAAAGCCACATCGGCCCATTCGGGTCTGTTATTATTATCAGACTTGAGTCGGTATAAATTGAACAACACATTGTCGCTCTTTTGAGCTTCAAACATTTCTTGATTTGTTTTATGTTCATACCACATAGCTGAGTCTGTTTTATTTGAACAAGAGGTCTCTTGAGAGTCCTGCACTTTAGCCATTCTTAAAAGGTCAACAGAAGTTTCATCTGAATTATCAATTTCTTTTTTATCCTGTTATGAACAATAACTACATGGAAAACATTGTCGGCGAGACAAACCGTCTACATTACCATGTTGTCGACCAGGACGGTGACGAATTTCAAAATTATATGTGTTTAAGGTCTCAAGCCATCTGGCCATTTGACCTTCAGGATTTTTGAACCTGAGACGCCATGTTGAAGCTCCATGATCTGTGCGTACTTTAAAATGTGTACCATAGAGATAGTGATGAAAATGTTTAATGATTAATATTACAGCCAAAAGTTCTCGTCTTGTTACACAGTATTGTCTTTGCGCTTTACTGAGGGATTTACTGTAAAATGCTACTACAACCTCTTTGCCTTCATGAATTTGAGAAAGGACTGCGCCGATTCGGAAACCACTAGCATCAGTATCTAATATAAATTGTTTTGTCATATTAGGGTAGCCTAAAATTGGCGCAGACATAAAAGTCATTTGGAGTTTCTCAAAAGCTTCATTACATTCTTTGGTCCAATCAAAAGTACAATTTTTCTCTGTTAATTTATGCAGTGGCCTTGCAATTTCAGCAAAATTTTTAATAAATTTGCGGTAATATGAACATGTTCCGAGAAAACTTCGAACATCTGTCATTGATTTAGGCAATGGCCATGTTTTTACACAAGCAATTTTATCAGGGTCTGTTGCTATATCCTCACTTAAGACAATATGTCCGAGGAAAGAAACTTGTTTCTGAAACAAACTACATTTTTTAGGTGAAACCTTTAGTCCTTGTTGTGCTATTCTATCTAATACATCACTGTCTTGATAAATGAGATTCAAATGAATCTGAAAACACTATAATGTCATCAATATATATTAGACATGTCTGCCAATTAAGGCCAGCCAAAGTATACTCCATTAGGCGTTGAAAAGTGGCAACCCCATTACACAGACCCATAGGCATTGCATTAAAATGAAATAGCCCTAGTAAAAGCTGTCTTCTCCTTATCATTCTCATCCATCTCTACTTGCCAATATCCACTTGAAAGATCAAGTACACTCGGCCATTTAGAGCCTCTCAGAGCATCAAGAGAATCGTCAATGCGACACAAAGGATATGAGTCTTTTATTGTAAGTCCATTTACTGGTCTAAAATCTATACAAATTCTGGTGGAGCCATCTTTCTTAGTCACAGGCACTATACAAGATGCCCAGGGACTTTTTGAAGGCTCAATTATTTTACAGTCCAAAAGACGTTGGATTTCTTTATCCACTTCATCCCTTTTTGTTAGGGGTAAACGCCTAGGGAGTGGCTTAACTGGTTTGGCATTACCAGTGTCAATTTTATGTTTAATGGCAGTAGCCCTTCCTAAATCTTCTTTATTTTTAGAAAATGTTTGATCATGTCTTTTTAAAAGACTTTCTAACTGATCTATTTGACCCTCATTCAAAAGCTCACTACTCCTTAATTTGAAATCCTGTAAAAGACTAGGTAACTCCTTTACTTCATCACAAGAACTCAGCCGCCTGAGTTTTTCTGTCCTTGGTTCATTGGAGACTGAACCTATGTCAATAAGTTCACATGTGGCAACATGTGTGAAAGGCTGCATTATTTGTTCATATTTACTTAAATTAACCATTCTTATAGGTACTTGACCACAACTGGGGTCCACTAGTGCTTTAGCAACTAGTAAAGTCTCAGTATGTTTTGATGGTATTGGTTCAATTATAGCATTCATTATGCCACTTGAATCGCCTTCAACAATTCCTGATATAATAATTTCTGTATTTGCTGGGATAATAAGTTTGTCACTAAGTTTAATTTTAAACGTTGAACTCATTTGACTTTCTTTTATACAATCTATTCTTGAGTCCTTCAATGTTAGCACCCCATTGCCCATGTCTAAGGTACAGTTATTTTTATGTAAAAAATCATAGCCAATTACTGCTGGCACGTCAATCTCTGCAACAGTAAATTTTTGAATTACTGTATAATTTCCAATTTTAATGGGTAACTCTACATGACCCATTGTATTTACAAAACTACCATCGGCCAAACAAAGCCGCTGGTTATTTCTTTGAATTTCAGGTTTAAATTCAATTGGAAGTAATTCATACTTCCTAGGATGTATAACACAAATTGTAGAACCAGAATCAATTAAACAATTAACGATAACATTAACAATAAAACATTTAACAAACAAACTGTCTTGTTTATTTGACTTAATTAAACTAATGGACCTCGAGTCCCCTTCTACAGCTGCTGGTGAACGGTCCTTATCCCCAGCATTTACCAGTTTCCCTGTCTTTGAAAACTGCTATTTGTGCCGTTAGTCTGTGGATTTTGATTATCAAAATTTGGAACAAATTTTCCACTTTTGACACAATTATGTCTTTTGTCCCATTCATATTTTCTGCATTCTTTCTCAATGTGACCCTTATTCCCACAATAAAAACACGTCACCCTACTAAAATTTTGACTTTGATTATTTGTCAATTTCTCCATTTGTTCACTTATTTTGGCCAAGCGAGTAACTACATCATGTTCGGCAGAATCATCATTTTCGGATAACATGCGTGTTGCCGGTTTTGCATTATTTAATCTCTTGATCAACAGTGAAAACTTCATATTCAAGATCAAACCGTACACAATCATCGATTGTTTTCGGTTCTCTTTGAAATATTGATAATTGTATTTTTGGATCATTAATTGCACGAACAAAACAGTCTTTGGCTAGTTGATCACTTATTTCAATAGGTGCAGTCGGATAAGCTTGTCTAGTTACCCTACGAATTTCTTGTGCCATTTCTGGCAAAGTTTGACCAGGCTTTCTATAAATAGAATTCATTTGTACTTTGTACATATTTACTTGATTTGCGGGCTCAAAACGAGATGTCAAAGCAGATACAAGATAGTCATAATTTAACCTTTTAGCAGGCTCAATATCGGTCACTATTCCTTGTGCAACTCCACGTAAACTAGTTGCAAGTTAATAAGCTTTCATACCGTTATCCCCCTTATTCACAGTAGATATTAGTTCAAATTGAACTAAAAAGTCTTGCCAACTACCTGTTCCGTCAAACGTAATTGTTTTCTTATTTTTGAAATGGACTGAAGGTTCAGTTATTTGAGGTACACAATTATTGACTGTGTTATCATTTATATTAAAAGTTGGATGGGAGTTTTCACTATAAATTCCATTCCCTGCTACTGCATTAGTAGTCCTTCTTACAGGAGGAGTCATGGTGTCTACACACCCGTTTCTGTCCACTCGGACAGTACTGCACCCCTCATCAGTTATGTTGGGAGGTGTCTGCCATAGAGGGTTAGTGCTGGGCCCATAGCACTGGTCACTACGTAGACCGCGGAGATCTGCCTGTTGCCGCCTCCTGTCATTTAGGAGACAAGGGAAAACCTTATTACAAAAACTATCTCCCCCTCCATAGGATTCCCGTGATTTGCGACACTCGTCGCCTGAATGACTCTCCAATAAACCCATTAACATGCTTTCCCTCTCCCTTATTTCATTTAGCTCTTGTTTAAGTTTATCTATATTTTTTGTTGAAGTCTGCATTGACTTTTCAGTAGCTCCCGCTTGAGCTCGTGGCGTAGTGAATTCCTTATCCTTTTCCCTATTAACCCGCATTTGAACCTCCCCTGATGGTGTCAAATCAATAAGACTCCTATTCATATCCGAGTCTAGGTTCACGGACATTGTGGGCAGCCGTGATCGAACCCCAAACGGATTTGCACTATTTTCCTCTTCTTCTAAAACAACAAAACTGGGTTGTCTGACATTTGATTTTGGCATATTTATTTATTAAACGGAATTAATTAAATCTATTTTTAAATTTTTATTTGAATTTCACTTCAGCTTAAGTTCGGAGAGCCCCTTAGAATTTGGGACTCCCTACATTGGCCACCAAATGTAACGTTTTCGCTCTGTGTTGCTATAGCGTTTTCGTTACCCTGAAGTGAAACTATGACCCACTGGCAAAACTAGACAATCCGTCAGACAAACTAATACTCGGCAATAAATACTATTTCAAATGACTGCTCCCTTGGATCAACTCAACCCCGTAATCCAATAGATTTAATTAAATATGCGTTGTTTCAGTAGACAGAAATAACCAATTCGTATAAAGTTAATGATTTAATGAAGTATTATGATCAGTTATAGATATGTAATTCAGATACTTTCAATATTAATGCAAACTATATCTTTTTACATGAGATCAACATACACTGAATAACATTTTAATAGTATGCAAGCTAGTGAGTAACTCTGGTCAAGTTCTATATACACATGTATTAAATAAACAATCTTATTAACAAGTAATTATAAAAATCTCTATAATTATATAAGCTGTGTCGACTTCTCAAATGTATAAGTTGCGACTCCTGATTTTACTGTACTTTTGTGAAGATTCGACTTCGTAATATGTAAAGAATCGTTGGAAATTAATGATAATAATTTCTATACTATTGGTATTTCAAGTAAATAATATAAGAATCACTTTAACTGTAACTTTCTTTGAAGAAAAACTATGTTGATGTCTTATTTGAATAGCGACTTTAAGACTCGAGTCTGCGTCATTGAGTCTCTGTATAAAATATGAAATATCTTTATCTTTCCGACTTTTTGTGTACTTTTCAGT
This sequence comes from Mytilus californianus, assembly GCF_021869535.1. NCBI lineage: Eukaryota > Metazoa > Mollusca > Bivalvia > Mytilida > Mytilidae > Mytilus > Mytilus californianus. Next base: position 93,839,600 of record NW_026262581.1, on the reverse strand, counting down.
ATATAATGTGTAGTCTAATCTTTAGAGTCTCTTATAATATGAAACTTATAAATCTATGTTTTACATAAAGTAAAACTCTGAGAAAATATTTCCTAACCTTTTAAAGTGCAAGCTTAAATTGTTAGCTACAGTGACGAAAGGATTTTAATATTTAGGCTTGTGATTGTAAGCAACCTTTTGCCACGGTAGTCCGATCACGACTAACGCTTTCAATAGCAGTCCAATATATATACAATGAAAAAGACTCGAAAGACTTCATATTGACGTCAAAAGCGACTCAAAAGACTCTATTTCAACGTAATATCGCCGTTCACGACAGTGCACTTTGACGGTTTACGGTAAGCGACTCGAGTAAACATGGCGGACATTACAAGGAAAAAGAGAGACTCTTGAGTCTCTAGAAACTTGACCAGGTTAACTAATTCACTGAATATAAATATATATAGAGATTAAAACAACACAATACAATCATCAACAAATACATAAAGGTAGGTCCAGTATAAGGAAATTCCGTATTTACACTGTACAAAAATAAATAGAAAGGCGACTCATTTTCAGATGGGACTATACGTTATTTTTATCTTTGCTCAAGTTACTGTTTATAAAACAATAATATTAAGTACTAAATATCTGAGATAACTTATTTAAATGAAAAGAAACATATTCAACAATTTATTAGTATTCAATGCGGTTACACGGAGATTTAACTGTTGATAAAAAATAAAAAGGGGGGAGGGGACACATACTGTTGAACAATGAGGACGAAATCCGTTACAATATACATATTCAACACTCTAGCATAGCAGTAGTAGGTGCAAGTGAAGTCCCAATGCTCCCTAATTAGGATGTTCATGTTTGGCTATAAGGCAACAAATTTTACATAAAATTCATTATCTTCATTACTCATCATCCACATGAATTTTTCAGGATTTTGTAATTGGGTAAAATTATGACATTGTAAACTGATAGCATTGATGAGATTACAACGCTAAACTTTATATATGTACAAGTCAGTAAAAAATGGTTCTCATCTTCTACCTCGCCAGATGAGCAATGAATACACAATCTATTTTGCCTGATAATACCTTGATATCTTCCTAACTCTATTTGACGTTTATGGGCTGATATTCTGAATCTGGTGAAAATTCTCCTCTGTCCAAAATCTTTTATAATACTTAAATAATTTTCAAATCCAAAGTTTTGTTTAAACTTGAAGTATGTACACAGTTTGCCATTTAATAATGATGTTTTTTGCTTTTTCCAAAGATTAATATAATGAGTTTTCATTAGTTTTTTTACATGTCTTCTTAAAACCATTTGTATTCATTGACTTTAAGTCAATTCGGTTGTCAAAAATTACTTTTTTTCTGTTTATTCAATTCAGAGCCATACCAAGAAGGTCGTTTGTTTTCGTATAACTCTATGGAAGTTAAATAGGCATCTTTTAAAATAGGAAATTTATTATCTAAATTTTCTAAGCGGTACCAATATTTAAGCATTGCACTGACAACATTAAAATGTGTGAGTAATCTGCCAAGCTCTGACAAGGAGGCAAAATTAGAACTCCTTTTCCCACAACCCAAAACAAATTTACAAAATTGTACATGCAAATCTTCACATTTAAGGTAGATCATAAGCATATACTTTTTGAGATAGAATGTTCTTATACTTTGCCAAATGGAAGATTTTAATATGCTTTTTTCAAAAATATTATAAAAAGTATGGGTCACCGTGCTATTTTCCAAGCTATGAGTCGTTAAAAATTGCCTAAATTTGGTTAGATTGTTCATGAAAAAACACATTTGTGTGCATAAAAAAAATTCTATGAGATAGAATTTAGAAATAAATTGTAAGAAGATAGGTTTTATAATATGTTTTAAAAAAAATAAAAAGAAAAAATGGTGTCACCGAACTTGTTTTCTTGCTACAAGTAAAAATTTAAAATTTCTCTATCAGTCCAGTAAATATTTTTTACTAAAAGAGTTATCTCCCCTTAAATGGCTTATTTGAAAAAAAAAATGATTCTAAAAACACAAAATTTGATATTTGTTTAAATATTTTGAATAATACAATAAATCACCAAGTTTTCTTTATATAAATTAACATTCTAACCATTAAATTGCAAATCTGTCTCCAAATTTGCAGATTTGGGCAAATAACTAGAACAATTTTGTACTGAGATTGTACAATCCAAGATGGCGGTATACCATGAATCTACCTTAAGTCTTTTTAATATCAGCCCTGCATATGCGATATACATTTCCCAATTTATTCGATATTCAAGAGCTTGCAGCTCCTACTCAGACTTTGTAAAACGTCACCAGTGTCTGAACAGAAAGTTGATGAACCAGGGGTATGCCAAAGAACGTCTTGTCCTTTTTCTAAAAAAGTTCATCGGAAAGTACCAAGACCTTGTTGATAAATATTCCGTATCAACTTCACAAATAATACATGATGGTCTTGATGTATAGATTCTGCGTACTGACGTTGTTTATCATCTTAATAACGTGTTATATTGTTCGTTTATTTGTCTTTGTTCTATTATTAATATTACTTTTACTGTTTGGTCTGTTTTCTGTGATATCCATTTGACGTGGCTCGGTACTTATACATCCCGTCAATGTGTTTGTATTATCTTTCATTTTTGCTGGTGTGTTTTGTACGTGTGACTTTATGTGTTTCTTTGGTACATATGACGTGGCTTTGTACTTTTAAAGATCCCACCATTTTGTTATTGTTCTATTATAATACCATTGTGTTATTGTTCTATTATAATTTTGAAAATACTTTGAACGACAAAATTATTTTACTCGCGTAGTGGTATTAACCATATGTGGATTCTTAAAAATTCTAAAGAACTTCTGGATAATTTTAAATCTCGGTCTTTTTCTGAAATTAGTTCTAACAAAAACTTTGATTTTTCAACCCTGTATACCACCATTCCCCATGTGAAATTATAATTTTGAAAATACTTTGAACGAGACAATTATTTTACATTACTTGCTGTGTGACGTTTACATTTTCTGGCGTCAATCACGCGACTCTACACTAAGAAAAGATGTGAATGCAGTCACAGGACTTAAAATATTTCAATCCTTTATGGGTTGATTTAAAATACATATATAAGTAAGCAATGAATGTGGTTGTTAAATTTGATAGATGCTTTTTGTGCTTCTTTGTTAAATGTTTGTTTGTTTTGAGATTGTGACTGCTGTACCCATATTTTGACAATGTTACCTATGTCTGTTTTGTTCACGCATCGTTGTAAATATAATGGAATTTGATGCGACTGTCATACAAGTGAGAGGTTTAGCGCTATAAAACCAGGTTCAATCCACCATTTTCTACATTTGAAAATGCCTGTACCGAGTCAGGAATATGACAGTTGTTATCCAATCGTTTGATGTGTTTTATCATTTGAATTTGCCATTTGATTAGGGACTTTCTTTTTGAATTTTCCTCGGAGTTCAGTATTTTTGTGATTTTACTTTTTACAAATTTTATCGAAGGACAAATCAGGGTTTTTTTTCAATCTTGTTGTAAAGGGATTAAAGTAACCCAAAGTTTCACAACCATATAATAATATTGGCAAAATTGTGTGATCGAGTACATGTAATGAAATTTTGGGTGAAGGACAATGAGAAAAAAATTTCTTGCACAGTTTAAAATAAGCTTTTAGACCCTTCTGATAAAGTTCATTTTGAGCATAGGAGAAAGATCCAGATGAACAGAAAGTAATGCAAAGATATTTACATTTTGTTACACATTCAACCATTTTTCCATTGTATTTGAATTTATATTTGAGATGTCTGTCTGCCTTATTGAATATATTAAGTACTTTTGTTTTAGATAAATTTACAGTAAGACACCGCTGTTTGCAAAACCTATCTAAAATATCTAGTTTTTGTTGAAGACCATGCGATGAGGAAGAGAGCAGAACAATGTATAGGTCGAGAGTTTAGTATAATCGGCTCCGATGTTTGTTTCAGTAATAAAGGAAGGTCATTAATAAAAATTTTGAACAAGTTAGGACTTAGATTGTCGCCTTGCTTAACTTCCAATTTACTTTCAAACAGTTAAGTGCGAGCTTTGTTACTTGTTTTTATACAGGATTTACTAACAGAATACATATTCTCAATAACATTATAAAATTTAGTACCAACCCCTATTTCTAGAAGTTTAAGTCGTAATCCTGTATAAATTACAGTATCAAAAGCCTTTCTTAGATCAACGAAGCAGGCAAACACTCTACCATCCTTTTGTGAACAATATCTATCAATAATACATTTTAAGATAAACATATGGTCAGATGTTCTAGCCTTTTTAGTGAAACCAATCTGAGAGTCATCTATAAGATTATGCTTTATCAAAAAATTATCCAATCTAGAGTTTAATATGCAATTGAATAATTTACCAACACAGCTGGTGATTGTCAAGCCTCTATAGTTACTTGGGTCCTCTTTATCGCCACCTTTATGCAGTGGCTTTATATATCCTTCCGCCCATGATTCAGGATATAAACCATATAATAAACTGGTATTGAACAATTTAATTATACAATTTGTTAAGAAACTTTGACCACTTTTCAACAAGTTGTTGCTAATATGATATAACCCAGGAGCTTTATCCCTTTTTAATCTACCAATAGCAGAATATATTTCTAAGTCCTTTATTGGAAAGTCTAGTTCATTGAAACATTTATTTTTTTCAGCATCTTCTAGCTTTTTATCAAGTTCTTTTAAACGGTCTGTAAATTCTAAACTGAAAGAGTTGAGGTTCTGAAAATGTTTTAGCCATTGGGTTGGAGTTATATTATTCTCTTTATTACATGTACTTTTATTCTGAAGATCGTTTATAAGCTTCCAATACAATTTTGGGTTATTGTCATGTAACCCTTCTAACTCTAAAAGTATAGATTTTTAAAGTTCTTTCTCTTTAATTTTTCTTGCTCTTGTATATTCACGGTTTAATTTATAAAAATGATTTCTTACATATGGATCTGTTGGAAATTTGGAATATACTTTACTATAATTAAAAAGATTAATTCTAATTTTCTTTAGATCATTTTCAAACCAGTTGTTTTGTGGCAACTGTTTTTTGTTTTGTTTTTTTGGGTCTAGGTTTCCGAAGAGATTTATCTGCTGCATTAATGAAGATGTTAGCTAATTTAATTGCAGCAGCATTTACAGAATCGGGTGAATTTTGAATAGTTTTTTTTTTCAAAGTCAAAAATCATACTTTGAATATCAATAGAAGACAAAGTAGCTTGTAATTTATCTGAAGAATCATCCGACCATACATAGTTGCATGATAAAGGCAAAATATTATCATTTACCTCTTCATGAGTTGTTCTAAAAGAGGGACGAAAGATACCAGAGGGACAGTCAAACTCATAGATAGAAAACAAACTGACAACGCCATGGCCAAAAATAAAAAGACAAACAGACAAATAATAGTACAGATGACACAACATAGAAGACTAAAGACTAAGCAACACGAACCCCACCAAAACCTTGGGGTGATCTCAGGTGCTCCGGAAGGGTAAGCAGATCCTGCTCCACATGTGGCACCCGTCGTGTTGCTTATGTTATTACAAATCCGGTAAATAGTCTAATTCGGTAGGTCACATTCGTGAAAAGGGAAGGGTATTGTAGTTACGACATAAGGAACATATCCGATATCATATGTGAAACGGTTATTCCATAACGGTCAACCAACTCGTGATGGCGTCCGTAAAATTTACGAAGGGATGATTTCAACTTCACCATTTGGAACTCCTGGTTTAATAGCTTCCTTGAGAGCAGCAATCCTCTATCAAGGAAATCATGATAGGAAATACAAGCCCGGGAATATCGTATCAATTGGGAGATATATACTCCGTATGCGGGCGCTGCTGGGTGTTGCTACATAGAAATGGAAAGTTCACAATTGGGAAGCTGAAATCATCTCTTTTGTTGTAAAGTTTCGTTTTCAACCGACCCTCATTGTCAATTTCTAGATGTAAGTCAAGATATGAGGCAGACTTAACTGTATCTGTAGTATCCTTTATCTCTAGTTCGATGGGATAGATTCGTTCAACATAGTCACCAAATTTTGTATTATTTAGTGAGAGAACATCATCTATGTAGCGGAACGTAAAGTTAAAGGATATTGCTAACTTCTTATCTTTCTTCCTAAGAAGTTCCTGTATGAAGTCAGCCTCATAATAATAAAGAAACAAGTCGGCAAGAAGAGGGGCACAATTGGTTCCCATTGGAATTCCGACAGTCTGTTGAAAAACACGTCCTCCAAACGTAACAAATTTGTTGTCAATCAAGAAATCAAGCATCTTGATAATGTCCGTTTCAGAGAATTTTTTGTTTGAATCAGAGTGATTCTTTACAAAGTAGGATTTATCCCTCCCCAAGACAAGATACTTGTATCTACGTTCGCCATTCTTTTTAATGAAACAAAGTAAACTCTTTCAATTTGTCTTTTAGTTTGGAATGGGGAATACTTGTGTAAAGTGTAGAAAAGTCAAATGTTTTAATACTATTGCAAGATGAGAGAGTCTTAGATTGTATGTACTCTAAAAGATCTTTGGAATTTTTTAGTATCCCCATCTGATTCACGCCACCTCTAGAATAGGCAGTTTCACAATAACTGTGAAGCCCGGCTTTGATTGCTGACAAAATAAATGTTAATAATTTAGAAAGTGGTTTCGTGGAGCACTTGGAAGACCCAGCAATATACCGTTGTTTGTAAGGAGTTTAGGTATCCAATACAGTGATGGAAGATCCAGTTCTTCATCTTTGGTTGAAATTCCAAAGGAACATAGAACAGACCTATGATTATCCAGGATTTCCTCTTTGGTAATGAGCTGACATTTTCCATTCAATTTTTGAATGACAATCTGATAATGTAGGTATAAAATCATTAACTTTAAAATATAACACCTGGTTGAGGGCACTCTCAGACATGATTGCATAGTCCACGACACTTGCACCTACTGCTTTGTAACATGTATATTTTCCAAATAAATCACCAATAATTCTACCATTTAGAAATCTTAATTGATGACTAATACACAAATCAATTAGATCTTTTCCCCTTGTATTATTTTTAGTATCATAAATTTTTCTAAGTAAAATCTATCTGTCCGATTGATATGTGTCAAAAATTAGAACATAATTGCTGTCATCATCAACTATGCAATCACATTCAGATCCAAATCGGGCATTAAAATCCCCACATAGAAGGATATTACCATCATTTTTAAAGTCAAGTACATCCCTTTCTAAACAGTGGGATATCCAGTGAACGAAAACAAAAGAAAATTCACTCTTCTTATGATAGAGTCGAGAAAGTCAATAATAAAACAATACCGGTGATGATACTGATCAAAAGTTATTTCCAAATAATAATTTTTCATTTTAAATAAATTTATTGTTAAACTGTGTTATTAAAAATATGCATGCAAATACACGATGTTTTATGTTAAGTATTTTATCAAGATAATTGCATTAGAAGCTTGTGAAACTGAAATTTAAAATCTGTCAATCTTTGCTGCATATAGATAAAAAAAATTAGAAAAAATCATGAACATACAAAATCTAAAGATCTTTCGGATCACCAATTTTCGGAGTGTTCCACAAAGTCCTTAGCATGTTACAAAGTCCCAAAGTATACTTATTTTTTTCACACCTAAGTTATCGAGCACACCGGTCTGCTCTTGCCACATGTACATTCAGTAGAGAAATATTGTCTTTTTGTGAATATAAAAATTTAAGTCTGTCCGTGCAGGTTAAGAAATTAAAGATAACTTTTTATAAAGTAGGTATCTTTCTATTATTTTTATACAATTTTAAGAAAAGGTCGTCTCGATTTTGGTACATGTATTTGTAGTGTTCTCGAACAATTCACATTCAATGTTTACATCGAAATAAGGTCCGTTTGAATTAGCTTAGTAACTTAATTTCAAAAGTGCCAATCTTTGCTGCATATCAATCGATTCCTTGGGAATTTTTTCCCTGACTTTCTCTGATTTAGCTGTATATATATAAAATTGTGGTCGGTGCAGGATAAAAACAAGGATGATCTTTACGGCATCACTGTGACTCTGGTCTCAGGATGGAAGATTAAATGACATTTTCCAATCAATAGACTACTTTTCTAATTCAGTTAAGTCTTTCTGTAATATTTCTGTATCATTATGAGTTTTGATGTCTCTGTATAATAAGCAATCATCTGCAAAGAGTCTTATGCTGGTATCAGTTGTTAAATTATCTCCAATGTCATTGATGTATAGGAGAAATAGAAGAGGACCAAGTACGGTACCTTGTGGAACTCCGGATCGTACGGTTGCAGGTTGTGATTTACAGCCATCTAGGAGTACTGTCTGTTTTCTATTTTGGAGCCAGTTATCTATCCAATTTACTGTGTACTTATCAATACCCTTGTTTCTGAGTTTGTGTACAAGATGGCGATGTGGCACGGTATCGAAGGCCTTACTGAAGTCCAGTATCAGTATATCTGCTTGGCTTCTATTATCTCTTATTCTAGCTAGATCTTCCGTGGTGTTTATAAGCTGTTGTTCGCACGAGTGGTTTTTCCTGAATCCATACTGGTATGATGACAGGAGTTTGTTGTCATCCAGGTAGTTCATAATGCTACTAAAGATAATGTGCTCCATAATTTTGCAAGAGACAGATGTAAGAGAGACAGGACGGTTATTTGCTGGATCTCTTTTATCGCCCTTTTTAAAAATCGGGATGAGCCAGTATGATGGTACTGTTCCTAATTTGATGGATTTATTAAATATTACCTCCAAGTATGGTGCTATTTGTTCTGCTGTCTCTTTCAGGACTCTGCAAGGAATAGGATCAGGTCCTGTTGCTTTTTTAGGATTTATATGTTTCAGCTGTTTGATAATTCCAGGTAACGACATATTTATTGGTTTCATGTGTACAATAGGTCTTGGTAATTTTGGTAACCTAAATTCAACATCTGTATAGAATCGTATGTCTAAGTACTGGTTAAAATCAATATCAGAAAATGCTGATTCGTACTGCTGGTTAAGGATGTTTGCTTTTTCTTCTGCATGTATGATGTCCTTACCATTCTTATTAAGCATGCTGATGTTACTACTGTCCTTCTTCATACCTTTTATATACGACCAAAAATTCTTGGTTGTAGCATATATTTGTTCTCTGCAACTGTCTGTATGTGCTTTTGTTGGTTCTTCTGGTGTCAGAATGTCTTTGACATATTGGTCGTGGTTGCTTTGAAGTTGCTCTTTTACTTTTTTTTTCTATAAAGTTTAAAATCTTTCCAGTGTTGCTTATCGTTTGATTTTTTGGCTTTGTTGTAAAGTTTTTGTTTCTTTCTTATCATTTGTTTAGGTTCTGTTGTCATCCAGGGAAGATTCCATCTCTAGTATGCTTTGATGGTATGTTATTTTCAATTGATTCTGAAACTAGGTGTTTGAAGTTTGTCCATGATGTTTCTACACCTTCTTTATTACTGACTTCTTTGAACTTATCAAGTTTTGATCTTAGGTCTGATCTTATACCTTCCATGTTCCCGTTTTTATACATGTATATTTTCCTAGGCGGTTTTTTATGAACTGGGGGTTCCTTTGCCTTTTACATTTTGCAAGAAATTTAAGATGTGTCTTCTTATGTGGTATATGGTTCCTGCATTGTGGAAGACAACATTAAAGCGATTTCAAAGGAAAGATTTGATTTCATACTAAATATTTTGACGTTGAAGGTACGTTTTAAACTTAAATATGAACCATTTGTATGCACTCGCCGCAGCGGAGGGGGCATTAAGTGTTACATTTGTCTGCCTGTCCGTACATAGGTCCCGAAATTGGTTTCCGTTCTCTAACTTAAGTTTGCCTCAACCAAATGTTACGAAACTAATACACAATGCCTATTACCACAACACTCAGATCAAGTTCGAAATTGGGTGGCGTCACTTATACCGTTCTTGAGTTATGTTCCTTTATAACGTTATATGCAAGCGGGGGCAACCTATGTGTCCCATGGACACATTCTCCATTTATTTTCATATGCGCCCGATGATTATGCTTTACTTGTAATTCTAACAGCATTTAATACGGATGACTCGCTTTTTAGACTCGTTTCAGGATGTGGAGTACCTTCCGTGGGATCTTTGTGGAAGTTATTGAACACGCTTTTAATTAATTCACTAGTATTAACTAAAAGATGTAACCCACAGAAAAAAATGTACATTTTGCTAAGCATCATTTTGGTCAGTTTCTTGCAACAGGTGAAAATGATCTAGATGTTCTTGTTACATGGATGATCTATAAGATTCAAGAAGTTGGTTAAATGATACATGGTAGCAGCTCTATCATTGATTGATTGATTGATTGATTGATTGATTGTTGGTTGCTTAACGTCTAGTTGCAAATATTTCATGCATGTTTAGGACGTGAACAAATTAACAATAAATAAAATAGGTAGGTCCTGTAATAAAGGCCAGCCGGGATGAAGGTCGGGAAAATTTAGACTACCACTGAAAAATGAGGGTAAATTGGATAGAGACAGAAATTTAGTCTTGCAACAGGTCACCAACGGACCCCTAAAAGAGTTTTTGCAAGGGTTCTTAACGTGCAGAGAGCATGGTACTCTCTCTACACAAGGCATCGGATTTAACGTCCTCATTCTGACCGGATGTGGCTGCGTACTTGTACATCCCGAACAGCCAAACGGACGCCCCACTTTGGCAAGGGTTTTACTGCCGGTCGAAAGAAGACCTGTAGTGACCATATTTCTATTCACCAGTCACCCTTGGGGGCAAGCTCTATCTGAAATGCAGAATTTTGACAGACTGTTGATTATTTACTTCGTTAGCTGTCACCTGATTTTAACGCAACTTTATATCACCTAAGATTTGCTTGAATACATCTAGTTGTGTTTGGGCAGGCCTTGTTTGACATTTGGCGTAACCCTAAAAAGAAATGGCTGCTTGTCCTCCTGAGTGACAAAAAACCCATATGGTTGGCCGTTTTTCCTTGTTTCATCTGTGTATAAGGTCTGGTTTTACTGTTCAGAGCATACAAATGCTGCATGAGACTGACTCACTAACAATTTTGTTTACTTGATATTTGAGACATCGTCTTTCTCTGGAAAAATGTTATTTCTAGTCAACATTACATAGTTTCATGACAGAAGATACTTTCTCAAAGGCGACATTTGCATTCAAAAGTTCGATTGAGAATGTGTATTTATTACCATTATATGCTGGTACAGTCAGGTCTACCTGTTTTTTCATTCAAATTATCCAACACGAAATGCAGCTCATCTTTAGTTTTATTTAGTTGATGTTTGTTTAGTCTTTGCTTCGTGTCATATTAAGAATCTGATCTTGCAATATTTTTACTTCAGTCTCATGTTTTGCCTGTAAATAATCTTTCACGTTTCTTGTTTTTTTCTGAATTTTCCCCCCAAATATCTACATTTCTCTATGGTTCTTTTCTTTTCCATCCATGTTATATAATTTATATATCTGATTCTAACTTTTTCATTTTGTAGCATTTCTGAATTGCTTTCATATTTTTTTCTGCATGTTTGGCTGAATTCTTCAACGTTTCGTTTTACTTTAGGACTTTAGATTCTGCTTTTGGTCTGTTTGCTAAACTATGTTTTAAATCAACCAATTTTCTTTTCATACTAAACATATTCTGAATATTGTTTCTGTAAGAAATCTGTAGTAGAATGTTTTGTTTCATTAAGCTGTTACATATGTTGATTTGTTTTGTCAATTCTGTCAAAAGATTTAGTTCAGAGACTTTGTGTGGTTGCTCATTTAGATATTGCAAAAACTTGTCATTAAGAAATTTGCCAAGTTTATCTTTCTCCAAACTGATTTTTCTTTAATTCTTATACTTTTTTTTTATAGATTTGCTAATTTTTGGTATACTGTTTTTGGACATGTCCAGATCTCTATCAAGTTGTTTGTAACACTCAGTGGCTCCTTAAATTTGTTGAATTCAAGAACGATGCCATTAGTAAGGCACTATCCTTGAGACAAAGAGCTAAACATTATTAAATTTGCAGCTATTCCTAAACAGAACTTGTACCCAAGGGCTTGCGTTGTGAATACATATTTCTAAAATCAAGAAGAAGAGGATGTTCCACTACATGTACGATACATATTTCACACAAGGCATTATTGTGTATTGCCATATTATTACCACATTCATGAAATAAAGGACAACAAACTGCATTGAAACATTAAATCCAAAGAATTGAAAATGGTTAATGCCATTCTTTCTTTCGATTCAACTCATTAATTTAACTTGTTAAAACAAATTCTAAAGGAATTAAGACATTTTTAAATGATATTTACCTTGTAGCATTATGATTCTTTTGCTTTTTCTTCTTCACCTTTGCTACAGCTCATTGAATATTGCATTCATGTATGGTGATATATAGACCTAGCTTTTACCAACTAGAAGTATGTGTGTATGTTGATTTTAGGTGATTGGCCTGATGAATTGACACAATTAAAATTATGTGTGTCGTTTTATAAGCTAACAGTTAAATTGAATAAAATATTGATTATTGCATGCTTAAAGTCCAATGTCAATTATTTCATTTATATTCCGGACAAGAACAAACAAGTTGAGCTGTGAAAATTATACTCCTGTGATAAGCATTTGGTAAACAGGAAGTTTATGAGACATCACACAGTAAAGCATGCTTACATGTAGTTTTCATCCAGATTTCTGAAAGCCTGGATATTAATTTCATACATGGCCATTATGTGTTTGATACATAAATAAGTGTTAAACGGACGAACTACAGACCCGTCAAGAGTTGTTGCAAGAATTCATTTATATTCAGAAAACAAATCACACTCCATTCAAGGCATTATATTGGACGTGACTGCGTATTTATACATCTAACACAGTCAAACAGACAATCCACTTTTTATTGAATGGAACGGTAGAAATCTAGGGATGACAATATTTCAATGCCTCATGCAGTCAACCCTTTGGTCTTGAATAAACAAAGTCCTATCTCTCTGCATAGATTCGAACTATCAAAGGTAGAGATAAACCTTGGAAGATGTAGAAATCAAGTCAATAACATAGGGTTTTGAATCTTTACCCAAAAAATGAGGCGGAGGAAGCCGTGTCTGTTGTTTCTTTAATTTCTAGTTCTGGAGGATATATTAATGGGACCCAATCAAAAAAGTTTGAATTGTTAATGGAAAGAACATCATCAATATATCTGAGTGTGAAATTAAATGATCTGGTTTCTTTGATCTTGTGTTTGGCAAGTATTTGAAGGAACTCATTAATATAAGAAGAGTTTGGCAAGGAGAGGCGCACAGTTCGTTCCCACAGGAATGCTGACAATTTGTTGAAAAAAAAAACGTTCATAGAAATCAATTTACATACGTCGAAAGCTAGCTTCGACGTTACCTGATTAAAAACGGTCAAGTCCAGTGCAGGTTGTGAAAGTAAACAAAAGAAAGCCAGTAGTCATTGACGTTGGGAATTATACCTTTATTATTGGATGTTAGAAAGAAATCTATAATATTGCAATATATGATGCGTTTTCCTAGATTTTCCAGAACATTCCCATTTCCTACAATTTTAATATAAAAATAAGGAAATAAGGTATGACGCCAATGAGACAACTATCCACCAAAGTTCAAATAAAGTGGATGGAAGCAATTATAGGCAACCGTAAGGCTTTCAATAATAAGAAAAAGCCATACCGTATAGTCGTATATAAAAGGCCCCGACATGAAAAATATAAAACAATTCAATTGAGAAAACTAACGGCCTAATTTATAACAAAACAATTAACGAAAAACAAATATGACAGACATGAACCAACGACAACCACTGAACTACAGGCTCCTGACTTGGGACAGGCACATAAAAAATGTGGCGGGGTTAAACATGTTTGTGAGCGCTCAACCCTCCCCTAGATGTTTAGGTGACTATTGCTTTTCCACAACTTATTTGTTTGTTTGGCAAAAGTAAACCCTGACTGGTAATGTAATACACAAACATGGATTTAAAATAAAACGAGTCAAGCTGTGTAAAATCGGCATATTGGTTTTCGATCTCATTTATAACTTCTTTTATTTTATAAATTAATTTCGAATATTGTTTTTAATTTGATGACTATGAAGAAAAAGGGTTGCATATTTTATTATTTAACAAATTTTAAAAAATCGATGTTCTCTCGAAATTTTCTTGTGTCGATTTCCAAATCGTGGGCTATTATACGGAACTTGGTTAAAAGTTGACGCCAATAAATTTTTCTTTAGAATTAGCAAGTCGTCTTCCTATTTAATTTTAAGTTTACTATTAATTATGAAGCGCGGGTGTCTTCCGACATCTTGGATGTAAGCAAGCAGAAAACAATCGGTCTAGATCTTTAATAAAATGTGCAAATCTTGAGAGAAGAATGTCTCTTTTTTTTTGTCAACACAGGCTTGCTCTGTTTGATGGGATGAAGGAATGACAAACAAACATTATGTATCAATTGAAAATTGTCTTTTAATATTAAAATGACGAAGAATCAACAAAATGATAAACATGTATAATTAAATCAATAAATCATATTTATAAACAACATATATGTTTATAATGACAAAACCTTATTGACCCATTCCATCAAAGATGGGGTTACATTCGCCATCATATTGTTACACAAAACCTTCCTTGTAACAATATCCCCCATCCAAGCCTGTGACAAAAATTTTCAGAAAACAATGAGGCCCAACTACCAACTGAAATTCACTATGAATCTAAATTATCTACATCTAACAGGTTTCATTCATGTTTCTATGATTATAACATGAGCATGTATTTACCGATTTCAACATGGCTGCCGTAGGCCCATGTCCCCATGGCAACCAAGTTAAATATACATAAATTACCTAAATTTACCATTTATATAAATATATATTTTTTATTTTTATGTTATTAATCAAGTAAAAATCGTTTTTATTCGTTTCATGTCAATATAACTATGTTGATATGTTACCAAACAGTTTTGTGTGCTTAATTTCGCGAAAGATATTAATATTTCCCACACTAGTGTATAACAATGCGTAATGTTATAGTCATTAAACTTTAGGGGGTTCCAAAATTTTATGACACCCGTATTGTCTGCAATGACAGACGGGGATGATTCATTATTGTTGGTTTAATAAACTCTTCGAAAATCAGGTTATTCCACTGCATCATTACAGGAACATATATATTGTTAGATATACTGTTCCCAGATCATTACAACCTTTATAATGACTTATGACATTTATATATAATATCTATATCCTCTCAGATTATCGTTACTCTTAAAAATAATTAAGAATGTCTCTTTTTAGAGACTAAACAATTTGTATTCTGATCGAAGTATATTCACTGGAAAAAGTAAAATCTATCGAAACGTCGCCATGCTTCATTGTAATTGTACCCAGGAACATATATATTGAATCTCGCGAAGTCTCGTGGATTCCGAGATTTTTTTATCAAGTTTATACTGAAAAGCCTATCAGATTCATTTCCAGTTAGATACATGTATATTGTTCCCAGTTGTACCACATCTCCTTTTTTTATATATGTGTACCAAGTTTCAATTTGTTCTGACCACAACTTCATGCTGTTATTTGAAATACTAATGGACAGGCTAAAAGACAGGTTAAAATGAAAAAAAATAATACTTTATTGTTAGTATAGAAAGTCCCTGGCAGGGCATAATGAAATTAATCACCAAATTTTAATTTTTTTTCATTTTAACTTGTCACGAGGCAATTTATAGGTAACAAGAATGTGTCCATAGTACACGGTGCCCCACTCGCACTATCATTTTCTATGTTCAGTGGACCGTGAAATTGGGTCAAAACTCTAATTTGGCATTAAAATTAAAAAGATCTTATTATAGTAAACATGTGTACTAAGTTTCAAGTTGATTGGACTTCTTCATCAAAAACTACCTTGACCAAAACTTTAACCTGAAGCAGGACAGACAGACGGACGAACAGACAGATTGACGCACATACCGAAAAACATAATGCCCCTAGGTGGGGCATACAATAGGTGAGAAGATACTGGTAACACCTGCGACTACTTTAAGAATATGTTAACCTCCAGATGTCTTTTTGTTATTTTGTTGTTGGGTAGCTGTATCGTTGATGTCTACACATGGCAGGTGTGTTAGACTCTAAATCTTAATTGACTAGGATTATCAGTTTTCCTACCGAAGGTTGATGGTTCTCTCCAGGGACTCCGGCTACCTCCACCAATAAAAACTGGCTGCCAAGAAATAACCAACAGTGCTGAAAGTGGTATTGTACACTAATCAATCAATCAATCGTTGATGTCTGAGATTACCATATCAAAGTCATTGAACCATAATTGAAGGTGCAGGGCCAAATAATATCTGTGGAAATGAGATATACTAATACAACTGCATGCTAAATATCATTTACTTATCATAAGTAGTTCCCCTTACACTGACCTAATCACAAAATCAACAGGTAAACTATGAAAAAATTTTCAAAGTTTATGAACCATGTCGAGCGGAGCAATCTACCTGTAATCTCAATGGAAATGAGAAGTGGCAATGCTAACAACTGCATACCAAATGTATTATGGACTAAACACTAACGTTCCTTTTAAACTGAGCTAATCAAAAACTGTAACATGTAAACTAGGTAAAAGTTTCAAAGTCTATGGACTATTCTGTTCAGTAGTTTGTGATAACTAGAGGCACTAAAGAGCCTGTGTCACTCACCTTCATCTTCAACAATGGCCACTTAAGTAAAAATCAGCATTAAAGGGGAACAACTCTATTAAGAGTTAACTGACAATTTCAGTAATGTTGACATATTTGTAGATCTTATTGTGCTGATATTTTTTCTTTTTTATAGTTTCTATATATCTGTTATAGTTTTCAAGATAATAGGCAAAAAATGTAAAAAAATATCTTTAAAGGGCAATAACTCCAAAACAAGTCGATTGAAGATTTCGACCATTATGGCTCATTTGAAGATCTTGTCTTGCTGATCATTTGTGCTATTTAAAGTTTATATCTATCTATAACAGTTTTCAATATAATAGGCATTAATGGTAAAAATTGTCATTAAAGGGCAATAACTTCAATAATGACGATTTTGGTCATGTTGACTTATTTGTAGATCTTGTCTTGTTGATCATTTTTGCTTGTATTGTTTCTATCTATCTATCATAGTTTTTAAGATATTAAGCAAAAACGCAAAAAATTGGTAAAAATCGTCATTAAAGGGCAATTACTATATAATAAGAAGTCATTTGACGATTTCGCCCATGTTGACTTATTTGTAGATCTTGTCTTTCTGATTATTTTGGCTATTTAAAGTTTCAGTCTATCCATATTAGTATTCGAGATAATAGGAAAAAATTTTAAAAATGGTAAAATTTGTCATTTTAGGGCAATAACTCCTATAAGCAGTCATCTGACAGTTTTAACACAAATAGACAATAGGTAGATCTCAACATTCTAAACATTTTTGCTCCTGTCAGAATTTCATTCAACATATTGAAATATTCAAAGTATTGGCTAACAAGTTTTAGGTTTCTGAACAGATTTTAATACAACTCCTCACTATCAAGCTACTGGCCATTTGTGAAGTCATTTTGGTTAGAAGTTACTGGAAATAGTGTGATGAAAATATTAAATATTTTTAGGTTCATCAACATATTTAACAATTAAAAGTATCAGCAAACAGGAAATGGGTGCCTAGCACTTCAGAAAAGAGCTCATAGGTTGCATTTCATCACTGTTAAGCTGACAAAACATGGAATGATTCTGTTCAGTAGTACCTGAGAAAATTGTGCCAAAAATATATGATGGACAAATGGACAGACAAAATGAATGCAATGTAACCTCCACTCTTAGAGTAGGGAGTATAAAATCAATTATAGCGGGTTTATAAAATCAAACAAAATGTTTCAATTATTTATTATTTTTTTCACTTATATTATATCAATTGCTTCAACATTACATATGCAACAATAACATTTCACATACATGCAATTCATTATGTATTATTTACTTTTTTAACATTATTTAACATCCAATAATTAAGCATAACACCATTTTAAAATGTATACTATAAAGCATAGATAAACCACAATACACAACATAAACAATATCACAGATCCTAAGATAAAAGAACAGTAAAATGGAAAAGCAATCTATCCAAAGACATACTGCAAATGCAACAATCTATCCAACAGCATGATGGAGAACCAATAATCTATCAAAAGACTTAACAAAATAACAATGGTTTATCCCAATACCTGATGGGAAAAGAAAAAAATCTATCTGAAGACATGATGGGCAGCTGTAGCCTATCCATTGACATGAAGGAAAGCAATATCCTATCAAAATAGATGATGGAAAGGAAATATCTACCTACAGATATGAAAGAAAAGCAACAGTCTATTAAAAAGAACATGATTGAAAAGCATAGACATGTTGGCCTACCGAAATTCATTTTTCTGACTCCTAGCCAACCTGTTTTTGTTCTTATTCCTTAATGCAGAATACTTAGTGAATTAGCAATCTGCAAGTCTTTTGTTTGACACGGCCAGGGATCTAAACTATGACCACCAACACTCAAGAGGATCACTCTGGTGGTTTAGACATAATGGAAAAGCATTAATGTATCCAAAGACCTGGCAAAATTCTCCTCGTAACTGGTTATGGCTTAACTGTTGTTAGGTTTATTATGTTGTTTTACTTTCTAGTAAATGCGGATGTTTTGGTGGTAGTCATCTAAATTTTGAAAATTACAGAAAAAAAAACCAACCTTCATGAAACATTAACTTTATGTATACCAAAACATTTTCATTCACCAAAGTCCTGATATCTATAGAGATATTATTAACATTATCTACAAAAAAAGTCAAGTAATTGCACTAATATTAAGGAATACTGTCTTGAGCAGTATATCATATTGCACAAGCTTGCAAGAGCAATAGGATATACTATGAGGGACATCAGAGCCAAACTTGTTTTGTTCATTAATATGTGAAAAAACACACATTTTTAAAGAAAAACGGTCCAAATCTTTTGAACAGTAGAGAAATGTTTAAAAAATTATATAACACATACATTTTCTTGCCTTTAAAAAACATTATTGTGTGAAAATTTTGTTATGGTTAAAGAAATGTTTTAATTTAATGAATAAATTCTACAAATTTAAAGGTAATTCTAAAACAATAAAACTTAGGTTGCTCATCTACATTGATCCAAGTATTCTTGAAAGTTTTGGAAAGATGAGTCTAAGTGAAATGTGTTCAGATAGACTAACTATTTGGTTAACCTTAGTATGTCCTTTCTTTAAAAGTGTATATAAAAATAAAGACCATGAAAACAAATCCTCAATTACTTGCAGTAAACGAAGAAAATGTATGTATTGTCTGTTTGTTTTTTTTCACACATTGTTGTCAATATAACCGAATTTTATGCGACTGTCATACAAGTGAGAGGTTTAGCTAGCTATAAAACCAGGTTTAATCCACCATTTTCTACATAAGGAAATGCCTGTACCAAGTCAGGAATATGACAGTTGTTTTCCATTTGTTTGATGTATTTGAGCTTTTGATTTTGCCATTTAATAAGGGACTTTCTGATTTGAATTTTCCTTGATGTTCGTTAATTTTGTTATTTTACTTTTTAATACAAAGACATAATAACTTTGTGACATATAAGCCAAGCTAAAAGAGGATTAAAAGATGTGGCACTCCTACAATGTAAAGATAGTGGTCCCTCAGACTCTACATCTGTCAATAATGATTTCATACATATGCATGCAATATATAAATTTTGAATAGGAAAACAATTCTGCTGTACTTTTAAGTCTAAGACTATACAATAACAAATACTATCAATCTCTGAAAACAAAAACTGTTAGTTTCTTTGGCAATATGGAGACTTCAGACTTTTCTGACAACAGTTATTCCGGCATCACATCTGTGAGTATTCATAGAGGGGTCTAATACTGACCATTTTCCTGTTAGAGGATCATAACATTCCACTGTGTTCAATAATGTATTACCATCATACCTAAAGCAAATAAAAATAGCACACTAAAAGGTTATAAAATCATACTAAAATTACAGCTTATATAGAATTCTGACACTTTTTAATGTTTTGTGTATTTAGCTTTCATAATTTTTAATGGATAGTTCACCTGATGACAGTTATCAAAAAAATGTGTATTCAACACTAAAATGAGTATCATATATTCATAATGTAACATGTTCAAATTCAGTGGAAAGTCTTTCTTTAGAAACTTCTATTAATTGAATTTTTTTAAACACACAATTCCATGAAGAAGTGAAAAAACAACTCTGGGTTTGAATCAGAGTGTTTCATGGAGCTTGTATGAAGAATGCCATTCAGCCAATTTGATTAAAATACAGATCCTGTGTCCACGCTTCGCTTACAAGGATCAGACAACACTTTATTCTACTTTCTGTTCTGGTAATTGTTACATCAGCCAATGAAATTTCAGCCTTCAAATTCTTGAAGGTGTGTATCATTACAAAAAAAACCAGAGGATCATGAAAGGTCTTTAAAACAGAAAGTAAAATGAAATGTTGTCAGATCCTTGTAAGCAAAACTTGAACACAGTATCTGTATTTTAATCAGATTAGCCATTCAGCACCAGCCATAACGATTGTAAAAGTCCATTTAGCAATAGCTATAAAGATTGTAAAAGTGTAAGAATTTTGTCAAACCAATCAAAATATTGGAATTCTGTAGTTGCCAAGAAATTAAAAAATTCTTTGTTTTTCAGACAGACAGAAGGATGGAATGATGGATGGAGCTAAACAACTACAGAAGATAACACAATTGTATCATTATATAAAAAACAATATTTGTGTTTACATAAAATAATATTGAAATTAAATCAATGTGAATTTATTGTCAGCTAATTATATAAACATATTTCCTCCTACATGTATCAATGATAAATATTCTTTACCCAGCAACAACTAAGAGTTTCCCTCTAAGTACACAAGCACCAACATAACATCGTGGGACCACCATTGGTTGCAGAGATGACCATTGCTGAGTGTGAATACTGTAGGATTCAACGCTTGATAAATGGTCTGTACCATCATACCCGCCGCAAACAAATATCTGTCCATTTAATACTGATACTCCAGCACCTATATATAGGTAAGAAGAAAGGAATATATATTTAATAATAGTGGTGGCCATATTTGAAGGTAATTAGAGCCTTAATCTTTAAAATGGATCATTGATATGTTTTTCTATACAAAGACAACATCCTAGCTACTGGAAGGTAATTATAATTTTATTATGTCAACATGTTTTAACTATGGACCCGCCAACTTTGGTTGGGCCATATAGTGTTAGCCTTATCTGTCATTCCGCAACGAACAGTTAAACAGACTTTTTTTCTAAACGCCTTCACATTTCACATATCGAGTCAACTATGATGAGTTACAGACTGAGTTTACGTTTGGTTCTGCTTTGCTGATTTTTGCCGAAATTACATGCTTTGGACATTGAAAAGGAGTTGGTTCACTAACTCATAATTTTGGCCCTAAAAATCTGATTTTTTTTACTGTGATGATTATGTAAAAATTGGATGAAAAAAAATGTTAAAATGTCCAAGTGTTTCAGTTAAAAAATTTCCACCAATTGCGTCATTAGGGATGTATTTGCGACGTCATAAATGTAGGTGAATTTCGTTAAAACCTGATTTTTTGCTGAATATTGCAAATTTTGATACAGTTTTCTGAAAAATTAACAGTGGCGCCACCCTTTGCCTACACATTTATTTGCTAAAATATTTTTTAATTTACCATATTCTTTACTTTTCAACCAAAATTTCAATGGGTGAGGGGTGGCACCACATATAAAATCATGATATAGGGAGCAAAGGTTGACAAATTTCAAGAAAATTGAACGAAAATGAGATCTATTCCTCTTTCAGGCTAGTATATTTATTAATACGAAGCAGATATATAATTTTTCTTCTTATACTTTCAAATATATCTCATTTAGCAAAACATACACATTATATTTACTTAAACAATTGAAATTTAAAAATTACACCTTTACAGGGCTGTTTATTAGGGTTCCTGGCTATACTCCTTTCATGAAAATAACAGTTATATGGACTTTTGTTCTAAATGCCTTCACATATTGAGCTGATTTTTAGTATGTAAGTCTACTTTGATGAGTTACAGATCAAGTTTACATTTGGTTCAGCTATGTAGATTTTTGCTGAAATTACAGGTTTTGGACATTGGAAATTTTGTGAAAATAAAAGTTATAGAGATTTTTTTTCTAAACGCCTTCAAATATTGAGCTGATTTTTAGTATATGAGTCTACTATGATGAGTTACAGATCGAGTATACGTTTGTTTCCACTTCACTTACTTATGATTAATGTTAACTTTTAACAATACATTTATCAAAATGTTTGGGCAGAACAAATCATATATTTTCATATCTATGTGATTGTATCTTCTCTTTACTATACAGTTCAAAGAGCTGCCTTTTTTATTTGGCAAATGGTGATCTAAAGAAAACCAATAATTGCAATTTCATTGTGTCTTTAGAAGCCTAAGTTGAATAATCACATCTATTCAAATTTAGCATAGAGAACTTTTATTTACCTGAACGTCTACAAGACATAGGTGATATATTGCACCATTGTTCTGTGTTAGGATCATATTTTTCTGCAGAGTCTAGAAGATTTATGCCATCATATCCCCCAACACAATAGATATTATCTCCTGCAACAACAAGTCCTGCCCCTTCACGTCCCACGGCCATACCACTTAATGTTCTCCACTGATCAGTCCCAGGATTATAACATTCCATACTGGTGTGTCTACTATACCCATCAAATCCACCACATACATATATCTCTCCTGTAAAATTGGACAGAAATTTTTTTTATCAGTAAAATATAATGCACTTAATTGAAAGAATGTGGACTGGTAATTATTGTGTGCTTGTCTTTGTATTTTTTAGCTGTGACTGTTCAGTTTTCCTCTAACACAGTTGTTTTGGAACTGATCTATTCACAAAGAGGAGTTACTATTTTTTTTTCTTGTGACTTATATTAATTTTTCATCTTTTTACTGTTGCCATATAAATCTTTAAATTTTAACTCTTAAGGATGTTCGCTATTCTGTTTCAAAATAACAAGTTTTTTAAAAGACTGATTTTAATTGATAGTATATTAATAAAGGAACTAAAAAAGCAGAAAAAAATGAAGGGTCCGTGTGCTTGTTTTCGAGATATAAGCCATTGACAATTTTGCGGGCAATGATTCTCTCTAGATTTTTCATACATTTAACATTGGCACCTTTTTTCTTTCAAAAACTATGAAAAAATAACAAGGATTTTATAAGATTTTTAAATATGGCTTTTTAAACTATATGTAATAAAATTATGAAAACAAAAGTAGGGGTTAGCGGGCAAAATTTTTAATGGCACTGCATAGATAAAACCAGAGAATTCTGAATATCTGGCAAAAATTCAAAAACAAGAGGAGCGAACATCCTTAAAAAGTAAAAATAACAAAATAACAAGAACGCACACGTTTTCAGAAGTTGGTGTCTAACAGGTCTGAAAAGTGCTCACATATTTCAACTTATCACTGTCAAGCTGCTGACCAAATATAAAGGCATTCTGTTAGGTAGTTGGACAAACGAATGTACAGACGACTGGACAAGGTAAGGGCAATATAGCCCAAATTTTAGAGTGGGGGTTTAAAATGTGAGTTTTGTGTCTGACATTTCAAATGACATATTATAATAAAATGCTCCGCAGGGCGCAGCTTGATACGACCGCAGAGGTCGAACCCTGAACAGTTGGGGCAAGTATGGACACAACATTCAAGCTTGATACAGCTTTGCATTTGGATTGTGATTAAATATTCGACACAGCATAGGTTTCTAACACAGAATGAATGTGGTCTAAGAACTTAAAAATTTTAAATTGGACATTCACCTATTTTGGTCCAATATCCAAAATCTAAATACATGGTTGGATTCAGCATATCAAAGAACCTCAAGAATTCAATTTTTGATGAAATCAAACAAAGTTTAATTTTGGACCCTTTTGACCTCAATGTGGACAAAGTTGATAACAGGGCCCAAAAATCAAAAATCTAAATACATGGTTAGATTCAGCATATCAAAGAACCCCATATATTCAATTTTTGTTGAAATCAAACAAAGTTTAATTTTGGACCCCGATTTGGACCAACTTGAAAACTGGGCCCATAATCAAAAATCTAAATACATGTTTAGATTCAGCATATCAAAGAACCCTAAGAATTCAATTTTTGTTAAAATCAAACTAAGTTTAATTTTGGACCCTTTGGACCTAAATGTAGACCAATTTGAAAACGGAACCAAAAATTAAGAATCTAAATACACGGTTAGATTTGGCATATCAAAGAACCCCAATAATTCAATTTTTGATGAAATCAAACAAAGTTTAATTTTGGACCCTTTGGACCTCAATGTGGACCAATTTGAAAACGGGGCCCAAAATCCAAAAACTAAATACACGGTTAGATTCAGCATATTAAAGAACCCCAAGAATTCAAGAATAAAACCCCATTGAAATTGGTCTAGAAATAAGCAATTTATACGAAGTATCTTCTTTTGCACAATACTGTGCAATTAAATATTTCTTGCTATTGCGCAATACTGTACAATTGACAATTTCTTGCTATTGCACAATATTGTGCTATTGGATATTTCTTGCTATTGCGCAATACTGTGCAATTGAAGATTTCTTGTTATTGCGCAATACTGTGCAATTGAAGATTTCTTGCTATTGTGCAATACTGTGCAATTGAAAATTTCTTGCTATTGCACAATACTTATTATATAATAATTTACACATCCTGTTTGGTGTGTATCTCCTACCATATCATTATTATTTGCTTTCAAATATAAATCAGAAATAACCAACTTAAAATGGAAAATTTTAAAAGAAAAAAAAAAGAAAAAAAGAAAAAAAATGAAAAAAAAAAAAAATCCCCCCCCCCAAATTTGTTGAACCCCCTTATGATTCATCACCCCCAAACTCAATTCCAGCCTTCCCTTTGTGGTATGGTACCTTGCAGTACAATTTCAGAGAGATCCTTACACTTGAACACAAGTTATTGTCTGGAAACTAGAAAAATGTGTTTTTTGGCCCCTTTTTGGCCCCAAATCCCTAAACGTTTAGGGCAATTACCCCCAAACTCAAACCCAGCTTTCCCTTTGTGACATGGAACCTTGTAGTACAATTTCAGAAAGATCCATACACTAACACACAAGTTATTGTCCTGAAACTAGAAAAATGCTTGTTTTTTGTCCCTTTTTTGCCCCTAATTCCTAAAATATTGAGGCAATTACCCCCATCATCAATCCCAGCCTTCACTTTGTGGTATGGTACCTTGCAGTACAATTTCAGAGAGATCCATATACTTGAACACAAGTTATTGTCTGGAAACTAGAAAAATTCTTATTTTTGGCCCCTTTTTGGCCCCCAATTCCTAAACGTTTCGGCAATTACCCCCAAACTCAATTCCAGCTTTCCCCATTGTGATATGGAACCTTGTAGTACAATATCAGAAAGATCCATACACTTACACACAAGTTATTGTCATGAAACTAGAAAAATGCTTGTTTTTTGCCCCTTTTTTGGCCCCTAAATCCTAAAATTTTGAGGCAATTACCCCCAAAATCAATCCCAGCATTCCTTTTGTGATATGGAACCTTGTGGTACAATGTCAGAGAGATCCATACACTAACACACAAGTTATGTCTGGAAGTTACAAAAATGCTTATTTTTGGCCCCTAGTTCCTTTACTGTTGGTACCATAACCCCCAAAATCAATCCCAACCTTCTTTTTGTGGTATTGAACCTTGTGGTAAAATTTCATAGAGATCCATTCACTTAAACTAAAGTTAGAGTGCGAAAACCAATGTGTCTTCGGACGACAACGGCAACGACGACGCCAACGTCATACCAATATACGACCACAAAATTTTTTTTGCGGTCGTATAAAAATCTGCTTGAATAGATAAAAATTTGACAAATCCATAACTATGCTATTATTGTATTTAACAATGTCAACCTGAAACAAGGCATCTATTTGTAAGATTAATAATTTCGGCCTAATTCTAATTATCAGGGATAAACTTCATGTTGTATCGACACATAAAAGGCATATAGCCTATCAATAAAGCCATATTTTTTTACAAGTTAAAACCAAGGACATAATAATTATATTGACATTATCAAGTACTATATAAAAATAAGGAGATGTGGTATGATTGCCAATGAGACAACTATCCACCAAAGTTAAAAGGAAGTGGATGTAAGCAATGGCAACCGTACAGCCTTCAACAATGAGAAAAACCCATACCGTATAAACAGCTATAAAAGGCCCGACATGAAAAATATGAAACAATTCAATTGAGAAAACTAACTTCTATAATTCTTGACTATAGAAAATATTTCATTTTGGTACGACAAAATTTTTCACACTTGGAATACATTTTTTTTCAGTATTGACAATATTAATGCAATAATCACATCAATAAATAACTCTCATAAATATCTGTTATACCTCTGTAGACACAAACTCCAGCTAATCCCCTTCTCTGTGTCATAGCTGAAACAGACTGCCACTGTGGATCATCTGAAGACAGGTCTAAACATTCCACCAAACTCAATCTTGATTGGCCATCATAACCACCAATAATATAAACCTTTCCATTTAATGATGCAGCAGCAACATATCTTCTTCTTTTTGATAAATTCTATAAAAAAGTGTTTCATTGTTAAAATAGCTCAGCTGGAAATATGCATATCTGATTAAATAAAGATACTTTTACTTTATCTTTATCATTAAATGAAATGCTTATCCCTAAAGAACTTAAAACTTGTAACAATCAAACAATATTTCTGCTGATGATATTTCTAGGAGTATTTTCTAAATCACAGCTATCAACTTATTAGATACTTTTTACAGAAGTAAATCAAAGCCTCAGCATTATATTTCTATCATAATTGGATGAGTTACATTTTTTATTAGGGTTTAAATGTCTTTAAAAAAATCTTTGTCAATAAATTTTCATGAAAAAAAACCTTTTTTTTAAATTTATTTTTGTTACAACATTGCAATGAGATATAATTTTCTTTAATAACCATAACCATATGAAATTTAAGGTATTTACAGGTTTGCGAGTCCATTGTTCAGTTTTAGGATCATACTGTTCAACAGCTTCTACCATGTTCTGGTGAGATCCAAATCCTCCCATTACAACAAGTATGTCATCTGTACCTGTACAATATCAAATTTCTAGTTTTATACATATATATTCTTTGTCCCTTTTCAAGGAAGATGCAGAATTCTATTTACTTTGAAAAGGTGTATTTTTGCAGGGTTTACATTTTCGTGTTTTCAAACGCCAAACTGGTTTGTGAGGTTTTATTTCGACATTTTTCTTGTCCAACAGTATGATCTTCTATAAAGATTAAATGTACAGGAGGGGAAATTTTCAGGTTTTTATGTCAAAAGTGAAATTTGCCAAAATAAACCCATTGAAAAATTCTCCTACTTAAATAGCTGCCCAGTCCATCTAAAGAGATTATGTTTAAGGTGCATACAGCCATATACGGTAAATTCAGAAATAATTGCGTGCATTCATTATTGCATTTTTTGAAGACTGGACAAACATGTGAGATCAATTATTGCAATTTCAGGCAGATTTGCATACAGATATATGTATAAGATATCGGAATGTGAGTTCTTATTATTGCAATACTCACCCAGTTGCATAAAGCCACATTATTCGCATTAATAAAAACCTCGCAATAATTTCTAAATTTACAGTCATGACGATACTGTGGATGCATTTATTTTGTGGGTATCAATTTTCGTGGATTGAGGAAAACTATTATTTTCATGCATATTTGATTTCTTGGTTTTGACAAAGTCTGCATAAAAGCATGTAGAAAATTTGTAATTTGTTGATCATTTAAATTTGTAGTTCACCTGTACCCACGAAATACAACGAAATTGGTGTCCCACGAATAATATTTAATCCACAGTTTAAGTTACTACAAATGTGTTAAAACCATAAAAATATTCTCATCTGATATACATGTAATATCTGTCACTGGACATTAACACATCATCACCCATGCATATGTCATGTCTTGCCTTTTATTAAAAAATGTATAACAGTATATGAATTAAAAATATTTTAAATTGGTACAAACTCATGAGGAGACTTTTAAGGATCCTGATAAAGATGATACAAATGAGTTTATAAAAATCAAAATTTGTATATCAAACAAGCCTTTTGCAGCTGTATAGACAGCTTGAAGGTTAAGATTGTAATTTGTTATACTAGAAAACAGCCATTAAAAGATTTGAAATTATGAAAAGGATACTCTATTATGTGTAGGCATTATTATTTTTTATGTTAACTTTCAATAATTAGACCTTACCTATACGTTGCTTTGTCCTTGTGCCACACATCTGATTCCTCAAGTCAGGTCGCAAATGGAACTTCTTAGCTTCATCAAGTAAATCTCTACATTCATGACTCTTTTTAATTAACACCTAAATGAACAAATTGATGAGGTTTTAATTTCAATAAACAGTAATTTTTTGGATAATATGGAAGTTTAAATGCATTGTTTTTCATATTCAGACATAATTTAATGTGAACACCATGCATTATTCACTACATACCTAAATAAAATGCTCCGCTGGGGCACAGCTTGATACGACCGCAGAGGTCGAACCCTGAACAGTTGGGGCAAGTATGGACACAACATTCAAGCTTGATACATCACTGAATTTGGATTGTAATTAAATATTTGAAACAGCATAGGTTTCTGACACAGAATGAATGTGGTCTAAGAACTTAAAAATTTTTAATTTACCTTTTCAAACCATATCATTATTATTTGCTTTTATATATAAATCAGAAATAACCAATTTAAAATGGAAAATTTCAAAGAAAAAAAAGGAAAAAAAAATCCCCCCCCAAAATTTTTTGAACCCCTTATGATTCATCACCCCAAACTCAATCCCAGCCTTCCCTTTGTGGTATGGTACCTGGCAGTACAATTTCAGAGAGATCCATACACTTGAACACAAGTTATTGTCTGGAAACTAGAAAAATGCTTGTTTTTTGGCCCCAAATTCCTAAACGTTTAGGGCAATTACCCCCAAACTCAAACCCAGCTTTCCCTTTGTGATATGGAACCTTGTAGTACAATTTCATAAAGATCCATACACTTACACACAAGTTATTGTCCTGAAACTAGAAAAATGCTTGTTTTTTTTGCCCCTTTTTGGCCCCTAATTCCTAAAATTGTGAGGCAATTACCCCAAAATCAATCCCAGCCTTCCCTTTGTTGAATGGTACCTTGCAGTACAATTTCAGAGAGATCCATACACTTGAACACAAGTTATTGTCTGGAAACTAGAAAAATGCTTATTTTTGCCCCTTTTTGGCCCCTTATTCCTAAACGTTTTATGCAATTACCCCCAAACTCAATTCCAGCTTTCCCTTTGTGATATGGAACCTTGTAGTACAATTTCATAAAGATTCATACACTTACACACAAGTTATTGTCATAAAACTAGAAAACTGCTTGTTTTTTGCCCTTTTTTGGCCCCTAATTCCTAAAATTTGGAGGCAATTACCCCTTAAATCAATCCCAGCATTTCCTTTGTGATATGGAACCTTGTGGTACTATGTCAGAGAGATCCATACACTTACACACAAGTTATTGTCATGAAACTAGAAAAATGCTTGTTTTTCCCCCTTTTTGGCCCCTAATTCCTAAAATTTGGAGGCAATTACCCCCAAAATCAATCCTAGCATTCCATTTGTGATATGGAACCTTGTGGTACAATGTCAGAGAGATCCATACACTAACACACAAGTTATGTCTGGAAGTTACAAAATGCTTATTTTTGGCCCCTTTTTGGCCCCTAATTCCTTAACTGTTGGTACCATAACCCCCAAAATCAATCCCCACCTTCCTTTTGTGGTATTGAACCTTATTGTAAAATTTCATAGAGATTCATTCACTTAAACTAAAGTTAGAGTGCGAAAACCAATGTGTCTTTGGACGATGACGACGACGACGCCAACGTCATACCAATGTCTAAAGTTAATATCATAGATTTGATATAGAGTCCGATTTAATGGAAACTACAGAATGCAATGTTCTGAATGGATTTAAGGGAGGGGGGAGGGGTGGAGGGGGGAGGGGGGTGTACATGAGACAAAGGACACTTTTGGCTAAATTTGGTTCTTAAATGGATCTTTTTCTTAATGCTAGGTAAAACAAACCTCTGCATAAGAATATAAAATAGGCTCCAAAGTCTGCACATTATGGAGATGGATGTTGTCAAAATATGATATTAGAAAAAACTTGGCCACAACCTATGATTCAAATGTTCTAGAGTGTGACTGAGAGGTGCCAATGTTTATATTGAATCCCTAGACACCACAATTTTTGGATCAGGGGTTGCTTCCACAGCAAACAGTACTAAAAATTGTTATAAATTATGGAAAAATTGGACCAAACTGACATTACAACATAAAATAATACATAACTAAGGGGACATAACTTCATAATTTATAATGTGTTGTGCCAAAAAGAAGTCATTCTGTATCAATAGTTATATCACTACAATTTCTATGTTAAATTTGTAGTACTTTATCATTAAACAAACTTTTAAATCTTATGGCAAATTTTAACCCTTTGTGAACCTATAATTTAATCAACTTGTGGAAAATCAAAATTTATCAAACTTGTCAAAATCAGTTTAAATGCATAATTTCAGAATTAGAGAATCAATCAATATATAATACATGTACCATAAATGATACTGTAACTACTTACTTCTTCATCAGCAACATCTGTTATAAATTTGGCTGTTAAAATTGGCAGACGAACATGATGCAACAACCGTGGTAACAGATGTGTACGAGATTCTTCTTTATGTTTTACCCAATTGATAACTGATTGATAAACTGGCTCTTCTGTGTTCACCTTTGATTTTAAAAAAGATTTATACATGTATTATCAAAAATATTTCAGAAAAACTGAAATACTGGTTGCCTTTCTAATATTTTGACATACACTTTAAATATGTCCTAAAAAATAAAAATTCCAAAGGTTTTTTAAAATCTTATAAACATCACCAGTAACTGACACAGCAAATGGTAATGCATGCTCACTTAATGCTTGATACCAAATTTCAGGAAGCTCTGATTCTTAGTTCCTGAGAAAAAATGAAACGAAAATTTCATACATTGCCCTTATGTGTAAGTATATACATTGTATAAGTGTTCGGTAATCAATAAACTGGCTACATGAGCAATGGATGTAAAAAGAAATCACACAGTTTAGCATGCTCACAGGAATCTTGATATCAAGGGGCAGCAGGGGTATAATAAATTTAAACAATAGATTAACAATTTATTTGTTAGACCAGGAGGTAAATATCTGTAGGATTCTAATCACATGCAAAGTGTTGAAAAAACACAGGTAGCCTCATCAATTAAACACCCTGTAAAAGGTGAGTCAGATAAACCTTTGGACAAGACACAGTTAATAAGTAGTTGGTTTACATGTATTGTGGGATACTCTCAAAAATGTTAGTTTTATTACCTTAATTGCTGTCCAGATCAATTCAGGACAAAGCTGGTGTCTAAATGACAAAATAATTGATCATCATACTTCTGAATATTTATGTAAAAAAAAGAAGAGATACTAAGGGGCAATCAAAACTCAAAAGTCAAAGAAAAACAGATACCGGTAACACCATTGTTAAAAGAAAAACAATGAAAAGACAAACAAAAGTCATGAAAACACTGTACAGATATGGCATACTATTTTGATATTTCATGGTCCTTGCAGAGTGAGAGATAATATAAAACAAATCCTCATTGAAAACGTTATTATTAGATATGTACATGTATGTTAATAGTTGTGGCATTGTATCAAAGGTTGCCTCAATTTGTTTTGAGGGTTTTTGCTTTTACGTTTTTTTGGCTGTTTCATTTTAGTAAATTCTTACCTGCAGGCTATCACACTTGACCAGGGATTCTACTTGGTCTATAGGTAAAGTTTTAAATTCATCATATTTAATGATTTCTTCATAGTGTTTCAAACAGAAACTGTCTGCAGCCTCAAGGAGCTCATTACAACTATGCTGCTCAGCAAATATTTTAATACCTAAACAATTTGTAGCATCAAGCTGCTTTTCTAGAAAGGAACTACAAGCCTGCTTAACACCTACAATATAAAGCATTCATAGTTGGTAATAGTTGTTGAACTCTGAAAGAAAAATACTTTTAATCAGATGTAAAGAGATCTATCACAACAATGGACACATGATGGAATTGCATTTTTTTCAGATATCATTCTTTTCAATAGTGTTTAGGATTTCATAATAACTATTCCAGTTTGTGTTCATTTGGAAAAATAGCCCTTCCAAGAATTTTATGTGAGAAAATAAGGACCTTTACAAATGTTTTAATAGTTTTACAATTATTTCAAAAGCACGAAGCAGCACTATCAAACTATATTGCTAATACGTGTACATGTATTTGTATTTATGAAGCAGTCTTTTTTCCTGACAATAATGGTCAAACAATTCTAGAGAAAGAAAACATAAAAATTATCAAACTTTTTGTACAATGAAAGTCAATGTTTATGTGCATCATTACCTGTGATCTGAAGCAAGCTGGCTGCAGGAAGTAATTCCTGGACATTCTCTTTTTCTGTACATTAACTTATGCACTGAAGCAGACAAGCTGCTGGAAGTGATACCTGAACATTCCCTGTTTCTGTGTATTTACCCGTGAGTTAACGCAGACAAGCTACAGGAACTAATTCCGGATTATTCTCTGTTTCTGTGTATTTACCCATCAGTTGAAGCAGACAAGCTACAGGAACTAATTCCTGAACATTCTCTGTTTCTGTGTATTTACCCAGGAGTTGAAGCAGACAAGCTACAGGAAGTATTTCCTGATTATTCTCTGTTTCTGTGTATTTACCTGTGAGCTGAAGCAACCAAGCTACAGGAACTGATATCTTATTATTCTCTGTTTCTGTGTATGTACCTGTGAGTTGAAGCAGACAAGCTGCAGTAACTAATTCCTGATTATTCTCTGTTTCTGTGTATTTACCTGTGATTTGAAGCAGACAAGCTACAGGAAGTATTTCCAGATTATTCTCTGTTTCTGTGTATTTACCTGTGAGCTGAAGCAGACAAGCTGCAGTAACTAATTCCTAGACCTTTTCTACACTGACATTTACCAGTGAGCTGAAGCAGACAAGCTACAGGAAATAATTCATGAACATTCTCTGTTTCTGTGTATTTACCTGTGAGTTGAAGCAGACAAGCTGCAGTAACTAATTCCTGATTATTCTCTGTTTCTGTGTATTTACCTGTGAGTTGAAGCAGACAAGCTACAGGAAGTATTTCCAGATTATTCTCTGTTTCTGTGTATTTACCTGTGAGCTGAAGCAGACAAGCTGCAGTAACTAATTCCTAGACCTTTTCTACACTGACATTTACCAGTGAGCTGAAGCAGACAAGCTACAGGAAATAATTCATGAACATTCTCTGTTTCTGTATTTTTACCTGTGAGCTGAAGCAGACAAGCTACAGGAACTAATTCCTGATTATTCTCTGTTTCTGTGTATTTACCTGTGTCCTGTGAGTTGAAGCAAACAAGCTACAGGAACCAATTCCTGGATATTTCCTACACTGACATTTACCTGTTAGTTGAAGCAAACAAGCTACGGCAACTAATTCATGAACATTCTCTGTTCATGTGTATTTATCAGTGAGTTGAAGCAGACAAGCTACAGGAACTAATTCCTGAACATTCTATGATTCTGTGTATTTACCTATGAGCTGAAACAGACGAGCTACAGGAACTAATTCCTGATTATTCTCTGTTTCTGTGTATTTACCTGTGTCCTGTGAGCTGAAGCAGACAAGCTACAGGAACCAATTCCTAGACATTTTCTACATTGACATTTACCTGTTAGTTGAAGCAAACAAGCTACGGGATTAATTCATGAACATTCTCTGTTGATGTGTATTTACCAGTGAGTTGAAGTACACTGACATTTACCTCTGAGTTGAGGCAAACAAGATACAGGAACTAATTCCTAGACCTTTTCTACACTGACATTTACCTGTGAGCTGATGCAGACAAGCTACAGGAACTAATTCCTAGACCTTTTCTACACTGACATTTACCTGTGAGCTGAAGCAGACATGCTGCAGTAAGTGATTCCTTGACATTTTCTACCCTGACATTTACCTGTGAGCTGAGGCAAACAAGCTACAGGAACTAATTCCTAGACCTTTTCTACACTGACATTTACCTGTGAGCTGATGCAGACAAGCTACAGGAACTAATTCCTAAGACATTTTCTACACTGACATTTACCTGTGAGCTGATGCAGACTAGCTACAGGAACTAATTCCTAGACCTTTTCTACACTGACATTTACCTGTAAGCTGATGCAGACAAGCTGCAGGAACTAATTCCTAGACCTTTTCTACACTGACATTTACCTGTGAGCTGATGCAGACAAGCTGCAGGAATTAATTTCTAGACCTTTTCTACACTGACATTTACCTAAGAGTTGAAGCAAACAAGCTACATGAACTAATTCCTATACCTTTTCTACACTGACATTTACCTGTAAGCTGATGCAGACAAGCTGCAGGAAATAATTCCTAGACCTTTTCTACACTGACATTTACCTTAGAGTTGATGCAGACAAGCTACAGGAACTAATTCCTAGACCTTTTCTACACTGACATTTACCTGTGAGCTGATGCAGACAAGCTGCAGGAACTAATTTCTAGACCTTTTCTACACTGACATTTACCTGTGAGCTGAAGCAGACAAGCTGCAGGAAGTAATTCCTGGACATTTTCTACACTGACATTCACAGTTTCTGTGTAAACAAAATCTAGTAAAACTCTCATCACATCAGCTGATATTTCATGTAAGGTTATTACACTTTTATCCTTCTCAGACATCTAAAAAAAATTGGAAAATATATTTTTACAATCATGTTTGTTTGGTTGCCAATTACGAATTAATTATTCATTTCTTCCAAAACAACACTCATGTCTTTAAATGTTTCTGTATGCAGTGTCAATTTATCTTATTTATTGCTTTAGTATTGATAAAAATTAATGGAGAATGTGTCCATGGACAGAGATGATGCCCCCACTTGCATATAACGTTATAAAAGGACATAACTAGAGAATTATAAAAGTGACACCACCCAAAATCGAACTGATCTGTGTTTTGTGGAAATAAGCATTGTGTATAAGTTTTATAACATTTGGTTGAGGCAAACTAAAGTTAGAGAAGGGAAACCAATTTCGGGAAGTTAGAACGTACAGACGGACAAGGGTAAACCTTAATGGCCCCTCTGCTATGGCGGGGGCATAAAAACTTTAACTAATGTAAATTTCATTGAAAATTATATACAAAGCAAGTATCTTAAATGTATTCAACTACCGGTAATGAAAAGATTATGGTGAAAATTATGTTTTGTACTTGGGAAATAAAGTATATGGTTGTTTTATTCAGTAAAAGAAGCTTCAGGGCACTGGTTGTCTTAGTTTATAGAGACTTGTTCTTTAGGGGTAGTCTCTGAACATGGTTAATTGTATTCACATCATCTTTTAACAGAGTGGTTAACAGTATAAACACTTGCTTTTTTGTTGACAAGTAAATGTTGCCCTCTTAGAAAGTCTGAAGTTTTCTGGTTTTAATGGGTGTTAGGTTTGCTCTTTTGCTGCATACCCCATCTCTATTTTTATTCAACTTGAAGATGTCAGGTATACATCAATAAGACAACGTATAATCAAAAGATATGAAACTAGATTGTTGATTGTTGCTTGATTTACTCCCAATGACAATTATTTCATGCATATTCAAGATGACATGAAACCATAAAATAGACACTTACAGGGCAATAGTTGATCATCAAGAATGAACATTTGTTTACTTTCACTACCGGTACTTACTTCATTTGTAAACATGGCACAAAAGTAATCACTACAGGCTGCCAGTACAACTCGATGAGCTGGAAATTCTTCTCCATCAACTTGTAACACAATATCACATAGTTTGTTAACCTTCCGTAAATTGTTCATTGTTGTCAAAATAGATTTAGCATGACTGTCTGTAAATATCTGTTGTGTTGTAATGATACTGTTCATACTGGTTGTCATTGTCAAATGATGAAAATGTCCAGCTTATTTTACTATAAGGTCACATTTTATTTGTGGTCTTCACATCACATGTAAATTGCACAACTATATATTTCCTTCATGTTTATTAATTGTAAGAATATTTAACAACAATATGAATTATATTTTTCAACTAAAATTGGATGTTGATTTGAATAAGTTTTTCATGATTACTTGTATAATCACTTTAATTTAACAGATCAAAATTTTAAAGGTATATTTTCTTCAAGGTCCTGTATCTTTTCTCTTTATACATGATTTCAACTCCATCTCAGTCAATACTTCCTGAAAAACTGAAATATAAAAATTAAATTTTTGTGCTTTCACTTTTCCATCATGCTACATGTACATGTACTTTATATTAGTGGAAGAAAACAGACAACAGTGAAGCAAACTGTTCTATAAAAGAAATTTTTCAGCAAAACTGATGTCATGGCAGATCTTAGATATACACTCTTATAGTTTTCTATACTCTTACATAATTAGATTTTAACATATTGTATTGTATATAGTTGAAAATTGTATATAGTTAAAGATTGTACATATTTGATGACCTTCAGATGTTATTTTTGTATTCTTATATATTGCTTTCTCATATCTGTTTCGTCTGTATCCCATCAAGATGAATGGTCTACATTGTACATGTATACATTTGTAGCTATCAACCATTTCAAATACCAACAGCAGCTGTCTATTTTATCTTTTAGAGTGAATATTTAAATTTCATATATACATGGGTGGTTTAGTCTCCCACTTTGGAGAAAAAATGTTTATATTTTCTCCTCTTTCAAGTTGAGTTTCAAACAGCGATATATTATAAGTAGCTGTTTTTGTTTTTTTTTTAAATTTACAAACTATGTGTAATGAATATCAGCGTGTTCAACTTAACCTAAAAAAAATTAATGAAATTGTATAGAAAGCTTTAATTCTAAAATCTAAATTCTCAATAGCATTTTCTAAAAGTCATTTCATAAAAGGTGTTGGTAAGCGGACAGAAAGTCACAAATTTGACAGGACAAAAAGTCACAAATAATTTGTTTATAATTGTTTGAATTAAATACATGTAGAAGTGAAAGTTCTTGAAATAATTTATTTTTATTACATATATTCATTTTAATTTAGGGAATTGTTCTGGGTCCGTTTGCCCTTATACCTTAAAAACTGAAGACCAAGTAATCTGCATGTATCTACACTTGAGAGCAAAGGAGCAAAGTTTAAAAAAAAAATGCCCTTTCATGTCTTACAATTTCGTAAATGCATTGTTTTTACTCATCCCAAGCTGACTATAGTTTACTTTAAAAAAAATGTTAGTCCCTGCTTACATTATTAGACCACCAAAGAAAATCAATAAAACAATCAGTTTGATCAAGACACATACCTGTCAACCTATGAAACTGAAAATGCAGGTCATGACCTGCATTGAAGAAGAAAATGTCAGGTCATAATGCGTATGAACTTTTTTGGTCCAATTTTAGTATTGAAAGTTTTTTTTATATACTATAACATATACATGTACCACTGAGTTTCCTAAAAATAATCACTTTTGTATTTGATAGGTATATAAATATTTATCATTAATTAAATATCTTTCTAAAGCATTGCCCTTTTATTGTTTTATTCACACTAGTTTTACTTCCTTTTACTTATGAATGTCATAAACCCCAGCTAACCAATTATAGCTAATGTGCTCCTATACACAGGAGGAAGATAAATAGAAAGAAGTTAGTGTGTTTCCTTTCAGTGTAATATCTAGAGCATATGGATTTGATTTAAAGCTTTTACATTTAAGTGATAACAAAATTATTCTCTCCAACAGAAATGTATTAAAAGGTTCAAATTGTTTTAAAATGATTTTTACAGGATATTTGATATTTGCAAACGGCAAATCTTTTAATCAGGACATAGACTTGTATGTAAAGCTTGACTGGCTTCAACTTTCTGTGGTACAATTAACAAACAATCCTCGAATTGTTACTTTTCAATCAAATGTAATGTTTTGATAGCTGTCATTGGCACGGTAAATAAGCAAATTCTAATTTCAATTGTTTACCTTTTCAAAGGAAAAACGCTGAGAAAACCGAAAGTATATATATTTGACTTCTAAATACCAGTCAGAAATACGGGTGAAAACAGGTTGTTTTCTGAAATCCCGGGTTATTTGAATACCCGGCGGGTATTTAAATCAAAGCATCGTCAATGTTGTGATCCAGCCATATTCATAGCTAGTCTATTCTTTTTCAAATATTTTTTCTCTTTTCATTTCCAATCTTACTGTAAAATTTCTATGTTAATGTCCAAAGCTAGGGAATTTTGCAATATTGATGCAAATATTGCTATATATATTGATTTTTCAATTTTAGATTCTGTCAGATTTTTATTTTAATAAATATTTGCAATTTAATGGTATTGACAAGAATGGAAAGGGAAATTGTCAAACAAGTAATATATTTGTTTATATGCCATTAATTATAACTGGCTTAATAATTTCCAGAAAGAGGCCTTGGAAATGCACTTTCTCAACAACAAAAATAAAAAAAATAATAACTATTTTTATCTGAATTGGTGTTCATTCTTCATGAAGAAAAAATACATTTCCTGTATTCAAATTTAAATGTACAATAATAAATATTGAATCTTGAATCTACAATTACCTAATGCTGAGATATTTCCATTTGCTGTTAAATAGCAATATAATGGGATATAAATGTAGAACAAACAAATAAATTTTATTGCAGAAAATGCTCAGGTTAGAGTTATGCAATTTTGTTTATTGTTTCAACCAATTTTCTGATAATTGTAACTAATTAATTAGAACTTGATTATTGACTTATGTCAGATGATAATGACACTGATTTTACAAGTGAAATAAAATTTGCTTGCATTTTTTATACATATTTTTTTCATTTTTTGTCTTTTCTTTGAAAAAAAACCACATTTGATTAATCATT
This sequence comes from Mytilus californianus, assembly GCF_021869535.1. Classification (NCBI taxonomy): domain Eukaryota; kingdom Metazoa; phylum Mollusca; class Bivalvia; order Mytilida; family Mytilidae; genus Mytilus; species Mytilus californianus. The sequence goes on along the minus strand of NW_026262581.1, from coordinate 93,800,286 downwards.
CAGCTAGCTAGCAAAATTAACAGAATATTTTAATGTAGTGTAGATTAAAATAAATAATACATTTGTAGATTTACTATTGAGGTCAAGAATGTGTGTATTCAGTTAGGTGTGTAATAAATTGTGTCTATTTAATTATGTAACAGGTCATGAGATATTAACTGTTGTGAATTAAGACTGGGGTTGTTTCCAATTAATACTTACACCTTTGAGTGTAATTATTTGAAAATCATGACAGTTGATAATCATACTGACTCTTACTTGCCTGTGGAAAGAATTGGAGTAATACCATTTTAAAAAAGTGTGGGAATCAACTTAGATATATTAATACACTTATTGACCCAAATTTCATTGAACAATAACTTACACAACCATAAGATACTAATATAATTCATTCAAAATTCTTATCAACTGATTCAATTGATGTACAAATACTTTTTCAAATTAATTCTTAAATAGTAAATCATTATAAATTTTGATTTATAAAGGAACCATATACAAGTGTATATCTAAAATAAATGGGTTGTTCGGCCAATCTTTTCTTAATTTAAGGGCAAATAACATGTCAAAAGTTGACAGTTGATGATTAAAATGGTGTAGAAAGTTTCTGAAAGTCATAAAAATACATAATTAGTTTCATGATATGTCTTCAACTTAGTATTCTGCACCATCTCCAAAACCAGAGTGATCGCATAGATCCAGCATGGCTGAATCAAAAATCCTGTGTGAAGGGGGAAATTCTCTGGTGTAACCTGCAGAATACGGATCAGTTGACAGCTATGAAGACATCATAATCATACCTTATTAGCATTCTTATTTACAATCAACTGTAATAACAATTAATTCTAAATAATAACAAACATGACAAATGTACCAATTAAGCCAATCGTTGGTAGAAAAAAAGCAATTAATTTAAAATTATTTTCATGTTTTTTTCATGAATTTTGAGGTATGCATTATCTTTCATATTTACCAAAATAAATACTCTGCAGAGGTCTGTAAAAACATAATTACTAGATATATTGATAATTTTATTAAAAATAGGGTGAATGAACTCATGGGCGAACGCCACAGGCGAACGGACCATATACCTTGGTAAATGAAGGTTTATCAAATTTAATCATGCAAAGAATATATTTCTGGGCTCTACAAAGCTATTCAAGTATCAAGCCACCTTGACAAATTGGGCAGCAAGACATTTCGGCACCCAAGTCCGAAGACATTTCGGCAACCATTTTCGACATTTCGGGATCCGAACATTTCGGGACCAAGACAATTCGGCACCTCTTTTTTTAAAATATATTTATTAGGGAAAAATAGAGGATTGTTGCAGTAATATTATAATTCGTAGAATATGCATTACTAAAAAATAATCATCATTTAATTAAACCCTAAATAATTATGTATGTATGAATAAACATCATTTAATTAAATCATAATTGATTGTTAGATATGTTGTTGTTTGAATAAACATTATTTGATTAAATCATAATTAATTGTAGTTATGCATTAATCAGTATTGTATGTATAAATCTGATAATTCCTCAGGCTCAATAGAGATCAAAAGTGTATAGCTTGTGTTCTCGTTTGATCCTTACATTTGTTAAGACAACACAATACCTGAAAACTATATTTTATTGTTTTAATATTAAAAGCTATAAACATAACAGCGTGTGCAAGCCATAATGAGTAAATACCCAGAAACATATATAAAGGTCAACACTTTTGAAATCCTTTTCTTACACATTGTCAAACGACAGTTGTATACAGTGCCACAATATTGTGCGCCCTAGACAAGAGGCTTTACAATGTGGTGGCTGTCAAAAGTGGCAACTATGGTAATAGAACTATGCATTACATTAAAACTAGTACATGAATGGTGAAATCTATAAAATCCGAATGTTCATTGTATCAGGAAAAAGAATACACACAAATAAGACACCTATCAAAATGACTAAGCTTTCAATACAGTCTTCACAAATAATTAACAAAAAGAATACACCACTTAATAAGATACTTCTTCGAAGATACCATATACAATGTTGACAATAATGTTATAAATAGTGCAGGAAACAAATTAGTAATTTGTAAAAACAGTCAAACATAATTGCTATATATTAACACTAAACTTGCAGATTGAGTTCAGGCCCTCATACATATATCAGTGCCAGGTAATTTTAATTTTTGGTTCACTATATTTAGATCAAAGATAAAATAATTAATAAGGTGCTGATTTGTCTATGTTAGGTGCCGATTTGTCTAGGTGCCGATTTGTCTGGGTGCCGAAATTGTTTTCTTGAGGTCAATCATCTGACTTGGTCAGTTTTTTCTGCTTTCATGTGTCAAATTAACACAGGTTAAAATGATTAGGAAGCATTTACCTGACATACCTGGGGCATTAAACAGTAACATGCAAGGCCCTGTGGATTATCATACAATAATGAGTGCCAGTTTTATTACCAGAGAAAATTTCCATCAAAATTATCAACCTGCACGACAAGAAAGAAAAGGATGCAAATAAGCAGCATCCATCAAATAAACATTTTCCAAAAGCGATCTATTACCAAATTTTTACTTGCTTGACCGGAAATTTCACAGGTGCTTCATGTGGAGCAGGAACTACATACCCTTCCCGAGTGCCTGAAATCACGCCCAGTTTTATTTGGGTTCATGTTGCTCAGTCTTTAGTTTTTTTATTTTATGTTTATTTGTTTTATTATTGTTGTTTGTCTTTTTGTAGTTCTTAGTGTCTGTTTTATTTGACACTATTTTCGATTGTTCCAAGTGGGATCTTCATTTTTTCAACTGGACATTGAGAACTACAACAGGTTACAAGCATATAATTTTACCGATGTCACACCTTTATTTTATCTTTTAACAGGTGAATAATAAATCTGTAAAACTTGGATTTGGAAGGAAAATCTGCAAAATCTTCAACCAAATCTGGTCCTTCGTTGTATTTGATCGCAAAATAAGTGAACCAGTCCAGAGAAGTCTAAATTTAAAACCAATTCTGGATAATCTCGTTTCCGAATTGTTTCAATAAAGTAAATCCATGATATAAAACCTGTCATTGCTTGAAATTATTTTTATATGATAAATCAGAGACATATATACACATGTGTGTATATATGTCTCTGGATAAATGATTTTAACTTTATTTTCAAATTAAACCCAAACGTGTCAAACAAAAACACAAAATATAACACACTTAGTAACACACAAATCAATAATAACAAGATTAGAATAAACACATACACCCCGGCAAAACAAAACTTGAAGAACATAGATATATTTATTAAAGTTATTGGTCACATGATGTAGTAACGGTCAAGTGATTGTTTACTATAAACACGTGCTTGTGTTCATACTAAGCACGTGGTTTGTGTTTATGTTAGTCATGATTGGATGGCATATACCCGCAATGTGGCTTTTACGGGTATATGCAGCTCATGAGATTCGTGAAAAGCATGATTAAGTATTACTTGAGGGGTTCGTTTGAGAAATTAAAGTTATTCGAGGTTTGCCTAAAATTTACGTAGCAGCAGTTCGTTATTATGTTAACCCAGCCACCCATCCTTTTTGAGTTGATCATTGTTAATGTGGGTATATAAATATATTAAATTATATTAATCTGTATTTTTCCGGCCTCTTTTGTAGATAGATTTTGTTTGTGTATACTATTATGATTGGATTGGTAGTGCTTGCCTGAATATTTATAGTAAAGGACTTTATTTTGAAGCATATTTATTGTAACATATATTAAACGCTGCTACTGGCACATGTAGGCACACTTATCCTTTTTATGTGTTGTTTTATTTATCATAAATAATTCATATTCATTATATTTATTTCAGTAAAGTTTGATAGGCCCTGTATCACATACAACGGTCAGGAACCTGCATGCGGTCTGCCATTTTTGCTTTTCGTTCATTGTTGTTGTATAAATCAGGCCATTGACTTACTTTTTTTAATTGTTTCACATTTAGTCATACCAGAATAATTAAAAGCTTACTATACGGTATGAGTTTTGCTCGTTGTTGAAGGTCGTGCGGTGACCTGTTATTGTTCACATCTTTATCATTTAGTCTATATAGATAGTTGTCTCAAGTTGACAATCATGCCACATCTTTTTATTTAAGGAATGACTGTAATATTTTTTCTGTCTATGAAGAAATAACATCAAAAAATGTGGTGCACACTGAATAACCCGCGTAGCGGGTTATTTAAAAGTGTGCACCACATTTTTTATGTTATTTCGAATAGACAGAAAAAATATTACAGTCATTCCTTATAATTTAATTCTAAATTCCATTTTTAAGGAGTAAATTTTGAAAAAAACGTTTGAATTGTAAGCATACTCTTTTTTCGATGACAGCTATGTGATGCTTACTAGAATATAACTTTTGATAATAAGGATATGGTAGTGAATATTCTTGAATAAGCTCTTTGAAATGTAAAGATACAACCAATATACCAAGGCAAAGGGAAAATGCTTTTTTCCACATCTTGATAGTTCTTGTAAGGTCTTCAACATTGAATCAAAAACTAAACACAGCAAGAACAATTAAGACGAACCCTAGCGTCAGTTTAAGTCGTGACCTTTTATATCTATAGATAACCTTTATATTTTTCGTGAACACGTCAATAATTTATAATGCATACATGTACCTGCAATGCCTAATTATCTTCAAGAGTGTTGCAGAATTTCCTTTCCGTAAAGTTTCAGAGAGTTTGAACGAACTTCGAATGGTCTTTAATAAGTCACTATTAATAAAAAAAAAAAATGGTTTTAATCTTAACGCTTAATTAATACCATTTTCGATTATATACATGTTGTCCTCGAGTAACGTTGATGAATGATGCAAAGTTTATAAAACGTTTGAAATTCCAAAACTAAATATGAGGTTTAAACAGAAAAACCAAAACTGTCCAGGATCAACCGTGACTATGCAATAGTTTTAGTACAATCATATAATCTTTTTATAGTAAAGTTGAATACCGAATTTGGTTAAACAATTGCCCCCAAGGCCCTTTCTGTGAGACAACAACCCAACAACAAATATGACTAAAAGAGCCTTGAGGGCAATTGTTTAACTAAATTCGGTATTCATATATTTATCGTCTCAAATTTAGCCCAACGACGTTAGGTCTGCGATTTTTTTGTCTTCCCTCAGCGTGATTCCTATGCATCTGAGACATCGTGGCAACACCGCCTGCAATGTGTCCAGCGCACTAGACCACTCGACCAATTAGGCTATATAAAATATAGCTTTCGTTAGTCGAGTAATGCCTTTCCTCATCGGCTTTATCTAGGGTTGTAACACAGTACATGATGTATAGTGGCAAGTAGATGGTATACCTTGCAGATCAGCTGATGTTTGTCTATCGTAAAGGATGATAATCTCACTTACCATGCCTTCACATCAAATTTTAATTTTATAAATATATACGTCTAAATATGTGACACCTTTACGACTTTGACAATGCAGGCGGTGTTGCCACGATGTCTCAGATTCGAACCCCGCTGAGGGAATAACAAAAATTTGCTAATGCAAGTTTGCACATCTAAAAGCGTTGGTTTAATTTGAGACGAAGTTTATATAAATTATGGTGTGAGCCATGTATAACTACACATTATCCGATGGAGAACGTCTGTCATAAAGTTGTCACACATTTGGCGTATATATATAGAATAATATATGGCAAAATCCGTATCGCATGCTGTATTACCATGAGGAACCAATATCAGTCCCGAGGGCCGAAGGTCCCGAGGGCTGATATTGGTCGAGTGGTGATACAGCATGCGATACGGATTTTGCCATGTATCATTCTGTTTATCATATATTTTAATAGAATCAGATTCATGGGATATCATTTTTTAAATCATCCGAAAATATAAGAGAGACAAGAAAATTATGATTTTCCTGTAGTTTTCCAGCTGACTTGGATGTTTTTTATAGACTTTCTTATTTGCTTGCTATCCCGTTTCATGATATATATATATATAGTCATAACAAAATTCGGGATCGTTCATACTGGACGAGACATCCACATCGTAATGTCTCTAATAACCTTATTACATGCTCAATATAGAGCTATGAAACTGGCAAATAATACATTTTAAGACCATGTATATTTAAATGCATTCACTAACGATACTGTCAGCTGTTACCTCCTGTGGAATACAACCCACCTTCCCAATATATGTTGTCAAGTTTAACCAAGTTTCACGGTGACCTTTGTTTTCATATTATACTTCAATCTGATCTCATTTGTAGACATAAATGTAGACAACAATGTAATCAAGTATCATCTATTCAAAGATTATGGACAGACAAACAGAGGGATTCCTATATATATATATGAACTCCACATATTCGACAGGTTTGCGATTTTGGTGTACCAAATATGTGCATACTTCGAAAACTAAAATTTCTTCAGTAGTGCTTGGTGTTAAAACTTTACTAACATGTGTTTTTCCAGGGGAAATAAATTAATATATATATATATTGAATACCATGACTATTTCTGAAACTTGTGCAACTCCATCATTTATTAGAACTAAAAACATTGGACTTGGAATTTCCACAAATGAAACCCTGATACTAATGAATAAATGTAGTCGTGTTTCCCTTGTATTTAAATAAAACACAAACACGTTGTATGGGTCTATGGTTCTTTTATTTCATCAGAAATTGATGTAAATATTCTAGGTGAAAAATGACCCTGAAATAATAACAAATATAATTCTCATACAATTCAATCGGTAATAATCAATTACTATAAAATCAATATATCTATATGCATACAAGAAAACTGTGTAGATTTCCTTTGCTCTTTAAAATAATAGTTTTACAAGCTACACAAAACGATATTACACCATTTCGAATTCTGTATTAAATGATTACATAATATATTTCTCTGTATTTCGTGCACGGTGAAATATGCAACGACAAACTAAGTTCACAGCTAAATACATAGCTACGCTTGTAGTATCATACCAAAAATAGTTAGTTAAACATAATAATACAACGCAATTGTAAGTGCGAACAAGACGTTACGTATTGGCAGCAGTTACACAAAGCAGACGATACATTTAAGCAAAGCAACATAAAAGTAACATGAACATTACAAACTGTATACATATAAACATACCTCACATGTAGTGCAAAGGTCTTTGCTTCACCAACTGATTGGTTTGAATCAGTTTACATTCTTTACAATATATGTAATACCTGAAGACAAAATATTAAAATTATAAAAACCTTATGCAATACTTCTAGATTAGAATAAACAGAATTATCTCCCCTTAAATCTGGGTAATCAAATATTTACTTGTATTAGCTTTATAGAGGTATAAAATCTTTTAACGCTCACTCATACAAACTGTTAAAATAGATTATATATTACTGTTACTAGAAATTTAAGTATTAATCATACTTTAATCAGTTTTATGCAGATTTTATATGTTTTACTAAATCTTACAAATAAAACTATATTATCAAGTTTATATTTATTACTTTAAATATTACCATGAATAGTTTACACATATATTAAATGTTAAACCATTTACAATCATACACCTTTCTTATTACTGTCACCTACTTACTCAAATATACACTAGGAATATTTCAGAAGTAAAGATATGACAAATTCCAAATGAGCTGAAGAAAATGGCTACCACTTCATATAAAGACTTTAGCCAACTGTCCAAAACAAAGAAAAGTTAAACTAAAGATTACCACTTCATATAAAGAATTTAGCCAACTGTCCAAAACAAAGAAAAGTTAAACAAAAGATTCCCGCCTAAATCATACTGACCAATAGAAAAGAAATTAATCAATAGGTAATGTTCTACCTGAATAAACTAGCAGACTACAAATTATAATAAATGTAAATAGAATATATCAAGTATATTCTAATAACATAAAACCTTAATTAATGTAAAACATAAAAATATAGCTCTACCACATAAATATTAATCTAACACCATTTTATTTTTAATCTGACAAACAAAACATTAATATCACAACAAGGATCATATGACAGCAAAAACAAAATAACAACTACATTAGGTTTAATACTTGTATTAAAAGAGAAATCTGGTCATTTGTTAAAATAATCCTTCATAAGAATTTCTAGTCCTAATCTGGCATAAATGACTAATTTTGTTTTGCAAGTATTTGGTGTCAAAATTTCTTTCCTACCTCTTTTGGATGCATGTAATTTATAAATTTCCTTTTTCCCATTTGGAACCTCATATTGATACATGTACATGTAATTTGTTTTAACGCCACTTTTATTATTTGCATTATTCAAAATAATTGGGATTTTTAAGTGAACAATTTGCTATTTAAATCCTTGATTTAGGAAAAGTATCAATGCACATACATGAAGTATTGCTAATTAATACAAATGCTTTAGAATAGTAATCTATAGATTCCTTACTTATATATATATTACCTCAGTTCCATTGCACCAAAGGTAACACACATACATGTACATGTACTTTTAAACAAAAAAAAACTAGTGAAGAGAGGATGGGTCTTTTGATCATTTTCCAAAATGAAAATTTCTAGTCTGAATCAGTGTCATAAATGACCCATTTTCTCTTGCAAGTATTTTTCTGAAATTCTAGCTAAATGTTGTTACCTTTCGTATCTTCCAGGAAATACAGCAACTGGACGTTATATGTCCAACTTTGACGTCATTCGATCTATGACGTCACGCCCGGTATTCGATACGGATTTAGCTATGCGATACGGGGAATGCGATACGGGGAATGCGATACGGGGAATGCGATACGGGTTTAGCTATGCGATACGGGGTATGCGATACAGGGTAAACGATACAGATTGGACAAAAGAACCTTTATTAAATATACAAAATTGCTGTATTTAGTACTAAATATATGATAAATTTATATATATAGAATAGAGAATAGAGAATGGAAACGGGACAACAACCCGACCAAAGAGTAGAAAACTGCAGTTTAGCTTATATTCAAAAAAGGAACCATAATTATATTGATCTATTCTAGGCCCTATACTGTTCCATGCTTTTATCAATGATATTTTATTTAATAGAATTTGAAATGTGTACAACTGAGCAGACGACAATACACTGTCTTAACCCAAACTGTTATTATTTGATCCTCGCCCTACATAATCACTTTTTGAATGGTAAAAAAGAATGAATAAACTTCAGGCAAACCCTGATTAATTTCAAATGTTAGCAGTGCTAAAGAAAATATAAAATAAATAACAGAAATCGTATCAGAAATGCGGATTTTTCACAGGATTCAACTGTGAAACTCTTTGGTATTGACATTTATTATCAGTTAAATGTTCGCATTCATATAAGTAAAATATTCAGAAGGGTATCTCATCAACTTAATCATCACAAGCGTATTGGATTTAAAAATAAGGAGTGTGTGATATATAACTATTCGCCATAAGACCAATGGTCAGGGATGTTAACAACTACATGTTTGTCTTATGTGAACATGCCAAGGAAGCTTTTATACTTTTATTTTGAGTCATTTTTATTTCTGCCCTATGACATGGCATGCGCATTTCTTGACTGAATAAAATAAACATTTAAAAATGTGTTAAAATGAGAACAGGTGTGTATAAAGAAGGTAATCCGAACAGCTGTTTGAAAAAAAAACTTAAATTTTATGTCGCTACTGTATATTACAAGACAGAGAATAATCGGGTATTCAAAAAGGGAAGAGAAAATACGAAAAGGGAAATCAAATACCAAAAGTCTGAGAAAACAGAAAATTTTGACAAAGAAAAAACGACTAAAAGACCAACAGCAGTTCACTGAAAATAAAACAACAGTGCACACGCTGAAATGTCTCGCCTGTTTTACTCACCATTGATGTTATGTTGAAAGTCATAAAGATAAAGGTTTTACTACATGTATCACATAAACCTAACATTTTTAAAGATCCATGACAATGAGGCAAAGGTCAGATAAATCTCGTCAGACATGTAGACATGTACACCTTACAATTATTCCATACACCAAATATAGTTGACCTATTGCTTATGATAATTGAAAAACAGACCAAAACACAAAACTTAATATAGACCAATGAACCATGAAAATGGTGTCTAGGTCAGATTATACCTGCCAGACAGACATACACACCTTACAAGCATCCCATACACCAAATATAGCTGGCCTACTGCTTATAGTATTTGAAAAACAGACCAAAACAAAAAACTTAACATTGACCAAAAACCATGAAAATGAGGTAAAGATCCGATGATACCTGCCTGACAGACATGTACACCTTACAATCATTTCATACATCAAATATATTTGACCTACTGCTTAAAGTATTTAAAAATTTGACCAAAACACAAAACATTAACATTGACCAGTGAACCATAAAAATGAGGTTTAGGTCAGATTATACCTGACAGATAGACATGTACACCTTACACGTATTCCATACACCAAATATAGATGACCTAATGCTTATAGTATTTGAAAAACAGACCAAAACACAAAAACTTAATATTTACCAATGAACCATGAAAATGAGGTCAAGGTCTGATGATACCTGCCAGATTGACATACATACCTTACAAGCATTCCATACAGCACATGTAGTTTTGATAACTGATTCATGTAATGAGGTCAAGGTCAGGTCTGACGGACATGTAGACGCTGCAAGGAACTCGTATACCAAATATAGTTATCCTATTACTGATAATAATTGAAAAATTCACATGACAAAAATCTCTATTTTTTTTCAAGTAGTTGCTGAACCATGAAAATGAGGTTAAGGACAATGGACATAAAACATACGGAAACTTCCTAACATAATGTATCTGCGTACAAGGTATGAATCATCCAGGTCTTCTACCTTCTGAATAGTAATCCCTATGTCTCGCATGCTGCGACGAAAGTAGCAGGCGAGACAAAAAACCAAGGGTAAAATCGAGTGCTTTAAAATGGTAAGTAGTTCATGCTCCACTAGTGGCTTGCGTTGTGTCAATTAAAAATTCATTAATTTAATGTATAAATTAGCACATTTAGATTTGCAATAGCTACTCTGAGGAACAACCTTGTGGATGAATTCAGAACTATTACAATCCCTGGTATGTATAACGTATACCAATTCCGTTGTTCTGCATACAGATAAACCTCTCGTGCTATTCTTATTTTTAGTTTATAGTGCTGCCTATCTTTCTTGCTTTAAGTATATATGTAGTGCGATTTTCAACTTTAATTGCACTATACTTTTTATATATGATGCTTGATCTTTATGTCTGCATACTTTAGGGCTTTTATTTATACGTATTTGGTGTTGACTTCGGTAAAAAACTTTAAGATTGGATTGATATATGCGTACCGAATCAAAATAAATGAAAAAAGTAAAATTTGTGTATTCGTTTTTAATCATCGAAAGCACCAAGCACTGAATTGATGGCATCTTAAGGGACTGACATTTCAAGGTCTCCAAATTTTATATAAATTTCATCTGAGAGATCAATCAAATTTATTTATGGACAGAAATTTTACTTTAAGCAAATAAAGTATTCTAAAATTCTATTGAAATCTCTTCTAAGTGATCAACCTAAGTGTTTTTATTCCCGTTTTAATCCAGTCAGTTAGGTAGTACCTACTTCTAATACTTATTTACCCACGTATTCCCGTTTTAATCCAGTCAGTTAGGTATTACCTAATTCTAATACTTATTTACCCACGTATTCCCGTTTTAATCCAGTCAGTTAGGTATTACCTACTTCTAATACTTATTTACCCACGTATTCCCGTTTTAATCCAGTCAGTTAGGTATTACCTACTTCTAATACTTATTTACCCACGTATTCCCGTTTTAATCCAGTCAGTTAGATATTACCTAATTCTTATACTTATTTACCCACGTATTCCCGTTTTAATCCAGTCAGTTAGGTATTACCTACTTCTAATACTTATTTACCCACGTTAAATTTTTTAGGTTATCACAATGTTATGCAAGATTTATATCGGCAAATCATCTTACCTTTTTAAAAAATAAAGAAATACTGACGCTTCAGTGCCAAAACTTGTTTACTCGTTTCATGATGTCGCAATGACAGCGAATTGTGTGGGGTTTTTTTTATTCAAAATAATTTTAAGGGTAAAAATCACCAATTATATGTCAACACCTATCTCATTCAATAGAAGGTTCTATATATAATCACACCATACCAAGAATTGCAATAAATTCAGGAGGAGTGCAGTAAAAAAGAAACACACAAAGTAAAACCACACACGCACACACAAAATGAAAGAAAACCGTCAAGGTTAGAAGTCATCTTTCATGGTTTGAGACACCACTTCTTGAAGTGCTGCACCCATGTGCTAAATATGAAGTCTACGTCAAAAGATACAAAAGTTATTGCCCGGACACGAAAATGTCAAAAAAGCAAGTATTTTTTTTAATTTTAAAGTCAAATGTCAAGGTCACATGAAGGTCATAGTGATGTGCAACACATCGTCTTATGGTAATATACCTTCATGCCAAATTCATAAGCAGGGCCAAAAGATGAAAGTTGTTGCCAGGACAAGGTTGTGATGAAGCAGTAGAACCAGGAGAAGAACATAATAGTAGAAGGGGAGACATAAATATCAAGAGTGACGTGACATCACTGTAATCTCAATAGCATATCATTTTCGCCGTTTTTGACCAAAACGATCCTTTAAACTACATAATATATTTGAATGTCATCAATATCTGAAAAAAATGTTAGGATTAGGTCTGCTAGTAATATGTCAAAACCCTGCAGGTAAAGCTGGAAGTACCAACTGTTTTTACATATTTAATCTTGAACAAAAGCAAACATTATAAAAATATTTAAAAAAAATCCTGTTCATTGACGTCTTATAATGATTTTAAAAAATGTCAATAATAAAAAATTATAAGTTTTTATTTTTGACTTCTACCGGGTAAACAAGTTACCTTATCATACCTTCTTCTTTCATCTTTCTATTTCACAGCTTTATTATAATGTTGTCACAAAGACAGCCCAAAGAGTCAAATAATGATAATAGTAAACGATAAGAATATAACATTTTGTTTTGGAAAAAAATCTTGTTCTTTCAATATGAAACACGCAGAGTAACAAGTCATATTAGATTTTATAACGAACATATTTTGATATTCGTGGTCGACATTTTAAATGCTAGCAAATGCACAATATGTTAAGTCAGAAATATGAATGAAAAGAATATAAAAAATAATAAACAACACAATAAGACATGAATATGAATGGATCTGCCCTTTCATAAGATAAACGAAATAAAAGTGTTAAGAATAAACAAGACTAGATGAGTTAAAATGCTGATATAATCATCACATGTAAGACGTTACACCACTTTCTCCAGTGCTGATTGCGGTTTGTTCAGTACAACCCTGCTCTCCACTGCGTTTATTGCAACATTTGTCGTGGATAAATATGCGTAGCTGATACATAGCAAAGAAAGCCATGTGAACAACAGGAACACCAATACATGTGAGAACTACGACATATATTATAGTCGTTCCAGCTTGGTCCCAGTCTAAAACCGGATATATTGCCGCTCCATCTCCTCCAACTTGATAAATCACGGAAAATATTATATATATAACACCAACTACTAACGGATATATGACATGTAATAAACGAACAGGTTTGGCACAGACAAAAAGGTTCAACAGAACGTACACTGAATTAACTGCGTGTTTTTCTATACTAATTGGGTCACCAGCTGAAAAAAAATAGAACTTTCGATACTAATATATATTCATTTTGATTTTTGTAATTCCAAATCAAGACTCTTGGGTTTATTGAATTTTTACGAATAAGTCATAAATCTAAAGCGTTTTTTTGTTTAAAAAAAAGGCAATATGAATCTATTGAAATTAATTTATTGCATTCATGACATTATTGTTTCTTTTTATCAAATATCTTTTTAATGATTTACAATTTAAGATAGATAGTTTCTCGGTCTGACACGAATATCTACACTTCATAGATAATTTATGTTTTATTTGTTACGTAACAAAATCAATAACTATAATTCGTTTATCTCCTGTCTTGTTTCCTTGTAACATGTAGTTTCGACTGAATTGTCTTACAAATTCTAATGATAAGATCTTATGGATGATGTTATCTTAATTTTTTTTTGTTATACCAATTTTTGAGCAATTCTGTCGTAAATGGTTTCCCTATTTGTCTGGTTTTTAATTGGTTCCTTTTAATTCCATTCCTGTTGTAAGTTGCGACTACTTTAGTCAGTGTCCAGAATTTTCCTAATTTTACGAAAGAACCCTCCAGCGTCGTCGACCTACTCATTTTCATTTCATGTTTCTCTGATATTTTCGACTGCGCATATGTAAATGTATCCAATTTTTTATTTTACTATTTTTCTCCCTATTACTACCATTAAGAGATTGCCAATTGCTAAAGAAACTTGTCTTTTGTAGTTAAAACCTGTTTGTTGACCTCAACCTATCTTTACTGATTTAATTGTGTTGTGGCAATGATATATAATCCGTACCTTCATTCATTGAAGCAGCGAGAAGTTCCATTTTACTGATATATTATTAAAAAAAATCTTTTATTTTTCATGACAGATAAATGAGATTCCATATGTTTACTTACATGGTGTCAGTAAGCCATAGAATGCTATAGTTATTAAGACACTAATACTGTTACTCAACTCAAACAATATCCAAAGTAATTTTATATACCATGGCATTTGATCTTCTTTATCTGTAAAATACATTTGAAGATTCAAATTTAAAAACATCAATAAGATTTATACATGATTATATATAGGAGTTAGAAACTGATATTGCGTATGGATCTGTAGAATCAAGAGTGCGATAACTTGATGAATTGTCGATAATATTATTTTAACTATCGAATGACATGGAGACTGCATGAATTGACATATAGTTATTTGTAATGCTTACAGATGTACTGGCCCCAGACCACAATTAATGACGAATATAGTTCCCTTTAATTAAAGTGTATTTTTTCTTAATTTTTTTTCTTTCCCTTCCTCATACATTTCTTAGTTTTTATTGGGTGGAAATGAAAGAAGAGAGCTGAAATAAATTTTTGGATGTTTTATTTTAACTGATTTTGATATGGAAAGAGTGATAAGGCCAGGTGCAAAAAGGTAGTATTTACAGTTTTCGGAACATCTCTTGACTTGTCTATAGGGGTATGGATGTGTATTGGCTAAATTTTTAAGATGTACACATGCAATTTTTTTGAAAGTTGGATATATTTTTGGACTTGTACTGTACATTACACACACAAAAGATTTGACAAAAAAAGCAGGTGATTTTTTTTTAATGCGACAAAACGTTATAAGAATTAATAGAGGAATTAATTGTGGTCTGTGGCCTACTTACAGAATTTGTATTCTGAATCAATTACCTTTTTCGTAATTTATAGAACACAAAATTAAGCCCATATTTAACTCTATTTGTGCTTTGTACATAAGCAACCAACTTTCGGAATAGTAAGTGATATGACGTATAGTCAACAATAGGTTCAAAACACAAACGCACCAATACGTGTCCAAGTGAAACAAAAATTAAATTGGTTAAAATTTAACCAAAAAGTCCTGCAAAAAAATCCTATATCTATCTTGATAAAAGTAAAATTGCAAAAAAAAAAAACAAATTAATTTCGAAATAAACATCAACGCACTACATCGTACTTAATGGGGAAATAAAATGAATTGAGAACAACAAAATCAAAAAAACAATAACGCATCCCATAAAAGCGATTCTTTTTGGGTTTCCCCATAGCAAAATATGGACTTTGGCATATCTATGCAGATAAAGGGAGTTTGGTGAGTGAAGAACTCTACTAACATTTTTTGAAGCTTATTCATTTATTTTCATTTATACAGTTTCTTCGCGAGTGTATTCATCAATATAACTGTAATGAAGCCTGTATAGTTAAGGAAAATCAAACAATTGATCGGTTCTATTGTATTTTTATTTTGCAATAATGCACTAATAAGCATTTTCCCGCTTTCCTGTCCATGAGTGTTTTACATGAATTCATATAAACCGGTGTCGCATTGTTTTCCTACGTATATTTATAGGGTTTTATATGATGATAATAATGATTATAACAGCAATAAAAACATACCTGACTTAGTAGATATATGTATAATATCAGATCTCCTCACATGGACATATAAAGTAACAATAAAATCCACAAGATTATAAAATCCTAACAGCACATAACCCCAGTTTGTCAAATATATGAAGTAATATGGATCACCATCTCCACCATTTTTGTATACAATGTACGGATCAAAAGAAAACCATACAATATGCCATACTAACCAAAATCCAGTCCATACAGGATATAAGATTCTAGGGCCACACTATCAATGAAAAGAGAAAGAAGAAAAAGATACAAAAATTGCATAAACTATCAACTTTTGAAGTATAGTTGCATATATTTAATCATCTATAATATTTTTATAACTTGGCCTCGATGGTTGTGGGACCGAAATACTAACATCTATTTGAGAATTTTAAAAAAATGATACGATTCCAGTTTCAATATCAACTATTTTTGGACAAACTTTACACTGTTTATTTTTTAATAGTGACACGGTGACAACTTTAAAGAAGCATATGCATTGGAGTAAGATATACAAATGTATAAATACATAAAAAAGAAAACTAACTACTAACCTCTGTCAAAACGAATAGTTTAGGAGAATCATGACGAAATACAAAGTTGCTACACTGAAATTCCTTCTTTAGATCATCACATCTTGTCATTGTACTGAATAACCAAATCTGTAACATACATGTATTTGCAAGGTTTATAAACAACTTTTTAATATAGGTCAGGAATTTAAATGGCAAAGAAGGCTTTAACACAACGAGTAGTCGATCTTAATCCAATTTCTATAAGTCTAAATAAAGTAATGAACTATTTAATACCGATGTACTGATCAGTACATTTTAAAAAGATGGACAGTAAAGTTATTTTGATCTTCTTATTGACAAAAAAAAATATTTAAAAAAAATTGTCCCGTTTTAGTTAATTTGGTCATGGAGATAAAGGAACCAAACTCTGTTACAGATATGTCATTTTCGCAAAAACCAAACTTACAACTTTTGTAGACTGTATTTAATTGTTCGTTGCATTTATGCCTTCATTAAAAGCTTTTAAAATTTGATTAAACGACACGTTATCATTTGGAAACAACTTTCATACTTTTTTCTATCCGTCCTTAACGATTAAATTCCGGCTGTGAACGACGTTAGACATTTTTTTTTTTCAAGATAACATGGTAAACACTCGAACGGCAAAAAAATTATTTGATATGGCATAATACAAAATAAATACTGTAAAACAACCATGTCATCGTTTCCACGACAATCTTGTCGACTCTTTTACTTCAGTACGTATTGTATATTGTAATACATAACTTACAAATAAGTGTAGGGTATAAGTCGATAAGATAAACTTAAATGCTAGAACGTACATTTGGATTGCTGTCTCGTGACGTATTTTCAAATATTTGGATGTACTGTTAGTTTTGTTCTCCAAAATATACATGGGATATACACCGCAGAGCATCAAGAAAATAGCAATCAATCATTCACATGATGAGGTCACCTCACAGATCCTCACAGTCTTTAACAATGGACAGTAAAATCAAAATGACTAAATACATATACAGTAAAACCGAATTTCGTACTTTCTTGTGCTCACATATATTTGCTTTCAGATGGTTAGCCCAAAATGCCATATCAAGAGTTCATATGTATATTTTGTAAATATACGTGAAAAGCTGTCAGATATGTATAACGGACAAACCTCAAAATATATATTCAAACAAATAAATAAGTTTACTCCAATCTATTTAAACGATGATATTGAACTGACAATTTACAAACATCTTATAGAGTCGCAGGAAAGAGACTTTCTAAGAAGGTCATAAATCTTTCTTACAACCAATATCTAAAACAGCCAAAAATCATCTATCCAACTTCAAATACGTAAAAAGACAAATATCTACACTATACAACATATCTAAAAGTGCAAAACATCTATACAATACCTAAAACAGTGACATAAAACAATACAAAATGAACGTACACGTACTAAACACTTGACGTGTTACTGTAACTTTAACAATGTCAAATTTCCCCTCTTTCTTTGAGATTCCTATTACCCATCTCTTCATTTAGTTTACTTTTCTTCTACATTTTTATGCAATTCCCTTTCTCTCGTATGATACCTTTAAGATTTATGTTCGGTATCATGTTAAGTTGGAATAAAACGACACATAACTTTTTTGTCTATTCAAGCAACTTATAGTAATAAACATGTCCATACAAAATAACGCAGATGCACAAACGTGGAATGCTGAGTATTTAAAACCGGTGATATGCAAAAGGGTTAGATAGTATTAACTTAGTATTATGTTCACATACATTGGGTAGTTGTTTCAAGTTGCCTGACATATACATAGTTCATTTTTTAAATAGTATCTTGATTGATTGTAATCTCTCTCGAGAGAATTTGAGATCAGTAAGCAAATGACGTCAAAGGTGTCAAATTGCTTTTTAACAATTAGAAATTTGAGAGATTATGGGGGATTTTTTACTGTATACGTGTAGCTATATATAATAACATAGTAAATTTGTTCATGTTATATAAATTATGTAAAGTACTTCGGAAATTATAATTTTATAATAAAAACTGTTGACACAGAAAGGTGTTAAAAATAGCAGTACTTTAACATGCAAAATATGCAAAATAAATAAACAAATAAATCATGACTGAAGGTACAGGGCCAAATAATTTCCTTGGAAATAAGATATGTCAATTCTAATATAAATGCATACCAAATAATACTGACTTATCATAAATGGTTCCCCTTAAACTGACCTAGTCACAAACTTTAATTAACATGCAAGTACAAAAGTTTCAGTCAATAGACAATGACTGTGGGGAGCAGGGCCAACTAATCTCCATGGAAATGAGATGCGTCAATGCTTTTTTAACTGCATACTAAATACCATTGACTTTTCATTTGTGGTTCTCCTTAAACTGACCTAATCAATAACTTAAACATTTAACTTAGCAATCGTTTTAAAGTAAATAGACCATGAATGAGGGAGTGGGCAACATAATCTCCATGGAAATGAGATGTCCCAATAATTATACAACTCCATACCAAATATCATTGATTTACCATTTATTGTTCACCTTAAAGTGACCTAATCACAAACTTTAATAAAATATTCCACAGGGCGCAGCTTGATAAAACCGCCGAGGTCGAACCCTGAACAGTTGGGGCAAGTATGGACACAACATTCAAGCTTGATACAGCTCTGAATTTGAATTGTGATTAAATATTTGACACAGAATGAATGTGGTCTATGAACTTTGAACTAAAAATTTGAAATAGGACATTTACCTAATATTGTCCATATCCAAAATCTAATTACATGGTTAGATTCACCATATCAAAGAACCCCAAAAATTAAATTTTTATTGAAATCAAACAAAGTTTAATTTTGGACCCCAATTTGGACCAACTTGAAAACTGGGCCTAAAATCAAAAATCTAAATACATGTTTAGATTCAGCATATCAAAGAACCCCAAGAATTTATTTTTTGTTAAAATCAAACTAAGATTAATGTTGGGCCATTTGATCCTTAATGTGGACCAATTTGAAAACAAGGCCCAAAATAAAAAATCTAAAGACACGGTTAGATTCAGCATATCAAAGAACCCCAATAGTTCAATGTTTGATGAAATCAAATTAATGAATCTTTATTGCCAAGCATAGACATGCTATGGAAAACATGAAAACCATATATCACATAATATAAAACATGGATAGACTGCAGAGAACAATAGTATAATACTATGACAAATGTAAAGTTATGAGACTAAATGAGATCTTATATTCCATGCAGTTTTTACATAATTACATAATTTGATAGTGAGAGACTTACTAGACGCTTGTAGTATATACAAAAGTTTGTGATTATTAGGCCAAGAACAATAATACTTTGGTAAAAATTGTGTTCGTACAGGTCTATAAGCTTGACAAACAAGAACAACATGGTATTCATCTTTAAAAACACACAATTTACAGCATTCACATAAACGATTTTCTCTCGGAATACTATTGTAACTACCAACTTCAATATTTAACTTTAATGTTCCAATACGTAACTTTGGTAACAGACAAACATTATTGTTGTAAGTAAGATATTTTTCAATACAAAAAGTTAATTTCAATCTACTATAAAAATAAAGTTTATTACATTCTTGAACAGTTGTTGACCAATTCTGCAGGTATTATTAGTCTTTAATGCGAGTTTTAATATCATCTATACAGATCGTGCTAGAATCTTTATATAACCATACATAATTTCACCCAAGATCATATTAGATATCACGTATATTTGAAGCCCAGTTAACATAACCATTGTTAGCTTCGTCATACAAGAGTTTATACACATCGTATACAACTTTTGGTTTATTTGTAATAACATGTAACCAATATTTCAATATTTTCTGTTTTCTTACAATAGAAAAAAAAGGTAAATGGCCAAGTTCGCCATATAAAAAAAAATATGGCACATTTCTACCCAATTTTAACACAAATCTACAAAAATGGTTATGGATAAGTTCGATACTTAAGCACGAATCGATGGAAACCCCATATTTCTGATGCATAGCCTAAGTCGGATCCAACCATACTGTCAAAAAGAAACATCTGTTCTTCTGGAGTAACAAAGAATTGTTTAAGAGAGTTCATTAGAGATGACATTACTCTAGATCCTTGTTGTGATAAACGTTTTTGAGTAGGTAAAAACTTTCCGTTGTAGTGTAATAATATACCAAGGTACACATATGAATTAACAACTTGCAGTTCATTTACTTTTGTACTTTGTGTTCTTGGGACTTATATCATACCGCTAGAAACCCTAGTGGTATGATATAAGTCCCAAGAACACAAAGTACAAAAGTCACTCGGTTTTTGCGTTCATCTTAGTCTTTATCCAACCTCTTACTCAACCAAGCCGAGTCAAGTCATACCCCAAACAACACCAAAAACCAAATATAAAATTATCATAGAAAAAAAGATTGTCTACTGGTCTAAATCCATTTCAAAATACCATTACTTTGGTTTTATCAGTACTTCTTCGATATTCCATTTATTGCAGTAAAGTAAAAGTTTATCAAATAAGTGTTGCAGAACAGTCGGTGTTTTTTTCAAATAAAACGGTATCGTCAGCAAAAAGAATTAGATAAATAAGAATTCCATTCAAAGATACGACATCTTCGTCTACATCAGTGGATATATCTTGAATAATGTCATTTATAAAAAAATAAGAAAAGTAAGGGAGATAAGGGTTCGCCTTGTTTTACAATAAGATGGTTATCAAAAGCCTCTGGTAGTACTCCACCAGACCGCACACGTAAACGCACAGATGAATAAATAGAATTTACCATTGATACGCATTTACTGATAACTCCAGATTTGAGAAGTTTAATTTTTGAACCCTCTGGTCAAGAAATAAGCAACTTATACAATGTATTAGAAAAGTATAGTTTTTGACCCTTTTTCCTAAACAGTTAGAGCCATAACCCCCAAAATCAATCACAACCTTTCTTTTTTGGTATGGAACCTTGTGGTACAATTTCATAGAGATCCATAGAATTATACTCAAGTTATTGTCCGGAAACCGGAAAATCCTTGTTTTTCGGTCACTTTTTGGCCTCTAATTCCTAATCAGTCAGGACACTAACCCCCAAAATCTATCCCGACCTTCCATGTGAGGTATGGAACTTTGTGTTTAAATTTCATAGAGATCCATACATTTATACTCAAATTATTGCCTGGAAACCAAATATCTTCGCAAGACGACGACAACGTCATACCATTATACTGGGAAACATTGAAAATTGTTGTAAGCCACTAACAATAGAAATAAACAGAGACATCTATACCTGTCTTTTGTAACGGGGTTTATTGTTTATAAGTGATGGTATTTTTCTTAAAATGCTTTTATGTTTCTGGATAGAAATTTTGATGAATTAACGAATATATAACAAATTGTTGATGCCGCCGACGCAATAAACAGCACATCAGTTTCCGAGTTTTTGGCCCCTGTCAAGGCGAGACAAAAATCTAGTTACCAAGTTCTTATTGAAACTTAGTTTAATTATTTCATTCTTGCAAATTATTTTATGTTTCTTGTATTCATCTTCTCACCCTATATGGAATTTACTGACCCTATATGTCGCATATTATTGCTCTATTTAGTGTTTATACCTGTACACGTACCTATTCGAACAACTGATTTCTAGTTGGGGATACTAACATAGGAAATAGAATGAGGCGATGATACCTTTTATCATCCTATTTCCTCCGTTTGCTTCAACAGACTGCATAATAATGTCAAAGTGTTTGTCCGTCGTCAATTCATCAAAATTTCTACCCAGAAAAATAAAAAGACCATCACTCATAAACATTATACCCCGTTACTGAAGACAAGAATAGACGTTTCTGTTTATTTCTATTGTTATCTAGGCTTACAACAATGTTCAATGTTTCCGAATAATTAACCCTTTAATGTAAATGAATATGAAAAAGACATCTTTACCCCCCACCCCACCAAAAAAAATAATAAAAGAACAAAGAAAATAAAGCTAAGAAGAGCGTATTTCCTTATTCTGTTGTACTTCCGATCCGTCTGGCGCACCCATGCACCTATCAAATGCCCCCCTTTTTTAAAAATATTAACATAAATATAATTGGTACCAGGAAAAATATAGCAATGTACTTACATCCGTTTCATTGGATATTCCTTATTCTAGCTTAGAGTTCTTCGCAGCTATCACAAAATTATTTAGTATTTTGAAATCACAAGTACTAAATATATTTATATCACCATGTTTATAAATTTCACAATGATGATAACATAGATTTTAATCAGATTTGTAACATATCCTCGTTATAATCAGATACTATATAACTTCATAATCATCTAAAGTTTATAATCTTACTGATAACCACCGTCACCTGGAAAATCTTGTTAATTTGATATCGGTTTATAAGGTTGAAATATTTCATATAAAACATGAACGATTAAAACTGCACTTCCTTATGACTAAAAAATAGTGAAAGACTAGTGTTTGAACATGACTTTGTCCTACTGACTGTTCGTCCTGTCTGATAATTTTTAGCTCCTGATTTATAAAAACAGAGAAAGTTCTAGTAAACAAATCAACAATAAAAACTAAAATTATTACCAGTGATTCCTAAACTTTCTCCTGTGTGGTACCTTGTGTCGATTTTACTGGTTGGGTTAATAGTCAAATCATGGGTTACAGGGTTTCTCACAAATTCACATATTTGTATAATTGAGTGACCATATGATATTTAACAATGCTCTAATTAACATGTATGGTAAATAATCCAAATTCAATTGTTTTGCGCTTACATGACACTTTGTTCTCAAGCAAAACTAATTACATATACTAGTAATAACAAATAATCAAATTACGTGTCCTGTTTTTTAAATTTTCTTTTTGTTGTGTTGTTGTTGTTGGGGGGGGGGGGGGGGGGGGGGGATAAATATCTAAGCATAAATTAACATACAAAGGAGACCTTTTAAAAATTAATAAAACATTCAAACTTCCAAATTCATATTAACCAAATTATTTTTGTCTTTAGCAATTCATAATTTTACTATAACAACTCTTCCCAAACTCACTAAGCTTCAATTTGAGACAATACCTTTATAAATAAACTAAATTAATGATTTAAATTATATATGTTCATAAATATGGACATTGCAATGAAAAAACTCTAATATATATTGATAAAGACAAAATTTTAATACAACACATTTAATAGAAATTTTTTAAGATTCCGGTGCTAAGGACGAAGTAATTTTATTTATTATGTCCTAATTGTCGCAGATTTCGTTGCTAAATTTTTATTAGGATTGCATAGATGATGTACGTGAAATTGCAAGTAACTGGTACTGAATACATTTCAAGTCCGAGCTAGTAAAGAAATGTCAAGAAATAACCAATCAAATTATATCTATTTTGTCAAATAACTGTGATTTTCTGTTTAAATTCTATAGTATGTAGATATGTTACCGGCAATTCGCAAATGAGCTAGCAGACGTTTTTTTTTAATCACATGCTATTATTAAGTACATGTTGTATGGAAGTCTCAATTTTTTTTCTCCTGTCGTTTTTGATGTTTAGTATACCTGTCCTTAATAAAAAAAATCAATACCATAATTGGCAACATGATCTTGAATTCAGACACAACACAAGATTTTCTCGGCAAACTCAGGAAACAGTATTTTTATATAAGGCTTCAGTCGTGTCATTTGATTGTATAATTTCTTAATACCTTCATAAAATTTCTAAATGGTTCATATACCTTAACAACTAATTAAATAGAGACTATTTTGTTTTCTCTTTATTTTCTAGCTCTTTGGAATTCAATTGTGCGTGTGTGCTCACATCGTTCTTACATGCAAAAAATTAACACGACATTGTCTAGGGTTAGTAACAATTCCTTTAATTTCTGGTTTTAAGCGAGTTTGGTTAACTTTTGATAACCATATGATAAATAATAAATCAGAAAATGTTGGCTACATGGACCTGGTTGGGTGATGGTAAATAAGGAAGAAACAATACAGACAACTTTAAGAAGAATGGTTAATAAAGGAAATCCACTACACCAGCTAAAAAACACAAAATGACAAAAATATAAGTAAATATTACTGAAATTATTATTGTGTCATTCTGATGGTATGTTTTCAATTATAAATGATTTATCCTGACATTTTGAATTTGTGATATTTATCGTTTAGCTACTACTCCTATTTTCCAATTTATCGTCCATGGATGCACCTTCTCGTAGTCTATATCACAAACGAAAAATTTCTTTTTCTCTTCCACCTTATCAAACTCTTGACCGGCTTGCTGAGTATTATTTAGTTCTAATGTTTCTTTCTCTCCGCCAATCTCCGACTTTAATGCACTGTTACTGTGGTCTTCACTATTAACTTCGGTATTTGTTTCAACGGCACCATCATCTACAGATACTGTTGATCTGTTGGTTTCATTGCCGATACTTTCTTCGTTATCTGATTCAATAGGTTCGTCTGAGATGTCACTCCCTATGTCCAGGTTGTACACTTCTTTTAATTTTCTTTTTCTGCAGAGTTTCGCATGAATGATAGTTTTCGTAACATAAAATGCATACAGTGATACATGCATCAGAGGAACTACAATAACAACTGTAACAAATAGTGCTGCAATAGTTTGACTCTCCTCATTCCAGTCTAACTCTGAATATATAGCAGTATTGTTTGCCACTGGCTGATACACGACTGTAAATAATATGTAAATTCCAGCAAAAATCATTGGATATATTAAGTGAAGTACTCGCACTGGTTTTGCACTTACAAATAGGTTGAGTACTACATAAACAGTATTAATTGCGTGGAACTCAATACTCGGAGGATCTTTAGCTACAAAACAATACAACTTTGTTAGAATATAAAATATTCTATGCAATAACAACATGTTAGCTTGACTCCATATATCAACAGCATAAGTTGTTTTAGAATACCATCATAATCCTTTTTTTATCAACCAATCTGAAGAAATAATTAATTAAAATTTTTCAAAAATTTCTTCAAACACCCAATTATGATAACCAAAGACATAATAAATAAAAAATAGCTCAACCAAATTTGCCAGCAGAAAAAAAAACCAATCATAACTTTACCTGTCCACCTCAACTTCCTCTTACAAAGACCTCTTACGGCTTTTTGTGTTGTAAAATTGTTGTAGGTAATAAAACTTACTTGGTATGTGAATACTATAAAGTCCTATAGTAACTGTTATAGCGATTGTATTACTAGTCTCGAATAGAAACCAGCTAAACCGTAAATACCAAGGCAGTCTATCATCTAAAATAAACAAAAAAATGACTATGATTTTTTTTTACAATACCCTTTCTCCTTTTAGAGCATACCTACTTTACATTCTGTTATTTTACTTTTTTCAAACTTAAGGTAGATGGGGTGTCTCAATTATAATCCATAGAATTTTTTAATAATTTGCCAAAATGTAGTTTATATCATGCTTTTTAAAAAAAAATAATAAAAAGAATGGGTCACGGGGCTTATTTTCACGCTACAGGTTGTGCAAAATTGACAGATTTTGTATAGATTATGCATGAAAAACCCAATTTTCTGCCATAAAACGAAAACTACACCATAGAATTTTGAGATAAAATATGAGAAGATAGCTTTAATAGTATGCTTTCAGATAAGAAAAAGAAAAAATGGGGTCACGGGACCCGTTTTCTTGCTACAAAATAAAATAGGTAAATTCCTAACACATTCTATTGTAAAAGTAACTTTATCTGAATTATCTGCCCTTACATTTGAGTTGCCTCCCCTTATGTGGCAAAGTTGGAAAAAATAGAATCAAACAAAAGTATTCTTTTTTTTGTAAAATACAACCATAAATATGATAAAATGTGTCATTTTCTATATTGAAATGAAAATTCTTACACATGAATTACCTACTACTCTCAAAATTTGCACCTTTTATTAAAGATCTAGACCAATTGTTTTCTGGTATTTCAAAATCCAAGATAGAGGAAGACACCCCATCTACCTTAATTACGTAAGGTGTTGACATTCCTCATATCTATAAAACGTGGAAAAGTGTTGACGAAGTCATGTTCCCGTTCGGTATTTGACAACAAAACTTTATTTGTGTATGTTCCGAAGCAAACTCCATACAGCGTTATCGTTCGGGTCATACTTCCCTTTCTCTAAAATGTAAAGAAGCGTAGCCAGATGTCACCACTGTTTCGGAGTTTGGTTCCGAAGGTACTCTGGATACACACCTTATCGCTATTTGTCCGCCATTACTGGACATCACAAAGGTTCCCGTAAAATTTTGACGTCACAATAGAAAATATCTGACGCCACAATAGAAAAGTGATTGTTGTATGACGTCAATAGTTCAAGCGGCGCAGATTCTCGGGCCAAGCGGCTCAGATTTCCAAATAGCGATAAGGTCTATTTACAGAGGGAAACAACTATATATTTTTTAGGGATTAAATCACTGACGATTTACTTGTCTGTAACTAAGTTTAACCGATTTGAAATAACGTAAATTATCAAATATTGGTATAAGATCTCTTCTGTAAGAATCAAAATAGTCACATTTTTCACCTTTTCTGCTCGTCAAATATTTACGTTTGACACCGGAAGCTGACCTATAACGCCGGAAGCTTACCTATGACGCCAAACTGTTGATGTGCCAAAGACGAGAAGAATTTTTCGCGGAGTTTTCAATTTATTAAAATGTTACACCGAAATACATGTATTGGCTACAGTGGAATCGTTAAGTTTTCACGTTATAATTGAGATAACCATTTTTTATGTTAAGATTGATCTTCATACAAATGTATATTCCTAAATCTATAAGAAAGAAAACACAATATGAAGATAATTTATTCGAAAATCACGAACTTGTATATTCGTTCATTAAAATTTATTTATTACTTTTCTAGAGTAATTTTCTCCTTAATTAAACCACTTAATACACTTCTGTGGAATGTTCTCCTTACTACGGAAGAGCTGTCACAGTATTCATTTTTCTTGGACTAATTAGAGGAAGTGATGTAAACTTACATGCTTACAACGTCCATATATTGAATGAAATCACGATAAAATAAAAGACGTTGATAACAGTTTTCAAAAGGTATGCAAGGCCCAAGATGTAGTATGGACGATGTATATCATCGGATAAATCACAAATTAGGAAGAATTAAACTATAGAAGTGCCTTTGGATGTAGCAGCAGAGATGCGATTATTACGGATACGCAGTTGTAGAAACACTGTTTTTGACAGTATACTTACTAAAATTTGACTCTAATATTACCTTACTAACTGTAGTAATGATTTCATGTTTGGTTAAAAATATTATATGAAAAAAATACATTTCAGTCTACTAATAAGATCTTTGCCCCAGTGACATGAAAATCTCTAGGGATCCAATTTATGGCTAAACAGATATTGTCTGGAAACATAAATTTCTTTCATATTCTATATCCCATTAAAGATGTTGTGACCTTTACCTCTGACCTCAATATCAATAGGTATTTTCTTCACCTTTTGGGTTATTATCAAACAAAATTTTGAAAAGTTTTGACATATGGTTAAATAGATATAATCCAAAATAACAAAATTTTGAAAAAATTTTAGTCTATCAGTTATAACTGCTGGTGCCTTAACATTTGACCAAATAACCTTCAAATCATTAGGAGTCTTCTTCGTCCCATGACCATTATCCAACCAAGTTTGGCATTATTTGGACGTATAGCGCACAAGAAATTTAACGAAATCAACAAGCTTATAGAAGCCGTGGGATTGAACCCCGGCTGGGTCAAACCAAAGACTTGAAAATTTACTGCTTCACCGCTTCTCATGTGGAATGTGTGTAACCTTGTGGACCATAACGTTAAAAAGCCAGCTCAGCGTGTCAGTCTGTACAAAGCATATAACATATTCACATCACATTATCATGTGCTTGTCCTAAATATGCATTTAATTTGCCACTGGACGTTAAACAGCCATCCATCATCATCATCAACTTATAGGGCATTGTTAAACCAAGTTTTTTAAAGATGCCGTTTCAAGTTTAAAAAGGAAAGATAGGGAATATTACATTGAGGCAATTATCCATAGGCCAACGACACAAAAAAGTTAAAGACAATTTTTACTTTACTTTTATTTTTCAATAGTCTTAAATGATAAAAAAATACAAATATAAATAAAAAAATGTTCCAAGCCAAATTAAATGTGGTATGAAAACATACATGCAGTACAAAATGTATACGTTTTCATTTGTTTAAACTGAATTCATTAGTTGAAATGTCGTTTTACAGAAAACCTTGAAGATTGAAAATTTTCTCCACAAATTATAATCAATTTCAT
The DNA here is from genome assembly GCF_021869535.1 of Mytilus californianus. Classification (NCBI taxonomy): domain Eukaryota; kingdom Metazoa; phylum Mollusca; class Bivalvia; order Mytilida; family Mytilidae; genus Mytilus; species Mytilus californianus. The sequence continues at coordinate 93,771,222 of NW_026262581.1, read as the reverse complement.
ACACAAGTCATGGAACCAGGTTACTTACTGATTGACATGATTACCGATAAAAACAGGAATTTATTTAAACCCACCTGATTTTTTAAATAACATTTTGTGTGCAAATGGATTGCAATGAAGGTTGGTCCATTTTTTCTCCTTAAATGTCGAAGTGTATATCTTTTATGCTAAAACTTTTAAAAGTTTTTCAATGTTGATATATCTTAGGGCTCTCGAGTTCCATTACGAATTTACACAACTTTTTGAAATTGACTGTTTTCAATGTTTTTTCTAAACTTCTATATTGATCTGTCCATCAAACTGTTCCGATTCGAGCGATTAATCTTGAGTAGAGTAGACGAAACATTCGTCTGGTGTATAACACCTTAAGCCCGATTTGTTTTTTTTTTTTGTGACTTTTAACACTTACCTTTTAATTTATACTCTTTGCTTATTAGCACTGGTCTTTTATAATGAACATAAACCGTTGAAATGGCGTCCATCAAATTAGAAAACCCAAGGATCATGTATCCCCAGTTAGTAAAGTATAGCAAATAATTTGTATTTTCTGATGACCCATCCACTCCATAAATAAAATAAGGTTCCAGAATGAACCAAAGTAAGTGGTAGAAAAACCAGATCAGTGTCCATATTGGATACAGCAGTCTTGGACCGCACTAAAACACAATAAAAATACATCATAATATACTTGAATTATATAACCCATGTATAGATTTAAAATACACAGTTATCAACATTAATTTATTCAATAAAGAGAGTTTTATGTTTTCTAAAACTGTATTACATAATCAACTTGCGATCATCATTGAAAGCTAACGAAGAATGATCTGAACAGAGTAGTACATACTTCTAAGTACAAATTAGCCCGAGTAATCTATGGTGTAAGCCAATTTATTATTTAACTGAAGTTTGCAATCAAATTTGATGTTATTTTTTTCAATCATTTCGTTCGAATAAAATCAGATGTTGTTTTCCATAATGAATAATGATTGATTGATTGTTGGTTGCTTAACGTCTAGTGGCAAATATTTCATGCATGTTCAGGACGACAAAAATGAATAATGACAAAGTATATAACAAGGAGTCATTTGCTACCTATTTTATTCATACAAATTATAAATTACAGATGTTCAGAATTTGATCATATACCTCTAAACGTTTCTACGTATTTAAACATCCTTGACTTTCAAATGTGCAGGTTGAGCGTTTCCAATAAAGGAAAATTCAGGACAGAGCTCACGACGCACGATTTTTAGAAAGTTTTATTACATGTACATTATGTAAGTCATATAAATATAATACATAAATAATAAATCATTTGCAAAATCAAAGAATAAAACCTCCTTAAAATCCCCAAATACCGATGCAGATAATAAATCGAAAAACTTGTGGTTCGGTGTAACTCGCACTCCTACTAGATACATAATTCACCCAACAAACGCCTTTTACGTATATATAGCTTAAATCACAACATGGAGGACTACTCGACTTCGAAAAAAAACTATCAATACTTGTTCGTCTTGTAATTTATAAGTGGAAGTACATATCACATTATACTCAAAATTTCACAGAATGCCCCAATTCTGCACACGAACAACTACCAAAACGTTATTGTATATTTAGTACTTCAAGCATTTCTATTTCATCTTTTAAAAATTATTCATCCCACAAAACACTTTCATCAGGATTGAGTACGCCTTCAAGTCAGATGTAGTATCACGAATCAAACTGGAAACCTTTCAAACAATTTAAACTACTATACAAGTTTTTCGTAATATCAGTCATGCAATTAAACTTTTTAAAAAGATCCGATTACACGTGGTATAACAAATGTACAATCGCGATCATAAAGATGCGAACTATGGGACTGCTTAAGATAATACCGACACATTTAATAGGATTTGCTTTACGTTTAATGTTATTAAGAAAAACAAATACTACTTATAATAAGATGTCAAAATTTTTGAATTGAACAAACCTGCATGAATGTATAAAAAATAATCATCTGCTAAATCGACTCATATTTATTTGTTTTTTTCTTAGTAAATGGTATAAAATTTTATTATACTGGAGTGAAATAATTTGACTAATCATGCAATTTGATTGATTACCTTTAGAGGGTATACGTATGACTGATTGGTTATTGGTTGCATAAAGTCTAGTGGCAAATATTTCGTCCTTTAGAGGTATATGAGCCCATATACCCTGTACAACAAGGAAGACCAAAGTGGTAATTAATGTTAAAACTAGGACATTCCAGTATACCGTAATATAATTGTTATGTAGCCTTCACTGGGTATATGGGCTCATATTCCCTGTCTGACGGTTCAGGTGATATAAAACACTGACAGGGAATACGAGCCCATATTGCCTGTGAACATCCAGAATAACAAAAAAAATTACCCAGTGCCCGTAAGAATAAAGATAGACTATATCAGATATTTTCAATTATCTCTGCACAATTAATTTGGAAAAAAACTAGAAGTAATTGATATTACGATTAAAAATGCTGAAATGTACAAAACATATTACTTTTTTTTAATATACATATAAAAGCATTTTTACACACACACAGACACACACACAATTTGATTTGATAAAAATCACCGAAGAAAAGACAACCTACTTACTTTAGCAAGCACGAAAAGATGAGGAGATTCATGGTCAAATCCAAATGACTGAAACTGAAATTCTTCTTTACAGATTCTCTTGACAGATGCCGTCATGACTGGAAAAAGCATGACCTACGTATAGAATAAATATATTTATATTGACATAGTTCAATGCATGACATATGATATTCGTTAGGTCATAGATGTTGTACGTCCGATATTATTGTGATAAAACTTCAATACACATTGTTCTTTAATCAAATCTGTCATTGTTATTTTATTCTACAGTGCTTATGTTCTATACAAAGTATATTTAATGAAGATAATCTGATGGCACAGTATTTAAACTTCGCAATTGTTTCTGCGTTGTTATCTTTACGATATGTCTCAATGTCTGTTTTCACGGAATTTGTTGTTGTTTTAGAGGAAATGGATGGACCTTGACTCCTTCAATTTAACAGATAACGTGGAATGATTATTTGGTGATGCTTAATTTTTTTTTATTCATTAAAGCGTTGTTTCTATTGGAGTATAACAATATCTAACGACACCGAGACACATGTACAAAGATAAGAACGTACGGTTTTTAGAACAAAAGTAATAATTTATGAAAATTCTCGAGATTTTGTTCAGCAAATAATGGCTTTTCATATATGATTATGATCACCCTAAGGGTGTCGCATTATATAAGGGAGCTACCATTTGATTTTTAGGGGGGGGGAGGCTAGGATGAAAAATTTTCTCCTGCATTTTTTTTAGTTGTAATCTCTGTCCTGTCTTTTTATTTTTCACTCTATTCGGTCCTGCCTTTTTTTTATTAGTTTATCTAGACTTTTTGTACTTAAATTGTCATCCTACCTGTTTTTGTTTTGCCAAGTTGCTCATCCTGCCTTTTTTTCCCGAAACTCCTGTCCTGCCTTTTTTTCAAATTTCATCCTAGCCTCCCCCTATTAATCAAATGGTAGCTCCCTTGAGTAATGATTAAACGGATCTAAAATAGTTTGTTGTTTACTTTACGTCAAGAGACAAATATTGCTTGCGTATTCAGGGCTTAAACAAATACAAAAGAATTATTTTAGCAAAATGGGTTATCTAGACCAAGAAAGGATAATTATTTGGAATGACACTAGGAAAACACGGTATATTTGATAAGGGCAGTAACTTGCTTTGTAAGAGGCCACATGAAAACCCTTGAAAGAGTTGTTGATATATATTTTATGTACAAAAAGCGTGAATTACTTTACATGTATATATATATAGTCAGCATGGTTTAAGAACATTTGTTGTTCGACCTGTTAGTCAAATGCGTTTTGTTAAAATATACTTTTTCACTTTTTTGGTCTTTTGGAAAATGTTGTTTGTGCTGTATTTAGACCCCTCTAACAAGAAATTTGTTTTGCATGCACACGTATAAAAATTGCGGTTTTTATCCAACGCAATCATAGGTTTGAACGTTGTTTTCAATTTAGACTTGTATATATATATATATATATATACCCGTCATATTCTTTCCCAAGCCAGGAACCTTCATCTTAGAGGTTGTCGTTTGTTGCTGCCTGTCATATTTATTTTTCTATCATTGTAGCATCAATCATATTTTGAAATAATTCTCATTTTGTCATACAGGGGCCTAAAAAGAAAGTACATAAGAGTGTACATAAAATGTGTCACAAGGTTAAGCTTACCAATCTAAAGTCTGGTACTAAATGTTCAGTCCTGTAACAAATACGACAGAAATATGTTACGGACCGGTGTGTCAATTTTCTTTAGTGTTGAAGCAAAACATTCAAGATGAATTGATAAAACAACAATAGTATACTTATTATATTTGTTACTTTTACACACCAGAGACCAGATGACGTAGAAGTTAGCAACTATAAGTCAGCATAAGGCCTTCAACAATGAGCAAACCCGATACCATATAGCAAGCTATGAAAGGCCTCGAAATGACAAAAGTCTTTTGAACAAAATTCAGCGACATATTTTATCATTGGTTTTAGTGAGAATCTTATGAAGCGTAAAATGTTTTTTTTTTTATTTTACTACCGAGCCCTTAAGAATAAGAATAAGAATATTTATTGAATCCAATTAAAGGGCCCGTTTCCGAGCATATACATATATATATATAGTATTAATTATACAGTAATTTTTAAGATATATTACCTTAAAAATAAATGATTAAATAACCATACTCCATACCAGATGGTGTTTGAAAATAAATAAAATAGAATATTAACCCTCTCTAATACATAAAAATAAATAAACTACTGTAACAGCACTACTACATGTATATTTAGTTAGTTACTGGAATGCAAATTTTCTCTTATTTCAAAACAAGTACTTATAAATCTTGACACTGACATATTAACATTTTCAGACTCAGATGACATTAACCAAATAAATTGTTCATAATTGTATATTGTATTATGACAATGCATTAATTTGCTTATTACCTCTTCTCGGCGTTTATGGTTGCTTGGGTGTCCAAATGTTCGACGATAGATTTTTCTTAAACTTCTGTAAAAGACTTATGGGTGAATGTAATTTCAAATTTGAATATAAAAACTTGGGGTCACGGACCCTGTTTTTTTGTTAAGTTACACTGAAATGAACGAAATCACAGTTATTTTAAATGGGTTATATAAGGGAAACTTTTCTTTTCCTTATTGAGGAAACATTTAACGATAGAATTGGACAAAATTCAATGAGAGAATGTCTTTTCATAAATACTTTCAAAATATCTAATAATAATAGGGGTCATGGACCTTATTTTCTTGAAAAATAAAAAAAAACACAAATTTTCCTATCAAATTCAGTATAATTATCTGCCCTTGATTTTAAAAGGAGTTTTCTGAAAATCTTTATACACTTAACAACACCTAATTTTTTTGTAGGTTAATCTTTAATTTTCAAGGTTTAGATGTTTCTGTTGTATATTGAATGATACTTTGTAAAATATTTTTAAACCAAAAAAGTATTTTTGCAACATGCCCAGAAGGGATGCTCAGAAAAAAGACACCCGATCACCTAAATTCATTCCTAGGTTCTTTTGAAATGCAAACTTATATTCAAACTGTTGTTCAACTCCCTTGTATTGTACTATCTTCACATTGACTTTAATGTGTGTTTTGTTACGTTAATTGATAAAATGTAAATTCAAGTGATTGCAACACTACTGTTTGAATAAACAGATTTGCAATCTCTACATTAGAACATTAAGGACATTGAGGACACTTTTAGTCAACGTCTAGTTACATATTCTATAGGCATATTGAGAATGAGACCCATGCATTACAGAAACTCTGAACAAGCTATGTTCTTAAACGTAGAAGGAATTGAAGCTTTTGTAACTAGGATAAGAACTTCTTGATTCACTATTGACGCCACTTGCTTTCCTCATGACCAGGAACAATCCAGGGGGAATCTTAGTCATCGAGAAGTCGAAACATATGTTTCTACTGCGAGTTTGAAACTTCAAACACGGTGCAGTTTAAGTTATAATTTCGATGGCACGGAACATGTAGTGTCTCGTTACATCCCGTACTGCACAATGGATATACACCCAACAAACTCTTATGTAACTTTCATTTCTAACAGACCCCAACTGGGATGTGTGAAAACGAACATTTACAGAACAAACAAAATGCATTGAGTGTGACGTACAATTCATGTAAAAGAATTACCTAATTTCATATTATTTTTACAAAGTGCAATAGCAAAGATACATTGTGCTTATAATTATGTACTGTAAAGTATAAAATATAAAACATGGAAACCAAATATGTTATTGCTTACCTTATGTTCATCCAGGATTGAAAGTCTTCTAGAGATATTAAATTAAGGGTAAAACATTTTATCCACATTAGACATTTTATTCCTGAATGGCATTAAATGACAAAAGATAATATAATTTTACAAAATTTGTCTATTCTAACTTATACATCTTAACTAATATAATTGAATAAGTCATTACATTTTACAGTGTTTGGTTTCTTAAAATGTAATCAAATCACCAAACATTTTACCTATCAAAACTTAATAAACATCTTTTTGTTCTCGGTGAAGTATTACTTAATTGTATTTTGAGTAAATGTATTATGCAAACGAATATTAAGTGGAAGATATCTTAGAAATGTTTCCCAAAAGGAGGAGATGTGAAAAACGGCAATATTTGATCAATGAAATGTCAAACATAGTAAAAATCTTGAAGCCTGTTTTTTTAAATTTTACACATAATTTCTGAACAAAATAGATATGAGCCATGGCCTTAGCCAAAAGGTTACCATATAACCCGAAACCATCTAGTCAAAAAACGTTCGTAAATTCTTTATCATTTTGTATCAATATTTTACTTTCAGAACTCTAGACCACTAAATACTACCACAAAGAGGAACTACAGACCAACCTAAAAATAAAGATTCTAACTGACTAAATTCCAGACATTGACGGTGTGATACCAAATTTGCGACAGTAGTTTACCGATGTTCAAATCTCATAAATCCAATAAGAAGACGCAAAGCAACGTTAAAATTAAAAAAAAAAAAAAAAAATGATGGAATTTCGTGAACTCCAAAAGATGCAAGACAGGGTAATAGTTTCCTGATATGCATCGAACGCCATGCGAATCACGACCAGTCAAAATGTCACAATCAGGAATAGGACATAATCAATAACTTAACAGATCAAACGATTTTTGTGTTATCCAATTTAAGATCTAAGTCCTCGAAAACATAGGGTGAATAGGAATCTTCATGTTCGTTCGTTCGTCATAGTTTTGGTTTCAAGATGACAAATAGAGAACCGTTTTTATGAAATAAATTGAAATTTGAAAAGAAAATTTTTGACCACAAAAGACAGTTAAAGTTTGATTTTCGTCGTTTTCACTTATACCGTTGCACAGATATGGTGCTTGATTGTTGGAAAAATTAAAATATTAGTGGTTTCCGGATAAAACATTGAGAATCCCCTTTTAAATTTGCTGAAATTTTAAAGGAATGTTTCGGACCGCTTAAGACAAGGTATGGTCGATTTTCGTCGTTTTCACTTTTACTGTTACAGTGTTATTATACTTTCTTGGTGGAAATATTCAAGATTGTACGAAATCTTGATATCAAATGGAGAAATCCTTTCTTATAATTTATTGTTAAATGGAATGTTTTGGACCATTTTAAAGCAGATTAAGTTTGATTCTTGTCGTTTTCACTTGTTCCGTTCCAGAGTTATTGTACCTGATTGTTGGAAAAATTCAAAATGTTGTGGTTTCGGATAATAAAAGTAGAACCCTTCTTGCAACTGACTGACATTTTAATGGAATGTTTGGACCACTGAAAAAAGCTTAATTTTCATTTTTGTTGTTGTCACTTTTACCGTTTGAGAATCATGAAACTGGATTGTTGGAGATATTCGACTAACAGCAAGTTATAATATTAAGGAAGTGGATTAGATTAAAAGATTTACATATTCCAAAGGTATGTATCTTTAAACTAACATAAAAATAAGAAGATGTGGTAGGATTTCCAATGAGACAACTCTCCACCAGAGAGCAAATTTTTGACATACCTGCCAACCTACCGTGAATTGTATGTACAATGTGAAATCGCCAATACAGCGATGCAAAAACTTAAACAAAACAACTGATTCATGCAATATTTCATTAATTAAAATCATTAGAAACATTAATTATACCACACGATTACTAAATCTTTTATCAAAGAGAGGCAAAGATACTAAAGGGACATTCAAACTCATAAGTCGAAAATAAACTGACAACGCCATGGATAAAACAGAAAACGACAAACAAACAAACAACAGTACACAAAACACAACACAGAAAACTAAGGAACGAACGCTGTCTTCTGGCTATTCCTACATTTTGTATATTACTATTCTGGCTATTCCTACATGGGAAATTATGGGAAGAACAATAGATGTTGTTATTGCAAAATATGATGTTTTAGTCATTAGTGTCTAATAAGGTCACAGGTAACTTTACCTGTGGAAATTTAATAAAAATAATTATTTATATGAAATTTATGTAAAAAAATGGTTGTCTTTTTTTTGTTTGAAAACATGTATCAAGTGTTATAATTAAGTGTTTCGAATATGGAATTTCTGGAAAATAAAATTATTTAAAAGAAAAGGTAGTAAAAGCATTTAGTAGTCTGGAAAAAAAATTATTTAAAAGAAAAAGTAGTAAAAGCATTTAAAAGTCTGGAAAAAAACTATTTAAAAGAAAAGGTAGTTTAAACATTTAATAGTAACCTACACTTTCAACTTTAGCTTCAAAGGTTTAATTAATTTCATTATTTGAATAAATTATGATTTTTTAAACAAAAACAGAAGGTCCTAGAACAACAAAACATATAGAAAACTGAAGAAGTTAGTCAAGGCACCCCACCCAAACATCTTCAGCATGATCAAGTTGTTGAGACAAGAAGAAGCCTTCCATGCTTTCACACTTATTCAATACAGAGCCGCTGGGAAACGTGTTATAAGAAAGAGAAAATACAGAGAAATAGATGACATACTTTATGACGTCTTTACCCTAAATTCATTGGATGTTGGATGTGTACTGATTGATATTTTAGTCTTAGATGCATGATTTTTTTTATTAGTTGTTATTGGCTTTGAACTTGCTGTCAGTAACTGCGAGTACTCTCAGATCTGTACTTAGCCCTTTTTTAGACGGCGATGTTCCTTTGGCTCCATCATACGGTGTTTATATATCCCAACTCGTTCGTTATGCTCGTGTGTGTAGTGATGTCATAGATTTTAACGAACGTAATCAATGCATCACTGGTAAATTATTAAGTCAGGGATTTTGTCACCATAAATTACGTAAAACTTTTACTAAATTCTTTCATAGATACAAATATTTGATTAGTAAATTTCGCTGTACCTGTAGAAAACTGATTAAAAACGGTATTTTACATCCTGAATTTTACGGTAATATTGTACTTAAAGCGCGGAAATCACTATGTGATCCGTGTAAACTAATCGAAGCTTTAAACAAACTTATTAGTAAAGGTTATCTTACCAATGTTGTAATTAGATCTTTGAATATAGTTTACATTGGCACTAATATCGATTTTGTCATCAGCAAATTAAAACATAACTAAATTTGTATTCTTTTCAAACGGGATGTATAAAGACACACACACGTTCATTTTGATATATAAAGAGGTTAACTCCTAACCATCCTACTGCCTGTCGAAACATTTATTTTTGGCATTGCACAAGTCATGTCTTCTTTGACTGTCCATGACGTTAAAATACTAAATCCCTGGGATGTGTTTATGTTGATCTTAAGTCTCTGATGCTTGATTTTTTTATTATTAATTGTTTTTGGCTTTTAACTAGCTGTCAGTAACTGCGAGTACTCTCAAATCGTACTTTCTTGTTTATTTGACCTGTTGATACTTTTGATTGTAATGCTTTGTTGTTATTTAATGTTTACTTATTTAGGGTTATATCTGGTCTATATACCAGCTTTGATAAGTGTTTGGTATCACCATAAATTTTCACTTCTTCGTACTATAAACATCAAAATTATTTATTTTGTAAAAATATTTCCTTTCTCCATTTGAACTGTACACGTATACCTAACAACAAAATTATTTTCATTTACCTGTGTTTAAAGTAATTGCTAATGGCTGATATTTTTGTTCAAGCTATTGTTTTTCTTAAATTGTTTAACATTTCACAGAGGTATAATATGTGACTTTAATTATTCTTCCCTTAGTTTATCTATTTTGTATTTACATTGTATCATAGATCAAATTTATTTGTTTAGTGTATGTTCACTGGTGTTAATATGTCTTTTGATTGAGTTAAGCCATTTCAATTGATATTTTATAGTGTGTCTTTCTATGTTGTGATGTTACACTATTGTTTCAGATAAGGGTGAATGTTTGGTACCATTAAAACGTTTAAACCCGCTGCAATTGTGTGATGTTCAGTAGTTGTCGTTTGTTGATGTGGTTCATAAATGTTTCTCCTTTCTCGTTTTTTATATAGATTAGACCGTTGGTTTTCCCAATTCAATGGTTTTACACTAGTAATTTTTGGAGCCCTTTATAGCTTGTTGTTCGGTGTGAGCCAAGGCTCCGTGTTGAAGACCGTACTTTGACCTATAATGGTTTACTTTTATAAATTTTGACTTGGATGGAGAGTTGTCTCATTGGCACTCATACCACATCTTCTTATATCTAGCGTCATTTTGTTGTGGGGATGTATAAGTACCCGTCCACGTCTACTCTGTTAGATGTATTTCTATTTGTATCCATCTGATGAGTTAAGCCTTTTTCAACTGATTTTTATACTAGTAGTTTGTTCTTATGTTGTACTGTTACACCACTGTCCCAGGTTAAGGGGAGGATTGGCGCCTTCAAACGAGTTTAACCCAGCCACATTCAGTATGTGCCTGTCCAAAGCCGGGAGCCTGTAATTCAGTGGTTGTCGTTTGTTGCTGTGTAACATATTTGTTTTTTGTTCATTATTTTGTATATAAATTAGGCCGTTAGTTTTCTCGTTTGAATTGTTTTACATTTGTCATTTGGAGGCCTTTTATAGGTGACTATGCGGTGTGGGCTTTGCTCATTGTTGAAGGCCGTACGTCGACCTATAGCTGTTAATTTTTGTGTCATTTGGTCTCTTGTGGAGAGTTGTCTCATTTGCAATCATACCACATCTTCTTATTTTTATATTCAAACACTGAAAACAAGGTTACAGAATGATGAACTTACGCTAGTCCAGTATGAAGATGCTGCTCCTCATCTCCTGCACATTGATTAAGACTTTGTATTCTCTTTTGAGTTCAACTGTGTGCAATGTATTACTGTGTAAGTGCTCTGTTTTAATGTCAATTTAGTGTACTTTTCGGTGCTTTGTTTCAATGAATATGTAGTGTAACTTAAAATTTAGTGCTTTGTTTCAAAGAATAATTACTACAATTTTAATATATTTATATTTCAATTGATATTATTTACTTGTATATGTTAATATTTTCACCTAAATAATTTCATTTGCTTGTAAATAACCTTGTGCCTATAAATTCATATTGTGCTTTTGAATATAGTTTACACAAAATGTGCTATGAAATTATTAAATAAAATATTATAATATAAACTATTCTTTTTCTGTATTTTCCACAAAATTTACCTGGATCTACCTTGGTTCATTAGTTTAGTGTTGTTACAACATAATCCTACATAATAATATTGTTTACATAAAAATTCTGGGAACTCAAATATAAAATTTTACTATTTTACCTATAAAATTCAAAATGTAGGATTAGCCAGAATAAACCGAATGAGCAACACGAACCCCACCAAAATCTTGGGGTGATCTCAGGTGTTCCGGAAGGGTAAACAGATCCCGCTCCACATGTTGTACACGTTGCGTTGCTCATGTTATTACAAAACCGGTAGGTCACATTCGGGGAAGGGATTGTAGTTACGACAATTGGAACATATCCGCTACCATCTGTGAAACGGATATTCCATAACGAATAACCGTAAAATTTACAAAAAGATGATTTCAACTTCACAACTTGGAACTCTTGGTTTAATAGCTTCTTTGTGAGCAGCATTCCTCTATCAAGGAAATCCTGATAGGGAATACCAGCCCTGGAATATCGTACCAACTAGGAGATATATACTTCATTTGCAGGCGCTGCTGGAATGTTTCTACATAGAAATGGAAATGTTCACAATTGTGAAGCTGAAATCATCTCTTTTGTCGTAAAGTTTTGTTTTCAAGCGACCCTCATTGTCACTTTCTAGATGTAAGTCAAGATATGAGACATATTTAACTGTATCTGTTGTATCCTTTATCTGATGTTCGATGGGATAGATGCGTGCAACATCAGTCACCAAATTTTGAATTATGTAGTGAGAGAACATCATCTTTATAGTGGAAAGTAAAGTTAAAGGATACTGCTAACTTCTTTTTTTTCCTAAGAAGTTCCTGCATGAAGTCAGCCTCATATGAATAAAGGAACAAGTCGACAAGAAGAGGAGTACAGTTGGTTCCCGATTGTTTGTAGAAAAACACGTCCTCCAAACGTTACAAATATGTTGTCAATCAAAACATCAAGCATCTTGATAATGTCAGTTTCAGAGAATTTTTTGTTTGAATCAGAGTAATTTTTTACAAAGTACGATTTATCCCTCCCTTAGAAACGATAATTGTATCTACGTTGGCTATCTTTTTTATGAAACAAAGCAGGAGCAACTCTTTCATCATTTAATACTATTGCAAGATGAAAAAAATGAAAACAACACGTTATAAATTTCATGCGTCCGAACCGCTTCTCTGGATTTACCTTCATCAGGAACGCCCAAAGCCGAATATTTGAAACCCAAGGATGTATAAGGACCGAAAATGTTGAAGGGCTATAAACCAAAAAGGACCTAAAAAATAGCCAAATCAATCTAAGGCCAACTTTGCCTGAGGGAGTTGAAACCTTAGTTTCTGTATGAAAGAGTCTTAGATTGTATGTACTCTAAAAGATCTTTCGAATTTTTCAGTATCCACATCCAATTCACACCACCTCTAGAATAGGTAGTTTCACAATAACTCTGAAGCCCGGCTTTGATTGCTGATAAAATTTATGTTAATCATTTAGAAAGAGGTTTCGTGGAACACTTGGAAGACCCAGGAAAATAACGTTGTTTGTAAGGACACTTATGTAGTTTAGGTATCCAATACAGTGATCGAAGATCCAGTTCTTCATCTTTGATTGAAATTCCAAAGGAGCATAGAACAGACCTATGATTATCCAGGATTTATCAAACTAGACATGCATTCAACAAGGGTTCAGTAGCCATTCCAATTCCTTAAGCTTTGAATTTATATCATCATTACCGACATATTTTACATATTTTACATATTTTGAAGAATTATAATAATACTTTATTCAAAAGCAATCATCTTATGGAAATCACATTATTGCAAAAATACATGTTCAATGCATCAGTGTCACAATAATAACATTATACAATATACACATATATCGGAGAAAGACAAAAATCAAAAGATAAAAGAGAGGCGAAAGATACCCATAATAGTACTGCAATCAGAGTTCATTTTTTAAACTTAAAGGTACCGGAAGAACACACACCTATATTGCATATCGATGGAAAGAGGAAAATGTGTACAATACGAAAAGTTTCGTCGTAAAAACCTAGAATGGGCACATTTTGTGCGAAGTTGAATTTAAAGGTAAAACCTAAAATATATCATAAATTCAAACAAGAAGAAAAAAGGAGGAATTTTCTGAGATATATTCAGTAGAATGCTACAAAAACGATTTAATAAAAAGCACATACTGCAAAGGATATCAAAACGACAAGTGTAGCTATTTGTAAGACCAGCTGCCGTTACAAAATGGCGTCAATGATGAATCTTCTGATTTTTTTTCTCATTTATGTAGCCCTGACCTTTTCACATCCGTCTACTTTTACATTGCTTATCATTTTCCACCGCAGCATATAACAGAATTATATTCTAAATTGTAAAACAGCAGTTTTCTCGATATATTTCAGTTATTTTTCTTCATTCAAAAAACAAAATTAAAACACTGAAACCGTGTTTTTCCATTTTGCATACACAGGATGTGTATTTTGGAAAAATTAGTATGTGGTAATAGATTCACAAATATCATGTACTCAGAGTCGAAAGATCAGTTATAACCAAAAGAAAAAATATTGTCAACCGAGGCGAAAGCGAGGTTAAAAAAAAATCATAGATGTCACTTGCTTTGTTGGTTCAGTGTAAAACAAAATTAGTTTTATGCCATGAACATTCTCTTTGTGGGATTATCCTGGTAAAAATGCGTAGTCTCATTATTTTTTTTAGCAACGTGATTGATTATAATGTCAATTTGATTATCTTGTTATTTGACAATCGGCCAAGATCCTTACATATCTTTTCTTTGAAAGGCTACACACATTATCTCTGGTCTTCATCAAATAGGGATAAACAGTAAAAAATGCTTCACACTTGGAAATTATATACAAGAATCTTGGCTACACGTCAATCTCTTCGTCGTTGTTTGCGAACCCGGTAAGCGTATTAGCACGCTTCACCGCCTTGACACAGACAAGGTTGGGTGCAAGACAGATTTACAGGTTCAAAGTAAATCTTGCAAGTAATCTGAAGACATTGCAGGAGGAATCTACGACCTTTTTTATTGCTGGTTATTGTACCTCCTGTTTGAATAAACTCGTCATAGATAAACGGATTAAAATTTTGTACGTCAGACGCGCGTTTTGTTTTCAAAAGACTCATCAGTGACGCTCGAATAAACAAAGTTAAAAAGGCCAAATAAGAACGAAGTTGAAGAGCATTGAGGACCCAAAATTCTGATAGGTTTTCTCAAGTACAGCTAAGGTAATCTATAAAACCACAGTTCCTGACTGTTTTTCATTGACGTGAATTCGAAGAAATTGAGAATGGAGATGAAACATCTGTATCTGGAGACTTTTTACGTAGTCGACCCTTCTTTCTTTTCCTTCCAATACCTCTGTCATAAAACATGACATGCAGGATCATTCGGTATTTACCTTTTCATGTGAACTGATTACAACTGTATAATTTCCCTATTTGATTGCTTTTGCCAATAACAATTTTAATATTTTGTTTTCTAACATCAGTATTCCTGTTATACTAGTATTCTAAAATATAATGGTATTCATTTTCAACAGTATTGGTATTGCACGTAGTACATAAACTACTTTCTCCACCTACATTGTAAAATATGCCTGTCTCTATTTTGCTATTGTATTATCTTATGAAAGGTTTATGTATCTAATAAACAGGTCTATCGAAGTAAAATAGCACTATGTCTGCGACATAAAGTATACATTACGATGAATTGTTAAAAATGCATTAACATCAGTAATGAAGGTATCTTTCAATCTTTGTTTGAGCTCATGTATAAAATATATAAACATTGTTTACGCTTTGTTTTAGTCATACATCATGAAAATCATATTTACATAAATGTCTTGGACTAAACTTGTCCAATTCAAATTCTCGTTAGGGTTTTTAAATGATCTCTCCTACATATCTTCATAACATGCTTTTGATATACAGTTATCAGTATTTAATATTTTAAACCAAAACTGAATCATTCGTCTGTGTCTTCCGGTATCAAATAAGGAAAGTAACGTTTCACAATTATAATTATTATCACAGTTTTACTACATGAAGTAAAAACAGCTTTTTCTACTTTGGTTAGCTAACATTTTCTGCTTATGTAAAAAGCTACCGTTACCGTTGTAAATATAATGTGTATACCTAAATACACAGAATTTTCACATATATCAAGTTATTAAAAAACCAATTTTTTGACTTTTGCATTACCTCTATTTCTAAGCACTACTACTTCAGATTTAGACATATTAATGTATGAACCATACTCTTTTGAAGAAGAGTTTACATATCATATTTTGCAAATCATCTATGTCCTCACTTGCTAAAACAGTGTCGTCTGTCTTCATATGTAAAAATAAGTTTCTTCAATTCATATGACTGACAGCCATTTTTAATTAGCTCAACTACCATATCATTAACATACAACAAGTTCAATAAAGTAGATTAAGATTCCTCATGCGTCAAGCCAGTATTAAATTTGAAAGAATCTGAATTTATGTCCATTACTCTCTATACAAGATTTCAATTTTGAATACATGGATTTGATTACAGTGAGATTTTTACCAGTGACCCCAAATCTAACTAGTCTTAACCACAACTTTACATAAAAACACTATCAAAGGCTTTAATATATAAGTCAATGAAACAACAATACTATCGTTTGCCCTTACTTAATGACTAAGAAATTATAGAATGAAGACAGAAATGGCATCACAAGTGCCGTATCCAGAACGGAATCCAAACTGTGCATCTTTTAGAGTGTTATTAATCCGTGTTAATTAATCACTATGTTAGTAGTCTTGAATTAACGACACAAATGCGATAGCAACGAAATACATCTGTAGTTTCCAGGACCATCAGATTACTTTTCTTAAAGATTGGAATGAAAAAAATATATTTCACCAAGATGTCAGAAAATTTCCGGAACATAAAATGGTTTTTAAAAGTTTGCCAGGTTTCAATAAAGTTGACCGACAAGTATATGTGTTCACTACATTATTATAATCATTGGACTTGCTTCTTTTTTTAATTTTTGATGCACGAATCAAGTTCTTCTTTAAACGGACGATCTAGTTCCTCAAAAAAATTTCTGCGATATCATTCTTTCCGTCATTCATATCCGGTTTTGACAGGAGTTTTTTTTAAATGTTCCTCGAATTGGTCCAATGAAATGTATGTGTAACTTGTTTTTTGCGTTTTAAAATTTTTTCTTATAGAAACGTTTCTGATTTTTCTTTCTGAACGACGAAAGCATATTTCCAGGTAAATTCTTGTATTGTCTTTTAAGTCGGTTTTCACAGCACTTAAATCTTTGCTTTGCAAGGTTAATGCTAAGTCTGTTTTCATCTGAGCGGTATTTGTTGAAACTGTCTAGCGCATTTTGATATTGTCTATATAGCGTTTTACATTCCTCAATGAACCAATGCTTGTCTGCATTGATGTTATGTAAGTTATTACTATTTTTACAAAATTTGCAATGCTCTTTGGATGTTACCTCAGATTTCGTATACTAATCATAAATATCGGTAAGAAGACTATTAAGACTTTCTACACATGTACCAATATCGGTGTGTGCATCGAAGTTTACTAGTAAATCATCAAACTTTTGTATTTTGAGTATCAATTTAATTCTGATATCATCGTACAGTTTTTATATAAAAAACTAAAAATTATATGTAAAGTTTGTTTCAAACTAAATTATGTAAATATGGTAGATTTATCGGTATATTGTGAGTAGTTTTCAGTTAATCTATTCTTTTGTCATTGTCGGATAATTTTCGATAAGTTAGAAATATAATTGGGTAAAAAATTTGTTAGAGATCTTTACAGGTTTGTCGAATGGCTAAAAGTTTGCAAGAATAACGTACTAGCAAAGGTACTTACTACAAGCCCTTAAATGATTGTGGTATCCAGGTCTGTTTTAACGTTAGTGATTCAGAGAAAAGCTCCACTACAAGAAGGAAGTAAGAACTGGACACAGCTTGGGTTTGGAATTAGGTCGTAAACGAAAAACTGCATTATTAAAATAACGGTAGTCACGCTGATGAAGAATTAGAAAATTCATGTAAAAAGCTGAAAAAGATGGTAGAAAGCATTCGAAGGAGTTTCAAAGGAAGAGAAAACAGATTTGAAAAGAAGAAAAATTAGCAGAAGGAGTAAATGTGTTAAAGTCAATGAGTCAATAAAGTCAAAGGTGAGGATGCTACAGTCGATCAAAAATTTAAATGAGCAGATCTTAGAAAGATGGAAAAGCTTAATTTGAAAGCGGATAAGAAATTAGATGAAGTTTTAAATATATTACTGTGGCCTCACTCCGCATTGCAATATGAGTACGTAAATGAATCGACTTCGTTAAAAAATAGATATAAAATTGTTTGCAGCTGGAGAGCTTGAAATCATCACGAGTGCTTATATTTCTGAAACGGAAAAAAATGGGAAATAAAATTATTTAAAAAAAATAACATTTTACAATTTTCAATATGCGTGGAAGGGTCTTCTTGCCTTTTATGCAGCATGTTAACGGAAAATAGAAATGGGTGAAAAACCGCAAAAAAACGACCCAGACGTGGAGATATTTTTATCCACAATATATGAAAATATACGTTAAAAGAGAGATAACTCTATCTTACATTGAAATAAAAGAAGATAAATGTGGATAGTATCCACATGTGGACACAGATGATGCCTCCGCTTTCATATCATATAGTTATAAAGGGACATAACTGAAGAACGGTAAAAGTGACGCTACCCAAATTTGAACTTGATCTGAGTTTTGTGGTATTAAGCATTGTGTATAACATTTGGTTGAGGCAAACGCAAGTTAGAGAACGGAAACCAATTTTGGGACGGAAGTACGTACGTACGTACGTACAGAGGGACAAGGGTAAAACTTAATGCCCCCACCGCTACGGCGGGGGCATAGATAAACTCATCATAGATACCAGGATTGAAATTTTATATTTACGCCAGACGCGCGTTTCGTCTACAAAAGACTCATCAGTGACGCTCGAATAAAAAAATGTTAAAAAGGCCAAATAAATTACGATGTTGAAGAGCATTGAGGACCAAAAATTCCTAAAGGTTTTGCCAAATACAGCTAAGTTAATCTATTCCTGAGGTAAAAAGCCTTAGTATTTCAAAAATTCAAAGTTTTGTTAACAGTTGATTTATAATTATGAACATATCAATGATAACTCAAATCAACACAGAAGTGCTGAATACTAAAAAGATGGAAAACAAACTTGCAAATACGGCTTTTGAAGTTTAGTCTTTGAAAGCGTATGTATAAACGACCACAAATGGGTGTTAGGATGGTCAAAATTCAATTTTGAAAGCTGTAAGATAAAGACAGAATCCAAAATAAATGTTGATTATTTTCAGTTCATGTTCAGTGATTATCCAGACAAGGAAATTTAAGATTTTGAATTTTGGTTTTCCAATTGTTCTTCGTATGTATCAGGAATCAAATTTATAACGAGATTTCAAGGATCCGAAAGATATTTTTAAAGTTAGAATTATCGAGGAGCGAAGATTTTTCAAAATATATAAAGAAATATTCACTAAAGGTTTTTCTCTCTCATGTAAATCCTTTCGATCAAGGTATTATTGTATTACTTTTATATACTGTTCCTAAAAAGGTTTCAATGGAAAAAGTAAAATAACAAAAAAACCGAACTCCAAGGAAAATTCACATCGGAAAGTCCCTTATCAAATGGCAAAATCAAACGCTCAAACATATTAAACGAATGGAAAACAACTGCATGTCATATTCCTGACTTGGTACAGGCATTTCCTTATGTAGAAAATGGTAGATTAAACCTTGTTTCATAGCTAGCTTTCACTTGGATGAAAGTCGCATAAAATTCCATTATATTGACAACAATGTGTGAACAAAACAAACACACATAATAGGTAAAAATGTCAAAAATAAAGGTACAGCAGTCAACAGTGCGTTACAATCTTAATCACTATAAAAAAATCCAAATATATTAACAAAGAAAAACAAAATGGCATATAGACAAAACAAATAGGAAGATATGGTATAAGTGCCAATGAGACAACTATCCATTTAAGTCACAATGTATAAAAAGTTAACAATTATAATTAAAGCACATAAGCAAAAACAAAAGATAACAATTCAAAAAATTACCACATCACAACAACACATTGGCGGGATGCATAAGTACCAAGCTACGCCAAAAGGGTATTATCAAAAATGGACTAAACAGCAAAGGTTAATAATTTACAAAGACAAATAAAGGACACTATAACACGTAGTTAAGATGATAAACAACGTCAGTACCTAGAATTTATACTACAAGACCATCATGTATTATGTGTGAAGTTGATACCGAATATTTATCAACAAGGCATTGGTATCTTCCGATGAACTTTTTTTTGAAAAAGGACGAGACGTTCTTTGACATAACCCTGGTTCATCAACTTTCTGCTCAGACACTGGTAACGTTTTGTAAACTGTGTAAACCACTGGGTCGATGCCATTGCTGGTGGACGTTTCGGCCCCGAGGGTATCACCAGCCCAGTAGTCAGCACTTCGGTGTTGACATGAATATCAATTATATGGTCATTTTTATAAATTTACTGTTTGCAAAAGTATGAATTATTCGAAATACTAAGGATTTTCTTATCCCAGACATAGATTACCTTAGCCGTATTTGGCACAACTTTTTGGAATTTTTGGTCCTCAATGCTCTTCAAATTTGTACTTGTTTTGGCTTTCAAACTTTTTTGATCTGAGCGTCACTGATGAGTCTTATGTAGACGAAACGCGCGTCTGGCGTATAAAATTATAAGCCAGGTACCTTAGATAAAGTCTGGAAATATAGATGATCTTAGATCTGAGTGCAGCTGGTGGAAATGGGGGAAAACTCATCATGTATTATTTGTGAAGTTGATAGGGAATATTTATCAACAAGGTCTTGGTATCTTCCGATGTAATTTTTTTTAGAAAAAGGACGAGACGTTCTTTGACATAACCCTGGTTCATCAACTTTCTGCTCAGGCACTGGTGACGTTTTTGTATAGCCTGGAAAGATAGATGATCTTAGATATGAGTGCGGCTGGTGGAACTGTGGGGAAACTTGTTTATAGACAATGCATATAGGCTAATATTTATGTGATCCTGTGTCGTTAACATTTCCTAGAGTAGACGACTTAGTCTCACTAATGAAGAAAAACAGGTAGTGGGTCTCAACTTTTAAAGCGGGATCTTGCCTAGATTTATAGACAAGTACACATTTATATTAAAAACACCTTTTAAGTATGACATGCATGGAATAGGCATATCTTTTTATTACACCATGTTTTCTTTGGGGTTAATATCAGCTGCACAAACATGTCAATGTGTGACAAATGCTGTTACTTATATTTATAGATCTTTGGGATTCGACATCATAAACTATTTGGATGATTTTTTTAAATTACAAAAATGTGTTAAATCCTTAAGAATTGAAAAGTCTGAACATAAATCAGTTGGCCCCTCTACAAGAATGAAATTGTCAGGCACTGTTTATGACTTAGAATAAATAATCATGAGAAATTTAAGATGGAAATTAGAGTGGAAAGGAAATTAATCAGTGACCAAGCGGGAAATTCAATCGCATGTAAATTAAACTTTGTTGGTTGTTGTATTAGACCTGGGAGAACATTTATATCCAAAATACTTAATTGGTTAAGGACTATTTGTAGTGCGATTTGCTGTTCCAGAACAAGACATTATGTTGCGGAAAAGTTTATTTAATTATATAACGGTATTTAAATGATGTCAGAAGAAGAATGGTATAAACCAAACGAAATATACCAGTCGGATGCTTGCATTCCGGGCTGTGGTAGTATGTTCAAAGAGCATTTTTTTCATGCTGAATTTCCTGATTTCAGTGTGAATAAACAGCTTCACATTAATGAGTTAGAAACATTAACAGTAGTTTTATCCTTGAATTTGAGGGGAACTGGATTTAAAAGATAACGAATTTTGACCTAACATGACAATTAGGTGAAAGTTACTGTTAATTAACACTGCGAAATGTTAAAACATCTTTTTAGTCTTGCGTACGGTAGAGCTATTTTCTTGCAGCTATTAACAAGCTGACTGTAGTTTACAAGATTACAATTAAAAGATGACCAACTCGTGAATTTTATACACGATTTTGTCCTTTTTAACATTGTAAGCAATAAATCATTACTATGGAGTATTGACATTGCGGGTGTTGACAATCGTTTATTTGATGTGTTGTCTCGATTGCATTTATATAGTTTTTATGCTAAATCATTTTCAAAATCACACATTGTATACGTTTAGAAAATTGGACTGTGCCGAACCACTTATTTTAATTAATTAATGCTAAATTAAGTTTCCAGATATACAAATTAGAGATCCTTTTATCCAATTAGAGCGTATAAGAGTATGTGTAGATTGATCCCAACAAATGAAGAAAGTCCAGCCTTTTTATTTCACAGTAAACACACTTTAGTTCCAGTCATATATACAGATTTTCAAAAGTATATTCAAGATTATATTTTTAGTATAGGTAGGATTCCACTATTGTTTTCTACACATATCCTTCATAGAGGGAGTGCTTCACTCGCATTTGAATCTAAAATTTCTGTGAAACTAATTCAAGTTCACGGTAATTGGGCTAGATATGCCTAAAAATGAATCTTCAGTTTTCTTTATCCGAAAAGGTATCAGTCGCTCAGGCTATGACTAAGTTTATCCCTTAATTGCAGTTAAAAAAGTAGTGGTTGATCCTGTGTGATTCAATTAGATAATATTTGGATGGGATAAAGGTTACGGTAGTACAAAATTTTCATGGATCAAATTTAGGTTTCATTAAATCTATTATTGATATTGAACAGTTGTATTCACGAAATTTAAATAATGTTTCTCATGTTATTTTGCATTTTGGTATAAACGATATTGCAGATCATACAACTGCAAATTCATCAATTTGATTACTAGTTTTAAGAATAAAAAAATATGAATGCATATTTTGATCTCTTCTGATTTACAATGACCGGTTGACTATCATCGATTAGGCAGTAAGGAAGTGGTTATTTGCAAAGTTTATACAGTATATGTAAAGACAAAATATAACTGTCATTAAGTCTTATAGAAGTTTTTGTTTTTATCTAGTTTTTCATACGGAGCCAGAATTAATTGTACAGTGTTTATATAAAAACGCAAAGCTTTATGCGAAGTTCATTTCACACTGTCTTCTGTAAATATCGTAGGTTATAGGCATATTGTTAGTAGTTTTCAGTTAATCTGTTCTTTAGTCATAATTGAATAAATTTTCGAAAAGTTACCCTCTCTCCCATCCTTATTTAAATTGATGTACAATCTATAGTATATATTTATGCGGGTTATTTTTTATAGGGTCCGCAATTTTCTATTATCCATGAATGTATATAAAATATTTGTGTAATGAATTTGTAGAATAATATTCGGCCAAAATATGTATGATGATTCTCAATGCTCTTGAACTTCGTACTTTATTTGGACTTTTTAATTTTTTTGATTCGAGCGTCACTGATGAGTCTTTTGTAGACGAAACGCGCGTCTGGCGTACACAATTTCAATCCTGGTATCTATGATGAGTTTATTTATCTTGTTTTTCATACGAAGCCAGAGATAATTTTTAACCCCTCATTCCAGATAAATACATTAAATTTACTTTTAATAAAAAAATGACCTTCGTCGCGATTCTGATTATTACCAATTCAGCTACTATTGGAGCATGACATTATTACTATTTAATGGTTCAACATAAAACGATTTAAAAAGATTTGAACAATACACAAAAAGTAGTCAATAACACTACTATCGTTTTTAATGTTTAATGTATTTTTTCACTGTTTGTTCCGAATCTACTGTTACATATACGTAGACCGGACGACTTGCATAACTGCAATATACGCTGGCCGAAACTATTTGGAGGTTTAACGTCTTCAGATTTCCTTCTTCATTACCATAGTCAATAAATGAAATACCATTTATCATTTCCTTATCTAATGTATCATTAACTATATTGTCTGTATTTTGACATACTCATCCATTCAAGTCACCTTTCACAGCAACAGCTCCTAATGTACTATAATGTTTAATGATTTCTTGCAGGATATTTAAACATCTATATTCATTTATTTACGGTAATAAAAACTTCTATTAGGCGCCCTATAAACAACACATATTTACAAATCAATACCATTTAAAGATGGTTTTTTATCTATTTTTAAGCACATTATATTGTCTGCACAACACTTTAATATAGTAGTAATATGGGATTAATCATGTCTTGTAAAAAAAAAAAAAATAACCGCACATCCTCCTATACCTTTGTCCCTAGATACATACGTTTTCTCATAGTCTTTCAGATCAAATTCATCTGGTCAGTTTTGTCATGGAACCACTGTTTTGAGCAATATCACTCTCCGCTACCTCCTATTCCTTCCATAGCTCATCATTTTGTCTACCACAATATATGCTTTTGGGGTTTTTTTTCCTCTCTCTTTGAATATGATGGGTACTACAATCGGTCTTGGTTTTTTCTTGTCCGTTTTCCTTTTCCCTAAACGGTAAGCTTTTTCCAAAGTAATCTTGTCTTTTGCATTTTCTATTTTCAGGTTGTTTTCACAGAATTCCAAAATTTTATTTATACAGTTTTCATTGACCTTTGGTTCCGTTGCACCCACCCCAACTGTGTCTCCCGTTGCACTCTCTTAACTTTTTCATCACTTTGATTAGTGTTTCCAACAGCG
The DNA here is from genome assembly GCF_021869535.1 of Mytilus californianus. NCBI lineage: Eukaryota > Metazoa > Mollusca > Bivalvia > Mytilida > Mytilidae > Mytilus > Mytilus californianus. Next base: position 93,746,674 of record NW_026262581.1, on the reverse strand, counting down.
TTTATCAATTTAAAACCTATGGCCAGGGTTTTTTTTTAATTTGTTGGTTCACGGATTTTTTTATCTGAAAAGTCCAGGTAAGTCGGTCGAAAAAAAAAACACTTAGACTTAAATGGGAAATGACTAAATTGTGTATTATGACCTAATCATATATACCCAGTGATGTCTGGATACCACTATCACGGGAAAAAAAATAACAATTTTTAATTATAATTTAATATTATCATATGTAAACATCTTTAATGCATTGTGAATGTTTTTACACTTCTTGTGTATACTCATTGTTGGTCTCTTTCCACCTTGGAAGCATGTGTCACATATTTGTTGAACGATAACATATTCTTGTTTTAGGTTCTGTATTTATTTGTATTTATTTGCTTCAGTATCTTCACAGAAGAAACAAACTGGTGTATTCTATCAATTTACATCTGAAAAATATGTAGTTTCCATTCTACTGTTTGACCTTCTCTGACATAAACAGTCTCTTTCAGGACTCCATCTGGAAATAATAGGACCCCACAAGTATATATAAAATCTTCTTGTACCCGCTCTATTGTTTTCATCTGGTCTACAGTTAGCAGCTTCACGGAGTACACTACTCTCCTCTCCACACTCTCTGCAAGTGATAGAGTAGGCGCGTTTTTGCTGACTAAGCCTGGTCTTTCAGAATAATCTGTTTCTCGTCCATAAACGTCGTCAAAAGCATTATATTCATCCCTGTCTTTCTGAACAGGGACAGGATATGGCAGCCAGTGTAGAATTCCTAACAAAACATTGTGATACAAAGTGAAAAGTGGGGGGGGGGGGGGGGGGGGGTCAATAGGCACAGTATCCGCACTTTTTAATTTGAATTGTGTTCAGTCTTTCTTTTGTGTGCAGATCAATAACATTCTTTAGACATCTCAACTTCTCTAAATCCTTTTTATTTTCGATTGAAAGGCCTTCATCCAGGTGGTCAAGAACACTTAGCAAATGACAAATGTCTGCTATGGCTGCACCATTTGCGCTTCCATGTCTGGTAACATTTCTGTCCTTCCTCTTAAGTTTACTGAATATGTCATCAAGTTTAGTTATAAAATCTTTTGTTGACTGTAACAATGCACCTTAGAATGTTGGTTCTTTCTCGCAAATGTTTCTTACTTTGGTAATTGAGCCGTTCCTCTTCAACTTCCTTTCATAGTCCTCTATCATGTTTGGTCTTTCCAGGGCTACATTTTGCACAATAAGATTCAATAAACTCATACTTCGCTCTGCTGGATTTGCATAGCTAGCCATCAGTGCTGTTCGCGCAGTGACCAGCATGTCCAAGTCCTAAAATATAATATCATATACAGGCTAACTGCACAGACCAAAATGTAGACTTGTGATCTGGACCGCCCTCTATGTACGTAAAAAGTTATTGCACATCAAGATTCAAGTCCCCTGTCAGACTACGAAGTATTTCAACTGATTCAACAGCATGACGTGTAGCTGTAGAAGGCTGAAAGATTTTATCTTTTAATGTCACAAACACTTGCCCATCGTAGAAACTATCCATTCTATCATCAGGAATATCAACAGAAAAAGTACAGTTGGAACAATACCCCATACCGGTACATGAGAATCATGGCCAAGTGCAACTAATGATCCAACCCCAAGTGTCATATATTTGTTGTGAGTTCTCACTCCAGTAAATAATGCCTGAGAAGGTTCTCCAACTGGGACTATGGCTTATCGTCTAAGGGACTAAATCTTGAATTTACTTTCCATATACCGGTAACTACCATTTCCTTAAATAAACTGAATTGTGTACTGTAAAGCGTTTATCTTCATGGTTGCCATGCAGAAGTCTTTGTTTTATTCCAAATTTGATGTTAAACCGTCCTGTAAAATTAGCTGCATTGGTGTTACTTGGATTAGGTGGCCAAAAATGTACCTTATTGTAGACAGGTTTGGAATACGGAATTCGTTTGGCAAGCGTGATGATATCCGGTTACGTATATCGAACAAGAATATACCACAAGGCATGTACTCATGGTCAGCTACTCGCCTTCAATTCAAAAATGATCCAAACTCTTTCCAAAAAGCTAATAATCTTCACATTTAGGATAACTATTATTTCTTTTGATGTCATTTGAAGGTTCGAACCGTCAGCTTCCATTATACTTTCAATAACTATGATGCCAATTTTATCTTGTAAAGAAGATTCTGAAGCTGTTTCATCTTTCGTCAAAAATTTGTACATCTCCCGTAAAAAATAAAGGGTTAAGTCCTGTTCTAGAGTACATGTCAAAAAAAGTTTTCCTTACTTGTCTTGTTAAATATTTTGGAATCTCTTTTCTGCGTTTTTCAACTGCAGATAAGTGTTTCATGCCATTTCTGAAATTCTCTTCTTGGGGTATCCTCCAATCAAAATTCAGATTACTCATATAGTTTCCATGTTGATAGCTATAAATTGAAACAGGAAAGGACAACTTCATTTCTGTTAGCCACTTTTTTCTATAATATATCTCTTATGGCTTCAAATGAAACATGCTAACTTGTTCATATAATTCTGTCTCTTTCCGTTTTTCTTCAAGTTTTTTTATACTGATCATTGGACTGATAATCAAGGATACTGTCTATCATAACGATGGCAGTTTTATCTGTAAGGGATCTGGATGTTGTCTCTGCTAAATCATTAATGATGTATGATGTTCTTTGTTTCTGATCCTCTAAAAATCGGTAATATTTCATCAAAGATTCTATCATATCTGTCCAGCTCTTTCTTAATTCAGACATCTGACTGTTAAGAAACCATGGATACATAAGAACATCTGACATCATATTGATGTGTTCTTTTAGACAAACGGATGATGTTATAACAGTTGTTTTCTTATTCTGCGCGATCCAATCATAATATCCATTCAGGTCACTGAATAAATTTGGGATGTATATTCCTCTGCCTAACAGTTTTGGTGGAAGACATCAATATACCACAGGGTATTAGTGAGAGTAGATATAACTCTTCTCCCAACTGTACTACTTGCACAGATGTGAAATCACCGATAGTTTGATCATCTTCCGAAATCTTCACTAGCTGTCTTTCTCGTTAAGAAGGATCTGTATCGTCTATAACGATAACATAATTTGTACACAAGTGCGTAAAATATGTGTAAAACTATATATCTTCTATATATAACAATGACAAAAAAAAAAACGAACTTATTGTAACGAACTATTTACATAAATTTCGTTCCGTAATTTTTTTATTTGAAAATTACATTTCTCATCTAAACAGCTATTGGCGTAGTTCATACATTTAGAACAAAACAAAGCGATTGATTTTTAAAATAACACAGTTTCAAGGTAAACTTTACAAAAGCCGACAATTTTTTTCTATTAATATTTCATGGCTAACGCATTTCGTAAGTTCGGCGGAAATAAAAAAAAAAAGCTAGAAACTACGATTTTTTTCTCTCTCCAAAAATCGGAAAATTCATATCGGCGGATCCGTAAACCAACCAATTAAAAAAACCTGGCCTTTTAGATCGACGTATGCATCTGACAAAAATTGTGCATTATGTTCTGATGTACTTCTTACAGTCTATAATTTCGTTTTCCACAGGACCAACTTTTATATCCATTGTCTTCAACTGGGATTCTATTTTTATCAACTGGTGATAGTTTTGTTTTTTATGTTGGCCATCATGTGACAAAGTTCTTGAAGTGAAAGTTATATTACCTTTGTATTAGTAGATCGGTGCATATGATGAGGGTACGATTGATATGATATCACATAGAGAACTCGCCATTGGGCCTGTGTATTAGTGATTGGAATTATATTCTAATTCGTTACCTCAAACGAACATGAAGTATTTATAAAATAAAAACAAACACTTGTTTCATAGGAATAGCTCGCCGTCATGTGCAGTTTACTTGCTTATTTTATTACAAAAATGAAATAACATGAGTCCCAATGCGGCAACGTCAACACCGCTGCGTGGTACACAACAGCCTTCAAAATAGAAAATCAAAGTGAGAAATCATATGATATATATATAGGTCTAAAATTTTAACTAATGTCATAATAGATCTATTTATCTATCAATGCATAAAACATTACAAAACTACATTCATTAAGAGGGGTGGGGGTACCCTTTCATTTAAAATAATTTGCACTGTATACGCGCTTCGAGTGACAATATTCCTTTACTTACTTTAACAAGAAAACTATTCGCGCTTAAAAAATCCCGTGTTATTTACATATCATATATTCAAAACACAAACATGTTTATTTAATATAAACACAAATAGATGACCCCTATAAAGACACTCACGTGTGTTTGTTTACATAAATAGAAACACGTGTATGCTCATTCTAATAAATACATTTATATTCTAATTTTTTTTTTTACCTCAAACGAACATAAAGTATTTATAAAATGAAAACAAACACTTGTTTCATAGGAATAACTCGCCATCATGTGCAGCTATTTCCGACAAAACAAAGAAAGGCGCAAACGTGTATTTTAGATTCCTAAATTTTAAGTTACTGTCAGACGTCCACTGATGCTCTTTTTGAAGTATCTGTCCTTAGACCGATCTGTTTTCCAGCGACCGTTTTTTGAAGATACAATCTTCCACATGCGCTTTTGCAGCGGCAGTAGCGCCACCGGCCCTCAAACTATGCAAACCAATATACTTTTGTCTAATCCAATAGATACTGTAGTATAAGAAAGCTTAATTGGTAACCATTTACAGATTTACAAAAAGATAAAGGACGAAAAATTAAATCGTTACTGTCCGACTAGATATATGCTGAATTTAAATATCTCATTAACATTTTAACAGGACATGTTGTTTTGTCAGTTTTCGATATGAGAACATCTCTACCCTCACGGTAAATATCAGTTTTACTAGTCTCTATTAAAACAATGAATCATGAGAAACAATATGGTTTCTTCTGAGATTTGCTAATGCAGAGTACCTTAAAAACCAGCATAACTTATAAGGCACATGCAAGCTATTCTTACATCTTTAAGATTAGATTTCTCGTTACCATATATAACAACAATTTGATGAAAAATTTCTGTTGTAATAGGTTCTTTCCTAACAACAATGTGTCCAACAGATCTCAAAGATCCTTCTTTCACAGAGATAACCAAATCCAATTTACACTGATTCTCAACTCCAGCTAATCTTTGAGCCCAAATATGATGAAACAGAAATATTTGAAGCAGGTAATGTGTTTGAAATATTAATAGATAAACAGCACTTGAAAAAGCAAGTGTTGAAAACATATCTATAAATCACTATGTGATCCGTGTAAACTGATCGAACCTTTAAACAAACTTATTAGTAAGGGTTATCGTACCAATGTTGTAATAAGATCTCTGAATATAGTTTACATTGGCACTAATATCGATTTTGTCATTAGCAAATTAAAACATAACTAAATTTGTATTTTCTTTTCAAACGGGATGTATAGAGACACACACACGTTCATTTTTATCCATAAAGAAATCACTCCTAACTATCCTACTACCTGTCGATACATTTATTTTTGGCATTGCACAAGTCATGTCTTCTTTGACTGTTCATGACGTTAAAATTCTAAATCCCTGGGATGTGTTTTAGTTGATTTCAGTCTCTGATGCATGATTTTTTTTTATTATTAATTGTTTTGGCTTTTAACTAGCTGTCAGTAACTGCGAGTACTCTCAAATCGTACTTTCTTTTTAATTTGACCTGTTGATACTGTTTATAATGCTTTTTTGTTATTTAATGTTAACATGGATCTTGTCTATATACCAGCTTTGATTATTTGGTATTACTACAAATTTTCACTTCTTCGTACTATGAACATCAAAATTATTTCATTTCTCCTTAAATACTGTTCTTGCTCCTGTACAGGAAGTTTTATCTAGCACTAATTGTATAGTTTTATTGTTGATATTCACCCCATATGTACCAAGTGTTAGATTAGTTTTATTGATATTAAAGAAATTTCTTGGTATTCCTAAACGGAAGATTTTATACACACAGAAGAAGTATACTAAACAATAAATTATTTTCATTTACCTGTGTATAATATGACGCAGGTTTTTTCAAAAGTGATGATTTTCTAAAAATTGTTTAACATTTCACAGTGGTATCATACTTTAACTTTGTTTAAACCTGTGTATTTACTTTTTACCTTAAGTATTTATCCCTTATAATTTTTATTAACTATGTATTTGCATTCAGGTATCACAGATCAAATTTATTCGTTCATTGTGTGTTAATTTACGTTTTTTGATTGAGTTAAGCCTTCCAATTGATATTTTATAGTGTGTCTTTCTATGTTGTGATGTTCTACTATTGTTTCAGAAAAGGGAGAAGGTTTGGTACCATTAAAACGTTTAATCCCGCTGCAAATGTTTGCACCTGTCCTAAGTCAGGAATCTGATGTACAGTAGTTGTCGTCTGTTTATGTAGTTCATACGTGTTTCTCGTTTCTCGTTTCTCGTTTTTATATAGAGTAGACCGTTTGTTTTCCCGTTTGAATGGTTTTACACTAGTAATTTTTGGGGCCCTTTATAGCTTGCTGTTCTGTGTGAACCAAGGCTCCGTGTTGAAGGCCGTATCTTGACCTATAATTGTTTACTTTTATAAATTGTTACTTGGATGGAGAGTTGTCTCATTAGCACTCATACCACATCTTCCTATATCTATACAGTCGTCGTGTTGTCAGCTCTAGACGACAAAAAAAAGGTTGATATCTGGTCTATGAGGAGCTGCAAGTATGGGGATTGTGTCTGACGAAAAGAATCAACATCAAGCCATCTCCCGGTTTTGAAGACATCTGAAAAATGTGTTACCCAATAAAGGAAAATTAAACAAGTATTAAAATAATAAAATGCATATGACATAAAAAAAAAATCGACCGAGTCTACTACAATATCATACTACAACATATGATACTAGGGCCATGTCGCTAAAAAACCTTACTCTTCTACATTCTCAACTGAGTAATATGTACAATAAAAAAACGCATTCACCATGTCTCTGCAATACCAAAATTGATATGAAGACCATGTGAAAAATCACAGACTAGCGTCTAGTCTAACTGCGAGAACAGTCGATACAAATTTTTCAGTTCCAAAAATACTTTTCGTTTCTTTAAATTCTAGCACATCCTTCACATATGCTTTATATGTCAAAATTTCATTCAAAATATAAGACCAAAATGGCGCACAACCCATCGTGGAACAATCAAAGACCCTTTTGCTTTGCAATAAATCAGATGTTTAATTGTGCGTACAACTGAATAGATAGTGGGAACAAGCCAATTATTTTCTCCATGCCAATTTTGTGTAAAAACATCTATAGCTTCTGCAGTCGGATTCCAGAAAGTGAATTAAACCTTTTTGTCTTGGTATTCATCATGCTAGCAAACCTATCAATAGCAAAAAGCCCCCATAAACGTTCTAATAATTCAAACAAAAAAAAAAACAATCATCTGAAATTTGCCAATCCTCATGATCTCTCATTTTGCTAATTTAATCTGCCTTTGAATTCAATATGCGAGGAAACCATTGTTATTCAATGAAAATATTATGCTCTTAACAAATACAAAATATAGAATAGGCAATATTGTGTAGATCTTCCCTCATGCTTCCAGCTTGTACTGTACGTACACAGTTTTGGTTATCGGTAAACCATTTCAAACTTTTGCCTATAAATAAAGTAGAAAATGACAATAAGGCCGGTTCGACTTCTCTCATCCCTCTCTAGGTGGAACTTTTACATCGTTCTAATTCATTCCACATTTTGTGAAAAGTCTTATTTTCTAATTCTACAGTATAAGCCCAACAGGCCTCATTGCTAGCATCTGTAAAAATTACTATCGAAGAAGGGCTATAAGTACACATTAGATTTCCAGAACTTAGGCTCATTCAAAATCTCACCTGGATAAAATTATTGAATATAGTATATCCCAGCCCAATCTTTGCACGATGCACAAGTAACAATTTATTGTCATCAATCTAGTCAAATTTCCGAATACTGGTGACAAAGAAATAAACTTACCAGTCACTTAGAGCTAATTGCCTAGCAGAGAAAAACAAAAACCTTTCTAAAATTTCATCTATAGACTGTAACAATAAATTTACTCTTTTTTTGGGGGGAATTGAAATGCAAAATTGAGTAGAATCCCATAAATTGTATCTAAAACAAAATCACTAGCTCCAATCTTAACCCAAAAATCGTAATGCTTTGCAATACTGCCTTTAACACCTTTAAAGTTTTGACTTGCAAACAAATCTAATTTTTCAAGAAAATGAATTTGTGACATAAATACGTTAAAGTTCGCCATTATTGCTTTCATAGCAAGAAGATAATAAACTTAAATCTAGATACTTATCATTGACAGTAAGTGGATCATTGCTGTTTGGCTGGCTGACTGGCTTGTTACTGGATACTAGGTGCAGAAGCTGTGGCTGACTTGAACTTGAGGTGGCAGTTTCTTCTCCAGTGACCATAATGCTTACAGTAGTGACAGATGTCCATGGGGCACGGCTCACGCCTTGCGGTGCTGGCACGAAATGGCCGTTGATAAGCTGGAGAGGAGCAAGGGCAGTAGCGATATGTTCAACTGCAGGAGTTGGTCTAGCTGTGTACGGCTGAGGGTGGGTCTTTTCTCTTTGATAATGCAAGGGCCCTAGTCTCTGCCTGACGAATCTTTTTCTAGTCTTCATCATTATCGGCGATATCATTGCTCTCATATTCTCTAACAGTAGCCCAACCCCCGGCAGAGTTATCAGCAATCCTGATGAGTTTATTGCTTTCAGTTTACCCAGCAATTACCAGCAATTGAAGAAAGAGGTGAAGCAACAGATACAAGGTCCTTGTGAATTTTGTTTAGAACCTCAATGATATTCTCGTTAAAACGAAACTGAATACGATTCCCTTCTGATTTAAACTTAATATTTGCCTCATCTCTGTATTTCTTTTACAAATTGTCTTGCTCGGAAAGAATGTCGGACTTTAAATCAACAAGTTTCCTGTCTAGGTAATCTTTGAAAAGGCCAAACGTGTCTACAAAGTCACGGTTTTGTTGACTTGCTTGTGAATTGGAAGCGTTATGGCGATCAGACTGACTACGTAAGTGGTCCCTTGACAGTTTGTCTTCATTCAAATCTACGACTGGCTCGGTCATATTTTCATCAAAACTAAACTGCACTGTATATGATCTTCGAATGACAATATTCCTTAACTTATTAACAAGAAAACCATTCGCGCTTAAAATTCCCGTGCCATTTACATATCAAATATCATACTCAATATATTTACGCATTGCGACAAATAATGACCAATGCGAAATATCATATATTCAAAATACAAACCTGTTTATTTAATATAAACACCAATAGATGACCCCTATAAAGAAACACATACATTTTAACATAAATGTGTATGCTCAACTTTAAAAAGTACATTTATTCATCGTATAATTATGATTGCAACTATCACTTGAGTTGTTTTCATTACAACGTAAATTAGAATGTACATGGTTATTTACTTTCGAACAGTTTCTCTTGTCGAAGAAACTCGTGTTGTTTGATGACGAAGAATCATTCACAGTTTTTATTATATTTCGTTGACGTTTCCTCTTTTGTCTAGGCGTTCCAGAAAAATTCTATCGGTTGGAAATATATTTTTATAGGTCTTGCAGTATTAAGTCTGCAATAAATCCCAGAAAACAATATTTTTTCTCTCGATTAAAGTTTGTCCTGCCATTTTCACTGACGCATGCGCATATATATGAAAGTACATGATAAAGAGTATACTTCAATGGGACAGCAACTAATTGATAAAATGACATCTAGGGAAGTCTTACTTTATAATATATCCGGTCATATTTGAAATTTAATATGATTGATTTATATCTTCCTCTGCATCGATGCTTTTTCCTCAAAATTATTATTTGTTTTCCTTTCATTAATATTAATCTGCTTAAGAAAGTAAGAAATCTGAGAGGCAGACAGAAATGCGTTTACCATTTTACAACTTTGGCAACTCTGTGGAATATTAAAGCATATCGTTTCACCCTGTTTGAATTCTATGGTGGTTATGCAAGGTTTTTATTTTTTTGTAAACTGTTCAACTTTCCTCTGCAAAATTATATTCTTGGTAGTTTTTCAAGGTTATTATTATTCCTCCCTCCCCATTATATTTGACGTATTTTTGTTTTCAATTAAATGTGAATATGATGTTCTAATGCGGTCTTGTAAATCTAATCTTTAGTGGAGTATGTATGTGTTCCCTAGTGTATGTGACTCCACAATTGTTAATATTTTTAAAAATATTCTCATGCATCATGTGCAAACATTTCTACAATCATCCTCATGGTTGAGATTTACATATCCGCCTTGAATTTCTATTGAATTTTATTTTCAACTTTCAATGATTTGTTTTCAATGTAATAGCTGAAACACACTTTCAAATGGCGTTACTAAATTTATGTCTATATTGGCTGTTGTGCAGTGAAGAGTTTCGATTTCCATTTTCAATTTGTCATGAAGTGGTTCTGAGTGGGTCTTTCAAAATGACAATTATACAACGAACAAATTAGCATTTGTCACGATGATGAAAAAAGCAAAATTTTCTTCACACAAAATCCAAAAATATGGTACAGCACATTCAATCTGACCCTTTTGATCCTACACTAGCATAAAATAATCAAACTTTTGTACCCTTCTAAGTATTTCCATTCTTAACTTAAAAAATATTGACCAACTTTGTTTAAAAAAAAAAAGAATGGATAACCTAGAAATGATTTATCTTGTAACTTTCCGTTACTCTGAAGCAACATTATAGTAGCACCTGTATATTGATTCCTTGATAGAAGGTTGCAGCTGCTAGCTTTGAACAAGTAGTACTTGTTTAAGTTGAAGTTATTCCATGCAAGTTTTAGACTCCGTCCTTATTTAGTCGACCGTTGTAGAATGTTTGTCACAAAAGTGTGTGAATACTATCCCACCCTCTTTTCCGCGATTGGGAATGTATTTGGTCACCTGATTTGTACTTAGCAGCACAATGGGTGCCACTAATGGAGCAGGAACTATTTATCTTTCTCGGGCATTTGATTTCACTCCTAGTTTCGTTTTATAGACGTCCGTATTGCTTTGTTTTAGTTTCCAATTTTGTATTTTGTCCTACATTTTGCAAGACCAAAATGTCTATCCCTATCCAACTTCACTTCTTTTCCAGTGACAGACCACATGTTGTCCTTCATCCTAGTCGACCTATATCTACCTATTATTCTTTTTAATTTTATACTTGTCCTGAATATGCATGAAATATTTACAACTGGACGTAAGTTCTAGTGAATCAGAATCGGCTATAACTGATAACTCATAGTGCAACCCCAGTTCTTGGAGCAGTTCATGGTATCCAATTTTAAGTTTTATTTGTAGTTTTTTTTTCCTTTTCAACACTGATAACTTCTCCGTTTTATATAAGAAAAAAAGATGTACCCTGTTTCTTAATTTTTAATTGTAACTGTTATTGGTTTTGTGAATATTTCTTCATAATTCTACATTAATACCATCATTTAGAGCGTGTGGATTAAGATTTTAATAGACTATAAAAACCTGCAACGATAAGGAACACGAAGTATCAATTCAAGCATGGTCTAGTGATGAATGCGCGATAAAACAAGAAAACAAAATTCTCAGAGTAGGAATTTCTTTTATTTAATCGTATGATTACATTTACATAGCAATAGAAAAATCAATTAAATGGAGTATTGCTAAAAAATGATAAAAAGGTTATGCCGTGTTTGTAATATGATTACTTCAACAATCCATTACAATGCTGATATAACTAAATGCTGACAATAAACGATCGTAACAAAAATAGGGAATACAAAACTTCAATGAACATTCTTCAAACATAAATGGTCATATCACTGGCTGTTTAGGAGGAAATCTCCTTTAACAATCCTAATTTAAAAAAAAACACAGATCAATGATACCAGGCTTATGATTTCATAAACCAGACGCGCGTTTCGTCTAATAAAGACTCATCAGTGAATCTCAATAATTGGCGTTAGACTATAGTCCTGACTTGATTCTTCTTTTAGAAAATGAAGATGTTTTATAGTTTGCTACCTTAATCGCACACTTTTGTGACAGATATTTCAGGACTATTTTGGACCTTTGAAGTCAGCAGTAATTCCAAACCAAATCATGCAATTATATTAAAAATAAAGCTATGTTTTCTTTAAAAACTAGTTCATTTATTTTGGTTTAAGAATCGCGGCTCTACCTTTTCAGAATCAGGCATGACTATTTCAAAAAGTCTTGGAGGGAAATATTCAAAAGTATTATGCAAACCTGAGATTGAACACACTGATTGTTTTAAAAAGTTGTTATGTTGGGTTTCTATACACAAAGTATTTGATGTACCTTTTACTCCTCTGAAAATACAAATAAACACAAGGAGTATAAAATATACCAGTGAAATAAAAAAATACTTATCTGATAAAAATTTAAAAGAGATTGGTCAAAATATAGAGTGTTAGTTAAGTTTTTCTTTGCAAATCATCACTTTATAGTCTAAGAGGTTGGCATATAATTTTTCGAAATACATTTTGTTGTATTTCGTGTGTTTTACTATCTTTGAACCTGTTAATACATAGTAAGAGACGTTGTCTTTTAATCAAGTCAATCGGAAGAAAATACGGTTGAAGGAATTTTGCTTGGAAGCTCATGTATCATGGGCACATGTTGTCAAGTTAAATCAATTAATAACATTTGAGTGTTTAATTATAATTATAGGTTGTAAATACTTTTCAACTTTGTATTTGATTTGGCCTTCTGTTTTGAGTCTAGTGCCCCTGATGAGTCTTATGTAATCAAAAAGCATGTCCAGCGTAAGAAATTATAAATTTAGCCGACAATAGTTAACCGATGTTCAAATCTCATAAATCGATTAAGATACAGATCTCAAGGCAACAAACAAAGAATTAGGGAATAGCATGAACTCCAAAAGGAGCGATACTGGGTGCAGGGTAAGCGTCTCCTGCTATACATGCGTCACCCTCCATGCTAATAGTCAAAACAGTCGCAATGGTAAAATTAAAGACCAGACGACTATTCTGGTATCTAAAGATCTTCAACCGCCTATACATGTAACTAGTGAGTCAAGACACATACACATCGTTTCCGTAAACATATTCGTAAAACGAAAGTGGTGTCGATGTTAGTAAAATAAGCCTTGTATTTTTGATGAATATATAAATGATGCATTCCGTTATTTTAAATGATTGCATATCTTTTTGTTATAATGCTTATTTCTTTTGAGTTATAGGTAGAATTGAGACAATAAGCATTTAACAATAATGCAAAATGACGACACATGTGGCATTCAAGTACATACTACACTGACATTGTAGTTTTGTTTGGTAGATATGCGATTACTACAATCACACTTTTCTTTGATAAACGTACGTAACTTGTAGAAGCCAAAGAATGTCACATGGATTATAGGTACTCCTACAAATACCAATACAACACAATAAATAATAGCATTTTCAGGTTTTGTCCAGTCAATAAAGCTATACACAGGAGGGTTACCAAGGCCGAGTTGGTCCAATACCGAAAACACTGAATACATTACTCCGTATATGCTTGGATAAATAAAATGTAATATTCGAACGGGCTTTGCACACACAAAAAAGTTCAGGATCACATACACTGAGTTTATTGCATGATACTGTATACTCAGAGGGGTGGTGTCTGAAAAAATAAAATAAAAATTAGTACGAGCTTAAAATAAAAAATTGCAGATGTGATATGAACTATAATCCACATAGAATTATCCCTAAAATGGAGTGATACGAAATAAGCATTTCCCTGTTATGCATATTTCATTAATCGGGATACAAAAGACATTTTTTTTTAAATTTGTGTATTTTTTCAACGTTGTTTTTCTTGGTGAATTAAAGAAAGAGTTGTTACTTTTCTGGAAAATCTGAGTTCACCCTTGTGTGTTTTAAGATCCGTGTTACTCAATCTCAGTTTTCTGTGCAGCATTTTGTCATTGTGTTGTCTGGTTTTATTTAGTAATAGTTTTAGATTTCCACTTCAGTATGTTCTTCCTCTTTTTTAGGTTAACTACATGTATTTCAACCATCTACCCTGAAACCGCTGTGCCATTTTGACAAAATGAGGTATTCTTCTTAAACAACAGTTTAAGGACCCAAACCAACTTCGAACGTGGTATCTACCATTATTACAACCTTACCTACATTCAAGCATGATCGCCATCCAAATTGTTCTGCGGAGAATTTAAAGATGGTATGCTATAAGTCATTTCGTACCGAAACAATGGCTACTGAGGTAATGGTACCCTCGTGAACTAGCAGCAGCGGCGGTATAGACCCAGTGCTAAACGACACACTAATGAAGGTTGTCACCTTTATGGGCAAAATAGGAGATTGAAATAGCTAACAAATATGATATGTGAAAGATTGAATGTTGATTGCTTCATGTCTAGTTGCAAACACTATGCATATTCAGGCCAAGATCGAATGTTTGAAATAAAAAAAAAAAGGTCGGGTCCGTAAAGGTGGTCAACTGGGCTACCACTGGAAGAGGCATATTGAATAGGGGCTGAAATTCTGCGTTGCAATAAGCCACTTACGGACATAAGTGAATTATTGCAAGGGTTCTTCAAGTTAAAAACGAGTACAGCACTATCCCTCCTAGGTGCATCAGTTTAATGTTTCCATTCCGACATGGTTATTTTTTTATACATTTCACGCAACCAAACGAACGCCTCTCATTAGCACGTGTTCTACTAGCGCAAGGGAAAGCCAACCTCTTAGTTTTATGTGTAGACCAATTTGTAAGAATACTTTAGTTTGATTATACATTTGTGATCCACTTATTTGGTTGGTTATCCCGTCCAACTTAAAACATGACTTCCAACTGAAACTCATAATATAAAATTTGATAGAATCAAATAAAATACTTCTTGAATTCATGTAAAGGATCAACCGCTACCAAACTTGTCTTAAATAAATGATACATTTATGGTTCTCTTTAGGAACCGCTATAGATGGTCTTACCGCCTTGAAACCGTCAAAATAGGGAAATCTTTTATTCACTTCATAAAGGAAGGTGCACAACCTCAAAAGGTTTGAAAACTCACTGTGAATTTCCACATTTTGGGGTTAAAAGAAAAATTGTTACCATCTTTCGAAATTTTTTACTAAAAAATCATTAAATTTCAAATTTTGGAAATATGAGCCAAAATTGATAAAAGCAGGTGAACAACTTCAATATATGTTCAATCATTCTGCAAAGATCTGGAAGGAAAACTGTAGGAGTGGATTACACAAAATTAATATCGTCTTTTGTAAATTTTGAAGAAACAAATTAATGAGTTCCACAAATAAGGTACCCACTGTTTCTACTTTTAGCCCGACATTATTATACTATAAGCTGTTTTTGAACTTCGACCGAACCCCCCCCCCCCCCCCCCCCCAAAGCAAACAAAAAAAACCAACAACCCCCAAACAATTTAAAAAATGATGACAATCGTGCAAAGAAGCAATTCCTACACAACTTCTGTTAAAATATACTTTGGATCCCTATTTCATTATGGCAAGCTGAAAAAAACAAAGAACCGCCAGTCATATACAGACGTAATTCTACATTCTGCTTATTTAAAAGAAAATTAATAAGTTGGCCGAGCTTAAAATCCTATACTACGAAAGCCTATAAGGGTCACACAAAAAAATTATTTATCTCGTTATTACGAGAAAACTATCGCGTAATTACGAGACAATCATTTTTTATCTCGTAATTACGAGATAATTATCGCGTAATTACGAGAAAACTATCTCGTAATTACGAGATAAAATTACATACATATATATAGATATACAGATCATGATTACCCTTCCGGGGCACCTGATAAAACGCCCGTTTTTATTAGCTCAACTGACCCAAAGGGTCAAGTGATCTTTTTCCATCACATGGCGTCCGTCGTCGGTCGTCGTCCGTTAACTTTTACAAAAATCTTCTCCTCTGAAACCACTTGGACAAATTGAACCAAGGTTGGCCTTAATCATCCTTAGGGTTTCTAGTTTTAAAAAATGTATCCAAAGACCCCGCCCACCAACCAAGATAGCCACCGTGGCTAAAAATTGGGGGGTAAAATGTAGTTTATGATTTATATCTCTGAAAATAAAGCATTTAGAGCAAATATGACAGGGTAAATATTTTCAGACGAATTAGACTTCCCGTTGATGGGATGCTGCCCCTGAATTGGTAATTTTAATGATTATTTTTCAGTTTTTGGTTATTATCTTGAATATTATAATAGAAAGATATAAACTGTAGGAGCAAAAATGTTTAGCCAAGTAAGATCTACAAATAAGTTAAATGACCAAAATTGTCAATTGACTCCTTAAGGAGTTATTGCCCTTTAAAGTCATTTCTGCAATTAAGTAATTTTTTATAATCTTTTACAAAAATCTTTTTCCTCTTAATCTACTTGGCCAAATGAATTTTTATCTCGTAATTACGAGATAGTTTTCTCGTAATAACGCGATAATTATCTCGTAGTAATTACGCGATAATTATCTCGTAATTACGCGATAGTTATCTCGTAATTACGAGATAAAAAAAACTTCTTATCTCGTAATTACCTAATACTTATCTCGTAATTACGCGATAACTATCTCGTAATTACGAGATAAAAAACTTCTTATCTCGTAATTACGCGATAGTTTTCTCGTAATTACGCGATAATTATCTCGTAATTACGAGATAAAAAACTTCTTATCTCGTAATTACGCGATAGTTTTCTCGTTATTACGCGATAATTATCTCGTAATTACGAGATAAAAAACTTCTTATCTCGTAATTACGCGATAGTTTTCTCGTTATTACGCGATAATTATCTCGTAATTACGAGATAAAATAGCTTCTTATCTCGTAATTACGCGATAGTTTTCTCGTAATTACGCGATAATTATCTCGTAATTACGAGATAAAAATCTTTTCTCGTAATTACGAGATAAAAATCTTATCTCGTAATTACGCGATAGTTATCTCGTAATTACTAGATAAAACAATGATTATCTCGTAATTACGCGATAATTATCGCGTAATTATGAGATAATTATCGTGTTATTACGCGATAGGTTTCTGGTAATTACGAGATAAAAAAAAAATTTTGCGACCCTAATAGGCTTTCGTACTATACTATTTCTTCGGAATAGTTATTTAATTAATTAAAAATTATTTTACCTATAATTAACGAAATCACATACAAATAAATTATGTAACTCAAAATTGTGGCTTTCCCTGATAAAGACGATAAACTGTGGATTTTACCCCAAAAATAACTTACCTTGTCCATCATAATCGTCATTACAAACGGATTGCTTTAAAAGCAAGTATATGACAGTTGTTTTACAAGATGTTCAGACTATTAAATTGGGATATAAGTGTTAGCATTCTTTCGCAAATACACAACAAAGTAAAAAATGTAAAACACCTACTTGGAGTTAAAAGGCTGTAGAAGAGTATTGTAATTAAAAGTGCTGATGTATTCTGCATCTCAAAGAATAACCAGTTTAGTTGTAAATACCAAGGAGTTGGTATTGGTTCACCTGTATAAATGAAAAACATACAGAGATAATTGTATTCTATTAAATCTCTTATATAATTGAAACTACATATTAAAGATATTACATGTATCATGTATAGTATGTGTGACTGTTTATTTTTCAGTAATTAGACTCGTGTATCTTTGATGAATTTAAATAGGAATGTTTAGACTATATAAAATTGAAAATGGAAATGGGGATACATGTATATCGAGACTTTTCGTGAATACACGTGATAAACTGAAAACATTATTTGACCCTAGTTTAACGTTTATACCTTGATTGTCGCTGGAGATATCAGTTCTTCTACAATGTGTATACAATGTGGAAACGACATCAATGAAGTTAGACAGCAGGAGAAGTAGAAATGTCCAGTTTGTCAGTTTGGAGAAATAAACTGGATCGCCATTATTGTCCCCTTCAAACTTCGTATAAATATCGTAGCATATCCATCCTAAATGGTACATAAACCAAAATGTAGTCCAAATCGGATATAAAAATCTGGGACCAAACTGAAAATATTAATAATTGTTTTCTGTTTAAGTTTGTTTTATCTGAGGTATATACTGAAAAAGGTACGCCTCGAGCTAACACAAAACTCCACATGAAAAATTCTTATTGATAACACTATGTTATAACATTTTTCTTTTGCATATAGTTCCTGGCATCAACTCAGGGATAATACCAGGGCCGAAAATAGAAAAGGAAGGTAATAATCTATTTATCACAAATACTAAGTGCTAAAATAAGTGGAAAATTTTGAACTATAAATTGTATGGTAAGATACACATGTTCATTTCCTCCACTAAAATATTTTCAGGATTACGAAGTTCCCAAACAGATCAAAGCTACAGTCCTTGAATATGATAATGTCAATGTCATTTTTTTTAATGTATGTGTTAAATAAATTTGCTCGACGGACGAGACGTTGACAAAACGAACATCTTCCTAGTCCGTCCTTGTTTTTAGGAAAGCCAGGTTGTAACTAGCCGTTTTAGAATTTAGTGCATTCTGAATAATATTTTCAAAGTACACCAAAACTTTGTAAAAACGTCCAAGAGTAGAAAATCAACCAATGACGTGATGTTATTTTCATTTTGGGAATACGAACTTGGAAATAACCATTAGTAAATTATGGTATTGCTTATTATTATTTTTTTTTTCCTTAACGTCCAGCGGCAAATATTTCATGCATGTTCTTGACGTACGAATTAACAAAGAATACAAAAAGTATATAGGATGTATACTGTATGAGATAAAGGTCGGACTGATTACTGGAATAATAATAATAACTTTATTCGTAAGCAATACAGCTCAGAGAATAGAAAATGAGGGTAACTATATTGGATATACACAGAAAATTTGCCTTGCTACAGGCCACCAACGGACCCCTTAGACAGTTGTTGCACTGCTTCTTAAACGGGCAGAGACTGACATCCTTTCTATACGGCGAATTCAGAGCAGGGGAAAATAGTCGATGTTTATTCAGGTATTGACATGGATCGAGCACAAGTTCAGTAATTGTCCATTAGATTGACAAAAATTCTCTCCGCAGTGAAAGAGAGTCTTCAGAAATACTGTGAAACTGTTTACTCGCGTAGTGGTATTAACCATATGTGCATTTTAAAAGACTCTAAAGAACTTCTGGATGATTTTAAATCTCGATCTCTCTCTGAAATCAATTCTATCAAAACTTTTGATTTTTCAACCCTGTATACCACCATTCCCCGTGTGAAATTGATAAATCGTCTAAAAGAAATAATCTACAATGCTTTTCAATAGCAAAATGGTAGCATACGCTATAAATTTATTACTTTGGGATACCATACGGCATATTTTGTTAGTAGTGAACAAAAAGGTAAAACATGCTACACAGAGGAACACGTGATCAGTATGCTGGAGTTTTTTATATGATTCGGAGTTCCTTCAGACACATGTCAAAAACATGAAGATCAAAGAAGCCAGCTCATTTAATTTCACATTCAGATATATTGATAATGTTCTTTCCATTAACAATCCAAACTTTTCTGATTGGGTTCCATTAATATATCCTCTAGAACTAGAAATTAAAGAAACAACAGACACGGCTTCCTCCGCCTCATTTTTAGACTTATACCTCGAATTTCGGTCATCTCAGTACCAGAATCTATGACAAACGAGACGATTTTAATTTTGAAATTATCAATTTCCCGCACCTTAGTAGCAATATACCAATTTCACCTGCATATGGGATATACATTTCCCAACTCGTTCTGTATTCAAGAGCTTGCAGCTGCTACTCAGACTTTATAAAACGCCACCAGTGTCTGAGCAGAAAGTTGATGAACCAGGGTTATGTCAAAGAGCTTCTCGTCCTTTTTCTAAAAAAGTTCATCGGAAGATACCAAGACCTTGTTGATAAATATTCCGTTCAACTTCACAAATAATACATGATGGTCTTGAAGTATAGATTCTAGGTACTGACGTTGTTTATCATCGTAATTACGTGTTATATTGTTCTTTTATTTGTCTTTGTAAATGATTAACCTTTACTGTTTAGTCCATTTTTGGTAATATCCTTTTGGCGTGGCTCGGTACTTATACATCCCGCCATTGTGTTATTTTGCTATGGTCATTTTGTATATTCTTTTCTTTCATTTTTGCTTATGTGCTTTGTCTATATGCCATTTTGTTTTTCTCTGGTGACTCTATTCGTTTGTTTTTATAGTGATTAAGATTATAACACAATGTTGACTGATGTGCCCCTTTTTGACATTTTTTCCTATTATGTCTGTTTGTTTTGTTCACACATTGTTGTCATTATAATGGAATTTTATGCGCCTGTCATACAAGTGAGAGGTTAAGCTAGCTATAAATTTAAAACCAGGTTTAATCCACCATGTTCTACAAAAGGAAATGCCTGTACCAAGTCAGGAATATGACAGTTGTTTTCCAATCGTTTGATTAGTTTGAGCTTTTTATTTTGCATTTTTTTCATTTGATGAGTTTCCGATTTGAATTTTCGTTGGAGTTCGGTATTTTTGTTATTTTACTATTTCATTTATCTCATTTTCAAAATCGTATACAAGTACGCTTCAATAAGATAAATGTGATTAAAAAAATAAATATTGTATACATCACCCTGTAAATTTTGCGGATTACTATGAAAGTCTATTTGGTCAATAATCAACCTTTTGGCTGCTTTAATCGCAAGGTTGTTTTCAGAATATACAGATTTATCATTATAATATATATTTACAGTTCGGAATCCAGGGAAATACTCCCAAACAAGTTTACCAATTCATTCATTCAAGATTAATCTTATAAAAAGACACTAATTATTGTTTAAAAATACCTACTTTTATTGTTAAATCCGGTGCATTACATTTGCGTGCAAAAATCATTATGTTTGCGCGCAGGTTTTGATTACTGTTGCGCGCATTGTTTTACAAGTAATTACAGGTAGATTATACTTATTTATTTATTTAACCATTATTTTCGAGAAGAATAAGTTCGTTTCATTGTGCACAAGCACCTAGTCTTGGAAATATATACAGATAAAAATGTAAAAAACAGTAAATCATTCTAAAGATGTAAATTACTGATTTTACATATCGTAACGTGCACAAAATACATGGATCTGCTGAATAAAATTGCTCATTATAGTGAGCATGGAATGAGTCTGGGCCGTTTGTAGTCATGATTCTGGGCCGTTTGAAGTACGCCTGGATTCTGCTGACGGTAATGATGTCCAAATACCTGGAGGAAATAGGGAATCTGGTGAAATACCTTTGCAATTGTTTACAGTGCATTGTCATGAAATATCTCCCGACTTAAGTGTTCTGTCGATACGGAAAGTAAATCCATCGTACACAAATGATCCCCCCCCCCACCAATTTGTTTCTTACAAACGAAACTCCACGTGCGTGCCTTGACGCAACTTTAAAAAACTGACTTAAATTATTTATTAAATTGCTATTCGGTAAAATTATGAGACAGAATGCTATTTACTCTGAAATATTTGCAATTAAGTTGCATATATGTCTTAAGCTAATTCGAAATTTCTCATGATCACTGTATATTTTTTTTTAGAATTCAATATGAAAAATATATAATTTAAATTTACAAATAGAATATGTTCAAAATTCATATTAACTATTGTCATATTTATTATGAATTACCTTTAATTTACCTGTGTTACCTGTAAAATGAATGCGCGCGAATGTAATCGAAAGCTGTGCGCAAACGTAAAAATTTTTAATCCCCAAATGCGCGCAAATGTAATTACATCTTATATAATATTAATTATATAAGTGTCCTCAGGGCAATTTTCGTAAAAAAGCGATAATTGTTTCTTTGTAGTTGGCAGTGTAAAAATACTGTCTTTCTCACCTTAAACAGACAACGGATTATCTCAGAGCTCTTGGCTTAACATGTAAATCGATTAAATCAACAATTAAATTCGGCATTTAAAAATAAAGTAACATTTCAAATCAATAATTATACAACTTAAAACCACAGCAATGATAATACTTAGCACTTTTCAAATTCTTGTAAAAAAATCCTAAACTTCACTTTTTTTCCCGTTATACTATATATATTTTATTAAACTTTGCTGTTCAAACAAACGAAGATCGTATAAATAAAATGCTTTAAATAATAGTTTATAATTATCATTTAAAATAAATGCTTACCTCAGAGAGTACAAACTTCTTTGGATCATCATTACCTAATCCGAATTTTCTGCATTGAAATTCTGTCTTAAATTCACCACAACAAGCCATTGGATTAAACAGAAAACCTATGTATTTGCTTAACTGAAATAAAATTGCAAATCTTTCTATTGTCACCGGTCCTTATTATTCCACAGTATCAAATCTTGTCAAATAATTTGACATTAAGCAAAGAACTATAGAAACTTATATCCATTTCAAAGAATACATGAAGAGCCGTCTTTTGTCTTGCGTTATCTTCTCAATCTGTATACTAGTAAAATCTAGCCTATAGTTGAATCTACATTAATTTCCCCCATAAAAAGCCATACTATCGAAAGGAATTTAAAAAAGTAGGAAATTACAGTGGAAATTAATTTTATGAAGCCAATCATTTTTATAAATCAATTGTAAATTATCTTTTAAAATTTATCCACAGACTGTTTGAAGATCGCACAGAAAAATAATAGAAAGACAGAAAGATTCATATCAATATAGTAAGCCATTAACAATACCATTATATATTTTACAAGTAGTGTTCACATAAAGTATCATTGAAGTTTTCATTTTCTGTAAATTTGCTGTTTACAAAATTTTTAATAACTTGAAACACTATAAGGTTCCCCCTCCCACCCAGGCATATACTGCCTCAGTCGTATTTTGCACAACTTTTCTGAATTCACACCCCATAAATATTTTATATACTGACTTTCTGGTTGATATCTTGATTAAATCTAATGTAAAATTCAAATTTGCCTTTTTAGAGTGTGTGTATCAGAAATTGACATGTTAGGCCAAAATCAAAGTTTTAAAACATACTACAAATTAAGGATGAGAGAGTCTAAAATATTTAAAAGACCACTGAACTTTCTCATAATTATATCAATGAAATAAAAATCTTATTGAGTGCCGTATATTGCTGTTCATAGACATCTAATTTGAAACAATATTGCATTTTACATGTATTTGTAAATTTAGTTTCGAAGGACATGGTGGTTAACATTTCTGTTACATATTACATGTAATTAATAAGGTAGGTTATACTAGTATATTAATTACATGTAATATGTAACAGAAAGATAAACATAGCGTTTCCTTCGTCAAAGTAGACACATAAAGATTTGATATTGTAAATTTTCGTAAAGCTTAGTAGTTCTTTTCAAATGCCACTGAAGTGAAATATTTTGTGGGGTAGTGGCCCTCAATCGCCATCTTAATACAATCTTAAAGCCAATTCAATCTATACAAACGCAGTCGACAACGCAATCTACTATTATTACTTAGATCGTACATCATATGAAAACCTGTTTACCTTTAAGTGAAGTACTTACCTAAAGACAATAACGAAAACAAGTTGAATTATCCAATGATATCACATAAACAGCCCCTTTTAGAAAACATATTATTCTTACAAATACAAATCCACTGTATACAGTTCTTTACCTTGTGATTTAAAAGTACACTATATATACAGAAAAATAAATATGTAAAATAAAAAAATCAACAATCCTATAGTTTAACGTAAGTTTACGCCCAACTTAGCACAACGATGACTACATGCCTATTAAATATGTCACTCACCTACTTGATTGGTTTTTGATCAGTTTTATTACAATGATGTCGTACAGCTATCCTTCAAACATAAAACTGAATTAAAATTGTTTGTTTACAAATAAAGATCTCAGCTTTTTTGTTACAATCATATATTTTCAATTTAGGGGACGACCATTCAATTCTGAGGTGAGGGCTTAGAAAATTTGATTCAGTTTAAACTGAAAGGCAGCCACATTATTTAATTAGAGGCCAGAGTATTTATTTTCTGCTCTTTCAGAAAGTGACACAAAAATTGCCTCCCCTCAGAACAACTGGTCTCCCCTAAAGTAATTAAAATGTTATAATACAAATCACCTTTTTGGTATGATACACAAACAACTTCAAGAAAATAGAGCAGTCAAAATAAAGTCTAGAAATTTGACTCTATTAAAAAATGAAAATAAAATAGAATAATAATCAGAGGTGTAATTGTTTAAAATGCAAAACAAATCCTCCAAGCGTAGCGAGGCAGATTGTTTTTTGACGATTTTTATTATAAGAAAAGGGGGTGGGGTGGGGTGGGGTTGTACACCCTTCTGAAACAGCCACTGACAATACTAATGTAAAAATAATTCTTGATTATCTATAACTATTATATACCATAATTGTAAATGTTTCGAGCAAAGCGAGCCAAAAATATTTTGAACATTTTGAATAATTTTGGGCCAGAATATTTATCTTTATGTGTGATATAATAGACCATTAATTGTTAGAAATCCTAAGGAATATGCAATATTTTATTAATTCTGATGGTGTGAAAACAATATCATATTGCATATATTTGCATCTTTTATTAAAATATGGTGTTTTAAAACGGACTAAAACAGTAGGTACATTTTATTTTTACTGTTTTGTCCTTAGCCCACTTTTCTTTGGGAGAATTGCTCATGGTGATTACAGACACGATTGTTATGTACTAAAAATTCTTTCAAAGGTTTCAAGAACGGACTAAAACAATCTAATTAAAATTAGTTCTCCGCACTTGCTCCTCATTTTCGTTCGGTTGTTTATTTGTCGCGCATGGAAATCAAATACTCATATGATTTTGCCAAAAGCTTACTTGGGCTTTAACTTAATAATGTCCATTCTGTAGATTTTCAGAAGAAGTTGGTATTGTGTTGTATGAAAAACAATTACAAGTTAAGTTAACAGTCCAAACATGCTGCTTGCTCAGTAAATAGTTTTCTATGTTGTGTTTTGTGTACTGTTGTTTGTCTGTTGGTCTTTTTCTTTTTTAGCCATGGTGTTGTCAGTCTATTTTCTACTTATTAGTTTGAATGTCCCTTTGGTATCTTTCGCCTCTCTTTTGCAATACTTTTTTTTATTGCCATTGTATTTATTCCAATGCTGGTGGTTATGATAGACAAAATTATAACTGTATACCTTGAAGTTGAGAGTTGTATCTATACTTAGGTATCTTAAATATTCGAAAGAAATGGACATTGTTGGGTGCCGTCTTCATAGATTTTCCAGAACATTCAGTTTTTTCTAAGATTTAAACATCAGAAATGAACGAGTTGATCTACAAAGGGTGATTGTTGTATGATTAATGTCTAGAAGCAAATATATTTCATGCATATGCAGGACGAGAACAATTTAAAGGTAAATCCATTATGTATAAGGTTCTGCAAGTTGATCTACCGGGATGACGGCGAAAAAAATAGAGCTGCCACTGAAAATGAAGCAAAATAAGATAAACAGGCAAGCTCAAGAATCATCAAATAGTTGTTGCTAGGGTACTTTCACGTTCAGAGAGCGTGTCACTGTCCCTACACGAAACGTCGGATTTAATGTCAAAATTATTTATTCATCCCGCACAGCCAAACGCATGGATTCCGAATGGGAAAAATCCAGGTGACCATAAATATACACAAATTTTATTAATTTGAAAAAAAAAAAATCTTGCAATTTAACAGTTCTTGCAGCAGATTATTATTGTTTTCTTAAAAATTCGGAGTGTCCCACTTTTATGTTTCAGAAGCATGTAAATGTATATATTTTTATATCTTATTGTGAGACTTATTTCCCATATAATCAGGTCTGTACATCAACAGCTTTCAGGGGCGTGGCTCCATATACGTTAACACGCCATGGCATGCATATCATCGGATCACAGAAAATTTTGAGAAATGAAAACAAAATTAAAGATATATTGTTGATATTTTATCTTATTGCTACTGTATTAAACTGGTCTACTGCTACTGAGACATAATATATGCAGATATTAATATTACGTGAACCAATATGTAAAAGCCGGTAATGAAGCATATAACAACAAAATCATTTGATATGCGAAAATAAATCCTATTTTCTGGCGAATTTATTTGTGTTATCGATTATTTTGAAGCTAATTTGTTGCTTAGTTCTTTAATATCCCAATCCCGAAAGGAGGGGTCTACTGGTTTCCTCCTGTCAATGTCCGTTCGTCCGTCAATGAAAATTGGTTAAACTACGGAACTCAAACTTTTTGTAGCAAGCTTTCTATGGGTAAGATATACAGTGTGATGCATTTTTACAATCATTGCTAATCAGCTACCTCTAAACTGAATCAGAGACAAATATATGATTACAGATAATAGTTATGTATGAAATTTATATCACTTAAGTTTTCTCAGGAACTAAATTTCAGAACAAACTGAAATTTGGTATCATAATCCTGTGTTTTGAGTATTGCTATTCATCTTCCTGTTTACTGAGTCCTTATAATAGAGGTATCACATGTAAGCAGTAACTTATAGATTAACTTATTTAGTTAGTTTTGTTATTAACCCATGCACTCCAAAAGATGGGAATACTAGTTTTCTTCCATCCGTTTGTAGTTCATTTATAAATGACGCATATTTTTTGGGGGTTCAAGTCATCTAAAACCAGAACTTTTTGAATTTCGGCACCGATATGAAAGATAAAAATTAATTTTAACAACTAGTATTTGTTAATTTTTGAATGTATAATTATGGGACAGCGGGGATTAAAACTTCCTTATATTTTTTGTAACCGTCGACGCCGTCTAGTAAAAAAGAATTCTAGGGGGCAGAATTACTTTCGAGTTATGAAATTAATGTTAATAGATACGGGCATTCAAATGATCAGTTACGGACATCATTGACATTTTTTTACTGGTACGTTACTTCGAAATATACGCGTATTAATAATAATTTAAGATTAAGAATAATTTCTTATTTTTGCGAATTAAATTGTTTTCCCTCCATCTTCCATCCGTTGAGGTTACATACATTAGTTTAACCCCGGGGAATGTTTATGTCGCATATAGAGCATTATACATGTATAGTTTTATCACTGAAATAAATTGAAGTTGTTTTGCTCATAGCCATATTTGTGTCCTGTTCCATGTAGATAAAATCGGAGCATTTCTTATAGCTATTATATATTTTTGAACAATATACAAGTGTCCATACGATAGGTCAAGCTGAGACCAAGCTAAAAGTCGCTTCTCATATTAATTCGGACTTTTACTTAAAAGTTAACAATTCTGACATTTTGGACTAAAATTCATTGTGTTTGATTATTCATTTTATATTTTGGTTTCTATTTACATTTCTTATCCATAACTTTTTATCAACATGACTTTGACAAGGTCATGTTTTTCTCTGAATGTTAATGATGTCTTTACACTAAATCCATTGGATGTTGGATGTGTACTGATTGATATTTTAGTCTTAGATACATGATTTTTTTCATAAGTTGTTATTGGCTTTGAACTAGCTGTCAGTAACTGCGAGTACTCTCAGATCTGTACTTAGTGTCTTTTTTTTTTTTGGGGGGGGGGGGGGGGGGGATGTATAAGTACTCGTCCGCGTCCACTTTGTGTTTTTGTTAGATGTATTTCTATTTGTATCCATCTGATGAGTTAAGCCTTTTTCAACTGATTTTTATAGTTTGTTCTTATGTTGTACTGTTACACCACTGTCCCAGGTTAGGGGGGGGATTGAGCGCTCAAAAACATGTTTAACCCCGCTACATTCTTTATGTGCCTGTCCCAAGTCAGGAGCCTGTAGTTCAGTGGTTGTCGTTGGTTCATGTCTGTCATATTTGTTTTTCGTAAATTGTTTTGTTATAAATTAGGCCGTTAGTTTTCTCAATTGAATTGTTTCATATTTTTCATGTTGGGGCCTTTTATAGCCGACCATACGGTATGGGTTTTTCTCATTGTTGAAGGCCGTACGGTTAGTTATAAATGCTTACATCAACGTCATTTGAACTTCGGTGGATAGTTGTCTCATTGGCAATCATACCACATCTCCTTATTTTTATATGACTTTGTTTTGATTTGTTACTTAGTAATTTGAAATTCTCAGTTTGGATATTTAGTGACATGTTTTAATCTGTTACCTAATAAGTGACAATTTACCTAATTCATAACTGTATGTTCTTAATTATCATAATCAAATTATTACTTCACATTTATTCTTTCAAGTTCTAAAAATAGTATAATCTTTGAGAGTGGACAATATCACTCAGATAAACTGTTATGTTTATTCTTGTCAATTTAATTTTGTATAAATACTTGTTTGTAATTAATTTTGATAAATAAAATTGTACCGGAAGCAAGTTAAAAGTTCTTAACATGCTAATATGAAACATACCGTTCTACACTCTAATATCGGTGGTTGTAATTTTCAGTAGATTTCTTGATTGCCCAAATCACCGAGAAAGTCGTATTATTTTCCCATTTTTATAGTTGAATAATCTCACTTTTTCGAAAAATTCAGTTGAATTACGATCGGCATTTAATATAAAACTTTCGTTTGACCTTTCCAAATGAACTTTTCTATTTCTGATAAACTGAATGATGGCCGTGCACAATTGAGAATGATGTTCGAATTTCGTGAAATGTAGGATATAATTAGGATAACGCTGTAAGAATGTCTGCTCAAATCAACTAAACCATGAAATTTGTAAGACCCCGTTCACACTAGCATTTTTTTTAATCGATCTAAATAAAACCAGTTAGCGTTCACATTATCTTTAATCATAATGATCTCTATCGGTCTAATCTGAACCACTGCGTTCACACTACAAGTAAAAATGCAATCGATCTGACCTAACTACCCGTAAAACTGTAAACATTGTGTATAAATAGAAATAATTAATCAAATGTATGTGTTGATACACTGAAACGCACACTTGAAACAAAAAGTGGATGAAGTTATTGTTTCTCTTGAATCACAAGTTCAAATTTTTATATTGTTGTTCTTGCAGTTTTTATTAATTTTGAAACAAAAAACTGTAGCAAGAAAGTTACAACATGAAGAAATGTTGCGGTTACTGAAAAGAAAAAAAATCAACAGAAAAAAAGAAGACAGATTTCGCAAATTTATGCTACGGCGAAGACAACTTTTTTCCGTTTTTTTTTTTACTTGCATGTACACAAAGGTCTGTTTACAGAGACGTATGGGTTAAACAACGAATCACCGATATATACAGGGATGTTATGTTATTACACGTGTAGTTTTGCCGCTATACTGTGCATAAATTATTTTCGATTCAATCGTACTAGTTTAAACCGATCTTTGCGTTCACATTTAAAGTTAGATCGGTTCACATCAGATCGATTCAAACTAAACTACCTCTTTTGGTGTTTAAGTTTAGACCGATTAAATATCGATTCAAAGCGTCCACATTGGCCCTTAAATCGATCTAAAGTGAACCGATCTAGTTTAAATCGATCTAAATGTCCCAGTGTGAACGGGGTCTTACTGTGTTAAGAGGACAAAACCACTTACGATATGAAGAAGACGCGGGAACATACAAAACTCAAACGTACAACGTCATGGCAAAAACGAAAAAAAACGACAAAAAGACTACATAGAAATCTAAAGATTGAACAACACGATCCCAACCAAAAACCAGGGTTGAATTAAAATGAATTTAAACTCGGAATTTATCTTCGATTCTGCATTGAAGTTATTAAATGTGGATGGTCCAAGCAAGAAATGCAGACGAATCCTCCTTTTTTTCGTGTGCACTCGTGTATACAAACGGAACGGTAATATAACTCTGCGAACTTCTAAACTGTTATAATGCAGCTACAGCTAGGGTATTTCTTATTTTTTTATGTATATTTTTTTTATTTTGATTGAAAATTATTCTTCCTATCTGCAAAACTCTTGTCAATAAAATAAACTGCTGTTTGTAGAATTTATTAAATACTGATCTGGTATTTTGATGTCACTGAACAGGTATATAAAATATATATATTAATGCCTAAGAATGTAACTTTAACACGCTAATGAGTGTTATAAAAATAGTTGTTACATATTATATATTCACGCAATATTTCGCTAAACAAATTAGCTTCATCAGGCGCGTGCAGTCATCCAGGTAAAAACGGATGATGTTAAGAAATTTTTGCAGCTTATCGTACATGGATAATTTATTTTATTAAAGTGTCACCATCCACTACAGTATCTATTTATATATACATAAAGTCATAAGAACCTAACATTTAGTGACAGGATGCCAGCCGAAAACGACTTATGAAACACTATTTTATTCATACATTATTGTTAAATCTAAACAAATAATTGTGTTACTTAAATAGTATGAAGTTCAAGATTTACTCCTTTCATATTAACAACATCCGTTTTTTACCTGGATATATATGAAATTCTATATACTTTTGCTAAAGGTTAAACAAATCTACATCTGAATTTATAATATATGAGAATTGGGCAGATATCAATTGAAAATCAATATTAAACTCCGTATAATTAATTACTGGACAAAGTTGTTATCTGGAAAACAAAAAAAAAAAGATCTTGCGTAATTTCATATAAGTACTGATTATATAAAAAAGAAATGATATAACTAGGTTTCCTATATCTATTATAAACGTAAAATCCATACTTGATAATTGCGGTTTGTCATTTGTGTGGGATGCCATGTGGTACATGGCAATAGACTATACGGTCTAACAAAATTTAGTTAACCAGTTTAAACAGACATGGCACACTAATGTACACAAATTTAGACGACAAAATTTTTTTCACTAAGTTCTCTTTTACAGAAGAATCCCTCCTTTTTGTTCGTGTATACAAACGGAGCGGTATTATGACTATGTAATCCGCGAACTACTAAACGATTAATGCATGAAGTTGCAGGCTCTGGTATTTTTTATTTTAGCAGTTTTTTTTTATTTTGATTGAAAACCATCCTCCCTGTTTAGAACTGGAAATTATACATTGCCTATTGAGTTTGAGAGATGGCAAAATATTGCAAGAGAATAAAGAAAATGTCTACTTTGTAACTCTGGAGACATCGGAGATGAATTTCTTTATGTATTTACATGTTCTGTATTAAAATGATGACCGCTAACATTTATTTTTATTTAGGCTTATATGTTCTTATTCTCTGGCTAGTGGTCGTGGCACTAACTAGGGAAGCTTCTAGCCATATACTTACCTAAAAAATGCAACACTTCCACTGAAATTAATGGGGGCAAACTTTGAGGGCTCATATCTTTGTAGAAATTGCTCAAAATGATCTGAAATTAACAACATTCCTGTTTTGAAAGGATGTTGAATTAACTAAAGAAGAAAACTAAAAAAGCTACGATAAAATTTGAGGGGTATAAAAAGTGCATCTCCTTTTTTTAATATCTTTTTTTGAATGGGAAATGTTAGTTTCTGTTCATATGTAATCAATTGTGCCATCAGATTAACTACTTCGTCAATTTTGTGAGTTGCATGCATTATGTAACTTGACTACGTTGCAAAAAAATGATAAAATTTTTACCACTTCTCTCAAAGTTTGCGAACTATGTAGCTGTCTGAAATATGACCAAATGATTGAAGATTAAGAAAACCAAAACTTTAAAGATACTTGTAAATTTAGAATTTGGTATACGTTATTTTCAGTCAGAATTTGTGTTGCTAAACTTTTTTTGAGTAGTACATTACTGCTCATCTGATACCTTTTACATAGAAATCAGACTTAACTATCGTCTTTGGTGTAGATTATACCTTTTTGTAATAAAGAGAATAACAAAATTAACCACAGTCGAAGAGTAGATATGCAGAAATGAAATTTGCAAAATACAATTAATTTGGACAAAACCTGGAAAATCAACCACTGAACTACTAGAACAAGATATATTCTTGTCTTGGAACTGGCATTTTCCTGAGTAGATGGTGTAACTAATTATGCTTTTGTCGGCCGTACTTTGACCTATAATGCTTTACCTTTAATCTGTATTTAACAGCAGGCATGTTGATCGCTAATATCGGCGCAATTCTAAAATGCACATTCACATAGTCTTGGTGTCATACTACCGTTCGATTTGGTGCAGATGTCCATGTAACCATTTGGGTGTTAACTAATTTTAATACCTAAGATTCTCAAATCTTAGATTTTATCTTTCCCTATTATTATAGGACTACTTTGTTTTTTTTTACAAAATCCGGGTTCAAGAAGGCGAAAAATTAGTCAGAATATGACTTTGTTACTGATAAACTGCAAGATGTTGCAAAACATATATTTGACCTTCAAATATTTAGTAATGCTAATATTCTTTATACACGAACAAATGCTAAGTCAGTTATATTAACTGAAATTGAAATTTTAATCTTGATGCAATCTACAATGTCTGAACACTGGCATTTTCCGTGAGAAAATGTTGTTACTAAACATACTAATGTTTGCCAAACCTCAGTTTTTGACAATTAATTATAGTTTTATGGTTCTCTATCACTCCGAAACTTCGAATATACAATATAACAATCGACAATGTCCGAACACAGAAAAAAACATACATCTTGCGAAGATTTCTAATCACTTTACCTTGTAGTAGATTCAGAACGGATTTATAGTTTTTTTTTGCACTCAATCTATATCTGTTTAGTTACTTGAACCTTAATACATGTTGCTTAGCTTAGGGAGCTTAGATCTACTTAACACTTTAAATATTGAATTGATTGCAATTGACAGCATTGTGAAAATTTACGGACAAAACCTTACTCAATAATTTGATCTGAATCTATAGGTTTTACGTAAATATGACTTTGATTCAAAATTTTCTTAAAAGAGATTGGTAGGATAACCAATGGATGAGTTTTGTTAAATCATTTTCAGAAAGTTCACTAGATCATAATCATGTAATTTAAAAATAAGATTTGATGTGATTGCCAATGAGACAACTATCCTTAAATACAAAGGACAATGATGTTAACAATTACTAAAGGCCTTTAACAATGAACAAAACCCATACCATGATTCTTTATGACTTCAATCATTTTTAATACAGTATATTTGTAATGGATTGTAATATATCGTATGAATCACACCTTCCTTCAAGATCACGAAAAAAATACATATTGGGAAGGTTCCATAAAGTGGTCGACAAGGACAAAGGAAAAAGGACAGGGGAGGGATTCAGCCTTGCAATAGGTCAAATAGGGGAATTTCAAAGTTTTATTTGAAGGGTTTTCTTCGTTGCACATAGCACTGCAATCTCCTGACACGAAGCATTGTATTTAGCGTCCCCAATTCGACCAAACATATTTAAACATCCCGCCTTACAATATAGAAAGAATTAAGAAATCATAAAAGGTCATTCCTTGCATTACTTCTAGTGAAGTAGTTTCCCTGTCCGTCGGTGGACAGTTGTCTATTTAGCAATACTACAACTATTTTTTATGTTTGTATTCACAAAAAAACTACTTTTGTCTCGATTTCGCAAGCTGTCAGATATTAACATAAAAGTGGACAACACATGCCAAAGCTAACACTGGCCCAATGGATCAAGAGGACGTCTTAGTTGATAAAATATCTAGATATAGTGTATATGTCTATAGGACCGCCTCTCATAAATTACTGTATACTAGTAATTGATTCGTCGAAAAGTTTACTATGACGGAAAATGTACATGGCTGTCGTACAACATAAAATCTCCATTAGTTCTCTTAAACAGTTGCCTCCTTAACCTCTTTGTCTTCATATTCCATGTCTTCAATGCCTGGCTGCTTTTTACAACATTTATAAATCCTGTCACGAAATATATGAAGACCAAAAAATGTCATATGAACAATTGGAACTGCAACACATATTACTGCTAAGACGGTGTACATAGCACGGACAGGTTGATTCCAATCCAGAATCGAGTATATAGCAGGATTATTTCCTCCAAGTTGATATATAACTGAAAACACTATATAAATACCCATGTAAATTTCGGGATATATAAAATGCAATACGCGTACTGGTTTAGAACAGATGAAAAAACTAAGCAGTACATATACTGAGTTGATGACATGATATTCCAAGGCTAGAGGCGTGCCAACTGTAAAATAAAACAAGGTAAATGTAGCATATGATCGAAAATGATAAACGCAAGTTATTAGACTGTCAATGATATTAAAGGTAATTTACAAATACAAACACAATATCAATATGCTCTTCGTACAAATATAAAAATATACCTTTCTGATATAACGCTCTTTTTTCTCTCTCTCGCAAAGTCATGTTAATCTTATAAATCTTACGTTGAATATCCAAATGGACATATTATTTTGGGATTTGTACGCAATGAAATTCAATTAAATCTTCAGTATGTCTATATACTTGTACACTTTTACTCGTGAAACACTTGTTTTTTATAACGTTTTTGTTATATGATAACAATATGGCTGACAATCGAATGATTTGAAGATCCGCTTCGAACGCCAAAAAAAGTGTTGAATTTTTCTTTTAGAATCGAAATAATTTATAGCGGTCAATGCTTATTTAAGATTTTTACATCATTTTTCAAAATTGAACATCAAAAGGGTTGACTGGGGTGTAGAAATATGGAACCCCTTTCTCCCTTCCGATAGTAAAACCTTTTCTCAAAAGGAGGGGGATAAATATTCATCCACGTCTGTTTAGAATGAGTACGTAACACACTCTGCTTCGTGTAGGGAGAGTATTAAGTTCTCTGCACGTTATAGAACCATTGAAACAACTCTTTGATGTGACTAGTTGCAAGGCAAAATTTCTGCGCCTATTTAAAATGTACTCATTTTCTAGTTGCAGTTCAAACTTGTCGACTTAACTTTTTTGTTCTTAGCCTAGATACGCTTAAAATATTTGCAACTGGACATTACACAAGCATCATTCAATCAAAAATGTAAGCCCTCGCTTAAGATCGAGATAAAATCAAAAGCAAAGAAAGCAACTCGTGTTAAACCATCCAATGAACCATGGCCACAATTAACTATTTCTTTAATAAACTGCTGACACCGAGATATGTCTCGCCTTTTTGTAATTTTGATAATGTTTTGCAAATGGCAATATTTAAAAACGTAAATTATGCCCAAAAATTCAAAGAACCATTAGTTAATTTTGCAGGACCAAATAACCATAGAAATGAGGAATGCCTATGCTTTTAAAACTGCATACCAAATACCATTGACTTGTCTTAAGTGGTTCACTTAACATTAAAATAAACACAAACTGTAATTTGTAAACAATGTAAAAGTTTAAGTCAATGATCCATGATGAGAGAGTGGAGCCACCTACTCTCAATGGTAAAGAAACTTGCAAATTCTTATACAAGTGCTTACCAAATATCATTGACTTGTCATTAGTGGTTTATCTTAAACTGAACTTATCATAAACTTTAACATGTAAACTATGCAAAACATTCATGTCAATAGACCACAACTGAGGGGGTGAGCCAAACAATCTCCATGGAAATGAGATGTGCCAATGATAATGCATATACATACCAAATATCATTGACCTAACACTAGTGGTTCTCTTTAAATGACCTCATCAACAACTAATACATGTAAAGTAAGCAAAAGTTTCAAAGTTAATAGACCATGGCTGATGGACGGGGCTAAATAATCTCTATGGAAATGAGATGTGCCAATGCTAATACAACTGCATACCAAATATCATTGACCTACCATTAGTGGTTCCCCATAAACTGACCTAATCACAAACTTATACATTGTTACCGCCGACGCCGGAAACAACATACCCTAGTCTCGCTTTTTTACTCCGCCAAGGCGAGACAAAAATCAGCGTTCCAGTGTCTCCCCCCGCTGTAGATATCATATAAGAAGTCAAATAGTGAGAGAAGTCCATGCATGACTGAAGAAAGTAAGCACATTTCGTGCTCTAGTTTAAAAAAAATATGTTGATTTTAATCAAATTAGTTCCCGTGAAAAAATAGCCATTTGTTCAATGTAGCCTTATTCATATTGGAAGCACTCAATTTGAATTGATGCCGTTTTGTTTCTGTATCTTTAAAGATCAATGAAGTTAATAAACAAAGAAATGACGAATGGAAATTCAATTTCCTATTGACACCAAACAGGTAACGTACAAAAATATAAATAGCTTAACTTTTACTTTCCAACCATTGTATACTCGAATACCATTCATGGTGATTTGGTAAAAATTTGTCGAAATTAACGTAGACATGAAATCGATAACAAATTTGACTGAGATCCTACCATAAACGTTTCCTTTCAATCCGACAAGAAATATATGCGTGAGATCGCTTACAAGACAATTTTCCACTTGAATTATAATTTAAGGATCATTACTCCCGCTTATAAGAGGAGTTATGATAAGAAGCATAATTTGACAAGTGGAATTGTAAACATAGTGAAATTCTTCAATCCATTCAAAATTTTGTTAGTTCTGTTGATGAACAAATAAAATGAGATCTAGCAATTTCAGTTAAAAAATGTCGGCTTTAATGGTATTAAGACATACAATGATCTAAAATCAATGTTGAAAAATTTGCATATTTTATCTAAAAATGGACATTTTATGTATAGATTGTAGTAAAGTCGGTCTTTGTTTAAAATAACAAACAAAACAAAATATGCCATCATCATCAACAGGCCATTCACTATAGGACAAAACAATAAGATAACCAAAAGACTCATTACCGGTGTAATAGTAAAAAAATAAAAGCAAACAAAACATACGACCAAATAAACAACATTTATTGAAGACAGAATAAAACAATCTTGACCTGCTGGTATAGAAAGCTTATACATACTTTTATAATAAATCCCTATATTTGTGATAAAACGTAGTTTTCACCAAAAAAAGCTTTTCGTATATCTATTGTATACATGTTTTTGCAATGTAAATTGTACGTTCATGTAAGTTTAAGACGTCTTTTCAAGTGCGAATCGAACCAACGGATTTTGGCATATTGAGAAATAAAAACATCACTCTATTACAAGCAGGTGTAGGTTTCGTCCCCGAGAGTATCACTAGCCCAGTAGCCAGAGAGCTTCTGTGTTGACATGAATGGCCATAGTTATTGATTAAATGTTTACAAAACTTTGAATTTTTCAAAATACTTAGGATTTTTCTACCTCAGGAATACATTACCATAGCTGTATTTCACAAAAACCTCCGAAATTTTGGATCCTCAATGCTCTTCAACTTCGTACTCTATTTGGCCTTTTTACAGAGGATTTTATACCCACAGAATAGATTACCTTAGCTGTATCTGGCAAAACCTTTCGGAATGTTGGGTCCTCAATGCTCTTCAACTTCATTCTTTATTTGGCTTTTTAAACTGTTTTGATTCGATCGTTACTGATGAGTCTTTTGAAAACGAAACTGGCGTATGGCGCACACAATTTTAATCCTACCCTTCTAGTAGTATCTAAGATGAGTATATATACAACCACTCGGTCGATGCCACTGCTGGTGGAGGTTTCCTCCCCGAGGGCAACACCAGTCGAGAAGTCAGCACTACTGTGTTGACATGAATGATCATTGATATGGTCATAATTATAAATTAACTGTTTACAAAACTTTGATTTTTCAAAATACTTCGGATTTTCTACCCCATGCAAACATTACCTTTGGTGCATTTGGCAAAACCTTTTGGGTCCTCAAAGCTCTTCAACTTCGTACTTTATTTGGCCTTTTGAACTTTTTTGATTCGAGCGTCAATGATGAGTTTTTTGTACAAACGCGCATCTGGCTCTTGGTCTGTTTCTGTTATCTATGATGAGTTTATTAAGTATACTGTATTTTTTTCTTTGAAATTTGATAACCCAATTTAAGTCAAATGCGCAAAATTACCAATGCGTGGTTTTATTTTTATAGATTTTATTCAAAAGAATCAAGAATTTATTTTAAATAAGTTGCTTTCTTATTTTCATTAAGTTCGGCAATGTGTACTATATTACCTGGCTTTAGAAAGCTGTAAAACCCTATTGTTATAATCACTGCAATGGTGTTACTTATTTCAAAGAATAACCAGTTCAGTTGAGAGTACCATGGCATCGCAACAGCTTCATCTATAAAAAAGGGAAGTCGTTTATAGGTAAAGTAAATACTCCCTTGACAAATGTATTATGGCCTTTGTAATAGCTCATTTGGACTGCAGGGCCATGTGAGCTTTTGCGATCACTTGGCGTCCTTCGATGTTAACCTTTTGAAAATCTTCTCTACTGGACCAAATGTAACCATACTTTTTCCGGGGCTTCGATTCTTCAACAAAATGGCTGCTGTTGCAAAAAATAGAGTATCGAAGGAAAATGCAGATCTCGGCTTATATCTAAAAAACTAAAGCAGTTAGAGCAAAATTGACATCGATAAAAATAATTAACAGGTCAAGGTCTAATCCTTAGAAATTTTCAACCTGTTTTGGCTTTATTGCCCCTGAAATGTCAAATTTTAGAAATTTCACAGTTTTGGCGTTTACCTAAAAACTAGAACAATTAAGAGTAAACTATTATCAACAGGCCAAGGTCTATCTCTTTTTTTTGTCTAAATCAGACAATCCACGTTGGAATTCTAGCCCCTGAAATGTTAATTTCTAGCAAATTTCGAAGTTTTTGGTTGCTATCTTGAAAACTAAAATATATGCAGAGAAATTTTAAATAGTGAAAATGGCCAGAACAATACGATCTATATAAATAAATCAACATGCCAGATAAAAAAAGGCAACAGTAGTATACCACTGTTCAATAGTCATAAATCGATTTAACTGAAACAAATCCGGGTCACAAGCCAAAACCTAGGGAAACACATCAACTATAAGAGGAAAACAACGGAACAACAGAAATCTTCAATTGACCCCTTTTGAGAGTTTTTGCCTTTGAATGTTGATTTTTGCCCTTTTTGCATTATTTTTGCGGATACACTAGAGATAAAAAAAAATTCATTATTACAATTGTTCAGAAAAATAAGATTTATAAATAAGCTTAATGCACGAAATCGTCAATTGACTCTTTACAGGAATAATTGCCCTTGAAAGATGATTTTATCATTTTTGTCCCAGTAAATATAATAGAGAGAAATCGAGAATAGCAAAACTGGTCAGAAAAATAAGTTCTACAAATAAGTCAACATTGCCGAAATCATCAATTAAACCCTTATAGGAGTAATTGCCTTTGAAACATGATTTTTACCCATTATAGAAACCATACAGATAGAAATTGCATAAAGAAAAAAAAATCAGCAAAATAATATCAATAATTATCTCAACCGATCCGGAATCGTCAATTGACCACTCTTTGGAAAATTTGCCCTTGAAAGATGAATGGTGCCAATTTTTTTCTCTCGGAAAACTGTGAATAGCAAAATTGTTCAGTAGAATAAGATCTACAGGTAAGTTAACATGCCATAATCGCCAATTGACCCCTTATAGGTGTTATTGCCATGGTTTTTACCCTTTTATGATTTTTTTTTCAGAAACCTTAATAGATGGAGAGAAACTGTAAATGGAAAAATAATCAGCAAACTAAGTTCTTCAAATAGATCAACGTGGTCGAAATCGTCAATTGACCCCTAAAAAGAGTTATTGTCATTGAAAGACGATATTTTCCCATTTTTTGCAGAAACCATAATAGATAGAGAGAAAATATAAATATCAAAGAGGTTACAATCTACTGTAACACATAAGTCAACATAACCTAAATAGTCAAGTGATTCCTTACAGGAGTTATTGCCTTTAAATCATGTAGAAACTAACATAAATAGAGAGCAAACATGTTTAGTAAAATAAGATCTACAAATAATTCAATATCGTCGAAATCGTCAGTTGACCCTTTATAGAGGAGTGACTGACCTTGCAAGATGATCTATTTTTCTGGTTTTTAAGAAACTTAAAAAGATAGAAAGAAACAGTGACAGCAAATATTTTCAGCACAGTAAGACTTCTTAAAGGATCTATTTCCTCTGAATGATTATTTTTATCCATATTTTTGCATTTTTGTGAGAAAAAAGAACTATAGTATCTAAAAAATTAAAATTAAAGGCATAAAATGTAAAAATAAAAAATGATAAGCAATACAAAATGTCTAGATAACAGTTACAAATAAACAGACATAATTGATTGCAAATAAGGTAAAAATGAATATCAAATGGCATATTTTACAAGGAGACCGACTCAGGCTCGCGGTAGCCTCTTGTATAATCCATACATAATTATGACCTACCTCATTAAAGGTTTTTTAAAGCATAGAATTAGGTAACCTTCCGACAAGAAAACATATTTTAGTGTTCGTCCGTTTAACTCTTAGGAATGTATAAAACGTAGCCACGTCAGATTGGACTGGGGGATGTTAAATCTGATGCCAAATATCTCGATTTTTGCACGGAGAAGAACCAGTGCATTGTAAAGTTTCTAACCTTACCGATGAATACATATTTTAAATTTTCTGTCGAACATCTTGATGTTCCCACTTAGCAGAAACTCCCTAACTGGTTTATATTGTAATGTTTTCTTAGTCTGAATATACATTGTTATTTAATTCAGTCGTCTTTTTTAATATTAAACCAGTAGTTTAGTTTTACTGATGAGTAAACTAAACGCGAGTCTGGCGTACAAATTACATGCCTGGTATCGTTCATGTAGTTTTTTTTTTAAAATATTTTACACTTTCAAAACAGAATATTAAATTTAACTTTGTATAAGCTATAGTTGAACATTTTGACATCATGAAATTAATTGAAATTTTAAAGTCTTGCAAATCGTATCGGTAAGAGTGTAAATTGATTGTGTTTCCTTTTCAAACAGGATTTTTCTGTAGATTTATCAAAAATACATTTGCTATATCATTATTTTCTATGAAAAATACTCCAGATAAAATTAATAAGTCAGTCTACTCTTCAATTATCTGATAGAACGTCTTAATGTTTTGAAAATTTCGTTTTATTTTAATTTTATATTTATTTATTTATTTATTTATTTATTTATTTATTTATTTAATAGTTTCAGTTAACTGTTTAAGTTAAATACAACTTGACTTCTAGTATAATCATTTTGGCAATCGAATTGTTTTTGTATTCTATTAGGTCAACTTTTCCCGAGGGAGTGGCAACATTAGCTCCTCTTTAAGGATGCTTGTGCGCCTGTTTATTTTGATAAAACAATAATATACCTTTGCTCTGATGTAAAATATCCTTTCTCCTACAGTGGATACTAAGGGTACATATAAAATCTATCAGATTAGATGAAGTGATAAGAAGAGTATAGCTCCAATTCGGAAGTTTCGTAAAATACAGTTCATCATCTGTTTCTTTATTCTCTACATGTACGTAGATATCATAACACAACCAGCTCAGATGGTAGATCAAAAACACAGTAGTACATAAAAGGTATAACCATTTGGGTCCACACTGAAATCATATAATAGGATAGTTATGAATGTAATTCAGCTCTAAGTGGCAATATCATCATTAAATGTTTTATATTAACAAAAAGAGGTGTAAGGTCGAATTTTGAGATGCATTTAGGCCAAACACTCGAAGTATTTTTAAATGTGTGCTACTTTTCGAGAATCCATGACAAATTGTTGTGTCGCATCGTTGTCGTCTCATGTATGTATTCCCTCACATCTGTAATTAAATACCATTATTTTCATCTATCTAGTCAATGCGTAAGGCGAACATACTTCAATAGGTTTCTGACATTTTGCATATTTTTCATCTTTCTTTTAGCGGTTTAGGAATATTGCTCTATGTAAATTTGTTGTTCTCGTTAATTTTTACTAGAAATGAGTAACAATCAACATAAACTGTATTTTTAACTTTTTCCATTTTGTATTTTCCAATTTTTGGCTTTTGAAATCTATATTACCTGAGAGAGAATGCATACTTTAGGACGAGGGTAACCAAAACCAAAGTTCTTCAACCGTAACTCACTTTTTAACTCTTCACAAACCATCTGTGCATGTAAACAAATAGTATATAAATATCAAACACATAGTTTTCATATAATTGAGCTGTACATCTATCGATTGCAATGAATACAGCAGTTTTTTTTATAAATATACGTTCTTATGTTATTAGACATGGATTATGGAAGGTATTATCCACTGTTTCCGTTAAAACTTTCTGAAAGGAAACAAACATTAATCATATCAAATTTAATTTTAGGGCTAGTGATAATCTTTAGTCTCATCAGATCATTGACACTATCAAAGTTCAACGTCTGATTTAATCCTTATATTTAATCCTGTATAGCATAATTTTTCCAATAACTCAGTTTAATACTTCTCCAAGAAAAAGTTCAATAGGGCTTAAATTGCAATGATTTGGAGGAAGTTATGTAGTTCATGTACTTTTATTTTCATCTACCTTGTATAGGAGGTCAATTTTCTTAGCTTTAATTTTTTGACAGAGCTTCGTTGTTTTGTTTGATTGGCTATCGAATTCCACACCAGCTTTAGTTAAAATGTATGATTTTATCTTTTTCATGAGTTAGTTAATTCGAATACGCCAAACACGAACACTGTGGAATGACTCCTTGTACATTTCCACGCTACTTCTGTTGAAAAGCTGGTACTGGCTCATTTTCAACCCTCTGTATTTATTTCAGTATGATATTCTTGTACATTCGTACTCATACCCCTAGAAACTAAATCACATCCTGGTTGAAAGTAATTCTTACGACCATCATTTAACTCCTCAAATCTTTTTCCTTTACCAAGTGGACTTTTTTCTAATTTTTGAACCATAAGAACTAGTCCTTTGATGTGATGTATGATTAGTGTCAACTCTGTTCTCATTTAAATAGTTAGGTTCGAACCTTCTTTCCCTTGCTTGTTCTAAATTATTAAAATGCGTTAATCAATTAAATCTTTTCTTCTTTCGATCGTTTCTCTGAATATATCAACCTTTTAGTTTTGAATCCTATTCGATACCGGTATAAGGTTTTCCATAGTACGTACTGTGACAAAGTAATATCATTATCCATTACCAAAAGATTGTTTTGTCATGTAACACATTCTTTTTTCCGAAAAAAGTTATGCCAATGTATTTATTTAATTTTTCAAACTGGTCAATCGTATTTTTCACTTTTAGAATTAATATAATTTGTCATTTGCGTTTTATACTTCTGTATGGTATTCCGGTTCATCTTTACTCATACCATTTGAAACTAAATCACATCCTGGTTAAAAATCCTTTTCAACAAACATATAGATACTGAATCTTTTTCTTAAATTTACTCTGGGGAAACAACAATTAACAATTTCGAAAAAAGATCTTTTTCAATCAGTAAGGTTCCACTAGATTGAAAATATAGTATTAGTGCAGATTTTTACATGACCGAAATTTAGTAAAAGTCTTTCAATATCTGATATTAACACTACTCGTACTAGATTGTGACTTTAATAGAATCTGAAGTTCTTTACTACTATCTTTTACTTCAATTTTCATGCTTTGTTGCTATGCTTTATTGCGTATGAGGAATGCATATTAAGTTTATTCTGTCAATATTTCTTTGTAAAAACTTTGCAGAGTCTCATTGTTTTGTTGTGAAAGTCGCCGTAGCCAT
Source organism: Mytilus californianus (assembly GCF_021869535.1). Lineage (NCBI taxonomy): Eukaryota > Metazoa > Mollusca > Bivalvia > Mytilida > Mytilidae > Mytilus > Mytilus californianus. The sequence continues at coordinate 93,702,990 of NW_026262581.1, read as the reverse complement.
GCAAAATATGAAAAGCTTGTTTGCTCTTTTACAGACGCAATAACGTAAAAACAAATATTGTGATCATGACTATATTTCCACCATTAGGCCACACCAATTTGATTAATAGTTCTTTGGATTTTCCCGCTCCTGTTTTGGAGAAATTGACTTTTCAATAAAAAAAAATAATTACCGCTTCCGCCAATTTTTGGGCCGCATGCCGCTCCAAAATTAGTTTATCCTTGACATTTTTTTTTCTCTTAGACGTTTTTCTCGTGCATATATTGCTCCGAGCGATTCAAACGCACGTGTGATAAATCGATTTGTAAATAAAAGGTCAAAAATCGGGATGCCAACATGAAGTTGTGTCAGATCATTGCCGAGGACACGTAGTTATTAAACACACAGTTATTTGAAATGCATTTCGTTTTACCTGTTCTAGGAGACAAAAATAAAAAAATCTTTCGTTAGATGACCACGATCACATCAGTACTTGTTAGAACCATTGTCATCCCCGATCATTGTTTCAACAGACATAGTCCGAGATTACTCCGACGTCCAACAGCTGTTTGCCAGACAAGATGGGGGGCTGTTGTCTCACGGCCCGAGCTTGACTGGCAAAACAGCCGTTGGACGTCAGAGTAATCTCGGACTACAACAGACATAGGTATCTAGATCTATCTGTCTTGAATGAAATTAATATTAAATTCACATGAATTTTTGAAAAATGACAGATTTATCTTATTTTAATGAAAACTCCATATCTCCTTGTTAGTCTATTGACATGCAATCAGAACTCTTTTGTAAGGGAAAATTTAAGAGTTCCAACATTCTAGACCAAAGTGGTGGTATTGGGATTGGCCTGCTGATAATAATTAGGTATGTGTTATTGGTGCAACCACTTCCAGTTTGAAATACATTAATTGCAGGTTTCAGGGGCAAAAGGAATCAAAGTACTGAAGTACTGAACATCGGATGACCACAAGTTCTTGATGATGGTCAAAAGCACTTGTCTCAGAAAAAAACAACATATCTCTTTACCTGAAACTGAGGTTAATGTACAGAGATATATTTTTTTCTGAGACAAGTTCGTGCGTGGATGATGAATAAATGACAGGAAATTCAACTTCACCGTAATAACTATTATATTGTAGTGATACAAATCAGTATACATGGTGGACACTTTTCTGTAAAAATTCGATTTTTCTAAGATTGGATACGAGTAGGCATTCATATTTTCCCGCAAAAACAATTACAGAGTTACCGGTCCTCGCAAAAAGTTCTCTGAGATATTCTTCCGCATGCTTTAACACAATTTTTCGGTACGTCTGCATTGATATTATCAATGATTTTTTACTTATATATATATATCTAACTACAAAACATTTTCATATTATTAATTTATGTTGTAAACAAAAATATTTTTATCAGTATTCATTGAAGAGATGTATTTATATCAAACGATAAGGAATGTTATTTTGCATTAGTTTATGTGCGCATATTTATCATGTTTATAGATCGGTTACAAACCCAAAACTAATTTACATAATGGAAATCTAGGCGATAGCAATACATCTGAATGACCCCAAGGTCATCTCGATGTAAAAAGTATTTTGCTAAGTCAGAATAATGCATGTGAATGTGGTTAAATGTATTTTAAGGGAATAGATATAGGAAGATGTGGTATGAGTGCCAATGAGACAACTCTCCATCCAAGTAACAATTTATAAAAGTAAACCATTATAGGTCAAGGTACGGCCTTCAACACGGAGCCTTGGCTCACACCGAACAGCAAGCTATAAAGGGCCCCAAAAATTACTAGTGTAAAACCATTCAAACGGGAAAACCAGCGGTCTTATCTATATAAAAACGAGAAACGAGAAACACGTATGAACTACATAAACAGACGACAACTACTGTACATCAGATTCCTGACTTAGGACAGGTGCAAACATTTGCAGCGGGATTAAATGTTTTAATACATTGAGATCTGCATGCATAGCAATATAATTATCTTACTCAGGATGTTGTTGAATTATTCACCTCACTCATTATGTTGATCCTATTATTGATAAATAGTTCCAACTGGATGTCAAGCAGCCTATAAACAATCATTACCATATAATGAAAACAACTATATCAAAAGATATTTATTATTATTCATGGGCATTTTTTGGGAATACATACACATATTTTAATTGTATTCAACACATTTCATTTACCTAACTAACATAATTCCTCTTGCTAAACTGCATCTGATATGCTTCCTTAATATATACACATTTGGAGTTTAGTATGGCGTTTATTATCACTGAACTAGTATATATATTTGTTTAGGGACCAGCTGAAGGACGCCTCCGGGTGCGGGAATTTCTCGCTGCTTTGAAGACCTGTTGGTGACCTTCTGCTGTTGTCTGTTCTATGGTCGGGTTGTTGTCTCTTTGACACATTCCCCATTTCCATTCTCAATTTTATTTTTACATGTATGAATTTAAATGAAAATTCACGCAGTCAAAGCTTATTTGACGAAAATAATCAAAATTATACTAAACCAAAGCGAACCAAAAAGTTGGGTATGGTACAGGCTGTACTACAGGCACAAATACATCAACTTAAATTATATGCATAAGAGCATGTTTATCCTCCTTTTTCTTTGCAGTAACCCAGTTTCAACATGTACAAATATTCTAAATCGCACAATTTAAAAAAAAATATATACCGCTCGCTCCACTCGTAGAGCACCCGCCTCAACAAAACTCATTTTCAAGAAGTCAATACAATCAAAAAAATTTCGCTCGCTCGCCCCATATTTTTTGGAGCTTTTGTCCGAAAAACTAAAAATCAAATTGGTGTGGCCTTAAGTTAGAGCTTGACATATTGTATAGACAACTATCTGTTGCTTATGATTCTGTATGTAGACCTCTTGAAGTTTTTTAGTATTTGTTTGGCTGCTGTCTCATTGACCGATACCCCTTCATTTTAATCATATTCAAAGCAGATTTATGTTCTTTTGTTTTGATTGGCAGGTCGTTCCGCTATTTATGCTTACTCCATAACATAAAAACTTTGTATTACTTTTTTAATAATTATATCATTTGTTGACATACATACATGCGCTGATTTGTTATTGTCTTTTCGTTATTTGTGTCGCTGAGTTGATGTCTTATTGGCATTTACCCCACATATCCTTTTATCCGTAGCAAATGAATAAGTTGATTTGAAAAATAGATTTATAATAAACATTTTTTGAAGAATTGTGTAAGTCAATTGGACTTAAACATTATTCATCCACAAATCCAAAACGTTTGTAGTTGTTTTTCTTGTTGAATCACTGCTTCGAATTGGTGAAATTTATTTGTATTCACAAAAATTGAATGCGATTGTGTTCTTGACATATAATCACCCCAAACGGTGAATGAAAGAAATAAGTTAACACTAAATATTTAGTTAAACCTTCTGTAGTGACCAACTTACCGAAGTTGAACGGATATTCGGACACAAATTAAACATTTTTATCTAATTTTACTTTTAAAATAATGTCATGATTATAACAGAAAAACTATATGACTGAGTTACCTACCTTAATGTAATGTTATATGTATTCGTTGTCTTCAACTTAAAGATGCAAGAATATTGTGTAAAATATTCTGCATCATTTCATTGTCGTAACAGCATGAGTCAGCTTACGTATTTACTTTATATTTACCAATAATGGGTCTATTGTCGATAAAGTTATTAAAATTACATATTACTTAAATAACCTTATACTGCTGACTTTTATGCTCCATATGTGATTGAGAAATTTAAAGATTTCATCGTGAGATTATAAGCCTTCTTAACATTATTGATCATATAACATATTTTCGATAAAAGAATGTACTACATATAAAAATAAGGAGATGTGGTACGATTGTCAATGAGACAATTATCAACCAAATTTCAAATGAAGTGGATGTAAAGAATTATAGGAAACCGTACAGCATTCGTCAATGAGAAAAATCAATACCGTATAGTCGGCTTTAAAAGGCCCCGACATGAAAAAATACGAAACAATTTAATTGAAAAAACTAACAGCCTAATCAATACAAAACAATTTACGAAAAAACAAATATGACACATGAACCAACGACGACCACTGAACTACAGGCTCCTGACTTGGGACGGGCACATATAGAATGTGGCGGGGTTAAACTAGTTTGCTGGTACCAAACTCTCCACCTACCCTGGGACAGTGGTGTAACAGTTCAACAAAAGAACAAACTATAAAAATCAGTTGAAAAGGCCTTAACTCATCAGATTGATACAAGGCAGAAAACATCTAACGAAAACATAGACCGGACGTGGCAGTGTATCTATACATCACACAACAAAAAAGACACAAAGTAAAGATCTGAGAGTACTCGCAAATACTGACAGCTAGTTCAAAGCCAATAATAACTAATAAAAAAATAATGTATCTAAAACTAAAGTATCAATCAGTACACATCCAACATCCAATGGATTTAGTAAAAGACGTCATTAAAAGTCGGAGAAAAACATGACCTTGTGCAATGCCAATATATATGTATCGACAGATTGTAGTACCGTGAATGTGCATATGTGTATAACAATAGTATTTAGTATGGTTTTAATTTATTGATAACAAAATCAATGTTTATACCAATAAAAACAATGGCTTAAACATGCTTGGAAACTTGACTGCTGCCAAAATTAAAGTCAATCAGACGTCTCTAATTGAAATTAAAAGACTTAAAAAGGAGGCATCCTTTGTAGCCAAGATACTACTTACATTAGTACATAATTTTAAAGTTCAGCATCTTGATCATCAATTCTCTCCTCCCGCATGTATATTGCCTGCAGAAAGACTTATAGTTACACATCTCACCCTACAGGCTTTGTAAAGACTGCTTTTGTCTACGGATGACAATCAAAATATTCTTAACAGCATGCGTTGTGCCCGCATTGATAAAAATTTAAAGAATGCAAAAAGAGGAGGAGGCAGCTATTTGTACATACATTCTTCAACACAGACGAGTTCAAGATGTAGACATTAAATATCAGTACGTTGGCATTTCTCCAAAGGCAGATGTAGATGTAAGACTGGTCTTCATTTTATTATACAATAAACCAAGGACTCCAGCATTAAAATTTCTACAGAATTTAGAGAGACTGATTCATGCTGTACCTGATGGATGTCCATGTATTATTTCTGGTGATTTCAACATCGGTTTGCTCAAGAAAAACAAATACACAGACAATTTAAAGTTTTTTATGCAATATTATAGCTTCCGACAAATTATAATATCACCTACACACAGCTTTGGTAGACTCCTCTATCACTTTTACATCAACATTTCTACTGAAGAAATTATCCAGAGTCCTGTTCCAGTGTATTAAAGTGATCATTTTTTATGTTAGTGGCTGCAAGTCTAATGACACGTGGCAGGTCAGAACATCCTTAATGTATTTAATTTGTCATGTCTGTTTGTGTTAGTTTGCTTGTAAATCAACGAAGGACCCAACACAGCATAGCTGTTTCTATTTATCATATCAACATATAATATTTTAAAAAAACATACGGACAATTAGAGCTTCCAAAAAACTAGCCGTAAAAGTGTAAAACATATCACAACAGTATCTAAAGAAACAGATAATCAAATTCTTCCCATTTTGCATATCAACATTGATATATATATATATATATATATATATATATATATTGTATCAGGATGCTTGATTTCTGGATTGACAACATATTTGTTACGTTGGTGTTCCTCATCTTGCCGACTTGTGCCTTTATTCGTATGAGGCTGACTTTATACAGGAGCTTCTAGGAAGAATGAAAAGAAGCTAACATTATCCTTTAACTTCACTTTCCGCTAAATAGACATATCCTCTCACTAAATAGATCAAAGTTTGGTGACTACTAGTATGTTGCACATATCTATCCCATCGAACTAGAAATAAAAGATACAGCAGATACAGTTAGGTCTGCCTCATATCTTGATTTACATCTAGAAATTGACAATGATGATCGGTTGAGAACAAAACTTTACGACAAAAGATATGATTTCAGCTTTCCAATTGTGAACTTTCCATTTCTATGTAGCAATATTCCAGCAGCACCTACATATGGAGAATATATCTCCCAGTAGATACAATATTTCAGGGCTTGCATTTCCTATCATGATTTCCTTGATAGAGGGTTGCTGTTTACAAGGAAGCTATTGTACCAAGATTTCCAAGTTGAAATCATCCCTTTGAGCATTTTACTGACACCATCACGAGTTGGTTGACCGTTATGGATTATCGGTTTCACAGATGACAACGGAACAACGGATATGTTCCGAATGATGTAACCACAATCCCGTCCTCTTTTCTCCAAATGTGATCTAATAAGACTTATGACCGGGTTTGTACTTACATGAGCAGGATTTGCTTACCCTTCCTGAGGACTTGAGATCATTTATGTTGCCCAGTCTTGTTTTCTATGGTTTTTATTTAATGCACTGTTGTTTGTCTTCCTGTAGTTTTCAGTTTTTTTATTTTTGTCATAGCATTGTCAGTTTGTTTTCGACTTATGAGTTTGGATATCCCTTTTGTATCCTTCGGCTCTCTTTTGCAACCAAAAATAGAACTTCTTTTTAGGAATAATAAAGCACTTTACAGAGGCTACTTTACGTTATTTGTATGATATTTTACCTTGAAATTTTCTTGAGGAAAAAAGTCCACCAATTTTAAACACAGATGTGGATTAAAAAATGAGACATAAGAAGTATAGTCCATTCTTATTATACTGTCGTAATTTAAAATGAGTTAGTTAAAACCTGATGGATGCATTAATTTTTGTGAATTTACTGTATACAAACCCCAGACATTGTTCCTGAGTCAGTATAATTCTGTCAGATTGACCTATCAGTAACCATGTGTCAACATAACAAAGATGCAATACTTATATATAAAATGAATGACATGAACCCAAAATTTCAATGTCTCAAAGCTGAATTTCACACCAGCAACTAAAATGTTTGTACGGGAGGTATTAGTCCTGCTTTACGGAAAACTCTAGTTGCACCTTCAAATGTATATTGTCCCTAGGATACAATAAGACTAATATCACGTGGACAATGCAGAAGTTTAGGGGCAAATCCTTTTTTCTTGTGATTTTAACGTCATAATATTTTTTTATTATGTTTTTGATTAAAACATTGATTTTAAAATACCTTTAATGTCAACCACAAGGGTTTCGTTAACCTTACGTTTTCCTATTAATTGGACATTTTGGACCAGGATAATATTTAAAAACGGTCTCCTCTTTCCAATGAAATCCACACCAAATCAAAAATATTAAAGATAAATGCACAGGTGGCAACGGTGCACCCTGTCGAATAGATACAGGTTCATTCGAAGATAAATTAAGGAAGGCAGGTAGATGTGATTTAAAACAAAAACAAATCTCAGTGATACGACCGGAAGAAAGTCCTAACCTTTTATCGCATATGCAGCAATTTGTAGACAAGTCATTAAAAAACACAAAACCATGCTGCTGCACTGACTCCATTCATTCAAATTTATGCCGATATTTTTTTTGAACTGGATGAGGTACTCGGACAAACTACCATATTTTAGAAATCTAGTATTATCGATAGGTGAGAGGAGACGCGATAAAACAAGGACGACAGCGACTGCCCATACTTGCGGAGATAGATATCACATTATACAGCACAGTAACTCTGGGCGGCGCCAACTGTGCAGGCGAAAAAGAATGATCCAACCCAAGCGCTTTTGCGATGACTACAAAAAACTGAACGATATTACGCGCAAGGATGATTATCCTATTTCTTGTATCTCTCAAGCGGTCGCCGAATATTTCTCTACAATGGAAATTACCAGCTGGTATTGTTAAATGAAGATAACTGAAAAAATAAGATCACATTTGCCACTCACAAAGGGCTCTTCCAGTTTAATTGTATGTCATTTGGACATGTTACAGTCCTGCAAGCTTTAAACGTCTTATGGAAAATGCAGTGAGAGAGATGACTTGTGTATCATGATGATGATATTGTCTTTGGGAAATGTTTTAATAAAACACTACAAAACTTAACTACTGTTTTCCAACGACTCAAAACAGCAAACCTCAAAATCAAACCAAAGAAATATGCAGTTCAGAAGAAGAAATGTCCTGTTTTGGACATGTAGTCTCAGATGAAGGGGTAAAGTTGAATTATTTTATAGAATGAAATGTTCACATAAATGAGCCATTGAAAGTATTGAACAACAGAGCAGTTTTATCTTTGATAATTACTGAAATTTAGTGCAGTGATAAGATATTTTAAATTCACACAAGCATTCTTCAATTATTTGTTATTTTATAAAATGTTTAAATGACAGGTTCTGTACACATGTGCCAGCACTACAATCACAGTTGGTGAAAACCGTTCATGACCCATTCAACTCTGTCAATAATTTTTATGATAAAACACTTAAAGTGCGAAACAACATGCATGGGGTTTTGTAAAAAAGCATACACATCAATATCTTCTTTTTCACGTGTTCCCAAAATATTTATAAAAAAAAACATTAAATCGATTAGGTTTGCCTTACATCTTTTGGCTTATTAATGGCCATTGTTATATTATAGTTCGTTTCTGTGTGTGTTACATTTTAATGTTGTGTTTTTGTTGTGTCGTTGTTCTCCTCTTATATTTGATGCGTTTCCCTCAGTTTTGGTTTGTGACCCGGATTTGTTTTTGTCTCTATCGATTTGTGAGTTTCGAACAGCGGTATACAACTGTTGCCTTTATTTATTAGAGCATTCAACAGCTGATACAGATCTTCGTATGGCGGGTGATGCATGCTTAAAAGGAAACGCTTACCATGTCCATGCACCCTGTCTCGCTTCTTATGGAGTTCATACGGTCACTCGGGTGATTGATTTTAGAACGATAGAGTACTGTCGCCTAAATTCATCAGATTGTAAAGACCCTAGAATTCCTATGCGGCACTGAAGATGACGATATTCATATCTTTACATCAGATATAAGCACAGCCTTGTATGGTGAACCCCATGCTAAAGAGGGGAATCCATTTGACTGTGCAGGATGTATAAATTTGCATTCTTTGTGTGAATTGGGATATTAAATCTGATGCCTCGTGTAAGGAGAGTGCCACGTTCTCTGCACGTTAAGAACTCTTTGACCGTTCCGTAGGTAGCCTGTTGGAAGGCAATATTTATGTTCCTATCCAACATACCTTCATTTCAAGTGGCAGTCAATATTCCTGTCCTTTTATTCAAGTCAGTCCATTGCAAAACTTATTTGATTTATTTTCAATTTGTTCTCTTCCCAATTATTCATGAAATATTTGCTACTGAACACAAACAAACACCAATCAATCATGCATCCCATCATTTCTTTCCTCTCCTTCATATTACATATTTCCGTTTTGATTCTAGATTTTCTAAAGATTCGTAAGTAAATTGTGTTCTATTGCAAGAAAAATATATCCTTCTGCCATCTTGACAAGAACATCATAAGATTACTATATAAGAAATACAGAGTGAGTACATATTTAACATAATTTCACTAAGAAGAACTAATTAATAGACATCCAAACTTTAAGCTACTATTTGAAGAATAAACCTTACTTTTCTGAACCATTTGTATATTTTTTGCAAGATATTGTGTTTTAAGTCATATGTATCTTAATGCTTTCCATTTTCTACAAATTACCTGAAACTGTTCAGGCAATTTGTTGAATATTGTTTGAAAATTTCAGTCATTTTACAAAATGACTAGGTATTTTCAGTCATTTTATATAACGCCTGTTGAGATTAGGCATTTAATAAATTGCCTAAATTAAGAAAATGCCTGTAACATATAAAAGGTTTAAAAATATCAAATCTCACTTTTTATTTTTATCGGTCAAAGAATAAAAAGATTTTAAAAAAGAAACGTTTGTATACATTCATGTCAATAAAGCTTGCTGATTGTCTATCTAGCGAATCTTATATGAACAAAAACAGTTATTGCTCTTTGCATAGGTTATTTCTTTAGTAAATTTTTCTGTAATTCTGTATCTTTTCGTTTTAATGTTATCACATTTTATTTTCCATTTCTAAGTTTAGGGTATCACAAATATAGTCAACCAGATAAAATGAATGTGAGAACTTTATGCGACCGTGTACTTAAATTACAAACTCAATTGTAGGTAACCCGTGAAAGTTTAGAAAAAAACAACAAAATCTTACTAAATCGCTTTTAAATATGTATACCACAATAGAAACCCAAATGACAAATCTATGTATGTGTCACAGTAAAAATTGGAATTCAGTAGAATCCAGAATCTTTCTAGTACAAATAAGAATTCTTATATATGCTAGTAGAAATTGGAATTTATTTATACTAGTAAAAATCCAGTACAAATCCGAATTCGAATATCTTCTAGTAGAAATTGGGATGGAAAATATCCATATTTGTAGTAGTAGGATTCTAGATTGTACTAAATTTCCAGTAGGATCCAGGATATTACTAACATTTATTTTTAATATGATTCTGGACTCTTTATTTTTATTTCATTATTTATTATTTTCACTAATGCACTTAATCATTTTTTTTTATTTTGGATAAACTAACAATTTTATTGAAAATTAAGATATTTTTGTTAAATTTTGTATAGACATCATTAGAATACATGAATTTATTTTTTATGTGATAGCCAATATTTAAAATACTTCCGATGAAATTTTGGTTTTTGTTAATCCTTATTATTAATCAAACTTTCAAAAATTGAAGGAAACTATAATTTGATCAAATGTTCTGAAATGCATGTACATTAAAATGTTGTTTGAAAAAGCTTAAAGTACCTCTTATGAACTTAGATTGATTGACTTTTAGAAAAGGCTCTGCTGTGAAATAAATTCAAAGGCAATTGGTCGTACCTCTTTTCTTTTTGATGTAAACAAGTTTGATTATATGAGTTTATTTCATTATAAAGTACAAAAAAATAATTCATTTAATGTTTTTTTTAGTAATCATCTAGTACAATCAAGGATCTTCCAAGCGCAAATTTGGATATCCAAATTTCTGCTAGTAGATTTGGAATTCTGATTTGTACAGAATTTTAATTATTTAAAATAAGAATTCAAATTTCTACTAGCAGATATTGGAATTTCAATTTGCACTAGGAGGATTCTGGATCCTTCTGAATACCATTTCGTACTGTATATACATGTTTAAAATAATGTTCCAAAAGCTAGATATGCATGAATGTTCAGGTGAGTATACCATTTCTAATGTAACAAATAGTTTGTGCAGCAGGAGTGAATTCTAATGTTACAAATAGTTTGTGCAGTAGGAGTGAATTAACCCCGTGTTCGGCAAAGAACCATTAAATAGTGATACAATTGTGAATACTGAATTTGATGCGACTGTCATACAAGTGAGAGGTTTAGCTAGCTTTAAAACCAGGTTCAATCCACCATTTTCTACATAAGAAAATGCCTGTACCAAGTCAGGAATATGACAGTTGTTATCCATTCGTTTGATGTGTTTGAACTTTTGATTTGCCATTTGAAAGGGGACTTTCCTTTTTGAATTTTCCTCGGAGTTCAGTATTTTTGTGATTTTACTTTTTAATCTATGAGGGACTACACACTGGCTTAAGTGCAATTATATTTTGAGTGTGTTACCAATTCATATTGTTGGTCTGAAGATACCAATGTTTTAAAGTTCATGTAGGAATGGTATTGCATTATCGGCCTTTGGTGATTATAGTCAATGTCCCAACATATAGTAATTTAGTTGAAATATTAACCAAAGGGTTTGCCCGAGAGAACCTGACGGAAGTTGATATGACACAAATTGGTGCTTGTATTATAATAAGGACAACCCTTGCAGAAACTTTCTGGTGATATAGAAGATTTGTAAGCTTGATACCTGTTTTAGCCTATGTGGCATTTAGAAACAGATTAAATGGCTACAATTAAGTGCTTGTTATTGTACAAAGCAATGCAGAAAGTGAAAAATTTGAAAATTGTTTTGAGCTAAAGCTTTACCAGAAATGTTATAACAGTAATGAGAATGGGAGAAATCATAGGAGCGTGTGCTTATGTTATCCGATAACCATTTTATGTTACATTCAGACACCATCAATGTATGATTGTATATAATATGTTTGATGAGTTACATATCATTAAAATGAAATTTTTAAGTCATTTTCATCACCTGAAAGTGAGAATATTAAATATTTTAGTATTACTGTCCCTTACCACATTTGTAATCCTGTTTAAAACTGATGCTGTTCGGTTTAAAAGTATTCATGTTAACAATTAATAACAGTTTATTAACCATTGCATGAAAAACAAAGTTATATAGTTGCATGGTTAAAAAAATGCATTGAAGACATTTTATTTATAACCATTTTGCTAGCAAAATATTCATATGACCATCGACTTGTCTCTTTGACGGATAGAATGTGAATATAGGATATAGTCTTGTGTTTCATTGTGTTTTTTTGTTTTCTAATTTGTTTATTTTTGACGTAAAGACAGAAAACAATCAAGCAGGATTACACACATGTACAGTTTTAAGTATGGTCTTAAAGATATTATTATATTACTTCAACTCTAAATAGCTCAACATAAAACAAAATATAACTATAATTTCGTACCAGTTATGTAATATTTAAATCACCGAGGACAGATTGTAATGCCAACCATTTTTTATATATATATTCTCTTTCATCGTCTTGTCTGTGTGCGGTTGATACGTACATTTTATAGAATGCCAATTATTATCTTTTGTTATTATTCCTTTGTTTAATCCGATAATACGAGAGACTTCACATCAATTATTGTGTCCATTTTGTGTTGAAACAAGACAGAAATTCAGCTTATTTTAGTATCTTGAAACCAGAGATACATTATAGTCCTGCATTTAGACCACATATACAAAGCCATTAAACATGTCTCTCTTCGACGAAGGGAGACATTATGTTGAGTAGTTTTTTCTTCTTCTGGTCCGTATGAAAATAAGGTGATGTGGTATATTTGCAAAAGAGACAAATATCCACCACAGTGCAAAAGAAGTGGATGTAATCTATTATAGGCAACTGTATGACCTTCAACAATGAGAAAACCCCATACCGTATAGTCGGCTATAAAAGGCCCCGATATTATGAAAAAGATAAAATTTCAATTGAGAAAACTAACGGTCTAATTTATGACAAAACAATTTACGAAAAACATGAACAGTAAGATAATAACATAACCTCGTGCAATGCCAAAAAATAGTGTTCGACATATTGTAGTTTCGTGAATATGCATATGTGTATAACAATGCTATTTAGTATGGTTTAAATTTACTGAGAACACAATTGATATGTATACCAATAAAAACAACATTCAAAGATCTAATTACAGTGTTGAATTGATTACCTTTTAGAATAAGTTTATTTGAAGGATTGATAAGTTTACCCGGATCGTATCTAAATTTCCGGACTCGGTAAACAACATCACCGTAAAAATTAGGATGTGCTATTCTGTTTGAAATAAGTTTAATACAGGTACAGCCAAACATGCAAACCAAATCTTTGTATCTATGGAAGAATTTAGTAAAGGTTTTAAGTAATTTGTGGTAACGAAATCCCTGACTTAATAGTTTACCAATACTACACAAGTTACGCTCATTGTAATCTAAAACGTCACAACAAATACGGGCTTAGCGAACAAGTTGTGATATATAAACACCATAAGACGGTGCCAAAATAGGAAAATCAATAACAGGGAAAGGACAGCAATTCCTGTTAATTTGAAGTATTTAAAGTAACTTCCTTTGAGTACATTTCAATTGTATATCCAGTGAACTTTTGATTATTCAACGAAAATATATCAACGGTAAGTGTTGTTGAACTTATCAATTAAATGGTATTTAGATTAGTCTTTACTGAGTTTGGCCATAAACTGTAATTCATAACAGTGCAGGAATAAGTCTGATATTAAAGGGACGCAATTTGTGCCAATAGGAATACATACAACCTGTCGATAAACTTTATTGCCAAAAAATATTGCACGTTTTTGATAGTTCCTTCTTTGTAATGTGGTATGAGTATGGGTGTGTTTAAGCAATACCTCATTGACCTCCCCCCCCCCCCCCCCCCCTTTCGGCAAGTACCTCATCTGTCTATTTATATCAGTAGATAGCAAATATACAGCATTTAAAAAAAATGCAATTGTTTGTTTCAAAAAAAGACTGTTGTACTACATTCCAAATAAGTTTTGATAGTTTTAAAGCTATTTCACTGCGTGTAAGTACTGTGACGTGTCCGACTCGTGTGAAGTCTGCAACTTTCAAGACGTAATGGATTTGGAAATAACCTCTTATTGTTATGCTAATTTTTCGTTATAGCGAGGAGGAGTGTAACTGGGTATACTTTCGGGCAGTGCTCACCGGATTCAGTTCTAGTGTTGACAAATTTTTGGCTAAATTAGTTATACAAATTGAAGTTAATTATTTAATAGAGAAAAAAAATATTGAATGATGGTTATCAGATACAAGGTTATTAACTTCAGCAAATATAATTGATATTCGTAATAATGTAATAGTCACAAAGATTAAGCAAGCAAATCATACGGATAATCCTGATCAAACAATACATATTAAAGTAATAAATGACTATATTTCAGCTATCCTAACTGAGAAATTTAGTGTAAATACAACGATTTATGATTTGTGTTTGTTAAAATCTGACACTCGGAGAGAAACAGTAGAGATCTTTTCAGTAGATCTATATACGGTAGTTGTTTTTTATAAGATACCTAAATTACGTGTTTCTCTGAATATGTTTTCATGTATATCTCTGCTGGAAAAGAATAGACTTACATACCAAATATCACTATGAAGTTAACGTTTCAACGTGAAGGTCACGTTGACCTAAAGTAGCGTGTCTGCTAATAGTCTGAATATCTTTTATTGGGAAAAGAAATTAAAGACTCTGGAAACGAGTAGTTCAGTATACCATGTAAATATATATTGGAGTTTGAATTTCGACTCTAATGACTTGAAAAGCTTTTTATATAAGCTAAACTTGGAAAGTGCGAATTGGTTTTGTTTATATCTCTTTTCCAACAACTGGGCACAAGTAACTGGTTTACTGTCTCATTAGTAGCTGTGTCAAGCCATTGTCTGTATAAAACACCATTCTCAAAACAAATACGGTCCCAGTGAGACCAGTACCGTTTGATTATTGGGTTTTGTGTTGTTATATCCCCCTTTTCTATGTATGTTGGCGTTTGTTTTTGTTGCACTTCAGTGTTCCTGTTGTTCCTTTGTTTTCCTCTTATAGTTGATGTGTTTCTCTCAGATTAGTTTGTGACCCGGATTTGTTTTCTCTCAATCGATTTATAATTTTTGAACACCGGTATACTACTGTTGCCTTTATTTATCGGAAAGGTCAAAAAGACTCATAAAGTTGCTTTTATTGTGTAGCTATTAAAATTGGCTTTTGACTAGATGTTCCCTTATGCCCAGTTGAACCACAACTGAGACTATGCAATTTTCACGCTCTTTTATACAATAATTATAACTCAAAATGACGTTTCGACTCTAAAGACTCAGTATGTGACAGCACTGACACGTTTAACGACAATCAATACTGGTTAACGACAATCACACTAAAATAAAAATGGCTCACCTTTCAGTGAAAACAATCTTACAAATAATTGACCAGGTTTTCCCTACGAAGCATGATAAATACGTATGATATGATCATTATATTATACAAAATCAAGTATCAAAGTTCAGAATCACGAAATTGATCAGAAAGATACAAAACAGGTATGTGCCTGCATTAACTTTTACGTTGCATTTGACGTCCGGAAAACTTGAAGGTAATAACATTTATAAACAATTTAGGTTTATGAAATATTGTGTATTAATAATGTTATAAGTAAAATAGAAACTTGGTGAGAAAAGGGGGAACAGCCCAAATGCTAAAACGTTACACTTCTCCCTTCTCTAAGAAACTGACAGGGCATGATCAACAAGTAGCAAACTGAAACACAATATAAACATGATATATATACATATGTAAAATATGAAATGTCCATTCATTAAATGATCATAAACACAACAACATGACAATGTGAACTTTAAATGTCTCTGCACATCACTAAAGTCTATCTGTATAAAATTCTCTGCAGGTTCATTGCTGAGGCGAAACTTGGTGACTAATACTGAGCTTGAACTGTTAAAGAACAATGCAGTTCAGAAAAGGGGAAAACAGGACAAATGCTAAAACGATACAGAACTATCAAATATTTATCATTCGACGATGCAAGATTAGTAAAACCTGATCGTACTATTGACCACCTTTCTTCGGAAAAAAATAAACGAGTCTTTTATGGTTTTGATTAATCGAACGGGTGAAAAGAATGTGTTTTAGGCCCACAAGGGGGCTTGGGAATAGACATATGGTCATTTTGGTCTTCTTCCGACCGGCAATAAAACCATTTGCCAAAGTGGGGCGCCCTTCTGGCTATGCGGGGGTATAAATACACAGCCACGTCTGTTCAGAATGGGGAGGTTAAATCCGATGCTTCGTGTTCAGAGAGTACCATGCTCTCGTCACGTTAAGAACCCTTGCACCAACTCTTTGAGGGGTCCGAACATTTCTCATTTCAAGTGGCAGTCCAAATTCCCGCCTTTCATCCCGGTCTACCCCTATTAGTTTAAACATATTTTATTTGCAAAAGTAGCAAAAGGAATTGGACACAAGTTATAACAACATTAGTGACGTCCTCTCCCTATATAAATATAAACACAAAGTACATTAGATATTGACGAAAAACATAGTAGGAATGCATGTATAAATACAAACTGCAAACAAAAACAAAAAACAAAAAATACAAAAATACAAAAAATACAATATAATATGGAATAATATATAAAACTGGACTGGAGTGAAGAGTTGGAAAGTAGGAATTCAGAATGTTAATTGATTGTTTTAAATCTTTGTGTTACTCTGATATATGATTGTACAGACTCAAAAATTTCTTTGTTTTGCTGAAAAGAAAGGTCACCGTCACCAGCCAATAGAAGCTCAATGGATATAGCATACCTTTCTAATTTTGAAAACAATATTTCTCGTGCTTCGTTGTAAAAAGGGCACTCAAAAACATAGTGAATACTATCCTCAACATGGTGGCCACAGCTGCATGCGGGACAGGGTTTAATATTAACACGATGTAAATCTGAATTTAAAGAACTGCACATATTTCTCAAACGTGTATGAATGATATTAAGATTTCTATCACCACAACTGAAATAGGTTGGTTGCTGTATCAATTTAGACTTCATCTTTCGTTTAAAAATATTTATATTTTTGGACGTACGTATGTCGGGGTTTAGGTTATTTCATTCAATAGTAGTAGATGGAAAAAAGGATTTTCTGGTTATATCTAGTCTAAAACTTGGTACTACATAATTATTACTGTTTCGCAAATCGTAATTAGATATTTGACCAACAAGTGGGGGAATTAAATCGTAGAGATAATCAGGGGCAGTCCCATTATGTAAAGAATAACACATATTGAGCTTTCTGGACTTTCTTCTGTCCACCAGCAATTGCCAGCCTGTTTCAAAATATATAGCTTCCCGACTAGCAAAAACTGGCAACCCAGTTACTAATCTTCCTGCTTCCAACTGAACATGTTCTAAATTGTCGGCATCTTGTTGAGTACAACCATCCCATAATTCACATGCATATTCCATAATGGGTCTTATAAAAGTTAAATATATACGAGCAAGATTTTTTCTATTCAATAAATATTTCAATTTTTTAAGAACATTTAATCTTGTGCTTGCACAGGACCTACCTGTTGTGTGTATTCTTAACTTGTTCTCGTCCTAACATGCATGAAATATTTCCTACTGGACTTTAAGCAACTAACAATCAATCAATTAACAATTTGTTTTAGGAAATGGCATTGTAGCCGGTAAAAATGTTAATATTTTGATTACATAGTCTAGTCTTGAATAGGTAACTTTGGTACATTTATGATATCAGCAAAGCCATTGAAGAATCAATATCGTTGACTCTATAAAAGAATATAGATAAACTCATCGTGTTGTCTTTATAGGCCACAGCTGGAAAAAACCCCAAAAAAATTCTCATTTCATTGTTTAATACATTTCTTAAGAAAGTGGTGTGTTAAACTATTTGTAGCTATTACAAATATTTCGAAAAGTAAATACAATATTATTATTTTTCTTTGTTTTTGTCCTACTTTTAATTACTTGAAATTGTAAACACCATATTAATAACACAAAACGACACAATGAGAGCGGCAATAAACATCCCTTGCTAACATTAATTTCAATGACGAAATAGTAATATAGTGATGCGAGAATTAAAAGGTACAAAAACATACACATTTCAAATGACAGATTATCCCGACAGCCATATTCCATGTGATAAATAAGATAAAAATTCTGCAGTGGTTGAAATGAAAATTATGTATTTATTAAAAAAATCCCCTCTAAAATATTTCAATAAAATTTCTATCATCTCAACCTTGGTGTACGTGTTTACTTACATACATTAACTAAACATTTGTCTTTCACCTTGATTGATATGAAAAAAAATATAAAACGCAAAAAAAGAATAATGTATTGCACTTTAAGTGTATTTTGACCTAATATTTCTAGACATACCTATATATATTTTGACATACTTATGTTTACAATAAACGAAACAACTTGTTCTGTATGATTCATAAAGGATCCATTGACATAAACCATTTATGGTCAACACATCACCGAATTGATAATTGTTTTGTTTAAAATTTGTACAAGAAATATCAAACTGCAAGATTTGTTTATAGAGTACACATTGTTAGCGCTGACCGAACTTTTCGACCAGATGATTAGTCACCTTTTACTCACATTTTAGTATCATTAATTTCTTGAACATTTTTGACAAAGGATGATTTGTCTCGTCATGTTTTGCATGTTCTTTTAAGTAATTGTCTAGTGATCAGGATTAAAACGTATAGTGGTGAGATTATAGATGCTACTTTGACCTTGCTACATGTTTATGTTCCTGTCCCAGGCGAGGTACCACACCATTGGTCGCCTTATATCATTTGGTGTACATGTAAGATCTTTGATACCGTCTGCTTTATTATTTATGAACACCTTGGTGAGACTCTGCACGATTAAGAGTTTGATATGCATTGTGCAGACACTGTCAATTGAGTCGTTGGGAGGCAGTCTCGTTGTCATATCACTTAATTTCCTTTTATTTATATGAAGCCTGTGCTTACTTGACACTCTTTGTGACCTTTTGGTTATGAAGAAACAGTGTTCGCATTCAAATAACGTTAAGGGCAATGCAACATGTATTACGCCATTGGTTTCCCTTGTGAAGAATATCGGTTGTGTATGCCAATAAATTTGTAATACAAGATGTTAGGAACTTCAATAATTTAACTCCGTTTTGATTTAAATAGCTGTAGGTGTTCTAGGAAGCAGTATTTTGTTATTGTTTAATTCTACCAGTGTCTGTGACCTCTTGATACAATATAGTTAAAGGATTTTTCTTACTCAAAAAACGAATTTAATCACATTGTAATGTCCTCGTCCTAAATAAAGAACCCCACAATGGTTGTTTTCTGTGTTCTATTCTTGTTGTTAAATTTCGTTCCTGATATATTGTATAAAAGCCTGTCAATTGCTGAAAACCTGATGTTAATCTCTATAGATATCTTTCGGTTTGTGGTTTTTTCTGCGGTCGATGTCTCAATGACGTATTTCTCCCTTCTCTTATTCACATTGTCTTTTTGGCCATTGTTTGTCTTTCTGTCCTAAACTTCCGGTTTTAATAGAATCTTTGGTACCATATGATTTTTTTTTAACTTGAGAGGATATGACAGAACTGATTTAAATAAAGTCTTGACGAGAGATCAAATATGTCTCACGGTGTGGCACATATTACACTAAAAGTAATCAGATAGAAAGGTATTTCTTCTTAAGGCTTCTTGGTGAGTTTTATTTTTTTGCCGTTTTAAATGCATTTCTTATCAAATAACTTGTTTGCATTCTTCACTTACTCGTGTGTTTTAACGTGACATAAAGTTTTATAGGCATTCAACTTCCTTTTAAGAACTGTTAATTGACAAAATTAGCAGAACACAGAAGGTTCGAAAGCAACCTATAAATAAGACTAATGAAAACAGTTAATGCCGTGTAAATGTTCCTATTTTTGCATTCTATGTATTAATAATATCAGTTGTTAACTCAAGTATATAAGCACTTGGTACATCGTTTAAAAAGAAAAAAAGAATTTTAATTTGCACATTTATGTTGACAATGACACAATTGATGTTCGCCCTGGAGCTCAAAATACCTGGCAAACACACTCCTGCAAGAACCACACAAGTACATGTGTTTCTATTTGAAGTCATGACACACATAAAAGCTATCCATTAGGATAAAAAAATACAGTTTCTTCTTCTTTCGTGTATTATTAAATGGAGAGAGAGAATAAGATGCTATTTAAAAAAATGTCCTTCTTGTTATGACTTACTTTGAAAATCAGTTTAATGGTAAATTGTGCCTAGAAACGGATGATTTATTCTTGATAACCTTAAAATTAAAACCGAAAAAAATATATTTATATATTCAAAACGTAGGTAAGACCTGTATTTAGTTTGTCACTGGAATAAATAGGTTTGAACTGTTTAAAAAAATTTCTTCATCACCCGATATTTCACTGTGAGCTTAAGTAGAAGCAGGTATTCTTTGTAGCAGTATTGTTATTGTTGTTTAATTCTACCAGTGTTTTTGACGCCTTGATACAACATAGTAAAAAGTGATTTTCTGGTTCTTCTAATTCGAATTCTTTGTACATTTTTCTATGTTCTTTAAGTTTGTTTTTTCTATTGATTTAAAAAGAGGTTTGATTGAGTACTCGAAAACTAGCATATCCCGTGTCGTACTTTATTTGGCCTTTTTTTAAATTTTCTGAATCGAGCGTCACTAGTGATTTTTGTTGACGAAACGCGCGTCTTGCGTACAAAATTTTAAGCCAGGTATCCATAATGAGTTTATTTGTGTCAATGTGGTCGTCCAAAATAAAGAACCCCGCAATGTTTGTATTCATCTATATTCTGGTGTTGTTTGTTTTTTTCGTTCCTGATATGTTGTATAAACGCCTGTCCTTTGTTAAAAACCTTATGTTTACCTCTACAAACATCTTTTAGTTGGTCGTTTTTCTTCGGTTGATTTCTCATTGACGTATTAATTCCATCTCCCTTTATTCATATTGTCTATTGGCCCGTAGTTTGTCTTTCTGTCTTTCACTTCCGGTTTTGATCACCTCCTTGGTACCATATGATTTCTTTGTTTGTTTCTTCTTTGAGAGTACATGACGCAATTTATTTGAAATAAACTCTTTTAGAGAGAAAAAATATTTTCCAAAGACTGTACATGTTACACTTAAAGTGATCAGATCACAATTTGTGTCTTCAAAATGTTTCTTGGTGAGCCTAAGATTTGCCGTTACAAATACATTTCTTTTTAAAACATATTGCTTGCTTATTTTAATGCAACATAAAGTTTGATTTGCATTCAACTTCCTTTTCAGAAAACTGTTAATTAGAATAAGAAGTAGACAAAGTTCGAAAACAACATATAAATAAGACAGATGAAAACAGTAAATGCGGTCATGATGTGCCTATTTTTGCATTCTATGTATTTAAAAGTTGTTAACTCAAGTATATTAGCACTTGATACATCGTGTAAACATAAGAAGAAAAAAACAATTTACACCATCATGATGATAATGACACAATTGATGTTCTCCCTGTAGCTCAAAATACCTGGCAAAACACTCCTACGAGAGCCACAAGTATATGTGTTTCTATTTAAAACATGACATACATTCAAACTATCCATTATTGCAAAAAAAAAAACAGATTCTTCTCCATTCAAGTATGATGTAAATGTAAAGGGGAAAAGAAGATGCTAGTTCAACCATTGTCCTTCCTCTTCTGCCTTGACTTGCGCTTCCCTCAATAAGTCCAAAAGACCTATCTGCTGCTACATATATATCCGATTCCTTCGAGAAGCAAGTTGATGGTAAATTGTGCCTAAAACTTATGATTTTTTTTCTTCGTGAAATTAGTATGAAAAATAAAAAATAAAAATATGTATTTCGATGTTACTTAGATCTGTATTTAGTTTTCCACTGAAGCAGGTTTGAACTTTTTTTTCTACTTTATGTAAAATGTGACTGCAGACGGCATGGGACTTCATCACTTTATAAAGTGCTGTGAGTTTGCTTTTGGAGCAGTATTTTTATTATTATTTAATTACCAGTCTATTTGACGTCTTAATGCAACATGGTTAAAAGATTTCAATTTAGTACATTCTTCTATGTAATTGGAGTTTTTTTTCTACTGACCTAAAAAGAGGAAGGGTTGAGGACTCGCAAAACAACCTTAATCACATGTCAATGTGCCCGTCTCAAGTAAAGAATCACGCAGTGGTTGTCTTCATCTATATTCTACTGTTGTTGTTTTTCTTTTTCGTTCCTGATGTATTGTATTAACAACTGTCAATTGTTTAAAACCTTATGTTGACCTCTAAAGTTATCTTTTGGTTTGTTATTTTTCTTGGGTTGTTGTCAAAATGACATAATACTTCCGTCTCTTTTAATTCATATTTTATTTTCTGTCTTCCACTTCCGGTTTTGATAACCTCCTTGGTACCATATGGTTTCTTTTTTTTTCCTTAGTGGAAAGCATATGACTGAAATGTGGGAAAACATTTTGCAATGTCTGGTTAATGTTTAGCTAAAAGTAGTAAGATTAAAATTTGTGTTAAAATGCTACTTGATAATTTTTAGTGTTGCCGTTTTAAAGGGCTTTCTTATCAAAGAGAGGCGAAAGATACCAAAGGGACAATCAAACTCAAAAGTCGAAAACAAACTGACAAGGCTGTGGCATAAAACGAAAAGACAAAAAAAAAAACCAAACAAACAAACAACAGTACACAAAACACAAAATACATCACAGAAAAATACAGACTGAACAACAAGAACCCCACTAAAGACAAATGATGATCTAAAGTGCTGAAGAAAGGTAAGCAGATCCAGATCCACATATGGCACCCGTCGTGTTTCTAATCCGAGTACAAACCGGGTGTTAACTATAATTCGGTAGGTCACATTCGAGGAAAACAGAACTGGATTGTGGTTACAACAATTGGAACATATCCGTCGTCATCTCTGAAATAGATATTCCATAACGGTAAACCAACTCGTGATGGCGTCCGTAAATTGTTCGAAGGGATGTTTTCAACTTGGAACTCTTGATACAATAGCTTCCTTATAAGCAGCAACCTTCTATTTAAGAAATCATGATAGGAAATACAAGCCCTGAAGTATCGTATCAACTGGGAGATATATACTACATATGCATGTGCAACTGGAATGTTGCTACATATAAATGAAAATTTCACAATTTGGAAGTTGAAATCATCTCTTTTGTCATAAAGTTTTGTTTTCAACCGACTCTCATTGTCAACTTCTAAATGTAAGTCTAGTCTATATATGAGGCAGACTTGACTTCATCTTTTGTTTATCCTTTATTTCAAGTTCGATGGGATAGATGCGTTCAAAATAGTCGCCAAACTTTGAATTAGTCGTGCCACATATATTGTATATTTGTGTCCTCTGACTTTTTACAGGACCTTGTTTGTACATGTAAAGTCAAAACTATTTGTAGCAAATCCTGCGTATGCTACGAACATAATTTGTCGTGCACCAGCATTTGTTGTTGTAAGGGCAGTGGAGACTGTAGAAACCAGCTTACTCATCAGATTGTTTTAGAAGATTGCTACGATAAGGATGATGATTGAACTGTTAATCTCTCTCTCTCTCTAAAAAAAAACCCCAAAGCAAACCAAAACCAAACAAACAAACCTGCCAGTGGTCTCGGACCTTGACGCGGTTGGTACGCTTTCAAACCAACTGGAGATATTTTTGTATCGAATATTTGTATCGGAAGTATAACATACTATGACATCAATATATTTTTTTCTTAGTATTCCGTTACCTTTTCAAATGGACGTGCACACTGATGTCTAGTGTAAGTGTATTATATACCTAGACAGCTTCCTTTGTAGCGTAATTTCTCTGTGAAGCGTGTTTCTTTATTATTCACATATATATCGGGCTTTCAAATCGGTTTTAGTCAAGTCTGCTATATATGCCATTTTTTGTCTTGTTTTATAAAAAATGGGACACAAGTTCTCAATATGCTATTGCTCTTGTACTGATTAACCAATAAACATAAAATAAACTTCATATACTATCGTGTTCATGCTGACATGTATGCACCAAGACTTTTTTTTTATAGTTCCAACATTCTTTTGGGTTTAAACAATCAGTAATGAATTTCATCATTTTTTCATTAAATCATGGACCGGGTGTTAACTTTGCAATACTTATTTCTCCTTTGTTCTTTATGGCATTTTAACAAAACTTTACAAAAATATCTTTATATGTTGTCATATATTATTGCATAGCTAAATATTGAATATGAATATTTTTTATCGATAATTTCCGTACATAAAGATATTTTTTTCCTTTTCTTACATGTTGGAAGCGGGGGTATACATCACTTATATCTGGCAATCAGGCATAAATATGACTAGCTGAATTTGTGGAGCATTCCTAGAGCATGATTCCATAGAAAAGTTTTCTCAGTTATCATGAGGGACTACCGAGAAATTGTCCAAAATGTCCAAAAATTACGATTTTTAGAAATCCCCCCCCCCCCTTTTGACCTTTGACCACAGTTTTCAAAAATCTGCACCACTTTGCCTTAATCAAAGGGTATTATATTCATCTTCAAAATAAGACCAAAATTAGCCGTGAGCTATTTCGGTCCATTAATTTTTTCTATTTACCTTACTTGTCACCGTACTAATAAACACATTGTTTAAAACCTTTTGTTGACTTCTGTAGATACATTGTATCTTTCTGTTTGTCGTTTTTCTTCGGTTGATGTCTTATTGATGTATTTCTTCCGTCTCCGTTTATTCATCTTGTCTATTGGCCCGTGGTTATTTTTGTTTCTGTCTTCCGACTTCCGGTTTTAATAGTCTCTTAGGTATCATATGATTTCTTTTGTTTCTTCTTCGAGAGAATATGACTGAAACTTGTGAAATAGACTCTTGATAAGAGAACAAACATTTTGAAAGGACTGGTATATATTACGGTAAAAGTAATTAGATAAAATAAAATTGTGTCTTTAAAAGGCTTTTTAATGAGTTTTAGTTTTGATTTTTAAAAATGCATTTCTTATCAAATAGATTGTTTGCTTTCACTTTCTCGTGTGTTTTAACGTGACATAACTTTGATTGGCATTCAAATCTATTTTAAGAAAACTGTTAATTTAGAATTAGCAGTAGACATACGGGTCGAATATCACCTTTAAATAACTAATGAAAACAGTGTGTTGCCTTCATAATGTTCCTATTTTTGCATTCAATGTATTAATAATAAAAGTTGTTTATTCATGTATATTAACACTTGATACATCGTTTAAAAATAAGATAAGAATTTTAATGTGCACCTTTATGTTAACAATGACACATTTGATATTGCCTTGAGGCTCCGAATCTCTTGCAAATATACTCCTACAAGAACCACAAGTACACGTGTTTCTATTGGTAACATAACACACATACAAACAGTGTCTGCACCATTAACGATGTATATGTAATGGGAGAGGAAGATGCTGATTTAAAAAAACTCTCCTTCTTGTTCTGCCTTGACTTCTTTTTTGGGAGCGGTTCCCTTAATTAATCGAAAAGGCTTAGCTGCTGCATGTATAAAATTCTTTTATTGGGTCGTAAATTGTGCCTTAAAACTTATGATCTTTATATGGAAACCAAAAAGAAAAATATATTTTAATTGTAGTTAAGACCTGTATTTAGTATGGCACTGAAATAAACCGGTTTGAACTCTTTCAAATTTATTCTTTAGTACTTCGTGTTCAATGGGACTTCATCACCCAATTAATCACCGTGAGCTTGCTTTAAGTAGCTGCAGGTATTATTTGAAGCAGAATTCCTATTATTATTTAATTCTACCAGTCTTTTGATACAAAATAGTAAAATGACTTTTCTGATTCGAGTTTTTGTGGATTCTTCTATGAACTTTTAGTTTTTTCTACTGATCTAAAAAGAGGGAAGTTTGGGGACTCAAAAACATATTTAATCACAAGTCATGTAAATTTGCACGTCCTAACTAAAGAACCCCGCAATGGTTGCCTTCATCTATGTTCTAGTGTTATTGATATTTTTTTCGTTCCTGATATATTGTATAAACACCTGTTCATTGTTAAAAACTTAATGTTGACTTCTATAGATGTCTTGCTGTTTGTCGTTTTTTTTCGGTTGATGCAGCATTGACGTATTACTTACATCTCCTTTAATTCATATTTTTTATTGGTCCGTGGTAATATTTGTTTGTCCGTCTTCGACTTCCGGTTTTTATAGTCTCTTTGGTATCATATGATTTCTTTCGTTTCTTCTTTGAGAGTATATAGATATAAGAAGATGTGGTATGAGAACCAATGAGACAACTCTCCATCCAAGTCACAATTTGTAAAAGTAAACCATTATAGGTCAAAGTACGGCCTTCAACACGGAGCCTTGGCTCACACCGAACAGCAAGCTATAAAGAGCCCCAAAAATGACTAGTGCAAAACCATTTTAACAGGAAAACCAACGGTCTAATCTATATATAAAACGAGAAACGAGAAACACTTATGAACCACATGAACAAACGACAACCACTGAACATCAGGTTCCTGACTTAGGACAGGTGCAAACAAATGCAGCGGGTTTAAACGTTTTAATATGCGCCTTCTTCACCCTACCTGAAACAATAGTGTAACATCACAACATAGAAAGACACATTATAGAATATCAATTGAAATGGCTTAACTCAATCAAAAGACATATTAACAAAAACAAGTGAACATACACTGAACGAATACATTTGATCAATGACACATGTAAATACAAAATTAATAAAACAAGGGGGTTAGATGTAAAACAATATCAGAAGACAACCATAACCTTGGACAAAATGCCGCCAAATAAAAATAATTTTGTTGTAAGGTATACACGGAGTACGGAAATAATTTTTACAAAATGAATATTTTTGTTGTTCCTAGTACGAGAACAAAAGTGAAAATTTATCGTCATATTAAATACTTATCAAAGGTGGTATATATTAAAAATAGTGAGACTAGATATAACACTGAATAAGTAAACATTAAATAACAAAAATACATTACAAATTGTATCAACAGGTCAAATTAACACGAAAGTACGATTTGAGAGTGCTCCGTGCTCGCAGTTACTGAAAGCTAGTTAAAAGCCAAAAACAATTAATAATAAAAAATCATGCATCAGAGACTAAAATCAACTAATCTTTCAGTGCTTTTAACTAGTTCCTTAACTACTATCAAAGAACTTATCATTAACTTTTGTATAGTGGAATTAACTATTTTTGGAGTGTAAACAATTCTTTGGATGTTTTAGATAAATTACGTGCTTTTGATGGTCCTTTTGATTCTGTTGACAGTTTTGACTTTTCAACTCTTTACACTACACTTCCACACATTCTTATCAAAGAAAAGTTTTCCTATTTAATTAAATGGTCGTTTGGTAAATATGAATGCAAATATATTTGCTGCAACTCATTTAAAGCCTTCTTCTCTAATGAGAAAGGGAAATATGCTAGATATACTTACTGGAGGTGTGATGAGATGATTGAAGCTGTTCATTTTCTCCTTGATAGTATTTATGTACGTTTCGGCAACAAAGATTATCGACAGGTTGTATGTATTCCTATGGGCACTAATTGCGCCCCTTTAATAGCAGACTTGTTTTTGTATATTTTTTGATATTTCAGTTTTACACGGGAAACTCCACACTAAAAATTACGACAACAGGGACGATTTTTCGTTCCCTATTGTTAATTTTCCTTTTTTGGATGGTGATGTTCCTTTGGCACCATCTTATGGTGTTTATATATCACAACTCGTTCGCTATGCCCGTGTCTGTTGTGACGTTTTCGATTTTGATGAAAGTAATCTATGTATTACTGGTAAATTATTAAGTCAGGGATTTCGTTACCACAAATTACTTAAAACCTTCACTAAATTCTTCCATAGATATAAAGATTTGGTTTTGAAGTTTGGTTGTACCTGTAGAAAACTTATTTCAAACGGGATAGCACATCCTCATTTTTACGGAGATGTTGTTTACCGTGCCTGGAAGTTTAGAAACGATCCTGGTAAACTTATCAATCCTTTGAATAAACTTATTCTAAAAGGTTACCAATTCAACACTGTAATTAGATCTTTGAATATTGTTTTTATTGGTATTAATTTTGATCTTGCTATCAGTAAATTAAAAGCAAACTAAATACTATTGTTATATACATATGCATATTCATGGATCTACAATCTGTTTGTACCTGTATCTTGGCATTGCACAAGGTCATGTTTTTCTCGGACTGTTTATGACGTCTTTACACTAAATCCATTGGATGTTGGATGTGTAATGATTGATAATTTAGTCTTAGATGCATGCTTTTTTTTATTAGTTGTTATTAGCTTTGAACTAGCTGTCAGTAACTGCGAGTACTCTCATATCTGTACTTAGTGTCTTTTTGTTGTTGGGATGTACAAGTACCCGGCCACGTCCACTCTGTGTTTTTGTTAGATGTATTTCTATTTGTATCCATCTGATGAGTTAAGCCTTTGTCGACTGATTTTTATAGTTCGTTCTTATGTTGTACCGTGACACCACTGTCCCAGGTTAGGGGGAGGGTTGGGATCCCACTAACATGTTTAACCCCGCTCAATTCTGTTTGTATGTGCCTGTCCCAAGTCAGGAGCCTGTAATTCAGTGGTTGTCGTTTGTTGATGTGTTACGTATTTGTTTTTCGTTCATTTTTTTGTACATAAATTAGTCCGTTAGTTTTCTCGTTTGAATTGTTTTACATTTGTCATTTCGGAGCCTTTTATAACTGACTATGCGGTATGGGCTTTGCTCACTGTTGAAGGCCGTACGGTGACCTATAGTTGTTAATTTCTGTGTCATTTGGTCTCTTGTGAAGAGTTGTCTCATTGGCAATCATACCACATCTTCTTTTTTATAAAACACATCCCAGGGATTTAGTGTTTTAACGTCATGGACAGTCAAAGAAGACATGACTTGTGCAATGCCAAAATAAAAGTATCGACAGGCAATAGGATAGTTAGGGGTTAACCTGTTAATAAATATGAATAATGTAATATATAGATAGAGTAATCTCTATATAGAAAATGAACGTGGATGTGTATTTATACATCCCAAAAAAACGTTTGAAAATAATACAAATTTAGTTATGTTTTAATTTGCTGATGTCAAAATCGATATTTGTGCCAATGTAAACTATATTCAAAGATCTAATTACAACATTGGTAATATGACTAAATCGTTTGAAATAAACTCTTGGTGAGTGGAAAAATCTTTTGCAAGGACTGGTCTATGTTACGTTAAAGTAATTTGGTAAAAATCTGTGACTTCAAAAGGATTTCCGCACTAAAAGACTGCACGTTCACTGAAAACCTAAATTAGTCAATTTGACCAATTTAATTGGTCATTTTGACTGTCCTCTAGATGACAATGCAGTTTAATCATTTTGACTATGCTCTTAGTCGTTTGACTAGATGGTTAGTCAAATTTGACTGAGTAGGCTGGTATTTATGACTATGTTAGGATGTCAAAATGACTATATGTTATACTCGTTATGACGAATTGGATTGTTCAATTGACTATGCACATTTGTCAATTGAATGCAGTCCATATGACTTATTGAAATGGTCGAAAGTGACCATGTTGGTTAGTCAACATGATTACTGTGAATAGTCACGACTGTTAGACTGTTATTTTAATTTGTGTTGTGTTTTTTGTTCTACCATTTTACTTTGTGTGTGTTTCCATCCGTTTTGTACTTTTATGTTTCATTTCTTCTGTTATTCTACTTTATGTTGTTTCTCTTCCATAGGATTGACAAATACATTTGGAATATAATATCATTAAAAATACCACAGCAGCAATACTAACAATGACAACAGTATAGGACCACAAAGCGCTCAATGTTCAAAACCTTCCTATATCTTAAGTTTCCATGTGTTACCATTACTCAGTGACATATATTAAAGTCTAAAAATCAAATAAAGAAAATATATTTATTATAAACTCATTGTTACATACATTATGATATCCCTACTTCAATATATATTTTATACATTTTCAGTATGTCAGAATTTGAAGTATTTATTTTAGATATTTTGTCGGTATCAACTCTGCATGTGTCAGTGTAATATTCTCTCTGGTCAAAAATCTCTCAGCTGTGTTCACACAAATATAGCAATGTCTTAATTTGCTGAAAAATATAATTATTTCATTTTAAAAGCTAAAATATAACAATAAACAAGTATATCAGTCATGTTAAAAGTTAAAAGAATAAAACAAATTTCAAAATCTTTGAACTAGTGATTTAGTCACTCATCTTATACTATTATTTTGTAATGTAAGCACCGTGATCTTGACAGCCACCCATCCTATATCACAACATTGAAATGTAAGCACTAGGATCTTGACAGCCACCCATCTTATACCACAACATTGTAATGTAAGCACCAGGATCTTGACAGCCACCCATCTTATACCACAACATTGTAATGTAAGCACCGCACCGGGATCTTGACAGCCACCCATCCTATATCACAACATTGAAATGTAAGCACCAGAATCTTGACAGTCACCCATCTTATACCACAACATTGTAATGTAAGCACCAGGATCTTGACAGCCACCCATCTTATACCACGTCATTGTAATGTAAGCACCAGGATCTTGACAGCCACCCATCTTATACCACAACATTGTAATGTAAGCACCGGGATCTTGACAGCCACCCATCTTATACCACAACATTGTGATGTAAGCACCAGGATCTTGACAGCCACCCATCTTATAACACAACATTGTAATGTAAGCACCAGGATCTTGACAGCCACCCATCTTATAACACAGCATTGTAATGTAAGCACCAGGATCTTGACAGCCACTCATCCTATATTACAGCATTGTAATGTAAGCTCCAGGATCTTGACAGCCACCCCGAGGTTTTTTTTTAATTTATTGTTGTGAATATCGATTGCAGTGTTAAATTTATTTTCAACAGTTTTTGGTCAGGTGAAAAAAAGATATCGCTAAATACTCTTTTCAATCGACAATACGTTGTATGTGTATCAGAATTGATATCCCGTATACATATCTCCCCCTTTTTTATTGTCATTACGTCAACATGTGCCGATTTTACATTCATTACACTTTTTCTTAAATTTAATTTTTGTAAGTTATAATTAAAACAAATATACATAATACTTACTTTAAACAATTGGTTTAATTGACTAAATAACAGTTTCGTGCCTCCTGGTTTGTTTACATCTACACGATCTAGGGAACAAAGGGAACGCGAAAGAGTGCGCGTGAAAACTGATACTCTACACCACGTGGTGCTGTGACCACTAATAGAGTCAAATTGACCGTGCAGGTAGTCACAATGACTTGATGGATAGTCATATATGCTGTTGACTACCTTTCGGCTAATATTTGACTACTTGAATAGTCATAGTGACTAATTTAAATTTTCAGTGTTCAAGCTATTACCAAATCTATGTTTGCCATTGGTTATATATTTTCTTGAAAGTATAAATATTTGTCATTTTGTTTATGAATATATTTGTATGTATGTACTTTTGTAAAAAGTTTTTCAATATATATGCTTTCTCACAAATGTAAAAGGGCAATCTTCATGCACTTTTAATTTTATCTTGACAAACATCAAGATGTAGTCATAAATAGTTATTATTAGATAAATTTGACATTATTGTTATGAATAAAAAGAAAACGCCATTTATAGTTCTGTATGATTCATAAAAGGTTTATTTATAATAAATCAATTGTATTAAGAATGTCATTGACAAGATATTGTTTAATAACAAGCTCACATTATATACGTCATTCTATAGAAAATATGATTCCAACGTAATGAATCTACGAGTTATCCAAAAAAAGCGTATCGTTCGCAATTAATAACGTCATCGAACATAACTACATGGTCAGTTTGACCCTATACTTTCCAACTTCTGTGCCTTTTTTTTTTTTCCTTGTTAAGTTAGTGTTTATCCTTTTGGTAGATGCACTGAGCATTTATTGCGTTTTATTATAACGATATTCGGTCTAGACAGGGTCACACCAATTTGATGTCTATTCCTTAGGTCATCTGCTTAAACAAAATAGGACGAGAAACAATTTTTTTTTATCTCTATTGTTTCTTTCTTGAAAATGAGGGGGTTTTTTCACAGGCGAGTGCTCTACAAGAAAAGTGGGCGAATATATATATTTTTTATATTGTGTGATTTAAATAAAAACGAGGAAGATAACATATTCTCTAATGCTTATATTGTTTGATTTATTTGTACATATTACATAAAACTTTCTTGTTTCAGTGTGGTTTAGTAAACTTTGGTTATTTTTTTCAGCTTTTGTCTGAATGAATTTTCATTTGAGTTCATATTCTGGATAGCAACCATTGCAACTTCATTTTTATAGCATAAATGAAATATTTCTTGCATGCATATCAGTTCATGATAATCTAATTTAGTGTGAAGTTTTAATAAAAGTCATTCAATGGTTTTACAAGAGGAATTATCCTTGTTAGGTAAATGCCACATTTTGAATGAAATTAGAATAAAATTATGTATATGCATCAAAACAAATGTCCCAGAAAGAAATATAATAGTTTTGTTTTCATTATAAATGCTATTATTTGCTGCTTATCATCCAGTGGGAACGATTTGTGCATATCCAAGATCAAAATAATGACCGAAGTAAAAATTACTATTTTTTATAATAGAACAACATGCTAAGCAAAATTGTTATCTTGCTATCACCCAAGGTATTAAAATTTCCCCTTAAAATGCTTGTCACCCCATTCAAATATACATGAGTTTGTGGTCATTTAACGAAAGCTTCATAGAGCATGTCTTCAAAGGCAAAACGGGAAGCATATGATAAAATTGAGAATGGAAATGGGGAATATGTCAAAGAGACAACAACCCGACCAAATAGCAGACAACAGCCGAAGGTCACCAATAGGTCTTCAACGCAGCCAGAAAATCCCACACCCGTAGGTGGTCCTCAGCTTTCCCCTTAATAAAATTGTGTACTAGTTCAGTGAAAATGGACGTCATATATATATACTAAACTCCAAAACATATAAATGAACTAAAATTAAAAAACATGCAAGACTAACAAAGGCCAGAGGCTCCTGCCTTGGGACAGGCGCAAAAATGCGGCGGGGTTAAACATGATTTGTGAGATCTCAACCCTCCCCCTAGCCAATGTAGAATAAAGAAACACATAGCAATACGCACGGTAAAACTCAGTTAAACATAAGTCCGAGTCCGATGTCAGAATAGGTAACAAAAGAAACTAAGCAAATTGACAATGATACATAAATGAACAAAGGACTACTAGCAGTTACTGACATGCCAGCTCCAGACCTCAATTAAACTGTTTGAAAGATCATGTCTTCATCATTTGAAAATCAAGTACAATCCCTTCCGTTAAGGGTTTAGTATCATACCATCATAAAATATATGAGAAGAACATAACCTGTATCATGCCAACAACTGGTTTTAGAATAAATGTGTTTATTTCCGATGAAAAGACCCTATGAGTGAATCAATATTAATACCAAAATATGCAATCCTTAATGACTTGACAACAGTATCGTAACTATATCCTTTCCGAATAAGTCTGTTTAAAGGTTTGGTTAGCTTTTGAGGTGAATGTCGACATTTTTGTGCTTTGTAAAGAATATTACCATAAAATATTGGATGTGAAATACCTGAACGTATAAGATGTCTGCATGTTGATTTATATTTACGAATGATGTCCTTGTACTGATGATAAAATTTAGTAAATGTTTTGACTAGTTTGTGATATCGAAAACCCTGGTGTAATAATTTTTCAGTAATACAGAGATTTCTTTCGTTGAAATCAAATACGTTGTTACATACACGAGCGAATCGAACAAGTTGAGATATATAAACACCATAAGATGGCGACAAGGGAACGTCACCATCTAAAAATGGATAGTTAACAATAGGAAATGAAAAACCATCTCTTTTATCATAAATTTTGGTATTAAGCTTCCCGTTAAAGATAAAGATATCAAGATCCAGGAAAGGGCAGTGTTCATTGTTAGTATTACTTCCTATCCATGACAATGAACTGACACAACTACATGTTGGCGTTCCAATTTTAGACTTTTAGTTTACATATGGCAATGGCCGTTCAACAGTCCACCATAAAGCTTAGTTGCTCTGATGGAGGTACATTTTTGTAACCAATTTCCAGAGTCAGATCAGGACTGAAAGGCGGTTGTAAATCATATAATTATTTAAATGTTGACCATCGACTTGCGATAGGCCATACCACTGTTACAATTGATTATCCAATATAGTCGAGCATATTAGTACAAGTCCTACTTTTTTAAGTTTAAAAATAATGGGGAACTTCATTTCAAAGCAAAGCAAAAACAAAAAGATAACTTGTTTAACGTTTTTATACTGTTGATTTAGTAGAATGGACCTTACTTAGTTTTCCTCAACGTATTTTCTCATCGTATATTTGGAGAATGGACTAATGGAGACTAATATGAAAACTTAAATTCACAATAGGATGACGAGTACAATGAAATTAAGTCTAACTTTAAACTCTACAAATTTAAGAGGGACTATGAAACAAAACCTTAAAACTTGCAAGAGAAGTAAGTCTTGTGTATGAACAGTTGCGTATTACGTAATTATGGATAAAGACAAACTCTAGGAGAGCAATGTCGTTGGGGAATTTTTTTTTTAATTTCAATTCAGTGTGTTCTTAGAATCGAAAGATTGGAAAATTCTATACCTCATAAAAAAATAGGATAAGACACGTCATACTTTTTATTCGACACCCGGAACCTCGTTATCCCCTAAGTCAATTCTATTACTGTAAGGAAACAACAACCAAGTAATCACTTTTAATTCTGTAATTATAATATCATAGAGCTCGAGAGCAATCGATTAAAATTTTAACTTTACACAACATCAGGGTTGTCTTTCTTTGCACAATAACCTTTTG
This sequence comes from Mytilus californianus, assembly GCF_021869535.1. Taxonomy (NCBI): domain Eukaryota; kingdom Metazoa; phylum Mollusca; class Bivalvia; order Mytilida; family Mytilidae; genus Mytilus; species Mytilus californianus. Next base: position 93,667,678 of record NW_026262581.1, on the reverse strand, counting down.
ATATTTTGAAAAGAAATCAGTTAATACCGAATTATAGACTTTAAAAAAAATATCAAATTTATTATTAAGCCGTAAGTATTTCGTTTTCATGAGTACACTACTGTTTATCGACATAGACTGCTACTTAATTCAATAAAATAAAGCGGAAAATTTTACAGATATTGCGTAAATATGCTTGATTATGACGTACACATGGACATCTGTTGTGCATCCCGATAACATTTAGGATGGAATGTTAAATACGATATTAAAGTGATAAATCTACTGTTCTCTTCATTTGATAAGTGTTTTCCGTGATAAGTATGCTGAAAGTCGGTGTAATACTTAGTTAAAAAATATATTTTATACTCAAAAAGAAAAGTTAAGATTTAAGAAAAAAAACTATTCTTAAGTTTTTTCTTAACCTTAGCCTATCTCAAGTTTTTTGTTGTTGTTTTTTTTCCAAATATAATTAAAGTGATACATGTCATCATCAGATAATCCCTATAAGGTAAATTTTCATAATTTTTTTTCGACCCAAGGTCAGCGGGTTGTCAAACCACATCAGGCAACTTTTTACTGTCCAGCCTGTACCGATCGGGTTGTCCTAGCAACATTACAATAATATTGGTTCGAGAAAATTATCTAAAAGACCATTTTATCTCCAAATATGGAACGAAATTCCGTTTAGTTTATCCGACCAATACTCGAAATAGTTTAGCAGCAATATACGATCTAGTATTTACCCACTGATTTTGATTAACAACAACAAATCAAAATGTTCATAATTTATTTGAAATTGAATACTGATTTAAAAAAAAATCTTTTCGTACCTTCTCTCACCCACCACTGTATAGATGAGGAATTCAATTGTGTGTCACAATGTGTCATTGTGGTACAATAGTCAAAATATGGTAAAAAGTCCCAGATCAGAGCCAGATGCTTAGAAAAGTAAGGATAGTTTGCATACCTACTGCTCAACGTTCAATGCTGTTGCATTTGTGGTATACATCTACTATGCCTGACTTGCAGAAGATCGAAAATTGGTGTTATCCACTCTCTGCCAAGTATGTACCTCTCTCAATTCATATTACTTTGAATTTATCAAATTCTAATAATTATGTGTTTTTATTGGTCAAGGTGGCATCATAAAGGCAGCTATTGGAGACGGTTTGATTTTAATCGAGTTAACGACATAATAACACTGCTGCTTTAATATTAATAATGAGTTGAACAACTGGATAAACCGTGCGTTAGTAATATTTTACGATAGCAGCGTTAGTTTGAACGACAAGTTGAACAACCGGCCCTTGGTCAATAGTATAAGCCCGGAACATTCGAAGAAAAATGCAGGAGTTACCTTTCCTTAGCCGCGTTGGAAGTCATTGAAAAGACAATCTTGACCTTCCGTCTGGCTGTTGCATCTTTTTTTTCACACTTCAAATTCACAAGTTTTAAATTTCAAAGGACATATTATAGCGAGTATTGGATGGTTGTTGACCAAGCGTGAACATCATACCGACATCATTTCAACTTTCCTATCAATGCAATGCCATATACCGGTAATTGTATTTGAAACTTCTCAGTGGCGTCTTTCTGTTTTTTTCAAAATGGGAAAAGAGAGATGTATTGAAAATTCATCGATTTTTGGAAAGTTTAAATTTGAACGACTGTAAAAATGTGATAGGTGTACTTAAAAAACAATTGTTCGCCCCTAATGGAAGCATACCCTTACATACCCACCGAAACTGCGCCTACATCATAGATAACATCATGGAACTATATACATTGTACATTATTTTTGGCCTTCAATTCATCAGTCAATGTTGTTGGTGAAGGACTCAATATGCAAATAAATAATCCTTCTGACAACATGCATATAACGTATTGTGTATTTAAAAAGTAACTAGAGCTTTTTTCGCTGTTAAAATAGCTAAAAACTAAAATTTTTGACCGTTATATATCCAACCCGTTTTAGGAATGGCTAAAGACCTCTTTAGTTTAGTGCTGAATTTTCGAAAACATATTCTAGTACCGGAAATGAACATTTCGACTAACAATCAGGATTAAGAAAAAGGAATTGTTTCCTTTTGAAATCCCCCTCTGTTTGGCGGAGTATGCATAGCCATACCTGAGGAGGTGTTCGAAAGAAAGTTTCCTCCGAAAAAAAATAATTTAAAAGGCCATCTGTAAAGTGAATATTTTTTTTTATTATTTCACATCGTAAAGGATAGCTCCCGGACTGCTAACTTTCAGTTGTAATAAAGTAAATGATAAAGATAATTTAAACAAACTTTAAGACAGTAGACTGGCCTGAAAGTTTTAAGATATATTTATATATTATTTGAAACGTCTGACTTTTTTATTTATTTGAATATCCCTTCGGTAGCTGGACCTCTCTTTAAAGAAATGAGTTTTTGCTTTAAGTCCATACTGAGTGTTTTATCAAGATACATTTATTATTTCTAAGACTTTTAGTCAACATATCCTGACGTATTTTAGAAATATCTTTTGTTTTTGAGTCTACACTCACAGTGTTTAATCAAAAAAACATGTATCACTTTTAAGACTTTTAATCTTGATGGAGGATACCTGCTGACTACTGAAACACGCGTGGCACTCTTTCAATCTGGTGCATTACAATACTGTGGCAACATTGAAGATAATAAATTCAATTAATATCATTTATTTAAATGACTTGTAAAAATATTTTTGAGGTCATTTCACAAGTTTTTGTCTAAAGATGTTCTCCCATAATCTCAAAATTACACAGAGGCTATATATATATATTGGCGATGTTAGAATAGTTATGCAGTAATACCTCAAAACATCAGAGATAGCGAAATGACAAATGACCATGAATTTCTATAAAAGAACAATTAAGCTTTTTTTCCCTTTAGTTTATAACACTTTTGATCTAAAAGTATGAATAATTCTGCATATTAAAGTAATTATTTTGAAACTTTTATTGCTATCATTTTTTGGTGTCTATAAATAAGTTCACAACCCCATCTGTTCAAGAATATATAGTTCACCTTGGCCTGATTTATGTCATCGTAATCAATCAGATGTTAAAATGACCCATGATAATTTTCTCCTTGAAGTGGCTTTATCAATGTTTGACATGCCTGTGGTCACTACTTCCGGTCATTCAAGCACACTGAAGAATTTTTCAAACTTTTAACCTCTGTCCGAATATAAGGGTTAGTCGTGTCCTTATCAGAATAACCAAAGGTCAGTCCAGTCTTCCTGTTATTCAATAGCACAGGCCACCAAAGTTAATGACCAGACATTATTGTGTTTGACATTGTTATCAGACTATCTTTATTCCAATCTATTACTTAAGAATTAAAAATAAACCGGAAAGTTCACAAAGTCGTGCATTGTTAAAACTTTAAAGTTAACGAACATTTGACTAGCAAATGAATCAACATTTGCAAATGAGGAATTAAAGAGAATTATAATAATACTGAAATTTACACTTTATAAATTTAGTGCACGTCCTGAGCGCTTTTCTGTATTTACCTTCATCAGAAACGCCCCAAAAAATAAATGGCAAGGATGTTTAAAAACTGATATGCTTAAGGTGCTATACGACAACAGGGACCTAAAGGGAATAGCCAAATCCATCTACGGTCAACTTTGCCCACGGGATTTGGAACCTTAATTTCGTAATAATTTCAGAAAGGTATCATGCTATACTAGTAAATCATGTCAGTACCGAAGCACGGACTTCTTGCAACTTGCATCTCTACTTCAATAAATCAAACACATCATACCACATCTTCTTATTGTTATATTTCAAATCATAAAATTAAAAACATACTAAAACATCTGCTAAGATTTTAATTTTTTACAGAAATATTTCAGTGTTATGTTAAAGAGAGGAAACATTGCATAGACTGTTGATTTCACGTTTAACTCGTTTTTTGGTTTTGAAATAGAAAGTTCAGATTCGACTTATCTTATGTTATTTTAAGCAACAACCGAAATGTAGTCATGATATATACATGTGTATCACTAAAAATAAAATTAATCGGCTTCACATTTATGTACAAATATTTAGTAATATGATAGTAGATTTATCATTACATTTTTGTCGTCTTCCAGTGTAGTTTTAAGTATATCAGTTTGTTGGGAAAACATAGATACAACTGTAACCAGTAAAAATATGTTAGAGAAATTAAACCGATTGACTTCCCAAAAAATTTACCGGCCACCTTGAAAGTCGCTTTATGGTTCTACAACCATGCCTAAATATCCGTAACCATCAGTATGCTAAATCGAAAATATAAAATATCAATAATAAAAGACATACTTTGCTGTTTAACGGCTTTTACATGATTATCACAGAACAAGTACTTAAAGATCAACAAACGCTTTTCAACTTTTACCCTTGTGATGAAAGTCCATTTCGATTTTCCGTCATTTGAATAAATGATAAATCAAAATTGATCTGTGCAAGTACCAGATAACACTAGTTAGCTACTTATAATTGCTTTTTACTTTGTCATCACTTGCTGGAAACTTTAATAACAACAAAAGTCAATAATGCAAAAAAAAATTTCATGTTTTCGATTAATCTACACTGAGTTTTAACAATAGGGATGAAAAAAAAGGTTCAAGGGAATTTTATTCTTTAGAATAAAAAATAACGCTCAACTTATACCAGATACGCCTAGATGTGAAACTAGGAATGTTCTAAATGACATACATGGGGTGATAGGGCTACATATAAAATTCTAAGTCAGATGATATTATTGTTTCAAATATTTTTTTTTATTATTACATATTTATATAACGACCCAATTTTGTAGTAAAGCTTGCAGAAATTGTTCAGGTACAACTGTGATTTTGCTGTTTCACGGATTCATAAAGTGGACCTGAAGTACTAGTAAAACTCATAGTCATAACCCCGCCAAAGAATAATGTGTCCTAAGCCTTCAGTATCCTCCTCACGTTCTTTGTTTGATTATGTCATTTTGCATCTATCCAATAAAAATGTTTGTGTTGATTGCAGACATATTGGTAGTCACTGCATAGCAATTCATAATTTGCATGGACGAGAAGATTAAGAACTTCACATTTGGTACAGACATTTTCTACAATTGCAAAACCTTCATTGTGTTTTTCTCTATTGCTTTGCTAAGTTCCTCTCTTATTTACGTATACTGCACACAATTCTGAAGTGTTTCCACATTTTGCGTAAACTTCCGTATAAAGATCAATGAGAACAGAATTTTTCAACATCAAAAAAGGAAAAAATAGATTAAAAAAAAGCAATGTTCTACACCTAGTAAATGTAATATAGATATTTGTAAGAGAATAGTTTATGCGAAATCAATCTGTGAAGAAACATCGAAAAATTGCCTTCCATGACCCTAAACCTGTCGACAAACCTGCATAATCGTTTTTCTATTTGACCTAATGAACTTGAAAGGAGTCAAGAACCTCGGCCTTAGTTCATTGCTGTGTTTACATCGCTGCTTGTCAATCACTGAAGAAACTCAACGAAGAAATGACCACCTCTTTCCCGCCATATGTCTTCTTTTGTTATTTAACGAAAATGGGAGGAACCAGCTTTAAATAAACCGAGCATGGTCGGGACTACTTTCTGAGGTTATATGAGAAGTCAGCATGTGAATGGACAACGGTTACTAACCTCTTAATTATCATCCGGGAGTCCATTTACAACCTGCAAATGAAGAATATGAAATTATTCGTTTAATTAACTTATAAAAGAAATGCACATTGATCCTAGATCAAACAAGATATTATATTAGTTCATATATTGTAGTGAAAAAGTAAGACCATCTCCCTCAGGAATTGTTAACTTACAGATCAAAATCGTCAAGTTTTTCAAACCAAGTAGAACGAGAATCTCAGAGTTCTAGAATTTTCAACAATTCTTCAAGTATCGACAGAGTCATAATTGTTTTCAGCGCTATCTATTGTTGTTGAAGACATTTTGTGACAATATTGCAATTTTTCCTTTTTGCAAAATTCTTAATCAAAGAATATCAAAAAACGATAAATATGTAACTTAAACGTATAGCTTTACATCCGATAATTTTTTTTTGTTTTGTTTGGGATGTCCGTATTTTTTACACAACGATTCCAAATTTTCCGTAAATCTGTTCAAAATTGCAAAATTCTGACATCTTCTAGCATTTGTGGGTTAAAACGTGTTGATTATTATATGACAATGCTGTAAAAACCTTAAAAGTATTTGCATATAGTGATACAGGGAACTTGGAAAAGATTGAAAGATGTTTTGAATTGACCTTTGTGCGAAGTAAACCTAAGGAAAGTTAACTCTACATTACTTCCTACTAAATGAAAATGGATCAACGTCCGGTGGTAAACTAACGCGATGACTACAAAGCTTGTATGATAAATGTAAAGATCCTTCAACTTCAAACTGTCTGTTTTATAAAACAACTCAAAAGTTGTTTGATCTCGAATGTCACTCAAAAGTTGAACAAAATTTGACAACAATATCTGAGGATTATCGGAAATAACAGTTCAATCACCTATCGTATATATAACACATTCCAAATGTGTAACAGAGTATTGCAATTAAAACTTGACGAACAATAAAAACGCTATTATTTTTCATGCAAATAAAATTTCCCATACAACTATGATATTTTCGTCAAATCCAGCACATAAAAATAACGAACGGAATCATTTATATCGTTGCAAAATATGCTATTGTTATGCAAATTCGAATAAAAAGTTGATTTCATCCGAACCATCTGAGAAATAAGGTTTATAGGATTAGCTACAATCACAGTAATTAAACTGTGCAGATATCCCTTGCATTTTTTTTTTAAATTCCTTAACTAGCTCGTGGATCGAGGTCATCAATTTCCCGATCCTGTCAAATCACTGTTTTAATGGTTTTACACTAGTCATTTTTGGGGCCCTTTATAGCTTGCTGTTCGATGTAAGCCAAGGCTCCGTGTTGAAGACCGTACTTTGACCTATAATGGTTTACTTTTACAAATTGAGACTTGGATGGAGAGTTGTCTCATTGGCACTCATACCACATCTTCTAATATCTATGCATGGGTAGTAAAATTTCAAAAATTATCATTGAAATGGACAAAATGGTTTTTGTTGGAAAAAAATCTATTTCATTAACTCTAAAATGTTAAAATGTTTATAAAGAACATATTTTGACATGAAAAATTTTCCGACATGATTGAAAAAAAATCCCAAATATACTATTTATATGAATAGGATTCTTCACAGTGGTTCACTTGACGACCGATATAATATATCACTGCTTTCAAAAGCATGCAATTGTCATTATGTTTTACTTTATTAAATGTATTTTCGTTTAAATAAAATCCAACGTTGAACCTAATCATATTCTATTTTTAGACCTCGATACGAGAATTTCTCACGATAAGTTCCTATTGTAAATCGTCTATTCTTTGTTATTGCGACTTTTTATTAAGTGAACATTTCTCAGTTGGTTCGATATTCGCGTGGATGATATTTCATATTTCATTTGCTGTAGTATTTCCGTTTCATCCTTAAACAAATATTTGAAGTCGTATAAAACGATTTTCTGGTGATTAAAATGTTAAGGAAATTATTAAGCCAATGCATGCATATAAACTAAACTAAGTTTTTTAAACATTTATTTCGAATTCATATATCGCATAATGGACAAAAAATATTTCTTTTATTAATTGTTGACCGAAAACTCTGCTAATTAAGTTTCGAGTTTTCGTGCTGAAGTTTACCGATCGTTACCTTGATATACAATCAACACAGTATCATGGAGCACTTGAAAAATATGTGGAATGATAGAGCGATATAAAAATAAGAAGATGTTGTATGATTGCCAATCTTACAACTCTCTACCATATACTAAATGACGTAGAAGGTAGCAACTATAGGTCACCCTACGGCCCTCAACAATGAGCAAAACCAATACCGCATAGCAAGCTGTAAAAGGCCCTGAAATGACAAATGCAAAACAATTCAAACGAGAAAACTATTGTACAAAACAATTAAAGAAAAAAAATTGTTAATTAAACTTTGTCATAACAGTTTATAGTACCAGTCTAAATATGAATCATGCAAAAAGTATTAATGACTATGATCATGCAAAGTGTATTTAAGACTATAATATCAATTCGTACACATCCATTGGATTTAGTGTAAAAACATCATTAACAGTAAGAGAAAAACATGACCTTGTGCAATGCCAAAATACAGGTATCGACAGTTTGTACATTTGTGTATCAATAATATTTAGCTGAGTTTTGATTTATTGATTATAAAATCAATATTATACAGGTAAAAACAATATCAAAGATCTAATAACAGGGCTGATTTTGTAACCTTTTAGAATAATTTTATTTAAAGAATCAATAAGTTTACACGGATTGTAACTAAATTTACGGGCTCGGTAAACAACATCCCCGTAAAAATTAGGCTGTGCTATCCCGTTTGTTAGCTGATGCGGACTACAACCACCATCAATCAATCAATCGTACAGTACAGATAGTCTTATCATAAAAGTATGCTGTAACCTTTACTTACTCAGATTGTCCTTTTCCAAAAAAACTTACCAGTTGCATAATAGAGCAGTTTATAAAAAAAGAAAGGTAATTGAGATTCAAAATAAAAAAAATGCTAACAGTAAAATGTGCAAGAGGGGTCTACAGAAATTCAATGTTTCATATAAACCATATCGAATTCTACCTCTAGAATAAACTGTTGAATGTATATATATAGTTAAGCTCTCTGTTTAAATGATTCTTCTATTCAATTAACTAAGCATCGGTACTTAATGTTCTCTAAATGAGCGCTGATAAGATGCTACTGATTATTTAGTTTAATAAAGGATGTTGCTTCGATGTTAAATAACCAACCTTTTCCTGAACTTCCGAGATATACTTCATTTCAACATGTCATCACGTATGCATTATAAGGACTTTGATTAGATGAAGCAAATTATTTAAGAATAATAGTAATTTAGAGATGACAGGTAACAATGGTTCTAATTCATGTCTAAAGGTATATTTCGTACTCAATAACAAGGCTTGCTCTACTTTTATTGTGACCTTCATAACTTCTAGTAATTTAAATTTAGGATTTACACCAAAATTGTCAGATGACTCCTTGTAGGGGTCAAATGATCAGCAATACAAGATCTACAAAAACGCCAGTATGACCGAAACCATTGATTAACACATTTTTGGAGCTATTGCGATGATTTTTTGCCTATTATCTCAAAAACTTGAATAGATAGGTAGAATATTAAACAGAAAAAATAATCAGCGATACAAGATCTAGAAAACATCTTTATAGGAGTTTTTATAAGATATTTTGACATGTGAGCGATTCAGGCTCTGAGGAGTTTCTTATTATCACAACCAAAATATATCCATAACATCAAATTATAAAAGATAAATGAGCAGTCATTGAATGGAACTACTCTCAAGATATATTATTGATCAAATGGAAACATCATGCAATGGTTGAAGTAAGTCATGATAATGCATTCCTCTGGGTAATTTTAACCGGATTATCCTATATGCAAATTTTAAGGAGAACATGACTGCACGGACGTTAATCCGTAAAGTCAATTGCACTGTATAAAGAATTGGAATCGTATACATGCTATGCGAAGAAAGCTCACGAAAAGTCACGTGTTTGATTTATTTATATACTTATATAAATATAAACAATATTTTTCTGTAAATGTTAAAAAAAAGAATGAAGCGACTTAATCGATTTTTGTCCTCCCACCTAAAAATAATATAAAAGGAAAATCCTCATCGTCATTTTGTTATCATATTTTACTAGACACTATAAATTCAAGATATTGGTCTTTTGAGTGCAATTAAATTTTGAAATACTATTTTAACTCCAATGATGTGCTTAATCTGTTGATTTTACGACGGTAACCCATTTTCTTTCACTAAAATTATATTGTTTCAATTTGGTTAACCAAAAGCAGATGAACAAACATGAAAATCAATTTCAACAAAAATATTTTAAAATTTCTTCAGAATTATATATAGAAAATATTATATGTAAAGACGCTGAATGTCTATTACATCGATTAAAGACCCAATTTTTTTAATTTTTTGTCTTTAAATAGAGTACAAAATATTCAATTCGCTGCGAGATCCAGATTATTTTTCACATGTTGAGGAGAGCACTACAGTAATGTCATATTAATTCGGCTTGACCCAACAATAAAAAAATTATCTGATAAACCCAAAGCAAAGGAACAGCACATTTATTGCTGTTGTTAATATAACAGTGCATTAGTGTTTCAACACGGAGCCATGTTGTTTGTGCTGTATTTAGACCCCTCTAACAAGAAAGGAGTAGGTCCGGTAAGGGCCGATTTTGGCCTCGAATTTCAGGTTCATCTGATGATAGATTTTGGACACTTTTTAAACACTTAAGTGTCTACTTCAGTCGATTCAATTAGTTTATGTGAAAGATTTTAACTGAATTAGTCATTTCAGACGCTCTAATGCAAGCTTAAATATGAAAAATCTATCAAATATGCCATAATGTGTCACTTTTCAGATGGTTTTTGTCTAAAATGAAAGTGGCCGCATCCGTGTTCACTCTCGACCTTTATATATGTTATGTATTATCATCAAATACAACTTATATTTAAATATTAAGAATGAACACAAATGCGGCCACTTCCATTTAAGACGGAAACCGTCTAAAATTTAACTCAAATTCTAAAATTGTGAATATTTCAGTAATTTAGCATGACTTAATGATGCTAGTACCCGATATATGTGCATTGTATTGTCAAAAACAGCCCATTTTTATGTAGCTGAAGTATTATACTTTCCAATAAATAGCTAAAAGTTTACATTGTAACAATTTTGTTAAACTGTTATATTTTGGGGCCAAAAAAGGGGTCTTACTGGACCTACTCCTTTGTTTTGCAAGCACACGTATAAAAATTACGGTTTTTATCCAACGCAATCATAGGTTTGAACGTTGTTTTCAATTTAGACTTGTTTATATTTTTTCGTTTGGGCTTGTATTATATTTGCCTTCGGGTTTATATGATCCGTTCATCCTATTTTGACTCCTCAAAATTCAAGAGTCTATCCTAAATTGAGGTCAATTGTATGGCTTTCCAAATACCGTTTCGATTCCTAACATCACTGAAGAGACATTAATTGTCGAAATCTGGATACTTTTCCGCAAGTTTATTGTTTTCTGTTTAGTATTAAATTTATAATTAAGATCCATTTATTACATCGGTGATCCATTTATTTGGCAATCGCCAATGGCAGCCAGCAGGGTTTAAGAACATTTGTTGTTCGACCTGTTAGTACTTTTTCACTTTTTTTTGGGTCTTTTGAAAAATGATGTTTGTGCTGTATTTAGACGCCTCTAACAAGAAATTTGTTTTGCATGCACACGTATAAAAATTACGGTTTTTATCCAACGCAATCAATATTGTAAAGGATCCTACAAATTAATGCAAGATATAGTCACAGAAATAATTATATTTATATGTACGTCTGAACCAATGACAACTCTACAACAAATTTATCCATCGGATCACCAGCAGTGATGGTGATACATGGCTGTGTACATTCTGTATATACAACTCGTCTAAACATCAGCCCAACAATGTTAGATCTATGAATTTGCTTTCGCAAATTTTTTTGTTCTTCCCTCGCCGGTATTCGAACTCATGCTATTGAGATATCGTGGTGTGGTTGTTGGGCTGATGTTTAGACGAGTGGAAAAAAACAGAATGTAAACAGCCATGTATCACCATCACTGCTGGTGATCCGATGGAAAAAAACTGTAGTAGAGTTGTCACTGGTTCAGACGTACTTATAAATATAATTATTTCTGTGACTGTATCTTGCATTAATTTGTAGGATCCTTTACAATAGATATTTCAGCTGATTTGTAACAATTCCATCTTCATGCCTTATATACCATGTACTGTATTACGACGCTAGATTAAAACTGACGAGGAAAAGTAACACCCGGCCACCGAAAGATTTATTATTGTGAAGCCTAGGTGGTCGAGTGGTCTAGCGCTTCGAATACAGTGCAGGCGATTTGGTGTCACGATATCTAAGTAGCATGAGTTCGAATCCCGGCGAGGGAAGAACAAAAAAATTTGCGAAAGCAAATTTATAGATCTAACATTGTTGGGCTGATGTTTAGACGAGTTGTATATACAGAATGTACACAGCCATGTATCACCATCACTGCTGGTGATCCGATGGATAAATCTGTTGTAGAGTTGTCACTGGTTCAGACGTACTTATATATACAAGTCTAAATTGAAAACAACATTCAAACCTATGATTGCGTTGGATAAAAACCGCAATTTTTATACGTGTGCATGCAAAACAATTTTCTTGGTAGAGGGGTCTAAATACAACACTAACAACATTTTCAAAAAGACCAAAAAAAGTGAAAAAGTATATTTTAACAAAACACATTTGACTAGCAGGTCGAACAACGGATGTTCTTAAACCCTGCTGACTGCCATTGGCGATTGCCAAATAAACGGGTCACCAGATGTAACAAAATGGATCTTAACTATTAATTTAATATCAAACAGAAAACAATTAACTTGCGGAAAAGATGGTATACCGCAAACAAAAGGTGCAAACATTAGTACACCATATCCGGATTTTGACAATTAATGTCTCTTCAGTGATGTTAGGAATCGAAACGGTATTTGGAAGGCCATATGATTTACCTCAGTTTAGGATAAACTCTTGAATTTTGAAGAGTCGAAATAGGATGAACGGATCATATAAACCCGAATATATATAAATATAAAGTTCCTAGAAAATCAACCTGTGTCTTTCTATGTTGTAATGTTACACTACTATTTCAGGTTAGGGTGAAGGTTGGCGCCTGTTAAAACGTTTAAACCCGCTGCATTTGTTTGCACCTGTTTCAGTAGTTGTCGTTTGTTGATGTGGTTCTTAAGTGTTTTTCGTTTCTCGATTTTTATATAGATTAGACCGTTGGTTTTCCTGTTTGAATTGTTTTACACTAGTCATTTTGCGGCCCTTTATAGCTTGCTGTTCGGTGTGAGCCAAGGCTCCGTGTTGAAGGCCGTACTTTGACCTATAATTGTTTACTTTTCAACATTGTGATTTGGATGGATAGTTGTTTCATTGGCACTAATACCACATCTTCTTACTTCTACTGACAATGTAGATCTGATTCTTTACTTCCTCCCCGACCGGGGCTTGAACCTGTACTTTTCACTTCATACTTCTACGACAAGACCGCCTAGCATTGCGCAGACGCCTTATCCCCACCTCTAAATATAACTGGAAAAAAATCAGCTTTCGTTCCGGGAGGTGTTACCTTCTCGTAGGAATTAAACAAGGACGTCTAAACGCAATACATAAAGTATTTTTAAGTGTACAGGATTGATCATTTACTCATATCTTCAGTATAATTACAGGATGCTATTCTATTTTTAGAAGTATATGTATATATGTATAAAGTGCCTAGAAAATCAACCTAACAATGTTAGAGTAGATCTGATTCTTTACTTCCTCCTCGACCGGGGCTGGAACCTGTACTTTTCACTTCATACTTCTACGACAACACCGCCTAGCATTGCGCAGACGCCTTATCCCCTCTTCTAACTATAGCTGATAAAAATCAGCTTTCGTTCCGGGAGGTGTTACCTTTTCGTAGGAATTAAACAAGGACATCTTAAACGCAATACAAAAAGTTCCAGTCCCGGTCGGGGAGGAAATAAAGAATCAGATCTACTCTAACATTGTTAGATTGATTTTCTAGGCACTTTATAAATATTCTAACGCCTGGCATTTCTTAACCATAAGAAATCCGATGGACAAGGTATAATTTACAGTTGTCACTACACATAGGCAGACATTTCTATATGTATATATATACACAAGGTTCAACAAGGAAAACAACGTTCAAACCTATGATTGCGTTGGATAAAAACCGCAATTTTTATACGTGTGCATGCAAAACAAATTTCTTGTTAGAGGGGTCTAAATACAGCACAAACAACATTTTCCAAAAGACCAAATGAGTGAAAAAGTATATTTTAACAAAACGCATTTGACTAGCAGGTCGAACAACTGATGTTCTTAAACCCTGCTGACTGCCATTGGCGATTGCCAAATAAACGGATCACAAGATGTAACAAAATAGATCTTATTATTAATTTATTACCAAACAGAAAACAATAAACTTGCGGAAAAGATGGTATACCGCAAACATGAGGTGCACAAATTTGTACACCATATCCGGATTTCGACAATTAATGTCTCTTCAGTGATGTTAGGAATCGAAACAGTATTTGGAAGGCCATATAATTTACCTCAATTTAAGATAGACTCTTGAATTTTGAAAGAGTCAAAATAGAATGAACGGATCATATAAACCCGAAGGCAAATATAATACAAGCTCAAACGAAAAAATATGAACAATATATATATCACTTTACACACTAATTTAATTTTAGAATTTCAGGAGGTTTCTTCAGCATAAAGAACTCACATAGAGTGTATAATGGCGTTAAAGTCCATAGAAATTTTAATCTGTAAGTCATAAGTTTCTAACAGAAGAAGGATACAATACTTGCAATTGAGACAAAGCAATTTAAATTTGTCCAATGATAAATCGTAACTCAGACAAATTATATTCGGTAACAAAGTTTAGGGTATCTCTGAATGGTTTTGATTACAGCATTCTCTTAACAAAATAATATTTTTGATAATATATATCCTATCTGTATACACATCTTATTTATAACTTTTTTAGTCGGAAGTTGTAGTAAGTGTTTTCTCAAAAAGATATATTGAACATTAATACTTAAACACTTTTTTCCTAAAGTCATAACAAAATGTGTAGCTATTTTTATTGAAAACTGCTCTTAAAATCAAATAGCATTCTGCCTATAAAATTTTCAGAGAAAAATTGTGGCTTATTGATCTACTCTTTTGGCTCGGTGCGTGAAACATTTAACTGGAAAGTGACTATACCTCTTTTAATTGCAATTATATAAGGTTCCATTTCAAGTCGACCATTTTGAGATGCTTAAGTACACATACGCTTTCATGGTGATGAAATGTATTTTCAGTATTCAGTGCCTCGATTGTCTAGACTTTCCAATACTGTAGTATGCAATTTCCTGTCAATTTCACTATGTAGACTGATATTTCTTCTTTTAGTTTAGAATTACGTAAATGGATGACAAGTATATATATTAATCCTACACAATATAAAATTTTCAGACTGAAAGAACATAAAGAACGACAAGAGTACATGTAAAGTTAATTATTCTTTTTATTATACTATATAAACAAACATATATTGTAAAAAAAAAACATTTTTCAAATTTGACAGAGTGCTCTATATAAAATGGTGTTAGCTACGCACTGATTTGGTTTCAAGACTTTATTTGTCAATGGCAAATTGATAGGACCTTCATTAAATTGCCCTTGGAAACGTACCTACATTCTAGCATTTCTGTTTTCGTTGTGACCAAATACTTCACATGAGGTTCTTAAGTTGAAGAATAACTACTAAAAGCCATGCCCACATATTTACGACAGTTGTGGTATAATTGGGTTGATCTTTGGTTTTTATGGATAGCTGTCTCCTTGGCAATCAAACACATCTCCTTATTTTTATATTGTGACGAGATTCTCTGTTTTTATATCCTCGTATATTTAATATAGTTACTTATCCATTTACAATGCAACAATTCCATGATAGAATCTTCTTCTATTTCTTCTTTGGTATAGTAGTTAATCTCATTAACGAGTTCTCAATATTTTGAGTCCATAGTCGGGAGCTTTGACTGTATAGAGTCCGTTAATTTATTCTATGCTTTTACTGTTCTTGGAAATAATGAGAATTTGAAAAAGTCATGTCTTGGGCTGAAGATGGTGTATATCATGGAATTATAGTGTCAAGATGGTCTGTATAGTGGGATCCGGTAGTTTTCTTTTGGAACTGCTACGAGTTCATTAACAATAGTGTAGAATGAGCATAATCTGATGTTAGCTCTTCGTTGGTATAGATGTAACTACTACATATATATATGTTTAGTATAATGTGTCGTGTATATTGCTATTGTTCATCTTAAATTGCCAATATATATATTATTCTATTTTATAAATAATTTTCCACTGTTACATTGTATCTGTTTTCACCAATGGGAATAAACGAAGCATATAATGATGAGTAATTCGTGCCCATTTATCTGTTACATAATTAATAAAATATACAAATTTATAAGAAGCAAAAGAAAAGCAAAAAATAAAAACAAAAAAACGAACACCGCATTAGCAATAATTTTATGAATTATAAAGAAAATGGAAGAAAAAACGCTTTTTTATGTCTATGAAATAAATATTGCGACGACCTTGTTTTAGTTATTTTGTAGGTATCAAGAAATTAAACATAAACCCGACCGTTGGTTTTCTTACTATGATTGTTTTACATTTTGTTATGTCGGGGCCTTTTATAGTTTATTATGCGGTATGGGTTTTGCTCATTGTTGAAGTCCATACAGTGACCTATAGTTGCTACCATCTACGACACTTGGTCTCTGATGGATAGTTGTCTCGTTGGCAATCATACCACATCTCCTTATTTAATATTAAATATATTTTTGTGTTGTTTTAGTACTTATAGAATCGCTATAGATTCTTAATATTGTCATTGTTAAGTTATGACAAATATGTTATATTTGAAATGCTATATACATTCTAATAAATAATTATATCAAACTTCAAAAATGTACTTGATTACATTGTATGTATTGATACGTTCTTCAGGCAAGAAATATTTACCTCCAAAGTTAAAAAAAATGGCCGCCTATGAGAGGAAATTTCAAGGGTCCGAAATTGCTACCTTTAGAATAAAAACTCTTGCTCTTAGCCAGAGAAACAAATTCTTGAGAGAGAAAACAGCGAAGGTTGTTGTTTCAACTCCATTTTTCGCCAATTAAAAGGTTTCATCCCAAATATTTACCTGGTAATAAATTATATCAACAGCATCACAATATCAAATGCGTCAAATTAGCTTACTTGGCTATTTTGTCCATTTTTTGGTTAAAAATATTGGAACATTAACTACACACTATTAAAATGTCCAAAACGTTTGCTTTTATTTGAGACCTTGAACCGACAGATGTATGATAGGTTAAAGTACGCTACTTATATACCTATTCATGATCATATGAACATTGTTTCAGAATAAT
This sequence comes from Mytilus californianus, assembly GCF_021869535.1. Classification (NCBI taxonomy): domain Eukaryota; kingdom Metazoa; phylum Mollusca; class Bivalvia; order Mytilida; family Mytilidae; genus Mytilus; species Mytilus californianus. The sequence continues at coordinate 93,650,445 of NW_026262581.1, read as the reverse complement.
TAATGGTGATGACAGGTGGCTCCAGCGATTTTTATTTGGACTTTATATGGACTGTATGTAAATGTGTTTGTCCCCAGAACTTGAAGAGTATACCAGTATGATATATCTCAATTTCACAGATACTGTTGCTTCATTTTTATCTGTGTTGCTATCTCTATGCCGCATCATTTAAACAATATAATCTAAACCTAGAATTCCTAAACTTCCTTCCTTGGGCAATGGTTTTGACTATTTCCAGGCCTTTTCATAGCTCTCCGTGTATTAATGCATCTCAGCTTTCTTTTGTGAGCGTTCTGATTAAGTTTAATGTAGAAATGAGTAGCAAATTCGTTTCACACAATATATGGTAAACCTATGCCTGTGAGAGAGCTGTCTACATCTTCTTCTATAGTGGAGAGTTGTCTCATTGGCAATCATACCACATCTTGCTATTTTTATACTAACTTACCATTTAAGTTCTAGCTAACTTTCTGTAAATAGCTATAGATTAGACAAGTAACTAATCACATGTATACAACCTACAAATTTTACTCTGACAGCCATAGCTTTAATTAACTTACATCGGATGGTTCTGAAAGATAATTTACTCGAAACACTTAATTTTAATCAGACATAAAAAAAATGCTATTGAGAGCTATCTCTTGGATATAGTCTACGCCGTCCGTCAATACAAAATACAAGATTTTCACAAATTGAAAACAATTACACTTTATCCTGATGTATTTGATTAAAAGTAGTACCGGTTATCATGTCAATCAAGTTCTGCTGTCTTTATTTTCTTAAAGTCTGCTTCTTTCGATTCTCCTCGATTTGATAAAGACATTAACGTGTTTAATGATGGGGAAAAAATCGATTTCATCAACTGCATTTAACAACCCCTAAAGGCGACGTCAGTTCATCGTCCTAGGATAACCTTCATTGGTCATGAACTTATCAGATCAATAATGTTTTAGTGTGCTGCTAGATCGTAATTCTGAAGTACAAAACGGAACGAAGATATGTCAATATCAGGATACTTCATCGCCTTATATTCTGGTTCCAATAATTAAAGAAAAAATTATATGCACGCATTATATGGACACAATTTGAAAGAAATCAAATTACACTTCAACTCTACCGATCAATATATTTTTTTCTATATTGAGATTTCAAGAATTTCAAAAATTTGAACATCAGAGCACCATGTACTAGTTCTTGTAAGAAAGCAAAGTTCAACAGTGGCGGATCCAGAACTTTTTATAAGGGGGGGGGGGGGGGGGGGCACTGACTGTCATAAGAGGGGTCCGCTACAGTCATGCTTCAGTTTTTCCCTATATAATCAACCATTTTTTCCCACAAAGGGGGTGGGGGCGCCCCCCCCCCCCCCCTGGATCCGCCTATGACAATACATAACTAAATAGTCATCGGTTTCCGGAACCTAACCTTTATCTATCTACTAACCATATATTCTCTTTTCTATGTGGTTATATTGAATTTTTAAGTTTTCATTGCTTGCTCTTCACGATTTCATACCAAATTTAGTCAGTACGTGCATCTTTCCTCGAAATTTACACAAGGGGAAGACTCCAAATTTCGATCTCTGACAAAAAGCTACCATATCAGTTTTCCAATTGTCAACTTCCCATTTCTCAGTAATAATATACTCTGTGTCCCATCGCATTGCGTTTATATATCTTGATTAATACGTTAAGCTTTTGCCTATTCTCATTACACGTAATACACTGACAGATTGGTGTTTAAAAATGACTGACTTCAACGCTAAACAACTATAACTGTCGTCATCACAAATTGGGAGACCAATACGATGTACCTGTGTCTATAAATCTTAGATCTTGACTTCAGACATCAGAATAAGTGTCTAATCTGATCTGAATTTAATATCTATTGCATTTTCATCCTTGTGAATTTGTAAGGCTTATCCTGAATTCGCAAGACGAATGATGTACTGTAAATTCAGAAATTATTGCATGTATGCATTTATTATTGCGATTTTTGAAGATTGGACAAAAATGCGAGATTAATTATTGCAATTTCAGGAATATCTTCATATAGCTATATGTAACCGATCTATATGTATCATAAATAAGAATGCGAGTTCCTATTATTGCGATTCTCACCCATTCGCATTATTCGCATTAATATAAACCTCGCAATAATTTCTGAATGCACAGGAGAGTGCATGTGTCAGGCCTTTTGACGCACCCGGTCGTGCTACTGTTTAAATTTCACAATGATCCCTTATATGTTTCTCTTGGTTTGTATATTCCACATGTATTTACGAGTTTAGAAAATCGGCAAACCATGCTATTATCTTATTATTGAATTTGTATGTTTTAATTTTTAATGTAAATATTATTGTATTAAGAGAGCCTTATTGAAAATTGGTGTAATCCAAATGAGTTACTCTCTCTAAATAAAGATATTATTATTATTATTATTATTATTATTATTATTATTATTATTATTATTATTTCGGAAGTGATGGTTAAAAAATATCTATCTAAAAATACATATGTAAACTGTATTACCGTCATTTGTAATAACTCTGTATTTAGCCTTATATACTAATTGTTAGGCATATTTTGGTGACTTTTGAATGTATATAGCATATCTCATAAATTAATTTTGAATATCAAATCAAGAGAAAAAAATCATTTGAATCGCTCAGCTTCTTTAAAATGAAACAAGACTGTATGTGTAAACAGGGTAAACTTTTTTATGTGCATGCATCACTCGCAAGGAATTCGAATTCATATCTAGTTAAAAATGTCAAAAAAAAAGCCATGTATTTACACCAGGTTAGAAAAAAGAACGCCTATAAAATTCCAGCAATTCCCTTGCATTTGATTTTTCACATTACTTTTCTGCTTTTTTTTTAATTGTATTTAAAGTTAATGAAAAAAAAATAGCGTTTTTTTTTAAGTACATGCATGACTCGCAAGGAATTCGAATCCAGATCTAGTAAAAAAAAACACCGCCAAGTTTTTACACTAGGTTAGAAAAAAGAACGCCTATAAAATTCTAACAATTCCCTTGCATATGATTTGCATATGCTTTTTTCACGTGACTTTTCTGTTATTTTATTGTATTTAAAGTTAATGACATAGTTATATTGATGTTTAACATCAAGCGGAAACGTTCCAAACCTTTTGAGAGACCGACATTTTCGAGTCTGAATTTAAACGTGCTAGTTCACGAGGTAACAGTTTTCTTGAAGAAAGACCGTATTTCTATGCGGACACATTATCTGAATCTGAGTCAAGCCGTCTTTGAACCAAGAGTAACAAGTTGTGAAATTGAAATCATTCCTTCGACGCGAAAATTTTACGGACGCCATCACGTGTTGGTTGACCGCTATGGAATATCTGTTTCACAGATGACGATGGATATGTTACAATTGTCGTAACCACAAACAAGTACTCTTTTCCTCGAATGTGACCTGCCGAATTATATTTATCACCCGATTTGTAATTACACGTGCAACACGACGGGTGACAGGGAGTAGGATCTGCTTATCCTTGCGGAGCACCTGGTTGTGGTCGTGTTGCTCAGTCTTTGGTTTTCTATGTTGTGTTTTGTATACTGTTGTTTTTCTTTTGATCGTTTTTCGTTTTTTGACATGGCATTGTTAATTTTTTCGACTAATGAGTTTGAATTTCCCCTTGGCTTCTTTCGCATCTCTTTGGTCTTATCTAGCAGAGAAACATCAACTACCGATATTAAACGTCGATAGTTTGACCCAGCTGATGATCGAACCCACGACCTCTATAGCATTTAAACCAAATGCTACCACGAGTCCACCTTAGCGTTGTACCTAAATTCAAACACATATTTTAATAAATCAAATTTGTTTAAAAACTTGCGAGTGTCAAATTTGCATCCCTCCAAACGTTATTTAGATCAACATTAAATGAACACTAAAATTGCCTGACATTCGAAAACGTCTTTAGAGTTTTGAAAATTTTGTGAAGGTTGAGTCAAAGGATCTTTTCAAACCCTTAGGGTCGGCATCTATATTTTGTTTTTCATTATGAATAAAAAACGAATGACAAACTGAATAAATATCGTGCAACAATAAAAGAATACATATATAGCCGTTATATTATGTTGATAAAATAAATTAACAGATAACTTAATTAAGATTATACTTTCTTCTCATTATTTCATCTCACTGTGTCGTCAGATATAATAACAAATAAAACAAAATCATTTCAGGAGTCTTTTTCTCTAACACGTATGATTTGAAGAAGACAACAGTATGGTAAAATAATCAAAATTCATGAATATAAACATAAAATACAGATTTACTGTTCAGTAAATTTGTGGAGGGATTGTACACTACATTAATGTTACTAGATCGATCATGCGTTTTGGTATCCTTTGAATAACCACTGACCAGACAGACATCCTGTTGTGATTCATGGACTTTGTAAACTGTTACATTTCCCTACTGAACGAGTTACGCAGACAACCGTTATTGTCTGGTTTGTTTCCTTTGTATGATTTTGGCGGGAAATCGTAAAGTTCTTTATCAATGGGTAATGATCGAACAGGTTGATAACCTTCACCAATGGGCTAAGTTAAATGAGATATTGAATTGATTTTTGCACTCTGATTGTTTTGAAGAATTTAAGGGCTTGTCCTCTATCTCTTCGTGTGACATTGTTCAATTCAAATATGTCCTCTAGTACACAGATAAAATCTACGGGTTGTGTGAAAAAGGAATCGAACAAATTAAATACAGTAGGATTTGAAATTTTCAACGATGTAACGAAACAAAAAAATTAAATTAAGAGACAGGGGCTTTATGTTCACCTTTCGAGTAAATTGTTTTCCTTGAAACAGATCAGATGAAATCCTTTCAGACAAAAACAAAGTTTTCTTTAATTAAATGGTATTTATCGAAGTATAAAGTAGTCTAGTTGTGTTACGTATGTTTGCACATTTCAGACCATTATTATCCTCAAACTGATTCGTCCGAAATTTGAAGAAAAAATATTCACATTAACTTGAAATAACAGCAAATAAATTGTGGAGTCACTATATATATTTGGTAAAAAAATCCATGGCTTGGAGAAAATTATTTTTACCGGTTTTTATTTCACCTTTTATAATCTTTATTCGATATATTTCAATTTTTGAATATTTTTATTATCTTTCTTTGCAATTTTTTTATGTGTACGGTTAAAATTTAATTTTTTTTTTTTCTGTAAATTAATTATTTGTTTTTATTGTTTATTGTTTATTCTATTTTAAGAATGTTTATGTATTTTTAAACAAGTTGTATGTGTCCTACGTGTAAAAAATCGTTAGTTACCCAATATCACATTGGATAATTAAAGTTCTTTTTGTTTATATACAAATTGTCATGTTACCAAAAAGTAGTTCCGACTTGAAGTTCTCAATAGTATAAATGTACTTTTCTGAAAATGCAGCCAGAACTATTTAGGTCACATTACAAACAATAACATGACAATACAACGTAAATTTAAATTGGCATACCTGAAATATTATTTTTTTTGTTTTGTTGTAATTTACTCAAGCTATTTCATTGTGATTACTAAATTAGTTAGGCGCTAATTGTTGTTGTTATGCAAGTATTATAAACAAGAAACAATTATATTTAAAATTTGATCATATCTTACATCTCCAATTTCATGTCTTTTGTTAAGCGAAGGGTAAGCATTAACACGTGCCTGATATGGTATTTTAAAACTATTTCTGTTATTGAAGGAACCGGCTTTGCTCGTAAAATTTTCAACTTAAATCAATAAGGAAAATTGTTCTTAAAAATAAAATTTTCTAAAGGTTTGAGACATTGAGATGCATTCTGAATCATTATTATATCTGTTGTATCATTAATAAAAATACAAAAAAAAAAAATGACGAATGGATCATATTCTGGAAAATCCCAGAACTATTGACCTTTTGTATAACAAAGATAAGCCTTAAATTTGAGAGAGTTTGCATAATTTAAGACATGTCTTAAGCATGACGAACCACTTACAAGCTAGGATGCTGCTGACTTTCGCATTTACTTATTTCTCCGATCGAAAAATCAGGTATAATATATAAAGAAAACAATTACCCTTTTGTCCGTGTATGTTTTAATCATGAACAACAATCAATCTTTAATCTTTTAGGTTGTAATAAGTGGACTTTTTTTTTAGTCATCACAAGTATCGGAAAGTTTTTTTCAAAACCTTAATTTTGCAGTTGAAATAAGGACTTATAACTACATCAATATTAAAGTTCAATACAGAGTGATTTGCATTTGCCAACATTTTATTTACTTGACAAACTCTGATTTTCCTTGGTATTTTCAGTAAAAATCATTTACAAAGCAATACGAAAATGATATAGTGGCAAATATTTTTCATTACGTTCTGGTTGCATTTGTTATATTTTATTCTGGTAACGGAGTCTTCTATAGTTGTTTAGTCTTTTCTTATTCCCGATATTTCCATATTTCTTGGCTTTCAACATTTTTTATAATGAGCGAACCTGGTTGAATGCTATTGAAGAGCAAGTTAAATTAAAATGATTTCAAATAAGTCTCGTTGGCGATCATACCGCATGTACCACATCATTTAACAGAGTTGACAAATAAATTTACTGATAACCTGTAAGAGTTAAAGTTCTTATATCGATATTTGCCGAAATTTTACTTATAAAAGCGAAGTAAATAAGAATCTACATGTAATTGGAATATACATTAATGAGTCAATTTTTTGTGCATTTGAGGGGGAAAAAAGACGGTATTTACTCATGAAATATCACCCTACTCATTACAATAAATAATACCACAAACAACAGAGCTGACTTCTTTTACCATATGGTTTCAACTGTACATATACACAGTTTTATGCTTTGAAGGTCTCACTGAAACTATGAATGAAAAACAGAAATTAAGAGAAAAAAAACAGCAATAAAAAGGCTATTCCTATTGTTATGCGTTTTTTGAAGTACATGCATGATTTTGTACCATGCATTAATAAAGTCTATTCATTGATATTTTATAGTGTGTCTTTCTATGTTGTGATGTTACACTATTGTTTCAGATAAGGGTGAAGGTTTGGTACCATTAAAACATTTAAACCCGCTGCAATTGTTTGCAGCTGTCCTAAGTCAGGAATCTGATGTTCAGTAGTTGTCGTTTGTTGATGTGGTTCATAAGTGTTTCTCGTTTCTCGTTTTTTATATAGATTAGACCGTTGGTTTTCCCGTTTTGAAGGTTTTACACTAGTAATTTTTCGGGCCCTTTATAGCTTGCTGTTCGGTGTGAGCCAAGGCTCCGTGTTGAAGACCGTACTTTGACCTATAATGGTTTACTTTTATAAATTTTGACTTGGATTGAGAGTTGTCTCATTGGCACTCATACCCCATCTTCTTATATCTATCCCTTCCCACGACAAAGAAGTAAAATCATACTTGACCATGCATAAACATCAATCAGTGCCAATATATTTTCAAAGGTTTGACTTGGACATTTGCCCTCAGCTTGACCTTTGACATCTGAACCTGAGTATTTTAGTTAAGAAAATCACATACATTGACACACACACTGGATCGTTAGTAATGTTGCTATTTTCTGTCCGGTAATAACATAGAGGAGGAATGGAGATAATTTTTCAACTTCTTGCCTTAAATGCAAAAACTTCAAAACAACCTCGTTGTGACATCTTGCGATTAATATTTATTTACCTCACCTAGAAATATATTTTGCTACTAGATGTGCACAAAGATGTATGTGGAAGGCCGTATAATAACCTACAGTTGCTTACATCAACGTCATTTGGTCTCTGGTGGAGAGTTGTCTCATTGATTTTATTTTTATAAAGATGTCAATTTCGGTAAAATCTTGATGACACAAACATTTCCCAAAACTATATGTGAAACGGCTATTTTAGGTCAAATATGTCAATTTGAACATGTTCATGACATTATAACTGGCATTACTGAACTAAATTGTCCAGGTCAGTCTTTACAGTTCCACTAAATTAACATCATTTTCAAAAAGGTTCAAGAATGTTACTATTTTTCGATTTCAGTGACCAAATAATGGCTCTTATCATACCTTCTCCTTATATCTTAAAAAAATCATTTTGTTAAAGTCATTTACATGTTTATAAAATCAAATATGACCAATTAAAAGGTGAAGATTTTATCAGAGATAAAAGCCACAAGTCGAATAAAGAAACAGTAACGCTATGAGAAAAAAGGCGAACATACAATCAATAGTCCAGAAAGTTAAAGATTGAACAACACGAACCCTACCAAATGTATATAACGTATTAGATATGTACATGCTCCCTAATTGTGAACAAAGCCATCCTAATATTCAAATGGAATAGAAAGAAATGGACATATTAACTCAGCAAAAAACTGCTAGACAGACCTACAGTCATCTGGATTTAGACCATCTGTTTTTAGTCAGCCAAGGACGTGTAATGGACAACACAAGACCAGTTAAAATAATAACAATATCCCGTTGTCCACTGCATTATAAACATGAAAAATCGAAATTAGATATTCTGGTAATAACACAGCTAGATATCACGTCTGGGAAACGCATTTCAGACAAAACATTATGTTGTTATTTTAAAGTCCATTGAAGGTTGTCGTAACCTTCACATACACCTGGATGCTATTAACGTATTATTATTCTCTAGTAAATTCCTGTCCTCAACTGATGTGGAATAAATAGATATTGATTGAATCGTAATTGATTTTACAGATACATAGGAAAACTGAACATGTTTTATTCAAAGATCATTGAACTTGTGACTTCATCCAAGGTAAACCAAAAGGATTTTTTTTTCATTAGAAAGGCCAATTTATTATAATGGTCGACGGTTATCATTTTTCATTTTTGTGTAGGTAGAAAAGCTGTATAGACTCTTTAGGGAAAGAATTATGTATTAATCATTACTCGGTTCAAAGACCTTAAATTAATATATTATTTTTTTAAAGTAAATATTATATAAAGAACGTGGTGCTAATTTCACTTGTTTACCATAAAAATGTAGTACTGGAAAGTATTTATAATTATCTATCCAAATTGACGAAAACAACGGAATCAATGTAAATCAACGGAGCCCGAGAGAGTCCAGTTATATAGAACGTTCAGAGCCGAATTCATTGAGTGTGCTGTAAAATCATAACTTTGAGAAAAGAAATATTTAGTCGGAGATACTTTTGTTAGTGAAGAACAAAAACTTATATGCTGTGAAATCATAACCCGGGCATACACATGTATATGAAGTAGCTGTATTGAGCAGTGTTCCTATTTGATATCTAAAACAATATGTGGTACATAAATATAAAAAGAACCACTGGTCAATGGATTGCCATCTTTCAAAAAAACATAAGAAATATCCAGAAAAGAAATTGATGTCATAGACTCAGGTTAGACAAAGTATATGACTACATCAAAAATATCGATACAATGTTTAAAGAAAAAACATATTTATATAGAACTCGAGACATATTTAATATTAAATATTCTACACAAGACCTAGATTTCTACACATTTACGGTGTCAAGTATTGGAAATACTACTAGTATATCTTCCAGCTTAAAATTCCTAAAATTTGGTTTAAGAATGACTGTGTTTAATAACAACAGTGCCAAAGCATTTGATCAAATGTTAAATTTCAAATCTTGTATTCAAAATTTCTAATGTCATATTACAGATTTCTAATTTATTTCAAATCTGGACTATCAAACTACAGGGTGAAGTATCTGGGATAACCCTTTTGTAGTTTCTTATAATCCTGCTTTTTTATAATATACGTAACAGAAAATTTGAATACTACTCCTTATTTTTGATTGGCCGAGGCATTTCAGAAATGATATTTTATTTACGTGTAGAATGTTACATCTATGAATGCATGTGCTATTCATTTTGTACGTGACAATATATTACAAGTGCAGAAAAAAAACACAGAAGAAAGGCTTGATATGCCACGTGATATCATGACTGTAGCATACATGTAGCAATGTAATTGTAAGAATTGAAAGGCTTGATATGACACGCAATATTATGACTGTAGCATAGCAATGTAATTATAAAAATTGAAAGGCAAGGCTCCGTGTTGAAGACCGTACTTTGAACTATAATGGTTTACTTTTATAAATTTTGACTTGGATGGAGAGTTGTCTCATTGGCACTCATACCACATCTTCTTATATCTATTGATATGCCACGTAATATTATGACTGTAGCATTGCAATGTAATTATGAAAAAAAGAATGTTTCTAATAGAGTATTTGCATGAATCACATATTTGCTGGCGTATCCGTATCGACGTATTGTATAACACGTATATGAGGAAAGGATAAATTAAGTCAAGTTGGTCCCGATGAAGATATTTTATAATGCATTTAATTTTAATTTAGTTTTAATTGAGGTCAGGGCTAAATCATTATTTTATACAAATCTGCCAGATACGTTTACGTCGATCCGTGCACGTATCCAGATACGTGAATAATGCAAATGCTCCAATATTTGTTACTTTAAAGGGTTGTTAACACATTGAACGTGCGCACTTTTTTACTAAGAAGCGCGGAATATAAAATGCCAGGCCATGTAATAAGGAGCCCTAGCTGACACATTTTTATTGCCTGTTTTGGATGGTTTTTTTTATGTTATATCTGTTAGAATGTTTTTGCGTTTCATTATATGCGACTCGTCAATAATTAATCAGGAAACGTGTTTTTGTATCCTGTTAACCTCTATGGCCGGCTCAGATCATTTACAGGTTCAATATCACAGAAATTTTATTGGTAGATCCTACCCTTTTTTATTATCAATATACTTTATGGAGATATATTTAAAAAAAGACAAAAGGTGAATCTACAATGTCACGCGAAGTATATTGTTTGTAAAGAAATGCAACAATATTTGTTTCCTACGAAGCTACAACCTTGAAAATGTTTATAGATCATAGGTGTTTCTGCTTTGAATAAGAATCTCGGTTATATAAAATTGATAATATGGCAATAGCTACAATTATGCCAATGTTAAAGGGTTATTTTGACATCTATAGTTCGATTTTAACATTAGCGTGTAGGATTCCATATTGAGAAAGACCAATTTGTTTCTTGATTAACACGACTGGTGTCATATTTGTGACTGGTTATTTTTCAATTGGATTCCTATTCCTCAGTCTTTAATTTTTTCTTAGAAAAGAATATTGTTTGTCTCTTTGTCGTCATCCTGGCGGTTATGGTATTATGAAATCATCGATTTAATGTCTCTGCTGTCCCTTTGGGACATCTTCATAATTTTTCTAAAAATAATACAACTGAATATCAGCCAAACGATAAATACTACCGTAATAGAAACTCAACTAAAGAAATAAATCTACATGTGTGTCTAAGCTTTTCCAGAGCACTTAAAGTTTCATATCAAATAATACAAATTTATTATTGAATATGCACATCACTTACTGATCACTGTATAATTTGCATATTGGTAATGCGATATTTCTAAACATTTTGAAAGATGATGTTCTAAACAATTTTGACAGATTATGATACACTTGACTTAAATGAAACAGAAAGCATTTTGCATTAGCGGAAAATGTATTCACATTCACTTTACTCAGTATAATAACAGAGAATACTTTATATGCAAGAGTTTTTTAAGGCTCCGTACTTGGTCCCATCATGTTTTTGATGCATGTTAATGATGTAGCCAATAATTTCATTACAAGTTAAAATATATGATATTCTCTATTCATCCTCTTTCAAGTGATATTAGAATTAATTAAGTTTCAAAATCAGTCAGTTGAATTTGTCAAGTCCATACATACATTTGTTCATATACGTGTATGTACTATACAGAAATACTCTCGCTTGTGTACACTTGACATTTATTAGACCATGCATACACGGAATATAAGTGTGAATGATTCACCCAACAATATTAAGGTAATTTAAAACAGATTTGTTGGAAGCAATGATAAAAATAACTGGCTTGACTGTGTGTGCTTGTTGCTAGCAACGACTAGAAGGTAGAAAAAATGGTCTGGAAAATTTTATGTGTTGTAGTCCCTACATTTTGAACTACCCCTGATTACTTTTGTGATTTAATGCCCCTGCTTGTTGGTCAGGTATCTGATTATCACTTACGAAAAAGTCATGATTATATGATACCCAAATATAAAAGATAAAACATAAAAAAATACACTTTTCTCTCCTACATCAGATACACTCGATTGAGAAATATGCACAGTGTTTAAAACGCAGTCTGCATCGGGTTTATATAAAATCTTATCCCGCCCGCAACTGTGGCCATCATGTTGATGATTGCATCTATCCACATGCAATAAAACAAGATATATATTTGTAATTGCTTGTAAAATTAAAAAGATATGTTATATCAGTTGAGCTATTGTTGGCTGGTGACGGAGACTTTACATTTGAGCAAAATACATGTACAATGTATATAGAAATTTTCGATTCTAGACACACTTTTAATAGAAGAACATAAAGATTAAAAATATATAACTATACTAATAAGGGAGATATGGCATGATTTCAAATAAGACAACTATCCTCGTGACCAAAATCACGTAGATGTAGTAAACAACAATAGGTCACTGTACGGCCGTCAACGATGAGCAAAACACATATCGTAAAGTAAGCTATAAAAGGCAAACGTGACAAATTGTGAAACAATTCAAATGAGAAAAAAAAACCACCTGATTTATGCTAAAAAAAAACAAATGACATGCAGAAACCAAACACCCCTGAAGTTTCAGGCTCATGCCTTGGAACAAGTACATAACATAAATAATGTGGTAGGGTTAAACATATTCACGGGAGCTCAACCCTCCCCTAACCTTGGAATTGGTGAAACATCACAACATAAGAACAAACTGTAAAAATCAGATGGAAAGGACTTGACTCATCAAATAGGCACGAATTACACAAAAATAAAACAAAAAGCCATAAAGTACCGATATAAGAGCCATAAAGTACCGATGTAAGAGCCATAAAGTACCGATGTAAGAGCCATAAAGTACCGATGTAAGAGCCACAAAGTACCGATATAAGAGCCATAAAGTACCGATATAAGAGCCATAAAGTACTGATACAAGAACCACAAAGTACCGATATAAGAGCCACAAAGTACCGATATAAGAGCCAAAAAGTACCGATATAAGAGCCATAAAGTACCGATATAAGAGCCACAAAGTACCGATATAAGAGCCATAAAGCATCGATATAAGAGCCATAAAGTACCGATATAAGAACACGTGAATTTATTGAAAGATATAGTTCAAAGCCAATTTAACTAATATAAATAAACCATGTCATCCCAAACTAAATCACAAATCTGTAAACATCAAACGAATTCAGTGTACAGACATCATACATTTGAAAACTGTCCGAGAAAAATATGACCTTGTGAAATGCCAAAATATAGGTGTCGACAGGATGTAGAAGCATAAATTGTGATGTTCTTAACTCTATAGCAATACATATTAAGCTTTAATTTATCAAAAAACAATACTAGCACCGATCAAGACAACATTCAAAGATCTTACTACTGTAACAATTCTTTTACATCTATTGAGAATACGTTTAAGTGTAGTGTAGATGGTTGAAAAGTCATAATTGTCATCAAAATTGAAAGGACCATCAAAGGCACCTTAATTATCTACACACATACATTTCAAGAAACACAGTTAGTAATGAATGGTGCGTCCGAAGCGCTTTTCTAAAAAAAAAATATATGATTGTCCATATAACATAATTATTCAAGGTTTGTCTAATGTAAAAATCGTTCAAGACCACTCTAGTTTGAGCTTGTGCATTGGATATCTTTCCCATCACTTATCATATACGCACATTGAATTTCTCTTTTAAGTTACGTGACGACTTTTCGTTTATAGTACATTTATATGAAGTAAGAATTGAGAAGTACATGGCCCTTTTATGTCTGTTTTTTTTTCAAATTAAGATCCGTATATACTAGTACTTGTTAAAAACGACAACTCAAATAGAAAAACATGCGTTTAGTGTCAATTTAGCTTTAAAACAGAATTAATAAACCGAAAGTTCGAATTCATTAGATAAGCCTTCACAACAATTTTTGTGTACTTGTAAAAAAATTAAATATTTATTTGGTAGGTTGATTCCTTTGTTGTTTTCAATGTATTGCTTGCACTTTCAGTATACAGGACAAACTTGATTTATCAATTATTGTTATGGTTGGTTGAATCACAATATATTTGACTTGTTTCACCTAATACATTAAAAGCTTAATGCGTTAACTATATGCTTTGATAATAAAATATACTCCGCAACAGGATATTGAACTTCAATTGAGTCTTGACAGGACATCCTTTCACATGGCCTTGATTTGTCCTTTTATGAAACTAAGAACTTATGATATATGGTCAATAAAATATTCAATTGTACAAACCTTTACAATATTTACATGTGTTTATGGTTCAAGAAATCAAAAATGTTAATAACTTACATTGATTTTATATTTAGTGCATACTTATAAAGCTCACTTTCCGGCTACATTAGTACGGCCACTGTGATTTGATATATGTAGTGCAGTAGTGTAACTTAAAAAAAAACCATGTACAACAATATAATTATCAATTTGAAATTAATATATTTAGTGCAATTAGAATTCCAATGGCAGACTGGGCTATAGAAATATGGTCACTTGGACTCCTCCATGCCGACAACCAACTATAGTTGCTCAAGGTATATCAAAGATACCATATTTTCCAGTGACTGCCCAATTTTCCTTCTTTTCATTGAGTTTACCGAATAAAGTAGACTAGCATTAAAATGGCTAATTGATCGAGACCTTGCCTTGAATTACTTTTTCATAATACAAAATAATACCATTCCTTTATCCGTCCTTTTTTAAAGTTTTTAGCCCCTTAGGACATCATTCAAGCAAAAACAGCAGTTTCTTTATTATAAAGGAATCAATATGTTTTTCCACATCACAAGATGCCCTTTTCTTGGGCAAATTAAAGTGCACAGGTACTCACTCGAACGTCAAATATTAAAACTAAATATAAAGATTAAAAGTGATGAAAGCAACAACTGGAAACTGAATAGCAAACAACCATATGAATAACATTACGTGTTTAGAAATTTATAAATACTAGTATTTCGTCATCTTCGCTAGCCAAGGGTTACGCTCCTCTTCACCCTTGGCAGATTGAGTCAGTCAGAATTTGTGATCTCCGAAGTAATGATTTCCTTTGGTGGCAGTTGTAACTAGCTGCATCCAATCAAAAAATGCCTTTAAGATGGTCACTTGGCAAATGTAAATAAACAATTACCACGTGCAGATTGTGCAACGCGTCTTTGCCCCAAAAATATAGGACGATATTTAGTGAAACTTTTGAAGTTTTTGGACATGTTCTTCGTGCAAATGTTGGAATTTCAACGTATATATGCGGTTTCTGCATCACGAAATTTGTAAACACTGGACACAGTCATTTTTACACCTCCGAACTAAAGAGTGCAAGTGCTGTCATTAGGCATTATAACGTAGTCTGAGCGGGCATGAAGTTCATCGTTCGCTATATGGCACTACGCAATATACACAAATAATGTCTTAATCTGTCAAGTGCGAAGAGGAGCGGGTCGGATCGTAACCCTTGGCTAGCGAAGATGGTACTTCGTCTGAAAATAGCCAAACAATCACGGTTTGATGTACATATTTTTGTTCTTTCTTTTATTTACAATAGAGGTGACTGCCTTTCAAGTGGATGGCTTTGTGCACCGTACATTTTGGCTACATCCACCACCGATTCCTCGTTCTGGTTTTGCTATAGTTTTGTCTTATTTCGGTTATATCAGCTTTAAACCCTTTGTGCAAGTTTTTTTTTTATATATTTTGCCTCAAGCATCACTGAAGATACAACACTTCTCCAAATGCGAAGTTAAAGTTGTACCATAGAATGTTTTATCCGTGGATTGTAATTTGCACATTTTGAAAATGTATTTAAAATCAATGATCTCTAATTAATACAAACATTATGGGTGTATGTTAAACGTTAAAAAATAATAACCCGTACATTTGATAAAACAAGAAGACACCAAATCTAACTAAGAGTTTGCACATAGAGCCATTGTTTGCATTTGTTCCCTCGTAGTTACTATTACTCGTTTTGCCACTGTTTTTGGATGATACAATTTTGATAACTTCTAGGAGTTGTATTTGCTGTCATTCATTCTTGAAACATGTAAGTATACAGAAAAGCCCTATGGACTTGATGATTTGCACTGTTTGTACCAGAAATAAGTAATCACAGATACATGTTGTACATAACATTGCATTACATGTACCAATACGCCCTATTCATCAATAGGACACTGAACCTGTGAAGAACAAGTCTGGGTGTGTTATCCTTTAAAGTTTCACACAACCTTGGACTACTGTGTCTGTGAATAAATATAAACAAACATATAGTGTATTTGTCATGTTTTATAGTAAATGTTAATCCAATTTACAACTCTTTATATGAATTGATTGAGCTTTTCCGGACGAAAAAGCTGCAATTCGGAATCCTATTAACTTTTTTAATGAATTTTTAGTAACCTTGAATTTGAACATGAACCTACTAAACCTGACTTCATTTAACTTTTGTAGTGTTCAAGTCATAGCAGGCATATTTACACCATTTTATAATTGTAATAGACTGGTCAACATAAGAAACGATACAAGGCAATGCTTTATTCATATATAATACAATTGGAAACACGATACAAAGCTTAACAAAATGCACAATTATTTTAATACTTACAGTTTTTTTTCTGATTGATTGATTGATTTATTGATTGATTGGTGTATAACGCCACTTTCAGCACTAAAGGCTATTTCGTGGCGGTCAGTATTTATTGGTTTAATAATCTGGAATGCCCGAAGAGAACCACCGACCTTCGGCAGGAAAACTGAAAATCCTTGTCAATTAAGAACACTTTAACGTAACTGCCACGTGCATGGTTCGAACTCGAAACCCCAGTGTTTATAGACTAGTAATTCAATAGTTGAATACTTGGACCACTTGGTCAAAGAAGCCATCATGTTGTTTTCTGATCAAAACCAAAGATTTCTTTTTTTTTTTTGCAATTTTATTGATTTTAAAATGTCCTCTTTGTTTTACCAAAAATTTCCAAAACCGATACAAGAAATGAAAACTTGAAACAAAAACCTTGTCAGGTGATAAATTGAAATGCCTAGTTTCTCATCGTCGCAACCGTTAGTGCCAAATTTTGTCTTAATTTTCGCCAAATAAATTTGATCCCTATGTTCATTCACACGATATTTTTCACTTTCCGATTTGGTAAGATTTTCTGAATCATATGCATTTGCTTAGCCAATGTTCTTTTTTATTAGATCATTAAGGAATTTTCCCTCCTTATAATATTTTATGATAAATTTCAGTTTAAACTTGTATATCGTTACTTTTGTGGACTAGTATATATACTAAAGAATAGTACCGCCATATCTGTTGTCCTTCTTTAAAAATATAAACAGTTTGTTGAAGAAAAAGTTTGTATGAAGGTTACATCAAAATGAGGACAAGAACTAACAAATGTATTAATTTCTAAGCCTGGTACTTTCAAAACAAGTGAAGTTTTATCAACAAAGAAGAAAGTGAAAATCCCTTAACGTTTCAACTAAATACCTGCATTTCTTGTTACATACACTTTAATGCGGAGCTCTGTTAAGGACCAATGCAAAAAACATATAACTTATACACAATACTTATTACCACAAAACTCAGATCAAGTTTGAATTTGGTTGGCGTCACTTTTACCGTTCTGGAGTTATGCTGCCCCTGTATTTATATATATTGTGGGCTCCAATCCCTGGCACAAAGGAGGTTCAACGGGCTAGCCGACCTTTCCAGACAAGGACAGAGACACGCTGATACCTGTTATTGCCCAATATCGTGTGGTTAATCGCCACTTGTTCCTTTAAGAAGTTGCGCCGATGCAAATGGGGATAGGCGAACTATTTGTGCACAATACATATATTTTTTGCATAGGTCCCTAACATATTTTTTACGGATCCCCGTTTGAAACCTATACAGAAAGAACAAAATATATTGTGCGTTAAATATACTTATCGGAGTTCCGTAGTTAAACCGTCAGATTTTGTATTTAAACTTTATTTTTCTTACTACTCATATTAAATTTTGACATGACTTATTCATGTTATTCTGTATTCACATGTTAATAATTGCATGCACCCATCGCATTTACTCAATCATAAATTTGTTATTGCTATATTTGTCGACTCTTATGTGATTATTTATTCATGGGGACATTAATCTAAAGAGAAAGATAGAAAAAATCAAGCTGAGACAAAAATAAACCAGCATGATCTATTGGCACTCAAGTGTGGACAAGACGGAATAACATCAAATTGGAATCGTTAATAACCCATAAATTCAATTAACTGAGCCTAATAAGAGTTCAATATACTTTGGTAGTTCTCAATATTAATAAACTGAAATATCGGGATACGTCAATGAGAGAGCTACCCAACAAGACAATAAACAAAAAGATACAGATGTTAACATACGACCTTCGACCAAAGAGGTTTTCCAAGCCCTAAATCGACCATGAGTCTAGAAAAGTTTCGAATAAATTTAACAGAGAATGTCATTGATCTGCCAGGAGCTTCAGTGGCCGAGTGGTCTAAGTAGTCGAACTACTGGTTCACTAGCCTGTCAACACAGAGGTTGCAAGTTCGAATCAATTCCGCACGTGGCAGGTGCGCTCGACTCCAATCTTCTCTCCGGGCACTCCGGCTTCCTCAACCAATAAAAACTGAGCGCCTCAAAATAGCACAATAGTGCTGAAAATGGCTTTAACACCAATCAATCATTCAATCATTGATCTATCATTATCCCTTAATGACACCAAATATTAAGATACAAAATGTATAACAAAAGACAACCATTGAAGAAGTTTTCTTGAGACAGGCACATTAATACACGGCGAGGGTTTTACTAGTTTTTTTAAGATCTGAACCTTCTTTTTCGTCACCATTAGTAGATTTTAAAAACGTAAATAAAAAAAACTAACAAAAAAAAATCAGTACAAGAACATCACTGCACTCTATACTCTAATACATAAGCACGTGTATAAACACAACTGTGATACATAATATCGTATCAAAGATTGCACTCACTTACTGAAGTACAAACACAACTGTGATACACAATATCGTATCAACGATTGCACTCACTTACTGAAGTACAAACACAACTGTGATACACAATATCGTATCAAATATTGCACTCACTTACTGAAACAAAGTTCAAAGTATTTAACCTTCTGATATGAATTCATAACGTCCTACACTATTGTATCGTTGGCTGCACCTCAGAGTAGATATCATACAGCAACGACATAAATAGTACATAATGAACGATTTTATGCATTGTCATGAAATAATTTGTACTATTTTTTATATTTTTCAGCTATCATCGCAGCTAAAATCACCTTAAATCAACAAGATAGCGAGGCAATTGTAATAGGAACAGTGCTAAGATGAGACAAAATATCAAACAAATAATTTGTTAAATGATTTACGGTAAGTACAGGATATTTGAGAATTTGATAGTCGTAAACAAATTTTAAACTATAAATATCACAAACAAGAGAAAGTAAAATATTACTCCGGTCACTGTTCTTTCCTCGAATTATGAAATTATGATGACAACCGCATCAATGGAATAAGTAGGGTTGTTTAAATTTGAATTTAGTTATACATAAACGGTTTTTTGCTAACGTCTATGGCACATATTTCAGGCATATCGATAAATGATCTGCTAACCGTATATTACTAGCTTAAATGTTCGATAATGTAACTATTCAATAATCTTTGATCTCAAATAAAACTGACAATGTATAACATTCCTGCATATTAATCGAAAGACAATGATATCGATAAACAGTATCTTGTATAGTAATATTGTCCTTGAGACAGAATTTAATCAGACGGGTTTTGTAGGGATGAAATAGCCAATAAATGTCACGGCAAATTGGATTGTCTGTAGCTATTCAAGTCTCGCCAAGGACTGGGGAATGACCGTTAGCAATAACTCTCGTACGACAATCGGATTCGTACTCTAAGTTTCAATGGATACATAATCTACTTTAATATACCATATGACGTTCCGGGTCTACGTTTGTATTTCTTTGGTGTAGCATCAAATCCCCCCCCCCCCCCCCCCCGACAAACATTTCACTGGTTAATCACAACCAGGGATATCTTTTCCCCTACTAACTCATTTTCATCTTTCGCTTTGCCTTCCTCACAACCAAGCTTCTTGATTTACTGGGTTTGAATTTCATTCTGGTCTAACGTATAATTCTTTCCAACTATACTTAAGTCCATCTTCCCTCTATTACTGTCACAACCATATCCTCTATAAATGCCCTTATTGGTAGTTACCTTATTCTTGGTGACATGAATGGTCCTTAATTGGGTTTTTTCTACTTTGTGAAGATTCTTGCTGTGAATCTCATCTCAATATGACCAAAGTACTTTTGCACCATTGCCCTGATGGTGGGTGGAACATGCATGGTACCTTTACATTGTCAAATCCACCATTTTCTTAAAGCTGTACTTTTCATTTTCAGATATAAATTTACCCCACAAGTAACTTTTTATTTTTGTAATATGTCTGGAAAACTATAAAACATTTCACGCAGTATATTGACTAAATTGGACATAATATTATTCAGCTCATTAGAAGCACATTTTCTGTTATTCATAATCATTGCTTTCTACTAAGATTCGCCTTAAATAGCAATTGAGACTTTACAGATGAGTGATCAATATGTCTTGTTGTCAGTTTTTGCACGTCAATTTACACCCAAGTCATCGTCCTAAGCTGACATTACTCGTCAGTGTTTTATATTCAAATGATTTAATAAATCAGAAGTAATTTAGTTCATTAATGCATTGACTGTAAAACATATCTGAGGTGGACAAATACACTTAGAGATGTAGAATTTTCTAAGGATAATAATCTCTATCCTAATGATATATTTACATGGGCACTTTGACTAATTGAAATTGATTCTAATTTTCAAGAAAGCATGGAACTGCTTTTGTTATTTTTTTAAAATGATGAAACTCGCCTTTTTCATCAAGTATAAAATATAAAATATTGATTTGAATGTACATTACATATGTTTCTTGAATGACCTTCACTAAAACATTGCAAGGCCAAAAGTAAGTGAGGAGTCTTTATGAGGGGTCATGGAGAGCAATAACAAGAGAAGTAATGGCTATTTGACACATGGGTGTTGAACAAAATAGATATGAGGCAAGGCCTTGCCCAAAAATTTTAACTCATCAACATCATTGTAAAATGCATCTTGTAGCAAAACATATTTTTTTTAACAAAGCCGCTCTTTATATGTAAATATTAATGACAAGATCACACAACGAAGCAATTAAGGCAGTTTTTTTTCACTTAATGTATTAAGAATGAACGAATGCATCTGAAGCTGAAGTATTTTATTTGGTAAAGCTATAATACTTTCTGATTTTTGAATTCGAGGGGCAAAAACTGTATCCTTCAGTATCATACCTTCTTCTCTTGTGTTGGCTTATGATTGGAATATTTTTAAAGAAAAATTTTAAAGCAACTATTACTAACTGAAACAAAGCAACGAAATTAAAAACTGGATCAGAAAACTCATAAGCAAGCAGAAGAAATCCATACAAATGTTTAACCTTGGAAATAGTATAAATATGTTAAGTTTTAAATTATCCCTTTATTCCAAATCTGCTTTAATATTTAAGGTGATTGTGTTGAAGAAGGATCATGCATGCTATGGATACGTTACTTCCATTGAAAGTAAATTAGATCAAGTATCGACTCTATCGAAATATTTTTAAATAATGAATAATGATATATTGCTTTATTTTTTTCATCTTTTTGTAAGAAAGCGTGACTCTTAAAATTCTTATTCTTTTTATTTTGCTATCTTCTTTTATTCAAAATATCTCATTTTCATTTTTATGATACTGACCAAATTTAATCAATGTAAATTATCTTCTTCTAAACCGTAAAGATCGCGAGTATAAGTGATTTCAGTTTAAAACTTTTAAAATATAGCATAATTGAGGCTATAAATGGGGGAAAATATTTTTTAAAGGGGGATTTATGATAAGAGCCGTCATTCAGCTCCTAAAATGGTAAAATAGTAAAATTATTCAAGTCTATAGTAATGCCAAAATATCTGTGAGGGTAAAACCTCGGATCAGATATCAATATAAATAACAAGATCTCACAATGAGGCAATGTAGGCAGTTTTTTTTTTCATTTTTTACTTAATACAGTCGGTTTGAAACTACCAAATGCAAATATGCAAGACAAAATTAAAAAAAAAACAAAAACAAAAAATCTGACAGACTTTTGTCTTATGAACATATGAAGGGTGTTATTTAGTCGATATATAATTTTTTTTTTTTCATTTTCGAATTCGAGGGGTAAACAAAATGCCCTTATGATTCCTTTTTTCGTTTGTATTGGCTTATGAATTAAATACTTTAAAGGTAAAATGCATTTTTATAATGATCTACCTACGGGAACAGAGCAACAAACCAGAAATGGTTAAGCATGGAATTGCACAAAGACACTTTTGCAATCAGATGAATTAATACAAATTTCTTAACCTTGGAAACTGGTACAGATATGTCAAGTTTTGAATTGTTGTTTTCTTCCAAATCGGCTTTAATAATCAAGGGGATTATGTTGTTTAAGCATCATGCAAGGTATGGATACGTTACTTTCATTGAAAGTAAATTATTAATCCCATGTTAAATCTTACGCAGAACCAAAAGGACTAATGCTGTCGAAGAAAGAGAATATATACACTCGCATTTAAACAAAACTAATGCTGTCAAAGAGATGGAACATATACACTGGTATTTAAACAAAGCTAATGCTGTCAAAGAAATGGAACATATACACTGGTATTTAAACAAAGATACAGATGTAGGTTTATACTTGGTGTCGAGTGCTCGTAGCATTTTGCTTTACAAATCAACTGCTGACCTGTCTTTGAGGACTAATAATTCAAATTCTCAAGTACTTCTGTATATCTACACTGCATTAAATAAATGTATAAATTCCAATCTCTGTACGTTATAAGAAGCGTTGCAACAACTCTTTTTGGGACCCGTAGGTGGCCTGTTGCAAGGTAAAAGTCTGCCCATATCAAGCAAACCAGTGTTTTTACAGAGGCTTTCAAAATTGTTTGCCTTTCAACCTGGTCGTACTTCCTTGCAAACCTTCCCTACTATATCAATTTTTAATACTTTCTCGTCCTTTATATGCATGAAATAATTGCCATTGGACATTAAGCAAACAACAATCGATCAATGGAACAGATACTTTTAAATATTTTAAACAAATCCATTCACAAAACAAGAGAATATCAGAAAAAATTGGCAAAGAGATGGTGCGTTTAATGTGTTGCTATGTTTAACTATGTAATATATAGTTCTTCAAAAGGCTGTTAGTATAAAGAAAAAGCTTATTTTATAAAAATAACATTTAGACATTGTCGTATTCAATTTAAATTGAATGGGATACTGCAACATACTTTACCTATAATAAATCTGTTACATTATGTACAATTTTATATAGTTATATGATTAGTACAAAATGATAGCTTTGAATAACTTAAATGAGGGGGATTTTTCAGGTATCCGACCTTTTTAAGTATAAAGCATGGACAATACAGGATATCCGATTAAATTTACTGACATCTGGTGTCAATTATGAAACATTGAGGCATCAAAAATCTAGAGGTTTAAATGGCACTCTTCGACAAATGAGAACACTGTATTTATTTTCTCTATCACTAGAAAGAAGACATGCAGCAATCCCATTGGTAAAAAAAAATTGGATAATGAACAATAAGCAAAAAGGAATGTTTAAAAAGAACTATCATAAAATACAAAATGGAAGTTTCAAATTATTATTTAATGTGAGACCTCAATTATTACATTTAAAAAGACACAGAAAGTAATACACATCCTATAGAAAATTAAAACAATTCTCATAGTTATGAATTTAAATCCCAAAAATCATTACATAGATATTTCAATTCAAGAAAAGCAAGTTGTCAGTTGTGAAGAAAAATTCTTTATTTCATGTCGCATAAGCGTTCAACTCCTTAATTGTTGAAAAAAAAATAATTATCTTCTCACCCTTCCTATTATTTTATATCAATGTTATGCATCTTGAAACATTCATTTATAAATGTGTGTCTCATTTGAGGGAGTATAGAAAAAACGTGAGTCAATTAGTATTATATTGATGAAAATTCTATACAAATTTGTTTTCTTTAAGAGTCGATGACCTAATGGAACTACAAATTCCGTGTGAATATAATATTATTGTAAACGGCTAAGTTTATTTAATCCGGAACAAAAAATGAAGTCAAATACAAACAATACGATATTTTCTGACTTCAAGTAAGTTAATTAAAAGTGTTAATTACATGTCAACAACCTAAAAATCGACATTTAAAGAAAAATGTTTCAGAAATATCTGCTGTTTACGAAAACTGTCAACACATACTTCTCTACATTGTTTCATAAACGACCTAGAGCAAAGAAACCCCCATGATGTAAAAAATACAAAGCCTTTCAGTCTTTATCAGTTATTAATGTTGATGGAAAATAATGGAAATCTAGATAAAGAGCCGGATATACCATACTGGTGCCTTACATAAATCTTAATTATTTCTAACTGCATGTTATTCTGTTTTGATACCAGTTTAACACTTGATCCGAGATGATATATATGACAACCACAAGAAAGGTCAGATTAAGCAGTTCATTCCTGAAAAATAAAGTCCATGACAATTTCAGAATATTCTCAAGCATTTTACCCACAAAGGCTTAAACAAAACTTTAAAAGAAAATTGAGCGGACGTGATAAAATTTATTCCGGAAGTTTATGCAATGTGTAAGTGCAATCAGTATCATATGTTTAAATGAATATCGCTTGGCTATTGAACTGTTATTCCATGGTAGTACCAACCTCCCAGTATCATATGTTTAAATTACTATCACTTGGCTTGTGAACTGTTATTCCCTGATAATATCAGCCTCTAAGTATCATATGTTTCAATGACTATCACTTGCATGGCTGGTGAACTTTTATTCCTGATAGTACCATCCTCCCAGTATCATATGTTTAAATGATTTTCCGCTTAGCTAGTGAACTGTTATTCACTGATAGTACCATCCTCCCAGTATCATATGTTTAAATGACGATCACTTGGCTGGTGGAATTTTATTCCCTGATAGAACCACCCTCCTAGTATCATATGTTTAAATGAATATCACTTGGCTGGTGGACTTTTATTCCTGATAGTACCATCCTCTCAGTAACATATGTTTAAATGACTATCGCTTGGCTGGTGAACTGTTATTCCCTGATAGTACCATCCTCCCAGTATCATATGTATAAATGACTATCACTTGGCTGGTGGACTTTTATTCCCTGATAGTACCATATCCTCCCAGTATCATATGTTTAAATGACTATCATTTGGCTGGTGGACTTTTATTCTTGATAGTACTAGACTCCAAGTATCATATGTTTAAATGACTATCGCTTGGCTGGTGGACTTTTATTCCTGATAGTACCATTCTGCCAGTAGCCAATGTTTTGGTATTGGTATGATTGAAAGGATACAGTTTTCATAAAGATATTTAGTATATAAGTTTATGTTTTTGAGATTTAGCTAGCTTTAAAACCAAGTTTAACCCACCATTTGTTTTTCCACTTGTTCCGTTGATTGAAAGCGTTTGATTTTGTTTTATGGACTTCCCCTTTTTGAATTCGCCATGGATTTTAGTATTTTTGTTATACTTATTTATGTACTTGTACTAAATCTAAGGTTGCAATTTCTTTAGGCTAAGTTTATCTTAAACTACTTTGGCTGTTCTAATTTAGGACTTTCCGGTTTAAGCTTTATGTTTTGTGTTTACCAACTTCAGAAGGCGAGCGTATCCGGTAAAGCTTATTCCGGAGAGATGTGTCGTTCACACTGGAAGCGAGCGTACCCGGTGAAGCCTATTCCGGATGCATGTGTCGTTCACATAGACATCAAGCGTACCCGAAACTTATTCCGGAGGCATGTGTCGTTCACACAGGCATCGAGCGTACCCGGTGAAGCTTATTCCGGAGGCATGTGTTTTACAATATTTACAATGTGGAATATTATACAACAAAAATTTCATATGTCTTTAAAGACAATTTATGACATCGTCAGATTTCTCAAACTTTGTTTCAAGTGAAAACATTTGTTATAGGTGTGACGTCAGTTTAACACTAGCTCAAAAGCAAAACGCTATATACATTTACATCTACATTTTATTAAAACAAAGCGAATACATCTTGCGTTATAAATATCTCAGAAAATAAGTACAGATAAATCCTGTAAACTAAAATATGTACTTAAATATGCCCAGAAATTAGTCATAAAATCAACGTATTAACTCCCATCCCCCTTTTTGTTTTTAGAATTTTCTATGGGGGAACAAATTCGGCCTGGGAATTTTGTATCAACTGACAGATATGTCCTGTACATCATACGGGCGCTTCCTTTATCATGCAATACAAATAAATGGTAAGTTCACAAATGAAAACTAAGGTCATTTTCTGTTTAATTCCAGCTGATCCTCGTTGTGTTAGTTATACAACGAAGAAGACCTCGCTGTATCAAAATTGAATTTAATTGCATTTTTTTCAATTCTTCTTCATTTGAGAATTCTCCGAACCATAAGTTTGGAAAGCTTTCGAAAAAAACTTATTATAATAGATTGTGAAAATGACTATTGTTTATGAAACTAGAAAACCAGTTGTTTATTCAATGTTTTCAAAACTTCGTAACATTTTTTTAAAAGTAAACATACCACATCTTCCTATATCTATGTCCTTCTAAACTTAATATCATGGTTAGTTATATACATGAGATCTAAAAGCAATAGTCAATATCATTTTATCAAAAATCGGAACCTCTGAAATATGATGACGAAAGTATGTAATTATATATAATAGTTATTAATATTAGTTTTCAATACTGTTTTATTGGTCCCTAAAACCTCTGAAATATGACAAAGAAGGGATATTTCTATTAATTAATTGTTATTTACGCTTACATTGCTGCTGAATGTTTGAAACATGATTAGGATCTTGCCTTAATTAAGAATTAAAAAACCTTTATACTATATGATATTACTAATAAATATTATTTTGTTACAGAAGCCAAGGACACTACCTAGAGTGGAATGTACGATAATAAAAGAATGAAGGTTCAATGCCAAGGAAGCTCTTGTAAAGAAAGAGAATGGACAAGAACAGAATCTGACATTTACATTCATTCGTTCTGCTTAAGTATGAACGGGGTCAATTTAACTGGTTAAAGACAGAGAAAAAGGAAAACAGAGAGGCGCTAATTGCTTAAACAATATACATTTAAATAATGTTAAAAAAAACTCGAATACATATTAAAAAAAAAGAAATATGCCACTGAGCTACTGAAAACTTGAGATTAAGGTTTTTGAATGAACTCCCATCAGAATAATCCGGTTATCTGAGCGAGGTGGCATATCGTGCTTTGTATATTTTTGCCTAATGGTCAAAATCAAATGAAATCCGATAAGAGAATGGTAAGCATGTAGAAAAACATTCAGTGAACGCTATGCAGACATTCGTCTCATACCGTAGAGATTGTCTAGTGATTCGCGAATCTTTGAACTTTTAGCATACATTCATTTGGTTTCTACGGAAGCCAGTATATGCCATGGGGAATGGTAAATTTTAATACAAGAAGACGCATTTCAACATTTTTTTCTCGAAAAGTCATATTATATCAATAGAAACACAAAGGATATGGGGTACCCATCCATGACACAAAATTAGTTTACACCACGGAAACTTGATCTTTGCCTTCTTTGTCATTTGTTTAATTTAGCTTTTGTTTTAGGCAAGCATTTAAAAAACTGCTCTAGAATTTAATAAATGTATAGATAGTAGTTTCAAGTTTGTGTAGTGTAAGCAAATGTTTTATAAAGATATCATAAAATTATCTGATTTTTGCTTGTTACTTCATAGTTACATTTTAAAGATTAGGCAGTCAGCATATAATATTATCTAATTGATTTGTTGATTGATTGATTGATTATTGATTTATTAACGTCCAGCGGCAGTTACTTCTTGCATATTCATTAAGAGAAGCCATACGCAATAGATACAATAGATACAATACATGGGTTCTGCAAGGTA
This sequence comes from Mytilus californianus, assembly GCF_021869535.1. Taxonomy (NCBI): domain Eukaryota; kingdom Metazoa; phylum Mollusca; class Bivalvia; order Mytilida; family Mytilidae; genus Mytilus; species Mytilus californianus. The sequence continues at coordinate 93,622,105 of NW_026262581.1, read as the reverse complement.
GGCCGATTAGGGTTATGGGCGGCAAATTTGAACTACCAATGAAAATGAGTGTACGTTGGATAGGGGATAGAAGTTAAGCTTAACACCATGCCACATACGGACCCCTCAAAGTGGTGTAGCAATGGTTCTTAAACGTGGAGATGCAATTCACTCTCTCTAAATGAGTCCCAATTCCGACTTTTAAATATCTCAGAAAATAAATCTAAACGTATATATACACCACACATATAAAAACCCTGCATCGTATATATACATCACCGTGACACAGCTAAATGGAAGCCACAGTTTGGCAAGGGATTTAATGTCAGTCAGAAGTTCAGGGGGACCATATTTCTATACCGAAGTCACCATTCGGGTGTAGCATTACCTAGAAACTGATCTAATAATAATCTTGGAAATAGAAACGTATGTTGTAGTAGTCAAAGATAGAACTTCGTGTGTATATATATATATATATACAAGTCTAAATTGAAAACAACGTTCAAACCTATGATTGCGTTGGATAAAAACCGCAATTTTTATACGTGTGCATGCAAAACAAATTTCTTGTTAAAGGGGTCTAAATACAGCACAAACAACATTTTCCAAATGACCAAAAAAGTGAAAAAGTATATTTTAACAAAACGCATTTGACTAACAGGTCGAACAACAAATGTTCTTAAACCCTGCTGACTGCCATTGGCGATTGCCAAATAAACGGATCACCGATGTAATAAATGGACCTCAATTATAAATTTAATACTAAACAGAAACCAATAAACTTGCGGAAAAGATAGTATACCGCAAACAAAAGGTGCAAAGGTTTTTGTACACCATATCCGGATTTCGACAATTAATGTCTCTTCAGTGATGTTAGGAATCGAAACGGTATTTGGAAAGCCATACAATTTACCTCAATTTAGGATAGACTCTTGAATTTTGAGGAGCCAAAATAGGATGAACGGATCATATAAACCCGAAGGCAAATATAATACAAGCCCAAACGAAAAAATATAAACAAGTCTAAATTGAAAACAACGTCCAAACCTATGATTGCGTTGGATAAAAACCGCAATTTTTATACGTGTGCATGCAAAACAAATTTCTTGTTAGAGGGGTCTAAATACAGCACAAACAACATTTTCCAAATGACCAAAAAAGTGAAAAAGTATATTTTAACAAAACGCATTTGACTAACAGGTCGAACAACAAATGTTCTTAAACCCTGCTGACTGCCATTGGCGATTGCCAAATAAACGGATCACCGATGTAATAAATGGACCTTAATTATAAATTTAATACTAAACAGAAACCAATAAACTTGCGGAAAAGATGGTATACCGCAAACAAAAGGTGCAAAGGTTTTTGTACACCATATCCGGATTTCGACAATTAATGTCTCTTCAGTGATGTTAGGAATCGAAACGGTATTTGGAAAGCCATACAATTTACCTCAATTTAGGATAGACTCTTGAATTTTGAGGAGTCAAAATAGGATGAACGGATCATATAAACCCGAAGGCAAATATAATACAAGCCCAAACGAAAAAATATAAACAAGTCTAAATTGAAAACAACGTTCAAACCTATGATTGCGTTGGATAAAAACATATATATATATATATATATATATATATATAAGTCTGAAAATTACACCCAACAGTGTTAGAATTAGAATTTTATGCTGACAAATTTTTGTCCCTCAACGGGATTCGAACTCACACCTTTGATACACTACAGCACCAATCGCTTAGCCTCATGTCCAGCGCTCTAGACCACACGACCACATCCGCTATATATATATGTGTGTATTTAATAGGAACACATTATTGTCAAAAAAGCTTAGTAATTTATTATGCACCACCACTGACAATTTGTTTGTAAGCTTATAATTCACAACAAAATGTGCATTCTTTCTCTCGCATCCTGTCGTTCAGTTTAGTATAATCAAGAGATCTAAATGCCACGTTATGAACCGGTGTTTCTAATAAGACCGCTTGAAATATATGTAACTATGTTTATCGGATAACTTCTGTGCAACACAGTCTGAATAAAGACATAATCTTCGTTAAAAGTGTTTCAGTTAGAAAATATACATGCTATCAAAACATCTGTTCATATATTTCTATGAAAATCTTTGAAACAAAATCAAAATTGAGAATTTTGGCGTCCATGTTCTTAAGTCATTAATTTTGAACATTGCTTCGAATTTGGTGCAGATAATGATATTAAGTTTGTCTAAATGTGCATGCGATGGTCTATGTACTGTTTACCAAATTATGAAACGATTGGTTATATGCAGCATCTGTTGTATGATTGGCTAACCAATCAGAAGTATTGTATACTTCCATAGGTTATGTGAAGATACCATCACACTTGTTCTAAAGACGTCGACTGAACTACGGTACATAAGTATTTACATTCTTACTTCCAAATTAGATTCTCAGTCGGCAATGTGATTTACAAATATTACTAATTATTGTATTCTACACATTTTCCTACGTCAGGAACCTTATGTTCAGTGGTTGTCGTTTGTTGATGTGGTTCATAAGTGTTTCTCGTTTCTCGTTTTTATATAGATTAGAACGTTGGTTTTTTCCTGTTTGAACGGTTATTCACTAATCATTTTTGGGGCCCTTTATATCTTGCTGTTCGGTGTGAGCCAAGGCTCCGTGTTGAAGGCCGTACTTTGACCTATAATGGTTTACTTTTACAAATTGTGACTTGGATGGCACTCATACCATATCCTCTTATATCTATTGCACATGTATGTGGACTACTTTCAGAACATATGCTTTATAATAAAGTGGTTTCTTGCTATCATGAAATGTCAAATTATCAAATTGTTTGGCATAATATTTTCATGGAAGTCAGAGGAAAAGTTACTTAAACGCGCGAATAGCTCCTGACATGGTGTATATCCATAGCAGATCCTGAGCTAATCTAGGTATATTGTATAACAATGTTTTCACTTTTAAAATTCACTTGTTAGATTGCGGTCAATGTCCGCTTGATTGTTGGTTTCAAGCATATTAAAACATCTTACACCTACATCTTAATGGTTGATTAACGACATGAATATTTTTCAACGATCTTTGATGTAAAACTACTACATCTTATAAAGTACAACTGTTACATTCACATATACAAAATGTAAATCAGGCCTCTGTGGAAAATAGAACATATGTTAACCCATTACACAACTGTTGATGTTAAGTACCTTTTCAGTCATTCACTAAAAAGATTGAGCATACATGTACTTATAATTCTCTTTTTTAAAAGTAGAATATTCATGAACATTAGATAAAAAATAAGGACAAGATCACTTTAAAAGCTTAGAAATAAAGGAATGAGAAGAATATATGACATATGAAACAAAGACCAAGTATCAGCTGGTAAACAGTCCGGCCTATTCTTATAATTTTTGTATGTTAATTGATATTAAACCTCGACACGGACAAGAAGAATGCAATGCTCTTTGTACGTTGATGGCCATTTATCCAGATGTCACAGAGGAACTAGCTATTATGTTTCCTATTTTCGTGTCTTTATGTCCTTAATATGTATTGAATATTTTCTCTTTATAAAATAGAGATGTTTAATGATTGCCTATGAGACAACTCCCCATCAGAGACCGAATGACATAGATGTTAGCAACTATAGGTTACAGTACGAATTTCAACAACGAGCAAAACCAATGCCGTATAGCAAGCTAAGAATTGTCTCGACGTGACAAAATTTAAAACAATTCAAACGGGAAAACCTACACCTTGCTATATGTACAAAACAACAAACGAAAAACAAATATGATATACAGCAACAAACGACAACCACTGAATTACTGGCTCCTGACTTGGAACTGGCACAAACAGAATGTGGCGGGGTTTAACATGTTTGCAGGCGCCAAACCTCCCCGTATATGAAATATAGTGGTGTAACAGCTCAACATACGCACAACATATAAAAATCAGTTGAAAAGGGCTTGACTTATCAGATCAAAGCACAAAAACAACTAACAAAAACACTAAAGACACAAAGTACCGATCCAAAAGTACTCGCAGTTACTGAAAGCTTGTTTAAAGCAAATAAAAACTAATAATACAATTTCGTATCCAAGACAAAATATCAATTAGTACACATCCACTGGATTTGGTATAAAGACGACGTAAACAGCCGAGGACGACATGTAATGCCAAAATAAAAGTATCAACAAGTTAGATGTAGAAATACTTGGATTGGTATATGATAAAGATTTCTGTAATTAAAACGGTAAACAACCAATACAACAAGACCTAGTAGATAGACAGACATTTAAGATATAGTATTTTTTTTTTTTGGATATGTGTGTATATATAACTGTTTGTCAAAGATAAAGCCTGGTTTTTACTATTATATTAGAGGGTTGTTCAAAAGTTGCAGTCGTCCTAATAATTGTTGTATCAATTCTAAATCAGACCTGGAATCGCTCACATGATTCTACTTTGGTTTTGGAAATCATGTAAAAATAGATTAAAATCAAAGCAGATACCCTAATAATGATTGGGGCCAAATTTTGTTTAATATTGGCCCCGTTATTTAATCAAAAGCAGAAGACTTTTGTAAAGTTTACAGAAATTACCAATAAATTCATTGAAATTGTAGAAAATGACTTTATAAGGACAATAATTCCAACAAGATGTCAAGTGACAATTTTGCTCATGTTGACTTATGTGTAGATCTTCTTTTCTTGATATTTTTGAAGTTTACAGTATATCACAATTTATAAAGATACATGTATTAAGGTCTTCATCAGCACCTCATAAGAAATATTTATCCCATGTTTGGTTTCATTTCATTCAATGTTCCTCTAGAAGAAGCATTTGTATGTATTTCCCATAGGGTCTTATGTTAAACTAAGTCCCCTGCTTGTGGCCATCTTGGATGATGGTTTGGCTACAAAGTAACAAAACTTGGTCAGCACCTCATTAGGAACATTCATGCCATGTTTTGTTTCATTCTATTCAGTAGTTCTCTATAGAAGAAAATATTTGTATGTATTTCCCATAGGGTCCTATGTTAAACTTACTCCCCCTGCTGGCAGCCATCTTGGATGACAAATCATCTACAAAGTAAAAACACTTGGTCAGCACCTCAAAAGAAACATTCATACCATGTTTGGTTTCAATCCATTAAGCGGTTTTCTAGAAGAAGACATTTGTATATATTTCCCATAGGGTCCTTTGTTAAACTAAGTCCACCGTTGGCAGCCATCTTGGATGATGGATTTGCTACAAAGTAACAACACTTGGTCAGCACCTCATAAGGAACATTCATGCTATGCTTGATTTCATTCCATTCCGTGGTTCTCTAAAAGAAGACATTTGTATGTATTGTCCATAGGGTCCTATGTTAAACTAGGTTCCCCGCAGGCAGCCATCTTGGATGATTGATTGGCTACAAAGTAACAACACTTGGCCAGCACCTCATTAGGAACATTCATGCCATGTTTGGTTTCGTTCCATTTGGTCGTTCTCTAAAAGAAAACATTTGTATGTATTTCCCTTAGGGTCCTATGTTAAACTTAGTCCCTCTCTGGCAGCCATCTTAGATAATGGATCAGCTTCAAAGTAACAACACTTGGTCAGCACCTCATAAGAAACATTCAAGCCATGTTTGGTTTCAATCCATTCAGTGGTTCTCTAAAAGAAGACATTTGTATTTATTGTCCATAGGGTCCTATGTTTAACGAAGTCCCCCCCCCCCCCCGCTGGCGGCCATCTTGGATGATGGATCGGCTACAAAGTAACAACAGTTGGTCAGCACCTCATAAGGAACATTCATGCCATGTTTGGTTTCATTCCATTGAGTGGTTCTCTAGAAGAAGTTCAAAATGTAAAAAGTTAACGACGACGACGACGGACGACGGACGCCAAGTGACGAGAAAAGCTCACTTGGACCTTCGGGCCAGGTGAGCTAAAAAGCGTCAATCGAGTATTTTTGTTGTTGAAAGTGTTAATAACTTATGTTAAATTTCATTAAAAGATTCACGCGTATGTCATGAACCTCGTCAATGGTGGTTTTTGTCGAGCCTGCGAGTTTTGTCGCAGAAAGCTCGACATAGGGATAGTGATCCGGCGGCGGCGGTGGCGTTAGCTTACTTCTTAAAAGTTTTATATTTTTCCTGGATGCTTCATACTTTGTATATAAATACCTTATGTTATGAAGTTTCCGTCTGTCATATGTCCATTGTCCTTGACCTCATTTTCATGGTTCAGTGACTACTTGAAAAAAAAGTGCGTACTTTGCAAGGTCTTCATGCCCGTCAGACAGTTTTCATCTGACCTCGACCTCATTTCATGGATCAGTGAACAAGGTTAAGTTTTCGTGGTCAAGTCCATATATCAGATACTATGAGCAATAAGTCTTCTATATTTGGTGTATGGAATAATTGTAAGGTTTACATGTCCAACTGGCAGGTGTCATTTGACCTTGACCTCATTTTCATGGTTCAGTGGTTAAAGTTAAGTTTTTGTGTTTTGGTCTTTTTTACTAATACTATATGCAATAGGTCAACTATATTTGTTGTATGATATGATTGTAAGATGTATATGTCTGTCTGCCAGGTGTCATCTGACCTTGACCTAATTTTCATGGTTCTTTGGTCAATGTTTAGTTTTCCTGTTTAAATCTGTTTCTTAGAAACTATAAGCAATATATCAACTATATTTGGTATATTGAATGATTGTAAGGTGTAAATGTATTTCCGGTTTGGTTTATCTGACCTTGACCTCATTTTCTTGGATCATGTTAAGTTTATGTAATACTTTTAGTAAAGCTTTATATTTAGGACTATCAACATAAAATCAATGGTCAGTAAAGAAGGCGAGACATTTCAGCGTGTGCACTCTTGTTTGTCTAAGCATAATAATATTGTTTTTTGTTGTTTGTATGGTTTTTTTTTCAATTGGAGAATGTTATGTTGATGATAGGTCTTTGAGAGTTTTAGCTTTTATACGCACCCTTTATAGACTTGGTGTGAAATCATGCTGTCATGCACTCTAACATCGGCGGCGGTGTGAGATCATGCTGCCATGCACTTTAACATCGGTGGTGGTGTGAAATCATGCTGTCATGCACTTTAACATCGGTAGCGGTGTGAAATCATGCTGTCATGCACTTTAACATCGGTGGCGATACTTATGTTTCTTCTAAATACTTAAAATCTTCCATTTTCTGTCAGAGGTTCATTTTCAACAATACAATTATTTTATTTGATGAAAAATAATTATATAAAATATATCGTTTTGTCACAAACTACACACCTGCATTTGTGATAGTTCCACATTTAAGTAAAGATTCAAATATTTTCTGAAGTTACCATTGTGATAAAAACATCCACGTGTTAAGTTTTTAATAATGAGAGAAAAGTACAATACAAGTGATTATTAGCAATGATTTGAACATATTTTAATAGTAAAATTGACATTTCAGGGGCTGATCCTGTCAACATTATTTTCATGTCTACAGAAACAGATTTGTGGAAACCTTTATAAAAGATAAAATAGATAATGTTCTTGGTCAAATTTTAACGCCATAATTGGTGTAAAAAAAGGGAATGTTTTAAGTCCCAATCTTTTTTGAACATCTTCATAAATGATTTAGATGCTATTGATACTATTGGTTTTAGAATTGACTGCCTCATGTATAATCTTGTTATTTTTTCTAGTACCAAGACATGTATTCAAAATGAGAGGTTTAGAGTCAATCTTTATTAAAAAAAACCAAAAATATTTCACTTTAACAAATCTGTTAAATTGTCAAAAGAATATTTCTCTTTTGAGAAAGGTACTATATAATGTGCTAATAGTTATAAGTATTTTGGTATACTAATGTGTATATAGTGTTCCTTTTAAGCAAAGCAAAGAAGAGTTGCACAACAAATCAATAAAGGCTGTTTTTTTATTTCATCTATACCAATCCAAGTATTTCAACTCTACACATGTTTATATGACCATATCATAAACCTAAATTGATGTATGGCAGTGAAATTATAGGAATGTTCAAAACTAGCTCTACAGCATGCCAGAAAGAAAACGAATATGTTTAACAGCACAACTATGTTATGATTTTTTTTTTCAGATAAATTCCATTTTAGATAAATAAAGTATATTTTGTGTGTAAATATATGTGGTCATCTTACTTAGCAAATTCTAAGAGACTCGGTAAATTCCCAATATATTTTTCAGTTGTATTATAAATGCTGAAATATTGGCTCCGAGTAAAAAAAAAGAACATGGCTGACTGTTTGTAACAAAAGTATGTTTACAAATAATATAGAATCCCGGTATCAATCTATATATTATATCTTTAAAAGCTAAATATTCAAAATTTATAACAGGAGATCTTAACATCGTTCAAGACCGAGAGTTAAAATCATTCCTCAGTAAAGGACCTAAATATCGTCCCCCGTCAATTATTAATTGGAATGAGTGTCGTAATATCATCCACGACTCACTCCATACTTACTGTTTGAAATGGATAAAACGGGAAAAAGCTGACAAAAAATCTTTGGACTCTTTTTTTAATTCAGTAATGAACATAGTTGATATACGTATTCAACATTTTAAAGAACATTTTACTCTTAACAATAACCACAATAAACCTATTTCTCGTATCAAACATAAACTAAAAGAACTAGCCAAGGAATTTGTTTTTGTCCCGGCCGATAAAGCTGCTAATAATATTATTATTGTTTGACGTAAATTTTACATTGAGGTTCTGAAAAAAGAAATCACCAATTCACCAACATTCCAACTGACTCTATTTTCAGAAAACGACATCTGTAACAAACATAAACTTTTAGCTACCGCTTTACAAGCAGAACCAAATACAATGAAAGTCCCAACTATGTATTGGCTTCCGAAGCTACACAAAACACCTTACAAATATAGATTTATTTCGTCTTCAAGCCATTGTTCCACTACTAAATTGTCTATTCTTCTTACCAGTACACTTGGTACAATCAAAAACCTGATAATAAATTGTTCAAATAAGGCCTTCGAAAATAGTGGAATTAATTACTTTTGGAGTGTCAAGAACTCGTTGGAAGTACTTGATAAATTACATGCATATATTGGTGATTTTGAATCTGTTCAAAGTTTTGATTTTTCTACCCTATATACCACATTGCCTCACATTCTCATTAAGAAAAAATTCACACACCTAATTAAATGGGCATTTAAAAAGTCAGAATGTGAATATATATGTTCAAACTCTTTTAGGTCATTTTTTAGTAGCAATAAACAAAAAAACTATGTCAATTGGACATGCTTTGATACTATATATGCCCTTGAATTTTTACTAGATAACATTTTTGTTCGCTTTGGAGATTCCGTATATCGTCAGGTTATCGGAATTCCAATGGGGACTAACTGTGCACCACTTATTGCGGACCTTTTTTTGTATTGCTATGAGTTACAATTTATGACAAAAATCAGTAAAGACCCATCGAAACAACATCTGATACACAAATTTAATAATACTTTTAGATATTTGGATGATATTTTGGCTCTCAATAATGACGACTTCAGTATGTATACTAAAGAAATTTATCCTGTTGAACGTACTTTAAATAAAGCTAATACTAACAATGACCACTGCCCTTTCCTCGATCTTGATATCTATATCATTAATGGAAAGCTTAATACTAAAATATATGATAAAAGAGATGATTTTTCATTTCCTATCGTTAATTATCCATTTTTAGATGGTGACGTTCCCTTGTCACCATCTTACGGTGTTTATATATCTCAACTTGTACGATTCGCTCGTGTATGTAACAATGTTTTAGATTTTAACGAGAGAAATTTATGTATTACTGAAAAATTATTACACCAGGGTTTTCGATATCACAAACTAGTCAAAACATTTACTAAATTTTATCATCGGTATAAGGACATCATTCGTAAATATAGCTCAACATGCAGACTTCTTATACGTTCAGGTATTTCACATCCAATTTTTTATGGAAATATTCTTTATAAAGCACAAAAATGTCAGTATTCACCTCTGAAGCTAACAAAACCTTTAAATAAACTTATTAAGAAGGGATATAGTTACGATACTGTTGTCAGGTCATTAAAGATTGCATATTTTGGCGTTAATATTGATTCACTTATAGGGTCTTTGCATCGGCACTAAACACATTTATTTAAAAACCAGTTGTTGGCATGACACGGGTTATGTTCTTCTCATATATGTTATGATGGTATGATACTAAACCCCTAAAGGGAAGGATTGTGCCTGATATTCATATGATGAAGACATAATCTTTCAATCAGTTTAATTGAAGTCTGGAGCTGGCATGTCAGTTAACTGCTAGTAATCTGTTGTTATTTATGTATTATTGTCATTTTGTTTATTTTCTTTGGTTACATCTTCTGACATCAGACTCGGACTTCTCTTGAACTGAATTTTAATGTGCGTATTGTTATGCGTTTACTTTTCTACATTGGCTAGAGGTATAGGGGGAGGGTTGAGATCTCATAAACATGTTTAACCCCGCCGCATTTTTGCGCCTGTCCCAAGTCAGGAGCCTCTAGCCTTTGTTAGTCTTGTATTATTTTTAATTTTAGTTTCTTGTGTACAATTTGGAGTTTAGTATGGCGTTCATTATCACTGAACTAGTATATATATTTGTTTAGGGGCCAGCTGAAGGACGCCTCCGGGTGCGGGAATTTCTCGCTGCATTGAAGACCTGTTGGTGACCTTCTGCTGTTGTCTGTTCTATGGTCGGGTTGTTGTCTCTTTGACACATTCCCCATTTCCATTCTCAATTTTATATGTATGGTAATCTTCTTTAACTAATCAGTGAAGCAAAAACTTTGTATGAGGTTTAATACATTTTGGAACACGAAAAGAACAGACAAAATGTGCTAAATAAGATACGAATTTCAAACTATAAAGATGTTTTTGTAAAGAAAATATTTATTTTATTTCGGATGAGGAGTGCCATGAGTAAAATAAGAATCAGTGCCCATGATTTCAAAAAAATATATATATAGAAGATCTCAGAGACAGACGGGATAAATGTGCTCTAAATTTGTTAAAGATGCATTACATCTTATTATAAGTTTCCTATCAAGGGATGCTTTATTCTAATTTTTTATTCTTTCATGGGAAATTGTCTATATCTAATTGTGTAGAATGAATAAATAAAATAAAATAAAATAACAGCAGCGGCTGTTCAGACCCAGTAATCTAAAATATATGTACTAAAACGATTTACTTTTGAAATACAATTAAGCGGTGAATTCTTGTAAGTAATCGAAATGTCTAGACCTTCGCGATAGCACAATTATTTAATTTTACGATGAAAACAAACGAACATCAATGCGTTGATAAGTCTGGTCTTTTTGAAATGCCATCATTTTAATCTAATGTACGACAATGGTACTTTATAGAAAAATAAACATCTAGCATACTGTGTAGAAATTTATAGTGATGCTTACTTTTTTGTGTAAGAATAAATGTGATTCCAATGATTTGATTAGTTGGCATAACAGGAATTTTACGTTTTCTGTCGATTTTACCGTTAAAAAATATCGACTCAGAGAAAGGGGAATACGCACGGTGATAAGGCTATCTGAGGACGATGACTTGTCAGCTGAAGAGTAAACATGGGATAACAATTGATCATTTTGATTCCTGACGTGTGTGAAAAAAAGAAGATATCTTTATTAAATTGAACGGATTTAAAATTATATGTCATTGATTGGATAATGGTCGCTGTCGTATTAAAGTACAGTAAGGATGATTGATGTCTATAGGAGCTTGCTTTGTAACAATCGGTGGTTTTGCTGTTCACATGGCAAAACATTTGTCCAACAATGATGCCCCGTGTCAATCATAGTAAAAAATATCATATTAGCTTTTTAATTATCCCCCACTTGCGTTCTTTTCTTTAAAACCATGTCTTTATTTTTGATAGGATTAGATCTCTCTCCTTGTAATTTCTCCATGTTTCATTGTCTATTTACAGTAGTGTACCGATGTTCTTTAACTGTTTTCCTGGTGTAGAAATTCATTGATAGAAACTACTGGCTGAATTACAAGCATATCTATCACATAATTTTGGTACGTTGTTTATTTTAATACTGTTTGTGTGTCGCCAGGACTTTGAAAACAAACAAACATAAAATAAGACCTCAAAAACCTATTTATATATAGATATAAGAAGATGTGGTATGAGTGCCAATGAGACAACTCTCCATCCAAGTCAAAATTTATAAAAGTAAACCATTATAGGTCAAAGTACGGTCTTCAACACGGAGCCTTGGCTCACACCGAACAGCAAGTTATAAAAGGCCCCAAAAATTACTAGAGTAAAACCATTCAAACGGGAAAACCAACGGTCTAATCTATATAAAAAACGAGAAACGAGAAACACTTATGAACCACATCAACAAACGACAACTACTGAACATCAGATTCCTGACTTAGGACAGGTGCAAACAATATCCCCATAATTGTAGCCAAACTTTCCACATTAAATAAATACTCAGTTTAACCAAATCTCTAAAGGTCAATGTTAAGTCTCCCTTGTATGCTACCTCAGGGGCGGATTTAGGGGGCCAGGGGGCCCGGGCCCCTCTTGTGTGGGAAACATTTGGTTGGTTATATAGGGAATCACTGAAGCATGACTGGAGCAGGCCCCCTCTAAGACTGTCAGTGGGCCCCCAGTTATGAAAATTTCTGGATCCGCCACTGTACCTTACCATTAAATTTCACTAGGAGACATTGCTGTTGTAAGAGAATTTACACCAAGATGTCATTAAATTCAATTGCATGTCCTGCAATTATCATGCTTTACAACAAATTAAGATCAAATTGAAAGACCTTCCCCTCTTTTTTTCTTCTTAATCTATCCGTTTGCACTAATCATAATATCTGGGTGTAAATCAAATACACCCAATCGGCCTAACGCCCTCATAGGTGTGTCTAATACATAACATAAATAACAACAAAAACTAAATATGATCGACTTATTTCCTATACATAAAAGAGTTATTCTTCTTTGAATAGATATCTTTTTGCATCACGCGATTTACCTCCATCGGACCGTTCAGAAGCAATTTTGAAACTCAAATGATTGATGGATTGCTGTATAAGAACAATACGACTACAAAGAATAACCCAAATCATTGTTGTTCAACTAAACCGTATTTCTTGTACAATCTACGAAATAATCATTCTGAGTACTTGTATTCACATGTGCGGAATACATGATGGCAAATGCCGAAACGTTTTGACAAGAAAGTACATTTTAAATGTAAAAACAAGTAAATATTAAATTTTGTAGCCAAATATACAACATATATTTCCCCTTTTGACACATTCTAAGATCTTTGCAAAACTAAACTTTTTCAAGTATTATAACTATGATTGATTGATTGATTGTTTGTTGCTTAAAGTCCAGTGGCAGATATTTCATGCATGTTCAGGACGCTTGTAACTTTGAAGTATAATTTTGACAATCAGTTGTATGTTCTATTCATTATCCATGTGAAATATCTAGTAAAGACGTTTTAAATTACAACGTTCTTTACTGCTACATGTTTTGTGTGTTTGTACATCTATTGAAGATGCAGAAATGTAAAGATATATATAGACAGGTAATTGCGTTTGTATATGGAGAAAACTTTGAAGCGTTCAAGTCCTTCTGTGAATTATTATAAGGTAGAGCGACCGTCTATTGTTTTGAAAATGGGTCTGTTTTGTTTTTTTTTAATTTTCTTCTAAATTTTGTCATTTAGAAAGATACATGTTATGGTGGTTTTACCAACTCTTTTGGAATTGTTTCTTTGCTATCTTCCCGTTAATATGGTACTTGATTGGTCTTAATATCTTTTTGATTGGCAAATTGATATCTTTTTAAATACGACCAGCCCAAAATTCCTTATAATTAGACTTGTTTTCTAGTATTATGTGTCGTAGTATTCTATAGGGTCTCGTTTTTTGTTATCTTATACAAAAAATATACAGTGCGTGTAAAGTCTAATCATACGTTCGTGAATAAATGCGGATGTGGTATGTATGTGATGGAGAGATCGACACAATAACACAACAAAACCAAATAATAAAGATGTTAAAAACGGACTACATAAGGCAAGAGACAATACCACTCATCATATTTACTTTCTTCTTTCAAGCAAATGCAATATCGGAAATTAAACACAGTCTTGTTTGTAATCATGAGTGAATAAGCCAAAAGTTATCACATTATTTTATGTGAGGAAGTCTGGAATTAAAACACATTATGTGAATTAGTAGTTACGTTTTACCAGGAAATGTTTTCCCACAACCATCCACACGAAAAGAATGTTCATTCATCATAAATTGCCAGACAAGGTGTGCTTATTATGTATTACAGGATAAAGTACTTTTACATTATTTTTAGAATATTTAATGGTGACGTACAAATTCATAATTCTTCTCCAGTCCATTGCATTTCGTAAACAACTTTTATATTCTGTTCATAAATGTTAAAAGTTCCGGAAATTCGTTTTTAAAAACCATAGCTAAAGACGAATTCAGCCCTACATTTCAAGACTAGTGTGTACGTTTCCTTAAGAATAAATCATTTTTTAATGAAGACATTTTCACAAATGAAAGTTGAAAGCAGTAATTTGTTTTACATATCTCCTCCATCAAAAAGCAATAATATGATATAACTATAAGTTTACTTGTATGGTCAAAATTCGTCATAAATATTCCATAACTAGTGGTTGAGTACAAGGCAGTGCTTTGGTACTGGCATGATTCATAGCATACATTTCTTAAATTCTCTGTTGATAAATTGTGAAAATATTTAGAAAGTTTCCAAATCAATCAGGAAAAATTTACCTTTGATGAATTTGGCTATTCTTTTTTAGTCCTTTTTGGTCACATAGCTCTTAAAGTTTTTATGTGTTTATACATCCCTGGCCTCGAAGTGTTTCTGTTTAGGCGTTCCTGATGAAGGTAAATGCAGAATTGCGCTTCCGACGAACAAAATTTATAAAGTGTTGTGTACCAAACCGCAGACTTTTTTTACCTTGTGTTTGAACATCTATTTTTCCATGGGAGTCGTGGTATGGTCTGTTGTAATGTCCAATATTTATCGTATTTCCTGTTGTGCTTTTTAAGTATTATGTAGAGGTTAACATATAGTATTCAGCAATAGACTAGTGTCTACACTATATGAACAGCTCTTATTTACTCAGAGTCTATAAAAGCTCCATATTGATAAATTCAACAGAGACTATAGAAGATCTGCCATAATATAAAAAATAAGTATATTAAGACAAAATAGAAGAATTGAAAAACGCTTAACCCGATTGCATTGTCGATAATACTTCCTCGAAAAGTTTATGTGAAATGCCCTTTTTTCAAGTTCAAACTTCATAAAAAGTCTCTATATTTATAGTATCCAATGCTACAAAGTATATAGTGTTCGAAACGTCCGTCATTTATTTTCGTTTCCGGATGCTACCTCAAATACTTTACATCGGATGCAGACTTATTGGTTATATGGTCACATAAATTGAGAGGATGGTCCCTGTGGATTCTGTGGTCATCGTGTCAAGGGTCAAGGTCAGTTACTAAAACATTGACTAACATTTGTGCAGAAAAGTGGATTACGGATGATCATTAGGATTGAAACCTACTTGGTCTCATATAATTAAAGGACGATTCGTATTGGTTCTGAGGTCAAGGTCAAGGTTACCAAAATATTTAAGAGATTGATTAATTGGTGTTTTCTAAAACGTTCCAAGGGCCATTAATAATGAATTTTACACGAGGGCGTGGGGTATGTTTGCTTGCTCACTCATTATGCTCCAATTTAGGGAATAAAACAGCAAAAATATTGACCAATTTATGATATCTAGTGTAGTGTTTTAGTGTAAATGAAAATATTGCGTGGTTTTTAATCTGAGACGTAGATCACCGCAAACACGTGTTTACCATGCTCTCGTTACTCTATTTCTCTGCAAGATTAACTGGTATGATAGTAAACGATCAATAACTATTATAGTAACGATATTATAGAGATATCTCACTTTTATTGGCATTTGTATTACAGACCCGAGATTACAGAGACATTCGTCAGTTAAATCATTTGTTGTTGAGATTTTCATCAAAATAACATCTATATCTTCATATATTATATTGATTTCGTAATATAAAATTTACAAAGAAATATTTCTTACTCAACTTCATCTAAAATTCATGAATATTCGATAGTGGTTGACATTTAAAATATAAATGAAGTATTATCCCACGATCGTCTAAAGTCATTGATAAAGTTTAAAAGGCTTGACATTCTCAACATTTCTAGTGCTAAGTAATCCGTCTTCTTCAAGGTGATTGATCTAGCCCATGTTTACAAAGATTTTACAAAGCTCATTCGGACAAAATATGATTTGAACAAAATGTAAAGATATAAAAAAAGGAGATGGTGTGTGTGTGAACTATCCCCCGGAGATGGTGTGTGAACTATCCCCCGGAGATGGTGTGTGAACTATCCCCCGGAGACCAAATGACGTGGGTGTAAGCAACTACATATGAAAGTACGTCGTATCGCTGTACTTTTGTAAAATTTGGCGTTAATCTAAGCATTCTGTAAAGAGTTATACCCATGCATATGAATTAAACTTGCAATAGATTATAATGAATTCACCAAACATTGGGTCTTGCCCTCGAACAAAGATAAAGTTCAAGAACCTTATAAAAACATTAAAATACTTTAGTACGCCTTTTTAAGATGGTTAATTTGAATCAGATTTTGAACTTTATTTAAGAATCGAATGCTTCTTTTTGTGATTTTGTTGGGGAGTAAAAGCTTTGACCGAAGCACATTTTCATACTAAAAATGTGCACACGGGCAACGCTTTTACAACCCTATAAAATTACAGAAAGAAACATTCAATTCTTATAAAAACAATGTTATGCTACAACCATGAACTTGTGAGTTATATCAAGCATTTCGTTTGTTTTTCGAAACATTGTTGTAAGGTTGGCATGGCAAATACGTGTAGTCATAGATGTTGCATTTTATACGGGATTAAAATGTAACTTTTTGGATTCCTCATCCAAACAATATTATGGAATCCTTCTATGCAATGTAATTATTCTGATTTAAACAGGGTGAACACAATATAACCAAAGATGCAGTTTAGATATATAGAATTTAGGTGAAAATATAGGGTTCTCTTATAGAGCAATGCATTTCTATATAATCGTGCTAACGTATGTTGAAGAGTATTCTACAAAGTAAAATTAATCTCATCTTTAAGATTGTGAAACTCATCAACTTTTTTGTAGTTTTAATTATTTTGTTAACCTGACAAATGCGTATAGTAAATCATTTGTTTAAGCAGAGGAACTTAATTCATTACGAATAAAAATAACAACAGCAACAACGACAACGACAACAGCACCAACAATAATGATAGTATATATAAATGACTGACTCTGTTCGACATACAATTTTGCCATGACGCCAAACGTGACTAAACCTCTAAAAACATTTGCTGCTGGACTTGATGAACCAAATTAATTTTTTAACAACGAAAAGCAATAACGGGAACATTTTACAGAAATTCATGCACATAAATGTGAAACAATATTAAAATTTAAAAATATCAGGAAATAGCGTGCATTTAGCTAAGTGTCGGTTTTTCCATCAAAACTACACTTTACTTTGATTGGAGAATCTGAAATAATGATAGTGTCACACTCCCTTTGATGTTTAGACAAGAACAAGAAAGAAATTACATGACCTGATCATGATTATGAACTCTCAAACAAAAATAGTTTATTAAGTTTGATATACATGTCTAGTCAAAGGATAAGTTGGCTGCGAAACGTCAGGAATTCGCGTCAATAACTGGGTTAAAATCACTTTTGCTTATTCATTCATACAGTTTTGTATATTAATATTTTATTCGGTCTCTAATGTATTAATCCATTATTCTGTTTATGAATGAAAGTTTACTGAAAGTGTGTCACAGTTTAATCTTCAAACAAATCCCACCAAGCTATTGTAATATTAATATTTTTATCACGGTTTGTTTTACTTTTATCATGAACACGAACATTAGTGTTATATAGTCTTGTATCATCCATAGGGAATTGTTTTATGAATGTTAACAATGAATGATTCATATTTAGACATTACATGTACTTGACAATGTCCTTCACAAATTCCTGCAAGCCATCTGTTTCACTTTGACTTTTGATGACCTACAAAGGCCTTAGGTGCTTCTGTAGTGAAACACCCTTTGTCCAGTAACGAATGGTATACGTTTTAGTCATTAGATACATTACAGTTATTAAATATGAAAGCAATTGACAACATAATTATGCAAACATATATGGTAGTTATGGGAGACTATCAAAGAGCTCTGTGTCTGTTCAATCGAGAACCGTCGTGATCGTATAATCAAGGGTAATAATGAAATACTTTTAAAATATATAGATATTTCTGTCATTAAAGTTGGGAATAGAATTGTTTTCAAGATGTCGAAAATTGGATATTTGTTTGAGATTTTTGCTTAAAATGTACGTTTCTGCTATCCAAACGTAACACACTCACTATATGTATGTACTTAATACCATCTGGACAATTTTAAAGGTTTTAGAGACTACGTGAATGAACCAATAAATGGACTATCGTAAATAGTTTTTTCATCCTCAAATTAAAAAAAAGAACTGTTTCGCTTTAATTTACTTATATATAGAGATAAATTTTATTTCCAATAGAGGACCCATTATAGGCATAATCAGTACATTGATTTTTTATCACACAATTGCAATAGACAATACACAAGAAAATGAAAAATAGAAATACAACTGACAAAAAACATAAAAATTGAGTTATTAATACATGTAGTCACCTAAACCAGTATGTTTAGTGTTTATTGACCATGCACCAGAAGCAGCATCACATCCATTATAGAAAAAGCTTTTGAGTTAAGTCTTTCCTCGTGGCTGATGCATATGAACAAATATTATTGTTGTTCATATGCAGGAGTCACCAAGGCAGGTGCTTAAAGGACACTCAAGCCAATACACAGAAATATGAAAACTTAAACACTTTACAACACAAGCATAAACTAATACTTAAAAAGAATTACTATATTATAGTCATCCTTGTGGCTAATGCACATAAATAAGATTAATATGTGGTTATCCAAATGCAGGAGCCACCAAGGGCATGTGCATAAAGGACATAGTAATATATTGTGTAAAATTTCTGTATGGAAATATTTGGATTTGGACGCAGCCTCTAGCACAACTTGTCCCAATGCTCTGAGAGAAAAAAGAAAATACACAAAAAACACAAACAATGGTATGAATTATGAGTATTTTTCATTCTGTTTTATGAAAACACACATTTCATACTAGATATCCTTGTATATGTAGAGGATAATGTGTGATAGATAAACACTATATACGCTGCCTTTTTTGTGTCCCCTGGTAAATAATAATGCGTTTTCATCAATGCAATTATTTTTTGTAAGACCCAATTCGTCTAGTGCATACTAATTGTTTCATTACGGGCGAGAAAATTAAGTGCTTACGACAAAATGGTCAATTGTATAAAGAATAAATTCAGAAGTTCAGGGAAGGGTGAAAAAGTGTCGTTGTGTACGTCTTCCACGTCAATGTTTATGGTTCAAAGACCAAAAGGGAAAAAAAAAAGAACATTACTGGGTAACGTACGGCCTTTAAGACATATACCATACCATTCTTTGACACTTTAAATAACATGTGACAGTGGTGTTACAGTACAATATAAGAACAAACTGTAAAAATCAGTAGCAAATGGTTAATCTCAATTGATCGGCACGAAGCTCAAACAAACCAACTTACATAAAAGAATGATATAAAAGTACTTGCAGTTACTCAAATTGTTCAAAGCCAACTATAGATAAATCATGTTTTCCACAGACTAAAGTATCAATTAATAGACTTAGTGCAAAGACTTCATAAACAGTCTGAGAAACGCACGACCTTGTGTAAAATATATTAAGGTAACAGTATCGACAGGATTCAGGATCATAAGTACTCATAACTGTACATATATAGCAATACATATTTAGTTATGTTTTAATTTGTCAAAAAACTAAATCAATGTTAGTACCGATAAAAACAATATTTAGAATTTTTACTACGATAATAAATCGATAACCTTTGAAAATAAGTTTATTCATAGGATAAATGAGTTTTCATGGATCGTATTTAATTTACGGACTTTTTAAACAACATCACTGTAAATATTAGGATGGGATATCCCGATTTGAATAAGAATTCTACAGGTACAGCCTAACTTCCTAACCAAATCTGTGTATCTAGTATCTATAAATATATGAAAATAATTAGTAAAAGTTTGGTTAATTTGTGGTAACAAAATCATTGACTTAATACTTTACAAGGTATAAATAATATACGTTCATTGAAATCTAAAAACTCAAGACTTAAAATATAACGATCCATACTTATGTTAGTACTTCAAGGCTTGAAATATAACGTTCCATACTTATGTTAGTACTTCAAGGCTTGAAATATAACGTTCCATATTTCTGTAGATTCCTCAAGACACGAAATGCACCATTCCATACGTATGTGGGCTCATCAAGACTGGAAAAATATTCCATACATCTGTATGTTCTTCAAAACTGGAAATTTTTTACCATTCAACTATTATATAGGTTCTTCAAGACTGGATATATACCATTCCATACTTATGTAGGTACTTGTAAATATACCATTCCATGCTTATGTAAGTACTTCAATACTGGAAATGTAACATTCCATACCATGTATCTACGTCATATGTTTAGAATAACACACATCATTGGCGAAAAGTTATAATACCGTAAGCCTTATTTGTAAAAAACTGATTTATTAAAATTTCTGATTGTGTTCTGCAAGTGTCAAAAAGCATCACAACTTAACGACACCAGATGTGTTATCAATAGTTTGGAAACCAAAAAACTGACGCAATAACAAGTTCTAAAATCAATACTTACCAGACAAGCGTAATTTATTATACACTTTTTACTGCCATATACTAACATCGTTTATTCAAAATACGATTTCAATGTCCAGACAGACCAAAAATACAATAAACATAAAGTTAATCACGAGAGCTTAAGACAGACGATCGTAATAGTTTTGTCTGCAAAAGTGTATAATAGTGCGTGCGACGTATTTTCTTAAACCGTATTATGCACTTCGGAAAGATATTGTTAAATAAGGATACGTTTTTTAAAGTTTTGGATACAATTTTGGGGAGTATAAACTATCTGTGAACTTGTAAATTACAGGACGTTTTAATACATATTTGGAATGTTCGTAAATGAAAAACTGGTTCCTACCCAACTGCATTTTATCATCAATATTTGTATTTCTTTGTTAACGTTTGTATTTCAAAACATATTATATACACGAAAGACATTTTCAAAATAAGCTTCCATAAATTAACCATACATTTGATTTTTGGACTAATATTAAATGAATACTCGAACATATCGAGTCGACATTAAAGATTAAAAAGACCTTCTACTAGACTAAGAAATCACGTCTTTCCTGGCGTCGAGGGTTGTGTAGCGGAAACGAAAGACGTTGAATTTTATTATATGTGATGAAAAACTTCTGAACGACTTTCCTGTAAATCCCGAATAGTCAGTTCCGCATAAAAAATGTTTTCTTCATCTCTTCGATTTTTAATTTTCAAATATTTTGTCCTCAGGCATTACCGAAGAGAAACTTGTTATCTAAATGCATATCTCGTGTAGAAAAATTTGTACCGTTAATGGTATTCTAAAAATTTGATATGTCGCTATTGAAAAAATCACTAATCCCTGTATTTTTTGACAGAAGAAAGTACATTTGTTTACACAGCTAATGATTATTTGCATCAAAAGTTCAGATCAGTTTAAATATTTAAAGAATTTAGCACAGAAATGTTAATTTATTATAAAACGAGTGATGGTATATTTAAGCATTGCTGCAGAGTTGTCAAAGATAAGGAATTTAGTTCAATATTTATGATACAAATGTGATAAAGCAAGTACTTTTCTTTTTTTGTATAGACATATTTTGGGGACGAACAAAAATACTGTACCAGTTCAACCTTGTTATAAAAGTACAAATTGCAACAAAATTATTGCACCAGTTTCAAAATCATATTTTGTGTTTTAGTGCAGTAAACCTATAGAACAATTGTTGTCTTACATGTTACATATATTCAATGCGAGTGACATCTATACTAAACAAAAAGGGAAAACACACACATGAAAAAATGCTATTTTTTTATTATGAATAAAAGAAATATGGAGAGATAGCACAATCACTAACGACATTCCTGGCTTTATTTGGATATGTAGATCTAATGCAAATAAATCATATTGTATACCGCGGGTCGTGTTACTGTCAACTATGAACATTTTTTTAGTTCGAATCTAAACAATACATTAATAAAAATGCTTTAGAACACCAAATAGCCTGGTATTGAACTTCAAGTATGCATAGCATAATGATGCAACACCAAAGGCAAAGGATACTTTAAATGAATAAACAGATATTCATATTCATATAGGGACTATATACAGTAGACCGTCATGCGTCACTCAGAACTGGATTTTATGCACTCTTATTCATTCATGATAGAGGCATCGAATATTTGTCGTAGGACGTTTAAAAACGCACAATCAATCAATATTAAAGTCGTAATCATAGAAAAATAAGTGAAGCCAAAAATCAATAGAATCCATCATTCTTTTCTTCATATGTCGAAGACATCATCAACCCAAACCATTCAATTCTTTTAGTTCCTGTTAATTTTGGATGCGTACTTATACGTTAGCTCGCGGTAAAGGAGCGGAATGATATATTTAATACCGTCATGTCTTATGAAAATACTTGCCTCTGGGAGGGTTTAAGCTTTTTGGTAAAATTTAAATTCTATTTATAAGAAAGAAAATGCGACTAAGGCTTGCGTGACTATGAGCATCGCCACCATCTGTTTTTCCTTTTGATATAATGTGAGGGACTATATATGTAGTAGACCGTCAAATCATCCGTATTCTGTAGCAGAAGGACGTCATGTGAGTATTTAGAATGACAACACACACATTCCGTATTGGGCTTCTGAAAAGGAATTAATTAAACTATCCACTATATTTTTTTTGTCATTTTTTCTTATTTACAATTATATATGCATTTCAGACCCGCCAAAAAGTTGTGAATGCAAGATGGTATATCATTTGTATTTACAACGTTGAAAGCTATAACAATCAATATCATTCGATTGTGGTGTAATTTAACTAAATAAAGTTTTAAACGCGTAAACTTAATAGAGGGATCAGAATAAAAGGAAAAAGTATTAACAAAAATACCGACATTCAAGGTAAATTCAAAAGTGGGAAGTCTATGAAAACTGAAAAAATCAAACGTTAGACTATATCAACTAACGGAACGAATGGAAAACGTGTGTACAGTTGAGAATTATGTATAATTATTGAAGGAGTGGAAAATGGGGGGGGGGGGGGGGGGGGGGGTATAGAAAAGATATATCAAGGGGGCAATCAAATCAAATAAAAACAGACAAGACTACATGTGGCCAAAAAGAAAAACGATAAAAAGACAAACAACCTTGTACAAAATACTACAACGGAAAGCTAAAGGTAGCAATACACAGTTGGGAGTTTATAGTTTCGCATTTTAGCCATGGTGATTTTTTTAGATATGAAAGTTTTTGTGCAATAAAATTGATTTTTAGATAGCTGAAGAATAATATAGCCTGTAAAGTGGGTTTATATGAACATCAATATTGTTTTTCGCATTTTTTAAAGGCCATTTTTTCTGTTTGACAGTCCGTATTTTCACATCCGTACCGCCCATAGGTCCAGACATTATTATGGTGTTTTTCAACAAATATTTGACCCTCGAACTTTTCAACTAATTTTTTTGGAAAAATGAGGTGAAATGCATATGATTTTTTTTTGGACCTTTTGATAGATAAATGTCAATAGCTTCAGAAAAGGCATCACTCTAATGGATTGACATTCTACCTTGGACCAAATTTTGGGGACTTTTGTGACTTTTCACCCCCCTTTTTTTGCAATATTTTGTATCAAATAAATGTAGATTGTTGCCATGGTTACACCAAACAGAGATTATATTTCACCATTTTAACTGTTGGAAATCAAATCTATGGAAGATGCTGTAAAAAACAGTGTTTCCATACATATGCACATACATAACACAATCATTAAGCCTTATTTATTAGAAAGCAAGGGAAAGAGTTAAAAATTATAAGTGTCAATTTTAAGTTTTTTTTCTAACTGTGTATTGCTACCAAAGACTGAGCAACATGAATCCCACAGAAAAACCGTTGATGATCTAAGGTGCTCCGGAAAGATATTAAGGTTTCTGCTCTACTATTGATACCCGTCTTATTTCTTATTAAAAGTTTGATAACGGTGAAAAGTCGCATTCGGAGATGTTACAATAGAGGAAAAGAGGTCTTGATTATGATTTCGACAAGTGGAAAAACATCTAGGCGAAAGATACCAAAGGGACATTCAAACTCATAAATCGAAATTAAACTGACAATGCCATGGCAAAAAAAAAGGAAAAACAACAGTATACAAAACACAACATAGAAAACTAAAGACTGAGCAACACGAACCCCTACAAAAACCGGGGGGTGATCTCAGGTGCCCCGGAAGGGTAAGCAGATCCTGCTCATCATGTGGCACCCGTCGTGTTGCTTATATAAGTACAAACCCGGTGATAAGTCTAATTCGGTAGGTCATATTCAGGGAAAGGGAGGGCGGGATTGTGGTTACGAGGAGTGGAACATATCTGTCGTCATCTGTGAAACACATATTCCGTAACGGTCAACCAACTCGAGTTGGCGTCCATAAAATTTTCGAAGGGATGATTTCAACTTCACCACTTGAACTCTTGGTTTAATAGCTTCCTCTTGAGTAGCAACCGTCTATCAAGGAAATCATGATAGGAAACGCAAGTCCTGGAATATCTTATCAACTGGGAGATATATAATATTCAATAGGCAGGAACATGTTCGTGGTCATCTGTGACACATATATTCCATAGCGTTCAACCAATTTATGACCGAGTCCTTAAAACTTTAGAATGAATGACTTCATCTGTACCAATTGGAACTTTGGAACCTTTGGTTCAATAGTTTCTTTGTATTCTGTTGGTCAAATTCTATTTGATATACTTTACTAACAGAGGAATTTGATACATGAAATGTTCTTTTAAACAAAACAAAAATGTATTTATACATTCTTATATTAACTGGGTTGTCATTACATTGGCCCCTGATTTTATTTTTGTCTCCATAACGATTGTGATAATTACTAGTAATTATGATCATAAGCCATACATATAATTTATAAAGAATTTAGTGGTTAACCATCGGTCAGGAAAGAAAGTGGAGATACGAGATATTTATATACAGATTAACGGATGAACTTTTCGTAATCGGCACGGTTATCAACCCTAGACTCCATGTAATTACAAAACTGTGCATGCCTTTGGTTGTCTTTTTGGTCATAATATTAATAGTTCCTCACGTCGTCAGGTTTATAAACAACCTTGGCTTTTAAAATGATTGGGTTTGAGCGTTTCTGATGAAGTTAATTGTAGTAAAATATACTTGAGCGTGTTTTAACATCTTTGATGCAGAATATGCATTATTGTCGTCATTATTGCTCATCTGGTACAGTAAAATGGAATCATTAATATTGTTACATCATAATTTAAATGATGTTGTCTATGCAAAGTTTCTTTTTATGGAATCTATTCACCAGATTCCTGAGCTTGAATTGTTTTTTATTTTATTTAAAAAATGACTGTAATATTTTTTCTGTCTATGAAGAAATAACATCAAAAATGAATGACCCGAGCAGTTTCTCGCACCTGCAGTTGTACGAAGCCGTTCTCTGAAACCGTTAGTCAGATGTACTTATAAGTTCTACAATATGTAGTAGTCTTACTCTGGGTGAGAATTCAGGGTTTCATTTGTGCGGGGGGAGGGGGGTTACTTGGATATATATACTGACCTTTTTCAATCGAATTTCAATGATCTTGCACTTAAACAGATAGTTTAACTTAAGACGTTATAATTCTGTGGAATTGTATAGCTTTATGGTAATATCAATAATACCAGATGTCGATTAACTTGGATAATTTCTTATCTTTGTTTTTTTTTCTTTTTTCTTCCCTGAATAAATTTGAATTTATTTCGCAACTAAATAATGTTGCTACTTTAGAACTTAAAATAGTGACAGTATACCAATAACCATAATCAACATTTATGTTTGCTTTACGTGCTACTTAGTTCTAGTATATTTCATTTTATGCCTTCCTGTAATAACTTCATCATTTATTGGATTTTTGTAAATACAAAACAATGACCATTTTGTAACATTTTCGCGTCATTCGTTCTGAACTGATAATATAGTCGTTAAATTTAAAGCAGTAATCTGTGAATAATTGGTTTTCTATAATTAGATGCTTATTTCCAGGTAAAGGGCAACCTTCGGTCACTATTGCTGATCAGGAAATATTGTTTATTACCTTTTACGATAGCAAGTTGAAACGTAATCTTAATTAAACATCTACGGCAAATCAGTATTCTATAATAAGTAGAAAACACAAGGTTATACCAACGGGACAATCGGAAACCATAATAGAAGAAAAACAGAAAACTTCGTGGTCAAATGAAAAAAAGAACAAACAAACATCAATCCGAAAAGCTCCAAGGAAAATTCAAAACGGAAAGTCCCTTATCAAATGGCAAAATCTAAATCTCAAACACATCAAACGAATGAAAAACAACTGTCATATTCCTGACATTTCCTTATGTAGAAATTGGTGGATTAAACCTGGTTTTATAGCTAGCCAAACCTTTCAATTGTATGACAGTCGCATAGAATGCAATTATATGGACACCAATGTGTGAGCAAAACAAACAGACATAACAGGTATAAAATGTCAAAAATTGGGGTACAGCAGTCAAAATTGTGTTAATCACTATAAAAACAAACAAATATGTCAACAAAGAAAACAAAATGGCATATAGACACTATATAGACAAAGTATATAAGAAAAAATGAAAGACAATAATACAAATAAATTTGTAAGGGTTCCGCGGAACCCAGTGTCTCGCCTACTTTTCTGTTAATCGCAGGCTCAACAAAAATGAGGTAGTAAATCAATAAAAGTATTCCTCTTGATACTATCTTCTGATTGTAAGAAGCTTCTGTCCAAGTTTGGTAAAAATCCAGGAGAGTTTATGAATCTAATAAATGTTTAAAAACTTTAACTGAAGACTGAATGTAATGTTAACTGGAAGAAAACAAAATTTCCTTCTAGATACTAGCATTTGATCATAAACAAGCTTCTGTCCAAGTTTGGTTCAAATCCAAAATAGTATAAGAAAGTTATTAAAATTTAAAAAACTTTAACCACAGAGTGAATATGTTGTTTCCTGGCAGAAAATCTAAGTCCATTTAAAAGTAAAATACGGAAAAAATGGATTTATTTTTTTACAAAATTTCCTTCTAGATACTAGCTTTTGATCATAAGCAAGCTTCTGTCCAAGTTTGGTACAAATCCAAAATAGTATAAGAAAGTTATTAAAATTTTTCAAACTTTAACCTCAGAGTAAATGTGTTGTTTCCTGGCAGAAAATCTAAGTCCATTTAAAAGTAAAATAAGGAAAAAATGGATTTATTTTTTTACAAAATTTACTTCTAGATACTATCTTATGATCATAAACAAGCTTCTGTCCAAGTTTGGTACAAACCCAGGATAGTTTAAGAAAGTTATTAAAATTTTAAAAACTTTAACCACAGAGTGAATGTAATATTTCCCGGCAGAAAAACTAAGTCCATTTATAAGTAAAATACGGAAAAAATGGAATTTTATTTTTACAAAATTTACTTCTGGATACTATCTTATGATCATAAACAAGCTTCTGTCCAAGTTTGGTAGAAATCCAGGATAGTTTAAGAAAGTTATTAAAATTTCAAAAACTTTAACCACAGAGTGAATATTTGTGGACGCCGCCGACGACAACGACGACGACGACGACGACGACGCCGACGGAATGTAGGATCGCTTTGTCTCGCTTTTTAGACTAAAGTCGAAGGCTCGACAAAAATGACCATAGCACAAAAACACAATGGCGCGAAGTATAAATATCAAGCCACGCCAAAAGGATATTACCAAAAATGGTATAAACAGTAAAGATCAAAATATACAAAGCCAATAAAAAGAACACTATAACACGTAATTAAGATGATAAACAAAGTCAGTACCTAGAATCTATACTTCAAGACCATAATGTATTATTTGTGCAGTTGATACAGAATATATTTTATCAACAAGGTCTAGGTATCTTCCAATGAACTTTTTTTTAGAAAAAGGACTAGACGTTCTTAAACATAACCCTGGTTATTTTTGCTCAGACACTTGTGACATTTTGTAAGATGCTGTAACCTTTAGGAGATGTGCAACTTCTTATCAGATTGCTGGATGCAAGATTTTAAAAATACTCCGCTTTTGTTTTTGTATCCGACATTTAATTATCTCAATTAGCAACTGCACATAGAGAAATATTTTTTACAGTTATGCCTTCCCGCACCAAGCCAGGAACTTGCAGTTCAGTTATTGTCGATGTTTGTTGTCTGGACATGGCGAAAGGAAAACACATTAGAGAGATGTATTTATTTTCGTTTTTCTTTATTGATGCAAACGTGTATGTATTAAGGCTTGGTAAAAAACGAGCATCTTTATTCTTTTTTTTTAATTTATAATCATTTCATTACCAAAATATCAAATACATGTATATTAAAAAAACTAGTACAATGTGTAAAAATCACACGACTTTCGTTCGTTTGAGCTTCTTTAGCTGGTTGATGCTGAACAAGGCAGAAAATGTTTTGTTATTGAAACATAAATCATGCACGGCTGTTTGGTTGTTATTTGCTTACTGTTCATTGGCATATATTTCATGCATTATCAGGACGATACATTTTAAGTAGTCTTTAAGCCGCGCTAGCGCGGGTTTTTTCTAGTTGTAATATAAAAAGGTTATGTTAAAAAATACTTCTTAAATTAAGTCTTTTCAAGTAAGATAAAGCACAGCGCTATATGTGATGTTCATTTTGTTACAAGTTTGAAAAAGTCATTGAAAAAAATTGAAAGTGGCCATTTTCAGGTAAAAATATTGACATTTGTTATGTATGTGATGATGTTTTAAGCATCGGATAGTATTTATGTTTCGACCAAGTCACACTAAATACTTTGAAATTTGGATGTGTTGCTTCCCCCGTCAAGGATGCGACATTAGGGCAACATCAAGAGAGAGAGCAGACTAGTCGACCCGTTATCATATATAATAATGATAAGGCATTAAATAATAAGGTTAAGGGTGTCGGTCCAGTACAAAGCAGCGTATATTTAAACTACATACACATACTGTACATAGCTCTTCAATCAATCAATCAATCAATCAATCAATCAATCAATCAATGATTTTTAAGGGAAGCACCGGTTTCTTTCTCGTTCTTCAAACTTTTGGAAATATATATCATGCATACATGCCAATACCAGTTGTACGATTATCGTATATTTTAATTGTTTGTACTCTTGTTGATTATTCTAATGCAAAAAGTGCACATTCAAAGTTCAAACATGTAAAACTGTAAAGTTTCTTGTCATAAAACTGTTTTATAGATGTAATTGTTAAAACAACAAGATATCATAAACAGATTTGACATATCATTAAAACTAGACCCACTTATATGCAACAGTACATATAATGATTGCATTTGTTCTCTCATCAATACGAGGTCACGTCAGTACCGAGAAAATATGAATTAAATTCACATAGATATTCTGAACACAATTTTATTGATGTCTTCAGTTAAGATGTCAAACAGAAGCAAACAAGATGATTGTTACAGTTTCTTTAGATGTGTTGTGACTTGTGTGTGTGTGTGTGTGTGTGGTGGCTGGGGGCGGAGAACACTTCAAAACTACATCCAGTAGTGGTAGTATAAAAGTATGTTTTATCTTTCTCTACTCTCTAACATGTACTAAATCCAACATTAATATTAATCAACTTCTGTTTAACTCTTGAAATTAGAATTTTCTCATACTAAACTGTTTGATAAACAGGACAATTTTCTTTTTCTATTCATTTTTCTATTTTTTTCTCATGTTCCGTATGCTCTCCATTTCTCTGTTAGATGTGGATTTGTTTAGTGTGACGTATTAGAATCCAATGCATGAAAAAATATATATAAATTATAGTTTTTCTTCTGGTGTTTTAAGGAAATAATTTGCTTTAAAAGTGTGTTGAGGGAAAGCCATGGTCTATTATCTGCGATTTTATGTTGTACCATACTTTGAACTAATGATGAAACCCAACTAGAATCTAAGAGGAAAGTAGACGGGGCTTAGCTATGGAACAATATTCATTTTTATGTTATTCCATGACTGAAGCTCCACACCATATTCTGAAATAAATTCCAAACTCAACTATTTAGGGAACTAAACAAAGATTAATTGAAAAAAAACCAATTCCATTTGTAATATTTGTGATGTGTTTAATGTTTGGTAATAATCCTTAAAATTGTGTTTTACCGCCTCTCAATTATTTGTATAAATATGGTTTTAAATGAGAACCATTAACCAACCCTAAAAAAGAAAAGAAAAACATCATCATCAATAATACATCAGTACGGAAGCCGGTTAGTGTCAGGGTGGAGTTTAATTTTTAAGTCGTTATAGCGACTTAGCTAACTCGTTTTAACGACATAGCTAACTCGTGTAAACAACTTAGTTAACTCGTTATAACGACTTAGCACTCGTTACAACGACTTGGCTTTTCTAACTCGTTATAACAACTTAGCTAACTTGTTATAACGACTTATCTAACTCGTTTAAACAACTAAGCTGTCTCGTTTAAACAACTTAGCTAGCTCGTTTAAACAAAGTATCTAACTCGTTTCAACAACTTAGCTAACTCTTTTAAACAACTTAACTAATTTGTTTTAACAATTTAGCTAACTCGTTTAAACAAATTAGCTAAGTTGTTATAACGAGTTAGATAAGCTAAGTCGTTTTAACGAGTTAGATAAGCTAAGTCGATTTATCGAGTTAGCTAAGTTGTTATAACGAGTTAGCTACGTCGTTATAACGAGTTAGCTAAGTCGTTATAACGAGTTCGCTAAGTCGTTATAACGAGTTAGCTTAGTCGTTTTAACGAGTTAGTTAAGTTATTTAAACGAGTAAGCTAAGTTGTTTAAACGAGTAAGCTAAGTCGTTTAAACGAGTTAGCTAAGTTGTTTAAACGAGTTAGCTAAGTCGTTAAAACAAGTTAGCTGAGTTGTTATAACGAGTTAGATAAGCTATGTCGTTATAATAAGTTAGCTTTGTCGTTATAACAAGTAAGCTAAGTCGTTATAAAGACTTAAAAATAAAACTCCACCCTGACACTAACCGGCTTCCGTGCATCAGAGTATTCATATTTTCGTTTTTTTATTTTTTTTTTAAATTCTTACTTAAAGTCCTACTGGATGTAAATTTATAAATGTAATTGAACAAAGAAGCCGTTCGTAAGAAAAGCTAAAAGATAAAACTACGCACTTTTTCAAATGAAATGAACAACCTGCTAAATAAAAATATGTGTACAATATCTAGAAAATTAACAATAAAACAAAATTGAAATTGCAACGTCAGTTGTGTTTTAAACAAAGCCGGAAATGAAAATGGACATTGTTGTTGGTATTGCCTGCTAGGAAATTAAATAAAATCATTCTTAAAATAAGTTTACATGTATCTGTTGATTTCTTTTATCGTGAAACGGTTGATTTCTATAACGTTTTGGCTTCATCAAATCAAAATGGATGCCTTTAGAACGCGTATTATAGGTCCGCTTCGAAGTACGAAATTTCTAAATTTTCCTATTAGAATCGAATTAAATCTATCATGCCATGCTCTATGCTCATTTTAACATGGGTAGGCATTATATTTGTCAACATTTTACACCTCGCTTTCGCTCGGTATAAAGATATTGACAAATATAATGCCTACCCATATTAAAATGAGCATATAGCATGACATGAAAGAATTATTTCTTAATTAAAGCATAGACTTTTTACATGTTTCATTTCTAACGTTGCCTAGTCCCCCCTTTTTCAAAATCTGCATGTGTGTCATACCAGATCCACATCTGTTTAATCCCAGATTAAGCACAGGAGCCTTGCAAAAAATGTTTTATTTCCAGTGTTTTCATTGGGTAGAGATAACATTATGTTCTAAAATAACACTCCGGAGCCACTATGGTTTAAGATGACATGGCTGCTGACTCTTGGAATTTTTTTTTCAAAAGAATACAAAAAAAAATCTAAAGTTGAATTTTACAAGACTGTATGTCCTTAAATATATGGTTTTGAAGAAATTTCTGATGCAAGTACAAAATTTGGACAAGTGGTTGTCTCTTTAGGACGGGTAATATATCATATGTTAAAAAAGTCAATGTTGAACCCTGCAATTTTCTAATTTAGAGCTTTTGCTACTTATCTAAAAATCCAAGATTGCTGTCACTGTAGAACACAGTTTGATATAGAGCTATATGAGGGAAATACAAACATAGATCAGAAAACATCTGGTGAGGCACAACCAATGCATAAACTCAGTGGGGGAAAAACACTGTCGAAAATACTATCACTAATAAAACAATTATTATCCACACTGATCTGTGTCCACACTTGTATAATTGAAAAAATATATAATAATTCACCAAATGGGTGTGCATTATTCGAATCATTTGGTTGTTATTATTATATATATAAAAACCTAAAATGATAAGTGCATTAAAATCACCAGCTGTGTTATTGAACTGCCGTGAATGTGACCTAAGTGTACTGGGATTATGGATGTTTTATACTGTGAAAAACTAATATGGATACAAATTATATTTAACGAGTGATTGACTAGTGCATGTATGTTAATGTATTTGTTATTATATATCAAAATTTAAACAATTTGTTGTTATTGTGTTTAATGTTCATTTCTGGGTTTGTTTTTATCGTGAAAGTTTACATAACAAAACATAGGGACAACCAAAGATGAAAATAACTTGAGAAAATGTTAAATCATCTTTAAATGGGTGTGTTGCAATCTAAGTTTTGAAAAAATACTAAATTTGTCATCTTAAATTTGTACATAATCATTAACAATAAATGTAACAGAATAAAAATTGCGAAAAACTTATAAAAAAGAAGGTAAACTGGATGAAGAAAATCTAACAAAGAAACACCAAAACAAACCTAATTCTGACATTGGCCACTTTTTTTAGAATGACATTTGCACAAAAGTCCTGCATGTTGTTCTGCCTATGGCAAAGTCTAATGCAAATGACTTTAGTTTATCATCCAGATAAACCATCACATACGATATAATACACATGAAATAAATATCTAGGATTCAGAGACAAGCATAGTTGCATTTGAAATGACGTTAGATTTCAAATTGTAATTTGTCTTGCGCAATAACTATTCTTATCATTTGTTTTGGTTCATTTCGTGATTCCTTTATTATTATTATTCTTACGGAATACAATATGTTTCTCTAAATCGTAAATCAAAATTTTACGCAGTAAAAGAGGTGGCGCAGCTGGAATACTTTAGATTCGATATTTACTAGACCTTATGGCAATTCCGACCAGAAATTGGGCAATTCTTTTGCTGTCATAAAAATATTATTTATACGCTTGCTGGTCGACCATTATTACTAATAAATGATATTGATTTTTTTATTAGTACTCTAAAAAGCAGAAAAAATGTGCAAAACATTTATGCGTCCAAAATTCCTTCGATTTTTTTTTATTTCAATTAATATTTTGATTTCTTTTCAAATAAGAAAACTAACAGTATAATGGTGGCTTTATATATTGATGAATAACATGTCATACCGTATTAAAGATTGGTCGCAGTTACTGAAAGCAAATTAAAAGTACGTTTCCTGTTGATAAAAATCGTGCCGTCCTAAACTTTGAATATCAATCGCTGTACTTCATTTACAGATTTCATACAGCAACCGTCATATACTGTGCATCCGGACTAAGACAAATCTTTTACATTCCGTCTTTTCATGATCTTCCATACATAAGAAAAACAAACTGAACTCAACCAAGAAAAAGGATTAATTTATTATTCAATTTAGTGTTTAGTATAGAAATAGCGTAATTCTGTTGAGATTTACCCTCGGTATTTGACGATGTTGTGTCGTCTTTAACAGCATTATCAGCAGCTAAGTACTTTGATCCAACATCTGCGAGCTTTCTGTGAAACTGTATTGTTTATTATTGTTGTTTTTACACTTCTGGTTTGTTATCTACTATACTGTTTTTATAGATTTGAGTGATTTTTAGAGTTGAGTGCATTTTTTTAGTGATTTTAATTGTACGTTCTGTTATGTGAGTTTTTATTATTGCAATGGTCGAGATTTAAGGGTAGGATTGAGGTCTGGTCGTGTTTCTGTCAAGAACCTCTTCCTCTGTTGTGCTCGTCTTTTAATAGATGTATTTACAGTTTTTTTCTACACTCAGGTGATATAAGAGCTTGACATATTAAAATATTTGCCTATAATACTTGTTGAAGATTTTGTTTTTTTATCGTTGCGTTGCTGTAACATTGATATTTATACCACATTTTTTTTATTCATATTGAATGATAATAATGTGATTCTAACAGCAATAATGTAAAAATATTTGAAATTCTCTGGATTACCTGATATAACCCCGGTTTTTTTACTGGTGTGATTCGTGTTTCTCATGCAGTCTTTAGTTATCTACGTAATGTTTTGTAGACTCATGTTTGTGTTTTCGTTGTTTTTCTTCTGTTTTTAGACAATGGTTTGTACAGTTTCTCTTTGACTTATTTGTTTTTCGACAATGGTTTGTACAGTTTCTCTTTGACTTATTTGTTTTTCGACAATGGTTTGTACAGTTTCTCTTTGACTTTTTTGTTTTTCGACAATGGTTTGTACAGTTTCTCTTTGACTTATTTGTTTTTCGACAATGGTTTGTACAGTTTCTCTTTGACTTATTAAGGTGTATGATATCAAATGCTTCGACGTTTAACGGTTTATGTGTCAACGTGTGGGAGAAAATTTGTCGTGTACTTTGTTTCTCGTATAGTTGTTCCGGGGTTATTTCTATTGCACGTTCGTTGTATGCCATTTGTTATTAATTTCACTGGATACTGCCGTTAATTGTTTTTTTCCAGTTCAAGTAAACGATCATGGTAATAGTAACTGGTGTTAGTTGGCAACAACATATCCATTAAAAAAATATCTTTGGGTGATGTTTTAGAGGAATCCAATAATTTTGAGACCGTTTTGTTATCATTTTAGGTGAATTCTATATCAATGCACATCGGTTAACAGAATTTTAATTTAATGATATTTCAAAAAATAAAACAGTTAACAACACTAAAGAGACAGTTCGCATCTGGTGCAGTGAAATGTGTATCGTTAATGTAAGTAAAAAGCCACAAGAGTGTAACTGTAAGACATAAAAGTGTCCTGTGAAAAAGTGTCCACCTGGACAGTTTTTCATAGAATTTTGGTATTAAATAATGTCCATTGCCATGAAATATTGTCCCTCAAGTGGACATCTTTTTACTGCAAAAGTTATGAAATAGTGTCCACCCATTGGACAAGTTTTCATAGTAGTTGCTATTAAATTGTGTCCTCCAAGGGAAGTAATACAAAGGTCATTAAAAAGTTTTATTATACTTGAAATTTTAATAAAATCAGAACGATTGATTTAGAAATTGATTAATATAAACAAACAAATAATGAATGGAAGTGAATATATATAGAGACTTTTTGCGTGAACCCCCTGAGGGGTTCACGCTCATATATTGGCGAGTTTTGGAAGTGTCTATGTGCCACTCGATATCCTCGGAATCACGATTCTCGGAACGTCTCGAAAATTTTCCATCATTTGTACAGGTAGTTATTTATGTCTTTGATATGGTTCCCCTCTATGGATAGGCTACAACGTGACAATGTATATTTCAACAATCCGGCAAACGGTTCATTTGTAGATTTGAAAGTAAAACAATAAAGACTAGGTTGCATTCTAAAAATCATTTATATGTTAGTACCTATTTTCCTTTTGACAAAATAATGTGAATGTTTATTAAATATCAAGTATAATGATAACGCAATTATATAATTCATGCTTTGAGACGGTCCCTCTACGCGTTGTGTGTGTTGTATTTAATAAACCTGGGAATAGTTTATTGATATACAATGACCAAGAATAAACTGATTATTTCTGAATGTTTATCATTTGATATTTAGTATTTCAATCATCGCATGAGAAAATGTCGGAAAGAATGAAGAAAATTAAAAAAACGATATTTCTGTTAAAAATATTTATCTAAGTTCGGAAACACAGTGGTCGGAAAGCAGAAAGATAATCAAACAAAAGGATTTTTCTGTAAAAAAATATCTAATTTCATTAATAGATACTACCAGACTAAGAGAATATTCATTGTTAAGGTAAAACTGAGACTGAATTTATTCCTAATAATTATAGAATATAATTAAAATTGTAATGTATACGTGCATTATGTCTCACAAATTTGATTAGTCATTACATTTATGAAAATTATATGTAACGTATGAGCACCAATGAGCAGGGATGCGTACTCAAAATTAGCTAAATATCTAAATTTTAAACGGTCACGAATGAAAAAATACTTGCGTGGTTTCAATTCACAAGGATTTTAAATCCTTGCATCTCACAAAAAACGTAATTAATATTTTACAATAATCATAACAAAATTTAATTACTATCATAATATTATTTTTTTTTTCTTTTATTAGTTCAACCTTATAGCATCTAAATATTTGTACTATGGTACGGTTTTGAAAATGGTATCCATTGTGTTGGTCAGCTATCCTACACGTCTTGATTCATTCACATTATACATCACCCTGTTCACACGCACACTTTCGGTTTGCGTTCACAAAAATTCCGGATAAAATGTCAATGAATCCGGAGTCAAAACACTTGAGGTAGGTAGTTTGACATCCGAATTCAACTATTAGATTAATATATGCGATGACGCAAATGCGTATTCTTATCCAAAGTATCAGTGCGTATGCTTTCAATTTACTATTTCTTGCGCCAAAATACCACGTTCATGCAAAAATATTTATTTCACTCGCGAATGCGAATTTTCGCTTTTCTTATCTAAATTCAGGACACGGCAATAAGAGCTTGCCATGTGACTTTCAAGCACGGTCATCATTGCTTATGGTATTCTGAACTCTTGGTGTTTCTCTTTGTTTTTTGAATCACTATCCTTTTATAAACTTTGACAATTTTTAGAAATGCCAAGGATTTTCTACCCAAGGAATAGATTACTTAACTTCGAACTTTATTTGGCCTTTTTAACTACTTTTATTCGAGCGTCACTGATGATTCTTTGTAGACTAAACTCGCGTCTGACGTAAAACATGTTGTCTCATTGGCACTCATACCACATCTTCTTATATCTAATCCTGGTATCTTTTTATATCTACATGTTTTTTTTTATATAAATTGGTTCTTTTGAGAGTATGTTCAGGTATTCATAAAACTTCTGAAAATAAGATATTCTTCAAAACCAAGTTTCCCTAAAGAATATTTGGATTGATTAAAGTAAAATCAGGAAATCCTTAAAATTTGAGATGTTTTATGAAACCAAAATAAGTCTCTATATAAGAGGTCCAAATGAAGCTGGTGTGTTACTCTCAAGAAAAATATACGAAACCTTCTTATAAGTTGCATGCCACAGGGTTTCACTTAAAATGGAAAATGGACTTTAAATTTATCTGTACAACATCTACCATGAGTACATACAACTTCAATAACGAGTTGAGAATATGAAGGCATCCATGCAGGAAACAAAATATAAAGATGTGATAGATATAATAAATGCATCCAGATTATAAAGCAAACTGAGTGCTTAAATTTATATTGCGATTGGTTTGTGCAATTTGCACTATACATCCGGTTTGTAGAAACTGGGATTTGCAATAGGATTATAAAAAAATGATGTACAATCCCAAGTAATAAATGAAATAGTCGAGCTTTAACATGTATATTCAAATAGTAGCTGTATATACACTTTTCTATTCACACCTATCCAACATTGCTTTCAACTGACTTGTGCAAGAATGTACACACTATTATCGTGACATATTTTAAATAAAGGTAGTTTAACTTCATCATTATCTTCTATTCACAGTCAATTATTTCAATTCAAAAGCAAACAAAAATTCAGCAACAATCTTTTGGTGACCAGTCAGCGGTGTTAGATTCACGTATTGCTTTTCTTTTTTTAAAGAAAGCAACTTGTTTAAAGTTCTAAGAAATACTCAGCTAATGCTAATGACAATGAAAGAAGAACAATAAGAAGGAAGTGGGTAAAGTATAAAATCAAATGTGAAGACCTTTACTATATTTATTATGACAAGAAGGCAAAAGAAAATATAGAATTTTGGTATTAAATAATGTCCATTGCCATGAAATGTTGTCCCCTAAGTGGACAGAATTTTACAGCAAAAGTCATGAAATAGTGTCCACCAAAGTTAGCAATTATAGGTTAAAATACATCCAGTAATAACAAGGCAATGGATATCATTTAATACTTTAATCATATCAAAAGATGTTCTGGCGGATATAATGTCCTGTGAAAAAATGTCCACCTGGACAAAATTATAGTATTAAATAAGGTCCATGTTCATAGACACTTTTTCATACCTGAGGACATATTTTCATAGGAAATTGTGTCCGGGACACATTTAAATAAGAAAATATTGTCCATTGACAGTATTTACTATGAAATAATGTCCGGTGGACATTATTTCATGGGGGGGCATTATTAAATCCTATATAACTAGTCCAAATTGTATGCAAAAACATACAAAAAATATGCTATTGCCCATTACTTTCCTTGAACTGAAGATTCCGACACACTCCTTATTCTATGTACTATAGGGGCCTCGGTGGTCGAGTGGTCTAAGTAGTTACTACTGTAATCACTAGCCAGTCAACACTGAGGTTGTGAGTTCGAACCCCGCTCGTGCGAGTGCACTCGACTCCAATCTTAATTGACTAGGATTGCCAGTTTTCCTATCGAAGGTCGGTGGTTTTCTCCGGTCACTCCGGCTTCCTCCACCAATAAAAACTGGCCGCCACGAAATAGCCCAATAGCGGTGCTTAAAAGTGGCGTTAAAACACCAAAAATCAATTAAATCTATGTACTATAAATCCATGTAATATACTAATTCAGTCAATGTCAATCTTATACCAGTGCTTGCATAAGTGAACGCATGGCTCTCTGCCTGACCAAAATCTTCTTTACATGTGTATCACTGTTTTGTATGAATGGTACTTCAATTTGTAGACCATATTGGTGAATACTAGTATATCATTATACATTTTATGTTAGATTCGGGGAAAAAATACGCGAGATTTTATCTTTTCAGGTGAGTGTTTGTGTAACAACTTTTTGTTATAAAATATAATCTACGTATTTCTTTTAATAACATTTCTCATGCGTGAGTATTATTCTGAAGGTGAAGAACGGGTCCTTGAACAATTCTGTCGTAATGAATGAACAGACTTGCCACAATATCACGTTATAATGCGTGAATGATGAACAACTTATGGCAGAAGGCTAATCGACTTCATATACAAGTCTTAACAAAACACTTTGGAAGTGAATGATGCGACTGTGTTTTTCCGGCTACATACTCTTCAACTTTTCTTAACATCTTCTTGACTATGTCGAAAACTCAGCAAAAAGCCTAAATGATCTCAATCTTGTAGCGTTTTGTTTTCTTTTTTTGTCATCGCCAAAAGAATTAACAAATCTTTTATGACTTACGACAACAGACAATTATACAAACAACCTTGAAAGGTGTCTAAATATACTTCTACATAACTAAAATATTTTATATTCTGAATTATCATAGAGAAAAACGACATTTATAACACTTGTAATGCAATTTACATTACCTCAGACTACAGTGTAAGGTCATTAACCAAACTGTGTGTATTTTGGCTCCACAGTGATTTAGCTGTTCCTACAAGATTCGGAGGGGGTGATTAAGAAGATTTAGCATTCGCTACTAGGTTAAAAGAGCGTCAGAAGATTCTAAACATGGTTCAGTATTTGTTTCAATATTCAAAAGGGGTAAGATGATCCAGCAATTGTTACACTATTCAAAGGGTTAAGAGGATGCCGAAATGCTTTTAGGAACGCAATGGATTAGAAATATAAATCCAATTAAGTTGTTTTAGTATCCGGTACAATATTTGAAAGTTAAACCCCCACAAAATAAACCACTCACCCTCCCCCTAAAAAAATAAATTAAATAAAGTAACCACTATAGACACATCTGGTTTTCAATGACTAAATGTTGAATGTGTCAAGCGTATGGAACATAAGTATGTTCCTTGTTGTTTAGGTCGTCGTAGACTGCCTTGACTATACGAGCAAGTATGTAGAACCAAGCATTAATGTATTTCAACCATGCGTTTTGTCTCATTTCTAACTATAAAGGAAGTGAAAAAACATTTTTGTACTAATAGTGCACCTCATGTTCTTATTTCATAAATTGAACTTATATTTTTGTTGAGTTTTGCCCAAAGAGCTACCATTTATATAAAGCATGAATTTGCATCTCTACATCTTTGTACTTTAAGCATGAAAATGCTTGGAAATACTAATTAATTAATGAAACGGTGTTAACGATAACTTCAAATGTATCTTTGATAATACAGATTTTCTGGAAAAGATAATATGACTGTACAGTACATCATACCACATACATTTCGCAATGTTACAACTCTATCTAATCGTTTACTAGTATTAAGAAGAAAATAAGAAGATCAGTTGCAAATGTTGCATTTACTCGTTGATATAATTATGGACAATTTTTTTT
Organism: Mytilus californianus; assembly: GCF_021869535.1. Classification (NCBI taxonomy): domain Eukaryota; kingdom Metazoa; phylum Mollusca; class Bivalvia; order Mytilida; family Mytilidae; genus Mytilus; species Mytilus californianus. The sequence goes on along the minus strand of NW_026262581.1, from coordinate 93,581,032 downwards.
TCGAAGTAGTCCTCTTCCACATAGCATATGACCTTGATAATGATTTTCAAAATCAAAGAAAACGGTTATCGTAGTGAAAAAAGATACTCAAACTGGCCAAATGCTGTAACAAAAATGAACCGTGAACTGGGATCGTTAATTTTTTTCTGTTGACAACTGTTGATCACTTATAAGTATGGAAAAAGGTAGCCCCCTCCCCCCCCCCCCCCCCCCCCTCCTTCCGCCTGTAATGTTTTAAGTGAAACGGTCGCCTCCTGGATGTCAATACACATTATCGCTATTTAGTCCAATCCGGGAAAAACAGTTACTTAGACAACTTCCTGTTGAGGTCAAGCGGAACAAAACAAAGGTCATCAGCATTGAGCTGAGGGAGAAAAAAGTTTGGAAAGTGGACAGTTTGAAATTTTGATAGTTTAAGAAGCAATTTTTAAAAGTAAAATTAAAGTCATTGAAAATGTTTCGTTTGATGTGTTTACGATGGTTTAAACATGTCTCTATGAAAAGTTTTATGCACAATACATTGTTTGAACAAGGTCCCAAATATATTCAACTGGTTTGAAAAGTTGAGTAATTTTAGAACTTATCCGGATAGGAATAAATAGCGATAAGGTGTATTTTAATTAAAGATTAAAATAATTCAAGAAATAATGAGTGGAATAAAACCGGCCGCATATGGTAAATGTTTTGCTCATTGTTGAAGGTTGTACGGTTACCTTTAGATGCTAATACCAACGTTGTTTGTACAATCGAGTTGTCTCATAGGCGATCATTCCGCAACTCCTTAAAACTAAATAATTCAAGAAATCTTAAGTGGAATAAAATCGGCCGCAGGGAAAAAACAGTAAACGAGGTCTGGCAAGACGATACAAACCGCCGGCATTTTTAATATTGGCAAGTAGGTGTTCTTCTGGTAACAGAAGTAACAAAAGTTCCTCTAAGGAAAATTAGAGTGAACGAGGAGCACGACCCCACACTGACGCTAGGCCATAACTTGAATAACGCTTCCTCGGTACTCGGAGGATAAAATTCAAAACTGGTAACAGTGATGAACTGGCCGCTCTGGTAAACAAGAGAAAGCCGTTTATAAAAAACACAACTTCCCTGTGGTACCACAGGAGAATATTTTAACAAATGGTCTAACGTAGAATTATAGGGTCATGACCCCCCCTGTCATCTTGCCAGATCCCGCCAAATGAGAAGGTCTATACACTCTCATCCCCAACGAAACGAGTTTACTACCCGTACTAAAATACAATTAACTCATCAATTAGGAAATACTCGACAGTCAGAACTTGCAAACAACTCCAAAGCTCCCTGAACATTATTTAAGAAAACATCATTAACTACATCTGATAAGTGCACTCCGTCATGCCTGAACAAATCTCTTTCTTGAGCTTTTATATTTGGATGGCAAATTACAAGACCATGATTTAATTCTTCTTTGAATATATTACGAACAGCTGCGTTAACTCGTTTACGAGTCGAATTGATAGCCACCTGATTTTCTGCCAAGTGCCAGTATCTACGAGGCAAAATTTCACTCCATACCAAGTAGAGATTTGGCAATAACACATGTAATCGCATAATGTCCAATCTTATCTGCTCAATAAGCTCTTTTCCTTTGATTAAACCCAAATCGCTATAGAACCCAAATGTATGATCAAAATTTGTGGAGGTGGATAACATCTAAGATTTTCTTCAACTGAAGGTAACAAATTTTTCCATTTCATCCCTCGCTGGCCATACCAATGAAAATTATAACCTTTTGACTGTAATCCGAGGTTTTGACCCCCTGGTCTTCTCTTAATGCTTCTGGCCGCCCAATATACAATAGATGATCCCATGACCCAAACTTGACAGGGTTCTACAATGACAAAAATTCTTAAAAGTCCTGTTTTGTTTAAACCTTTTCAAAACATATTAAAATACAGTTTCGAAGATCTTCGTATCTATAAAATCTACCAAATCCGAATGTAAATCGTGTATGCATTAGAAACCCACTTCTTAATTTCTGAATTCGAAGCCCCCATTCTGATATAATGCGATGCTCCGCCTATTCTAAACGAATGTGATCGGATGTGGTCTTTAACGCCACAAAAATACAGGGTTTTCTTAAGTATAGAAATAAACTGAAAACGAGTCAATGGAGACCCATTGAAATGTAAATACAAGGGTTTGTCAATAGCAGGATATCTTATTCCCAAAAAGGCACGCAACATTCTCACAGGACAAAGATCTGCCTCCCTTTGAGGAATAATCCAAGTCGTTGAAATACCTCTCTGGTCAGCTTTTGAACTGCAAATCTTCAAATGCAATTCATATTTACAATTTGAAAATTTCAATGACAGATCATTAATGAAAATTGTGTGGGCTCCGATATCTGTACTCGTATCAGCCGTGAGCTCACCTATTCTTAATAAAGCAAAAAATGCAAGACTAAATGCAGAAGCGAACAGACAAGATTCATAATGAGAAGAGCAAACGGATGGGAGTGATCGTATAATTTTGTGCAAAATTTCTAAAGTAACAGGAGCGCGAATATCTGATAATTTGGGACTCTTCCTTCGAACTCCCTCTAACATTTTAGAAACTATAAAAGTACATGTAGTGTCAGTTACACCTAATAATTTATGTTTATGGCTAATCCCGGATAAGTATGTATTGATTGTAGATGATGTTAAACCAGAATACGATAAGTAAGCTATAAAACGAGTTAACACATCAATTTGTATAGGCCATGATACATTTAAGTCATATTCCTTGCTAAACTTTGCTAACGACTCTAGTGCGGTCTTGTAAGTTTTCTTCGTATTTTTCGCCATCGAAAATTGTACCAATTTTTCAACTTCCGCGTCTAAAATTTCCATGGTAGGCTTGGCATTGAAGTAAGTTCCTTGTCTGCTTGTGGTGCTAACTGTCTGAAGAGCTGCCAATGACAACGAGACAAAGCGTCAGCAATTACATTCCGGCTACCCGAAATGTGCTGAGCCTTTATCAAAATATTATGTTTGAGGGAAATAAATACAAGTTTTCTTACTAAAATCATTACTCTAGCAGATTTTGATGACTTTTTATTCAAAATTGTTACAACTGACTGATTGTCAATATTAAACAATAACTTTTTATTCTCTAAAAATCGCCCCCACAATTGAATAGCAACGACGACTGGAAAAAATTCCAAAAACGTGATGTCCCTCAAAATACCGTTCTGACTCCACTCTAGAGGCCAACAAGCTTGCGACCATTTGCCATCAAAATAAATCCCGAACCCCCTATTTGAACCTCCGGCGCTATCAGTGTATAGCTGGATTGTCTCGTTAGATGTCCAAAGCAAGTCTAGCATTACAGAAACACCGTTATACTCATTTAAAAAGGATAATCAAATTTGCAAATCATCTTTCATCTCAGACGAGACGCGAATTCTATGCCCAAAAATGTTAAAATTTCAACTGGTAAAACTGTTTTATCTTCTGCTAAAGGGACCCCCCATTTCTGGCATACATTAGTAAATGTTTTCAATAAATTGGCACACTGGTTCGTGCCTGCTTCTCCGGCGAACAAAAAATCATCTCAATAATGCAGAATATTCTTAGAATGGCTGCACTTTGCCGTATACCAATGCAAAGCCGTGGAAAATTTTTTGAATAAGGAACAACTGAGACCTGCCCCGAGAGGCAAATTACGGTCATAATAAAACTCATCATCAAATTCAAAATCCAACTGATCGAAATCACCTGGCCAAATTCTCAACAATCTGAAGGCGAACTTTACGTCGGCTTTTGCCAACAAAACGTGTGTTTTTCCTAATTTTTGAATCATCTCGACCGCATCATCAATACTCGCATAACGCACAGAACAAAATTCTCGATCAATAAAATCATTAACAGACTTACCAGTAGGGGATGAAAGATTCAACACTAAGCGAAATTCTCCTACGGTTGTTTTAGGAATGAGAGCAAGGGGGGAACAGCGAAATGTAGGAAAAGGTGGATGTGAAAATGGACCTGCAATACGCCCGAGCTCAATTTCTTTATTCAACTTCTTCCTAGTGGTCTCTGTATTCTTCAAAACACTTTTAGAATTTTTACAAGTAAAAGAAAATCTAGGCCCAGCGTACATCAGTTTAAAGCCAAAACGTAATCCCTGAATCAATTCGGCGGCAGCTGTTTTTTTCCGGATAATCCAACAAAAATTTTTCGACTTCACAAACATTGATAGGGGAATTTCCTAATTTATATAAATCTGAAAAGTCACCCCGTTTAACCTTTTTAAGTTCTACAACTTGTAACTGGGTGTGGCCCATTACATTTTGAGCATTTGTGATCAAATTTGCATTTTCTTCCAAACGTACAACGGCCTTGGTTGAAATTCCGACATTTTTGGCGAGATTGAAAACCGGCTCCACTGTAGCCAATAAAATTACTCTGGTTATGAGGAGTCCTCCCTTGAATTCTACTAGGATTAATATCCGAAACCTGACGAGATTGATAATTCGAGGAGGAATGAGAATTATTACTCATGACTACAGACGATGACTGACTGACATTCCCCGTCACCACGCACAAAACCCGCAATTCCTGATCAATGGCACCCCAGGAAGATGATGGAAAGCGCTCTTTTTTTAGTCGGTACTGATCATCGTACACGGCCCAACCATTATTAGTACCCCTAGACGACGATAATCGAATGCTTTGCATATATTTCAAATACTCTTGGGCTTTCATAGGCCATTTTTCTAATAGAATTGCCATAAATATCATAAAGGCCGAAGTCCAAATTTCTATATTGTTTAAAGAATCTGGCTTCTTATTAACCACAGTCAGGGCACCTCCTTTCAAAACAAAATCGCCATCTAAAGTAGAATCAGAGCCCAAATCTGCTGCAGATTTTAGCAATAAACCTAAATGAATAAACTCACCCCGCCAAATTTTTTCCTTAATCTTTAATGGAATATGAGCCCCAATCGGATCAAATATGCTAGGAATGGTTTCCGGAATGTGATTAACTCGGAAAATGCGAGCCTGTAATTTGCGACTGGGACCTCCTACTATGATAAAAGGGGGTTGCATTTTGGTCCCCTGTATGTGTATATATACCATGACTATCCTGAATCGATGGGACCATCTCGACTTGGGAAACTATACTAGAATCATTATCGGCTGCTCTTCTGTGGATTGTTGTGGCGACATCGTGTGATTCTGGTCGAAGAGACTCTGTACTCGACATCAGAACTCTCGAAGACGACGGTCCAGGAATGGCTACTGTCACAGGGTCCAACTCCGCACGGTCACTATGGTTTTGGTTGGAGGCAATAATTTCGTCTCCGCTTTCAACAAGCTTCCCGTTCAAACGTTAGAAAATTTGGAAGTGACGTCACAATACGTTAAAGTCACGTGACAGACACGGTCAAAGTTCAGAATGCAAAGATAAAAGGGGGGGACTCGAGAATAAATACGGAATTATAACTTTTATTAAACCTGTATTATCAGTAAACCGATAAACATTAATATTGGAATGCTATTTCAAATGCATAAGACATCATTGTAACAATATTTCATAAGAAAATATATGTAAAACTTGTTTACGGTTGTCTCGAAAAGCCTAAAAGAAATTCGATCAGATTTGTCGAAAACAGTTAATTCTGTGATAGCAGGACGTTTTCAGACATTTTTTTGTTGTTAAAAATTTACAGTATAATAGAATATAGGTATTTTCAATCTAACGCTTCATACATATTCTTGAAGAAGAGAACGCATATCATTTTAATCACGTGTTAAAATTATAATCACGTATAAAAGTATAAAAATTCCTCTTTCAACTTGTAACATTGTCATCCATGTGTATAACGTAGTAGTCTGGTTGAAATACAGAACAATTTCGTATTTGAGAAGGTACTCGAAACACATAAAAACACTGCAATATTACTTTTTTTTTATAACCAGATTATTAACATATCTTGACTGAATATCACGTCGTTAAAGGTTTGTGTATGCAATTATGGTTATGTAATCGCCAGCGACAAATACCACCATTCATAATAAAATATAATGAAAAGAATACGCACGAACAAAATGTGATGTGAAAATTTTCACCTTTTTGGAGAAAAGAGTTGCAACATGCTAAAATTTCAAACTTCAAATTCCCGTATTTGATTGAGCTAAAATCATGTACTTTATAATCACAAAAATTCAAAATCTTTAATTCATTTCAAAAATTTTATCCAATGCATATCAAATATAATGTGTTCACATTTAATGTCGTTTTTCCAAAAAAGATGGTATACCTCGATAAGCCAGGAAATGCCATGGCGGGTCTGAACTAGTTTCCATATTAAAATTTTCCTTTTTATAAAATTTCTAAGCCGTGAGCATATTCTAAAAGTTTTTAAAAACAATTGTGTCGTAATGAATGAACAGATGTGCTACAATGTCACGTTAAAATGCGTGAAAGATGAACAAAACTTCAGGGATGTACTTAAGGCAGGAGTGTACTTATACAAGTTTTTACAAAACACTTGGGAAGTGAAGGATACGACTGTGCTTGTCTGGCTTCATAAACTTCAGATTTAAAACATATACTTTTACAAGTGTTGAAAACTCAGCCTACAACCATACATTTATCCTTCATGTTTTAACATTATAGAATACTTTTTTGTCAGCTAGTCAAGGCCATACGAATTATAACAAATCTGTTGTGACTTATGACAACATACAATAATGCAAACAACCTTGAAATGTGTCTAAAATAGTTCTGACTGCATAACTATGTGGAATATTATATGGATAACTACATACATCACTTGGAAATTTCATATTACCGTTAACTTGGTAGTTCAAGTTTTGGTTCTCGTCACTAGATTCAAAAGAGGTTCTAGTCGATTCTAAAAGAAACAATAACGATAGATCATCAAACATTTGCATTTTGACAACATATTTTGTGTCGACTATAAAGACAACAAAACAGAGATCATTGAAATAACAGTTTTTGCAAAATCCTTTATGTATGAATTAAAACGAATGACTTATAAAAAAAATATATTCCTTTCCGTATTTATGGAATCTGTAAGGTTTTGAACCTGCATTGGACGAATTATCAACTTTCTTTTTTGTACCAACATAAATACTTCTTATTCTATTCGTTTTTGCCTGCATAATCTCGCTTTATGAAATATTTTATCTGCAAAAATGATAGATCTATATCAATTACTGTAAAAAAAATATTTTTTTGTCTGCAATTAATTCATCATCATAAATGTAATAAAGCTTTATCGTTACGTGAATGGTACTTGTTGTTTCGTTGTTTATGATAAAAAGTAACAGATTGAGACAATTTTTTAAAAATTGATTATAAATAGCTTATTTTAAATGGCAGCGCTATCTTTCCAGTTCCGTCCTGTATCTGGTACAATGTAAGTGGCCATGATCTATGTACACTTACCCAACGTATAAATAGCAGGGCAAATCCAACAGGCTGTATGGCATTGGGCCTAATAATAAATACCAGGCTGACATTGCATGGCCCGTTTGGTTATGATGAGAAACATGTGTCGATGTCTTTGAATGAAAGGCTGTATAGCTTTACACAAATTGTATACTAAGTTTTTTTTTATCACCAATTATTATTTATTAACATAAATCATACTCTATATATTCCAAAAGGGTAAATACATGTACGATTAAAAATACACTGTTCCAATCTTCATTATCATCCATGTAAGATACCCTGACATGTTCTTCAAAGGACCAAATCGTTGGACACACAGTATAAAAAAAAAGATGTGGGGTATAATTTCCAGTGAAAAAAGCTGCTTTTATCACATTACACGCAATTTCGATGGTTTCTGTTAAAATCTGTATCTTTCGTCTATGAATGCGATGTCTGATCCTCGCAATATCGCGTCCCTATTTTCTCAACTAAGTTTAGTTTTAGTGTTTTGTTAAAGTGTGCACAAAAACTGTGAAAACGATATACCTTGTCTAGTTCCCGGACCAACAGGCCGTGTATAAAAAAGAATACATGCATCAATGGGTTTTAATCATTAATTGGGTTGTCTATGACGGAAAACTACCTGCTGTTGTCGTAGGCAAAATTTGATTCCGATCGTTAAATAGAAAGATTGACAAAGCACTTCCGTTCGTTAATAAAATATACATCCTTTGACATTCTCTGGTTCTTTTTAATTAAGGGTTAAAACGCCAAGTGAATTCACTCAATGATTGCATCTAGGTACTACCGCAAGTGTTTTTTATGCTCAACAATTCGTTGAAATTTGGCAGATTCAAGGCGTTCAAATTGGACTCTAAATAAGTAGTACACTTTAAAAAGAAGTTCTTTTTTTCATAAACAGAAAATTCGATATTGGTCAATTTGATGATAACAGACTTTTGTAAGGGGGGGGGGGGGGGGGGGGGGGGGGGGGGGGGGGGGGGGGGCTCGGTGGCCCAGTATTTTAAGTAGTCGAACTTCTGTATCACTGGCCTGTCAACACTGAGTTTGTGATTTCGAATCCCGCACGTGGCATGTGCGCTCGACTCCAATCTTGATTGACTAGGATTGTCAGTTTTCCTACCGAAGGTCGGTGGTTTTCTCCGACTTCCTCCACCAATACAAACTGACCGCCACGAAATAGCACAAAAGTGCTGAAAGTGGTGTTATATACCAATCAATCAATCAACTTCATTTTGTGTGTTACGGAATTCACACGTATCCACAACATTTTCTTATTTTATTTTTACTTTTAGCTTTTGCGCGACAAAACCAGACCTATGATTCATACAATACGTTCTCCCTGGAACACGTGATAATATCTGTGTGTACGACAAACATTTGTTCATTTATGAAATATAATTGACATCCATCAAAATCTGTCTGAGAAGGTGTGAAGTGTGTAGGAATGATTTTATTCAAACTTGTCAAGGACAGGTAAATAGCACTTTTCAATCGTAATTGAACTAGATATAAAACATAGTACATGTCCTCCGTACGAGTGATCGATGTCAACACGACAATTTTATTCTCGTATATTTTTTTCTCCACTGCCGTATTTATATAACATAATAAAATTGATTTTTTATCCTTTATTGTTTATCCTTCCAAAGGTTTTTACTATTATTAGTAATAGAGCTGTTGCAGAACTCACGTATCGAGGACGTATCCGTATATGACGGAACGTATATGAAGTATTTGTGAATATGCTAAAATGAATATTACATGTATTCGTAATATACAAGATTTTTCATTCCCTTGTCTTTACATGAAGGAGTGAAATTATGTAAAAATAAGACGTGCCACTCGATAATTGTGGTAACTGTTTTAAAGTAGTATTTCGTTGAACTTTTTCACGATTAAAGCGAAGTGTGAAAAATTCCTGAATAGAGCGTTCGAATTCTATATCTTTTAAAATGAAATATAAAAAAATTCAGATTTTAAAATTACATTGCTTATTTTGCAGTTTATATTTATCTATGTTGAATACGAACTCTGACAATTAATCTCAGAATGTTTGCTTAAGTATTTTAGTCGTCCGCTATTAGGTCTTATGTATAACATTTCTTTACAAGGTAAATAAACAGTAATTGAGAAAACGAGTTGACCGTGGCGGCAACTTGTCATTGCTGTTGTGGTAAGACTGTTAAGTACGAATTCACGACAGAGACCTAATGGATAACTACACTATTAATAGACAAAATCTTCTTGCAAAAAAATTCATAGTTCATATGACAATTAGAAAAATATGGAATATATAATTCAGCTACATGTACCATATATGAAAATCGGGATTTTTTTATTATTTATTTTAAAGATTTATAGAATTCAACTGGACCATAAAAATAAATAATTATGAAATTACAACAGAACAACCCCTGTTATACAAGAGGCGGAAGAAACCAAGGGGACATTCAAAAGTCGAAGTTTTATGGAATGGTTCCTTGTCTATTATAGCTCCAGCTTTGTGTAACAGTTATTTATGAAATAAATATACTATAGTCACATCTTATATATTAAGAGATTTAAGAACTTCGTACAAGTATTCAATGACGATAAAATGGTTCCGTGTCAGAGTAATTTAGCAGAAACTGATAAATGAAAGATTTTGTAATTTAACAAAATGTGTCATTTAGGTTACAGTTAAAGGGGAGGGAGAATTTTTATGTTAAATACACCCAGGTTGTAATGTTCACAAGAAAACGGTAGACCATGTAGAGATGACGCGTTTTCGTCAATTTTAATCACAAATGCTTCATTACGGATGTACGTGAAAGTTATATTCGGAAAGATAAAGGTTTCTTCATTTAATATGTGTGTATGTCTTTGTAATACTTAAAGTTATTGTATAATTATGTGTCACGACGAATTTTGTAAAGTTCAACAAAACACTGCTAGTCTCAAATATTATATGAAAATATTTCGTGAAAGGGTAGACAAGAAAATTTCAGAAGTTGAAGGCTAATAAATAATAATTACTGAAAATATTTATAAAAAAAGTGATTTGTTTTTTAACTTATGCAATTTAAAAATCCAAAAATAAAGGCTCGTCAAGTTTCTCGGCATAAAAAAGGAATCCGACTTCTATTTTAAAGAACATTTTCACGAATTAGATAATTAGTATGCAATAATCTTATATTATTAATTGGTCAAATGAAATTAAATGCAAGCACAATGTTATTTTTATATTCAAACACGCCTACCCTGTTATGATGACGCATTACAAAGATATTTGACCCATATATTTTGTTTTCTAGTTATATGAAATTTGAATGTGGATATATACATTTAGCTTTAAAATATAAAAATAATGAAATTTTAAGCGAGATGATATACTCTTTGTTTCTGTATAAAACATCTAAAGGACGAAACAGGTGACCCAAACACGCTTGAATATAAAAGATGTACCTGACTTTCTTAACATGATAAGATTGTTAGCAATTTAAAGGATTTTTTTTCCAAAAAAACTGTTACCGGGACAGAGATTCAAGTCAATGCTTTTAAAGAACAATCTTTTACATTTATGTGGAAACTCATTTCAATGTAAATGTATGCATGCATCTGCAATCGGTAAACATCTTTAACAAACAAACATACAGGTAAAATAAAAAAAAAATTATTTGAATTTAAGTCGATAGTCTGGATTTCAGATCCAAAACGATATAACCTACCAAAATCAGTAGTTTTGTGACAATTTGTATTTAGTTAAAACGATTTTAATTTTTTTTTCTGAATTCCGTCAAAGTAAAGTGACTATTTAGGCACAAGTACTAAGCAAATCAACATACTCACGCATTGTTTAACGAACACAAAGATGTACCGTAGCGCATTGCACGATATGAAATGCCCCAAGCTTGCATGCACTGTAAAAACAAGTGTTTCAAAATAAAACACTTTTAAAACACATATCAGACACAGTTTTAAAACACTTTTAAGTGTTTAGTTCTAAGCACTTGTGTTTTATATAAAACGTTTAAAATGTTTTATACTGTAATCACTAATGTTTTCCTTCAAAACACACATGTTTTGTCAATAACACTATGATGTTTTACCTAAAACACTTCAGCGTTTAATATAAAACACTTTTAAGTGTTTATGAAGGAGACACACTTTTAAAACACTTTTAAGTGTTTATAAATGAGATATGTTTTTGTTTAAACACATGTCTGATTTTATGTGTACACCACAAGTGTTTTTGCATTGTATGTTTTGAAATGTGTGTTTTTAAAATATGTTTTAGCTAAGCATTAGTATTGTTCCTTTTGCTCTTCAAATGACAAGATCTGTATCATTGGCTTGTATAGAAAATCTTACCACTAAAATTTGTCCTTTGCAGTTTCCTATACCCCAAATATTTTAAACTTGTCAGGTTTCATGACTGGAGTAGTTTGTCATTATTTACTCATTAATGTTCGAACTAAAAAATACCCTGCATAGTGCAACCAGTTGTTTGTTTCCAAAACAAGGTACATGTTATACCAAGAGTAATCTCTTACACTAATATAAAATTTTGTATAGGCATCATAAATACTGAGAAATAAAAAAAAATGTATGAAATTTTATTCATTGCAATTATTCTTTATAAAATCACAAATATTTTCCAAGATTGATACAGTATAATAGATGTAACATTTAAAATAATATAAAGTTTCAGTCGCTATATCTGACATTTCTAATTGTTCTTGTCCCTTTCAAATATAAAGCTGATCTGAGTCCCTCCTCATGGTGGCTTTTTGTGTACTTATCCACTTCGTTTTCAACAACATTTTCATGTATGGATATGAAAGTAGTCGACTTCTTCCCTTTGCCTTTGAGTATCCAGTTTCAGGAAGAAATTTGTACTCTGCCTCCTGAAATATTGTTCAATTCATTTATGTATGGCCTTTAAAGGTAATAAAGTTTAAATTATAACTTAAAGGTGAATTTTTACTACCTAATATACTTGAATCTAGATGCCCCTTTTCTTGAAAATAATTGTGAGTTGATATATTGTCATTCTAAATAAAATCTATTTATACATTGCACAGTTAATTACAAAACATATGCAGATAAATGTGTAAAGTTCATTAAAAATCAACAGATACCAAATTTATTGTGTTCAAAGTGATTTTCTGGAGAGAAAAAAAAACCTTAACCTTGAAAACTAATGGACAAATGTTAAGACTGAGTGCGCAAAACAAGAAAGTAAACAAATCTGAGAATTGCTGCACTGTTCCCTGATAATAATGGTAAACAGATCAGTGGTAAACCTCACTTTTCCATTATAAAAGGGTTAACTGATAAGCAATTATTCAGCTGTACTTTCATATGGGGTTAACATTATACATCTTTTTAGTTACACCATTCTATTAATAAGCAACCAATCATATTACTCTTATAAATAAAGTCCACAGTAGATACATTTCAGGGTCTTAGACCGGCTTTTATAGCTGACTATGCGTTATGGGCTTTGCTCATTTTTGAAGGCCGTACGGTGACCTATAGTTGTTAATTTCTGTGTCATTTGGTCTATTGTGGAGAGTTGTCGCATTGGCAATCATACCACATCTTCTTTTTATACATATATGTTGATGTACAGATATTATGTCATATTGAATTTTTAATGGTAATATATATGACACCAGTTTATTTTCATTATAATACTCAAAATATTGACGATATCTGTCATAAAAAATGAATTATCATATCTTGTTAATATCTTAAACGAATAAAAATGATTTTATAAATAGGAGTTGCTTGAAAAATACATGTTACTATGTAAATGTAGTCATACCTTCAATTCTTTTTTTGTTTATCTTTGGTAAGACACCTCAGAACTTTTTAAGGTTTACTTCCTATGACCTTCATATTCATTTATACTTCAGCATCTTGATAAATTAAAATTCATCCAATATCTGGAACAGAAATATTTGTTTTTATGATATTTAGTCTGCAATCGTATAATTTATATGTACAATGTACAAAAATGTACATTGTTTGAATTGATAGCTTGCATTTGCACTTTTGGTTATGGGTTTTGCTCATTGTTGAAGGCCATACAGTACCCTATAGTTGCTTACTTCTACGTCATTTGGTCTCTGATGGAGAGTTATCTAATTGGCAATCATACTACATTTTATTCTTATATGTACCTTCATCCCATTTTTGTAATCAATACCGACAAAATGACTGAAACCTGAAACACATATTATTTTGTTTGGCATGACTCTACCAAGTTTGTATTTTCAATGTTTTTTTCTGTTTTCTTCTCAATGAAATCATGGTCATATGAGGACCCTTAAGCTTACATGTAATGCTCTGGTAAAAATGTTGACTTTAAATTAAAAGGTAGACCCTGATAATATGTACTGCAACACACAAATACAAATATCTCAAAACTATTGTTTTTCTTATGCATGTATATTAACATGACTCAGTATATGTACATTTATGTTTCATTATTCAAAACAAAGTCAAGACAACTGTTTTGTTTGGAAATATTGAAGTCACAGAAGGATAGACATAGGTAGCACTATATGCCCCTGCCACTTATGGCCGGGGCATAAAAATAACATACCATGATTTCAGGTGTTTCTTCTTTTTCTTTTTTTTTTCTTTTGCCTGTTTCTGTGTTCTTCAATTTTTTTCTTTTGAATGCTGTCCAATGTACTCACTGCTGAAAAACAGTAAAATAAAATATGATACAATATAATAGACAAATGAGGTAGTTAAATTGGATAGGCAACACAATTATGATTGCAGGCCATAAACCTAATTTAATTTTGTCTTAAAATCTTTAACTTTAGCCTGATATTCTACCTCCTTGTAAAGTCTTACATTTGTACAACAACTTATACTAAATAAAATGGAATTCTGAAGACAGAAGTACATTTTATCCTGAAAATTTTATATTTGTTCAGTTAACAGGTTAATTGTTGCAACATAATCATGATTTTTTTTCAATATAAATATTTAAATCACTAGCATGACCTAGTCCTTGCCACAGAATGTACATATGAATTGAGACTATATAAATCTATAACAGTACATGTATGTAAAAAACAGAGGCGGATATTGGGGGGGGGGAGGGGGGGTAGAGGCCCCCATTTGTTGGAAAAATTTGGTTATCTAAGGAATCACTGAAGCATGACTGGAGCGGGCCCCCTCTTAGGCAGTCAGTTCCCCACCCTTATGAAAATTTCTGGATCCGCCACTGAAATTTTCTATATTTGCTACTGTACTGTCAGTAGATATCTCGATTTTCATTTGTTTTCTTTCAATTTTAATAACAGTTTACATGCAAAAGACACATACACATACATACCCACAAATCAACAAACTACATTATTAGCATGATTAGTATTACACCAGGGACTTTCTATACTAAGTACTTAGTATAGAAAGTCCCTGATTACACACACATCGACACAGGAACAAAAACAGTGAAACACCTTAAGTTAACCCGACATGATGTCATGTATTTTTTCTATTGATTATGAGATAACAATTAAGAAGCATAATTTACATTTTGTAATCTTATTGTTAATATTATAGTCTTACAAAAATTAACTAACATCTTTGTTGTGTGTCTGTTGAAAAACTACGGGAAAATAATACAGAAGATTGCTTTCAAGGGAGAAAACTTATTTGCTAAATATATTGGGGTCCTAAATGGGGTGATTTTCAGATGCACAAAAATACAATTTGTCGAGTGTTGTCGTTCGTAAATCAGTCGTTTCTTAGATTTTCTTTTGTGAATACACATACGAAAACTAGTCAGGCTTATCACTATATCACATGGGAAGATATACTGTTTACCCTCGCTAAACGAAGAATTTACTACTATGAAAATCCTTGCTGTACCCCAGCAGTTAAGCCTAACTTAAAACAATTTCATTTAAATGATCACAAAAGAAAGAGTTATATTAAATATTAGGATTAAATATTAAAACGCTTATGCCAGTCGTGTAAAAGCATTTGTAAATAAATTGCCGCCAAATTAATCTGGGATGCGGCTTTCGACCAAAACATTCCACATCGGTTAAAATATTAATACTTATTTGCTTGTCCGAGGATAATTCCCCAATGAAATTAAACAAGAAAAGTAAAACACGAATTAGATGACAATATTTTTTATAACAATTAAACGTACCTTTTAATCCAGATTGTCATCATGATTCTTCTAGCCCTGTGTAGTTGTACATTTCCCTCTCAGCTGCAGCTAGGACACTGGATACCTTTGGCGGTATTAAAGGCTGGTCACGTGTGTATCATATTACGAAAACGCGAGTGTTTTTCTGTGTGTTTAGTTTTCATATATGACAAAAACGCTTATCCGTTTTGACAATATCTGAGCGATGACCCTCTGTCAATATTTATTGATGCACCCCGGATGATCATGTCTAGCATTTGTTTAATTTTACCTTTTTTCAGTACTTATAGTTTTTTTCAACCAAATTTCAATTATAAGCCATAGGAAATCATATACAAAAAAGACCAGGAATTACTTTTCTTTATCTGAATTGCATGGTTTAAAGCTTTAGTTACATGACGTTTTTTACTATTCAAAGTGTCCGGCTTTGCTATTGAAGCTGATCACTCAACTTTATGTTGATAAATCGCTTACAATAAATTGGGGCTATTTCTTTACCGTCATTATAAACTGTTTAAAATAAAACACGAGTGTTTAACGATAAACAGCAGAAATTTGTCAAAAGCACACATGTTTATTATAAAACACTTGCGTCTAAAATAAAACATTTGCGATTTTCTTACAAGTGTTTGAAATGCTTTTAAAATTACACTTGTTTTTACAGTGTGCCTGCATGAATTATAAATAGCCAAATATATTAATTTAACATTTCGCTAGGATTGTTTTGTGAAAATCCCTAAATGACCTTGTTCTCCAAAATCCTACTTAATGTATTAATACATAGGAAAAACGGCTGATATTTTATCTACACAAGTTTTGAGTCTTTCTTTCGTAGTTAAAGAGCACTCGAAAGTAGTAAGGTACACTCGAATCTCGAAGTTACATTTTGTTCTGATTTATATCTTTAAATATCATTCTTCAGTACCTCAATGTTTTGTATATAAATAAAGCATACAGTAGTACACATGATAAAATACCACTTTTTGATTTAATCAATACTTCAGTTCTGCACCATCTCTAACAGTCAGTAACTATTATGTCACATTCAATACCTGTTAATTCTTTCCTGTTGACTTTGCCAATATTAGATACATTATTCTTTTCATTTTTTTCAAAATTTTAATACACTAGCATATGCAACTTTTATTGGAGGCTTGTCAATGAAACCTTTCAACTAAACATGACATCATTCATATACACCTGAAGTAGTGCAGTACAGTGCGTGGTAAATTATCGAGATTTCCTGGAGAATTATAGAAACTGTACCAGATGGCATTTCCTTTTTAACGCATCTAATGAACTTTTTACTTTTGATTTTACTAAAACGTTATGTTTGCTAATCAACTGATTGCAACTGTAGAACCTACCTAGAATAAAGTTCACCTAGGACGTTTATTCATTTGGCCATAGTTTTCAAGAACTTTCCAAAGCTTTTTCCCTAAGTCACCCTGTAGCCCAACGCATGTATGGAACACAAATCCACATCATTTTTTTATTAGTATAATAAGTTCAACCCTGTCACGTGTTAAAGTATTCTAGCAAATCAGAAACCATTCCCTATTAAGTAATTTGATGTTGATGACAAATGTGTTGTTTTTGTTCAATTTAGAACTTTTCCAGAATGGATGCAATTAACAGACCTTGTCAAATAGTGAGGACACTTGTCTATCATTGAAGAGCATATGTAAACTTCTTATATAATTTACTTTGTCTCATGTCTTACATATCTTTTTTTATTTCAATATATGTTTGTGTCTTATCGACATGTTTCTTAAACTTTTCATTTTAGATTTAAGCAAATACTATTCAATGTGAATTTTTGTTTAAAGCTTTTAATTACTATGTTATAGGATAAGCACACAAAGTCTCACAAAAACATCACTATTAGTGAACCACTTACATCCATGTTTCATAATGACGAATAGTCATCATCATTGTTTTTATTATTGTGCTAAAATGTTCATGTAGGCTAGAAGTGTCAATTTAGAAGGGAAACAAAAAGGAAATCTAGTCTTCAATATATATTTGACAAAAATAAACCACAAAGTTAATTCCTAATACCTTTTCGTCTCCCCCTTTTATATGTGTCTTAGATGTCACCATCCCTAGATTTAAAACCAAATACCTTTAGTTTCAGATAATGAGATATTTGAAAATAATCTGCTCAGAATATTATTGTCTGTTATTTTGTCAAAAAGCACCTAATAAGGTATATACAGACGTGTTTGTACATTGTAAGCCTAAAACCTAAATCCATGAAATCATAGATACATATAATTTGGTAATCATCGGGTCCATGACTGAATTAAAGTACCTACGCCTTATTATGCCCCACCTACGATAGTAGAGGGGCATTATGTGTTTCGGTCTGTGCGTCCGTTCGTTCGTCCGTCCGTTCGTCTGTCTGTCCCGCTTCGGGTTCAAGTTTTTGGTTAAGGTAGTTTTTGATGAAGTTGAAGTCCAATCAACTTGAAACTCAGTACACATGTTCCCTATGATATGATCTTTCTAATTTTAATGCCAAATTAGAGCCCAAATTCACGGTCCACTGAACATAGAAAATGATAGTGCGAGTTGGGGCATCTGTGTACTATGGACACATTCTTGTTTTTAGTCTGGGTTTTTAGAATTCGTATTGTCATCGGATAAAAGTCATGCTGATTATAAGGTCACAGTTTTCTCTGCTTTCGAAATCTTTCTGTTTGAATCCAGAGCTATAGTTTGAATCCGTAATGATTTTCTTATTACAACCGGAAACTACATGTGACAATGATTGAATTTAGTAGTGTAAATCCCTGTTTAATGACGGAAGTTCATGTGTGATTATGACCCGTGTATATAGCAAATCCCAAATACACCGCTTGGTGGTGCGCCTGACAGAGGCGGACCGTACAGATAAGTTAACAGGTAACAGGTGATATATACTATTGGTACCGGTATCGGTATCGGATTCGATCCGGAACTTGTTAATTTTGTATTATCCATTATCTGGAAAACAAAAGGACCTGGAATGGTGTAATTTTTAATCAACACCATTGTCCTATACTAGTTATATATAAAGTTGAATTCTTTGATTCGTCTTTTTTACGTCATGCCGGCTAAAAAAATTGGACCTCGTTATTTTAGTAGTATAGATTATTTTGAGTAATCCCTCCTTGTATGTCATGGGCCAGTATTTGTATCTTGTCATTTACAGAATGATGGAATTGCTTTTTTGAGAGATGGCCCACAGTAATTAAAAAATGCGTAACTTGGTTGGAAAAAAGCATATTTAAATGATTTCCTTTGAGTGATTTTTTTGTAGGTTTATAGCTTTTATATTCTGGAAACGGAACAAAAATCAATGAATATTAACATAGGCGAATTTGTATTAACAAACCTCGCGCTCTGTCTTGTCCGCAATTAAGTGGATTTTTGGGGAACTAAGAGTATCCATGCAACCTGTTTCGCTCACCTGGGGTGTTTGCATAAAAATGGTAAAATGCTACAAAAATATTTGTGTTGAATTGAAAATTTTTGGGTCAAAATCTTTTGTCTCTCCGTTTTATTTTGGTTTCAAACTAGCCAAGTAGTTTCAAAAGAATCTAAATATTTTTCTAAAATTTAACGGACGACGACGTCGGAAGCCAAGTCATGGTAATAGCTTACACTGGCCTTTTAGCCAGGTGAGCTACAAAAGCAATACAAAATGTAATACAAGTTTTTTTACAAAACTGCACTATTCGTAAACCATATGCATTTATTCTAAAGAAATATTTGACTTCAGGAAACCATACTACACATGTATAAAGGATCCGAGGAACATTCTATAGAACTGAAATATCTAGTTTCTATCATTATGAATCAGTGATATGTAATTTTGCAAAATGAAATGAAAGGAGACACTACAATTATTTAGTACCACAGCATTCGGGCTTTGTAGGTTGATTCCCATCTTTTTCAGTTTTGTATTCACATTTTTTAATTTCTAGATGCACGACGTCTTACCCGAAGTTATCTTTTTTTTTGACTTTTGGATTTGGCTAAGATTCCGGACATTGGTGTTGACGGAACAAAATCTACCTGATTGTAAAGAATTAAGTTCCCTGATATTGTTCAGAATACAATGTACAATTTACAAAGTAACACAAACTTATAAAATGTTTGCCCACTATAATTAAATCAACTTCATATGTTTTATTAAATAATCAAAAATTCTCTAAATATACTGCCGAAGTTTACCCAAAAGGAACTTACTTTAAGTTATTAAACATATAAACAGCAATTATAACTGTCCTTTCCTAAATTTATGTTTTTCAGTTTCACACGGAAAACTTTATGATAAAATTTACGATTTTCGTTCCCTTTTGTTAATTTTCCTTTTTTGGACGTAGACGTTCTTTTGGCCCCATATTAGGGTGTTTATATACCCTAATTCGTTTGCTATGGTCGTGTCTGTAGTGACGTTTTGGATTTCAAAGGAGGTAATCTATGTATCATTGGTAAATTATTAAGCGAAAGATTTGGTTACCACAAATTTCTTAAAACCTTTACTAAATTCTTTCATAGATACAAAGATTGTATTTGGAAGTTTGGCTTTACCTGTAGAAAACTTATTACAAACGGTATATTGTTTGTAGAGCCCGTAAATCAAGATAAAATCCTAGTAAACTTATCAATACTTTAAATAAACTTATTCTAAACGGGATATTACATCCTATTTTTTACGGTGATATTGTTTGTAGAGGCCGTAAATCAAGATTAGATACGTGTAAACTTCTCAATCCTTTAAATAAACTTATTCTAAAAAATTACCAATTTAACACTGTCATCAGATCTTTGAATATTGTTTTTATCGGTACAAATATTGATTTTGTTATCAATAAAATAAAACTTAACTAAATAGTATGCTATATAGCTATAAACTTTTACGTAGCTATATTCTGTCGCGCCTAATTTTTGGCATTGAACAAGATCGTGTTCTTCCCTGACTGTTTTTAGACGTCTTTTCACTAAATCCATTGAATGTATACTGATTGATGTTTTAGTCTTAGATACATGACACGTTTATTAGTTGTTACTGGCTTTAAACTAGCATTCAGTTACTGCTAGTACTCTCGCTTCTGTACTTTGTGTCTTTGTTGGTTTTTAAAGTTTGTTGTGTTTTGTATCGATCTGATGAGTTAATATAAAAATAAGAAGATATTATATGATTGTCAATTAGATAAACCCTTTTTAGCTCACAGGAGCCCGAGGGGCCCCATGTGAGCTAATGTCATCACTTGGCGTCCGTCGTCGTCCGTCGTCTGTCGTCGTAAACTATTTCAAGAATCTTCTCCTCTGAAACTACTGGGCCAAATACCTTCAAACGTAAATATCTATCTGCTATGAAATTTTCAGACCAACTGGACCACCCATTGTAGGGTTACTGTCCGAAATAGTTTATTTTTATGAAATTTAATGTTTTTGGTTATTATCTTTAATATTATAATAGATAGAGAGAAATTGTAAATAGCAAAAATGTTTAGCTAAGTAAGACCTACAAATAAGTCAAATGATCAAAATAGTCAATTGACTCCTTAAGGAGTTATTGCCTTTGAAACGTTTATTTTTTACATTTTGTTGTGCAATTCTATTACTTTTTCAACAATCTTCTTCTCTGAAACTACTAAGCCAAATACTTCCAAACTTTAACTGAATAGTCCTTAGGATATCTAGTTTATAAATTGTATCCGAAGTTTTGATCCATCAACAAACATGGCCGCCATTGCTACAAAATTAACATAGGGGACAAAAGCAGTTTTTGGCTTATATCTCAAAAACTACAGCAGTTAGTTTAAAAGTGAAAAGAGTTAAAGTGACAAATGCGTCATGATCTATCTGTTATGAAATTTTCAGACGAGTTCGACAACCCATTGTTGGGTTACTGTTGGAAATAGTTTATTTTTATTAAATTTTACTGTTTTTAGTTATTTTCTTTAATATTATAATAGATAGAGAGAAAGTATAAATAGCAATAAATGTTCAGCTAAGTAAGATCTACAAATAAGCCAACATGATCAAAATAGTCAAATGACCCCTTGGGGAGTTATTGCCCTTAAAACGATTTTTGTTTAACATTTTTTGTGAAAGTCCAATTACTTTTTAAAAAATCTTCTTCGCTGAAACTACTTTGCCAAATACTTGAAAACTTAAATTGAATGTTCCTTGGGGTATCTAGTTTATAGATTGTATTCGAGGATTTGATCCATTCAAAAACATGGCGGCAGTATCTAAAAATAGAACATAGGGTCAAATGCAGTTTTTGGCTTTCATCTCAAAAACTAAAGCAGTAAGAGCAAAACTGACATAGGTGAAAGTGTTGAACAGGTTTAGATGTACCTGTCAAGTAATCTTCAGACCAATAGGACAACTTATTGTTGGTTTAGTGTCCAGAAATAGTTAATTTTTAGGAAATTTTACAGTTTTTGGGTTATGTATTATCTTTAATATTATTATAGAAAGAGAGAAAGTGTAAATGACAAAATTGTTCAGCAAAGTAAGATCTACAAATAAGTCAAATGCCTGAAACTGAAATTACAGCCAGGTGAGTGATATCAGGCTCTCATGAGCCTCTTGTTTACTAATTTTATAGTTTATTATTATGTTGTCCTGTTACACCACTGTCCTAGATTAGGCGCCTGTTCAATCCCGCCGCATTCTGTTTGTGCCTGTTATTCAGTGTCTGTCGTTTGTTGTTGTATATCAAATTTGTTTTCCGTTTATTGTTTTGTACATAAATCAGGCTGTGGGCTTCTTATTTCGGTGCCTTTTATAGCTTGCTATGCGGTATGGGTTTTGCTGATTGTTGAAGGTTGTGCGGTGACCAATAGTTGCTAACTTCTATGTAACTAGAAGATGCCCGCGAAATCGCGGTACAATTGGGCAAGTGTTAAATTAAAGAGGGTCAATGGTGCCTTTGTTTACACATAAAAAGGGGTAGGATCACTTCGACACGTTCAACGCCCATTTCATTTTTGGACAGTTCTGCACCTGAGTAAAAAGGGTGGATGTCATTTTATTTAGCAAAATGGTGCACTTACGTACAATACAATACAGGATCCTTATAGGCCTAACTATATTTTCTATCCTTTCTTCTTACTTTCACTTGGATTTCGCGGGCAGTACGTCGACTGAGCATGCGCGAAAGCGTATAAGACACGGATCGATAACGGTCTCCGAATTTGGAAATTTTCTGAAAAATTGGCGTTTTCTGTGGAAAAAAAGATTGTTTCAAAGACAAATTTAGAAAGTACAAAACACTACATTTATACGTCATATCACAAATATTTCCGACTTTGTATGGTTTCAGAGGAGTTGCTGCTCAATGAATTCGGTCTGTTCCTTTAGTAGTATAGATTTGGTCTTTGGTGGAGAGTTATCTTAATGTCAATCATATCACATCTTCTTATTTCTATATTCATGAATTATAAAAGTGCATCGTATTGTTAATGAACAATCTAGATGAAACATAAGGCTAAAGAATTTAAGTAGCTAAATCTATTATCTCCTTTCAAAAAGGAACGTCACATCTGGTCGAATTACGTACTCATTCGTGTGTTAGGGACATTGACTATGTTCATATATAGCCAGATGTTGTCTCTAATTTCAAGCACACCTCTCTTATTTTACGTCAAAATTTGTATGATCACAAATAAATTCTAATATTAGTCTATATTTTGAAAAATCAAATAGTTTGTGACGTAACTGTTGGTAACATCTGTCAGCTCTCATTTCTCACGAACTATCTTAAACATAAAAAAGTTAATTATTATATTATTATTAATCAATTGATATTTTATGAATGAAGTAGATTATACGCGCACTGATTATGGCACTAGTTTAGCGAGACTGCTAAGGCGATTTGTGGTATTAACGAAATCACTCAATTCGTGTCGAACCCACTATGAACAAATCCTGATATTTAGGGATATAGTAATGGTCTCTGTCCGTCCGTCGTCCAAAACACACTAATACTCAGAGACTGTTTGACAGAAAGCTTGCATAATTAGTATGATTATTTGTCGTCATATTCACTTGACCCTACCATACCGTCCTTTTGATTTGGTCATTTTTACAAGAGTGATGGTTTTTGACCAATTTTTGGAGTATTGAAATAAGGACACCCTGTGAACGCAACTCCTCTAACAGCATTTGATAGAAAACGCTCCCATACTTGACATGTTGTTTACCACCATATGGTATTGACCATATTATATCGTCATTACGATTTGATCATTTTTAAGGGAGGTATAGGACTTTCACTTTTTGTGAACTATCCTACCTCAAATGCAACTCATCTAAGATCGTCTGAAAGAAAGCCTTTATTATGAGTACCTATCATCATGTGTAGTTGACCATGATATACCAGTATGCTGTTAATCATTTTTCTGGAAATATGGGACTTTAACCATTTTACTACTTTTTTATCACAATGACACCTTGTGAACGCAGCTCCTCTGATAAAATCTGACAGAAAGCTCTCATACTTGCTAGGATTATTTGCCATCATATGTAGTTGACCAAATTATACTTTAGTATTAATTTGGCCATTTTTATGGGAATTGAGACTTTGACCCTTTTTTATATCCTACCACAATGACACATTGTGAACGCAACTCCGCTGAGATATTTTAACAGAAAACTCTCATACTAGGAAGTATGGTTTGCCATCAAATATTATTGACCATATTGTACTGTTATTATATGATTCCACGAATTTATGGGGAAATGGGACTTTGACTTTTTTTTGTAACATTGACACCTTATGACACCTTATGTACGCAACTCCTAGACCGTATGTCAGAAAATTCTCATACTTAGATTATTGTACTCCAATGACACCATGTTCTGTCTATTGAATAACAAGAACAAATACAAAATCTCGAATTACACTTTATAATGTAATCAATGTTCCTGTTGTACAATTATAAACTGTACACGCAATTTTATTCCTCACTTACAGAGCGGTGGGCAACATTTTGCTAGGGCGTAGCAATCTTTTTGATTATTATGTTTACCGGGTACTATTGCACTAACAGTAATATTAGTTCTTGGTATACCTTATGTCTCCTTTCATTGGTTATTATGTTTACCGGGTACCATTGCACTAACAGTAATATTAGTTCTTGTTATACCTTATGTCTCCTTTTATTGGTTATTATGTTTTTAATATTTGAGCTAAACTGATTATAGGAAGTCCTGATTTGTTTTAGCTTTACCATTGTACCATTTTTTGAAGAATATAAGATCACTTCACATATGTGTTACTTTTATACATATTTGTTTTATGGAAAGTATGCAATCAAATATGACTTGAAATCATAATAAGGATATCGATGTTTAGCTGGCTTGCAAATTAGTAGAGGTAGAGAAAAAAACATTTCTGCTAAGGAATCTATTGATTAGCGTAAGACTAGCATTACAAAGGTCTGATCGAGAATTAATCATGTAGAAAAAGTTACTCTAATCAAATTAATATCTGTCTTCAAATTAATTAGAAAACAGGTAGTGAACGTCCTCAGCTGACATATCTATCAAGTGGTAAATATCAAACGACGAAGTGATTTTTATTATACGTGTATCATGTCAAACATACAAACTTAAGTTACAGAGTTCATTATATATTCAATATTGAATCTTTTTCGTTACAATTACACAAACGACTTTTTAAAATGGGATATTTGGCTGTGCGATCTGTTTAGATAACTGATCGGAATTGTGACGTTTTAATAAATTTGCATCAAAGGATCCATTGCAACAACACTGCACAAGGGTCTCATATATGTATAGTTGAAATTACACAAAACATTTTTATTTTAGTGAAAGTTTGTAGTGACCCCCCTTGCTTCGGAACTTTGAACTACCTTTACCATGAGAAACTCGACAGATGTCACTATTTTAAAGGAATTGTTTATTCAGATTTTGCTAAGTCTGCAGATATTTACGTCGTTTTCTTGTAGATTTTTTTTATGCACGTATTACATCCGCAGATTCTTATGAAATCGAGTTTATAATTAAAATACTCCTTCGTCCTGTTCGTGATTAGATATTTAAACGTATTCAGACAATATCAAAATCCACACTTTTTTTATTTCTTTAAGAGGGTATTTTTTTCATTGTCGTTGTTTTGGGTTTATGTTACTAAGTAAGTCATATTGTACTTCATTCATGTATTTAAGTACAATACAGTGCATTACTTTTAAGATGTCTGGGATGTTTTAAGTCCAATTTTATTTCGTTGCTATATACGTTGTTGTGCATGTTTTTAGAACCGTTATACGATAAATGGAGAAATGGGTTATAAAGAAACGACACAGCAACCAAACGACACAAATAACCAAAGACAATCTAATTAAAATATAGAACTCGGATTTCGTTATGTAGTATACAACGAAATCCGAGTTCTATATTTTAATTAGATTGAACCAAAGACATCTAGAGATCATCTAACAGTCTACACAATAAACAGATGTTTACACAATATACAGATGTCTACACAATATACAGATGTCTACACAATATACAGATGTCTACACAATATACAAAGCTCTTAATCACCTTTTTGGTGTGTATCAAATGTACGTCGAGGTTCGCTTGTTCTCATAATATACGGAAATACATTTTCTAATGAATGGTGTACATTGTATGTCGTAAAGGTCACCAGGACATTATTTTGACCTTAAAATAAATGAGAATAACAAACAACACGGTGCCGACTGGAAAGTCCGCCATACTAATTAATTTGATTGGAGGTCGAAAAAGCGAACGGTAAAATCATGTCTTCCCATCCAATATTATAGATACTCTATGTAATTCTCTAAATAAATATTAATAACAATTTAATAAGAAAAAAGTATATTTACAAAGAAACCAATTTGTTTCAATTATATCACCAGCACATATATTCACGTCACGTTGAAGTCTATCGATATAGACGCAGTTACATGGTATAAGTTTTATGGTCACGACTTCTTGAGAAGGTTAAGGTTGTATAAGGTAAGTCATGTGGTGACAGAAAAGCAGAATATTAAAAAATGCTTCAAGACATTTCCAAGAATTTTAATTCCTACATAAGGAGAGGGGTCGGGGAAACACGAGAGTGTTCATTTCCCAAATTCCGTTTTTTTGTAATTTTTTCCCACTTCCCACTTTTTCTCTCTTTCTTAACTCCTTACATCCCATATCCCCACTTTTTTTTAACTTCCTTTATCCCACATCCCCACTTGATTTACTCCTTATATCCCACATCCCAAAAAAACGTGTCATCCCCCTCCTAGATGCGTGGCAGTTTTTGAATAGTGCGTCGGGGTTACTTCCCTTGTATCATATTTCATAATAATTGTGCTACAGTAAAATGTTGCACAAAGAAATTTTTTTATTGAAATAGTGTTTGAAATACGTCGTTTTCTTCTTCTTTTTTTTTTCAATATGCCAGCATATAGTGCGTTTCGAAGACAAAGATTTATTGATGTTTGCTTTACGTTTTATGACAAATATTTCTTGCATATTCTGGACGGAAAAAAAATAATAATCAGTAAAGAATGTACTTTCTGCAAAATGAATAAACATGAATATAAGTTTAGAAAATTTAGACTGTAACTGGAATCAAACGGTACATTGAATAAGAACAAAACTTTTCCCTATGAAATATTTGTCATATAACGTAAAGGAAACATCAATATATCTTTGTTTTCGAAACGCACTATATGCTGGCGTATTGAAAAAAACCCAGAAAAACGACGTATTTCAAACACTATTTCAATAAAAAGTTTTCTAAAGCAACAACTATTTGATGGTTCTGTTAGTTACTAACAGAACCATCAAGCAGTTGTTGTAAGGGACCTCTTACGGGCATTATCCCTACACGGTGAATCCTATCTAACGTCCCCAATCCGAACGTGGCTGTGTATTTATACATCCCGTATAGCCACGCTTATTCCCCTCTTTTGCATTGCTTTTACTGCCGGATGGTAGAAGTCCAGGTGACAAATTACTTTACCTCCGTCAATCCTTGGGGTTCGATCATAAAATGGCCTTTGTCCATATGATTAAATTTAAAAAAATATTTTGAATCGGTTACTACATAAGAATTATAAAGTTCCTTCCTGCGGTTGAGGAAGCTCTATGTGTTTCTAAGAAAAAAGGTTATTAAGACTTTTTTGTCTAATTGAATTCATATTTTTGCATTGAATTACTCAGGAGAAAATATGGGTAGATTATGCGGACAGATTTATCATTTATTTATTTATTGATTTATTAACTATGAGTTATGCGTACCTCATTACAATTATTTTATAAAGGTATGCAAAAGATAAACACCTAAACTCTTATTAAAGGTCTGCAAAAAGATCAACGGCCGAAATTTTAACTTTTAAGACCGATTTAGATGGTTATTTTTTTTTATAATATTTACATTGCATATGAAACATTCTATCTGTGCTATTAATATTGGATCCAGCTATATGTAGTAAAATGCTACGTTACGACCATCATTTTATGACTATGGGATAGTCAAAATCATTGCGAATTTCTGGATTTCCACTTTTCACTTTGAATTCATTGAATATTCAAAAAAGTTTCATAAATGTTAATACAATTTTGATCAATTGGCCTTGTGTAAATGGTTTATTTGGGAAATTTTTCGAAACGTTTTTTTTACAAACCATTCAAAAGCATTTAAGTAAATTACTTCAATTTTTCCATATTAATCATCCATAGAAAAATGATTATCTACTGGTAACAGGTTTAATACATTATTCATCTTTGAACTATATGCACGCATGATATATATTATGAATGAATGGAAATGTAGAAAATAAATTTCATTGAGACAACAACCTAACTATACAATAATAAATAAGACATATCGAGCTGACAGTGGGATGTTGAACCTCATTGGTTCCGTGGAATGAATAAAACTTTTGTTTTCATCATTAATTAGGGCACTTTTTTAATTTGTAAAACTGCATCCGAAATAATCTAATAAGATTCCTTCCATGTCGAGAGCCTCTATAAAATCTACAGTTATTAGTAGTTTATATATTGTCTAGTGATATCTCGAGATCTACTTTTATCCTGCAAATTACCTTTTGAATATTGAAGTAAATATGAACACAGATGAACAAGAACAAACGATATCACTGCACATTAAATATATGAAAATACTCTTTTTTTAATTAATAAATATACTGTATGAAAATCACCCGCAACATGAAACACGCAATATGCAACATGAAACACGCAAACGGTAATAATTTACATGCAGTTGATATTAAGGCAGGAACTTTCCCGACATGAATCCTTTGTTGCAATTAATATCTTTCTTTGAGATTTGGTACAATGACATTTAGTAACAGAAAACATATCTTGAAAATGTGTATACATTTACTGTTATTTCTGTATTTGATATGCTGTAATTATTAATAGTATTAAACCTGTTGTATTTATATTTTCATTTATTTTACTATTTAGACGACCCACCTTCATTCAGGTGAATCATGAATGTGTTTTCTATAACAATCTGTAGTCACAGTGAAACTTCCGGTCACTCGGTCAGTGTAGCCATAAAAAAAGGAACTCCGGACACCTTTATCTTCAACCTTTTCACCTCTTGCCCACATGGTAGCTACATTCCGATAAAATTTACAGTGGTCAGTTGGGTTCTTATCACAATGACCAAAGGTCAATTAGTATTTCAAATTGCATAATGAAAATTTGATACAAATGCTGACCCAGACAAGACCCTCGATTTCTGTTACGAACTTCATGATTTAGAATTCAATGTAATAAAAGGTTTTTATAATCAAAAGTTCCTTTTACCTCTTTTGACTTATTTTGAGAGTGACAAAATGTGTCTACTAAATACAGGAACAATGAAGAAGGGATATGATTACAGTAATATTTCGTTTGAAGTAATACCAGTTCATATCGACATCAACTGACATAGTAAACAGTAATATTTGTTTTGAAGTAATACCAGTTCATATCGACATCAACTGACATAGAAAACAGTAATATTTCGTTTGAAGTAATACCAGTTCATATCGACATCAACTGACATAGAAAACAGTAATATTTCGTTTGAAGTAATACCAGTTCATATCGACATCAACTGACATAGAAAACAGTAATATTTCGTTTGAAGTAATACCAGTTCATATCGACATCAACTGACATAGAAAACAGTAATATTTCGTTTGAAGTAATACCAGTTCATATCGACATCAACTGACAATGTATAAGTCATGAGGTAATCATAAACTGTTGGTTCATAAACATTCAGTGCCAAATATTTTCATAATATTCAGAACAAGAACAAGTCTGACGAACATGATAGTATCTGGCTCTATAAGCTAAAGCTTTAAAATCTCTTCAAATGGAAAGTGTAAATAGCTGTAGTTGTCCTTATAGATTTTGTGCTCAAAATGAAATAACTCTCTTCCCCTCTTTTTGAGGAAAAATTGTACTTGATCATTCAGGAAGCGTTCACCAACATATCAAAATTTCTTTTTCTTTTCTTTGTATGTATACTTCATTATTGTTTAATGTTGTTGTTTAAATAATGTCATATTGTAATATGCTCTTTGTGAGCCCATTTAAAGGAAATAAAACATCTTCTTCTATGTATTCTTTAGTGGTTTTTATACCAGTTTATAAATAGGAGTCTGCAAACTAAAAATCTGTGGCATATTCATAGTATGAATGATTGATGATATAAAGACTGCTTAACATTACAACTGTGCTGCATTGTGAAACCCTATGACAGGCTACTTATTGTATGGTTATAAGACGTGCGATTCTGTATAAACTTGAACACATGTGCGCTCTCGACCGCTCGTGTTTAAAGTCCAATAAGAAAACAATTGAAGCTGTTTAATATAGAAAAATTGCACCATCTTTGTAAATGCAACACGCTGGTTCTTCCTAAAACTCACCCTTAATCGTCTTATACACCCGTTTATGAACTTCCAACAGTTTCTCGGTCTAGACAATAATTAAACTGAAGTCCGTGTGAACTTATATTGAACTAAAAATCTGAAACCGTGTGAAAATGAACATACAAGATGTACATGAAGGGAAGTATTTTTATCACAGAAAGATTGATAAATAAACACCTTTTACATGTTTTAACAATTGTTCTCGTGGGAGGCATTTTATAAACTCTATTTTCGTGACATTTAAATTTTAATCTGACACTTACGTCCAGATGGGATAGTATCCACGAGCTTTTGGGATTTTACGGGATTTTACGTGACTGTTCACGTCAATATTTATATACTCTTAGCTGCAGCGATTAACACATGTTGTTTGAAGAGTCCAAACCTCTTGAAAGCTGATGTAGTAATTTTCCGCTGACTTCAATCTTCACAAATGTTATATTTCGTCCCATTTGAATATTAATCATTAACTTATTATGTCAAGGAGGTCCGGTTGTTTTTTTTTGTATGGAAAGGGAAGGGGGGTGTAAAAGGAAAATCCATTTTAAACTACAGAAAGTTCACTTTCACTGATTAGAAAATGATTGATGTTTGGGAAATTTTTATTGAAGAAAGGAGTACCTATTTACCTTTTTTATGTGAAATATATAAATGTGTGTTACTGTTCTCTGAATCAATGACCTTTCGATGCAGGGAGAAACTTCAGCTCAAGACCTTTCAACAACTTATAATCATATTGACAAATATTGTTTTATTTACCATCTAAGCTATTCACTTAATAAGATAACAGGCTGATTATTGTTGACTTTTCTATATTTTAGAGCGAGAAGGAACCTGTTTTTTGTGGTTATTTTGTTTAGTGATGATACTTTGCTTCATTTAAAGGCAGCAATAAACGAAAGAAGCGATCCAACTAATATGATCTGCTACATATTATTTCTATGATCGATTTATGTTCCTCGTAAAGTTCGTGACCGCTGGCCTTGTCATTTGAGGACACTGAACTATACCAGCCAAGCTTATACAAAAGACGAAAGTAACAAAGTAGAAATTAATTAGAATTGTCCCTAATTACTCACGCACATCATGAAACTTTTAAGAAACAAGGCAGGTGAAATAAAGGTGCACCTTTCTATGTTCACATTGTGCTGAAACCAATAAAATTGACAAATTATACGTGATTTCAAATAGCTATCTGTCTCAGCACGTGGTCATTAAAGGATAGCCACGGACATAGGCAACACATGTATCGGGCATGGTCTTTGTAAGGACATGTAAATCTTGTCAAAATGACAATATGTAAGTTAGAAATAAATCCATTTGTTTATCTTGAACCCATTTAGAGAGTCCCATAAAGGAGCCTAATGACAAAGTACACTATAAATCTACAAGCAGATGGAAGTATTTGGCAGATTAGAATCAGCTGTGACAGTTAAAGCATTTCAAGGAACCACTGATCTAAGGATGACCAATCGATTAGCAAAGTTATTGGACAAAAAACGAGATGGTAGTCGTTAAAGGTTGCTTCAGTATATCATGGGTCATGATGGGATGTTGCAAATTAATAACATTAAATAAATCACCGTTTATTGAAATATTGCAATAAGTTTTAAAAGAATATCTAGCTCAAAGTTTTTATGCCGAATATAGTAATTAATGTCATACCAGGTACTATTTGATGTCATAAACATATGTTTCTTAAATTACTCTTAATCAATTGTCGTAGTATAATAGTTAAAGAACCAAAATACAGTTTCGAAAGATATCAAAAACCGAGATTCTTACTTTTTTGTTACTTATTTAATGATATTGCATATGCTATTTATACTTTTTATGAAATTCGCAGGTAAGAAAAAATCGCCGTAACCATATAAGGATATAAAAGTTAAAAAAAAACAGCAACTATATAAGTTTTCTTTAATGTTTCTTAAAAAGTATAACATCTGCTTCAAAATTAGTACTGAAATACTTTAAAGCCATAGCTTCGAACTGACATTGGTTATTTCATATTCTGACAAACATAATGATCACGTATATTTGGCGATCAGAGTGAAAAAGTAACGTCTGTAATATTTTAACTTTTCAATTGAAACAAATACAGCTGTCATGACAAGGTGGACGATCGTGAATATGCATGTTAAACTAAATTGCTCAAACTACGTCCGGAATGTATAATTGCTTTTGAACTTTCAGATCATTTATTTTTTTATTTGGCTTTAAACATAAAACCATAGATTATAAACCCACTAAGCTACTGATTTCCAAGATAGCCAGCCATCAGAGAGGCAGCCTGCTTCTGTGTCAGTTACAAACAGATGGCGGGAAACAATTTGGAATTTGCGGCATATTTACTGATTGACATGCAAGCATGGAATGAACTCATTTCAGGGTATTCACCTTATGAGTTCACTGGGTCAACTCAAAGAGATTAACCGATGTAGCGGAACGGGTAACGACAGGTCATTTGAAATTGCTACTGAATCTCATTAGGCAAACTTCTTTTTTTACATGAATTAGCCTTCTCGCCTCTGTGCCTCAGTTGTATTTGCTTGTGTATATAGAAAATCCGAATCAGCGTGTTACAGCGTTTACCGTTTATCTTGCAATAAATAAGCAGGTAGCACCTGTCGCTGGAGTTTAAGTAATAAAAAATCAATGTACAATATATTATTGTAAATTAAATAATTTATAACATATCTGTCATTTTCATGAACCATAAATTTTCCTTGTGTAATAATGCCTCGGAGTGAGTTTAAACATATAACATGGTCACATTTCTGTGTGCTCCTAATGTTATTGTTCGTGTTTCTATTGAGTTTTCCGTTTAGGATCGATTATGTAATTGTATTCTGCTGATGCACAACCGACAAGTTAAAGGCGAATCCAGAAACGATCTTTTAAAGCAAAAAAAAAATTATAATATCTTTAATTTATCATCTTCGTGAATGCATATCTTGCTCTCACTCACTGCATTTCAACGTTTTGGGGACTTCACTGAAGCGCCGGTTTGAAATTTAAAATTTTAATGTTTTAAAGGAAACTGTAACTTGTCTAAGCTTTTCGACCTATAAAAAACCGTGAAGCAGCTAGTTATTTCGTCACAATGGCACACACACACACACACACACACACACACATAGTTAAAAGTTGGAAATGTCTGAATGCAGGTATTAATTTATAATTTAGATATATATGTATATATATTTGGGTTTATAATCTATGGCTTCATTGTAATTCACATAGTTACAGCTTCTTTGTAATTTACAGTAAAACAGCTTCATTGTAATTTACAGTAAAACAGTAAAAGAGAAAAAAAATACGACGGACGACAACGGACGCCAACTGGTGGCAAACGCTTTAATGGCTTTTGATGCGAGGTGAGCTAAAAGGGAAATGAATAATAAAAAAAAGTATGTTCCACTTGTCGTGTTGTCGTTTATATACAACAACTCCGTCAACTTTTTCACGATTGTAACATTATCGAAAACGACATGCTTCGGATTTATATAAAATATCTATAAATTAAATAATATACTTTAAATATTATTCATGCGAACTACTTTTTGAAGGAGAGTATTCAGGCTGTAGTAAAAGATCACTTTAAAAAAAAATAGTATAGATGTAACATATAAAAAAATGGACCCCCCCAAAAAAAAAAGAATAGAGAAAAATAGGACAAAGAATTAAAAAATAGAGAATAATGGGGTGCTAAAATAAAAGAATAGAGAATAATGGGTAAAAATATGAAGAACCGAGAAAATTACCTAACAAATTAAATACAGAAATGAG
Organism: Mytilus californianus; assembly: GCF_021869535.1. Lineage (NCBI taxonomy): Eukaryota > Metazoa > Mollusca > Bivalvia > Mytilida > Mytilidae > Mytilus > Mytilus californianus. Next base: position 93,546,670 of record NW_026262581.1, on the reverse strand, counting down.
AGACCGCCGAACAATATTAAATATATAAAAGAAGATGTGGTATGATTGCCAACGAGACAAATTCACAACTCTCCACAAGAGACCCAATGACATAGAAATTAACAACTATAGGTCAACTTACGGCCTTCAACAATGAGCAAAGTCCATACCGCATAGTCAGCTATAAAAGGCCCCAAAATGACAAACGTAAAACAATTCAAACGAGGAAACTAACAGCCTAATTTATCTACAAAATAATGAACGAAAAACAAATAAGTTACACAGCAAACAAACGACAACCACTGAATTACAGGCTCCTGACTTGGGACAGGCACATGAGAATGTGGCGGGGTTAAACATGTTAGCGGACGCCCAACCCTCCCCTAACCTGGGACAGTGGTGTAACAGTACAACATAAGAACAAACTATAAAAACCAGTTGAAAAAGGCTTAACTCATCAGATGGATACAAATAGAAATACATCTAACAAAAACACAGAGTGGACGTGGCAGGGTACTTATACATCCCCACAACAAAAGGGCACTAAGTACAGATCTGAGAGTACTCGCAGTTACTGACAGCTAGTTCAAAGCCAATAACAACTAATAAAAAAGACTAAAATATCAATCAGTACACATCCAACATCTAATGGATTTAGTCTAAAGACGTCATTAACAGTCAGAGAAAAACATGACCTTGTGCAATGCCAAGATACAGGTATCGACAGATTGTAGAGCAATGAATGTGCATATGTATATAAAAATGATATTTAGTTTGATTTTAGTTTACTGATAACAAAATCAATATTAATATACCAATAAAACAATATTCAAAGATGTAATTACAGTATTGAATTGGTAACCTTCAATAAGTTTACCCGGATCGTTTCTAAATTTCCAGGCTTGGTAAGCAACATCTCCGTAAAAATTAGGATGTGCTTTATCTATTCTAAAATCTGATAATGAAGTGTGTCTGTTTTGTTTTAAATTTGTACATGGCAGTTACTCTTATTAGTTTCATAATTTATTTGAAGGTCTTTCTATTTCCGCTTTTATTTTATTTGTTCTAAAGATGAAAGAATGTCTTTTAAAATTTACATTACTAAAAACTTGACACCCAACATAAAAGAGTTTCATTTAAAAAACGGGTCACATTATAAGCACCATTCCGATATTATCCGAAAATTCAGATAAGATAGTACAATACTGAATTGATATTTCTAATATTTTGATTTAGCGGAGCGTTAATTAAAAAAACGTAATTGAAAACATTTGCTACATACCGTTATAAATTACAAAAATAAACATGTTATATATTCTTTGGTGTAAAGTTACATATATATACATATAATTGAAATAACCATTGATTTGGCATTGTCATATGAAAGTGATAGTTTTCATACTATTTATTTATTATTTCAATCTAGCGGAGCGGTAATTGTAAAAAACGTGATTCAATACAATGTTACATGTACATACCGTTGATATTTACAAAAATAAACATGTTATATATTCTTTGGTGTTAAGTTACATAAACATATAATTGAAATAACCGTTGAAATACCATTGTTATCGGAAAATGATGTGTCATACTATTAATTCGTTATTTCGTGGATACAACGCATTATTGTATTCCATATTTTCGCTCCAAAAAGGGATCGACAGCAGGATATTGGTCAAGACTTGGCTTCTTTGAGAAAATATCAACAACAACAAAAAACCGAACCAAAAACGAATTTTGGAACCGACGTATGATGTTTATTCACGAAGACAGATTTTCGTAAAATGAAACGTTCGGAGATTTTAATTGATTTGGGAGGGGGGAATTTGGACCTATATCAACATTTTCGTTCGCTACTTTGCATACAATTTCGGTCGTCATTTTTATATGGTATATGAACGTATGCATAGAAAATTTTAAGATTCGAAGTTTTTCAAACTGTTTAACTCGATAATCACTGACAATATTACGCAAACTGCTTGGAATGATTGAACATTTTGCTTTCTATAATGTGGAATCAAAACTTTTACTTCTGAAAAAAGAAATTTGAATCAAATATTGAAATGAAATAAAGTAATATATCAGCTGGTTAAACATATTTACTAGGTTAAGAGGTCCTCATATGCTCTAACATGTTATTATATTTTGAATTATTACGCAGTGTAATACAATAGTGCCAGCTTCTCAAGATGTAAGCCGAAAAAGCAAGTTACCTACATATTTGGTTTCAATTCAGTAGCCTCTTTCACGTGATAGGAAGTTAAACTGGGTGTACTTGTAGAACACATGCTGATTGATAATAACTATAACGTGGAAAAGATTAATAAATGCTGCTACGTGTGCATGATAACCGCATTGATCACAACAATGTACAATATTCAATATATATCTTTAATAAAATCGAATGATGTGTGAAGCGCACAGATTGATGATCATTATTGACACATTATTGTTTCATATTAGGTATAGATCTGAAGAAGTGAAAGGTGGACTATCGGTCAAAGACAATCAAGTCGATAACTTGCGTTGGCACCGCTTTAACTGTTCAATATTGTCACCACAAGACATACACATTAACATCTAACCTTCCAAACAAATCTAGACTAGTTTTCTTAAACAGTTTTTTTAAGCAAGCTTAGATTCGAGTTCGCTCTAGATATTTGAAAAAAAAATCGCATAGTGTACTCCACCTCCAGTGGAGATTGATAGTTAGTAAGGTACTCGATATAGGGTCAGTGGTGTATATCCTGGACAATTTGATCGGTGGTGTTTATTCCGGACACTGTGGTCGGTGGTGTATATCCGGTACACTAGGGTCAGTGTTGTATATCTCGGACACTCGGGTCGGTGGTGTATATTCCGGACACACGGGTCCTAGGTGTATATCCGGGACACGGATCGGTGGTGTATATCCCGGACATTCGGTTCGGTGTTGTTTATCCCGGACATTCGGGTCGGTGGTGTATATACCGAATACTCGGGTCGGTGGTGTTTATCCGGGACACACGGGTCAGTGTTGTATATCCCGGACTTTCGGATCGGTGGTGTATATCAGAAACACTCCGATCGGTAGTTTATCCCAGGCAACTGGATCCCGCCTCGCTTCGCATTCAGGAGCTAACGTCAATATACTGATTAGTTTTGCAAATTTTCATATCAGTTGATATAAAAGTATATTAGTGACCTGTTCATAATTCGGACCTATAGTGTATACTTCATTTTTCTGATTTAATAAAGCGTTTGTTTGGACCTTACATTTAAACATTTACTAATGAAGAAAGGTTAATGCATGTATTTGGGTACATGTATTTAAAAGTTCGCGTTCAATACCAATTCGCCGCATGATGTTTTAATAACAAAATAATTAATTAGTTCTTCAATTTTCAACGTTTCCTTCGCAGTAAAACACGATTATCATTAACTTTATTGGGATATTGAATTACTCAAAGGAACAAACAGGTGAATCGCCGGTCATAGAAGAGAGACATATAAGCTTTCATATTAATAAATATATTTCTATAACGAGGATCTAATCAGCCAGAAATAAGACCATTAACTTAATTAGGGTATAATTATAGGTAAAGATTGCTATATTAAGGTAATAAACTAAACAAAAGGGGCTCAGATTTCAAGCATTTTCCATTTTTATACACATTAAAATACTGTAAATTGAGTGTTAACCATCTTCCCAGAATCAGAAGGTTATTTAAGTCGAACAAAGACATACAAAACCATGTTCAAAAAGGAAAAAGCATAAAGGACAAAGTCCACAATGCACTACACGAAAACTTAAACATTGAGCAAACTGAAGCCAACAAAAAAACCTAGATTAATCAAATGCTCCGGAAGGGTAAGCAATTCCTACACCACTACTGGCAACCGTCACCTTACTCAAATGCAGTAATTCATAATCAAAAATGAAGCTGGGATCTCAAGACATTACCAAATCCATAAATCATCGATACATGTAAATCACATTTCCCGAATGTAAAAGTTTAAAATGATAATAAGGTTTGTGGGCAAGGCCAAGACCAATATAAACCGCACACACTTTGAAAAATAAAAATTCAAATAATCTATTTATCACAAAGGCAACGCGAAATCAACTAAAAACGTAAGCTGAATTTTGGAGCTATGAAATGGCATCTATATATATATATATATTGTGTTGCTCATAACTGCTTACTTTATTTGAACTTTGGTGGATAGTTGTCTCATTGGCAATCATACCTCATCTCCTTATTTTTATATTGTAAAATCCACATAGTAAAATCTCGGTTATTTGGGAAAAGAAGCACAGGCAATTACAACATATATCTGCATGTGGTCAGTCTGTGTACATGAAAATAACACTATAAATTTGGTTCGTTCGAAGCACTCTTCTGGATTTACCTTCATCAGGAAAGCTGTATAACTTTCGAAGAGATTACACCAAGTGACAAATTATTCCTTCATGATTTTAAAGGTATCAACAATTACATCATCTGTCTATTAAGTCTAATGGCCCTCACTAAACATAAGAATTAATTGTAATCATTGATAGAATCATGAGGCCTACTATAATTCGACCTCAATTCTATCTTTCATGTACACCAAGTATATACTTTTCAAATATATCAAAGGTAAAGGAACAGATTTTTACCTTTTTATGTCTTAAAGAAGTTACATACATTTTTTTACTGGCCTTAAAGCGAATATGCAAACAATATCAGACAATGTGTTTCATTTTAAAATATAAATTATTAAGGGGGCATTAGCTGCCATTTAGACAAAATATTGAAATGCGATTTTTTTTAATTTCAAACGGTTATAAAAGCGGAATAATGAACTAAAATTTCGCTTTTAGTAGTCAGTTTGATTCAATTTGTTCATAATAAGATCGAAAATATCGCAAATGTATTATTCACTTTGAACCGTCTTCCTTTTAACCTAACTCGAACTTTATTTAAGATGGGTTACGCCTTCCCTAAGCGTGTTCAGGTATTAAAATGAAAAGAATGTGAACATCGAGAAGTGAAAGAAGGGAGCCAACATAAAAAAAAACATAATTTCTTTGACCGATTCGGCCCACAAGAAATCATTCATATCCAAGTAAACCCATGCATATTTAACAGATTTTAAATCTATGACACGAAATCAAACAGACCGGGAAAATCGTAATTACACAACTCCACATGCTTCTCAGTCTATTTGTTTTTATATTCATGTTCATATCCGGTCGAATGACTATCGGCAGTCTTTGGAGGTAATCTCGATGGTTAATTAGATGGCCCCTAGTCTAAAACACGAAATGCTGATACATTATAACTATTCAATGCATTGTAAATTGTATCTTTTGGATTTTTTGTGATTTGGATTTGCGTTTAAGTATGTTATGAATTAAATATGAGAATTTAAGTCAATTCGGTGATCATGAATTTGACAGCTAATGCTCCTTTAAGTCTTTTCAGAACAGATATTGCTTACTATAAAAATCGTTCAACAGTTCATTGTCCTTATGTAATAATTAATAAGCTTATTTTCTTTGGGTGCGTGTGTCTATCCCAATTGAACATCTGTAGTTTGGACGTAATAAACCCAATTTCCATTTAAAAACGATTGCAATTAAATTGATTAAATTTAATGACAATGTAATCTCTTTCCCGCATGCATTTTTCGCCAAATGAAAGCTGTATTTTTCAAATAAGATATACAAGCAGATTGTACAGATCTGAGTTAATATTATTTCAAATGGCAGATAATTCTATTAAAAATTATACGCTTAGGTAGTCAAATAGTATTATCAATGCCACCATCATTCTTACACCAGATTGACTATTGAAGATGGCAGTGGTTACTATCTTAAAATATTCAATGTTAATTTTGGGAGAGAAAAATTCTAAATTGCCATGATATAATATTAGACCCGACCAAGTGTGGTTGAAAATTTACTAGAATTAGTTCGAAAAAAAAATGAAAACAACGCTTTATGAATTTCATGCGACCGAAGCGCTTTTTTGGATTAACCTTCATCAGGAACGCTCAATGCCGAATAATTGAAAGCCAAGGCTGTATATAAGAACAGAATCATTTGAAGAGCTATATGACCAAATAAGGACCAAAAATAATAGCCACATCCATCTCGAAGATGCTCTTCTGCAAGGGAGAATAATTTCTTTTGAACCAACTCTATTATACATACAAAATAGTCTTTATGACAGAACTCATTTTTACAAAGAAATACAGCTGTAACACTTTAAACATTACTTTAGCGTCCTTGTTAGAAAGGAAACACGAATGTGGGTTCATAGGACACCATGCCCGCTAACGATATCACATTTCCATGTTCAGTGAACCATGAAATCGCGATCAAAACTGTAATTTGGCATATAATTCAAGATGTTCATAACATAATGCACATGGGATATGTTTCAAGTTGTTCTTCCCACAACTTTATGTTAAACTACATCAATCTCATTTTTAACCTTAGAATGTACTCAATTTACACTTTCACATTTCCAGGTTCAATGATCCGTGTAATTTGGGTCAAAACCGTAATTTGGTATAACATGTAAAAAGTTAACATCATATTGAATATGTTTACAAAGTTTCAGGTTAATGCGACCAAATTTTATGGTAAATAACCTTGACCCAAAACCTGAACCTGATACGGGACGAACGAACAGATCAGAAAACATAATCCCCTATTATCGTAGTCAGGGCACAAAAAGTTTAGAAAAATGCTCATTATTCGTTGCTATTCAGAGTAATATATCATGGTGGATTTTGGGTTCTGATTGGATGCAATTGTTTCGCCTTTCCACATTTTCGGAGCACCTGTGATCCCCCTGGTTTTGGTGCTGTTCGTGTTGACCATGCTTTGGTTTTCTATGTTGTGCTATGTAGGCTGTTTTTTTTGGTTTTTTTTTGTCTTTTCGTCGTTTTTCTTTTCTTTTCTTTTTTGCCATGGCGTTGTCATTTTGTCTCCGACTTTTGAGTTTAGAGTATCCCTTTGGTATCTTCCGCCTCTCGTATGAAGTCATTCACATCGTTTCTATACTAGGGACGTAGAATTTGCATGATAATGATATGAAAGCTGGAAACCGAATGTTGACACCATTTATTTCTTTTTTTTCTGCTTGAATTGTTACATTTCTGTCATTAATCTGCTCCACATTTTCATTATAAGAAAAATAAAATGTTAGATCCGTCCATTTTTCACGTAAAAATTGTTCTTTTGAAGTCGTTTTAAAAAAAACATGCATATATGAATTGGTAAATATATTCGTTATTTTATAAATTCGTGTGTCTAAAGCATTTGTAGGTAGAAATGTATACTACGTAGAAACGTTAGGAGCTTCGTGACAAAAAAAAGGGACCGAAAAGAATAGCCAAATTCACCTTAAGTCAACTTTGCTTGAGGGAGTTGGATCCTTTGTTGCTAAGTAATGGCTTAATTTGTTAACGGTATTTTTTGTAAAAAATATATAAAATCATGTCAGTACCGAAGCACTGACTATTGAGCTGATGATAACCTCGGGAACTAACAGTTCACCAGCAGAGATATCGACAAAAACACTTTATAAACGTGCGTCTGAAACGCTTTTCTGGATTTACCTTCATCAGGAACGCTGAAACCAAAACATTTAAAAGCTTGTGATGTATAATTACGTAGAACATTTAGAAACGATAAGACCCAAAGTAACATAAAAAGAATAGACAAATTCAGCTTTGGTCAACTTTGCCTGAGGGAGTAGACGACCATTTCTTCCAGTAATTTCCTCTTTGTCATTATGAAATTATTCATTAAATGAATTTTAATCATATGAAACTTCCTATTACAGAACAGAAAGGTACAAGAACAATCTACAAAGTTAGTGCTCATTGGAATACCGATGGTCAATTGGAATTTACCGATATACAATTAATATCTCATAAATTCTGTTATTCAGATAAATAGGAGTAAAAATAATATGATTACCAGGCCTGTCGTCAGTGAAAGAAACTCCTGCGTAAAAACAATCGGATTACCAGGTCCGTCGTCAGTGAAAACATCTCCTGCGTGAAAACAACATCCTTAACACGATTCCATATATTAGCCCCATCCAGCAGTAAGTGCCAAATTCAAGGCAAATGTAGGTTACCGATATTCAAATCTCGTAAATTCATTATGAATATACAATATGGAGATAAAAACAGAACTCAAATATCAATATTGATTTGAGAAACTCAGACAATTTCGGATGCCAAATTAAGTACTTTTGAAATAAGTTTTCAGCGTTTCTTCAAAATGACCTTCCTGCCAAGTTATCTAACATAGATCTCGATGTGCACCGTGGTTGTCTATATGTTTGTATTGTTATTTCACGCTTCAGTGTAACTTTCGGGCTAAATTATTACAGTAGACGTTTGATTTCCTTACAAGATTTATTTTATTGATATTACTCCGTGGCTTTGTTCTTTATATTCACAGCTGTGACATGATCGTCAGTGTGCAAAAAGTTCCGCTCAAATCGGTGCTGGGGGGCCGTACTGAACTTGCAGTGAGGTGAGAGTTTTTGCTCCGTGTTTAGGCCTCACTGATGAAGAACAGCAATACAAGCGCTGTTTCTTTGCTTTTTGTTGTACTTGTATTGATTTTGTGTCATAGATGGATACCCCATATCCCTTTCTTTGCTATTATTAAAGTAGTTTTATTCAGATATTCTACCTCTGTTAGTGAAATTACCGCATAGAGGACAAACTCTATCTGTCATCTGAAATACATAGTTCCCATATAGTGTCGACATGTTACTACTGAAGAACTTAAAGTTGACAACAGGAAAAATAGAATAATGGCGTATGTCAAAGATCCAGAATTTTCAGTTGTTCATCAGCATCAAATCCAAGAAAACGATCTCGATAATAAGCTTATTTTCTTGTCTCTGTATCGAGCTAGATTTTAAAGCTTTGACAAATTCTACTTCATATATCTTAATATCTTTTAAAATGGCGGCAGTTATTACTATTTTAATACGACTTCCCCCAATTTTCCTGAATTAGAGTGTTGTGCTACCGTAAGTGCCTTTCGTTTACTCTTTATTTTATCAAGTACGTGCAATAAAAAAATACTTGTTCCTTCTTCCCATTTCAATATGATTAAAGGTATTGTATAGGCGATAGCTTAAATTACATAAATCATAATCTTTGAACCTAATACCAGCTAAAGATTATCAGTCCTATCAACTAAGCCGGAATAGCTTTAAGAAATTTAAAAATTACCAAGGACATTTTATTAGCATGTTTAATACAAACTAAGGAAATACAATTCGTTATTTCGTTGTTTAAATTCCGTGTGACAATCGTCTTCCGCATAAACAGGAAACATTTAACAAAATATTGTTTTGTTTCTTCATCAAATAACAAAGAACGATGTTTGTCGGTGGATTTACTGTTTATAGTTTGGACAACAGACTAATCCTCTTTTAAATATAAAGAGTATTTTGGTTTTCAAATCTCTCTCTTAGGGTCAGATTTATAAAAGCATTGGTTATTATACACTATAGTATTATATCAGTGCAGTTAGGTCCTGTACATGAAATCTGTATAATTAATACGAGATCAGATATTTATAAAAGACTACATTTTTGGTTATTACAGATTATTTTAGTGCATGCAGTTATGTACTGTACGTGTAGTCTATATAATTAATACCAGATCAGATATTTGTTTTAGTTGTAACTATATTCCAGGGTTGAAGGGTAAGATTTATCAAAACCTACATTTTTTGTAATGCCAGATTATGTCAGTGCAGTTAGGTATTGTACATGTAGTCTGTATAATTCGTACGAAATCAGATATCTATAAAAAAAAAACTACATTTTTTGGTAATGCCAGATTACATCAGTGCAGTTAGGTACTGTACATGTAGTCTGTATAATTCATACGAGATCAGATATATTTTTAGTTATAACTCTATCAGGGTTAAAAAAATCTAGGTCACACTAAATTAAGCACTAATAAATCATTTAACAACAACAAATTCCACTTAATAATTTATCATTTTGGTATATAATTTTTATCATGCAAGCCCATATCATTGGATAGTCCTAGAAATGTCAAGATACGTACAAAATATTTCCCCAGATATACATTGATATTTATATGAAGGTTGTTATAATATGGAATACTCGAATATTAACACCAAAGTGTGATTTTGAACGTTATAGATAATTTAAAAAAAAGATAAAATAGATTTTCTTCAAATATCCATTTATAGTTCTTTTGTCTACAGAATTTTTTAACAAATCACATATGTATGTGGTATATGTCCAAAGAGACACCAAAAGATACAAAACTCTAGAAACCAGTAATTTCTGGGCAATCAGAGAACATTTAGTTCTGGTGAACTTCTGTTTTAATGTATGATTTTGAAAATGTTTTCTCTAGATCTGATAACAGACGAATTTGAGAACCTTAATCTATACACATATTTTGCATGTGAGGCGATGTGAGGTATACACCCGGAGACAGCAACATAACGACATAAAGAATAGTTATGTAGGGGTCAACATACATTATTAAACCATAGATACAATCTAGCTGTAATCGAACTGAATTTAGAAAAATTGTTAATAAATTTAACCAATATAACCATAGATCTGCAATTTACACCAAGTTCCATAAGAACAAAGATGGTGACATAACTAAAGATTACTGCTAACAAGATTCCTGGTGAACATGTTACGGGATTAAACTACTATTTTTTAGCACTCAACCCTCTCTTTTACTGAGTCATGTTGTCTTGTGAGTTTTGTTGAAAGTTTCCAAGCATTTGGTTTATATATATTATGTACATACAATTACTTAAAAAGTGTCATAATTTTGAGTTAATTAATGTCACAGAAAAGTCTAAAATGATGAAACAAAAACGAATTCATAATTTGAGTTAAAGTGTGTACGAATATAGGTTATTTTGTTTCGAGTCACGTTTATATATATAAGAGGATTCTTACATTGATGATAAAGGTCATTTGAGGAAGATAGGGGGTTTAAATTTATTTTTTAATGCAGATTGCTGCAAATGATCGGTCTAGAATATTCCTTACACTGGCAAACTATAAATGAAACTGATATATAAACGAAGACAAGAAAATAACATGTAATCATAATTTAGAATTTAAAAACTATGTTCTATAAGGGAAGATCATTCAGATAATTTATTTTTATAAAGGAATGTACAGTAAATCTACCAATTTGTTTAATATGTAACAAGATAATGAGTATAGTGACCTCAATGTTTCTTTATATTGTCTGAAAACACTATAGAAAACCTGCTTTTCATATTTTACTTTCTATTCAACCACATTGCTATCATGTATAATCCTTACAAAACATGAAAATTATAGCGTGAAAAAAGCTCCATGACTATATCTTTTTTATTATATTTTTTAAAATAGCATGATATAAGCAACATTTTTGGCAAGGTATGAAACATATTTTCGTTTTTACTTTAGACTCCCACGAATAAAAAGAGAGGCGAAAGATACCAAAGGAATAAAATACATGTAAAACATACTTATGAAGTCTTTTCATATATAATGACATTTGTTCGTTAGTTTCAGGAGAAGCGAAAAATACCAAAGGGACATTCAAACTCATAAGTCGAAAATAAACTGACAACGCCATGGCAAAAAAAGACCAAAAGACAAACAACTGTACACATAACACAACATAGAAAACTAAAGGCTGAGCAACACGAACCCCACTAAAAACCGGGAGTGAAGATCTTAGAAAAGACATGAAGGTTCCGTTGTAATGTTATCTTTTTAAAGGTCATAGTTCAAGAATGATGCAGAACATCGTAACTGTTTTAAAATAATGATTTAGTTTCCTCCGACTGTATAGGTAAAACGCTGCATCTTTACTTTACAGACTATCGTTTTTTAATCTTTCTTGAATTTAGATCAAGAATCGACATTACGAATTTTTCAGATCAAGCTAATTGTTATGGCCATTTCGCAAACGGATAGTTGCCGGTTGTACTTGGCACACATGAAGGGACAAAATTACAAAGAAAATCAGGTGTATGTTTTTATTCATATTATAAAACATCTGTAATTTTCTTCTTCTTCTTCTTCTTCTTGCATATAAAGATTCCCAGTTGACATCTGTGTACAAAGTTTCTGTAAAAGTGAAAAATTGGTCGACCTGTTACATCCTTCTCAATTGTCACACACTTTCGTGGCATATTAACAAAAATGGTCGAAGAATGACTAAGTAATGTGTTTCTATATTATTTAAATACAGTCAGTATTTAGGTTTACGCAAAACCTTTAGGAATTTTTTTACACTTTTTCATAAATATATCAATATGATTATTCCATTTTGAACAACAACTGCAGGTAATTCACAGTGCCTATGAGATGTAATTATAGGAATGTTTTCATTGTCTAGGGAAAAGTTAAGATCTAGCATTCCAATATTTGACAAAAAAATTAATTCACTTTTATCAGGACTAAATGACATAAGTATATATAGTTTTGTAGACCAATCATCCAGCTCCTTCAGGTGGCAGTCGATAACAAGTCTAATTCTCTTTCGTTACCAGAATAACTGAATGCAGGTCATCATAAAAATGCCTACACAGTCATATAATTTTAACATCAATAATTATTAAAAAAAAGAAAAAGAAGAGGACCTAGTACAGATCCTTCGGAAACACCAGCTGAAACATTACAAACGGCAGAAGACGAATTGTGCAGTTTTACTCTCTGTTTTATATCATGTATAGATACTCGTTTGCCAAAAAAGAGGCGGAAGATACCAAATCAGAATAAAAATTCAGAAGTCGGAGGGAGACTGACAACATCGTGTAAAAAAACGAATAACGCACGAAAGATACAACAGTATACAATACACTAAACTAAATACTGAGCAACATAAAAAAACCTATGATCTCAGGTGTTCTGGAAGTCAGGAATATATATCAGCAGTTATTGGTGTATCAACATGTTTGTCTATTTAAAAGTTTGATTTGGTCGTCCATGCAGGCTGTATTATGTTTGGCGATTGTGTTAAATATTTCTTCGTTTAATCACATTTTCTCTACATTGGGACTATAAATTACAGCTGGTTACACGGTGTGAACAATTGTCAATCTTTTAAGTTAAAAGACCTCTAACCTGTGTTGATGTGATGCCGTCTTATTCATTTCATATCTAAATTAAATGTATAAAAGTCATATTGAATGTTTTCAATACCAATTAATGATTCAATTTTTTGTAACTTAATGTTCTTTTCAAACGAAATGATACACACAAAGTTACAAGAAAATCAGTGTCAATCTTTCGTCAACATGAGAGGTTACATAAAAATAGTCTTAGAACAATTTTGACTCATAGCACAAATCTATATTTAAAACGTGACATGACAATACTGGCATAAGGACGACATGAAAACAAGTTAAGAGCACTATTTGGATTGTAGGGTAATGTATCTACTTTTTGTCCATATGTTTTGCGTATAGTTTCAATGAAGTATAGGCGACAATTAACTAAATTAATATTAATAACATACGAAAATAGAAATCTTTGTATCATGAAATCATTATTGTGTTAAAGAATAAACAAGTGACATATCTGCCAAACCTATAATGAAGTTAATATATATATATATATATATATATATATATATATATATATGTATATATAGATCAGAGATTAATTATTGGTTTCGCATCCAACAGAAATGTACAGTTAAGTAATAATTATGATGAGTGCATAATTGCGAATATGAGAGGAAATTTTGACTGCTACTAGAAAAATATGACATTCTCAGTATGTCCCACTTTGCTGGTCTTTACAGTGTGTTTATAAACACATACAAACTTTAATATTAACTAGATAATAAATTTACGTCAGTCCCACATGCAGATAAGACAAGGGAATTGTATATCCATCTTATACAATAATAATACATTAACTGTCTGATAATCAACAGAAAAGATGGGCATAAGCTTATATAATAGCAATACATTAGCAGTGTGAGTATCAACAGACGAGCTGGTTTTACAACTTGTACAATAGTAATACATTAACTATCTGAAAATCAACTGACGAGCTGTTAATACAGGTTATACAATAATAATACATTAAAAGTTAAAAAATCAACAGACGAGCGAGATATACAGCTTATACAATTGTCATACATTAACAGTCTAAGTAAAAAACAGACGAGCTGATTATACAGCTTATACAATGGTCATACATTAACAGTCTGTGAATCACCAAACGAGCTGGTTATACAAAATTTGTAATAGTAATACATTAACAGTCTGAGAATCGACAGACGAGCTGGTTATACAGCTTATACAATTGTAATACATTAACAGTCTAAGAATCAACAGACGAACTGGTTATACAGCTTATACAATAGTTATACATCAACAGTCTGAGAATCAACAGACGAGCTGGTCATACAGCTTATAAAATAGTCAAACCTTAACAGTTTGAGTATCAACAAACGAGCTGGTTATACAACTTATATAATAGTAATACATTAACAGTCTGGGAATCAACAGACGAGCTGGTTATACAACTTTATAATAGTAATACATTAACAGTCTGGGAATCAACAGACGAGCTGGTTATACAGGTTATACAACAATAATAATAATTTTATTTTAATGGTTATACAGCTTATACAATAGTAATACGTTAACAGTCTTAGAATCAAAAGACGAGCTAGTTATGCTAGATATAAAGATAAAATAATAGTAATACATTAACAGCCTGTGAATCAACAGACGAGCTGGTTAGACATATTATTCAATAGTGATACGTTAACAGTCTTAGAATCAACAGACGTGCTGGTTATACAGGTTATACAATAATAATACATTCACAGTCTGAGAATCAATAGACGAGCTGGATATACTTTCCCTTTAATGATATGCATGTATCATGACCAACTGTTCCCAAAGTACAGTCTCCATCGTTTCATATAAACTGTCAGCATTTCTGATGTCTTAAGTTTATTACAATATAATGTTTCCATATAACTGTATCATCTCAGTATTGGAGTTCATCAAGTCCAGCATCTACACCCACCAAAGAAAATGGATACAAGGGGGAAAAGAATGACCATGCAAGCAATCACATAAATAGTCAATTATTCTGTAGAGGACAAACTTCTATCACAAATAAAAAGATACGAAGACAAAAAGAAATACCGTGGGTTGTGAACTGATTGATCTTTAAAGTTTATATGGGTTATTTTTGATAACTCTGAAACTGACTTTATCAAGATGCTTGATTTCTTGATTGACAACATATTTGTTACGTTTGGAGGACGTGTTTTAAACAAACAGTCGGCATTCGCTCCTCTTCTTGTCGACTTGTTCCTTTATTCATATGAGGCAGACGTCATACAGGAGCTTCTTGTGAAAAATGGAAAGAAGCTTACATTATCCGTTAACTTTTCTCACTAAATAATTCAAAGTTTGATGACTATGTTGAACGCATCTATTCCATCGACTTGAAATAAAGGATACAACAGATACAGTTAAGGTTGTCTCATATCTTGACTTACATCTAGAAATTGACATTGAGGGTCGGTTGAGAAAAAAACTTTACGACAAAAGAGATGATTTCAGCTTCCCAATTATGAAATTTCCATTTAAATGTAGCAACATTCCAGCAGCGCCTACATATGGAGTATATATCTCCCAGTTGATACAATATTGCAGGGCTTGCGTTTCCTATCATGTTATCTTTGATAGAAGGTTGCTGCTCCCAAGGAAGCTATTAAACTAAGAGTTCCAAGTGGTGAAGTTGAAATCATCCCTTCGAAATTTTACGGACGCCATCACGAGTTAGTTGACCGTTTTAAGATATCTGTTTCAAAGATGACGACGGATATGTTCCAATCGTCGTAATCACATTACCGTCCTCCTTTTCCCCGAATGTGACTTTCGGATTTAAACTTATCACCGGGATTGTACTTATATACATGCCACGACAAGTGCCACATGTGAAGCAGAATCTGCTTACCCTTCCGGAGCACCTGAAATCACCCCCGGCTTTTGGTGGAGTTCGTGTTGCTCAGGTTTTTAGTTTTCTATGTTGTGTTTTGTTAACTATTGTCTTTTGGTCTTTTTCTTCCTTTTTTTTGCCATGACGTTGTCAGTTTATTTTTGACTTATGACTTTGAATGTCCCTTTGGTATCTTTTGCCATTCTTTAGACTAGACTCCATTAACTGGGAGTACTCCTAAATCTATAATTTGTGTATTTTGTCTCGATGTTAAGTTATTTGAAATGGTTGTTGATCTGATGCGTTAAGCTCTTTCAATTATTTTACCAATTGTTCGTATGTTATGTTGTCTAAGGTAAGGGATAAGGTTGAGTGCTAACACATAATTTTTATCTAACTCAATGCATTCTTTGTGTGACTGTCCCAAGTCATGAGCTTGTAATTCAGCTGTTGTCGCAGGTTGCTGTTTGACATATTTGTTTTTCGTTTATTGTCTGAACATATATATCAGGTTGTTGGGTTCTCTTATCTATTGATTAGCATTTTGTCATGCCGAATTTTAAAGCTTACTTCAAGGTATGGGTCTTGTTTATTGTAAAAGGCTGTGTAGTACACTGACCTATATTTGTTTACATCCTCGTCGTTTGCTCTCTGAATAGTCGGTTAGTTGTCTCGTTGGCAATCATACCATATTTCCTTTATTTCATATGCAAGAGAGCGTGTTATGGTATACATATTGTCTCTTTTCATTATGATTGAAACAATCATAAAATCAATATTGCAACGATTTGCAGCCACAGTCCTAGCTGGTCTGTTGGAAACGTTAATTTGAACAATGTCCGGTTTAGTATGTCACAAGATATGTAGGATGAACTCTCCCTTAGAGAGCCTCAAATTCAAGGTGATCTAATGATATAATGCTATAAAAATTATAGTAATTCAAAAAAGTAATTTGGGTATGTGCAGCATTTGTATTAGTAAGTGCTTGGAAATGACCTTGCCTTTCCTTGTAACAACTTGATTCCAAGGTGAATGATCGCCCTAACATTTCTTTCACGCATCTCTAGTCATGCAAACACAGATGTCGTGTAAGTCAGTACAGTCGTCATGGTTTCATGGCATCGAATTAATATTCTGAAAGAGTAAATTAATCATTAATGAATTGGTTAAAAGATCAGTTGATCATTTTATCAATTTTGTGTCTTGTCGATGCTTGATTAAAGAATCGATCTGTTATTGTTAATGAATGATAGAAATCCCACGCTAGCCATATACGGTTCTTCAAACTATGAAGTAAATAAGTTGGTGAATATATGGTAAACAAGTAGAAAATATTCAATAAGCCGATGGCGTAACAAAATGAAAAACTATCAATGGAAATATGATAAAATATAGTTCAATGTAAATTGATCGACTTTCTGTAATACCTTTTAGATCAACTGATCCAATAGGCAGTTCTGAGCTATATCAATATCAGTCATTGCGATAGGCGACCGACCGTTCGTCGTTGTTGTCTACCGCCCGAAAACTTTTTTTTCAATTCTTTTTTTTTTTAATCCAGAGGGTCGATTTAAACCAAATTATCTATTTACATCCTTAGAGTATTCAGTTTCAAATTATAAAAAAAAAAACCTTATCACCGTTTCTATCAAATCGACGAAATTGTCTTAAAATTTGGACATATTCAAATTACCCTGTATGCTTTTTTTTATGTCGAAATTCAGATATCCAAAAAGAAATTTCCTTTTAACTTGGTATCTTGTCCATAACATGCCATCGCTTTCCTAATAAAATTGTAATTTTGTGTTCTTTTTTTTTTATATTTCAAGTTGACTTTCAGTGGAATAAGTTGATACAGATAAACCTTCAGTTAAACTTTTAATTCCATTTCATGAGACATACGTTTGACCTAATTGTAGTACGATCCCTTTATCATTGAAAAAAGAGGAATGTCATTTAGACCGTAAATCAGCACAATGTTTTTAAAAAAGTTATTTGCATAAATACAATAAGATATTGATTTTTTTTTCAATTTGGCGTCTAAACTGGTATCAAATAATATAAATTTCCATACCATTTTTTTAGAAGATTTATCGAGTGAATACATCGTGGGCCAACCAGATTAAGCTGGAGTGTTGATAACCCGAATAATTCAATCCCTCCCCGTAATCGATCTGTCCTACTTGCGAGAAAAGTAGCAATTGCAGAGGGCAGCGAAATATAACGACTGAATTATTCGGGTTAGTGTGTTAAAATCAGATTCAAAAATTCAAAATGAGTGTCCTTCATGATTGGTGACCTTTAACTTTGTGTGCAAGTACTATATACTCTTTTTGAAATCTGACACATACATTTTGTCCATAATATGTATCGATACCAACTAAGGATATAAGCAGCTTTGAGTCCTTTTGTGTGACAGGAGTGCAAAAGGAGTCAATAAATACTCGACATAAACTCCAGTAGTTATAATGTGATATTTATGAGCTTAGATTAAAAAAGGGTCGTAACAGCTTTACCAATTTATTAACAATATCTAAAAGAGAAGAAATAGGGGATCAGACAGTAAGACGAAGGCACACAAATGCTCATCTATAAGGTTTTGATAAAGTGATCATAATTATATATTTTAACCGCATTGCAAAGACCTAGGATCATTAAATCAGAAACAGAACAGATCGTAATATAAAACATTATGTTATGTTCAGATGACAAAAATATAACACTATAAACGGCATTGATAACCTCAGTAGGTCAAATACGACAGAACATATGAAAACCGTTCAAAAACTAATAAAAGCACAAACGAAGCATTTCTAGGGACGCAGAAAATACAACAATTCTTAGCTCTATCCTAAAGATAAGCCAAATCATCTGCATGTTCATTAAGACAATGTCAGATGATGAAATCTTTGTACAGAAGGTCGTCTATTTTGGTTATTTATTTCTGCATGATCATGCACAAAGAGAAGAAGGGATAAACATATTTGTATACAAGTTTCAAGGTTATGTCATTCAGTCACTCAACTTTCACACCACACGTTGATCCTGGATCAAGGATTTCGATCCATGGTTATCTAATTTGTCTTTTACAATAGCTTATTGAAACGCCGTGCAAGATGTTACACTTTTTATATATTTTGTCTATGGAATGTCTTTCTTTCAACCTTGTCTTCAATTATTTACAAAACAAAATGATATATACCTGGCTGTTATCCATCATAAGATTTTCAACAAATGAATATATTACATATGTAGATTTATTCATGACTTTGTCATCAATTGACAACGGTGAACAATCTTTTTCTTTGCACAGTCAATCAAATCTCTTTTATATTCTTGTTACATTTACCACGCAAAGAGTCACTGACTTCGAAGGGGAAAAACAATGTGAAAGGTCGTTTATAAAATAAAGACGTCCTTGGATATTAATACAAAGAATGTCCTCCTCGTAGTTCGGTCCTAATCATTTACCATTTTGAATTATTAATCAAATTAATTAGATTGAAAATACAGATCATGTTTCTATGCTCCACTTAAAAAGGTCTGAAAACACAGATCATGTCTCCACGTTTATAGCTTACAAGTGCCCACGCACTGAAATCGCCCGACTCTGCATACTGTTCTGAAAATTAATATGGTGCGTTGGGTTGGCGTGTTCCGAACAGGTTCCTTCTGTTCGAAATCCGGTGCCAATCGAACGGATGGAACCGGATGTATCATATTCAAAATGGAGGTTAGGGGACGACCATTTGATATTCTGGGGGGGGGGGGGGGGGGGGGGGGGGCAGGAGGATTTGTTTTTGAGGGGTTATTTATTTTTGTGGACCAAAAGGACAGATTATCTATTTTCTGCACTGTTGAAGCATGATTTTTCATTTTCATTAAAACAAGGGACTGATTATGTATTTTTCACAATTATATTTATAATATTTGAAAACATACAATTTTTAAATTCTTAAATAAATAACATAGTCAATTAAGTTAATCAGAATTAATCATCATCCTCTGGAAGTTAATCTTCTGAATTGCAAACTGCGTATATATTGCATACGTACAAGGTATAAAAGCTGGGCTGTAACTAGCCTCTTTTAAAAGTTGTCAAACATTTTCGCCGAGCGGAGCGAGGCGGAAAAAAATCAGCGAAGAGTCTGGGGTCCGCTGAAGTCCGCAAGAAGCTATAGAAAAAATGGTGCAAAATCATGCATTATGCGCGTTTCCCAGACCCTTTCTTAATCTGAAACGCAAGTTCTGTTTTAATGTTTTGACAATATTCTGGTCTCAAAGCAAAATATATAGATTCAGTGTAAGACTTTTAGTTTTTAGGGACAACATCAAAAGACCAATATGTAGAACAAAGCAAAAAATGTTTCAGTTTCCAGAAAAACCTTTTATACCTGTCAATTATGTTTTTTTTCAAATTAAGTTAAGAGGGGCTGATTATCATTAATATAACTATGTCAAGTCAGTTTTTATAACACATTTCAATTACAACTTGATGTAGTTCCTAACTTGGATACAATTTAAAGTTGTTTGTAATAGACAAAAGGTCCTTAAATATAATAAAACTCAAGTTTAAAACATAATTACTAAATTACAAATAGAATGCAACACTAAGAGAATAGTCATAAAGAAGGGCAATCAATGAACAAAAGACAAACCCGGGAACAGAAAAAACACAAAACGACAAACATTATAGACAATCAACACTGAAAAATAAAAATAAATGAGAAACATGGATCTCAAAAAACAGGGGCTACGTCAGAGAGTGAACAGAACTTGCTTCTTGCAAGACACTTACCGTGAAAACAATTTGATATGAAGACAAGCTTTTGTTTTGAAATTTCCAACATGAGGCATTTGCCTCAATGTAGTTACGGCCCTGTAATAAAAGTGAGGTAAATGTTCACGAGACAATATACCTTAAGTGAAATGAAACCCATTTTCAAACATTTCAAATACATTAATATTTATATTATTAAAAGATTTGGGAAGTTTTTCCCGAAAAAAAATATGAAAAAAGACGAATTTTGGAAGAATCTGGTGCCATCTCATACTTCAGAATAGCATTTATAAAATGGCTTAAAAGACCAGCCAAGTTATTTTCAATACATTGTAAGTCAGGTTATTTATTTTCAAACTACCACAGAACAAACCATTCATTGTTGTTATTATCAAGGCTGAGTTATTTATTTTCAAAATCATCCTGCCCCCCCCCCCCGCAGAATATCAAATGGTCGTCCCCTTAGGGTAGCCAGTATATATAGCTGACTGGCAGTATTTGATGATGAAAAAGATCAAAATATTATGTCAAGATAATATTCCTATTTTTTTATTGCTTAAGAAATTTTGTTTCATGTTGTAAAACTATAGCAAAATGCACTCAATTTTGTTTTCAATAAATGTAATTGCGAATGGCAAGACTTTATTACAACTGGCCTCACTTTTGCGTAGGCTGTATCTATTGGCCTATGCGGAAAAAAGACATTATAAATGTCCAAATAAAAATTTCTGACTTCAAAGTCGTCATAATCAGTTATCATTAAACGAAAAAATATCTGATGGCTACTGCAAAGTCTAACAGATAAATAAAGTTTTATTGAATGTTTCTCTTCAAATAATGCTTTATATGATCATATATATACGTTGAGATATATATTGAACTGATTATCTATTTGCAAATTTCATTTCACTGGAAGATTAAGATTGTTGTATCTTTACCTATCAGTTCCGTATATCCTGGCATCATGGCCCAACCTCATCTTCGCGTCAGTATTTTTCAATGTCTGTACATGTATACTGTTTCTGTATGTAATGTGACATTCATTATCTATCATGAAAAATGTCTTTCATTTTTAACTTTCGCGTTTTGTGATGAATTAGGTTTAAGCATTTACGTGTTACAATGGTTTACAAATTTGGTAATGTCTATGGGTAGGACTATAGACATTTACTCTTCTGCTTATGTATAATGGCTCATCGGTTGTGGCAACGGTGATACTATTGGAGCACAGGAAGTCCCGGCCCTTCCTGTGCTCCAATAGTATCACGTTTGTTTTGCCCAATTGTTTGATTGAATTCGTGTAGCTAATTAAATCTCAAGTTAGATTTTTATTTTGCATATTGTGTTGCTTGTCTTTCTTCGACTAATGGTTTTCTACCTGTCTCATTGGTTCCTTCTTTCCTTTTTCTAGTAATGATTTAATACAATAGGAAAAATTGCAACGAAGGCCACTTTAATGTAACAATCCAACAGCTATTAAAAAAAAGTAACGACTAATATGATGCAATATTTACGCATGGCTGCTTTGCTTTTCGCCTAAAATAAGACAACAGGATGTTCTGACTTCAATAGCATTCTGATGCAAAAAGATGTCTCTCCAATTTGTAACACTATCCGAAATTAAATTCATACATGATTAAAATAATGTAATAGCCTACAGATAATGAAAAGTCAAGACAACCAACAACTAAACCCTGGGACAATTGCAATAATACAGTAATATTGGTTATAGGACTATCAATTTGTAATATTCTCAGTATGAAAAGAATAAAAAAAAACAAGTGAAAAGCAATGAACTCCTCAGTTTTACTTTGTAAATAGTTACCTTAAGCAATAACTGTGCAACTATGTTATTCTTATCTGCATATTAACTCAATTCAAAATTATATATACACACGTACATTTAAAAAAAGTATTTATCATGACGCAACTTGTCTGAACCATTGAAGAACGAACATTGTTTTGTTAAGCTTCAAATTAAATCCGTTTAACCACAAAAATTTCATATTCACGTATAAAAGAAATATGTTAGAATTTATAAAACCTGTATTGTCGTAGGTGTATACATTAGCTTGAGCTATTAAATTTCTTACTCGACACCACACATGTTATTTTGGCACCCGATTTCAGTATGCATGGACTGCAGAAATGGATTACAATAATATATGTAATCCTTTATTTGTATGTTCATTAGTTAAATAAGTTCTTATGAGTGCAGATGTCTGTCGCTAGGTTTAAATTATTAAAAGACTGATTAAATCATTACAAGCTGTTGGGATTTATAGCATGCTCATGCAAGAATGAAAGACCGAATAATCTATTTGAGGTTTGAGACACACAGGAAGACAGCATACTCTGGAACTGTTGACAGTTGTTACCCATGAAATACAGTAAACCTCTTTCCTTTATGTAATGATTGCTAATTATTATTTTTTGACAAATCTATTTTGTGCATCAGCTGGTATTCAGACAAAGGGAAAGGGATAGTATTAGTCTTTTAAGCCCAAAACTTAAATAATTTTTTTTCAAAATCTAGCATGAAACAGCTGTTATTATACCATTGAAAAACTTCTTTCAGGAAATAATTGAAAAATAAAACCTTCTGATTTGATTTCGTAGTCAAAGGTGTCCTCGTCATTTTAACTGGTATAATAGGTCTGCAATCTATTGATCTTATATTACACGAAAGACATTTACTCAATGTTGATACACATTTTTATTTTGATGGAACTATATAATCATATAGTCTGAATTTTAGATGTTTAAGGACATTGTGTCTTTTTTTTATGGTTTCAACCCAATGCGTTTTTTCCATTCAATGAGACAAAGGATACTGTACTGCTATAATGGTGGATTGTGTAGCTTTTTATATCGTCTGGAAACCACAAAATTTTCAGTTTTGATAGAAATATCAGTCATAAGTTTAAACCGATAAAAGTGAACTTGGCTAAAATCGAACATTTCCTATGTCTCATTGTCCATTGTAGTCAATCAAAATGGCAGCATATTTGATTAAGGGATACATAATTTCTAGCAGTAAACGACAATGTCTACATTCCTTTTTAGTTAAAGGGTCATATATCTGAAGGAAAAATTTAAACAAACAGCACAAAGTGTTTTCCCTACGATACCATACAATTCGTTTGGTCTAGGGGTTCTCCATTCATGATCTGAATATCACAATTTTCTTAGAAAAATCAAGGGTCATAACTCTAAAAAGTTAAAAGTGTTATCAACCGAAATAAAACAAAGCATGTCCACATCATTCCATAGGTATTTCAATTTCCGTTTTGGAGAGCGTTTTCAAATTTATCATCCATAAACCACGAACTATACATTAATATTAAATAAAGGGCCACAACTCTGAAGAAAAAGGCGAGAAAAAAATACAATCGAAACCTGCCTATAGTGGTCCATATAACATTCCAATGAAATTTCAAGCAAAATTCGAATAAACTGACACCGGCTGATGGCCATGAGCCTTGTCGGACGGCGATATAGATGTAAGAATTTGGAGGCTTAATGGCGACAAAATATCATACACTGATCTTTTCGTTCTAGCAACATATAAACGCATTGCAGAAAAGGAATAAGAAATTCATCAACATTTGGAAAATATAATATATGAAACGAAAACAAAACTTTGTACGAATAATTTTCTTTAAAAGTAGTTATTTAAATGCGCTAGCAGTGCAATATATGTACACGATGATGGTGTGCAACAATTAATTATTTAAAAGGTAATTATAGAAGTTTACGCTTGTGCGTAGTTGTAATAAATATAATTTTTTGACAATTATCACATCCAGAAAATTGGATGAAACAGCAGCATTATGCTTCATTATTTGCTTCATGTGTGTCACAAACCAAGTGGTATTACTCAAAATTAATTAAAAGATATAGCACATCCCGTGAAAATTAGATGAACGCCATTAATGTCCGTTAGCAAACTATGTAACAAGACAGCTTTAAGTGTGTCACCAAAAGTAGGTAGTGAAAATGGAAAATGATTGTGTGTGCAACTTTTAAACTGAATTTTGACTTTCTTTGAGGAGTGTTCAATTTGAATATACCTTAGTAACATGTAGAAGAACAGTTTTAGGCCCGTATTTGATGTCAAAATGTTTGTACAAATATTCCTTAGTCGTATAACATGTAGAAGAACAGTATTAGACCTGTATTTGATGTCAAAATGTGTGTACAAATATACCTTAATCGTATAACATGTAGAAGAACAGTTTTAGACCTGTATTTGATGTCAACATGTTTGTACAAATATACCTTAGTCGTATAACATGTAGAAGAACAGTTTTAGACCTGTATTTGATGTCAAAATATTTGTACAAATATTCCTTAGTCGTATAACATGTAGAAGAACAGTTTTAGACCTGTATTTGATGTCAAAATATTTGTACAAATATACCTTAGTCGTATAACATGTAGAAGAACAGTTTTAGACCTGTATTTAATGTCAAAATATTTGTACAAATATACCTTAGTCGTATAACATGTAGAAGAACAGTTTTACACCTGTATTTGATGTCAAAATGTTTGTACAAATATACCTTAGTCGTATAACATGTAGAAGAACAGTTTTAGACCTGTATTTGATGTCAAAATGTGTGTACAAATATACCTTAGTCGTATAACATGTAGAAGAACAGTTTTAGACCTGTATTTGATGTCAAAATGTGTGTACAAATATACCTTAGTCGTATAACATGTAGAAGAACGGTTTTAGACCTGTATTTGATGTCAAAATGTTTGTACAAATATACCTTAGTCGTATAACATGTAGAAGAACAGTTTTAGACCTGTATTTGATGTCAAAATGTTTGTACAAATATACCTAAATCGTATAACATGTAGAAGAACAGTATAAGACCTGTATTTGATGTCAAAATGTTTGTACAAATATACCTTAGTCGTATAACATATAGAAGAACAGTTTTAGACCTGTATATTTGTACAAGAATCTTACTAATGTTACAAGAAAAAGTGGACATCTGTCAGTCATACAAAAATTAGCAACATATGATGACGTTTGAGATTGATTAAGATCCAATTATATATAAACTTTGCTTGTCGTATTCTATCATTGGTACCAAAGAAAAATGAAAAGCATTTACAAACATTTACGTTACGCTGACATGCTGCAGAAAGACATGATGCAATTAATTTACTTTATCTATCTTGAAATTGCCTCCATATGTTCCGACGGACATAGCTGTCTCCTTGAATGCATTGATCATCTTTCTCTATTATTGAATGTTTATTGTTAATATAGAAGAGAAAAACGTGGATACAATTACAAACCATCTAGGAACACTTCATAATCAGTAAGAATTTACTGACAAATAAATATCATTAGTCTTTACCATGACTATGTATGCATTCAATTAAAATATTGACTCTGAAGAAGTCCATTTTGTTGAGCCGAAATATTTGTCTATGATATTTTATTACATCTTGTTCGTATATAACTATCTTATATCATAACTCTGTTAATTATGAAATATGTTATATATATCGGGTTGTTACTTATACATTTCACTAATCATTATATTTGCATTCTTCCCTTGGGGGATTCGAACCCTTGCTTCTGTGACATCGTGACAGCACCGCCTGCATGTGACCATATATGTATATATTACCATAGATATAGTAGCCATTATATCTATGATATTACATATGGTTTGATTTTTCTTTTTTCTCATTGGTTTATTTGGTCACGTGTTTTCCAATATATATTTTGTATTTTTTCACTATTTTGACATATTGACTTTACGATTTTTAAAAATGATATTGACTCCATGTTCCTAAAAATAGTAACATTGAGTCAATATCATTTTCCAAAAATAGTAACATCGAGTCAATATCATTTTCAACCTTACACTATTTACATAAGTAATATATAAATTAAGGACTTTCACTCAGTCAATACGTTATATATGGACCTGTTAGATTATATTGAACCTCGGACTTCGTCCTCGGTCAATATAATCCGAACAGGTCCATATATAACGTATTGACCTCGTCAAAAGTCCATAATTGATAAATTTATATTATACATTTATATAGGCAGGTTGTATATGAATATTTAGCGAAAGGGAGTGTAGTATATGTAATAGTTGTTTGAATGAGGTTGTGTACGTTTTGGGCATTTTAAAATGCTCTATGACAACACACTGGACAGCTATACTATGTAAGATACATCTAAATAAATGATACTATTACCCACACTGAAGTAGTAATGTCATATTATAGAATTAAATAGATTTGCACTATATCGTTCTGGACATCTAACGCCCACCTCCTAAAATGTGTCTCGGACGATTACATATAGAATATGTATACACGAATAACAAATGATGTACAAAATGAAATTATTGTATTCTAAATATTGACATGTTGTGCTATAAATACATATTTTATATATAAAATACGACGAACATTGTCAGACAATTTTTTACTTACAATTTGTCATTCATATTCTAGCAGAAATGTTTTTAATCATAGAGGAATTCTTATTTCGTTCAGACAATGATGTTAATAGTAAAAAAAAATGATTGGGTCAAAAATACTTATGTTCAAAGCATACCAGTCTGTTAAGACTCGCTTTCTGATAACTTTTCTTACATAAAAGCTTTTAAAAATCTTGATCATGGAATACAAATTATTTGCATAAATACAAAGATAATGTTTTGTATAAATCGAAGTTAACATTTATGTTGCCCTTGTGTCGATCATTCCCGTGTTATATACCACTGCACTCAGACGGCATTTTTAAATACAAGTTATGTTTAATGACACTCCTATGATTTGCAATTTTATTGGTTTTCATTCATAATATAAAATTTAAATTTCTATAACCTGTTTTCATTCAAAAAGTAGGTTAAAATCCGCTTGGGAAATCCATTGATCAGTTTCGCGCTCTGTGGATAGAGCAAGAAGACTTATAAGCAATTAAAGTTACAAAGTGTGGTGCATGTTAGTCCATGTGGCTCGTCTAAACATCAACTTAGTTACCAAATAAAAGCTTAACAAAAAGAAATTAATTATTCAATTTGTCGCCTACGTTTTTCTGTCACGTTGTTTTCTTCAGACCGTGGGCTTTATCATGTGAAAACTTGTCTCGAATGCACCTAGAATTTTATGTAATCAGCTATTGGGTTTGTTAAATACCATCTCAATGCAGTTGCCATGATTAATGATATTCCTGAAATAGATCATGTGTTACGTACATGTGTATAAGTTATAAGGTTTCATATGAATACCGCGTGCTTGTATATTTCTATCCACTTATCAGGGATTTGTATGTCATACCTTGTATTTTTATTTGTTTGAACTCTGTTCCCTGGACTATGTCTACCTTAATCTACCTGGGAGTGTGTGTATACCCGAGATAGCACAAATATTTCACCTAGTAAAACCAGGTTAAGTTCACTCAATGTTAATTGATTCGGTAAATAAGAACTTTGCACGTACAATCCTTAGAAGACGCAAAACTATGAAGGGACATGTCGAGAGATCGATCTATGGGAAAATGTCCTAAATTGATATGAGGTGTACTGGTATGTCGACTATTAATTTAAACAGCAATAAAACGAAGAATAAGTTAATAAATTTTTTGAATTGCTATTTTACAATATTTCCTGAAATATTTTTGTCAAATTTTCTCTCGTTTTTCCAACACCCCTATTAATTTGAAAAAGGAAGACTACCGGGCAATTATGACACTGTTCGACAAGAGACGGCGTTTACAGTCGGTTTAATAAAAACATAACATTGTTAGTTAAACTATTATAGTTTTGTACTGGAGTGGTGAAAAAACACATGGTTTAGTTATATTGTTTTGTTTTTCTTTTTTTCTTCTTTTTTTGTGGGGCGTACTATCTTGTCATCGCTAATTGACAAAGAGTTGTTAGATAATACATGTACATTTCAATTCATGATTAAATTTTATTATTAGCATAATCTAATAATCTGAAAATCATTCAATGATATCAGACATAGTGCACAAGTTCCAGACAAGAGGCCTTGGCAATCATATTTAGACACCTGGTAAGTATTAGTATGACCTCTATGGACTAGCTATAGTAGGAGTACGAATACCATCACTGATATTTGTAGTTCTCTAATCGGTTCAGTACTAATAGCCCTTAGTATGACCTTTCAATACTAATCTCTTAATACTAAGTTACTACATAACAAACAATAAATTATGTACGACCCCAAAGTGACCATGTAACATTTATACACTTACCATGACGCAAAGTCCTACTGTATCATGGTAAATATGTGTGTGATCGTTTGGGTACCATAGAAACAATATTACAATTAATATTGAATATTTTGTAGTATATGAATTACATAACGTATATTGAACATAGCTGCTTTATTTAGGTCAAGTAGATTTAACAATATATCATGTTCTACGTTTCGACCTCGTTGTTAGTACTTATTCTGAGCAAATTATATTTTTTAAACAACATTCAACCAATTAACAACATTTGACATAGTTTATTACATTAATTTCTTTTCTTTATTTTTTTACGCCATTATATTTTGTTGCGTGGGAAAAGTGTAATCACACTTTATAACCCTTTGAGAAATTAAAAGACCAATATCGATTTTTGCATCTATCGGTTATTCACCCACAAAGCTTTTTAGATCTTTTTTTACGTTTTGCTTTGTCTCGACGTCCAATCAACCAATATCGATTGGAATCTACATCAATTGTACGCTAATTAAATACAGCGATAGAAGAGTTGTTAATACCTAATACTGTGTAGAGTTTTAATATCTTTGAATTCACATTTTCATGTTTGCTCCATATAAATGAAATGTTATTCTATGTGCAGTATTTATAACAAAGTGGTGTATTGTATAACCAAATGATAATTTCTCTGCCACATTTATAAACCAGGCGATTGTGTTGTTCCTGATACTTATACCGCGTTAAAAAAAGGAAAGAAAACGGAGACTAGAGCTGCAGTTGAAACTGAACCGAATCCTCGAAATATGAGTCGGCTGTGTTAACTGCCTCAACTTCAGTGACCGTCATTCTAACCAAATTCCCTGTTTACTTGATTGTTTCGACAATTATTGGCTTCAATCTGTTCAGTTAACATACTCCTATGCGTATTATTACTACCCTGAACCTTACACCAGTCCATCATAGGTTATTTATGGATATATATATGTTGTGTACAAATTGCAATTTTGTAGACAACACAATATCAAAGGCTATCGGTACGGCAGGTGCAAAAGGTAATAGAGATCAAAATCTGTTGTATACCATTGCAAAATCTATTGTATTGCAATGGCAATCAGAAACACCGAGAAAAAAATCAGCTGTACATGATAGTATAAACAACCGTTTTCATATAGCACTAGTGAAAACAGATCCTGTTGTATCTGTCTCACCGAGAGCCGATAATAAGATGTGCAGGCATTTGTATAAGTTATCAGTATTTTGACAAGCACCTCTTTTCACTGGGGGATAGAAGTTCCTCTTTTAATTATTAATCAGCTTGATGTTAAACTCACAAAGTTATACAAAACTTCAACCTTATATTAAATAGCTTTGTCACTCAGTATCAATCAGCATATGAGGACGACAGATTAAGTTAAACGTTCGATTCTATTTATAGTTATCTTATATCAGAAAATGTCTGAATGTGTCCAATTATAAACTTTTGTTTCTGTGTTATGTATAAGACTGCATCACGAAGTCATGCACACATTACATCGATAAACTAAAACCAAAAAAAGTGTGATTGTTTTATCAAATTACATTGAACGTTAATTTACGTAATTTCCTATATACAGTACTTAAAAATGAAAAAATGGCAAAAATATTTATTATTTACCGAATAAAGACAACTGATAATCTATCTAATACATGATGTTCTGCAGCGTATTCATCATTTCACACAAAGATTGAAAACGGTTACTATTGCATCATTAATGATGTTTTGCAGCATGTTCATCATTTTGCACAAAGATTGAAAACGGTTACTATTGCATCATTAATGATGTTTTGCAGCGTGTTCATCATTTTACACAAAGATTGAAAACGGTTACTATTGCATCATTAATGATGTTTTGCAGCATGTTCATCATTTTACACAAAGATTGAAAACGGTTACTATTGCATCATTAATGATGTTTTGCAGCATGTTCATCATTTTACACTAAGACTGAAAACGGTTACTATTGCATCATTAATGATGTTTTGCAGCATGTTCATCATTTTACACTAAGACTGAAAACGGTTACTATTGCATCATTAATGATGTTTTGCAGCGTGTTCATCATTTTACACAAAGATTGAAAACGGTTACTATTGCATCATTAATGATGTTTTGCAGCATGTTCATCATTTTACACTAAGACTGAAAACGGTTACTATTGCATCATTAATGATGTTTTGCAGCGTGTTCATCATTTTACACAAAGATTGAAAACGGTTACTATTGCATCATTAATGATGTTTTGCAGCATGTTCATCATTTTACACTAAGACTGAAAACGGTTACTATTGCATCATTAATGATGTTTTGCAGCGTGTTCATCATTTTACACAAAGATTGAAAACGGTTACTATTGCATCATTAATGATGTTTTGCAGCATGTTCATCATTTTACACTAAGACTGAAAACGGTTACTATTGCATCATTAATGATGTTTTGCAGCGTGTTCATCATTTTACACAAAGATTGAAAACGGTTACTATTGCATCATTAATGATGTTTTGCATTATGTTCACCATTTTACACAAAGATTGAAAACGGTTACTATTGCATCATTAATGATGTTTTGCAGCATGTTCATCATTTTACACTAAGACTGAAAACGGTTACTATTGCATCATTAATGATGTTTTGCAGCGTGTTCATCATTTTACACAAAGATTGAAAACGGTTACTATTGCATCATTAATGATGTTTTGCAGCATGTTCATCATTTTACACTAAGACTGAAAACGGTTACTATTGCATCATTAATGATGTTTTGCAGCGTGTTCATCATTTTACACAAAGATTGAAAACGGTTACTATTGCATCATTAATGATGTTTTGCAGCATGTTCATCATTTTACACAAAGATTGAAAACGGTTACTATTGCATCATTAATGATGTTTTGCATTATGTTCACCATTTTACACAAAGATTGAAAACGGTTACTATTGCATCATTAATGATGTTCTGCAGCATGTTCATCATTTTACACTAAGACTGAAAACGGTTACTATTGCATCATTAATGATGTTTTGCATTATGTTCACCATTTTACACAAAGATTGAAAACGGTTACTATTGCATCATTAATGATGTTTTGCAGCATGTTCATCATTTTACACTAAGACTGAAAACGGTTACTATTGCATCATTAATGATGTTTTGCAGCATGTTCATCATTTTACACAAAGATTGAAAACGGTTACTATTGCATCATTAATGATGTTTTGCAGCATGTTCACCATTTTACACAAAGATTGAAAACGGTTACTATTGCATCATTAATGATGTTTTGCATTATGTTCACCATTTTACACTAAGCTTGAAAACTATTGCATCATTAACTACGAAAATATGCCTGAATTCATTTTTTCATTTGTCCTACATATTTTGAACTTATATTACTGTTTCATTAGACAATAAAAAAAACTCAATAAACCATATCAATCATTTTGCGCTTATACGCAACTGTTAAAACATACATCACAAGATAATGTATGGTTTCGCTTTTCGCCCTACATGGTGTCTGGTAAAAGTAAAACGCATTCGGTCGTCATTATGTTTTGTTTAATTTCACAAGCAAATAATAATGAGGAAATAACAAATTCTACAAATTTGTGATTTTTTTACTTTTTTAATTTAATTTCTAGTCTGCAATGCTACTGAATCAATGAAAAGCTGGTGTTTTTATCACAAACATCTACATGTATATGAAGTTTGTCTCAAAATGAGACCGAAAAATTTGGATAGCTATTGATTTTAAATGTATATATTTACTTATAGTATCCATTATTAAATATTTAAAAGGTTATAAACCAGGAAGTTCGTTGTTTATCACGGTCACTTGTGCGCTTAACGATTTATTATGAATATCTTAAACAGCAAAAATGTTTTGTGCGTTAGGGAACGACCATTTAACTTCAAGGGTGGGGGGGGGGGGGGGGGGGGGTTATGGTTTTTTTCTAAGAAAAATACTGATCCCCAATTTGATGAAAAAAAATATTGTGGTCAAGCAGATGACAAAAAAAATATTCTGAATCCACATTTTCCCCATACCTTATAGTGTTAAATTTTGAAAAAAAAAATAATTTGATTGATAGCGTCGAAAAACTAAAAAAAAAAATTCTGACTCAGACAAAAAATCATAACCCCCCCCCCCCCTTTGAAGTTAAATGGTTGCTCCCTTAACACATTTATTCAACAAATGCATAAACTTTTGATCATTGGTAGTGTAAGAGTTTTCGAAATTTCCTGACTTTTTTTACTTCACACCAGGGTCATTTTCATAAAGCCTTTTCAATCTTTACTAATATAGGTAATTTATTATCTAAAATCAATTGAAAAAAATATCAACGAAGGAATAAACATAATATGCATTAACACAATGCTTAAGGTAATACGTGTATACATAGTTTTAGAAGAAGAAGAAGAAAACATGTGGTATGTGTGATTCCCAACGAGACAACTTTCTACCAAAGACCATGTCCATTAACTTGGAGGACTGACTTTTCATGTATTACTAATAAAACTAGACAACTTTCTACCAAAGACCATGTCCATTAACTTGGAGGACTGACTCTTCGTGTATTACTAATAAAACTACACATGCAGTCTTT
The DNA here is from genome assembly GCF_021869535.1 of Mytilus californianus. Lineage (NCBI taxonomy): Eukaryota > Metazoa > Mollusca > Bivalvia > Mytilida > Mytilidae > Mytilus > Mytilus californianus. Next base: position 93,513,055 of record NW_026262581.1, on the reverse strand, counting down.
TTTAAAGTATAAATCCTTTTTGTTCTTAACAAAGAATGAAATTTAGAACATGTCCATTTATAGACTATTACAGGTTCTAAAAATATAAAGGCTTAAATCGCAGGAGACAGCAAATTGATAAGGCCTGAATATAGCACAAATTAACTCCCCGTAAATGTGCAAAAAAAAGGTTTAAAATTGAGTGTTTTAAATCGAAACTCGAACTCTTTTCAACAATAAAAACACTATTTGTGATACCATATTGAAATAGACCTTTCAAAATTAAATCGAAACTTAACATTATTTAACAGTTTCTTTGTAGTTCAAGTATATAATATATAATGTCTTCTAATAATTGAACATGAATTGAACATGCTAGACCAATAACTGTGTTTGATACCTGAAGTATATTTGTTAAATTTACCAATGAATGTGATTAATGCATGTAGTAAATTAAAATTTTAACATATACACAAAGTTACATATATATATATAATACATACATAATATATTCATAAAGACTATATAACATCTTTCTGCATGGATTGGGCTTATTATCTGTCTGAGTAAAGCGGTACGTCATCACTATGCAGTATGTTTTACAAGTTGTATATAAGTTCAATGACACAACATAGCAGACTGTACTTTAAGTACATCGTTACTATTCAAGGTCAAACAGAATTATTGTAGTATTGAGTTATTATTAAATTATAAATTAAAAAATACAATCACCACAGGGAATGCAGATATTGTAAATTGTTTTTATCATAGATAGGCTCCGTATAATTAGCTATACATTGTTCAAGGTTATATATGTGTTTTGTCTGAACCAGTTGGAAAACGATTTTATGATAGTTTTACTTTAAAATGATGACGTGGACAAGTCATTAACGTTTAGTTTTCGATACTTCCGCTTTCCACAATCATTAGTCCTTTGTTGTGTTTGCAACGTTAGGAACTGTATGACCAAAAAGGACATATAACAAAATAACCAAACTCATCTATAAGGCCAACTTTGCCTGAGGGAGTTGGAACATTAGTTTCTTAATAATTTCTTATTTCATAAACGGGGAAATTTAGATAAGTATATATTATAAATCATGTCAGAACCGAAGCACTGGCTACTGAGCTGCATGATGATACCCTCAAGGAATAATAGTCAAACGGCAGTGGTATCGACCCAGTGCTAGGAAATTAGCTCATTAGTTAGTGCTTCTGTATTGACATGATTTATAACATATTTTTCAAAATATACCCCGTTGATAAATAAAGAAATTACTAAGAAACCATGCAGGCAACGTCCCTCTGACAAAGTTGACCGTTGCTGAATTCGGCTATTCTTTGTGGTCCCCTTTAAGTCATTTAGCCCCTAATGTTCCTATGTGCAGTATGTATATATCCTTATCTGGCTTTTAAATGTTTTGGTTTTAATGTTGCTCATGTAAGGTAAATCTAGAAAAGCGCTGCGGACGCACGAAATTTTTTAAAGTTATATTTTCATTGGAAAGAGGACAAGTTTATTATCTTTAAAATTACTACAATTGTTCGAAAAATGTCTGTTAAGTAAAGTTTTTATATTTGTATATGATTCCCTCTTCTTCTTGTCTCGTATAAAGCGACCATCTTTTCTTCTTGTCTCGTATAAAGCGACCATCTTTTCTTCTTGTCTCGTATAAAGCGACCGTCTTAAGGGTTTTTTGAGCTGTGGTCGTGATGATATATCGTTGTCAGCCATTAACACTTATATCATTGATATTTTTTTAGCAAAAACAATGGGTAGAATAACAATAAGCACTATTTGCAATAACCCTTAAAGTTAGTCTCTTTATATTTCTCTTTCAGATTACAAAAGTAAAGATCACGTCTTATGAGTGTGCTTTTCTTCACAATTACACCATTACCAGTACAATTATCGTTTGAACCCTTTATGTTTTCTCTTTTAAATGCAATGTTTTCATCATTTATTTTTTTTTTAAAGTTCCAAGATAAACAAAACAGCCCTTAGAACTTTATCGAAGATTTATGAAACTGCATGTGTATTACTTAATTAGGGTTTTATATATGATGAATCTTTGTTCTAAAAAAATATTATTGGAGTACCAATAAACATTCGAATATGACCGTCATTTGACTGGGAATAAAAGTTAACTCTTCATTTTTTTACTATATACAATATATAACATATACATTGTAACGGCTGGATGATAATTGCATCTCTAGCAAAAAAAAATAAATCTTCCTTTCTTGGACCGTAGGATTCACAATAGCGTTTTAATCGGTATGTTCTCTTAATGAAATACATTTAAATCAATAGGGCAGTGACTTTCTATTTCTTTATACAGCTGTTACTTGTTTATGAACATAATATTAAGAAATATCTAATAAAAGGACTACTTTTTTTCTCGAATAGTGTAACCATATTACAACATAAAAGTTTGAATTAAAACCAAACAATGCATATATATGTAGTCAAGGCAAAAACAACATAAAAAAGAAATAGCTAAGAAAACTTTCGGTTTAAGTTTTTATTATAAAATATGTAATTGCACGACATAATCTTATTTTATTTTCATCACAAAGAAGGAAATCGTACTTTCTAACTGTGTTCGTATTCTGCTTTTCATAACTGGATCGATCAAGTTCAAACCATTTGAGAATGCAAGGAGGTTAATTTAAGATTAAAAAATGGAATATTAATGAGTTCCTAAAATGTATCATTCTCGTGCATCGTCAACTAAACAGATTAAACGCAATATTTCACTTTTTTGCTAGTAATATCAACTAAAATATTTTTCACATAGTCTTTTCAGATTGAGCTGCTGGTTAAAGTATTATTAAATGTTGAAAATAACTCTGTATAAATCTGGTGCGTTCTTAGCACTGGATTAACCTTCACCAGGAATGATCAAACTCAAACTCAATCTAAGATCAACGTTTCTTGAGGGAGTTGGAACCTTAGCTTCTTCATTAGTTTCTTACAAACTTCTAAAGTTATGAATTTTGTCAGTACAAAAGCACTGAATATACTGAGCTTAATCTTAGCTTCTTCAATAACAAATATGATATTTTCGTCATTTGGTCTCCGGTGGATAGTTGTCTCATTGGGGAGGGAGTGTTATGAACCTAAATTTCAAATCACTCTGGGGTTACAATTTTGGGAGTGTTTAAAAACTGCTACACCGGCGACAAACATTTTGATGAGGTTTTTTAGTATTTTTTTTGCTTCATGTTTGATCCTTAAGGCATCTTCCCGAAAAATCTAAAAATCAAGTTAATTGATGTTCACATCCGTTCCCTTTTTAAAGATATTCTCGAAGAAATATGTCAGAATAGGATTGGATTTGGGAGAAATAACAGTATTTTATTTGCAGTATATTATATAGATACATAAACAAATGCTGAAAAAGTGTTACATAACAGACTGCATAAGAAATAAAAAAACAAGTGTGTTTAAAAAAATCATTGTAAAAAAATCGCTGTATGACCGCAAATGAGTCAATGTATTTGTACATTTTGATATTCATTCCTATGGCAACACGTTCTCTTATCTGATTGACAGATGTTCTAAACCAATTGAAAATAGAATTGTAGGAGATATGGCCTGATTGTCAATGAGACAGCTATCGATAGAGACCAAATCGACGACGATGCGAACAATAACAGGTCACCGTACGACCTTCAACAATGAGCAAAACTCATATTCAGTATAGTAGGCTTTCACTAAACGTGGAACAATTCTCAAGAGAAACGACAAGAATTCTACTACAACAATAAACGAAAAATGATTACGGCAAACAGCAAGCAACCTCAACCACTGGATGAACCATCGACTATAAATTCTGTTATAATGAATTATATTTTTGAATTGTGTTTTGTATTAGATTGAACCATACGGGTTAAATGTTCAAATACAGTTATTACTTGTGTAATTTACAGCCACTGCTGAATTAAATTAACATGAAATATATTACCATTGATAAGATCGCCACCATTCATGAGTAGTGTCCAGTTATACCAGACTGCAACCAAATATGTTGGTGTGTTAAAGTGATTCAGTATCTAAACAACCGAAATCAGACATTGTCGGAGAAGGAGCGGTCTTTTTAGTTAGAAGTCTCTTTGTGAGTCAGCATGTCTTGGTTACATTTTGCAAATTCTTTACAACACACGTGGTAATGGTCCCTTTGTGCTAGGTGGTAACCGAATTACTTTTATTATGTCAGTAAGATGATTGAGTGCAGTATGAATTAAAGGAAGTATTATATTTCAAAGTTTTTGCAAAAATGTAGCGATTGTTGTTATTATAATAATGTTTTATTGTTAAAAGAAAGTCACTACAATACTATCAATGAAAGGCTTTTTTATCGTTAGAATAAATACTGTAGTCAAGATTAAGATTCGTGAAAGTAATACTTGTACAAACATCTATTTAGATTGGCAATCTTATGCATTATCCATGCCAGAACGACTAATGAAATTGATTGCTTGAAGTGTATAATAAAAGTGCAGTATATTCAAAGTACAGAAACGTCATCCGAAAATATCTACACTGACGTAGACATTCCATTTTTAATATCCAAAAATGGAATTTAGACTAGAAGCATATCTATCGTCTTTTAACCAATAGAGCGGACCATAGGACGATATGATTTGATACTTTTATTGATAGATAGTTTCTGAATACCAAGTAAACCCTTTTATAACAACTAGAAATCATGATTATGATATTCTGTTGAAACTTAGACACCACATGATAAATTATGTTATACAATTCTATTCTATTAATTAACCGGAATTTGCTTACACAAGCTTCAAATTATATAATATTGTGTCCAAAAAAGAATTTTGAATATGTTATCTTAGTTTATACATCTTAATGAGCATACATTATATTACTAAAAATATTTCAGTTATGTTGTATAAATTGATACCAGTCTTATCCAGCCTCTGATTGTATAGACTACAATGGAGTATATATAAAATTCTGTAGTCTGCAGACATCTATTTCTGTACCATTGATGACTGTCATAAACCATATCATATAACTTCGTGATATTGCTATAATAAAACTTAAATTTATAATAGATATATACGCGAGCTATAGAATATACACGTAATGTGAGGAAAAAGGACACGTCAAACCAAACACAAAAATTTTATCAGGTGAACGATTGTTGCAAGTTGCAAAATAAATATGTCTATATGTAGTTCCAGATGACCTTTATTTGAAGAAGGGTGATAATTAAGGCATTGTTTGTATCCAAGACGGTGACTATTGGAACCAAAAGAAATATATGGGATCGATAGAGGGTCGGATTGGTATTTACGTCTAATGGCAAAGTTTTCACATGATAGGAAGAGAACAATTGATATAAAATGACCCTTGTTGTGTAATAGTCTGACATGTTGAGCAGGATTTTCAACGTGCTTGTTCACAAGGACACATTTCGCCGCAAAACTACAAGCAAATTTTAGGATACAACCACATACCAAACAAAAACAAATAAATATGAGAAAACAACCTTAAACTAAACAAACACCAATAAAATTTAAGGAAACAACCATATACCAAACAAATAAGAAACAACCATATACCAAACAAAACACCAATCAAATATTAGGAAACAACCATATACAAACAAATTAGGAACAACCACATACCAAACAAAAGACCAATCAAATATTAGGAAAAAACCATACTCCAAACAAATTAAGAAAAACCACATACCAAACAAAACACCAATCAAATATAAGGAAACAATCATATACCGAACAAAACATCAATCAAATATTAGGAAACAACCATATACCAAACAAAACACCAATCAAATATTAGGAAACAATCATATACCAAACAAAACACCAATCAACTATCAGGAAACAACCATATACCAAACAAATAAGAAACAACCATATACCAAACAAAACACCAATCAAATATTAGGAAACAACCATATACCGAACAAAACACCAATTAAATATTAGGAAACAACCATATACCGAACAAAACACCAATCAAATATTAGGAAACAACCATATACCAAACAAAACACCAATCAAATATTAGGAAACAATCATATACCAAACAAAACACCAATCAAATATCAGGAAACAACCGTATACAAACAAATAAGAAACAACCATATACCAAACAAAACACCAATCAAATATTAGGAAACAACCATATACAAACAAATTAGGAAACAACCATATACAAACAAATTAGGAACAACCCTCCAATCAAATATTAGGAAACAACCATAGTCCAAACAAATCAGGAACAACCACACACTAAACCTTAGACCAATCAAATATAAGGAAACAACCATAGTCCAAACAAATTAAGAAAAACCACATACCAAACAAACGCCAATCAAATATTAGGAAACAATCATATACAAAACAAAACACCAATCAAATATTAGGAAACAACCATATACCAAACAAAACACCAATCAAATATTAGGAAACAACCATATACCAAACAAACAATAATCAAATATTAGGAAACAATCATATACCAAACAAAACAATCAAATATTAGGAAACAACCATATACCAAACAAGACGCCAATCAAATATTAGGAAACAACCACATACCAAACAACCCTCCAATCAAATATTAGGAAACAACCATATACCAAACAAAACACCAATCAAATATTAGGAAACAACCATATACCAAACAAAACACCAATCAAATATAAGGAAACAACCATATACAAACAAATTAGGAACAACCACATACCAAACAAAAGACCAATCAAATATTAGGAATCAACCATAGTCCAAACAAATTAAGGAAAACCACATACCAAACAAAACACCAATCAAATATAAGGAAACAATCATATACAAAACAAAACACCAATCAAATATTAGGAAACAACCATATACCGAACAAAACACCAATCAAATATTAGGCAACAATCATATACCGAACAAAACACCAATCAAATATTAGGAAACAACCATATACCAAACAAAACACCAATCAAATATTAGGAAACAATCATATACCAAACAAAACACCAATCAAATATCAGGAAACAACCATATACAAACAAATAAGAAACAACCATATACCAAACAAACACCAATCAAATATTAGGAAACAACCATATACAAACAAATTAGGAAACAACCATATACAAACAAATTAGGAACAACCCTCCAATCAAATATTAGGAAACAACCATAGTCCAAACAAATCAGGAACAACCACACACTAAACCTTAGACCAATCAAATATAAGGAAACAACCATAGTCCAAACAAATTAAGAAAAACCACATACCAAACAAACGCCAATCAAATATTAGGAAACAATCATATACAAAACAAAACACCAATCAAATATTAGGAAACAACCATATACCAAACAAAACACCAATCAAATATTAGGAAACAACCATATACCAAACAAACAATAATCAAATATTAGGAAACAATCATATACCAAACAAAACAATCAAATATTAGGAAACAACCATATACCAAACAAGACGCCAATCAAATATTAGGAAACAACCACATACCAAACAACCCTCCAATCAAATATTAGGAAACAACCATATACCAAACAAAACACCAATCAAATATTAGGAAACAACCATATACCAAACAAAACACCAATCAAATATTAGGAATCAACCATAGTCCAAACAAATTAAGAAAAACCACATACCAAACAAAACACCAATCAAATATAAGGAAACAATCATATACAAAACAAAACACCAATCAAATATTAGGAAACAACCATATACCGAACAAAACACCAATCAAATATTAGGCAACAATCATATACCGAACAAAACACCAATCAAATATTAGGAAAAAACCATATACCAAACAAAACACCAATCAAATATTAGGAAACAATCATATATCAAACAAAACACCAATCAAATATCAGGAAACAACCATATACCAAACAAATAACAGAAACAACCATATACCAAACAAAACACCAATCAAATATTAGGAAACAACCATATACAAACAAATTAGGAAACAACCATATACCAAACAAAACACCAATCAAATATTAGGAAACAACCATATACCAAACAAACAATAATCAAATATTAGGAAACAATCATATACCAAACAAAACAATCAAATATTAGGAAACAACCATATACCAAACAAGACGCCAATCAAATATTAGGAAACAACCACATACCAAACAACCCTCCAATCAAATATTAGGAAACAACCATATACCAAACAAAACACCAATCAAATATTAGGAAACAACCATATACCAAACAAAACACCAATCAAATATTAGGAAACAACCATATACAAACAAATTAGGAACAACCACATACCAAACAAAAGACCAATCAAATATTAGGAATCAACCATAGTCCAAACAAATTAAGAAAAACCACATACCAAACAAAACACCAATCAAATATAAGGAAACAATCATATACAAAACAAAACACCAATCAAATATTAGGAAACAACCATATACCGAACAAAACACCAATCAAATATTAGGCAACAATCATATACCGAACAAAACACCAATCAAATATTAGGAAACAACCATATACCAAACAAAACACCAATCAAATATTAGGAAACAATCATATACCAAACAAAACACCAATCAAATATCAGGAAACAACCATATACCAAACAAATAACAGAAACAACCATATACCAAACAAAACACCAATCAAATATTAGGAAACAACCATATACAAACAAATTAGGAACAACCACATACCAAACAATCCTCCAATCAAATATTAGGAAACAACCATTGTCCAAACAAATTAGGAATAACCACACACTAAACCTTAGACCAATCAAATATTAGGAAACAACCATAGTCCAAACAAATTAAGAAAAAACACATACAAAACAAAACACCAATCAAATATTAGGAAACAACCATATACCAAACAAAAGACCAATCAAATATTAGGAAACAACCATATACCAAACAAAACGCCAATCAAATATTAGGAAACAATCATATACCAAACAAAACAATCAAATATTAGGAAACAACCATATACCAAACAAAACACCAATCAAATATTAGGAAACAATCATATACCAAACAAAACACCAATCAAATATCAGGAAACAACCATATACCAAACAAACACCAATCAAATATTAGGAAACAACCATATACAAACAAATTAGGAACAACCACATACCAAACAAAACACCAATCAAATATTAGGGATCAACCATAGTCCAAACAAATTAGGAACAACCACATACCAAACAAAACACCAATCAAATATTAGGAAACAATCTTATACCAAACAAAACACCAATCAAATATTAGAAAACAACCATATACCAAACAAAAGACCAATCAAATACATGTATTAGGAAACAACCATATACCAAACAAACACCTATCAAATATTAGAAAACAACCATACACCAAACAAAACACAAATCAAATATTAGGAAACAATCATATACAAACAAATTAGGAACAACCATATACCAAACAAAAGACCAGACAAATATTAGGAAACAACCATATACCAAACAAAACACCAATCAACTATTAGGAAACAATCATATACAAACAAATTAGGAACAACCACATACCAAACAAAACACCAATCAAATATTAGGAAAAACCCATACTCCAAACAAATTAGGAACAACCACATACCAAATAAATAATAATCAAATATGAGAAAACAACCATATGCCTAACAAACACCAATCAAATAGTAGGATACGACCATATACCTAACAAACACCAATCAAATATTAGGAAAAAAAACATACATGTACCAAAAAAAAAAACCACCAACCAAATATTAGGAAACAACCATATACCAAACAAAAGACCAATCAAATATTAGGAAACAACCATATACCAAACAAACACCAATCAAATATTAGGCAACAACCATAGTCCAAACAAATTAAGAACAACCACATACCAAACAAACAATAATCAAATATTAGGAAACAACCATATACCAAACAAAACACCAATCAAATATTAGGAAACAACCATATACCAAACAAAACACCAATCAAATATTAGGAAACAATCATATACCAAACAAAACAATCATATATTAGGAAACAAACATATACCAAACAAACACCAATCAAATATTAGGTAACAATCATATACCAAACAAAACACCAATCAAATATTAGGAAACAATCATATACCAAACAAAACAATCAAATATTAAGAAACAACCATAAAACAAACAAAACACCAATCAAATATTAGGAAACAACCATATACCAAACAAAACACCAATCAAATATTAGGAAACAAATCTTTATCAAACAAAAGATCAATCAAATATTAGGAAACAGTCATGCATATATTAAAACTACTTAATGGTATTGCTTTTCTTTATCTTGACAGTTTTTTAAGATCTATGAACTTAAAAAAGCAGATTCCATACTGCATTATTTATAAAGACGCCTCTTAACGTTCACCAAACAGTGGCGTAGCTAAACCATTTTTAAGTGTACGCCCGAACCTCGGCGAGGGTTTGGGGTCCCCAGCAGGTACAGGGTAAGGAACCTACCAGCAGGGGCCCGATGGAAGCTAACGATTTATTGAGAGAGATGTACCATTTCTGTTATTAAAACTCATCAATAGCAACATACTTTAGAGTCTAATTTCTTGATTTTTGTCGAGCCTGCGACTTTTGTCGCAGAAAGCTCGACATAGGGATAGCGATCCGGCGGCGGCGGCGGCGGCGGCGGCTACGGCGGCGGCGGCGGCGGCGTTAGCTAACTTCTTAAAAGCTTTATATTTTAGAAGATGGAAGACCTGGATGCTTCATACTTTGTATATGGATGCCTCATGTTACGAAGTTTCCGTCAGTCACATGTCCAATGTCCTTGACCTCATTTTCATGGTTCAGTGACTACTTGAAAAAAAAGTTCAGATTTTTTGTAATGTTAAATTCTCTCTTATTATAAGTAATAGGATAACTATATTTGGTATGTGCGTACCTTGCAAGGTCCTCATGCCCGTCAGACAGTTTTCACTTGACCTCGACCTCATTTCATGGATCAGTGAACAAGGTTAAGTTTTCGTGGTCAAGTCCATATCTCAGATACTATAAGCAATAGGTCTAGTATATTCGGTGTATGGAAGGACTGTAAGGTGTACATGTCCAACTGGCAGGTGTCATCTGACCTTGACCTCATTTTCATGGTTCAGTGGTTATAGTTAAGTTTTTGTGTTTTGGTCTGTTTTTCTTATACTGTATGCAATAGGTCTACTATATTTGGTGTATGGAATGATTGTAAGGTGTACATGTCTAGCTGGCAGGTGTCATCTGACCTTGACCTCATTTTCATGGTTCAGTGGTCAAAGTTAAGTTTTTGAGTTTTGGTCTTTTTTTCTAATACTGCATGCAATAGGTCAGCTATATTTGGTGTATGGAATGATTGTAAGGTGTACATGTCTAGCTGGCAGGTGTCATCTTACCTTGACCTCATTTTCATGGTTCAGTGGTCAAAGTTAAGTTTTTGAGTTTTGGTCTTTTTTTCTAATACTATATGCAATAGTTCAACTATATTTGGTGTATGGAAATATTTTATGATCTATATGTCAGTCACGCAGGTTTTATTTGACCTTGACCTCATTTTCAAGGTTCATTGCTCAGTGTTAAGTTTTTGTGTTTTCGTCTGTTTTTCTTAAACTATAAGCAATAGGTCAACTATATTTGTTGTATGGAAGAATTGTTAGCTGTACATGCCTGCCTATAGCATGGTTCATCTGACCTTGACCTCATTTTCATGGTTCATTGGTCAATGTTTAGTTTACTTGGTTAATGTTAAGTTTATGTGACAGTTGTAATAAAGCTTTATATTTAGGACTATCAACATAATATCAATGATTAGTAAAGAAGGCGAGACATTTCAGCGTGTGCACTCTTGTTTCATGTATAATTTATTCATTGTGTTGATTTGGAATCTAATGGCCAATAGTTGTTACTATGAAATATATTTAAAAGGAGATGTGGGGTAAAACAATCAATCGACCAAAGATCCAAACCTTTCGAAGTATAAAAAAAGCAAGTCTACATTTTCAATGGTGTCGTTCTTTTGATTCTTATGACTTAATCCAGTTTTCTCCCCTATATACAAATTTTCATAGATGGTCAGGTGTGATAAGAACATACTCAAAGGGTGCCGTGGAATCCTGTGTCTCGCCTGGGATTGCTGCTGTCGGTTAAACTGTAAAAAGTGAATCCATTTATCAGTCAAATACAGGATTTAAAAGAAATCAAACTTTTCTTAAAATGTTTTGTCTTGATCTTGGAAGATAAGCTTCTGTCCAAGTTTCATAACAATCTATGAAAGTTTACAAATGTAGCAGGTGAAAAATATTTAATCCAATTAATTGCCCCAAAAAATTGGTAAAATACTGAAAAAAAAAATAAAATTTTAGACTGAAATTTGCAGACTGTTATAAAAGTCTAGAAATCATTTAAAAATAAAGGAATATATTTCCCCCATGCAAAGCTCTGATTCTTTCTCCGGAATTGGCTATACTTTAGGTAAGTTTTATTTTAATCAGTTCTTCCAATGTTTTTATTATGTTTTGGATTTTCAAATATTTCGGCCTCGAGCATCATTGTTGAGACATTAATTGTCGAAATGCGCATCTGGTGCAAAAAAGAATGGTACAATTGGTGTTACCATTTTAACATAAAATTCGATGAAGTTTTGACAAAGTAATTGATGCGTAACAAACGGTATCTACTTGTTAACTAATAAAAAAAATGTTCTTTTCAGTAAAATGCAGAAAAATTAAAAGTAGATTTTCATAATTATGCTCTTGACACTCTTTTGATCATAAAAAAGTTTCTGCCTATATTCTGTAAAATTTCATGAAGGTTTGACAAATTTTTTGATGTTTTGAAAAAAATTTAACCACAGGCTGGACATAAATATTGACGACGCCAACGCCGATTACGGAATCTAGGATCGCTATGTCTCGCAGGCTCGACGAAACCGCATATCGTATCTCAGCAGATAACGAACTGCTTTAAACTATAGGAAAGGGAGGATAATTCACAGTAGATTCAGATTTTGACAGAAAACGAACAAATAAATAATATAATACCATTTGATTAAAAAGTAAATTTCGTCCCACTGTTAACTTCAATTACAAGTCAGTGGAGAAAGAACTACAAGGCTCATGTGCTTTTAGCCAGATCTTTTAATTTATTTAGATTAAAATATTTTTTCTCCAAAATTCATGTGTACGCCCGGGCGTTTTGACGTAAACGTAGCTACGCGCCTGCCAAAGCTTACTCTTTGTTATGGTTTGCAAGCACATGATAAGGTCGGGCCTAAATTATTATCGATTAGTTATTGGCGATTAAATGTAAAGGCTGTGAAAAGATCGTGTTGACAGTCAACAGAAAATTAGGACATTTTATTTATGGTTTGCTTTACACTGGGTGTATCAATCATAATATGTATGTCTCAAAATCAAATGTTTTGTAAAAACAAATGGTGACGATGCTTGTAGTAACCATGTTTCACTACATTTAGTTCCTTTTATTGAATCTACCTTTTGTGTAAGATTTTGATACTGCATGTATAAAAAGTCACAATTCTTAAAATCGTTTCATGTTTCTAACACGTATTAGATACACCTTGAGGGCGTTAGCCCGAATGGGTGTATCTAATTTACACCAAGGTTATTATTGTCAATGCAGAATGATAGTTTTCAATAATTTAGGAGGGGGTCTTTCAGCGATTTGAACATATGTTATTGAAAAGCATGATAAATGCAGGGTATCCAATTTCATTACATCTTGGTGTAAATAAAGTTATCATTAAAGTAAAAATTTAAAGGTATCTGTTAAATCGTGTATGTAAAGATTTTTTAGAATACACAAACATCACGGTCCTTTGAGATGTTCAAAACAACCAGTGAAAAAAGACAAGAATAAAAAAAATCTTCGCTAAATTTATGTAAACAGAACACTTTACAAATCACAAAAAAAATGTGTATGCCTCCATGAGTAGACAGTTTGGATGGCTTTTTGCTCTTCAGTCTTAAGAGCGATGATGAATATTAGTGTTTCTATTACAAGACAAACAAATATATATCAGTGTAACATAGTGTGATTAAATAACTCTAACATGAAGAGATAGAGGTAAATATTCAGAAGATATCCAGTAAAAGTACATGCGTGTGAAGCTATTAGCAGATCACATTGCAGACAGTAAACAAGGATAGTTTGTACTTTATATAAATTGAAATAGAAAACAACGTTAATTATTATTTATCCTTTTCAGATTTTAACAAAAACAGAGAAGAAAAATACCATGTGGCTTCCCTTTATGATGATATCCTGATTGACCAACCTTAACTATTAAATACAAATGAATGATAACCATATGTTCGGTTGATTAGTAATGGTGGACCATTTGTCCAATATGTTGATTGTCGTAATATCCCAAGGGTTAACAATAACACATAAATTAATAAAATCATCGTTTAAATTCCTATGATAATTCAATCTATGGTCAGTTATTAATGTCAACTGTCAAACCTAAAAAGAAACTATTTAAACCAATACCACAGAAGTTGTTTCGTTTATGGATGTTGCTGTCACTTCCTTGTTGAGTTCATTAAAGGTTAATAGCTGCTTACAAATCTCATTTAAAGCTATTATCATTAACACAGACCTATACAATAAACATTCTCATTGCTTTAAGCCAATATAGGAACAGCTAGACTTGCTACAATTCCCTTTCTTTTATTTCTTTCTTACTAATTTATATGTTTACTGTTAACTTCCAATATACTGATTGCCCTTGGAGTTCCTCTGCAGATGTCAGTATAATGGTAATCTCCTAGTTATAGCAGTAAAATTGTTAAAGGGGCAAAATTAAAAAAAAATAATAAGGAAGGGACATGTAGCAAGTCTAAGGAACAGCGTATTATAATAGAATTTCGAATTATGCAGCTACACAACGTATGTAAAACTCGGAAGGAATCTGAGTAAATTGTAAAAAAAAAGTTACAGTATGGATATGTCAAACGTTTTTAGTTTGACTAATAGTATTATGTAAAGCTGAATAAAAGAATAACAGAAAAAGAGGCATTAAAGATTGCAAAAGACTTTTTCGGTAATTTATCAGACACCGTTCTGCATTATTTATCATGACGGAGATGACAAAATGGAGAACTGTAAAATGTGATATGTTATGGTAGATTTCGCATATATATGCTTAGAACATTTTTTTTACTTTAGATTAGAAGTGTAAGGGGATTTCATCAATGCTATATTTGTCCTTCTTCAGACATATATCGTGTTCTTTCTCTGTGGCTCTCGATCTAACCTCTTTTCTTTCTATATGATAATATACAGTAATAAGAAATCATTATTAATTCTGTAGTTTTGAGATTTCATAAACTCTGTCTGACCCATCACCGGAGCAAATTTATCAATAATATCTATATAAAGATGTCGTTAGGAAGATCTATTACTCCATGCAATCACAGCTCAACAAATTACGCAAACGATTGTCTTGGAACTAGAACAAAACATGATAAATCGGTCGATGGAAACATCGCTAGATCTTCCCACGTAAAGCTTTTATATAAATGCAATGATTATCAAGAGTACAGAAGAACAATATGATGATTTTCCTGCAACTTTACACATAGGAAAGAATGTACATTATTTCAAATATTACCACTATTTCGAGAAATAATTAATCTATTGGGTACAAAAAGTAGGTTGGTAAAATCAGGTAACAAAAATCATAAATCACTATTGACTTAGTTTATTCCAAGGAAAACGCCAGAATGTCATTAGTCGGTCTCCTTAAATCTCAAGTTATTTTCGCGTTAAATCGTATAAAGAATTGTGTCCCCAGATTTGTCTAACCAATTTTCTCCAAGACTTAGAATTTGATTATCAGAACGTATGCAATGCAGACGGTGGCAATGACAGGTCATCTCTAAATGGTTACCCGACACCTTAAGGTCACTGTATCGCAAGGAAAATAAATCTCAATAGATTAATGAGCTCAAGCTTTTGGATAGCATATGGATAACTTTTGGATTCCTAATGACCACGAATCTAATTTTGTAATTGGCAATAATAATAGCTGTCGACTTAAAAATCACCAATCATGAGGCCGTGTAAAGCGGAAGTTAAGGTGTTATTAATAGTTTATAATTCTGTCAATTATGGGATATGAATAAATTATCATACTGTTTGAAGATATTTCTAATTTTGAATTCGATGGAATCTGAAGGTCACATTGGTTGGAATATATTTAAAAAAAAATCTAAATATGTTAAAGAGGAGTTGTGTTTGATAGGTTGAAAAGTACAATGATTATGCCCTGATAGAGAGATTTTTATCGATATAAAATCCAAAATCTGCATGGATTGTCATCAAACACAGAACAAGACAACCGTAACTACATGTATATACAAGACAAAACGACAATCGCTATAGTTCAGCGGAAGAAGTGGTTTTATCATACAATGAATTAAATTTATTATTTAGTTTAAACTGGACGCTAATTAAGATTTTCTCTCCTTCTTACCCGATTTATATTTTTCCTGACCGCTTGATTATTATTTTTTGTAATCAATGTGTGGTTCGTTTGATCTCAGTTCTTCATTGGTCATACTCAATTATGACGTCAAATATTCTTTATAGCCACTTAAAATCCTATTGAGTCGTCATGAAAAATGGCGATCGTGTCTGATGACGTCATATGTAAAGAACGTATTATTTTGCAGATCATTGCAAAAGAAAGATAAAGTTGTCTACATATCGTCTAAAAACCATTAGATAAACAGATTCCACCATCGAATCTCGGGCACTGAAAACGAGATTTCGCCACTCTCGACAATTATAATTATTTCAAAGTCTCGCGTTTCAAATTTTAAAATTTAACTGTCTCGAGTAACACAATTGATGCAGTGGTATAATCTATATTTATCAGTTTTCAATAACTCATCTCAGTATAGTATAATCTGCATAGTAAACCTTTCATGAAGAGAATCAATTATACAATAAATCATTAGAATATGTTATAAAAGGGTGATTGGTCTGTCATTTCTGTGTTTATCCAAGACACGTCTTGTCTGCATGTCCTGTTGCAACGTCTCCGATATCGTTCATGCTATTCGTTTGCCTAAAAAGCAAACATGCACTGGGTGAACGATATCTGCTTTTGATGAATCGTTGTGTATCTATTTATCTATTGTGTTACCACGCTCTGCATATGTTTGTTTTTCAAGTAATCTGAAATTTGATTAACAAATACAAGTATGTACTGATAAGTTAATGAAGCATAATTCGGTCACCCGTCTATACCACATGAACACATTGTAAATTGTATATGCCCAATTAGCATTTTAACGCTTAAGCCTCTCAATTCTATTTTCTGAAAAGGTGTATATATATGCATACACAAGAATTGAAAGTCTTAAACTATACATTCTGTATGTGTTCTCAAGACAGGAGCCTGTAGTTCAGTGGTTGTCGTTGGTTCATGTCTGTCATACCGGTATTTGTTCTTCGTAAATTGTTTTGTTATAAACAAGCCGTTGGTTTTTACATCGCGATGACCTTGAGGTCATTCCGATGTATTGCTATCGCCTAGATTTCCATTATGTAAATTAGTTTTGGGTTTGTAACTGATCTATAAACATGATAAATATGCGCACATAAACGAGTGCAAAATAACATTCCTTATCGTTTGATATAAATACATCTCTTCAATGAATACTGATAAAAATATTTTTGTTTACAACATAAATTAATAATATGAAAATGTTTTGTAGTTAGATATATATATATATATATATATATATATATAAATAAAAAATCATTGATAATATCAATTCACACGTACCGAAAAATTGTGTTAAAGCATGCGGAAGAATATCTCAAAGAACGTTTTGGGACAATACCGGCAAGGACCAGCCGGTAACTCTGTAATTGTTTTTGCGGAAAAATATGAATGCCTACTCGTATCCAATCTTAGAAAAATCGAATTTTTACAGAAAAGTGTCCACCATGCACTTGCATTGCACTATTATTAGAATAGTAGAATAGAATGATATACAAATGGATGCAAATCATATATATGTAACTGTTATTTTAATATATTACGGTGAAGTTGAATTTCCTGTCATTTATTCATCATCCACGCACGAACTTGTCTCAGAAAAAAATATATCTCTGTACATTAACCTCAGTTTCAGGTAAAGAGATATGTTGTTTTTTTCTGAGACAAGTGTTTTTGACCATCCTCAAGAACTTGTGGTCATCCGATGTTCAGTACTTCAGTACTTTGATTCTCGTTTGAATTGTTTCACATTTTTCACGTCGGTGCATTTTATAGCCTACTATACGGTATAGGTTTTTCGAATTGTTGAAGGCTGTATACGGTTGCCTTTAATTGACTACATCCACTTCATTTGAATTCTGGTGGATAGTTGTCTCATTGGCAATCATACCACATCTCCTTATTTTTATAAGACAACATGCACGTATTGCTGGACTTTAGGGTATGTGTTGAGCACAAGGAAACAATGTAACCTCATACCCTAGATCAGTAACATTTGTCTGTGTCACCAAAAGCATTCATAAATATGTCACAATGTGTTTCACGTAGACTAATTAACCTACCAGCAATATGTATCATACAAATATTTGTGGTCGCTAATAACAGGTATAAACGTCTTCGTGTAACGTGTTTTACATTCTAAATAAGGCAAAACAATTAACGGTAATTAGTTTACTAACAAAAATAGATATTTTGTTTCTTTTTTCGTCAAAGGACATGTCTTTTACTTATGTTAATGTAAACGTCTGGTTAATATAAAATTTCGTAATTTGTTTTTGTTTTTAGTTTGTATTATTTAGTTCCAATCATGCATGCATTGTTTGAGATATGACATTGCAAATTTCAGATTAGAACAAATAATTAAAAGTTTAAAACAAAGGACACATCGATCTTTATTTTCAATCAATAATGTGGAAAACTTGAATGGTATTGGTTAGAGAACAAACAGTGTCGTCTTTCATTTATACATAGAAATGACAGTATTATACATAGAAGGGTGTACGAATTCAAAACTCTGGCCTTTATATTTATGTAGAGGGGAAGATAAGCAGAATAGTTGTTATATGAGAATTGACTAACTGCTCACCCATATATACATATAATACCCGGATTTTGGTGGGATGCATGTTGAACAATCTTGTGGTTTCTGTAAAGTGTTGTGTTTGTTTTCTGCATATTCGTTTTTTTTCAACTTGAGTTTATATTGACCCCATTGTAACGTCTTCCTTTTTTTACCCATTAAATTTTGAATTTAATAACGTGTATACTTTTTTCGTCGTCTTGCCCATTAAAACTTTTTGGGAAAAGTTATTTCTTTCAAAAAAAAAGGTAAAACTCGATCTACTTAGTAGACAATTCAGAGAATATTTTGATATTCAGAAGGATTTTTTGCTAAACTTTAGTTTAAAGTCTAAATCAATGAAATCTGCAAAACTCAATGAGATGTCTGCAAATTAAATTGTCTGAAAAATGGATTTTTATGTGTTTCATATTTTCATGTAAACATGAATTCTTAAAAAAAGACTTCATTTAGCATACTTAACGATAATAATAATAGTCCAATGTTTCAAATTGTCTATAATATGTTGTATAGGAGGTACAATGTTTCAAATTGTCTATAATATGTTGTATAGGAGGTACAATGTTTCAAATTGTCTATAATATGTTGTATAGGAGGTACAATGTTTCAAATTGAATAATTGAAGGTCTTGAAGATTTCTACATTTAAAATGAAATTTTTAATACAAAAAAAAAATCCAGATCTTTGAAAAACTAAAATACTTATTTTGAAAAAAAAAATAGCTTTCAAATTTTTTTTCCGGATCAGAAAACAGCACTAGTGAAGAAATGTTGATCTCAGAAACCCGAATAACTCGTTCATTCTGCAACCGCTTGTGACAAGGACATTGTCGACAGAAGTGACTGGCATTATTTGAGAAAAGTCAACAGCTGTCAAGATCGTCCTGATTAACCCGCATACTAGTAACATCTCTTTCGCGGAGCCAAAGGCTGAATGTAACAGTTTGTGTTGGAAGACAGTTGTCTGAGGACAACTATCAAGAAAGTTGTTCCGTCATATTATTTTTTTTCAAAATGAAAATCCTTTGTAGATGTGACAAATGCAGGGAAAAGGTCAACAAAGGTCAACAGATTATTTCCCATAACCTCAATAGCTACAAGAGGACAACGATAAAGTCTAAGAACTTGAAAAGTGATGCCCTGCAACAGTTTTTTTAAATTACAAAAACAATTGAAATGTCTATTCTATATGACACAATAAAAAATATAACAACAACCATTCTCTTTCGATGGTTTGTTTTGTGACGTTACCACCACAAGCCGTGAGAAGTCATAACAAAGCATGGTTATTTCTTTATCTGGCACATCTGATCGAATTATATCACTAGGAGTATTAAACTTTTTACTATTCAAAGGACGTTTAATAAGAACAAAAATTTCAGGTCGATATTCAATCTATAAAATCTTTTGAAAATGCAGATCTTTTTGTTCCTTGGTACTGAATGTTTGTGAATTGTGTTTGCACAATATTTGTTTCTGACGTAAACTACAAACTTAATAATCTACAAAGCCGTGAATATGCATTACAGTTTATTTAAACTTTTGTTTGCTCTTTAGAAAATATCATTTTATCGCTAAATTTAAATTCCTTGTGACCTACTGACTTTGTTACACAATGAAATATTTACGTTATTACCGTCTTTGAATTAGAGCAATTCTTTCGCGCTAAAATGTAGAAAGAAGTAGCTGTGATAGCTCACGTGGAGCTATGCATACAAAGGTGTATGTGTGTGCGTCTATTTTATTTTATTATTAGCCATTTTAAGGCTATTGCTTTTTGGTAAAAAAATAAATAAACTTGAACAATAAGGTTATATTACGAAAGAAACCGTCACAGGAAACAATAGAGTTTTTGTACACGGAAAGATGTTATGTCAAAGATATTTTTTGTACTTCATAACGTTTAACATTTTAGTGAAACCATGTAACCACAATTAATGTAGTTTTTGCATACATGTCTTGTTCACTGATGAATCACTATAGTGTATATATCAGAAATGTAACGGGGATTTTTCTGTTTTCTTTTGTGTCTCTGAAACACAGTCTCTATTAATCAGTATCAACAATGTACTTAATTGGAATGTCTCTGTTTTTATTGTGACGGTAAAAGT
Organism: Mytilus californianus; assembly: GCF_021869535.1. Lineage (NCBI taxonomy): Eukaryota > Metazoa > Mollusca > Bivalvia > Mytilida > Mytilidae > Mytilus > Mytilus californianus. The sequence continues at coordinate 93,491,784 of NW_026262581.1, read as the reverse complement.
AATAGGTATTTCCGTGTTAAAATCAACAACACTGTCAAATGTTTTCACAGCAAAAAATCCTCAATGTTGTGACGTTTTAATATGTCTCGCTTGTCAATACACATCCGAAAGGTTTCAGATATCGACACGATTTTCTCTGATTGATGAGAGGTGTAAAAAGAAATATAGGCTAAACCTAATTTGGAACTATTGTCCTAAGGGGGAAATTCCTTGCTTACATATATATATATATATCTTGTTTGAATAAGATATTGAATATAAACTGTTGGTTATAAAGTTTAAGTAAATCTTCCAATTTTTAAAAAAACAACTTTGTATACAATTGGAGAACAGTCATACTTATATCATATTAATTTAATAGCTGTTCTTAGTCCATAAGAGTAGCCTTTACCTTTGAAGTCAACACATCCAAAATAAATAAGGAAAAAAATGTTAAATTAAAAAAAAATTTTCCGAACCTAGAAGAAAGAATCCCTATTGTTGGTATTTGTACTGTTTATGCGACTAAAGATAAAAATATCCTTCGAAGAATGTGTACTGACAGTTTTATGACTCTTTTATATGATTTAGATGGACATTGTTGGCATAAATATTTCGTGTATGTAAAGTAAGAAATGAATATCACCTCAAAATTTTCATATATTATTTATTAGAATTACGTATATATAATATATATATATATATATATCAACCTGTAAGAACCCTCCCCTTTGCTCGGAGCTTCATATATAATATGTCATATACTTCCCATGGTTTAAATCACAGGTGCTGTTGCGCGGAATGCTCAAAATAATTTATACCTTGTTTAACTTTTGTAACGATTATTTTGAGACTTTTGACATTTTATTAACCCTAAAATAGATTCTGCTTTAGAAACAATGTATTTACAGCAAATAAATTGTTCTCATACATGTATATCAGCGATTAGTTTATCCCTAGCGGCTTCTGCATTACGAAAATGATTGAAAGATAAAATTCATAATTCAATTTGGCAAATAAATAAGCCAGCAACAAGTAAAAATAAACATTTCGTCCGCGATAAATCCTTCTATTCCCACTACCCTCAAGAATAAATTGTCGTCCCCTCAGTTCAAAATTCAAAGATTTTTCTAAAGAATGTCATTTTATATGTGTAGGTTTCTTTATTTATAAAAGATAACCCGATCGCGAGTTAATGTGTCTGTCCCTAATCTAGAACAGCATCAATGGTTGTCATAGTTTTTCTCAATTTAGGAATAACTCTTCCGTTATTATTTCAATCGAATTCACACTCGAGGCGATCTAGAGCTTAACATATTGTATCGAAAATTATCTGTCATTGAGGGTCCTTGAGTGACTTTTATGGTCTATTTTATATGCCTGTGAGTGTGCGTCGACGGGACCCAATGCATTCTTTTATTTAAACATATAGCAGTCTTTTACTTACTACATATATACAAATATAAAGTCTTCAATATATTCACTTGGCATTAATAATATCGTTTTAATAGTTCTATACATCATTACAAATTTCATAACTCAAATGGTTGAAAACTGGATAAGACTAAACTTAATAAGATGTTCAGAACTCAACGAAAAAATAAGTTGCAATGCAGTCGTCATGGATACGTGTAAAATAATTGGACTTGACGTAAGGCAACGAACACTCAAACAATACAGAAGTTATGGTTTTGCTGTCTTCTGAGTCGGATAATATTTATGTTCTCTTAGTTTGTCTGTTGGTTGAATAATGCGATGGCTCTACGTTATACCGATTGGATTAGGTGATCGTTGTGTTAACAAGACCTTCTCCTCTAATATCTCTATTATTACTACATTATACCGTTATTTAAAAATATATATCAAAGACTTTATGAACAATAAAAGGTAAATTTATGATAATTTAACATTAATATGTCTACTTTTCTTCCGGAATGTTCAAAATAGAGTTGAACATACTAAAGGTCGTAAGATGTATGGAGACTTAAGAAAAAGTAAACGTATCTGCATGTGTTTTAAAGCTAAATAGCCATACATGAACGATGCTTATGTCAGTGCAATAGACTCGTGTTCCTGGAACTACATTTAACACTCTAGAAACCATGTTTTGAAAGCATAATATATAGAACATTCAAGAGCGCCAAAATATTTTTTAAACATAAACATAACAGCAAAGATAGTTTTAGGAAAGCATTAACATTGGTAGTTGCCATACAATGAAAAGATATCATAAATATGCAAAAGACTTTTGCCATTTTCCTTTGAAAAGTCGACGAATCGTTGCAATGAGGCTATATTATCAAATCAAATTATATTTCGGAGATGAAAAAGGAAAAGATGCACAAAGGAGCCATAGAAATCCTTCACTTTTCAAGACAATGTTAATTCTTTACTCAAGCTATGATATTTTATGGTATTTTCACATTCGACTGATCTATACATATTCTACATAATTTGGGGGGCAAAAGTTTTTCCGAAAAGTACTTTTAGATAACTTAAAGCAAATACTAGTTCGTAAGAAGAAATTCGTATATAAGAACAATTATTATTGATATTAATGATATACCGGTACTAATATTACTTAGATGTTTTACTTTGATCTACATGACTGAGAACTCCAAAAGCGAGGGTGAAAATGGACTTATTCAAATTTCATTTCAAAAAAACATTTCTATAGGCAGATAAAGTAACATTCAATACGCAATACTGTCACTAATGTAAAAGATGCATAGATATCCAAATAAGGTATTATCTTTGTCATTCTGGTTAAGCAGACCATCTATTGACAAATGCGCCTGTGTGTGTGTGTAGGATTTGATGGCAGTCTAATTGATGTATGGATAAATTTAGCTACTACGTATTGATTCCTATCCCAGTATCAATACTCGTGTGACCTTAATTGAAATCAATTAACAACATGGAACGCAACAGATGAATTGCGGGAAGGGTTGATTATTGTAGATTTTACGTCAGCAGTGATTACGCTGACGTCATTTTCTGAACACGCAAGACACGAAACAAAATGTCATAATCAACCTTATTTTAAATCACTTTTGACTATGCGTGATTGATGTAGAACTTAACAACACTTTTCTAAAAACGTTATAATTTTTGTGGTATATATATATATATATATATATATAATATATATAAGTACGTCTGAACCAGTGACAACTCTACGACAGATTTTATCCATCAGATCACCAGTGATGGTGATACAAGGCTGAACACACATTCTGTATACATAATTCGTCTAAATAACAGCCCATCAATGTTAGATCTGTAAATTTGCAGAAGCAAATTTTTGTTCTTCCCTGGCCGGGATTCATGCTACTGAGATGTCATGGCAACAAATCGCCTTGCACTATACCCGACGCGCTAGACACATATATATATATATATTTGCACCTCATGTTTGCGATATACCATCTTTTCCGCAAGTTTATTGTTTTCTGGTCGGTAATAAATTAATAATAAGATCCATTTTTTTACATCTGGTGATCCGTTTATTTGTCAATCGCCAATGGCAGTCAGCAGGGTTTAAGAACATCAGTTGTTCGACCTGCTAGCCAAATGCGTTTTGTTAAAATATACTTTTTCACTTTTTTGGTCTTTTGGAAAAATTGTTGTTTGTGCTGTATTTAGACCCCTCTAACAAGAAATTTGTTTTGCATGCACACGTATAAAAATTGCGGTTTTTATCCAACGCAATCATAGGTTTGAACGTTGTTTTCAATTTAGACTTGTTTATATATGTATATATATTGCTGTAACGGCTTTTGTACTCGTTGAAACCACCGTCATCGAATGCAAGACTATTAAACAATGAGAAGGGGCAAAACAGAGGCAGAAGATACCAAATTTCTCTATCAATGTAAATGTCTTTGACATGACAGAATGGAGTTATATATATCACAAATGTATTGATCCTGTATATCGCTAATTGTAAATATATGTTCCCAGTGGACCATTTGTGTGCCATTAAAATCACCAGACAATTAATTGATACTAATTTATTGTTATAGCGGAAGACTCGGGGCTATTTCAGGAAATATCAGCTAGAAATCAGGAAGACAACAACACCTTCGGACTTTCTATCTGTCAACGACACGTGAACTATATGTAACGTCATATAGACAAAACCACACAACTATAGCTTATATAGCAGGGGATTAATAAGTGAATTCACGTTTAAGCATACGGAAACCAAATATTTTTCAATTGTCCGAAGTGTATTGGCGTAAATGAAAAATATAAATAAAACAGAAAACTGCAAATTTGTAAACCTACGTTTTGCTGAAATAACATATCTGTTTTTACATATCAACATTATAGTGTAATTAACCGGCTGTTTCTGTAGTGCATGGATTCGAGATAGGCTGCACTGCCCCCAAGACGCGGAGGCTAATACAGCTGATCGAGAAACTTTAACGGGACAATACAAAAACAGCTATAATTTGTAAATCTATTTGAAATTGATCCTTATTCTTTAAATAAACAGGGAAAAAAACCTCTATAAACCACGATTTTTTTTAATTTGGATTATCGCCGATCTATTTAGAAGTTTCACTTACCCCATAAGAGAAAAAGATCTCATTAATAATAATATTTTTCAATGAAGCGAGCCTTGTATTTTAACTTTTGAAAAAATAACTTTCAACATCTCTACTGGATACATTTCATAATCAACGGAATAGTTATATGTTAGCAGGTGCTTCTTAGCACAGTTATCAGGTCCTATAGTATACTACGCCTATTGGTTACGTAGTTGGTGTTTCTTTTTAATCATCTAATTAACAGAAATACTTCAGAACCTCGATATAAACAAATGATTCACTTTATACATAGTCACCAGGTAAACTGCATCATCTTTCTATTACGCATAGATTTCTTTGAGTAATGCCAAAAGGTTGAATAATAGGGCAACAAGGTCGGATAATGTTGTCGGTTAATTATCGATTGTTGGACTGGATTGATATACTTTTATACGATTTCATCAAATGAGAATCTAAGTCATTGTATTTCTAAACACGAAGATAATATAAAATATATGTAAAAGCATATTCAGACATGAAAAAAATGACATTCTTCTATGTATGTCACAGCCTTATTGCGCAAACTACAGTAATATGCCATAAGATGACACCTTTTTAATAAATAATTTGTAAATTCAAGACTTTCAACCTTTACAGAAAATTATTAAAGATTTTTTGTTTATATTTATTGGTTTGGTAAGAAATGTCAAAACACAGGTGTCAAAAAGTTAACAGAGAAAAGACAGAATTAGAATGGATCTATACAGATATATTTCTCTGATCTATATTGGGCCAAATAAACCTGTGAAAACATATTGATAGTTGCCATGATCGAGCTTTCATATATTAACTGCATGAGATTACTCTAAGATCGGTAATTTGGGTTTTTGTATTTTAGTCAGTTCTTTTTTATGTTTCGCTCTAAGCCCTTTCCACTGATTTTCAGTTTGTTATGTTTTGTTGTTTCACTACCGTTCCCGTGTAGCAAACATGTTTTACCCGGCCACATTCTTTAAGTGCTTGTACTCAATCGGAAGCCAGTAGTTCAGTGGTTGTCGTTGGTTTTTGCATGTCTGAAATATTTGTTTTTCGTTGTTTTTATTACATTACTTTCACCATTATTTTTAAATATATGTTAGATTAGATATGCTGCCCTATTATCAATTGAAGTATGTCCAAAATTGTAGTATGGTTATAAAAAAATCTAGTTCTGACATTTATCACTCAAATTATAGGCGGCTGGTTTTTGAATTGTTTCACAAGTTTTGTTATAGCATGGCCTTTTTAAGCTTCACTATACGGAATTTGTTTTGCTCGTTGTTGAAGGCCGTACGGTGACCTATAACTGTTAACGTCCTCGTCGTCTAGTCCATACCACATATCCTTATTTTTATATTGAATATACATGTAATTATGTAAGACTATGTATCTAGTTTGTAATAATCATAAAATTATATCTAGATGTTCGGGATTTTGTTGGTGTATTTTGTGTTTTCTGGGGTAGAGGGGTAAAGGGAGGATTCCCGTAGCTCAATCTTAACATCTGTGTAGTGGTCGTGGACTGTTGTGTTGTTTTTCGTCGTTTATCTTTTTGGCCATGGTATTGTCGTTATTTCGACTTATGTTTTATTAGCCCCTTGGTATCTTGTTCATCTATTTGCTTGTGTTTTCTGAAAACTGACAAAACACGAAATTTTGGTTTTTTTTTTTGGTAAAGAAATTAAAAACAAAAGATTTTTGAATGATGTTGCTCTTCACAAGGGTTGTTTGATTGCCTCTTAAATCATCAACCATTACATTTAAGAGGATCATAAATGTGCATGAATGTATAACATAAGAAGAGCTATATGTAAATTGAGAATAAGTGCACATGATCTTAAAATTGAGAAAGATAGGTATAGTAAAAAATACATAGAGAGAAGTCAGCGTCTATGTCATCACTGCCTATCACATGGATCAAATTCTATTGAAGATGAGACCCATTTCACAGTAAGTTGTCCTTTATATAACGAACAGAGAAAATTATTATGGGATAAAGTAAACAGTTTTTGTAATAATTTTAAAGAATTACCCAAGGATAAAAAATATTTCTGGCTGTTCACAAATGAGCATTTACCAACTCTTATGTGCCTAGGCAATTATATAATCAAGTGTTTAGAAATAAGATCCAGGTGGATACAAAATATATAAAATTATAATGCAATTATTGTTAATGTTATGTAAGACACATGATGTGTTAGGCTCTGATCCTGTCCAATATATGATAGTATTATATTAGGATATAGTTTTTCTTTTTTCCAATCATATTGTGCTTAATATTGTTGTAAATGATGCCCTTTATGGGTTCTTGATTAGATTAATAAAATTCTTATCTTATCTTATCTTATAACTCCTAAATGTTTTGTAACTATTTGCTCTTTCAGTATAAGTAAGTTTTTTTTTCCATGTTTTTCTGTAAAAAAAGATAACAAGCGAAGGAGGTATTGACGATTGATCACATCGGCCATTTGGGATAACATGTTTACTTGGAAACATAGAACATGTTATTGTTAACAAGATGAAAGGCAATTTTGAACATTTGAAAAAACGAAAATCTTATATCATATATATATGTCACAGCTTTATTGAGCAAACTACAGTAATATGCCATAAAATGACACCTTATTAGACAAATAATTTATATATATAAAGACTTTCAACCTTTACAGAAATATATTAACGATTTTTAAAAAATATTTATTAGTTTGGTAAGAAATGTCAAATCAAAAGTGTCAAAAGTTAACAGAGAAAGGACAGACATAATTGTAAAGTTATCATATTTAAATGTTCCGTTTTTTTTGTCTTGTTTTTTTTTCTTCTTCTCTTTTTTTTTTTTGGGGGGGGGGGGGGAATGTAGGGGTATAGGGTTTAGGATTTCCCATTTCTCAATCTTAAGATCTGTGCAGTATGTGAGGCATGTTGCTTGTCTTTTCGTCGTTTAAATTTTCACCCACGACTTTGTGAGTTTCTTCGACTTATCCTTTCTATTGACCATGCACTTGTATATCTTCTTCCTCTTTTTACTTCCTTCTTCTGAAAACTGACTGTTTATGACGTCTTTACACTGAATCCGTCGGATGTGTACTGATTGATACTTCTGGGAATACATGATTTATTTATTGGTTGTAATTGACTTTTAACTAGCTATCAGTAACTTCGAGTTCTCATATTTCGGTGTTTTTGTTCTTATGTTGTGCTGTTACACCACTGTCCCAGGTTAGGGGAGGGTTGAGCGCTCACAAACATGTTTAAACCCGTCACATTCTCTATGTACCTGTCCCAAGTCAGGAGCCTGTAATTCAGTGGTTGTCATTGGTTCATGTCTGTTTTTCGTAAATTGTTTTGTTATTATCATGATTATGAATCGTTTCACGTTTTTCCTGTCGGGGATTTTTACAGCAGACTATACAGTATGAGTATTTCTCACTGTTGAGAGCCGTATACGGTTGCTTATAATTGATTACATCCACTTCATTTGAACTCTGTTGGATAGTTGTCTCATTGGCAATCTACCACATCTCCTTATTTTTATATAAAAGATGAGATTTTGATTTTTTGGTAAAGAAATAAAAAAAATAATCTGTTTGACTTTACTCTTTGCAAGGGTTATTTGATTACTCATTAAAAAATCAACCATTAAACTTAGAAGGTCATAAATGTGAATATACATATACTAGTAGTATATGTCTTAAATATTTCGTATTTCAGGTTATGTCAGGGTTTTTTTCTTATTTATGACAATTTTCTAATCTCATTATTAGTAATGGCTACATGATTGACAGTCGGCAGGTACATCAGACACAATTTTGAAAATACATTTATCCCTAGCATGACATAAGCTGTATCAGCTTGAAAAAAAGGTTAAAAAGCAACGGATGCTATAAGCGATTGCTCATATCGGCTCTTTGGATCAGGTACACATATACGAATAATTGGATTTTGTATACAGTTGTTTGTCTTTTGGATCTTTTTCGTTGTTTTGCCATGGCATTGTCGGTTTGTTTTCGACTAATGATTTTAAATTTCCCTTTGGTATCTTTCGCCTGTCTTGGACACATGAAACATCGAATTCATTCGAATCGTCAGACTTATTATTATTGCAAACAAAATGACTTCATACATGTTATTATTTATTGTAAACAAAACAAAATGTAAATCAATTTCACACATTTGAGTTGTGTGCTAATGATTTTTTTGTAGTTCGAGCATTGTACTTCACAGTTGTGTCGTCTGCGGCATATGACGATATTAAGAATCATTATCACCTTCAAACAAATATCTTTATATAAATATATATGTGTGTGACAGGTTCAGCTAAAGTTTACCGAATTTCTCTGATCATAAATAAACACGTGGCTGAATGATAATAATTCCCGTGCTTTTGTACATCCGGGTGACATATGATTCTGTGATAAATTTTATCGGGTATGTTCGAGAAGCCAAATAAATAATACAATTAAGAGCATCAAATCCTAAAAAAAACTAAACAGACTAGATACAATTGTCGTGAACGTCATCTTTGTTTGAAGGAACTGCAACAAAAGTAATCAGTAGGATCAGTAGGATTAACAAAATGCATGTAAATGAAAATTTGGGCTTATATGTCCTTTTGTCGTCCATCTTCCAATGAACAGAAAATAAAGAAATCTTTATCTCTGATTCCACGATTGGCACTAATCTTGGTATCAATCGTCCTCAGGGTCTTATTTCAAAATCGTAAATACCAGTTACAGCCTACCAACCAACACAGTTGGTCTAAAAAAAAACGTATGAAACAGTTTTCATGCGCTCAATACACGTTTCTACAATAACTTTCATCGGATGAAAAGGTTAGAAAGCCATAATATATTGACCAAAGATTTCAAGTTTTAGAATTAGTTTCATTATACAGTTCATGTCAATGTGCCTGTCCCGAGTCAGAAACCCTGTGATTGGTTGTCTTAAGTTGTGTTTTATTGTAATTTAGAGAACATGTTCTGTTGAAATAATTCACAACTTTTCTGGACTATTTAGAGCTTGACATAGTCTGTATATATATATAGTTAAACATTGTTTGTTGCTCTATATGTCTTTTGGGTTATTTGTATCTTTGGCTTGCTGCCTCTTGAGTTATACCCGACATTCTATTTTGTTCATAAGATTACAGCTGGTATAGAGATTTTTTTTACAAATTAAAAAACCGATAAGCCCATCCGGCATACGATGTGGTTTTTCCCCATTTTAGAGAATGTGTCAATAGTTAAAGAGGATTACGGACAACTTCCCCTTTGCAAGTGCACCACTCACAGAGTAATATCAGAAAGTTGATAAACCAAGTGAGTGGATTTTGGTTGTTGGTGTATATTATGTGCTGGAAAACAATTAATAACAGTTTACAAAGTCCTACGCACAGGAATTTTGATAGAATTTTGTGAGTTTCACATGCTTTTGTACTGAAGGACACCCGGAAACAAAATGAGTATTTTGTGTATTGAATCACTAAAAATAGGTTTATTATCTCGATAGAATTTTGGTTTTTGTTTGGAAGTATTTTTCTATTAATTCTTTGACTAAATGCGGTTATACCCATACATTTTTCGTGATTATTCAATGTTGTACCACAGTCATGTGATTTATGACTCTGTAATAATGAAGATGTAGAGTTAATTTTCCCACGTTTTATCTAAAAATTTTAGATTTTTAGATAAAACGTGGGAAAATTAACTCTACATCTTTGGTATATCAAAATTAGTTTCGATAGTGAATGTTATACGAAGATGATGTTCGTATCATTATTGTGGTTAATATTAACAAGTATTGACATTCCGGATATGAATGTTATTGTCCTAGTTATAAGCCACATCCGTGTGTTTATTTCTCGTAAATAATACAGTTTCCTTGAATTTATCTTCTTACGAAAAACATGACTTTTCATTTGACCTTTGTTGTACAAACAAACTGGATATGATTAATTTTTACAAGCAACGTTGATGTTAGCTCTCAGAGTGTTAAGTTTTTAAGTCAATTTCAAGTGTTATTGTCTTCGTTTTAGCCATATTAATCCATCTTTACTTAAGTTTGTTTTTTCTTCCCGAAAATCATGGTCTATGAAAAATATATATATATACTTGTAATTCTATTAACAGTTGCGAATGCAGGTTTTTCATGAAGGCGATCCATCGAAATGTCAACGGGGAACACACAAATTTTAGCAATAAGTATGCATCATGCCATGTCTCTCTCTCTATCTTTTATGTATGAAGATTCTGTTTTCCAATATCGTGATAATTGAGAAATTGTATTAAAGAATGTTAATTTCTAAATACGCAAATTAATTGTGTTTCATGTTTTCCTTATATATATATATATATATAGGTGTGAATGTGTCGAAGAAAAAATAGGGTAGATAGTTAATAATTTAAAAAATACTTCACATGGATTATATCTTGAGAAATTGCATATAAACACCTGTCTCTTTCAATCTAATATCATATCGTACCATATTGTTTCGTGTCGACTTAAATCGTTTTTTTTTAAAGTCTCTTCACTGATATCGACATTTTCATTTGTTTGAGCAAGAGCTGCTTACTCTTTTAAAATGAGTTTGAATTTAGCATATGTTTTGTAATATAAAAAGATGTGTTTTGATTTCCAGTGAGACAACTATCCACTAGATACATGGATGTTAGTAACTGAAGGCTATCGTGTTTCTCTTTTATTGCAATCTCTTGCAGGAGATTTTTTACCCTTAATTTGATTTTCACAAATTATGCAACTATACTCGTACATTGAAAACAAGAAGATTATATTAACATTGTATTATTGTTTGTCGTTGGGTAGCTGTCTCATTGACATCACAGCTCATTTTATATATTCATTGTTTGTATGATAAACAGCATATATACAGCATTGGTATATATATAGTATACTGTTCTTAAAATTCAATATTGAAAACTGCAAAAGAATTATTTGCGAAGGATATTGTCAAGACGGTTGTCCTTGTTGCATTATATACTAGTAAATCAATTCATGACAACAATTTGCACATTATGAAACACTCCTTATGCAAATCATGATATGCTGATATTGCAGTTGTGAATATGTCTAGACACTTAAACTTCAGGTTGTATCGAAACAGACAATTTCCTTTTTTTTCCAAATTACCATACATGGAAGATATTTTATTCTCCTGTGAATAATATCGGATAAATTGTAGCCGTGCTCATTTATCTGGAATAACGCTATATATATAGATCAGAGAGAATGACTCTATATATATACTGATTATGCAAAGTTATTTTCGCTAGCCAAGAAGAGGATGCTAGGTATAATTCATATGTCAAATATGCCATATGGTTTTATTTTCCCGCAATCCTATATTTGATTGATTGTTGTTTGATGCGTTAAGTTCAGTGGCTAATATTTCATGCAAACTCTAACAAGAACAAAAGACAATAATTCCAATTGGTAGGTTCGGTCTGCACAGTGGCTCAACCGAGAGAAGAGCAGAATATTTTGAATGCCCCGAGAAAAGAACTATCCATATATATGTTGGATAGGGGTGGACATTTGCCTATCAACAAGCCGTCTATAGGGACACATCTAAAGGTTGTTGCAAAGGTTTTACAACCTGCAGAGAGTATGGTACTCTTCTAACACGAGGCTTCGGGTTTTAAAACATCCCAATTTCATCCGAGCGTTGATGCGTATTTATAAATTCCGAACAGCAAAATAGACGCCCCTTCAGCATATAGGCTTTATTACCAGACAAAAGTCGAACGTATATCTAACCCGGCCTATATTCAACCATTAAGTTCGTTCGTTGTTTTCAAGAATCGAGTAATGAATGCGATTCCTTGCCACCTTATGCTTATATACCTTTTCTTGTAGGATGATTCATGACGAGAATAAGTGCACTTCTTATCATCTATAAATGTGATTTTTTTTACATTTACATGTACATCGTTTTAATATCATTGTTTCAGTTTGTTGTTTGTATCATATCCAATGGTAGACATTTATTGCACATTGAAGACTAAACCAATTATTAGTTTACACTAAGTCAGTAAGGTATGGTTTAGAAATTAGTTGGACCGGGCAGATAGTTGCTAGAAATTTAGAATGCAAGGTGAAATTGTTTCATAGATTCTATAAGGTTGGTGTGACGTGATACACCATGGATCGGCTTTACTGGATTGATCTATTCCGACTAAACGTGGATGTGTACAGGCAATAAATGGGTAATTTATTTTATGTTTTAGTTTATTCCTAATATATATTATATATACATCCAAGGGTGACTGTTGTATATACATGTTGTTATTCGGACTTTCTCGCGACCGACAGTAAGACCAAAACAGAACTTCGCACGTTCGGTCGGTGTGGAGACGTTTAATTGAATCTGTGCCTTGTGTCACATTTTTAGTACGCTAAAGAACCCTTCCGACAACTCTTTAGCTGTAATATAGCAAATTTCTACCTTATCCAAAACATCCTCGTTATCCAAGCAATGCAGTCAGGGGTTTCCCTATCAACTACTATAGTATTCTACATTATCACATCGAGCACTCAAGGTCGTAAAACCCCCTTAATGTATCGTCGTTGGGTTTGCAAGTTCACAACTTTCTATTTTCTTTTGATTGCCTAGCTTACAGCATTATTTTCCAATTGATGATGGAGGGCTGAATTTACATGATTGATGATTGGTTCAAAATATATGATTCACGATTAAAACCAGAAAAGACCAAATTAGCTGCATATTCCTACCCAGCGTCCAAAAATGATATAAGTAGTCTTTGCATGTATCGACCAGGTATCAACTCCATCCATGTACTCGCTCCAAGCCACATATATTGAAATTATGAAAATTTGAGCATATAAATACTGAATATACGTTGGTAAAATACCACATGTCATATTTTCAGCTTTTTCACGTATCGACTATTTTTATGAGAATTTTTCATTACATTTCCGTTATTTTTACATTCGTCTGCGTAACATGTATTGGTCGATTAACATAAAACCTATTTATTATACACGGATATACCACTAAACTTTTTTAATCAGGATAAAATTTGTCTAGGTTTTCTTTTCATACATTTGACAGATCAGAAGATTGAGTAAATTTAAATCAGATCATGAGGTTTTTATTGACGTATTTTTACCTATGAAGTATACATACTTGCAATCTATTTGTATGTTTTCTCCCTACAAAACAAAACAAAATTGCTGTCCGTCATGTATGGAAAACAAGTATTTTCGCAACGAAATGACAAATCTCCTTAATGTGAAATATGAAAATCTTAATTAATGAGAATGATTAAAAAAAAGTAATTAGTCCATCATTCTTTATTTAAGGGTAATGCAGACTCTTTTTAAAATGACGAAGCAATCTTTTGATTACAAGTTTGCTATATCTTATTTTGATATATATAGTACCTTATTTTATCTGTATAGTGCCATTAAATACTTTAACCGCTTTAAACGGATCTTTTAGATTTTTGTATGGGAACAAATGGAACAATTACTAGTATACTATAGAAGGTTAAATAGATGTTAGCCTAATTTAAATTCTTATAATTAAGTTACTATATGTATAAATATGTATGTATGTCAGTAATTTTCATAATTCGTGCATAAATGAATGTAATTATATTTTTTTTTTTTGGCTGTGGTAATGTTGTCTTTATTCTTGTGTATCTCACGATGCAGAGCCGTTCAAGTAAACGCAGTCACGACTCTCGTGTGTTGTAGAGATGTAGCTAAGGCATGAAAATTTAATGCACGCCTATCTATATATGTATATAATAAGTCAGTTCACATAGAGCATTGAGATCACAAACACTTTACCGTTTCCTTTTCCACGAAAAAAAAAAATCAAACACAACTTTGAACCATTGGAATGAAATAAATCATTTACATTTAAAATCAATTTGTACAATATTTCTAATAATTCATGTAAACATGTTCAATTTTACCGAAAAAACTTGAAACATTAAACCTGGTGCATGCTCCTGTCTGTCATGAATGTATAAGACTATATATATATATGTTTCCACCATGCCCCGTTCGCACTATCACGTGAAATCAGAGTCAGAACTGTGATTTGACATAAAATTTAAGAAGTTCACATCATCATGAACATATATACTAAGTTTTAAATTGATTAGACACAGAAACCAAAAAAAAAAGTTCTGTATCTTCGTCGACATGTTAAAGGCCTGTGATACTGTCTTTGGTAAAAGTTAGCTATATGAACCAAATAAATGCTAAATTGCTATAAAAGAAAATAATATGAACATATTCCTTGTGGGCACATAATTTGGAATAAAGTGTATTCTATTTATTCTATTCTGTAAAATAATATTAAATCAAGAATGATACATAACGAACAGACATCATGTTACTTTCTATGTACAATAGGAGTGTGTGACAAGGAGATTTGTCACCTCATTTATTTTCAATATACATGTATATTAACGGTCAACGTTCTTGTCGCCCTCCCCCTTTTCCTTTGCAAGTCGTCCTCTCCTGTTGCTTTGCTCGTTTCAGTGTTTGTATCCTTTCAACTATCGCAGGAGGATATTACTAATTAAATCCATATCTTGTTCCTTTCAGTTTTTGTCCAGCATCCAGCACCATTTATAGGTCTTTGTAATATATGAACCTGACCACTTTTGGGTGATGTTTTTGTTTTCCGTCACTTTTTTTTTCTTTTCTCCCAAAAGAACGGACATTTCCAATTTGAATTTCCTTTTCCATTCTAAGTAAACTTTCAATCCTTCCGTGTTCTCTTCTTCTGTCTTAGCTAATTCACATGAGACAAAACTGTTCTTTATAGAATGGCATTGCAGATCTATGACTTTGTTTTTGATTTCGGAAAGGTCATGTAGTTTTGTGCATGTATCTGTAATTGTTAAGAGCAAATTTTAAGTGATTTCAGTGATGATGCATTCCATAACGACACTCTATCTTCATATCTTCAAACATTTCGCTGATTGTTCGATCTGTCTATAGTTCCTCTGTTTTCGAGGTGGCGTTCGCCAATTTCTCCTCCAATGAGTTAACTTTGCTTGTTGATACGGATGCAATCTATTTTTACTTGTTTTTTTCGATTTTTTCTAAACGTTTTTTAATTTTATTCAGAAGATCGAATAGATTTTCCGTTAGGTCTTTTTCGACATATCGCTATTTCTCTATATGTATATGATAAGGACAAGACAATAGCGTCACTTATGGACCATTTTTCGTTATATATTTTTACTTTTCATTCTTGACGGAAATGTACCCGCTGGTATATTTGTGACTGCAATTGTGTTTGATATAAAGGATATTTTTGTTCAGCGGGCATTTAAAAAGGAAAAACAAACACAACCAATAAATAAAAAAAAACTTTTAAAAAGAGAACTCTTAAATCATTTTAATATGCCGTCATTCAGAATTCTTTACAAAAACAACGAACGGAAGAAAAGGAAATATATAGTGAAAGAAGATGAGTGTTATGAACACTTTAAATTAGAGTGTTCCGAACCTAAGGTTCAAAACACTCTACATATAGAGTTATATTCTGAAACTGGATACAACGATCATGCTTACTGTTTGATAGCTTCTGATTTTCCGAGGCAATGGGCTTAAACTTATTCCAATCCGTAAAAAAAACCCACCGAAAATCAAGAGAGATTGCTTATGTCTCCAGTTCCGACAAAATGGCGGAATTTTTTTTTCAACAGAAGTATGTGTTTACTCATTCAGCAGAAGTATGTTGGACTCATTCACCAGAAGCTTAAACTAGCGAGAGAATAAACTCATGAAAACATTAATAAAGAAATAAACAGCGATATTTAGTGATCTCGAGCTGTTAAATGCATGAGATCTTCTCTGACATATATGTGTTATACATTGTAGAAATCCCTGTATCCTGAATTAGGACAACGCGTTAGAAAAAGTCAAATTAAATTTTAAAAAATGACATATAATTCAAAATGAATGCCACATTTCGTTACCATTTCATTAACAATTAGTAAACATGGGAAATATGTGCAAGTATGTATTATTACAAATATTCTATAACTCTCAGTATCGTCTTCCCGTTTATTAGCTTTAGGGGCATTTTTTTTAGGTTACACGGATTCGCGGTTCTGTAATGCAGGGAAGCGGGTTTTCTGAATCAGAAACATTTTTTGTTTTAAAAATGAATCTAGAAATAATTTGTTTACCGAATTGGAAATATACTTCACTCCCGATTTTCCGAAACATTATGCATCAACATTTTCTAATTCGCCAGAAAAAGAGTCCCGTTTTTATTCTGTGATCTATATTCAGTTCAACTATATATAAGGCATATTGGAAGTAAAATTAAGCGGGTTTATATGTGACATGTGGCTTGATAATTTTCCATATAGAGAAATGATTTTCAGCCATATTACTGCAATTAGCACAGCCAAATACAAAACTCATAAGTAAAATAATACTGTGCACTGCATTGCATCTTAATTATTGATTGTGTGGACAAATACTGATGCAGAGAAAATTGCCGTACAATATTCATTATTCATTACGTGAAACTGATGGCGCGATCATTGAAACTGAGTTAGTAGGACAATCGATTTTTCATCAAGGATTTGCATACATGGTTTCATCCATTTACCATTCAAAAATGAAAGAATGTTGTAATACCAGTTCCATAGGACTGACTTTTTGTTTAATATTGCATAATAAAATGTCGCTCGTGATCGAGTTAATCAAGCGCTACACGTCATTATGTACGGTCTGCCCCAACACTACCTGCATACGGACTAATCTGAACATATTGCTCTATATCCCGGTCGATCCACGTTGAGGAACCTCCCCAGATAATCTGAGTTTTTTTCTTGTCCTGAATATACGAGTGAAACATGTGCCACTATACACGTTAATCAAGCAAAAGTCAACCTTATTGTCTTCACGTGGCGAACAATTGTTTGTTCCGGTCATTTTGCTTGTACAATGTGTCACGTTTTTAATCTCGCGTGGATCAAATACAATCGTTCTAAACTTTTCAAATTTAAACATATAAAGACGCAAAACGTTCATTGTTAAAACTTGTATATCACTGATTACAAATTTGATATATATGTGAAAAAAAAGAATAACACTAAAAATGAAGCAGAAAATACCAAAGGAAAAATAAAACACCATATATACGTAGAAGAAAAACATGCAGATAGAAAAAAACCGACAGTCCCCAAACTAACTATACCATATTTCCTAATCATAGTTTACAAAGCCGAGCAGATTATTTCAGGTATACAAAATAAAGTAATTGTACGTTGTTTACGAGTTGGACAAGCGAATTTGTTTGCTTTGGTACATACTTTTCTATATTTCCCTTTGTTTGCCCTTTCAACTGTTTTCATAATAAATGTTTTGAATGTCATATGCGCTTTATGATACAAGTACACAAAATAGCATACTATTCTGGTCTTATTTCATGCATAGAATAACTCATCAGAACGTGATCAAAACAAGACATGAATGATACAACGGGAAAGAATGTAATACCAAGATATGGCACTAACTGTAGAATGTATGCGTCGAAAAGAGAAAAATATGTACATTCGAAACATATAGCAAGAAAACTGGTAACTGAAAATAGGACAGGTTCTATAAAGGAACACAAACACATCGTTAAATGATTCACAAAACATCCGATGAATGTGAATATTTACAGCGACACAGTAGATCTAGTCCATTCGAAGCATTCATCCTCATGGTTTCAATTATTAATTTGAATTATGCCTCTTAAATATAAAAGTGGCTGATGAGGCCTATGTAAGTCGAGATTTTGGTTTACAATGTAGTCCTTTACTGTCTTCCCCTGTTTGTTTAATTATCCATATACACAAATAAAAAAAACTGCTTCTTGTGTGGTACAAGCTTACAGTGTTACACAGATATAATTGTAGCTGATCGAAAATTACCGTTTAAACTTTGCTCTTGCATATGCGCTAGCATGGACTGAATAGTGTAGCGTTTTTTTGTGAGTTTGTTTGTCTTTTCGTTGTCTTTGCCATGCATGACCATGGCGTTGTCAATTTCTCTTAGACTTATGAGTTTTAAATGTACCCTTGGTATCTTCCGCCTTTTCTTTTATAAAACAAGACAAACATTTTGGGGCAGATTTTACTTTAATTCTTCCCAAACATGACCACATATTTATAGATTCAAAGGTTTTGGGGTGTTTTATTATTATTTTTATTTTCTACGTAGTCCTCAACTAAACTCTGTGGTTTGTATTACCTGTTTCCTATATATCTAAGGAATCCTTAGATATATATTTTGGAAATAAATTGCATTCTAATCATAAAAGAATTCACCTCTAAGGAAAAAAGACAAACAAAAAATGCAGGAGGAAAAAATTTATTCCCATGTTTATGGGTCACAATTTTCAGTAAATATGTCATTTATTTGCAACTAAATTTTGTTGAGATTAATTTACCATTGATTATTTCAGCACAAAGAGGAATCAGAAACGTATAGATAATGTAATGCATGTCCTGAAGGTATGAATTTTACTTGTTTTCGATATTTTTTTATTTGCCAAATGATTAAGCTTTGCTGCTAAGTTTATCAGTATATGAAGGAAGTGAAACAGACAATCATCAGAACATTCCAAAGAATGATTAAAACAACCAATCATGATGACGTCAAAGATCCATGCTGCTGTACTTAAACTGACCCAGTCTTTCATGAAAGTAGTTCCGACCTAATTTATCATATCGTTTGATTGTCTGATCTACATTTTGCTGTTTTTTAAAACACCTAGATCAAATACTTTCTGACAATAACGATCTTTTATTTTACGCCAATAGTCTATATTTAAAAGAACATACTTAAAATTTCCTTTAAGACAATTTTGAAGCATTTTTTATGCCTGACTTCCATGTCACATTTTTACATGCATGGCATACAAAGAATGTTAAGAAGATTACACAAAATACCAGTCTTCCATTTGAAAGGATTAATTTTTAACACGGGTTTTAAAATTTCAGTACATATAAAAGTTATGTGAAATAAAATGAAGATTTCATTCGTCTTAATTTTTGATGTTTCTGTTTAGGTGGCACACTTTTTTCATCAATGGAACCGCTGCTGTTAGACTTGTAAATAAAAAGACGTCAAGTTGCGTGAAAAAAAAATGATTTTGTTTACAGCGGAGAACCTATACACAGTCTGCTACAGTATCTTAGTATCATATTAATAACAACTATACTAAATTAAGACATTACGTATAAATCATTTGAACACATTGCCACGCACACATTGATACAGAAGTGTATGTATATGTAGTTTATATTAAAGACATCCTGTTTTGTTCTTTATTATTGTTTTATTGGTGGTGACGTCAAAAAGAAAATTGTGTGATGCGTATTGAAAATAGGGCTGACAATACGTCATCGGTGACAAATGGTACACCGTTTTACTTAGCTATAAACAGGTGTGACAGGATACAAAACATTTTGCCAGACGTAAACACAGGTAAACACCGAAAAGGTTATTTTTATACTAAAGTTTATTGATCTTCCGGGAGGTGATACAGCAAAGTCTCCCACGTTGACGTTATAAAGTACAAACTTAAATGCAGCATGTTTAATGAGTACTGCATTCATAAATTGAGTTCATTATGAATAAAACATTCCCTCATCAAAGCTTTGTCATTCGGCACTGTGAAAATATCGTAACAAACTAGCAAAAAATGTTCAAAACAAACAGTTGCATAGGATCGTTCATTCCCCTACATCATCAAACGTTTGTTTCCGATTTTAGTTTTGTCTGATTATTTTTTTCAGATATGAAAGACCTGTTAAAAAACCTATTCCACACCAATTATTTAAGATAGGGCGAAAAACAAGAGTGTCCTGTCTGCTAAATATACATTTAAAGTCTTTGTGTAAATCTTAGAGGACGACCATTTGATATTCTGAGGGGGTGGAGGAGGATTTTTTTTTCTGACAGAATATACTCATTTTCACTTCGGTTTTGTGAGTATCGCTTTTTAACGCAGCTTAGCCTCTCGAACATAATTTTTCACTTTTTTGTTGTTTTTGAGTTTAATAAGATATCAGACCTTTAAGATAAAAACCGAGGATACCTGCATGGTAATAGCATCAAAAATAATTCCCTTCGGACTACATTAAACTTTTCTTCAGGACCAAATAAAAAAAAAGTAAATATAAAAATAAGAAGATGTGGTATGATTGCCAATAAGACAACTCTCCACAAGAGACCAAATGACACAGAATTTAACAACTGTAGGTCACCGTACAGCCTTCAACAATGTGTAAAACCCATAGCGCATAAACCCCGAAATGACAAATGTAAAACAATTCAAACGAGAAAACTAACGGCCTGATTTGTGTAAATAATACAGAATAAGGCGGGGTTAAACATGTTAGCGGGCGCACACCCCCTCTAACCTGGGACAGTGGTGTAACAATACAACATATGAACAAACTATAAAAATCAGTTGAATAGGCTTAACTCATCAGGAGTCTGTTTCACAAAAAACTTACGACTAAGATTGATCGTAAGTATACTGAATTGTTCATGACTTACGATCAATCTTATAGTCGTAAGTTTTTTTGTGAAACCGACTCCAGATCGATACAAAGCACAAAATCAAGTAACAAAAACACAGAGTGGACGTGGCAGGGTACAACAAAAAGACACTAAGTACAGATCTGAGAGTATACTCGCAGTTACTGGTTCAAAGCCATTAACAACTATAATAAAAAAAATCATGCATCTAAGACTAAAATATCAATTAGTATACACATCCAACATCCAATGGATTTAGTGTAAAGACGTCATTAAAAGTCAGAGAAAAACATGACCTTGTGCAATGCCAAGATACAGGTTTCGGCAGATTGTAGAGTAAGTCCCTTTTAATGAACATTTTTGAATTGGTTTTTTTCTTTCTTCATTTCACTTAATCCGTTCTTTGAAAGAAGAGCAACGTGTAAAATCCGGTTCATTCCTCCTATTCCCACTTTTTATAAATTTGGTAAGAAAAGTTAAAATTGCATGTGAGAATAGGGGAAAACTTGTGGAAACAAAGGATTATATTGTATAAACATTGTTTAATCAACTTTTAATTGACAAGTAAATTATTTTATTTCTGTTATAACACAAATTCAACAGTAGATTCAAGCAAACTATATGAAACAAACTATACCAATTAACAAGATTCAAGATTCTTTATTTCTCAAACACCATATAGTTACAATAGTACAAAGAAGTTCATCAAAAGTTATAACATAACATAAACACACATGACAAGATGAAATGCAAAAAACAAATAAAAATAAAATAAACAGTAGTGGGGAAGAGTGGTGATTAACCAGGAAGACTTACTTGAAAAGTTATAACCTTGATAAATTTGCACAGCTTTTTTAACTTATTTTTGTATTTTAAATGAAATAGTTTTCCAAACTTCAGTATATTAATTCTGTGCAAGAAAAAAGTATCCAAATATTGTGCTCGAAAACCCAACTGTGTTGTCGTCTGTTATCAAGAATGGGTCACCTTTGGTACTAGTACGTGCCCAAATACCCTCTATGTTGATTTTATCAACGTTTTTGGTAAAACTGGTAGGTTCTTCTTGCGTTTGTTGTACATGGAAATCTTGCAAGATGGGAAAGTTTATTTTAATATTAACTATCATCAATTTATGTGTTCGGATGACAATTTTTTAGGTTTACAAATTCAATGATTTATTTAATCTTACTTCTATTTATCTGACTTATTATTATTCATTTTAAGGTAATTCTTTGAAGAAGAAGAAACATATTACAAACAAACAGTGTATTATTTTTTTTACATAATATACTTAAACAGTGTAAGAAATATGTTTTCTTTTAAAAAAATACAGGTAAATCTTAGGTGAATTCTTAATTAACCTTGATTGTTATAAAAACATATTATTTATCAAAACATCTATTGTTATTTGCACGTGGGAATAGAAGGAATAGTGATTTTTAAAAAATGGGAATAGGAGGAAGACACCTTAAATCTAATATAGGGTTTGAATGTAAACTTTTGCCTTGGCTAGGGGCTATTTTGAATTTTTGATTGTAACCGAAATAACAACACTTGTTAAGGACTGTCATAGGAAATGTCAAGATTGTCTTCAATTGGTCCAGTATTTCTTGAGTAGATGTTTTCCTAAGGTCTGGCAATCAAAAATTAAAAAATCATGACGACTTTGTTTGGCAAAGAATCGGCTCCCCAAATAACAACACTTTTAAAAAACCTGTAAGGAACATCTCTATAAATCTTGGTTGTATATGTTCAGTGCATGGTTCTTAAACAACGGATAGGCGCCGGCCCAGTGATGACAATTACTTTCGCAAATTCGGTTTATACGTGTGCATGCAAAACAAATTTCTTGTTAGAGGGGTCTAAATACAGACAACATTTTCCAAATGTTTTTAAACCCTACTGACTGCCATTGGCGATTGCCAAATAAACGGATCACCGATGTAATAAATGGATCTTAATTATAGATTTAATACTAAACAGAAAACAATAAACTTGCGGAAAAGATGGTATATATACCGCAAACAAAAGGTGCAAAGGTTTTTGTACACCATATCCGGATTTCGACAATTAATGTCTCTTCAGTGATGTTAGGAATCGAAACGGTATTTGGAAAGCCATACAATTTACCTCAATTTAGGATAGACTCTTGAATTTTGAGGAGTCAAAATAGGATGAACGGATCATATAAACCCGAAGGCAAATATAATACAAGCCCAAACGAAAAAATATAAACAAGTCTAAATTGAAAACAACGTTCAAACCTATGATTGCGTTGGATAAAAACCGCAATTTTTATACGTGTGCATGCAAGACAAATTTCTTGTTAGAGGGGTCTAAATACAGCACAAACAACATTTTCCAAAAGACCAAAAAAGTAAAAAAGTATATTTTAACAAAACGCATTGACTAACAGGTCGAACAACAAATGTTCTTAAACCCTTCTGACTGCCATTGGATATTGCACAAGTCTAAATTGAAAACAACGTTCAAACCTATGATTGCGTGGATAAAAACCGCAATTTTTATACGTGTGCATGCAAAATAAATTTCTTGTTAGAGGGGTCTAAATACAGCACAAACAACATTTTCCAAAAGACCAAATGAGTGAAAAAGTATATTTTAACAAAACGCATTTGACTAGCAGGTCGAACAACTGATGTTCGTAAACCCTGCTGACTGCCATTGGCGATTGCCAAATAAACGGATCACAAGATGTAACAAAACAGATCTTATTATTAAATTATTACCAAACAGAAAACAAAATTATATCCACCAGAGACTAAATGTTGTAGATGTTAGTAACTTTAGGTGGCCGTATGGCATTCAATCATGAGCAAAACCCATACTGCATATATAGCAAGCTATATAAAAGGTACCGACATAACAAAATGTAAAAATGGTTTTTGGTAGTTATAAATAGCATTGCAAACTGCATACATTCAGTCGCCTCTCTCCATGCAAAGTAACCATCCAGAACAATTACGGAAATGATGACTGCATGTTGTTTCACAGTGTTTTTTTTTTTATTTTTAGAAATGTTTGACTTTCTCACTCTCTATAATACTATATTACGACGTCAGACAATAAAGGCGTCTTTCGAGCCACCCGATCCTTTTCACAATGAACTGACTTATTTTTGACCTTGGTCCTGAACTAAAAATAAAAAATATTGCTAATGACGTGATATTTTTGAAATTTGTAGTTATTCAATTTTATTTACGTCAATAAATAAGAAAACATTGTCGAACTATTTAACCGTATCAAAATATCACGAATCTTTACTTGTAAAAACATGTATGTTTAAATTCTTTTTACCTGCAGTAAACAGCCCTATTTACCACATACTGCGTCCAATTAAACATCTTAATTACATATACATGTTGTTTTTTAGCATTCTTACATGAATCATTAAAGCGTATGTCAATATTGGAAACTGCGTTCAAACTGGAATAGTTAATCACCTTTTACCTGAACAACTTTACACGTTGTTGTTATGTGTTTGTTTTGAAGAAGTTTCAAGGGAATTATTCGTTAAATATAAAACAAAAAAGTTTGATATTGTCTCTTGGTTGGCTTTATTGTTGTATACCTCCTTGGATTTACTCATTGTTGAAGGCTGTAGGGTGACCTATAGTTGCATCTACGTCCCCGTGGTCTCTTGTGGATAGTTGTCTCATTGGCAATCATACTACATCTCCTTATTTTACATTAAATAGAGACATAAAACATCCATATATATCTTCTGTAATGGTCTGCTTTAATCTTCATATTCATTCGTATACAATTTGAAGTTCAAAATGTTAACGAACTCTGTTGTATCACTACTAGACATCTTCCATCTACAACGCATTCTGCAAACCCAGTCTGTAAATGAACGTTATGCATCTTTGCAAAATTCTTTGTCTGTAATATCAATCAGATACTATTATTCAGAAATGGTTGTATGCTTGTATTACCTCGGTATTGGCACAAGAATCTCTGCCTACAAACACACTGATATTTCCATTGTAGACATGAATAATCTACCGCCGAGACATAAATTACTCTTTTGGAAGTATCAAGTTCTTTCTATATATAAGCACTGTTCAGTCAAATAACGACATACAACTTCTAAGTTTTATGTCATAAATCTGCATGAGAGAAATAGAATATATATTTTTAGCGCCTAATAGTTCAACTTTATAGTCTAGGCAATTTAATTATAATCAAGTTCTTTGCGTGATCTCATCCTGAATAAATGTGCATGAAATATTTGCCACCGGACGAACGCGTTAGATATGTAACAATAAGTCGATCTTTAGGGGGATACGAAGCACGCTTTTTTATTTCAATATTCAGACACTGAAACTGAGCACAAGAAACATTTATAATTTGAAAGATTACATAATGAACTATACAAGACGGCACTTAGACAAAACAAACATTTTTGTAATATTTTTGCACTGACGATTTTTGTTTCTGTAATTGATTCTGTTTGTGCAAACTCTTTATTGATTATAGGTTGGAAAACTCGTTATGTATATGAAAGTCGCAATGACCTTCAAGAATCAACAAATAAAAAACTTCGACCCTGGTAGGTTATTTCTAGTAACAGGCGATTTTATAGCTAAAATAACCTTCAAGGTTTGTTCAATAATAATAAAAAAAAGGCTACATAGGTATAAACGTGCCCGACACCTATATTAATTACATGCACCTATTGCTTGATATGGCTTCCATACGCGCCATATCAATAACATGTACCAATTGCTTCAATAAGTTCTCAAACTTTATCCTGTTTTAAGTCCACTATTTGGTGTACAAGAGGAGAAAAACTAACATATATATACACATAAAATCAAATGACACAATAAATACCATACCCACAAATACATTTATATATATATTACAGATATTCAAGATACTAATTATTCAATCTACTACGTATCAGGCTCATTAAATTGTTACAGTATGTACATATATATGTTTTTATATAGATAGTAAATAATAATATATATAGGTATGTCAAACAAGATCTCTTAAGTTACAAATAGAAATAGAATGCAGCTAAGATCAAACATAGTGTTTCCAAATTACAGAATAGACCAAAGGCAAAAACAATTATGCTTGAAAGGTCTTTTGCTTCCCCTGGTCCAACTATATGGAATATGTGTGCTTCCAGTAGAACTGCGACACATACAAACTATAAACACTTTCAAATCAAATGTGTTAGATATATTTTACTGGTTAATCCATGAATTATTCATATCTATAATGTGTCTTGGCTTTTTTTGAATTTTGTGCGATACATTGCGAGGGACTCAAAGGAGAATAGTGTGTGTATCGATCATCATTATTATCATTATACAAGTACATTTGCAGTAGTATGTATCTACCATGTTAACGTATATCATGGTATGCTTGTATACATGGTATCGCTTTGTTTAGCTATATGATTTGGTGTCTGTCTGTGACATAATATAAAATATATTAGGTCCCAGTGTCTGCTCATCTGTTTTGATGGGTCACACAATTTCGTTCCGCCATTCCTCCCACTATCGTTTCTTCTGCAGTTTAATCGCTTTTTGCTCAATATGCATATTTTACTACTGTATTTTGTTTACAATCATTATTTAAAAATAACATGGTTTACCACCCGTTTTAATAAACGCCCATGTTTTTGCTTTTAAGCTCTCTTTACTTACCTCGACTATTTTAAAGCTAATTAAACCTTTGATAATGTGGGAGGTGTATGTTTTCGCCCTTCCGCGATGATGATTCAGTGATCATACATACATCACTGTACATACTCAGTATTTTGTGAATGAAAATTATATCCCTTTGATGTTTGTACTAGAACGTGAAAAGAGAATAACAGACCGTTTCAAACACGAAAAGGCGCGAAGATTCCACATGTTCTTTATTAAAAATAAACCCACTTGTTCTATAATTGTAAAAAAAAAAATGAAAACAACGACTGTAGTTACTTTTGTGGAAAATGTTTCAGAATATAAATAAGAGAACTGTTTCAATTAAGCATTAAGCATCTTTCCCGTGAAACCATGACATTGATAAAATGATTACTAATTGCAAAGTAAACTTTTACTTTTAAATAAGCATATTCAATTCAAAACGTACAGAAAGAAATGTTTTCATATGTAAACAGCTAATACACGACGGTAAAATTTTCTAATGCACAACCGAAATCATTATAAGTATGTGGTGTCTTTTATTCTTTTAGTGTGAAAATATTAAAAATGTAAATGAATAGTTTTTTCTAAAAGAAAGAAAGAAAGAAGCTTGATAAGGATTTGATAAACTATTACAACTGGTTAATGAGTCGTAATCATTACTGTTTTCAAGCAGAGTATCTGTATAATTTGCAGGACGTTATATAGTTGATAATTCTGATTATACACCAATGTAAAGTTACGCAAGTTTCGGTCTGTTATCTCAAGCATTGCTGAATACGGTTACCAAATGATTTCCGGTCACAACGGACACGTGCCACCAATAAGAAAATCAGTAAGACAATATGATGGCAATTAACGAGTCGTATTTAATTGCATGTCATCAGTGTTAATTAAAGAAGAGATATTCTATATTGTTATGTAATATACACAGGGGGGAGCGTGGATTTGTTAATACACGTGGCAGACTGTCCATCTGTGTTTGTGGCAATGTCTCTTATTACCAGGGATAAATTGGATTCATGGAGAGAGTTTCAACAGTTTTAGATATCCAGAATTAATTTATCCGCCTAACAAGACTGAAGACTGATTACCTCATGTTTACGTTTAATTTATCATAGAAAAAGCCAAACGTGTAAGGGATTCTAGAATATGAGATCGAGAAAAAAACACCCGATGATATTAAAAAAAAAAAAATGGTCCTTGATTAATTTTTTGTTACCACCTAGTCGGACTTACTTTGTACCTAGGTATATAGAATGCTGTATAAAATTTTGAATCCATATAAAAATACAGATAATAATTATGAGGTCAAATCAAATTAATTTCTTTTTCTTTGGACTTTCTCTTTAATCTAATTTTCTTTTACTATCAAATCCATAACTTTCAAATACTAATGCCATTGCCCGCTCCTAAAGAAATACTTGAATGAATAAAAAAAAAACTGCCAACTTATCATTTCCGCTAGTTCTTTATACTCCTCATCGATAATTTGTTTAATAAGGGGAAAACACAATATCGCTCGTATTGAAAGACAAACAATGTGAGTTTTTATGAGGCTTTATTTGAAAGCGATTGTTTAAAAACGTAAAATATCATAAAAATAAATAAATTAGTGGACATAAACATTTCAGTTTATTGTTCCATTGAGGTTTACCTCTATGATTCTACAGTTCGTATACAATGAAAACCAGAGACACGATGCTCAATTAGATCATAGTTATCATTAATTAAAATTATGACTATTATAAATGTGCCATAAATGATAGGCATCGAATGTTAAGAAACCGCTGTGATCGTTTTCCCTGAAGAGATCTCGGACTATTACACTAATATATTAGTCCTAGATGAGATGACACTTTTACTTGATATGTCCCCTTTAAATGTGGTATCATATTTCAAATTTGAATAAAACAGTATCAAAATATATAATAATACATTTTATATCATACTCCTTGCATGTAAATTATTGTTTACATAGAATATATTTAATATCTAGTTCACCCACAGTTCCCTCAAAAAGAACCGAAAAGATTGAATATCATTTTTTTTTAAACAGATAGATACTTTATTCTCTAAAAACTAAATACAAGTTTACAGAGAAATAAACTATCAATAAACAAGAAAACAAAAAAAAAGAGTTCAAACCATATTTCTTAATTCAAAAGCATTCATCGACAAAAAAGAGGGTTCCCCTGGATCCGCCATTGTAGTGTGCTAATGTAAAATGAAGTGTAAAATGATCTTATATATACATGTATAAAAAACTTTAAAAGGAAATATAACGAAATTAAGTTGACAATATCGATTACAAGGAGGGACTAACCTTTTTATTAACACACTTAATGAATACACATAATTTTCTAAACAAAAAATGTATTTTTTATAAATACTAAACATATACTTCAAACATAAAATACATTATAGCAGAAAAATGTCCCCTAATAAAAATAAATTCATTTCTGAAAATAAAAATAAATGCATTTCTGAAATCTTTCAAGTGGGCGAACCTTTAAGGAAAAAATAAAATTTGAGAAATGCCACAATACATTTTCTGATCATATAAAAATAAAGAATATCTCACACCCGTCTGCTGTGTTTCCTATTCATTTGATTTTTCATCCACATTTTTATTCACCATGTGCTTTTTCTAAATGATGATGTCATTGTTTTTTTGTTGTATTTTCATCATCAACATTATCAATATAGATTGTTTTCTAGTTTTATTTTATTAAGTGTTTTGTTACTGCAGTAAGGACTGGGATGGATGTTTAGTTCTTTAACCCGTCATAAATCAAGTATCTAGTCAGTAACTGTCGCCGTTCCATTATATTGTTTTTTGTTTTGTCTTTTGTGAACTAGTTGTTTGGTTTCAGATATTTGAATTCACAGCTTGATTTGGCCTTGTTATACGGTCTTAGCGCGTATCCCTTTGTGAAGGCTGCATCGTGACCTTATATTTTTGTTAAATTATGTAAATAGGTTGCCTTTTCGACAACGTTTATCTGGTAACCTTTCATTGGTATTACACGTCTTTTCAGTTTACAATATACCAAGCTTGGTTGTTCATGCAGTCCTTACAAAGTCGAGAATGTTGTTCCTGTACCAAGCTATTATAGCTATACAACAGCTCGATTCGTTCTCAGTAAAGGCTCGTAGATTCTAAATTCGATTCGAAAAAAAATCTATTGATGCATGATGCATTTGGAAACTAATTATTTTCTACAATGTAATCTTGACCTGGTCAGTGCGTTCTAGATTATCTGTTGTTTCTAAGGGCGATCATTATACGAAGCCCTTCCATATCATAAGATGGTATGATAAAGAAAGATTTCTACATACTTAATCATCAGTATGTAGGTTATTTTTGAAATAACTATTTTGACCACGCCAGCTAAAGTATACACAGAAGTAACACTCTTACAATTGCTTACATCCACTTCATTTGAACTTTGGCGGATAGTTATCTCATTGACAATCATACCACCTCTCCTTATTTTTATACAGAAGTAACAGTTTATTAAATTCATATCGTTCGAACGGAAAAGAACTGTACCTGAATGTTCATATCTATAGCATGCACCGTACTTGTGCACTTACCACAATGTAATTCAGAAGATATGAGGTCTTGATAGGATAACGTTAAGTCTTGATAGTGCACCACAGGTTCTTCTTGTTAAGTTTCTATGGACATAACGATTCTAAAAAATGTCTCATAATGTGCTACAGATTACATTTTCTGACGTCGGCGTGATGTAAACGACAAGAATTGCGTCAGAAATAAGGAATTTGCTCCTACAACATATCTGTTTATAATGTGCATAATGTTTAAAGAACCTCCAGATGTGAGAAAGAATGCAGCTGACCTAGTCAGACGTAAGATGTGGCCTACTTTAAATAAATCAAATGTCAGATTGTATGTTGTTCTAGTTTTTTGTAAGTTATCTTGTTTTTTGATCAAACGTTTCCAGCAGAATATAAAGAGTCTGTTTCTAATTACTTAATTGTTTTACGGTCAATAAAAGCAGAATCAAACAGACAGGTTCAAACCAGACAACGTAATTACACAACGATGGAGCTTATCTACTCAATCTTCTTGTCTTTTTTACAAACTTCTAATAGTTGATTTTTTTTTCTCTCTCTCACTTTAATATCTCCTTTAGGCATTAACACTGTATGCCTTCTGTATGTATTAGATACTCCTTGACGGCGTTAGCCTGAATGGATGTATCTACATGCAGAATGATAGTTTTTAATAATTAGGAGGTGGTTTTTAAGCGATTTAACCATATATTATTGAAAAAGCATGCTAAATGCAGGATAACCAATTTCATTGTGTAAATTTAATAATCACAATACACTTCCCTGGTGCACTTGGGTTAATGTCAACATATTATAAGTTTATAATATTATAAAATAATGTGTACAACATATGTTCAATATCTTGTTGTATTGAAAAATTTTTAAAATTGAGAATGGAAATGGGGAATATGTCAAAGAAACAACAACCCGACCAAAGAGCAGACAACAGCCGAAGGCCACCAATGGGTCTTCAACGCAGCGAGAAAATCCCGCACCCGGAGGTGGTCCTCAGCTGGCCCCTAAATAAAAGTGTGTGCTAGTTCAGTGAAAATGGACGTCACGCTAAACTCCAAAACATATAAATGAACTAAAATTAAAAAACATACAAGACTAACAAAGGCCAGAGGCTCCTGACTTGGGACAGGCGCAAAAATGCGGCGGGGTTAAACATGTTTTGTGAGATCTCAAACCCCCCCCCTATACCTCTAGTCAATGTAGAACAAAGAAACACATAGCAATACGCACAGTAAAACTCAGTTTAAAAGAAGTCCGAGTCTTACATGTCTTTTGTCTAAATTGAGTATAGTAATATTCTGCAATTTTTTTCTAAACAAATTGTTTATGTGTTATATGCCCTCCCGGGCCTTTATTTTGGTGAATACAATTCTTATCTTATCTTTGTACTATAGTTTAACAGGTTTTTTTTAATCTTCATTGATATTTTTGTAAGGAAGTTGTTTTTGTGTCGTTTCTCAAAAATATAACATTTTATAAATTTTGAGCGTCCGAAGCTCTTTTCTGGATTTAAAAAAAAAATCAATTATTGAAATTATGAAGAGGTCTTAGTACTTCACAATTTTGACCTTAACTCTAATACAAATGTCATATAGGTTTACTATTTTTAGATATCAAGAAAATGAACAGAATATATACGGTGCGACATTCAAATTTTGGACACAAATACCGTTCATCATATTAAAAAGAGCCAGATTTCCTGACAGAATTGCAATGAACATATTTATTCATTTTTTTTTCTGTTGTGTACACTTTTTATCGACATGTCATGTGGATTAATAAACAATAACCTTTACACAAATGTTTCGTCATTTGCCTGGCAGCCACATGTTACATTTGGCTTTAAATGTCAATTTTACATTGTTGTAAACAGCTTGCTTTGCCATCCTACACTTTTATTTTAACCGATGATCCCTCGATTGGAAAAATACATATTCTGCATATTTACCTCGAACATACTTCAACAATATGCAACGAAAATATTTCTAGTATGTATTCGACGTTACAATCGTGACACTGGACAACGAATGCCCACATAAGAAATGAATCATTAAGGGTCATATAATTTACGTCATTTAAACTCAAATATCTGCCCTTAATCCCTTTTGTCTATTTACAGTGAAGAATAAATAAAAGCTATAGTGGGTGTTTTATTATGAGCCTATTAATTCTTCATAAATGTAGAACACTTTATATTTTGTACATGTAGTAACACCGAATTTTACCTGGTCTTGGGTCGTGGGAATATTAAAAACTGACAGTTACTCGAAAAGCTCGAAAAGAAGTAATTCAAGCGATAGAAGTAGAATTTGTTAACTGTTTACTATGTTTTTATTTGCAGTGTCCTGACTAGTCCAGCGACGTAAAACAAACTTCTTTTTAAATATTGGATAAATATGTTCATGCATTCAATATATCTATAACTATATATATAATAACATTTATGTATACAAGTCACATTACCTGAAGATCTGTGAAAGCAGTGAAAGCGCTAGTAAAAGTGATGAATTTCACATATTCGTGTATATATAGGAGTATATATAAAAAACCTTGTATATCTGAAGAGACATTTATTGTCGAAATCCGGATATGGTGTACAAATTTTTGCACCTCATGTTTGCGGTATACCATCTTTTTCGCAAGTTTGATATTAAATTATAATAAAGATCCATTTGGTTACATCTTGTGATCCGTTTATTTGGCAATCGCCAATGGCAGTCAGCAGGGTTTAAGAACATCCGTTGTTCGACCTGTTAGTCAAATGCGTTTTGTTTAAATATACTTTTTCACTTTTTTCGGATAAAAACCGAAATTTTTATACGTGTGCATGCAAAACAAATTTCTTGTTAGAGGGGTCTAAATACAGCACAGACAACATTTTCCAAAAGACCAAAAAAGTGAAAAAGTATATTTTAACAAAACGCATTTGACTAACAGGTCGAACAACAAATGTTCTTAAACCCTGCTATATATATATAACACAGACTGATAAATACCTATAATATATTTCCAAAGTTATTGTATTCTGAGGCCACTTTTCCAAAGACTAAGCATTAACTATTGTCATGAAAATGGTGTCTGTCTATACCGCCTAAACTTTTTCAAAGATTTCAATTGTTCTCGGGCGACTTGTCCAAATGATACAAGACTTCCGGCCATGACAAATGTTTCTATAGTTTCAAAAGCAAGTCGGCGTTGCTTGTCTATCATCAAACGGTTACTTTAACTAAAACTTTGGATGTAAAACAAGTTAAAATATCGTCTATTAATTGTATAAACTGTTAATTTTTAACGGATTTTAGTGTATAGCTTCATGATAAGACTTTACAAATCACATGCGAGTTTTGTTTTAGGTCACAGTAATCATTTGAGAAGTAGAAATATGCAGATCTAGGCTTACTTTTATTTGAAAACAGCTTTTTTCTTCATAATTTTTTAATGAAAATGAGTTCAATTAAAGTTTTAAATCTTAGTACAAAATGGCACAAAAATTAAATTTGAAGATGAACACAAATTTGTCGTGAACAGGACCCATTTGGACCGCGTTCAAGATCCCTTAACTTAAGAATCATCAGCTTGTCCACCGACAAATCAGAATGCCGCGTTACTATATAGACAGAACAGAATAGAAAAAAACATACAAAATATGGCTTGCCTATCTTTGTAAATATTTTTGCATGTGTTTGTGTAATACATAGGTGCTCTGGATTTGACATAATAACGGTCCAGAACTAATAGATTTATAACCATAATAGTTGTCTGTCCTATTTGAGCCATTCTTGTGGATATTGTACTCGTATTTTGTCGATAATCGTGTAACTTTTAATTTCTAATCTCATGTGAGTTTTGTGCATTAAACCTAATGTGGACTTATCTATGTCCCATGTTCTTTAAAAAGTTTCATTAAAATTGTGATATTCCCTTTTCAACCTCTGTCTATTACCTATAAAGAGCTGGTGTTTTTTTATGTAATCGTGTGATACTATAATTTTAAAAATCATATATAAGGTTCAAATTTTGTGACATAGATATGCGCTACTTCATTTCATCGGAATCAACAACATTGAATTTTGTAACATGCGTGGTTGATTCTGAGAAGCCTTATTTGGTAAATAGGAAACTACTATAAACAATTTCTCCTTCAAAGCTTGTTATCAGATTAAACACAACTCGACCTAACCGATCCCCAACGTCATTTATGGTGAAACTGTATGTGATGATTGATTGACAGGTGAGCCTCTTGGAGCCTCAAGTTTGGAATGTAGAGTTTTACCCTCGAGACAGAAAGATCTGTCCTTACGAATACAGGTAAGCATGTGTACCTCTCATGACACAACTTTTGATGGATTAAATTGTGTTTGAGTGTGAATAAGTGTAAAGACATTCATTCATAAAAATTTGTATGCATGACTTCCAAAGTTCTTTGGGGGAAAACCACAGGCATGAAGCGTGGGAAGTATAATTTCGTGTGAATTATCAAATTTTCAAAGCTTCAAATATTTTCCATGTTACAGCAGTTTCCATACCATAGGAGTATATGTTATCAGTTTATAGGGAACTGGTTTCATTGGTTAGTGAAGAAATAACGGGGGAAAGGATGGGATTTCAGATTTTCAAGTTGTTAATTCGAACAGAAAAAATAAAACTGGACTTTGCATTGTTTTTATACATAAAACAAAAAAGATACATTGGTCGATACTCTTGTTGACAGAAAACATATTTTAATAATTACGTAACATTATGTAATGCTACTGTACTAAATAGTTGCTTAATTAATAATATACAATGTATGATGCATAAATACTTTGTCTATATTTGTGGTAAAGCTTGATTTAATTAAGTGCATGTATAATGCATGGCATAATGGATTTTATTTAAGATTGCGAAGAGAAATGACCTTAAACTGGAGCATATGTTATTCCATTAGCGGACAAAATCAAAGTCATATAAACTGTTATAATGCATTCTTCAAGGTAGTATATATTTTCAGATACCAAGACACATTCTCCACTTGAGGCATGGTGCCATAGACGTAGAACTCAGTATCTTATTCGCAAGATGAAAGTTCTCATCGTTCGAATTGAGCACAGTTTATGCATGCCTTCAAACATCTTCGGTGCTCACACTATTGGATTATAATACATAAAAAAAGATAACAGGAATCATAAAAAAATACTGGACAGTATACAACAGACCATATCAACAACCAACACCGGACTCCTCCGAAAAAATAACAGACAGACATACAACCTACAACGAATAATTCAGTCGTTATATTACGCTGATTTACGATTACTACATTAACCTCGCAAGGAGAGGGACTGAATTATTCGGGTTAAGTGACACTGTGTGACTTGGAACACGCACAAAACATGGTGGGGTAAAACCAGTTTTACATGCACTTAAACCTCTTTCTTAACCTATCAAGACCGTTTGTCGTAAAACTTATAACACACAATAAAATAATATAAAGTACTTACATGATAAAACTGTATCAGCAAACAATCATTGGACCTAGTATAATACTGCGTAATTAAATGAGTTCCCTTTGTTTGATCCTCTCGTTAACTTGTTTCTAATATTGGAGGTGCATGTTTGAAGCATAGTAGGAATTGTCAAATTGGAGAAATATTCTTTCCCTACATTTTTTGGCAATATTCTTCTTTGCAGGATTTTGTTATTGATTTTTTGCATTTAATGTATGTCACATTTTCATTTTTTAGATGTTCGCAACTATTTATGATAGTCATGAGGAGATTATCTATAAGTCCACACCAGGACCCTAAACGTATCGAATAAAGTCAGACTTCAGTTAGCATTGAATGGAACCCTATAAATATTTATCAGAATAAATGTCTATTGAATTTTTCAGACTTATTAGATTTTCCTAAAATTTTGTTAATTTGATAACGGTCAATTGCAGTCGTGTTTTACGTTTGTTGGTGTCATATATATATATCTTTTAATTTTCCATTTTATAAAAATCATTTTGTAATTTGCCCTCTAAATAATTTGACAAAAAGGATGACAAATGTATCATTTAACCAAACATGTACTAGTATATGAAAACCTATACTGGCCTGCAAATATGATTTTCTGAAATATTATTTTTGCCGTCCTCACTTTTTTTGGTAACGGTTATAGCAAATTGTGTCATCTATCATAAGTCTTAAGATCGACGATGTAGGTATTTCAATTGGAGCTTTCAGAATTTATGGTCCAATTTGCTATTTCGAAGACTTAAACGAGTATGGCGGTCAGGGTCTTCGACCATACAATCATAGTTTGAGCGTTCCTGGTGAAGGATATATGGATAAATCCACAGAAAAACGCTAAAGACGAAATTTATTTAGTGTTATTTTCATTTTTGGACATTGTTTTAAGTCCAATTAGGTCAGTGTATAAATAGTATGCGGGTATGCGTGATGGTAATAGCCCACGCTGACCCTAAGGGCTAGTTGAGCTTAAATTGAATTAAACCGACGTTTCCAGTAACCATACAGTCCAAACTTGTTCATGCATTTAAACTATCAAAGTAGTCTATAGTACTGGTCACTTACATCTATAAATAGAGAATTTGGATATAAAAAATCCATTGGTTAAATTATTAAGTAAACATAACCTGGCCGTAAACTCATAGTGGACAGTATATGTCAACTTTATTTACCACAATTATTACAAAAATGTGACCCGTCTATTCAAATATTTTAGACATTTAAGTTGTATGACGCAAATTATTTGATTGAACCATTCTATAGTATTCTATTCACTTTAAATGTCTAAATAAAAACTTTCAATCTATTTAAATTTCCGAATAAGTTAAATGACATGAAGCTTTTTGCAAATATTTACTTTTAATATACAAAATTTAATAGCACCAAGGGTGACTATATAGATCTATGTACATTTGTATAGAGGTTAAAGTTTATGAGACATTGCACGCATGGATATGTTTGGAGTGGAAAAAGTATACCGATGAATCAAATGTATATACAAACATCCTTCAATTCACATCGGTCCAATCTGAAAATATGCATCGTTTGTCTTCATATATATATATATATATATGAATACAGAAACCGATGATTGAAAAAACTTACAAGACTTGTTACAATAACATACCAGTATTTTATTATCAAATGACAGAAAAATTTTAAACAGTTTACAAAAGATAGAAGATGCAAAAAGTTAAAAAAAACTGAGAACTTGAACATTGACTTGATTGTGCATATAAATAGATGCCAATTATGTTTAAATACAGTTTTCTCCAAGAAGTATACCAATCGAATGTCATGTCCCCTTTACCCATAAAAGTAAATATCAAACCAGATATTTAGATTATGTAATGTTTACTTTACGTTCCAGTTAAGTCACAGCCAAAGTGTTTATTTCTCACGGAAGATTTTTAAAGTTCTCGGCTCATGTATGGAAGAAAATTAAGAGAACAAAGTTCACGTGCACGCAATTGTTGTACAACGTACTTTTTTCCTTTTAAAATAATTACTGTAAAAAAATACGGAAGTAATGTATAGTTACAAAATGCGTCCAATACATTTCTTTCCAACTGTTACTATCGACATGGTCGTATCGCTTTTCACAACATGCTATATCATATATACATTTTCCTGGTATTTGCTTAACCAAGAATTCTGAATTATATTCTCACGCAACATTTTCTTTGAAATTCAAAATATTTCATTGTTTTGTTTCATATATGCATTTTGCCAAAAAAAAAAACAACAAAAAAAAACCAACAAAATAAAAAAACCAACAAAAATAAGCAAACCAAAAATATTACTTCGTTGCAAATATTTCCATATATAGATAAGAATAGCAACGTCATAAATGGATTGTTATTATATTTTCAAAAAGTTGTACCTAAATCGTTAACCTAGTTTAAAATATTAAGTTATTTGTGAACACGGAAGATACTTGAACAATTTCTAAAAACCGCCAACTATAGTGTAGTTCTAGGAAGTAGAAAAGGTCAGGGGTATATTTTGAGCATGTACGTTAAATTGATTGTTATTTATTATTACAGGGTCGGTTGATACTATTTATTGGTTATTTTCACTGATAAGAAAATGTCGGCAACCAAAACTGTGACTGTGTCTGTTTCGGTTTACGAATACGCCTTGTTGTGAAGAAGTTGTTAAAAAATAATATTTGACGAGGCTTATACAAGCTATGTGGACGAGGCTTACAGGCTATGTGTGGAAACTGCGAACCGAGAAATGGTTGCTAAATGTTCTTTGCATTCGAACCCTTTGACCGGTTTATTATTAACCCTAATTAAATATTTTATCGGTTTGAAACAAAACACTAATCATCTTAGGTAACAATCATTTAACTTTAAAAGGGGGTATGTTTTTTTTTTATATTGTTTTTTTTTTTCAACAGATGGACACATTTTCATTTTTTTAACAACTACAATTTAACTAAATTATTTTTTTCTTACTATGTTGAAACAAAATATTTTTTTCAATGCTCAGAAAGTGAAAGGTGCCCTCCATCAAGTGACAGAACTAAAACACATTATTTTAATGATATAAATATAAAGATATTCACCAGACATCATTTCCTTATATTAAATATCTTTTAAGCATAAGGTTTAGTTGCGAAGTATATCAGGGGCGGATTCTCTGTCCGAGGAAAGGAGAGGGGCGATTATTGACCAAAGTGGTAAAAAATACCACCGAGTGAAGTGAGGTTAATTTTTCATTGACAATTTAAAGCCAAAAAAGGGATTTTTTTTTAAGAAGGGGATGCACGCCCCTTCATTCCGCCACTGTAATCTTTGTAAGCTTACAAAAGTATCTGCAATGTCATTAGACAGACATTGGGTGGCTGTACATGTACATGAATTGTGTATATTAGACATTGGGTGGCTGTACATGTACATGAATTGTGTATATTAGACATTGGGTGGCTGTACATGTACATGAATTGTGTATATTTAAAGAAAAATGTTTAAATTGTTGTTCTCCATCTTGATGATTAATCACTAAGAGGTCAAGTATAGACTAAACATTCAAAGGATATCTTTTAAGTTAAAAATAAAGAAAGTCAGGTCTAAAGCATTTCTTGTTCTGTTAGGAATTTTTCAATAATCTCTTTGATTCAACTTCCCTATGGAATCAGAATATTTTTTTCTAAAAATATCCATAACACCCCCTTTTTTAATGAAGTCTCTTTCAAGTTTGAAGACATCAACTCAACCAGATTTCGCTCTGATTCTGTGTATTGTAAACAAGACAGTAGATTGAATGCTGTAAACTGATCACTTATCAAATCGTTGTAAAGTTCCTTGTGCGAGAACTCCCAACTCTTTCTGTTTAATTTCCCTTTCCAAGAACAATCCGACCTTTCACATTAGAACGCTTACTGTGAAATCTATAAAGTGGTTAAACGGAAATTCGACATAAATACTAACACAATCAGTGTCGTCTGTGTTTACAATGGATCTGAATGGTAGCCACATCTTCCTCGAATCACTTATTATTTCCTATTTACAATTAAGGACAAGGAAACAAGCTTGATAATCTTAATATTAATTCTTTCCCATACGTCAGTGTTGAAAGTGTTGTTTTCCTGAATTCTTGATAGTTTTCCCGCCAAATTTTCAGTATCGACTTATTACAAATTATAAATATATATCAGGATGTATTAAAATCTACCAACTAATTTAAGAGATTACATAGGTTAAGACATTACAGTCCCTTCCTTAATTACTATTTCCTGTACAGTTAAGTGTTATCTTTGATAGAATAGCTTTCTTAATATCCAGTATTGGATCCTGGATTATTCGAAAAAAATGTCCCACCATTTTAATACTGCATGGTTAGAATTCTGTAAAGAATTTAACTGTCCAGTATCGAAGATTTCCAATGCCATTAACTATTGCATGTTACAGACAAAACAGTGGTATACGCTATTGTTAAAAAAGGGTCCAGCTGAAGCGCGCCTGCGTGTGCGGGATTTTCTCGCTCCGTTGAAGACCCAATTGTGGCTTTGGGGTGTGTTCTGCTCTTTTGTCGGGTTGTTGTCTCTTTGACATATTCCCCGTTTCTAATCTCTTTCCTGATTAAAAATATTGCTTCTGGACCTTTCTAAAGCGATATTCCAATCAATCACCCGTGGTACCCTTATTTCTTGGTTGAAGTAAAAGCTCATCTTTCTTTTAGCTATAAACGAAAAATAATAAGCGGTTAACATAAAAATAAAATTATCCCCAGTTTTCATCGAGGACCTGTACGAAATCTTGCTATTTTCACCTAATGTTCTGTTAATTTGTTAATTATATGTATTTTCTTGATTGTTGGGTTGGTTGTTGGTGGTTGGTGGTTGATGGGTTTACTGTGTTGTCACTTGACTCGAGTTTGGGAGGTCAAACATATGATATTGAACAAGACAGACAAGTCTCGGTGTTCGATTAATGTGTCCGTGTAAAGTGTTGCATTTCCTATTGATTGTAAAGCTTGTGCATGCACGTAAAAATCCGCTTCGATGTGTCTGTCTAAATGTATATCGTTGTAATAGGCTGTATATATTCATATAATATTAATATGTTATCGATGACAATATGCATGTAAACTTGTTGCTGGACGTTCTAAGTAAAAATCAATCAGTTTAGTCTCTTGGTTTTTGTAATATAATGTTGTTCGGTTGCTGTGTCATTCAAATAAGCCCATGCACGTCTCCTTAATAATCTACCTTTATTACATTCAAAAGATTGAAGTCCACAAGTCGTCCTAGAAAACATACACATACTCTTCACGTTTGTTTACCATACCATTGTTAACCTGATATAAAGGATCAAGTTTCAACAAGTTCTAGATATTTAGGTACTACTACCCGACACTTCTCCGAAACTTATAGAAGGGGAGCGTTTATTTGTCAAACACTTGAGAGACAGGTCACCGCATAGGTAATTCAAATTCTACATTCCATTCACGTCCTAATTTCATTCATGATCACGAGGACACCGCTGGTTATACCTATAGGTACGAGATATAGTACTTATATAAGTATGACATATAATCATTGGTGTAAGTCACTATCAGGTACATCATCAAGGGAGATAATTTTCAACTTTAGAGAAAATGGCCAGTATGATATTGTGGTAGTGAATAGCCTGTAGCATGCATCGTATCAAATATTCACTAGACAATACTATAACAATCTTTAGACATCAGATATCAGTTTCAGATCTTAACTTTTAAAACTTCTACTGCGCATAGACGACAACAAAAATATGACAAAATATGACGTAAATCACGTTCATTTTATGGATATTCTGAAGTCAGATTTAACTAGAGGAGGGTATGGATGGGGGGTCGTTCATTTCTGTATTCTTTAATTCTTTACTTAATTTTTCTCTATATTCTTTAAATATTTTGCCCATTATTCTCTATTCTTTATTTTGTTTTGCCCTAATTTTCTCTATTCTTTATATTTTTAGTCCATTTATCTGTACATTTTGACCATTTATTCGCTATTTGGTAATCTCAATCTTGACCCTAAATGAGGCGCATCAATCGTTTCAAGTGATGCCCTTCAATATTTTGCAATCCGTTCTAGCAATGTAAAACAAACATACAAAAAAGGGGGAAACAACATGAAGTGTCAGTTATAAAAGTGTTATTCAACTGATCAGTGGGTCATCTTTCAACAAAATGACACTTTTGTGGTTTGGCGTACTTCAGGTAAACTTCAGGTAATACCGATAGTATATATACCTGTACATTAAAAATCTACCGGTCAATGGGACAATTATTTAACATACTATGTCCTAAATAGTTACACTAACCTATTTAAGTGATCAATCAAGTCTTTTTATGACAATATCTGACAAAATCCGTCTTTTATAGCATATTTGTTGACAGCTAATGTTATTTATCATTTGTTGTTTTGTCTTTGAAGTTTTTATAACAAATGATATTCTTTTCAATCTCAACAAACATTCAGGTAAAAAATATTGGGAGTTCAGTCCTCAAATTCTTTTTAATCCTAATTTCGTCCATCCTGAAAAAGATTCACATTCCGGGGCCAGTACGAGCCACGGTATTTAAAAAAAGAAAGAAATGGGAACGGGTTTTATAATGCACGAAGTGAATGTGGTGTGTACTATTAAATAATGTAATTTTTCTTTGAAATAGTGTAAATGTACTAAAGAAAAGTCATTGTTCGTTTTATCATCTGCATTGGATCAGATTTTTTTTCTAATTTATTTGACTTTTGAATAATCAATTGGGAAAGATTATCATCAACCTTTACACAATATTCGCAATTAACGAAAAAAAATGAACGGCTTGTAAATATATCATCCAAGATCTTAAGTTCTGTAATTGCTTTAGGTCAAGCAAATCGAGCTTCCTATTTGATACTGTAATTTAAAATCAAACTTTAAGTAATATTATCTCCTCCCCTGTGTGAATATTTCTTCGGTCTTAGCCCTCCGGGTTATCTGATATATAAATTTTTTACAATTCAATATAAGATATAAATAGTACACG
This sequence comes from Mytilus californianus, assembly GCF_021869535.1. Taxonomy (NCBI): domain Eukaryota; kingdom Metazoa; phylum Mollusca; class Bivalvia; order Mytilida; family Mytilidae; genus Mytilus; species Mytilus californianus. Next base: position 93,448,893 of record NW_026262581.1, on the reverse strand, counting down.
GTGTATAGTATGTTCTTATCATATCACGTTTTAGATCATTTTCACACTTTATAATTAATGCATTTAAAGTTATCTTACCTTTAATTTATTAGTTGTCTTATGAAATAGTTACTATATATCATTAAAAAGACAATTATTTAGTTGACATATATATTTAATGAGATGCAGTTGATTTCTATCGCCAAATCATAAGATATGTAAAGAATGTGACGAGACTGTAGACTAGTTCTATCATGATAGAGTTTCTTGTAGCCGGTTAAATGATCATGCTATATGCATAAATGTGATTGATCTTGTCGGTTAGAAAGGAACCTTTTGGAATAAGCAATTGTTTTTTAATTACTTTTGTAACGCAATCCAATGCATAAAGTAACAAAAATGAAATACCTTGAAATAAGCGAAAGGCAAATGATAAAAACTAGATATTGCACTCGATACTTACTGTTAGAATGCACTCTTTAAAATAAAGCTTTCATTAAATAATCAGAACAGCGTTGTAAAGAAAAATGGTTAACTTATGTGCAAGATATGTAAAATATATCTAGCTAGAATTTGAAATTATAGTACATGTTTGTTTATAGGTTAAATAAGTTCGGCCTTTTCTTCATATGTTGTCCTTCGTCCCCCTCAATGACAGCGTGAACACTGCCTCAAGTCTGTGTGAACAAAACATCTCTGTCTCAAGTCTGTGATCACAGCTTTAAAGGATGGTAAAGGGAAACACGCTATCTTATTTTACACAATAAAAGGTTGCCCTAGTTACACATTATCTAAATTTTAATCTCTGATAAGTATCTTTATTTTTCTGGTTGAGGGTAGTTAAACTATGAATGAATATCGTGTCCGTTTGTAAAGCGAACAATTTGCTACTTAAAAAAGTTTTAAACTAGAAAGGGTGGTCGATTAAGGTCAAACTAAGAACAAACTACAGTGTATGATGCTAGGTCATTTTCTCTTCTGCATTAGAATAAACAGAGCGAGAATATTAATTTGCTATGGAGCAAGTCAACCAAAGATTGATTTATATTCAACGTGAACGACCTGAATGATTTTTGTCTGATAACTGGTTCAATTTTGAGGTCAAATACATATTTCAGTGGTCAGCCTCGTGCTTAACACTGAAAACGAGGATAGAAATAAAAACAAATCATCTTTACGCGTTGATCACATGCATAGAAAATTAATTTAAAAAGAAATGCCTTATTCCATGATCCAGAGGCGGATTTAGAGGGGGCCCAGGCCCCCCTTTTCTGGGAAAAATTTGGTTGATTATATAGGGTATCACGGAAGCATGACCGGAGAGGGTCCCCCCTTAGGCAGTCAGTGGGCCCCCACTTATGAAAATTTCTGGATCCGCCACTATCGTATAGTTCATCATACTTTATTGCTATGGAAACAACCCCCAGCGCTTGGGGAATGGACCCCCTTTGTTTCTCAATGTGTTTTTCGTATTTCTAAGTTTTTCAGTAAATATTCTGTAATATTTTAACCTTTTTTCACTTTGTTGATGTGCTCTTTCTCTTATTTATTCGACATTACTATTACAGTGGTTTATAAATGACACTCTATTATTATTTAGTGGAATATGTATAAACTTTGTGATATCGTATGAATAAGACATTAAACAACATGAAACAAGTTAAAATATTACAGAATATTCACTTTAATAAATAAAAACACAAACAAGGGGGTTCATTCCCAAGCTCCTGTAGAACCAACCCCAAACCTTTTCTTCATACGAGAGGGACGTCTCCTTATAATTGAAATTTAAGGATCTGGGAATTACAAAACAATTTATCTTTTGACACATCCAATTACCAGCTATCGGTAAGACAGATACAATAGGTAAAACAGATGAAAGTCTGCTGTACGTGATAACCAAATCATTTTTTGAATAGCAATAGGGAACACAGATCCTACAGGATGTTCTGCAGTAACTATAAATATTTTAGGGTCAAATTTTAAATATCGTAGTAAATTTGATGTACATTTCACGCATGATTGATTTCGGATATTTCTAACGGCTGTTAAGCAATACATTTTATATTGTTTTAATATGTATGTTTTTTCATCTAAGCTTAACAAATAGTTTTTTTTTAAATGTCTATTATGTAACTCAAAGTATGTATAGATATATAGTCGAGAGTATAAAACATAATCAAATGGGTCTTTTTGACGAATTGGCTATGTCCATCATAGTTTAGCCTATGGAGTCTCTTATTTTCCCCAACAGTAAAATGCGACCGTCTTTTCAATACATACTTAATTTGTCTTCTTTGCAATGTGACATAGTTTTATAACGTAAATTTATAATCACGATTATAGATAAGAGTAAGTATTCGTGACCTATATCGTACTAAGAAGCCCCTTCTATTTTTCTTTCACTACAAAACTATCTTTCAGTGCTTATCTAAGCCCTGATAATTGTGTAACTATCTACATTTAAGGTTTAAGCCATTAAGTTCGTCTGCGAGCCACGGTATATGTTTACCCATTGCCCTTGTTTTAAACCACATATTTTGCCAATTTTCTTAATCCAGAAGCCATTTATTAATCGATTATCTTGATTATCATATTTACATGTATTCAACTTATATTTATCTTCACTTTCCAATTGTATATTTAATCGAATAGGAATATATGAAATATAGTTACGTGGTCATAGCCGTTGTTACGCTATTTTAAGTCGAGTACCTCGTAACCCTGGGCTTAGATGCAGGGCATAAGTTGCAGAGTCTTGTTCTGAACGTTTCATTTGATTAATTGATTGACAGAATTAGACGTAAATTGTCCCTTTATAAGTTTATAGAAAATACGGGGCATAGACCAATGCTAGAGTTCAATCAAAAACTATTGCGTAGCGCTTTGCTGGTCGTATAATGTCGACACGCTATTAGGAATGCTGAACAGGATTATATTAAGATCTACATGTCAGTGATCCTTCAACATAGAGGTATAAAGCTGAAATTCAAAAGAAACTCTTCAAACTGATAAAAATTACTAAACTGTTGATAATAATAAGGAGGATGAAGTAATTTCAAACAGAAAAAATGGAATTAACTGATAGAATCTCCTGTTTTGAATACCAGTAACCCGATTAAAATTTGTTATCATAGGATGTCATATTGACTGTATGACATTTGTGTTGTAAATCAGTGAAAACTCGGTTTTTGTTGTTGCTTGAAACATCGTTACAAGGACATGTCTCCAAGACAGTGTCATCATAAAAAAATCACTCCAACACAAGGGATTCAACAGACTTTTGAAAATAATTTAATACCCCAACCGTTTTAAATTATATTTTATATAGACATGCAGTTTACTCATATATACTCGCATATTTCGTTTATTTCATTCGATTCAGCAATGATGTTCCTTTATAAGAAACGTGGATCATAATTACCTTGCACCTTACTCTTTACATTATTTATATATTACATTTCCCCCTCACGAACTATCGTTTTTCGACTGGTCTTTTCTTCATTAGGGAAGTAAACTATATGACCGATAATCGCTGATTTCCACTGGCGAAAGGACGTCACTTATGGTTTTTGCTGGAGTAGGTAAATTTTATACATGACATCGACAAACAATTTCCGGATATCAATATGATCTACGTGTATAGCCAAAAATGTATCGGAAACAGTAATACCTGAAAGTTTTTGCCATTTGGGGAATTGGTGTTTGTGGAAGATCTTTGATACACAGTCTATGTTTTTTTTTTTATCTCTCTCACTCGAGTCGGTCTAGAGCTTGAAATAATATGTAGACATCTCTGTTTTATTGAAGACCTCTAGATGGCTTTGCTTCATCTTTTTATTTTCTTCATTTTATTTAGTATTTGTTCGTTTTTCATGCATAATATAATTATTTATGTACACATTGTATTATGGAGAAGACTTCATAAGTATGATTTACTTGTGTCTCATCAATTTGGCTTAGATTTAGCAAACAAAATATGTTTAAACTTAATCTAAATGGATTGATAGATTTTTTTTTTAATTTGTGGTCCGGTTGCTCTCATTGACGTATATCCAACCTCTTATTTTATGCATATCGCATTACACAAAACAGTTAGCTATATAAAACAAAAAAATAAAAGTTGTATTAAAAGCAAATACGGTTAGATGAAACCCAAAACCAGAGCAGATCTCCAAAAGTTAAGTTCTGTCCAGGTTGTCTCGCTATCTATATGTATTATGTTATTAACGCCAATAACTGAATAGGTCACGGTTTGTTACAAACGAAAGAAAGAGCATCTAAAATTTGCTTGTGATGTTTTTCGTTTAATGTCCACCTTCTACTTTCAGGGGGTGTGTTTTTTTTATTACTTTTCGGGTGTAAAGAATGAGAAGAATATGTAGCTGTTAAGATATCGTTATGTACTTCGGGTTTATAAATCTCGAGGTATTGAATGTGTCTTCAATTACTAAAGACGCTTAACGCTGTTTAAGCTTTTAATCCTGTTGTAACAATTAAATAATTCCCGAATTGTAAAGAAATCCTGGCATGGGATATCCGAAATATTTAGAATATCGACTTTAAAAGGGTTGTTTGTGGCCACTTGGTACGATTTATAAGAGATTATCTTTGATCTCCTATTTTCGGTTCAGATCTTACCATTTTGTTCACTTTGCTAGCATTTATCATGTTTATACTGAACAAACCGTCTAAATTTGGGTAAACAGTTCAAAAATAGATTTATTAATTGCTTTTGGCAAGATACGCGTATACAAATATATTGAAATGATTATTTCATCAACCATTTTCCCCATTCTCTTTTCAAGCCTTTGACAAAAAATATCAGTAGGTGTTTGGTATTGATAGCATCAATTCTGAAAGCAGAAATAGATATCTTCAGTTCTGCTCCCTCTATCGATTGAATTTTCTGTTACGCAACCGAGAAACTTTCTTTCTGTCAGTCATTGATCAGACTCGTGACCTTTTATTCAGCGAGACCATATCACGACTATACTGTATGATCAATACTATAAACGTAGTAAAGTGCTGGCAGGTTGCCAAGTAATAGATTACGTATACGAATACGTAAAAAAAAAGGGGGTGTACAATTCATGTCTAATTTCTGATGTTTACCAGGCGTTTTTAGTTAGACGATATCTGCAAGACATTTGGTTGTCATATATTTATTCAATGTGAAATATATTGAAAATCAATTCGAATTAAAACGTTGCATCATCTGTCTGATGTTCACGTAGCGTTAGCAAATCAGTCGATCTATATATTGATCGATGAAAAATGCGTACACTGTTTGATTCTTATTAATTAAAGATCTCTAATTATTTTTGATTTGTTTTTTTTGTATAATTCATGGCAATTTGCCAGTGTTGTGTCATAAAGTATCCTATCATAAGATCTCGCTGTAAAATTATAAAAATGTTTCAGACGAAGAATTCACAGCTATGGGATCTTATCCAAATAACTAATAGTATTATTGTTTATGTTTTAAATCGTGATAATTCCTATCATGTTATTTAGCAATCTAAAAAGGTTGTTTGTAATAAGTTTCAAACAATACCAATAACATTAGTTAAACGTTCATAAAATTTCCAGAATTGTTTGTTTCACAAGAAACAATAAATAATTTTAAATCCGGGTTTTTGCAATGACACAATTGTTGCTTTAGGGATACCCCTAAAAAAAGTTTTATGTTGTTACCTCTACACAAGTTTTACCATTTGTATGTGTTAAATTAAAAAGCACCAGGTACCATACAACATTGTATCAATGAAACAAAAGCGCTTTTGAATCGGTTATGCAAGTATTTATAATCTATGGAAGAGGGGCAATACATGTACGTCAAAAAAGAGAAACTTCCAGTATTGTGTCTGGCTTCATCTTTAAAATTGTTGATAGATAATATTCTCTTATGTGGTCCATGTTCTCTTCCCAGTACTTCTGTTTCAGCAGGTTTCTCCCTAAATCAAGGTCATTATTCCTGAACTGATGAACATTTGTATGGAGACATAATTTATTTTATTTATTTTCTGAACTGTCCTGTTCAAAGTAGCATCAATATTATAATGTACAATGTTGTATCAACTGAACCCAGTTATAATTTCATAGCAAAAGTTTAAAACTTAATCTTGACTTTTTTTCACTTGTTCTTATTTTACATGTAGCCTTAAATAATAAATTGAGGCATTACTTTTGTTTTTCATCACTCTGTTATACTTTTCATGACCAGAAATGGTGAGTCTTCTAACATTCTTAGTGAGCTCCCTGTGTTTGTCTTGGTCTTCCTTTCTTCAATCAACAAGACAACAGACTTGCTTGTTTTAAGCATATATGCATGAATATAAATAAAAACTTAAGTAGGTCAATGGCATTTCAATGAGACGGAAACCCATTAACACAATAAACCAAGAAAATAAAAGGGAAAGCATTTTTTAATTGCTTTTTTGGTGAATAAAAATACTGTCTTGTGTCCATGTAGCTGTGAAAATGTAATTGATGCCTTACTTGGTTTTGAAATTAATTGGGATATAAATTTTGACTCAAAACTTCTTTTTCCATGTATTTTAACTGTGTAGATTTTTTAATTTATTGAAGAGGTGTGAAGACTACCTGATTCCAGACTTGTTCTGTATGGTTCAAATGAATAGGAAAAGCAGTCTTAATTTGTGTAGTACAAATTCAGAATGGATCATCAGTATGAAATATTGTAAAAAAAAATTCAAATAATTCAGTATCATTTTAAATGGTAGAATTGTCTAAGCAAAGAAAGTCTTAAGGGTTTAAATATGTTGTGGTTCAACTGTTTTAGACTGATAGAAATTTATTATCCATGTCTTCCAAGTTTATTCAGGTTTTAAAATGAAGTGACTACCTGTATGTGATGAGTTATTCTGTATAGTATAACTGTACAAACTGTACAGGACTCTAGTCTTATTTTGTGTTGTTCAAATGTACACAATCCCTGTCTCATTTATACAAATTTTGAAGAGATGATCAGGAAAAGTACAAATATGTGTTCGTTTAGTCTAATTTTCATCAATCAAAATTTACATAGGATACAGATACTTAAATTTTGTATTGTACACATGTATATAGTTGTCACATTGGCACTTATACCACATCTTCTTATTTCTATATACATGTAGAAAAGAATCACTGTAATAGTCCAAATAAACATATAGTCTACATGTAGGTTTGTACTTTGTACAAATGTAGCAGTCAAGTCTGATTTGTACAATGTACATGTATAGTATAAATGTAGATCATCAGTGTCTGGTTTTGAATTGTGTATATGTAGGATCATATCTCCTTTTGTATTGTACTTTAGAACTGTATAATGATGTATAGAGGTACACAATTATTATAGTCTTACTTGCAAAAACAACACATAACTGTATTTGAATTCAAAGAACAGTAACAAAAGTTAATATTTATACTTTTATTTTTAAATCTTTTGGATCCTTCCATTTCTTTTTTCTTTATAAAAATAAGTTATATACATTACAAACAAACACAAAGGATTTCTCCCAAATAAATTAGACACACCTTACTAAGCTGCTTATAAGCAACACACAGAACAACTCTCACTTCATCATTAATATCACTCCGAACAATTTTTGTAAAATGGCTCTTTGCTCATACATCCATCTCCTATTATACCTCAGTCTCAGTTTTATCTTGCACACTACAGTCATACACACGGCAAAATTCTGCCAATAAATATATGATTTTATATTTACAAAATGAATGATCAATGATTTGAAAAATCCATAAAAATGATTTAATGAGAACTTTTCTGGCAGGCAATCTTGTATAATTGTTGCATAAATTACAAATTTTAAAATGCAGATCCAGATTATAAAATCTGTTAAATATAAATTGGAAAATGTTAGTTTAGTGCCAAATTGCTACATAGGAGTAAGTCAAGACTCCAAGTTGTATCTAAAATCAATGTGAATGTTAAATACTACAGTACATTAAATATTATCAAGAAACTTAGTTTCTCCGTTGTAAAATCTACTAAAATTGTCTATCTAGGGTATAAACCAAGTCGTAATTTTTAGCACCAGTTTATACAAAATTGAATTTTACACTTATTGACAACAAAAGTACAAATGTTTCACATGCATTGAAATGGCAGTGGCAAATAAGTTCTCAGAACTTATATCATAAATAAATAAATAAAACAAGTCCTATGAGCATGTCATCTTTGAATAGCACAATAAAATTATGCCAGACTTTGGCAAATTGTTTGATTAATCCCTGAGCATTGGAATGAGTGAGTTTATTGCATTTTCTGTTGCACAGAATATTGACTAAATCTATTGTCTTAAATTTTTGTCACACGCTTTCTTGACTACTCATTGAAACAGTGTCTACAGAATTTCCATGCTGGCAAGAACTATTGTTATTATTTCCATGTAAACTAAGTTTTTCAACTGGCAACTGTGGAGTTGTTGCTAACCATGAATGATTTAAAATGTCTTCAAAAGATGGCCTATCTGATGGACGAATTGCTAAACACTTTTTAATCAAGTCTTTCACATCATGTGATAATCTTCCTCTAAATGACACTTCTGCTTTCATGATTTGTTCATCTTGTTCAAATGGAATATCTCCACAAACTAAGTCAAATAATAAAATTCCCAATGACCACACTGTTGCTGACCTACCATGGTATCTATGGTGTTTTATCCATTCAGGAGGACTATACACTCTTGTACCTGAAAAATAAAGATATGACAATTAAGAATAAATTCGAACTTTTCTGATGCATTTCTATACATACATGTAATTAGAGTTCTACATGTATTTATTATTTTGTCTCAATTTGATAACCATCAATCAACTAAATTCTTACTGACGAAAATGAAGCGAGGTGTGAAGTGTTGTCACAACTCATCCTTTACATTTAAATACTTGAAGTAAAGGACACACCTGAATGTCACAATTAAAGGACATATGGTCATAAGAAAGCCTGACAGATGATCAAGTTTTTCACATATTAATACCCTTAATGTAATTTGTGATTGTAAAATTTACTAATTACACCATTTATTCATATCTAATAGCCAAAGTATTGATTTAAAAAACTCAGGTAAATGTTTTGACACGCATGACTGCTCACAGGTATGCAAGGAGTTCTTGTGAACCAACTTAAAAATGTCCCACATAATCAATCCCCTGTTGACTTGTTACAAATTATAAAAACATTTAATTTTGGGTTGATAGCAACCAGTCATAATGGCTAAAGCTTCAAATATAATAACTCAATGTCATAACTTGTTATGCACTGTAATTTAAACCTAGTTATTAACTTTGTGTAAACAATGTATGCTATGTATAATTTCTCTACTGAATATATGAATCATTGCCAAGTTATTCTGAGACACATGTGTGATCATTTATGCTGATATTTTCAGCAGCAGCTACTGTGTAATTGATATGTTTTGCCAGCCAATGTAAAGCATTCTTGCCATCTCCCATATTGGGATCAATTAATATGTGGAGGCGGATGAACTTTTGTACTAAATCAAATACTCAATATTCCTATAACACTTCAACAAAATTGAATCTATTTAAGATGCTCACCATCAAATGTCACATATACTGTATCTTTGAGCAATGTACCAGATCCAAAGTCAATTATTTTCAGTTCACCAGTTTTCAAATCCACTAAAATATTTTCATCTTTAATGTCTCGGTGTACAACACCTGATCTATGAACATTATATAGAGTCTCTACTATTTGTCTAAAGAACACTTTGCTGGTTTCTTCATTAACAGCGCCCTTTTCTGTGATATAGTCAAATAAATCTTGAACATGCTCTGGACGTTCCATCACAATAACATAACTGTGAGCACTATTGTTTTTCACTTCATACCAATCTAACATTTTAATACATCCAGAAACATGAGAAACTTTTTTCAAGAGAATAATTTCCATTGGTATATTATGTCCATTATGAAGTCCCCATTCAGTCACTTTGTTTTTGTTGATTAATTTAACAGCAACCTGTAAGATATATCAAATTTGTTAACAATAGTCAATAATGTTTTCATGTTTCAAATCTTACTAACTTATGTTATGTGTTTAATTTTCTCTTTTTTCATTTCTATTCATCTTTAATATGAAATAAATGTTTTCTACTATGTAACTTGTTGTAAAAGTTAAAACACAGAACAATATTATTTTTGTTTTGTTTTATACTTACAGGTAGTCCATCACTTCTCCTAGTGCCTCCATACACTGTTCCAAAACCACCACTTCCCAGCTGTGCACCAACATTATATGTTTTATTGAGCTCTTCTTTCCCTTTTACTGAAAATAACAATAAAGACATAGATAAAAACATAATGTATAAACAACAAAGTTACGTGGCATCAAGTAAAGATGTAATGTACAAACTCGACATATTTCACCGAGATTCAAAAAAGAAAAACAAACTTACTCTGCTCTTTCTTTTCTCCCGGGTTGTTATTATTAAACAACTTTCTTCCCAACATTATGATATTTGAATATTTCACTTATTTAACATCCACTGTATCCTTAAAATAATAGGTATCCACTAAGCAAATCTCAAGAAGACATCCCTGTTGACACGACAGAATATACAAATGTTATGAGATTCGAAGTTGTGTGTATAGTATTAATGTTAACTATCAATGTGCTATAATCAGGACACGATTCGTGCGCTAAGGCACATCCCACTTGGACAGATGCCAGATTTGTGTTTTGAAAAAGTCTGTTGAAATATTTTATTATTTATATCATTACAATTTCATACAAAATGCTGAATTAACTATCCCGAGCTATGAAAAATATTATTAGCGAGGTATAAGTAAAATAAAATTGAATGCAGACAGAGAACTATATTACGTTGTAGTGATATGTCTGATTGAATGTGTTATAAATCTGGCCGGCTGCCAAATAATCGCTTGCCGCTATTTTTTACCTACGAATATATTAACCAATCGGTAATACTCCCGCGTTTCTTATCTAGTAACAACCAATCAAAAGCACCATAGTTTACAATACGCCTCGAAACGTAAACAGAACAGCGTGGTAAGGTGAATGAGTAACATAAACAAAACATTATAGCGGGATATAAGCGAAAATTCCTAACATATTTTAAAGGCCTTAGTTTTTGAACTAAACGACTGAAACGAAACTGAAAAATCTATTTTAAGACAATATCTTTTTACATTTTTTCTATGTAAACCATTATTTTTACAATTAAATACTGATTCACTGACATGACATGGAGGGAAAACGCCGAACCAAAATTATGTGGGGTCAACTTTTAGAATTTTAAAAATGTAATTTATATATTCCATGTATTTGTGTGTACATTTATTGATATATTTATATTAATTGTACACAGTTAAAAAAAAATAAAACCCATTTGAATAAAGAACGCATATTCTAACACCCTTGTTTCAATATTAAAGGTAAGTTTCTTGTGTTTTTCATCTAACTCTGCTTGAAATCAAGACCCTTTATTTGTCTTTTGTTTCAACGATAAGCCCTCAAAGCTACATACATATTTCATATCTGAAGAAATGTCCAGTAATCACACTTTTTTTTTAATTTCATACTGCCGATTTTATTTTATATTGAATTTAATTTTTCTACAAAGCTACATAACGTGTTTGAACACAGATTATATTTTATTGACATAATTATAAACGCGTCCATTAGTTTAGAAATGACCTAAATTTTCAACTTATAGTAATACATTTACCCATCGGACTCGGTTTAGAAATTTTTTTTAACAAGCTTCCTGATTCGGAACAAAAATAACTTTTATTCCTTCTCAGATCGAAATACAAATAAAACTTCCCCGTTTCTATTACATAATTTCTGTTGATTTATGAAAAAAATATTGCTGTTTTTAGTCAAGATTTGCCTTTAAGGAAAATATCACATTGATTTACCGGAAATATTTCCCAGGGGGCAGAAGATATTGTAATATTGTTATTTGATATTAAGGCCAATTTGATACTGAAGGTGTGAACATATTTTTCCTGTTGTGTAATGTTTCCAAAGGAAACTTACAATAGTCCACAATTAAAACACATTTCCAAAATATAGCTGAAAATTTATGTATGAAAAGAATGGTCGTAAGCTAAATACACTCAATCATGAATATAACTACTTTAAAATGGGGGATAAGACTAAATATAAAACAAATTGATCACTAAATTTATAAGTATATTGACCATTAAATATGAGAATAAGAACTTGGAAAGGAATATAAGTTGATGTAATATAATTATTTTCTTACATTGTCTGTAAGCGAAGAATATTTTACATGTAATGGGAGGTAACTGCTACATAAAACAATCAAATGCACAGATGAGTTGTCTGCAGATAGCAAAAAAACGTTGAGATAATTTTTCTTTGACAGACAGCAATCTCACGAAAAACAGAAATAACTAATACTTCTATAATGCTAATCGTTTCGACACTTCTCACAGTAGGACATTGGTAACACCCATATGCCTTTAAGTCATTTAGTGGCCGAAACACGTTAAAATTTGAATTAAAAACACTGTATCTATTTTCTGACATTTTAAGTGTTTCAAACCAGAAAGTGAAAAAGATTTACGAGTTTTGATCGCTTAAATGTTTGCTTTGTTAATTTGAAAACACCTTGGCCCAAATTTTTATTGTTTTCAATATTTTATTCACTGTTTATTCAAAATACACATAAATTTACAAATAACATAGAAGCGAAATGAGTAGAATACATAAAATACGACAATATAAATATTTTTTTATTGACAAAACTAAATGTATACTACATCTATTGACCAGATCGTAAAAGTCCGTGCAATCTGTAAAGTTTAAATAACCACGTGATCACATGAACACAATAAAATGATAATGGATAGTAACAAAAAGTGTAACATATATAAATATTCATATGTGATGATTTACAGAGAAAGCAGTAGTTTTTCAACCTTTTGAATGAAAATAGAAGGGTTAGTTAATACATTTAGTTGCAATATTTCAACATTCCATAAAGTTTGTTGATATTTGGGTTGATTCTGTAGTAATTAGGAATATATGCATTTCTTACTTCAATAACATCAGCATTGTTACAAAGCGCTATGTAATGATACTCATCTCCAAGACCAGTCTTACAAAGCTTACATTTTCTTTCAATTTCTGGAATTCTATTCCATCTCCCCGTTTCGATAGGAAATTTGATATTGCAAGTGCGAAGTTTGCAAATATAGAGACTACTAAATTTTCTAAGTCTAATTAGATAGGGTTCCATACAGAAGTCAGTCTTAAATTTTGAATAGAACTCCCCCTTTGATGAGTTATCGATATCCGAAAACCATTTTTGTATGAACTGGTCATGGAGTCTTTGTTTAACGTTAATTTTTAAATAATTCAAATTAACGTTTCCTTGTACATGCCAGATTTCACTGTTACCAGTTTCATCAAAAATAGATTTTACATAATTAATCCACTTAAAAGAATTATTTCCATTTTCAAATAAATTAAACATAAGCTTGTAGAGTTTTCCAGACAGTTTATCAACATTTGTTACAAGTTTGTACCAGAAAAAAATCATTTTCATCTTTATACTAATTTCGATAGGAAATCGGCCAAGGTCACCATAGACCATGAAATTTGCGGTCGATGACATAACCCCCAGAATTTTTTTGCAGAACTGTAAATGTATCTTCTCAATATTCATCTTATTTTCATATCCCCAAATTTCGGAGGAATAAGTCAAAATAGGGGCTACCAAAGAATCAAATAGTTTTATCTGTAAATCTAAAGGAATACTAATATTATTAATTCTCTGCTACTGACTGTATAAAGCTTTTTGAGCTTGATCTACTAATTTGTTTCTGGCTTTACAAAAATTACCATTATAATTAAATAACAAGCCAAGATATGTATATGTATCTTGAATAAAAGATTACTATCAAATCTCAATTTCATCATTACACAGATTAAATTTGAATTTCTTATTACAGTTACGTTTAGAAAAAATTACAATTTTTGTCTTTGAGACATTGACCTTAAGTTTCCAAGTATTACAATATTTATCAAAATTTAAAGTATTTTGTAAATCTTCAGCAGTATCTGCAAAGATAACTGTATCATCTGCATTTAGTAAAATGAACATTTTCAAATAAATACCTATGCTATGTATACATTCTGAATCTAGGTATTCTAAACCATGGCCCAAATGTTGACTTAAAAAGTCTTCTAAATCATTCAAGTATAAGGCAAAAAGAAATGGAGATAATTTTTCTCCTTGCCTGTCTAACACCCGTTTCACATGGAAAAAATGCAGTTTTCAAATTATCAAGTTTAACACAAGACTTAATATCTGTGTACATATTCTGTATCAACGTTAACATTTTCCCTCTGATGTTATTTTTTATAAGTTTTTGGAAAAGTCCGGCCCTCCAAACGGTATCAAACGCCCGTTTAAAATCCACAAATGCACAGTACAATTTCCTTCCGGCAGATAAATATAATGTAATAATAGAATGTAAAACAAACATGTTATCTTGGACAGAGTATCCCTTGCGGAATCCACCTTAACAATACCACCAGATCTTTTTTTAAATTTGGAACGATGCTTCGAGAAGTACAAATAACCCTTTGGTAATTCTAAGATGTCATGTTTATCTAATTTGGATTCCAGTAAGATTAATATGTCATAAGATTCTATAAGTTCAATAAACTCTGGGTATTGTAGTTTACATTTCAGACCACAGACATTAAAACTTAACACTTTAATGTCACTCGATTCTCTGTCAACCGGACTGTCAGTACCGCTCCTGTTATCGTGTCCCTATGTAGATCCTGACTGAAATCCTGGACCGGCATGATGTCCTGGAGGTGGACCCCTCGGAAGAAATCTCTCTCGACTGGGAACAAATCCAGGTTGCGGTTCATGTGTATATGCATCCTGTCGACTGCTTGGAGGATACGGAGCTTCATGATCATTATACAGTTGATTTCCAACATAGAGTTTATCTAACACCAAACGCACATTTTGGCGACCTTCTCTCTTCAGTGCTATCATTCTGGGGATCAGCTCTTTCCTGCAGTTGCTGATTTCAGCTGGGTATTGTTGAAAAACAGCCACATCTTTTTTTTACCTTTCAGGTGTTCATAGACAGCAGATCTGATCATCTCGCGGTCAGAATATTTTACGAATTTTGCAATAATATTTCTAGGTTTGCCATCACCCCTTTGTTTGAGCCTGTGCACGTTCTGAAACTGAATTGTCTCACTATTAATGTTAAGTTCATTAGCAATGAATTCTTTGATAGTATCTTCTACTTTTTCATTCTGTCTCTCACTGCTTTCCTTAATACCACTAAATATAAGGTTATATTTTATTGAGTGTGCCTGCATCTCCAGTAACTTTTCTTTCAGTTCAATATTTTCATATTGAAGTTTGTCATTCTCAGCTTCAAGACCAGATACCCTAGTTTCAACGATATTGTAATGGAACTCTTCATTAGTTATTCTTTCTGATTGTTGTTTCATATCATATCTGATGTCTTTGATTTCAGTTTTAACAATATTAAAATGAGATTCAATGGATGCCATTCTAGAGCACAAGTCATCCAGCATGTCGAGTTTTGCTAATCTGCTGTTCATGTGATTAATATTTTCTAATATCATTTGGAGTGATTTATTGCCACAAAAAGGCTGGGGTCTCAGTTTCGTAGGTAAGGTTGGGAGTTGCTGAGTATTTATAGGTAGAGCTTCACTAACACTTGGGCCTGGTAGAACATGGGTGGACCTTGTTGTATATTCATTGGTGTACTATGATGGAATTGTTGGTTGCTAACAGTTTGTAATTGATTCCGGTTACCATAAATAGAGTCATTTGCACTAGCTAATACATGGGAAAGATTTGGTGATCCATTCATATTTACATGATTTGGTATAGACATGGGCGCCGCCATGTTGGGTGGTGTTTGGGTAGACTTTGCCTTTCTTTTTCTTTTGACCATGTGAAGTTCATTTTTTAGATTTTTCAAAATTATCGTAGCACAGAATAAATCCAGACATAATAAGCAGTTTAAACTCACAAAAATCAAGTTCTAAGTGTTCTCATAAGTCATCAAAAGGTCGGTTTTGGTCGGAGCGATAAATGACCAACTACTCACTTCACCTCCATGTTTATGTCTTATGTATATTTGTATTTATATATCATATCTGCTCAGTGACTATTTTCAAAACTCTCATGCGACGATTCCTGTATATTTTGCTTATTAAAAAGAATTGTAGCTTAACCTTTTGACTAAGAAAAACTCAACACGAGATCAGAATAGTAATGGTTGTTATGGGAGTTGGGATATTCCTTTTTTGGAAATATTGGACACATTGATTATGGGGTCTGTTTCAATAATTTTTATGTGAACATTTTTGGGATATGTAATTTTTGGCACCTCAGCAATGATACATTATAGAGATATCCAATGTCAAGAGACATGCGATACTCACATATTTTCTACAGCCGGTTAAAATTTGGACAACATTGTGACCGGTCAGAATGAAACATCGCAAGGGAATAAAGCGATACCAAAATCGTTCTTTAAGCCAGACACCTTTAATGTTTAACATCATATCCAAAACAGATAATTTTGTTTCATCATGTTCATTTATTAAATACTCTAATGACTGATTTTACGGGAGTCCGATCCACTTAAGATGTAATGTCAATAACCACGTAAAATGGGTGAACATAAATCTTTAACCATTCTTTCTCCAGGTATAATTCTAGAACTCCACTGTTCATGTTTTACAGGATATGCCCATATATGTATTAGTTATTTTGCATTATTCTCACTTCTCAATAATAAATGATGTCGAGCATATTTTTGTGCTGTTTAAGCTGTTATATTTATCACTATAAGGGGAGTAAGCGATAACAAATTGAGCATCAAGAAAGACAGAGTTACCTCTCTTGTTGCAGGATTTCGGGCTGATGGTTTGCTTAATGGTACTATATATTTCTCTGATTAAATATAGTTTAAACTAAAAAGCATCAAATTCTTTGAACGTTCCCCTTATCAGGATGTGGCAAATGTCAACAAAGAAATGAATGCAATTTTGAGGTATCATTGGCTTTGAAACGCGTCAATTTCGCACTTTCTTTTTCTCCAGTATTTTGACATCCTCACGAAAATGTAGAAAAAGGCTACACAAAGCGCATCATGATACGACCAGGTTTGCAAAGATCGACATCAGATTAATCCGATACCTTATAATCTCCCCCCCCCCCCCCCCCCCCCAAAAAAAAGCCCAACATAGCATATTTCCTCAGTCCTTTAGGATCCTTTCTATATTCTTATCCAACCGCAGGCTAGCGATTTCAGAGGATAAATTGTTATGCCACGACCAAAAGGCTTCATTGGTATAACTATTATTTTCCACATTTGTGTTCCTTGGTGGTGCGAAACATAACAGATATTATAAAAATAAAAAGATGTGGTATGGTTACCATTTTCCACCAGAGACCAAATGAAATAGACGTTAACAACTATAGGTCACTTTACGGCCTTCAACAATGAGCAAAATCCATACCGCATAGTCAGCTATAAAAGGCCCCCAAATGACAAAGTAGAACAATTCAAACGAGAAAACTAACTTCCTGATTTATGTAAAAAACAATGAACGAAATACAAATATGATACACACCTAAAAACGACAACCACTGAATTACAGGCTCAAGACTTGGGACAGGCACATACAGAATGTGGCGGTGTTAAACAAGCATTCTGGCGCCAAACCCTCCCCTAACCAGGGACAGATGTGTAACAGTCCAACATAAGAACAAACTAAAATAAACTGTTAACACAAAGATATGTCTCGCCTATTTGTTATTTTGATAATGCAAATGTTTAAATTAAAATAGCCATTCTTTAACATGTAAGTTATGCAAATATTCAAAGTCAATGAACCATGACTGAAGGTATAGGGCTAAACAATCTCCAAGGAAATGAGATGTGCCAATGCTAATACAACTGCATACCAAATACCATTGACTTTTCACAAGTCGTTCCATTTAAACAAACCTAAACACAAACATTAACTTGTACACTATGTAAAAGTTTCAAAGTCAATGAACCATACTGAGGGGGTGGGGGTGGGATTATATAATCTCCATGGAAATTAAACTTGCAAATGCCAATACATTTGCATACCAAATATCATTGACTCAACATAAGTGGTTCATCTTAAACTGACCTAATCACAAACATGTAATACATGTAAACTAAACAAAAGTTTCAAAGTCAATAGACCATGACTGAGGGGGTAAGGACCAAATATTATCCATGGAAATGAGATGTGCTAATGCTTATACAACTGTTTACCAGTTATCATTGACCTACCACAAACGGTTCCCCTTAAACTGACCTTATCACAAACTAATACATGAAAACTAATCAAAAGTTTCAAAGTCAATAGACCATGACTGAGGGGGCGTGGCCAAATAATCTCCATGGAAATGAGATATGCCAATGCTAATACAACTGCATACCAAATATAATTGACCTACCACTAGTGGTTCATTATAAACAAGACCTAATCACAAACTAATACATTGTTGACGCCGGCGACGCCGGAAACAGCATACATATGTCTCGCTTTTTGACTTCGTGAAGGCGAGACAAAATAAGTTGAAAAGGGCTTAACTCATTCGATTACAGAGCCTGTATAGTAAATGCGCGATTGGCACTCAAAGTTGGCGGATGTCTCTGTTTTCAATTATAAACTTGACCAAACATCTAACAAAAACACAGACCGGACGTGGCAGGGTATTTATAGGAGCCTGTTATTCAGTGGTTGTCGTTTGTTGCTGTATATCATACAAGTTGTTTTTTGTTCATTATTTTGTACATAAATCAAGCCGCTAGTTTTCTCGTTTGAATTGTTTTACATTTGTCATTTCGGGGCCTTTTATAGCTGACTATGCGGTATGGGTTTTGCTAATCGTCGAAGACCGTACGGTGACCTATAGTTGTTAACTTCTATATGTATGTCATTTGGTCTCTGGTGGAGAGTTGCCTCATTGGCAATTTTACCACATCTTCTTATTTTTATATTTATACTAGTACAGATTTGAGAATACTCGCAGTTACTGACCGCTAGTTTAGAGCCAATAACAACTAATAAAAAATCATGTATCTTAGACTAAAATATCAATCAGTACACATCCAGCATCCAATGGATTTAGTGAAAATACGTCATTAACTATCAGAGAAAAACATGACCTTGTGCTATGCCAAGATACAGGTATCGACAGATTGTAGAGCCACAAATGTGCATATGTATATAACAATAATATTTAGGTTGATTTTGATTTACAAAATTAATATTTATACCAAAAACAATATTTAAAGATGTAATTACAGTGTTGAATTGGTAACCTTTTAGAATCAGATTATGAAACCCTTTTCGCTTCTATGAAATATTAATAACTTTAACGTAGTATCGGGAACTACAAAACACTGATCGAGCACACATTTTGACAAAGGACAAGGTACGATAAGGCCCGTTTTTGGCCCCCCTATTTTCTCATTTTTCAAATTCTGTTTTGGAAAGCTACTTTTTATGTTAAAACATTCCCTGATGTTTGAAGTTTGTTTGGATATACTTCAAAACCACTGATTTTTGCAACTGGGTGAGGTGAGGGGGTATACTTTCTGTTATTATTCAAATATTGTAATTATTATTCACTTTGAAGGTGTTCAGTACAACTAATTTTTAGTTTTTAAGTGCCTGCGCCAACGTGACCCAGGAATTTTTTTTATTCCAATGTCATGAGAACTGTTTTTGCTGTCTAAATCGCCATAATTTTCTCCACGTCACGTAGGCGCACACTATTAAATTTTAAGAAACAATGGCCAAATATCGTAATTTTTCCTTCTTTTGGCGTTTTTTATGTCCTTTTACACCCCTCACCTCACCCATTTTCTGAAATTAATGGTTGTGAAGTTCATTCAAACAAACTTTCAAACCTAAGGGAATATTTTAACGTGATAAGTAGCTTTCCAAAACAAATTTTGAAAAATGAGAAAATAGGGGGGCCAAAAACGTACCTTGTCCTTTGACACCACGACCCTAATAATATGGAAAATTGGTAAATTAGAGATCTCCAATCAAAAAGTCGGGTGTGCTTTTAACTTCAACACCATTTAAATTAAATTCGACCACTTGATAATGCATGAAATATATACTATGTGTCCAGGAAATCATTTTGAATTCTCTGTATGCTATAAAATTCTAAAACACATGCAGGACACGTTAGATATGCAACTGCAACTGTATGATCATTTTCTATGGAAAGCCTCAGCTGTCATATATTAGAGATTTACAAAACGTTATGCTGAAGCTTAAAATGTAAAGTTAAGACAGCGTGATGTTGAATTGAGTCATCAAAATGCTAACTCTAAATTACAATATGCTAAGTTGAATTTGCGCAATGTTGACTTGCAATGACAAGTGCTTTAGTCGTGATAGTATAATGATAAGTCACGATGTTGTGATGATATGCCAAACACACGTAACGTTGGGTTTAAAGTACATGATGCGAAGTTGACGCTGCATGTTGTTAGCTTGCAGATTGATACTTCTCAGTCATCCACATCGACAGCTATGATAACAAATAAAATGAATAGCTAAAATGTATGGTGCTGACTTGTTATTAATAAATGTTGAGCTGAGATAGTACGATGTTATATCATTGTGATATTACGATTGGTCTATCGTGCAATCTGTTGATTTAAAACACCATGATGAACAGTTGAAAGTACATGATGTTAAGTTAAGATAACACGATGCTACACCACTATATTGAAACGAAAGATTTACCATACAATTTGTTGACTTAAAACAACACGATGCAACGTGTTAAGCTAAGATGCTCACTTGAAACTACAGGAAGTACAGTTGAAATTTTGTGATGCTAAGCTACGATAGCACGATGTTATATCATTATAATGTCACAATAGGCTTATTATACAATTTGCTCATTTAATAACTACACAACGTACAGTTGAAAGTACGTGATGTTAAGCTAAGATAGCACGTTGTTATATCATTAGAATGTCACGATAGGCTTACCACACGATATGTTCGTTTAAAACTACACGACGTACAGTTGAAAGTACGTAATGTTGAGCTATGATAGCAATATCTTATATCATAATAATATCACGATAGGCTTGCCATACAATATGCTCATTCAAAACTACACGACGTACAGTTGAAAGTACGTGTTGTTCAGCTAAGATAGCACGATGTTATATCATTATAATGTCACGATAGGCTTATTATACAATTTGCTCATCTAAAATTACACCACGTACAGCTGAAAGTACGTGGTGTTAAGCTAAGATAGCACGTTGTTATATCATTAGAATGTCACGATAGGCTTACCACACGATATACTCATTTAAAACCACATGATTTTCAGTTAAAACTAGGTGATGTTAAGCTAAGATAGCATGATGTTATATCATTTGAATGTCACGATAGGCTTACCATACAATATGCCCATTTAAAACTACACAACGTACAGTTGAAAGTATGTGATGTTGAGCTATGATAGCACGATGTTATATCATAATAATATCACAATAGGCTTGCCATACAATATGCTCATTCAAAACTACACGACGTACAGTTGAAAGTACGTGTTGTTGAGCTAAGATAGCACGATGTTATATCATTATGACGTCACGAGAGGCTTATCATACAATGTGTTGACTTGAAACTACACGATGTAAATTTGAAGTGGTTTGGTCTTGACTTGAAACAGTAAAATGTTAAGTTATAAAAACAGAACGTAAAGTCAAATTAAAACAATGATATGATGACATATACTTGTGCAGAATTGAAGATTTTTGGTGTTGACTTCGAATATAGTACAAATATTAGATCGTTTCATGTTAAATTGAAAGACAATAATGATGCGTAAAACATTACAGAATATTATGTGAATTGAAACTGCAATTCTATGGAAAAGAATGAGGGACAAATCCCCAGGATTTTTTCTTCTTCATTTGCAAGTTCGGAGGCAAAATGATATACAAAGAAAGTTTTCCATAAATTCATAAAGCAAAAGAATTACCCATCGCTATATATTACACTTGAATATAGTTTTGCCGTATTTTTTACATGTTTTGTTTGGATTTTTGTATGATTAAAAACCAGCCTTTGTTTTATGAACAATATTTAAGAAAATATTTATCTATGTTGTGTGTTAATATATACAACATAATATTGTGCTTATAAGACTTATGACTGTGAGGGTCAAATTTTACTCATTTAAATTCACATTCATGTAAGAGTTAGCGGAGAATTTGTATTTACCACTCCCGTTTTCCACGAAATAGAACATAAGAATCTGGAGTCTTAATCTTAAAAAACAAAGATCAACTGATATGACAAATAATACGATTAGCGTAGGACTGAGAGGGTCAGAGCTATATCAGAATGTGACCCCCCCCCCCCCCCCCCCCCCCTCGGTCTTGTTAGAGGTATCTGAAAATTTGAATTTTCTTTTCCATGAAATAAAACAAAAGAATCTGGACTTAATCAAAAGCGATGCGATTACGATTTCCATAGAATGTCAGAGACAGTTTGTCCACTAGTTCGTTGAAAATTAGGCTAGGCAAGTAAAGTATGTCTTGTAACAAAGCAGGGTTTATTCATATTCATATCACACTTACATGTTCTCGTCCTGATATGCATGTTATATTTGCCACTGTACGTAAAACGCACCCCTTTTCCCCGATATATAACCAAAAAATCTGGACTTAATCAAAACCGATGCTATTTGGATTTCCATAGATTATCAGAGTCGGTTTGTCAACTAGTTTGTTAAAAATTCGGCTATGCAAGCAAAATATGTCTTGTACAGAGCCAAGATTTATTCATATTCATATTACACTTACATATTCTCGTCCTTATATGCATGTAATATATGCCACTGTACACTATATACAAATACATTTTCATCAATTCTTTTTTAAAAAAAGGAGCCTATTTTAAGCACGTTCATCGATTTGACACCCTGTAGTTCATATTTTTGGAAGTTCCTCGAAAATTATAACACATTCCTTCTGTAATTATTGGCAAAATCGCCAAGTGACGAGTGTCATATATGAAACAGGATCTGCTTACCCTTCCGGAGCAACTGAGATCACCCCTTTTTTGAGGGTTTCGTGTTGCTCAGTTTTTGATTTTCTATATGTTGCGCTTAATATACTGTTGTTTGGCTTTTGATCCTTTTTCTCTCGTTTATTTCAGCTCATGGGTTTTTGTCATGACATTGTCAGTTTGGTTAAGATTTTTACTATCCCTTTTGTATCTTTCGCCTTCTTTTATCCATTTTTGTGGCTTTTTTTTTCGATTCTCCCCTCCCCCTGAACAGTATAATAGATAGATAAATGAAAACAGAAACCCTTTTCAACAAAAGGTGATCTACAAGTAACTCGACGTGACCGAAATTGTAAATTTCTTCCTCATTATACATATTGCCCTTAGGGTAGATCGGGTGTCTTCCGCCATCTTAGGGAGCTACCATTTGATTTTTATTGGGGGGCTAGAATGAAATTTGAAAAAAGGAAGGACAGGAGTTTTGAGTAAAAAAAGGCAGGATGAATAACTTGGCAAAAAAAGGCAGGATGACAATTTATGTAAAAAAAAAAAGTCAGAATAAACTAATAAAAAAAAATGCAGGACCGAATAAAGTGAAAAATAAAAAGGCAGGACAGAGATTACAACTAAAAAAAAGGCAGGACAAAATTTTTCGTCCTAGCACCCCCGCCACCCCTCCCTTACATGGTAGCTCCCTTAGATTTTCATATAGCTCAACACAATCGGTCTAGATCTAAAAAAAAATATACACATTTTGAGAGAGGAATGTTATTCATATGTAGTACTTTTCATCTTGATGAAGAAAATTATGAGATTTATCTGATTAAAACGACTATTTGTTTTTGAATACAGAACGTTTTTTGCATATGTTTTTCAACTTTTCCATATAGGGGAGATAACTCGGATAACATTATTTTTTGTCGTTTTTTATTTTTTTCAAAGTTATTTTTTGCCATGGCATTGTCAGTCTGTTTTCGACTTATGAGTTTGAAATCCCTTTGGCATATTTTGTCTCTAATGATTGAATGTGTAGGGACTTTATCTATTTTGTTTTGTAGACAGAAAACGAGTCTCGTGATCCCAATTTTTATTTTTATTTTCTAACATTGAGTTTTCCATGTATAGTTTATACAAAATCTGACAATACTGCATAACCTGTAGCTTGCAAAATGCTCTGTGGCCCAAACTTTTTATTATGTTTTTCAAAAAAGAATAAACTACATTTTGGCAAATAATTTTTAAAAAATCTGCCGATTTTAATTTAGACCACACTCATGAAAACTATGAGAGAGAGAGAGAGAGAGAGAGAGAGAGAGAGAGAGAGAGAGAGAAACTGTTGATATAAAAAAACAAATCTACAAATTAATCAAAGCAATAAAAAATGGTTCATGGACTTTAACAATTTTTACAGATTTTTGATTTTTTTCCTTTTCTTTGAAAACACATATAGATAGAGAGAGGCTGCAAAGAACCAAGAAAATCACTATGGACAAGAAAATAAGTGACGGAAATCATTAATTGGCTTCTTATTATAAGTTATAGGGGTCATTGTCCATTAATGACTTTACCAATTTAAAAAAAATAAAATATTCTCCGAGTGGATATATACATAAACCTGGGCACTATCTTACTTGGTGCTGGAAAAATGATTGGCACTGCTGTAAACGATGTTTTTTTTTTTTTGAAAGTTAACGATTTAGACTGGAGGCTCTAGGTCAAATTTCATTAGGTTTCATATAGACTTCATGTATGAGCGAAAAGTAAACAACAGAATCACCCATACTTTATGTTTGGGTTGGCCCCATGCAGTAGGATTCTTCCACCTATCAATTCTTTTTGTTTTATTTCGTGGAAAAGAAAATTCAAATTTTCAGATATCTCTAACAAGGCCGGGGGTGGGGTCACATTCTCATATAGCTCTGACCCTCTCAGTCCTACGCTTTACCGTATTATTTGTCATATCAGTTGATCTTTGTTTTTCAAGATTAAGACTCCAGATTCTTATGTTTTATTTCGTGGAAAATGGGAGTGGTAAATACAAATTCTCCGCTAACTCTTACATAGAGCTGATGTGATTTTATATGAGTAAAATTTGACCCTCACAGTCATAAGTCTTATAAGCATAATATTATGTTGTATATATTAACACACAACATAGATAAATATTTTCTTAAATATTGTTCATAAAACAAAGTCTGGTTTTTAATCATAAAAAAATCCAAACAAAACATGTAAAAAATACGGCAAAACTTTATTCAAGTGTAATATATAGCGATGGGTAATTCTTTTGCATTATGAATTTATGGAAAACTTTCTTTGTATATCATTTTGCCTCCGAACTTGCAAATGAAGAAGTAAAAATCCTGGGGATTTGTCCCTCATTCTTTTCCACAGAATTGCAGTTTCAATTCACATAATATTCTGTAATGTTTTACGCATCATTATTGTCTTTCAATTTAACATGAAACGATCTAATATTTGTACTATATTCGAAGTCAACACCAAAAATCTTCAATTCTGCACAAGAATATGTCATCATATCATTGTTTTATTTTGACTTTACGTTCTGTTTTTATAACTTAACATTTTACTGTTTCAAGTCAAGACCAAACCATTTCAAATTTACATCGTGTAGTTTCAAGTCAACACATTGTATGATAAGCCTCTCGTGACGTCATAATGATATAACATCGTGCTATCTTAGCTCAACAACACGTACTTTCAACTGTACGTCGTGTAGTTTTGAATGAGCATATTGTATGGCAAGCCTATTGTGATATTATTATGATATACCATCGTGCTATCATAGCTCAACATCACATACTTTCAACTGTACGTTGTGTAGTTTTAAATGGGCATATTGTATGGTAAGCCTATCGTGACATTCAAATGATATAACATCATGCTATCTTAGCTTAACATCACCTAGTTTTAACTGAAAATCATGTGGTTTTAAATGAGTATATCGTGTGGTAAGCCTATCGTGACATTCTAATGATATAACAACGTGCTATCTTAGCTTAACACCACGTACTTTCAGCTGTACGTGGTGTAATTTTAGATGAGCAAATTGTATAATAAGCCTATCGTGACATTATAATGATATAACATCGTGCTATCTTAGCTGAATAACACGTACTTTCAACTGTACGTCGTGTAGTTTTGAATGAGCATATTGTATGGCAAGCCTATCGTGATATTATTATGATATAAGATATTGCTATCATAGCTCAACATCACGTACTTTCAACTGTACGTCGTGTAGTTTTAAATGAACATATTGTATGGTAAGCCTATCGTGATATTATCATGATATAAGATATTGCTATCAGCTCAACATCACGTACTTTCAACTGTACGTCGTGTAATTTCTAGTGAGCATATTGTATGTTAAGCTTATCGTGACATTATAGTGGTATAACGTTATGCTAGTTTAGCTTTACATCGTGTAGTTTAAGTCTACATGCAGTATGATAAACCTATCGTGACATTATAATGATATAACTATGTGATATCTAAGCGTAACATTTATTTATAATAAGTCAACATCATGAAGTTCAACTCTTCGTTTTATTTGTTATCCTAGCAATCGAAGAGGACGTCTAAGCATTATTCAGTAGCAAGTTAACATCGTGTAATGTCAACTTAACAATATATAGTTTCAACTCAACGTTACGTGTTATAAGCATATCATCATAACGCCGAGGCTTACCACGATGCTTTCACAACACCAACACTTGCAGTTGCAAGTCAACACAACGCAGATCCAACTTAGCATTTTATTATTTAAAGTTTGCATTTTGATGATTTAATTCATCGTCACGCTGTCTTAACTTTACATTAAAAGCTTCAGCATAACGTTGTGTAAATGTCTAATATATGACAGCTGAGGCTTTCCATAATTTTCGATCATTTCACCATTATTGTTTACTGTATATTGTATTAACTCTAGCCTCGGATATAAAAATATGTCTCGGAAAAATAACCAATCTGATTATTCGACGATTGGGTTCATGGTTTTGATCAATAATAAGCTGTCGGACAATTTGGTTGTTGGACCAAAGGTCGTCTGACTGATGGTCTGTCGGACTATTTGCCTTCGTGACTATAAGATCTATCCGATACGACCACAACTTTTTATATTTTGTGGAACCAATAAATAAAAAAAGAGTATTACCGATTGGAAAACGCAGACATGATTGCCACAATGATCCATAGTTTTAATGCATATGTTCATTCCCTTATTGTTGGTAACAATTTAATCTAAACACAAGTCCCAGTATACTGTCATAACTGATGCCACGTTCATGGAAAAGGACCAGATGAAATTACTGCATCAGTTATATAAAATGATGGAGAGAGTGCAAGGATTTATAAACACAGAAAATCAAGGCATCAAAGACATATATAGTTCCTCGATATAATTTAAGTCAGTTTGTGTCAAAATAAGTATAGGTATAAAGGCAAAATGAGATTTAAAAGATGATTGATAAGTCGTCACCCGTCCCTAACAATATATTGTAAATTAAATATTCTCTAGTGAATATTGCGAAACAACGATTTTTTGCTTAAACACAATACCATCCAAGTATCCAAGTATCCAATTTTAGATTGCTATGTATCCCGTAATTGTTGCCATTTCCATGGAATACGGTCATTTTTGGCATTCTACTGCATGATATTATGTCAAATTCACACTAAGTGGTGACCAAATTATACGACAGTTTCAGGTATCAGGAGGAATAGTAGTCTCAGATTGTCATTATGTAACAATAGGCCAACAAGAGTCCACACGCTGAAATGTATCGCCTGCCGCTTTACTTATATTTATTGAACAAGTTGAAAGTCTGTAATATGCAGGTTTTCCTACAAGTATCACGTAAACTTAACATTATCAATTATCCATGTAGATGAGTTCAATGTCAGATGAACCCTGCCAGACAGACATGTACACCTTACGATCATACCATACACCAAATACAGTTAGCCAATTGCTTATTGGGTCTGAAAAACAGACCCAATCACGAAAACTGAACATTGACCAATGAACCATTAAAATGAGGTCAAAGTCAGAAGAACCCTGCCAGACAACCTGAACACTATGAAATCACTCCATACACCAACCATTGTTGACACATTGCTTCTATGATCTGTGAAACAACCCAAATCACAAACACTTAACATTGACAATGCACCATGAAAATGAGGTCAAGGTTAGATGAAACCTGCCAGTAGGATATGTACACCTTACAATCACTCCATAAACGAAATATAGTTGACCTATTGTTTCTAGTATCTAAGATACGGACTTTACTACATAAACTTATCCTTGATCACTGATCCATGAAATGAGGTCGAAGTCAGGTGCACTCTGTCTGACGGACATGTAGATCTTGATATCTCGTATACTAAATATAGTTATCCTATCACTCATAATAATTGAGTATTTCACATGACAACAATATACATTTTTCGAGAGTTGCCGAACTATGGAACTGAGGTCAAGGACAATAGACATACGACTGACGGAAACTTCGTAGAATAAGGCATCTGCATACAAGATCTCCCACATTCTGAAATATAAATCTTTAAACGAATATTGCATTCCGCCGTCGCCGGATAGTAATCAATATGTACTTAGTCTCAGGCGAAAAAATAAAGATGAAAGTTCAACAATTTCCGCAACAAGTATCCAATCATAATGACGACATAGACAGGTCAACTTCATATGATGAACAGCAATCTTACTAGGAATGAAAGCTTCTAACACATTGTCTGAGAGGAATAGCGATTACAAGAAGTCTTTATGCTACTAGAGTAGCACATGCTGAAATGTCTCGCCTGCTTTATTGACCATTGATTCTATGTTGAAAGTCTTAAACTAGAGGCTCTAAAGAGCCTGTATCGCTCACCTTGGTCTATGTGCATATCAAACAATGGACACTCTCCAACATTGTAGACGAGAATAGACTTCATGACAACAATCTCGATTTTGTTGATCTGGTATTACTGATCTTTTAGTCTGTTTAGTTTCTCTCTATCTTCTTTAGTTTTTGCTCAAAACACAAAAGAGGGTAAAAAAAAATCCTCATTTAAGGGCAATCACTCCTATGAAGAGTGACAGTCTACTAACTATATCGGCATAATTTGACAGTGTCTATTTATATATTATTATTTAAATCATATAAAGCAGAACGGAAAAAAAATGTTTCTCTCTAAATATCATGGTTTTCATGATAATAGGCACAAGAGTGCACACACTGAAATGTCTCGCCTTCTTTACTAACCATTGATTTTATGTTGATAGTCCTAAATATAAAGCTTTACTACAAGTAACACATAAACTTAACATGATCCAAGAAAATGAGGTCAAGGTCAGATAAACCAAACGAGAAATACATGTACACCTTACAATCATTCAATAAACCAAACATAGTTGACCTATTGCTTATAGTTTCTAAGAAACAGTCTTAACCAAGAAAACTAAATATTGACCAATGAACCATGAAAATGAGGTCAAGGTCAGATGATACCTGCCAGACAGACATATACACCTTACAATCCTTCCATACAACAAATATAGTTGATCTATTGCTTATAGTGCTAGAAAAAAAAGACCAAAACTCAAAAACTGAACTTTGACCACTGAACCATGAAAATGAGGTCAAGGTCAGATGACACCTACCAGTTGGACATGTACACCTTACAATCATTCCATATACCAAATATAGTAGACCTACTGCTTATAGTATCTGATAAATGGACTTGACCACGAAAACTTAACCTTGTTCACTGATCCATGAAATGAGGTCGAGGTCAAATGAAAATTGTCTGACGGACATGAGGACCTTGCAAGGTACGCACATACTAAATATAGTTATCCTATTAGTCATAATAAGAAAGAAATTAACATTACAAAAAATGTTGACTTTTTTTCAAGTAGTCACTGAACCATGAAAATGAGATCAAGGACAATGGACATATGACAGACGGAAACTTCGTAACATAAGGCATCTATATACAAAGTATGAAGCATCCAGGTCTTCTAGCTTCTAAAATATAAAGCTTTTAAGAAGTAAGCTAACGCCGCCGCCGCCGCCGCCGGATCACTATCCCTATGTCGAGCTTTCTGCGATAAAAGTCGCAGGCTCGACAAAAAATGGAAAAAAATGGTAAAATTTGTCATTTATGGGCAATAACTCCTATAAGAATTATCTAACAGTTTTGACGTATATGTACAATTAGTAGAGCTCATTATTTTGAACATTTTTGCTCCTTTCAGATTTTCTCTATTTATAACGGTTCAAAAAATAATAGACAAAACTTGCATTTTACCCCTATGTTCTATTTTTAGCCATTTTGGTTGGCAGGCGGGTCATCGGACACATTTTTTAAAACTAGATACCCTAATGATGATTGTGGCCAAGTTTGGTTAAATTTGTCTATGTAGTTTCAGAGGGGAAGATTTTTGTAAAAGATTACAAAAATTTACGAAAAATTGTTAAAAATTGACTATAAAGGGCAATAACTCCTTAAGGGGTCAATTGATAATTTTGGTCATTTGACTAATTTGTAGATCTTACTTTGCTGAACATTATTGCTGTTTACAGTTTATCTCTATCTATAATAATATTCAAGATAATATCCAAAAACTGCAAAATTTCCTTAAAATTACCGATTAAGGGCAGCAACCCAACTAAGGGTTGTCTGATTTGTCCGAAAATTTCAGGGCAGATAGATCTTAACCTGATAAACATTTTAACTCCTGTCTGATTTGTTTTAAATGCTTTAGTTTTAGAGATATAAGCCAAAATCTGCATTTTATCCCTATGTTCTAATTGTAGCCATGTCGGCCATGTTGGTTGGCAGACAGGGTCATCGAACACATTTTTTTTAATTAAATACCCTTATGATGATTATGGACAAGTTTGGTTGAATTTGTCTATGTAGTTTCAGAGGAGAAGACTTTTTGTAAAAGATTACAAAACTTACGAAAAATTGTTAAAAAGTGACTATAAAGGGTAATAACTCCTTAAGGGGTCAATTGACAATTTTGGTCATGTTGACTTATTTGTAGATCTTATTTTGCTGAACATTATTGCTGTTTACAGTTTATCTCTATCTATAATAATATTCAAGATAATAACCAAAAAACTGCAAAATTTCCTAAACATTACTTAATCAGGGGCAGCAACCCAACAACGGTTTGTCTGATTCGTCTGATAATTTCAGAGCAGATAGATCTTAACCTGATGAACATTTGTACCCCGTCAGAATTACTCTAAATGCTTTAGTTTCAGAGATATAGGCCAAAAACTGCATTTTACCCCTGTGTTTTATTTTTAGCCATGTCGGCCATGTTGGTTGGTACATATTTTTTAAACTAGATACCCCAATAATGATTATGGCCAAGTTTGGTTAAATTTGGCTTAGTAGTTTCAGAGGAGAAGATTTTTGTAAAAGTTAACGGACGACGACGACGGAAGAAGACGACGACGGACGCCAAGTGATGAGAACAGCTCACTTGGCCCATAGGACCAGATGAGCTAAAAACGATAAAAATTTTACTACAAGTATCACATAAACTTAACATATTTAAAGATCCAATGACAATGAGATCAAGGTCAGATAAAAACTGTCAGACAGACATGTACGCCTTATAATTATTCCATACACCAAATATAATTGATATATTGCTTATGGTAATTGAAAAACAGACAAAAACACAAAAACTTAACATTGACCATAGAACCATGAAAATGAAGTCAAGGTCAGATGATACCTGCCAGACAGACATGTATACCTTACATTTATTCCAAACACCACAATTAGTTGATCTATTGCCATTAGTATTTGAAAACCTGACCAAAACATAAAAACTTATCATTGACCAATGAACCATGAAAATGAGGTCAAGGTCAAATGATACAAGCTGGACAGACATATAGACCTTACAATTATTCCATACACCAATTATAGTTGACCTATTGTTTATAGTACTTGAAAAGCAGACCATAACACAAAAAAATAACATGATTGACCAATGAACCATAAAAATGAGATCAAGGTCAGATGAAACCTGCCAGACTGACATGTACCCCTTACAATCATTCCATATACCACATAAAGTTGACCTACTGCTTATAATATCTGAGAAACGGACCTAATCACGTTACTTTAACCTTGATCAATGATTCATGAAATGAGGTCGAGGTCAGGTGAACCCTGTCTGACGGACATGTAGACGTTGCAAAGAACCCATATTCCAAATATAGTTATCATATTACTCATAGTAAAAGAGAAATTAACATGACAGAAATTTTGTTTTCAAGCAGTCGTTGAGCCATGAAAATGAGATCAAGGACAATGGACATATAGTAGACGGAAACTTCGTTACAGGTATAATACCACCAAATCGTTGCATACGAAAAAGGGTCGATAAAAAATATTCCCTTGAATTTGACAGTTGTAGGAAATTAATCCTACATTTCATTGCAGTAAAACATTTCTGAGTTATAAACATATATCTTCGGTGTTTCAAAGCACCATTATTTTTTATTTGGTGTTTCTATAGAATATTTTGGAAACTTGAGGTTACATGGTTACTAAAGCTTGCACACAGGGAAAAAAGGGGTGAAATTTGATTGGTTAACTTCCAGTGATGGTTATTTTCTTATATGCAATGAAATGTTATGTTAAATTTTGTCTATAGTACTGGACAGGATAAAAATTTACTCATGCAAAGTATTTCTTTATTTGAGACAAAGATAAATTCTGCACAATTTTTTGAAAAGTGCAAATTTAACAAAGAATAATAGGGGAAAATCAATGGTGGTATTACACCTACATAAGGTATCTGCATATAAGGTATGAAGCATCCATGTCTTCTACCTTCTGAAAAATAAAGCTTTATATAAATAGTTAAGATCGTCCCCGCCGCCGGATGGTAATCCATATGTCTCGAATACTGCGACTTTTGTCACAGGCGAGACAAAAATGGTTAAATAACCAATTCAGAACTATTTTCAACTACTTTCACATTTGCAAATTCGATCTTTGCCAGGAAGACGACATAGATTTCAAAACAAGCACAAATCGAGCATCCATTGGTGGGTCATGATTTGGCTTGGTAATGATTACATTAATAAACAGTATGCCCTTTTTCAAACAAAACTTTTTTCTTGAACGTTGAACAGCAGTTACTTTAAAAGTCCATGTCAGTTTCTTTCTAAATATATTATTTTTTATCTTTAAAACGAAACAGTCTATCAAGTTCCGGCCTTGCATTTCTTGTTTTAAAGAAAGAAACTTGTTTTGATTTTGGCACAAACCAATATATGTTTATATAAAGTATCATTACAAGTTACGGGCACAAGGCATTCGGGGCTATGATTTCATGAACGATGCATTCCACAGACGTTGGAAATCACGGATGCTTATTTATCCTGGTGGTTCTCTTTGGGAACCCCGATTTCCTCCACTAATAAGTGATCGTCATGAAATTGCCAAATGTGCTGAAAGTGGCATTAAAGACCAATCTAATTAACATATAGATTTGTGCCGGATTTCGCTATGGTCATACTAAGACGAGTAACTATATATCTGAATTTTAATTATAACAATCAATCAATCATCACTCATCAAGGACAAACATTTATGCCATTCGTCACAATATTTATACTTAATGAACCCGAAGGTGACGGACAAAATACAAAAAAATAAAAACTTTTTTCAGCTATTGCATTACAATATTTAAGATTAAAATCGTCGGAGAAGGGCAACTTTAAATCTTATCTAAGGCCATAAGGGTGCCTTTGCGCTACAATAAGCTAAACATGGTCAAGTGCCACAATTAAAATCCACCCAAAAGTGGTGACATCAAAATGACAGTATAGTATGGTCATCTTCACATGATAACAAACAATCGCATTAAATATATAAGCTTTCGAACATATGGCTCAAGGGAGAAGCGTTGATAAGGGGTCAGTAAGCTATATATTACTAGACGGATAAAAGGTCGAAAACCCATTTGGCCAAACAAATTACCGAATTACGTTCTTACAGCAGCCACACAAAAAACAATAAGAAAATGTATATCCGATCCTTTAATACTACAGATAACTTAGCTAATCTGCAATCATTTCCATCTTCATGCCTAATATATCATGTACTTTTTTACAACTCTAGATTCTACCGACGAGGAAAGGTAACACAACGCCACCGAAAGCTGAATTTTTAGTTCAGAATAGGTGGCCAAGTGGTCTAGAGCGATGGGCACAGTGCAGGCGGTGTTGTCTCGATATCCCAATAGCATGAGTTCGAATCCTGGCGAGAGAATAACAAAAATTTGCTTCCGCAAATTGCAGGTTTAACATTGTTGTGCTGATATTTAGATTAATTATGAATATAATATGTGTTTTCAGCCGTGTATCACCTTCACTGCATGGTGATCCAATGGATGAATCTGTCGTACAGTTGTCACTTGTTTAGACGGATACATGTGTTTAGGATTTCCACAATAAGGAAATGTGTATTTATATATATCAGTAGCATGAGTTCAAATCCCGGCCAGGGAAGAACAAAAATTTGCTTCCGCAAATTTACATATCTAACATTGTTGGGCTGTTGTTTAGACGAATTATATATCTATACTATTAAATGAGAAGACCTCACAATAAATTAATCATCATACCTCTGTGTCCTATAAAAGGTACCATGCATAGTTGCATTTGTCATCCTCGCTAATGATTATTCTGTTTGGGTTATTTGGGGAGAAAAAACGAAAAATAAAGGCGTCCGGATATTGTTTCCGTCATCGGACGGACTTTCAAGTCATAGACAAGACTTCTGTTTAGGACTGTTTAAAATTACACATAATTTTTATAGGTACTCGGGGACAGGACAATTATTTTCGCGTTTTTCTGTATACTAGGAACATACATATACTATAAAAAAAGGTATTTGCTATTTACTATGAATACAAGTTTACTATCCACGGCGGTCACTGATATATTATATAGAGACTCTATAGTCTCTATATAATATATCAGTGACTGCCGTGGATAGTCTCTATATAATATATCAGTGACCGCCATGGATAGTAAACTTGGATTTATAGTAAATAGCAAATACACTTTATTTATAGTACATGTTCATAGTATACAGAGAAATGCGAAAATAATTGAAATTATTAATAAACAAAAAACAAGAGTGCACACGCTGAAATGTCTCGCCTTCTTTACTAATCATTGATATTATGTTGATAGTCCTAAATATAAAGCTTTATTACAACTGTCACATAAACTTAACATTAACCAAGTAAACTAAACATTGACCAATGAACCATGAAAATGAGGTCAAGGTCAGATGAACCATGCTAGGCAGGCATGTACAGCTAACAATTCTTCCATACAACAAATATAGTTGACCTATTGCTTATAGTTTAAGAAAAACAGACGAAAACACAAAAACTTAACACTGAGCAATGAACCTTGAAAATGAGGTCAAGGTCAAATAAAACCTGCGTAACTGACATATAGATCATAAAATATTTCCATACACCAAATATAGTTGAACTATTGCATATAGTATTAGAAAAAAAGACCAAAACTCAAAAACTTAACTTTGACCACTGAACCATGAAAATGAGGTCAAGGTAAGATGACACCTGCCAGCTAGACATGTACACCTTACAATCATTCCATACACCAAATATAGCTGACCTATTGCATGCAGTATTAGAAAGAAAGACCAAACCTCAAAAACTTAACTTTGACCACTGAACCATGAAAATGAGGTCAAGGTCAGATGACACCTGCCAGCTAGACATGTACACCTTACAATCATTCCATACACCAAATATAGTAGACCTATTGCATACAGTATAAGAAAAACAGACCAAAACACAAAAACTTAACTATAACCACTGAACCATGAAAATGAGGTCAAGGTCAGATGACACCTGCCAGTTGGACATGTACACCTTACAGTCCTTCCATACACCGAATATACTAGACCTATTGCTTATAGTATCTGAGATATGGACTTGACCACCAAAACTTAACCTTGTTCACTGATCCATGAAATGAGGTCGAGGTCAAGTGAAAACTGTCTGACGGGCATGAGGACCTTGCAAGGTACGCACATACCAAATATAGTTATCCTATTACTTATAATAAGAGAGAATTTAACATTACAAAAAATCTGAACTTTTTTTTCAAGTAGTCACTGAACCATGAAAATGAGGTCAAGGACATTGGACATGTGACTGACGGAAACTTCGTAACATGAGGCATCCATATACAAAGTATGAAGCATCCAGGTCTTCCATCTTCTAAAATATAAAGCTTGTAAGAAGTTAGCTAACGCCGCCGCCGCCGCCGCCGCCGCCGGATCGCTATCCCTATGTCGAGCTTTCTGCGACAAAAGTCGCAGGCTCGACAATAACGGCTTTTGAAAAAAAAGGTGGAGGGCTAAAAACAAATTGTTTTGTCCCCAAGTACCTATGACTTTTGATACCTTTCTATGAAATTCTCCAGTCATAAAATCTTTTACAAAAAATCACCCTACAACAGTTTACATACTTTCAACCACGCTTTAAACGCCCGCGATTTCGCGGGTGTGTTCTAGTATATCAATTTAGTTGGCAATCGCCAATGGCAGTCAGCAGGGTTTAAGAACATCAGTTGTTCGACCTGTTAGTCAAATGCGTTTTGTTAAAATAGACTTTTTCACCTTTTTTTGGTCTTTTGGAAATTGTTGTTTGTGCTGTATTTAGACCCTCTACCAAGAAATTTGTTTTACATGCACACGTATAAAAATTGAGGTTTTTATCCAACGCAATCATAGGTTTGAACGTTGTTTTCAATTTAGACTTTTATATATTTTTTCGTTTGGGCTTGTATTATATTTTCCTTCGGGTTTATTTGATCCGTTCATCCTATTTCGACTCTTTAAAATTCAAGAGTCTATCCTAAATTGAGGTAAATTTTATGGCCTTCCAAATACCGTTTCGATCCCTAACATCACTGAAGAGACATTAATTGTCGAAATCCGGATATGGTGTACAAATTTTTGCACCTCATGTTTGTGGTATACCATCTTTTCCACAAGTTTATTGTTTTCTGTTTGGTATTAAATTAATATTAAAGATCCACTTCGTTAGATCTGGTGATCAATTTAGTTGGCAATCGCCAATGGCAGTCAGCAGGGTTTGAGAACATCAGTTGTTCGACCTGTTAGTCAAATGCGTTTTTTTAAAATAGACTTTTTCACCTTTTTTTGGTCTTTTGGAAATTGTTGTTTGTGCTGTATTTAGACCCCTCTACCAAGAAATTTGTTTTACATGCACACGTATAAAAATTGCGGTTTTTATCCAACGCAATCATAGGTTTGAATTTAACGTTGTTTTCAATTTAGACTTTTATATATATATATATATATATATAAGTGCCTATAAATAGCAGCACATGACATACAAATCTATGGGAGTGTGGATTAATCAGTACAGAGATTAATTCAATTACACAAATAAAATTATAGATTGCCTAACAATGTAATTTTAACACACTATTTAGTATGTAAATATAAGAATGTTTAAAATATTTACAAAATGATGAAAATAAACGCAATATTTCGCTAGACTAACTAGCTTTATCAAGCGTGCATCTATCCAGGTGAAATCGGATGTAGATGATAAGAAACTTTTGCAGCTCAATGTATATGTTGCACTTGAATTTAGCTGCCTTGAAAATAATACATAATTTGGATGAAGTTCAAGATTTTTACAAAATTGGTAGTTGAAGTTAGCAACGTCCATTGACCAATATTACAGGATAAAAAGGACGATGCTGTGTACTAAATTATTCTTTATCTTTCCTGTATCTTTTCTCATCTTTTTCGTTAAGACCATCAGGTTCTAAAGTGTGGAGTTGGTGGATCCAAAAATTTTCTCTTCTCCTTCTCGCCGTGGTGTCCCACTCGGTGTTGACTTCTATGATTTGGAAGGTAACATTATCAAAAGAATGTTTCGTTGAACGAAGATGTCTTGTGAGAGGACAGTTTTTGTTGGTTTTGTCCATGAACGATGGTTATTGAGCCGAATATTAAATTTGTCCATTGTTTCTTCCACATACTGAAAATTTTTGGATCCACCAACTCCACACTTTAGAACCTGATGGTCTTAACGAAAAAGATGAGAAAAGATACAGGAAAGATAAAGAATAATTTAGTACACAGCATCGTAAATAATACATAATTTGGATGAAGTTCAAGATTTTTACAAAATTGGTAGTTGAAGTTAGCAACGTCCATTGGCCAATATTACAGGATAAAAAGGACGATGCTGTGTACTAAATTAAACTAATTTGCATAATGGATATTTAGGCGATAGCAATACATCGATATGACCTCACGGTCATCGCGATGTAAAAAGTGTATTTGGACGTTTTGAAAATTTTTCTTGAATAAATAAATTTCGGATGTTGGTAAATTTCCTGCATGACATAATGTAATGAAATTCGTCACCAATTTCATTCAAGTCGCATAATGTGCAGATTCTTTTTTCACGTTGGATATTTTGCCATCTTCCTTGTTAAATAGGTAGCTTATGATTTGTTGTCCTAAACTTGCAGAGTTCTACTATTTCG
This sequence comes from Mytilus californianus, assembly GCF_021869535.1. Lineage (NCBI taxonomy): Eukaryota > Metazoa > Mollusca > Bivalvia > Mytilida > Mytilidae > Mytilus > Mytilus californianus. Next base: position 93,410,103 of record NW_026262581.1, on the reverse strand, counting down.
TTGGTTTCTAAAATATCAAAATAACTTTCGAATTCGAGTTTTTGTTTAAATAGCCGGTAACAAAGTGATTTTGACGAGTTTTCCATTTCACTATGCCAATTTTGTTCATATTGATCTTTCATACTTTGAACAACTGTGTTTACCAACCATCCCTTGTTAATAAAAGTTTGTGTGTTCCATACATATGCCAATCCACAATCATTGCGTATACTCATTATACTCGATAACCATGGAGACCCTACATTATTTACAATTTCAATTGATAAATCAGTTTGTATGTTAAAGTGGACAGTTTCGAACTTTTACCATCAATTAATTTTGTCCAAAATGACACAATTCTTGTTTTTATATGTATTTCGAGAGGAAACCTTCCAAGTTCGCCATATACCATAAAAGATGGTGTTGACGATTTAAGTAGTAAAAGCATCTTACAAAACTTTAAGTGAACCCTTTCAATGATATCGTTGTTACCTGTTCCCCATATTTCGCAACCGTACAAAGAGCGGGCACGACCATTTTATCAAATAGATCTAATCTGTATTTTAATAGACAAATTGTGTAATCTTCCTAGCTTTAAAACCTCATACATGTCTTTTAGGCCTTTACGAGATGCTTCTTCTTTTGCTTTTTTAAAGTTTCCATTACGGTTAAGTAAAACTCCCAGATAGTTAAAATCTTTAACCGTCTCTATAATATTTCCCCTACACTGTATATCGAAATTCTATTCCTCTTGGAATTCTTCCTCTCGAAAATATTACTATTTTTGTTTTGTCTACATTTACCTTTAGTTTCCATTTTTTGCAATAGCTTGAGAACACATTTAACTGAAATTGCAAGTCAGAGAGGGTTTCAGCCATAATAACAGTATCGTCCGCGTATAGAATAGCAAATAGTTGAATATAGATTGTAAAATGTTCATAATAATTATAACGAATAACAAATCATTTGGATTTTGGCATTACACGGTAGTAAATAAGTCGAGGGAAATGTAGTAATAACGTTTAAACTTTTTAAAAATAAACTTAATTGGATAAAGAAAATAAAAGTTTAAAATTTGAATAAAGAAAAAAAAGTTTAAAATTCAGAATTTTCTCTTCATTTTCACGGGCGCAAGACATTTTACGTCAACATTTTGAACTACTAAAGGACATCTTAGCGCAGACATTATAGCTAATTTTAGCGAAAACTTACCTGGTTGAATAATATTCATCCAGTTAAAACCATAAATAGTAATGTATGTGCAATCAAGACAAGAGAAAGAGAAGGCACAGTTCCTACTGCAATTTTGTGAACAGTATTGAACAGGAGGTATGTTATGAATTTCAAACTAGAATTGACTTGTAACATTTGCGTTAATCTTTTAGACTTTTAGTGCTGTATTTTAATGAACATACTATTTTTAAACTGTGGTTTCTAAATTCTATTAAAATTTTCAACGACTATTTATCATTTATGATTTCTGTCACTAAAATGGGCATTGATAGTTTCACTTTTCGCTAAAATAGGTGAAAAATCTTGCGCTAAAATGGGCATTGATAATTTCACTTTTAGCTAAAATGAGTAAAAAATCCTGCGCTAAAATGGGTTATACTTTGGGGCTAAAACGTCCTATTTTTTTTGTTGCCAAAATGTCTTTCAATGCGCTAAAATGACCTCCTCCACATTTTAGGAACCGAATTAGTAAATAACGATCGGTTTTTACATTTTCATTGTATAAACATATCTTTTGCCTTAAGGTACATCAATTGTATAAGACATGGAATGACAAGTTTATTATTGGAATATAGAAAAGTGCTCTCGCCAAATAAAACTGTAGGATTTGATGTGCCTTAATTGTGAAGAATATATGTATATCATGTTCTAAGTAAGAAATTGTCCTATTGTTTAGGCCTTCTAACAGTTCAAAACAAAGAACTTCAATAAATGAGTTACAACTGCCCGAAGCACATTTATCAGCTTGAAAGGATTACATTTTAGGATTGAAATTGATTACAAATTGAACAGTTAAACAAACAAAAAAAATCAAAATAAGTTTTAGAACCTAAACACAAACATTAACTTGTAAACTATGTAAAAGTTTAAAAGTCAATGAACCATGATCAGGGGTGGGGCTATATAATCTCCATGGAAACGATACTTGCAAATGCCAATAAATTTGCATACCAAATATCATTGACTTAACATTATCAGTTCATCTTAAACTGATCTAATCACAAACTAATACATGTAAACTAAGCAACATTTTCAAAGTAAATAGACCATGACTGAGGGGGCGGGGCTAAATATTCTCCATGGAAATGAGATGTGCTAATGCTTATACAACTGAACACCAATTAACATTGGCCTACCACTAATGGTTCCCCTTGAACTGACCTAATCACAAACTAATACATGTTAACTTAGCAAAATTTTCAAAGACTATAGACCATGACTAAGGGGGCGGAGCCAAATAATCTCCATGGAAATGAGATATGCCAATGCTTATACAACTGCATACCAAATAGTATTGACCTACCACTAGTGGTTCCCCATAAATTGACCTAATCACAAACTAATACATGTTAACTATGAAAAGTTTCAAAGTCAATAGACCTTGACTGAGGGGGCGGGGCCAAATAATCTCCATGGTAATGAGATGTGCCAATGCTTATACAACTGCATACCAAATATCATTGACCTACCACTAGTGGTTCCCCATAAATTGACCTAATCACAAACTAATACATGTTAACTATGAAAAGTTTCAAAGTCAATAGACCTTGACTGAGGGGGGCGGGGCCGAATAATCTCCAAGGTAATGAGATGTGCCAATGCTTATACAACTGCATACCAAATACCATTGACCTACCACTAGTGGTTCCCCATAAATTGACCTAATCACAAACTAATACATGTAAAACTATGAAAAGTTTCAAAGTCAATAGACCTTGACTGAGGGGGGGGGCGGGCCGAATAATCTCCAAGGTAACGAGATGTGCCAATGCTATTACAACTGCATACCAAATATCATTGACCTACCACTAGTGGTTCACCATGAACTAGACCTAATCACAAACTAATACACTGTTGACGCCGTCGCCGTCGCCGACGCCGGAAACAGCATACCTATGTCTCGCTTTTTGACTCCGTCAAGGCGAGACAAAAATGCAGCAATACTAATTGGAGGAGATTTTAATCTCCCAGGGTGGGATTGGAAAAACAAAATTCTAAAACCAAAATCTACCCACCAAAACATACACTATGATTTTGGAAATACATTGGATGATACCGGCTTGTTACAATTAATTGAATATCCAACAAGGAAAGACAATATATTAGATCTTATGATCACAAATTTACCAAACCAGGTTCCACGAATTGAAATCATACCGGGAATCTCAGATCATGACATTGTCTTTATGGAATTCAAAATAACACCATCTAAGCTAAAGCAAACACCAAGGAATGTGCCGATTTACAACAAGGCAAACTGGGAAACTATAAAAAAAAGAAGTACTGTAAATTCAGAAATTATTGAGATGTTTTTATTATTGCGAAAAATGCGACAGGGTTGTAATTGCAATAGTTTAAACTCGCATTTTGAATTTTTTTATAAGAATTATACAGATTTTTTTTTCACTATCGCAAAAATAAAAATCGCATTTTAGTCTAAAATGACAAAATCGCAATAATAAATGCACGCAATAATTTCTGAATTTACAGTAATTAACCTACAACATACTATACAGGAAAAGGTTAATACACATACTGTTGATGAACTCTGGCTAGAATTCAAAACAAAACTTAATGAACTAGTCAGTGAGCATATTCCACACAAAAAGCTAACTACAAAAAAATAAAACCCCATGGGTTACATCCGAAACAAGAAAATTAATAAAAAAGAGAGACCGACTCTATAAAAAGATGAAAAAATCTGGAAATGACAATATGAGAAACAAATATAAGCAAATTAAACATCAAGTACAAAAACAACTAAGAAAATCATACTGGCAGTACATTAAAAATATTGTTACACCAAAACCTGATTAAAGCAAATTTTCAAACATGAACAAATTTTGGTCATATATTAAAAGCAAAAAAACTGACTACAGTGGAATAACATCACTAAAGCAGAATAGGAAACTTGTAACAGACACAAAACAGAAATCCGATGCACTCAACAGGTAGTTTCAATCAGTTTTCTTAGAACCAAACAAAATCACTGCTACTGACTTTGAAAACAATCAGTACATGCAACAGAAAACAGCTTACCCTACCATGCAAAACATAAACATAACCATCAAAGGTATCTCCAAACTACTTTTAAATTTAAACCCATCAAAAGCAAGTGGACCAGACGAACTTAAACCACGCCTCCTTAGGGAGTAAGCACATGAAATATCACCTATACTGTGCCTCATATATCAGAAATCATCAGACACTGGCGAAGTCCCCACTGACTGGCGTACTGCACATGTCTCCCCCATTTTCAAGAAAGGGTCCAAATATAATCCAGAGAATTATAGGCCTATTTCTTTAACATGCATATGTTGCAAAATTATGGAACATGTTGTAGTTAGCGCAATCATGACACACGCAGACAACCATACAATCCTGTATCCCCTACAACACGGCTTTCGAAAAAATAGATCTTGTGAAACTCAGCTTTTGGAATTTATAGATGATGTCACTAAAAATATTGAAACTTCAAAACAAACAGATGTACTTATAATGGACTCTTCTAAAGCTTTTGATAAAGTCATTCATAACTTATTAACACACAAACTAGATTACTATGGGATACAGGGAAAACAAATGCATGGATACAGGGCTTTTTATCATGTCGTACCCAAGCAGTTATCCTCTAGGGTGAGACTTCAGGCTATGTCCCTGTGAAGTCAGGAGTGCCTCAATGATCTGTCCTGGGCCCAAGTCTGTTCTTATTTTATATTAATGATATACCAATTGGGTTAAATTCCACCATACGCTTATTTGCAGACGACACTATTGCTTACCTGGTTCTAAAATCTAACAGCGATTGCGAAACCCTACAAAAAGATCTAAATACACTAGGCATCTGGGAACATACATGGAAAATGGCTTTTCATCCCGACAAGTGTAATGTTATGTCCATCAGTCGAAATAAAAATCCATTCACTTTTAATTACACTCTACACGGCCACGTTCTTGAACATGTTGACAAGGCAATATACCTAGGCGTGACAATACAATCAGACCTAAAATGGCACAGTCAAATAAACACCATCTGTAATAAGGCTAACAGTACACTAGGTTTTCTAAGAAGGAATCTTAACATCACTTCCACCTCAGTAAAGGAACAGGCATATAAATCTTTAGTCAGACCATCACTAGAATATGCCTGTTCAGTATGGGATCCTTACTTTACTGGGGATATAAACAAACTAGAAAAGGTGCAAAGAAGGGCTGCTAGGTTTGTCACCAACCAACACAGAAACACATCAAGCGTTAGTGACATGATAGATCACTTAAAATGGAGAGACCTCGCACACAGAAGAACAGATGCACGCCTTGTCATGTTTTACAAAATCACATACCATCTCATCGCAATCACAAAAACAGACAGACTAATACAACCGCTCAGACAGTCACGGAACATGCACGCACTCTCATACCAAATTCCATTCTGCAGAACACAAATACGCCAACAATCAATTTTTCCACGAACAATTAAAAGATGGAACAGCCTTCCTCTGAGTATTGTTATGAGCGACTCTATAGAGTCGTTCAAAACAGCCATCTCAAACTACACCTATACAGTCAGTAAATTCATCATGTGTAAATAGTTTTATCTTAATATTAAAAATAAATAAAATAAAAATATGCACTACCACTATGTAAAAATGTTATTATCAATTTTTGTTTTTAATTATAAAAAATGTTAAATTTTTCACTGTATATACGTCTCCACAAAGCAATGCGCAGTACAAGTGACATAAACTTTAACGTGTTGAAGGCGGTCACTACAAAGTAGAAGTAAAAGTAGAAGTTCAAAACAAAGAATTTCTATAAATGAGTTACAACCGCCCGAAGCCATTTATCAGCTTGAATGGATTAAATTTTATGATTAAAATTGATTAGAAAAATTTTATTAGTCCAGAGCACTTTGCTATATTCTAAATTTGGATTGACCAGAACAATGTTGATATATTGTTTGATGTTATAAAGACACGCATTAAAGACCAATATCTGCAAAAATGGTCAGCAGATATATGATTGTGAGAAATTAAGTGTAAAAAGAAATGTAAAGATTGATTTTTGTCTTGAGAAGTATTTAAGCTACATTAATAATGTTCACATTCTTTCAAACCTACGAAGTGGTACTTTGAAACTAAATGTTGAAGTTGGTCGTTTCTCTGATATACCAAGAGAACTGCGTCTATGTTAATGTTGCAGCAAGCAATGTTTTGAGAACGAATTTCATTTTGTATTAGTATGTCCAGCATATAGTGCAATCAGAAATATTTTTTTGCCACGTTATTATTTTTTATGGCCGAATACATTTAAATTATCTTGTTTGTTGAAAGCTACTTCTAGATCGCTTACAATTAAGCCCTGTAACTATTTGAAGAATGTATGGAAATCTAAATCGGATATTATTGGTTAGTTATATTATTATTGTATTGTTCTCTGCTATCAATCTTTTGTCACATTGTGTATATATATTATGTATTGCCATAGCATGTCCTGTATGTAAATAACATTCATTCATTCATTGTTAGACTTTACATTTGATGAAAACATAGAAATTTGTGATTCTACACACTCAATTATCAGGTAAATACAGTATTGATTGTTGCTTGCTTAACGCCCAGAGGAAATCATTTCATGCATTATCAGGACAAGAGAATACAAAGATTCAGAACACACAACTTACATTTGAGTTCTCAAGGACTCCAATCTCGTCACATTCTTATCTCTTATTTTATTGTAATTTTGTTTTTGTATTCACACATTCCTAATATGTTTTTGATATTACCATTTTTTATGTGTTTTTATTTGAACGAGGAGAGGACATCTCTCATGACATAACTTGTGTCAATCCTTATTGCTTTTTCTGCAAAAAAAATATATGCTTTTCTTGCAAAAATATATGTTTAAACTGAATAGCGTCCTCATTTCCTTCCGATGCAAAGAAAACCGCAATCTGTACTCAGCATTGAGTACTCAACAGAAACGAGGGATATTTTCTTCTGTTATTCAGTTTTTCTTAGTTTTTATCCTTGAAATGGGAAATTGTTTTTTTTAATATAAACATTCTTTATTTAAATGTGTGACATTTCAAAAAGGACTCGTTTAAAAAAAAATCAATTTTAATACCTGGAAAATATCACTCGTCTAAAACCCGCGACTCTTGACAACGAGCTATGATAAGAGCTATTATTGCCCCTGAAATTGCAAAAATAGTAAAATTACTCAAGCCTTTCCAAGTTATCCACCTTAGACCAAGGAAAAAGGATGTGATAGCGATATTAACTGTGATTCTATATATCTGCAGTATGAGATATCCCCCCTTTGAAAATTTTAACAAGATTTCAGTTTTTCAATTATTATTTGGTGTTTAAATTCAATCTTAAACTTTTCATACATTATCAAGAAGTGCTGATGAATGTAATTTTGCAATATCTTTTTACTTCTACCGTGAAAAAAATCCCCAAAACTAATGTTAAAATTAATTTTTTACATAGAAAAAATTCTACTATCATGTTTCTTTATCTGTTTATAATCCTTGTACAGTTTTAAATTGCACTTCCAAATAATAAGAAAAAAAATGAAACTTTATATAAAAAAAAATCAAAGTTTGTCTAGCCCGATTGAGCTTAATGGCCAGATCGACCCATATCAGCCAAACTACAGATATGCAGAACCTTTTAATCTTATTCGACCATAACTAATTCTACAAAAACTGTTAACGTACGGCGTATGCTATTATTATGGATCATTATGAAGTTACTTACTTCTAGTTGGGCTATCCATTTGTTTTATAAAATATCCAAAATAACTAGTCGATTTGTTGAATTCCTTTCCCCGCCAAAATTCATTTATGTTTCGTGACAGTTAATACGAACTTCTTACGTGGCCCTGCATAGAATGTAAAAGTACATTTCCCACATGTACTCTATAGGTCATGTGGTACACGTTTGTAAAGAACACAATTCACTTTTACCATGGTTCGTTGACTTCACGAAATCTTAGATGAAGCAATTGGTTAATTTATATTTCTATGAAGGTGATCTATAATGTGAAACACAATCGGAACCAAATACATTATGGTTCCAAACTAGGAAGGCACGTTAGATGGACTGTGATATAAAATTAGATATCTTGCAGAAAAGAAAAGTTAAAACCGTGCACAACATATTAGATGTTTCTCGAGTTGCAACTGAACAGAAACCGTTGGTACGTATCTAAACCGTACGTGTGGTTTTGGAGGTATCATTTAAATATTCATCGTGGTAAATAAACAAACAGACACAGGGAAAGGAAAATGGCAGATAAAGAAATAGATGAATATTTTTATTTGATAGGATGCGACGACGTCCTTCAGTCATTTGACACAGGACCCACCAATATATTTGGCAATCATAGCACATCTTCTTATTTTTATATGGGCAATACTAGACTTTTTCCAAAGCTTTGGATACAGTACGACACAAATAACTTTACACTAATATGAGGCAACGTTCGTTAAGAGACAACGAACGTTCTTACCAACAGACAAATTACAGTTGTAATAGTAGTTCCTTCATAATAGAAGTTCAACATGGAAGAAATATTATGCAATGTCGACTAGAACAAATATAACAGTATCATTTCCTAACAGAATAAAGGATATAGAATGTTTATGTGGCATTGTTTTAAAAAAAAGTTTCCAGTGGAACTAGAAGAATAGTTTTCAAAACGCCATGATTAACGACCTACCAGATGTAATAAAATTATTAGATTATGAGTCCGTCTTTGCAAACAGCTGTTAACTATACAAAGAAATACACATTCAAAAAGGCTAACTTTAACAAAATCGAGAAAGTCTAGAAGAATTGGTAAGTGAAAACTGGGGATCGAAATTCAACCCCACAAAATATTCCATATTGTTAATGAACAAGAAATCCAGCAAATGTTACAACTCAGCGGACTTATATACTTGATCATATGATAAGCACCAACCCATTATTTGGAGCTTATGGTGGCATATATCTGCCCCTACTTGTCACTTAGTTAAGTCGTCTTAATTAGCCAAATAATTCGACTTGTCATTTGATTTAGTCTACTTGTCACTTAGTTAAATATACTTGTCAGATAATACAATGAAACTGTTTTGTAGAATATAGAACAGCTCTTAGCGTTTTCGCCCATTTCATGACATGTAAAAACAGACTTATATATATTACAAGTGCACTTAACTAAGTGACAAGTAGACCAAATTAAGTGACAAGTAGACTTGATTAAGTGACAAGTAGAGTTGTGTTATCTGACAAGTCGATTTGTGTATCTGACAAGTGTACTTGTGTATCTGACAAGTCGACATGTACACCTGACAAGTCGACTTGTGTATTGGACAAGTGAACTTGCGTATCTGGCATGTCGATTTGTGTATCTGACAAGCGTACTTGTGTATCGGACAAGTCGACTTGTGTATCTGACATGTCGACTTGTCAGATACATAAATCGACTTGCAAGATACGCATGTCAACTTGTTAGATACACAAGTACACTTGTCAGACGCACAAGTCTACTTGTCAGATACACAAGTCGACTTGTCAGATACATAAGTCGACTTGTCAAATACATAAGTTGACTTGTCAGATACACAAGTCGACTTGTCATATACACAGATACACTTGCCAGATACACAAATTGACTTGTCAGATAACACAAGTCTACTTGTTACTTAGTTAAGTGCACTTTTCAGATATATAAGTCTGTTTTTACATGTCATGAAATGGGCAAAAACGTTAAAAGATGTTTTTATTTTCTACAAAATAGTTTCATTTTATTAAACAAAATTTAACCTACTTATTCTAAATTGTTACAATAATTTCACAAAAAATATCAGATAAATTATAAATACGCTTATTGTCTCGCTTGCGACGAAAGTCACAGTATGCGAGACTTAGGGGATTACTATCCGGCGGTTGTTTTAACTATTTGTATAAAGCTTTATATTTCAGAAGGTAAAAGACCAGGCTGTCGTTTCATAAAACAATCGTTAGCGTACGTTTAAACGTTAACCAAACGTAACGCTAAAATTCCGTTTCATAAAACAATCGTACTTTGCGATGGTCGTACATTGCGTGTGAATCGCGAACGCTATTTACGTGTGGTTAAACCTGTCGCAAAGCGATCGTTACATAAAATATGGCCGTCGCCTTGCATACTTTGAGGCACAACCGACGCCGAATCTTTAGACGACACAGGGTTTTCAGGGAAGGATTGAAATCATGGACAATTTAAATGACACATATATCATATCTCGCTACCGTCTTGGTAGATAGGGCATATTTGAGTTTTCAGATACACTTTTACCACGCCTTGAAAGGACGACTTTGATAAATTTCTCAAAACCTCCTTTCACACAGACTTTCGGGTAAAGTAAAAGAGAATTTGCGTGCTATATACTTACAATTTACATGTATAACAAGTTATTTCAACAAAACAATCAGAAATATCTGGACCAAACCATTTGTTGGTGATATATATGAACAAAAACATGGACAAATAAAATTTTATACCAAATGTTTACTGTTGACGCTACTAAAAGGTGTCTTCTGTCACGTCCGCGTTTTGGCAGGGAGTGCTTGTTTGTCCAATTATAATAACTCCGGTTGAAATATTAATAATATTTTGTTTTTAATTTTTATTCCACGAGGGCATTTGAAACTATGTAAATCTGTAGCTGTTAGCAACAAAAAAAGCAGCACTCTTTCAAAAAGATATGGGAAGGGTATGAGGGTATATTTATAAAAAAAACAAACTTGTCAGATATTTTGATACTGTGCGGGATTCAACATTATTCGTTGGATACCAATTTTCATGGCTTTTGTGGGTACAGGTGGACCAATAATATAAGTCAACGAATTATTTTTTTTCTATAGGCTTTGTATGCATAAATTGGCAAAACCACGAAATAAATATCAATAAAATGCACTTTTCCTGAATCCACGAACATTGATAGCCACAAAAATAAATTAATCCACAGTAGTTGACCTTCCAAATGACAGAAACAAGTGCCTGTGATGTACACGGATATATTTGTTCCTTACCTACACAACAGACGAAAAATATAGATAAAATTGGCTTGAACAATCAAATTTCGGGTGTGCAACAATACAGAACGGTACTAACTCCCCTTAAAATGGTTTCAATAGTTATATATAATAGAAAATAGCTTTTGCAAATGTTATTATTACTATGAAAATGAAATGGTAGTACTACGATAGCCAAAGAACCTTGATACTAGTGCCTTAAAGTTTTAAAACAATGAGAAAGGAAGGATATAAATAATTTAAAGAAAGCCATTTAGTTTAAACATATCTTATCTGCAAAAGTAGCAAAATGGTTATAAATATGAACAAAAAGAAAAAATATTTTATAATGACGATAACCGAAAAGGAATACATGTTATCAAAAAATTCGGAACCCTTTGTCTCACGGTTTTATGCTGCTGTCAGCGTAAAAGTGTAAATTTTACTAAAAAATCAGTCCATTTATCAGTAAACTACAGAATTAAAAAAAAAATTCTTAGATGGATACTGTCTTTTGGTCATAAACAACCTTCTGTCCAATTTCATGAAATTATACGAAGGGTTGACAAAAATATTGATGTCTCAAACAAACTTTAACCACAGAGGGTCCACAGACTGTACCGAAATGTTGACCTCGACGCCGACGACGTAATCAATTTTCGGTATGTTCCGTTCTATAAATAAATTTCGCAGGCTTGACAAAAAGGGTGGAAATATGTACATGTAAAATGATAAGACTGGTCTGGATTGGAATGACAGAAATTAAGAATTGATCATTTTAATTGCATGTTTTGAATCGTTGTGTAATTCTGACATAAGATTGTAGAGACTCCAAAATGTATACATATTTACAAGAGAGTTGTCTCATTGACACTCATACCACATCTTCTTATATCTATTTTGCTGAAATGTAAGGTCTCCATCAACAGCCAAGTAAAGCTCAAATGATATAGTATACATTTGTACATCTTTCTAATTAATAAAATTTCACTCGCTTCATTGTGAAAATGGAACTAAAAAATTGTGAAACCATTATTCAGCCGGCGAAAGCCATGTAAAAGAGGGTCGTAATGGGGATACCTTCATTACGAATAACGGTAAAAAAAATTGTTGTCAAATGACATTACCTGTAATTTTCGGTGCATGACCATTTCTTAATGACGATAAAAAAAATCGACTGCTTTTGACAATTTTTTTTTTCTCCAAAAATAACGGTAACAAATAATTATTTGAGATCTCTGAATCTCGAGAATACGGTGGCAATATGCGGCAATGAAAGAACGAGATAACTATCTTGTGGGAACGACGTATTATCTTGAGAGAACGAGATAACTATCTTGTGAACACGGCATATAGCATCTTGAGGGAACGAGATAACTATCTTGTGAGAACGACATAATATCTTGAAGGAACGACATAATATCTTGGGGGAACGACATATCATCATGAGGGAACGAGATATCTGTCTCATGGAAACGACAAAACATCTTGAGGGAACGAGATAACTATCTTGTGGAAACGATATAATATCTTGAGAGAACGATAAAACTTTCTTGTAGGAACGGCATAGCATCTTGAGGGAACGACATAACATCTTAAGGGAACGAGATAACTATCTTGTTGTAACGGAATAATATCTTGAGAGAACGATATAACTTTCTTGTGGGAACGGCATAGCATATTGAGGGAACGACATAGCATCTTAAGGGAACGAGATAACTATCTTGTGGTAACGAAATAATATCTTGAGAGAACGATAAAACTTTCTTGTGGGAACGGCATAGCATCTTGAGGGAACGACATAGCATCTTAAGGGAACGAGATAACTATCTTGTGGTAACGACATAATATCTTGAGAAAACGATAACACTTTCTTGTGGGAACGGCATAGTATCTTGAGGGAACAGTATTTTTTTCTTACATGGCAGCATTCTGCTACCGTACGATAAGGATATTTTGACGAATCACGATAAAACTTTAACCATTTTGTCGCTAACGCGACGTAAGCCGAAAATGACCGTTTGGCGCCTGACGGTAAAGTGCATCGCTACCCTCATTAAAGCCATCGATGTGATTAAAAAGGTATTAAAAGTTTTAAAAAAGAGCTATAAATGTTTATGTTCTCTATTTAATAAACACAATGTGGTAACGCAACTGTATGGAACGCCATGACTGTCTTCTGTTGTTGATTGTTTAATATGTTCGGTGCTTAATGCATTATGTTCAGTAGTATTTATATTATGTTCAGTAGTTTTCATATTCTGTTCAGTAGTTTTGACATTATGTTCAGTAGTTTTGACATTATGTTCGGTGCTTTGGTTATTATGTTCAGTAGTTTCATTATTATATGCAGTGGTATTTAAATTATGTTCGGTACTTCTGACGTTATATTCAGTGCATTTTTCATTATGTTCAGTACTTTCGACATTTTGTTCAGTAGATTCAATATTATTTGCAGCACATTATGTATTACCTTCAGTGGTCCCGGTTTCTTTATATTCGGTGGATTATTCATTATGTTCAGTAAAAGCATCAGTATTATACTCGGTTCAATGAACTATATGTTCAGTAGTTGTATCATTATGATGATGCAGTAAAAATTGGGAAATCAATAACGGAAATTGTCGGAAAAAAACGAACGCGGACATTTTTGACGGACGTTTTCTTCATGGACACTTTTACGGGATGGAATGAAAATGGAAGAAATGGAAGCAGTATTAAATTGGTTTGGTTTACGTTCCCACGTTGGCAATTTTCACAAGGAAAAAAATACTCCTGACTTAATTTGTAAGATGTCATGATTGATTGATTGTTGTTTTCTGAACGTATAGTGGCAAATATTTCACGCATATTTATGACGGAGAGAAGAATTTTTAAACAAAAAAATAAGAAGTTGCATGTGTTGTCGTTGATACACTATGACCATAGAGAGACGACAAAAAGACAAACAGCCAAAGAAAATAATATAAAAACATATTCTATAGCTTTTGTATTCCTAAAAGGTAACCCTTTTTGATGGTTGGTTGTAGCATATTAATCTCATGCACCGACTTACCGACTTTTAAGAGACCACCAAAAATCTCCTTCTTTAAATATCAGATATTTATTTGAAATAACCCAAGATATATGAGGTTGTGGATGAGGTTTACAGAATAGAGAATAATGCCCCTACCCCCAAAAAAGAGAAGGTGGGCAAAAAAAATAAAGAATAGAGAATAAAGGAGTGCTTTAAAAAAAATGTTTAAAACTTTGGAAAAAGGTAAAAAAAAAAAAATGATTACAGAATTAAATGATTAACAGAATAACTAAACTTTTTCTGCATACCGAATTTATTATTGATATGGAATGAAATGTTGAACTGGTCGTAATCAGAACTGGTTATTTGATGTTACCATGCAAATTATGTACATTCGATATTTTCCTCGAAAATCACGATCTTGCACAAGTTAACAAATCTTACCGTACTATTTCGTCCACTATTGCAGACAAAGATAATCTTACATTCTTCTCCTGCATTATGTCAGAAATTATTACAACAATGATAAAACAGTTCGTGATAGAGTTCAGACAAAAATGACAGCAAAAAGCTCTGCAATAGCAAAAAAAAACCAGAAAACAACTAGTCATAAATTTCATACATTCAAAGAGCTACATCGAAATTTATGCTGGTATTCAAGGGTATAGAATGAAATATTGTACAAAGTGCTACAAACAATGAACATTGAGTATCAGTATGATTGTCATTTTAAAATCATTTATTAAGATTTTTAATCTTCCAAATTCAAGCTGTATACACAAAAACTAACTAGGTCTAAGTGTAAATATGATTACCATAGACTGTCTATTAGACAGGTAATGGATATCAAAATACAAAGTGCAAAACTTTAATTATGTGCAAATTTTCACCATTCCTGTACAGTTATGGTTATTATTTTAAAGTAATGCAGAAAACATGACCCCTTTTGTTTAATAAGAGACTAGAAACTACCCAAACCAATAACTTAATATCTGTACTTGAACAGAGCGTTTAAAAACATATTTCTGGATTTAGTCTCTAGATCCACCAAAGATAGCCAGAATGAAGAGGAATAGATTGACAATATCCAGATACAGGTTCGAGGCTCATCAGTGTTATCATGAATTTTCATTGATATGGTCATATTTATGAATCAACTTTCTCTATTCTGTAAACCTCATCCACAACCTCATTTATCTTGGGTTATTTCAAATAAATATCTGATATTTAAGCGCCTATTAGCGGGTTAGGATGCAGAATACTATAGGAGTATATGCAAGGAGATTTTTCTTGGTCTTTTAAAAAGATTAATATGCTACAACCAACCAACAAAAAGGGTTACCTACTAGGAATACAAAAGCTATAGAATATCTTTTTATATTTTATTTTTTGCTGTTTGTCTTTCTCTCTATGGTCATGGTGTATCAACGACAACGCATGCAACTTCTTATTTCTTGTTTAAAAATTATTCTCTCCGTCATAAATATGCGTGAATATTTGCCACTGTACGTTCAGAAAACAACAAACAATCAATCAATCATGACATCTTACAAATTAAGTCAGGAGTATTTTTTTTCCTTGTGAAAATTGCCAACGTGTCAACGTAAACCAAACCAATTTAATACTGCTTCCATTTCTTCGATTTTCTTTCCTGATCCCGTTAAAGTGTCCATGAAGAAAACGTCCGTCGAAAATATCCGCGTTCGTTTTTTTCTGAAAATTTCCGTTATTGATTTCCCGACTTTCACTGCATCATCATAATGATACAACTACTGAACATATAGTTCATTGAACCGAGTATAATACTGATGCTTTTACCGAACATAATGAATAATCCACCGAATATAAAGAAACCGGGACCACTGAAGGTAATACATAATGTACTGCAAATAATATTGAATCTACTGAACATAATGTCGTTGGTACTGAACATAATGAAAAATGCACTGAATATAACGTCAGAAGTACCGAACATAATTTAAATACCACTGCATATAATAATGAAACTACTGAACATAATAACCAAAGCACCGAACATAATGTCAAAACTACTGAACATGATGTCAAAACTACTGAACATAATATGAAAACTACTGAACAAAATATAAATACTACTGAACATAATGCATTAAGCACCGAACATATTAAACAATCAACATCAGAAGACAGTCATGGCGTTCCATACAACTGTATGTTTTTTTTTATATTGTGGTCATTCGGGAGACTGTCAAGCGGGGCTCCGACATTCGAAATAATTTTCGAATACGTGTTTTTTTTTTCATTATTATCTCTGGGGCTTACTTGTAATGTATATGAGAAAACGTTTGTATCTGTCAATAATATTCAAACATTGAGGGGTGCCGAACCCATTCTTAAGACAAGAAAACAGGGGGGAAATTGAAATAAAACTAAGAGCTCCGACCCAAATTATGGAAATACTTGTGTTCGTTCAGCTGAAGTTTTGACTTTTAATAAAAGAATTATTTTCAAAATTTGTAAGGTGTTTAAAAAGAATTAATATATAGTTTTTCATCAAATTTAACTTCAATATGTTTACACTCACAAATAGTTCTAAATCTTTGAAAACACATGTCACTAAATATTTTTCACTGTACGGTCACTTGTCGGTAAACAACTGTCGACTGTATTATCACTTGGATATGTAATGTCGCTTGGGTGAAGAGTCATGATTTTGGCTAGAGTATGCATGAAAAAAAAGTTACAAAACAGTACAACATAAGAATGAATTATAAAGATATATTGAAAATGGTTCAACTCAACAAGGCATAAAAAACCAACAATCAAAAAGATAAAGTACCGATTGACAGTTACTGAAACTAGTCTTACACCAATTATAACTTATAAAACTCACGTGTCCCCAGACTTTAATATCACTCAGTAATCATCAAATTATTCTGAAAATTGATATGTCAAAAATAGTCTAGATCGAAAAGATATTTAGTACTTGTTTTTTTGCAGCTTTAACATTTCACATACAGTCTAAAATAGGGCCATGTTAGCCTATGTCATCACTTGACGTCCGTCGTCGTAAATTATTTTAAAATTCTTCTCCTCTGAAATTACTGTTCCAAATACATCCAACTTTAACTGGATGTTCTTTATAGTTGTGTCTAGTTTATAAATTCTATCCGGGGATTTCATACATAAAAAAATTGCCACCATTGCCAAAAATTAAACATAAAAAGGGGGGGGGGCGGTTTTTTGCTTATATCTCGAAACCTATAAGCACTGCCATGAAATAAATAAAATATTTACTCATATTTGAATCGCCGTGGATTCGATTCTCAGCAAGTTGAAACCAAAGAAGAAAGTTGGTATTTGCTGTTT
The DNA here is from genome assembly GCF_021869535.1 of Mytilus californianus. Classification (NCBI taxonomy): domain Eukaryota; kingdom Metazoa; phylum Mollusca; class Bivalvia; order Mytilida; family Mytilidae; genus Mytilus; species Mytilus californianus. The sequence goes on along the minus strand of NW_026262581.1, from coordinate 93,392,478 downwards.
CTCCTATTAGTATGCAGCATGTGGGGGTATTAGTAAAGATTGGTAGGTCCATATATGTCGGCCGAGTAAATTTCGGGGTCAAGATTGATATCTCATAATTATAGGTTCTAACCTGAACATGCATTTAACTTGCTACTGGGCGTACATACACACCTCATGTTTTATCAAACATGAATAAAACTGAATCCTATCAGTTCCTTTTGTGGTATTCAAAATTCTTTGTGTGTATTATATCTGGAACACACATTCTAGGAGTTGCAAGGTGGTAAATTGCATGTGGCTTAATTACAATCAATTATAGTTCGAGTTCAAGTTCGAGATGATCTTCAAGTTATATTTCGAGTTTCTTTCCAAGTTAAACTTCGAGTTCGAGTCAAAATTCCAGTATCAGCAACATTCGAGTCACCTTAAATTATGTTTGAATTCTTTACAAATTGTTGTTACAAATTAGCAAATACGTGATTGCAAGAATATATGGCCATATCAAATACATTTTATTGTTACATATGTAAATAGTTATGTCATGCCCACGGGGTATAACCGCCGTACGATTGATTCCGGAAGTTAATCGCTGCATCGCGAGGTTGGCAGATAGACCATCCTAAAATTTTCACCGTAGACTAATTGACGTACTGTTCAGTTAAGTATTAAATTTTTATAAAAACATAGTTTACTGATCCTGACAGCATTCTATATTACTAGAAGATGCCCGCGAAATCGCAGTGCAATTAGGCAAGAATTGAAACAAAACAAAAATCAATTTTCGCGGGTAGTACGCCGACTAAGCATACACGAAAGCGTATAAGACACGGATTGATAAAGGTCTTCGAATTTTGATATTTACTAAATAAAATTGTCGTTTTCTGTAGAAAAAAGATTGTTTCAAAGAAAAATAAGTACTACAAAACACTACATGTATACGTCATATCACAATTATTTCTGACTTTGTATGGTTTCAGAGGAGTTGCTGCTCAATGAAATCGGTCTCTGCCTTGAGTAGTATAGATTTATATTACAATGAAATCGGTCTCTTCCTTGAGTAGTATAGATTTATATTACAGGAACACAATGTGACTTTTTTAAATATTACTTGTAATGATCGCGAAACAAATATATTAAATAATATTTCACTCGAGTTTTTTTTTACATATATTTATTCATATTCTGTATAACTTTATTCTTTTAATGTGCATTTACTTTTAATTTCGGTTTTTATAACTAATAATACAAATTAAAAAAAATATTATTTGCCATTATCTTCACTGAATTCACAAAGTCAGGAAATATCCGATATTTTTCGTGTATCTTTCACGTTTCATTCCCGATCATATGACAGTTTACTATAAAATCGGTTGCGGGTACGCGTAGCCTACAAAGGCCAATTTGGCTACGCAAAAAATAAATCGTGTGTCATGTGAAAATTTCCAACTAATCTAGTACTTGCATGAATTTTTCTTTAATAAATAGGAAACAATTTTATTAAGTCTACCTCGTTGGAGGAAACATTTAAAATAGGGATTTCTTGTACTTGGAGTCTTTTTTTACTCTCAGTCGTTTACTAGCATATTTTTCTCCAACGACAAAGAGTGCGATATCCGGGGATTCCCGTTCTAAAAATAAATAGCGATTGTCTAACGATCGAAAAATCTAACGATTAGTCTACGTATGCTTTATGAAACGCACGTAAACATAATCGTTATGTAGTCGTTAGTCGCACGCTAATATTAACGTTAGTCGTTATTAGCGATTGTTTTATGAAACGGCAGCCTGGATGCTTTATAATTTGTATGCAGATACCGTAGGTTACTAAGTTTCCGACTGTCATATGTCCATTGTCCTTGACCTCATATTCATGGATCAGCGACTGCTTTAAAAAAATGAAATAGTTTTTTTGTCATATGAATTTCTCACATATTATGAGTAATATATAGTCCTATATAGATTCCACCACTGCAACGAGTGTATTGCGATATTTCTCCACTCGAGACAGTTAAATTTTAATATTTTAAGCGCGAAGCTTGCCGAGCTTTTTAAATAATCAAGATTTAACTGTTGAAAAATCGTAATACACGAGTTATAGTGGTGGAATCTGTTTCTCTAATGATTTCCATCCTTCCTTTTCAAAGATTATCAGAAAGTTGTGCTCTTTATATGTGACGTCATCAGGTATGGTCACCATTTTTCATGACGTCACAATAGGAAATCATCTGTCAGTAAACCGAGAAAAGTTGACGCAATAATTAAATTTCAACTAATCATTTGCCGAGAACAGATATTTCACAAGTGAGGAAAACAATTTTTTTCACAATCGGTTGGGAAATGTGAAAACAGTGAAAAAATAGAGAAAGGATTTAATCATATTTGGTATATGGGTTCTTTGCTACGTGTACGTGTACGTCAGACAGGGTTCACCTGACATCGACCTCATTTCATTGATCAGTGATCTCTAGGTTAAAGTTACGTGATTATGTCCGTTTCTCAGATACTATAAGCAGTAGGTCAACTATATATATGTTGTGTATGGAATGATTGTTAGGGGTACATGTCATTCTGGCGGGTTTCATCTTACCTTGACCTCATTTTCATGTTTCATTGGTCATTGTTAAGTTTTTGTGTTTTTCAAGTACTATAAGCAATAGGTCAACTATATTTGGTGTATGAAATGATTGTAAGGTGTACATGTCGGTCTAGACGGTATCATCTGACCTTGATCTCATCATGTTTTCATGGTTCATTGGTCAATGTTAGGTTTTTATGTTTAATTGTCTGTGAATACGACCAGTACATGATGCAACCTAGACCTCTGTAAGCATTTTAATTATAACGAATTACAACAACAAAAAATATCCTCCCTTGATCAACATACTCTATTAGGTCACGTTGTACTTATGTTCCATCTGAGTAATCAAAATATTCATCTGATGAATCTTTTATTGAAATCGAAGAAGAACTGTTAATATTTTCTCAAGGTATCAAAAATATTGTGATCGTAGGGGATTTCAATGCTAGAACTTCTTCTTTGAAGGATTATGTTGATGATGATATAAATTTACAGGAAATACTACAAACTGGAAAAGATGGAATTAATGATAATACTTCTGGTTATTCTATACTTAAAGAAAATAATATTTTACAAAGATTTAATGAAGATACAGGTCGTGTAAACAAATATGGAACAAATTTATTGGATTTTTGTAAAAGATGTAACCTTTTTATAGCAAATGGTTGTCTTTTTTCAGACAAAGGTATTGGCCATACAACATGTAAAGATGCTAGCATGGTAGACTATCTGTTACTTTCACCTAATAGTTTTAATATAACTACAGATTTTGAAATAATTGGTTTAAACCCAATGTTTTCTGATGTTCATAATAGAGTTCATTTTACAATGAAAAAAAAGACTACGATAACCATCAGAAAATCTTAACTTCTAATCAAAAGGTAGACCAACATGTACGTTGGAGGTCAGATAAAGCCAATGAATTTATTCAAGAAATAAATGATGATCCCCATAACTCATTGAATGAACTTAACAGCATGTTGAATGAAATGAATGAAAACACACAGGTTAATGCCGATCAGATAAATAGTCTTATTAATAACCTTAAAAGTTTGTAAATTCTTAGTAAATAGCGCCACTAACTAAATTTAAATTACAAAGCAAAAATATAGAATTAGTCGATACCTTCTCATATCTTGGGCTCACATTCAAATGTAATGGTACTTTTACAGAAGCGAAGAAAAAATTGGTTAATCAAGCACAAAAAGCATTATACAGCTTGTACAAAAGTATCAGATATCATGGCAAGTCATCCCATTAGATTTACAGCTTAAACTTTTTGATGCCATGGTAGAGCCTATTCTTTTATATGGCTGTGGGATTTGGGGATACGAAAACTTGAAAATTTTGGAACAAATTCACTTAAATTTTTGTAAACGTATTTTAAGAGTAAGATCTTCAACGCCTAACTATATGGTATATGGAGAATTAGGCAGAGTTCCATTAGAAATAAAAGTTAAGATAAGAATGACATCATTTTGGAGAAGTATAATGCATGGTGAAAAATTAAGTAGTAATATGTATAGATTATTATTAAGTTTAAAGCAAAAAAGCGGTCAGTCATTCAAATGGCTGAATTTTATAGAATCAATATTTAATGATACAGGACTAGGATATGTGTTTGTCAATCAAGATAGTACTGACTACAAACATCTGATAAAACAGGTTTTACAAGACCAATATATACAAAAATGGCATCAAGATGTTCAATTATCTTCCCGAGGTGTATTTTACTCCAGTTATAAAAAATATTTTGGTTTTGAAAATTATTTAATAAAAATCCCGGAAAATGCAAGAATCTGGATGAAAAAATTAAGAACGTCTAATTTAAAAAATTCCCATTGATACTGGGCGTTGGTATAATATTGCGGCGGAGGACCGAAAATGTCACATATGTAAAGAAAACTTCGGGTAGGAGACGAATTTCACTATCTTTTTATATGCAAGTCTCCCCAACTTGTTATTTTTAGAGAAAAACATATCCCTTGTTATTATACAAAGCATCCAATCAAGCAGAATTATCTGTTGTGTTCTCTTATTGCAATGTTAATTCATATAGACAGATGTCATCTTTTATTAGAAAGCTAAATAACTTATTGTGATATGTATATTAATTTGTATGAATTTTATTTGTTTTTGTTTTTAAATGTTACCATTGTATTATAAATCATGTTTATTATTGTATATTTACCTCATGTTACACATATATGTGTCTGAGCGTTGCTTTACAATGAATAAAAAAAAACTATTCTAATCATGTAAATTAAAATGCTCATAATCGAATCGTGGCTTGTGAGCTTATATCTTAGCAGACTCTTAATTCTAAATATTAGTTTGTGTATTTTTTGTTGTTGTTTATATTCTGTATTTTCACTTATTTTTATAATTGCATAGACGGTACGATATATAAATTAAACAGGCCCCCCCCCCCAAAAAAAAATGTGTTTATAAATTTTGACCCTCATAAAATAATAAGCCAGGGTCAAAATCTATAAACTACCGCAAAGAACAAGAACACATTAAATAAGTGAAATTGAATCAAAATATGACACAATATTTACCAAAAAATAAATAAAAACACAAACAAAAAATATTTAGAAAAAAGGGGGGACCACTCCCCAGGTGCTTGCGGGATTGGTCTATCGTTTTATTAAATTGTATAAAGATGTAGGCTGCTATAAAAATCATTGATAACACTAAAAAACTATATTTTGGGGTTTGTTCTTCATTCAGAAGAAACGTTGAAGAAACAACGTGTGTGTTTGCTATGATCGCTACGCATACGCATGCTGAAATGATACTTCCGGTTGTACCGCAAGAATGGCGGACAAGCTGACCGATGCCGACATAGCTGAAGAATTAAGGAAGTTTGGAGAACAAGTGAAGCTTCCCATAGACAGGAAAAAGAGACCATTGCTTCTGAAAAAGCTTAATCATTATCGTGCAAAAGAAAGGGCTGTCACGCAGCCCAAAAAGTCGACACCATCTCGTAAAAAACAGCCGGCTGAATTTAGCTCTGAGGAGAGCGAAGAAGAGGAAAATGAAGCCGATTCAACATTTGGAAAAATATTTGGTCGTGTGAAAAAAACTCCTTCATCTCCTTTCTACAGCAACACCAATACAATTGAAATTTCTCCCTCGTCGTCAAAAGATGACCCAAAACTCAAAAGGAACACGAGAAGATCTTTTCTCTCGAAAGATGTTAATTCTTCTGAAAACAAATCAAAAATGTATCCAGACTTGTCAGAACTGTCCATTTCAAATGAGAGGAATTCAAAGAACAGTTCTTTAAATAGAAGTCAAAGAGATGACTCTTTAGAATATAGTTATGAACAAGAATTCACAGACTCTGATCCAGACGAAAGTACATATGAAGTAGTAAATAAATCGGTGAACACAACATTTATTTATGACAATCAAGATGAGGAACCAACACTCCACCAAACTCGTAGCACACCTCATCGCGGTACACCTAACCGTAAATCTGGAAATACCCCAAACTCTGTTTTGGTTCAAAGACAAAAGAAAAACAAATCTAACATAAATCATGTAAATAAATTATTGCCAAAAGAAGAACCTGAAGAGCCATTAGAGGATGCATTTCAGACTACAGAGAAAGTAACTGAAACATCATCAAGCTATGTTTCATCAATTCTAGTGCTTCTTGTTGCCATATTCTTCCTCAGTATTTCACTCACATACGTTTACTTACGAAGAGATTATTTGTTTCAGACAGAATCAGGTTATAACTTAAATATGTATCTTAAGTTTTAATCATCTTATAGAGGGGCTTGTTTGTATTCATTTTTTTTTTTGAAGTCAAACCATCCTGAGAAATAAAACATACACTTTAAACTAAATATTGGTAAAATTTATAAACAGTAAAATAAATTTTTGCAGCACAATAAAAAATAACACTACAACTAATTATTCAATCTGCAGACATAGACCCTTTAGAATGGAAACTTGATAGTGTACTCGCATCTTGTGTGGGAGGCATTGGTCTGTACTGCCAAAAAGTTTACCTCATTAAAAAAAAATGGTTAGGTAGGTCGGTATTTCCGTTTTATTTTATTTTTTGTGACATGATTTTTAGTCGTGCGGTCCGTCTTGCTGTGATCTGAGTTGTCCAAGGGCTTAGTTTACCAGTATTTTAATGATTGGATTATTTCCCTTGGTTTTTGGTTGGGGGAAAAATGGCGGCAAAGTGTTTATTTTATCACATGAATCGCAAGTTTTTTAAAACAGCTGTCATATTCACGATTGTGAACATTTAGGTGTATCAGGCAATTGATTCATTTTATTGGCATCTCTAACTTCGCTTTTGACACAAGTTCAGTTAATTTTTCAGTTTACGATGGGAATAAATTGATTTAGGTTCGGTGCTCAAAAGTAGGGTCATTCAGGTAACCAGAATCAGAATAATGAAAGTGTCTGAGTAGCGTAATAAGTCATATTGCAGACTGTTATCTTTTGAGCTAATACATGAAGAGGACTCTGCTTGTCAATCTAGTACAAAGCAGGGTATACATTTTGGATATATTTAGGTAACTCTAGTACTCTACTATGATCTAGTATTGCACATGCTGAGTAAACCATATACGGGCTGATTTTTGCATAGCATTTATGAAAGATGAGGGTTTTCTGTCATGTCTGTAAAAACTCTGAATTATTTTTGGGAGAATAACAGAATGAACAGATAAACAATAACTATGATAACCCTACCCCACAGGAGAAATGAAACTCCTAGATTAAAATATTGGTTGAATGTAAATATTATGTTATAGATTGTTACTAAAGTGCATAGGACTATATGTGTTATAGTTTGGTGTGAATAAGTTAATTTATTTTTCAGATGTAATTGTGCCATGGTCTACAAAGGTGAGTAGAAATCAAAATGCATTCTCAGTATAAAGATAGAATGTTACATTATCTTATTATTGTGGATCTTTTAACTGATGCTGTAAATAAAAAGAACTTTCATTTAAAGCCATTCACATATTGCCAATAACCTCAAATATGCATGCATCAATTTACTGTAATCTATGTTTGTTGTTGAGATTAGTTAAAGTAAGATCCATCAGTTTCTGGTCTTATGTTCCAGATGAATGGGATTTTATCCTTTATATTTAAGGCAATTTTCACTAATGTTTGTATTAGTGAATTTAAGCTCCCTGGTGGTTATGAATTTTTTCCTATTTGTCATTCCAGAGCTATAAGACTTGTAACTGTCAAATGTGGTCCAGAGTTTTTCAACCTTTAGATTTTTTGGCTTGTATATTTCAAGTAAGGATATCAAACTCTTGTATAAGTTTTTAGCTAGGCTCTTTTATGCCTTCACTACAATTCTATTCTATTGCAACAATTTCGATATGCAAGGCATGTCTTGTGTTCTTGACACAGCTGTTTATTGTGATAAAGTTTATATTCCTTGCTACCCATTGTGATTTGGGAAATCAGACAAAACAACTATATCTTTTTCTTTGATGATTGGAGATAAACCTAGGTCATAATTTACGTGTAATGGTTTATATTTCTTTTTATATCTTTGTCATGTTAAGAATCCTTGCAACAACCCTCTGTCGGTGAACTGTTGCAAGGCAACATTGCTGTCCCTATCCAATATACCCTCATCTTCCAGTGGGGGTTAAAATTTCCTCAACCTTCATCCTGGACAGCTTCTATTACAGGACCTACACATGTACCTATTGTATTTATTTTTAATTCGTTCTCGTCCTGAACATGCATGAAATATTAAATATTTGCCACTGGACATTAAGCAACCATCAATCAATCAATTAAATACAACTTAATAAATGAAAAATAAACTGAGGTTTGTATACCTTTTCCATTTATGATTGTGTCAATAACATGAGATAGTGTTTTACACCTATAACAACAAACTGAAGGAATGTGAAAAAAATATAACAAATCTACATAACTATATCCCAACATCAATTTTTGTTTAGCTTAAAATGGATGACATATTCATTTATTATTAAAAAAATTATATTAAAATATTATTTATTTCAGGTTGGTGAAGATAATACACAATCTATCTTTGAGATTGTCAGAAAAATTGGTGGTTACATTCATCAGCAGCCTCTAGGTAAAGACCACTAGTGACACTTGATCATATATTGCAGTATTAATTATGTATAAAAAGAGTATGTGTGAATGAACAACCCTAAATTATAAAAAACAAGAAATGCACAGGGAAACATTTAGTCTTCAACTATTTACAAGTGTTTTTACCAAATGTCAAGCTTTTGATCAATCCTGAATCTAGACGTATGAATAAAATTAACAGGGACTACTAAATGTTTTAAATTATAGAAATAATAAGAATTGATTTGGATTTTGGGAATAAACACAGATACATTTTCATGAAATATGAACATCACTAATATAACTTATGTATCCATTTAAACTGTTATGAACATATTCACTTTTATTGTTGCTTTATCCCTCTCTTAAATATTCCATTCCATATCTGCTAGATAATTCAAACCCTCTTTATACAGGCTTGGTATTGTTATTTGGTTCATCTTGCCCAAATGGTTATGTGAGTCTTTCTCATCACTAGGTGTCTGTTGTCTATCATCTTTCATTCAACATTCTCAGAAATCAGCTCCTTGACCTATTTGGACTAAAGTAGAAAAATTACATGCATAAATAAAAATTATATAGAACATGGTAATTCAAGATTAACTATTGAAATAAATATATCTTATATATCATAATGTGGAATATAAGGAAATGAAATTCATTATTCCTGCTGAAAATGAAAAAAGAGTCATTGAACTTTGAATGCATTTATCTAAGGGTTTATCAGAAAATAGATCTAGCAAAGATCTGGATTCTATATTTTCAATTCCTTAATAAAATTTTGTTTCCATTGTTTTTTCAGATCCAAGAACAGATGTGAAAAAAGTATCAAAAGAAACTGTGAAAATGAAGTTGGAAAAAGAAAGAGTTGTTAAGAAGGTTTGTTGAATAAATTCAGCCTAACAATTTTACATTGTACTTACTTTGTGCTTTTTGCAAGGTGGTGTGTTAAGAGTATGTTGTAAAATAGAACTTATCATATTCAAAGCTTTTGAATATATTTGGAAAATTGGTAAAAAATTACCAGAGCTCATTTGTGGCATATGAGATTTAAGATATATTATAAAGGAAATTTATTGTTTGGGGATCAAAATCAGGTTTGTAGACAAAAACATTGTGGTCCATAAGTTATTGTCAAAGGACTTTTGATCTAGAAGCAGTTTTCTCCCATTACTATTGATACTCTGGGTCAACCACCATTAAGTTCCCTGGTACATTATTCTTTATCTAGCTGGTTAACTAATTGTTGTTTGTTTTTTTAGGTTTTTGTCTCGCCTGCGACGAAAGTCGCAGAAAGTGAGACATAGGTATTACTATCCGGCGGCGTAAACTATTTGTATAAAGCTTTATATTTCAGAAGGTAGAAGACCTGGATGCTTCATACTTTGTATGCAGATACCTTATGTTACGAACTTTCCGTCTGTCATATGTCCAATGTCCTTGACCTTATTTTCATGGTTCAGCGACTGCTTGAAAAAAAAAGTTTAGTTTTTTTGTTATGTAAATTTCTCACTTATTATGAGTAATAGGATATCTATATTTGGTATATGGGTTCCTTGCAACATCTACATGTCCATCAGACAGGGTTCACCTGACCTCAGCCTCATTTCATGGATCAGTGATCAAGGTTAAAGTAACATGATTAGGTTTGTTTCTCAGATACTACAAGCAGTAGGTCAGCTATATGTGGTGTATGGAATGATTATAAGGGATACATGTCAGTCTGGCAGGTTTCATCTGACCTTGACCTCATTTTCACGGTTCATTGGTCAATGTTAAGTTTTTGTGTTTTGGTCTGTTTTTCTAATACTATAAGCCATTGGTCAACTATATTTGGTGTATGGAATGATTGTTAGGTGTACATGTCTGTCTGGCAGGTGTCATTTGTCCTTGACCTATTTTCATGGTTCATTGGTCAATGTTAAGTTTTTGTGTTTTGGTCTGTTTTTCTAATACTATAAGCAATAGGTCAACTATATTTGGTGTATGGAATGATTGTAAGGTGTACATGTCTGACTGGCAGGTGTCATTTGTCCTTGACCTCATTTTCATGGTTCATTGGTCAATGTTAAGTTTTTGTGTTTTGGTCTGTTTTTCTAATACTATAAGCAATAGGTCAACTATATTTGGTGTATGGAATGGTTGTAAGGTGTACATGTCTGTCTGGCAGGTGTCATTTGTCCTTGACCTCATTTTCATGGTTCATTGGTCAATGTTAAGTTGCTCTTGTCTTAAACTATAAGCAATAGGTCAACTATATTTGTTGTATGGAAGAATTGTTAGCTGAACATGCCTGCCTAGCATGGTTAATCTGACCTTGACCTCATTTTCATGGTTCATTGGTCAATGTTAGTTTACTTGGTTAATGTTAAGTTTATGTGACAGTTGTAATAAAGCTTTATATTTAGGACTATCAACATAATATCAATGATTAGTAAAGAAGGCGAGACATTTCAGCGTGTGCACTCTTGTTTTTCTATCCACTAAATACAAGAAACTCAATCCTTAATGAAAAATACAAAACAAAATAATAATCAGAGTTCACGAAAATCGTCGTTCTTGTCTGCCAAAATGAGGCTTGGATCCGTATTTTGATTGCTAGCGGCAGTCCCGATGACTGATGCAAAAACGTCCACTGCAGTGCCTATGTTGGCACTTTTTTTTTACATCAGTCATCAGATGTACCTGTGGCTAATTTCTAGTACATTTTTATACGACTACAAAAAATTTTGCGGTCGTATATTGGTATCACGTCGTCGTCCTCCGAAGACATTTGGTTTCCGGACAATAACTTTAGTTTTAGTAAATAGAAACAATGAAATTTAAACATAAGGTTTATAACCACAAAAGGAAGGTTGGGATTGATTTTGGGGGTTATGGTCCCAACAGTTTAGGAATTAGGGGCCAAAAAGGGCCCAAATAAGCATTTTTCTAGTTTCATGACAATAACTCGAATACAGTGTATGGATCTCTCTGAAATTATACCACAAGTTTCCATACCACAAAAGGATGGTTAGGATTTGCATTGGGGGGTTATGGCTCAAACCATTTAGGAAGTAGGGGCAAAAAAGGGGGAAAAACAAGGGTTTCCTGGTTAATGGACAATTAAGACAATTTAAAAGCAGTGTAAGGGAGGTAATCCAAACAGAACGTTTTGATTACCTCCCTTACACTGCTTTTAAATTATTTAAAAAGAAACGTTGTATTGTCTTGAGATTGATTAGCTGTCAATTTATTTTTAGAAGTTACTATTAAGGAATATTAATTTTAGCCATGATTATATATGTCATTTTCTATTTTAAGACTTTTATGATGTATTTAAATGGGTAATTATGGTTGCAAACTCCATTGGAAATTTAAATTGAGATAATGACCATATCTTGAGGGAAAGATTTTTTTTTTTGGAAAAAGGGGAGGGCTGAAGGTGAATAAAAAATTGGGGGGGGGGGGGGGGGGGGGAATAATTTTTTATTCTCATTTCAGATTTCAGAAATTAAAAAGGGGGATATACATTTTTTTTTTGGGGGGGGTCAATTCACAACAGCAGAGTGTAGTGCACAAAAGCAAAAAAAAAGGGGGGGGGGGGGGTCAATTCGCAACAGCATAGTGTTTTGCACAAAAGCAAAAAATTGAATATAAATTCATATCATATAACCAATTCTAAGTTCTTTTAGGGCTCATGCTAGCAGGCGAGTGGCGCTTTCCCGTCCATCACTTCGCTTTGCCTGACCGTCAAAAGTGATATCTAGTCGCCCTGGTGTCCACAATAGTCGCTTTCAGTCGCTTTCGTCATCAACGATTTCCCATTTTTACCAAGTCAATAAAACAGCATACTTTTCATTTAAAAGTGAAGAAATTCAAAGACATAAACGATTTTTTTTTTTTTAAAAAGATGTGAAAGAATTGACTTTACAGATTGGTCATATGTTATTTCCAAGAAACAACTTTTATGAAGTATTATCTTTCACTTCCGGTACTTGTTACTCAAGATTGTATATCAAAACATTCTGATTTTCGGCAAAATAAGATTGTTATTTCTTTAGAAAGTGATCAAAATTGCCTTTAGTTAAAGTATGATCCATTAATTGCATTAAAAGCGTCATATATCCTTTTCCGAATCGCTTGCCAAACATTGTTTATTTTCGTAAATTTTCTTCACCCGTCATTGAAATATCTGTACGAACCACGGATCGGAGGCGGGATTCATCAGAAGCGGACCAGCTATGACCGAAATCCGTATTCTTACGATAATAACTACAGACACCTGAATAGAACAGCTGACAAAAGAATACTGATCCCAAAAGTGAAAATTACGCATTCCACACGCATTAACAGACTTTGGATTAGATCTCCTTGCTAAATGTATACATTTTCATGTAAATACATTTTTTCAATATATTGATTAAAGATGCTTAAATAACTTTGTTTAATTTATATAGCTTTTTAATGAGAAACATTTAATTTTATTGACATGATAAACAGAATAGTCTTTTAATTGCATTTTAATTGATTTATGATACTTTTTTTTCCTTTTTGATATAAAAAAGTTCTTTTTAGTGCTAGATATTTAGTTGCTTTATTCTTACAAGAGGACTAATATAATTGTGCAACTATAAATGACTATTTAAGACATAAACTGAAACAACTGTTACTTTAATTGATTCAGGTATGAATTGAGCACGTATTAAAAAAAAAAGAAATAGGTAACATAGGGCCCTCTATATTATAGTAAAAACCAAACATTGAAGAGGCGCCAGCGAATGAGCACTTCTCTTTCAAATCTCACCACTTCTCCCTACCAGTTTCAAAAAGAGAAGTCACTTCTCCCTATGATTTTGAAGTAGTGTGAGCCCTGTTCTTTGACTACAGTTATTCTGTGTCAGAAACCTATTATGTGTCAAATATTTAATTACAATCCAAATTCAGACCTGTATCAAGTGCGAATATTGTGTCCATTTTTGCCCCAACTGTTCAGGGTTGGACCTCTGCAGTCGTATCCAGCTGTGCTCGGCGAAGCAATGTATTCTCATTGTTGAAGGCCACACGGTTGCCTATAATTGCTTATATCCACTTCATTTGAACTTTGGTGGATAGTTGTCTCATTTGCAATCACCTTCTTTTTATATAGTTAGATTACTGCATATTTTTTGTGAGCTGCTGATTTAATAAGATATCTCCTTATTTTTATATACTCATTTTGATTGCGGGTGTGAAATATTTTGATGCAAATAGGATTACTTTGGTATAGCTATTCCACCTAAATATATAAATGATATAAGAAAAATACAGAAACATTTTTTTTGGGGGGGGGGGGTCAATTTTTTTCCCCTCAAGATTTAAGAAAGGGTCAATTTTCCAAAGAAAAAAATTGGGGGTCACAATTTATTTTGCTAATTCTTTGTATATACCCCGGTAGTCTGAAAACAGATTTACTAAGTATTGCGCAACAGCACAGTGTATTGCACAACAGCAAGAAATCTTCAATTGAATATAAATTCAAATCATACAACCAATTTCAAGTTCTTTGACTACATTTATTCTGTGTCAGAAACCTATAATGTGTCAAATATTTAATTACAATCCAATTTCAGACCTGTATCAAGCTTGAATATTGTGTCCATTTTTGCCCCAACTGTTCAGGTTGGACCTCTGCAGTCGTATCCAGCTGGGCTCGGCGAAGCAGGTTATTATTTTCTGCACTAGAGCGTGTGCCATGAAATTTCAATCTTGTATATATGATGTGATGTAACAAGTAATAAATTTGAACTTGTTTTTCAGGATGGTGATGAATTTGTGAAAGCATTACATTTAATCTTAGCCAATCCAACATGGTCCATCAGGTAACCTGCTTTATCTTGCAGTCACATGTATCAATAAGTAAAGCTCTATGATGTCATTCTAATCAGAAATAAAAAATAATAATTACATTATGTGCCCATTTTATCAAACCTCAACAATATGATTGACAAAGAAAAGACTAAGGTAATTAAACAATCATATTATTACCAAGAGGTTTCAAAATAAAAGTTTTATTGCTTCCTATATTTTTTATAAGAACATTAAATAAATCACCAAGGTTATAATTCCTGTATTAGAGCGAAAATGCTCAGTTTTTGCTTTGTTTAATGATGCTTGTTTGCTGAAGATTTTAAATTAATACTTCCTCTTAAAAGAAAACCAAAAAGACAACATTCAGATATATATTGATTGATCTTTACTCATTTTCTTTTATTCATACAAATATATATCAATGTATCAAGAGTAGTATATACAAACACAGGGTCTTTGTTTCATCATATGAAACAAAGACCATCCATATATGCATATTTTGTGTTCAAACTTGATCTATTGTTCTTTTAAGTGCATAATTAAACAACAGCAAAGGCTGAGTTTAAGGTTGTACTGCTGATGACCAAAATTTCCTTTTTATACGCCCGTTTACAGGACGTATTATGGTAAACTGTTGTCCGTCTGTCGTCAACATGCTGGACATTAACTCAAAAACGTTTTTACCAATTTTCACTTTGGTGAATTGTTTATATCTATTGACGTTAGCTCCCTTTCGTTTTTTATAAATTTTAGATTTTACGTTTCCGAGTTATGGGGTTTTATTCATTAAAAAAAAGGGGGATTTTCCAGTTTTCAGACAATAACTCAAGTATGCTTTCACCAACTTGCAAGAAATTGTGGTGAATTGTTTATATCTATTGACATGAGCTCCCTTTCGATTTTTTTTTTTTTTTAGATTTTACGTTTCCGAGTTACAGGGTTTTATTCATAAAAAAAGGGGGATTTTCCAGTTTTCCGACAAAAAATAAAAAATGCTTTCAGCAGTTCTTAAGTATTGTGCAACAGCAAAGTGTATTGCACAACAGCAAGAAATCTTTAATTGAATATAAATTCAATTCATATAACCAATTTCAAGTTCTTTGACTAGATTTATTCAGAAACCTATAATATGTCAAATATTTACCGTTAAAAGGCTTGTATAGTCCGCGGTTTTATTCTCCAAAATTGACCCTGACAGCAGGGGTGCGGACTATAGAGTACAATAAGCAAAAAATAAGAGAGAAAATTTTAATTTCGCGATGTGGTTTGTTTACGTTCCGCCATGTTTGTTATTGACATTGTAGAGGGCTCTCTTATTTTTCAAACCAACAATTTTACCCCCATATTAATAAGTTATTTTTATTCAATATCAAATTAATACTGATAAATTTAAAAATTAAATGCTTCATTACAAAATTCTCGTTTCTTTTCAATGCATTGCTAAATATAAACTGGTATCTGCTTGAATGAAATCGTACCAAAAAAGTAAAAAAAGTCAACCGTAAACCAGTTTACGATGTGTAAACTACAAAACGCAATCGGTTATTATTCGTTCCGTTTTGGTGTTTCCTATTGACAAATATGTTTTGTAATAGCTTAAGACCCTTCAAACATTAATGTGATAGATATATTAAACACTGTTTTACATAAGGAGGGAATTGTTTTACTTTCAAAGTCATATTATAGTGATATCTATTATGTACCGATTTCGACTCTCACTGAGTTTTTTCATCTTTTTCACGTGCTTTTCAAACCTCCGGTTTAAACATACACAAGTTTCTAAATTGTTTTTTGCGTGATTTAGACTTATTTTAACCAGTGTGAAGTGTTTTAGAACCATTTACAAGCAGTTTCAGCTTCTGTTTGGTGATGGAAAATAGGTTTTTCCAAGAAAATATAGCAAACGACCACACACGATTTAAAATTACCGGAGTTTCATTAGAATTTCCTAACAGTTACAAAACGTTTTTTTACCTGAAATTTCGTGGGGAGAAGGGGGTGCGGACTATGTACCAGTGCGAACTATACAAGCCCGATTACGGTAGTTACAATCCAAATTCAGACCTGTATCAAGCTTGAATATTGTGTCTATTTTTGCCCCAACTGTTCAGGGTTGGACCTCTGCGGGCGTATCCAGCTGTGCTCAGCGAAGCAGTTTATTTGTTTCACCTGCAACAACATTCATGAAGGCAAGACAGCAGTTCTATTGAATTAAGTTGTTGTCGATAATCGTTGACCATAATATTTAAGTTTCTTATGACATGAATGAAGGCACAAAATCAGTAAAAAAAAATTTTGAAAAATTGAAACGAAACTTTTTGTGAGAGCTGTTCTAGGAAACGGTGAGGAGGGTGTGTATGATTGAACAGCGCTTAATATAATAATACAAACATGATGTGGTTCATCACTTTTCTCTTTTTATAAAATATGATTTCCTAGTAAAATTGTGTAGGGGTGGGTCATGAAATATAGAGCTATAACTCCCTTCCCAATACACACACACAAATATAACTTACTTTCCAAAAAATGAATAATATGCTTAGAAAATATTGAGGTACCTCAACCAGGGTTCTCACTAAGGTCAGTCCATGAGTCCTGTACTCGTGAAAATTTGTCTGGACTCATTTTCAAAATTGGTGAGTCCAAAGATACTTCAAGAATGTTATACCAACTGTGCACACATATCATTTTATAGCAAAAGTATAAAAATCATCTAAATTTGATGTCATTTCCATGCTCTTATTTTATCATGGAGGCTGAAATAATAGATTTATATAGCAATAAAATTTCTTCTTGTCACTGTTAGACTCAGCATGGCCAAAAATGATGAGTCCATGACTCGCCTTTAAAAATCCTTATTGAGAACCCTGATGTCAACAATGATAGAGTGTTGCTCACATAACTTGAAACATTTTAATATCTATTAAAAGATGCACTGTACTAAATTTTGTTAATTTTCTTTTTAGAAATAATGGAATCATATAAATTTTTCAGATTATATAAAGAAGATGGTCAGCCTGTAGTATATACTCCATATTCCAAAGATGAGGATGCTGTAGGAGAGGTAGCATGGTTAGAAGCTGACAGAGATAAATCATTGTTAGAAAGACTGAGGGACTCCGCATACAGAATATTTATTGGATTTGTCTTGTTGTTGTCATGTAAGGGAAACAATATACCTTAAATGAAAACACTTAGTAGTTTAGTGCGTTTGAAGCACTTTTCTTGATTGAACTTCATCAGGACCTCTCAAAACTTAACATTTGAACACCTAGGGTGTATAAATATATAAAAAAAAAAATGGAACAGTATGATCAAAAGGGACTTTAGAAGAATAGCCAAATTCATTTACGGTCAACATTTGCTGAGGTAGTTGAAACCATAGTTTCTTGATAATTCATCAACAGGGAAGTTTTCCTAGATAAATAAAAAAAAGGGAAGAATATTATGAATGTAACATGGAATTCAAGGGACTTCTCTGCATCTTAACAGAAATAATTTTATTGGGAGTGGAACTAATTTCTGACAATAAATCCTGGTGCCATGAACCATTTGCTTATGTGATAGTTGACTTACTGCCATGTCAAGATATTTTCATCTCATGAATGGTGGAAAAATAACATCGAATGCAGGTTGTCATTATTTTTCACTAACAAAGTATTTCTTAAAAAGTAACATTTTATTCCATCAGAAAAAAAAATTAAGAGAGTTGGTACTACCAACTTAGTAGTAGTTTATTAAATTAAACATTTTTGTAACTGCTGATTAGCCAACTAGGGTTGTCAATTCTCATATATATTGATTTAGGTATTATAGCAGGAGAAATAGGGTTGAAAATTCTTAGGTTTTATATTTCAGGTATTATAGCAGGAAACATAGGGTTGAAAATTCTCAGGTTTTATATTTCAGGTATTATAGCAGGAGACATAGGGTTGTACATTCTCAGGTTTTATTTTTCAGGTATTATAGCAGGAGTAATAGGGTTGTTAATTCTCAGGTTTTATAACAAGTCCAAAGAAGAAGAACAAAAGAGAGTCTACAATATGGTGGAACAAATTATCGGTAAATTTATCTTGATTATTAGATGTGCCTGGTAATCACTTCGCCTTTAAAAAAAATGAATTTTTATTTTTGTCACTAAGCAACAAATTTTTGTCAAAAAGTTTTGAGGTGTATGATTTTTACATCGGATGACCGTGAGGGCATTCCGGTGTAGTGCTGTCACCTAGATTTCCATTACGTAACTTTCATGTTGGGATTGTAACTGATCTATAAACATGATAAATACGCGGACATTATAGAGTGCAAAATAACATTCCTTATCCCTTGTTATAAATTCATTTTTTCAATGGATACTCCTAAAAATATTTTTTTTAGAACATAAATTAATAATATAAAAATGTTTTGTCGTTAGAAATATATATTTAAGTAAAAAATCTTTAATATCTATGCACACGTACACAAAATGTGTGTAAACGCATGCGGAAGAATATCTCGAGAACGTTTGCAATCTCCCATGCAGAGTTAACGGTCCTCGCTCTCTCTCAAGGACAGATAACTCTGCATGGGAGATTGAAAGTTTGGCGGGAAAATATGAATGCCTACTCAAATCCAATCTATTAGAAAAATCAAATTATTACAGAAGAGTGTCCACCATGCACTTGCACTGCTCTATTATTAATATAGTAGAATAGAATGATATACAAATGGATGAAAATTATATATTCATTTATTTGTTCAGTGTATGTTCAATGGTGTTAATATGTCCTTTGATTGAGTTAAGCTATTTCAGTTGATATTTTGTAGTGTGTCTTTCTATGTTGTGATGTTACACTATTGTTTCAGAAAAAGGGTGAAGGTTTGGTACCATTAAAACGTTTAAACCCGCTGCATTTGTTTGCACCTGTCCTAAGTCTGGAATCTGATGTTCAGTAGTTGTCGTTTGTTGATGTGGTTCATAAGTGTTTCTCGTTTCTCGTTTTTTATATAGATTAGACCGTTGGTTTTCCCGTTTGAATGGTTTTACACTAGTAATTTTTTGGGGCCCTTTATAGCTTACTGTTTGGTGTGAGCCAAGGCTCCGTGTTGAAGACCGTACTGTGACCTATAATGGTTTACTTTTATAAATTTTGACTTGGATGGAGAGTTGTCTCATTGGCACTCATACCACATCTTCTTATATCTATGTAACTGTAATATACAAATATTAATATAATATATAACAACAAACCAGAGTATACTGATTTGTATCAATTCAATATCATATTTATTACGGTGAGGTTGAATTCTCTGTCATTTATTTATCATCCACACACGAACTTGTCTAAGAAAAAAAAATTATATCTGTACATTAACCTCACTTTCAGGTTTCTGAGACAAGTGCTTGTGACCATCCACAAGAACTTGCAGTCATCCGATGTTCAGTACTTCAGTACTTTGATTATTATTTTATTATTGCTATATCACAACCACCTTGTTGGTCTGTCTGTTTGTCCAACAAATTTTTGTACCCCCTCCACTTACGGAGGGCGTAGTTTACTGTTTTACCCCCTATCTGCAGGTTCCATTAGATTTCCATTAAATATTTCTTACAGACCACAAATTATAACTTCCTGAAACTTTGTATCAGGCCTTTCCCCCTCTGTCATTGTTCATTGATTTGGAACTTTTGCATGGTTTACATGCTAAAAGTTTGTAATTAGATCAGTTTAATAGGAAACCACTTATGATAAGTTAATGATATTTGGTATGTAGTTGTATTACCATTGGAATATCTTATTTCCAAAGGGCAATATAATTTCCCTGCAAACAATGAGAAATTTTTACTACCCTATATTTGGCACGTTTTCTGCAAGAAAGCTTCTGATGAAAAGTTCGTAAGAAAAGGTTCTGGTTAACTAACTGTTGACACATATGAGATAAGATAAGATATATTTTATTACCAATTAAGGGCCCACAAGGGGCATATAGAAAATACATGTATAAGGAAAAAGAACATTGATTAGCATTGATACATAGAATTTAAATACACAATTACAATACAATTAGACTGTGAAAAAGCCCTTGGTTTTAAGTATATAATATATTAATATGAGAAATAAATACATCTAACTCATATTGACTTGAATAAATTTTCCAACAGCATTTAGTACCTGATTGTCTTCACAGCTTAATAATTATATGAATTTTTGCTGATTGTCCAGTAAAGTAAAGTTTGGCATTTTATGGCAAACAAAGTCAAAGAGAGCATCTCTATCAGAGTTAAATTTTTCACATGAAGTTAAAAAATGGATTTCATCTTCAATACAGCCAGAGGAGCATTTTTTGCAAATTCTTTCATTTCGTGGAATATTTGAAAAACGGCCAAATTCTATTTGAAGCTTATGAGCAGATACACGTAATTTACAAATAACACACATATGTCTCCCCTGTTTGTATTTTTAGCTCACCTGGCCCAAAGAATCTTTTCTCATCACTTGGCTACCATTGTCCTTCGTCATCTGTTGTCCGTCTTCCTGAACTTTTACAAAAATCTTCTCTGAAACTACTTGATCAAATTTTACCAAACTGGCCAACATGGCTAAAAATAGATCATAAGGGTAGAATGCAAGTTTTGTCTATTAATCTGAAAACCGTTATAAAAAGAGAAATTCTTACAGCCAGCAGAAATGTTAAGAATGTTGAGCTCTACCAATTGTTCATTGACATCAAAACTGTCAAGATAACATCTTATAGGAGTTATTGCCCTTATATGACAAATTTACCATTTTTTAAAATTTTTGCCTATTATCTTGAAAACTGTAATAAAAATTTATAATAGACAGATAGAAACTTAAATAAGCATACACTGAACTGCAGTCAAGTTTAGCATTTGATAATTCATTGATAACATTCTGGCGTATCACAAACAAACAACTTGTAACGTCCCATTTCATTGGCCGAAAGATTCAAATACAACAACAATCGTAGTGTGCACGTGAATTGACACAGGTGACCGACAATGGAATGTACTATGTTTTACTACGAACGTAAACAGGTTTGTGTACTGCTGTGTTGTAACCTGATTTAAAAATAACAGGGTCGAAATATTATCCTTGTGATATTTTTTTATACGACCGCAAAAAAATTTTTGTGGTCGTATATTGGTATGACGTTGGCGTCGTCTTCGTCGTCGTCCGAAGACGCATTAGTTTTCGCACTCTAACTTTAGTTTAAGTGAATGGATCTCTATGAAATTTTACCATAAGGTTCAATACCACAAAAGGAAGGTGGGGATTGATTTTGGGGGTTATGGTACCAACAGTTAAGGAATTAGGGGCCAAAAAGGGGCCAAAAATAAGCATTTTCTAGTTTCCAGACAATAACTGTGGAACGGTGTATGGATCTCTCTGAAATTATACTAGAAGTTTCCATACCACAAAGGGATGGTTAGGATTTGCTTTGGGGGGTTATGGCTCAAACCGTTTAAGAATTAGGGGCAAAAAAGGGGGAAAAACAAGGTTGTCCTGGTTAATGGACAAATACTTTAGTACAAAACATAATTTAAAGCAGTGTAAGGGAGATAAATCAAATTCATCATTGAAATTATCTCCCTTACACTGCTTTTAAATTATGTATAAAGTAATGGTTAATGAACAATTAAGATAATTTAAAACAGTGTAAGGGAGGTAATCTAAATACAACATTTTGGTTACTTCCCTTACACTGCTTTTAAATTATGTTTAAATAAATGCATATTTACAAAGGAAGACCAGTAAAAATATCTGCAAATGTTGCATCTTTTTTTTTTACAACAAAATCCATATGAAAGATTTGACACTATATTTTAAATTCTATTATAAAATAGATTAAGTTAGCACTATGGTAGATTTAAATGGGTAATTATAGTTGCAAACTCCATTGGAAATTTGAATTGAGATTATGACCATATCTTGAGGGAAAGAATTTTTTTGGGGAAAAAGGGGGGGGGGGGGGGGGGGGGGGGTTTAAAGAAATTGTGGGGGGTCAATTTTTTCTCATTTCAGATTTCAGAAATTAAAAAGAATTATTCTTCAAATATTATTTTTTTTTCAAATTTCAGATATTGAAAAATTTCAAAAAGTAATCTTTAATTGGACAGTATGCGCATTAGATTTGTAAAATCTTTGACCACATTTATTTATTTGTTATGCCGAATCTAACCGTGTATTTAGATTTTTAATTTTGGGTCCAGTTTTCAAATTGGTCTACATTAAGGTCCAAAGGGTCCAAAATTAAACTTTGTTTGATTTTAACAAAAATTGAATATATGGGGTTCTTTGATATGCTGAATCTAAACATGTATTTAGATTTTTGATTTTTGGCCCAGTTTTCAAGTTGGTCCAAATTGGGGTCCAAAATTAAACTTTGTTTGATTTCAACAAAAATTGAATATATGGGGTTCTTTGATATGCTGAATCTAACCATGTATTTAGATTTTTTATTTGTGGACCCCGCTATCAAATTGGTTCATATTGAGGTCAAAAGGGTCCAAAATTAAGCTTTGTTTGATTTCAACAAAAATTGAATATATGTGGTTATTTGATATGCTGAATCTAACCATGTATTTAGATTTTTGATATTTGGGCCCCGTTATCAACTTTGTCCACATTGAGGTCAAAAGGGTCCAAAATTAAACTTAGTTTGATTTTAACAAAAATTGAATTCTTGGGGTTCTTTGATATGCTGAATCTAAAAATGTGTTTAGATTTTTGATAATGGGCCCAGTTTTCAAGTTGGTCCAAGTTGGGGTCCAAAATTAAACTTTGTTTGATTTTAACAAAAATTGAATATATGGGGTTCTTTGATATGCTGAATCTAAACATGTATTTAGATTTTAGATTTTTGGCCCAGTTTTCAAGTTGGTCCAAATTGGGGTCCAAAATTAAACTTTGTTTGATTTCAACAAAAATTGAATATATGGGGTTCTTTGATATGCTGAATCTAACCATGTATTTAGATTTTTTATTTGTGGACCCCGCTATCAAATTGGTTCATATTGAGGTCAAAAGGGTCCAAAATTAAGCTTTGTTTGATTTCAACAAAAATTGAATATATGTGGTTATTTGATATGCTGAATCTAACCATGTATTTAGATTTTTGATATTTGGGCCCCGTTATCAACTTTGTCCACATTGAGGTCAAAAGGGTCCAAAATTAAACTAAGTTTGATTTTAACAAAAATTGAATTCTTGGGGTTCTTTGATATGCTGAATCTAAACATGTGTTTAGATTTTTGATAATGGGCCCAGTTTTCAAGTTGGTCCAAGTTGGGGTCCAAAATTAAACTTTGTTTGATTTCAACAAAAATTGAATATATGGGGTTCTTTGATATGCTGAATCTAATCATGTATTTAGATTTTAGATTTTTGGCCCAGTTTTCAAGTTGGTCCAAATTGGGGTCCAAAATTAAACTTTGTTTGATTTCAACAAAAATTGAATATATGGGGTTCTTTGATATGCTGAATCTTACCATGTATTTAGATTTTTTTATTTGTGGGCCGCTATCAAATTGGTTCATATTGAGGTCAAAAGGGTCCAAAATTAAACTTTGTTTGATTTCATCAAAAATTGAATTCTTGGGGTTCTTTGATATGCCAAATCTAACCGTGTTTTTAGATTTTTAATTTTGGATCCCATTTTTAAATTGGTCTACATTAAGGTCCAAAGGGTCCAAAATTAAACTTAGTTTGATTTTAACAAAAATTGAATTCTTGGGGTTCTTTGATATGCTGAATCTAAACATGTGTTTAGATCTTTATACGACCGCAAAAAAATTTTTGTGGTCGTATATTGGTATGACGTTGGCGTCGTCGTCGTCGTCGTCGTCGTCGTCGTCGTCCGGCGTCGTCCGAAGACACATTGGTTTTCGCACTCTAACTTTAGTTTAAGTGAATGGATCTTTATGAAATTTTACCACAAGGTTCAATACCACAAAAGGAAGGTTGGGATTGATTTTGGGGGTTATGGTAATAACAGTAAAGGAATAAGGGGCCAAAAAGGGGCCAAAAATAAGCATTTTTGTAACTTCCAGACATAACTTGTGTGTTAGTGTATGGATCTCTCTGACATTGTACCACAAGGTTCCATATCACTAAAGGAATGCTGGGATTGATTTTGGGGGTAATTGCCTCCAAATTTTAGGAATTAGGGGCCAAAAAAGGGGCAAAAAACAAGCATTTTTCTAGTTTCATGACAATAACTTGTGTGTAAGTGTATGGATCTTTCTGAAATTGTACTACAAGGTTCCATATCACAAAGGGAAAGCTGGGTTTGAGTTTGGGGGTAATTGCCCTAAACGTTTAGGAATTGGGGGCCAAAAAGGGGCCAAAAAACACATTTTTTTCTAGTTTCCAGACAATAGCTTGTGTTCAAGTGTATGGATCTCTCTGAAATTGTACTGCAAGGTACCATACCACAAAGGGAAGGCTGGGATTGAGTTTGGGGGTGATGAATCATAATGGGGGTTCAAAAAATTTTGTGGGGGGATTTATTTTTTTTTTCTTTTTTTCTTTTTTTCCTTTTTTGTTTCTTTTAAAATTTTCCATTTTAAGTTGGTTATTTCTGATTTATATTTAAAATCAAATAATAATGATATGGTAGGAGATACACACCAAACAGGATGTGTAAATTATTATATAATAAGTATTGTGCAATAGCAAGAAATTTTCAATTGCACAGTATTGCACAATAGCAAGAAATCTTCAATTGCACAGTATTGCGCAATAGCAAGAAATCTTCAATTGCACAGTATTGCACAATAGCAAGAAATATCCAATAGCACAATATTGCGCAATAGCAAGAAATTGTCAATTGTACAGTATTGCGCAATAGCAAGAAATATTTAATAGCACAGGATTGTGCAAAAGAAGATACTTCCTATAAATTGCTTATTTCTTGACCAATTTCAATGGGGTTTTATTCTTGATTTCATGGGGTTCTTTAATATGCTGAATCTAACCGTGTATTTAGTTTTTGGATTTTGGGCCCCGTTTTTAAATTGGTCCACATTGAGGTCCAAAGGGTCCAAAATTAAACTTTGTTTGATTTCATCAAAAATTGAATTATTGGGGCTCTTTGATATGCCGAATCTAACTGTGTATTTAGATTCTTAAATTTTGGTTCCGTTTTCAAATTGGTCTACATTAAGGTCCAAAGGGTCCAAAATTAAACTTAGTTTGGTTTTAACAAAAATTGAATTCTTAGGGTTCTTTGATATGCTGAATCTAAACATGTAATTAGATTTTTGATTATGGGCCCAGTTTTCAAGTTGGTCCAAATCGGGGTCCAAAATTAAACTTTGTTTGATTTCAACAAAAATTGAATATATGGGGTTCTTTGATATGCTGAATCTAACCATGTATTTAGATTTTTGATTTTTGGGCCCCGTTATCAACTTTGTCCACATTGAGGTCAAAAGGGTCCAAAATTAAACTTTGTTTGATTTCATCAAAAATTGAATTATTGGGGTTCTTTGATATGCCGAATCTAACCGTGTATTTAGATTCTTAATTTTTGGTTCCGTTTTCAAATTGGTCTACATTAAGGTCCAAAGGGTCCAAAATTAAACTTAGTTTGATTTTAACAAAAATTGAATTCTTAGGGTTCTTTGATATGCTGAATCTAAACATGTATTTAGATTTTTGATTATGGGCCCAGTTTTCAAGTTGGTCCAAATCGGGGTCCAAAATTAAACTTTGTTTGATTTCAACAAAAATTGAATATATGGGGTTCTTTGATATGCTGAATCTAACCATGTATTTAGATTTTTGATTTTTGGGCCCCGTTATCAACTTTGTCCACATTGAGGTCAAAAGGGTCCAAAATTAAACTTTGTTTGATTTCATCAAAAATTGAATTATTGGGGTTCTTTGATATGCCGAATCTAACCGTGTATTTAGATTCTTAATTTTTGGTTCCGTTTTCAAATTGGTCTACATTAAGGTCCAAAGGGTCCAAAATTAAACTTAGTTTGATTTTAACAAAAATTGAATTCTTAGGGTTCTTTGATATGCTGAATCTAAACATGTATTTAGATTTTTGATTATGGGCCCAGTTTTCAAGTTGGTCCAAATCGGGGTCCAAAATTAAACTTTGTTTGATTTCAACAAAAATTGAATATATGGGGTTCTTTGATATGCTGAATCTAACCATGTATTTAGATTTTTGGGCCCCGTTATCAACTTTGTCCACATTGAGGTCAAAAGGGTCCAAAATTAAACTTTGTTAGATTTCATCAAAAATTGAATTCTTGGGGTTCTTTGATATACTGAATCTAACCATGTATTTAGATTTTGGATATTGGACCATAATAGGTGAATGTCCAATTTAAAATTTTTAAGTTCTTAGACCACATTCAATCTGTGTTAGAAACCTATGCTGTGTCAAATATTTAATCACAATCCAAATCCAAAGCTGTATCAAGCTTGAATGTTGTGTCCATACTTCCCCCAACTGTTCAGGGTTCGACCTCTGCGGTCGTATCAAGCTGCGCCCTGCGGAGCATTTTATTGTTTATGGGACCAGTTTTCAAGTTTGTCCAAGGTGGGGTCCAAAATTAAACTTTGTTTGATTTCAACAAAAATTGAATATATGGGGTTCTTTGATATGCTGAATCTAACCATGTATTTTGATTTTGGAAATTGGACCATAATAGGTAAATTAAAAAAATTGAAGTTCTTAGACCACATTCTTTCTGCGTCAGAAACTTATGCTGTGTCAAATATTTATTCACAATCCAAATTCAGAGCTGTATCAAGCTTGAATGTTGTGTCCATACTTGCCCTAACTGTTCAGGGTTCGACCTCTGCGGTCGTATCAAGCTGCACCCAGCGAAGCATTTTATTTTTATTTATAAATGTTCTATATGCAACAACCCAATTATCATGTACCAGATTATGAAAAATAGAAGGATATATACATGTGCCACATTTATACTGATAAATAAATGAACCACTTTTAAATTTCTTTCACACTGACGGGATACAATTATATCCTACCTTATTGTCCCGACAATGTTGTAGTTACATATAATAAAGATCTCATAATAAAAATAATTCATGATGGGTTGCACATTTCTCCCAAAACTTGGAATTGAATGAATTTACTGAGAAACATAAAATTGAAGGTTAACAAATTTAGTATGCTTATTTTAAATGAAGTACAAAATAATACATACATGTACAATAAACTGTTAAAAGAAATATA
Source organism: Mytilus californianus (assembly GCF_021869535.1). Taxonomy (NCBI): domain Eukaryota; kingdom Metazoa; phylum Mollusca; class Bivalvia; order Mytilida; family Mytilidae; genus Mytilus; species Mytilus californianus. The sequence continues at coordinate 93,364,757 of NW_026262581.1, read as the reverse complement.
AAGAAATTAAGGATGACAAAATAAATGTACAAGGAAGGACCCACCTTTCACCTTTTTATTAATACATTTAATGAATGAACACACTTTCTTTAAACATGTTCAAGTGATTGTTTTTCATTACCAATCAGAGAGTTCTTTGACATAATACTTGGTTTTCTATGTAAATCTATGTAAATATTTTCATCACCTACATCGCCGGAGTTACAAACATGTGTAAAGTACATTTCCTTCCATTGTGGCCAGTGTTTTGCTATCTCCATTCTTCTTTAAAGAAAGCATGGTTACCTGCTCCGAATTAACTTAGAATTCGGGATTTTTTTTCAAAATCAAGTAAACCTTGGACTATTATACTAAAATATTACACTAAAATATATTATGTCCCAGAGTAAACTGAATATGAAGAAAAAAATCACACTATCCAAAGTCAAATCCATAAAATCCAAAAACTTCCCTGTTTTTAAAAGCCATGTAAATTTAAGTTGTCATTTGTGATTCTATTTTCATATTTCTATGTAGTTCATATTAATAAAAAAAGGTTTAGTATACGCGAGATTAGTTTAATGGTCGAGGAGGAGGGTGTGATATACTTACTATAGAATATGAATATTGAACACAAAACCTTATTTACCGTAAAATCGTGCAATATGTATATCATGTAATTTCGTTAATTATGTGTGTAGTTAATTACAGTCTCGAGTCATTTCATTCATATTTCCTAATTTGGTCTCATTGCAAACACATGATGATGTAACTTAACAGATAGAAAAGGTGCACGGGGTTAGTCCAGAACTACTTGACAGGATACAGTTGGATTCAATATATCATTTCGCCGTGAAAACTGTTAAGAGTCTTTGTTAAAAAAAAAATCAAATTTAGAACAAAAGGACCTTTTTAGAACTTTTGCACACAATTATGATATAAATAAATTTCACATGCACATGTATATAATTTAGAACGCCTTGAGATAATCAAGTACACAATCATGTACGTGATCATTCAACTTTCGATCGTTTATAGGACGCATGTTTTGTTTTTTTAGCAGGTGTGCTTGGGCGGGGCTTAACTGAGTTTATTTGAGGTCAAAGGTTTGAATTGACCAATGACAACACTCGTTCCTTAACAAGTTGATGTAATGAAGTTTGTTTGACTGATTATGTCCCACGGCCTTTCGCTAAGCTTGGTCGCAGTTAAGTGTAAATGATCTGTAAGACACAATCTACAATAAAGACAAATGGAGGAAATAGTTGGACGACTCCTTATTTGAGTTATCTCCCTTTAATGATTTTTATACGACCGCAAAAAAATTTTGTGGTCGTATATTGGTATGACGTTGGCGTCGTCGTCCGAATACATATTGGTTTTCGCACTCTAACTTTAGTTTAAGTGAATGGATCTTTTTGAAATTTGACCATAAGGTTAAATACCACAAAAGGAAGGTTGGGATTGATTTTGGGGGTTATGGTACCAACAGTTAAGGAATTAGGGGCCAAAAAGGGGCCAAAAATGAGCATTTTCTAGTTTCCAGACAATAACTGTGGAACGGTGTATGGATCTCTCTGAAATTATACTACAAGTTTCCATACCACAAAGGGATGGTTAGGATTTGCTTTGGGGGGTTATGGCTCAAACCGTTTAGGAATTAGGGGCAAAAAAGGGGGAAAAACAAGGTTGTCCTGGTTAATGGACAAATACTTTAGTACAAAACATAATTTAAAGCAGTGTAAGGGAGATAAATCAAATACATCATTGAAATTATCTCCCTTACACTGCTTTTAAATTATGTATAAAGTAATGGTTAATGAACAATAAAGATAATCTAAAACAGTGTAAGGGAGGTAATCCAAATACAACGTTTTGGTTACTTCCCTTACACTGCTTTTAAATTATGTTTAAAGAAATGCATATTTATAAAGGAAGACCAGTAAAAATATCTGCAAATGTTTTCATCTTTTTTTTTTACAAAAAAATCCATATGAAAGATTTGACACTATATTTTTATTAATTCTATTATAAAATAGATTAAGTTGGCACTATGGTAAATTTAAATGGGTAATTATGGTTGCCAACTCCATTGGAAATTTGAATTGAGATTATGACCATATCTTGAGGGAAAGAATTTTTTTGGGGGAAAAAGGGGGGGGGGGGGATAAAAAGAAATTGTGGGGGGCCAATTTTTTCTCATTTCAGATTTCAGAAATTAAAAAGAATTATTCTTCAAATATTATTTTTTTTTCAAATTTCAAATATTGAAAAATTTCAAGAAGTAATCTTTAATTGCACAGTATGGCGCATTAGATTTGTAAAATCTTTGATCACATTTATTTATTTGTTATGCCGAATCTAACAGTGTATTTAGATTTTTAATTTTGGGTCCAGTTTTCAAATTGGTCTACATTAATGTCCAAAGGGTCCAAAATTAAACTTTGTTTGATTTTAGCAAAAATTGAATATATGAGGTTCTTTGATATGCTGAATCTAAACATGTATTTAGATTTTTGATTTTTGGCCCAGTTTTCAAGTTGGTCCAAATTGGGGTCCAAAATTAAACTTTGTTTGATTTCAACAAAAATTGAATATATGGGGTTCTTTGATATGCTGAATCTAACCATGTATTTAGATTTTATATTGTGGACCACGTTATCTAATTGGTTCATATTGAGGTCAAAAGGGTCCAAAATTAAACTTTGTTTGATTCCATCTCAAATTGAATTATTGGGGTTCTTTGATATTCCAAATCTAACCGTGTATTTAGGTTTTTAATTTTGGGTCCTGTTTTTTAAATTGGTCTACATTGAGGTCCAAAGGGTCCAAAATTAAACTTAGTTTGATTTTGACAAAAATTGATTTCTTGGGGTTCTTTGATTTGCTGAATCTAAACATGTGTTTAGATTTTTGATTATGGGCCCAGTTTTTAAGTTGGTCCAAGATAGGGTCCAGTATTTAAACTTTGTTTGGTTTCAACAAAAATTGAATATATGGGGTTCTTTGATATGCTGAATCTAAACATGTATTTAGATTTTTGATTATGGGCCCAGTTTTCAAGTTGGTCCAAATTGGGGTCCAAAATTAAACTTTGTTTGATTTCAACAAAAATTGAATATATGAGGTTCTTTGATATGCTGAATCTAACCATGTATTTAGATTTTTTATTTGTAGGCCCCGCTATCAAATTGGTTCATATTGAGGTCAAAAGGGTCCAAAATTAAACTTTGTTTGATTTCATCGAAAATTGAATTATTGGGGTTCTTTGATATGCCAAATCTAACCGTGTTTTTAGATTTTTAATTTGGGTCCCGTTTTTTAAATTGGTCTTCATTGAGGTCCAAAGGGTCCAAAATTAAACTTAGTTTGATTTTAACAAAAATTGAATTCTTGGGGTTCTTTGATATGCTGAATCTAAACATGTGTTTAGATTTTTGATTATGGGCCCAGTTTTCAAGTTGGTCCAAGTTGGGGTCCAAAATTAAACTTTGTTTGATTTTAACAAAAATTGAATATATGGGGTTCTTTGATATGCTGAATCTAACCATGTATTTTGATTTTGGACATTGGACCATAATAGGTAAATTAAAAAAATTCAAGTTCTTAGACCACATTCTTTCTGTGTCAGAAACCTATGCTGTGTCAAATATTTAATAACAATCCAAATTCAGAGCTGTATCAAGCTTGAATGTTGTGTCCATACTTGCCCCAACTGTTCAGGGTTCGACCTCTGCGGTCGTATCAAGCTGCGCCCCAGCGAAGCATTTTATTATCATTTTTTTTGCGTCTTGACTGATATGATAAAAATTCTAATAGAGAAATAGACATTCAAATCACAAAAATGATCAGCAAGGCAAGATCTACTAACAAGTCAAATTTTGCTGATATAGTTAGTAAACTTGTCACTCTTTATAGGAGTGATTGCCGTTAAATAATTTGTGTCTTGAGCAAAAACTTAAAAAGATAGAGAGAAACTAAACAGACTAAATGATCAGCAATACAAGATCAACAACACTTAGATTTTTGTCATGAATTCTATTCTTGTCTACAATGTTAAAGAGTGTCCTTTGTTGAATATGCACATAGACCACGGTGAGCGACACAGGCTCTAGTTTGTAATTTTGATAGTAAAATGCAAATGTTGAAATTAAAATAGCAATAGATTTACCGTGTATAAAATGCAAAATATTAAGTCAATGAACCTGATTATTATTGTTTGCATGGGAGGTAATTTTTGCCACTAGATTTTCCATTCATCGTTTTAAAAGTTATAAATTGATTTTTAAGTTTGATAGAGGTGTTCATGGATTGAATAACATTGTTGCCTCATCAAAATGTGCAAGGGGTCCTTTCTGACATTAATTATCTAGTTGCTTTAGTCAATATTTCCAAAATCAACTTCAATATGATATTTGCTTATTTTCTTGTATACCTGTATGTATATAATCACAAATATTTCAATAAAACTCTTACTAAGAGACCATGAGGGATATTAAGGCTTATGTTGTGGAAAATTATGTTTTTACATTAGGCTACAACAGTAAGTTAATTCTGTAGATCCATCCATTCTTCTGTAGCATACCAAGTTAAAATTATGGTTTAAGGTAGTTAATCATGGAGTTATGGTCCTTGATATTTATTACGCATGTTCATCTGTTCATTGTATAAACTTTTTAAGATATATTGCCAAATTAAAGTTTTTCCCAAATTCCTGGTTGACTTAACATGGAAATGTGATATTGTGAGTGAAGCATGATGTCCTATGGAAACATCTTGTTTCCTATAGTAAAAAGCCATGAATTAATCATTAACATGTATGGTATTTCACATATAATCATATGTTATTTAATATTATATTTTCTAGACGTCATTAAAGACAACTTTGAAGCAAGTGAAGCAGAAAGTAATGTACCATCATTTATGGCTATTCAACATGTACGAGATCAACTACTACCTATATCAAAAAGGTAATCAAGTTTGTTAGTTGAAGGAAAATAACTTGCCTATATCAAAAAAGTAAACAAGTTTGTTAATTGAAGGAAAGTTAATAACTTACCTATATCAAAAAGATAAACAAGTTTTTTAATTGAAGGAAAGTTAATTACTTACCTGTTTCAAAAAGGTAAACAAGTTTGTTAATTGAAGAAAAGTTAATAACTTACCTATATCAAAAAGGAAAACCAGAGATGCCAACCACCCCGATTTTGGCGGATTTCCCCCGATTATTCAACCGAAATGATTTACTGATATGGATCGCTATGCTAAACTCTGATTTTTTTAAAATCCGGAAAGCGTTCGTCTGATTTTGACCAGTATAAAAGAATGGCTGCTCCGGCTAAAAAGAGAAAAATTGAACACAATCAGCGATTCAAAGAGGAACACAAGCTTCTATACCCGTGTTTCCAGACCTCCATTAGGGGGGAAACCTTTGCCTACTGTAATATTACAATGCAAAAGTGCTGCTTATAACATGTTGAACTAATTTTGCAATGATCAAATTATTGTATGAATCAACTTTTCTATGTTGTTTGTTAACATACATAACATACATGTACATACATATGCAGCTATCTTATAAAGTGCATTTTCTCTTAAACCAGAATTGATTTTTATAAAGGATGAGCATCATTAAACTATGAGTTTGTGAGTTTTAAATTATGGTTTTACATTGTATTTGTAAAGGTGTTAGAAGGGGTTTTACATTTTTCACTGTAACTGGTATGCAGGGTATTATAGCAGTGGTCTCCCAAAAAAAATCTTGTAGCATCCTGGAAAACTGAAATTTTGATTAAGCATCTAATTTCCAGATGTCTTTTACTACATCTCACTCAATAATGACTTGTGTGTATATTTGGATACTTGATCAAAGCAACCTCAAGCCCCTAAGGTAGAGTATACATATACTATTGCTTATGGGGCTTGAAGTTGCTATGATTGAGTATCCAAATGTACACACAAGTCATTATTGAGATGCAGTGAATGACATCAAACTTGCAGGAGAGACCTTTTTCACACTGAGTAATATTTCATGTTGATCAAGATAAATTTGAATATAAAAACACTCTATTTAAAAGTGGAAATTATATGCCAGGAGAGGCCTAGAATGCAGGATTTTGCTTCATTAACCCCTAGAGCTTCTGGGGCCCTTGAGCATGCCCCAGACCCCTGGCCGTAAGGTGTGAAAGAAGCTTCGCGACTTTATTACTCCTAATTGACATACAATGGGGTTGGCATCTCTGGGTAAACAAGTTTGTTAATTGAAGGAAAGTTAATTACTTACCTGTTTCAAAAAGGTAAACAAGCTTGTTTATTGAAGAAAAGTTGATAACTTACCCATATCAAAAAAGTAAACAAGTTTGTTAATTGAAAGAAAGTTGATAACTTACCTATATCAAAAAGGTAAACAAGTTTGTTAATTGATGAAAAGTTAATTACAATTTCTTAGCATTGTATCAAATGAAATTACAAGATGTTGAAGCTATATATGTACCTTAGCAGATGTGAAAAAAAAATATATACCTTTTGTCATAGTTGATGGAATCATGAAATATGTCAAGCAGTATTACAGGAGAAATAAAAACAATAACACCAAACAGGTCACCAAAACCAATAGAAAATACCTATGTATTGCACTGCTATCTCTAGAAAATGAAATCATTTACAAATCAGACCATTACAGATGATAGTCATTTTCATTTATGTGATATATTAGTATGCCCTCAAAGGCAGAAATTCCACCAACCTGTTCCAAAAAAGAAATCAGAACAGGTAATGTTTCTACCTGTATTTAATTCTCAATTTCCTGATGTGTCTGTGAAACATCATTGCACAAAGATGTTCAAAAAGTTTGCCTTCTTAAGGAATGTTCCAACAGGGTGCTCAAAAAGTTTTATAGAAGTTGTCTGTCCAGATGACCTATTGACTTCCTGTGATGTAACCATAAATAAATATGAGACATTTCAGTAATAATTATTAACATTGTTTATACTCCATTGAAAAACAGACTCACACATTTATTGAGACAAAAATAAGTTATTTTGTTTTGAAAGGGGTAAAGCTCATGTCATATTTAGGGGCCAAGACCAGGGCTCACGCTACCATGCGACTGAGGCGACAAAGTCGCTTTCCCGGCTGTCACTTTGCTTTGCCCGACCGTCAAAAGCGAAATCTAGTCGCCCAGTTGTTTACAATACTTGCTTTCAGTCGCTTTCGTCATCAGCAATATTCAATTGTTACCAAGTCGATGAAACAGCAATTTTTCATTTAAAAGTAAAGAAATTCAAAGACTTAAACGATTTATTTTCTTCAGAAAAGAGGTTAAAGCATTGATTTTAAAGTTGGTTGCATGTTATTTCATAAAAACAAATCAAATCATTCTAAATTTCGGCAAAATAAGTTTGTTACTTCATTAGAACGTGATGAAATTTGCCTGAAGTAAATTTGTTATCAATGTATTGCATTAAAAACGTCATATTCCTTTCCAAATAGCGTGTCAAACATCGTTTATTTTTGTAAATTTTTCTTCTTCCCCCATTGAAATATTTGTAAACTACTGATTGGTACCGGACCAGCTATGACCGAAATCTGGACGAATAAATGGCACAACTGACAGAGGAATATTGATCCCAAAAGGAAAAAATTACGCATTCCACGCGCATAAACATACTTTTGGTTAGATCTACTTTATTAATGTAACTATATATTTCCATGTATATGCATTGTTTCAATTCATAAATTAAAATTGCTCATCTCTGGGACTATTATACTATGTCCAAGCTTGACTGTGTTAATTTATATAACTTTTTAATGAGAAACACTGAATTTCATAAACATGATACATTTTAAATTGAATTTGAGTTGATATAACAACTTTCTTTTCCTTTTTGATATGAAAAAAATCTTTTTTTATTATTGCTAGATATTTAACTGTTTTTTTCTGACAAGAGGACTTATATGATTGTGCAATCAGATATGATAAAATTAAACAACTTTGAATATTAACTGTTACTTTTATTGTATTCCCAGGTACAAATTGAACAAAATAAAAAAATAAGATACATATGGCCCTTTGTATTATAGTAAAAACCGATCATTGTAGTGCCGCGAGCAAAAGAGCACTTCTCTTTCAAATCTCACCACTTCTCCCTCTCAGTTTCTAAAAGAGAAGTCACTTCTCTCTATGATTTTGAAGTAGTGTGAGCCCTGCAAGACACACCATGGGAGCACACATGAAGTTAAAAAAATAGAAGTAAAAATTGAATAAAAAAAGATATGTTTCACAATTATAATTTATAAAATACAATCACATTTATTTTTCTAAAAAATTACCAAAAGTTGACATTGCTGTTAAGGCAGTAAAGGGAAAATAAATAAGAAAATAAAGATTTTTAAGCCGTGCCCCAAGGGAGGGGGCATTAAGTTTTACCCATGACTGTCTGTTTGTCCGTACGTCCCAAAATTAGTTTCTTTTCTCTAACTTGAGTTTGCCTCAACCAAATGTTATGAAACTTATACACAGTGCTTATTACCACCAAACACAAACCAAGTTTCGAATTTGGGTTGGGTCACTTTAGCCGTTCTTGAGTTATGTCCCTTTGTAAATTGAAAAATTGCAGAATTCACCGTATATTTACCAACGGGCATCTTTGTCCCATGGACACATTCTTTATTGTCGAGCCTGCGACTTTTGTCGCAGAAAGCTCGACATAGGGATAGTGATCCGGCGGCGGTGGCGGCGGCGGCATCGTTAGCTAACTTCTTAAAAGCTTTATATTTTAGAAGGTGGAAGGTCTGGATGCTTCATACTTTGTATATGGATGCCTCATGTTACGAAGTTTCCGTCAGTCACATGTCCAATGTCCTTGACCTCATTTTCATGGTTCAGTGACTACTTGAAAAAAAAGTTAAGATTTTTTGTAATGTTAGATTCTCTCTTATTATAAGTAATAGGATAACTATATTTGGTATGTGCGTACCTTGCAAGGTCCTCATGCCCGTCAGACAGTTTTCACTTGACCTCGACCTCATTTCATGGATCAGTGAACAAGGTTAAGTTTTGGTGGTCAAGTCCATATCTCAGATACTATAAGCAATAGGTCTAGTATATTCGGTGTATGGAAGGACTGTAAGGTGTACATGTCCAACTGGCAGGTGTCATCTGACCTTGACCTCATTTTCATGGTTCAGTGGTTATAGTTAAGTTTTTGTGTTTTAGTCTGTTTTTCTTATACTGTATGCCATAGGTCTACTATATTAGGTGTATGGAATGATTGTAAGGTGTACATGTCTAGTGGGCAGGTGTCATCTGACCTTGACCTCATTTTCATGGTTCAGTGGTCAAAGTTAAGTTTTTGAGTTTTGGTCTTTTTTTCTAATACTATATGCAATAGTTCAACTATATTTGGTATGTGCGTACCTTGCAAGGTTCTCATGCTCGTCAGACAGTTTTCACTTGACCTCGACCTCATTTCATGGATCAGTGAACAAGGTTAAGTTTTGGTGGTCAAGTCCATATCTCAGATACTATAAGCAATAGGTCTAGTATATTCGGTGTATGGAAGGACTGTAAGGTGTACATGTCCAACTGGCAGGTGTCATCTGACCTTGACCTCATTTTCATGGTTCAGTGGTTATAGTTAAGTTTTTTTAGTTTTGGTCTTTTTTTCTAATACTATATGCAATAGTTCAACTATATTTGGTGCATGGAAATATTTTATGATCTATTTGTCAGTCACGCAGGTTTTATTTGACCTTGACCTCATTTTCAAGGTTCATTGCTCAGTGTTAAGTTTTTGTGTTTTGGTCTGTTTTTCTTAAACTATAAGCAATAGGTCAACTATATTTGTTGTATGGAAGAATTGTTAGCTGTACATGCCTGCCCAGCATGGTTCATCTGACCTTGACCTCATTTTCATGGTTCATTGGTCAATGTTTAGTTTTACTTGGTTAATGTTAAGTTTATGTGACAGTTGTAATAAGCTTTATATTTAGGACTATCAACATAATATCAATGATTAGTAAAGAAGGCGAGACATTTCAGCGTGTGCACTCTTGTTTTTAAATACTTCACCAAAATGTAGATTTTTTGTGGGGTATTTTTTATGCCCCACCTAGGGGTATTATGTTTTTCGGTCTGTGTATCGGTTTGTGGTCGTTCGTCCGTTTGTTCGTTCGTATCGTCCAACCGTTCGTCAGTCTGTCTCGCTTCAGGTTAAAGTTTTCCAGGTTAAAGTTTTTGGTCAAGGTAGTTTTTGATGAAGTTGAAGTCCAATCAACTTGAAACTTAGTACACATGTTCCCTATGATATGATCTTTCTAATTTTAATGCCAAATTAGAGTTTTGACCCCAATTTCATGGTCCACTGAACATAGAAAATGATAGTGGGAGTTGATGATGGAAGTTTTTAACGACCTTGACTGGCTATACAGCCCTCGCACGATCGGCTGATAGTGTGAGTGGGGACACATTCTTGTTTAAAATGTACTAGCCTTAATAGGACACTGTACTATATCAAGATACAGGCTGTTTAGAAGTCTTCAGAATTTTACTTGAAAAAGCTCTATGATTTAATAAGAAGAAAAGTTAAGAATAGAAGTTTGATACAGTGTTAACAGACAGCTTTCATAAAGTGCTTAAAAAGAAACAATGGTGTTACCATACTTGTTTTCATGCTACATGATAAGATTTTCGGACATTTTTATGCCCCCGTCACAGCGGAGGAGGCATTAAGTGTTACCCTTGTCCGTCGGTACGTGCTTATTACCACAAAACTCAGATCAAATTTCGAATTTGGGTGGGGTCACTTTTACCGTTCTTCAGTTATGCCCCTTTACAAATGGAAAAAAATCACTGAATTTTTCATTTCCATTCTCTAACTTAAGTTTGCCTCAACCAAATTTTATGAAACTTATAAACAATGTTTATTACCACAAAACTCAGATGAAGTTTGAATTTGAGTGGCGTCACTTTTACCGCTCTTGAGTTATGTAAAAAGTAAAATAACAAAAATACCGAACTCCAAGGAAAATTCAAATCGGAAAGTCCCTTATCAAATGGCAAAATTAAAAGCTCAAACACATCAAACGAATGTCCCATTATAACATTATATGCAAGCGGGGCATCATCTGTGTCCCATGGACACATTCTCCATTTATTTTTGTTTGAGTGCTTGATTCATTTTCTGAAATTAGCAGATCATTATACTTTTTATTGTTTTAGAAAGAAGCTCCTGCCTATATGGGAAAAAGCTGTAAAATTCATTGAAGCTAATGAGTCCAGGATCCGAGTTGAATCCCAGTCCATACAAGGAGAAGAATTTCTGGTCTGGAAATGGCTTCCAGTAAGATATTTTACTGATAAATTTTGATGAGAAATTTGATATTTCCATTGTATATGTGGAACTTGTTGTTTTGAGACAGTCTGCTTTTGAATACCATTGCTCATCCTTCCATATCTTATAAGTTGTATGATAAATTCAGTTTGATTGAGTTGATCTAATACAAATCTTAACATTATGACTCACTGATGCCATTCCAGAGTTGATAAAAGTATTATGAATGAACTGAGGATGTAGGATATAGGTTTATGAGATAGCAACCCTATGACACGAAAATGATAATTAAAAATCAACAAATGGTGTTCAAAAATAGACAAGTTTCCATCTTAAGCATTTCTTGTAGATGATGTACATAAGACAAGTTTCCATCTTAAGCATTTCTTGTAGATGATGTACATATAAAAATAAGGAGATATGGTATGATTGCCAATAAGACAACTGTCCACAAGAGACCAAATGACTTAGAAGTTAACAACGATAGGCCTTCAACAATGAGCAAAACCCCCACTGCAAAGTAAGCTATAAAAGGCCCAGAAATGACAAATGTAAAACAGTTAGACGAGAAATCTAACGGCCTGGTTTATATACAAAAAGATAGTTTGTTGATTCCCTGTACTGAAGTCATCAACAGCAGTGGTCTCGTTAGCCCAAAATAGAAGGGCGCTGCGCCCTGGGTGCCCTAATCCGCGCCCTTCTGCCCTGACGCCTTTTCCCAAAAAACCCTTGTGCCGTTTTGGCAATGTACTGGTAAAATTGCTTTTTGTCTCATCGATTTCTAATCACAAAGTTAAATTACATATATTACACCTGGTGATTGCCCCCAGGTTAATCATGTCATTAAATTCAATTACAGTTGATTAGACTTCAAAGGTGTTAATAACTAGGTAATTTAATTAAGACAATGTACCTAGTCAAATTGAATATAAATTGATGAATGTGTCGGCGAGTGTTTTAAGCTTGGGTCGGCATTTTCGATCTCCAAGTCCCAATGGAAGAGTGTAAAAATGAAGACTTTCATGACTTTAGTATAGAATTTAAGTCATCAAAATACAACTATGCCTTCACAGAAACACCGATCATCTCAACTTCATCGTAAACGTGTTGGAAATTAATTTTGGAGTTACTTCCCCTGTTTTAGCTTATTACAAATTTGTGCTAAAATATTATCTATCTTTGAAAATAGGAATAAAGTACTAATTAAATACAAAATTATATAAGAATGTTACCTTAAAGATCAAAACTGTCTTAGAACATACCAAAAAAAATATATTGCAATTCATTTTTGATAATCATACTTTTATCAATCCATGTTCTATCTAGACATTGTCAATTTAGATTATAATTATATCTGGTGAAAGTTGTTAAGCAGTAATCCTACAAAAATCGAGTTAGGACTAGCTAAACTATCATGACAAGTTAATTGGATGAAGTTATACTAAATAATTCATTGACAGGAATAATGAAAAAAGTTGAGAGGGCCAAACTCTAGCTGAAAATTTTAAATGAGACAACTCTAAAACATGAGATGTTTAGTTTATGCTGGGTTTTTTTTGGAGGGGGGGTTATAGTTATAGTTATTTTGACTCTTTTGGTTAATAGTGATGTGATGTATGAACGTGTATTGCCATGTATTATGAACATGTAGTATGAATGACTTTTCTAATGCAAATTTTATAGAATAAATAATCAAAACAACAACTTATTATCTTTATTGTCAACATATACAGTAAAAAAACAATGTGAACTCGTGATACACACAGAAACATAGACAAAAAAAATGAGCAGTGCCTTTTCCTATCATAAAAAAGTGCCCTGCCCTCCAATGGCACCCGGCCCCTTTCAATTTCTAGCTGGAGCACTGAACAGTGAACATTTATACTGTTATTAACTTCAAGAACATTTTCACAGTCATATGGCACTAGAAACTTAATCTTGATAAGAATGAATTTTTGATGGGACAATTAAAAGGTTGGTGTCATATAACTTGAAATAAAGTCTACAACATGAAGTCACCATGAGCACCAAAACTGATTTGACATTAAGTTACTGAAATGTTACCTTCTTTAATTTTAGACAATATCTAATGGTGGCAAAGTTTGGCAGGGACAAGGTATGTAATAGAATTTTTAATTTTGAAATTAAACATTTATTGGGTGCAACATTGAATTGAATTTTATTCTTTGAGAAATCTGTTTTACTTTCATATGTTGGTACTGTCATTAGTTAAGAAAGTGAACATCTCATATCTTGATACATAAAAGAACATGATGAATTTTTTAACCAGTTATTGAGTTTTTGGTTTGTCACAGCTTGGGATCAAACTTATAGTTAGAGGCCAGCACGTAACCACAAAACCACAATATCAGTCCTTTAAAATTGAAGAGACTTAAATCCTTAAGAGAAGCATATGAATTTGTTACTGTAAATTCAGAAATTATTGCGTGCATTTATTATTGCAATCTTTTTCTCGCCTTGACGGATCAAAAAGCGAGACATAGGTATGCTGTTTCCGGCGTCAGCGGTGGCGTCAACAATGTATTAGTTTGTGATAAGGTCTAGTTCATGGTGAACCACTAGTGGTAGGTCAGTGATATTTGGTATGCAGTTGTATTAGCATTGGCACATCTCATTACCATGGAGATTATTTGGCCCTGTCCCCTCATACATTGACTTTGAAACTTTGCTTAGTTTACATGTATTAGTTTGTGATTAGGTCAGTTTATGGGGAACCACTAGTGGTAGGTCAATGATATTTGGTATGCAGTTGTATAAGCATTGGCATATCTCATTTCCATGGAGATTATTTGCCCCCCCCCCCCCCCCCCCCCCCTCATTCATGGTCTATTGACTTTGAAACATTTGCTTAGTTTTCATGTATTAGTTTGTGATTAGGTCAGTTTAAGGGGAACTGTTAGTGGTAGGTCAATGATAATTGGTATGCAGTTGTATAAGCATTAGCACATCTCATTTCCATGGAGAATATTTGGTCCTTACCCCTCAGTCATGGTCTATTGACTGAAACTTTTGCTTAGTGTACATGTATTAGTTTGTGATTAGGTCAATTTAAGATGAACCACTAATGTTAAGTCAATGATATTCGGGCATTTCCAAGTTTCATTTCCATGGAGATTATATAACCCCACCCCCTAATTATGGTTCATTGACTTTGAAACTTTTGCATAGTTTACAAGTTAATGTTTGTGTTTAGGTTTGTTTAAAGGGAAGGACTTATGAAAAGTCAATGGTATTTGGTTTGCAGTTGTATTAGCATTGGCACATCTCATTTCCATGGAGATTGTTTAGCCCTGTACCTTCAGTCATGGTTCATTGACTTTGAATATTTTCATAACTTATATGTTAAAGTATTGCTATTTTAATTTCAACATTTGCATTATCAAAATAACGAATAGGCGAGACATATCTCTGTATTAACAGTTTATTTGAAAATGCAAGAATAATTATTGTGATTTCAGGAAAATCTGCATACTAATATATGTATCAGATATTAGAATTCGAGTTCTTATTATTGCGATACTCACCCAGTCGCATTATTCAAAATAATAAAAACCATGCAATAATTTCTGAATCGACAGTATATAGAATTGATAAATATGAACAGAAAAAGATTAAAGTAAAAATAAATTCAATTATACTTGAAAGCTCATTAAAAAGTACAGTGTTAAATAATGTATGTACTACTTACTTTTTACAGCCTTCGGAGAGAACAATATGTCACCATCAACTAGTCTACATTATGGCCCTACTCCATGTCTGAAGATTAGGAACATGTTTGATGCAGATATGTAAGTGAATTCCTACTCTTATGTCAGGATTCATTTACTGATTTGTTCTGTTCATATGACAGGATATCATTGTATTTTTAATGTTATTACCTGTAAAAGTGTTTAAATATAACAATTAATAGTTTAACTTGTTTAATTTAGCATTAAATCATTTTGCATTTCATTGTTTTTATGCCCCCGCCGTAGTGGAGGGAGCATTAAGTTTTACCCTCGTCCGTCTGTACATGTCCCAAAAGTGGTTTCCGTTCTCTAACTTTAGTTTGCCTCAACCAAATATTATGAAACTTATACACAATGCTTATTACCACAAAACACAGATCAAGTTTGAATTTTGGTGGTGTCACTTATACCGTTCTAGAGTAATGCCCCTTTATAAATGGAAAAATTGCAAAATTTTTATTTTCTTCTAAATATCAAGTAATTTTAAAATTGGAGTTATCTTCTTTTGTCCATGATTATAGTTGAATCATCTACAATCAATGCTTTATACAATGCAATGTTTAATTTTGACTTCCACTGATAAAACACAGATCAAGTAGAATTTGGGTAGTGTCACTTTAACCATTATTGAGTTGTGCCCCTTTATAAATCGAAAGATTGCAAAAATTTTTAGTTTCCATTCTGTATTATTATTATTGTAATGGGATAGAATTTCTTAAAAATATTAGTTCTGAGCTTGATCACTACTGTCAGGTATGAAGAACACAGGTGATTAGAGATCATTAGCCAATAACTCCCGGAGGCATTAATATGGTTATTAGAAGGGTCCTCAGGATTATCATACTATACTGGAGTGGCAGTTTTATTACTGGAAAAGAATTTCAAAACAAAATTAAATGAAAAATGGTGATTAAGAAACCTGATCTCAATGAAATGATTGAAATTATTGCTTTTAAAAAAATAAAAGTTGACCTAAACCCAATCTACCATTCCGTACAATGACCTTTCAGTTTAGGTCATGACTGGCAAATATGGCCGTTTCCGAACCCTTTGATTCAAGATACATACGCCTTTCCAACTTGACTGTTCTAATGCAATGGTTATAAATATCATCTCTCAGCTGTGTTTATACTTGGGCAACATTATTTAGGCTAGAATATAATGAATGTTTTAAGATAGTTCACATTGAAAATTATTATTGCCATAGTTATCTGAAAAAAATTGTTCTGTTTAAATGACATCTGCCTTACAATTTATATTTGATAGTTCTATTAATAGCATATGGGACATTAGTCAATAGTGATTTTGTCAAGAAATAAAAATGTAAATACTTTATGAAATGAATTAATTTCTCAGGGAAATAGAGGAAGACTGGGAACAGAACGTGAAAGATGCCATTCTAGAGAAATGTAGAGGAATAACTGGTATATTACACATACATGTAGATGATACTTCTAAAGAGGTACATATTATTTGATATGGATTGTATTTAGTATTAGTAATATGAAAAATACTCTGGCTGCAGGCCATACAAAAATCTTATGAATGACACGAGTGAAAAGCACATGGTGTACAACGAAAGTAAAATTTTACACACATTAAGAATGTAATTACTTTGTACTGTATTCATTATTGCTAATGAAAACATATTTTCAAGATAAGTTTATTCATACTACAACAATGAGAACATTTGAAATCAATGATTGCAATGAATTTATAAAAGACGAAGATGAACTTAAGAAATTAAAGAGTTGATATCATTTCAGGCATAAAATATTTTTGATTAACTAGATTGAGACATGGTATCTTCATATATGTAAAATCTCATATGATACAGAAAGTATAAAATACAGGTGGTTATGGAAAAGCCATACATAATTTAAGACGAAAGTAAAACAAATCCTCAGATCAAAAGTTTTACAGAAGGTAAATAAGTAAAAAAAAGGGTACCAAGAGAGCGATCAAAAGGCATCAGTGGAAGGAAGACAGATTACTTCAAGAAAAATACAAAAAGTGAAACATCATTCTTCAAAACACAATTCAGAAAACTTTGAGCAATACAAACCTTACCAAAAACAGGGAGTGAACTCAGGTGGTTTTGAAGGATAGGCAGTTCTTGCTTCACTTCTGTTACCCATCATTTTGATTATGATAGTTAAAAATCCATTAATAAGATACATTTGAGTCATACACCTGAAAATGATTTTTATTTGTAAAGTGATATTATCCCCTTTACCCAGAACCAAAGCTTTTAAAGGTGGTGTTGATGAATTTGAAGATTAGAGTCATTATATTGGAGTGTTGTTTCAATTGTAGGGCTGTGTGTACATGAAATGTGGAAGCTGTGAAGTGGCTTACAAAGTCTACAAATCTTTACATGGATGGTGGTTTGATGGTAAGTTTCCGAGGAAGTGTCTTTTCTTACTGAAGAGACCGAACAGAATACTTGTTGCTTCCTACTTTTAGGTAAAATAGACAGCTATACTTCTGTGTGAGCAGTGATGACAGCTTTATATCAGAGTTTCAGAACAAAACTGTCCATATTTTGTAGGTATTTACCAGTTTGTCTGAAATTTACATTTGGTATATACATCTTACATTTATTAAATCTATTATATCTTCATGGTTAACTTACTCAGAAAAAGGATTCCAAGACAAGCTGTCTATAGTTTAGAGATGATTAAAAAAAAGCCTCTTGTAATTGCAACATCTGCAATAACCAAACATGACTTGTAGCATAACTTTGGTGTTAATATTAAATTTATGAAAGATGATTCTTCAAACCAACCTTTAAAGCCAGTGTTTGTAGTAAAGGAGGAAGTATGATTAGAGCCATTGTTTCCCCCTGAAATTGCAAAAATAATAAACTTATTTAACAAATGGACACTTTAGTGCATAAAGGTCACTTGTGATGTCACTATGATGACATAAGTGGTCAAAATTTACATATTTGACCTTAAAATGGTTATTCAACTGGTAGTTTTTGAGAAAAAAAAATAAGAAAAACACTTTTACCTTATAAGATATTCTACACACATTAACTTCTTTGTAAAAAAACATTTTGTAGCAAACTATCTTTTTTGGTAAAGCTTTTATCTAAAAATTGATTTCAAGATTTCAAATAGGGGCTCATTTTGGAGTTTTTTGTTGTTTTGCATTAAATGTAAGAAGTTTGAAGCCTGTGTGCCAATATGTGAAACAAAATTCATTACTAACTTGACATCTACCAGACTTGTGTTTGATGAACTCCTGAAGGATGTTTTTTGGAAGATTTATAATACTTTTTTGATTTTCAAATTCAAGAGCCCAAAAAGTGACCTTATCATACCTCATCCTTTTACAACGGTTAACTGTTGTGTTTTCCCTAACCCAGAAGCAATTTTCCTTTATACACAAAAATGGTATCTGTACAAATTGTAACAAAAATGTCTTGAGCATACCAATATATAATATTCTTTTGATGTCACCATGTCAATGATTTTACATTCACGCTATGTTACTGAGGAAATTGTGATTGTCATGCAGCTTTTCAATTACTCCCACCTTTCAAGGTCAGGTTTTGCTAAAACACTTAACGTTACCATAAACCTGAATGATAATTTTGCTCCAAATGAAGAATTTTCTGATAATTCGGCAGACATTTACTCAAGTATCTTGTATAACTAAGAGAGTGATATCTACATGTATTATTAACAAAACATATTTTTAAATTGTATCTACTTTATAATTGACAGGTCGTTTAGTAACAGTTAAATATCTGCGGCTAGAGCTTTATCATAGTAGATTTCCAGATTCAATTCGTGTCACCAAATCCTTGAAGCCTTCCAACAATAAAATGTCATCTTTGTCCCAGCCATACCATCGATCGACACTGGAAATGACGTAATGGCACCCTATAGTTAGATAACAGATCTCATTGTACATGGACTTCAGTGCCTTGTATAATTTTATTTATGTTGATTATTGCACATGATGTGAAGATATTTCCAAGACTGTTCTGGGTGAAGATGAACATTTAGTGACAGAATGAATCGTGGATTGAATATTGCAAGATTTTGTAGATTTTTTTCATAGGGCAGTGTTGACTTGAATATCATGTAAAGATGTATTTTATTTGTTTGTTTAATTAATGTACTCAGTCATGAAAGTGTAGGTTATTTCAGCAAATTTTGCTTTGTATTATCCATTTCAAGAAAACTTTCTGTTAATATATTCATTTTTTTTTTTGCGAGAAAACTAGTAAGATCTTTATGGACCTTTGACTTTTGTCTAGGAATATATGATAATGTTTGGTAAATGAAAAAATGGTCCCAGTAAAGGACAAGCCAATCACAATTTCGAAATTTCATTAGATTTTTAGACTACTACTGGTTTTATTTCCTTTAAATGATCCAAAACTTCCTGGATTGGGTTTAAGTTAACAGTAGGGGTGGGTAGTTTGTTAACTAATAAGTTACTGTAGTTTAGAGATCTTTTAACTTTGACCTTTTATGGTCAGGATTCATTAGAAAACATGTAGCTATTATTGCCTTTGTAGTGTAGTACAATGTAATTCAATACTCCTTAACCAGCAATTTCAATAGAAGTGCAACTTTTAATTTCGTTAATCTACTCAACTTAGGATTTTGCATATGAGATCGGGATCAGAAAGTGTTTTGCTTTGATCCATTTGAAAACAAAAGTTCTTCACAATACAAACAATATTTGTAAGAGAATAACCCTACACAATTATGTGCCATTTTTCTCAGGTAATTGTAATATCATGTTTTAATCACATAACAACTGTTCCATTAAGTTCAAAATATTTTTTAGTATACAAACACTTTTTGTGAGGCTTTTACATAGAATTGTGAGGTATGATATAGGTCTTTTTCTAGCTGAGGACTTCAGTGTTGATTTCAAAGAGAACTTTTGAAGATCAGTTACTAATTTTTATGCTGTTAGTTATAACTCCATACTCATCATGTGCTTATACAACTCTTATATACAATAGGGGTATATATGATTTTTGTGTAATTTTGTTACACTATTGGCAATTTTGCTATGTAATATGCCTGAACATATTCTATTTTATGTATTTTGTGGAATCCTACCACATAGTCAAGCTTCAGTAGTTTGAACTAATCAATAGATCAGATGTCAGTGTAACCTTGAAATCTGACTCTGCTCAGAACTCTAACAGTCAATTACAATTTGTATGAATTCACTTTGTGTGAAGTATAAGATATTCCTGTGAATTTTCATTCAATAAAACCTGACTTTTGCAGATTAGAAAATGCCCAATTCTGTTATTAACTTCTCAATTAAATTTTATGCTTAGTGGGATATCTAGTCTTAGGTATATCTTGTTAGTTTTATGTGTCACATGACCTCTTTTCATATTTCATGCTCCATAACTTTGTGTAGTGGGCAATGTGAAGAAGAATTTAGACTTGCTGCAACTGTAACTAGGTATTGACACCAAGGCCTTCTTTCATGTCTTAAGTGTGTATTTAACAATGTACATACAATTCCTAAAGAAAAACGTGAATAATACCTGTATTTTGTTTCATGCTATCAAATTTTTCTGTTTATTGCATTAAATTCAGTGACACAAAGGTTATGCAATTAAGAGGAATCCATTTTGTATTAAAATAATCTTTGATGACTTATAAAAAGCAACAAAATATATGCTGTTGTGTTATTTAAAAAAAGAGGAAGGCAATAAATTCATAAGCTTAATCTGTTGATTTTGTTTTATTTTGATAAAACTTCTAAATATGCATATAAATAAATTATGAAAATGTAAATTTAATAACGTTGAAGTTTGATTTTACCATGTTTTGTAGAAATTCAACAAAATTGTTTGTAGAAGAAATTCTGTATTTTCTTCTGTTTAGTTCGAATGCAATATTTTAATCTACAGCCACTGACTCAATGAAATCCCTGTACAATTCATTGTTATGCTTTAAGTATGAAGGAAATAATATAAATGGTGAAAAATATAACTAAGATACATGTAAGCTATAATCATAGCACATTGATTTGCTAAATCATACAATATTATTCTCTTCTAAAAAGATTAATAATTAATTTTATTTTTGTCTTGATTTTCTGCACAAATTTGAAATGAAATAATTGCAATAAATATGAACTGTATACATCTAATATTACTACAGACAGTTGTTAATATTATTTGCTTTATAAGAGTTATTGTTTTATTCCAAGCAAGTTTTTTACAATAGAGATGATAAGTTGGGGGAAATAGTGTCAAGAAATACAATGTTCTTAAACACATATAAATACTCAAGGACTCGGATCAATTGCCTAGCTTGCCATTGACTAGCATTTAATGAGTAATGTAAGCTAAACTGTACCATGCATACTTCTGCCATTTATTTCATCAGTTATGCATGCGGACTAGTGCTAAAAAGACCGTTATCTTTTATTCAAGGATTCAGTCCACAAAAAGAATTGATGAATCTTGGTATTAAAGTTCTCTTTACTTATTCAGCACAAGCTAATCTTGGTCACCATGTATGGTCGTTCTTAGTACTAAATGAAATTCTAAGTACATCTTTTAGATATATGTAAAACCAATTTGGGTCAAATTCTTCAAACAGTGTTAAACATGATTTTAGTAGTTTTCTTTCATAATTTTAACTTATTTTAAATGTAAATGAATGTATTTAAAACTGATTATTAAGTTTTTTACTAAAAACAAATACATACTTTGCTACAAGTTGTATTAATAATAATAACAATATCTAGAGAAAAAAAAAATTGCCATCTGATTTTTATTTGGTTGTAAAGGTGAAATTTTTTGTTAACAGTCACATTTTCCATTGATTATTTGTTTGTTCTGTAATGCATTTGCATTTTTAATTCATTTTCATTTTGTATTGAAGAATTTTTCGAAAATCAGTAATAAAATCAACCATCCCTCTTCTGATAGAAGCTTATACATGCAGTATGGTAATTTCAGGGTTGCTGATGATAATAATCATCAAAACCTTTTGGTAAAAATAACCCTTTGTATACATTTAAAAGGAATTTGACTTCAAGTATATGTTCTCCTGTTTTTTCCTCTTCAGATAACCAAATTTATATAAGTTTAGTAGGAGTAAACAATTATTCAGCTTTGTTATACATGAGGTACAATAATACATGACTACTGTCATTTACTACATAGACTTATATATATATATATATATATATATGATAAGCACTAGTACATATTCTTTTCCAGACATCAATCCTATTTTTAACTTAGTTAGAAGTAGGAACTTGCACTTGATTTGTAAATACATTGAAATGACTATATTGATGATTCATATTAAATCTTACTAATCTGTTATATTATTTGTTCATCTTTTATATTGCAATGCTTGGTTATAAATATAATTGATGGATTGATTTTGGAATTATAATTCCAAGAAACAATATAATAACCATATTGAGGATCTATTGAGTTCAAGAAAAAATGCTTAAATGTACCAAGTCTTTGATTTCTGTTTGATAATCTGACATAAAAGCCACAATGGTTGTTTTAATCAGATGTGGTAAAATAAACCAAGAGTACAAAATTTCACCTGATAATTCTGTTTTGGTTCTCTTATTAGTAGAGGTATATAATTTACCCTAGTTTGTTCAAACTTCAATCCATATGTCAGAAAATTGTGATTATTTTTGTCTAAAATGTTTATTTCAGATCTGTTATATTGATTGATTGATTTTTGTCAAGCCTGGTCGCAGAAAGCTCGACATAGGGATAGTGATCTGGCGGCAGCGTTAACTAACTACTTAAAAGCTTTATATTTTAGAAGGTGGAAGACCTGGATGCTTCATACTTTGTATATAGATGCCTTATGTTATGAAGTTTCCTTCTGTCATATGTCAATTGTCCTTGACCTCATTTTCATGGTTCAGTGACTTCTTGAAAAAAAAGTTTAGATTTTTTGTAATGTTAATTTCTCTCTTATTATGAGTACTAGTAATAGGATAACTATATTTAGTATTTGCTTACCTTGCAATGTCCTCATGTCTGTCAGACAGTTTTCATCTTACCTCGACCTCATTTCATGGATCAGTGAACAAGGTTAAGTTTTTGTGGTCAAGTCCATATATCATATACTTTAAGCAATAGGTCTACTATATTTGGTGTATGGAATGATTGAATGGTGTACATGTCCAACTGGCAGGTGTCATCTGATCTTGACATCATTTTTATGGTTAGTGGTTAAAGCTAAGTTTTTATACGACTTTTTTTGCGGTCGTATATTGGTATGACGTTGGTGTCGTCGTCGTCGTCCGAAGACACATTGGTTGTTGCACTATAACTTTAGTTTAAGTGAATGGATCTCTATGAAATTTTACCATAAGGTTAAATACCACAAAAGGAAGGTTGTGATTGATTTTGGGGGTTATGGTACCAACAGTTAAGGAATTAGGGGCCAAAAATAAGCATTTTCTAGTTTCCAGACAATAACTTGTGGAACGGTGTATGGATCTCTCTTAAATTATACCACAAGTTTCCATACCACAAAGGGATGGTTAGGATTTGCTTTGGGGGGTTATGGCTCAAACCGTTTAGGAATTAGGGGCAAAAAAGGGGGAAAAACAAGGTTGTCCTGGTTAATGGACAAATATTTTAGTACAAAACATAATTTAAAGCAGTGTAAAGGAGATAAATCAAATACATCATTTGAATTACCTCCCTTACACTGCTTTTAAATTATGTATAAAGTAATGGTTAATGAACAATTAAGACAATTTAAAAGCAGTGTAAGGGAGGTAATCTAAATACAACGTTTTGATTACCTCCCTTACACTGCTTTTAAATTATGTTTAAAGGAAGACCAGTAAAAATATCTGCAAATGTTGCATAATTTTTTTACAAAAAAATCCATATGAAAGATTTGACACCATATTTTAAATTCTATTATTTTACTTTAAGTTAGCACTATGGTAAATTTAAATGGGTAATTATGGTTGCAAACTCCATTGGAAATTTGAATTGAGATTATGACCATATCTTGAGGGAAAGAATTTTTTGGGGGAAAAAGAGGGGGGGGGGGGGGGGGGGGGAGAAATTGAGGGGGGTCAATTTTTTCTCATTTCAGATTTCAGAAATTAAAAAAATTATTCTTCAAATATTATTTTTTTTTCAAATTTCAAATATTGAAAAATTTCAAGAAGTAGACCACATTTATTTCTTTGATATGCCGAATCTAACCGTGTATTTAGATTTTTGTCGAGCCTGCGACTTTTGTCGCAGAAAGCTCGACATAGGGATAGTGATCCGGCGGTGGCGGCGGCGTTAGCTAACTTCTTAAAAGCTTTATATTTTAGAAGGTGGAAGGTCTGTATGCTTCATACTTTGTATATGGATGCCTCATGTTACGAAGTTTCCGTCAGTCACATGTCCAATGTCCTTGACCTCATTTTCATGGTTCAGTGACTACTTGAAAAAAAAGTTCAGATTTTTTGTAATGTTAGATTCTCTCTTATTATAAGTAATAGGATAACTATATTTGGTATGTGCGTACCTTGCAAGGTCCTCATGCCCGTCAGACAGTTTTCACTTGACCTCAACCTCATTTCATGGATCAGTGAACAAGGTTAAGTTTTGGTGGTCAAGTCCATATCTCAGATACTATAAGCAATAGGTCTTGTATATTCGGTGTATGGAAGGACTGTAAGGTGTACATGTCCAACTGGCAGGTGTCATCTGACCTTGACCTCATTTTCATGGTTCAGTGGTTATAGTTAAGTTTTTGTGTTTTGGTCTGTTTTTCTTATACTGTATGCCATAGGTCTACTTTATTTGGTGTATGGAATGATTGTAAGGTGTACATGTCTAGTGGGCAGGTGTCATCTGACCTTGACCTCATTTTCATGGTTCAGTGGTCAAAGTTAAGTTTTTGAGTTTTGGTCTTTTTTTCTAATACTATATGCAATAGTTCAACTATATTTGGTATGTGCGTACCTTGCAAGGTCCTCATGCCCGTCAGACAGTTTTCACTTGACCTCGACCTCATTTTATGAATCCGTGAACAAGGTTAAGTTTTGGTGGTCAAGTCCATATCTCAGATACTATAAGCAATAGGTCTTGTATATTCGGTGTATGGAAGGACTGTAAGGTGTACATGTCCAACTGGCAGGTGTCATCTGACCTTGACCTCATTTTCATGGTTCAGTGGTTATAGTTAAGTTTTTGTGTTTTGGTCTGTTTTTCTTATACTGTATGCCATAGGTCTACTATATTTGGTGTATGGATGATTGTAAGGTGTACATGTCTAGCGGGCAGGTGTCATCTGACCATGACCTCATTTTCATGGTTCAGTGGTCAAAGTTAAGTTTTTTGAGTTTTGGTCTTTTTTTCTAATACTATATGCAATAGTTCAACTATATTTGGTGTATGGAAATATTTTATGATCTATTTGGCAGTCACGCAGGTTTTATTTGACCTTGACCTCATTTTCAAGGTTCATTGCTCAGTGTTAAGTTTTTGTGTTTTGGTCTGTTATCTTAAACTATAAGCAATAGGTCAACTATATTTGTTGTATGGAAGAATTGTTAGCTGTACATGCCTGCCTAGCATGGTTCATCTGACCTTGACCTCATTTTCATGGTTCATTGGTCAATGTTTAGTTTACTTGGTTAATGTTAAGTTTATGTGACAGTTGTAATAAAGCTTTATATTTAGGACTATCAACATAATATCAATGATTAGTAAAGAAGGCGAGACATTTCAGCGTGTGCACTCTTGTTAATTTTGGGTCCAGTTTTCAAATTGGTCTACATTAAGGTCCAAATGGTCCAAAATTAAACTTAGTTTGATTTTAACAAAAATTTTAATTCTTGAGGTTCTTTGATATGCTGAATCTAAACATGTGTTTAGATTTTTTATTATGGGCCCAGTTTTCAAGTTGGTCCATGTTGGGGTCCAAAATTAAACTTTGTTTGATTTCAACAAAAATTGAATATATGGGGTTCATTGATATGCTGAATCTAACCATTTATTTTGATTTTTGGGCCCAGTTATCAAATTGGTCCACATTGAGGTCAAACGGGTCCAAAATTAAACTTTGTTTGATATCATCAAAAATTGAATTCTTTGGATTCTTTGATATGCTGAATCTAACCATGTATTTAGATTTTGGATATTACACCATAATAGGTAAATTAAAAAAATTAAAGTTCTTAGACCACATTCATTCTGTGTCAGAAACCTATGCTGTGTCAAATATTTAATCACAATCCAAATTCAGAGCTGTATCAACCTTGAATGTTGTGTCCATACTTGCCCCAACTGTTCAGGGTTCGACCTCTGCGGTCGTATCAAGCTGCGCCCAGCAGAGCATTTTATTGTGTTTTGGTCTGTTTTTCGTCAAGTATATTTGATGTGTGGATATATTTTACGATGTACATGTCAGTCTGGCAGGATTTATTTGACGTTGACCTCATTTTCACGGTTCATTGCTCAGTGTTAAGTTTTTGTGTTTTGGTCTGTTTTTCTTAAACTATAAGCAATAGGTCAACTATATTTGGTGTATGAAATGATTGAAAGGTGTATAGGTCTGTCTGACATGTATCATCTGACCTTGACCTGATATGCATGGTTCATTAGTCAATGTTAAGTTTTCATGGTTAAGTTTGTTTCTTAGATACTATAAGCAATAGGTCAACTATATTTGGTGTATGGAATGATTGTGAGGTGTATATGTCTGTCTGGCAGGCATCATCTGACCTTGACCTCATTTTCATAGTTCATTGGTCAATGTTAAGTTTTCATAGTTAAGTGTTTCTTAGATACTAAAAGCAAAAGGTCAACTATATTTAATGCATAGATTGATTGTAAGATGTACATGTCTGTCTGGCATGGTTCATCTGACCTTGACCTCATTTTCATGGTTAATTGGTCAATGTTAAATTTTCCTGGTTAAGTTTGATACTTAGAAACTATAAGCAATAGGTCAACTATATTTGGTGTATGGAAT
Organism: Mytilus californianus; assembly: GCF_021869535.1. Lineage (NCBI taxonomy): Eukaryota > Metazoa > Mollusca > Bivalvia > Mytilida > Mytilidae > Mytilus > Mytilus californianus. The sequence continues at coordinate 93,337,715 of NW_026262581.1, read as the reverse complement.
GATTGTAAGGTGTACATGTATTTCCAGTTTGGTTTATCTAACCTTGACCTCATTTTCTTGGATCATGTTAAGTTTATGTGATACTCGTAGTAAAGCTTTATAATTAGGACTATCAACGTAAAATCAGTGGTCAGTAAAGCAGCTGAGACATTTCAGCATGTGCACTCTTGTTGATGTTTAACGCCACTAATAGCTGTTTCGTGGCAGCCAAATCCGTCTTTGGTTGGACTAGAAATGTCAAATGTTAGGCATGTTAAATGATCACCATGCAAATTTCTTTTTAGCAGATACTAGAAGACCTTGTTTTCCAATTAATATAGTCAACAAAGTTTATAAATACTTGATATACATTTCACTTTTGAATGAGTTACTTTGTGTTAAGATACATTTCTAAGATACTCTCTATGATCTGCAATTGGGTCTCTATGATCAAAGAATTACTCGGATCAATATGCACTTGTTCATTCTTCAGAAAAGTTTAAAAATATATCAATGATGCCTCACCATTACAGTTTTCTAATATAGTTCAAAAAAGTCCCCAGAAACATTTTACTGCAGTAATTATTATTGGGTGTTATATTTAGGACTTTATCCCATAAACAAAAGAAAGTTTATTATATCAACTTTTCGTTAATTTTCTCATCAAGTACAATGTACATTACAATTATGTATTTGAGACAGAGTCATCCTGACTCCCCAACCCTGTTTAAACTTTTCAATCTCTTTATTTTGGCAATAATAAATTCTTCTGTTTTTTCTAAAAGTCGTATCAAAATTGATAATTCTGGCTATGGTTGGATACTGCTTTATTTCACAGACTGGATAGAAAATAGGAATTTTAGGACATACACTTTACAATACTGGCTGGTTATGGCTATAATTGACCTTGGGTACAGATCCAGATGAACAATACAGATATATTAATATCATGCACATTACAATATTAGAAATACTAGACATAAGTCAAGTTTACTACCCATATTTTTTGACTTGACTTATGCTCCTGAATTTTTAGTTTTGGTATTATGTTTCACCAATTCTGTTTGCAGCATTGATCAGCATTGACTTCTCTTTATCCTTGTATGACAGCTTGTTTTATTGAGTTCTTTGTAGGATTGGGCATTATGTATGAAGGACATTATTGTCTTTGTCATAAAACTTTCACAATTCAGTCATTTAAAACTGGATCAACCAAATATAATAGTCCACTTTAGAGTAATGTCCTTCACTGGAAAAGTTCGTCAATAATGCTCGCCTTTATGACGTCATTTATCAGATACCAGATAGAGGGGACCGCTTGTATCCCTGCACTATTAAAGTTCATCAAGCGTCTTCGTCATTATGCAGGATAATCTAGAAAGCATCTATCCCATTGAACATGAGATAAAGGATACAACGGCTACAGTTAAGTCTGCCAGCTAAGTTCCAGCAGCGCTTGCATTCGGAGTATAGATCTCCCAGTTGATAAATTATCCAGGGCTTGTATTTCCTATCATGAGGTACTTAATCACAATTCCCTAATGACAGCAGTGCTGATTGTCCGGGCAAGGATTTGTAAGTACTTACTATACAAATCCTTGGTCCGTGGGACACAGTTATAGTCGTTTGATTTTCGTTGACGAATAGAGTCCCTAGTGTGGACTGTGTATAACTTGCAAATTTTTCATACACCTTCCAAATTTATTATCCCCCCCGTAGTGGTGGGGGCATTAAGTTTTACCCTTGTCCGTCTGTACATACATATGTACGTCCCAAAATTGGTTTCCATTCTCTATAACTTGAGTTTGCCTCAACCAAATGTTATGAAACTTATACACAATGCTTATTACCACAAAACACAGATCAAGTTTGAATTTTGGTGGCGTCACTTTTACCGTTCTAGAGTTATGCCCCTTTATAAATGAAAAAATTGCAAAATGTTTAGTTTCCGTTCTCTAACTTAAGTTTGCCTCAATCAAATGTTATGAAACTTATACACAATACTTATTACCACAAAACACAGATCAAGTTTGAATTTTGGTGGCGTCACTTTAACCGTTCTAGAGTTATGCCCCTATAAAATGGAAAAATTGCTAAATTTTTAGTTTCTGTTCTCTAACTTAAGTTTGCCTAAACCAAATGTTATGAAACTTATACACAATGCTTATTACCACACCACAAAACACAGATCAAGTTTGAATTTTGGTGGCGTCACTTTAACCGTTCTAGAGTTATGCCCCTTTATAAATGGAAAATTTGCAAAATTTTTAGTTTCCGTTCTCTTACTTAAGTTTACCTCAACCAAATGTTATGAAACTTATACACAATGCTTATTACCTCAAAACACAGATCAAGTTTGCATTTTGATGGCGTCACTTTAACTGTTCTAGAGTTATGCCCCTTTATAAATGGAAAAATTGCAAAATGTTTAGTTTCCGTTCTCTAACTTAAGTTTGACTCAATCAAATGTTATGAAACTTATACACAATGCTTATTACCACAAAACACAGATCAAGTTTGAATTTTGGTGGCGTCATTCTAACCATTCTAGAGTTATGCCCCTTTATAAATTGAAAAATTGCAAAATTTTTAGTTTCCGTTCTCTTACTTAAGTTTGCCTCAACCAAATGTTATGAAACTTATACACAATGCTTATTACCTCAAAACACAGATCAAGTTCGAATTTTGGTGGCGTCATTTTAACCGTTCTAGGGTTATGCCCCTTTATAAATGGAATAATTGCATAATGTTTAGTTTCCGTTCTCAAACTTAAGTTTGCCTCAACCAAATGTTATGAAACTTATACACAATGCTTATTTCCACAAAACACAGATCAAGTTTGAATTTTGGTGGCGTCACTTTAACCGTTCTAGAGTTATGCCCCTTTATAAATGGAAAAATTGCAAATTTTTATTTTATTCTAAATATCAAGTAATTTTTAAAATTGGAGTTATCTTCCTTTGTCCATGATTATAGTTGAATCAACTACAATCAATTCTTTATACATTGCAATGTTTAATTTTGTCTCCCACTGATAAAAACACAGATCAAGTTGAATTTGGGTAGTGTCACTTTAACCATTATTGAGTTATGCCCCTTTATAAATCGAAAGATTGCAAAATTTTTAGTTTCCATTCTGTAACTTAAGTTTGCCCCAACCAAACCTTATGAAACCTATACACAATATTCATTACCACAAAACTAAGATCAAGTACACATTTTTTGTTTCCGTTTTCTAACTTTAGTTTGCCTCAACCGAATGTTATGAAACTTATACACAATGCTTAGTACTACATAATACAGATAATGTACGAAATTTGGTTGCGACACTTTTACCATTCTTGAGTTATGTCCCTTTATAAACATAAAAATTGCTGAATTTTTCGTTTCCGTTCTCTAACTTTAGTTTGTCTCAACCAAATGTTAAAAATCTTATACACAACCGTTCTAGAGTTATGCGTGTTTACAAATAGAAAAATTGATGAATTTTTAGTTTCTGTTCTCTACTTAAGTTAGCCTCAACCAAATATTATGAGACTTACACACAATGCTTATTACCACAAAACTCAGATCAAGTTCAAATTTGGTGGCGTCATTTTAACCATTCTAGAGTTATGCCCCTTTATAAATTGAAAAATTGAAAAATTTTTAGTTTCCGTTCTCTAACTTAAGTTTGCCTCAACCAAATGTTATGAAACTTATACACAATGCTTATTACCTCAAAACACAGATCAAGTTCGAATTTTGGTGGCGTCATTTTAACCGTTCTAGGGTTATGCCCCTTTATAAATGGAAAAATTGCATAATGTTTAGTTTCCGTTCTCTAACTTAAGTTTGCCTCAACCAAATGTTATGAAACTTATACACAATGCTTATTTCCACAAAACACAGATCAAGTTTGAATTTTGGTGGCGTCACTTTAACCGTTCTAGAGTTATGCCCCTTTATAAATGGAAAAATTGCAAAATTTTTATTTTATTCTAAATATCAAGTAATTTTTAAAATTGGAGTTATCTTCCTTTGTCCATGATTATAGTTGAATCAACTACAATCAATTCTTTATACATTGCAATGTTTAATTTTTGTCTCCCACTGATAAAACACAGATCAAGTTGAATTTGGGTAGTGTCACTTTAACCATTATTGAGTTATGCCCCTTTATAAATCGAAAGATTGCAAAATTTTTAGTTTCCATTCTGTAACTTAAGTTTGCCCCAACCAAACCTTATGAAACCTATACACAATATTCATTACCACAAAACTAAGATCAAGTACACATTTTTTGTTTCCGTTTTCTAACTTTAGTTTGCCTCAACCAAATGTTATGAAACTTATACACAATGCTTAGTACTACATAATACAGATAATGTACGAAATTTGGTTGCGACACTTTTACCATTCTTGAGTTATGTCCTTTATAAACATAAAAATTGCTGAATTTTTCGTTTCCGTTCTCTAACTTTAGTTTGTCTCAACCAAATGTTAAAAAAATTATACACAACCGTTCTAGAGTTATGCGTGTTTACAAATAGAAAAATTGATGAATTTTTAGTTTCTGTTCTCTACTTAAGTTAGCCTCAACCAAATATTATGAGACTTACACACAATGCTTATTACCACAAAACTCAGATCAAGTTCAAATTTGGGTAGCGTCACTTTTACCGTTCTTCAGTTATGTCCCCTTTATAACTATATGCTATCAAGCGGGGGAATCATCTGTGTCCACATGTGGACACTATCCACATTTCTTTCTTTATATTTTATGCCTATAATAGTAAGTAGGGGAATGAAATTACATATAAAAAAAAATTAGGGCATGAATTTTTAGGTAAAGTAGTGATTTGGTCCAGTTTGAAAAGATCAAAAATTAGTATGTCTGAAGCTGTCAAACTGAATAACAGACCCCCTTAACATAAAATTATCCATATTTTAAGTTAGAGCCGATAGACTTTTCTATAATTTTGATATAATTTGTCCCAAAAGTAGTACACTACACTGTAAAAATCTTTTTGGATAGAGCAGGTAAGATTTCTTTGCGTTTTTGTCTAAAAGAAATGCACTATAACTGTGTTCTCGGGCCTGATTATAAATTATACGAATTTAATTTGAATAAAGTATTCAAAATCACTTGGAAACTCAACATATACCCCCAACAACACTTATCAAGGAGGATATCCTTGAAAATCATAGGTCTGTTCTATGTTCCTTTGGAATTTCAACTAAAGATGAAGAACTTGATCTTCCTTCACTGTATTGGATACCTGAATTAAATAAGTGTCCTTACAAACAACGTTATATTGCTTGGACTTCCAAGTGCTCGAAATCTCTTTCTAAATTATTTACATCAATTTTATCAGCAATCAAAACCGGGCTTCAAAGTTATTGTAAAACTACCAATTTTGCGTGAGAATCAGATGTGGATACTAAAAAGATCCAAAGATCTTTTAGAGTACATACAATCTAAGACTCTTTCATCTTGCAATAGTATTAAAACATTTGATTTTTCTACAGGAGTTGGTCCTGCTTTGTTTCATAAAAAAGAATGGTCTACGTTGATACAAGTATCTTGTTCTAGGGAGAGAGACATCGACTTATTCCTTTATTCACATGAGACTGACTTCATACAGCAGCTTCTTAAGAAGAAAGAAAAGAAGTTAACATTATCCTTTAACTTTACTTTCCGCAATATAGATGATAAATGTCTCTCACTAAATAATTTAAAGTTCGGTGAGAATGTTGAAAGCATCTATCCCATCGAACATGAGATAAAGGATACAACGGATACAGTTAAATCTGCCAGTTAAGTTCCAGCAGCGCTTGCATTCGGAATATAGATCTCTCAGTTGATAAATTATTCCAGGGGTTGTATTCCTATCGTGATTTCCTTGCTAGAGGGTTGCTGTTCACAAAGCAGCTATTAAACCAAAGAGTTCAAAGTGGTGTAGTTGCACTGTGTAGTTGCAATCATCCCTTCGGAAATTTAACGGACGCCATCACGAATTGGTTGACCGTTATGAAATATCTGTTTCAGAGATGAAGACGAATATGTTCAAAATGTCGTAACGACAATTCCGTCCTCTGTTCCCCGAATGCGACCTACCAAATTAGACTTATCACCGGGTTTGTTGGTCCATGTTGGGGTCCAAAATTAAACTTTGTTTGATTTCAACAAAAATTGAATATATGGGGTTCATTGATATGCTGAATCTAACCATTTATTTTGATTTTTGGGCCCCGTTATCAAATTGGTCCACATTGAGGTCAAACGGGTCCAAAATTAAACTTTGTTTGATATCATCAAAAATTGAATTCTTTGGATTCTTTGATATGCTGAATCTAACCATGTATTTAGATTTTGGATATTACACCATAATAGGTAAATTAAAAAAATTAAAGTTCTTAGACCACATTCATTCTGTGTCAGAAACCTATGCTGTGTCAAATATTTAATCACAATCCAAATTCAGAGCTGTATCAACCTTGAATGTTGTGTCCATACTTGCCCCAACTGTTCAGGGTTCGACCTCTGCGGTCGTATCAAGCTGCGCCCAGCAGAGCATTTTATTGTGTTTTGGTCTGTTTTTCGTCAAGTATATTTGATGTGTGGATATATTTTACGATGTACATGTCAGTCTGGCAGGATTTATTTGACGTTGACCTCATTTTCACGGTTCATTGCTCAGTGTTAAGTTTTTGTGTTTTGGTCTGTTTTTCTTAAACTATAAGCAATAGGTCAACTATATTTGGTGTATGAAATGATTGAAAGGTGTATAGGTCTGTCTGACATGTATCATCTGACCTTGACCTGATATGCATGGTTCATTAGTCAATGTTAAGTTTTCATGGTTAAGTTTGTTTCTTAGATACTATAAGCAATAGGTCAACTATATTTGGTGTATGGAATGATTGTAAGGTGTATATGTCTGTCTGGCAGGCATCATCTGACCTTGACCTCATTTTCATAGTTCATTGGTCAATGTTAAGTTTTCATAGTTAAGTGTTTCTTAGATACTAAAAGCAAAAGGTCAACTATATTTAATGCATAGATTGATTGTAAGATGTACATGTCTGTCTGGCATGGTTCATCTGACCTTGACCTCATTTTCATGGTTAATTGGTCAATGTTAAATTTTCCTGGTTAAGTTTGGTACTTAGAAACTATAAGCAATAGGTCAACTATATTTGGTGTATGGAATGATTGTAAGGTGTACATGTATTTCCAGTTTGGTTTATCTAACCTTGACCTCATTTTCTTGGATCATGTTAAGTTTATGTGATACTCGTAGTAAAGCTTTATAATTAGGACTATCAACGTAAAATCAGTGGTCAGTAAAGCAGCTGAGACATTTCAGCATGTGCACTCTTGTTGATGTTTAACGCCACTAATAGCTGTTTCGTGGCAGCCAAATCCGTCTTTGGTTGGACTAGAAATGTCAAATGTTAGGCATGTTAAATGATCACCATGCAAATTTCTTTTTAGCAGATACTAGAAGACCTTGTTTTCCAATTAATATAGTCAACAAAGTTTATAAATACTTGATATACATTTCACTTTTGAATGAGTTACTTTGTGTTAAGATACATTTCTAAGATACTCTCTATGATCTGCAATTGGGTCTCTATGATCAAAGAATTACTCGGATCAATATGCACTTGTTCATTCTTCAGAAAAGTTTAAAAATATATCAATGATGCCTCACCATTACAGTTTTCTAATACAGTTCAAAAAAGTCCCCAGAAACATTTTACTGCAGTAATTATTATTGGGTGTTATATTTAGGACTTTATCCCATAAACAAAAGAAAGTTTATTATATCAACTTTTCGTTAATTTTCTCATCAAGTACAATGTACATTACAATTATGTATTTGAGACAGAGTCATCCTGACTCCCCAACCCTGTTTAAACTTTTCAATCTCTTTATTTTGGCAATAATAAATTCTTCTGTTTTTTCTAAAAGTCGTATCAAAATTGATAATTCTGGCTATGATTGGATACTGCTTTATTTCACAGACTGGATAGAAAATAGGAATTTTAGGACATACACTTTACAATACTGGCTGGTTATGGCTATAATTGACCTTGGGTACAGATCCAGATGAACAATACAGATATATTAATATCATGGACATTACAATATTAGAAATACTAGACATAAGTCAAGTTTACTACCCATATTTTTTGACTTGACTTATGCTCCTGAATTTTTAGTTTTGGTATTATGTTTCACCAATTCTGTTTGCAGCATTGATCAGCATTGACTTCTCTTTATCCTTGTATGACAGCTTGTTTTATTGAGTTCTTTGTAGGATTGGGCATTATGTATGAAGGACATTATTGTCTTTGTCATAAAACTTTCACAATTCAGTCATTTAAAACTGGATCAACCAAATATAATAGTCCACTTTAGAGTAATGTCCTTCACTGGAAAAGTTCGTCAATAATGCTCGCCTTTATGACGTCATTTATCAGATACCAGATAGAGGGGACCGCTTGTATCCCTGCACTATTAAAGTTCATCAAGCGTCTTCGTCATTATGCAGGATAATCTAGAAAGCATCTATCCCATTGAACATGAGATAAAGGATACAACGGCTACAGTTAAGTCTGCCAGCTAAGTTCCAGCAGCGCTTGCATTCGGAGTATAGATCTCCCAGTTGATAAATTATCCAGGGCTTGTATTTCCTATCATGAGGTACTTAATCACAATTCCCTAATGACAGCAGTGCTGATTGTCCGGGCAAGGATTTGTAAGTACTTACTATACAAATCCTTGGTCCGTGGGACACAGTTATAGTCGTTTGATTTTCGTTGACGAATAGAGTCCCTAGTGTGGACTGTGTATAACTTGCAAATTTTTCATACACCTTCCAAATTTATTATCCCCCCCGTAGTGGTGGGGGCATTAAGTTTTACCCTTGTCCGTCTGTACATACATATGTACGTCCCAAAATTGGTTTCCATTCTCTATAACTTGAGTTTGCCTCAACCAAATGTTATGAAACTTATACACAATGCTTATTACCACAAAACACAGATCAAGTTTGAATTTTGGTGGCGTCACTTTTACCGTTCTAGAGTTATGCCCCTTTATAAATGAAAAAATTGCAAAATGTTTAGTTTCCGTTCTCTAACTTAAGTTTGCCTCAATCAAATGTTATGAAACTTATACACAATACTTATTACCACAAAACACAGATCAAGTTTGAATTTTGGTGGCGTCACTTTAACCGTTCTAGAGTTATGCCCCTATAAAATGGAAAAATTGCTAAATTTTTAGTTTCTGTTCTCTAACTTAAGTTTGCCTAAACCAAATGTTATGAAACTTATACACAATGCTTATTACCACACCACAAAACACAGATCAAGTTTGAATTTTGGTGGCGTCACTTTAACCGTTCTAGAGTTATGCCCCTTTATAAATGGAAAATTTGCAAAATTTTTAGTTTCCGTTCTCTTACTTAAGTTTACCTCAACCAAATGTTATGAAACTTATACACAATGCTTATTACCTCAAAACACAGATCAAGTTTGCATTTTGATGGCGTCACTTTAACTGTTCTAGAGTTATGCCCCTTTATAAATGGAAAAATTGCAAAATGTTTAGTTTCCGTTCTCTAACTTAAGTTTGACTCAATCAAATGTTATGAAACTTATACACAATGCTTATTACCACAAAACACAGATCAAGTTTGAATTTTGGTGGCGTCATTCTAACCATTCTAGAGTTATGCCCCTTTATAAATTGAAAAATTGCAAAATTTTTAGTTTCCGTTCTCTTACTTAAGTTTGCCTCAACCAAATGTTATGAAACTTATACACAATGCTTATTACCTCAAAACACAGATCAAGTTCGAATTTTGGTGGCGTCATTTTAACCGTTCTAGGGTTATGCCCCTTTATAAATGGAATAATTGCATAATGTTTAGTTTCCGTTCTCAAACTTAAGTTTGCCTCAACCAAATGTTATGAAACTTATACACAATGCTTATTTCCACAAAACACAGATCAAGTTTGAATTTTGGTGGCGTCACTTTAACCGTTCTAGAGTTATGCCCCTTTATAAATGGAAAAATTGCAAAATTTTTATTTTATTCTAAATATCAAGTAATTTTTAAAATTGGAGTTATCTTCCTTTGTCCATGATTATAGTTGAATCAACTACAATCAATTCTTTATACATTGCAATGTTTAATTTTGTCTCCCACTGATAAAAACACAGATCAAGTTGAATTTGGGTAGTGTCACTTTAACCATTATTGAGTTATGCCCCTTTATAAATCGAAAGATTGCAAAATTTTTAGTTTCCATTCTGTAACTTAAGTTTGCCCCAACCAAACCTTATGAAACCTATACACAATATTCATTACCACAAAACTAAGATCAAGTACACATTTTTTGTTTCCGTTTTCTAACTTTAGTTTGCCTCAACCGAATGTTATGAAACTTATACACAATGCTTAGTACTACATAATACAGATAATGTACGAAATTTGGTTGCGACACTTTTACCATTCTTGAGTTATGTCCCTTTATAAACATAAAAATTGCTGAATTTTTCGTTTCCGTTCTCTAACTTTAGTTTGTCTCAACCAAATGTTAAAAATCTTATACACAACCGTTCTAGAGTTATGCGTGTTTACAAATAGAAAAATTGATGAATTTTTAGTTTCTGTTCTCTACTTAAGTTAGCCTCAACCAAATATTATGAGACTTACACACAATGCTTATTACCACAAAACTCAGATCAAGTTCAAATTTGGTGGCGTCATTTTAACCATTCTAGAGTTATGCCCCTTTATAAATTGAAAAATTGCAAAATTTTTAGTTTCCGTTCTCTAACTTAAGTTTGCCTCAACCAAATGTTATGAAACTTATACACAATGCTTATTACCTCAAAACACAGATCAAGTTCGAATTTTGGTGGCGTCATTTTAACCGTTCTAGGGTTATGCCCCTTTATAAATGGAAAAATTGCATAATGTTTAGTTTCCGTTCTCTAACTTAAGTTTGCCTCAACCAAATGTTATGAAACTTATACACAATGCTTATTTCCACAAAACACAGATCAAGTTTGAATTTTGGAAGCGTCACTTTAACCGTTCTAGAGTTATGCCCTTTATAAATGGAAAAATTGCAAAATTTTTATTTTATTCTTAATATCAAGTAATTTTTAAAATTGGAGTTATCTTCCTTTGTCCATGATTATAGTTGAATCAACTACAATCAATTCTTTATACATTGCAATGTTTAATTTTGTCTCCCACTGATAAAACACAGATCAAGTTGAATTTGGGTAGTGTCACTTTAACCATTATTGAGTTATGCCCCTTTATAAATCGAAAGATTGCAAAATTTTTAGTTTCCATTCTGTAACTTAAGTTTGCCCCAACCAAACCTTATGAAACCTATACACAATATTCATTACCACAAAACTAAGATCAAGTACACATTTTTTGTTTCCGTTTTCTAACTTTAGTTTGCCTCAACCAAATGTTATGAAACTTATACACAATGCTTAGTACTACATAATACAGATAATGTACGAAATTTGGTTGCGACACTTTTACCATTCTTGAGTTATGTCCCTTTATAAACATAAAAATTGCTGAATTTTTCGTTTCCGTTCTCTAACTTTAGTTTGTCTCAACCAAATGTTAAAAAAATTATACACAACCGTTCTAGAGTTATGCGTGTTTACAAATAGAAAAATTGATGAATTTTTAGTTTCTGTTCTCTACTTAAGTTAGCCTCAACCAAATATTATGAGACTTACACACAATGCTTATTACCACAAAACTCAGATCAAGTTCAAATTTGGGTAGCGTCACTTTTACCGTTCTTCAGTTATGTCCCTTTATAACTATATGCTATCAAGCGGGGGAATCATCTGTGTCCACATGTGGACACTATCCACATTTCTTTCTTTATATTTTATGCCTATAATAGTAAGTAGGGGAATGAAATTACATATAAAAAAAAATTAGGGCATGAATTTTTAGGTAAAGTAGTGATTTGGTCCAGTTTGAAAAGATCAAAAATTAGTATGTCTGAAGCTGTCAAACTGAATAACAGACCCCCTTAACATAAAATTATCCATATTTTAAGTTAGAGCCGATAGACTTTTCTATAATTTTGATATAATTTGTCCCAAAAGTAGTACACTACACTGTAAAAATCTTTTTGGATAGAGCAGGTAAGATTTCTTTGCGTTTTTGTCTAAAAGAAATGCACTATAACTGTGTTCTCGGGCCTGATTATAAATTATACGAATTTAATTTGAATAAAGTATTCAAAATCACTTGGAAACTCAACATATACCCCCAACAACACTTATCAAGGAGGATATCCTTGAAAATCATAGGTCTGTTCTATGTTCCTTTGGAATTTCAACTAAAGATGAAGAACTTGATCTTCCTTCACTGTATTGGATACCTGAATTAAATAAGTGTCCTTACAAACAACGTTATATTGCTTGGACTTCCAAGTGCTCGAAATCTCTTTCTAAATTATTTACATCAATTTTATCAGCAATCAAAACCGGGCTTCAAAGTTATTGTAAAACTACCAATTTTGCGTGAGAATCAGATGTGGATACTAAAAAGATCCAAAGATCTTTTAGAGTACATACAATCTAAGACTCTTTCATCTTGCAATAGTATTAAAACATTTGATTTTTCTACAGGAGTTGGTCCTGCTTTGTTTCATAAAAAAGAATGGTCTACGTAGATACAAGTATCTTGTTCTAGGGAGAGAGACATCGACTTATTCCTTTATTCACATGAGACTGACTTCATACAGCAGCTTCTTAAGAAGAAAGAAAAGAAGTTAACATTATCCTTTAACTTTACTTTCCGCAATATAGAAGATAAATGTCTCTCACTAAATAATTTAAAGTTCGGTGAGAATGTTGAAAGCATCTATCCCATCGAACATGAGATAAAGGATACAACGGATACAGTTAAATCTGCCAGTTAAGTTCCAGCAGCGCTTGCATTCGGAATATAGATCTCTCAGTTGATAAATTATTCCAGGGGTTGTATTCCTATCGTGATTTCCTTGCTAGAGGGTTGCTGTTCACAAAGCAGCTATTAAACCAAAGAGTTCAAAGTGGTGTAGTTGCACTGTGTAGTTGCAATCATCCCTTCGGAAATTTAACGGACGCCATCACGAATTGGTTGACCGTTATGAAATATCTGTTTCAGAGATGAAGACGAATATGTTCAAAATGTCGTAACGACAATTCCGTCCTCTGTTCCCCGAATGCGACCTACCAAATTAGACTTATCACCGGGTTTGTAATTACATGAGCAACAAGACGGGTGCCACATGTGGAGCAGGATCCGCTTACCCTTCCGGAGCACCTGAGATCAGCCCCGGTTTTTGATGGGGGTCGTGTTGCTCACTCTTTCGTTTTCTATGTTGTGTTTTGTGTACTGTTGTTTGTCTTTTTGGTATTTTTGCTTTTTTGCCATGGTGTTATCAGTTTATTTTCGACTTGAACAAAATATTGAATGGACTTTGTATTTTCTGTGTCTTGTTGCTATTCTTCAATTGCCTGTTTTTAAAGTTATTATTGGTTTTTATTTTCTATGGTGACCAAAAGTGATGATATCAGCATACACCTATTTTTTTAATATATATCTGTACATCCGTTGAGACGTGATGCACCGAGAAGAGAGGAGCAAACATTCCCTTGAAATTCCAATCAATTTTTATTAAATGTTACAATACATGTACTATTTTTGAATCGGAAGACCAACAGAAGTTACAATAAATATTCAAATTAAAAAAAAAAATCCTGGCTATTGAAAGCTGCCTTTTTAGGACGTGTTGCGTTGAAGACTTAAATTTCCAAAGATTGAAATTCCAACTGTTGTAAAGGACGTTTGATGAAAATCTCACGAAATAGCCAAAAATATGAATACTAGTATTCAATCCTTTCGAAACTATGATAATTTCATTGATAAATAAATGAATGTATACAGTCCACCAAAAGTTAAGCACCAATTATTTTTATTGCATCGAATTTTTTTTCATTTAAAAAAATCAGTTAATCCTCGAAAAAGAGAAAATATTCATGTAGCCATTTTGCTAACATATACCATAAACAAACCGTAGACTAAGTTTGTTCACGTATGCAGGTTCTATGCATTTGAAATTTGCGTTCATAGAAATAGTGAAAATTACACAAATCAGAAACGGAATTTAAGTTTCACTGTGATTTTATTTTTTTACAACAATTAATCACCCAATATCATTAAAAGTCTCTACAAATAATCTTTGGTATGTTCGGCAAATTTAATGTCAATATTTGAGTCAATAGGATGTGTAACACTCTCTCTTCCGGTACAGTTCCATAACACGGAGTCCCATACTCTGTACAAGCCTTCTGAACTTTAGTTGAGCAAATTTATTCCATTCAGCAACAATTGCGCTTCTTAAATCGCTAAGATTTTGCAAAGGTGGATCTCTGCGATTGAGATTTCTGCCGAAGGCATCCCAGACATGTTCGATAGGGTTCATGTCTGGAGACATGGAAGGCCAAAAGATAGTGTCAATGGCTTCTTGCTCTTTGTACTCTTTGTACTCGGTTACAATCCTTGCCCTGTGTGGTCTAGCATTTTCGTACATGCACAAGGAACTTGAAGCAAGTAGAGGATTATCAAAATGAGGGACTACAATGTTTCTAAGCACCAAATCCCTGTATGTCTGTCCGTTCATGTTACCCTGCAGAATATGCATACCCACCTTACAACAGTATGAGAAGAAACCCCATACTGTAACACCACCAGCAACGTATGCAGTCATTGGGCAAATGTTGTTTTGGTCATTGGCAGTTTTATTTCCACGACAAACTCGTATTCTGTCGTCTATTGGTCGTAACAGAAACTGACTCTCATTTGACCCATGAACATTTTGCCAGCTTCTCATGTTCCAGCGTCGATGGTCATTAGCCCTTTGAAACCTGATTATACGGTGCCTGGCTGTTATGACAGGTCTCTTGACAACACGACGTGCTCTTAGGTAGCCTCTATGAAATCGACGGACCAATGTTCGAACACTAACATGACCACCTTGACGCCAGTGGTGTCTAAGTTGTAGGGCAGGAGTAAAATGTCTTTTTTTCTCGCATTTTTAAGTCTCTCAAACGAAGTTTGGGAAGACTTATTGTTTTTGCTCAGTTCTTATTATTATTATGGCACCCTCAACGGAGTTGGGGTGACGTATTGTTATTCTACGTTTCTTTTTTTCTTATTTTTTTTCTTCCACTTTTTTGTCCAGCTTATATCTTGGAATTCTATGAACCAATTGTTATGGAACTATACCATAATGTTAACCAGCATGTGCAGATTTGCAATCGGGGTATGGCATTTTCAAGATGGCCGCCGTTACCATGGAAACAGCAAAAATGCGAAAAAAATCAAATTGTTCCAAACTGCAGGAAACTTCACAGAATAAGTGACTGGCATTTGCTGATTTGCAGTTTGACGTTGGAATTTTCAAAATGGCCGCCGTTTACCATGGAAACCGCAAAAATGTCCAAAATTTGAAAATGCTCCAAACTTAATGAAACTTTACAAAAATGTTAATTTGGATGTTTAGATGCACTCTTTGACTTTGGAATAACAAAATGGCTGCCGTTTCCCAGGCAATGGGGGAAGGGTGCCATCCGTTATTGCTAGCAATTATAAATCTAGTTATGGCACCCTCAACGGAGTTGAACCGCCAAGTGAAGTTGTGCAAGAGACATTGGAATGGTACAAAATGGCCGCCGTTACCATGGAAACTGCAAAAATGTAAAAAAATATTCAAATTCTAAATCTTTCGTTATAAGAGGCAACCTCTGGAAAGGTTATGTAAATGTTGGCAGTGGTGCCCTGAGGTACCAACAGAATTTTCAAAATGGGATCCTATGGGAAAAAACATCAAAGCAGTATTTTCTTAAGGAATATAAGATCAAACTGAAACAAATTTCATGAATATATAACAAAGCATAATAGTCAATGTTGAAACTGTTGTTGGAATTTTCAAAATGGACACCGTGACCATTGAAACAGCAAAAAATCTCAAACTGCTCCAAACTTCTTGAAACTCATTATAAATGGTAAATGGTAAGTAAAGATAAGACTTTGGACTTTGGAATTTCCAAAATGGCCACCGTTGCCATGGAAACTGCAAAAATGTGAAAAATTGAAAAAAAATGCTCAAAACTGTCTACAAAATTTACAAACAAATATGTTGTAATGTATTTATGTGTAAATACTGTTTCAAATTTTCAAAATGGCTGCAGTTTAGTGGCAATGTGAGAAGGGTGCCATCCGGGTGCTTGCAATGGCAAATCTAGTTATGGCACCCTCAACGGAGTTTGGGTGACATATTGTTATTGTTCGTTTCTTTTTTTCTTATTATTATATTTATTCTTCCACACTTTTTTGTCCATGCTATTTCTCAGAATTGGCATGACCAGTATTGATGGAACTATACCATAATGTAGACCACTATATAAAATTGTGCAAACGGGGTATGGCATCATCAAGATGGCTGCCGTTGCCATGGAAACTGAAAAAATGTGAAAAAAATGCAAATTCTAAATCTTTCGTTATAAGAGGCAATCTCTTGAAAGTTTATGTAAATGTTGGCAGTGATGCCATGAGGTACCAACAGTACTTGGAATTTTCAAAATGGCTGCCATTGCCATGGAAACTGGAGAAAAGTTTAACATTGACCCTATGGGAAAAAAACATCAAACCAGCATTTTCTAAAGCAATATAAGATCAAACTCAAAGAAACATCATGCATATATAAAATGACATAAGTCAATGTTGCAACTGTTGTTGGAATTTTCGAAATGGACACCGTAACCATGGAAACAGCAAAAATATCCAAAAATTTCAAAATGATCTAAACTAAATAAAACTTATAATAAATGGTAACTGACAATTGGAGATGAGACTTTGGACCTCGGAATTTCCAAAATGGCCGCTGTTTGCCATGGAAACTGCTAAAATAAAAAAAAATAAAAAAATGTTACAAATTTTCCGAAAATTTACAGACAAATTTGTTGTAATGCATTTAAGTGATTTGACTGTTTCTAATTTTCAAAATGGCTGCAGTTTAGTGGCAATGTGGGAAGGGTGCCATCCGCTATTGCTTGCAATGGCAAATCTAGTTATGGCACCCTCAACGGAGTTGGGGTGACGTATTGTTATTCTACGAATTTTTCTTCTTTTTTTCCTTAATCTTCTTCAACACATTTTGTCCACGCAAGTTCTTAGAATTGAATGGACCAATGTTGATGGAACTATACCATAAAAATGAATGTGGCTCAGCATGTGAAGTTGTGCACCTGACTTTGGAATGGTCAAGATGGCTGCCGTTTCCATGGAAACAGCAAAAATCCGAAAATATTCAAAGTGTTCCAAACTGTACGAAACTTCACTAAAATAGTAACTGGCATGGCCTTAGCTGCATTTTGAACTTGGAATTTTCAAAATGGCTGCCGTTACCATGGAAACAGTTAAATTGTGAAAAATGCTAAAAATTTCATTATAAGACTCAACTGGATGAAACTTAATGGAAATGTTACCCAGTATGCCAAGATGCCAAGACGATATTTGGATACTCCAAAATGGCCGCTGTTGTCATGGAAACTGGGGGCAAGTTTAACATTGACCCTATGGGAAAATGCATAAAATCAGCATTTTCTTAAAGAGTATTTCACCAAAGTCAATGAAACTGTATTGATATATAACATGACATGTGGCAATGAGATGTCTGCTTTTAGAATTTTAGAATTATCCACTGTAACCAAGGCTGCAGCATAAATGTCCAAAATTTCAAAAAAAATCAAAATGCTGCAAACTGGATGAAACTTTACAGAAATGGTAACTGGCATAGGCAGAGTTGCATTTTGAAGTTGGAATTTTCAAAATGGCCGCCGTAACCATGGAAACAGCAAAAATGTCCAAAATTTCAAAATGCTCCAAACTAAATGAAACTTTACAAAAAGGATAATTTGCATGTAGATGCACTCTTCGACTTTGGAATTTTCTAAATGGCTGCCACTCACCTGGCAACGGGGGAAGGGTGCCATCCGCTATTGCTTGCAATTACAAATCTAGTTAAGTCGCCAAAACGGAGTTTTGGGGACTTTATGTTTTTGTCCCGTTTCTTCTTCTTATTATTATTATGGCACCCTCAACGGAGTTGGGGTGACATATTGTTATTATACGTTTCTTTTTTTCTTATTATTATGGCACCCTCAACGGAGTTGGAGTGACATATTGTTATTCTACGTTTCTTTTTTTCTTATATTTATTATTTTTCTTCCACTTTTTTTGTCCAGCTGATATCTTGGAACTTTATGAACCAATGACCATGGTACTATACCATAATGTTACACAGCATGTGCAGATGTGCAAACAGGGTATGGCATATACAATATGACGGCCGTTGTCATGGAAACTGACAAAATGTGAAAAATTTCTAAATTCTAAATTTTTCATTATAAGACCCAAGTGGATGAAACTTTATGGAAGTGTTACCTGATATGCCTAGATGTGCATGCAATATTAAGAAGTTCCAAAATGACCGACATTGTCATGGAAACAGGGCGAAAGTTTAAAATTGAGCCTAAGGAAAAATACATAAAAGCTGCATTTTCTTAAAGAATATTACATAGAGATCAATGAAACTGTATTGATATGTAACATGGCATGTGCCAATGTGGCGTCTGCTTTTGGAATTTTGGAAATATCTATCGTTACCATGGAAACATCAAAAATTTCAAAAAAATTGAAATGCTCCAAACTTTCTGAAAATTTACAGTAATGATAACTGGCATATGTAGATAAGATGTTCCACTTTGGAATTTCCAAAATGGCCGCCTTTACCATGGAAACAGCAAACATTTTGAAAATTTCAAAATGCTCAAACCTAATGAAACTTTACAAAAATGATAATTTGCATGTGTAGATGCGCTCTTTGACTTTGGAATTTTCGAAATGGCTGCCGGTCGCTTGGCAATGGGGGAAGGGTGCCATCCGCTATTGCTTGCAATGGCAAATCTAGTTATGGCACCCTCAACGGAGTTGGGGTGACGTATTGTTATTCTACGATTCTTTTTTTCCTTAATCTTCTTCAACACATTTTGTCCACGCAAGTTCTTAGAATTGAATGGACCAATGTTGATGGAACTATACCATAAAAATGAATGTGGCTCAGCATGTGAAGTTGTGCACCTGACTTTGGAATGGTCAAGATGGCTGCCGTTTCCATGGAAACAGCAAAAATCCGAAAATATTCAAAGTGTTCCAAACTGTACGAAACTTCACTAAAATAGTAACTGGCATGGCCTTAGCTGCATTTTGAACTTGGAATTTTCAAAATGGCTGCCGTTACCATGGAAACAGTTAAATTGTGAAAAATGCTAAAAATTTCATTATAAGACTCAACTGGATGAAACTTAATGGAAATGTTACCCAGTATGCCAAGATGCCAAGACGATATTTGGATACTCCAAAATGGCCGCTGTTGTCATGGAAACTGGGGGCAAGTTTAACATTGACCCTATGGGAAAATGCATAAAATCAGCATTTTCTTAAAGAGTATTTCACCAAAGTCAATGAAACTGTATTGATATATAACATGACATGTGGCAATGAGATGTCTGCTTTTAGAATTTTAGAATTATCCACTGTAACCAAGGCTGCAGCATAAATGTCCAAAATTTCAAAAAAAATCAAAATGCTGCAAACTGGATGAAACTTTACAGAAATGGTAACTGGCATAGGCAGAGTTGCATTTTGAAGTTGGAATTTTCAAAATGGCCGCCGTAACCATGGAAACAGCAAAAATGTCCAAAATTTCAAAATGCTCCAAACTAAATGAAACTTTACAAAAAGGATAATTTGCATGTAGATGCACTCTTCGACTTTGGAATTTTCTAAATGGCTGCCACTCACCTGGCAACGGGGGAAGGGTGCCATCCGCTATTGCTTGCAATTACAAATCTAGTTAAGTCGCCAAAACGGAGTTTTTGGGACTTTATGTTTTTGTCCCGTTTCTTCTTATTATTATTATTATGGCACCCTCAACGGAGTTGGGGTGACATATTGTTATTATACGTTTCTTTTTTTCTTATTATTATGGCACCCTCAACGGAGTTGGAGTGACATATTGTTATTCTACGTTTCTTTTTTTCTTATATTTATTATTTTTCTTCCACTTTTTTTGTCCAGCTGATATCTTGGAACTTTATGAACCAATGACCATGGTACTATACCATAATGTTACACAGCATGTGCAGATGTGCAAACAGGGTATGGCATATACAATATGGCGGCCGTTGTCATGGAAACTGACAAAATGTGAAAAATTTCTAAATTCTAAATTTTTCATTATAAGACCCAAGTGGATGAAACTTTATGGAAGTGTTACCTGATATGCCTAGATGTGCATGCAATATTAAGAAGTTCCAAAATGACCGACATTGTCATGGAAACAGGGCGAAAGTTTAACAATGAGCCTAAGGAAAAATACATAAAAGCTGCATTTTCTTAAAGAATATTACATAGAGATCAATGAAACTGTATTGATATGTAACATGGCATGTGCCAATGTGGCGTCTGCTTTTGGAATTTTGGAAAT
Organism: Mytilus californianus; assembly: GCF_021869535.1. Lineage (NCBI taxonomy): Eukaryota > Metazoa > Mollusca > Bivalvia > Mytilida > Mytilidae > Mytilus > Mytilus californianus. Next base: position 93,317,084 of record NW_026262581.1, on the reverse strand, counting down.
ATCTATCGTTACCATGGAAACATCAAAAATTTCAAAAAAATTGAAATGTTCCAAACTTTCTGAAAATTTACAGTAATGATAACTGGCATATGTAGATAAGATGTTCCACTTTGGAATTTCCAAAATAGCCGCCTTTACCATGGAAACAGCAAACATTTTGAAAATTTCAAAATGCTCAAACCTAATGAAACTTTACAAAAATGATAATTTGCATGTGTAGATGCGCTCTTTGACTTTAGAATTTTCGAAATGGCTGCCGGTCGCCTGGCAATGGGGGAAGGGTGCCATCCGTTATTGCTAGCAATTACAAATCTAGTTATGGCACCCTCAACGGAGTTGGGGTGACGTATTGTTATTCTACGATTCTTTTTTTCCCTAATCTTCTTCCACACATTTTGTCCACGCAAGTTCTTAGAATTGAATGGTCCAATGTTGATGGAACTATACCATAACGTGGCCCATCATGTGAAGTTGTGCACCTGACTTTGGAATGGTCAAGATGGCTGCCGTTTCCATGGAAACAGCAAAAATCCGAAAATATTCAAAGTGTTCCAAACTGTACGAAACTTCACTAAAATAGTAACTGGCATGGCCTGAGCTGCATTTTGAACTTGGAATTTTCAAAATGGCTACCGTTACCATGGAAACAGTTAAATTGTGAAAAATGCTAAAAAATTCATTATAAGACTCAACTGGATGAAACTTAATGGAAATGTTACCCAGTATGCCAAGATGCCAAGACGATCTTTGGATACTCCAAAATGGCCGCTGTTGTCATGGAAACTAGGGGCAAGTTTAACATTGATCCTATAGAAAAACGCATAAAATCAGCATTTTCTTAAAGAGTATTTCACAAAAGTCAATGAACCTGCTCTGATATATAACATGACATGTGGCAATAAGATGTCTGCTTTTAGAATTTTGGAATTATCCACTGTAACCATGGATGCAGCAAAAATGTCCAAATTTTCCAAAAAAATCAAAATGCTGCAAACTGGATGAAACTTTATAGAAATGGTAACTGGCATGAGCAGAGTTGCATTTTGAAGTTGGAATTTTCAAAATTGCGGCCGTAACCATGGAAAAAGCAAAAATGTCAAAAATTTCAAAATGCTCCAAACTTAATGAAAATTTATAAAAATGATAATTTGCATGTGTAGATACGCTCTTTGACTTTGGAAATTTCAAAATGGCTGCCGTTATCCTGGCAATAGGGGGCGAGGGTGCCATCCGTTATTGCTAGCAATTACAAATCTAGTTAAGTCGCCAAAACGGAGTTTTGGGGACTTTATGTTTTTGTCCCGTTTCTTATTATTATTATTATTATGGCACACTCAACGGAGTTGGGGTGACATACTGTTATTCTACGTTTCTTTTTTTTCTTATTTTTCTTCCACACATTTTGTCCGCGCGAGTTCTTGGAATCCAATGGACCAATGTTGATTGAACTCTACTATAATGAGGACCCCCATGTAAAGTTATGCACCTTGCTATGGAATGGTAAAAAATGGCCGCCGTTTCCATGGAAACAGCAAAAATGCGAAAAAAATCAAAGTGTTCCAAATTGGAAGAAGCTCCACAGGAATGTTAACTGGCATGTGCTGATTTGCAGTTTGACTTTGGAATTTTCAAAATGGCTGCCGTTACCATGGAAACAGCTAAAATATAAAAAATTCTAACTCTTTCGGTATAAGACCCAACTGGATGAAACTTTATGAAAATGTTACCCAGTATACTAAGATGTCAAGACAATATTTGGATAGTCCAAAATGGGCGCCGTTGTCATGGAAACATGGGGAAAGTTTTACATTGACCCTATTGGAAAATGCATAAAATCAGCATTTTCTTAAAGAGTATTTCACCAAAGTCAGTGAAACTGTATTGATATACAACATGACATGTGGCAATGAGATGTCTGCTTTAAGAATTTTAGAATTATCCACTGTAACCATGGAAACAGCAAAAATGTCCAAAATTTCAAAAAATCAAAATGCTGCAACTGGATGAAACTTTACAGAAATGGTAACTTGGATAGGCAGAGTTGCATTTTGCAGCTGGAATTTTCAAAATGGCCGCCGTAACCATGGAAACAGCCAAAATGTCAAAAATTTCAAAATGCTCCAAACTTGATGAAACTTTATAAAAATGATAATTTGCATGTGTAGATGCACTCTTTGACTTTGGAATTTGCTAAATGGCTGCTGCTCACCTGGCAATGGGGGAAGGGTGCCATCCGCTATTGCTTGCAATGGCAAATCTAGTTTTTATTATTTTTCTTCCACTTTTTTTGTCCAGCTGATATCTTGGAACTTTATGAACCAATGGGCATAGTACTATACCATAATGTTACCCAGCATGTGCAGATGTGCAAACAGGGTATGGCATATTCAAGATGGCGGCCGTTGTCATGGAAACTGACAAAATGTGCAAAAAATTTCAAAATTCTAAATATTTCATTATAAGACCCAAGTGGATGAAACTTTATGGAAGTGTTACCTGATATGCCTAGATGTGCATGCAATATTAAGAAGTTCCAAAATGGCTGTCATTGTTATGGAAACAGGGCGAAAGTTTAACATTGACCCTATGGGAAAACACGTTAAAGCTGCATATATGGTCGAGATCCCCACCCCTAAACCATATATATTCCTGTTCGTCATGTCTCGAACATTTGAATGATGTATAGGGTCAGATCCCAGGGGTTCCCCCACCCAGAATGTTCTAATATCTTGTAAGTGGTCGAGATCCCCACCCCTAAACCATATATATTCTGGTTTGTCATGCGAAGATGGTTTGAATGATATACAGGGTTAGTCCCCAGGGGTCATCCCGACCCCCCTGCCATTTGAGAAAGTTATCTTGTAAATGGTTGAGATCCCCACCCCTAAACCATATATATTCCTGTTCGTCATGTCTCGAACATTTGAATGATATATAGGGTCCGTCACCAGGGGTTCCCCCACCCCCAATGTTCTAATATCTTGTTAATGGTCGAGATCCCCACCCCTAAACCATATATATTCCTGTTCGTCATGTCTCGAACATTTGAATGATGTATAGGGTCAGTCCCCAGGGGTTGCCCCCACCCCGAATGTTCTAATATCTTGTAAGTGGTCGAGATCCCCACCCCTAAACCATATACTAGTATATTCTGGTTTGTCATGCGAAGATGGTTTGAATGATACACAGGGTTAGTCCCCAGGGGTCATCCCGACCCCCTGCCATCTGAGAAAGTTATCTTGTAAATGGTTGAGATCCCCACCCCTAAACCATATATATTCCTGTTCGTCATGTCTCGAACATTTGAATGACATATAGGGTCCGTCACCAGGGGTTCCCCCACCCCCAATGTTCTAATATCTTGTTAATGGTCGAGATCCCCACCCCTAAACCATATTCATTCCTGTTCGTCATGTCTCGAATATTAGAATGATGTATAGGGTCAGTCCCCAGGGGTTCCCCCCACCCCGAATGTTCTAATATCTTGGAAGTGGTCGAGATCCCCACCCCTAAACCATATATATTCTGGTTTGTCATGCGAAGATGGTTTGAATGATACACAGGGTTAGTCCCCAGGGGTCATCCCGACCCCCTGCCATCTGAGAAAGTTATCTTGTAAATGGTTGAGATCCCCACCTCTAAACCATATATATTCCTGTTCGTCATGTCTCGAACATTTGAATGACATATAGGGTCCGTCACCAGGGGTTCCCCCACCCCCAATTTTCTAATATCTTGTTAATGGTCGAGATCCCAAACCCCTAAACCATATATATTCCTGTTCGTCATGTTTCGAACATTTGAATGATGTATAGGGTCAGTCCCCAGGGGTTCCCCCACCCCCAATGTTCTAGTATCTTGTAAATGGTCGAGATCCCCACCCCTAAACCATATATATTCTGGTTTGTCATGCCAAGCTGATTTGAATGATATACAGGGTTAGTCCCCAGGCATCACTAATGCATATTACTTTACTGGACCAAACCAATTTTCACTGAACTTTGCCTAATGTCAGGCGACCCTTGGAATTACGAATTATGGGAGCTTCGTTTGGGAGACTTCGTAACAGCATCCTGTTACAATCATTTCTTGTTTGCTAAGATTTGCATATAAGCAAAATTTAGCATAAAAGACAGTTCACTCGCACAAGTATCTTTGTATAAGACATGATGTAGCAAGATATCTTATTGCATAAGGATGTTGCTGGTATCTAAATGTTACAGAATAGTTCGAGAAAAATCTGACACCTGACGGCATTTTAATTTGTGCTACAGCTGGGTAGTTAGTGAGTAAACGATACTAATCCTGGTATCTATGATGAGTCTTTATATACATACGTGTTGAGAGAAAGAATGAAGAAGGATACGAATGGTGTATATTTTATCTGCTTGACAACGGATGTATTATCATTTTAAGACAAAATTCTATTTTTATACACAACAGACTAATATCTTGAGAAATATGAAAAACGTAAGTGCATCTGGTGCAGTAGAATTGGTACCGTTAATATTATTACTAACGCTGGGTCAATACCTCTGTTGGTGGGCAGTAAGTCCCCGAGGGTATAACCAGCCCAGTAGCCAGTACTGGTATGAACATACGGATATTGTGTTATTAAAATTTTCTGTGTCAAAATTGTGGAAATTATTTCAATTTAAGGAATATATCTCCATTATTCAAAGCTCTGATTCCTTGCCCGGCTTTGGCTATACTTTTTGTCCTTTTTTGTTTATCAGCTCTTTTGTCTCGCCTTTTAGTCGGAGTATGCGAGGCATAGGAGCTACTATCCGGCGGCGGCGGTGGAGGTGTAAACTATTTATATAAAGCTATATATTTCAGAAGGTAGAAGACCTGGATGCTTCATACCTCGTATGCAGATACCTTATGTTACGAAGTTTCCGTCTGTCATGTGTCCATTGTCCTTGACCTCATTTTCATAGTTCAGCGACTGCTTGAATTTTTTTTATCGTGTTAATTTTTCACGTATTATGAGTAATAGGATAACTATATTTGGTAAATGGGTTCCCTGCAACGTCTTCATGTCCATCAGACAGGGTTCACCTGATTGACCTCATTTCATGGATCAGTGATCAAGGTAAAATTTAGGTGATTATGTCTATTTCTCAGATACCAAAAGCAGTGGGTTAACTATATGTGGTGTATGGAATGATTGTAAGGGGTACATGTCAGTCTGGCAAGTATGATCTGACCTTGACCTCATTTTCATGGTTCATTAGTCAATGTTATTTTTTTTGTTTTGGTTTGTTTTTCAAGTACTATAAGCAATAGGTCAACTATATTTGGTGTATGGAATGATTGTAAGGTGTACATGTCTGTCTAGCAGGTATCATCTAACCTTGAACTTATTTTCATGGTTCATTGTTCAATGTTAAGTCTTTTGTATTTTGGTCTGTTATCAAATAGTAAAATCAATAGGTCAGCTATATTTGGTGTATGGAATAAATTTAAGGTGAACATGTCTGTCTGGCAGGTATCATCTGACCTTGAACTCATTCTCATGAATGTTTTTTTGTTTTGGTCTGCTTTTCAATTACCATAAACAATAGGTCAAATATATTGGTGTATGGAAAAATTGTAAGGTGTGCATGTTTGTCTAACATAATTTATCTAACCTTGACCTCATTGTCATGGATCTTTGAAAATGTTAAGTTTATGTGATGCTTGTAGTAAAACCTTTATCTTTAAGACTTTGATCATAAAATCAATGGTCAGTAAAGCAGGCGAGAAATTCCACGTGTGCACTATTGTTTTAATAAGATTTGGATTTTCTTACATTTTGGCCTCGAGCATCACTAAAGAAACATTATTGTCAACATACGCTTCTGGTGCAGTAAAATTGATTCTGTTAATGTACTTATTTGGTAAGTATGAATACTTTTTAATTTTCAAAATAAATATCCCAAAATTTGCCCTTATCATACCTCCTTTCCTATGCATTTTGTGATGATTTTTCAAAGTGTTCCTTGAAGTTCAATATGATCGGGCTCCTACGTAAAAGGTAAAGAATAGTTGTTCCAACAGGAACAGCTATTATGGCATTGTTTATAACAAAGTTTCTGTGGGAACTTCTGTTAGGCGGATCAAATATACATTAACACTTTGGTGGCCTAGTGGTCTAAGTAGTTTACCTAGAGTATTACTAGCCTGTTAACACCTTGGTGGCCTAGTGGTCTAGGTAGTTTACCTATAGTATTACTAGCCTGTTAACACCTTGGTGGCCTAGTGGTCTAAGTAGTTTACCTATAGTATTACTAGCCTGTTAACACCTTGGTGGCCTAGTGGTCTAAGTAGTTTACCTATAGTATTACTAGCCTGTTATATATACTAGCCTGTTAACACCTTGGTGGCCTAGTGGTCTAAGTAGTTTACCTATAGTATTTCTAGCCTGTTAACACCCAGGTTATGTGGTCAAATCGAGATTCGTATACTTGTCAAATTTGTAATTCCTTAATCTGATACACAATTGATAATATTTTTTTTTTAATGAAATTGACATTTTATTTCATACAATCAATGTAAATCTTATGCACCATTCTCTTTTCAAAAATATAAAGATTCTATTTGTAAATATTTCATATGTTAGATAATATAATACTATTGTTAAAATTACTGACACTGACAAAGGCTATTTGTTCAGCCGAAATATTTGTTAATACGATTTTATAACATTATCTTTGTAAATTACCGTTGCGCAAATCTTTAAGACTTTTATAATTTTTTCGTTATCTGCGCAGTATCGTCTATTCTAGACGATCCGGTACATATTAAATTTGCTGGTTGGTCCTTTTTATAGACTTCTATATATATACGCCTGAAAAAGTGTACAAAACAACACAAATATTAAAAAAAGGAAACAATAATTTATATGTAAGTATCTATAAATATTTCGGATAACATATCCTTCATCAGAATGATTATGATGTTGTAAAATGAATAATATCAGACTCTTTTAATTAAAATAAAACAATCTTTACAATATACAATTAAAAACCGAACAACGCTTGTATAATTCTAAAGTTTCAAAAATGACATAGGTTAAGTAATTACAACAGAGACTGCTTAGATATGCTTCTAAAAAGAAAAGTAATGAGCGATATGAACTGGTACAATTCTAAAATTTCACTTGTGACGAAAGTTAAGTTATGACAACAGAGACTGCGTAGAAATGCATTCCCAATTAATAGCACTGACCGATCTGAGCTGCTATAATACTAAAATTTCAAATCATACGCAGTTATACAAGTCACAATAAGGTTCGATAACTCTATCGCTACAGATAGGCCGGTAAAGGGTCGACAAGTTCTTTTGATTTAATTGTGTGCACTTTATCTCTACACTAGGTCAAATTTCGCTAAACATTTTCTCAAATAAAATTACCAAAAAAAGTATTAAACTGTTCAAAATCATTTGCATTGAATTTAGGCTTAATCTTTTTTATCAAATGACAAATTTTACAAAGAAAAAATAAAAAAATCGATGTACTTTACAGTTGATATATAATTCATAAAAAATAACTATGTTATAACATTAAGAAGCGGAAAACATATTTTTTTCCCCATTATTATGTTATTGATATTTGGAAGAATTTTCTGGGGCAAAACATGTCTTATATTACTTTAAAACCCTGGAAATAACTTTGTACACGGGATGATTATAACAAGTATTGGTAATTTGGTTTGGCATACGTTTCCTGTGTAATACCGGAGCAATTGTGTAATGTAGACTTGTATCTACCTGTCAGTAACTTGTCAGGCTTACCTGGTGTTTTACCTTTCTCAGAGACATAAATACACATGTACATAAAAATGTCTGTGCCTTTCTGTATTTTAATGAAGATGTTATATTTATAGATTGTAACAAAATTATTTGTTCGCATCGAAAAAAGCTACTATAAAAATAATCATGGTCAAACCATGCAACTATCAGACATTTGCCGAATAAATAATGAGAAAAGCAAATTTATTTGAAGTATAAACACATTAAATGACACGCCGCCATTTTAAAAAACCCAGACATTGTCGAAAAGTTCATGGTTTAAATCGATTAGGGACGTTATTTGCCAACGAATTAAACTTTAAAATAGGATGCAGCGATAGACGTATATATCAGATACTACAATACAGCAGCAAAGTAAAACTTTTGTTTAAAAAATTTGTAAAAAATGATGTATAAAAAGTGACGAAGGTTTGATAGTTTTACTAAAGTTATTTGTATCCTTTGTAAAATTTATTTAAATCAATGTAAGTTGGGTAAAGGTGTTCCATTATCTATTACATTCATTGCAACATAAAAGTTAGGACCAACCAACATCAATCAACAACGAAATCCTGAGTTAGAAAGCGGTTACCAATGTAAACAAAGAACAAAATGGCGGCAAATACGAAATAGAAATCTGACAGCTCGACAGTCAAGTGGAAGTTAAGAAAGGTGTGTAGGTGAGTTCATCTTATCACCACCTTCTTACACAGCCCAAAGATGTCACAACTGATTATATTTCTATTTTTATTGTCATTTGGATTCCAACTATGTCTAGCCAAAATAACAGACCAACAAAATATTTTGACAAAATCAAAACAAGGGGAGCATATGTTTACCATTATTAACAACTACAACCCAGAGTATATAAACCATTTTACCATCATTGACAACATTAGAACTGAAATACGTAGTATGAATGAGAGAAGATTAATATATCGTAAAATGATAAACCATCTCACCTATCTTTCAATGATACTAATTCTTATATCAAACGATGTAAATCTTAACCCTGGACCTGAATGTTCAAACACCAGTGGAACTGTATATCCATGTGGCACATGCGACCAACCAGTGACATGGCAAGAACGAGGTATAGTATGCGATACATGCAACCAATGGTACCACATCAGTTGCCAGGCTATGCAAACTAAGTCCTACCTAGAACATGTGAATGACTCCGCCATTGCATGGGATTGCATTATGTGTAATTGTCCAAATTACTCCACCTTCTGCTATTCTTTGGTATTCAGTACTTCAAATCATTTCAGCATACTATCAAATATATCCATCAGCAGTCCAACATCTAGCATCATAAAACCATTACATACTTCAACACCAGAACGGAAAACACAAAAGAAAAAGGAGCAAGAAGATTCAAATCCTAAGACTATTCGAGTATTAAATGTCAACTTCCAGTCAATAAGAAACAAACAAGGTGAACTTATAAATCTTATTGAAAGCACAAAACCAGATATAATTTTGGGAACTGAAACCTGGCTTGATTCATCAATAAAAGACTCGCAATATTTTCCAGATGGGTACAATATTTACAGAAATGACAGAAACTTAAGTGGAGGGGGAGTACTTATTGCCGTCAAAGACACATACATCACTTCATCAGTACCAGAACTTCAAACTGATTGTGAAATTGCTTGGTGCAAGATGGAAATTGTCGGGCATAAAACTGTCTATCTATCTAGTTACTACAACCTCAAAACATCAAACGAAAAGGGATATAATGAATATGGAATAAGCATTGAAAGAGCCAGTAAAATACGAAATGCATTCATTATATCAGCTGGTGATTTCAACCTACCAGGCTGGGATTGGACTAACAAAGAGATCAAGATGCACACCCAATGTGCAACAAATCATGAAAAATTTGCTGATATATTGGATGATAATGGGATGGCACAGCTTGTAAATAAACCAACCAGAGGACCCAATACTCTTGATCTTGTTGTAACAAATCATCCTGAAAGCTTCATGAGAGTTGAAACCTTACCTGGGCTCTCCGACCATGAAATCGTTTTCACAGAAGTTAATCTAAACCCCCGGAAATCTATTCAAAAACCAAGGATTATACCGTTATATAGAAAAGCTAATTGGGAGAATATGAAAATAGATATGAATAATTTACACCATGATATCACCCTAATGAATGAACAAAAGGCAGGAGTAAATACATTATGGACACACTTCCAAACCAAACTTGAAAAGAGCATAGAAAAAAATGTACCGAAAAAGACCGCTAGGAAAAAGGATGGTAGTCCCTGGATCACATCTGACATCAAGCGTCTCATACGAAAAAGAGACAGATGGTTCAAAAGAATGAAAAAATCGGGTAATGGAGGAGATAGAGACAAATTTAAAGAACTTAAGCGTCGTACACAGAGAGAAATTAGGAAAGCTTACTGGAATTACATCGACAGTATAGTTTCACCACCAGACCTAATTAAACCTCAAGAAAGACCAAACTGTATGAAAAGGTTCTGGACCTTTATAAAACACAAAAGGTCAGATGGGAGTAAAATACCACCTCTAAAATCAAATGGAACTTTACATTCAGAGCCAACAGAAAAAGCAGACATACTCAATGGCCAATTTCAGAAAGCCTTTTCAGACAAAACCACCATAACAGAAAATGAATTTCAAGAACAGTGTAACATGTCCGGAAACTTTGAACAAATCTTGGACATCAATATAACAGAAAATGGTGTGTACAAACTACTAAATAACCTTAATCCAAATAAGGCAGCTGGGCCAGACAATATAACACCAAGAGTCTTAAAGGAACTTGCATTACATATAGCACCAATACTGACAACATTATTCCGCTGCTCATATCAGACAAGCGAAGTACCTTGTATTTGGAAATCTGCAAACGTCTGTCCAGTGTATAAGAAAGGGAAGAAATACGATCCGATAAATTATAGGCCAGTCTCTCTCACTTGCATAGCATGTAAACTAATGGAGCACATCATAACTAGCCATATCATGTCTCATGCAGATACTCACAACATCATGTATCCACTTCAACATGGGTTTCAAAGGGGATTATCATGCGAATCACAACTGATTGAATTTATTGATGATGTAACTAAAAACTTAGATCAGGGGAAACAAACAGATTGTCTCATAATGGACTTCTCCAAGGCATTTGATAAGGTTAGTCATAGCCTTCTCATCCACAAACTGAAGCATTATGGGATAACCGGTAAAACAAATGAGTGGATAAACAACTTCCTCAGTGATAGAATACAGTCAGTAGTTGTAGAGGGTGAAACATCGACCTCCATACCTGTAGAGTCCGGCGTACCACAAGGATCCGTCCTGGGACCTAGCCTATTTTTGTTTTATATAAACGATATGCCCCAGGGGATTCAATCAACTGTACGACTGTTTGCTGATGACACTATTGCTTATCTCACCATCTCATCCAATGCAGATGCCGCAAACTTACAAAAGGACCTTGACCAACTGGCTGTATGGGAAACAACATGGCTTATGAAGTTCCATCCAGACAAATGTAATGTACTCACCATCTCCAAGAAGCGAACTCCATCAAAGTACAATTACACACTACATGGCCATAACCTCGAACATGTAACATCAGCTAAATACCTGGGATGCACTATTTCATCAGATCTTAAATGGGGGAAACACATAAGCTCCATCTGCTCCAAAGCCAACAACACCATTAGCTTCTTAAAAAGGAATGTTAACATCTCAAACAAGTCAATTAAAGAAAAAGCATACATGTCCCTCGTCAGGCCTACTTTAGAATATGCTAGTGCAGTATGGGATCCATACCAACAAAACGACATCCACAGATTGGACATGGTGCAAAGACGGGCAGCAAGGTATGTTACTAACAGATATCACAACACCTCATCTGTTAGTAGCATGCTTGAACATCTTGAATGGTCTACCCTACAAGAACGAAGGAAACATAGCCGCTTAATAATGATGTATAAGCTACAAAACAACTTTGTCAAAATCGATACATCCAGTAAGCTAATACCGAATGAACGCCCTTCCAGAAATAATAACGAAAAGGCACTTAGAATACCATCATGTAAAACAACTGTACGGAAGGAGTCGTTCTATCCCAGAACAATCAGAGAGTGGAACACCTTGCCCAACTCTACTGTCTCCGCCCTGAGTCCTGAATCCTTCAAGGCTCAGCTCCGTCATTAGATTAAATGCCATGTTTTTAATTGCACCTGTATATATATTAAATTGCACCCATTCTCTTTTTGTTTAATAAATTTCAAAAATATTTCATGCGCTCACTCCAAAATGTGGCAGAATAGTCAACCAGTTGACGGTGGCCGCTTACCGGAAGAAGAAGAAGAAGAAGACAATACAGTCAACGGGCAGAGGAGGAGAAAAATAGCAATATTTACAATTGATCAGGGACGTAATTTCATCTAAATTCAAACTGTCAGGGTCAACATTTAAAGAAATATTTATGTTCGAAGATAAAGGGAAGAGCAGCCGAAGTTAGAAAACAGGTCGGATTAACGGTAAAAATATAGTTTATTGAAGGGCCTATGCAATTTCTGAGTCAAATTTACTAAAGATGGCGGATTGCTACGTCATCGAAGTCACGTTATGTCTTACTTATTTTGATATGTTGACAGAGGTTAAGTAATTTCAACAGAAGCTGCGTATTTATACATCTCAAATGAATAGCAATTTTCGATCTGAACGGGTATAATTTTTAAGTTTCATATTTGAAATTTTAAGAAGGTTAAGTAATTACACCATGGCTCCGCATTTATACATCTCAGACGAAGAGCACCGTGCGATTTAAACTGGTATACTGCTAGAAATTCAGTTGACGAAGGTAAAGGAATTACAACAGAGACTGCGTAATAATACAACCTAAACAAAAAGCACTGCGCGATTAGAACTACATCTTTTCATTGATCCCATTTGGTGCCAACGTTTTTAATTTTCTTATCCAAAATCTTTTCCGAGTAAGTCTGTCCCCCCTGACCAAGTAGTGTTGTGGTATATGATGGTTATAGTCAGTCGATTGAGGGAATCTCAAATGTCGACTTAGAGAAAGGTCTGGCTTGCATTCATAGTCACTACGATGGCTGTACATACGTTTGTGAAATGGCTGTTCTGACTCACCAACATACTGTTTACCACATTTACACAGTATAAGATACACATCATTTGCAGTCTTGTAATTTACGTTGCAAAATATGGTGTATTCCGTACCAGTGGAGTTACTGTTAAAATATGGGTATTCAGTACTAGTATTTAATTGCAAATCAGACATCGTTTGTTTCCACACCCCTGGCAAGATCCCACTGACGAAGAGCCTGATTTAGAGGACAAAGTGTTTGAGGCTTTTGTGCCTACGGAAAGCCAGTACGGGTGGCTTGGGGAAGACAGTGTAGGACGTTTTTCGATTTCTTTCCAATTTTCGCGAAAAGGTGTGATAACTTGTCAAATTTGGGATAGTAAGTCAGCACAAACGGCACTCTTTTGTTGACCTTTTCTTCTTTATATTATAAAAGTTCACCTCGGCTGATGTTGTTAGCACGAGTGAAACCTCTATCAATGTCTTTTCTTCTGTAGCCCAATATGTTAGGTGTCGGCGAAGTTTCTGTAGTCGCCTTTTTATGGTATCAATGGTGGTTTTATTCGGATTGTCTGGCTGTAGGGAATGCTCTTATTGCAATGTTTAGGATGACAACTCAAAGGAGAAGATTGATATTGATGTTTGTCTGTGGGCTTGCAATACAGATCAGTAAATATGGTTCCATCCCTCTCTTTCGGGGCTGTGTCAAAAAATGTTATCTTAGAGCCAACGATTTAAAAAGTGAATTTTATTGAGGGATGAGCATCGTTGGCATGTTGAATAAACACATTGAGTTCTTGTTCAGTATTATCCCACTTCATTGTCAAAAGGTCTTCATTCGAGCAAAATAGATACTTTACTATTGGAAGTTGACTTTGACGAATTAGCAAAATCTCACCGAAGCAAGGAACACTTTTCAAACAAGGACAACAATAAAATTAACACTCATGAGAACATATGGGATCTCGACTCTGATGAAGGACAAGAAGAAGTCGAAATTCCAAGATTCAGGAAAAAAAAAGTTCATTGATTCCTAACTAAACCCATTGATTTGTTTTATCGGATAAAAATCTGGGATTGAAAGTAAACTCCAAGATCCTTCATCAATGCTTAATATGTTTTTGAGATTGACCTATTTTACCATTTTTACTATGTAACTATCAGATATGCAACTAATTACATACAAAAATTTCTAAAAGACATATTTTAGGCATACGTTTCCTAAATATTGCATGTAACAATATAGGTTTTAGTAGCGGTCAATTTCGATATCTGTACAATTGAAGTTTACACCAACGAGCAAAATGACTTGAATCATTTGAAAAAAATTCATAACGTTTTTCGCCAAACCTACTTCGGGCCCTTTCCACCACTTCATCTGGAGCGTAGACAGCATAGTCAGTCTTGGAGAAATCAGTTACTTTTACACTTCCATCGAACGGAATTCTTAATGTTTCCTCCCGAATTTTTCTATGTCTATGTAAACCACGAAATGCATAATGAGCTATTTTACACTCCAGTGACCTGTCGTGTGATTCAATTTCTAGCACGACAGCAGCATGCCAACATCTGTAATATTTGTATTTTATAATATCACCGATCTTCACGTCATCTTTTGATTTGATTGGTTGATTTGCAACACTTAATAATTTTCGATTTCTCTCGAAACACGGTTTACAGAGCATTCCATTTTCACATTCAATTCTATTTCGAAGTTCTTCGTCGCCGATACCTTTAAATCCTCGTTTCAAAAAAAGTCGCACTACCATTCTTATTTTTCTAACTTGCAAGCTAAGTCTCTCTCCTGTAACGCACCATGTTGTAAAATGCTCGCAGTTATTATTTAGTAAGTTGTAATGGAAATCAGGATTTGATTTCGCTGTCACCGCTCTATTGACGATCTCTTCGGGCAAAGAATGTTTAATTGTATCCGAATATTTATAAACCATCACTTTAATCTTTTTCAAATTTATTTGTTTCGTTTCGTTTAATAGTTTTGCTTTGCTAGCACATGGCCGTATGCAAGCATATACTACACCAGATGCCGTGTTTGATGCATGCACCAAGTTCACGACTACTTTATGATCTTTCTCTTCTGAATGTTTTACATCGACTACAATTGCATGGTGATCATATATTCGCCCATGGAATTTGATATGATCCCCTCTATTTATTTCTTCTCTTTTGAAAACCTGTATGGGTTTTACACATTCAATGCATGCAACAGGTTTTGTCTTTATTTTTTTTTTACCGTCAAGATCATCATGATTTTCCTTAATACTTTCTATTTTGTTAGATTCGTCAATTTCTGGATCTTCTGTAATTTCATCATCTTCAGCTATCTTCATAACATCAGGTTTTTCTGATGAGTTTTGTCGTTGCTTGGTTAAATGTTTCACTGTTTGTTCAGACGGCGGTCTTTGTAGGTAAGTCTGTCTGAGAGCGTAATCATTTCCAGTCCTTATCTTTTTGCATTTGAAAATTTTCCTCTTCCTGAAAAGAAAAATATAATAACCTCAATTAATTAGAAGCTATCAATAACCACACAAATAAGCAATACAGATGTAGTTTATGCTAACATACTCGAAGCTGTTTAATTATGTCATTTTCTCATAATTCTTTCAACAGTGGTCGCAAACTAGGCAAAAAAAAAAAAAGAAAAAAAAAAGGAAAACGATATAATTAAAGAAAAATGAAAATTACCACATTTTGAACACTTAAATAATCTCCTTGTCTTCTCGGGCATGTCTCATATGATAAGATATGTTATGTTGAAAATAGAGTTACATTTGACAACTTTTCCGGTTTCATTTTTTCGGAGAATCCGGTTTCCTTTTAGTCGGAGATTTTATGATAAAATATTCATTATCATACTGATATCTGGTTTAAAATTTTGTTTCCTTACACAATCATGTTTGAGATGTTTCAAATAGAGTTAAATTGTATTAAAGGGGATGCTCCAATAATAAGTTAAAAATTTTCCTTTTTTCATTTATTTTAATTTAACTGAAAACGATGATTTTAACCCAAACTCAATTTCCACCATTTGTAACTTAGTTTGTTGTAATTATATCAAATATGATAACATCCTGGACACAAAAACACTCAATTAGTTTCTGTTGCAATTTTAGCGACGTGTTAGACCTTTTCTGTTCAAATTGACTGGACTTTAAACCACCAGCCACCGATTTAAAATATATGGTTTTCCAAGAACAAATAGGAAAGTGAAATATTTTCATAAAACATATTACTCATTATTAGATTTTGCTATTTAAGAAAGTTCTATAAGATATTACAGATTATGTGGTCTCGATTGTTGTACTGTTGCACATGCATTTGCAGTCTTCTTGGTCTATTGGAATGAAATGTTTATGTCAGAATAAATCCGTTTTAAGTAGCTTGAAAGACTTAAATTAAGAAGTGTTAATCTTTGATGCCTATCATTCTGTTTATCGAGATACTATTTTCTTTAACTTCGTATAGTGTGTTCCTGTTCTACATTTTAACAAATTTTACAGAACACTCCTTTAGTCTGTAATACTCAATTCTTGCTTCTTCTTCTTTTATTATTATTTTTTTTAAAGGAAAATGATAACATTATACTACTAAATCAGTTTTCACTTTTTCACGTTCAATGAAGTGGGAGATAATCAAAAATGCTTTGCAGTTCATCGGTCGTCGTCTTCGACCATGAATTTGCCCCAAGGAAAATATCAAAATTCCGAAATTTTTGTTTTGGATAGGAAGTAGAAACTTAAATCATAGCCAATATTATACATGTGAATACACATAATGATGTCGATATTTTTCTTATGATCCCTTGGAGCATGGTCTCTAGGGGTAGAGAAAAAAATAAATTATGATTGTCTAATAACTCTATTCACACTAACAAAGAAAGGCACAATTGTTTGCACCTGTCCTAAGTCAGGTATCTGATGTTCAGTAGTTGTCGTTTGTTGATGTGGTTCATAAGTGTTTCTCGTCTCTCGTTTTTTTATATAGATTAGACCGTTGGTTTTCCCGTTTGAATGATTTCACACTAGTAATTTTTGGGGCCCTTTATAGCTTGCTGTTCGGTGTGAGCCAAGGCTCCGTGTTGAAGACCGTACTTTGACCTATAATGGTTTACTTTTATAAATTTTGACTTGGATGGAGAGTTGTCTCATTGGCACTCATACCACATCTTCTTATATCTACTTATTATTATACCCTTGTTTTTAAATAGCACTTTCCGAGTTTTCACAATTTAAGAAATGGTACTAATGTTTAATTTAATATCATAGCCTCCATTTTTGAATAAAGACTATCAACATAACGAATGCACGGAAGTACGTAGTGTGTATGTCGTGTTAAATGCATAGCATATCATTTGTTTTACCCTGCCGACCGTTTTCTTTTGAACTAGTTTCCAACAATGTATCAATCATAGTGAACGAATAACTTAACAATGCGGACCTGCTCCCAATCACCCCCTCAATCCAGGACTGGAAGGATAGTTTTTAAAATATGGATGGATTAATTTCTTTCGCAAATATCTAACAGGATGAATTGTCACAAAAATAGGATGTATAGCAATGGTCTAACACTAAAATGGACATACACGTCTGACTGACATAAATGCTCCTTTTTATTACATTTTCCCCTGAACTACATACGCTGGGACTTTAAGCATACAATATTCCGTGAACAAGACACAATGGAAGACGTGTTGCATTGCATGTGCTTTGACGATGGGATGGTGTATAAAAAAAGAGGCAGAAGATACCAAAGGGACATTAAAAGTCCGCAAAACAATACACCAAAAAACCGAAGACTTATAGAAACACAAACCCCACCAAAAACTGGGGGTAACATTGAATGCAAACAACGCACAGAAAACAGCGCACATGAAAAATTCCAGTCAGTTTTGCGGTTAGTTTTGGAAAAAAAGTATAACAAAAATACCGAACTCAAAGGTAAATTAAAAAAGTGGAAGTCCATAAAAACTGACAAAACCAAACGTTACCAACCAACGGAACGAGTGAAAAGCAATTGTCATATTCCTGACTTGGTACAGTAATTTTCCGAAATAAAATGGTGGGTTACACCTGGTTTTTATAGCTAGCTTTATTGCGGGGAAGATTCTATTATAAATCAATTGACTGGTGTATTCTTTACGTCAAGTTTTAAATATCAAATGCTCACGGTAGTCAGGACGATACCTTCTGAAATTAATCCAATACATTGTATCATATTAATTCTTATTTTATTTCGGACCAAATAGGTTGCTATACCTGGTTTTCATCTGCTGAAATATACATAGAATCAATCTGATTGAAATACAGATCATGTGTGGAAGCTTCGCTTACAACTTTCTGACAACGCTTCGTTTTACTTTCTGTTTTAAAGACCTTTCGGGGTCCTCTTGGTTTTGTCGTTCACTTACAACTATCTGACAACGCTTCGTTTTACTTTCTGTTTTAAAGACCTTTCGGGGTTTCCTTGGTTTTGTCGTTTTGACATACACTATCAACATTTGGAGGCAGGAATTTAATTGGCTGATGCTATATTACCAGAACAGACAGTAAAATGTAGTGTTTTCAGGATCAGCAGCGGCCGCATATAGAGTTTATATATCACAGTTGATACGGTATTCATGACCTGAGTTTCCTATCATGATTTCCTTGATAGATGGTTGATCCTTACTTTTTTTTTGAACCAACGATTCCAATTGTTAAAGTTAAAGTCATCCCTTCGAAAGTCTTACAGACGCCATCACGAGTTGGTTGACCGTTATGGACTATCAGTTTCACAGATGACAATGGATTTGTTCCAATTGTCGTAACCACAATCCCGTCTCCTGTTTCTCAATTGTAACAATACTGAATGAGTTGCTCATTTCTTTAGATATCTGTGTAGTGTTTTGTAGGGTTGTTTGTTTTTTCGTCGTCTTTCGTTTTTACCATTACTTTGTGAGTTTCTCTTCAACTTATTGTCCAATCTATTTAACAATATAACAATACTATGTATGTATCGAAAGAACAACAGCAGTTACATGCAATATTTGAATTTAAAATAAAACATTGCAATTCCTGACCTACGATAGTCCATTTTTACAACGTGTTGGATGGAAGAATTAAATATCAAAAGATTAAAATTTCAACTGTGGTAAAGGAGGATGTCTGATGAAAACCCATGAAATTAAAAAATATTCAATATTCAATCCTTTTAACATTCTGGTTATTTCATTGATAAATAAATCTAAAAATATAACCTATATGAATGATAAGAAATGTGGTGACATCTTGAGATAAACGTGTAATCTTCATCTATAGTGTTATCTGTCTATACGGTATGCCAAATTCTAAATATGACCTATTTGTTGCAGAAATGTTACAGTTGACGCCATAAAGTTGTTCATTGTTCAAAATTGTCATTTACAAGAAGCTTTTTCATAAGATTGAAGAAAAATCTCACCTAAAAAATCATTTCACTCGCGTCAGTATATTGTGGCAACATATTGCTGGCATAAGGACGTTGCTGCCAAAACTCCAAGGTAAATTCAAAAAATAGGAAGTCCATAAAAACTGACAAAATCAAATGTAGACTAATGAATGGAAAACAACTATCATATTCCTGACTTGGTATAGGCACTTTCCGACGAAGACGGTTTGTTAAACCTGGTTTGATAGCTAGCGAAACCTCCCACTTGTATGACATTTTGTTGTCTTTGTATTGCCGATCTGTTTTGGTGTTTGAAGCTTTTGTCTATTTTTTAATAGTTTTATAAGTAATAGGCAAAAATGCTAAACATCGTTCTTTAAGAGCAACAACTCTTATACGGGTCAAGTTATCATTAAGTAATATTGGCATTTTTGTAGATCTTGTTTGAGTATGTGGATGATATTTACAGAATAGAGATTAATGAGCAAAAGTTATAAGCAACACAAACTCTACTATTTTGGTAGATAAAACTTAGTATGACTTATAGACTTTTATCTAGATTTCCTAATGATCAGCTATGGGAAGTCTGGTTTGAATTGGTATAGCATTTTTCGATAAGATCATTAGATGAAAATGTTAGGACCGACGACGATTTGCGATGACAAAATCGCATTTTGACCTTTAAGATAGATGAACTTAAATGAATGACACTAAAATTAACTTAGTTAGATCGATATTGTAGGAGACATTTGGCATTCATATTATTTGATTATCGGTCATTTTATACCAAAGGAAGAAACTGGCTAATCGCGAAACACCTCTTATTAAAGAACAAAGCATTCTTTTCAAAATATCACCTTTCAAATAATAGAGGCTAAACAAAATTGGAACACACAAGGTAGAAAACAAAGAGAGAGACAGATTTTGGATGCACCGGCTACGTATTCTTGTAACTGATTCGATGAGAGAGATGAAACCCAGTTTTATCATAAACTAAAGGAAATAATCTTGAACTGATTTTCTCATCACATTTTGATTTGTTTGTACGAACTTTACTATAAGCTTGAATTTTTTTTTTATAGTATCATCATCATCATCATCATGATCATGATCATCTTCATCATCATCATCATCATCATTATCATTCAAATCTAAAATGGGAATACATTTGTATTTTTGTGACATTCTTATCTGTTTTAAGATTCTAATATTTTGGAATAATCTTTAATTTAGGTCGTTTTTATTATTACACATATACGAAAAAAAGAATTAACAAAAATACCGAATTCCAAAGAAAAATTACCACAAGTGGAGTCCATAAAACCTGACATAACCAAATGCTCGAATATATCATCCAACTGAACAAATGGAAAACAACTGTCATATTCCTGACTTAGTACCGGCATTATCCGAAGAAAATGGTGGGTTAAACCTGGTTTTAAAGCTTGCCAAACCTTCCAGTTGTATGACAGTTGTTTATAGTTTCGTCATATTCAGAAAATTGTGTGAGCAACCCAAACAGACATAATTGGTTTACGTGATAATAATTGGGATCCAACATTCAAAATTGTGTAAGTATGCATCATAGATATACAACACAACTGACTTAAAACAATCAAAACAAGCATATACCATACTTTGAACTATAATTGATTACTTTTTACACATTGTGACTTGGATGAAGAGTTGTCGCATTGGCACTCATACCACATCTTCTTATTTATATATAAATAAATTTGAAAAAGACGCCAGCAAAAAAGGTTTAAGTATATATCTTTATTTGAACTGTAATCTTTACATCAAATTATAAGTCTGAGTCTTGATTTATTTTCAAATGTGTTCTTCTTTGCTGCATATCATTCGATTTTTTTGGTAGTTTTTCTTTAGCTTTTATTGGGTAGCTACGTTAGTATATATAGTCTTGGTGTGTTCCGTTGACGTTTTCAGCCAGTACAAAATGAATGAAATTGGCATCCGTACTTTAAAATTTGTTCCAATATCACCATTGAAACTTATTTATCACTAAACTCTTACAGCATGTTTATCTGTTCGTTAGTTATTGTTCGAGGAAAAAGTAAATTATTCTATAGTCAATAGTTTTGAAAGAACGTTTATTTTTTGCGAACTTCCTATCATTAGCGTAGTTGAAGAGAACGCAAAGTTACAGTAGGAAGGGCGGTAAATATTCTCTAATGTTTCTTACGGTATGTGTCATCTTTTTCGTTCTATTTCTTTTAACTTATTTCATGTTCCAGATTGTTACTGCAGCATTTATCTCCAATCTTAAATTTGATTAACTTTGAGATTGGTTAAGAACACAAGTTTGAAGTAAAAATAGTGCGTGATATCATGTATATGTTTTATATATATATATATATATTTATTAAGAAACTGTCCCTTATAACGGCTGCACTGGCAGGTAGGGTACCCACTTAAGCGGCTAAGAGCATATACAATGAATAATGTAACAATAAAATAAAATATACATAAGACAAAATCAGAGTTAAAAATTGTTTCCCTTTAAAATAAGTCACCTTTCATGAAAGACATAACAGCATTAAATAAGATAAAAACTGAACGATTAAAGTTTACATAATCCGTATTGCACACACAAATCACAGTAAGCTTAATGTTCTAAGATCGAAGACCTGCAGGCTGTAAGTGTACATTTCACGCAACAGATTTTTACTAAAACTGTCAATATATTTACTAACAATAAGATGTGGATCAACACGATAAAAAAATAATCATCTAGCAATATGTTTATTTTTTCCTCTTCCTGAAAAACTAATGTTATAACCTCAATTAATTAGATGCTTTTACGAACCACACATATAAGCGATAAAATGTACTTTATGCTTACATACTCGATGCAGTTTTATTAAAGGCATGTAAATCAATTTTCTCCTAGATTCTTTCAACAGTGGTCGCAAAGCAGGCAAAAAAAAAACAAAATAACAAAAAAAAAAACAAAATAGAGAACGATACAATTAAAGGAAGATGAGCCTTACCCCATTTTGAACACTTAAATAATCTTCTTTATCTTTTCGTACATGTCTCATATGATATGATATGATATGCTGACAACTTTTCTGATTTCCTTTTTTCGGAGAATTTTTGATGAAATCTTAGCTTTTGCCGCAAAATACTAATTTCTGGTGTTGAAATTTGTCAGTTTCCTATCCAATCCAAGTAGAGTTTTCCGGTTTTCTATTTTCGGAGATTGTATGATAAAATCTTCCTCGACATACTAATATCTGGTCGTGAAATTTGTCAGTTTCTTTATACAATTTGAGATGTTTCAAATATACTTATATTGTATTAAAGGTGTTGCTCCAATAATTACATTAATATTAGAATTTCCCAGTTTTCATTGATTTTTTTTAAATATCAAAAAGGATGATTTTAACCTAAACTCAATTTCAACCACTTTTGACTTGGCAAACCGTAATTATATCAAATATGTTAACATCCTGGACACAAAAGCACTTAATTAGTTTCTGTTGCAACTTTATTGATGTTTAAACCTTTTCTGCATATATTGACTGGACTATAAACCACCAGACACTGATCTAAAATGCATTTTTTTCAAGGACAAATACGAAAGTAAAATATTTTAACAAAAAATATTACTCGTTGAAAATTTTTTTTATTTTAAAAAAGTTCTATAAGATATTACAGATTATCATGTCGCGATTGTTGTACTGTTGCACACATAATTGCGGGTCTTGATTTATACGAATGAAATGTTTATGTCCGAATAAAGTCCGTTTTAATTTGCTTGAAAGTCTTAATTTAAGCAATTTTAATCTTTTCTGCAGTTCATTCTGTTTTTCGCGATATTATTTTCTTTAACTTTATACATTTGCGAAAAATTTGTGTGTTCCCGTTTGAAAATTTTTCACAAATTTCACTGAATACCCCTAAAGCCTGCTATACTCATTTTTTGCTTCTTTTTATTTTTTTTTAAGGAAAATGATAACATTATATTACAAATCAGTTTTCACAATCCCCGCGCTCAATGAATCGGGAGATAGTCACAAATGCATTGCAGTTTATCGGTCGTCGTCTTCCCTTATGAATTTGCCCTTAGAAAAAATATCAAAATTCCGAAATTTTTAGTTTGGATATTGTCTAGAAACTTAAATCACAGCTAGTATTACACATGAGAATACAAATGTTGGTGTCGATATTTTTGGTATTACCCTTGGAGCATAGTCTCTAAGGGTAGAGAAATAAATAAATTATGAATGCCCCATTACTCCAATCACACTAATAAAGATATACATTTTATATTATGTGTATAAATATATATTGCCCAGTTTTCAGAATTAGAGCAATGGGAATAATGATAGATTTAATATCACAATTTTCATTTTTGAATAAATCCTATCAACCTAAAGCTGAATAGTCGACAAAAATCGGTTGTATAGTAATGGTCTAATACTGAGGTTGACATACAAGTCTTTCTGACATAAATGCTCCTTTTTATTTTATTTTTCCAAGTACTACATCCGCTGGGGTTTAACTTCTGTGACTTTTAACATGTTATATACCGTGAACATTAAACAATGGAAGACGTGTTGCATTGTATGTGTTTTGATCATGGGATGGTGTGTACAAATAAAAGGCGGAAGTTAAATCGCGATTAATACACTGGGAAAACTAGTTCAAAAGAAAACCGACGGAGGGTAAAATATGTATTTTATTTATCCAACAAAACCATAGATAGAAATAGCATATTAGTATTTCTTTACATTATTAGAATTGTCCTTCTTCTTTAAATATCTTGTACATATTGTCATCTACATTCCGATGTGTGTTTACTTGATTAGCCTTTGAAATGAAACCACAGGCTCCAGGGAGCAGGTATCGCTCACCTGGCATTATAACTTGGAATTGATCCAATATAATAATTACAGTACCCATAGTTTCTAGCAAATAAAATTGAAAAATCATCCTTCAAGGGCAATAAACCTAAAAAAGTATAATGGAGATGTTGCACCTGTTCACTTATTTGTAGATCTTATTTTGGTGATCATTTTTGTTATTTACAGTTTCTCTCTATCTACTTTAGTTTCCAAACAAAAAATGTCATTTAAGGGCAGATCTTTTATGCTAGTTATAGTTTCTTTCTACAGCTTCTGCAAAAAACAAAAAATACAATAAATTTGTAAAAACCGTCATTCAATTGATTGATTGACTGATTGATTGTTTTTCATGCCACTTTCAGTTCTCTTGGCTCTATCATGGCGACCAGCTTTTATTGCAGGAGGAATTACTTAGCATTTATATGTATTCATCCTATCAAATTTTCATTTGTAACAAAATAATGAAGTATTGCTGTACTTTTTTGTATTAGCGGTACTGATTGGATATTCAAGTAAATGAAGTTTTAAATACATATACCAATAGTAATAAATGTAGTTTAGAATATACTGTAAATTCAGAAATAAACACCATGTTTTATCTATTTGAAAAACCTGAATGAACGAGCATCCCATAATAAAAACTGGTATTAGAGGTTTTTGTTAGTAACAATTTACTATTAAAAAAACTCAATAAATTTTTGATTTTCAAAGTTTACTTAATCCGTATTGCACACACACATCACAGTAAGCTTAATGTTCTAAGATCGAAGAAGTTAAACAGTTAATAATTTGAAGTTAAACAGTAAGAATAAAACTTAAAATTTGGAAATTACAATATAATATTTCATTTACAGTCACAAACGAGTCTAACATATCAGAGCATGTGCTGGACTGCAGTGGTAAAATATAGCATAATGGGTTTTGAGACAAATACCAAATTTCACATTAAGGGCCGTGCATGAGGTCAGACAGGTAAATTTAAAAATTAATGCTGCATCCACATTTGTAGTGCATTAAAACACAATTAAATTCACAATACTCCCACTTATAATAACAAATTACAGAAGCATCAAAGGTGCATAATACTATTTTTTATTTGTTGAACCAACAATTGTATTGTGTTGAGAACTTTTTTTTTTATATCTTAATGCACATAGTAAAGTCTGCTGAAAATTCATGTTAAAAGAAGGTAATTGCTGATATTGATTTATGGCTCAATAGATAATGCTTATAATGAAACTTTTCCCATAATGTTTTTATTCATAGGCACTGAGATTGACCTTGCCCTTCCGGTCCAAAATCAAGTAGCGTCTTATTCTTTACAAAGGTAGTTTTCAATCTATTTTTGGTGGAGGTGGGACATGTGGTTCAAAAGATTTCATTTGACAACCAACATTTTGCTCCAATTTCTATACATCAATTTCTGTTTAGGTTCTTTTTCTTTCCAAGAGGCATTTTGAAGATAGATTGGTGGAGATTGGAGCACATATAGTCTAAATCTCTTTCCTCTTGCAATAGTTTAAAAACTATTTGAATTCTCTGCCCTTTACACTAGTATTCCCTTTTCTACACTTATATATATATTAAAAGAATCAAACCTACTTTATTTCATGAGAGAGAACAGTCAACGTAGATACAAATATCTTTATATCTTGTTTTAATGATAACATATCTGTAACGTTTGGAAGACGTGCTTTTAAATAAACCATCGGTATTTCTATGGTAATCAATTGTGCTTCCCTACTTGCCGACTTCCTCATTTATTCATACGTTTTACGCCGCATCAGCACAGAAAGGCTATATTGCGGCGAAACCTACATAAACGATGTCCTATCACTAAATAATTCAAGTCTGGTGACTATCATAAATTAAGGGGACAGTAGTTTACCGAAATCCAAATTTCGTAAATCGCTTACGAAGAGACAAATCATGGTAAAAACCAAAACTGAGAAAATCGCGAGAATCGGGATACCGGGTGCGTGGACATGATGGGGGGTCTCCTGCTATGCATGTATCACCGGCAACTCTGAGTCAAAATAGCACAATCTAGAATAGGACATAGTCGGTAAAATTACAGATCAGACGATAATACTGGTATCTGAAGATCTAAGAACATGTCGCTTGCGAGTTGAGACACCGACACATCGTATTGGTCAACCAGTTCGTGATGGTGACCTTAAACTAATAAAGTGTCGATTTCAGTCGTTCTTATTTATAACTCAGCTGGAACAGTTCATGTGTAAAAACCACACCTGTTAACAAAGTCCGTATTGCATGAACACGCCAGAGTGAAACGTATCAACTGAGATATGTAAACGCCATACGATGAAGCCCAGGGTATGTTACTTCTGAGAATTGGGAAGTTGACAATTGGTAAATTGAAATCATCACATTTGTCATAGATTTTAGTTCTAAGTCCTCCATATGTCAATATGGAGGAAAATATCAAGATATGAAATAGACCTTCTTCCTTAGGTAGTATTCTAATCTCAAATTCACTATGATATATAAGATGTAAACACTCATTGAAATGTAGGTTATTGAGTGACAGGACATCATCAATATATCTGAAAGTGAAAGTAAAGAATTGGCAAGATGCTTTTCCTTTTTGTCTTTGAGAAGATTCTTTGGGAATATGTTGTCAATCAAAAAGTCCAGCAATACGATGATGTTATCATAAATAAATGCTTACATGTATTATGTATTCTGCGCTTTCTGCATCAAAAATTAAACTTTGATGGTAGTAGATCTTAGTTCATATTAAAAACACGAACATATACGTTTACAAAAATATTCATTTTTAATGAACAGAGAAAATTGAAATAAAAAATTCAGAAACGAAACCCACCTCAGACCCCAGTGAACATTTTGTTTTATGTTTCCAGTCTTTTATTTATATTTTTTAAAGTAATAGGCAAACGTTCTAAACTTTGTCAAAATCGTCGTTTTAGAACAATTCTGGTATCTTTCGTCCCTCTTTTACACTGATATGGAGTCGATTAATGGTTTCAGCCATTTGACATTTGTATCTATCTTTAATATCTGACCATTCTTACTATCTACATTTTTTTTTCAAGATAGTATACAAAATGCAACAAAATGTTAATGCTATGTGTAAAATTAAAGTTCTCATGATAGTATTTTAATCGAAGTATTAACTTGAAAACTACAAATGATTGACACAAACCGGTGTACAGCAATACAAAATCTAATATTTTGATTTTTCAAGGTGTTCCTAAAAGTCACAAGCATTATACACTAACCACTACCAATTTTTAACAACTCGGTTTACTAATTTTTGTCACACACATTTTCTACATAGTTGAATAATTTTTTTTGATAATATATTTTTCCAGATTTAAATCTAAAAAGGAAATATATTTACAAACATGATTATCTGTTGTTTTTTTTTAAATATTTTTGAATAATCATTAATTTAGGTCGTTTGCATTATTTCACATAGATGAATGGTAATCTTTACCGGTTTGCATTAAATAATGTGCTAATATTTGCTGCATGTCATTGAATTTGTTTGTAGTTTTCCCTTATTTTGTCTACGTTAATATACGGAGTCTTGGTGAGTTCGTCTGACATATACAGCCAGTATTGATTGAATTGAAATTGACATCCTTTTCTTTAAAATTGGTCGTATATCAGCATTTAAACTTATTTTCACTTAACAAGTATAGCCTATTTATCTCTCAGTTAGTATTTGTTTGAGAAAACAGTAAATTATTATAAAGGTATTTGTCTCTATCAATACTAATTAAAAGAACGTTTTCTCGAGATTTTTTAATCACTAGCGTCCTTTAAGAGAACGTTAGTACAAATCATTCAAAAGTTGCAGTTTGACGGGTGTTAAATATTCTTTAATGTTTTCCTGCAGTTAAATGTTCTCTAATATACTACAGCATTTATCTTTGATCTCAAATTTGATTAAGTTTGATATTTGATAAGCAGAACATAGTTTTTAAGTAAAGTAGTACATGTCTATATAGTTTATACCTTTAAAATCATGTGTCATAAATTGACATTTGTATTAAAATCATTCGAATGGATTTAATATTCACACAAAATCAGCTACATTGAATTGTAAAGCGATGCTTCAAATATATTTCTGACAGATTTTAAAGTCCAGTTTGTAGTATCGAAGTCTTTTGTGTGTCTTTTTTATAACCATTTTCAAGTTCTTTTGCCAAATATTTAGGTTGACAATCAGATATGCAACCAATTACAAAGGAATAAAATTGAGAATGGAAATGGGGAATGTGTCAAAGAGACCACAACCCGACCAAAGAGCAGAAAACAGCCCAGGGCCACCAATGGGTCTTCAACACAGAGAGAAAATTCCGCACCCGGATGCTGGATTCAGCTGGCCCCTAAACAAAAAAATGTACTAGTTCAGTGAAAATGGACGTCATACTTAACTCCGAAACATATAAATGGACTAAAAAGAGAACATGTGTTATTAAACATTAAAGAATTCATAAGAAGTATTGGATTCGTAAATGATAATCAACGCGCGACGAAGCGTTACCAACTTCTGGTATAACGACTGTCTATTTTACGTTTAAACAATAAATCAAAGGAATTCCACTAAAATAATTTCATATTTTCTCTATTTTATTTTTCAATAGTTAGAAATGATTGTTTCCACTCGATTCACATCTATATTTAGGCTTCCGACAAGTTAACAAAAGTTAAATATAACGTAAACTTTTATACATCTGTTACCGGTTGATTCTGCAATTGTTCCGAGAGTATATTCAATCATAGCTGTTAGACATGTTGTTTAACCAAGATTAAGGCAATTGTTGGCTATTATATAACCAAAACTAATTATTGTAACCTGAAAAATCAATTGTGCTTTAGTCTCCGATGTATATTTTTTTAAAACCAATCGCCGATAGCTGTGATCGTACAGTCGTTGTTTACGAAAGTTAGAACGATAATTATATATGATATGGAGTTCGAACCTTGTATCTGGAATGATTATATTTCTTTGTTTCTTCTCGTTGTATATGTTTTGTTGTTCTTAATGTTTGTATTGCTTTATTTTCATAGTTAAATTCTGTTGTATTGATGTTAGATACAGAAATGTCGAATGTTGAACATTATATTCCATGGGTTAGGGTACCAAAACCACCCCAATAAAATGCCATCAAAAATGAAAACAATAAAATTAAAAAAAAACTAGTAGTCATTATACATAGTGGTAAAAGCGAAAGACGTTCAGTGTCAATTAAACAGCAGCTACATAATTTGTGTGCATATGCATGGACAATAGTCCATTAAGTCATATAAAGTACTTTAAGAATATAAAGTATTAGTAATTATATATCAGCGATCGTAGTCGAGTGCACGGACCAAAGACTATTGTGATTATTGAAGAAAATGCTCGCAAGTTCGAACCACAAATGTGTTGTCCTTTTTTGGGAGGTAAACAGTTAATAAGTTAAAGTTAAACAGTTAATAATTTGAAGTTAAACAGTTAATAATTTGAAGTTAAACAGTTAGAATAAAAGTTAATGTCGGTTGACAATGGATTCTTGAAAAAAAATCTACTGTTAGAACAATAGACTGACGTCACCGAAATGTGTTAAGACAAAATAAGGCATACGTTTTCGAAAGCTTCCATCCGATAGTATTGTTATTTTCTATGGCAATGAATATCACTTTCTGTACAGTTGAAGTTTACACCATCGAGCAAAATGACTTGAATCATTTGAAAAATGATCATAACGCTTTTCGCCGAGCTTACTTCGAGCCCTTTCCACCACCTCCTCTGGATCGTAGACAGTATAATCAGTCTTGGAGAAGTCAGTTACTTTTACACTTCCATCGAACGGAATTCTTAATGTTTCCTCCCGAATTTTTCTATCTCTATGTAAACCACGAAATGCATAATGAGCTATTTTACACTGTAGTGACCTGTCATGTGATTCGATTTCAAGTACAACAGCAGAATGCCAACATCTGTAATAGGTGTATGTAATTATATCACCAATCGTTACGTCCCCTTTTGATTTGATCGGTTGTTTTGCGACACTTAATAATTTTCGATTTCTCTCGAAACACGGTGCACAAAGCATTCCTTTTTCACATTCGATTTTATTTCGAAGAACTTCGTCGCCGATACCTTGAAATCCTTGATTTGCAAAAAGTCGCTTTACCATTCGTATCTTTCGAATTTGTAAGCTAAGACTCTCTCCTGTAACGCACCATGTTGTAAAATGCTCGCAGTTATTATTCAGCAAGTTGTATTTGAAATTAGGATTTGATTTCGTTGTGACTGCTCTACTGACAATCTCTTTGGGCGAAAAATGTTCAATTGTATCCGAATATTTATACACCATGACTTTCATCTTTTTAAAATTTATTCGTTTCGTTTCTCTTAACAGTTTTGCTTTGTTACCAAAGGGTCGCATACAATTATATATTGCACCAGATGTCGTGTTTGATGCATGCACCAATTCTACGACTGCTTTATGATCTTTTTCATTTGAAGCTTTTACATCCACAACTATTGCATGGTGATCATATATTCGTCCATAGAATTTGATGTGATCCCCTATTTTTATTTCTTCTCTTGTGAAAATCTGAATCGGCTTTACACATTCAAGGCATGCCACAGGTTTCGCCTCTTGTTTTTTTCTACCAACAAGATCATCGTAGTTGTCTGTAATGTTTTCTATTTTGTTAGAATCGTCAATTTCGGGATATTCTGTAATTGCATCCTCTTCAGGTTTCTTCATAAAATTAGAAGGTTTTTCTGATACGTTACGTGATTGCATTGTTAAAACTTTGACCGTTCCTTCAGATGGAGATCGTTGTTGGTTACTGTGTCTGATTGCATAATCATTCCCAGTCCATTTTCTTTTGAACTTGTCCTTTTTACTCTTCCTGAAAAAGAAAAATGCAATAACCTCGATCTCTAATTACGTGATTAAATGGACTTTAGGAATAAAACCACTAATTCATAGTCCATTGCTTTCTTTCGTCAATTCTGCAGTTTCAAGCATTAACGGTTACCTTGTCTTAAATACAAATAAAATAGGTAGGCATTTCATGTCAAAACTATACCTTATCCTGACTTGTGCTGAAAATTCAACATACCTTCAAATGCATATTAGAGCGCAATTGTTCCCGGAAGTTTGGTAGTACAAAAACAGGTGCTTCTGTCCTGAACAACAAATGTGCCCTCCTATTGTAATTTCATATATTTTTTTATTATTCTAAAGAAACTTCCAACAAGGGTTCTACAGTGATCCCAAGTCCTTAAGATTTAATTTAATACTAAAATTACCCAAATACTTTACTTATTGACAAAGTTACAGCTATGCGTAGGAACTATTTTGTTTAAAATGTGTACTACTTTCTTGAATGTTCTTTCTGACCGCGTCCGAATTATTGGATCTATATCTTTTTGATAAGATGCTCGATGCTTTTTTATACAGCAGTTACAAAGCAGACAAACAAACCAACTAGAAAGGAAAACCAATACAGAAAATTGAATCTTACCACATTTTTTCAAACTGTAGCACACTTAAATAATCTTCGTGTCTACTGGTACATGTCTCAACTTGAATTACGTCAGTTACCCAGGTAAATTGTCATATATTTAAAATATTTTTAAATATGTGCTTAACAGGTGAAAAAAAGTGCAGTTATATATATTTTTGTTGATATTATACATTTATTGTTTTCCTAATGATCTGTAAATAACAGTTTGGTATAGGCCATAAGCTAGTAAAAAGTAGCATAGCAAAAATACCAAACTCAAAGGAAAATTCAAAACGGAAAGTTTTTTATCAAATGGCAAATTCAAAATCTCAAACACACCAAACGAATTGAAAACAACTGTCATATTCCTGACTTGGTACAGGCATTTCCTTATGTAGAAAACGGTGGATTAAACCAGGTTATGTAGCTAACTAAACCTCTCCCTAGTAAACCCCTAGTATTAAAGTCTGTCCAAAGTATCGTATTAGACGTTCAGTTGTCCTGGTCGCACTTAAATTTATACCTCTCTTGATATATATATGGTGTGAGTGTTCTGATGTTTTTTTTTTTGCACAATTTATCAATATCAGCATGATCATTATCATTAATCTATTTTGAGGTAAAACACAAACATGGTTCCCAAGTTCTTTTTACGGTATTGCTTTCTTTGAAAAGAAAAGATTTTAAATGTCTTAAAATAACATATGTTTTGAAATTACTAAAACATAATGATTATTAAAAGTGAATGCAGGGTATAAATTGACTTTCGCTTTTCATTGAGATTCAAATCTTAGCCTAAGCAGGTGAATTTTTTTCATGTTCGTATTTGTTCAATGTTTTAATTAATTAAATTTTACGTTTAAAAGACCAATACCTTTCATGAAGTTTTTTTGGTATGTGTGATATGGCATTTTAGAAAAATGCATTGAGTAAATACCACACACCAATGTTAAAAAGTATAAAGGCTAACATATTCAAGTCGATGATAATAAAATAGAGCATTCATCTTTCAAAGCATAACTTTCATTTGGAAATTGTTTTGACAGTATAAATAAAATTATGTGAAGACAATGTCTTTTCTCAATAGAAAATTGTATTTCGTAGTTTAGGTTTAATTTCCCAACCCTTTACATAATTATTCACATTCTAAACTTAAAGAATAGATTAAAATGATTAGTCAAACTTTTTTTACCAATGTAAGTGCAAGTATATTGTTAAAGGAAGGGACTTATACTTTGTAATAAAAAAAGAAAAAAAAAAAAAAACTCACACGGGAACAAGAATTTTTATAATAGACAACAACAATATTTCTGATCTTTTATTAACATATTTGATATGTCTGGTGGACGTGTTTTTAAACAAACAGCTGTGCTTACTGCAACTTTGTGATGAAGAACAGCAATACAAATGATGCTGTAAAAAAAGTTTCCTTGAGCTTGAGATGTACGCTCTTCTATTTCTACAGTAGTTATGGCCTATTGTGTCTTGAGATAACTTCTTACTAAATGTGTGATGCTTCTTCTTTCTTCCTTTTTGCCATTTTGTTTTTTATTATAGATCTTGTTATGCAGGCCTCCGAAATTGTATGCCTTTTTTTCTACATAATTTCCTGCCAACTTATCTTACATATATCTTAAAGTGTCCTTTGATTGTTTAACTGTCTTTATTGTTTCTGCATCGGTGACGTAGCGTCTATTTATGAAGGTGTGGATGGGTCCTTCATTTAATTAATCTTTACTTTTTAGGTCATTTTTCTCTATTCTTAATATTTTTTGCGCATTATTTTCTATTCATCACATTTTTCTCTACTTTTAAATGTTTTGCCCTTATTTTCTCTATTCTTTATTTTTTGGTAAATTTTTCGGTATATTTGATACATCATTATCTTTTCTGTAAATCCCATCTAGACCCACATTAATTCTATGAAACTAATCACTACCTATATATATATATATAGGAAAGATAAAGAGAGAAAGTCGAAATGTACAATTTAGCAGTTAGAAGTATAGGATGGTTTTCAACATTTTACTACTCTACTTTTAATACAATTATACATTTTTCTAAGCATATACCCTTATAACAATTATACATTCTTCTAAGCATTAAAAAGATTGAAAGGATAAGTCCATCTTTATCATATAAAAGAATCAGAAGATATTCATATATGCAAGTATCGTGTTTAAGGAAGGGGCTGAATTTTTTTTTTAAATCCCACACTCAAACAGGAAGTTCTTTGAAACTGAAATCATCAATTGCCAGATGCCCTATTCTTTATTGACAACTCGTTTTGATACATTTGCTGAATGTGTTATTCAACATTTGGCATTCCCATGGGATCCAACTGTGCGTCTTTTCTTACCAACTTGTTCTTTTATTCTTTTGAATAAGTCGCCATACAAATACTTTTTAAGAAGAACTAAACTAAACGAAAAGAGATTTTGTCATTGTAATCTTTTTATTTTTATGTAGATTTTTTTTCAGTGTCTGAGTAATAAAAATGTTACAATCAAGTGGAAGAAGATTGCAATAAGATTATATTTCTCTTTGAAAGTTTTTGTGATGGGAAACCGATCTCCTGATGGGGGTTGGGTATGTTTGGAGGATTTCTTGAGGACAAACTGTTCATTTTCTTCATCTGTTGCCATGCCAGAAGCTTTAGAGAAAACTTTCTAATAGTCGTATAACATATAACTTCGCATATTTTATTTCGCTATTCTACAAGCATAACAAAAAATATAATTAGACGGTCAAGCACGTGCAATCGTATAATGACGATTTTTCTACGTCTGTTTGATTTCATGTTAAAGATTAAAAGTATATGTATATTATCGTTTTATTTATATAAGAATATCATTTTGCGGGCTGGATCAGTCAAAAAAATTATTATTTCTGGCGTCTCCCTTGTTTCACTTTTCAATGTAGACATTCTTTATGACCACATGCTGAACACCTTCGTACCCCCATCTCCACTAGCGGTGCAAGCAATTTGTAGTTTCTTTTAGCTTATTTTAACGAAATTGAACCAAATTGTCTGCTAATAGCTAAATATTATTTCTATATTCTGTTTTTATGAATGGTTGAAACAAAAACAAAATTATATTTTATATATTTTATCTAATTCGTAACTAATATCCCTTCAAATGCATAAAATGGGATATACCAACATCTGTTTGAGGTCTGTATTATTGTTCATATAAGGATATTTTTTACAATGCTAAGAGAACATTAAATAGAAACTTTTTTTTCAAAACTGACAGTATTAATTTTTCTATGAAAAGGTCGATTAAGCATTGCCGCCACATTCTGGACTGAATCAGGTATTAATGAAATCTAATCTTTATTTATTAGATTCATTTATTGTATTACTTATCAAAACTCTGCAAGCCTAATTCTTTCAAATTGCTATCATTGATATACAGGTAAAAATTATACAAATAATGTCTTAAACTAATAACTTTTGTTGAATGCATTATTTTGAGTTGTACTTTCAGTCATTCAAAGTATATGTTTAAAAGTGAGAACTAAACCTAAGCTCTCTTTTTTTGTCTTTAATTGTCACATAAATAATATTGAAACATAATTAATACAAACTTCACACTTATGAGAAAACAACAAATGTTATGATATGAACCAATTCATATCATAACTTTACTGCAACATATTTTAGACTGAAATGGATATCTTAAATCTTTAAATGCACTACAGTTTTAATTGTGTTTTCAAATAAAAGTTACTTCCTTTAAAGTTCAAATGAACTTTTTCAATTTGATCTTATAAGCTCAATGTTATATATGAGTGTTTTTTTTTAACCGACAACTTTTTAACATGCAAATAAAACAATAACAAGGAACTATTTGTAGGTAAAAAAGGAAAAACTTTCTTTATGTTGTTCTTGTCATTGTTTGCAACAGGAATATATTAAGACAAATACAATAATGTTTTAAAATTTGTAAAAATAAAAGTCGTGTGTACCTTTTCACATGAAAACAACGAAAATGCCATCGATTTTCAGTGTCTTTATCGAATTTTTCTTTAATGACTAATATGAAGATAATTGATCTAAAATCCCCATAGCTAAAATGAAAATGCATTAATAAAGGCAACAGTAGTATACAGCTGCTCAATAGTCACAAATCGACCAAGCGAAAACAAATCCGGGTCACAAACCAAAACCGAGGGAAAAACATCAACTACAAGAGGAAAACAACGGAACAACAGAAACACCGAACTGCCACAAAAACAAACGCCAACACACACAGAAACGTACCATTTGACATCAGCTGCCACACTCCCGACCTGGCACAGGACATCCCAAGAAAAAAATGGTGGGCCGAACCTTGCCCCATGGTTAGCCAAACCTCCCGCCCATATGTCAATGTCTAAAACACCGCTAAAATGACAACAGTACGCGACAGGAACACAGCACAAACAAACGCAAGAAGGCCCAGGACAGAGAAACACACAAACAAATAATATAACAGTACATTACAACATGCAAACCACAGAACAACAACGGACAACTCCCATTTATATACGACAGTATCCCAGTAAACCACAATACAACCATGAACTGTGCGTCACACGAATGTATCAACGCCACAAAAAGTGATGTCACAGGTAAATTTCTAAAAATAGAATAAAAAATTGGAATTAAATTTGTAATGGTGTTAATCTATGTAAACCCTGCCCTAATTTCAATGCTTATAATATGAAAGATTTTTTACAAATATTTAGCAAAAACATGTAAGGGACTTATCATTTTTTATCTGGGAGGGAAGGGGCTGGTCAAAATGCAGGGGGGATCAAGTTTTTTTCTGTATGTGGAAAAGGGGGGTTCAAATTTTTTATAAATTCAAAGTGGGGGGATCAATATTTTTTGCACATGGAAATTAGGAGTTCATATGCTTCAAGAGACAAAATGTCAAGAAGAACATTATAAAAACAGTCAAATCGAAAATATATCTTTAACACCATTCATATACAATTAAGTAAGACATCACAAGACTTTGGTGATGTAGGAAGCTGCCATTTTGTGTCATTTTGTCCCATATAATATGCATAGGTGCTTCATAATCCGAATTATTCAGTCGTTATATTTCACTCACTTCGATCACTAAATTGACAAGCATTACTGCCAAGTTTTGTTATAATCAGCTTAATAGTTTGAGAGAAATTAAGTATAAATTAAAACGAAATCTGCATGCAGCGATTTGTGCAAAAATTTTGTCCAAAAATACAAATCACGCCGCATCATAAAAGAATATAGTGTAGAGCAATATCTTCTCCAATAAATGATTAAAAATTGCATACAAACAGTTGAATATTGATACAAAAGATGATTCTGAGATGATGAACAACCCTTATGTATCTTTTTGTTTTCATTACAAGATCCCTTTGACTCCATCTATACCTCACGCTCCCTCAAAATTTGTACTTTTTAGGCTAATAAATCTAAATTTTGAGGTTACTATCACACATTTATGAATGAAATGTGACAATAAATGAGTAATTGAATTGTTCAAGCTGAAATGAACTATCCATATAAAAGTTTAGCGACTCAATTGAGGTTTCAATAAGGCCTTAAGTTTAAGCAGCGTTCAAGAGAGGGAAATATAATAGACCCCTCTTAGTAAATAATGTGTTGTTACTGTTTCGAAAAGTTAACTTTTTAATGTAAATTTTCACAGAGTTACTTAGGATCAAGTTTTCTTTAATAGCCCAATATAGGAAATTAGAAAAAAAGTCAGAATAAGCTACTCAAAGCACACTTCTAATATTCATGGAAGAGCCCTATTACAAAGGCAATTTTCCCTCAAATATGTTTTTGGACTCAATCCACTGAGAATATTTCATTTTCAATATGTTCGTGAAATAAAATGATAAGTGTTTTGCATGTTAAATTTTGGCATGTTTAATAGAGGGGGGATCACATTTTTTAAATGTTTTCACAGGGGGAAATATTATGGGGTGGATCAAGAAATTTTGTATTTTTGATTTCAAAATGACCAGCCCCCCCCCCCCCCCCCCCACCCCCCTCCCGGAGTAAAAAATGATAAGTCCCTAATTGTGAAATTGCTATGTATGGAAAGATGTGGTGCGTCATTTGTGTTGTTAAGTTTATTATTAGGTTATTTGTTTTTACAATTACTATTTAAAAGAATGTCTTAGGACTTCCAATCACTAGCGTCTTTCAGAGAACGATATTTCAATTCATTGAAAAGTTTACGGGCGGTATTTTTCTCTAATGTTTTCCAACGGGTTGTGTAGTCTTTTTTTATTCTATTTCCTTTAGCTAATATCCGTTCCAGATGTTTCCTGAAACATTTATTTTTTTAACTAGATTTAGTTTGAGATTTGATTTGGCATAGTTTTGAACTAAAGAGGTGCGTATTATCATGTCTACGTCTTATATCTTTAAAATTATGTGTCATAAATTGACATTTGTATTTAAATCATTTTAATGGATAAAAAAATTCACACAAAATCATGTACAACGATTGTAAAGCAAATATTTCAATATACTACTTACAGATTTTTAAATGACAATGTTTAGTATCGAAGTTTTTTGTGTGTCTTTTAATTTTTCATTTATATGTCGAGTATTGAAACTTCCGCCAATGCTTCAGAATGACTTTTTATTGACAATCAGATTTGCAACCAATTACAAAAACTAAGACATTTTGTTAAGACGTATATAAGCATACGTTTTCTAAAGATTCCATATAACAGTATTGGTTTTTATATCGATAAGTTTCAATTTCTGTACTATTTAAGAGTACACCAATGAGCATAATGATTCGAATCATTTGAAAAATGTACATATCACTTTTCGCCAGGCCTACTATTAGCTCTTTCCACAACACCCTCTGGAGCGTAAACAGTATAATCATACTTGGAGAAATCAGTATCTTTTACACTTCCAACGAACACGATTCTTGATGATTCCTCCCGAATTTTTCTATCTCTATGTAAACCATGCAATGCATTATGAGCTATTTTACACTACAGTGACCTGTCATGTAATTCAATTTCTAGTAGGACAGCAGAATGCAAACATCTGTAATATTTGTATTTTATAATATCACCGATCTCCACGTTTCCATTTGATTTGATAGGTTGTTTTGCAACGTTTAATAAATTTTTATTTCTTTCGAAACACGGTGCACAGAGCATTCAATTTTCATATTCAATTTTATTTCGAAGAACTTCGTCGCCGTAACCTTGAAATACTCGATTTCCAAAAGTCGCATTACCATTCTTATCTTTCGAACTTGCAAGCTAAGACTCCCTCCTTAACTCAACATGTTGTAAAATGCTCGCGGTTATCATTTACCAATTTGTATTGGAAATCAGGGTGACTGCTCTATTGACGATCTCTTCGGGGAAAGAAAGTTTGATTTTGTCCAAATATTTATGAACAATCATTTTAATATTATTTAAATTTATTTGTTTCGTTTCGTTTAATAGTTTTGTTACCAAATAGCCGCATGGAACCATATATATTGCACCAGCTGTCGTGTTTAGTGCATATACAAATTTTACGACTATTTTATGATCTTTCTGCTATGAAGGTTTT
Organism: Mytilus californianus; assembly: GCF_021869535.1. Taxonomy (NCBI): domain Eukaryota; kingdom Metazoa; phylum Mollusca; class Bivalvia; order Mytilida; family Mytilidae; genus Mytilus; species Mytilus californianus. The sequence continues at coordinate 93,277,831 of NW_026262581.1, read as the reverse complement.
ACATCTACTATGATTGCATGGTAATCATATGTTCGCCCATGGAGTGTGAAATGATCTCCTCTATTTATTTCTTCTCTTTTTAAAACCCGTATGGGTTTTACACATACAATGCATGCAACAGGTTTTGTCTTTAGTTTTTTTTTTTCTAACATCAAGATCATCATGATTTTCCTTAATGTTTTCTATTTCTTTAGATTCGTCAATTTCTGGATCGTCTGTAATTTAATCATCAGCAGCTATCTTCATATAACCAGGTTTTTCGGTTGCTGGGTTAAATGTTTCACTATTTGTTCATACGGAGGTCTTTGTAGGTAAGTCTGACTGAGAGCGTTATCATATCCAGTCCATTTCGTATTGCATTTGAACTTTTTCCTCTTCCTGAAAAAGAAAAATGTGATATCCACAATTAATAAGAAGCTATTACGAACCACACAAATAAGAGATAAAAAATGTACTTTATGCTAACATACTCGATGCTTTTTTATTTATTAAAGTCATGCTGTAATTCAATTTTCTCCTAGATTCTTTCTACATTTGTCGCAAAGCAGGTAAAAATAAAAATAGAAAACGATACAAATTAAGAAAGAGTCTCATCCCATTTTGACCATTCAAGTAATATTCTTGTCTTCTCATGCATGTCTCATATGATGTAATTTGACATGATATGTTGAATATAGAGTAGCATTTCTCATCTTTTCCGGTTTCCTTTTTTTCTGAGAATGTATGATGAAATCTTAGCTCTTGCCACAAAATACCTAATTTTGGTTTTGAAATTTGTTATTTTTTGATACAATCTTTCAAGCAGAGTTTTCCGAATTCCTACTTTCGGACATTTTATAATTAAGTCTTCCTCGACATACTAATATCTGGTTTTGAAATTTTGTCAGTTTCCTTATACAATCATGTTTGATATGTTTCAAAAAGAGTTATAGTGTATTAAAATTATGCTTCAATAATAAGATAAATATTAAAATTTCCAAACTCCAAAGTAAATTAAAAAAAGAGGAAGCCCATACAAACTGACAATGCAAACGCTATCAACCAACGGAACGAGTGAAAAACAACTGTCAAATTCCAGACTTGTTACAGGCAGTTTACGAATAAAATAGTGGGTTAAACCCTGGCTAGCTTAACCTCTGACTTGTATGACAGTTGTTGTTCAGGTTAAGAAATGTTCTTTTACATTTAGAAATTTTACCATTTTACATGTTTTATCTATTTAATTTGGGGATGATTTTATTATAAATTAAATTATTGGTGGATTCTTTACGTCAAGTTTGAAATATCAAATGTTCACGGTAGTCAGGACGATAAATTCTGAAATTAATCCAATACATTGTATTACTTAATCTTTATTTTTTTTAAAGTCTAAAAGTTCGGACCAATCAGGTTGCTTTACCTGGATTTTATATGCTAAAATATACATACAACATGTTTAATCCCGCCACATTCTTTATGTGCCTGTCCCATGTCAGGAGCCTGTAGTTCAGTGGTTGTCGTTGTTTCATGTCTGTCATACTTGTTTTTCGTAAACTGTTTTGTTATAAATTAGGCAGTTAGTTTTCTCAATTGAATTGTTTCATATTTTTTATGTCGGGGCCTTTTATAGCCGACCATACAGTATGGGTTTTTCTTATTGTTGAAGGCCGTAATTGCTTACATCCACTTCGTTTGAACTTTAGTGGATAGTTGTCTCAACGGCAATCATACAACATCTCCTTTTTTTTATATAGAATCAATTTGATTGAAATACAGATCAAGCGTAGAAGCTTCGCTTACAACGTTAACCACCTGACAACGCTTCTTTCTACTTTCTGTTTTAAAGACAATTCGGGGTCCTCTTGGTTTTGTCGTTATGAAATACACCATCAAAATTTGGAGGCAGAAATTTATTGGCTGATGCTAAATTACAAGAACAGACAGTAGAACGGAGTGTATGCAGGATCCGTGTAAGCAGCGGCTGCATATGGAGTATGTGTCTCACAGTTGATATGGTATTCATGAGTTTGCGTTTCCTATCATAATTTCCTGCTTTCAAAGAATATTTTGATTCATCGATTCCAATTGTTAAAGTTGAAGTCATTCCTTCGAAAGTCTTACGAACGCCATCATAAGTAGGTTGACCGTTATGGACCATCCGTTTCACAGATTACAATGGATTTATTCCGATTGTCGTAAGGACAATTCCGTCTTCTGTTCCTCAGTTGTGACAATACTGAATTAGTCTTATCATCTAATTTTTATTTACCATTACCAACATAACGGGTGACTGGTGCCACTAATTGTGTGTGATCTGCTCACCCTTCCGGAACAGCTGATATACCCAAATTTTTAATGGGTTTCGTTTTTCAGATTGTTGTATGTGTTTTGTGGGCTTGTTTGTTTTTTCGTTGTCTTTCGTTTTTTACCATGACCTTGTGAGTTTCTCAACGACTTATGATTTTCAATTTCCACTTTATATATTCCGCCCTTTTTTAAAAATATGTTTCGGAAGATATCATCTGAAAACTTAAATAAATTTGCTATATCAGTTTCTTAAGAAAAAAAATTATAATATGTTTTTAAATGTTAATACAAACATCCCTTTAATTTAACTATTATAAACATTTTTTAGATTCAAATTCAACAGTATATCATAAACAAAAATTATAGCTACATTTAATAAAACTTTCGCCTGCAGGAAATCAACATGACTTAAAAAAATAACAATTAACATGACTGATTTTCATATTAGAAACTGAGCCATTTTATAATTTTCTAAAAACATGAAGTCACGGTATATTTTAACGATAGAATGTTTCTGCTCCCAACTTTTATTATTTCGAATGATCAAAATCCATAGCTTTGTTTGCTGAACAAATTCATCTGTTGAGAGAGCATTGACTTGTTTTTATTCTGTTTGACATCTTACATTATTCAAGTTAATATACTACAAATGGCGTCCTATAAACTGACCCAATAACCAACTTCAATTGTAGACACTACAAACTCTGTCAATGTGCTCCCTACTTTAGCTGTCGAGACACTGATGTTTTTATTATAATTTAAATCGAACGCTAAAAGTCTCTCCATTTTTGTTGCTGGATTCCAGTCCCACCAATATAAACCACAAATCTCCTTATATGAAACATACTAGGTTGTTGCAAGTTTTGTAGTTAATGTAATATTTCTTGGGCAGTGCGAGGGAGCAATTATCTCCATGGAAGTGATGTGCGAATGCTTAATCAATCGCATACCAAATATCATTTCACTTCATCAAGGTCAAGCTTTGAATATTTGTTTTCGTTTTTTTTTCATTCTTATATTTATGTATTAAATGATGAAATCTTATTATATTTCAAATTTGAGATAAATCTTTTGAGACATAAAAATTTATTAGCATTTTCATTTGGTCCTGTCAGTGTCCTGTCATCATCCTGTCATCGATCCAGCCATAAGTGGAACCCAACATTTGCGGAGGTAAGCAAAGAAAGACAACTCCTGCGTAATGAAGATAACGCAACGATAAAAAAATATTCATTTATCTCCAAATTGACTTATAACTTTTTATAAAAAAAACAATACTCCACATTTTGTAAGAATAGTTTGAGACCTACCTTAAAGCCATCTAACTACAATTAATATAGAATTGTATACTGGTCCTTGACGTCTTCAAAAATCTTCAAAAATCCGACGCCGTAAAAAGTTAATTTCATGAAAATTTTGTCAAATATTAAACACTAACCAATTGAAGTATTACAGTATTTTTGATAACCACTTTCCTTATCAATGGATAACTATTAATTTTCTCACGTTAAGAAGATAGATGAAATATATTGACAAAAAGTGACGGTTACTGGTCCTCGACCAGTAGGGTTACGTATTGTGTGAAGTACATAACTGTTTTTGTTATTAAACTTATAGTTCAGTAATTTAAAAATGGATCAACCAAATACAATTGAAGAACAGTGTAAAAAGAAATAAAATGCATACAACTATTGTTATATCCGTAAATTGTTCCGGGCAGGTTGTATTTGTAATAATATATAATAAAACTCTGATCGTTTCTAAAACTGTCATTGAAATGACATTCCAGTCCTTTTCACAAAGTGTTTATAAACTTTCTGACGATTGAACAAAGTACTGAATTGACTTTGATAATTGCTGTGTCTTGTTGTTATTCTTCATTTGCTTGTCTTTGACGTTATTCAGCAGCTTTTAAGCAAATGTTCCTTATTGGGCTTGCCTCATACCAGTTTTAACTGCATTCAGATATTTTCTGCTATGGTCATCAAAAGTGGTATATATTAACATACACGTTGTTTTTGTCTGCATATTTTTCGAAGCATAATTCACCTACAAAGCAAAAATTGCCTGGAATGTCAAATCTATTCAGTAATATAACAATACGATGTGTGTATCGAAAGAACAACAGCCGTTACATGCAATATTTAAATTTAGAATAAATCATTGCAATTCCTGACTTACGATAGTCCATTATACAACATGAAAGAATTAAATTTCAAAAGATTAACATTTCAACTGTTGTAAAGGAGGATGTCTGATAAAAACCCATGAAATTAAAATATAGTCAAATGTTAATCCTTTTGACATTATGGTAATTTCATTGATAAATAGATCTAAAATATAAACCATATGAATGAAAAGAAAAGTAGTGACATCTTCAGATATTCATGTTTTCTTCATCTATAGTGTTATCTGTCCATACAGATATGCCAAACTCTAAATCTCACTTGAATATTCATTTCTCGCGTATCAGCATCATTGTGGCAAGTTATTGGTGGCATAAGCATGTTGCTGGTGTCGAAATATTAGTGCGTAGTCCGAGATAGCTCTGACAGCCTTTTTGGACTTTTTGATTTGTTTTACAGATGGGTAGAATGAAAAGTACATATGTGTGAAAAAGGATGATTTATCTGCTTGACAACGGATTAATTACGATATATCTGAAGGATGTCCGCTACTCTGTTTCAAAATAACAAGCTTTTTAAACGACTGTTATAAATTGAAAGTATCTGAATAAAGAAACTAAAAAAGCAGAAAAAAATGGAAAGGTCCGTGTGCTTGTTTTCCAGATATAAGCCATTAACAATTTTGTGGAAAATGATTTTCTCTAGATTTTTCATACATTTAACATTGGCGCCTATTTTCTTTCAAAAACTATGAAAAAATAATAAGAATTTTATAAGATTTTCAAATAAGGCTTTTTAAACTATATGTAATAAAATAATGAAAAGAAAAGTAGGGGTAAGCGGTCAAAATATTTATTATTTACATGGATTAAACCAGAGGACTCTGAATATCTGACAAAAATTCAAAAACAAGAGGAGCGAATACCCTAAATGTCTGACCAACTTAAACCTTTAAAAATGGATATTTGATTAGATGAATGTTTTTTTTTTCATAAAATACTTACTATGATTTGTCGAAACAGCACATGACACTTTCATGAAGTATTAAAATTGTTACTTCAGTTTGGTTTTTTTAGCATTTACGTGGCTTTGGTTATGCGTATATGGTTGTGTTGTCGTTTGTCGTTTGAAATTTTAGAAGAATATAGTTTGACATAAGAACATGTTAAAGATACAGAGATTAAACTTTGGTTTGTTTTCAGATGACGCTTTTTATAATTTAAGTGAGGTAACATAAATCTATTCCGTCATCAATTGTTAAAATGGACGGGTATGTATATGGGTCTCTGGATTCGTATTCTTATAATGAATAAGTACTGTACTGTAGCCGTATAAACCCTTGGTTGGCATTTAAATAAGATTAACATTGACATTTTATTCAATGCAGTAATAGTTAATTTTGCACAACATTATCTATTCTAGAACTTATGATTCGATTTGTATATTTCGTATGTTCGAACGATAAAAAAATATCTTCAGTCCGATGCTCTTAAAAAACCACTTTCTATGAAACCTACTGAACTAAAAGCTCCAAGTAGTCTATATCCCATAGCTGGTAGTAAGGGAAATATGTCATATAAGGAGTCGATGACTGCTTTTAGTATTTTTTGCCGTGTTTGTATATCTTGAAACGCTGATTATCGTTGTTGCTGTATATATTTCTGTCTCTCGATAATAGTTTTCAAGGTAGAGACAAAAACCGCATCAACTGTGTTAAACGTCATCATCTAAAGTGAATAACTGAACAAATAGCTGATACATGGTTTCAGTTATTGAGCATAAAAATGTATACCACAAATACCAAATTCCAAGGTAAATTCAAAAAAGGGAAGTCAATAAAAACTGACAAATTCAAGAATTATAAATTCCACAGTTACAAGTTACTAGTTGAAAATTTACGAAGTAAGCATTTTGAAATTACACAGATGACAATTTACGAATTTAGAATTTTTACCCGTTGGCTTTCAATATGGATTAGGGTCGTAATTTATATACAAAGTGTTTAACTTTGCTGCATGTGATTCGAATTTATTGTTAGTTTTTTCTTTAACCTGTCTTACCTAGCTATGTATATAAAGAAGTGCTGGTGTGACTGTTTCTCTGGAAAATGCAGCCAGTAGAAAAATAAATTGGAATTGATATCCATACATAAGGATTTTTGTTTGCATGGCAACATTTTAAAGTTATTTTCCACAAAACTTCTATAACCTGTTATTATCTTCGTTTGTTATATTTTGAGTAAATAGGAAAAAATTAGATGAAAACTTTTTTACTGTTATCTTTGTCTATTATTAGTAATCAATGAACGTTTTCTTGCGAACTTCAAGATCAAATCACTAGCCTTCTTGAGGAAATCCTTGGTACAAAAAACATTGTTACATCTGGAAGGGCATTAAATTTTCTCCAAAGTTTTCTAACGATTAGTGTCGTATATTGTGTTCTTATCACTAAAACTTATATTCTTCTCCACATTTTACTACATCACTCAGTTGCCTATGATTTCAAATTTGATTAAGTCAAGTCTAGATTTGATATGGATATAGTTTTGAAGTAAAGTAGAGCGTGATTTTAATTCTATGTTGAAATATTTAAAGTTATAAATTGAACATTTGTACTTAAATCATTCCAATGAATTAAAAATCCGCACACACTCAGGTACAAATAATTGTTAAGCAATGCTTCTTATTCACTATTGACAGATGTAAAGGATAAGTTATCCCATAGTATCAAAAATATTGTCTGTCCCTTGGTTTTAAACTGATAAGTTGGGTATTGATATTTCACCGCCTTCATTTCTTGTTGGATTTTCATGAAATTTATATCAAAGATTTATATTAGCAAAGTCTTGGAAGAGTGCAGACCAACTTTTTTACAGTAGTTATGGAAATAAAAATTATATAGAACAAAAGTGCACATACAGAAATGTCTTGCCTGCTTGTTTCTGCTTGCCAGACAGACATGTCCAGAGTCCAATCTTTCCATACACTAATTCTAGTTGACCTATTACTATAGTATCTGATAACTGGAAAAAAACATGAAAACTTAAACATTGACCAATAACCCCAGAAAATGGTCAAGGTCAGATAATCCCTGCCAGAAAGACATGTTTACCTTACAATCATTCCATAAACCAAATATGGATGGCCTATTGCTTAAAAAATGTAGTATCTGATAAACTGATAAAACCATGAAAATGAAATCACGGTCATATGAAATCTACCAGACAGACATGTGCACCTTGCAATCATTCCATACACCAAGTATAGTGGCCCTTTTCTTTTTGAATCTAAGAAAAAGACCAAACCATAAAAACTAAACAATGCTCAATAAACCATGAAATAAAGGTAAGGTCGTATAAAACCTGCTAGTCGGACATGAACACCTTTCAAGTCAGGAATATGATAGTTGTTATCCATTCGTTTGATGTGATTTTGCCATTTGATTAGGGATTTCGGTTTTGAATTTTCCTCGGAGTTCGGTATTTTTGTGAATTTACTTTTTACAATAACTCAATACACCAAATATAGTTTACCTACTTCTTAAAGTATGTGAGATACAGACTTGACAACAAACGCTCAACCTTAATTACTGATCCAGGAAATGAGGTCGAGGTCAGGTGAACCCGGTTTGATAGACATATTGACCTTGAAAGGATCCCATATGCCAAATATATTTATATTATTACTCGTAATGAGAGAAATTTCACATGACCAAACAAACATACATTTTTGTCAAGAAGTACCTGTACCATGAAAATAAGGCCCAAGGACAATTGTCATATGACAGACGGAAACTTATTAACATACGGTATCTACATACAAAGTATGAAGCATCCATGTCTTCTACCTTTTAAACTATAAAGCTTAATACAAATAGTTTACGCTGCTGTCATCGGATTGTAATCCTTATGTCTGGCATTCTGCGACTTTTGTCGCAGATCAGACACTAAAAAATTATGCGACAATCGCGACATTATGCCTACGTTTCTTAAAGGATGTTTATAAAAAAAAAAATATTTTTGCGTTATTGTCCTTAAAAATGAAATAAAATGTGCAAATTGGAATGCTGTTCTTTTATAGATTTTTTTTATTGTTTGAGGAATAACTACATTGCTGCTATCTGTGCTACTGTATCGAAATTGAAAAAAAAATTACGTACGGCCCCGTGTGCCAGGAGAGCCACACAAGTGGATGAAATGCCCATCAAAAATATTTAAACCACTAATGCATTGCAATGAGATTTTGTTGAGTTGCTGACCACTTACTGCAATATATAACCGTTAACTGCTTAACATATACGTGCACATAAGTTTAAAGGTTTGCGCCCAATACATTTCTTCTTAAGTTATGTATACCGTCATGCAATTTCCATCCATTTAAGATAAATAACTTAAACTGTCAACTACTATCTTCCATGTGACTTTTGAAGCTCTGATGCATACGTTTACCTTTGGCTATTGTGATTCACGTTGTGTGTTATCTGCCCAATTTTACAAGTTCTATTCAAAAGATTTAAATTTGTAAAGATAAATTTGAAAGTTGTGCGAAATCTGTTGGATATTTACTGATTTCATGACTTTTAAATTTAACTGTTTGTTGTTATGTTGTGTTGTTAAACCACTGTCTCCAATAATGGAAGAGTTTTGATAGTTCACAAACATGTTTGTTATGAACGTTTAATTATACTTTCATAGTTTTGTTTAGCCGCAAATATTGTTCCCGGCAAAATTGACAGTTTCCTTTTTGCGATACGAAATTCCGCCAACATGTGGCATTCGAATAACATCTTTTGTTTTCCAGTTTGTTATTAATACTACATTTCCGTAGTAACTGCATTTTACCTGCTTTATATTCCCAAATCGGTGCAAAGTCGGATGAAATTGTCCATTCCTTCAATATAATCCAATGTTTACGTTCTCGCTAGTTTTAATACACACAGTTAACCTTGACCGGTAGCGACCTATTTTCTTACACGCAAGGATAAGGCGTGCTAAGTATTATAAAAAGGGGATTTTCCGAATAGCAAAACGAATTTGAACTGATCTTTACAGAAACTTAATAGGTAAATACTTCACGCACGAAAATCACAGAAAACCGTTAAACATATTGTACTTTCATTCTTTGTAGTAATTTAAAGTTATAATAATAATTTTTATTTCTTGAAATAGTAGTTTAGTTGTTATTTTATTTAGAAAACCTGGCTAAGGTATTTCGAAAAGCTATTGAATAGAATAAATATCTAGAGTCTAAAGGTATTGAAAGAAAGATTGAGAACAATCTTTACACTGGTGGCAGCATATTGTTGGTAAGGATGGAGTTAAACCTAATCCTAAGATTATAGAAAGAGTACAATCCTGGAAAACACCTAGCAACACCAAAGAAACCCAATAGTTCCTAGGACTCTGTAATTATTATAGGCAATTCATTAAAGGATTCAGTAATATTGCAGCCCCATTGAGTCATCTGACTAGAAAAGATACCATATTTGAATGGACAGATGCAGTACAAAACAGTTTTGACCTTCTAAAGACAGCACTATGCACAACACCTGTACTTGCATATCCTAAGCCAGATGGGAAATTCATATTAGATACAGATGCTTCAAATATTGGTTTAGGAGGTGTCCTGCACCAGATACAAGATGGAAAAGAAAAAGTCATAGCTTATGCCTCTAAAAAGTTGGATAAAACCCAACAGAGATACAGTGTGACAAGAAGAGAGCTTTTGGCAATGGTGACTTTCATACACCATTTCAAACATTACTTGTTAGGCAACAAGTTGACCATCAGAACTGATCATGCTGCATTAAAATGGTTGTATTCCTTTAAAGACCCTCAAGGTCAAATAGCAAGATGGATCATAGTAAAGATACAGAGAGAAAAATAAGGGTTACAACAAGACAACAACATAATCAAAGTACAAACAAACCCTGATTAGCCAAATATACCAACCAAGAGATGGCTGTCTTCCAAAAAGAAGATGAAAACATAAAAGTTCTTCACCAATGGATAAATAGTGGATCTATACCTGATAGAGATAAGGCAGCAAGTCTGAACCCTGCTGTACGCCGTTATTGGTTAAATTGGCAGAATATAGTACGTTTGGAGGGAGTAATTTATCAAAAATGGATTTTAGACCAAAATGGTAGACACAATCTACAGCTTATAGTCCCGGCTGTTCTACAAAAGGAAATCCTGATAAATGGTCATGACACACCCTTTTCTGGACATTTAGGTGTTGCCAAGACAAAAGAAAAAATGAGACAAAATTTCACTTGGTATGGAATGGGCAAAGATGTGACATCCCACATAAAAATGTGCCAGATATGCAATAGATGGAAAAACTCCTCAAGAAAACCAACTGCACCTTTGGTGGACTACAGAGTAGGAAATCCAATGGACCGCATTTATATTGATATAATGGGACCTTTGCCTCTTACAAATAAAAAGAACAGATATCTCTTAGTCATAGGAGATTATTTTACTAGATGGATGGAGGTGTATCCAATTCCTCATCAAAATGCAGACATCATAGCAGAGAAATTGGTTCACGAATTTATAGCTAGATTTGGAGCACCACTGGAGATTCATACTGACCAGGGAAGGAATTTTGAGAGCCAGTTATTTGTAAACTGCTAGAAATCTCCAAGACTAGAACCACAGCTTATCATCCAGCATCAAATGGAATGATAGAAAGATTTAATAGAACATTAGCTGGAATGATCAAAAGTTTCATTAATTCAAATGCAAATAATTGGGATTTATATATTAATCTTCTTTTAGAAGCTTATAGGAGTAGTCCACATCCTGCAACTGGACACACACCTAATTTTATGACGTTGGGAAGGGAAATCAACATTTCTAGTTCAATTTTGTTTCGTTTTCCCAAGGTTAAAGAATATGACAACGAGGATCAATATATAACAAGATTACGAGATAAGATGATGGAAGTTTACAGTATTGCACGAAATCACTTGAAGTCATATGCAGAACGACAGAAGCGTGATCATGATACGAGGATTTTCCACAGTCAGTATGAAGTTGGGTCCCTTGTCTATAAATTTGACAAAAACATTAATAAAAAATTTAAGTCACCTTGGGTTGGTCCATATAAGATTACAAAAATTTTAAGTCCTGTTGTGTATGAAATATCTCATAAGAACAAAACTGAAATAGTTCATTTTGACAGACTTAAGCCTTGTACTTTTGATTGACAAGAGTTTCAGAAAAATACTAATCAACTTGTACATGTAGTATAAGTTGATATAACCATTTAAGTAAAACTTTTGGTTAATTTTATGTATTTTCAGTAAAAATGGTTTTCCTTCAATATTCCCTATGTAGATACCAAGGAAAAAGGAAAAATGCTGTTGATCATTATTTAAAGGGACATTTGCCTGAGAAAGAAGTTCCATATTTTTGTGTGTTATGCAAATTCAGAGCAGTTAATAAATCTGAATGGGAGAAACATTTGCATTCTTTTCCAAAGCATATTAATGCTATTAATTCTTGTCTGACTAAATTATCAGATAGTGCTTACTGCAAAGAATCTAACAAGAAATTTGAGCTTGACATAAGTCAAAATGGTCAGCTTATACCCATTGAAAATGTAAATGTATGTGTTCGAACCACCCAACAGAGCACTAATATATCGTTATTAAATAATATTTGTTGTGAAAACAATGACGAACCCGTTCCTGAATATTCTGAAGAAATAGTGATTGTTCCTATGACGGAGGGAGATCAAAATATTTTTAGTCTAGAAGAAGAAATACTTCAATTGAAAGACACTTTATTAAAAGAAAGAACACAATTTGAAGATTATTTAAAGAAGCTGGAGAAAACTAAAAGTACTCTTAAAACTGAACTAGATCAAACTAAAAATCAACTTGAAAAACAGAAAAACAAAGAAAATCAGAAGAGTGGAGAAAAGGGAAGAAAAGACAGAAAAAGGACTTTTCAGGGACCAAAAATTCAAAGTGTAGTTGTTGTGCCAAAGAGAAGACGGTGAACTGTTAATAAAAACATTTTTAGTGACAATATTAGTAGAGACAAAACTATAACTTGTTGACATTATTTATTTGTATATATATTGTGTTTATTTTCATTTATATAATTTTTAGCATACTAGGTGTCGTGTCGTGATATCAGATTAATCGTGACAAAGCCAGATATATATATATATATATATATATATATACATATATATATTTTATTCAAGATAATTGAAAGAAATATTTTATTTTACTTTTATATCCATAAGCTCCTCGGCAGGTGCTTGTTAAAATCGTTTTATTGAATGTTCCAATTATATATCACATTTAATTTTTGTAATTTCGAGACGAAATTTTATTTGACGGAGGGCAGTGTTATGAACGTTTAATTATACTTTCATAGTTTTGTTTAGCCGAAAATATTGTTCCCGGCAAAATTGACAGTTTCCTATTTTGCGATACGAAATTCCGCCAACATGTGGCATTCGAATAACATCTTTTGTTTTCCAGTTTATTATTAATACTACATTTCCGTAGTAACTGCATTTTACCTGCTTTATATTCCCAAATCGGTGCAAAGTTTAGTTGTTATTTTATTTAGAAAACCTGGCTAATGTATTTCGAAAAGCTATTGAATAGAATAAATATCTAGAGACTAAAGGTATTGTAAGAAAGATTGAGAACAATCTTTACAATGTTAAACCCTGTCACAATTTCATCAAAGTTGTGGATGTTGCTGGCTGCTATCTGCCATATTTATTTTTAGATCATTTTTGTAGTAAAATCAGGCCGATATTCTTTCCTTTTAAATCGTTTCTCAATTTTGTCTCACCGCGAATTTTTGTAGCTTTTCATAAAATATGGTTTTTGCTCGTTGTTTATGCAATAAGGTGACCTGTTATTGTTCACATCTGTGCTCCATGCAAGTCACTTTTATCAGTCATGTATGCAAAGCAAGTTAATGTCGATTGTTTTATTCTGTTGAAATGTATTGGAGAAAATTTATATATTCAGAGAAAAAATTAGAGGCAACAGTTGTTATATCATATAAACTTGAAAATCACTTTAGAACACACCAATCAAATGCACTGTTGTACTTCGAACGAAGCGCCACCTGTTTGATGGGATAAGCGTATCCTGCAATTCTGGTATCGACAGATCTAATACCAGATATAAAAGAAAAGTCTCTAGTGAGATGAGTCACATATCAAAGTAAAAGATCAAAAGTTCAATTCGTTTTTTAAATGTATTTTATAGTAAGCATACTATGTTGATGAAAATAACCATTTTAATGCCAAATAAAAGCTTAATATTTTTGTTCTAATTAAATATGTTTTCTTCTGATATTGAACTGAAGATGTTGCCATTTCAAGTAATATGAATTAACGATTATTTCGAAACGCTTATAACAGTCAAAGAGATGTCCATAGTTGAAATAGGAGTAACAAATCCAATTGAATACAATTATTTGCCGAATTTTATTGATTCTGCAACGTTTGATTCAAATCATACTTCACGTCTTTTCAAAAATGACTAGCACCGTATCCGGACCCCCCAGCACAGAACCAAGACATGTACACACTGAGAAAATGAACACTTTTATAAATTGCTACTGTATACTGAAACAGAGTAGAAGGCCATTTTCTTATCTGCTTGCCTTTGAATCCGTCAAGAAAAAAATTTAAACAATTCAACTATTTCTTTGCATCTGTTATTCGAGAAAAAGGTTAAAATCAACAAATTTTCGTCTTTGTTTACACATTTTCAACTATCACCAGCACCGATCAAGACCAAATCACCAGCGGATAACATTTTATTGCAGGACAATCTTACCCACTATTACTTTGAAAAGTTAAATTTAAAAGGGTATTAAGTTTTCCTAAAAGTTTTATCATTGCTTGTGTGTATATATATTTTTTTGGGTGGGCTGTTCTAATCAATTTAGCTTATTTCCATACTTTTACTGCAAAAGAGAGACGAAAGATACCAAAAAAGGAAAAACAATCAAAAGACAAACAAAAGTTTTTAAAAAGTCAACATAGAAATCTCAGGTGCTCCACATGTGGCATCCGTCAATTTGCTCATGAAAGTACAATTTCGGTGATAAGTCTAATTCGGTAGGTTAAACTCGAGGAAAAGAGGACGGGATTGTGGAAATAACAATTCGAACATTTGCCCACGGTTTCAAATTAATAAAAGTTGGACATCTGATTTTGATAAATTTGGATGTAAAGTCATGATATCATGTCTATGTTTGATACCTTCGTGATAAAATCATTTAAAATCACGTCTCATTATTTGCATTTGTATATCAAAATCATTAGAATGGATTAATTATAGACACATAATCAGATAAAATCAATTTTAAAGTCAGGCCAGTTTAAAGTATCGAAGTTTTTAATGTTTTACTTATAACTGAGGTTAAACCGCCTTAAACAGTATTGTATTTTCCGCGATTGACTTATTGTGTCATTTTAATGTTGTTATTAGATACGCAACAAACTATGCAAAGTCTAAAATTATATTAAGGCAGTTTGTTTTCTAAAATTACATTCAACAATTTTGATTTCACAGTAATAATCATTCATTTTCTATACAATTTAAGTTTACACCAACGAGCATAATGACTTGAATCATTCGAAAAATATACATATCGTGTTTCGCCAAGCCTACTTCGCGCTCTATCAACCACTTCCTTTGGATCGTATACACTATAACCGTTCTTGAAGTAATCAGTAACTTTTACACTTCCATCAAGCGGAATTCTTAGCGATTCCTCCCGAATTTTTCTATGCCTATGTAAAACACGGAATGCATAATGAGCTATTTTGCACTGTAGTGACCTGTCGTGTGGTTTTAGTATTGTTTGTTGTTTGACATATTTACTATATCAATATGATCATGATTACTCCTACTTTACTCTACTTGGGGTCAAACACGAAAATTGATCACAGGTTCTTTCTGCGGTATTGTTTTTCTTTAAAAGATAAGTACTAAAAGGATCATTGGCTACCAAATTCATTAGCACCATAGTTTAACTTTTTTAATTATGGCCCCGCCAGTGAGTGGTCGGGACCATATAGTTTTACCCTTGTCCGTTATTCCGTCATTCTGTCATTCCATCATTCCGTCATTCCACAACGAACAATTATACGGACTTTTTTTCTAAACACCTTCACATATTGAGCTGATTTTTAGTATGCGAGTCTACTATGATGAGTTACAGATCGAGGATACGTTTGATTCCGATCAGCTGATTATTACCGAAATTACGGGTTTTGGATATTGAAAAATTCGTAAAGATAACGGTTATACAGACTTTTTTTCTAAACACCTCCACATATTAAGCTGATTTTTTTTCATTATAAAATTTTAACTAAAAAAAATGGCCTCAAACTTTTTTGCGAGCGGGACCATTCGTGTCGTTCTGACACATCTAATTTGATTGATAAAATGCTTAAATATTTACCAGAGTCGCAAAACTTCCTTTTGCAACAATAAACAATGCACGAAATAGTATTAAAGTATCAGCACGTGCGGGCTTAACACTGTTTTATGAACCATCGACAACTGTCAGTCATCATACGATCCGATTTTATTTATAAAACATAAATATATATGAAGGCCGTACGGTTGCATCCAATTCATTTTAACTTTGGTGGATAGTTGTCTCATTGACAACCATACCACCTCTCCTTATTTTTATACAGCATACACTATTAGGTCAATTTCAGTTTACTAGTATATCAACTTTTATTGCATGAGGCTCAGAAACAGGGGAAGAACATTTTGTGTTCTCTGATGGAACACTTCTGATAATAATTCCAATTTAAGCTTAAACAATATTTTGTTACATCTACGTGGACACTCAATAGCATAGAACATTAAAAAAGAGGCGAAAGATACCAAAGGGACATTCAAACTCATAAGTCGAAAATAAACGGACAACGCCATGGCTACAAAGAAAAAAAAACAGACAAACAAACAAAAGTACGCAAAACACAACATAGAAAACTATACTGAGCAACACGAACCCCACCAAAAACTGGGGGTGATCTCAGATGCTCCGGAAGGTTACGTAAAACCTTCTCCACACGTGGCATCCGTCGTGTTGCTCATGTAATACAAACCCGGTGATAAGTCTTATTCGGTAGGTCACATTCGGGGGAAATGGGATGGGATTGAGCCCACTTAAATTATTATGAAATTGAACTCCAACAGCTTCTTATTTGGAAATTTGTATAAATTTTGATTTCCATAAAACATTTAATATGTGCTTTATACGGTGACCTATAGTTGTTAATTTCTGTGTCATTTGGTCTCTTGTGAAGAGTTGTCTCGTTGGGAATCATACCACATCTTCTTTTTTATATTTTCTATTATATCAAATATTGAAATTTTCCATAAAATCATAATTATATATAAGGAAAATTAACTACACATAACTCTATTGATTATTGCAGTTAACACAATTAATTTTTATCACCTAAGCTCACCTGTTTATGAAAAAAAAGCAGTAATGATTAACACTTGTAAAAACATAAGTAAATGTCAATATAAAAAAATGCCGGGACTTCATAAACGTATATCATAATAAGGCCAGTTTTCTTCTATGAAGTAGTTCATACATTGTGACCATCATTTCGAAATGAGCAGCCAACTGAAAAGTTTTGACACTGGGGATTAACTCAAAATAGCATACAAAGCATGTGTCTTATTTTTCGTTGAAAACCAGAACATTATTAGATGATTCTCAAATCTTGTGATTTTATAAATTAAAACCTCACTTTTTACCATAAGTTTGACTCCGATAATTAATTTAGAATAGAAGAATACACCTAATTTAATCTCAATCCTTTTAACAGAAAGAGTTTTCTTCAAAATTGTGATTTTGTTATTCAAAACTATTTTTATCAAATATTTGACATTGCCCATCAATTTGGAATTCCATATTATACCTTAATAATTACATTACATGTATGTTTCATTATAATACGTTATTTTGATTGGCTTACAGCAACCTCGCGTCATTCTGAAATTAACCTTTATTTCAAAATGAAATGTAACATTCAGGATGACACGAATTTCCACAATAAAGTGCACAGGTTAATAAAAGAAAAACTTGATAGATTTTTAGAATGAAGCGCTTCCGAGCTTTATACAAAATGTACTTCGGTCAACTTTTTTACACCCCAATAGATTAACAAAAAGAAGCATTCAATTCTTAAATAACATTATTGTTGTTATCCGCAAATTTCAATTGAAATTCTAGCTCAAAACGATATTTCTCAATATTTGTGACTTTTAACAGTAAAAGATAAACTTTTCACAAAAGATTCCCTTTTTAGATAAACAATCGACAAGTAACATCCTCTTATAGATAAAGTTACTGTTCATAAAAATTTTGATATGAGACAATCTTGACTTATTATTCCACATAAAAATGTTGACGAACGGACAGACAGTAAGTGCTATAGAGCACCACGGACTAGTCGGGGCTGTCATATCATTAAAAATCCAGACCCAAACAAAAGTGAAATGAAAATTTTTCTCTATTGTGACATAAACAACTTGCAAACTATTACAACACGATTTAAATATTTCAATGATTTGTGGAATGACAAATAAGAGACACAAGATATTTCACGATCCTTTGAACAATCATAAAAAGTGGTACCGGATCTGTCACGATCATACTTATCAAATTTATATAAATATTCCAATTCTGTCCACGTTTTGGTTAAGCTTCTACAAAATCATTTTTAGAGCCATTTGAAACAGTAAAATAGAACGGTATTATTTAGAAAATAGTAATTTAGTCATTCATATAATAAAAAAAATCTTATTTGTCTAGTTTTTATTGATGTCATTGAATGTTGAAGAGCAATCTGCCTTTTGTAGTTTTGTAAATGCGATGATTTTTTAAACTTTGATATTCTCAGATACTAATCATAGTGCTGAACCATTTTGACGGACAGTTTTAAATATTTTTTAATCTGTCCTTATAATTAAATGAATTAAATTATCTATGTGTCTTCAAGAAAGAATTTCCTTTGTTATCTCGTACCAGATCTAGCACAATCCTGTCGCAATACTTGACCACCGTTACTTATTCTTTCACGATCGTTTTTTCTCGATATACCGAATAGAAATCGGTATCCATACTTAGAGAGGCAGTCTCTATGATTTTTACTAAATAAATTGCTCGACAATTTTTGCAAGAATAGAGTATTTTTGTTATATAAAATACGAAATACGATGGAAAGCTATTGGTGCATTAACGTTCTGTTCGTGATAATTTCCTTTTAATCAAGTATTGGAACTTTTATCAGTCCGACAATAAATCATTTAAAAACCATCCCCATATCCATATAACTATTGAATAACTTTATAAATGTGTAGTAGTACATAGTTCTATTGATTAAGAAAAAGTATTTACCAAATCAACATGCAATGGTAGTAACCGACAACTTTGAATAACTGACTAAAAAGATAGATAGCTTAGACAGGAAAATTGGCATTGTTACATTATAGTTCGTTTCTATGTGTGTTACATTTTAATGTTGTGTTTTTGTTGTGTCGTTGTTCTCCTCTTATATTTGATGAGTTTCCCTCAGTTTTAGTTTGTAACCCGGATTTGTTTTTATCTCTATCGATTTATGAGTTTCGAACAGCGGAATACTACTGTTGCCTTTATTTAACGAGTTAGTCCTTGGGACCACGATACATATTGGGAAACAATGCAACCAGTAGACAAGTTTAAAGGCCTCAGTGAACTTGAATTGGTAACGAAGTTGCAACAACCTCATCTGAATGTACGCATCGGATTAATGCGTAGCACGCGAATTCATAATAACTTATTTAGAGAAACGATTAAATGATTGATGCGAGTATGTACAAGAAGTCATATTCGAGATTTAAGCAATATTGTAATTAAAAAAAATAATAAGATAAGTTCGGAAAATGAGATTTTACGGGAGAATAATTCACTGTTTACAAATGTGGTCAGCTGAGAGGCCAAATAAAGGGTACAAAACAGAACAAAGCGTAGAAATTACACAACAACATAATATATAACAAAAATGAAACTGTTACAAGCACACAAAATGTACTGCATTCATTAAACCGACTTTTGTTTTTTTTTAATTTTACAATTACATTTTAGTTCTTAACACAAAAATATTGCTAGGAATTTTAAATAGTTCTATAATAACAATTATCCCTTCCGTCCTTCATTGACTCGGAATGAAAATCATAACCTATTTACATACGATAGTTTTAGAAGTGTAATAATTCTACTAATTAATTATTAAAAATCTTTAAAAAAAAAAAGAAAGAGATTCGGCCAAAATAACATTAATTTAATTCGAACACTGAAGTGAAATTGAAGTTGTTATTACTTTTCGTATTTGTGAACATGTGCTTCAAGAAGGTCTAGGCCATTGCTCGTGACGTGAGTGTACATTTTGGTCTGGTCTTACAGGTGACAAAAATAAGGCTTTTGTTCTTAATTTCATTTACCCGAGCGTTGAAAATGACATGAAACATATTTTTTCATTGATATCTAAAAAGTTACCGCATTTTCACGGCTTTAAAAATTCATGACTTTCGTAGATACTGCCTCTGTAATGATTTTTATTGCATAGCAACATTTTACTATTATTTTCTACCTCCTGTAGCTGTTAATCTCTTTGCGTGTAATACTTTGAGGAAAAAGGTAATCATTAGAAGAAAATTTTGTTTTCATTAATATTTTTTTCTCCACTATTACTATTCAAAAGAACGTTTTCTTGAGAAGGTCCAATCACTAGCGCACTTGTGGTGACCGTTATAAGGTTACAGCTGGTACGTTGTGCGGTAAATTTTCTTCAAAGTTTTCTCATAGTTAGTGTCGTCTATTTTGTTCTTATCCCTTTAAATTATATTCCTCATCACGTTTTACTATAGCATTCATTTGCCTACGATAACATATTTGATTGTCTGAGATTTGATTTGGATTTGGCTTTGAAGTAAAGTAGTATGTGATATCATGTCTGTGTTATGCCTTTAAAGTCATGCGTCATAAATTGATAATTTTTATTAAAATCATTTCAATTGTTTAAAAAAAATCACACATAATAAGGTACAATGAATTGAAAAGCAATGTTTCCAATATACTATTGGCAGATTTTAAAGGCCAATGTTTAGTATCGAAGATTTTATCTATCTTAAAGTTTTTGAACTGAAAAATCGGGGATTGAACAAAAGCTCCAAGTTCCTCCGTCAGTGCTTAATATTTTTGTGGAGATTGGATTATGTTACCATTTTTATTTTGTTACTATCAAATATGCAGCTAATTACAAAGCAAACATTCTTTTAAGAAGACATATTGTATGCATATGTTTCGTAAGGATTCCATGCACATTATTGGTTTTTATAGCAATAAATTTCAATTTCTATACAATTTAAGTTTACACCAACGAGCAAAATGACTTGAATCATTTGAAAAATGTACATAACGTTTTTCGCCAAGCTTACTTCGAGCCCTTTCCACCACCTCCTCTGGATCGTAGACAGTATAATCAGGCTCAGAATAATTAGCTACTTTTACACTTCCATCGAATGGAATTCTTAATGTTTCCTCCCGAATTTTTCTATGTCTATGTAAACCACGAAAAGCATAATGAGCTATTTTGCACCGTAGTGACCTGTCGTGTGATTCGATTTCAAGTACGACAGCAGAATGCCAACATCTGTAATAGGTGTATGCAATTATATCACCGATCTCCACGTCCCCTTTCGATTTGATCGGTTGTTTTGCGACACTTAATAATTTTTTGTTTCTCTCGTAACACGGAACACAGAGCATTCCATTTTCATATTCGATTTTATTTCGAAAAACTTCGTCGCTGATACCTTGAAATCCTCGATTTGCAAAAAGTCGCCTTACCATTCTTATCTTTCGAACTTGCAAGCTAAGACTTTCTCCTGTAACGCACTGTGTTGCAAAATGCTCGCAATTATTATTTAACACATTATATTTGAAATTAGGGTTTGATTTCGCTGTGACTGCTCTACTGACAATCTCTTTGGGCGAAAAATGTTCAATTGTATACGAATATTTATAAACCATCACTTTTATCTTTTTTAAATTTATTCGTTTCGTTTCACTCAACAGTTTTGCTTTGCTACCAAACGGCCGCATACAACAATATATTGCACCAGCTGTCGTGTTTGATGCATGCACCAATTCTACGACTGCTTTATGATCTTTTTCGTTTGAAGGTTTAACATCGACTACAATTGCATGGTGATCATATATTCGTCCATGGAATTTGATGTGATCCCCTCTTTTTATTTCTTTTCTTGTTAAAACCTGAATCGGTTTAACACATTCAAGGCAAGCAATAGGTTTTTTCTTTTGTGTATTCCTTCCATCAGGATCATCGTGATTTTGTGTAATTTCTGGATATTTTGTAATTTCATCATCTTCAGATTTCTTCATAAAACTAGAGGGTTGTTCTGGTACGTTACGTATTTGCATTGTTAGAACTCTGACTGTTTCTTCAGATGGAGATCGCTGTTGGTTACTGTGTCTGAGAGCGTAATCATTCCCAGTCCATAGTTTTTGGAATTTGTACTTTTTACTTTTCCTGAAAAATAAAAATGCAATAACCTTATAAAGTGATAAAAAATAACCTTATAAAAGGATAAAAAAGTAATTTATGATCAGATACTCAATGCTTTTTTAAACAGTAGTCGAACATCAGACAAACAAACCAACTTTAAAGGAAAACCGATACAGAAAGATGAATCTTACCCCATTTTTTTCAATCTGGTGAAAACTTAAATAGTCTTCTTGTCTTCTTGTACATGTCTCATCCTGAACTAAACATACGTCCGTTAACCAGGTAAGTTGGTACAATTATATTTAAAAAATAATTAAATGCGTTATATATATGTGGGAAAAGGTGCAATCATATATTATTTTTGTCAATATTATACATTTATTGTTTGCCTAATGACCTTTAAATAATAGTTTGGTATAGACCGTAAGCTAGTCAACTCCTGGTATTAAAGTCTGTACAAATCCTCGAATTAGACGTTCAATTGTTGTCCTGGTCGCACCAAAATGTGTACTTTGCTTGTTATTGTATGACTGTTCTGCACTGTTTGAAAATTTAACTAAATCAACACGATCATGACTATTAATATATTTATAAGTAAAACACAAATTTAAAATAGTTCCCACGTTCTTTCTACAGTATTGCTGTCTTTGAAAAGAAAAGAATTTAAATGTCCTAAAATTTTAATTTATTTGTTTTGAAAATAACTATAACATAATGATCGTTGAAAGTGAATGCAGGGTATGAACTGACCTTCGACTTTTCATTGAGATTCAAATCTTAGCCTTTGTGTATTTACAGGGTTCCCAATAGGGATAGATAGATGTATATTTTATTATGATAATTAAGTTCTTTTTAGCAGGTGAAGTTATTTCATATTCGTTTTTGATCAATATTTTAATTAAGTTTTAAGTTGATAAGACTAATACTGTTCATGAAGGTGTGTAATTGCATTTTCAAAACTTCGCCTCGAGTACAAACCACACACCAATGTTATGTAGCATACATGTTTAAAATATGCAAGACGATGATAATAAGGCAGAGGAGTATTCATCTTTCAAAGCATAACTTTTATGTAGAGATTGTTTTGACAGCTTGAAAGAAAATTAAGGATTTTTGACAATGTCTATTATAAATAGAAAATCTAAGCAAAAAAATCACTCCCTGGCTTAGCTTCGTGCCTAACTATATATATATTTTAACAAGAAAACAATAAAGAAAGAGGAAATGTGTAATTTGTATTTCGTAGTTTATATATTGCTTCTCTACCCTTTACCCAATTATTTCACATTATAAACTTAAAGAGGATTAAAACAATTAACAAAACTTTGTTAATAAAAGATTCAACGTACGTGCAAGTATATTGTTTTAGGAAGCGACTTATACTCGTTTAAATGTGAATAAGAAAAAAACTGGCACGCAAACAAGAATATCTATAACTGATATCAACAAGATGCCTCATTTTTTTTTATTAACAACATAGTTGATACGTCTGTTAAAGTGTTATTATACTAACAGTTGTGCTCACTGTAACTTTGTGATGAAGAACAGCAATATAAACGGTGTTCATTTGCCTTTAGTGAGCGTAGTGATTGTGTGTCATGAATTGATACACCATATCCTTTATTTTTCATTCTATAAACAGAGATTGCCTAGTGCTGTGTTGATGCAGTAAAAAATATTCTTGTGCCTGAGATGCGTGCTTTTCCATTTTTACAGATATGGCTTATTTTGTCTTAAGATGACTTCTTACGTATTGTGTGATTCGTCTTCTTTTTTCCTTCTGTCATTTTGTTTCATTATTGACATTGTTATGCAGGACTCTCAAATCATTTGCCCTTTTCATACATAATTTCCTTCCAAGCTATCTAAAATATATCTTAAGGTGTCCTTTGATTGTCTAACTGTTTCTATTGTTTCAGTATTTTCAGTGGCGTAGCTCAAATTTATGCAATGAAGCTACTTCATCAATAAATTTCGACCGAGAAAAATTTAGAAAAGTTCAAGATAGAAAGACGAAATGAACAATTTGTAGTTTCAAATATAAGATGGTTCTAAACATTTTACTTCTCTACCCTTAAAGCGATTATACATCTTTCTGAGTATCAAAAAAGCCTGAAGAATAAGTTCATCTTTATTTTAAAAAGGAATCAGCATATATGCAAGTATCTTGTTTAAGGAAGGGGCTAAATTATTATTTTTTAAATCCCACACTGAAACAGGAAGTTCTGTCAAACTGACATCATCAATCGCTAAAAGCCTTATTCTTTATTGACAACTAATTTTAATACATTCGCTGAATGTGTAATTCAATAGTTGGCTTTCCTATGGGAACTAACTGTGCTCCTTTTCTTATCGACTGTTCCTTTATTCTTTTCACAATGTCTCCATACAAATGTTTTTTTAAGAAGAACTAAACTATACAAGAGATAATTTCAATGTTATCGTAATCTTTCCATCTCTATGTAGAAACATTTTTCGGCGCCTGAATATGGAGAATGATACAATTCAGCAGAAAAAGATTGCACTAAGATATATTTCTCTTTAAAAGTTTTTGTTAGGGGACAATAATCTCATTATGGGGATTGTTGTTAATGAAGGGTTTTTTGCGGACGAAATATTTTATATATATATATATATCAGCTATAGTTAGAGGAGGGGATAAATCGTCTGCGCAATGCTAGGCGGTGCTGCCGTAGAAGTATGAAGTGAAAAGTACAGGTTCCAGCCCCGCTCGGGGAGGAAGTAAAGAATCAAATCTACTCTAACATTGTTAGGTTGATTTTCTACGCAATTTTTATATATACATATATATATATAAACAAGTCTAAATTGAAAACAACATTCAAACCTATGATTGCGTTGGATAAAAACCGCAATTTTTATACGTGTGCATGCAAAACAAATTTCTTGGTAGTGGGGTCTAAATAAAGCACAAACAACATTTTCCAAAAGACCAAAAATGTGAAAAAGTATATTTTAACAAAACGCATATTTTTGACATTTTTACCTATTGTGTCTGTTTGTTTTGTTCACGCATCGTTGTCAATATAATGGAATTTGATGCGACTGTCATACAAGTGAGAGGTTTAGCTAGCTATAAAACCAGGTTCAATCCACCATTTTCTACATAAAAAAATGCCTGTACCAAGTCAGGAATATGACAGTTGTTATCAATTCGTTTGATGTGTTTGAACTTTTGATTTTGCCATTTGATTGGGGACTTTCCTTTTCGAATTTTCCTCGGAGTTCAGTATTTTTGTGATTTTACTTTTGACTAACAGGTCAAACAACAGATGTTCTTAAACCCTGCTGACTGCCATTGGCGATTGCCAAATAAACGGTTCACAAGATGTAACATAATGGATCTTAATTATTAAGTTTATACCAAACAGAAAACAATGAACTTGCGGAAAAGATGCAAAAATTAGTACAACATACCCGGATTTCGACAATTAATGTCTCTTCGGTGATGTTAGGGATCGAAACAGTATTTGGAAGGCCATAACATTTGTCTCAAGTTAGGAAAGACTCTTGAATTTTAAAGAGTCGAAATAGGATGAACGGATCATATAAACCCGAAGGAAAATATAACACATGCCCAAACGAAAAAATATAAACAAGTCTAAATTGAGAACAACGTTCAAACCTATGATTGCGTTGAATAAAAATCGCAATTTTTATACGTGTGCATGCAAAACAAATTTCTTGGTAGAGGGGTCTAAATACAGCACAAACAACATTTTCCAAAAGACCAAAAAAGTGAAAAAGTATATTTTAACAAAACGCATTTGACTAATATATATATATATATATATATACAACTCGTCTTAACATCGGCCCAACAATGTAAGATCTGAAATTTGCTTTCGCAATTTTTTTGTTCTTCCCCCGCCGGGATTCGAACTCATGCTACTGAGATATCGAGACACCAAATCGCCTGCACTGTATCCGACACGCTAGACCACACGACCACCTAGACTTCACAATAATAAAGCTTTCGGTGGCACAGCTAGCCATGTATCACCATCACTGCTGGTGATCCGATGGATAAATCTGTTGTAGAGTTGTCACTGGTTCAGACGTACTTATATATATTTTCATCTGGTGCTAGACCGGAATCTTTAGAGAAACCTTTCTTATAGATGTGTAACATACAACTTTGCATTTTTTATTTTTCTATTCTACATTTTTTGCTGATAATGTTTTGTTTTTGTTTAAAATGCTGATAATGCTCGTGATTCAGCAATCAAAACTGAAAATGCAACAATCCGATAGTTAACGTTTAGAGCAAGACATGAACCCAAGGTCGTATTTGTAGGACTAGCCTTTCTAACTGCCTGTCCCTGATGTAAACAGTAGCAACTGATGCACTAATTGTAATAGATACCGTAAAGTTTCAATCCTATTTTAATTCTACCAGGTTTAATCCACCATTTTCTACATTAGGAAATGCCTGTACCAGGTCAGGAATATGACAGTTGTTTTCCATTCGTTTGATGTGTTTGAGCTTTTGATGTTGCCATTTGATAAGGGATTTTCCGTTTTGAATTTTCCTTAGAGTTCGGTATTTTTGTTATTTTACTTTTCAGCTGTATCATGGAAGACTTTCCTGCTTTATGAAATGCGTAAAATGTGATATACTAACACCTGTTATAGGTCTGTTTTGTCGTTCATAAACGGATATTTAAAAAAAAAGCAAAGTGAACATAAAATAAAACCATTAGCAAAACTGACAGTATATTTTCTAAAAAAAGGTCGATTGAACATCGCCGGCACATACTGAACAGGATCAGGTATTAATAACAGGGAGTAACACATAAACTAACTGCAAGAATAATAATATATACTGTCAAGTAGGGGGTAATATATTCAACTGATTAAAATTAAAACAATTGATGGTTGACTGTCATATTCCCGACTTGGTACTTCATGTATTATGCGAATGCACGTGGCTGAAGGTGTTAGACTTGAACCAGACTTCTTTCGGCCACAAACACACCCAGTTCCATTCTATGAATGCAATTATGGCATATTCCCAAACGTATAACGTTGCAAGACAGAGCTGAACTTTAAGACCACAAAATAAGACACAACACGACACACAAAATTTGAAGAAGGTAATCATTATTCAAACTCTATATACATGATATTATTGACTTGTGTGCTTGATGTAAAAGTCTACTATTTATAGAACTGCATTAAATTTTTTTCATGACAGAATAACTAGTTTATTAGTTTTTATCATATATAAAAATTACGAAGTATGGACAATTGTGTACAAAAATATGGCGATCTTGAATTCTATCGTCCGATGCCATATGGTATTTTGAACCCACGGAAACACCTATGGAAAATTTAACCCCAGGTTTATTCTTTCAAGATACTAATAGGAACACAATATAATGGAATAAGTAGTTTTAAAATGCTATTGTAAATTGAAATTCTGATATCTGATATGGACTTCAATTTTCCATGATGGGGGAATCAAAATACCATGGCCAAAAAAGTGTTATGAAATCTTTAAAACCATATGTTTTTCATTTAAGATACTAATTGCAGCATTACAAGAAGTTCAAGTGGTGTAAATGCTATCATAAATTAAAATTTTGACCTATAGGTAGAGAAGTCAAAATACCAGGGCTAAGAAAAAGTGTTACAAAATATTTTCAAACATATGTTTTTCATTAAAGATATTTATCATTGAAGTATAACTAGTAAAAGTGGTGTAAATGCTATCATAAGTTATGAGTTTGACTGTCCCTCTGGTATCTTTTGTCCCTCTTTTAAAAGTGAACTCATCATAGATACCAGGCTCATAATAAATTGTACAACAGAGACACGTTTCGCCTACAAAAGACTCATCAGTGATGCTCGAAAAAAAAAGTTAAAAAGGCCAATAAAGTGCAAAGTTGAAGAGCATTGAGGACCCAATATTCGGAAAGGTTTTGTCAAATACAGCTAAAGTAATCTATTCCTGTGGTAGAACATTCAAAGTTTTTTTAAACAGTTAATATATAATTATGACCATATCAATGATAATTCATGTCAATTTTTGACCTTTAGAAAGGGGGTTCAAATTTCCATGGTACAAAATACCATGGCTATGAAAAAGTGTTATACGACCTTTTCCAACATATGCTATTCTTTCAAGATACTTAGTGTAGCATTACAACTTGTTGTGGTAGTGTAAATGCTATCATAAATTAAAATTTTGACCTATTTGGAAAGGGGTTTAATTTCCATGGTAGGGGGTCAAAATACAATGACTTAAGAAAAAGTTGTATAAAACCCATGCCTAAGGGTAACGACCCTTTACTATGCAGGATATACTTAAAGATACGCAGACAAATACATGTATAGGGAGTGTACCACATTATCTGCACATTAATAAACCCTTGCAACATTGACGGGCTTATGAGTGACCTGTTTTATGGCACTATGTCTGAACCTGTGCAAAATACCTCTGTTTCAGTGGCAGTCTGAATTTCCCACTCTTCATTCAAGTCAACCTATTTTGCAAAACCTGTACTAACATATTCACTGTTAATTTGTACTCTTACTGAATATGCATGAAATATTTACGAATGGACTTTAAGCAATCATAAACAATCTCCTTTTTTGCATATAGAAATGCGTCTCCGGTTTGTCAGTTTCTATAAAAAAAATCATTTTAAGATTAACACCCCATAGAATATGGAATATTGTACCGATGAGGAGATAAATACTTCATATTCAGGTGCCAAAAGAATGTTTCTACATAAATGAAGATTTCAAAGGCTAAATTGATATCTCTTTTGTCGTGAAGTTTAGTTCTCAACCGTTGTCAAGGATATGTAAGGAAGATTAGTCCCTCCCTAAAACAAGCTATTTGCATCTTAGTTGATTCTTTTATTGAACGAAATGGGCTTATTCTTTTCAATGTCTTCACATTGAATAGGAGATATAATTGTTTAAAGGATAGAGAAGTAAAGTATTTTTAAAAACCATCGTATACTTCAAACTATACATTTCGTCATTCTTTCTCTATCTCTCCTATATTTTCATTGGTCAAATTAGTGAGGAAGTTGCCTCATTGCCTAAATTAAGGCTATGCAACTGAAAATTACACAGAAACAACAAAAACCTTTATACAACCACAGGGCTCCTCAACATATATATTTTAAAACTTGGCAGGAAATTATGTATGAATTGGGGGCATGCTTCACAACAATAGCAATAATCAAAATGGCAGAAAGGAAAAAATGAAGTAGCAATACACATTTTTAAAGAAGTTATCTCAAGAAAAAAAACCTTCATAACTGTAAAAAAGAGCAATACATCTCAAGCACAGAATTTTTTCTACAGCATCAACACAACATTAGACAAGACTCTGTCCATAAAATGGGAAAGAAAGGATTTGGTTTATCAATTCATGACACGCAATCACTACGCAAACATAATAACACCAATGTAAAAAAAACAGCAGTTTTATTGCATTCTGTTTGCCATGTCCAAGTCAGTGAGGCCTTCAACATAGACCCAAACGTTCCCATATAATTGAAGTTGAGAGACTAACCCGAGCACCATTTTTTTGCATTGTCAATCGAAACAATGAAAATACTGTTATAATAAGGTGACCCCTGTCAGACAAACATTTACTCCAAATAGCAATTATAGTTTAACTAATACTCGTATTAAATTAGAAACTGACCTAAGCAAACAAGAAAAACTTTACTTGGATTACCGAACCATGAAAATTAGTCGAGTAAGTCAATAAGAGACACCAGTACTACCAAAGTTCATTACTCATAAATTAATTTTGAATGTTCCTGCCAAGAGAAAAGAACTGTGATGGAATCATCTAAACACCAAATCAGGGCATCTACGCGATAAGAATATCCTATGGTTCAGACATCACGTGTCATGTTAAATCAAAAGAGATAGGATAATGAAGTGCTCAAAATGTGTAAAGTCAGACACTATTATATATCCATTTGTATGATATAAGAGGTATATGAGGGTCAGGATTGGGTTTACAGAATAGAGAATTATGGGTAAAAAGTGCAGAAAAAAGGCCAAAAAATATAAAGAAAGAGAAAAATCGGCCAAAAAAGTAAAGAATAGGGAATAATGGAGTGCTAAAATATAAAGAATAGATAATAATGGGCAAAAAATAGATGATTGTTTTCTTTTTAAACGCAACTGTTTAACATGCAATAGATAATAATGGGCAAATATATAAAGAATAGAGAAAAATGACCTAAAAAATTAAAGAATACAGAATTGAAGGACCCCCCCCCCCCCCCCCATCCAGACCCTCATATATAACTTTCAAAAACAAGAGTTGTCATCTCTGATTATTATAATTTATTTCATATCGGTTAAGAATTAGCTTCTCTTATTTGATAACAAGGGGCCACATGACATTCTTTATTCTTTAGTAAAAAATTCCATCGGTCTTTAACAGAAAAAAAACCGGACCAGAAAACCGGTCGTTAACGGACTTTTACATGTTAATGACAAGTGGGGCGTGGTTTCTCTATTTAGAGTGATGTACCTTTAATAAAACGCAATCGTGATTCAGACGTTTGGAACATGGCTGAACTGGAAGGCACGTCTGCTACAGACAACTCAAATGATCGTTTTGCCGTTCTTTCCGATGCTGATAGAGACAAACTACTCCGCAACAAGAATTATAAAATTATAGAAAACTTTATTTGGTATTCATCTACTGAAAAATTGCACTTAAAAGAATGGCAGTGACTTATACTTATCACTAGGACTGGTCTTCACTCTTTCCTATAGAAATCGTACAATAACTTGAGTTTGCTTTGAACAATTTGAATTTATGAGGATTTTTAAAAACATGGTTCCTCAATGAAATAAACTTAATAGTTATTGAAGAACTGGTCATTATCGAGATACATGGACTGCCCGTAGGATAGTGGTATTGACTGCGACAGCGATAATGACGTCGCCTACAGCTCAGTCATTATCAGTGTCGTAGTCAATACCACTGTCCTGTGGGCAGTCCATATATCACGATAATGACCAGTTCTTCAATAACTATTATTTAAATAAAACAAGAGAAGTCATCTCTTATTTTTATAATATGATGGCTTAATTACATGTCATAGGAACACAATTAACTAGCTTCATTTTGTTTCATTATTCCCCAGTAGATGTTTTATACATTATTTTTATGTTCTACTCTCAGTCATTTCTAAGTACTAGTATATGTTTAATAGTGAGAAATAAACATAAGCTTTATTTCACTGCCTTTAATTTTCACATAAATAATATTGAAACATAAATGATACAAACTTCACACATAACAGAAAACAACAAATGCAATGAAATGAAATTCATCCAAGTTTACTGCAATAACTTTCAGACTGAAATTGATAGCTTAAAACTTTAAATGGGCAACAGTTTTACTTTTATATTTAAATCAATAGTATTTTTATCCATTGTAGATTAACAAATACAATTTGAAATAAAAACTTTTTTTCTCTCAAAAATAAACAAATTGTATCACTACTTATTTTATAATTAAACTTAATAGTTCAAGCCATCTTTCTCAATTTGATCTCATTAGCTTAAATCTGATTGTTATTTTTTGTAAACGCAACTGTTAAACATGCAATTAAAAACAATAACAAGGAAATATTCGTAGGTAAGAGGGAAAAGCTTTCTACATGGTTCTTGTTGTTATTGCTTCCAGCAGGAGTATGTTAAGACATCAACCAAAGTTTGTTAACACAAATACAATAATAAAAGTTTGGTAGTACTTTTTTTGATGGGACATACTTGTTATAACTGGGAAAAATTATGGGAAACAAAAATTTAGTCAGGTCAAAATATAAAACAAGATGTGCAATATGTAGCGAACCTTTTCTTGCAGTTTCAATGAAATCTAGTCACTGGTTTATTAGGCGTTGCAGCTACACAGTGCAGATGGATTTAACATAATCAACAAACAAAAGGACGCAATATTCACTTTAAACATCTCCCTTTCCCCCAGAAAGGAGATAAAAATTCACTCTAAACGCCCCCCCCCCCCCCCCCCTTTTGCCAAGAACATTGGAACATACAATCTCTTTTAACTAATATCTCTGAATAATGCTCTTTAATATACCTTGGTTTCTAAAGAAAGTAACATCATTATAAAGACTTTATTACTGACATCACTTTTAGTTTACACATATTAATCTTCATGAGATTCAACAGAATATCAAAATAAAAAATAACAGCTACATTTGATAAAATTTTATCTACAGGAAATCAACCTGACTTAAAAAATAACTTTTAACACATGAACATTATATCAAAAAGAATGTACTTCATATTAGAAACTGATCCATTTAATAGTAAATTTCTCAAAACATGAAGTCACTGTACTATGTTCATGATGAAACAATTCTGCTATAAGATATATCTAACTCCAATTTAAACTCATTTTCTAAGTAAGTCAAAACAGTTTAAAATCACCTATAATGAGTATCTGTTAGGAAATATTCAAAGACTTTTTGACTGCTCCAACAATGTTATGAGTTTGAGGAAAAGAGCTATCTTCTAACTGTTTTGCATATGGTGTTGGTAAGTCAGCTCCTGTTACACGTAATACTGGTGCATCAAGGTAATTAAAGGCTTGACCTACAAAATAATTATATTACAGCATTTACATGCATGGTAACCACAAATACCTCAAATAAAGATACTGTTTTTCTCTCTCACACATACTTAAAGTATCA
The DNA here is from genome assembly GCF_021869535.1 of Mytilus californianus. Classification (NCBI taxonomy): domain Eukaryota; kingdom Metazoa; phylum Mollusca; class Bivalvia; order Mytilida; family Mytilidae; genus Mytilus; species Mytilus californianus. The sequence continues at coordinate 93,245,086 of NW_026262581.1, read as the reverse complement.
CTATGCATAACATTCATTTTTTTCTATCTTTAAACACATAAGCTTAATAAATTCTATCTTGTGAAAATTTTCATGTTAAGAGGTATAACATTTATGATATTATGAAAATTAATTGCATGCTTCTATTTGTATAATTACTTATTGCAGAAAGAAATAATATTGACTCAACATACTTTCTATGATTCTGGCACATATTTCAGATCCTATTCCACACTGTGGCCATCCACCCTCGACTGTTACTAAATGGTTTGTTTTCATTACTGATTTTATAAGCGTTTCTTCATCCATTGGCCTAATTGTTCTTAAATTTATTACCTGAAATCAAAGTACTAATTTACTTTTTAAGTCAAAGTAAGAGAAAAATTTATGCCATGAATATTCATCTCAAGGTATTACAAGAACAGCAATATCATTGGACTAAACTGTCACTTAATATGTCATTTAAATTACAGATGTTTGATTATATATTGTGTAATAATAAATTTGATATTTGCATGCTATGAAATTCTTATGTCTAATATTGTATCTTAGAAGACGATCTTAGTTGGACTAACTTGTGTCTAATCCTTTTTGTGAGTTTTTTTTTGCAAATAAAATATGTTTAAACTAAACTAAATCAGAGTAAAACTGAAAATGTGATAGTATAGAATCTAAAAAAACAATTAATAGTAAGAGAAATCCTAAAAAGCTGTCATTATCTATCATGTCATTGAGAGGAAATAACTAAATGACCAACAAAGAAACAATGAGCAAGTCTGGGCATATTGATTTTGTACATGGATAAAAAAGATGTTTGGGTTAAAAAATCTATCTTACACAGAGCATCTAGTTTTTACAAAACCAATGTTACATCTTATCATATGTCTCAAGCTAATTTACCTAATATCATTTTTCTCTGACTAAGTTATATAAAATATTACCTCACATTCCACACCTTGTCCTGCTAATTCATTGGCTGCCTCTAAACAATGTCCTACATATCTACTGTGTGATATTAACGTTATGTGATTACCTACAAAGTACAAAGATAAGCTATTTAATCACTGTTCATTAATATATTAAAGGGGAAGGAAGCTATGGAGTATCAAATAAAAAAATATCATACTTGCATCCTATTTGTATCTTTTCTTTAATGTTACATTATTTCAATTAAATTCACAGACTGCTTTATTTTCTGAGTGTTTTTATGTGTTTCTCTAGTTTCTAATCTGTTGTTTACAATGACTAATTAACTTTCATATAATAGAAAGACAAATGATATGCTTGTTTAGTAATGAGAGCTTTCAAAGATAGATTTATATAATTTCTCGACCCAGACTTGTACACAATCATTCTATAGTTTTATTGAGTCCTCTTTTCAAACCACTTCAATATATACATAACATGTTAATACAGTAATTACTCCATGGAAAATACATTTAACATTGAACAATGAAAATCTATGGCATAGAATATGTATCATATGAACATACTAAAAAAAAGGGCTGCGCCATGAGCGCATGATACGCCTGTCGCTTTTTTAACTAAAAAAAGTTCCATTACTCCTCAATGTTATATCAGAAATTTATAAAAAAGACTAAAAGGAGCTTATTTTAATAGATATAAACCAGCCACCAAAGTTTCATGAAAACTGCTGAAAGCATTTTTCAGTTATTGACTGAAAACTTGCCATTTTTTTGGCCAATTTTGCCTGCCCTTTTTATGAATATAATCTCATAACTCAAAAACGTTAAATCTAAAATTTATAAAAATCCAAAGGGAGCTTACGTCAATAGATATAACCAATTCTCCAAAGTTTGATGAAAATTGGTTTAAGCGTTTTTGAGTTATTGTCTGACATGTTGACGATGGATGGATAGACTGACATCGGTATACCATAATACGTCCCATAACGGCCATATAAAAATTAGAACAATCCTTATGTGAACAATTAAAATCTATGTCTGTTAGACAAACTGTCTATAACTTTGACCATAAAACTATGGCCTTGGTTAAAAAACCTGATATGTTCTGAGCCATTGGTAGTAACTGTATGAAATATTATTTGTATCGATGAAACTTAAAACAGGTAATAGGTATAGTCTGGACATGATTTTGTTACATTTTCTGAGTTTGAACTAAACCTTCAATGAGATTCAAGCAGGTAGCTTAAAAATATGGCCTGGGCACCATTTTAATGCATGTTTCAAATCAAGATTAACCTAGGGTCAAGGCCATGACACTCACTTCAATCATGGGTAACTGTTATCTGAAATGGGACATATATTAAAGAATGCATGCAGTACAAGTATTGGCATGGAAACCATTTCAAAGCATGTATCAAACCATCACCATCAAGATTCAACATTCTTAGACTATCAACATACAGATTTCTTCTGACATATGACCTGCTTACCTGGTCTTTCTATATTAGCTTTTCCTATAGGAATAACAAAATCTTCTGACATAGTGTCATCAGACATATGACCTACTTACCTGGTCTTTCTATTTTAGCTTTTCCTATAGGAATAACGAAATCTTCTGACATAGCTTCATCAGACATATGACCTACATACCTGGTCTTTCTAATTTAGCTTTTCCTATAGGAATAACGAAATCTTCTGACATAGCTTCATCAAACATATGACCTACTTTACCTGGTCTTTCTATTTTTGCTTTGCCTATAGGAATAACAAAATCTTCTGACATAGCTTCATCAGACATATCAAATGATGTTCCATACATAATCTCATTCTCTAAAAATACAACTGGAAAGAAAAAATATCTAAAATTAGAGTAATTCAAAATAACCATAAACATGATTTTAGCACATAATTGTGTAAAACTTGTCTTACATTCATGTACCAATGAGTATATAAAGGATGAGGTATACAAATCATTATTTGCAAAAATAGTCAAACTATTTAATGCTGTTCAATATTATGTTAATTTCCCCGATACATGAATAGGATTATATAGTCTGGTCACACTGGAGCACTTTTTATGCCGCATTAATGTTTTTGTGATATCACTGACATTATAAATATGTCATTTACTAACATCCCCATTTACATATAGGTTTTGGTAAATTTGAATATGAGCAAGAGTCTTTATACGCAAAAAAGACATTTGACTCACTTCAAAACATTTATTTTAGACATTTTGTAGTTACTGATCTGTTTGTTAAGGTGTTGTATATAACTAAATATTAAATAATCGAAGGTGAACTAAATAAATGCAAGCAGTGAATTTACAATTACATTATATAGAAGTTTCATAGGATTCCCTAATTTTGATTGGCTAAGGCATTCCTAAAGTTGAATTTTATTTCCATATAAAATGCAACATCTTTGACTGCACATGCTCTCCGTGACAATGATAAACAATGCATAATCAAAGGCTTGATCTAACTTCTAATTTCATGGTTCTAGCATAAAAATGTAATCAAACGAATACTTTTTAAATTTTTTAAAGTGATGTGAACATGTTGAACATGTCCACATTTTTAATATGAAGGGCTTCCGAGCTTCATACAAAATGTCCTTTGGTCAATGCTTTTACACCCAAATAAAATAACAAACACAAACATTCAATATTGTTTTTATAAAACATGTTTCTAAACCATAAAACTTCAAGCACTGGTATTTCAGATTCCTTTCAATTAACTGCAAACATTTTTTAATTAACATCCTTTCATACAGACCTGGGTTAGGATCTCTAATTGATGCTTTTAATAACCCTTTACAATCTTCTGATGAGAATGGGGATACTACTTTTAGCCCTGGACATGTACTGTACCATGAAGCAAAACACTGTGAATGTTGGGCTCCAACACCAGCTGCAGCTCCATTTGGTCCTCGAAAGACAATAGGAACCGGAACCTGTCAAACCAAATAGTAAAATTCAAATCAAAGTATAGTTAAAGGTGAGACTGGAGCTCACTTATACATCACAGTACAGATGTTACGACTGTTAAGATATCTCTGATAATTCAGTGGGAACTATATGACAGAAGTGTAAATTAGTCCCAATCCTAGTGTACTATGTGATATATTGTAGAAGCAAACATTAAAAAAAAAACTTTTTGCTGTTAGATGCAAACATGTGAAACTTTTGACTTGATATTACATTGTACATAATATTTTACACACATTTAATAACAGACGTCTTGGCAAGAACTACTCAGTTACCAGTAATCATTTTCATGCAACCTCATTACTTGGGGCAATATTCTGTGGTTATCAACTGAAGACCTGAACGCATGAGTCATAAATATTTTTAAAAATCTACGAAATAAAAAGAAGGTGGACTATGGATGATATAATGTTACATTCAGAGTTCTTGAAAAAGTGGTGGTCCAAAGGTTTTGACCACCAAAATTTTGCAAAAGACCGACACAATTTTGGTATTTTGCAATAGAAATAATAGTGCGGACCAGCAGATTTTCTTCAAGGACCACCAGGGAAAAAAAGATTTTAAAAACTCTGAATGTTACGGAAAACACTTCTTGTAAACATTTTCAATAGATGACAATAAAATGTACAAAATTTAAAGTGTTAAGGGCTAGGTGTAATACCACCATTGTTTTTCCCTTATTAGTCTTTGTTAAATTTGCACTTTTCAAAACATTGTGCAGAATTTATCTTTGTTTCAAATACAAAAATACTTGGCATGAGTAAAGTTTTATCCTGTCCAGTACTACAAACAAAATTTCACATAGCCTTTCATTGCATATAAGATAATAACCATCACTGGAAGTTAACCAATCAAATTTCCACCCTTTTCTTTCCTGTTTACAAGCTTTAGTAACCATGTAACATCAAGTTTCCAAAATATTTTTTAGAAACACCAAATAAATAAACTGTTAACACAGAGATATGTCTCGCCTATTTGTTATTTTGATAATGCAAATTTGAAATTAAAATAGCAATACTTTAACATGTAAGTTGTGCAAATATTCAAAGTCAATGAACTATGACTGAAGGTACAGGGCTAAACAATTTCCATGAAAATGAGATGTGCCAATGCTAATACAACTGCATACCAAATACCATTGACTTTTCATAAGTCGTTCACTTTAAACAAACCTAAACACAAACATTAACTTGTAAACTATGTAAACGTTTCAAAGTCAATGAACCATAATGAGGGGGTGGGGTTATATAATCTCCATGGAAATGAAACTTGCAAATGCCAATACATTTGCATACAAAATATCATTGACTTAACATTAGTGGTTCATCTTAAACGGACGTTATCACAGACTAATACATATGTAAACTAAGCAAAAGTTTCAAAGTCAAAAGACCATGACTGAGGGGGCAGGGACAAATAATCTCCATGAAAATGAGATATGCCAATGCTTATAAAACTGCATACCAAATATCATTGACCTACCACTAGTGGTTCCCCATAAACTGACCTAATCACAAACTAATACATGTAAACTTATCAAAGTTTAGAAGTCAATAGACCATGACTGAGAGGGCAGGGCCAAATAATCTCCATGGTAATGAGATGTGCCAATGCTAATACAACTGCATACCAAATATCATTGACCTACCACTAGTGGTTCACCATAAACTAGACCTAATCACAAACTAATACATTGTTGACGCCTCCGCTGCCGCCGGAAACAGCATACCTATGTCTCGCTTTTTGACTCCGTCAAGGCGAGACAAAAAAGAATGGTGCTTTGAAACACCCAAGATATATATATATGACTCAGAATTTTTTTACTGCAATGAAATGTAAGATTAATTTCATACAACTGTCAAATTCAAGGGAATATTTTTTTCGACCCTTTTTCGTATGCAACCAGATGTGACGTACTATTATTTGGTGGTATTACACCTTAACAGCCACAGACAATTTGCCTGTTTACAAGTTTGTCTGGCTAAAATTGAACCTTTTCTTATAATAACTTACCTGTCCTGCTGACATATAAAATGTTTTAGCTGCTGAGTTGATCACCTGAAATTCAAACAGTTAATTTTTACAACAAATGTCTAATTACACTATACATAAAGCAAAATATGGTTCACTTAAACTCTATAGCAGGCGGAAACCCAGTTACAATTAAACAAAAGAAATGGAATTCTTTGTTAGAGAAGGTAAAAAAAAAGCCAAGCTGGTAAATTTGAATTGTTTACATCTGTTTCTATGGGCTTTAAAAGTTTAATGAATGTGCATAATTTAGGATTTTATGCGTTGTATGTATGTGTTTTTACTTAAATTTTGGTATGGAGCTTCGAGATATTTGTTAATAGATTGATCTTTTTAAAACATTAATTTGCATCTCTGCCCCCAGTGATAGTTTTTTGGGAAAAAATCCCCAAAATGGGCAATAATTGCATCGTAAAGAGAAAAGTACACCTTTTTATGTTCAGGTGTGTTTGAGTTGACTATTGTGTATTGAAAACGTATAAAAGAAAAATATTTGATACATCATCTCGCTTAAGAATCTATTATTTTTATATATTTAGGCTCAAGGTTGATATAATAACATTAAAAATTTACAGTACTAAAAAAAGAAATATATGGGTCAAGTGAAATACCTTTCTGATGTGTCATAACAACAGAGTAGGTGTGTTCTAAAAGTACTTGACGACAGATTTTTCAAGTGGATCTTAAAAATGCATAACTTCAAAAAAACTTCATTTTATGTGTGTGTTATCTAGGGTAATTAGTCTTCAACCTCTGAAAATTTTTAGTCTGCCGTTCCACAAAATATTTAATTAGTTGTTTTTTTTAAATATTTTGAACTTTCAAAAATTTCCTCTGACAACAGATCAGACAATAGTTTTAAGTTGATCAAATGCATTAAAAGTACATTAAATGATGTTCAATAACTAGTAAATATATTTGTCTTTTAAAAAACGACTGGCAAATAAGGATCGTAATGATGCTATGTGGATAAATTTATCGGTTTTTAAGAGCTAAATTGACAGCATGTCATCACAACCATGGTTTCCATTTTTACGATTATAAAAATTAGGTGGCATAATGAGGAGATAATTTTGACGAAGTAGAATCCTGACTGTATAGGCACTCTAAAAACAATTTAGTAAGTATAATCTGATGACATTGATTATACAGATGAGGGATACTTGCTTCCCCTGAATTACTTTTACACAAGATGATGTCTAAATTTAATTACCAATAGTTTAATATGCAAAAACCAATTATTTATTCTATAAATCTTGTATGGGAAAGACTTAATATAGACTGAGTCTTTATCCAATCCCATTGTTTAAATGTACTTGATTTAAACAATAAAATTTTTGAATTGAATAGTTATCATTTGTTAATCTTAATAACTCAGGAAAACTTCAAATTCAATATCATTTAATGAAAAATTATCTAAAGTTATCCACAGTGCAACAATTTAAGATCAAATTAATATTATATTTTCTGAAAAAGTTTTGATTTTTGTAAATTGCAATATTCTTTTAAAAAGAAACCCCAAAACCATTCAATATAACACAATTTCTATCTTATCATACAATTACATGTTTTGCTATGTGCCAAAATAAAGTTGCATTTGAAATAGGTGTTTTTTAGGTGAATTTACATATACTTAATTTTTCTATATTTCAGTTAGTAAGCAGCCATAATGATAATTATCTGTATTCAAGTGTAACTGTTTTTATTAAAATACGTACACTTTCAACAAAAATAAAAGGAGAAAATAAAATTTAAAAAGTGACATACCTGATCTATTGCTTGCATGGAGAAATTAAATGTCATGAATTCACAAATTGGTTTTAAACCTGCCTGAAAAATAAAAATTACATCTACAGTTAGATGGTCAGTCAAGTAATCTTTTGTTTTTATGTCAGTAAATTCGAATTGCTTATTTTGTTATCCTTTACATTGTGTGTTTGCTAAATATTCCTCCTCTTATTTTCCATTACTAGAAAAGAATAATTCTTGCTACTATAAAGCACTCATCAGAATGGGCATATGTGTATTAACAAAATAGACATGACACAAACAATTAGGTTACCGTTACTTTCCCCTAATGCTTAATCTCATGCATTAATAAAAATATAAAGGCACACTGTAAAGTTTAAGGTTACCAACTTAAGTATGATTTACCCGTTAATGTTACAATCAAGTTTAAAAATCATACAAATTTATGGATGTAAAAGTCTGATCATTGTTCATACAGATTAAGATGGATTGCTTCCCCTGAATCAATTTTAAAATGGACTATTCCAGCATTTAAATAAGACAGTCTTAAAATGAGGGGAGTGATCTCAGATAAGTGCACCAATATTCAATTAAAAATGTATGATTTGTTAAGTTAAATACCATAGCTGCTCCTACTGCTATACCAGCAAAGCCCATCTGAAAAACAAAATGTCAGGAAATGTTTGTTAAAGTGATGATATATTAAAATCAACAATATATATTATATCAACTTAGAGGAATGAAGATACTGTTACATACTGTCTATTCAAGTAACCCTAAAACATCAATAAAGGTAGACATTATCATTATAAACAGCTGCTGTCTTTAAATCTCAACTTGTGCCATTTAGTTTTGTTATATTCAAAATCAAATATGTAAGGATTACATAATAGTTTTTAAGTTTGTCAGTCATCTAATCCTATTGCAATTACTTTAAAACATTGTATTTCAAGACTCCAAACATTAATTTGAATAGTAAAAAAACATAAATTTGAATAATAAAATAAAGTTCCTTTGAAAACTGAAAATAATGAAATTTCAATGCTAAAAAAGATAGCTCTTTTGACCGAGTTTTTCTTGATAAGTTGTTACAACCCTGTTTTGCGTCAATCCTGCTAAAAAATGATATAAAGCTTTCCAGGTAATTGTTCTAGAAGTGGTGAAATTTAGTTGTTTTGTGTTTCAATAGAACCATTTTTTAGATAACTTTGCATAATGGTAATAGACGCATACTGAAAAAAGACCCATGACCCGCATTCAATAATTAAACTTCCCTTCCTACCCTCCCACATACATTTTAATGGAATAGCCCTAATGTGAATTTGAAACAACAAACAATAATAAGAGATTGGTGAATGATTTTCAAGTACTGAATATTAATAAAAAGAAATTAATGCAAAATTTAATCATGTGATAATGTAAAAACATTTGGTTACGGTACATTTTTCACATTAAAACAGAGACCATTAATTTTAGAATTTCTAGTATATCATTCTGCGTTTAGTAAATTATCTCCCCTTACATGGAAAAAGTGTGAGTAAAAATTGAGAGACTTTTTGATTTTTCTCTGAGACAGCAATTCTTTTATTTATGTGAACAATATCTGAGTGTTTATGTTTGTCTTTCTTGTGATGATAAAATGTCATAATCACATTTTTGGCTCAGTGAGATAAAAATACAACGTAAAATTTACAAACCTCAGTTATAGGAGTATCTAATACTCTCTTGTCTCCATATGTCTTGTGTAATCCTCTGCTAACCTGTAATCAAAAAAATAATTTCAGAGAAAGAAAACACTTCTTCATAAGAAGTATACAATAAAAAAATTTGTTATCACAAAATTTAAATTAAAAAAAGCGAAAGAACTAGTAGAACGTAAGGTTTTAATAATTTGGATATAAAAGAACATTAAAGTAACCATGCCAAATATTTTTATATGTATATATGTAACAGTGAATTTGTAGAATTAGTAATTATATATAATCCCTGAAATTTTCAGAGATTATGTATAATCACTGGTAACTTTAGTGATTATATATAATTACTAAAATTTTCAGGAATTATGCACAATCACTAGAAAAAGTGTCAGGGATTATACAAAATAACTGGAATGAAGAAACAAGGAATAAAAGTAAAATAGTTTATTCTATAAAATCATATTTAATCATTTCTAGAAACATAAATATTAAAATCATACGCACGAAATCATTTATTTTTACAAGCTACATTGTAAAATTAGACGATGTTTAATATGAGGTTCTGGATCGGGGGTCCCTCATTTTTTTATTCTTTAATTTTTAGATCATTTTCTCTATACTTTATTTATTTTGCCCATTACTCTAAATTCTGTATATGCTAGCACACTATTATTCTCTAATCTAATTTTTTTGGTCTATTCTTTATTTTTTTTAGCCCTTTATTTTGCACTGTTTGCCAATTATTCTCTTTTCTGTAAACCCCATCCAGACCCTTTAATATTGAACATTTGCTCTGCTTATCCCTTTTTTTTTTGGCAACAAAAAAAACCCTTTAGCCTTCACATATTGAATCTGATTTTACTGCACTTTGAAGAGAAATAAAGAATTCACAAGAAACATCTGAAGGTGCTAAGAAGGTCAATCAGACACCTCAAATTGATTCCTCGTGTATTATCTGGGCATAATTTCATGTTTCGTAGTCATTATCCTTTTCAGCCCTTTTATGAACGATGGCAATTATGTTTTTGGGGTCTCCCTTTCCATGATCATCAACTGCCTCGGTGGTATCGTGGTAACGTGTTTGCCTCGAGTGTGGCAGGTCGTGGGTTCGAACCCTGGCCGGGTCAAACCAAAGACTTCAAAATTGGTATTTGCTGCTTCTCCGCTAAGCATGCGGCATTAAGGAGTTAGAGCAAAGAATGCCTGGCTTGGAGTTAGAATAATGTATCAGGGTAAGGTGACATGTCTTCCTGCGGACTGTTACCTTGTGAACTAGTAGGTTAAAATCCAGCTCAGCGTGTCAGTCTAGTACAAAGCAGGTCATATTACATTAACATGTTCTCATCCTGAATATGCATATTAATTTGCCACTTGATGTTTAGCTGCCATCCATCTTCATCATCTTTCCACGATCAACATGCAGAATCAGTATCACAGCCTACTCAAAAAATTGTGTTCAATCTGTCAAGCATGTCTTCTGTTTGTGTTTCTAGATGTTTAGTTGCATTTCTTTGCTTAGTTCGAATTCCATGTTATCTTTCATCCCCTTTGTTTCACAGAAAGTTACATGATCTGTGCTTTTATGTTGGTATTATTGATTTCAATTTAAAATACTTATTTGTTTATGAGTTAATGTGGTTTAATACAGTTAAATAGAATATCACTGGAAAAACTGTTCACTTTAATAAGATTTGATAAATGGACAGGGAATGAAAATTGTCCACTTAAACCAAAAAGAGGTTATACATATGATTTGTTTGTCTGTATTTGAATTAATTTTACCAAACAGAGAATCTTTGTGCTATTGATAATCCCTGAAAACATTCCAGGGAATTTGAATTATATATAATTCTTAAAATTTTCAGTGATTATGTAAAATCACTGGTCATTTTCAGGGATTATATATAATCACTAATGATTTTAGTCATTATGTAAAATCCCTGAAAAATCAGTGATTTTACATAATCCCTGATTATACAAATTCACTGTAACATATATATGATGACATTGGACACACTGTATTCTGATCTTAAAATATTTGGCAAAATATAAGGACTAACCATGCCATTGAATATTTCATTTCATAGTGTAGGCCATTATCCTGCTTATAATCTGATCTTCACGTGTTTAACAAAGAAGTTCACAACATTAAGAGAAGTTTCTATTCAAATTACCACATATAGAATTTGTTCTACTTATCCATACCAAGACAGCTCTTTGATGAATGTTCAATCATGAACAACTAGGACTTTTAAAGGGAAAATTAGAATACAGACAATTAATTTTAATTTATTTCATTGTAATTTGGGCCAGCAAGTTTTCAATGGGTCAAATTGCTTTCATTTCTGTGTGAATATACTTAAGAACCTTGTAGGCACCATCATACAATGCAACTTCCTCTCCCAAAAGAAAAACTTTATCATCTCTTTTGATTTCTTCATCTATAGCTGCATTCAAGGCATCTCTCACAGTTAACTGTAAAAACAAGTGGTCATTTAGATTTAGTTGTAACTGAACATGTTAAAAATTAGATCATGTTCTTGATTATTTTTTTTTGGCACAACCAAACAATTAGTCCGTAAGATAAGCATATGTTGCCTGCTATTGACATAATTATGAGGGATAAAAATTTCACTTTACTGCAAATTTTGTTAAAACATGTAACTAATTGTTTGTATGTTCGATACAATTTTATGATGCTATGCTATTTATAGAACACATAGAAGTAATAAGGGGTAAACATCAAACATTTACCCTAAATTCTGATCAGATCATATTTTGTTAAATAATCTGATGTCGTTCATGTTCACATCGACATCTTAGTCTAAATTAAATTCAGTGAAATTTTCACCTCTTTTTATGATTCATAATTCACAAAACACCAAAATCTCAATCAATAAAACCATGACATTTTAAAATGTCTTACCATCAATTACATGTACTTAAAGTCACTACTTATAAACTAAAAATATTTTATCAATAAAATTTTAATCAAGAGACTAATGATAACTACATGTATAATGATCCTGAATATTTCTAATAGAACAAGAGGCTCTCAAGAGCCGGAATCGCTTAAAAATGCCATTTAAATGTTCTTTGTATCTGTCATATTTTCTTCAAAAGCAAAAAAATGCATTTTACCCCTATGTTCCATTTGAGCCATAGTGGCTATGTTTCTTGACGTACAAGGAAATAATATACAAAATTTATACAAGATACTCTGAAACTCATTCAGCCCAAGTTTGGCTGAAATTGATTCAGCAGTTTCAAAGGAGAAGATTTTTTAAAGTAAGCAAACCAGATTAGATGACCAAATTGTGAAAAATTGTCTTTAAAGGACAATAACTCCTTAAGGGGTCAATTGACAATTTTGGTCATATTAACTTATTTGTAGATCTTACTTTGCTGATCATTTTTGCTGTTTACAGTTTATCTTTATCTATAATAATATTCAAGATAATAATCGAAAACTGCAAAATTTCCTTAAAATCATCAATTCAGGGGCAATAACCTAAAAATCAGATACCCGATTTGGCTGATAATTTCAGGGCAGGTAGACCTTGACCTAATGAATACTTTAACTTATGTCTGATTTGCTCTAAATGCTTTAGTTTTTGAGATATAAACCAAAAACTGCCTTTTACCCCTATGTGCTATTTTTAGCCATGGCGGCCATGTTTTTGACGAAACAGAAAATAAAACACAAACTTTATTCTAGATACCCTAAGGATCATTCAGCTTAAGTTTGGTTGGAATTGGTTCAGTAGTTTCAGAGGAGAAGATGTTTGAAATAGTTTACACCGGACGGACAACGACGACGCCGGACGCCAAGTGATGGCAAAAGCTCACAGTTCCTTCGGAACGGTGAGCTAAAAATGAAAAGTTGGACTGAGTACAAATGGCCACTAAGCCCTGCTAAACGTATTTGGAAAACAATAAGTTGATGTGTGAAGGATCATGATGTTGTAAAAACGCTGCTTGATTTTCTATTTTGGATAAAAAACATAGTTCTACTACCAAGACTAAATACCAACTTACCTGAGATCCAGCTCTAACTGTTGTTGTGGAAAACTGTTTACTGAAACTATTCAATGGCACTTTCTGCAAATTAAAATGTTTAGACCAAAATTAAACAAGTGAATCTGTGAGCTACTGCTCACTAATGATACCCCCGCCCCGCTAAAAGTATAAGGTAAACAGGAAGTTGTTGAGTGATGAATCTGAAAATGCATCACAAGGTATAGCTGACTCATATAAACCCTGAAACCAAATTTCAGAAATCCTTGTAATGTAGTTCCTGAGAAAGATGTGACAAAAAATATTCATGGGACGGACGGACTGACGGATGGACAGACAGAGGTAAAACAGTATACCCCCCCTTTTTTAAAGCGGGGGTATAATTTTGTTTATTTTTCCAAACCCAACATACACAACTATCCTTATGTACATGTACATTTTTTTGTACATTGCACTAGCAAGGTAGGTAAACTATGTTCCAATTAGAAATGATGGATAAGCCATTAGGGGGTATCAGGTCGTTCCGGCCCCAAGTCGATCTGGCCTCAAGTCGATCCGTCCCAAGTCTTTTCGTCCCACGTCAATTCGGCCCTAATTCGATCCGGCCCCATAATAAAATAATGGATAATTAATATTAACATCGGAGGATTTGGTAACATATTTGATTCAGGGTAAATGGAATTTGCACAAAGTATCAATGATTAATGACAGCAGGTAAGTGAAGTATGCCTCATACTGGAGTAACATTCAAAAGATTTTATTCTAAATCGATACGAAAAGGAGTACGATTGCACATGGTACTGTTATTAAAGCAGCATGTAAATATGAAGTTATTTTCCATGATAACTTGGAACATCATGGAAAAAAATAGTTTTTATTTAATTCACTGTCACACATTGAAGAAATAAATAGATATTTACAATCCAATGGAACCTATTATTATGTAATCATCATAATGACTTGTTTAATTCAAAGCAATGTCTATAATTGGTTTGTTTATATAATTTATTCAACAATTGTCTGAGGATCATGAACCAAAGTAACACCAGTTGTAATCACTTAATTTAATCAAAATCATGATTGATAAAATTTATTTCCTCAACAAGGTCTTTATAGTTTGATCTTTTTTTATGTTCTAATAATTAAAAAATGCTAATTACTGCTGATTAATGTTTTTATTAATTTATAATTATAAATACACAATAGTCGTGAAAACTTGTAATAAAAACAATCAACATAATTGTTTTATACTGCGTAATCACCCGTACTCACATGTGATAAATTGATTTGAATTCAAATATTCCATACATAAAATAATATTATATTTCTATATGAAATCTTAATATAAATATTTGACATTTAAAAAAATATTCCAATAAATGTCTCATCTTATGAAAATCAAATATTTAAATAATCGTCAAAGGCACACCTTTTTACCGTCCACCTTTCATATCATTATAAAATTCATAAACATTTATGTATTACAATTCATATATTGTATAATTATCCCTTATAAATATGTTTTAAATTGGGGCTGGATCGAATCTAAATATGGGGCTGGATAGACTTGGGCCAGACCAACTTGGGGCCGGATCGACATGAAAGCGATTAGGGTTGGCCTACTTAGAAGGCCTGCCACAAATTCATATAGCAAAGGTAGGCTTGTTACAGGTTTTTCTCATTGTTGAAGGCCGTACGGTTGCCTATAATTGCTTACATCCACTTCATTTGAACTTTGGTGGATAGTTGTCTCATTGGCAATCATACCACATCTCCTTATTTCTATATTGTTATACACCATAGTGAAGATTTACTGCATATAATAAGTATAATTGGGATAGACAACAGTGAGTGGAAAGATACAGAAATTTAATTTGCATTAAGAGTGTCATTTGCCATTTCACTGAGAGAAGATGAAATAATTTACAGTTTACCCACTTAGATGGCCTGGTTATGGTGCAGACATATGTGGCACCAGGAATTTTTCATGTATTATTGCTGCATATTTTTAGTACAGACAATTACATAAAATAGTCTGGATATTAGACACTTCTTTATGGTACATTTGTAGGAGTTTCCATCTGTACAACTTTGCAGTGGTACGAGTTGACATTTAGTTGTATCAGATATAGTGCCAATGTGCCCTTCATCTTAAAAGTGTGCCCTTGAATCCTAGCTAGACATGGTCAGACTTTGATTTATAATTTTTCTAGTTTTCTTAAATATTTAGTGAGCTGACAGAGATTTGTTAAGATAGGATGTTCATTGATTTTAAAAACTTTACTGATTACAGAGAGCGTGTTAAAACAATAAAAGCTGTTACACTACAGTATCTAGCAATCTCCGACGTCCAACGGCTGTTTTGCCAGACAAGCAGGGGCCCTGGGATGTCAGAGCTCGTTTCATATCAAAAAGTGGATATTTGCCCGTCCAAAATGGATGCGCCGCTTCGTTGCTTCTGGAGCCGACTGACGGCCTTGGATCCATATGTCAGGCCTCAATTTGTTCATTTTTCATTTATCTCTTCATTTATGTAAGTTTCATCTACCTGCCACCCTTTATTGTCTCATATTTGGACGTTGACAGTGACCCATCAATTCCGGCATTTTAACGTTCACTTTGAAAGATTGTCATGTGACCAATGAGAAAAAGTAAGGCGCAATGCATAATGGGAGCTGATTTATGCAAATGACCCTGGGTCAATATGAATACAAGTGTGTTTCGATTGTTATCATTTTTGACTTGGAAGGTTCAAGGCCGAAATTAGCATAAAAATTTGCATTCTTAAGTCTCAAACCGTGAAGTCTTTCGTAACATGACTCCCATTTGAAAATGAAAGTTAAAATGCCGGAATTTCCAAGGCTGTCAGTTGGCTCCAGAAGCAAAGAAGCGGTGCATCCCTTTTGGGCGGTCAAATATCCACTTTTTCATATGGGAGAGCTCTGACGTCCCACGGCCCCAGCTTGTCTGCCAAAACAGCCGTTGGACGTCAGAGCAATCTCGGACTATACGGTATCATGCATAGTGGGAGATCTTTACTATCACCACACCTGGTCAACTGACATCGATTTACTATCTTTAATATTTGTTCCCCACCAGAGTGCAGTATTTACGTTTAGTAGAAACGGTCTGAAAAGTGTCAAAACAGAAAATAACGAAGAGTTCACTGTAAATGTCTGTTTCAGAAAACGCCCAGACACCCTCAGAATGAAATTAACAAAGATCTTCCCTAGCTGAAATGCTTGATTAATTTTTCTTCAACTTCGTCAGCCTAAGATACATTTTTACTCAAAAAACATACTCGCACAACCCGTTGAACTACAGCGGATGCCATCTTTGATCACAGTGACCTTCACGCGATGTTCCAGTGAAAAAAAAATTGGATTCATCTAAATACCGTACCCGAATAATGTCAGCCGTTATTTTTCACCGATCTCCGATCGCTCCTCGTATTATAAAGGCTTTAGGCCGATAGAGGGCGCATAATTATTCTATGTTCAACTACCCAAAAAAAATACAGTCAGTCAAGTTTGATAATCCATAATTTCGTAAAAACTATACTGTTTTAAACTTGAAAAAATACATTATTTTTGCCCGATGATAAATCAAAGAAACTGGCAAATTCATCACATGATTGAAGAAAACATATTTCATCTTAGATCATCTTAAACACAGCCAGAGGGGTATTTTTTACAAATTCTCAGTTTCGTTTTGGTGGTATATTTGAAGCGGCGCGGGAAGTTTGCACTTTTTTATAAGACATATATATATATGCGCTTTTTTAAATGGACATTTGCGATTTAAAAAAAAAGGACATTTGTGCTTTTTCTACAGGATATTTGCGCGCACTGTATTTTATCAACATACCTTTCAAAAGTGTTGGTGCTTTATGAGTTCCTTCCTCTTTTAATTACCCCCAGTCTGGAAGAAATTTATGTAACCATTTTACTGCTTCACGAGTACAATTCATAGTCTTTATACTATATGACTGAGTCTTTCACCACCATCTTGTACAGTGTGTCAGATGAAAACGACTGCACTTCATCGAATAAAATAAAGTTCTTATATTAACCATGACTCTTTCTTCCTATGTTTTATAGTTGTCGCCGTTTCTTCAAAGTCAACATGAAGTGTAAATAACAACAAAAAAACACTATGAATCTCGTGTGTTTGAGCAGGAACATATATACTGTTCCCAGGTTTGAGGCTCTTTTCTGGATTTAAAAACTTGATCAATCTTTTATCTCCACAAATTAAAAGAGCTTGATGATAGATTTCCTCGGACTTTCCAGGCAATATATAATTAACACTAGAGAAATGTAGTTTCCGTTTTTAAATCACTGAATGGTACAAATATAAGTTGATATTTATTTGCGTTATCGATGATTGCGCCACGGTTGGATAAAAACCGCAATTTTTATACGTGTGCCATGCAAAATAAATTTCTTCGTAGAGGGGTCTAAATACAGCTCAAACAACATTTTCCAAAAGACCAAAAAAGTGAAAAAGTATATTTAAACAAAACGCATTTGACTTACAGGTCGAACAACGGATGTTCTTAAACCCTGCTGACTGCCATTTGCGATTGCCAAATAAACGGATCACAAGATGTAACAAAATGGATCTTTAATATTAATTTAATACCAAACAGAAAACAATAAACTTGCAGAAAAGATGGTATACCGCAAACATGATATTATATATAAATATAGACAGGGTACATGACCACAATGTGTTAAAACATAGATAGCAATATATAATTGATAAAAGGAGGGTTGGGTATACGTCAATAAGACAGCAACCAAACGACAAAAATAACCAAAACGATTCATAGAGAGCAACAAACAGTCTTCAACAAAAGACAGGTGCTTAAACAATATGTCAATCTCTCAAAGATATGTATAGTTATATACATGTATTAATCTATTGAAAACTATATCAATCATTGTGCGAATAAAGACAATACTAGTATTCAAAGATGGTAGTACAAGATTGAATTAATAACCGTAAAGAATAAGTTTATTCAAAAGACTAATAAGGTTAAGAGGATCGTGTCTTAATTAAAGAGCTCTGTAAACAACATTTTCGTAAAAGTTAGAATGTGCCATCCCGTTTTTAATAAGAATTCCACCGGTAAACCAAGCTTCCACAAAAAATATTTGTATTTATGAAAGAATTTTGACGTAATTTAGAACAGAGTGTCACTTGTGAAACAGATATATCAAAATCAAGAAAAGACCAATTCTTGCTATTCATATTTGATGCTGTCAGTTTCCTGGTATAAATTTCTGCAGTTTTGTAAGAACATTCTTGATTTTTTTAAAAGAAAAAAAGAAAAAAAAATAGGATCAAGGTAATGGTAAGTGTAATCAAAAAATTTTTTTTCGATGGAATTCGGCATGTTCAGACGGATATTAATATTGAGTTTGGCATAAACTGTGATTGATAGCAATACAGGAACAAGTTGTCTATTTAATGGATCCTATTGGTACCCAAAGGAACACATATAACATGCCAATAAACTCTGTTGCCGAAACGTACGTAGATGTTGTCAAGGAGATAACAAACAGCGGTAATCATCTCATCACAGTTCCAGTAAGTCTTTTTTGCATATTAGTCTCTTTTATTGCAAAAGAAGGCTATGTATTATTTGCAGTAAATATTTTTGCAATAAGATTTTACAAAGGCTCATTTGATTAAATAAAATTACTTCTTGCTATTTGATTAGATTGTGGCCAGAGTCGAAAAGTCACAACTGTCAACGAAATTGAAAGGACCATCAAAAGCACGTCAAATTGATATTTTTTCATCTTCAAACATAACTGGTTTAGCTTCTACGTGAGTCTAAGTCACATTTGATAAATTCTTCATAAAATAACATGATAATACTATAACGTGTTTTACTTTGTAAGGTTGACTCGACTCTTTAGTTTTACCATGGAAGTATTATATTGACAATTATATCAATATAATACTTCCATGGTTTTATATATAACTTTTTACATAAAAGTCCTTGATTTAATATCATATATCTTACAGGTCAACTGCCGTTTAATTATACACGAATACTTTAGTATATATATACAAAAACTGAATCCTTATAAGTCTATGATATGTGCAACACACTAAGTCTAATACACATGTATGTGTGTGTATGTATAAATTGTTGTGTGAGGAGGTAACAAGGCCGGAAAATATGGGTTCAATTTCTATGGCTTCGGGGTTTAACTTTATACATATTTTGTTTTTGCAGATATAAAAAGTGCCCCCCCCCCCCTCCTTTGTTTAAAAATCTAAGATCCGCCAAAGTTTTCCATCTGATTTTTATGAAGAAATTTACCTCAAGGAAAGGACAGGTAGCAATTATAAAAGCAAGCACAACTTGAAAAGGTCCAGGTTAGACACATTTTCTTTCAGTGCAAGGTTTTTGGTGACCGGACATGCACGCATTTAAATAAATATAGGGCCTACTCCTTTATACTATGATTTAAAAAAGTTTTTTTTATCGTCAACGATGTCTGTTTTGAACTTTTTGTTAATATATTGCTGTTTGTGTTGCTGGGCGAATGACATTTCAAAGTCCAACATTTCCTTCTTATCAGTGTTTATCGTGTATCTATACATTGGTAGTTGACGTCGTAATTGGAGAGTTGATGAATTTACGACAAATTTAACAACGTTATTCGCCGATTTTATGAGCTTTCCAGATACGGATCCAGGGCAAACTAGACAAAGTTAGGAGTGGAAAGTGTAAAAAGTATATGCATTAACCATATATGTAGCACCATAAGGGAGTCGGGCGCCCTGTACCCACCCCTCCACCTTTCCGCTTAATTCGCCCTCTGGGAATAGTATACCAATAGGTTAGATAGATTTGTCTCAGATTTACTTCGAAATTTGTATTCTACAATATTTCAGAAAGTGAAAGAGATAATGCCTAACGTTTTCGGTAGTTGTTCCTAAATGTGCCAAAGTTGTATGCAAAATTTTACCAATCCGTGACATATGTGTATGTACGTAAATTCCTCCGATATGCGAAGCACCCCTTCGAGAGCTGCGAGGGTACAGTGGAATCCGTGTACACTCCCTATAAGGATTAATGGAGATATGTCACTAACTTATATACAACCCACCACCACGGACAATACCCAACCCAACACCAAGGGAGTGTTAGGACACCGGGAAGTCTGTTATTATGGTGGAGGAAGCCGAAGTACTCGGAGAGAAGCACCGGGCTTCTCGGCGGAAACAGACAAACCGAAGCGATATCTACAGATTTATCTCTAGGTCAAAGCCGGGGCCACTTTGACCTACCGAGACCCCCAAAGTACCCATTCTAGTTTAAACTCCGGTCTAGACACCAGAAATGTGTGTGTGGGGGGGGGGGGGTGAAAATCACCTTTCTAATTTACTGAAATTTCGAACGCCCAGTGTCCATGGTGTCAGGATTGAACCCAGATCATTCAGTACTGTAGCCAACGGTCTTAACCACTGAGCCACGCACCCACACTGTACGGACTATAACAAACTCGGCCTACCATTATTTATATAAAGAACTAAAGTGAACAAAATCGGCATATAATTTGTAGATTCTTTTTAATGTTTTTTTTTACTACTTTTTTAAAAATTTCACTTAATGTATACTGGGACTATTATGCTTAGTATAATAGTCCCAGATTTATAATAATATAAATAAGAAGATGTGGTATGAGTGCCAATGAGACAACTATCCATCCAAGTCACAATGTGTAAAAAGTAAACAATTATAGGTCAAAGTATGGGCTTCAACACGGAGCCTTGGCTCACACCGAACAGCAAGCTATAAAGGCCCCAAAAAGACTAGTGTAAAACATTTCAAACAGGAAAACCAACGGTCTAATCTATATAAAAAACGAGAAAAACTTATGAACCACACCAACAAACGACAACCACTGTAACAACAGGCTCCTGACTTAGAACTTTATATACGAAGTTATGAGATAATGATAATGTTTTGGAAAAAATGAGGCCCCTCATGGAGGTGTCCAAGTAATCACATAATCACAAATTTTTTGCCAATATAATCACATAATCATTAATTATTTTTTTTAAACAAGATAATCAAACAATCAAAAATACAGTCCTAGGTTATCAAATAATCAAATAATCAAAAATACAGTCCTAGGTTATCAAATAATCAAATAATCATGAAATATTTGGTCTGGTAATCAAATAATCACTCTAAAAACGCCCAAGTAATCACATAATTAAAAACCCCATGGGGAGGCTCAAAAATATAAGAAATGTATTAAAATAAACTTAGGTCCATAAGATGAAATATGTGTTTATACTAAATAAAGTAAATATAAGTTTGAATTTAATACTTTTAAATGAGGATGATTAACTTCTATTTGAAATTTTGTTCTTAATTTCTCGTTTGTACCTTTATCTTGACAAGATAAGATAAGATAAGATAAAGACGTTTATTGCAATAGGCACAATTATGCTATAGCATATTTAAATTATTACATTATCATGTGTGGGGAACATGAAATTTATAATAATAAATTAAATAATATATAGTTACATAAAACAGCAGAGAACACAGTAAACATTATAAACACTTTGTTTGTGAAAAAACGACAGTTCTCAGTTTCCAACTTTCACGCAAAAACACATCGAATTGTAAATAACTGTTTTTGTTTGAACTTGTAGTAATACATGCAGTTTTGTTAGTATTTGGCCATGTATAATAATATCTTGAGAAGTACTTAATTAAGTCTACACTGTCTATATGCTGGACAAACCATAACAAGAGGCTGTCAGATTGACAATACTTATAATTACATATAAGAATTGCAATCAAATTAAAAAAGGGACATAAACATGCCAGTAATACACACACCTATCCAAGAAGTTACTGTTGAGTCACTGGGTATTTGGTTAATTAAGATTTCATGTAATTACAGGTAGTCATGTTCTCATTTGGGTGATTAAAGGTGTCAACTGTACACGTGCCAGTTATTAGTTAAAATTAAGGTTATTAAAAAGTTGTCAACAATACACGTGGCAGTATGATGCCATATTTCCAGTTGAATCAAATAAGACATGCATATGATAATTTTTTTTCAAAGGGACATAAAAATAAGAGAAAAGAAAAGACAAATAAGTGGTAACTTTTCATTATTAACTGAAATTAGTCTTACTTTTCTTTTATGTATCTTGTTAACGTTATTTATATTTCTTGATTGTAATATTTTCAAAATCAGTAAAGTATGTTTTTATTTAACTCATAATTAATTTAAAATAAAGTACACAATGTACTGATAATTAATTTAAAATAAAGTTATCATACTTATATTCCTCTAGTAAACCGAGTTTGTTATAGTCCAAGTTTGTTATAGGCCGATTTTGTGAGGCTGAGTTTGTTATAGGCCAAGTTTGTTATAGTCCGAGTTTGTTATGGCCGAGATATCAGGGAGTCCGTGTCAGTAGCCTTTAGAGATATTAGGGTTTTTTTCACGCAAGGATTAGACTGACTGTAAACTTTTGTGCTGAACATCGATTTTTTACTCGAAAACATGTTCGGATAAAACAGCTTTAGAAAATTAGCTGCATTCGCAAACGACACTCCCAACAGCCAATGGTTGAACATTTTTATATAATACCTAACAAAATCATCAGATATTACATGTTTTCTGGATGAAACAGGTAACCAGACGATATCGTCACAATAGCACCGTCCAATCACAAATGTATGAAGAAGTTAGCCCTGTTTGACCTTTTAATCAGTCCTTTCCGTCGCAACACGCCAGAACGGTAAGAGGACAAAACGCCGGTTGTCAGTTTAAACGAAAACTGTTTTGAAACTTTGATCCAAATTTTTAGAGACAAGTCTATATATAATATTCATGTCTGTTTCAGGATAAAATGATGGAAGCAATCTCCAAAGCGGTGAAAAATAACCCGTTCAGCAGCCCGTTCCATCAGGCTAAATGTGAAGGTTTCAAAGTGAACGAAACAAGAACAATCGCCGCTGCATCAGCTCAAGGTAAAAGAAGAAAACACATTTGATAGGCGACATATAATGTATTTCAAAAGATTTATTGTCATTGATCAATAACAAGAAAATTGTGGAAGATCTTTTTGATACAATTAAGTTTGAAATTTAATCAGCTGTCGGATTCAAGGACACTCATGATTTTGTATTTCATAGTTGCAAACTGTATATTTATGAATGAATATTTGAAAAGAACATTTTCTTTCACCTGATATAATGTGGAAATAGTAATTTTCCTGGCAAGAATCTATTGATTTATACCTTCCTATTTATTTTTGACGATAATAATGTAATGATCCTATAGTCTTGAACCGATTGGGACCAGTCACCCAAATCAGTTGTAATTTCCTGGTCTGGTATATACATGTAATTGATAGTCCAAATAAGCTATAAATTTACAGTGCAAAAACAATCAGATTTTTGGAATTAGCAAAATTATTGAAAACTTCATTTGTGAAGGTCAATAGTGGCAATATTTAGTTGTTGACATTTCAAGCAAAGGCAAAACAAAATAGAAAAGATATTTACTTGTTTCCTGCCTCCTGGCAGAAAAAATAAGGTACACTGAAGGCAGATAAAATAATTTGATTAATAATATTTGACCATTTCAGAGGAGACCAGCTGTGAATTTGGATCTAACAAGTACTATGCCCTGTGTGGTTTTGGTGGTTTATTGAGTTGCGGCATAACTCACACAGCTGTAGTGCCACTCGATTTGGTTAAATGTAGAATTCAAGTACAACCTGAAAAATATGGTGGTATCATTAAAGGTTTCAAAGTATCCGTCAAAGAAGGTGGTGCTGTGGAGCTTACTAAGGGATGGGCTCCAACATTAATTGGTTATTCAATGCAAGGAATTTGCAAATTTGGATTCTATGAAGTTTTCAAGATATTTTATGGAAACTTATTAGGAGAGGTATGAACATGATGAACGGAACTAATTATGCAATTTTTTGAAGAGTTTACTTAGTTTGAAAAAAAAAATATTGGTCAAAATTCACTTTAAAGTTAATCATGATGATGGCTGTAACAATAGAAGATAAAAAATATTTAAACAAAATGAAGATTTCACACATTAACATTTATTAGAAAAAATTTGAATTGAACACAAGTTACATTCGTTTTTACATTGTGAAATTAGGTGAAAAGTACACTTAAAAGGGCAAAGGCCGGGCAATGCCCAAGTATCCAGAAGACCTTAACGGTGGCTATTTCCGAAGACAATATTATGTTATAAATGCACGTGTAGAAAATGAGAAAAGTCATTTCATTTTTTTTGAGATTCTCTCAAGGTCAATTGATAAATATTTGAAGCATACACACAAATATTTGCTGCCTTTTATTAAATAGGAAAATACATTTTTATGGAGAACATCATTATACCTGATATCCAGTGCATCAGCTGAGTTCTTTGCTGACATTGCTCTTTGTCCAATGGAAGCTTGTAAAGTCAGAATCCAAACACAGGCAGGCTGGAGTTCAACACTGAGAGAAGGTTTCCCAAGGATATTAAAAGAAGAAGGAGTTAACGGGTTAGTTTGATAACTAAAGTGATGTAGATTTAGACATAAATAACGCATCCTTTATCTTGTTTGATTTTTGTCTTGCCTGCGATGAAAGTCGCGAAAAGCGAGACATAGGGATTGCTTTTCCGGCGATGGCTGCGATGACGGCGTCAACAATTGTTAAGTTTTCTGCTTAAGTTAGTTTGAAAGGAACTACTTGTGATAGATCATTGATATTTTGTATGAAGATGCATTATTATCAGTACATATCAGTTTGACGACAATTTTGAGGCCCTGCCCCTAGGCCATGGTCCAGTGACTTTAATTTTAAATCAATTAGCCATTTTAAATGTTAAGTTTTCTGCTTAAGATAGATTGATAGGAACTACTAGTGATAGATCAATGATATTTTGTGTGAAGTTGCATTGCTATCATTACATATCAGTTTGATGACTATTTTGAGGCCCTGCCCCCTAGGCCATGGTTCAGTGACTTTCAATTAATTAGCAATTTTCAATGATAAGTTTTCTGCTTAAGTTAGTTTGATATGAACTACTTGCAATAGATCAATGATATTGTCTATAAAGTTGCATTACTATCAGTACATATCAGTTTGATGACATTAAGACCCTGTCCCCTAGGTCATGGTCCAGTGATTTTCAATCAATAAACAATTTTCAATGTTAAGTTTTATGATTAAGTTAGATTGATAGGAACTACTTACAATAGACAATATTTTCTATAAAGTTACATTGCTGTTTGTACATAATAGTTTGTCAACCATTTCGAGGCCCTACCCACTAGTTGGTCCAGCGACTTTGAATTAATTAGCAATGTTGCTGTCCATCAGATTGTCATTTTCTGAATTTTATGCCGACAGGCCAGACATCTCTGTGTCAACAGTTTATTTCAATTAATGCTGAAACTTCAATAATGACTTTTCCAACAAATTGCAGGATAAAGCAGTGAATATTTGACAGGTTGAATCCTACTGTAAAACACACATTGATCCATGCATGATATCAAAGATGTCTTGATGTATTTGCATACTATTAATATTTTAAATGTCAAGTCCACTTTGATATGAGGATGAAACAGCTTATAAATAGATCATAGGGGTAAAATGCAGTTTTTTGGAATATATCTTAAAAACTAAAGCAGTAAGAGCAAATATGACAGCAGGAAAAATGATCAGCAGGTCATGGTCTATCACCTGTGAAATTTTCAGAAAATCGGACATCCGATTTTGGAGTCATTGCCCCTGACGTGTAATTTTTTAGCAAATTGAAAAAAAAATTTGGTTTTTATCTCACAAATAAAAGCAGTTAGAACAAATCTGAAGAAGGGTAGAATTGACAATCAGGTCAAGGTCCATCTCCTGCAAAATATCAGAAAAATGAAACCACTGATTTTGGAGTTGTTGCCCCTGAAATGTTAATGTTTTGCAAATTTCAGTTTTTGGTTATTATCATGAACACTATAACAGATAGAGAAAAATTTCAAACAGTAAGGATGACCAGACAGTAAGATGTACTGATGAATTGTCAATTGACCCCTTATAAGAGTTATTGTCCTTGAAAGACTTATTGTACTTATATTTTGTAGAAACTTTAACAGATATAGAGAAGTTGTAAAAGCAAAATAAGATCTACAGAAAAGTCAATATGGATGAATCGTCTATTAACCCTTTTAAAAGTTGTTGCCCTTTAAAGACTTATTTTACTTACTTTTTGCATTTTTTTGCAGAAACTCATGATAATAAGTAGGGAGAAATTGTAAGTAGTAAAAGGGAACAACAAAATAACATTTACAAAGATGTCAACTGAACCTAAATTTTTAATTGATTGCTTTAGGAGTAATTGCTCTTGAAAGATGGTTTTTATGCATTTTTTGCAGATATTATTTAAGATAGAGAGAAATTGTAAATAGCAAAGATGTAAAGCACAAGAAGATCTACAAATAAGTCAATATAGGTGAAATTGTCAACTGACTCCTTTTAGAAGTGATTGCCCTTGAAAGATGATTTTTTTTTCTCCATTTTTACAGTTTTTGAACAAAAAATATTAGATAGTGAGAAATAGATAAAAGTAAAACTGTTCAGAACAATAAGATCTACAAATCAGTCATTATGGCCAAAACTGTCGAACACTTTCTTGTAGAAGATATTCCCCCTGAATGATGATTTTTATCCATTTTTTCCATTTTTGTCGAAACTATAGAGTTAAGAGAAAAACTTTAAATATAAAGATCAGCAAAATAAGGTCTGCAAGTAAGTCACCATAGCAGATGTGTCACAGTATGTATAGGATTAATTGCCGTTAAATGATGTTTTTCACCTCAAAAATGTCAATATTCAGGAATAAACTGTAAACAGTAAAAATGATCATCATTTATCCACAAGCCCTGTGTCTCAGGCCAATGGAATTTTACAGTAGTAAGAACAGATTATTTTTATCATCCAATCAAAATGCACAATTTTGATGAGGGGGAATTATATATAATTTACCTAAATACAGATTCTTATACATTTGTTCACTTTACTTGATGTTGAAATGAATCTGAGAAAAAGTGGTCATCATTGTGTGTTAAATATAATACAAACTGTGAAATAATATGCATTGTTAAAGTTTACAAGAGTAACATCTCTATAACAAATACTTTAACATTTTATATATATGTATGTTTTCTTTTTATACAGATTTTACAAAGGACTGGTGCCTTTATGGTGTAGACAGATTCCATATACAATGATGAAATTTGCTTGTTTTGAGAGAACAGTTGAAGCTTTGTACAAATATGTAGTTCCCAAACCAAGAATGGAATGTAACAAGGCAGAACAACTCACAGTCACCTTCTTAGCTGGTTATATTGGTAAGGAAAAAGGGGGGTTATAAATCTGTCTTTAAGCGCAATCAGTCATTTAAAATCCTAGTATTTAAACATTTTTCTCAAGTTTTCACCATAATGAGATGCACTGAGCATAGATTTAGGTTATAGGATAAAAAGATTTAGGTTATAGGATAAAATTTTATCTCCAGTAGAATGCTTTTAAAGGTTCAAACAAATTAGTCTAAAAGGCAAATAAAACAAATATTTCAATGAAATTAATTCAAAAGACCTAACCAATTTTTTATTCAGTAGGACAAGTTAAGCACAATAATATACAATAAACATGATAAATAATGTAACATTTTTACTTGAAATGTTAATGTATAATATTGAAAATTTGAAAGGAAATCCAACTGTAACATGTTGTCTTGAGGCAATAATAAAAATCAAAGTATATCTCATAACACATGCACAAATGGGGAAAATTCTAAAAGACAGCATGCGCGAAAAAAACTAATGTTTACTCTGTCTTAATACAGGAATAAGATAAGGGTCTTTTACACTTTACATGTATCACGAAATACTAAAATAAGAAGAATGTAAATACAGAAATTATTACATGCATTTTTGAAATTTTGTAAGATCAGTATCACTACCTTTTTATAAGTGGAATGTCCCTTCATAAAAAGTTCATAAAAGCCAAGAGAAATTAGAGGAAATTAATGGATCATTAATATTCATGATAGTACCTATATGTACACTGCAATATTTTAAGATGGCAATCCATGCATTTTGTCCCAACTAAGTTCATAATAACCTGACTTTTCACAATTTAAAATCAAACAGTTCAGCTATTAATACTTTCCTGAAGACACTTTATACTTGATACACAGAAGTTCTGATTGCAAACTAATTTTTAAAAGACCTAATCAAGAGTTATCTCCCATAAAGAAAGACTAATCTTTTATTCAATGATTTTATTAATGTAATTTGTTTTGAACTGTTTATATTTTTTTTCAGCTGGTGTATTCTGTGCTATTGTGTCTCATCCTGCAGACACCATTGTATCCAAACTCAACCAGGCTAAGGGCAGTAACTTTGTTGATATTGCTAAGGATCTGGGATTTCTAGGTGAGTTAAATTTCTGCGATAAAAAAAACTGGTACCTTTAAAAAAAATCATAACTCATCCAAGATTACATATAAAAACAACATAATATTACAATGAAAATATGCCATAGGTAAATGTATACATAGATTCTACCATTGCATCGAGTGTGATACAAAATTTCTACACTCAGCACAATTAAATTTCATATTAACGAGGCTTGCCGAGCTTTTTAAATATTTAGATTTAAACTGTCAACAGTGGAGAAATATCCTATTGCTCGAGAATACAGTGGTAGAATCTGTTTCTTTAATGATTTTTAAATGATAGGCAGACAAACTTTATCCTTCTTTCCAATGATCTGCAAAAAGATACGTTCTTTCTATGTGATTTCTTCAGGCATTGTCTCCTTTTTGTACGACCAAAATTCTTGCGGTCGTATATTGGTATCACGTCGTCAGCGTCGTCCGAAGACATTTGGTTTCTGGACCAAGGATCCGGAAATTTTTCCACACAATTTCGGTCATTTTGAGATGATTGAAAAGTTGGTGCCCCTTTCCAAATTGTCGATGTCAAATTGAGTCTTGACTAGATTCATAGCATCAACGAACTTGTATTGCTGTTTCATCGCATTTACTAAATAAATGTCATACCATTACCATGAAGAACAGTTTCGGGAAGGCAATAGTTTAAATTGAAATGATTTTAATGACTCAAAATGGTAAATCTCACATTGCTTACGTTTCTTTCGATTTGACAAAAGTTAAAACCGGAAGTTTGCGATAAAGTTAAAGTACGAATAATTCCGGATTCATTTCCGGGATTTGTTTTGTTTATCAAATTGACAGGAAATCACCGGCTTTTTATGTTTTTTTTAATTTTATTACCTTTAAAAATGTTTGAATGAAACAGACAATAGTTGCACTCGTTTAATTTAGCATGAAATCAGTTTGCATTTTACGATTAAATATTAAATTTGCTGAAGACAATTTCACGCATGCGTATTATACAGTAGATAAAGCACATGAAAAAATACTTTTTTTCTCCGTGAATTTAGGTTTACCGGTAATTTTTAAATCAGATTTGATTATTGTCTTTGCTGAAAAGTAATTAAATAATGAATACACTTGTCAGGGAATTTCAATTTTTGTTAAGATATTATTCTGAGCTTGTGATCACTGTCAGGTGTGAATTAAAACCACAGGTAAAAAGTGATTACCGATCATTAGCCAATGTTTCCCGGAGGCATTGATATAGATATTAGGAGGGCCCTCAGGATTATCAAACTACTGGAGTGGCAGTTTTATTACAGGAAAGGGATTATAAACAAAACAAGTTATCACAACTTACACAAGACAGTGCAAAATGGCGATTAAGAAATCCGATTTCAAACATTGAGTCAATGAAATGACCGAAATTACTTCTTTAAAAAAATAAAATTTGTCCTAAATCCCAATTACTCGTTTAGGACAAATAGTTTCATCTTAGGACATGACTGGCATATATGACCGTTTCCGGACCCTTGTTCTGGACAATAACTTTAGTTTAAGTGTATGGATCTCTATGAAATTTAACCAAAAGGTTCAATACCACAAAAGGAAGGTTGGGATTGTTTTTGGGGGTGATGGTCCCAACTGTTTAGGAATTAGGGGCCAAAACAAGCATTTTTCTAGTTTCAGGACAATAACTTGTGTATAAGTATTTTGATTGCTCTGAAATTGTACCACAAGGTTCAATACCACAAGTAGAAGGTTGGGATTCATTTTGGGGGTAATTGCCCAAACCGTTCAGGAATTAGGGGCCAAAAAGGGTTTAAAACAAGCATTTTTCTAGTTTTCAGACAATAACTTGTGTTTAAGTGTATGGATGTCTTTTAATTTGTACCACATTTTTCAAAAAATAAATTTCTTCAAAATTATTATTTTTGGAAAAGGGGGGGTAAAAAAAATTTTTTTTGGGGGGGGGGGGCAATTTTTTTTCCTCAAGAAAATTCTCTTCAAAAATTTTTTTTGGAGGGGGGATGGCAATTTTGTTTCCCCTCAAAATTTAAGAAATTGTCAATTTTCCAAAGAAAAAAATTGGGGGTCACAATTTATTTTGCTAATTCTTTGTATATAGCCTGAAATCAGATTTACTAAGTTGCGCAACAGCACAGTGTATTGCACAACAGCAAGAAATCTTCAATT
This sequence comes from Mytilus californianus, assembly GCF_021869535.1. NCBI lineage: Eukaryota > Metazoa > Mollusca > Bivalvia > Mytilida > Mytilidae > Mytilus > Mytilus californianus. The sequence continues at coordinate 93,214,032 of NW_026262581.1, read as the reverse complement.
GAATATAAATTCAAATCATACAACCAATTTCAAGTTCTTTGTCACATTTATTCTGTGTCAGAAACCTATAATGTGTCAAATATTTAATTACAATCCAAATTTAGACCTGTATCAAGCTTGAATATTGTGTCCATTTTTGCCCCAACTGTTCAGGGTTGGACCTCTGCGGTCGTATCCAGCTGTGCTCCGCCAAGCAGTTTATTTTGTGATGTTAAAATAGGAAAATCAAAATTGCAAAGAAAGCAAGAAAATTTCACATCATAATTGAATTTTACCAATGAAGTATTGAGGTCAAAAATACCACAAGTTGATTGAATAAAAATAATCAACAGGTCAGGAAAAGTATAAATCTACTAAGAATTCAAGAAATAAATATATATGGCTACAGGCTAAAAGTTAAGAAAGGTTAGTTCCATATCTCATCAGTGTACCATAAATGTTTTGAAGAAAAAAACACCAATGCAGTAATGCATATTAGACTTTTGCATTGGATGCACATATTTGAATGTAACGAAAAGTTACTCTCTGATAGTTATTATATATATAGGTAATTTATTGAGGTATCATAACCAATCCACCTGAATCTTTCTTGAACACATAGAAAGGGACAACTCTTTGTTAGTATGACAGTTATACTATGTGTACAGTCTTCACGTTAAACCAGTAGTCTGAAACCCAAGGCTTGTAAACTTCCTGGTGGGCCTGTGAAAATTAGTCTTACAGGCCTATAGAATTTATACAAAAAATTCTGAAAAAGGGGATGTTGGCCTGTGGTAAAAAAAGTTAACTGTAAAGACTGTGTGTAGCTTAGTTGCAATATTACAAATATTTGACATTTATCAGAATAAGAGTCTTTTTATCACGTTCACATTTTAAAACCTCTTAAAATTACACAATGCCGACAAAAAACTGCATAATCTTAAGGCCAGTGTTAACAATATGAAATATCCTTACTCCAATACACAAATGCTCTCAACAGAATAAACATGTTTCAGTAGAGGATGTAAAATTTAATTGCAGGTTGGTATAGAAACTGTTTCTTTTTAATAATGTTTTTTTTTTTAATTTTATTTTAGGAATGTGGAAGGGCTTATTCCCCAGAATCATCATGATTGGTACACTCACAGCATTACAGTGGTTCATCTATGATTCTGTAAAGGTGTACTTCAGACTTCCACGTCCACCACCACCAGAGATGCCAGAATCACTCAAGCGTAAAATGGGAGTTTAATGACAATGTTTACCTAGGAATATTTATAAATTGAACAATAGATGGCTAATTTTTTTACAAAGTATTTTTTATATTTGACCAGCTAAAAATACTTTGAAAGTTTCATTGACGTTTTCCATTCAGTCTCATGTGCAAACACTAATTCGTTTGATATATATTGTTTTGATAATTTATCGGTGTGTCCTTGACTGTTCATCAAAGAGGGGGAGGAAATCCCATGTCAAATGTGATAGGTTTCAGTAGTTGTTCAAACTGTTCATTTTATTTGTTACACTGACAGATCTGATCAGCTATTGAATATTTTGTTGGCATGTCATAATTTCCAGGAATCATTTTAGTGAAAAGACTTATTTGCAAAAAAATGAGTGAATAAAAAAGAAAAAAATGCAGAATTTGTATTTTATTGCATTGCCAGCAACAGTAGTTGTGGAAGTTTGACTTGAATGCCTGTCGGCCAGGTTGGCAGCATCAACAATTATTAAAGTTTTCTAATTCCAAAAGTGAGATATGTGTAAGTAACAGTTTGTATTGGTCTATTGGATAAATTTGGCTTTGAAAAAAAGTTTATGAATTTCTAATATCTATCTAACAGAGGCAGCAAACATTGATTGGGAAAATAAAAATGTGAATCATCTACCTGTAGCCCTTTAATACAATGATGAAGAGGAATATGTTTTGCTGTTAATAAGATGCATGATACACTCTTTTAATATGAAGATTAATCATATGACCAATAAGCTTCTAGTCTATTTGCCAATTCCTGTTAATGACACTGTAATTAGAGATCCATTTTTGAGTTGTCTCCCTTTGGATGGACACAAATTTTCATTGACAATGAAGAGCTAGCGGAAAGAGCAAATTTATTTGTACCTTAAAATATTCACATCTTTTAATTACATTTAATTTTTTGTTATGCTAAAAACTTTTGATACCAGGAGTTATTTTTCACTAAAAATTCTATATCATTTTCAACTTGTCATGCTTTGCATAGGCATAAGCCCATTTGTCCATTATAGAACCAATCTACAATTGACAAAGGGGAACAATTTGTATTAAAATTGTGTAATAACAGATTCAAAACAGTAATTGGCAAATGGTCTATTTCAACTATATTTTAAACTTTTTTTTGCCATATTGTTTTTGCTCTGAAGTAATTTTTTTTAACTTTTGGTCACAAGTGTACCTAATCAAGGTGTTTGAAGAAAAAAATGATGAGCACATGGAAATAATTTATTTTTTATATACATCGTTCTAAATAATATAACAAAACTTTTCCAAAAAAGGTAATCAGTCAACTTCCTGCTTGAGTTCGTATTGATCTTGAAATAAAATATATTTGAAAATGTCCCAGAATTCTACAGAAATAAATATAAAATCTTCATACTTATAAAAAAAAAATATTTCTGTTAAAAATATGTCCATTAATAGGTTATACAGGTGTGAAGTAACAGTACGTTTTAAGATTACAATAAGAACTGAACACTGAAAAATATTAAAATAAAAAAATAAGAAGATGTGGTATGATTGCCAAAGGGACAACTCTCCACAAGAGACCAAATGATACAGAAATTAACAACTATAGGTCACCGTACGGCCTTCAACTGATTTATGTACAAAATAATGAACGAAAAAAACAAATATGATACACAGCAACTAACGACAACCACTGAATAGAGGCTCCTGACTTGGGACAGGCACATACAGAATGTGGCAGAGTTAAACAAGTTTGAAGGTGCGCCAACCCTCCCCTAACCTGGGACAGTGGTGTAACAGTACAACATAAGAACAAACTAAAAATCAGTTGAAAAGGGCTTAACTCATCAGATCGATACAAAGCAGAAATACATCTAACAAAAACACAGAGTGGACATGGCAGGGTACTTGTACATCCCCACAACAAACAGACACTGAGTACAGATCTGAGAGTACTAGCAGTTACTGACAGCTAGTTCAAAGCCAATAACAACTAATAAAAAAAATTATGCATCTAAGACTAAAATATCAATCGGTACACATCCAAAATCCAAAGGATTAAGTTTAAAGACGTCAGGTATAGACAGATGGTAGAACCATGAATGTGCATATTTATATAAAAATAATGTTTAGTTTGATTTTAATATACTGATAACAAAATTAAAATTAATACCAATAAAAACAAGATTCAAAGATCTAATTATAGTGTTGAATTGGTAACGTTTTAGAATAAGTTTATTTGAAGGATTGATAAGTTTACCTGGATCATATCTAAGTTTACGGGCTTGGTAAACAACATCTCCGTAAAAATTAGGATGTGCTATCCCGTTAAAAATAAGTTTTCTACAGGCACAACCAAACTTCCAAGTCAAATCTTTATATCTATGGAAGAATTTAGTAAAGCTTTTCAGTAATTTGTGGTAACGAAATCCCTGACTTATTAACTTATTAGTAATACATATATTACGTTCATTGAAATCTAATACGTCACAGCAGACATGGGCATAGCGAACGAGTTGTGATATATAAACACGGTAAGATGGTGCCAAAGGAACATTATCGTCCAAAAAAGGAAAATTAAAGGGGTGCAATTGGTGCCCATAGGAATACCTACAACCTGTCGATAAACTTTTTTGCCGAAACGTACATAAATATTATAAAGGAGAAAATTAACAGCTTCAATCATCTCATGACACCTCGAGTAAGTATATCTAAAGGACGCCTCTGGGTGCAGGAGTTTCTCGCTGCATTGAAGACCCATTGGTGGCCTTCGGCTGTTGTCTGCTCTATGGTCGGGTTGTTGTCTCTTTGACACAGTCCCCATTTCCATTCTCAATTTTATATCTAGCATATTTACCTTTCTCATTACAGAAGAAGGCTTTAAATGAGTTGCAGCAAATATATTGCATTCAGATTTACCAAACGACCATTTAATTAAATAGGGAAATTTTTTGTTTGTAAAGATTGTGTGGAAGTGAAGTGTAAAGGTATAGAACCACTACTTCAGGCCCGATCGGAAAGAACATACAAGAAAGTAGTACATATTTGAAAAAAAATAGTTCATACGCATAGCTGTATCTTTGTCAATAGTTGGAATATTTGGGTTGTTTTAGGATCAAATGAAAGCTTGGGGACTTGGGATCACTGTAGAACCCTTGTTGAAAGTTTTATTTGAATAATAAAGAAGTATAAAAAAAAAAATTAATAGGAGGGCTCATTTGGCCTGTTGTTCAGATCAGAAGTTCCTGTTTTTGTACTATCAAACTTCCGGGAACCAGAACGCTCTAATATGCAATTAAAGGTATGTTGATTTTTTCAGCACAAGTCAGGATAAGGTACAGGTTTGACATGAAATAACTGCCACTTTATTTGAACTTAAGATAAAGTAGCCATTAATGTATGAAATTGCAGAATTTAACATAGAAAGCGATGGGGCTATGAATTAGTGGTTTTATACCTAAAGAGTTGAAAAGTCAAAACTGTCAACAGAATCAAAAGGACTATCAAAGGCATGTAATTTATCTAAAACATGTAATACTAGTATTATGTACTCTTATTTATTTCTAAATTATTTTCAAAATGTAATATTCAAATGTCCACAACATTCATACATTTATTTAAATAAGAATCAAGAGATTTTTTATCAGATTTTTCCCGTTTACACCAATTTTTATAATACGATGAAAGAGCGTCTTTTGTGACCTGAGTGACGACACTGCTTCCAATCTATTTTAGATGGAGGACGATATTTTGGTTCTTTTTTTCAAAAACTTTTTAACCTTATCTGGGGATTTGATCCATCAACAAATATGACCGCTGATGCTAAAAGTAGAACATACCCCTGGTAGGAGTAAAATGCATTTTTTGACTACTGGTACTTGTATCTCGAAATGTAAAACAGTGAGAGGAAATCTGACATGGGTAAAAATAATCAGCAGGTCAAGATCTATCACCAATGAAATTTTCAGAAAAATTGGACTACCCATATGGAGTTACTTCTGAAATATCATTTATATGCAAATTTCCTAGTTTTTGGTAAAAGAAAAAAAGAGAAATTTTAAACAGTAAAATTTACCAGAACAGTTTGATCTACAAATAAGTCCACATGGACGTATGTCAATTAACCGAGGAGTTATTGTCCTTGAAAGACTTGCTAAACTTGTTTCTATCTCGCCTGCAACAAAAGTCGCAGAATGTGATACCAGGATTACAATTCGGCGGCAGCGACAGGGTAAACTATTTGTATAAAGCTTTATATTTCAGTAGGAAGCAGACCTGGATGGTTCTTACCTTGTATGTAGATACCTTATGTTAAGAAGTTTCCGTTTGTCATATGTTCATTGTCCTTGACCTAATTTCATGGTACAGTGACTGCTTGAACAAAAAAAATATAGTTTTTGTCATGTGAATTTCCCACTTATCTGCAATTTTTGCATTTTGGTCAAACTAGAGGAGTTCGAGAGAAAATTTATAAAACTGTAAACAATAAAAATGACAATGATACAAGACCTACAAAAATGCCCTAAATAAGATCTACAAATGAGCAAACATAAATGATTGCAGTTATGGATTTTTAACCGATTTTTCGAAGGAAAAATCGGTTATTGATTTGGGGATGTACAGCGGGTGGCTGACAAACAGTGTCCGTTCATTAACATGAAAACGCTTTGACGATTTTTTTTCAAATTTAGATATGTTGTTTCCTGTGACTAAATGAAGGTCAACGTCAATTTTAACGATTTTAGCTTTTCTCGTTGGTGAGTTATAGCCTTTCCCAAGAATTCAATTTTTGATGTAATACTTATTAATTACTCCATTTCTGTTCAAAGGGAAATCACTCATTAATTAAAAGACATTGTATTAATGATAAATGACATTTTGGATTTTTTTTTCTTTTCTTTGGTAAATTGTTAGAAGAATTTTGTGGTAGGTTTGTTTGTTATTCTGTATACATTAATTTTCTGAATGCTATATATAATTTTTTTTGATGAAGTGAACTCTTTTAATTTGATAATAATCTATTTTTATAAAAGGATATATTTCATTACATTACACTGTGTAGATAAAGTTGTTGATATTGATAGATAAGTTGCAGATCATTAGTTTGTGACATATTTGGAACTATTAATTATATTTGATTATAAGTTGAAAATAGATATGCATTATGTAACATCATATCTAATTTTAGAGAACTATTTTTAGTGGTTAAATCAAATCTAATTTTAGAGAACTTTGTTTGCTTTATTAGTTAAACCATTTCTGTTCAAAGGGAAATAACTCAAGCTTATTCCATGAACCAGTAATGATAACATAAGTATATGGATCCTGTTCAATTAATTTTATTCATTAGTTGTCAAAATTTCTTTATAACTATTTTTTTTTAAGTCATGTGTGTTATGAAGGTATATGTCACAGTTGTTATGTGGTATTTTATTTTTGTTGTGTGTGTTAATGTTTAATTTTTACATGATCCTGTTTGGGGGTTCAGATTTGCAAATATCATTTTCATTATTAATTAGATAATAATCTATTTTAAATATTCAATCACATTCAATCCAAATTCAGAGCTGTTTTTAAGCTTAAATGTTGTGTCCATACTTGCTCAACAGCTCAGGGTTCGACCTCTGCAGGAAAATCCGGTTTGCTGTCACTCGACAGCCTCTTGTTTTTGTATCAATTAATAAATACTAAATACCATACTCGTTCAAAGGGTATCTACACGTCTCAATTTTCAAAATCGCTTATCTAAGAATACTACAATCGCTAACATTTTTAATAATAAATTTTGAAACTGATATAAATTGAAAAACTAACAGTATTATCTATTTACTCACATGAAACAAACCGGGATGCGGTATTCAGTACGTAGTGAAACTGGACGATATTTATCAAAACGCACGCAAGAACACCTTTATCGTTTTAGAAGACCCCATCAATTTAAAAGTATCTTTTATCAACACCTTAAGAAGCACAATCATCCTATTAAATATTTAACAGTTAAACCTTTAGAAGTACTATATAAGCAGCCTGGGGAATCTCATTCAAAGTTTGTACGATCACGGAAAATAATTGAATTAAATTGGATTAAAAAATTAAAGACAGTCTATCCTCTCGGTCTTAATGATAATATCATGGGAATTGGTAATATACCAAGAACCGATTCTGTTAACATTTTGGATATAGTTTTTAAAACTGTTCGTAAAAACCGTTCTCATGGGCGTAGAATAAATCGCAATCAGAGAAAATTTCGTACCAACAATACAAATATTTCGGACCTAATTACTATTTCAAAAAACAATGGCAGACATTATCTGTTAACCAAGCTCTGGTCTTTACCTGTTAATAAATTGCATCAAATTTTAGAGGATTGCAACACAATTCCATATTGCAGTCCTAAGTATGAAATCATCCAAATTATAATTGCATATTGTTATTCTAAACTGTTTCCCAAAATTGATCGCCCTGAAGATCACAAAAAATATTTTATTAAAATCAAATATGTCAATAAAGGTTTTGATTTTGTAAATATTGCCGGTATTTTTAATGATCATTCCGTTAAAGAACAAATTCCTGGCTATTTTGATAATACTGAGCTCCCTCTTGTTTGTTATGTTTACAAAAAATCTACCCGGAAATATGTGTTTAATTATAGCGAAGTGTGTATAGATGTTAATATCAGTGACAATACACCTACTTCATGAAATTGCAGTAATTCCGAATACATTTATGGTCCCAGTTCCCATGTTATAACAGGAACCTTAACATCGTCCATGACCGAGTGTTGAAATCATTCCTCAGTAAAGGACCTAAATATCGCCCCCGTCAATTATTAATTGGAATGAGTGTTGTAACATCATCCACGACTCACTCCGTACTTACTGCACGAAATGGATAAAACGAGAAAAAGCTGTCTACTTAGATTCTTTTTTTTAATTCAGTAATGAACATAGTTGATATTCGTATTAAACATTTTAAAGAACATTTCACTCCTAACAACAACCATAATAGCCCTATTTCTCGTATCAAATATAAGCTAAAAGAACTCGCCAAGGAATTCGTTTTTGTCCGGCTGATAAGGCTGCCAATAATATCATTATTGTTTGACGTAAATTTTACATTGAGGTTCTGCAAAAGGAAAGCACGAATTCACCAACATTCCAACTGACTCCATTTTCGGAAAATGACATCTGTAACAAACATAAACTTTTAGCTTCCTCTTTACAAGCAGAACCAAATACAATGAAAGTTCCAACTATGTACTGGCTTCTGAAGCTGCACAAAACACCTTACACATATAGATTTATTTCGTCTTCAAGCCATTGTTCCACTACTAAACTGTCTATTCTACTTACTATTACACTTGGTAAAATCGAAAACCTGGTAATTAATTGTTCAAATAAGGCCTTTGAAAATAGTGGAATTAATTACTTTTGGAGTGTCAAAATTTTGTTGGAAGTACTTGATAAATTGCATGTTTATATTGGTGATTTCGAATGTTCAAAGTTTTGATTTTTCTACCCTATATACCACTTTGCCTCATAATCTCATTAAGAAAAAATTCACACACCTAATTAAATGGACATTTAAAAAGTCAGAATGCGAATATATATGTTCAAACTCTTTTAGGTCATTTTTTAGTAACAACAAACAAAAGAACTATGTCAATTGGACCTGCTTTGATACAATAACTGCACTTGAATTTTTACTAGATAACATTTTTGTTCGCTATGGAGATTCCGTATATCGTCAAGTTATCGGAATTCCAATGGGGACTAACTGTGCACCACTTATAGCGGACCTGTTTCTGTATTGTTATGAGTTACAATTTATGACTAAAATCAACAAAGACACATCGAAACAACATCTGATACAAAAATTTAATAACACTTTTAGATATTTGGATGATATATTGGCTCTCAATAATTACGACTTCAGTATGTACACTAAAGAGATTTATCCTTCTGAACTGACTTTAAATAAAGCTAATACTAACAATGAACACTGCCCTTTCCTGGATCTTGATATCTATATCTTTAACGGGAAGCTTAATACCAAAATTTACGATAAAAGAGATGATTTTTCATTTCCTATAGTTAATTATCCATTTTTAGATGGTGACGTTCCCTTGTCACCATCTTATGGTTTTTATATATCTCAACTTGTTCGATTCGCTCGTGTATGTAACAACGTATTTGATTTTAGCGAAAGAAATCTCTGTATTACTGAAAAATTATTACACCAGGATTTTCGATATCACAAACTAGTCAAAACATTTACTAAATTTTATCATCGGTACAAGGACATCATTCGTAAATATAAATCAACATGCAGACATCTTATACGTTCAGATATTTCACATACAATCTTTTATGTTAATGTTCTATACAAAGCACAAAAATGTCGTCATTCACCTCAAAAGCTAACCAAACCTTTAAACAGACTTATTCAGAAGTGATATAGTTACGATACTGTTGTCAGGTCATTAAAGATGGCATATTTTGGAATTAATATTGATTTACTCATAGGGTCTTTGCATCGGAAATAAACACATTTATTCTAAAACCAGTTGTTGGCATGATACGGGTTATGTTCTTCTCTTATATTTTATGATGGTATGATACTAAACCCCTAACGGGAGGGATTGTGCTTGATTTTCATATGATGAAGACATAATCTATCGATCAGCTTAATTGAGGTCTGGAGCTAGCATGTCATCAGTAACTGCTAGTAGTCCTTTGTTAATTTATGTATCATTGTCATTTTGTTTAGTTTCTTCTGTTAACTATTCGGACATCGGACTCCGACTTCTTTTTAACCGAGGTTTGCTGTGCGTATTGCTGTGTGTGTGTTTATTCTATATTGGCTAGAGGTATAGGGGGAGGGTTGAGATCTCACAAAACATGTTTAACCCCGCCGCATTTTTGCGCCTGTCCGAAGTCAGGAGCCTCTGGCCTTTGTTAGTCTTGTGTGTTTTTTTAATTTTAGTTTATTTATATGTTTCGGAGTTTAGTGTGACGTCCATTTTCACTGAACTAGTACACATTTTTGTTTAGGGGCCAGCTGAAGCCCGCCTCCGGGTGCGGGATTTTCTCGCTGTGTTGAAGACCCATTGGTGGCCTTGGGCTGTTTTCTGCTCTTTGGTCGGGTTGTTGCCTCTTTGACACATTCCCCATTTCCATTCTCAAATTAATGAAAGGATGCTTGTTATAATTGTTCCCACCACCAGAGGGTTTGTTGTGAATACAAACTCATCAAAGCTACCAGGCTTATAATTTTATACGTCAGACGCGCGTTCATCCGCATAAGACTCATCGAATTACAACACTTGTAAGGCCTAATCAAATACGCTTTAAAAAAAATGAAAATTCCGGAAAGTTGTTCCAAATAAGGCTAAGGCAATCTATACCTGGGGATAGGAAAACGTATTATATACTGAATACGGTGGACATGCTATAATTTTGTGAGTTATAAACCAATGAGACAGCAACCAACAAAACAAATAACCAAAAGACATCTAAGAGGGTAACAGTTTTCAACAATAGACTGGTTTTAATACAATATGTCAAGCTCTTAAAAATTGTGAATGAATTAAATCGGAACAATTACAGATCTTCCATCAACAACCAATTATCCATATAACAAAAGGGTTAAGATATGAGATGTTTTTGAAGGTATATAGTACTCACCCTGTTTGTACATGTGTCGTATAAATTCAATAGGCTGGATTGATAATGAAACTTTACAGTTGTAGAAAACTTACTAAGTGTGCATACAAAAATGCAATTTTGGTACTACATGTTAAAGGGGATGTAATCCCCAAAATTGCAATACGAATTAATAGTCTCGCAAGCATAACTACTGAACAGCTAGACAGATGTTGATGAAAGTACACAGTTGTAGAACACAAGTTCACTTACAGTTCTAGTTGTAAAAAATGCTCGCAATTCTTGAAAGCTAGCTCAGAGTACTTAATTGAGGTCAAGTTGCAGTAAATAGGTCATGTCACAAATTTTATCCGATTTGTATACAAATGTATATTAAACTTGAACTTAAAATATAATGCATTTGTCTCTTATTTCTTGAAATATCATTGCATGAATTCTTGCAAAATAGATTTACATTTGTATAGAAAGCAAGTAAACAAGCTCGCAGATGGAATAAAACTCTTTCGCATTGCTCTAAGCGTTTGGTGATCATTCTGAAAAGTTACTACGAAGAACATCTCAAAACTCTGACTGGTGAATTCAACTCTTTAATGAATAATTGTAAAGAGGAATGTGATTATATCGAAGCCAGTATAAGAGACGTCACTCTTACAGAATATCAAAAAAGGAAAATGAAAATTACCTAGGGACGACATTGAGAACAGCCAATCTTCTGTAACCACTTAGAGAAAAGAAAAATAAAACAGGAGAGAGTTAAAATAAAACTTTAAATCATTTTTACATCGCGATGACCTTGAGGTCATTCCGATGTATTGCTATCGCCTAGATTTCCATTATGTAAATTAGTTTTGGGTTTGTAACCGATCTATAAACATGATAAATATGCGCACATAAACGAGTGCAAAATAACATTCCTTATCGTTTGATATAAATACATCTCTTCAATGAATACTGATGAAAATATTTTTGTTTACAACATAAATTAATAATATGAAAATGTTTTGTAGTTAGATATATATATATAAGTAAAAAATCATTGATAATATCAATGCACGCGTACCGAAAAATTGTGTTAAAGCATGCGGAAGAATATCTCAAAGAACGTTTTGCGACAATACCGGCAAGGACCGATAACTCTGTAATTGTTTTTGCAGGAAAATATGAATGCCTACTAGTATCCAATCTTAGAAAAATCGAATTTTTACAGAAAAGTGTCCACCATGCACCTGCATTGCACTATTATTAGAAAAGTAGAATAGAATGATATACAAATGGATGCAAATCATATATATATGTAACTGTTATTTTAATATGATATATAGCAACAAATCAGTGTATACTGATTTGTATCACTACAATATAATAGTTATTACGGTGAAGTTGAATTTCCTGTCATTTATTCATCATCCACGCACGAACTTGTCTCAAAAAAAAAATATATCTCTGTACATTAACCTCAGTTTCAGGTAAAGAGATATGTTGTTTTTTTCTGAGACAAGTGCTTTTGACCATCCTCAAGAACTTGTGGTCATCCGATGTTCAGTACTTCAGTACTTTGATTTTGTTTATTTACCTTCATCCGGAACGCTCAAACTCAAAAAATTGAAAGCCAAGAATGAAAAAAAAACCCACTTTAATACTTGCCGTAGCAAATTGGACATACAAATAATAGCCAACTCCATCCAGGTTCAAAAACCAAGTTAAAAAAAAAATTCTAATTTTATCAACGAAGAATTACAGAACAGAATGTTATAGCAGTCAGCCAGCAGCGGTATCGACCCAATGCTAGAAAATTAAAAATAACGCGTTATAAACATGGATTAGTCTGTAGCATATTCAAGAAGACCAGAGACAACTAGACTCCGACCAAACACTGAAAATCAGCAGAGAAATAACTTTTTGGTTAAAATTCACGAAGACGGCTTCATCGATGAAAAACATTTGAATATTTGTCACCAATAAAATAAAAAACGACATATTTCATTTTATGAGCACAATACAATTTGTCAAATGACCAACATTAAACCAGGTTGACCCATTGTTTTAAGCGAACGGTCATCCGACTGAAAATACTTCTGGATTGTTATATTTTAACCTTCATCAGCATGTTGAAAGGTGACTTACCATCTCATACCAAAGACACTTCTATTTCTTAAGAAAAACGGACACCTTATATTTTCTCACTGTTGACAGTCTATGGATGTAACAACCCTCTATGAAGATTCTACATGTTTTAACTGGTATTTTCAAACAGTAAAATATATCCACCTACTGGGTGCCTAATTGCAATGCTCACGATGACGAAATACAATAACTTCACCTTTAATTGAGATCACTATTAACAAATTAATGGAGCTGCAATTGGTACCAATACTACCAAAATGGCACAATCTTATGTAAACATATTTATGGGTTAATAAGAAAAAAATACTCTTTGAAGCTTCTTTCGAAAAACCGCTTTCCTGGTTAAGAATGATAGATGATATGAATTTGAAATGAAATAAAAGAGACGAGTATTTTTACACATTTGTCACCAATGAGCAAATGCAGTAAAATAAACAATTAAAATCAAATCACAAATACTTTATTTAAACATTGAAAGCCATTGACCCTTTCTGTTATATGACAAAATGGATACTTGAAGTTACACATAAGCGAATCACTTGAATCGTGAATTACATACACGTTGGTCTTTCACATGACGTTACATTAAAAGACACTTAAATCGACTTTTTCTAATCTAAAAGTACCGTTTCTTTTTTTCTAGGATTAAGTTCACAAATGCAATATTTCACAGTGAGACACTAATGAAATTCTTAATTTAGAACCAATTACAGAAACAATAAGCAATTGTATGTTTGGTGTGACGAATGTTATTTCAAAACAAAAAATGAATAAGTTTGTTAAAACGGAAATGTGAATTAAAAATTGTCATGTAAAAATCATTTGCAATTGACTGTTACGAAATACCGTATTGAAGAGAGTATAAATATCGAATGTACTCCGCACTGCAAGTGTGTAATTTGACAATAAACTCATCATATATACCAGACTAATTTTTTTACACCAGATGCGCGTTTCGTCTATAAAAGACTCATAAGTGACGCTGGAATAAAAAAGGTAAAAACAGTGAGCGTCTAGATTTCAAGATTTTCTTCTTTTATCAGAAGAAAACATTTTGATTGGTTATCAAAACTAGTATACATTTTACTGCTACTATTATATGCACCTCCGATTTATGCTATATTGCCTTCATATTCTCATAAAACTTCACACTTAAACAGTTTGAATGAATACATAATTCTGAAAGTAAGAGCATACGATGGAGCATCCTGATGATCAAGACAATCATAATATGATTTTAAGTATCTGTTTGCATTCGGTTCCGCACATGTTTGTTTTGATTGCCGTAAGTTTCTTTCTTCTAAGGTAAACCGGGAAAACAAGTCTCTTATAGATTATATAAGAATGAATATTTTGATTACATTTCATTCATGGAAACCACTATCTACACTTGGCGGAGGTGGAGAATAATCAAGATGTCGTTGTTGATTGGAATACCGAGAAGTAAACATTACTATGGGTTCCATTCTTCTATCTGTAAAAAAAAAGCAATGTATTCATGTACATATCAATGAAGTCAACGAGACAGCAACCCAACGACAAAGATAAACCAAAACATCTACAGGGTTTCATACAGTCTTCACTATAAAAAGATGTCTATAAACTATTTCAAGCTCTAAATCGTCCCGAGTCTTTAAAAGTTGTGAGGAAATTGAACAAAAACAATCAATGATTTGCCATTAACTATTGTCATTGGTCAGACAAGTATAATATGGCGGTATTAAACGATGTTTTTTCTTAGATCTCAACCCTCCCCGTTTTAATTTTGATCTATATATTAACAAAACGTACATAAAAGAACATATAATAAAAGTCCGTAAAGGAAAAACACCTAACTCTAAAATAACGGTATAAAACGTAACAAAACAAGCCTGCTATTAATAGTATATATTGTTTAAAAAATGATCGCAGTTACTGAAAGTATGGACATTTTTTTTTATTGACAATATAATGCTTTCATGCTAAAAGCAAGATTAAAGTTCTTAACCTAATACAACGTGTATCCTACTATATAAGAAACCATGCCGTTTCATACATAATGTGGGTTCAAAGATCAAACAGCAACCTCATAAACTGAACAGGAAGACATTATATTGTGCAATGCCCAAAACAAACTACACAGAAAAACAATAGAAACATTTAAACACGCGTCTGGCGTACTAAATTTTAAGCCTGGTTTCTTTGATGAGTATTTATTAATGTTCAAACTATAAATTAGGGAATTAATATTTATATAAGATAAACGTGACGCAGTGATTCAACAACAGCAGTAGCAGTATAATTATATGTGTTATTAATGATTCTATTGGCAAAGATTCGATTCGATACAACCATCAAAAACTAAATCCGAAATAATACTTTGTGATAAAATAAAGTAAACGTGTTGACCAATTTATGATCTCTATATCCCTGCCGTAAAACTTATTTTCGTAATAAAAATACTACATTCTTTTACTTCACACATAAAATTGAGAATGGAAATGGGGAATGTGTCAAAGAGACAACAACCCGACCATAGAACAGACAACATGCATTTCGAACGAACTGAGAAATGTACTGAGCCAAACCGGTCTGAGCCAACGGGAAACCATATTCAAGGAAAGAGAAATTAACAAAAGGAAAAGAAAAGTCGTCCCGTTTATCATAAATTTTGGTAAAGATATTACTATGTATAATTCTTATTTCAAGGTCTAAAAAGGACATTGGTCACTTTTAATGTTTGATGTAGCTAAAAAACTAGTTCAGTAGTAAACGTTTTATATGTCAACTAATATAATAAAACACTGAATTGTTTAAAAGAATATATCATCTAAACATATAATGTTTGCGTGCATTGGGTCTTTATGAAGCTTTGTCATTGGGATTCATAACAGTAATGGAATAAATCGACAATATTAAAGAGGGATACAGTTTGTTTCCATCGGAATACCAGTCACTTGTCGGGTTACTTTATCTCTAAAACGAATCTAAATATTATCAAGTAAAATATCAATGGCTTTAATCGTTTCTTTGCATGTCCGATTTGTGTATTTTTGTAAGTTTTTTTTTAATGAAAAGGTAATTGTAACGACTTTACGGAAGCCCATTTAAGACCTTTCAAAAATATAATTTGAATTCGAGATCACGAATTTAAAACGTTATCACGAATTGTATAATTCGTTATCACAGATTAAATTTGTGATAACGAATTTGTTGTAATTTGTGATAATGAATTAAAATCGTTTTAAAGAATTGTATAATTGGTTATAACGAATTTGTTGAATTAGTTATCACAGTTTTTTTTGTAATTCTTGATTCCGAATTAAATTCGTTATCACAGATTTTTAGCTCACCTGACCCAAAGGGTTAAGCAAGCTTTTCTCTTCACTTTGCGTCCGTTGTTGTTCGTTGACTTTTACAAAAATATTCTTCCCTGAAACCTGTTGGCCAAATTGAAACAAACTTGGCCACAATCAGTTTTAACGCATTTTATTTGCAAAATAAGCAAAAGGGATTGGACACAAGTTGAAACAACATGCGTGACGTCCTCTCCCTGTACAAATATATATATACAACAAAAAACTCATTTTTTTAGAGGTTATTGATGTGTGAACCGGATCGGTTAACTCACAAACTGATATGTTAAGTTTGTTAGCCAGCAACCTAGTTTACACACCAATATTGTCTAGAAAAAAATGTGTTTACTAATCCTTATAATTCTTAACCGATTCATTTCTATTCTTTTTTTTTCATCTTTTTAGACCGGCGAATTTCATTCATGTGTATCGCACATGAATATATTTCACACAGAGGCAACGGATTTCGAAGTAGTTTCGGCAACATAGTTTATCGAAGTGTAAACCTAGGAAAGAAAATCTAACAGACCAATCACATTCAAGTTTTTGTTGATATGCTAATAATACAAGAATTATTTGATGATGACGAAAACATAATAGAAGTATCAAAAATAAACAAAAATATAAAGAAGAAGAAAATAGAATATAATGTGCAAAAGTAGATAAGGCTAGCCTGTAGTGAAGTGAATTGGGAAAAATAAATTAGCTATCTAATTTAAAGAATGCATGCGATGATCCCGCCTGCCGAACAACATGGCCAGTCATTGGACACCTATGGACAGTCATTCTTCCCAAAGACCATCAGGGATTGGAATCAGCTTCCAGCTAAAACAACATCGGCTGACTCGATAGAGGGATTCAGAGCTGCTCTGAAAGCAGGATCTGGAAGGAAGTAAACAGCATAGCGTGTACATAATTTTAATTGTAAATTGGCGAACGTTTTAAATGTAAATAACTTTGAGAAGACTTGCTGCCTTGCCCGGCACTGCGCTAAGTTTTCGCGGGACCATACACATTCAATATGAATTCGGTTCCTTACTTGGAAGTAGAAGAAGAAGAAGATGGCCGACATGACCTAAAATAAAACATACGGGTAAAATACAAGTTTTCTCAAGGTTTAGAATGACGAGATTTACCTAATGTCTATTTATATAAAAATTGTTAGATGACTCCTTATAGGAGTAATTTTGCTTTTTTTTTTAAATTTGTGTTTTGTCTATTATTTTGAAAATTATAATAGATAAACTTTCAATCAACTATTATAGCGAATAAGTTCAGAATTCAAAGATCTACAAATAATTCCACATGATTGAAAGCGGCAATTGACCCTTAATAGGAGTTGTTGCTCCTTAATCACCATTTTACCAATTAGTTTGCGGTTTTCCTTATTTTCTAATATAATAGATAGAGCGAAACTTTAAAAAGCAAAATGATCAGTAAGACGAGATCTACAAATTTTCAGACGACTGAAATCATCAGTTTGACTGCTTAGGGAGTTTTACCCCTAATTATAATTTATATCACTGTTTTGCATGTTTCACAAAACCATTGAAGATAAAGAAAAACTTTAAAAAAATTATCAGCAAGACAAGATCTAATACCCCCATTACACTAGGACCACGATCCCGCTACGACCTCAGAAATTATGACAAATTTTGGAAATCGTAGTAAGATCGTGGTAGTCGTTGAAAGGACGTGCCAAGGTCTTCATGATCGCGGAGGTCCACGACCAACTTTGAACATGCTCAAAACATTCGTAGTGCAGTCGTGGCCAAAACTAGTCGTAGTACATGAAGAATCGAAGGAAGGTCGTAGTAAGGACGTCGTAAGATCGGGATGGGCGTAGAAGCATCTTGGAAACGTGGCGCAATCGGGAAGCCAATGGAAAAGATTTCGCTGCGACCTTACTACGATTTCACTGCGGCTATTTCGATTTCACTACGTCCTTATAACGCTTCTACTACGATATTGATACAATTATACTACGATGAGGAAGACAAATGTATGCTTCTTCTACGCGCTTGTCGTCCTTAGTACGACCTAAATACGATACTACTATGTCCTAGCAACGATAATTACACGACCTCATTCTGTTGATATAAAACAAAAACGGATGAAATAATTTCTACCTGTGTTTTTGGTACCTTTGGTGGCATGCTTTCGCAAGGAAACTGCATGGTTTGTACAATGGAAGTCAAGATACTTATATGGACGAATAGCGCAGTGACAACGTAGTGGAAATGTTGTGGAGTCGTGGTTCGATCGTAGTAGACACGTATTTAGATCGTAATGCGATCGGGAAGGTCGTGTAAGCGTGTAAGTCGTGGTAGGGTCGTATTAGACGTAACAGGAACGTGACAAGATCGTAACTTGGACGTGTTACTATCGTAGCGGACTCGTAGCAGGATCTTATCAGGATCATAGCAAGGTTGTGGTATGAACGTGAAAATTATAAAATATTGAATATTAAAGTCGACCACACCACGATCTCACCGCGATCTTATTTTATTTTTTAGATCGGAGTGGGATCTTCATGGTCTTCGTCTAGTGTGACGGGTGGTGTGTCTTTTCATTGGGGCTTTAGACATGCATTTTATTCTAGTCTTCAATGTCGAAAATGCACAGATATCAAGGTGAGCGACATAGGCTCTTTTGGACCTCTAGTTATAATTCATGATAACGATTTAAAATCATTATCACGAATTGTATAATTCGTTATCACGGATAACATATACTGTGATAACTAATTCCACAAATTCGTTATCACGAAATTAGTCCGTGATAAACAATAATACAGTTCGTGATTACGATTTTAATCCATTATAATGAATTTTAAAAATCTGTGATAACGAAATTTAATCTGTACTCAAGAATTACAAAAAAAACTGTAATAACTAATTCAATAAATTCGTTTTAACGACTTTAATCCGTGATAACCAATTATTCAATTCGTGATAACGATTTTAATTCGTTATCACAAATTACAAAAAAATGTGATAACGAATTTAATCCGTAATTACGAATAACGAAAACTGTTCTAACAAATTCCACAAATTCGTTATCATGAATTTAATTTGTGGTAACGAATTATAAAATTCGTATAACGATTTAAATTCGTGATCTCGAATTCAAGTTATATTTTTTGAAGGTCCTAAATGTACGGAAGCCCATTTAGGACCTTCCAAAAATATAATTTGAATTCGAAATCACGAATTTAAATCGTTATCATGAATTGTATAATTTGTTACAACAGATTAAATTTGTGATAACGAATTGGTGGAAATCGTTATAACAGATTTTTTAATTTGTGATAATGAATTAAAATGTTATAACGAGTTGTATAATTTGTTATAACGGATTATATTCGTGATAACGAATTTGTGGAATTCGTGATCACAGTTTTTTTGTAATTTGTGATTTCGGATTAAAATTCATTATTTTCTCCTCACTTTTACAAAAATCCTCTTCACTGAAACCTTTTTGCCAAAGTGAAACAAACTTGACCACAATCCGGGGCGATTTAGTTTTAACGCATTTTATTTGCAAAATTAGCAAAAGGGATTGGACACAAACTGAAACAACATTAGTGAGATTTTCTCCTCACTTTGCGCCCTGTTCATTAAATTTTACAAAAATCTTCTTTTTTTAAACCTTTTGGCCAAAATGAAACAAACTTGGCCACAATCTATTTAGTTTTAACGAATTTTATTTGCAAATTTAGAAAAAGGGATTGGACACTTAATTAGGGATATTGTTTGTTTTTTGTTTTTGTAAAGGGGCATAACTCAAGAACGGTAAAAGCGATGCCACCCAATTTCAAACTTGATATGTGTTTTAAAGTAATAAACATTGTGTAGTAGTTTAATAACATTTGATTGAGGCAAACAAAATGTAGAGAACGGAAACGACAGATCTAGCACTTTGTCTATTTATAAAGGGGCATAACTCAAGAACGGTAGAAGTGACGCCATTTAATTTCAAATTTGATCTGTATTTTTGTGGTAATAAGCATAGTGCATAAATGTTATAACATTTAGTTGAGGCAAACTAAAGTTAGAGGACGGGAACCAATTTTGGGAACGTACGCGACGGACGGACTGGACTGACAGACAAGGACTAGACTTAATGCCCCCATCGCCTAGCGGCGGGGCATACAAAATGTGTTTAATACTCATAATTCGTAACCGATACATGTTTATTCATTATTTTTTATTTAAAGTCTTTTTAGACCGGCGATTTCCTTCGTGTGTATCGCTCATGAATATATTTTACACAGAGGCAACAGAAGTAGTTTTGGCAACATGGTTTATCGAAGTGTAAAACCCATGAAAGAAAATCGAATAGACTAATCATATTCAAGTTTTTGTTGATATGCTAATAACTTAAGAATTATTTGATAATGACGAAAACATAATAGGAGTGCATGCAATTCAAAAACAAACAACAGATACTAGTATAAGGAAGAAGAAAATGGAATATAATGTGCAAAAGTATATATAAGATAAGGTTAACCTGGAGTGTAGTGAAGTGAGAGAAATAAATAAGGTTATCTACTTTAAAGAATGTGTGCGATGAGCCCGCCTGCAGAAGAACATGGCCAACATGGCCAAAAATAGAACATAAGGGTAAAAAAGGGTCAATTGCCGCTTTCAATCATGTGGAATTATTTGTAGATTTTTCCTTTCTCAGTGATCACTTTCGCTATAATAATTGATTGAAAGATTCTCTCTATCTATTATAATTTTCAAAATAATAGACAAAACACAAAATAAAAAAAAACGTCAATAAGGGAAAATTATTCCTATAAATAGTCATCTTACAACTTTGATGTAAATAGACAGTACTCCAAGGCTCCGTGTTGAAGACCGTACTGTGACCTATAATGGTTTACTTTTATAAATTTTGACTTGGATGGAGAGTTGTCTCATTGGCACTCATACTACATCTTCTTATATCTAAGTACGTAAATCTTGTGATTCCAAACAATTCTCTTTCTATAGCGATTTTCAAGATAAAAGAAAAAAAAACTTGCATTTTACCCTTGTGTTCTATTTTAGGCCATGTCGTCCATTTTGTTACGCTTGCGGGCTCATTGCATACATTCTTCAAACTAGAAACCATGATTTATTGCTCTCACTTCACTTCACTCTAGGCTATAGCCTTATCTACTTGTGCACTTATATTCTATTTTCTTCCTCTTTATATTTTGTGTTTGTTTTTGAATTACATGCACTCCTATTATGTTTTTGTTATTATTGAATAATTGTTATATTATTAGCATATCAATAAATGTGATTGGTCTGTTAGATTTTCTTTCCTAGGTTTACACTTCGATAAACCATGTTGGCGAAACTACTTTTGTTGCCTCTGTGTAAAATGTATCCATGCGCGATACACACTAATGCTATTCGCCGGTCTAAAAAGACTTTAAATGAAAAATAAGGAATAAAACTATATCGGTCAAGAAATATGAGGATTAGACACATTTTTTTTCTGGAGATTTTTGGTATGTAAACTGGGTCGCTGACTAATAAACTTACATATCAGTTTGTGAGTTAACCCACCCATTATACACGACAAAAACTTCTATGTACAGTGTTTTTGTTTTTATATTTGTACATGGAGAAAACGTCACTAATGTTGCCTCAGTTTGTGTCCTATCCCTTTTGCTAATTTTGCAAATAAAATGCGTTAAAACTAAATCACCCGGATTGTGGTCAAGTTTGTTTCACTTTGGCAAAAAGGTTTCAGTGAAGAAGATTTTTGTAAAAGTAATGAACAGCGACGGGCGTAAAGTGAGGAGAAAAGCTCACTTAACCCTGTGGGTCAGGTGAGCTAAAAATCTGTGATAATGAATTTTAATCCGAAATCACAAATTACAAAAAAAAACTGTGATAACGAATTCCACAAATTCGTTATCACGAATATAATCCGTTATAACAAATTATACAATTCGTTATAACGATTTTAATTCGTTATCACAAATTACAAAAAATGGTGATAACGAATTTAATTCGTAATTACGAATAATAAAATCTGTTATAACGATTTCCAACAATTCGTAATCACAAATTTAATCTGTTATAACAAATTATACAATTCGTGATAACGATTTAAATTCGTGATTCCGAATTCAAATTATATTTTTGAAAGGTCCTAAATGGGCTTCCGTATAAATTGGTTTCCGTACGACTGCAACAGATATAGCTACAGCCGGATTTCAAAAGACCATTTTATCAAATAGGAAAACTTCATGTTTAAATAATAAGATTATACGGTAGGGTAGTAAAAAAGTAGAGCAACCATAACTGTCAAAGGAGGCAAACTGAACTTCAAAGCATCGTACCTTGTCCAAGACTTCCAAAAAGTTATTTTTATACTCCAGAAATAGTTCATACCGCGAATGGCAAAGGCTTTTTCACAGTATTTTATAGCAAGTTTCATAATGGTATTAAAAGTATAAGTCAAAAGAACCGACACATGTGTAGTGGAATATTTACTAGATGCATATATTAACGAAATTTATAATTTTTAACTCGATTTTGGTCGTATTGCCCTTAACGTGTTTCGGTATTTATACATCCTTGGTTTTCAATTTGTTTGGATTGGAGCTTTCCTGATGAAGATAAATTCAGAAAAGAGCTTCAGACGCCTAACATTTATAAAGTGTTATTTTATTTTTTGTAAGATTTATTTTTTAATGTAGGAAGGCAATACAGAGCGGAAACTTCGTGGAAACACAAAAACTTCAATCATATAAATTTGATTAAACTTCAATATAAAATCATCTAAATGGTGTTTTGGAAAATAAGGGCCATTAATGACATAACGTTCTAATCGGATAACTTGATGAAAATGTAGCGTTGTTAGACTTTCCGTTTTTTTTAATCTATTTTTGAAAATGACGAAATTGATATACGCAAGTAAAATGCAATTGACCGTTGTTTTTCCATTTGAATTGTTTAACTTTTTTCAAGTCGTTATTGGTTTTGCTCATTGTTGAAGTCCGTACGGTGACCCATAATTGCTTAAATTTGGACTAAAAAGTTGGATAGTTGTCTCTTTGGAAATCATACCACATCTCCTCATTTTATAATATATGAAAATAAATGTTTGGGGGATATAACGAAGTTTATGGAGAACTTCAGTCTCCATACTTTAATAACACGTATAATTTATTTATTATCAGTAAGTTATTGGCTTTGGACTAGCTTTCAGTAATTGATACTACTCTTAGATCGGTACTTGTGTCTTTTGTCTTTATGTTAGCGGTTTTTGTGCTTCGTGCCAATCTGACGAGCCAAGCCATTTCCAACTTATTTTTAAAGTTCGTGCGTATGCGGGCTGTTACACAACGGCCTCGTTTATTGTTTTATCATAAATCAGGCCGTTAGATTTTTCGTTTGAATTTTTTCAGAGTTTAACATGTCGGGAACCTTTAGAACTGACTATACGGTATGTTTTTTTTTGTCCCACCATTAAAAGCCATACAGTGACCTATAGTTGCTCAAATTGCGTCATTGTGGACTCTTTAGACAATTGTCTCATTTTCAATAATACCACATCTCTTTATTTCATTTCCAGAATAGATTCTACAAACATGAAAAAGGAGATAAGGAATGATTGCCAATTAGACAATTAACTGTAAAAGGCCACAGGACAAAGATTTTAACAACTACAGGTCACCATGCCGAAAAGGCATCGGACTGAATAAATGTGCAATATTCAAAAGAGAAAACCAAAGGCATTATTCATTGTACAACAATACACGAAAAAAAGACAGACGGTACCAAACGACAACACATTAAGAATATTAATAATGCATTTTAAATTTATCCTCTTGTTTCAAGTCGTCCATAAATTGCGAGATCGGACAAACCTTCTCTTGATTTGTCATTGGCTGAATTTGCAAAACCTGTTGGTGGGACGTTATATAATGATGAATTTACAATGTATAGACCGCTATGGATGACCATAAAGCAAACCTGTTGGAGGGACATTAGAATGATGAATTTACAATGTATAGACCGCTATGGATGACCATAAAGCAAACCTGTTGGAGGGACATTAGAATGATGAATTTACAATGTATAGACCGCTATTGGTGACAAGAAAGCAAACCTGTTGGAGGGACATTAGAATGATGAATTTACAATGTATAGACCGCTATTGATGACAAGAAAGCAAACCTGTTGGAGGGACATTAGAATGATGAATTTACAATGAATAGACCGCTATGGATGACAATATAAAGCAAACTTGTTGGAGGGACATTAGAATGATGAATTTACAGTAAATAGACCTCTATGAATGACAATAAAGCAAACCTGTTGGAGGGACATTAGAATGATGAATTTACAAATTTACAATGTATAAACCGCTATTGATGACAAGAAAGCAAACCTGTTGGAGGGACATTAGAATGATGAATTTACAATGAATAGACCGCTAAGGATGACCATAAAGCAAACCTGTTGGAGGGACATTAGAAAACAGTCCAGCTACTAACATGATTATCCCTGACTTGAGCAAGGTAATACGTGACGGCAAAACAGTCCAGCTACCAACATGATGAACCCTGATTTGAGCAAGGTAATACGTAACGGCAAAACAGTCCAGCTACCAACATGATGATCCCTGACTTGAGCAAGGTAATACGTAACGGCAAAACAGTCCAGCTACTAACATGATGTTCCCTGACTTGAGAAAGGTAATACGTAACGGCAAAACAGTCCAGCTACCAACATGATGATCCCTGACTTGAGCAAGGTAATACGTGACGGCAAAACAGTCCAGCTACTAACATGATGTTCCCTGACTTGAGAAAGGTAATACGTGACGGCAAAAACAGTCCAGCTACCAACATGATGATCCCTGACTTGAGCAAGGTAATACGTAACGGCAAAACAGTCCAGCTACCAACATGATGATCCCTGACTTGAGCAAGGTAATACGTGACGACAAAACAGTCCAGCTACTAACATGATGTTCCCTGACTTGAGAAAGGTAATACGTGACGGCAAAACAGTCCAGCTACCAACATGATGATCCCTGACTTGAGCAAGGTAATACGTGACGGCAAATAATTTGGAAAGCAGGGATAAAATATGTTCGCTACTGCAGGAAGCTAGATTTTATTGCATCGTCTCTTCAAATAAATAACATCTCTCTTACCTAGCATGTACTCTAAAATATCCATAAAACGAATTATCTGATCATACGTTAATCCCTGGTCCGCCTTTCAGGCTTAAAATCTTTGGGATTATTCCTTATATTTAAAAGACAATAGCGGCAAGACTTTGCACGTATCAATAATTTCAACTTTAATTGTTATTATTTTATAATATTGTAACAAAATTGGCGTCCATCTATTAAAGTTGTATAGGATTTTTCGGATTTTCGCGTATGTCTCATCAAGGGGATATAGGTAGCGCCTTTCATGAATTTATAAGTCAACTGCGATTGTCGGTTCCCTTTAAGGAAACTTGTCTCCCCCCAAATTTGTGTATTGATATTGCTTTAATGGTACCGATACATTACTGTTGTTGTTATGTAGTTATTGTGTAAAGTATGGATAATTATGCTTTCAGTTGTTGCTGAATTTACCTTTATTTTGCATGCTCATGTGTGAAAATCCCAGTTCAAACATGGTTAACTGTTAAACTTTTATTATTCTTGCCTTTGTTTTTATATTCGGAACACCTCTCTTTTGTTCATTTCAATTGAAGTACACAAACGTTTTACCAAACACCCCGAACATAATTTTGGTAATCACCAGTTCCGGTTTTGGTAATTTAGGTATTTTCCTAAATGGTAAATGGTAAACCAAAATGGTAAATGGTAAACCAATTCGGTAATTGGTTTACCTAAGTTAAATACAGCGGAACATTCACTAAGTCTTCAGCTCATATTTTACCCTGGGTAAGTAACTTTCGCTAATTCCAAGCGTTATAATAAAATTAAGTACCAGTTACCAGACCAAGTCGATAGAACCAGTTACCAAGCAGACGACCGATAACCATGTCTGAGGAGAAATTTTGGTTTTTTAATTCCTTTACGAGTTACACACGGAAATAACTTATTAAGTTAAACTTTATCTTTTGGCATTGAATTTGATTTACCATTTGCCGATTACCCAACTATAATTAGTAAACTTTCTGGGTATATTTTTCCGCTATCCATTTTCTTTATTTCACGATAGAAGGTTAATAATATATTTATCTATAAGATTATGATATAGTTAAGTTATTTAATATTTATCTGTATTGTTGATAATTAATGCATCTTAAAGTTAATATAAGTTGATTTTTATTTAACGAGTCTGTTATTCCTACAAACACAAATACGGAGAGTTACATACAAAACACACAAACACTTCCACAGGCCAAAAACATATTTCCAGATACACCCCTTTTTATTATCCAAGTCTTCACCTTACCAGAGTAACCAACCTAACCAGGGTGTGGAAAGAAACCAGAGTACCACGAAACCAGGGTATCACGCTACCAAAGAAGGGTCTACCGTCATAACATTTATTTCATATATATAATTATGCATTCTTACAAGAACATTCTTATAGCAACACACTAAGGGATAAACATTTATAGTTTAACACTAAGGCCCGACCGCTCGGTTTTCGTTACAGTGGTGGCAGCGGAGGCACGTACCTACATTTTTATATTCTTTAAATAAGTGTAATTATATTTAAGATAAGACATAAATAAATATAAATAAAATGGATAGCACGGAAAATCAATTTGAAACACCTAGGTTAACTGCCCAGGGTAGACCAGTGCTCCCCCGATCTCGGTCCTGTGAAATTTTCCATGATCTGACGCCGACCGGAGAGATAGGCATAAGAGTGAACCAAGATCAATGGCCCTCACAAGAGAATACGAATAGATACGAAAAGGATGGTATACATCATGCTGACAATAGGCCATTGTCAGGGGATCTATCACCATCAAGGAAAGTGGCCATTGACCAAGCGAAAAACCCGGAAGTTTCAAATAGGGCAACGTTTGTGTATTTGGAAAAAAATGCAGCGCGTACGGTAAAACAGAATTTTGGTGAAGAGTCAAGGACTCTTTTGGACCATGCTGCCAGAGGGTCTAGGTATGGGTTTTGGAGTCAGAAAGCAGGGGGTACTGCTGAAGGAGACTCCGGGAATACAAGACGAGTCGCGACGTCTTGTGAATCCGATGCCCGACGGGGTAGATGGGATTCGGGAGATTTACCTAGGACTTTGGACCGGGGCGTACCCCATAATCAGGGGGCAACGTACCAAGAATTACCTTTGACGTCCCGCGGACGATTCAGAGTGGGGGTTAACGGGACCGACCATGAACACCGAACTGATGAAATGACCAGTAATATAAATTATGCTGGCATTAGCAATGAACCAAATTATGAGCGTGATTATGATATAAACTTACAAAATACAAAATACTGCAAAAAGAAACCAGCACTTTATGATGGGGAGGGTAATTGGGAAGACTATTTAGTTCAGTTTGAATTAATTGCAGCAATTAACAAATGGTCTGACATAGAGAAAGCTTTAGAACTAGCTACTAGCTTAAGAGGTACCGCCCAAAGTATTTTAACTGATTTAAGACCAGAGATGCGGACCAATTTTATCCAACTGACAGCCGCCTTAGCTTCTCGTTTTCAACCAGAAAACCAAGCAGAAATGTACAGGGCGCAAATGAAAAGTAAAATACGCGGACGCACGGAACAAATACCTGTGTTAGGCCAAGACATAAAACGTCTAGTAAGATTGGCGTATCCATCTGCTCCAATGGAGGTTAAGGAACATTTAGCACGAGATTGTTTTATTGATTCCTTAAATGATGCTGACATGGAATGGGCTATCTTCCAGGCCAAAGCAAAAAATATTGATAACGCCTTTCAAGTAGCTCTTGAATATGAAGCATTCCAAAATGGCAGACGTAAACACGGCACTAAGCCAGTACGTGCTGTAAATGATAATTTTGATTTAAATAGGGAAATTTATTTGTCTGAACAAGTTGATGAAATTTCAGGTCGTCTTGCAAAAATAGAAAATGATGAAAAAAATAAAACTTTTTCTTGTTACCATTGTGGGGTTTCCGGTCATTTTAAAAGGGAATGTCCCCTATTGAATAACCGATCCCAACGGTTTGAAGGTAACAGACCTAACAACTCATTTCCAAGAAAAGTGGCAGACCAAATGACTGGTCGGGGAAACTATTAGTGGCTGAAACTGAGGACCAAGTTTTAGCTGAGCCTAAATATGATTTTGAAGAGTCCAAAAATTTTGAGAAATTGAGTCAGATAAAATCAACCAGTTCTGATAGCTTATATGTAATTGCCAGTGTTTTTGACATGAAATTAAATTGTTTGATTGATACCGGGTCCACTGTAAGTGTCCTTAACTCATCCATGTATAATACCATGTCCAAGAGTGTAAAGCCAGAGCTATCCAATGCATGTACTGGTTTACGCATGGCTAATGGAAGTGTAGTTATGCCGATGGGGACTGCTGTATTTCCAGTACAGCTGAATAAAAAAATTGTTTATCACCGTCTCATTGTTGCAGACATAGATATACCAATGATAATTGGATTTGATTTTTTATATAAAAATAGTTGTATATTAGATATGGGAAGGAGAACCGTAGAAATTGACGGACAATTTATTACCTGTCAAAGAGAACATTGTTTAAATTCTATTTTTAAAATTTCGTCTGTTGAAGATGTAGAAATTCCACCCACTTGTGAAATGATTGTCCAGGGAACAATATTACAGGGTACACCACATAAAGTAACTGGGTTAATTGAACCGGCAGGCCCTTTTCTCACCGAAAATGGCTGTCTTATTGCCAAGGCAGTGGTAAATCCTAGTCAGCAGTACTTATCTGTCCGCATTATCAATCTTAGTGAACAACCAGTTCAGTTATATAGGGAAGCAATTATTGGTCAATGTGAATTAATCAACAGTGATACAATAGAAATAAATGTACTGTCTAAACAATTAAATGCTAGGGATACACTGTATCAAATAAGCAACCAAGAAGATGTTCTTCCTGAATATTTACAAAACTTATATGAGAGGTCCATTTCACACTTAGAAAAAAAACAACAAGTCAAGGTTTTTAAACTTTTATCAAAATACAAAACTGCCTTTTCCAGGTGTAAATCAGATTTAGGTAGAACTGATATTGTTAAACACAAGATTGATACTGGGGATACACCACCTTTTAAGATGCAACCCAGGCGTCTACCTATGGCCAAACGAGAAGTTGCATCCAAAGAAATAAAACGCTTACTTGATGACGGAATCATTGAACCATCTAATGGACCATATGCCTCACCTATTGTGTTGGTCACCAAGCCTGACCAGTCCACGAGACTGTGCATTGATTACAGAAAAATTAATCAAGTAACAAAACGGTATTGTTACCCACTACCGTTAATAAATGACTCCCTTGACGCCCTGGGGGGCTCCTCTTGGTTCAGTAGTATGGACCTAAGCTCTGGATATTATCAGGTCGAGATGGATCCCATTGACAAGGAAAAAACTGCCTTTACCAGCCACGAAGGATTATACCAGTTTAAAGTTATGAGTTTTGGCTTATGTAATGCCGTTGCAACTTTCGAAAGGTTAATGGAAACTGTTTTAAGAGGTTTACATTGGAAAACCTGTATCTTGTATGTTGATGATATAATCGTGTTTGCTAAAGATTTTGATTCCCATATCCAAAGACTGGATACAGTCTTGGAAAGAATATCCAATGCTGGTCTCAAAATATCACCAAACAAATGTAACCTTTTTCAGAAAAAGGTTAAGTTCTTAGGACACATAGTTTCTGAGGAGGGAGTTTCTACCGACCCACGGAAAATTGAATGTGTTAAAAATTGGCCACCATTAAAAAATGTCCATGATGTCAGAAGTTTTCTAGGAACATGTTCCTACTATCGTAGATTTATTCCTTCTTTTTCCGACATTGCCAGACCTTTGAATAAATTAACTGAAAAAAACGCCAAATTCCTTTGGACAGAGGACTGTGAAACCTCTTTTCAAACGTTAAAAGAAAAGTTAACACAAACTCCCATATTAGTTTACCCCTGTATGCACAGACCTTTTATCTTGGACACCGATGCCAGTGGATATGGTATAGGAGCCGTTCTTTCCCAAGTATATGATGGCATTGAAAAACCTGTTGCATATTATAGTCGTTCTCTCAATAAACAAGAACGTAACTATTGTGTTACTAGACGAGAACTGCTTGCAGTTGTAGAAAGTGTCAAACACTTCCATCATTATTTGTATGGTACTTGTTTCAAAGTCCGTACAGACCATGGAGCCCTTAATTGGCTCTGTAAATTTAAAAATCCAGAGGGTCAAATGGCTAGGTGGATAGAAGTGCTTGAAACTTATAACTACAAAATTGAACATCGCCCAGGGAAACAGCATGGAAACGCTGACGGACTTTCACGCCAATGTTTCCCATGCAATCATTGTTTTCGCCAAGAAACCAAAGATAAGGAATATCAAGAACAATACATCAGAGCTATCCAGTGTAATGAAGTACCAAGTACCAGTTTCCAGGAACCAGTAGATTACTGGTTGTCTCCCAGATCTGAAAAAGAAATCAGAGAGGCACAATTAGCAGACAAAGATTTAAATATTATAATGAAATGGTTGGAAACAAATTCTGGCCAACCTGAGTGGTCCGAAGTTTTAGTTCATAACACAAGTGTAAAAATTTTAAGGACAAAATGGAAACAGTTAATAATAAACAACGGTGTTCTTTACATAAATTACCTTGATGTAGATTCAAATAAGATAATAAAACGGTTACTTATACCTAAAATATGGAGAGATGAAGTGCTCCAAATGTTGCACAATGATCCAGGATCTGGTCACCTTGGAGTCAGTAGGACTCTGGCTCGCACCAAAGCAGAGTGTATTGGCCTGATATTTCTAGAGATGTTAATCTGTGGTGTCAAAAGTGTTTGGTTTGCCAATCCCGCAAACGACCTGCTAGGAACGCTAGAGGTGGCCTTGGTCAATATGCTGTTGGTGCACCTATGGAACGCATAGGTATGGACCTACTTGGTCCCTTACCCCAGTCTCGACAAGGAAATAAATTTATACTTATAGTGTCGGATTATTTTACGCGCTGGATAGAAGCGTACCCCATACCTGATATCCAGGCCCATACCATATGTAGAGTATTCATTGCTGAATTTATTTTTTCGGTACGGAATTCCAAGACAAATTCACACTGACCGTGGTGCTCAGTTCACCTCACAACTGTTTAAAGAAATCTGTGATGCTTTTCGCATTGACAAGACTTTCACTACTGCTTTACACCCCCAAAGTGATGGTCTTGTTGAGCGATTTAATCGTACTGTAGAAGATATGCTAAGTAAAGTTGTTTCTCGTGACCAGAAAAACTGGGACGAAGTATTGCCAATGGTGATGCTAGCATACCGCACGTCTGAACATGACAGTACTGGTCAAACTCCGAGCATGATGATGTTCGGTCGTGAAGCAGAATTACCAATTGATCTACTTTTAGGTCTACCAACCCATGTGACACCAAGCACACATTCAGATTATGTAGCCAACCTGATAAACAGACTCGATCGAATCCATACGGTAGCCTCCAAGAAAATGGAGGGTGCCCGTGACCGACAGAAAAGGAACTATAACATTAAAATAAATAAAACACAATATTCGGTGGGTGCACTGGTTTGGTTACACGATACCACACGGAAAAAGGGACTGTGTCCAAAATTACAAAACCCATGGGTTGGGCCCTACCAAATAGTAGAAATCATTTCGGACCTCGTCTATGTAATAAAGCAATCACCACATTCCAAACCTAAAGTTATTCACCATGACAGACTCAAACCATATATTTGTTAATGAAGGTTGAATGATATTATATTTTATCCCAAATTTATTATTGCTTTTCGCTTTTCAGTGAGAAAAAGAAAACCTATGACTGCCCCAAGTGTGACCAAAGCTACGACCTTATCAGTCAGCTGAAAAGACACCATTCTGATCGCCATGGGCCCAGATTGAAATGTAATACTGATGGGTGTATTTTCACATGTTCAGAAAGTAGAAAGTACATGCTGAGAAATCACATGTCAGAACAGCATGCCCAATACATCACAGCACCCATGGTAAATTCAGAAAAATATCCGTTGTCACCATTGAGATCACCAACTCCGATTTCCCTATATGAACCAACTGATATAAATGGTAATGAGTTTGATTTCCTTTATAATGCTTGCCAGGAAAGTGGTCTTAACCTAGATTTCCCACCTCCCCGTAAGGTTTTAATACAGGAACAGCCGAATGAAAAGGGAGATGCTAATAATAACACCATTCTTACACCTGTCAGTCTCAAACCAAGAGATTTGACCTCCGAATATTTGATGTGTCCGATATCACCGGAAATACCAACTTATTTTACCTGTTCATCATCAACCCGACCTAAGAATTCCGAGTCCAATCCACCAACCACCACATCGGCTCTACCAGTTACCGCACCTATTTCTCCAACACCTACCTTTTCAGCCAGTTTTCAGTTACCAGATGGAAGTAAGTATACCTGTACTACTTCCCTGGTACCTGATCCCAGCAACCCGAAAGAAACGGAAAAAAAGGACGCCAAAACACAGTGTGAGTTTATGGATTTGGCAAATTACCAGAAGTATCTAAAATTTGTAGAAATTATGAACTTGTTTAAAAATTAATTTGGTGCCTTTGTCATTAATGGGGGTTGGATTTAGATTATAGTGTTATTGTGTATATATTTAATGGATGTAGGGGGTGGACTTTAACTTTATATTGATATTGTGTTCATTTCATGATTGTTTAACCTGTTTAAATATGTAACTTGTTTTAGGACCATTCGTCTTGCGAAGAAGATATGTTGGTGTTATATAAACATTCGTTAAAATACACGGAAAACAATGTATTAAATAACATTCGTCTTGCGAAGAGGATATGTTGGTGTTATATAAACATTCGTTAAAATACACAGAATTAGTTGCGATTAAGGAACATTCGTCTTGCAAAGAAGATATATTGGTGCTCTATGAACTTTTATCAGTAATAAAAGATCTGAAAAGACTGGGATATCAGGCTTCGCTTGAAGCCCCGTAAATTATGAACAATGAACATTTCAAAGACTGTAATATATATAGATATTGTTATATATTGTTGTATATGTATGTTACAAAAATATTTCATATTATTGATGTTGAACCTTTATTTTTCTAATATTCAATGAATGCTTATGTAAACTATGTTTGAGGACAAACATTATTTTTCAAAGGTGGGGAAAGTGTAACAAAATTGGCGTCCATCTATTAAAGTTGTATAGGATTTTTCGGATTTTCGCGTATGTCTCATCAAGGGGATATAGGTAGCGCCTTTCATGAATTTATAAGTCAACTGCGATTGTCGGTTCCCTTTAAGGAAACTTGTCTCCCCCCAAATTTGTGTATTGATATTGCTTTAATGGTACCGATACATTACTTTTGTTGTTATGTAGTTATTGTGTAAAGTATGGATAATTATGCTTTCAGTTGTTGCTGAATTTACCTTTATTTTGCATGCTCATGTGTGAAAATCCCAGTTCAAACATGGTTAACTGTTAAACTTTTATTATTCTTGCCTTTGTTTTTATATTCGGAACACCTCTCTTTTGTTCATTTCAATTGAAGTACACAAACGTTTTACCAAGCACCCCGAACATAATTTTGGTAATCACCAGTTCCGGTTTGGGTAATTTAGGTATTTTCCTAAATGGTAAATGGTAAACCAAAATGGTAAATGGTAAACCAATTCGGTAATTGGTTTACCTAAGTATAAATACAGCGGAACATTCACTAAGTCTTCAGCTCATATTTTACCCTGGGCAAGTAACTTTCGCTAATTCCAAGCGTTATAATAAAATTAAGTACCAGTTACCAGACCAAGTCGGTAGAACCAGTTACCAAGCAGACGACAGATAACTATGAGGCGCCGTTTTACTATTTATTCCTTATTTTCTGATATCAAAAAATATTTCTTGATATCAAAAAATGTAATTCCTGATATCAAAAAATGATTTTTTGATATCAGGAAATATTTCTTGATATCAAAAAATATTTCTTGATATCAGGAATTCAATTTTTTGATATCAAAAATTGCCTTTTTTGATATCAAGAATTCGATTTCTTGATATCAGAAAATAATCTTTATTTCTTGATATCAGAAATTCGATTTTTTGATATCAAAAAATCATTTTTTGATATCAAGAAATCCATTTTCTGATATCAAAAAATAGATTTTTTGATATCAAATATTACTGACGATATTTTGATATCAAGAAATACATTTTCTGATATCAAAAAATGATTTTTTGATATCAAAAATTCGAATTCCTGATATCAAAAAATGATTTTTTGATATCAGAAAATAAGAAAAATATCAACGATTGCTCCCTGTGTGTCAATAAAAGCATCAACGTTCAGCAATGAGCCCTTACATTAAGTCTGGTGTTTCGGTCGTGTAATATACACGAAAGCATATATCAGAGTTCGGCCTTATCAGTCTCTATATAAGAAGTTTTGTGTTTTTTGTGTTTCACATATTTATTATTTTAAGGTTTATAGTCAACAATTGTAAGTTTTCACTTCTTTTATAAGCAATCATTGGTTTCCTCTGAAACAGATTTGTGCAGTCAGGTTTTTGCAAATATCAAGCCCCAGTGTTTTGTTCATCTTGTTTTTATACTTTTTTCCCGTTGTTTATGTTGAGGATTTAGTAAGTAAGTTAGTTCTGTCAAGTTTAAAAATAAGGAGATGTGGTATGATAGCCCATGAGACAACTAGCCACCAAAGTTCAAATGAAGTTGATGTAAGCAATTATAAGCAACCGTACGGCCTTCAACAATGAGAAAACCCCATACCATATAGTCTCCTATAAAAGGCCCCAATATGAAAAAGAAATAAACAACTCAATTTAGAAAGCTAAAGGCCTATATGATTTATAACAAAACAATTTACGTAAAACAAATACGGCAGACATCATTCGTAAATATAAATCAACATTCAGACTTCTTATACGTTCAGGTATTTCACATCCAATATTTTATGGAAATATTCTTTACAAAGAACAAAAATGTCGGCATTCACCTCAAAGTTTAACCAAACCTTTAAAAAGACTTATTCGGACTTATTCGGAAAGGATATACCGGTATTTAGGGTCTTTGCATCGGAAATAAACACATTTATTCTAAAACCATTTGTTGGCATGATACGGTTTATGTTCTTCTCATGTATTCTATGATGGTATGATACTAAACTCCTAACGGGAGGGATTGTACTTGATTTTCTTATGATGAAGACATAATCTTTCAATCAGTTTAATTGAGGTCTGGAACTGGCATGTCAGTAACTGCTAGTAGTCCTTTGTTCATTTATGCTTAGTTTATTTTATTACATATTCTTACATCGGACTCGTACTTCTTTTAAACTGAGTTTTACTGTGCGTATTGCTATGTTTTTCTTTATTCTACATTGGGTAGAGGTATAGGGGGAGGGTTGAGATCTCACAAAAAATGTCTAACCCCGCCGCATTTTTCCGCCTGTCCCAAGTCAGGAGCCTCTGGCCTTTGTTGGTCTTGTATGTTTTTTAATTTTACTTCATTGATATGTTTTGGAGTTTAGTGTGACGTCCATTTTCACTGAACTAGTACACAATTTTATTTAGGGTCCAGCTGAGGACCACCTCCGGGTGCGGGATTTTCTCGCTGCGTTGAAGACCCATTGGTGGCCTTCGGCTGTTGTCTGCTCTTTGATCGGGTTGTTTTCTCTTTGACATATCCCCCCCCCCCCCCCCCCCCCCCACCATTTCCATTCTCAATTCTATGAACCAAGACAATGCACTAAACTGCAGGCTCCGGACTTGGAACAGACACATAAAGAATGTGGCGGGATGAAACATGATTGAGCGCTCAACTCTCCCCCTAACCTGGGACACTGGTGTTACATTACAACATAGTGTAAGAACAAACGTGGCAGGGTAACAACAACAAAAAGACACAAATTACAGATGCGATAGTGACAACTAGTTCAAAGCCAACAACAACATAAAAAAAATGCATGTCTTGTATTTTCGAAAGATTTGTCTATTTCGTCTTTTTACGAGACTGCTAGTATTTCTTATGAACCGCGTCGTCCATAAACATTTTAGATACATATGAGCTTTTTCTGTGAAGTAATGAAACGTTTCAGTAGGTTGGATGTACGTTTTCATCTCTAAAATACCTTCATTTTGGAAAAGTTTGTCTTTATATTGAAAGGATTGTCCAGAAATTTTCACTTCATTTTGAGAAAAGTGGTATAAGTACAATTTAGTAGGGTATATATTTCGACTCTTCAAAATTCAAGAGTCTATCCTAAACTGAGGTAAACTATATGGTCTTCCAAATACCGTTTCGATTCCTAACATCACTGAAGAGATATTAATTGTCGAAATCCGGATATGGTGTACAAATTTTTGCACCTCATGTTTGCGGTATACCATCTTTTCCGCAAGTTTATTGTTTTCTGTTTGGTATTAAATTAATAATATAGATCAATTTTGTTACATCTTGTGATCCGTTTATTTGGCAATCGCCAATGGCAGTCAGCAGGGTTTAAGAACATCAGTTGTTCGACCTGTTAGCCAAATGCGTTTTGTTAAAATATTCTTTTTCACTTTTTTGATCTTTTGGAAAATGTTGTTTGTGCTGTATTTAGACCCCTCTCTACCAAGAAATTTGTTTTGCTTGCACACGTATAAAAATTTTATCCAACGCAATCATAGGTTAGAACGTTGTTTTCAATTTAGACTTGTTTATGCATTGTATTAGATATATAAGGCGAAAAGATCGTGTATATCGCCAGTTGAACCTGAATATATTATCGAGCCATCGTATCTAAATCTTGAAAACATTTTCCAGTATGTAATAAATTCTTAGGTCGACATATCCCGCCCATTCGGATTGTATGACACAAGAGTAAATATGTTTTATTTAGGAATAATTTTAAAAAATCTTCCATATATTGTCTTGTAGTGCATGGGTCTTAAATTTTGTAATAAGTTTGATTAAACTGAAGATTAGTGTAAATATTTTTTTTACTTCAAATATTGTTATTAAATAGCAGTTTTCCGGAGACTTTGAAGTCTTATTCATGTTTATAAAACTTGAAGTGTATAAGCATTTTGTTTTTGTAACAAGGGACACAATGTCATCAATATAATGACCAATACCACACTATAAAACAATTGGTCTACCGGGAACATTATTTCAGATAATTCCTGATGTTTGGCCTCATTGGTGAGCCTGAATGTTTTAAATGACACACAGGGAGCCATCATTCATTTATTTCTTATTTTCTGATATCAAAAAATCATTTTTTGATATCAGGAATTCGAATTCGAATTCTTGATATCACAAAATCATTTTTTGATATCATAAAATCTATTTCTTGATATCAAAAAATCAAAAATATTTTCTGATATCAAAAATTCGAATTTCTGATATCAAAAAATCTATTTCCTGATATCAAAAAATGAATTTTTGATATCAGGAATTCGAATTTTTGATATTAGAAAATATTCTTTATTTCTTGATATCAAGAAATCGATTTTCTGATATCAAAAAATAGAATTTTTGATATCAGAAAATCATTTTTTGATATCAGAAAATAGGTAATAAATAGTAAAACGGCGCCTCATAGATAACCATGTCTGAGGAGAATAGGTCCGTACATATTTTGGTTTGTTAATTCCTTTACGAGTTACACACGGAAATAACTTATTAAGTTAAACTTTATCTTTTGGCATTGAATTTGATTTACCATTTGCCGATTACCCAACTTTAATTAGTAAACTTTCTGGGTATATTTTTCCGCTATCCATTTTCTTTATTTCACGATAGAAGGTTAATAATATATTTATCTATAAGATTATGATATAGTTAAGTTATTTAATATTTATCTGTATTGTTGATAATTAATGCATCTTAAAGTTAATATAAGTTGATTTTTATTTAACGAGTCTGTTATTCCTACAAACACAAATACGGAGAGTTACATACAAAACACACAAACACTTCCACAGGCCAAAAACATATTTCCAGATACACCCTTTTTTTTTTATCCAAGTCTTCACCTTACCAGAGTAACCAACCTAACCAGGGTGTGGAAAGAAACCAGAGTACCACGAAACCAGGGTATCACGCTACCAAAGAAGGGTCTACCGTCATAACATTTATTTCATATATATAATTATGCATTCTTACAAGAACATTCTTATAGCAACACACTAAGGGATAAACATTTATAGTTTAACACTAAGGCCCGACCGCTCGGTTTTCGTTACAATATTTCGTATCATTGGAAATTGTCTTTCTAAAGACTGAAATAATCCATCCTCAACTTGACTGTTCTAAACTTTATACCTCCCTATTTTGATTACATAGAACCACCTATAATTTCTTATACGTATTAAAAAACAGTAGTAGTATGTTTTTTTCAAATTATACGTCAATTACATCAGACTTCGATATAAAAAAAAACGTCTTGTGTCCTTCAACATGAGACTGTGAAACATCGAAGTTTAGATACGATCCCTATGGCCAAATCAACATCGTTCAGGACCGAGTGCTTATAATCATTATTAAAAAGGACTAACATATCGATATGTCCTCCATAAAAAATAAATCGGAAAGAATGTTGTTAGGTCATTAAAGAGACCCTTTCATCTATTCCTATTGTAAAAAAAATGGTCTGAACAGGGGAAGTCTGACAAAAATCCCTTGATTACTATTTGAATAAATGTCTGAATAGTGTGGATATTTAGATATAACATTTCCAAAAACAATCCAAAATTAATAAAAGGGTTAGTAATACGGACATTTCACGGATTAACTAACTTTAATTACTCTCAAAGCATTTTGTGTTCGTACCGGCCGACATCAGGCAACAATGTGATAGTGGTATGATGTAATTTACACGAAGTTCTAAAATAATGAAATTACGCTACACATGCAGATAGTCAATGCGTGATGACCAAACGATTACTCGCTAGAACCCGAGAACGTGGAGCTTGATAAAGTGCATTAATGATACCGACGCTGAACTATCGTAACTGCATTTACATAGAAGTGTTATCATTTATCAGGGGGGGGGGGGGGGGGATAAGATTTTGTCAATTTAACCAGAAGAAAGACAAGATAGTACAAGAATTCATATTGTCATAGGGTATCAATTTGATGACAGAAAAATAGACGCAATTAAGATTTCATTCCAAATCCATAACTACAAAACATCTTCTGAAAGTGTTACTGTATCTGGAAAATTTGAGATAATGACACATTTCCTGTTTTATCAAAATTTACACCAAGATGTCGTTAAATGAAATTGGATACCCTGCATTTATCATGATTTCGAATAACATACGATCAAAACGCTGAAAGAGCCCCTCCTAAATTATTGTAAACTATCATTTTGCATTGACAATAATATCTTGGTGTAAATAAGATACATCCATTCGGGCTAACGCTCTCAAGTTGATCAAATACTTGCAAGTGACATCTGTAAAGATTACTGTTCTGAGGGAACATGAGGGGCTCGCCAAATAGTTGCATGCGGTAGAAATTCGAGCTAGCAACTTGCAACACCGTCTAGAGTAACTAGGACTGCCTCGAAACCTCTCCAAATTGTTCAAAAATAAAAACGTCATTTCAAAAATGTTACCAAATGCCATGCCGGCCTTACCCCAGTCTGATAATAAAGTCATCATATATACTAGGATTAAATATTTTTTTCGCTAGACGCGCGTTTCGTCTTCAATGTCTCATCAGTGACGCTCGAATCATGAAAGTTAAAAAGGCCAAATAAATTACGAAGTTGGAGAGCATTGAGGACCCAATTGAGAATCGATTTCCGACTAAAATTGTACAGTAAATAAGAACATTGATTTTACTATACCAAAAAAAAAATCTTTAACATACCCAAAAATGCAATGCAGTCATAGGAGTACAAAATGTACCTCAAATGTAGATCAATTTGTGATAATGTTTTTATAACAAACGTTCACGTGTGATTTTCTGTATGTATGTAATTCGTAAATTCCAAATTGTCAAGTGAAATCAGTATTAAAAATACTAGTGAATCACACTTCGTTATCAACAAATCTTGTTTTAAACAGATCTTAAAGAATCTCTACGTCGTCTAGGACTGTTGAACAGTTGTTTTGATACTAAAAAAAACACAAGTACAAACATGTACGATAACCGAGACGAGTCTACAAAAAAGATACTTTTGTTGGACTATGGTAGTGAAATATTAGTAATGCACAAATAAAGCTTTCAGAACAAATGATAAGTTACAAATCGTTCTGTGTTCTGATAAGTTGTTTTGTTGACAAAAAGTTGACCACGGTGACCATGGTGATGGTTCTTCTGCAACTTTACTATAATGCATCATTACTAGAATATACGTTGGCAATCATGCCACATCTTCTTCTTTTTCTATTTAAATTTTTACAGCGTACATTGCTTTACAAAATTTTTATAATTATATTTTCTTTGCATGATACCTTTACAAAACCTCAAAATACAATGCGATCATATGACCATAGTATCTAAATGATCTACAAAATGTATCCTCATATATAGATACATCAATGAGAAACGTTTCATAACAAATAATCACGTGTCAATGACTGTCTGTGCAATACATAGATATATAGGCATTTCATAAACAAAATATGGTCAAATGAAATGAGTTGTTTAAATACTAGTGTCATGGACTTCGATATCAACAAAGTGTGTTTCAAAAGGTCTAATAGAATCCCCACAGAGATATAACCTCAAACTGCTCTATTTAATTTTTAAATAACAAAACTATATATTGTTTCTATGTTGTGCTTTTGCAACACTGTCCCATGTTAGGGGAGGGTTGAGCGCTTGCAAACATTGTTGATTTGATATGTTAAGGGAGCTACCATTTGATTTTTATGGGGGGCTAGGATGAAATTTGAAAAAAATAGGCAGGACAGGAGTTTTGAGTAAAAAAAAAGGCAGGATGAGCAACTTGGTAAAAAAAAAGGCAGGATGACAATTTGGTTAAAAAAATTCAGGATAAACTAGTAAAAAAAAAAGCAGGACCGAATAGAGTAAAAAATAAAAAGGCAGGACAGAGATTACGACTAAAAA
This sequence comes from Mytilus californianus, assembly GCF_021869535.1. Lineage (NCBI taxonomy): Eukaryota > Metazoa > Mollusca > Bivalvia > Mytilida > Mytilidae > Mytilus > Mytilus californianus. The sequence continues at coordinate 93,172,446 of NW_026262581.1, read as the reverse complement.
AAAAAGCAGGACAACATTTTTCATCCTAGCCCCCCCCCCCCCCATAAAAATCGAATGGTAACTCCCTAACATATAAAATTAGTTTAAAATTTTACCTTTGATTTTTTTGCAATTTCCACCTACCATCACTTTGAATCAAACTCCCTTCTGTGTTACTGATACCAAACATCGACGAAACCTTTCGGCTACCAATTGGCTTAAGTTTGAAATTCTATGTTATGTGTATCAATATGACCAGAATTGTTTTCCTTCTAAAGATTCCATTTTTATATTGAGGGAAAGAAGTAGTATATAGTGTATACAATGAAGTACGTGTATATTCAAATTTATTTTTTTAAAGAATGATAACATCCCAATTTGTTCATTTTATATTTAGGGTAATTTCATCTGATGCTCAATTTTTAGTTTTCTATGTAATAGTATGTGAACTTTTTTTGTCTTCTCGTTGTCTTTTTTTTTTACCAGGCCGTAGTCAATTTCTCTCGAGTTTTGAATATCTCAATCTTATCTTAATAAGTCTCTTTTTTCTAATATATATTTTTACAAATGTATAATTATTTCATAATTCAAAGCCACTACACATATACACCAAATAATCGTAGTTTATATTGCATCATTCAAGATATGTAGGTGGTTGTTTGTGTTCAGTGATAAAATGATGATCTAATCGAAAAGGAACTGTAAGGTTTTGATCCCACGGTCATTTTTTTACAAAAATTTGCATACAAGCTATTTTTCACCTAGTCAATTCAAATATGTTTTACAATATATACCTCCATGTGCCACTTTAAGAGATAAATGGGGTCCAAATTTTAGACATTTACTCACAATTTCGATGTCTTGGACATTTATATCTTTTGGACAGATATACCTAACTTTTTTGTTTCAAAAGATAACCACGAGCGGATTTTTGTAGAAACATATTGAATATCTTCTTAACATTACTATGCTATAAATTTGTGTAACAATTGTTTAGATATATTTATTCTAATTAAATTTTCATGATTTTAGAAGAAAACGGCCTTTTTTGCTGTATAATTATCAAATTTGATAAAAAATCATCGGCAATTTTTTTTTCCAGAAAAGTTGATACAAATAATCTTCATACATAATCAAGCCAGATGCTATTTTAAAAAAGAGGGGTCCATGTACTCGTTTTCAAGCTACTGATTAACAATGCATCTTTTCTCTAATATGTCACTGTTTCACGTCGCGAAAAATAACATTTTACTTTGACAACGTTATTACCTCCCCTGTAACTGTATCGTACGCCTTTTCGTATGAAATACCATTCGCCTTCGGGCTCATGCTATTTTTTTCAACGAATCAACGCTTATCGAGTGTTTCTCCTTTAGAAGAGTAACTTATGTAACGTGGAATTTTAGTTTCTTCATCATAAGCTTATCACTATATAAAAATATAAGAGGGTTTTGTAACTATGGGCAAATCTTTATCGAGCGATATAAAAATAAGAAGAAGTGATATTATTGCCAATGAGACAACTGTCCACCAGAGACCAAATGTTGTAGAAGTTAACAATATAGCATTCATTATCAGTGTTATGCTCTTTACACACAAACTTTTCCAACTTTTCCAACAAAGTTATGACGAAGAATGACTGAAATCGAAAGTTTTACGGCCACCATCACGGATTGGTTGACCGATACGACATGTCTGTTTCTTATAACTCTCTAGCGACGTGCTTTTGCAGTCTTAGTTAGATCTTTAGATACCAGAATAGAAGTCTTACCTGTAATTTTAAAGATTGTGTCCTTATCCCGAATGTGACAGTTTGACTGTGTGTGGAGGAACATGGAGGAACATGAATAACAGGAGACATTTCCTTGTAAACGCACCCGTTCTGGCTCCTTTTGAGGTTCATGTGATTCCCCCAGTTTTGTTTTTATTTTAATTTGTCTTTTTAATCGATTTATGAGATTTGAGCATCTTTTTAACATTTTTTAACACTTTTTTGTCGACTTAATTTGTGTAATAATATCGTCAGTCCTTTGATGAGAATATCAAAATGAGGTGTCATCAACAAAATTACCGTATGGATACTTGTAGTTTTCTCAGATATCAATGATAATAAGATAATTTAGGAACCTGCCAAAAAAGCTTATGGAACAAAATTGAGATCAATATACGTATACGACATTTTTTTTAACAACTGTTTGTTGCCTTTAAAACTATTTTTTAACAGCTGACTGATAGTCCGTTTAACTCATATTTAGTAAGCCTTTAAGCCAGACTTGTAGAACGTGTATTAAAGTCAGGAACATCTTAAACATCTAAATAAGTTTTCTGGTGGCTCATTCCATTGTTGTGTTTTTGTATCATTGACGTTTACCTCACGTCAACTACTTATATCTTTGTAATTTAATTTTGGATGTAACACGTCTTCTAATTGGCTGAAAGCGTTTTTTCTATCAGCTCATAGATATAATTTTGTCATGTGACCGTGACGTCATCAACTTTTTTTATCATGATTTACTCCTCCTTAGAATTAAATTATAAGGAATGACTGTCATATTTTTTCTGTCTATTCGAAATAATCTAAAGAATGTGGTGCACACTTTTAAATAACCCGCTAGGCGAGTTATTCAGTGTGCACTACATTTTTGATGTTATTACTTCATAGACAGAACAAATATTACAGTCATTCCTTAAATATACAAACTTTTCTCTTATCTCTTCTGATATCGTTTGCTAAATTACTAAAACAAATAAGTCACTTTCACTCATAAACTTAAAAAAAAAAAACAATCAAATGTATCAATAAACACGCACACAAAAAAAAATGAAAATGATTACTCGATTATTCAAAGATACTTTTAACTCTTCTTCAGGTTATCAACATTTTAGTTAAAAAAATATAATATATGATCTTCATATTTTTATTAATATCAATGTGATATCTTTGACAATAATAAATATAAATATACATTGTGATTCGTACTTAAATAATGAATAAGGCAACCCATTTGGATGTTTATCAAGCATACATTATTACAGTGTGTGGGGTCTTTACCAAATTTTACAATTTGTCAAGTAGAAGTCTTTCAATTTGATTCAAAATAATAAATTATAATAGAAAATACCAGAAATCAAATAAAACTCATAAGTTGAAGAGAGGTCAACAAAAACATGGCAAAAACGAAAAACAACGAAGAGACAAGCAATAGTTTACAAAACACTACATCAAAACATAAAGACTGAGCAACACGAACCCCACCAAAAACCAGGGATGAGGTCAGGAGCTCCAGACGGATAACCATATCCTGCTCAACATGTGGAGCATGTCGTGTTTCTCATGTGAAGTACACATTCGATAATCAGTCTCTTTCGGTAATGTCACAATCGAAGAAAAGGGGACAGTAGAATGGTTACGATAATTGTAAAATATCTGTTGTCATCTGTGACATGATATTCTATAACTTTCAACTAATTCATGATAGTGCCCGTAAAACATCCAAAGGAATGACTCCACCTTGTCCACTAGGAAATCTTAGTTCAAGTGATTCCGTGTATGCAAGCAACCTTATATAAACTAGTGTTTTAATCCATTACAACCATTTGTAGGATTTTTCTCTGTTCAAAAATTACAATTTAGGCGAAATGGGAATAAATTGTAAATTGAATTCACCTAGAATTTGTCGGTGCATGACTGAAGTTCGCGTTGATATGAAGTTAATCTCGATATCTTGTAAGACAAGACTATTACCTACTTATCACTTGTTTCTATCACATAATAGTTCCTATAAGGACAAGTCGAAGTAATGTTATTTATTTCATGATTTGTTTATTAAAAAATTGGTTAACCGACTTAAATGCTTTTATAAAATTTGGACTTTGCATGACCCTTTAAATTACTCAAAAGCACTTGTTCTAAAGTGTATACGGTCAAACTTTTCAATATTTAGCAAGCAGCACAAGTATCTGTGTTATTCCAAACGCAAAATATTTAAAAAACAAAAACAGAAAAAAATATTTAATGGATGTATATCCTAATTCTTAATATTTAAATAAATTAATCAACAAAAAATGCATGTCGCTTCACAAATAGTGCAGTTAAAGAAACGGGGGTCCATAAATATGACCACAGTCTACAGTCTATGGTTCTTACTTTTAGTTCAGAGTACCGTGGTCCCTTTAGAAGATTGCCGTGTTTCACTACTGTCCGTATGTATACGCTACTCTTCAATGTGATTGTTAAAAAGACTTTAACAGGAATACATCAAACATAAATAAATGACTGATATTGCAAAAAAAATCAATTTCTAAACTAACAAACATATTATAAATGTATATCAGCGGTACGATTGTTCGTGCATTGACTTTACTGCACATGCATTATTGTATACATATATTTACAGAATATTATTTGCTTTCATAGTTCAATTTTAATCAATTTAATAATTTGACATTTCTTAGGCATTATGTAAAATGTTTGGGAAAATCAGTCATATTACAAAAACTGTAAGTCAACAAGGATTTTGTAAAATTCATAAGATATTTCCCAAATTTCTTAAAATGACTAATTCTCTGTAATTATATACATGTATATGGGTGTGTTTTAATAGATGTTTAGAACAAATTTCTCTTACACTCAAATAATGCTTGACAAAAACTATAAAGCTTTAAAATTCCTAAAAATTAAGTATCCTTTTTGAATCCTATATTGACACTCCCAGTAGAGACAACATCATTGTAAGCTGGAGGAGGCGCTGAATACTCAGTGTTGTATTGCCGTGGGCTGGAATACTGGGAAGGAGTAAACTGCACACCGGGTTCGTTTAATGTAGCTGGAAAACAAATAATGCTTGTTTTAAATATTGTCTGGGCCGTAAATTGCGTGTCTTGTAAGGTTAGTAAGTTGAGTTTCGCCGAGCGGAGCGAGGCGAACATTTTTTTTTTTACCCATTTTAAGCAGAAAATGATATTTTTTCGAGCCTTTCCCCTGTATGCAATGTACCTCCTCAGAATTCACCACTTGTTAAATTTTTTTTATATTTCAATAAATAAACGCCTGGAATATATTGAAAATAGTTATAAACCAGAGTTAGATTACGTGTGCCGGTAAAGTAAGATTTTTTACGCTTCAGCCTGCTTTATGACTCTTCACAAGCTATTTTTTCTTAGTTTTAGGGAAACAATTTGCGAACTTAAAATGAAAGGCCCCCTAAAGTTGAGCCTTTTTTTTGTGGTTTATCATGCTTTTTTGGCTGTCCCAATCGAGCTATTTTGACTTCGTTTCAGAGACACAATTTTCAAACCTTAAAATGAAAATGCATTATTAATAACTCATAACTTTTAATGATCAAATTCAAATTATTATAACGTAACACTTTTTGTTTACACTGACAATTTTATTCGGTTAGGCTTTGTCAATTGCTAAGGGAATTTTTCTGTGCCCGAACGATTCCCACCTCTTTAGCACTTCTATGCATTCGATATTGCCAACATTGTCACTTCTATGTGTAGCATAGCCAGACCACGTAATCTGCTTTCCGTCATTGTTAACCTGTTCCATGTTTTAAGGCGCCGTAGCGCAGAAAACGATCTCTCACAACTGCAGGACCAACAGAAGCAAAAGTATTTGTTTTTATATTTGGGTAGAAGTGCGTGTTTGACTGCTTGCTCTATTGTACATTTTGACCCAATCTCATTAATAGACATAAAAGTAACAACCAGTGCTATCAAAATAATGCTTGATTTTAACAATTTTTTCTTTTCAGTATTTTTTTTCTTCATTTTTTCTTTCTTTTTTTTTGTCAGTCCGCAATAGAAGGCAACAGCCTACATGCCTCTATGTAATTTGCGGCCCTGTATTGTTTTATTACATTCAGGTAAAAGCTAAATATAAATAACTTATAGATTTAAATAGAAAATATGGGAAACGAAAAAATCCCCGAAGTCATCATACGGTCCTCAACTGTTGTAGACAAGTGTCTATATTACCAATTTCTAAATCGTCCCTACTAAGTTAAGACAAGTTGTGATATTTAACAGATACTAGCAATTTCCCGTCTTCAACACTAATGTAATGTTTTGAAAAGCCCCAAAAACACTGAGGTATAACCAAAGCTATTTGTACAAACAATTGGGATTCGAACAATATTCTTGAAAATTGCGAAAAGCTTTCTACTCTCAAGATTTTAATTTAATTACCGAAATATGTTTTTGTTTAATAAATGATGGAATTCTGATGGGTGATCGCCATTCTTTTTAGCATCTTTATTACATTTGTATTTGTTTTAAATATACATGGAAATTGGTATATGAATCTAAAAACTATATATCTAATACGCACCATTTGAATTCATCTGATTTGTTGAAATAGTGGAGATTCCTGCTTGATTTGTATTAACAACTTGTCCTCGAGAACTTTTATTACCACTACAGAAGCAAAACACACAACACATTATGCATCCTGTTAAAAAAACAGCACCTCCTATAAGGGCACCAAATACAACTCCTACGATTGCACCAGTTGATCTGTAATGATATATTATAGGATTATTATCATAGATATAATATATTATAGAATTATTATTATAGATACGATATATTATAGGATAATTATCAAAGATATGATATATTATAGGATTATCATCATAGATATGATATATTATAGGATTATTATCATAGCTATGATATATTATAGGATTATTTTCATAGATATGATATATCATAAGATTATTATCATAGATATGATATATTATAGAATTATTATCATAGCTATGATATATTATAGGATTATTTTCATAGATATGATATATTATAAGATTATTATCATAGATATGATATATTATAGAATTATTATCATAGCTATGATATATTATAGGATTATTTTCATAGATACGATATATTATAGGATTATTATCATAGATATGATATATTATAGGATTATTATCATAGATATGATATATTATAGAATTATTATCATAGCTATGATATATTATAGGATTATTTTCATAGATACGATATATTATAGGATTATTATCATAGATATGATATATTATAGGATTATTATCATAGCTATGATATATTATAGGAATATTATCATAGATATGATATATTATAGAATTATTATCATAGATATGATATACCATTAGAATTAACACATCTTTTGTAGAAGTAATTGGTATGTCAACAGAGCCGATACACTCACAAACTGAATAAGAATCCGAATGACCAGACTGTTTTGACTAGAATTGATGCCACTCTCTTTGTACATACAAAAATCCTTTTTATACGAGGCGACTTATAGCATGGGAAAATTTCTATCACTGTTCAACATACATTTTATACATTCTTTTTCAAATTTCCCGCCTTCATCCCGGTTGACACATTTTGCAGACATAACTATTTCATTTCTTGATTTTTTTCTGAATATGCATGAAATATTTTGCATTGAATATTCTTGTGTGTGTGTTTAACGTTATTTCAGCAAAGGCAAAGGTCCGTTATAGGTCAACAGTGGTTAAACTAGCTTGTAATTTTTCGAAATGTTCGTAATGTATCAAAATATTTACCATCAAGCAAGTGTGTTATATATGGCTATGTATGTTTGTACTTCATATGCTATTTTGTTCTTGTTTTTAGTATACTTGTGTTAGAAAAATGTAAACAGTCAGTATAACGAAGAAAATAAAGGGAACAATTCAATTATTTATAGTAATATGGGACCACGCTGGTTGATCGACAACTTTGATTATTTGTATTATCGTTTTGAAACAAACACCCTTACAATGAGGGTCGGTTGAAAACAAAACTTTACGACAAAATAGATGATTCAGCTTCCCAATTGTGAACTTTCCATTTCTATGTAGCAACATTCCAGCAACGCCTGCATACGGAGTATATATCTCCCAGTTGATACGATATTCCAGAACTTGTGTTTCCTATCGTGATTTCCTTGATAGAGGGTTGCTGCTCACAAGGAAGCTATTAAACCAAGAGTTCCAAGTGATGGAGTTGAAATCATCCCTTCGTAAATTTTACGGACGCCATCACGAGTTGGTTGACCGTTATGGAATATCTGTTTCACAGATGACGACGGATATGTTCCAATTGTCGTAACTACAATCTCGTCCCCTTTCCCCCGAATGTGACCTACCGAATTAGACATATCTCCGGGTTTGTACTTACATGAGCAACACGACGGGTGCCACATGTGAAGCAGGACTGCTTACCCTTCCGGAGAACCTGAGTTTTTGGTGGGGTTCGTGTTCACAGTCTTTGCTTTTCTATGTTGTTTTGTGTACTATTGTTTGTCTGTTCGTCGTTTTCTTTTTTAGCCAGGGCGTTGTCAGTTTATTTTCGACTGATGAGTTTGAATGTCCCTTTAGTATCCTTCGCCTCTCTTTCTCTAACTGATTTTGGCCGAGTCTAGGAACAATTATTTCCAAAGTGAAGTGATGTTGTTGGTTTGCTGCCTCATTGGCTTTGATTCTGTTGATGATTAGAATGAACTGGTATGCTATTGTGTATAGATTATTACAGATCCTATGATTTTCATATGTTTTACCAAATATTTCCACCTTATCATAATCCAGTTGTTTTTGAAAATACGGTTTCATTGCAATTTAGGACTCAAAATATCAGCAAGCAAAGTTTGTGGTACAAAAATGCATTTCGCAGTATTATTTGGAAAATACACATTTTTCTTACCCCAGCTATTTATGTTTCAAATGCCTGCATATTCAGGACGAGATAAAATTAACAAACTATATAAATGGAGAATGTGTCCATGGGACACAGATGATGGCCCCGCTTGCATAACTAGAGAACTGTAAAAGTGACACCAACCAAATTCGAATTTGATATGTGTTATGTGGTAATAAGCATTGTGTAAAAGTTTCATAACATTTGGTTGAGGCAAACTAAATTTAGTGAACAATTTTGGGACGTACAGACGGACAAGGGTAACACTTAATGCCCCCTCTGCAGCGGAAGGGGGGGGGGCAAAAAAGGGAACGTTCTGCAAGAGAAAATAAAGACTGGGATTCAGGGTGAGAAATTTGCACTGTCACTGGAAAATTGGGGAACGTTGGGGAATTTCTGCCTTGCAAAAGGCCACATATGGACCGATCAGAGAGTTGTTTGAAGTATTGTTTAACGCACATTGAGTACGCTAGGCAAAGGATTTAACGGATTTTAAATGGAAATCAATGAAAAATATTAGAAATAGGCAGCCCAAAGACTATAAAACCGAGAAAAAAACAGAGCCGATGTGGACAGACAAGTACTACTAGTACTTGTTTTTTCCAGACTCTGGAAATAATTATTACCACAATAGTTTTTCTTAGGGGAATATGTGCTCTATAAATCAGGTATAAGTACTCAAGACCCCATCTGTGTAATGCGGAAAACGACGAATATCATAAGAATAAGACCGAGATAACCCGAGAAGACCAAGAGTTTTTAAGTAATAAAATACAATTAATACCTTTATTAATTATACGACGATATCATCAGCTCAGTAGTGAGTACTTCGATACTGACACGATTTATAACGAACCTTTTAAATTGTCCGTTTACAAATTATCAAGAAACTTAGATTTCAATTCCCTCAGGCAAAGTTGACCTTAGATGGATTTGGCAATATTTTTTCAGTTCTTATACATCCTTGGTTTTTAAATATTCGACTTAAAGTGTGATAACATGAATTACTTGACAAAAATGCAGAAAAAACAAACTTACAGATATGATGAGTAATGGGTATAATAGTAGTAGTAATATGTATAGCTGTAACTTCTGTAACTGATATATCGATAACTACGAAATCCGGATCGAAATCCACGTGCCAATGCAGCTGAAATGAAAGAAAATATCTACAGTGTGTTTTTTGACTGCTTGTTTTGCAATTAAAAAAGCATGCCAATCGGTCACTTTAATTGCGTAATTTAAGTACATCATAAGAAAAAGTGGTAAACACATGTTGGCATGTTGCAAGGCATAATTTCTTCCCCTATCCAACATTCCCTAATTTTTCAGTGGAAGTCCAAATCTCCTGTCCTTCATCCAGGACGATCTACCTTGCAGGATATACCTGATGTATAGATGGTTAACTAGTTCTCGTCCTTAATGTCTATGAAATATTTGCCACTGGACGTTCAGCAAACTACTATTTAACGATGTTTAAAAAAAATCTAGAGCATAATAGATTCTAGATATAAGGTAGATGAAGCACTGTTGAAACTTTTCCTGGACTCGTGACCCGTTTCGTAAAATAATCATGAAAATCATTCGTTAATTTGTAACAGGAGGTCGATTAATTAGTTTGAAAAATCAAGAAAATACAAAGAAAAGGTAGATTCGTATAGGGATTTTACGAAATTAAAAATGATTTCATTGTATTTTTAAGCTCATTTTTGTTAGAAGTTTAAGTCAACCAATGGGCATTAAACATACATTTCATGACGATATAAATACTTTTTAAATACGCCTTTTTTCAATGATAAAGATTACTTAGTACAAAAAACATTTTTTCCTGATGCGTAGGTTTAATCTAATCAAGCATTGCCATTCGTTTACATGTGCCTTGATTGATTTCCGGGACTGAATCGTGACATTGTGAAATAGACCCTACTTTAACGGGACTTATTTCGTTGTCTATTTTACCAGAGCCCGAATATCACCGTTGTGAATGTCATAACAAATATTCCAATAACGTCGCCTTTTATTTGTGGTAAACCGTGCTTACACTTTATCAGTACAAGTAAGCTCTTCCTTTATGAGGAAATATTGTGAATATAGTTTATTTTGAAAAGAAATCCTGTAAGACTTTTCCCCTGACAGTTTTATGATTTGATTTAAAGTAAAATAGAAATGCATAAAAAAACACGTTGAATGCCCCCTAAACATCTAAAGGTCAACATACGTATTATACCATAGAGAGAAGTATACACAATATGCCATGCTTTAAATTGCCTCGAGTCTATAAAAGAAGTGTAGAGCTCTAACATAGACTATCAAACATCTGTCATCAATATCAAAATTTCTAAGAGATATCAAAACATTAAGATTTACTCAACACAACTGAAAAGAGGAACAAAGTCAGGAGCCCGTGATGTTATGGTTGTCGTTGGTTGCTGTCTGTTATATCTGCTTTTCGTTTATTATTTTGTCATAAATCAGGCCTTTGTTTTTTTTTAATTGTGTCACATTTTGTCATGGCGGGACCTTTTATATAGCTGACTATACGGTATGAGTTTTGCTCAATGTCGAAGGCCGTACTGTGACCTATAATTGATTTAATCCACGTAAGTTGGTCTCTGTTGGATAGTTGTCTCATTGGCAATTATACCACATCTCCTTATTTCATATAGCAAGTCCCCATCGGAATACCCGTCACTTGACGTTATTCTCTATCGAATTATTATCAGGCAAAACACTACGGGTTTTAATCATTTCTATGCATTTCCAGTTAGCGTATTTTTTGTAAGTTTCTAACTAAAGAAACAAATTGTAACTACAAGAGATACAGTTATACCAATATTGATAGTAGGAACATTTTTAAAAAAGGAAAATTGCTGATTTATAAGATCGTGTGATATGTAGAGTAGTTTATAGAGTAAAGAAATCAAAACTGTCAATGTATACAGGTTGATCCTTAAAAAGAACGAAAGAATTGCATCAGTCTTTAACTTTTTTCTTCCAACAAAGTACCTTTAGCAGGAAAATAAAAAAATGAAATCACCAAACTTAAAACAACTTTACTGATCAGTATCAATTGACCAATATGTTTGCAGTCGGTTTTATTGTTGATAATAAAAGCCCACGATCTGATATGTCAAAATGCAAAAAACTAAAATACGGTTATGACGAAAACTTTGGCTGTGAAATTTTACCCCCCCCCCCCCCCCCCCATTTCTAATCTAAACGAAAAACACAGTTGCTCTTAGAAGACATAGCACATAGTACTTTATTTCAATAATATTCTCCTATGTGGCTTCGTATAACACATAGACACAATAGCTTAAACATTGACGTAGCTTGATACTGTTCCTAGAAAATATTCTATAAATGTATTGAGTCAGCATTGAGGCACTATTTAAGCTGCCTGCAAAGATTAATCCTATTTTCACAGGTTATAATTATATTCGTCTTTTAATTTCTTATCAAACAAATTTAAACAGTATTATACAAATTGTAGAATAACTTTACTTCAAAAACATAAATGACCGATAGGACATTCGTTAGTTCCTGAAAAAATATTACATGTACCTACCATCGAAAACTAGATGGAATAGAGGTAATTAAAAAAATTGAACAAAATTATATATAATAGCCAACAAGTTAAATTTGAAAGTATATATGAAGCAAAAAGAGTACAATTTCGTACAGATTTACTTTGCATGTATTTATGCGTACTCTGGCTTGGCCAAGTTTGTTAATGTTTTGATTTTCAAAACACCTACGGCATTCAAAATATTTTTTTATTCCTGTCATCATATTATTTGAAAAAAACACCATCATATGCAGATAATGTATTTGTAATTGTTTCCCCCTGATTATGTGTATTCGCTTATGTATGTTGTACATTTGGAATTTCAGAACAATTGCCAGGTGAAATACAAAAACGAAGGAAAACTCTATTACCTGAACTTAAAAAAGTGCGCGATGATAGACACAAAGCTTATTTTGTGAGAGACAAGATACATGTTGATGGCAAAGAATACAAAAAATAGCAGCATACAAGAGGGCAGTTTAATAATATTAGATGTCTCAGTTGGAACGTTCATGGTTTATATTCATGTTTTGACGATAATGACTTCCTAAATATGATCAATGAATATGATTTAATTTGTTTATGTGAAACTTGGTTGAGGGATAACGAAAAGCTTGATATCTCAATTTTCTAAATTTTAACAAGCTTTTTGAGAAAAAAGAATATTGGAGTTCGAAGGGAAGGTGGTATTTCTGTTTACTGTAAATCTTCTATTTATAACGGTATTATTGTAGAAAAAATATTAACAAATGGTATTGTTTTAGTGAAACTAAAAAAAGATTGTTTTCATATGCATGATGATATTTATATATGCTTTGTTTATATTCCACATAAAAGATCGTCATTTTATTCAATTAATGATTGTGACTTTTTTAATTGTATTGAGAGTATTTTTTTTAGAATATTGTAACAAGGGTAGTGTATTTGTGTGTGGCGATTTTAAAAGTCGCACTGGTTTAATTAATGACATTTTACCTTCTGATAATCTAGATGGCACATTGATGTTATGTGGCATGATGAGGTTCCCAGTATCCCAACTCGTTGTTCGTTGGATACTATCGCTAACCGCTTTGGTAAATTACTTGTACAACTGTGCTATAACACCGGTCTAACGATTTGTAATGGGAGACTTGGAAATAATCGAGATGGAAAATTTACATTTTGTTCAGCTAATGGTCGCAGTGTAATTGACTATATGTTAGCTTCACAAAATTACTATGATAAAATTTTAAACTTTGGCATTCTTAATATAAATGAATTTTCAGACCACTCGCCCCTTGTGTTTGAAGTTGGTATAAAAACTGTTACAAAAGAAAATTTGCCAAAAGTATCAAGCTTTATAAAATGGGAAAAAGACAAAGTGGAAGAATATAAAACTAAGTTGAACTTGCACAAGAACGTTATGACGGAGATTGTTGAAAATCTGCGACAAGTTGGTGATGCAAACTCGGCGGTAAAATCATTAACCGATATTATTTATAATTGTGCGTTTGAGGTGTTCGGTAGTTCAAGGTTAACCCATGAAAAGGAATTCAATCAAACAGTAAAACATAATTAGTGGTTCAACCAGAGATGTAAATTTGAGAAAGCTCAGTTTAATTCAGTTCGTAATACTTTTTTTACGTAATGGAAATAAATCAAACAAACAATTATATATACAGGCACGATCAAAATATAACAAGACTAAACGTTCTGCAAAATTTCAATATAAAAAATCGAAAGGTATTGAATTGTGTAAACTAGCAAAAACGGAACCAAAAGCATTTTGGTAAAAAATCAGACGAAAAACAAAATGATCGTGTAAAGTTGATGCTGATAGTATGTACAAGCATTTTAAAGCCGTTTTGGGTGGTGATCAAAAAGAAATATCGTCAGAAATTAGAAATTTAATAAAAGATCCAAATGGGAATAATCTTTCTATTGATGAACTTGACTGCGCTATCACAGATTTAGAAATTAAAAACGCACTTAACAACCTTCGAATGGGTAAAAGTCCTGGATTCGATAAAATTATAGGAGAAATATTCATGTCCGATTCCGATCTATTTGTGCCTATTCTACAGACACTTTTTAACTTTTTGTTCGACAATGGTTATTATCCTGAAAATTGGAGTGATGGAATTGGGCGTATGACATTTGCGCCGATTTTTAAAATTTTCATTCTTTCATTTGCGCCGATTTCATTTTTTCATTTGCGCCGATTTTATATTTGCTCCTAATTGCATTTACAGTTTAACACAGGTGAGTAAATATTTATACTTGTACTATACCTTGAATGTATATTGGTAAAATCTGGTTATAAACGTTGTTCACTTATGTTTAAGTTAAGAAAATCCAGGCCCTTACATATGTTAAAATGCGAACTCTAGAAATGCCCGCATCAGTATGTTAGCCAGAGAAAGAAAAGATAGACTTCGTTATTGACAATTACTACAAATATAGAGACGAAATCACAAGAAAGGAATATATTAGATGTGTTGCCTATAAACACTTGGCAAGAACAGATTTATGATTTTAATGTATTCCGTTTTTATGGATTTTAATGTTGTAAATAGATTTTTAATTCGTCATTTTAGTATAAACAGAGTAAAAACAGAGTGCTTTTATCTTAGGTTTTTACTTCTTCATTTTAAAGTATGTGAACATAGTGCTTTTAAATTGACTTATCCTGCTCAAAATCCTACTTCCACCTCCCCGTGGTGAGCAGAGGACAACAGTTATATACATGTTATGATTGACAATTCATAACATTTGTACAACTGGCGAACGGAAGAGGTCAATAATGATAAATGAAAAATAACATTCACCTGTAATTTACCTGTAATTTACCTGTAAAACAATCGGCGCAAATGAAAAAAAAATCGGCGCAAATGAAAGAAAAAATCGGCGCAAATGAAATGCAGATCGGCGCAAATGCAAAACGCCGATGGAATTGTTATTTCTGTGCCGAAAAAAGGGAACCTGTCAAACCCGAATAATTATAGACCAATCATACCTGTCAGTATATTTTCAAAACTTTTTACTTATATTTTGAACAAACGTCTTATAACATGGGCTGAAGAGAACGAAAAGCTATTAGCAAACCAATTTGGATTTCGACCGCATAAATCAACAATTGGTGCAATTTTCATGCTTCATGGTATTATTTCTCATACTTTACGAAATAAAGAAAAACTATTTTGTGCATTTGTTGACTTCTGTAAAGCATTTGACAATGTAGACAGACGAATATTATGGTATAAGCTTTATAACTCTGGAATAAGTAGCAAAACAATTAATATGGTAAAGTCGATATATGCAACTGTGCGTCTTCGTGTGAAAACTGATGGAGAATTTTCTGACGTGTTTGAAAATATTTCTGGCGTGGACCAAGGTGAGCCTTTATCACCTCTTCTTTTTACATTTTTCATTAATGACATTGCTGAGGAGCTTGAAACAAATAACAACGACGACTACGTTAGTGTGAATGGTATTTTAATTCATCTGCTACTTTTTGCTGACGATACAGTTTTATTCGGTAAAACACCAGAGGCACTGCAGCTACTTCTTTATAAACTTCTAAAATATTGTTCAAAATGGAACATTGAAGTGATTAAAGATAACACTGAAATAATTGTATTCCGTAATCGATGGCAACAAGTTAATCATAGTAGGTATTACGAAAAACACGAGCTCAGAGTTGTGAACTCCGGCTTTTGTTTACCTAGGGAATTTATTTCACTACAACGGAAAATTTCAGCAAACCAAAAAGAGATTATACCAACAAACTAATAAAGCTCTTGCGTCACTCTTTAATTCATTTAAGATGCTGTATATATCAACTCAACAGAAATGTGAAATGTTCGATAGTCTTGTTGGATCGATCTTGAGCTATGGTTCTGAGATATGGGGGTTTCATCATGCTAACGACATTGAACTGGTTCATAATAAATTTTGTAGATTTGTACTTATGGTTGGTAAAAATTCACCAATATGTGCTGTTATCGGCGAACTTGGTCATTTGCCAATGCAGCATATTATTAGAAAACAAAGAATACTTAAATATTGGTTGAAAATTGTTACCAAGAAACCTCCTATTGTATTTGATGTATATAAAATGTTAGTTGATGATGCTGAGAATGGTAAAACAAACTGGGCGTCAAATGTTCGTACCTTGTTAAATGATCTTGGTTATAATTTTTTATGGTATAACCAAACAATGTAATTTTTTCATATGATGTTTTGAAACTATGCCTCTATGATCAGTTTATACAAAGCTGGCGTTCTAGTATGTTGGATTGTGAAAAATTGGATATTTTGAAAATGTTTAAAATTGACTTTTGTTTGGAAAAATATTTACTTCTTGATGTCAATGTTAGACTCTTATCACAACTTATATGTGGTTCACTTAAACTCAACATTGAAATTGGTAGATATAACAACGTGCCTCGTAATGAAAGACTATGTCAATGTTGCAATATGAAAACCATTGAAAATGAATATCATTTTGTAATGATTTGTCCAGCCTATAGACATTTGCGTCTAAGATTTTTGCCTAAATATTATTGTTCTTGGCCTAATATGTCAAAATGTTTATCACTTATTCAAACATGTTCAAGAACTTTGGTATTAAAACTTTGTTGTTTGTTAAATGAAAACTGGAAACTACGGTCACAATTGACAAAGTAGATTATAAGGTACTATTTGTTTAATATGTTTTTTTTTTCTTTTCTTGTTATTATTTTGCTTTCTGTTTTCATTTATATTATGTCGCTTACTATATTACATATGTTGTTGATGCTATAGCATTATCGTATATGCTGATTTGCAATAAACTTATTACAATTATAATCAATATATATAGTACTTACTGTCAATAAAATAAAGGATTAATATAATCCACACTAAAAATTTGTATGCATTTCTTAAATGATACATTATAAACAGAAGTTAATTGATTAACAAAATTTCAAACTAAAAAGCATATATGTCCATGTGTCACTCTTAAATTAAAAAAAAATCACATTTCAAAATTGGGTATTTCAAAATTCGCATTTCAAAATGTACTGTTTGTGTTGATAATGGTATATTTGCGTTGTGAACCAACCCAACAAACCTTTATCTCTTATCTGAGGAACTCAGGGGTGATATTGAGAATTTTTAACTTAAGGTATAATTAGATTTACAAATGTATACAATGAAATATATCCTTGTTTCTTTTCCGAATTTATGAGAATTCGAAGAGGATTCTGTAAATTTTCAGAACAATTTTTCTTTTAATTTGTTGTTTTCAAAATGTATTGCCTCTACAGGTTTCAGTCACAAGATTGAACCACTTCTCTATCAATCAAACAGAGCTATTTATCGGATAGGGAAATGCCCTTCCTTATATAGGTGAATACACATAATCAGGGGAAATAATTACAAATACATTATCTACATATGATAGTGTTTTATTCAAATAATATGATGACAGGAATAACAAAAACAAAGTTTTGAATGCTGTAGCTGTTTTGAAAAAAAAAACACATTAACAAACTTGGCCAAGACAGACTACGAATAAATACATGCAAAATAAACTAGAGGCTCCAAGGAGTCTGTATCGCTAAACTGTGATGGTAATAGCTGATGGTAATAGCTCACACTGGTACTTTGATAAAGAGTATCGTAATGGATAAATAGTTTAATCCGGTATAAGTAAATTATGTGATGGGATGAATCCACATGAGAAGTCGAAAAAGTAAAATACATCTACATAACGACCATCAAGATGACCGTATTATGAAACAAGTTATGCTCGTAATTCAGCTAGTGAACTGATACACTAACTAAGGAAGCGAAACATTGATCAGGGGTATAGTTTTGGAAATTTATAGTTCACATCTGCAGTTCTTATATTGTTAAAAGATATTTACAAAAGGTTGTTTGCAAATGTTTAATACTAGTTCATCACAAGCAATTTCAACTACTGTTAGGATTCAACATTTAGTGTGATAAAAAAGTTTTTTAAGGAAAATTTTTACATGAACACGTAGAGACATATGATGTCTCTGTAAAATACTACTTTTTTCCTAAAGTATTTAAAATGTCTGTGTCACAAGTAATCTTGGGACGTACTTTTTAAATTATAACCATTTGGTCAGTTGATGACTTACATAATATCCCAAACAGAAAAAAAATGAACAAATTGCTTTCAAATCGTATTCAAATCTCTTTCAAATCGTGATTCTGCGATTTGCTAGTACCATTTGCTTGCGATTCATTAAACAAATTATAAACAAATCAGAATTCCCCAAATTCCCCAAAACTGATTTCTTTGTGATTTCTTTCAATTGTATGATTTGTAAGCAATTTGTTTCTGTTTTTGCGTGATTTCTTTATGATTTGTTTACTTAGAATATCGTATGAAATGATTTGAAAAAGATTTGTTAACTTTGTTAGCTAAAATGATGTGATTTCGTTATGATTTGTTTACTTAGAATATCATATGAAATGACTTGAAAATGATTTGTTAACTTTATAGCTATCATGGTGTGATTTATTGATGATTTGTTACAATGAATACAATGTTGTTGCATTCGGATTTTCTGGGTTTATCTATATCTCTGACATCCGGTTGAGATTAAATTCAAATTTCAAATACTGTTCTATATTAACTGAACAAAGAAAGTTGCAAGATGAAGAGTAAAATATACTATCAATGATGACATGCAGTGGTAAATATCTCAGTCATTAACTTATTATTTCACACATTCATATAATACTATTCAAACATATTAAAGGTGTTAACCTTTTAAATTCAGAAACTGTGCATTTCAGTATCTCGTAATAATTTTGTACTGTCAGGATTAATTTTCAAAATAAAAATGTGTAAAAGACGTGTAAATTTAACAGATCGAGACATGCAAATAAAGACGAACTTCCCGAGTCAGCAGACAAAATTCACTGGCAAGCATTATGCTGCGTTCACACGTAATTCGAATTCGATTCGCATTAACTAATTCGAATTAGTTTAATTCGCATTCGAAACGTTTAACGTCCAAACGTAAATTCTAATTCGAATTGCAATTCGCGTCAAATTCGCTTTACTGTCCTAACGACGTTAACTTTTAATTCGTATTAACAAAAACGCATTTCTAATGCGAATTGGATAATGCGATTTAGCCAATTCGAATCAATTCGAATTAAAAAAGAAGAGTGTGTGAACGCGATTAGCGAATTCGATTCGCATTCGATTCGAATTCAATTCGAATTAAATGTACGTGTGAACGAGGCATTATGTTTTATTTTTTCACGATGTTTACTGGCCAGGTCCAGGGCAGTAGGGGCAAATCTACATAAGCAGATTTTGACCCAGACTAAGACCTATCGCCTATTCGACATCCTTCTAGTGAACGTGGTTGCCCATGTGTTTGTCAAATCTCGTTAGAGTCAAATTCGATAGAAATAAGAGAAACCTTTCACAGAGGGAACAATTCGTCCCTCATGGCAACCAGAGATAGTAATCCCTTAACATTAATAACAATCAGAGGAGTAGCTAAAGTAAAATGAAGACAAGTTCACTTCAAAGTTTGGGGGTCTCAGGGGCAGAAAATATTTTTGATCTAGATGTAAATGATTTAATCTGTGAATTGATGATTGATGCCAATTTATTGACAATTTGATTGTGATTTGCTTGAGGTAGGAATCTGATTAACTTCCGATTTGTTAATGATTTGTTTATAATTTCTTCATAATTTGAAAACAATTTGTTTGTGATTTGCTTTAGGTAGGAATATGATTTACTTCTGATTTGTTAAAGATTTGATAACAATTTGTTTATAATTTCTTTACAATTTGTTTGTAATTTGCTTGAAGTAGGAAAGCAATGACCTCTGATTTGTTAATGATTTCAAAACAATTTCTTGACAATTTGTTTGTGATTTGCTTATGAATTGGAAGCAATTTGTTCGTGATTTGTTGTTGTGATTTGTTAGCTCATTTGCATGTGAAATTATCACTTTCAAATCATAAAGAAATCATACGATTTGGTTATCACTCGTTTCCATGATTTGTTCCTCATTTTTTTTTTGGGGGGGGGGGGAGGATTATTAGTAACACGGTGTACTAGTGACTTAATACGATGTATACGGGGTCAGTAAATTCCATATGAGGCGAGAGCGAGCGTACATATTGTATTACTATTAGGTCACTAGCACACTGTGTAACAAAATTTTAACGACATCTTAATATGGGGGATTTAAACGATGTTGTTGCTGTTATAGTGACCAATATGAGTCATTTAAGCAATACTTGGTGTTTGGTGGACTATAAAAGTGATCAAGTCTGTAATATTATACAAAAACAAATTCAAACAATAACAATTTAATATCAAGGAACTACTACTAACTATGTATTTCAAATAAACCACGCCCACTGACCATGTATTAAAAATAAAACATGCCAACTGACCTAATATTAAATATACACGGATTTCAAGTGTTCGTTTTTAGCCAATGTTATTCCTTTTTTTTATATATTTTTTGTTTATGTATATAGATGTTTATAGGAGGTTGACAAGAAACGTTTCTTATAACAATAACAGTACCAATTTTTCTGCACCAGATGCGCATTTCGACAATAAATGTCTCTTCAGTGATGCTCGAGGCCAACATATTTGAAAATCCAAAGCTTATTAAAAAAATGAAGAGATTATAACCAAAATGGATCAAAAAGCATAGCCAAAGTCAGACAAGGAACCAGAGCTTTGCATGAGGGAGATATATTCTTTAATTTAAAATAACTTCCAAAATTTTGTAACAGCAAATTTTAATAAGCTATATCATGCTGGTTCTTTAACAGATAAGCATTTACCATGCTTGTCATATTAGGAACTATGTATTACTTCAGTTATAAAGATTGATTTAAAAAACAAATAACATTAAGTTAAGAAAAGGAACATATTGCATTGAAAGAATTACTTATATTACAAAATCGTCTTGCCGAAAATGTCACAGCTGTTACATTATTTTGAACTATAGTTCTCACATAAGACAGATTTGGATATTATGAGAACAACGCTTAATTAGGCAATCTTATACAGATATATCTTCTATTTCATTACTTATTTTGTTAATGCACAAGACCTCCAGTTACTTTATAAACACACCAACCACATAACAAGTTGCAATTAATTCTCTAATTCTTTTGCAGCCATGTTTAATTTAAACCAAACGAAAACATGAAACTCAAATATCCATAAATGAACGGATATTTAAGTTTTTACCAATTGAAATTAACTTTTATTTATGTGACAATCATGAGAGAAAGAGAACTCCTCTTTAACTTGACAATCATGACGATATTGACTATCACGACATGCGTGCATGTGTTTACACTGGTTATCATTCATGGTAGATGTGTGTATCGTCGACGATAATAACAGTCAAATGTTTCATATACCAGTAGTTGTTTAATTTTTTCACAGCTTTTTAGATTCTTGAAGATAAGATTTAGAGCTTGACAGTTTGTATGGACACCTGTTTTTGGTGAAGACCGTAGTTCAATTCTTTCAGGGTTTTTTTTTTTTCGTTTATTTGCAGTCTCTTGACATGTATCCCACGTCTCTTTTTATTCTCGAATTCATAAAGGGTCATTGAAAAAGGCAGCAGCTCTTTTGATACTGCAGTTAATCAGGAGCTAAACTGAACTGTGCATTGGCTTACAAAAATGAACGGAGACATTTTTTCCCCCATGAGATTGTTTTGTGAAAAATGGTGCACAAATCTAAATAAAAATCCTCATGACGTTAAAGAAAAAAAAATAAGACTTTGAACAGAAAACATGTGCTTAGGTCGGAATAAAACCGACATTTTTGTTTTTGAAAAGTTGAATCTGGAACTTTTTTGTATATGGCATGGTATTGGTTGCAAAAATTTGATATTTTTCATTTAAATGCAATATTTCTTATTTAATTGGTATATTTCTTCATTTAAATGCAATATTTTTTTATTTGAATGGTATATTTTTTCATTTAAATGCAATATTTTTTATTCAGATGGTATAATTTTTCATTCAAATGATATAATTTTTCATTCAAATGGTATAATTTTCGTTCAAATGCAATATTTTTTATTCAATTGATATAAAATGTCATTTGAATTCAATATTTTTTATTCAATGGGTATAGTAGTTTTTTTTATTTATAGGCACTGAATAATTGCATTATGGGAAATTCTTTGACGTCATAAGGTCAAATTTGCAACAACGTTTGTGATTGGTCGGTATTTGTTTGGATTTCTCCCCTTTCTTTCTAAACTTGAGTGACCAAGAATTAAAAAACGCGTCAGAATATCGCCCCTCTAACTAAAGTAACAAGTGACAAGTAATAATAATTAATTTGACACACAACTTGTTCATGGATAGAAACAGATGCCTGCGTGCATGGCAAAAACACCTCCAATGAAAACCTTTTCTGAAGAAACTCTCCTACAGTCTACACATTGAAATAAAAAAAAAATACATAGCTAGCCCCCCTCCCACTTCTAAGTCCAGATACATGTAATCATGACGTTCTTTAGTGCTATATCATTTTTTACTTTTCTTGATCCTTAGAGACGTTGCAGGAAGGCACACATGAAAAAAGAATAAAAAGCATCCAGGACGTTACAATTATTTGGACTAAGCCCCCTCTTTTTTACTACATGTAGAAAAAAAATCACCTAATTACGACAGCAGAATCAGAAACCCACAAGTAGAGACATAAGCTGTTATACTCCGGAACTAATTCTTTAATAAAGACAATTCAGGATAAATTGGAACCAGTTACTAACCCATGTTACAACAATAGTCCTATGACATAGGACTTCACTATATGAGGCGTGAACTTCATATTTACTATCTATAATATGTGCTCTTATGTCTTATGCTGCAAATCATTTTACATTTGGATTCGTTGCTGAGCTTTTTTTTTTACTGTTCTCGTCTCCGAATCCCTTAAATAGATTTTTTTTCAAGCCCCACAGTAGTTCAATAATTACTATATGTCTTTGCATAAATAAGTATGCAGGGCATATTTCAAAACATATTTTATCTTCAGGACTTTTAAATGATTTACTTTTCAATACTGCATTGGGAAGGGGGGTATACAAGTTTATTTTGTGACACATTATATAATATAATTAGGTATCCAACAAATTATATGATTGTACGTTTAGCTATTATCTAGACCCGTACAAAATGTATATAATTAGACACATTTAACAGGGGCGGATCCAAAACCTCGGTGTCTAGAGGGTGGAGTAGGTTCAAATTTAGATATTTGTATAGAGATGTATATATGCGAGTATTGGCAGTAATGGTTATGGTGTGTGTGTGACGGTAGGGGTTTCAGATCAAAGATCATTTCTATAATTCTATATCTTTTAGTTTTTACCATTTCACTCTATTCTTTATCCTTTGATCTCTATTATATTTGTCCTAAACATGCGTGACATATTTGCCACTGAACATAAGGCAACCAAAAGTCAATCAACGTATTCTGTATATTTCATCATTTCTTAATTATGTTATCTATAGGTTTGGTCCCGCCCATTATCTATTTTTTTGCACATTAGGGACGACATCAAAAGTTCAATGTAGGATAAAAAAAATTAATTCATATAGTTTTTTTCACTGACCCCCTACCCCCCCCCCCCCCCCCCCCCTCTTAATTTGGGAAAATTGATTGACCAATAAGGATATATGTAAAATCGATGTTAATTAAACAAAACTTGCAGCAATTTTGACCCCCCCCCCCCCCCCCCCCCCTCCGCACCAAAACTATTTGAATTAAGTTTTTTATCCTTCATTGATTTTCTGATGTCGTCCCTTATCCTCTCTATGCAAACCCAATTCATGTCCTGATAAATGGTGACTCATGCATAGCATCATATGTGGTTATTAAAACAAGAAACATATTCATATTATAATAATTAATGTATGCTAGGACTTATAGATAGATGTCATTAGTCCCAGGTCATGTAATAAAGTAGGTCTTATAAAAATACAATAGCATTTTAATTTTGATGATTATATATATGTTTATATATTTAAAAATGCCATTTTTTTTTTGGAAAAAAGGGTAGGGGCAAGGCGTTTTTAAAACATATCAATGGGGCGCGTTTTTTTTTTTTTTTTTGTTCTTCGGAAGTGAGCCAGAAGTCCATTTCTGTTTTTTTTTTTGCATTGGGAAGATCTTCTGGCTCTCTTCCACCTCTTCTTTTTTGGTAGGTTGACGGCAGAGGCACATAACAAACATGGCGTCGTTTAGTCTAAATGAAATTAATAAATTTATGAATGCAGATATATAAGAATGTGAGCTGTTTTATAAACGTTTTTATGGTATGACAGCCTTAGTAGGACATCCCTGTAGGACGATAAGCTGGATAAATATAAGAACTACACGGACAATAACAGTTAAGGGACGATTATTTGATATTCTAGGGAAGGAATTTTGATTGATTGGTGTTTAACGCTACTTTAAACACTATTGGGCTATTCCGTGGTGGTCAGTTTAAATTTATAGATGAAGGATGGGGAAGGGAAGAGAGGGCATTATTATTCATTTCAACCTGTCGCTAATCATGCCTATTTTTCAGCTCTTACCAGGCAACCATATTCATATATGAAATCCTTCTGTCCCCCACCCCAACAAATAAATAAATTATATCAAATGGTTTTCCTCTTATTTAACACAAGTTTAAATTGATTGATTGTTTGTTGCTAATTTTAACGCCCAGGGAAAATTATTTCATGCTTGTTCAGGAAAACACGAGTTTAGAAGTCACGTATATAATATAAAAATGAAGAGATGGAATATGAATGCTAATAAGGCAACTATCCACCGGAGTTCAGATATGAAGTGGATGTAAGCAATTATAGATAAGATAAGATAAGATAAGATAAGAAAAATTTATTTTAAGTCGGGTTACATGAAATACTACAAACATAAGCTCTGTAGAGCTTTTTGCCGTCATGTAGACAAATGCTTTTTGTAGACAATCGTAAGTCAACAATGACAAAAACCTGATACTGTAAAGTCGTCTATAAAAGGCCCGACATGAAAAGTGTGAATAATTCAAACGAAAAAACTAACAGCCTAATTATACATAACAAAAAAATTTACAAAATATCAAATATGAGTCGAGACAGGAACCAACGACAACCACTAAACTACAGTCTCCATCCCTTGGACAGGCAAATAAGGAATATGGCAGGGTGGATATAAAAACGAAGATGTGGTATGATTGCAAATGAGACAACTCTCCACAAGAGATCAAATGACACAGAAATCAACAGCTATAAGTCACCGTACGGCCTTCGACAATAAGCAAAGCCTACACCGCATAGGCAGCTATAAAAGGCCTCGAAATCAAAAATGTAAAACAATTCAATCGAGAAAACTAACGGCCGAATTAATGTACAAAAAATGAACGAAACACAAATAAGTATAACAAAGCAACAAACGGCAACCACAAGCGACAAGCACATACATACAGAATGTGGCGGGGTTAAACATGTTAGCGGGATCCCAATCCTCCCCCTAATCTGGGACAGCGGTGTAACAGTACAAAAACATGTTTGTCAGCAACCCATCCCGAAGCTGGGACAGTGGTGTAACAGTACAATAAAATAACAACCTGCACAAATCAGCAAATTAACTCAAAAGATCGGTACGAGACGCACAAAAAAACTAACACTAAGACAATAGACACAAAGCACCGACATAAGAGTATTTGCAATTACTGGAAGTTTGCTCAAACCTAATTACAACTGGTACTGAAATAAATCTTGTTCTCCCAGACTGAGTTATCAATCAGTACACAACGCGCGGCAAAGGATTTATTAAAAAAGAAAACAGTCTGAGAAACGTCTGGTTTACGTTGTATATAGATATAAGAAGATGTGGTATGAGTGCCGATGAGACAACTCTCCATCCAAGGCGTTTGTAAATGTAAACCATTAAAGGTCAACGTACGGTCTTCAACACGGAGCCTTGGCTCAAACCGAACAGCAAGCTATAAAGGGCCCCAAAAATTAGTAGTGTAAAACCATTCAAACGCGAAAACCAACGGTGTCTAATCTATTTAAAAAATACGATATACTTGCATAGAGAGAGAGAGAATTTTATTAATCTAATCAAGAACCCATAAAGGGCATCATTTACAACAATATTAAGCACAATATGATTGGAAAAAAGAAAAACTAGATCCTAATATAATACTATCATATTATGGACATGATCAGAGCCTAACACATCATGTGTCTTACATAACTATAACAATAATTTCATAATAATTAAATATTATTTTATATATTTTGTATCCACCTGGATCTTATTTCTTAACACTTAATTATATAATTGCCTAGGCACATAAGAGTTGGTAAATGCTCATTTGTGAACAGCCAGAAATATTTTTTATCCTTGGGTAATTCTTTAAAATTATTACAAAAACTGTTTACTTTATCCCATAATAATTTTCTCTGTTCGTTATATAAAGGACAACTTACTGTGAAATGGTTCTCATCTTCAATAGAATTTGATCCATGTGATAGGCAGTGATGACATAGACGCTGACTTCTCTCTATGTATTTTTTACTATATCTATCTTTCTCAATTTTAAGATCATGTGCACTTATTCTCAATTTACATATAGCTCTTCTTATATTAAAATCTTTAATTGATAAATAAGCCTCCTTTACGAAGTCAGTCTTGAGGTTGAAATAATTTTCTAATTTACTATTACCTTGTGATAAGGTATCAGATCTTTTGACCACCCAAAATGTTTTAAAACTGTTACAAAGTTTACATTTTACAAATTTAATTAATTTATTGATCTTTGTATTCAAATTTTGTATATCAAGTGATTGAAGGACATATCTCATAGATGAATACCAACAATTAATGTTTCCTGCATCTAAAATTTTATTACAAACATAAGCATCATAAAGTAACCCATCGTCCAATTTGTTAAGCCTGTGTACATATTTTACCACATAGATATAATGACAGAAAAATAAAGAGGAAATCTTGCAACCTCTGATAACACTGCCAAATTTGAGGCTTTTTTATTTACACCAAGAATATATTTTAGATACCTGAAATGTGATTTTTCCAAATAATCATTTATGTAAATTAATTCAAATAGATAATCACTTTTTTTCTTGCAAGCAGCAGAGTTAATCTTAAAGGTACCCCAGATTTCACTACAATATAATAAAATTGGTTTTATTGTGTGATCATATAAATGGATTGCAGTATCAATACTTGGATTACAAGCTGACATGGATTTTTGTAGTTTAAATTTTGCCTTTAAGGACTTTTTGAATAGCTCTTCTTTCCCCTGCTGAAAAAGACCACTAGAAGTAAAGACTATCCCTAAATATTTATATCTGTTAACACATTCTATAGCCTCATTATCTAAACAAAGTGATTCCTTCAAAAATTTTCCAAGCTTGTTAAAAATTAAAACTTTTGTTTTGGACAAGTTTACATCTAGACACCAATCAATACAATAAGTGTGCAGTTTATCAAGTCGGTTTTGAAGACCCTGTTTAGTGTTTGATAATATAATAATGTCATCGGCGTACATAAGACAATCAATTCTACGCCCATTGATATAAACAGCATCTGGACTCGACTCAAATCTTGGAGGCAGATCGTTAATGAAAAACTTAAATAAATTTGGGCTTAGAACATCCCCTTGCCTAACCCCAACTAGCGAGCTGAAAGATGGCGTTAGTACATTACCCACTTTCACCGACATTTCATTTTTTCTGTACATATCTTTTAAAATAGTATAAAATTTTCCAGATATGTTATTTTCCAATAATTTGTATCTAATACCACAGTGTATGACCCTATCAAAAGCCTTTTTAAAGTCCACAGAGCAAGCATAAATTTTCCCCCCTTTTCTGTTAGTATATTTATCTAATATGGTTTTTAAAACAAACATATGGTCAGATGTTCTGCTCTTTTTTGAAAAACCAACCTGACATGGATGAATTATATTATTTTTATCAAGATGAATGTCAAGTCTTATAAATCCATATACAATGAAACGGTTTTTGAAAAGTGGACCGAACGTTTTGACCATCGAAATTTTGCAATAGAAATACTAGTTATGACCTCAAAATTTTAACAGCCAGCGCAGGACTCGCACGAACGTTAGATTTAGTTAGAGGGGCGATATTCTGACCGTTTTTTAATTCTTGGTCACCCATGTTTAGAAAGAAAGGGGAGAAATCCAAACAATTTCCGACCAATCACAAACGTTGTTGCAAATTTGACCTTACGTCAAAGAATTTCCCATAATGCAATTATTGCATATAAATAAAATACTACTATACCAATTGAATAAAAAATATTGCTTTCAAATGACATTTTATACCAATTGAATAAAAACTATTGCATTTGAATGAAAATTATACCATTTGAATGAAAAATTATACCATTTGAATGAAAAATTATACCATTTGAATAAAAAATATTGCATTTAAATGAAAAAATATACCATTCAAATAAAAAAATATTGCATTTAAATGAAAAATATCCAATTTTTGCAACCAATACCATGCCATATTTGTACTAGTACTTAGTTATATATGATATTTCTAAGTTGTTTTTAAATCCATTATGCGACTAAATAAATTCAGCTCTGCCTGAAAAACGATTCATAATGTCAATCTAATTCCACACTGCATACGAACAATTCCAGTATCTGAACAATTTCTCAAGGTTTTTAATGATTTTGCACAATATAGACCTCGTTTTTTGTTAACTGTTTAATAGTGATGTAGTTTGTCATGGCATGATTTTAACCATTGTATTTTGATTCCATTTCATACTCATATCGTGACTTTATAATTTTTATTGTAAACAACTGCCATAGCAATGCATTAAAACAAGTTCATGCAAATAAAATTGCGTAATATGTTTGATTGTTATTTTAATAGTGTATACGTATTATTCATTTATTTCAAATCAATAGGATATATTTTCTAAGAGGCAAAATCACTAGACATAAATCCACACATCAAAGAAGCTTTTGTTGTTATTTTTCCTGGAAGGTCTGTGATATAAAGATGCTAGCAACAGTTGTACAACACTTAACGTTAACGAAAGGAAATGGTGTATTTATTCATGACAACTGTAAAACATGGTATGGTACGATGGTATGGTATGTGTTATGGTATGGTTGTATGGTACGAATACCACCATACCATGGTATGCATGAATGGTATGATGGTATGGTACAGATTACTACACCATGGTATAATTTGATGGTATGAAGCATGGTATTGTTTTTTGAAGTAGGACATTTTGAAAGGTTAATTAAGGTAATTTGAAACATGATTTTTTTAATTTGCTGACATTATGTATCTGGTTTATTTTTGAAAAGAAGATATTACTATAAAAAAGTGAATGTAGACAAAACAGATCCTTGTGCTAAAATTTAATAGAGATCCATACACGTATACTCAAGTTATTCCTGCAAACCAGAAAAATAGTATTTTTTACCTTTTTGGCCCCTTTATTACTAAACAGCTACGACAAGTACCCCAAAAATAAATCCAAACCTTCCTATTGTGGTATGAAATCTTGTGCTAAAATTTAATAGAAATATATACACTTACACTCAAGTTATCGTCTGTGAACCAGACAAATAATTGTTTTTGTGGTTTACTCCTGGTTTGCCCACTTTTAATTATATCAATTATCTATTAGTAAAGAAAACAAAAAAGACAAAAGGTTTAATGAGCATACAATTGTATAGTCTGTTCCAACTTAGGTATATAGTTTATTAGTGTTTTCTATATATTCAGGTATTTTTTTATTTTGTAATTCCATTTTCATTTGTAAAGAAAAATAAAAAATAATTTAATATCAATTCAATCGATTCATTTAACAAACATGTACAACTAATGACAAAACAATGAGATTCAGTTATAAAGGTGTCTTTATAATTAATTAGTTTCTGAATGATTTTCATGATATAATACACCAATGCAGGTTCTCTTTTATTGCAAACATAATTTATATAATATATGAATCAAGTTTATAAATACATTGCATAAGGAAATAAATAATGGTAAAATAAGTTGTCACAGAATAGAAGTTCCTTCATAATATAAGATCCAAATGGAAACAATATTCTGGAATATTATTTCCACTGGAATAAATATTACAGTAAATGTTCCTAACGGAATGAATGGTATAGAATATTTGTTCCAACAGGAACAGATATTATGACATTGTTTATAACAAAGTTTCCAGTGGAACTTCTGTTAGGCGGAACAAATATACGTTGACAGCTCTATATGTATAATGATGGGAAATACAATCTTTTATATATACATCAAAAGTCTGGGATGCTGCGTCAGAGTAATCTACAACATTGATGAGTCCTTATTGGTATCTGTCTTTCAGTATTGGAGTCTGGTGTCTATTACTCTGTATCTTCGTCTTCTTGGTGGGCGGGCTCCTCCTGCTGCATACTGGATAATATTATATTCTGTTAGTGCCTGGGTCTTCTTCACTAACTCAATGATCTCGTAGATGTTGGGGTGGGCATGTTGGAGTCTCTTCTTAAGTTTGTTGTGCCATCCTTCCAGGTGATTGGTGGTGCATGGTCCTTCTGTGTAGTAGTGGTTCCATAGAAAGCGGTATCCTTCAACCCAGAACTCTGTCACGTAAATGATGTTGTAGCGGGTATGTTGTTAGCTTCACCAATGTCTTCTAAAGTTTTTAGCCTAACATCCTCAACAAGGTGGGGTGGAACAAGAGGTAATACTGCGGCTCGTCGTATAAGTCGAGTGATGTCTTCATTTTCTTTATAATACGACTGTAGTTCACATATCTGTGCCTTTCGTCAAATACACTGGGCGAAGTGGAAGAAGCAGCCTTTCCCTGTTACCCCTGGGAACTCTGTCCGTGCTGCGTTGTTGGTTGCTGTCTCGTAATCAATGAATACTGTTTCTGGTTGAAGTTGTAACTGGTGTTGTTGATCGATGTATCGTATGTGGCTGAAAAAGCGTGAATAGATGACCTGGTCTTTTCCTGGTAGTAGAGCATACACTAGTGGGAACACAGAACCATCATTACATCATAAACAAGGTGAGTCAAGTTGTTTGTTGTTGAGAAGATCAGCATTATTGGGTAGATGTTGTCTGACGATAAAAGGAACTGTTGTCTTGTAGTAGTAAGGCACCATTCATCCAGGTCGATGTCGATAGTTGTCTTGGGTAGGACGGGTCTGTTGAGTGACCTTTGGTGGTAGAGTGATGTCTTGCAGGAGTAATAGGCTGGTAGTTGCTCAACAATCTGTTTGGTGTCGTCTTTCCATTCTGGAGTGCGTAGCTTGACAAGTTCATCCTCATAGATTGATTGTATAAGAGTAACTTCTTTCTTGGCCCGTTGTTTCATAGTCTGCATTATTTTGATCACCTCTATCTTAGATTGGTTGGCTTGATGGTTGTGTGGTGGACCTATTTGACTAAATGAGTGTAATCTGTTGAAGGGCAGGCTGGAATAGAACATCTCCAGTAAACTCTGTTGTTTCTTTTGTTTTTCACTCTGTAACAATGGCCTCCTAGGACAAAACTTTCTCTACCAAACTTATTCTGTACATACTGAAGTTGTTGAACTTGTGCGTTTGCCATACTTGGTTTGAATGATTCAAATGTAAGACAATTTCATATTTATGATACAATAATTTGTGACAACCGCTCACAAAAGTGTCAGAAAATATTAACAGCTTGGGTAAATTGTAAAAATTGTAAAAATTCATTAAAAACTTAGCAATCATGATTATTAATTGAAAGATATTTTATTGTTGTTTTTTTTAAGAAGAAAATGCTAGCATGGATGCAGCTTACTGTTCAAATTGTGTCATATTTAAAGCTTGGCTACGGAACAGTTGCATTTATATTCTATTTGTTAGAATCAATTGGATATTTTTTTATGCTAAATTTCAGGACAGTGTATTTATTAAAATTTTGAAAAAAAATAAGTTGAATAAATAAAAAGAAATTCAAATGACATTTATTCTAATCTTTAGTTTCATTATTTTACTTTTTACTTTTTTTTAAAAAATGTACCAATAATTAAAACTATTCGTTGATAAATTGTAAAAATAATAAACATTTTTGTACACATTATTTCCTATTTTTTTTCTATTTGTCAAATTAAATACATTTTCCTGCTAAAAACTATATCAAATATAGAATATTTTTGCACATTTTCCTTGATTTAATAGCAGAATATAATATCTTTTATAAAATTTTACAGGTAAGATAAAAGGTAAAAAATATGACTATCATTCAGAAATAAACTATAGTTGTTAAAACAACAATCCCCCCTATGTTTACATATGCATATAATTAAAAGTGGGCAAACCAGGATGACACCGTTTTTGTCAGGCCCTTTTTGGCCCCTAATTCCTAAACAGCTATGACAATAACCCCCAAAATTAATCCCAACCTTCCTATTGTGGTGTGGAACCTTGTGCTAAAATTTAATAGAGATATATACACTTATACTCAAGTTATTGTCTTAAAACCAGACACATAATTGTTTTAGGCCGCTTTCTGGCCCCCTATTTACAAATCAGCTACGACAATAACCCCCAAAATCAATCCCAACCCTCCTATTAAGGTATGAAACCTTGTGCTAAAATTTCATACAGATCCATACACTTATATAATAATGTTATTGTCTGCGAACCAATTTATTTTCTATGAACCAGTAAAACTACCTTTTTTGGCCCCTAATTACAAAACCACTAGGACAATACCCCCAAAAACAATCCCCACCATCCTTCAGTGGTATGGAACCTTATGCTAAAATTTCATAGAGGTCCACACACTGTTATTGTCTGCGAACCAAAATGTCTTCAGACGCAGACGCAAACATCACCATAACATAATACGAACGCAAAATATTTTGCGGTCGTATAAAAACATCTCTTCTCAATATTGTCTTAAATTTTGATTGTATGATCTTGTGGGTAACCATCTCATTACAAAATTATCAAAATCAATAGAACCAATAAATGAAGCATGTAGCGCCCCTCCCTTAACTGAAATTCTGGATCTGCCTCCGACATACAAAAGAAAATGACTAAAATTATTAAAATTTTAGTTATGCACTTCTGGCTTCACAATTATTTTATGCATTGGACATATCATTGGTTGTCTGTTTTTTAGCTCAACAGACCCAAAGGGTTAATGTGTGCTTTTCTAATCATTTGGCTACCGTTGTACGTCGTACGTAGCCATCCGTTAACTTAAACTTCTCCTCTTAAACTACTAAGCCAATGATTGGAACCAATTTGGCCACAATAACATTGGTTTATGTTTTTTTCAAGTGTAACCTTAGATCATGCCAGTCAACCAACATAGCTGACATGGCTAAAATAAATTGATATATGGATTGTTGTTTAACGTCCAGTGGCAAGTTAAATGCATTTTCAGGACGAGCATAGATAAATAGATATGAATGTTGATCCTGTTTTGTACTAGAGCTGAAATATTTTAAGAGCTAAGTTAAAGGAGTTAAAGCCCTTTAGTGATGAGTTTTATCACGTTTTGACATTTTTGCTCATTATCTTCAAAACTATAATAGATAAAGGAAAATTTTTAATGGCAATAATGATCACAAGACAGGGTCTACAAATTTGTCACAATGGAAAATTAGTGGTTTCTTTCCTTTTGGGAGTTTTCAGTTTGCCTATTAGCATGAACACTTTAGTAGATTGATAAGTTGCTCACCAGATATAAGTTATTCAGTTTAGAAGCATATGAGAAACGTTTGGGGGAAACATGGACGAATAGACTGACATACAGACAAGTTGAATGCAATATAGCTCTGTCATGTAGTAACAGAGAATGCTCTAGCCACTACAGTATTTAAAAGATAACTATGACTAACGTTACATGGGAAGACAAATGTGAATTTCGTTTTTATAAAACAGCATACCTCCGCTATAGTATATTTGATGTTATAGTTCCATAAGCAAACAGTCATGTCTACAGTCCTACATCTTTGCCCAAGAAACCACATTTAGAGTGAAAATTGCATATCTTCTTTCAATTATAAAATGTTTAAGAAGAGCTTACCATGCTGATAAGATGACAGATATTATTACTTATCAAACAGATTACTAAAACAAAAAACTGTTAAACTTTAAGCGTCGTAGAAATTTCACAGACACATGTGTAATGGACATCTTTTTATTTTTTGTGTTTGATTTTTTTTTTTTTTTGGACAGTATTCTTTGTTGTTGTTTATCCTGAGTTTCAAGATATAATTGGATATTCAATTATTATTACATATAGTATACAAACTATTCCAGTTTAGCAATTATTATAAATTAAAATAAAGTTGTTTTAAAAAAAATGGCACATTATAAAAAAAAGACACATTCCTTGATCGATATTGTGTATAAACTATTCCTTCATGCAAC
This sequence comes from Mytilus californianus, assembly GCF_021869535.1. Lineage (NCBI taxonomy): Eukaryota > Metazoa > Mollusca > Bivalvia > Mytilida > Mytilidae > Mytilus > Mytilus californianus. The sequence goes on along the minus strand of NW_026262581.1, from coordinate 93,137,745 downwards.
AATTTTTACATATAAAAACATGTGGTATCTATCAACTAACATAGAATTATATGAGTGACAGTTTAATTTTAAAGTATGGTGTTTTCTAATTGATGCATGAGATGCATTCACTTTTTATTTACATTTTTTAAATGTGATTTCTTGGGCATACATGTAGACAGAATATGCAACTGTTGAAAGCGTTCAAAACAATATAAAGGTTGGTCATTGACAGAATGTTAAGCAATAAAACTTTAACTACATTATCTTGATAACAAACGTAAGATATGCAGCACTTCCCAAAATTTAAAAGAATAATTCACAGAAATTTTCAATGTGTCAGGCCGGGACATAATATTTATCTTATCTTAACTTTATGGTTATCTGAGATGTTTAAATTGAGTTTTCTCTTGTTTTCTGTTCACAACTTTATGTAAGTGATCTGTTTTATCAACATCCACTTTCTTTTTTAAGTAATATTTTCTTTTCAAAAATAAACCAGATACATAATACAAGCAAATTAAAAAAAAAAATCATGATTCAAATTACCTTAAATAACCTTTCAAAAAATTTCCTACTTCAAAAAACCATACCATGCTGCATACCATCAATTTATACCATGGTATAGTAATTTGTACCATACCATCATACCATACTATGGTACCATTCATGCATACCATGGTATGGTGGCATTCGTACCATACCACCATACCATAACACCTACCATAACATCGTACCATACCATGTTTTACAGTATGCCTTTATTCGTGACATAAAATTCCTACAGATTGAAATAAACAATTAATTTCCCCATAGGCGACAATGATAGCCTTTTTCGAGATACAGACTTCAGAAAGTTGATTTTTTTAACAAAACCTTGCTAGAATTAAAGAAAAGTTATTAGGACAGTATTTTTTGGTCCAAAAAATATAGGTTCGCGTTGCTTTTCTTAGCGTAATTTGTACTTATCTCCCATGCCTATCAATTTTGCACTTAAAAATACGTGTCTCATCCTAGCGTTTAAAAGACATCTCAGTTCCGTTAAGGCTAAGGAAAATAATTTATTTGGCCTTTGGTATAATGCAGAATGCACGAAGTCTCTAATAACAAAACATAACGGGCGCACATATCAACCAATCAGGATTAGCTATACTCTTAATTCTGAATGCCATGTTATGCTCATAAAATGGCTGCGCCCATAAAATCTAATGGTGTATTGTAACCTACAGGCTCTTGGTAAAACTCAAAGTATAGAATCAGCTTGTTTATTGCTGTTTAATCTCTCAAAGTCACAGTTTACACATCAAGAGCAAATTCAAAACGGCCTCTAGAACCAGTTTGAGATTTATTCTTTGCCAGTAATCGATAACTCTACACATGTTCATTGAGGACTGGCATAATGCGGGTAATAATACAAATTTAGAGTACATGGTATTTGTAAACGTTCATTTAGAAAAGGGGAAACCCCCTTTATTATTTTTTGCATTGCCTTTTTTAAAATACATAAAAATGTCATTTGCATCGTGATAATAATTATTTTCTCTCCAGTCAGTGACCATCAACAATAAGATATTCCCTGTTATCTATCAACAGTAATACTTTTACACGTATATATACAATGTTCGACCAAATAATTGCCTAACAAATCGAGTTAAGTGTGTGCCTGGTGGCTAGTACTAGTAAAATGATACATTATTCTTGCCAAAAGAGACTCCAAATTCACTATTTTCTAAACTTGTTTCTTTATTTAATTTGTGCATGCGTCGGTATTGACCTTTTTGTAGTCGGACATTCTTTTCTTTATATCACATGGAGCAACATAGGTAACAAGATTAAACCATTACAAATAAATTTAAAATATATGTATTAGAAAATAACTGGAATATATATATATAGAGAGCTAAATCAATCAATTGTATGTGTTGGAACATTTTCAGAGGATATAAAAATTAAAAAAAAACTAACAATAGAATTGAAAAAATAAATTGCATAAATTGTTCTGAATGACTTGTCTTGCGAACTAACAATCAACAGCCTAATCACTGATAATCAAGGTCTTCATATCTTTGTATAGGTATCATCAAACTAAAAATGGGGACATGTCAAATAGAATTAATGTTGGAAAAAATCTAAAATAGAAATAATATTGATCTTTCATCTGTTAGAAAGAATTATTGGATAAGTAACTTGGTGTCTAGGATTCAACAGGCCATCTTTGAAATATTTTTAATGGCGATAAAGATTTGGTGAGCTCACACACTGAAAAATTCATCCAAGTAGTGATATGAAATGTTTTATGACAAAAACATAAAATTATAAATGTTTCCCCAACATATATAATTGTGTCGTACGAATATTGGAGATGAGCTCCTCAACAAATCTTCCACGGTGGTTGGAATGAAGCTCATTAACAAACCTACCAAGGTGGGTGGATGCAAGCTCCTAAACAAATCTACCACAGTAAAAACTGTTTGGACATTATGATCATTCCAGACTTCGAAAATCTTGAACAGAAAAGATTACTATTCATAAAAGTCAATTGTTCTCAAGACTATTGACGGGATTTACCCAAAAAACATCTAACCAATATTATTCTATGAAGACATTGATTTTTTTTAATACTAGTAAAGCTAGTAGTTTAGTGCATTACATATTTTCTATTCTTGTTACATATTTAGATTCGTTATGGTATTACAACGTTGTATGACATAAAGTTCGAGTGTCAGTCTTGACCTTCTTGCACTAAGAATCAAAGAAACTAAACAATATTTTACATTTTGCAAATTATATGCCTTATATATAAGACTATAATTTATTCATAAAAAATAGTCGTTTAATATGAAATATTTAAGTATGTTTAATAGAATCAATTTGACGCAAATTTCTTGTCAAGAACAAAATTTTTCCACTATTTCATTTTACATCGTATCACATTTCCAAGCTCGGCATACAAAGAGCACGGGGGGTCTCTTCCTATATGAAGGTATATACATATGTGCCGCTGGAATGGGTCCCTTTTTTGATACGTCAAATATATCAATGGGTTGCAATTTTACCGAGGAAATATATCAATAGGTAGTAATTGACCAATTGTGATATATCAATGGGTCATAATTTTTCCGTTTGCTGTGCAACGATCTTCACTGAATGAGTTATGATTTCGCTGTGAAATATATGTATAGGTAGGGATTTCACAACTATTCAATATATGAATTGGGGGGGGGGGGGTGTTTTTTAAATCCCAGCTGCACAACTGTACCCAAAATCCCATGTTGAGACCCCCAGCCGTGACAAAGAGCATAAAGTTAAAACATATTTTTCGTCTTCCACCTGCAATTAATATGACGATACAACTGGAAGTTTAAGTAAAACCAATGTATTGACATGAATGACAGATATTTTAAGGTCTACGTCAATGATACATCAACCCAACGACGAACTATATAAATATAAGGAGATGATTGACAATGAGATAACTTTCCACCAGAGAATGTTAGCAGCTAAAGGTCACAGTATGACCTTCAACAATAATCAAAAACCTCATGCACGTATAGTCAGCTTCAAAAGGCTATTACATAATAAAATGTGAAACAATTAAAACGAGAAAACGAACGGACTGATTATAACAAAAACAATTAACAAAAAAAAAAATATTCGGACAGCCACCAACGACAACCACTGAATTACAGGCTCCTGACTTTGGACAGACATATAAAATATAGCAGGATATCAACATGTTTATGAGCGCTTAACCCTCCCCTAACCTGGGACAGCGGTGTAAAATCAAAACATAAAAAAATGTATCATCAGATTGGCGCGAGGCACAAAAATAGCTGACATAAAGACAAAAGACACACAGTACCAGTCGCACTTACTGAAAGCTAGTTTAAAGCCAATCTAATTAATAAATCATGTTCTTCCAAACCAACGTATCAATCAGTACACATCCAACCGATTTAGTGTAAAGACGTCATAAACAGCCTGTTTTGGCTGAGTGTGGATCCGAAAGGCGGATAATGCATGCAAAGCAGGAAATGGTTAATCTGTTGACAGCCCTGGTTTCGCTCTCTTTGGAGTTCATTCGATATCTGTTACATTGATTTGTATCTTCTTAATCGATTTATGAGATTTGAACATCAGTTAACCAAAGTTACCAAAATTTGTATTATTGTAAATACAAATGGACAACGTTGTAAATAGCAAGTTTTAGCTGTATGGCCAATAAGGGACAGAGACGGTGGAGTAATGACATGCATCTAATGATCCAACTGCATAACGTGAAGAAAAGAGAATAAATAAATTGATAATAAAAATATTAAAATAAAAATAAAAAACAAATGAATAATAACAATAATGATATGTGTATGCGGCTCATATTTTTATAGGATAAAACAATAATAATATAAGAAAATCATTATTGCACAAAAAAATACATATAAGGGACACAATTGATGTTCAAACATTGCACATAAACAGAGAGATTTTCTGCTGTAACAATTTAAGAAACCAAAACGAAAAATTCGTATTCAAAAGGACATGTAGGTTTGTAGTAAAACGTGTTGATAATTCACATGATACTTATGTCGGACAGAACTTGCAAACAATTTTTGTATTAACAAGTACATTCATCACAAATTCAACTAGGCCTCCCATAGGTTTTATTGACTCATAAATTGTTGTGAGCAAGCCAAAGATCAAATACAATTTTTCGTGACAGAAAACAGAGTTGCAAGTGAGAATAAAACCCTGGTTATTTGTTAAGGATATTAACTATACCCATTAGTAGAATTATATCGAATATTTAAAGTAATAAGATATATTGACTTTTTCTTGTTTTCTCTGAGGAACAATTGGTTTCCATTACTAAGTAACTTGGTCAGACGAAACTGTCAGAGTACCTCGAATGCATTACGTTTGTGCTCAAATTGCTTCAAACACGTTAAATATTATTAATGTAGCATAATGAGGTCAAATTGGTTTTATTAGTTACGAAATGACATTTCGGTCACAGTTTTAAAATCAAAATACTAATAGTTTTCGATAGAATTCTTTATTTTATATATTGTAATCAGTGTATATAAAGTGCGAATCCAGTAAGTTCATTTTCACTGTTGTATGCGAGTACTAGTATGTCTATTGTAGAATAAAAGATGATGGGAAAAACTGCGTTTGTTTACTTTTTGAAAATACAAAATAATAGATTTGAATGTATGTTTTAACAGAATTTCATTAGAATATAACTTTTTAATGTATAATAAGAGGATTTAAGTCCAAAAAAGTGTTATTTAAGCAGCAGAATCCATAATATTGATTACTGAATGCGATTCATTTTAACTATAGATGCGATGAATTATCACTGTAAGTGCAATCATTTCTGATGTGGAATTTTTGGAAGTGCGATGAATTTTCATTGTCGTTTTATATGATTATTTGACATACAACAACTGAAAATAGTTTTTAAATGACTTTAATATTGATGATATTTACAATTTGAAATGCAAGCTAGTCGTAGATGCTTACTTGAATATACACGGGTATAACCACGTTCATATCATGAATATTCAAATATTGTTGGTGAGTTTGCTATTAGCTTGTCATGGATCCGAAAATTTACTGGAGCAGAACATCCATGAATATAACGTTTTTCTACGACGAATTTTCTTTGAAAAGTTTTATAACTCGCTTATTGATAGGCTTTTGCACAACGAACAGTACAAGAATGTACAACGAACGGTACTAAAGAAAGAAAACAAACTACAAAGAGAATGAATCGTACAATGTCAAAATTCTGAGGTCAGTTTTTCAAGTAAATGTCTTCAAATAAAATTAAAACAACGGATTTCTCATTCGTATTATGTATTTTAACAACAACAAAGCACAAACTACACGGTCGCATTTAGTGTAAGAGCCAACCAACTATGCTCTATTTGTAGTTTAATCAAGTTTGAGTTACACATGTTTGTTTCGCGATGTTTACAAGTAATTCTTGTAATTCAGACCTGTCTATTTAAAATAGTCACATGGTGTTCATGTAATATAAATGATATACAATGCTGCCAGGAGCAGTAAACTTTGTTTTCATAAACATTGAATACTTAACTGAACAGTTAGTCAATTAGTCTTTGGTGTAAATATAAGAAAGGTATATCTACCAACATCGCTTCGCGATGTAGCGATTACCGTCTGGAATCAAATGTACGGCGGTCATACCCCGTGGTATAGAACCATTTAAACATGTAACAATAAACTGTTTTCAATATTTCTTTGTATACTCACAATTGCGTATTGGCTTATTTGTAACACCGACTTATAAGAAATTCAAGCATATTTAAGGTGACTCGACTGTTGCTCGAACTTTCTTCACTGTATAAGATTTATACACAATGGCATGATAAATATCAATTATCCCGTCATCCAAGCGTCAATTGTTTGTGCAAGATGAAAACGTTTCCACTTATTCAATCGTGAAATGAAGATCGTTTTGTGAATGCTCTTTGTTATCTCAAATGCATCCATTAGAGCTTTTGTAGTTTAAAGGTTTGGTTGGCTTGCTTGCTTTGTTTGTATAAACGTTTGCTCAATCTTAATTACAATGTTTAGGCAACATTTACACAAACAAGGCCAACCACACCTTTTAACTACAAGCATTAGGAAATTAGCTCTAATGACGTTTAATTTATTAGTATGCGATGTAGATTTAGACCGAAACAGAAACTTTGCTTCTCCGGTGACGTGGATTGGCTTAACTGTCCAAGATATATGTATTTAATGATGACGTTTCACAGGAAAGAATAAATTTAAGTTAAACAACATTAATAATTATGTTAAAAGGTACATTTTTCTGCAAATGAAACTTAACTGCTACTTTTAAATCTCTTGCACGCTCTGTTCGTGAACTATTCTTAATATTCATCTATTTGTGTATCAATTTTGCACCTGGATGGCTGTAGGCGCGATGAAAACCCATCCGCACCTCATACCTATATCATGAATTTATAAAAACAGTACACATTATATATCATTTCTTATTTTATTCAAAAATCTTGAATTTGTCGTCTGTTTATTTATCATTCTACATCAGAAATTCATCACGGATACAGTAATAATGACATTTTAGGATTCGCACATTACATACACTGGCAATGCTATTCCACTAATCATATTTTAAAACACGTGCATACAATTGTGGCTTGGGAAGAGAAAATTCACAGCAAAGGAGAGGCATAGGGGACATTTATTTGCCCTTGAAATCGCCCTCAAAGTACGATTTGTTTTTAAATTTCCAATCACTTATATTGAAAGTGATCTTAGGGCACTTTTGTTCAACATTATATTTATCCTTCTCTTGAGCGCTATTATAAATGAAACATTTGACAGTTTGTTCTGATGGTGTGCTGTCACACCACTGTCCTTGGTTAGGGAGAGGGTTGAGCGCTCAGAAACATGTTTAACCCCGCCACATTCTTTATTTTCCGGTCCCAAGTCAGTAGCCTGTAGTTCAATATTTTTCGTTGGTTCATGTCTGTCATATTTGTTTTTTTTTTTGTAAACTTTTAGTTATGATTTAGGCCGTTAGTTTTCTTCTTTGAATTGTTTCACATCTTTCATGTCGGAGTGTTTTATAGCCGACTATACGGTATGGGGTTTTCTCATTGTCGAAGGCCTTACAGTGATCTGCTTCAATTGAACTCTGGTGGATAGTTGTCTCATTGGAATCGTACCACTTCTCCTTATTTTTATGCAGAACTTGGTAAGAGTTGATTGATTGAACACTTTGGGGATGGAGGTGTTCAGTTATTTTTATCTCACTGCAAATTCATTCCTGTTATCACACGTGCCCTTAATGTTAATGCTTAGGCGTTTTTGCGTAAAATATGTATCCTCAATGTCAAGGTTCAGGCGTTTTTATGTATTATATATGCCCTATATGTCAATGTTCAGGCGTTTGTACGCTAAAATATGTCCGTAATGTCCATGTGCAGGTGATTGTGCGTTTAACATATCCCCTTAATGTCAATGTTCAGGCGTTTGTGCGTATTGTGACAAATGCATTCCATATCAATGTTCAAGCTATTGTGAGTATTAATTATTCCCTAAACGTGAATGCTCAGGAGTTAATGCTTAATTAATATGCCCCTAGTGTCAATGTTCAGGCCTTTGTGCGTATGACATATACCCTTTATGCCAATGTTCAGGCGTTTGTGCGTATGACATATGCCCTTTATATCAATGTTCAGGGGTTTGTATGTATTACATTTGCGCTAAATGGCAATGTGCAGGCGCCTCTTCGTATTATATCTGCCAATGTTCAAGTTTCATGAATTACGTATGCCTTTTACAGTGAGAATTCAGGTGGTGATATCGTATCACAAGCACCCTCACTATCGATGTTCAAATATAATATTACATATAAGTTTCCAAATGTAGTCAGTATCTTTCCTGATATTACTCAAGATTGTTTCAGGAATCCGTACAGTTCCATAACTTTAGTTTCAATGCCAAGGATCAGTTTTATTTTTTTTAATTAAAGGACTATAGAATTGTATCATCGAAATTTTGAGCTGTTCTCTTCTTCTTTTCTCGTCGCTTCAAATCTCCTTCCTTTTACTCATATAGTGATTAGATCGCGTTGATCAGATTTAAAGAAAATCTTCCTTTGTAACTCCTTTACTTATTGGACACAAGTATCAATATTTACACGAAAAATCCAACCACTTTAGTTAAAAGTAGACAATTATTGAGATTAACATCACGGTGTGTGCTAAAAGTACAATAAATCAAACTTCTATTAAATTATGGGGCTTGGCAATATGGCAGCAAATTGGATTTATCTAACTGACAGAAGCAATCAATGGAACCGGAATACACGCGATAAAGTTTCGGAAAAAAACGTGATCGGGCTTTAATTTTTAGTGTATGGAAGAAAATGTCGATAATTAGACAATATGTTGTTTATTCATGTTATCAAGGATAAGTGGATAAATACTTCTGAAATATCGATAGTGTTTGTAGAGCACCAGCAGACAAAATCTTACTAAATGACTAGTCGGGGTGTTGAAATTACTTTCCATTTAAACTCATGGTCTGAATATTAGGGAATAATATTTTGTATCTATAAATATGTCAAAATAAGAAGCATACGTATAAAACATGACACTGATACATGCAAAGCTGCGTTATGGTTTTGTCACATGTTTCTAATGGTGTCTTCCTGCTATTCCTACATTTTAAAAAATACATATCCCTTCTATTCCTACAAACAAAGTACAATCGCTGTTGTTATAAGGTAATTTGTTGTTTTTGCAATTTAGTTTTAATTGATGTACAGGTAGACAAGTGCCAAAAATATGCCATATTTACCTATCTATGACTTATGATTATAAAGGAAATAAAAGTTGATGCATTGCAGAGAATAAAATTAAAAATTAAAAAGAGAAATGTACTTTGAATTTATATAAAAGAAAATTCCGAATGTTTTAAATATGAAAATTAACGAGGAAGAAAAAGCTTAATACAAAAATGAAAAATTCAAATTGAATTATATGTATACAAATTACACATAAGATTTAAAATTTTAATCGTAATCTTAATAGATAGCCTTGATGCAAAGCCAAATTTATAACACTTCATAGCACTCAAATTAAGATAGTCCACAGTACCCATATGCTGCATGCATCTCACCTAGAACCCATAGATAGGACCAATTCATGTGTTACTAGAGTCCCAGATCACAATGTGTAAGTGACTTTATATAGACTAATTTTGTGATAAATTCTGATACACATGTAAATTGAAAAATATCTAGCGTTTTTTAAATTTTCCAATGGTTCCTGTAACATGTTTGGCGTAGAACTTAAATTCTTGCTTTATATGGACTGATTTAGGATAAATTCTCATATCTAAACATATTATACTGTCTAGTATCTTTGAATTTTTTTCTCTCATGTGTAGGACAACATTGTGTTACACAGTAATGCTGAAAGTATAATATGGTGCTTAAATTGACTGCTTACATCAATGTTTAAGTTAACTCTATTTTTGGGGGCATTGTACCAATTTGTTTTGATTTATATATGATATATTCACTCAGCGACAAAGACTTTTCATTACATGAGGAAATAAACACAACAGTTCTGAAAAAAAGATAGTAGACTCCCTATGGTTTTGTTAACCTGAGCGTCAACAGCATTTTTGTCATTACTTAAAACATATTTTTCTTCTCGTAGGATCTTATTGGCATGTTTAGACTCCACATTTGTCTTATTTGTAATCATACCACATCTCCTTATTGTTATATCCATATATACTCAGTCGTCTCACCCTGGTTTATTACTAATTCTGTCTAAAACATCTTTTTTCAAGACCGATCAAATTTGGGACGTTAAATCCGATGCCCCATGCAGGGAAAGTGCCATGATCTCGACAAGTTAAAGAATCCCTGTTACAAATCTTTGAGGGGACTCTAAATAAACATATTTATTCATCCTGGAAATTTTAGGACAAACTGGACAAGTTAGGCATGTTATTTCCACATCCCTGACTTTGAATTTTCGAAACGTCTGTTAAACTAAAGTTTACTCACAACGTAGTCCGTTAGATATGAATTCACAGATGTTTAAAATATTTTTTTGTATTGGCTTAGACTTTAATAAACGTCCTTTCGGGAAACATGCTCTCCTGTTTTCATTATCTTTAATCATGACTGTAGAACGTAACTGTGATTTCTAGGCCTTCTTTGTTTGGTTGCTCTTAATAATACATAAAAGGGATACCAGTTATTATCAAAAAATATTGGACATTACAACAGACAACACCAACCACCAACAACAACAGACTCTTCCCAAAATAAATAGATGCACAAAGACAAACAAAAACAAACATCACGTGGTCAAAATGAACTGACTTGGTACTGGCAGAATATATGGTGGAGTTAAACTAGTTTTACTTGCGCTCAAACAGTTTTTACTTGTGCTGTATAGTAAAGGTTGTTGCAGACTTAGTATACGTCACATAGTGCTGCACTTCATTGAACAGTTGGCTTGTTTAACACATCTTATCTACCTTCCTTTCAACGTCGACCTACCAAATTTAAACCTGTATGATGGCAGTTGTCGGCAATGCACAAATACTTGCTCAACGGGGATTGCTCGGGGATTTGTAAATATGAAAATAAACCTACTGTTAATGTATAGTGATGTATATGCGTGGTGTATCGATATAATGCATATAACACGGATACTCTTAAGCACTATACAGAATGCATATTTAAAGTGATTCTTTTATCTTTTAACAAAGGTTAGTTGTTTATTATGAAACAAATTGAACAATACTATCAGACAGAGAATTACAACAGAGTATTGATTTTTGCCACAAAAGGCTATAACAAGCACACTGAATCGTGACATCGCAGTGTATAGAGAACAAGTAATGATAAATAGGTTAAGATCATATAAACCTATGGGATATAAGAGTTACTTTGTGTTCTTTATATCCTAAGTACACACCAGAACTCACCACGTGACTGAATTGAATAAGCATGTATATTTTGAGCCGGGAACTTTAGTTTTCATGTGATGAAGTAACGCAGTAAGTTTGTTTAACAAGAAAAACATCGTCGCCTGAACGCTATAGAACTGAAAGAGGGCAATTACATCCCTTCCACCATTCGAATGAAAAGGAGAGGGGTATATTTTTGCCACCATAACTATTTTCAATGAATATTGCCTGAACGCTATAGAACTGAAAGAGGGCAATTACATCCCTTCCACCATTCGAATGAAAAGGAGAGGGGTATATTTTTGCCACCATAACTATTTTCAATGAATATTGTTTTACATCAGACCACCCCCTCCCTAAAAAAGATGAAAAAAAAACAAATAAAAAAGTTTTTTGGTTACTGATGGACATTGGCTACTTTACCACAGCTCCTTAATTTTATCAAAAAAAGATTTATTCCTCTCTTGGGTCTTATTTTAAGTTTCGTTGCCTATAGAAGAACAAAGTTGATGAACAAATCAGACAGGGATAAGTTATGTAGTCGTTTGAAAGGCTTTCCTGTAAATAAACTTCACACATTGAAATGAAACTATATGACTCTGCTGAATAACGTTATATAGAGAATATCATATTTCTTAGACCACGTTTTTGACAATTTCATTTTTCAAATTTGAGAATTTTTTACTGCATTAGTATCCTCATATTTCAGTAAAACGGGAAAAAAGTCATACCGTATTTATAACTTACAATTCAAAAGAATGTAAAAATAGTTTTTAGTCTACAGAGATTACTCGTCGAAAATTTCAATCTTTAAAACTTACATTTGTGCCAGAACAAAGCACTTAACATTTCCTTATTATGGAGTGATTAATCTTTTATATAAACTTATGACTAGTGAGCTTTTCTGTTACAAGTGTTTTTTTTTTATTTATAGCCAGGTTAGAAAAATTAGAGGATATAAATGTCCATTGAACCAAAAAAGTTAACAATATGTTTTTTTAAATCAAAACAGTGGTGGCGGTGGTTGATGGTTCGTGCTCCTGGCGCGTACGCATTTAGTTCTTTTCATGTGACAAATGTCGACAGATGTGTTACATTGCAGAGATAGACGAAAATGCAACGTTTGACGATACCGATAGGACTTCAAGTTAAGTGCTCTCTATACAAAAAAAAAAACACACTTAACTTAACAGAGAAGTAGAACATATGGTGGTGCCTTTGGTCTTTTTTCGTGTATGTTATTTGTACATGTATCTGTTTTTTTCTAGTACGTTTGTATTTGTTCTGGTTTTGTCTTGTTTGGGAAATGCTCTCTTTAATTATTTTTTTTATCAATTTATGATAATGTTTGAATTAGGGCCTTCTCTTTAAGGAGTATTTAAATCATACTTTAAACCTATTTCTGACAGAATCCATTTCATAGAAAAATGTATGCCCGAAGCTATATAATCGTGCATATGACAGTCATTTATTAGTCTTTCGGAAATACCCTATTATAATTGATCTGCGATTTTTCTTTATATTGCTTATTTTCTAAGCTTTTGATTTTTGGATACATAAAAAACTGATACTTTTTATGTTAGCAAGTTCTATCAAAATACAGGTCGTTTTAATTTTTCAAGGACGTAACTATTGATTCTGTCAATTGACTTTGTGACATAAAACGATTGGCTAACGGTAAGTCAAAAAGGTTTAAAACATAAGCAAAAACGTGGAAATTAGCACATTCACCTTTTTTCTGTAGTATCAGGTTATGACATTGAGTGATTGTTCTTATCCAAATTTTAAACTCCACTCATGGTTGTTTTGAATTCATAGAAAACATTTTTTTGCGACAAAAAAAAAATTCAATGGAAAAGAGTAAATTACCAATTATATAACAAGAACAAGAACATATTTTATTACCAATTAAGGGCCCACAACGGGCATATAGAGAATACATGTATAAGGAAAAAGAACATTGATTTATAGCATAGATACATAGAATTTAAATACACATTCACAATACAATTAGACTGTAATAAAGCCCTTGGTTTATAGTATATAATATAGTTATATGAAAAATAAATAGATCCAAGTCATATTGACTTTAATAAATTTTCCAACAGCATTAAGGACCTGATTGTCTTCACAGCTTAATAAATAAATGACTTTTTGCTGATTGTCAAGTAAAGAAAAGTTTGGAATTTTTTGGCAAGCAAAGTCAAAGAGAGCATCTCTATCAGAGTTATATTTTTCACATGAAGTTAAAAAATGGATTTCATCTTCAACACAGCCAGAGGAGCATTTTTTGCAAATTCTTTCATATATGAACCGTTCTCAGTGGCAAAATAATGCCCCTAGATGTCATGGTCAAATAAATACATTACTACTACCAAGTACAATATATTTTTAAAATGTGACCTTCAAAGAAAAACAATACTATGGATTTATTATTATTCGGGGATCCCAATTTTCTTGGATTTTGTGGGTATAAACGAATTTAAATATTCAACTAAGTACAAAATTTCTATAGACTTGGATTCAGGCTTTACCAAAATCACAAAATCAAATATTATCCACGAAAATACATTTTTCCCTCAATCTACTAAATTTCTTACCCATGAAAATAAATTAATCCACTTTACATGTATCTGCTGACGAACAGTTGTCTGTTATACTTGTTAGCACTTGGCAGTTGGTTATTTAGATAAACTCTTTCCTTTTTTTTTGGTTGGTGGATAATTAAAAAACTTTGTCATAGTATTGTCAAACTGATATTGCATGATGATATTGTAACATAAAAAAAAGACATTTGGAGGTAGGCATATGGTTTTGAACCATTGGCACATTTTTATGTCACGTCAAGCTCAAAATAGCCACCAATCTTCACAAGTTGGGAATAAATTGACCAGTGACTACCATAGATCTGGAAACACCTCATTAATACGCAACCCTTTTCAATTTTACTTTGATCTTTGGAAAAAACAAAACGGTAAATATAAGAATATATAAATATAAATCCGCACAAAAACATGAAAATATCGGTAATACATGTTCAGAAATTATCGAATACTAAATAATTCGATATAAAAGAATGCTTGTAGTTATTAATAGCAAGTTTATTTAAATTTCTCTAGCTGCTAAAAGCTAATTCGTACCTTTTTACACTTTGACACAAGCCACGCGATACTTTTGATTACATTAATTTACATTCCATGAAAACACTCAACCTTTCTCATTTTAGCATGATCGATAGAACGGACGTGGCTGCGTATTTAAACCTCCTGAAAGTCAAAAAGACCATATTGGTCTATCTATCTCTTCTTTTTTGGGGATTTTTTATAATGAGCGTTCCTTATAAAGGTTTGATGACTTTTATTAACAATTACTGATCCAATATGACTGCTTTTAGACTGTAAATCTTGGATGATAGCATCCACTAAGTTAATATGACTGCCTGTTGACTGTTAGTCTTGGATGGTAGCATCCTCTGTCAACGTATATTTGTTCCGCCTAACAGATGTTCCACTAGAAATTTTGTCATAAACAATGCCATAATATCTGTTCCTGTTGGAACATATATTCTATATCATTTTTTCCGTTAGGAACATATACTGTAATATTTATTCCGCTGGAAATAATATTCCAGAATACTTTTTCCATTTGGAACTTATATTATGAAGAAACTTCTATTTCGTGACACACTGAGTCAAAATGATTGCTTGTAGATTTGTAGTCTTGAATGGTAGCATCCATTGATTTGATATGACTGCCTGTAGACTGTTAGTCTTGGGTGGTTGCATTCACTTAGTCAACATGACTGCTTATAAACTGTTAGTCTTGAATTGTAGCATCTACTTATAAATAAGAAGATGTGGTATGAGTGCCAATTAGACAACTCTCCATCCAAGTCACAATGTATAAAAACAATTATAGGTCAAAGTACGGCCTTCAACACAGAGCCTTGGCTCACACCAAACAGCAAGCTATAAAGGGCCCCAAAATGACTAGTGTAAAACAATTCAAACAGGAAAACCAACGGTCTAATCTATATAAAAAACGAGAAACGAGAAACACTTATGAAGCACACCAACAAACGACAACCACTGAACAACAGGCTGCTGACTTAGGACAGGTGCTGGGTCAATATGACTGCTTTTAGACTGTTAGTATTGATTGTTAGTCTCCATTAAGTCAATATGACTGTTCAAAGAATGCAATTCTTGGATTACAGGATCCATTTTGAGTCAACATCAATGCTGTAGACTGGTAGTCTTAGATGGTAGCGTCCACTGTGTAGTTAATGCTTAATGTTACCCATGTTTAATAACGTACTGTTGAACCACTTTTGTGATAAAAATTTTAAAACCAAGACTGCAATAGCTTCAGCAATGAAAGATCTTAGATTGGATAAGTTATTAATGATTAGCCCCCTTTGATTCCATAGCTTCAAATGTATTTCGCTGTCTCCTTCTTTTGGTCCTGCTGAGATTTATCCAGAAATGGGTATCTTACAGCAAAAAACGCTTAACCCTACTTTTATTTTACTTTCAAATTATGTTTTTTTTTCTTGCATTTTAGTTCAGATTTAGTCCGTTTGTAATAGGATTTTTGTAAAAGATGATAGCGATACTCTTCATTTTATTGTTGACAATGACTGACATAAAAGGTTATTAAATCAACTACTGATAAAATTTGATTATATCAAATAAAACATGAACACCACTAGTTCCGTGCATCAAATTTTCTCTTAATTTCAGCATTTCAGGATAAATATAATGTGTAATCAGTCAGGAACATAAAGGCACTTTTAAATTGCTTCTTTCACAGCGAAAGAAAGCAAATGAAGCTGTCAAGCAGATGTTTGAAATGGAAAATAAATTGCTTCTTTGGTATAATGATGCCGATGACACAGTATCTTTGTTTGAATCACGTGGATTGAATGCTCCAGTTTCATTATATGTATGGTGAAATACCAGTCTAACCAAATTAACTGAATAAAAGTATTTTTCTATACATGAAAAACAATTCATGCAGTGTTATCAAAAGTTAAAAGATGTAAAACTCATGCGAAATAGCGAAACATGATTTTTAAAATACCGTTTGATACAGTATAAACTCAAATACACCATGATATCATTGATTGTAATTGGATATCCTGCTTTTATAATGCTTTATCCTGAAATAAAGTCCAATTCCAAATAACCTCCCTTCCAAATTATTTGAAGTTACATTAATGTCATGGTGTTAATTAGATATACCCCTATCGAGCTTAATCATGCCTTCAGTTTAATACAGTAATATGTATTTAATCTTTTTCGATGCATATAGACCTTCGATTTTCATTTACGGAGAATAACTAGTCCAATAAAAGAAGACCTCAGGTATACATCAATGAAACAGCAACCTAAAGTCTTAGAAGAAGAGGTATGCATGCAGTCTGCAATAAGACATATAGCTATATGTACAGTATTTCAATCAATAAATCGTCTCCGTTAAGAATCAATTTAACAAAGACTATCAACGATCTAGCCATCAACGCCAAATTCCTTTTAAAGATAAACACATTAAGATATTTCTAAAAAAATCATTTAAGTTTCAGATTTAGGACAAGCACATGGAAATATAGTTGGAATACACTTGTTATTTGAGCACTCAGCCCTAGATTTATGTGAAAGTGAATGCACATGCTCTTTGAATGATTCGTATTTGTCAAAGGATTGTAGAACAAATGACATTTGATTGTTAACATTATCTGTGAACATTATCTGTGTACATCGTTGTAATTAGTGTCAACACTTTCGGACCTTTTTAATTCACTTTATACACGGGAGCGACTAATTTATTAACAAATGACATCTATTTTTAATGGACACACTATAGGTTTTTGCAATAACCTCCATTAGATACCTCATTGACAAAACTTTTTGAAAGCCAAATGCATGTACAGAAAATTAAAGAGCACCAAACCAGGAAGTCCTTAAAAGAAACATTTTTATCATTAAAAAAGGGACCAAGGGATTGAACTTTTACTGAGGAAGTCATTTTCTTTGTCTACGTAGATGAGACAGGAATCTAACGACACATCTTAGCTAACAAAATAATCTAGAAGTCACCATGCGATGCTCATCAATAAACCCGTGTCTAAACCAGATTTAAAGTTTAGATTTAACAGATACTCCAAATATCTGTCCTTTACAGGACAAAGTTATTAAGGTATAATTCATAAAATTACTCACTACGTACCTGTCTCGGGATAGGTAAATCATCATGTGCCGTGGTTAAACTAGATTTTCAAAATGTTTAAACCCTCGCGCGAACATGTTGTAACTCTTGGTCGATAAAATAGCAATAGGTATATACAGTAGAAGATCGTACAACGAAACGCAATAAAAAATGCTTTTAATTATTACAAAACACAAAAAAACACAACCGCAGTTAAACAATTAAATACCCAATCATATCGGAAAAATAATGCTCGCGGTCACCGAAAGCAAACCGGAAGTACTCATTCTGCTAGTATAGAAATAACATTGTCTGTAAAGACAATACATAAAAAACGCGGAATAATAAAATCTTTGTCAATCCTCTACAAAAGACATTTTGTCGAACTACAACAATGCCGAGAAGAAGAAAACAATCTGAAGGAAGACGACTAAAGGGTTTAAAACAATAACATTCTGAAGATGAACGATACTGGAAAATATGCATAAGTTATTGGGTTTGCTTGTTTGGGAACTTTTTTTGGGAGGGGGGAGGGGGTAGTTTATATTTTTTTGGGGGAGAGGGGGGGGGGGGGTAGTTTATATTTATTGTGTAACTGTACTAAAATTCCCCTGGCATCTATATTTCTTTCTTGGCTATACATTTTGCAGCTATAATTATGGAGTAACTGTTATAAATATTGGAACTTTATAAAAACTAGTTGATATAAAATATTTCCTTGTCTTTCTTCCATAATTTTATGACCAATTAAGTCTGAGACTAGACAATTTTCCTATATTAGCACAGTGAGTGTTGTCATTTATTTCCCCGTCAAACCTCGGCTATACCATTGCGATATTGATTGATTTTACAATCTAAACGCTGTTTTTGCAAAAGTACGTAATAGAGAAATTGACAAAATGAAAAATTGTTTTCTTGTATAGATAACTAAAAAGTATATCTCATATAATGTGTTTTCTTTCGTTTATATTACAAATTTATATTATAAATTGTCTTTCATTTTACAAGTACCCAATTCAACCTTTCTTATGATATGAATCATTCACTGTTCTTGAAAGACCATTCACTGTTCTTAAACGATAATTAAGTGTTAAAAAGGTTTACCAATAAAGCTATGGTTACTAAAACTCTATTCTTCTTAATTGTTGGTGCCTTTATAACCTTTTTACACGAGCATAACTAAATATATAACTTTGAATTCATGTTTTTTTGCACTTCACAACACAAATTAATCATAAGATGTCCTCTCACTGAATAATTCAAAGCTTATTTACTATGTAAGTCGTATCCATCCCTGTGAACTTGAATAAAGGATACCACAGACAAAGCAAGTATATATAAGAGTGAGAAGATGTGGTATCATTGTCAATGAGTCAACTCCGACTCGACCAGATACCAAATAACCAAGAAGTAAACATCTATAGGTCACCGTACGGCCTTCAACAATGATCAAAAACCCATACCGCATAGTAAGCTATAAAAGGTCCTGAAATGGCAAATGGAAAACAATTCAAACGAGAAAACTAATGGCCTGATTAATGTACAAAACAATAACGAAAAACAACTATGATATACAAAAACAAACGAAAACCACTGAATAACAGGCTTCTGACTTGGGACAGGTCTGTATTATATTTTTTTTTATACATCTATATATTGACAGTTATGGTCGCTTGATAACCAAAATTACGACAGAAAAGAGAACATTCAGTAAAAATGTTCCCATTGTGAATAAAGCATTCTATCAACACCTGGATAGGGAGTACATATTTCCTAGTTGATACAGTATATTCGAGGCTTGCCTTTCATATCATGCTTTTCTTTTTAAAGGGCTGCTGCTTACAATGAAGCTATTGAACCAAGGGCCATTAATGGTAATGTTATAGTTATCTCTTCGAAACTTATAATGATTTCATTGGTTGTTTTGGAAAATCGGTGTCGCATTTGTCCATGGCTATGTTCCACTTATCGTAGCTACAATTCAGTGCCCTTTCCTAACTTTTAACATCACCGAATGTCGTTATCATCGGATTTTTACCTTCTTTGAGAACTGTTGTTTTTTTTCCATTTTCCTTTGATGACCGCGTTGTTTGTCGCCCTTCTACTTATGTTTTGTTTTCTCTCGCCATCTAGGGACCTTTTTTTCCTTTTCTTTTTATCCTGAGTTTCTAAACAGTGTGATTATTTTCAAGTTATTGTCATCAGTAAATCTTGTTCAGTTTCAAAACCGCTGTGCGATTATATTAGCACTGAACTTGAGATGCCCGTTTATATCATTTTACCTCATTTTGACACAGTATGTTACCCGAAACACATTTTCGGACTTGGAAGAATGTAAAACCCTTTAAAATAATTAATTGTGTTTATTTCTCAACGACCTTAGACTGATGTGGCTATTTTTAATTGTCCTCTTTGGTCATATAACTCTTCAACTGTTTCGATTCTTATACATCCTTGGCTTTCAAATATTTGGCTTTGAGCGTTCCCGATGAAGGTAAATCCAGAAAAGCGTTTCGGATGCATGAAATCTATAATGTGTTGTTTTTCTTTCTTTCTGTTTTTATAAGCCTGCGTTGTTGGATATATTTTCTTTCAATGTGGGCTAGCTATGATTTCCATAGCGTATCTAAAGGATGATGGCAGTAATAAAAGTGTTTCGATTAAACTTTTAACTGGACTAGGTGTTAAGAAATAACACGGTTTATCAGTAATAAAAAATCAACATTATATGGCATCTTTTTATTAAAGATAAGCAATGACTTTTCATAGCCGATCGACACCTGAGTTCATCTTTCGTCATTACATTACATTGTAAATGTATGTATATGTTCCAGACCATATGAGTATTTGGACCGTACGCGTATGGAAAACAGAAAGAATTTCATTGCATGCTGCCGCAAAAGCCAGTTTTTCTCTTGCTAGCAACAGATGCAAATGCAAAGGAACATGCATGAACAAAACATGTAAATGTAACATCTGACGTTCCTTGTGGCAGCAAGTGTCATCCTGGGCGAGAGTGCCAAAATAGGATTCAGATAGACAATTAAATAAATATTTTATAAATTTCATTTGATTGAATGTTCACTTATTCACTTTATTCATCTAATTATAATAATATTAATTTTTAAAACTCAATAAAAGACTTTGATAAATGTTTGTCTAAAATTAACCCATATGATCTAAATACATGTATGGTCCAGCTCGTACTAGACCGTACGAGTATACGCATATGGTCCGGACCGTTCGCGTACGGTCCAAATACGCATATGGTCTGGAACATATATAAATAGCGTGTTCGTATCATCTGAAAACACCCTTACCAATACCACATTCACCCGTTATAAACCATTAGACAGATCGGTACGGTTAATTAACAATTCTGTTTTATCATATTTCATTTATATCGTAATATTCTTCTTTTAATTGATGACAGAGATATATAATCCCGAGCTTCCATTATACAGGTTCTCCGGTTTTCTTTGTAATATGGCGTTCGATCAGGTGACGTAACCGGGTTAATGTTCAGAGCTTAAAGAATAAAGTGTAAAGCTAATATGAAATAATAAATCGATGAGATCGATAACTTTAAAATAATAATTGATGTTCATTACCCATTATCTAAAACGATCTTCTATTCTTCATTGTTTGTTATTGCTTAATATGCAGACGCCAAGATAAAATAAGATTTAATGCAAATAAAATCTCATAGCCTGTTTACAAATGTCATAAATATGATGTACAGCTTGTATTGTATAGTCCAGTATTACATTTTCATTTTCCCGACCAATAAGTTTTCTAATAATAGTTTAACCACACGACCAAGTCTTGCGTCTGTCCCGAATCCGGAACCTTATCTGTGATTGTCTTTCTTTGTTTTTGGAGAAATTGGTGTTGACGACAGATCTATGACAGTTTCTGTTTAGTTTATTCACAACATTTAGGGAGCAACCATTTAACTTCCAGGGGGGAGGGGGGTATGGTTTTTTGTCTGAGTCAGAAATTTTTTTCGCGAACATGTTTTTTTGAGTTTTTCAACGCTATCAATCAAATTATTTTTTTCAATATTTAACACTATAATTTCTGAAGTTAAACGGTCGTTCCCTTATAGACTCGGGGTGATTTAGAGATTAACATATTGTATAAACACATGTCTATTGTTGAATTTCTAAAATTGTCCGTTTAAATTTTGAAGTTATAAAGGAACTAAGGTTTCAACTCCCTCGGACATAGTTGACCTTAGATGGATTTGGCCTATTTTAGGTGCATTTTGGTCATATAGCTCTTCAACCGTTTCGGTTCTTGTTCATCCTTGGCTTTCAAATATTCGGCTTTGAGCGTTCCTGATGAAGACAAATCTCGAAATTTCGGACAAGGAATCAGAGCTTTGCATGAGGGAGATATTTTCCTCATTTCAAAACAATTTTCAAAATGCCAGATGCGCATTTCTACAATTAATGTCTATCCACGGAATGATATGCCAGGACGACCAACAAAGCGACATAGGAATAGGAATAAGGGGTTTTTGCGAACTAGACAATATTAACAAAGCTATGACGTCATAATAGGCGTATTTTTTTTTATAGGAAAGGTCAGAAAAATGCCAATTGAATACATATCTCCAACTATACATTCTATGTGGAAACCTCAGCCGCCGCAAAAAAAAAAACAACAAAAAGCTTGAGAGTAACTTTCTTACAGCTATTTATACAGTTCCACCAAATATAAAGTTGTTATTTTAGTGCGAGAGTCCTTTTCTAATCCAAAATATACTCAAAATTTGATATAAAACAAGGACAATTAACAAAATATACTAATTTCATGGTTTGTGTTATGATTACTCATCATAGGATATTTGTTTCTAATTCCCGAACGCATGTAAAGGCAAATTTAACATCATGTAGGAGGGTAACTAAAATTTGCATTAAATGGATGGAAGCCTCAAATCTCGCCAACTAAACAGGATTTCGGTTATCACAGTATAAAGTAAAATTACCATTATCTTAAAAGAATAAAGAATTTTATTATATATATATTGTGAAATCAGAGAACCCCACCTAAAAATTAAAGCTGGAAATTTTATCATTATATTGTTTACAACGAAAAAATGGGAGATAAATTAACATGTCATTTTTGCACAGAATATGTATTTGGAAAATTAAATGCTAGTTATAGTGTTCAACAACTCTTAACATAAATAATTTGAAAAAAATAGAATAATATAGGATCAATAATAAAAGAAAACAATTTCTTTCCACACTTTCATTCCCAGAGGCTAGTAAATATGTCATTAATCAATGACATAAATATAATATTAGAAGTATCAATATCCACAATTTAATCGTATTTTGGAAAATAATAGTTCACTTAACAAACAGTATTATATACATAAATCAATTTACATATATACACACTACAGTAATCAAATTCTACTGAAGAAATCCCTTGGTTAACGTATAGTTCATCAGAATGTTAAAATCGAGATCGTAGAGTTATTGAATTGACCATTTGATATATATATATGTGTGTGTAGCACCATTGCAACCGTGTTGGCCACTTAATATAAACTATAAAAATATTAACCTTGCAGTTGCAATACGAAAAAGCGAAAACGGAAAACGACAAATAAGAATCAACAACCAAATGGAACAAAAAAAAAAGAATATTTATATAGACCTCCCACGCAATATATCTACCTTATTTGAATTTATTTGGCCCAAAGTAACAGAAAGAACGATTAATATGTAAAAGAAAAATAACGGAAAGACTAAAATTGGACGCTCAAAAATGGCTATAGCTCATAAAATGGTTTGGTAGTAAACATTACTAAAGTTACCCTACTAACCGAAGTTATGACTTGGGACTTCCATGTTCATATAATAGCAGTTGTAAAATACTATTTATAGCAACTAAATAGTTGTTTATTATTTTCTTATACCGATAAGAATCCATTAAAAGCCTTATTGTACATTTTTCATGTCTATAGTTTTTACCAGCTAAGTAATGACAAACGTTTTGCATCTACTTAACGGTTAATTTTCTGTAAGGTTCATGTTATCCTACGAACTTGTCCAAAATAAAGAACGAAACTGCTGAGTACCCTCATTCATTAAGTTGACAAACAGCTTGTTAAAAATAATATTATTATATGTATCAGTCAAACTTTTAATTCTAATGTGTATATGTGCTGTTTCTTCTTCTTTCTATGTATCTATATTAGCCTTAACTAATACAATGTACAATGTACTAGTAAGTAATAGAGAGAAAAGCCAGTAAAGACATATACTTGTTTACTTCCTTTCTGTTTCATGTTTGTGTGTGATAGGGTATGATTTCATTGAATTCGAATAGACATTCAACTAGCTACAGACACAATATATGTTCGTTCTTTTATTTTCATGATTCTCCATTTAAAACCTTTCTATTTGGAAACGGGACGGGAAATGAGTTTGCAGTTATTTACCTGTTATACTAGTCTTAGAAGGCACTGATGACAGTTATATCTGTTTTAACTTCTGATATAAAGGTTAACAATGTAATAGCTTTATATCCGAATCATTTTGCAAAGAATTCCGCTCAAACCGGTGCTAGGGGCCCTCTTAAAGTTGCAGTGAAGTGAGAGATTTTTATTTTGCTCCGTGTAGAAGGCCTCACTGTGACTCTGAGATGAAGAACAGCAATAAAAGCGCTGTTCCTTTGCTTTTTGTGTGTTTTTTGCTGTGCATACTGCTTTTGTGTCGTGGATGGTACCCCGTATCCTTTGTTTTTCTATCATACAATTCCTAGGATTATACTTAATGTTATACAAATCAAAGACAATCTACAACCTAATGCAAAAATGTGTCCTAAGATTGTTTGAAGTTGCTCAGGTTATTTTCGCGTCATTTTTCCAGTTTTTTAGCTAATTCTGAAAGGAACAGACAAAATGTAAGAATCACCGACAATAAAAGTGCGCTGAATGAAAATTGTCGATATTACATTTATTGATTCTTGAGGCAGTTAAAAAGTATCATCCTTCAACATATTTTGTTATATTAATTTATCAAAAGTAAAGCTGCTGACCAAATATGATGTCATTCCTTTGAGTGGTTTCTGAGAAAAATGTGACGAAAATATTTGTTGTACGGACAAACGGATGGACAAGATGATTGCAATAAAGCCCCACATTCAGAGTGGGGTATAATAAAAGTAAAAAAAAGAACACTACACAGAAGATTAAGATTAGAGCAATGCGAACTCATAAAAAAGCGGGGATTAAATCAGGTGCTTCCGAAGAGCAGTTCCAGTGCCACTATTGACATACGTCGAATACCGCCGTGTAAACTAGGTAGGCGGAGGTTCCTATATATTGTACGATTATTTAACGCGTTTTGTTTTCAATGGAAAATAAAGGTTATATGGTGGATTTGTACTCTAGACGTTCTCGGAAGACTTTACCCCTCTCTAATTGACTATATGATTTGCTTAGTTAAGGGTGTTGCTTACGTTTCGACACCCTTTTAATTAACTTCTTTACATTTAATGTATATGTTCAAAATTTCAAGCAATATTGGAAAATAACTGACTTCACACCAACTTTCTACATTTAATCAGTTAGTGGAAGTGACTATTTGTATTTTTTAAACTTGATTTGTCAATACTTCCGTATATTTGCAAAATCCAGTTCCAATTTACCCCCGCAAATCATCCTTAGGGAGCATAAGATATCCTGTAAATTTGTTTATCAGACTATCAAAAAGTGTAATAAAATCCCATTGATAAACCAGTGACGAACTCTTCAGTCGTATAACTGCAGATTAAAGACCCCGTTCGTACGAAACATGCCAAGTAGTGAGCATTTTGACAGATTTGGAAAGAAAACTTTTCGTTTATTTCCGAATTGTTAAATTTAAATAAGTGTGGAAATAAAGCCTTCCGAATGCCGAAAAGCACTTAATACTAAGTATACACCAACACTGAACAGAAAGTGAAATTACACAGCTGCCGTCTCACTATGACGCACAAAGAATAATTTTAGCTTCGCTGCTTCGTTATAGCGTACAGTTACTGTCTGAATAGCCGAATGAAAGACCGGTAACACTAACAATTCTTTCTACAACGTAACTATGTAATTGTTTGTGTTATTCAGTTTTTAATTTTAGATAAACATAATGATATATAGCCCGACAATGCAGAATATGATGTATTGTAGCATGTAGATGGCAAACTTTGCATAACAGCTTGTTTTTTGTCTGCCATAAAGGGTGGTATATCTGGGAAATTTGTCGAAGCAAACAAATTTCACACCACCAATTCACTCACTCGCATTTAGAACAAATGTTATAGTAGTTCTACTCTGCCAGAAAACAGTGCTTTTGGTGTTGTTGTTTAATAAAACTAGCAAATGAATTTACATAAATGATTTTTTTTTTGCAGAATGAATATTATACATTGACCATTTTGAGCCAAAATTTACTCTTGCAAGAAAGCACCAATTTAAGGGTCAATGTAGTACATTGTACTATTCTTATTGAGACCTTAAGAAAACAATGCAGTGTTATTTTTAGCAGTAGGTGACTTCCAGAACTTTTAAGTCAATTGAAGACTTTAAACATTGGTTGACAATTGGCATGTAGAAAACATGTTTGATTTCAGTTGTTATTGGTTTTGAACTAGCTTGCAACAACTGTGATTACTCTTAGATCGGTTTTGTGTGCCTTTTGTCTTTATGTAAGTTGTTTTGAGTGCTTCGTGGCGATTTGATGAGTCGAGCCATTTTCAACTGATTTTTGCGGTTCGTGCTTATGTTGTGCTGTTATACCACTGTCCCAGGTTAGGGAGGGTTGAGCGCTCACACACATGTTTAACCCCGCTACATTCTTTATGTGTCTGTCCCAAGTCTGGAGCCCGTGATTCAGTGGTTGTCGTTGGTTACTGTTTATCATATTTGTTTTTCGTTTATTGTTTTGTCATAAATTAGGCCTTTGTTTTTTCGTCTGAATGGTTACACTTTATGTCATGCTGTTTATAGATGACTTTACGGTATGAGATTTGGTCATTGCTGAAGGCCATACGGTGACCTATAGTGATCAAATCCGCTCCATTTGGACTGTGTTGGATAGTTGTCTCGTTGACAATCATACCACATCTCCTTATTTTATATATATTTAGAAAGGTAATAAATGTGCGATTCATGATATACATGTTTCTCTTCAAATTAAACTTAAAGTTAAATATTTAGAGAGCTATGAAAATAGAATAAATTGATTAAATATGTCTTCCAGGTTCAATAGTTCAAATCGCGCTTTAATAATCCAATGTTTGCATTTTATTCCGCCTATTACTCGCGTACTCACGTTGGAAAGAAATGCGTAAGTTCTTCTACTGGCCAGACCCCAAATCAAAAGAAAGATTAAAGCATCTTAAAGATGTATCTAAATTTTTCATACACAACTGAAATTTGTTATGCTAGATCGAGTCATTAATTATTTGACTCGAATCTCCATTAGTTATGTATAGCTTTTAACAAATGATAGGATGATAAGCCACAAATGTTATTTGTGCGGGTGGCAGGACAAAAAGCCGTATAATAATTGGATTAACCTCTATAAATCAGTGTGATAGAGAAAATCTTATTAAAGAAAAACAACTCACTCAAAGGTCACTTTATTTGTGCATTTATCTTATTTAAAGTGATTATTAAAACAGTCTAATTATATACGTAATAATACCACTATTTAACTCACTGATACTTAAATAACAACCATAACATGACCCCGATTCAAAATGTTCGACACTACCGATTTCGCTTGCAGGAGTTATTTTAATGTTTATAAAAATAACTAGGTTCATTTCAGTATAGTAGTTTTTTTAGTTATTACTACATTGAGCTTTTTCATTGACACGTTGCTTGCGTTCGGTGAAGATGTGCTTCAGGTCGAATATGCAAGAGACAAGGGTTTTTCATAGGTCTTTGTAAATTATATTCTCAAGCAATTCTGGGGGATGATCCATTTTGACTGCTCAATGAGTAAAAAGATAGGGATGGTTTCAAACATTAAAATCAAAAGGGTTCTTGCACAGGGTCTTTCTGGGTCCAATAAAAATATTATATGACTTCATCAAAACGTTGTTTTTTGAATTAGCTGCCTGCACACAGTCGCGTGATGATTGTAAGATAAATATCAGTTAGCATTTATAATGATAATCCAAAAGGCCACAAACTATCACTTTTATCTTCTCTGAAAACAAATAGTTCATGCAAGTCTAACTATAACAATCATTAATAAATCTAAATCTCAAGTACAATAAATTTTAACACAAGTAAACGTTAAAAATGTCAAATGTCAATAATAGAAATTTTTCTACAAAAACGGTGTAACAAATATCAGTAATGTGTATAAATATATTTCTATTCACGTATATTTTGATATTAGAAGAAAACTGATTGTGCTGGTGTTTTTTGTTCTCTTAAATACATATTATCGAATGCATGGTTAATATTGAATCCACAGTTGCTAGTATTGTATTCAGTGTAATGCATACCTTGTAAAACATTATAAATAATACATATCAATACTGTTTGAGCTTGTTATTGGAATGTTTTGATTTAGAACACTATATTAATAAAGTATAATACAGTAGTTTTCCATTGAGGTTGGACCAAGCACACACAATGTGCGCTCCCAGTTTATGGAAGCTACATTAGCTACGAGGCGAATTTTGCATCTTAAACGAGGAAATTTGGGGTCTTTACTTTTAAAGCCAGCTGGTGACTTTTAAATAAAACCATTAACTTTGCCCTTTCTTGTCAATCAGGCCAATGCTCTATTGCGTCATTTTTAAGCTTATGTAAAAAAAAATCTATCTATTTGGGTTATAGTTTGTCTTGTTTCTTTTGAGAAAAAGGGGTATTGTTGACAAAAATAAAATCATTAAAATGCAATTCGTTGTTCATCCTTTTCGTTAATGAAAATAACCTTGAAGTTATCTCTTACTTATAGATCTTCTTTAGTTAACTTTCAGAATATTAATATAAATAATATTAAATAAATAAGGCTAGAAACATGATTTATTTATTAGTTGGAATAGACTTTGGACTAGCTTTCAATATAATTGCTAGTACTCCAGCTAAGATCAATACCTTGTGTTGTTTTTTTTGTATGCTTAGTGCCGATCTGATGAGTCAAGCCTTTTCCAAGTGATTTTTATGGTTTTTTCTTATGTTGTGTTGTAACACCACTGTCTCAGGTTAGTAGGAGAGGTTGAGTGCTCACAAACATTCTTTATGTACCTGTTCCAAATCAAGAGCCTTTAATTCAGTGGTGTCTGTCATATTTCTGTTTCGTTTATTGCCTCTACCATAAATTAGGCCGTTGTTTTTTTTTTTGAATTTTTTCACTTATTATCACTAATTTCAATAATTGTAAAAGACAAGCACTGACGAGGCTGTGACTTGAGACAGGCAATTTCGAGAACAAGTGGCGGGATTATAATTTTTTTTCATACATATGTCTCAACCCTCCACTTTTTCAGTATATTTCAGAGTTGTATGCATTGTATATTTTTCAAATGTGTAAAGAGTATATATAAGAAAACTTGGAACTTCAGTTATACAGAGAAAGTAATAGTACACTTTTCCATTCCTTGACTTTTTTTTTGGTAATCATCATGATCATGTTAAACTAAAATTTGTTTTAAAAACCATTACATTACAAAAAAAACTATAATTATGCATCTGAACTTGTGAACTAAGCACTATTCTCATGTAGGTTTCATAAATAACTTGAAAAAATCGAACAAAGTCTTCTTTCTGACTATTTTGGGAAAGTATAAGGCTGGCTTCCGGTCTTAAATTAGACTTCCGGTCTTAAATTAGAACGACTGGCTTATTATTAGAATGCGACTTATTCTTAATATAGTTATAATTGATATACTGTCAACTATTTTTTGTTTGATTTGATATATAACATGATATCCAATATAATTCCAGAAATTTCACTAAAGTAAAAGTTTTCTGTATGAACTTGCACATATCAAACATAATTTGGTAAGACAGTATACATTTTACATAATTGTTGTGTTTATCAATGCTAATGAAATAAAAGAAACTGCATTTTTTTCTTTTCTAAAAATCTTTTATCTCGAATAAGACCATTCGTTATTGTTCTGTTCAGTTATGTTTCGGGCTGATTTTTTAATTTTTTTTTAGTAACTGAGCTATGTTAGTTGGACGAAGTTCCGACTGACTGATAATAACAGATTACATGTACATGCCTTCACGAGGCAAACATTACTAAATAATCATAAAAAAAACTATCTCAAACAAACTAAACTAAAAATATAATAATCACAAAAAGACTATTTCTCTTATTTTACCATATGTTTCTTTTTGGTCTTTAAATATTCCCATATATATTTGATGTATCATTACTCCGGCTTCAGAATCGCCGAAAAATGGAAGACACCACTTGCGTATGTTACAAGATTTGTTTTATTCTGACATAAAAACGTCTTAAGGAATTATTGAATTATCAAAACTCTATAAATTGTATCTTACTATATCATTAAGCTTCAAAGCAGGATTTTTTTCTTTATCCAAAACATTTTTGAATTACAGTAATAAAGTAAGTTAGACTTATCTCAACCAGAGGGCACACACTTACGTTGGAAAGTATAAAACAGTCAGAAAGAACAAAAAGTTAAAAAATATTAACAAAAACGTTGCGAATTTTCGAAAAACAGGTACAAAATGAGTTCAATACATCATTTCAGAAGCTTCAAATATACGTTGTACATGATTACAAAGATCATTGAACTTTTACAGTGATGTAAAACCATAAGCGTAGAAAATTAGAAAATTATCATTAAAAATATATGTGTGTTATACCTTTGGGGAACATAAAATATATTGATTAACTCTGCTTTATATAGAAAGCCAATGCCCAAGACAGGTTCTCCTGTCAATATCGAAAACTGTTTTATTTCTGAAAAGATACTTTTATTATCTTTATATTTTCCTGCCAATTTATAGAATAATTCCGTTTAACCAACTCCCAGTGGATAGACGATAGGAAATATTTTTTTTGTATATATTTTAAATGAAACAAGATAATAAAGACTTATTGATTTTGTTACAACAATATGAACCAGCTCAATAATCGGGTATGTCATAATAAATTTATGAAATTGATCCATTCTTGTTTCTGGGCAAAGCCAAAGCTTTAAAATTTCATATTAATTTCCAATTTAAATTCTAGGAACGGTTGAGTTTTCGCTTTTCCACTCGGAAAATTCTGACGCAAATAATAAAATTCTCAAGTGACTGCCATTTCTTGTCTAATTCATCAAATAAGTTAAATAAATTTAATTTTGAAGAAAACGCAGTCTGAGAAGTAAATAATATCATTTATACAATCCAAACATGACATAAAAAAATTATTCGATAAATTACATATAAACAAAGAAAGTAAGCAAAGATGTACAATTACTTTAAATCAATATTCTGCTGATTTTCTTAAAGGAAAAGCTAACAACATGTCTGCTCCGTCGCACCACTGTGCGGGAATATAGAAAGGGACTACAGGATTTAACATGTCAGTATCGCTAATGAGTCTCGCCAATGTAGAAATAAGGACAATGGTTTATTAAGCATTAATCTGTTCTTGTTTTAAAATTATTTGAGTTTTAAGATTGCTTTTCAAAACTTCTAAGTTATAACTATCTTCGACAATATACCACATTGAAAGTTCATTATTTTTCAGATCAGTTTGTATTGTTATATACTTTCCAACGTTTAGAAGATACGTTATTAATTGAAAAATGTTCCTTCGAGCTCGAAAAACACCTTTCAGTTACGGACAATATGAATGGTAGTTCATTAATTGTTGCATTGCGTATCTCTCATTAAAGCCTCCTGCAATTGGAACAACTTTTTAATGAAGGTATAAACGTATAAAATTTTCTGCTTAAAAACGAAAATTTATACACAACCTTATTAATTTAAAATCACATAAATGCTACCAGTTAAGAAATATGGTAAAATAATTATGTCCATGTCAAGAAAGCATTCTTGTGAAAGTTAAAGTGGGATTTAGCAACAACAACAAAATAAAATGGTGCATGGTGGCCTTCTCTAAACTCTTCCAAGTTTTGAAAACGTTAAACATGTAAGTGAAGATTCTGGAAACTAAGGTTTTATACTAATGGTAAAGGCAAAACAAAAAAAGGTTGGAGCCGTAAATCACCTACACTACACATGTGTCATTTTGTTTCGAATATTTTAAGGAAACGTTGGTCGTTTAATTGATACAATTGAAAAACTACCATTAATTGTTAAAACCCTCTATATCTAGTGAGAAGAAATTATGGATTCTTTCGTTGAATGTACATTTTCATTTATATAAAACGCGTAAATTATCTAAATGCAATATTGTGTCAAAAGTGCATGAATATAAATGAAAGATGAAAGCTAAAAAGTGAAATAGATCTGAAGACTAAACTCTACATAAACCACAGTTTTGATTTCAATGACTTATTAGTAACATCATTTGTAACGCCCTAAAACAATGGAATATGGATTTATCTTAATGAACTCACAGGTACAATAAATCTTGGATAATAAAAATTTGAAAGATTTGAAAATACCATATTAATCTAGTGAAAATAAGAAAATATCATGTATTAATTAAATGATAATGTATGGAAATATATTACTAACGTGTGTATATATAGTATGTATGTTGAAATGCATTTTAGTTTAAAGGTATACAATAACCATTAAAAATAGTGAAAAGATAATACACAATTCTGATTGAAAAATAAACACACTAAGACAATAGGACGAAATCAGAATGCAACCTTCATTTGAAATTTTGAATAGTGGACCATGGCTGACGTGCATAAATCTTAATCAAAACTTTAAGTGTAAAGTATAAAGTTCATCACTAGGAAATGTTTAGGATTTCAACTATAAGATTAGATTGCAACTGGAGGTAAAGCCCAGGATATATATATAAAAGTTACTAGTGCTGCAGTATATAAAGTAATGTGTTTGTACAACTAATCAACTATCCAAGTCTTTCAAACCAAACTTTAAAATTTTAAAACGAGAATGTAAGTGAAATTTTAAGTAACTACCTTATGATAAAACATTCACTATATACGACCCCTGCCAGTTTTATGTGCATAGAATTTGTTAAAATTTTCAGTGATAATTGGAACTGGTATGGCCAACGTCAAGACACCGGTGATCGCACAAATACTGCCGATTACCTTTCCAAGAGGCCCCACGGGCACTTTGTCACCATATCCAACGGTACACATTGTTATTACTGCCCACCAAAAACCATCTGGAATGCTGTGTATTTGAGAATCCTTTAATCCATGTTCTGCATAGAATATTGCACTTGAAAACAACAGTATACACACAAACATTGCTATAAGAAACAACAAAAGACCTTTGATGCTGGCTTTGAATGTTAAAATTAAAACTTGCAAGCCAGCAGAATGTTTAGTTAATTTAAATATCCGTATTAATCGGAACACTCTCAAAAAGGCAAGCGATGCTCCAGAAGTTTCACCATTAACGCAATTTTCGGTTGATATCATATTTCCTAACTGAACATAATACGGTACAATCGCAGCAATATCTACAATGTTTTTAAAGTCTTTGAAATACGTAATCCTATTGGGGCAAGAAATAAGTCTGAGGAAGACTTCCCAAGTGAACCAGATGTTACAAATAGTTTCCAAAATGAAAAACGGTTCAACATAATTGGGTTTTCCGTCTTTGCACTCATTTTCCGAAAGACTTGGTAGTGTTTCAATGCAAAATAAAACAATGGCAAACATTGTAATAAAAACAGAGACAAGAGCTATCACATAAGCAGAAATACTTGTTTCCGGATATTCCATCAACATCCATAGTTTTCTTTGCCACATGCGAGTAGGAAGTATAGTCTTCTCAGTGGTATAACCTTCTTCCGTTTTGTACTCATCAATTGCTTCTCTTTCAATTTCATAAAAATCGAGTTCACGTAAGAATATATCATCTGGAACAGGATCTGGCCTCATTATTTTCCCACCATATTGATAATAGTTGAAAATTGATTCGAAAGTTGGTCTATGTCTGTCAAAGAAGTACTCATTTCGTCTCTTGTCAAAGAATTTTAATCGTTTTCTTGGACTACCCAATAAAGTAGTCGGGTGTCTATTCAGAACGGAAGCCCAAATTTCATAATACATACCGCTAACGTTTATCGTAATTCTCTCACAAGTCTGTAGTTTGCAAAGATGCGGTTGATCGGTTCTGTCGCCACAACATGTTTGTAAATACACTAATATTTCTGATTCGTTATCGTCCTCATCTAATGACGCATGTGGTGCTCCTTTTGCCGAATCTTGAGACTGGAACAACCAAAGGTCTCCTTCAATATCATTCATCCGGTCAGGTCGACTTACTGGACGCCTATACCTTGATTGGTTCATTAACGAAACAACCGCCATATTTTTAATTAATAAACCTTGCCTGATGATGGATATATTTTCACTCCTTAATCCATTATCCTAAATCACAACAAAGTCCTAATCTACATAATTTTATCAGCGGCAATTTTCTAATAACATTATCTATTCGAAATCTTTACCGAGATTTGGAAAAAACAAGCTTCCATTATCTATCTTAATTTATCGTGAAATAGTACAGGTACGTGTATTAAGCAAAATAAAAAAAAGTTTCCAATGCTATCCGATGGAGAAATGAACTGAAACTAGTAAGATCGATTTCATCATCGTTACACACAAGATACAACATATCATGGGAGTACTTTGGATTCCAAGCTTTCCTTTGGAATTAGTTTCCCATAAAATATTAACGCACCTCGATTCATAATAAACAACGTATTTTAGTCATTGTTCATCGTTAAATATTCATTACAACAGAATATTAAGTACAGAACAATTACCTGCCAAGGTTTCTTTGTAAATATAATCTGACAGTCCATAAGATATTGAACACTTAGTTTTGGAACCACTTATACATTATCCATGAAATACATTGATGAATTTCCTTTCCATTTATTGCACATGTTTTCGGCAAGTAATTAGGCATTAGTCCACAGTTTCATTGACTAACATTGAACTGTTTAGTTGATGGTAATTAATAATTAATTGACGATCTGACTAGGTTTAAGTCATTTACAATCACTGAGTTGTAACATACTACACCATGGAAATATGAACTGATCATACATGAAATGAGAAGTTGAGATGATGTGATAAAAATCATTCTTGTTGAGACTATATAAAGACAACTTGTTGTGAAGCTTCAAAGATCAATACCTTTATTAGTTATCAATTTTGTATACAGACGTATAGAAGCGCATGTTGTATTTTGTGAATGAGCAACCAATTGAAGTACCAGCCTCCTGTGTATTTTATGATCATTATTTCAATTAATAAATCCAATACTTTTTTCAAACTTTATTGACATACATCTGTGCACTGAATAAAATCGATGTGACAATAATTAATAGAGTGTTTAATTTACGAACGGT
Organism: Mytilus californianus; assembly: GCF_021869535.1. NCBI lineage: Eukaryota > Metazoa > Mollusca > Bivalvia > Mytilida > Mytilidae > Mytilus > Mytilus californianus. The sequence goes on along the minus strand of NW_026262581.1, from coordinate 93,102,532 downwards.
CAATAAGATCATTTTATTGGATAAACAGATTGCCAACTGAGTATTAAATACCGTTTATCTTTGTACGCATCAATTTGTTACAGTAAATATAGAGGGATGTGTAATCGAAAAAGAATTCAGTTAAAGACAATTCGTTTGTACAAATTCAATATATCAGCTCTGAAGATTGTTTTAAGATATCTTTCAATTGTTTAGATATTTTGCTCGATTCGTTCGATATTTGCATTTGTCTGACTTTTTACGTAGTGGTTGTATGGTTTACAGAACGAGTCAAATCAAATACTGTTTTTTTTTTCATTTTTTAGGTCCACAAATTAATTTTTGTGTTTGATCGACCTTATTGTAATTTTCCATATAACACGACATACATGTTGTACACTAAAGACAAACGAGACAACTATCCACCAGAGACCAAATGACGAGGATGTAATCAACTGTTATTCGTTGTACGGCCTTCAACAATGAACAAAACTATAGATTTTAGACGCATTTCATTTCATAGATACGAATATTTAGTTTGAAGTTTGGCTGTACTTGTAGAAACCTTAATACACACGGAATATCACATCCTAATGTTTATGGCGATGTTGTTACTGTACTGGGTTGAGGTCATAAGATGACCTGTAAGTCGTCTACATTCACGTCCAATAGTCTCTTGTGCATTGTCATTTAATTGGCAATAATACCACATCTCCTTATTTTCATATAAAAGGTCCAGGACACGTTAATGTGTTGCTAACATGTTAAATTTAAAACTACAATAGATAGACAGCAACTGTTGTTTAAATTAACACAGTAGAAACTTTTTATTTTTATAAAGCAAATAATGAAGGGGTTTTAGGCAAAACAGTAGGGTATATTGATTTCTGTTCTTACGACACATGCTTCTGTTAGAACATTCATCAGGTAAACACAACGACAAAAGTTTAAAATCATTAAAATATTTGATATCATAAAAATCCTCAAACATAATAGCTATAACTTTCTAAACTGAAGGTTGAATGTGCAATCTTATATACCTTTTTAGTACAAAATTACGGTATTCATGAACCGGAAATTATATAGACCGAAATTAATTAAAGTGTATACTATATACGGTATGTACTATTTAGCGGCGTCTGTATTGATTGATTGATTGTTGGTATTGATTTATTATCAACTACAAAAACGTTTTTGTTTGTCTCTTTGTTAGATTTATTCTTATTTTTGTTTGAATTTTTTAGTCAGCTGTGTAACTGTTGTACGTCTGTGATGTATGTTTACACAGTTTTGGGTGCTGGATTCTAATTATTGTCACATTTAACTATTATGTCTGCTTGGGTTGGTCACCCAATTTTGTCAATATAACGAAAATATAAACAACTGTATAGCTAGATATAAAACCAGGTTAAACCCACCATTTCCTTTGGAAAACGCCGGTACCAAGTCAGGAATATGACAGTTGTTTTCATTCGTTCCGTTGTTTGATAACGTTCGATTTTGTAAGTTATTATGGACTAACCGTTTTTGAATTTACCTTGAAGTTCGGTATTTTTGTTTTTCTTTTTTTTATGAAAAGTAGTGAACAATTAGAATATACAGTACTCGAATGAGGCAAATCAAAAGGTTTTGCTGAGAGGGGGTTTATTTAACGACCTTCAATACAACTCATAGTTCCGAATGCAATCGAGATGCACAATTCACATGCCTCAATGTAATAATTTCCGAAATCGACTGAATTCGGATCTGTGTTTTACAACAACAAAAAAACAAAACCCGACACATCTATCAATTCAGCGTTTAGAATGTTTACTTTAATGCTGAGTTTGAACTTAAATGTTTTTTTCAAGTAACATTTTTCGTTGAAGAGAAAACGAAAAATTATATCACCAAATCAAGTACTTGATTCTTAAAATCAAAAATAGTTTGATCTGCCAAATTATGAGTTATGTCAACTTTCAATTTTTCTTTCTTAGAATAAAAAACAAAAAAAATGTAATAACATTCCATTATTCGATTGGTTTTTTCGCATCGAAATAATTATTTCTGTGTAATGTTTTTTTGGCTATTCATTGCTGTTTGTTTGCTGTTGACGTTTACCGCCACTATCAGCTACCTTGGCTATATCATTGTGTCAATTTTTTATTGATGGGAAAAACAGTGTGAACCACCGACCTTCCTCATGAAATCCTGGTAATTGTTGTTAATAAAGATCGGAGTCGAACACTCCTCACCACGAGCGGGGTTCAAACTCACAACCCCAGAATCGAAAGGCTTGTGATCACTGTAAATAAACAACAACCACATGCCCACCGAGGCCCTTACTTGCTGCCCTTTTTTCTCTTTTCTTTTTGTCATTTTTTTCATTTGCCTTCAGTCTGCGACTTCTGTTTTTTGAATTGTTGCCTTGGTGTGACGAACACAAAATTACAATTATATTTTATATTTGAAAATTCATCCCATCTTAAATCTATTTTATTTTATCAATGGTCCGGTCGCAGTCGTATTTGTTACTCTGCAGGTCGCAAAATAATTAAAAAACCTATATGCTCACCTGTATCTATTTGCTTCTTCAACAATGGCCACTCTCCAACATTGTATGCTAGAAATAATTCATGATTTAAATCTCTGTTCTGCTGATCATTTTCCCTCTATTACTTGACCTCTATCTACTATTATAGCTTTTATCCAAAACACAAGAACGGGTTAAATTCATTATTTAAAGAGCAGTAACTCCTATAAGAGTGGAATGACTATTTCAGCTTTGTTGGTCGTCTCTTGCGTATTGTTTTTAATCGGTTCAATTTCTCTCTATTTTCTATAGATTTTGTCCAAAACGCAAAAAAGCTTAAAAATTATCTGTTAAGGGGAATAACTCATAGTAGCAGTCAAATGACAATTTCGTGATCTCTCTATTATAGTTTTCGAGACAAAAGACATAAACGCAAAAAAAATAGTAAAACCGTCATCTAAGGGCAATAACTCCTATAAAAATTCGACTGGCGATTTTGGCAACAAGGACTTGTTTTGCTGTTCATTTATGATATTTTATGTCTCTCGTTATCCATTATTATTTTCAAGATAATAGGCAAACATGATAAAAAAATTGGTTAATATTGTCATTTAAAGGCAATAACTCATACAAAGAGTCGTCTGATAATGTTGGTTAAATGATCAGTAAGTCGATCTCAAATTTTTGAACTTGTTTGCTCCAGTCAGATTTTCTCCATTTATGTTTTTTTTTCAAGACAATAGACAAAACTTACATTTTACACCTATGTTCTATTTTCAGCCATGTTGGCCATGATGGTTGACAGGAGAAACAAATCGGACACATTTTTTAAATAAGATAACCCAATGAAGATTGAGACCAAGTTTGGTTCCAATCGGCCTTTTCATAGTAAATGATCTTTGTAGAAGTTAACGACGGACGCAAAGTGATTAGAATAGCTATCTTGACTTGTGGGTCAGATGAGTTAAAAAAGTGAGGCGAAAGATACAAAAGGGACATTCAAACTCATAAGTCAAAAATAAGCTGACAACGCAATGGCAACAAAAAGAAAAAAGACCAAAAGACGAACAACAGTATACAAAACACAACATAGAAAAAAAAGACTGAGCAAAACGAACCCCATCACAACCGGGGATGATCTTAAGTGCTCTGGAAGTGTCTTTACAGTAAGAGGAATTTGAAAGATTCCTTTGCTCGATGTAATGTTAACGGCGTCTAACAAAAGATTTCGCTCAAACTGGTGCTAGGTGCAGCCGTCATGAACTTGCAGTGGGGTAAGAGTTTTTTGCTCCATGTCGAAGGTCTCTCTTTTAAATTAAGAACAACAATCCAACTGTTCCTTTGATTTTTGTCCCTCATGTGCATGAACTGATTCTGTGTCATGAATTATTGATGCACCATATTCTTTCTTTTCCATTATGTTACAATAAAATGACTGTCACTTGATATTGAAATTCCTTTGATGCATGTTTGTAATTAAGAATAAATACTTGACTTTTAACATCAAAAGACAGTTTATAAGATTTCACATATATAAACTTATACGGTCATAAAATATAAACTAAAATAGTGACGTCTGAAAAGTATTTTACTTCAATTATTTGATCAACACCATTGTATTTTTTCTATTGATGCTTATCTGCAAATAAGCAGTAATCAATGATCAACATTGATCGAAAAAGAGTTTACCGTAAAATACATCCCAAATGATTCCGAACAATAGTCATAGACATATTAATGTTGCAATTTTTCACACGAATCGGCAGAAGTATACGTATTTAGCACTTCCTTACCAATAGAAAAGCTGAAGCAGACCATCCATGGAGACCAGCTTAATGGATATATAATTTTGCCTATGCTTAAATTATTAAAAATGATCATCTTTACAGACAGACGTGACCATCGTTCCATGAATAGGAATAAGTAAATGCATGCATATATGTATATACATCTGGTGATCCATTTATTTGGCAATCGCCATGGCAGTCAACAGGGTTTAAGAACATCCGTTGTTCGACCTGCTAGTCAAATGCGATTTGTTAAAGAATATTTTTTTTTAATTTTTGGGTCTTTTGGAAAATGTTGTTTGTGCTGTATTTAGACCCCTCTACCAAGAAATTTGTTTTGCATGCATACGTATAAAAATTGCGGTTTTTATAAAACGCAATCATAGGTTTGAACGTTGTTTTCAATTTAGACTTGTTTATATTTTTTCGTTTGGGCTTGAAACATATTTGCCTTCGGGTTCCTATAATCCGTTCATCCTATTTCGACTTTTCAAAATTCAAGAGTCAATCCTAAATTGAGGTAAATTATATGGCCTTTCAAATACCGTTTCGATTCCTAACATCACTCAAGAGACATTAATTGTCGAAATCCGGAAATGGTGTACAAATTTTTGCACCTCATGTTTGCGGTATACCATCTTTTCCGCAAGTTTATTGTTTTCTGTTTGGTATTAAATTAATAAATTAATAATAAAGATCCATTTTATTACATCTGGTGATCCGTTTAATTGGCATTCAGCAGGGTTTAATAACATCCGTTGTTCGACCTGCTAGTCAAATGCGTTTTGTTAAAATATACCTTTTCACTGTTTTGGTCTTTTGGAAAATGTTGTTTGTGCTGTATTTAGACCCTCTACCAAGAAATTTGTTTTGCATGCACACGTTTAAAAATTGCGATTTTTTCCAACGCAATCATAGGTTTGAACGTTGTTTTCAATTTAGACTTGTTAATTTTTTTTTTCGTTTGAGCTTGTATCATATTTGCCTTCGGGTTTATATAATCCGTTCATCCTATTTCGACTTTTCAAAATTCAAGAGTCAATCCTTAATTGAGGTAAATTATATGGCTTCCAATTACCGTTTCGATTCCTAACATCACTGAAAAGACATTAATTATCGAAATCCGGATATGGGGTACAAATTTTTGCACCTCATGTTTGCGGTATACAATCTTTTCCGCAAGTTTATTGTTTTCCGTTTGGTTTTAAATTAATAATTAAGATCCATTTTGTTACATCTGGTGATCCGTTTATTTGGCAATCGCCATGGCAATCAGCAGGGTTTAAGAACATCCGTTGTTCGCCCTGCTAGTCAAATGCGTTTTGTTAAAATATACTTTTTCACTTTTTTAGTCTTTGGAAAATGTTGTTTGTGCTGTATTTAGACCCCTCTAAAAAATAGTTCAATAGTACAGGTAAGTTTTGGTCTATCGATTTAAAATTGAAGGTAAATCACGGTAGGTATAGTGTCCGGCTAGGATCGTGGTTTTTCGAGTGATTTGATCGGGTTTTTTCGAGTGTGACCACTTTTTTTCGAGTGAATATGATCAAAAATGTAAACAAACAGACTTACTTTCTAAAAAGACGTGATATAGAAGCTTGAGTTTATTATACAAGGATATACAAGGTGTGTTAGTATTTGAGATAAAAAGATATTATCAATCCGACATTATTTTTCGTTCAAAAAGTTGAATTTAGCCTTTCAATGCTTTTATTCCAAAAAACAGAATAAAGCCATTTTTATACACATACCAATGCAAACGTCGATAGAAATGCATGCATGGAATCCATATATCCTTAGATATACAGACACTTTACAAAAATTCTTGTTGTTGCATTGAAAAACGATATTTTGAGACTAAATTCATTTCTATGTGTTCGGGTTTTTTCGAGAGCAGTCCGGGCTTTTTCGAGTGCGTCCGTGTTTTATCGAGTGATTATACAAATTTCCTATAGCTTAGAATGTTGTGTGTCAGTGTATTTACGTTTAAATACAATAAAAAAGGGTTCAAATAATGTACTTTTTAAGGCACGAAACCAATGCATTCATCAGTTTATTTAAGGTGTACTAACACTTAGATTTTATAAACAAGTATCAGCCATCTGTATTTATTGTTGTTTGTCACATCTAATAAATTACATGTACAGTATATATTCATGATGTCAACAATCTAATGTAAGCATAGACAATGTGGATTGAGACGTACGTACAAAGAGTGAATTAAGCTGATGAATTATTCATTTCATTGTTAACTATATATGAAATTTAATTCAGATGTTATTGTCAATGGGAATAAAAACTGGTCGGATTAAGTGTCTTTTAGTAGAATATTTTTTATTACATATAAAAAAAGAAGATGATGAGACAACTCTCCACAAGAGACCAAATGACACAAAAATTAACAACTATAGCTCACCGTACGGCCTGCAACAATGAGCAAAGCCCATACCGCATAGTCAGCTATAAAAGGCCTCGAAATGACAAATGTAAAACAATTTAAACGAGAAAGCTAACGGCCTAATTTATGTAAAAAAATAAACGAAAAACAAATATGTACACATCAACGAACGACAACCACTTAATAACAGGCTTCTGACTTGGGACAGGCACATACATACAGAATGTGGCGGGGTTAAACATGTTAGCGGGATCCCAACCCTCCCCTAACCTGGGACAGTGGTGTATCAGTACAACATAAGAACGAACTATAAAAATCAGTTGAAAAAGGCTTAACTCATCAGATGGATACAAATAGAAATACAACTAACAAAAACAAATGCATTTTTCTGATTCTTCTCTGCTGTCCAGTAGGTTTCTTACTCCGTTTTTTAATAAACAGCTGCGTCATGGGCGCATGATACGCCTGTCGCGTTTTCAAAGAATAAAGTTCATTCTCTTATGGTTGTGGCTTATTATATATTTCTTGCATGAATAGACATTTCTCATATCACGCTGCATGGAGTGTGATACGAAAAAGTGATACGAAAATCTGCTTGATTTGATTTGCTTATCCAGCATCATAAGACGACATTACGGCATTTCCATTAGCTATTCGTTAGGTCATTGCATGACCATCAAAGGTTACGACGATGTACATTTCATGTGCAAAATACTATACCATCGATTTGCGGAATTTTTAATTTGACACAATGAGAGTGTTGACCATTAGACAAATAGGGTTAACAACTTGTGAGAATGGGGTATCGCTTGATATCAACTCTCGTTAATTAATTCAAGTGAGTAAGTAAGTAAGTAGTTTCCTCTCGTTATTTAATTCAAATAGTAATAATAAACTCGCCGGAGCATCGTTTGATATTATATTGAAATTAAATAACTCGAGTTGATATCAAGCGGATATCACTCGTTATGAAACCTATAAATACTTTCTCAATGTCATATCAAAAATTTATAAAAAAAAACTAAAAGGGAGGTAACCTTAATCTATATAAAGGAGTCACCAAAGTTTCATGAAAACTCCTCAAAGCACTATAAAAATATTGTCCGAAAACTGTTAAATCACCCCTTTTTAGCTCGCCTGGCCCTAAAGGGTCAAGTGAACTTTTCTCATCACTTGGCGTCCGTCGTTGTCCGTCGTCGTCCGTTAACTTTTACATTGTGTCGTCCCGTGATGCTCAGATATATACGTCTAGAGTTTTAATTGCTGTTGAACAGATCACAATCTGATCAGCTTAATAACTGTATTTTAATGTTAAGGATAGCGGATCATGTGCAACGCAACCATTTTTTTACGGAAATCTTCTCCTCTGAAACTTATGGAACAAGTTAATTATAGATAGGGATACCTGTAAACAGCAAGAAAGTTCAGTAAAGTAAGATCTACAAACAAGTCACCATCACCAAAACAGAGAATTTTGTAATGAATTATATTCTTGTCTTTAATGTTGAAGAGTGTCCATTGTTTAATATGCACTGCAGCACATAGACCAAGGTGGGCGACACAGGCTCTTTAGAGACTCTAGTTTGTTTAATAAAATCCTATAACTCAAAAACGTAAAATCTAAAATTTATAAAATTCGAAAGGGAGGATACCTCATTAGATAAAAAATATTCAACGAAGTTTCATGTAAATTGGTTACAGCGTTTTTGAGTTTTGTCCGACATGCTGACGACGGACGGACAACGGTATACCATAACACGTACCGTATAAAAACACCGGGGTTCACCACGAAAAATATTACTAACTGGGACAACAAAAATATCATAAAATGAAGTTGAAAAGATTATGAGTCTCCTAAACTATGTTCTTAAGACCTTTTTATAAAGGGTCCAATAATTTCTAATTTAATACTGGAAAGTTGTGGTAGAACGTTTTTCCCGAACAGGTAACTTGCATTAAATTGAAAAAGGTTAATTTGGATCAACGTAGTAATATGTTTTGGTGATTTATTGAGAATATATGATATTTTCATTCATTAAATTACATTTATATACTAGAAAAGTCATTTTTTTTAAGTCAGAAATAACTTTTTTCTTATTAAAATTTTCGTTAAAAAACCCGGACCATTTGTTTAAAAACCCGGACGGTTTCACAGTTCCTCTCGAAAAAGTCCGGACAATAACAAACACTGAATTTAATGGTTAAATACAAGGAAATTGTGCTTCTTTGTTACTCAAAACATGTATAGTATTCAAAATAAGATGGGTAGTCACGTAAAAAACTATTGTAATTACGAATGAGTAGTTAATTGACCTGATCGCATGTTTTATCACTCGAAAAAGCCCGATCTACACTCGAAAAAATTGGACAGATTCACTCGAAAAACCACGATCCTAGCCGGACACTATACCTACTGTGTAAATCCAGAAAAGCGCTTCGAACGCATGAAATTTATAAAATGTTGTTTTCATTTTTTACAGAACTGGGTCGATATTGCTGCTGGTTGACTATCAGTCCCCGAGGGTATCAATATTTTAAAAATCTCTACACTGTTCAACCATGAAATATTACAACTCAACATTAATTTAATTAGTTTTAAAGTTTCTCCCGTATAAGCTAAATAAACACGTACTGGTTCTGTTTATAAATATTATCAATTACCAAAAAGTACGTCTGTTTAAAATTCATCGGTATGATATCTGATGAACAACCAACACGTCAATTGAGTGGTTGTTTGGGGCTTAACGTTCAATGTCAAATATTCATACATATTCAAAACAATTAAACAATAAAATTTGACGTTGCTCAAAGATTTCTATGAAGAATTTATTTTAAATCAACAATAAATTTGACCTTCCTAACTAGTATGAGTAAGCCTTTGATTATCTGCTTGCAATGAATTCTAAAAGTCTTAATGTATTGGGAAACACGGGATTGGATTGCCTTTTTAGTCTGCTTATGCATTAAATTTGGTGTAATTTTATTAGTTCGATGAAGTTTACCCTCTGATATTTTTATTTCATTTTTTCAGTACAGCTTGAGAATGTTAGAGATATCATATTGATATTGTCTACCTACATGTCCTTTTCTATTTGACACTTCTGGTTCAGCATATCTATCCTTTGCTTGTGGTTTTTTGTTGTTGTTGACATTTTTGGATTAGCATTTCAATCTTTTGCTTATTGTTTCTTTTTTGTTGCCACTTTTAGTAAGGCATATTTAACTCATTCTTCCTTCTTAATTTGTGCTGCTACTGTTGGTATAGAATATCTGTATCTTTTGTAATTTTTTTCTTGCTGCTATTTTTGGAATATCATATTTCCTCTTTCTTTTTTTTTGTTGCTTCAGCTGGAGTAGCACAACTATCCTTTGTGTGTGTGTTTTTTTTTTATTGTTTCCACACCTGGAGAAGCATATCTTTTTAATTGTTTTTTTGTTGTTGTTTGGTATAGCATATATCAGTTGTTGCCCTTTTTAATAAGGCATAATAACTTTTTCTTCCTCCTTAATTCTTGATTCTACTGTTAAAACACATCTGTCTTGTCTTAGTTTTTTTCTTGCTGCTATTGTTGGAAAAGCATATTTACTCTTTGTCCCTTTCTTCTACTTTTATAATCGACTTTTTTCTAACTCCTTTTTAGATGCAAACAACCGGGATAACATATTTTACTTTTTAACCTTGTTTTTGATGCAATTGCTGGTATAGTTTATCTTTTGGACAAAGGTGAGGATCCGAATCAGAAATAAATTCGGTGGGATACATATTTAGTGTTTTATGGATGGCACAGGATGGGGATTTGATTCAAAAGTACATTCCGGAAATACCGAATTGTCTCAAAACAATTGTAATGTTTTGATCCTAGGCGAAGGTTAAAAATCTTTAAATCTGAGCAAAATATTGTCTTCAGATGATGTATCCATGTGCCAAACTTCAAGTTGGTGTCAGACGATAAACAAGGCAAAATATTTTGGAAAAAAATATATGGTAGACTGAAAGGTCTTGTCGTACAAGCGATAGTATAGGTTTTTACTCAAATTTTAGCTGGACATAAAAATCAATTATTTAACCTTACAGGTCAAGGTCATAACGATATGTCCCACGTCGTCTTAATGGTAATATTCATTCTTGCCAAATATCATTATCCAGTTTCGGATGTTAAACCATTGCCGTGACGTCAGCCTATTCAGTTACCGTGGTTTCTTTTTCTAGAATCAACGCTTCCTAAATCTGTCGCTGAAATGGACTCACCAAATTATATTCAATTGTTTCCTTTATGTGCCTAATTTCATTAAGTTTGAATTAGCTAATTTACTGATTACTGTTCACTTATGGAATTAATCTAAAAACATTAACCTCTGTAATTTGTATATTTGTACACTGGGAATCGAACCCTCCTTGAAATCTGTTATGTGTGTCTGACACCAACAAAACCTCTAGGCTACCAATGTGTTGCAATTTAGATGTCTAATTTATATATATATATAAATGAACATAAATGAACATTTGATGCACATCTGTACATCGGAAACACTGGTCTTGTACCTTTATGTATACATAAAAGACAATCGTACAGAAAAAGTTGGTAGCCGCGAGGTTAACATCAATGAGTTATAGTCAGTAAGAAGTAACTCTTTAGTTTTTCCGTTTTTCTAATTGTGATGTTTTTGTAATAGCGGGTTTTCTCGTTTATTTCTGGATTATTATTGGCTATTTCACGTAATTGAAAAGTAAATGATTACATTCAATTGATCCATCTTTTTTTATATATATAGTATGATTTCACCTGTTTTACTACATAATTTACACATGTTTATTCGCAAATCCCTACGGAATTAAATCGTGATGTGCCTAGCATTAGGTTTCTTGCTAGAAATTTCGGTAACATACTTATTTTGTAAATTACGGAGAATATTCAGATGTATAATAATTTAAAGACAGACGTGTTATGTTATATTTGTATTTCTCTTACCAATTAACTGTAAACTTTGATTTAATAATTCATCGTTGAACATGATAACATGGTTATTTAAACTCGCTTACACCCTCCGGGCTCATGGTTTCTTTTTCAAGAATCAACGCTTATCTATTGTATCTATAATACATTAATAAAGTTATGACCCGGACAATCCTGTATGAGCAGAAGTAGAAGAAACACTTCTGAAACATAATGTCTCACTTCATCGAAGGGGAGACATAATCAATATAAAACATTAAAATGTATTTCATGCTTTTTTATTTTAATCATTGGCCAATAACAATGCACCCGACTCCTGTTAAAGAAATTATTACTAGTCATAGAACAAAGTAATCAATAAAGGTACCATTACCCGAATTGTTTGCGTATTTGCCAAGTTATATGTTTAAGTTGAGCTGTTCTTACCTTCGGCTACACATAAACTGGCAACGAACCAAACGAATGTTAATTTTCTCGTTTTTAAGTATTTATTCATTGGTGTTTTAATTGACAATTACATCACATTATTCAATTTTTAGGTATTCTGTAGGTTTGTTTTATCAAATACGTAACTAAGATTGTGGGCGACAGACTAACGTGAGTCAATATATAAAAAATTCGCTTGGTTGTTCTTCAGCAATTTAACATTTGATTCCCTACCTTCAACACTCCTGCAAAATTTCTTTGACGTAAAAGTATTAATTAAGTTTATGTATTATTCAATTAAAACAAACTTCAATAAGAAATAATACATACTAATCACAATATGAAAACGAGACTTTAAATTAATTTAAATGCCTAAGATTCTACAAACACTGATCTCGTATTTGCGCTGGCATGCGTTAAATAAAGATAACCAGACACTCCTGTCCATTTAGCTAGAATGAAGGACTAAACACATTATTTGTGGTAAGTGGAAAGAAACAAATAACTTAGGACCAACGCATCAAAGGCAAATATTACAAAGTTAGATCTTCAATCATAATTGCAACTTACAGATCACATTATAAGATACTGATTACACCATTTCATTTATTATTCCCAAGAGATAAGCGAATTACTAATATGAATAACATTGAGTATTATACGTATTATTTTACGTTAATCGTATACTTATATGAGAGTAAACCAAGACTTATGAAAGTTACCGTAGGCTCCGTTGTAAATAAACATGAAGTTCTAGGGAACTCTAAATTGTTAAGAAGAAAAAACAGTGATGGGTATACTGTTCATAAATGGAACAATATCTATTATATTACCCCTGACTTGACAAAAGAGGAGAGAGACATTACCACTGAGCTAAGAAAAGAGCTAGAGAGGAAGAAAAAAGCAACAAACAATGCAAACTTGGTAATTTTCCGGTGGAAAATCGTGGAAAGAAAAGACATTTCTGGTCAGTCTAGTATGACAAATACAGGTGGTAGTGTTGAAAGTGATGCTCAAGTCAGACTGCCAATTTTCGACCCTAGACTTTCTATAGAAAAGATCAAACAACATGTAAATACGTTAAATCCAGTTGTTTTTTGTTACAGTTCAAATGTTACAGTTAAGTTTTCTAAATCTTTTTTTAATAACTTTGATACTGCAGAAAATGACAATGCATGTATCTCTGATGTTGGTTCAACAAGTGTATCTGATGATATAAGCGAAGAGGGTAGTGTGATAAGTGATAGTACTTCCGAAAGTACAGACGATAATAGGCAAGAGAATATTGATGAATTAGATCGAAATGTTAACCCTTTAATTGTTAACAAAGTAAAGTGCATGTACACCAATGCTGATCAATTACGTAATAAAATTGACGAACTTGAAGCACAAATATAGGTCGTGAAACCAGATTTTATTTCTATAACGGAAGTTTTGCCAAAAATAAATATTGATATAGATTGCATTTCACCATTATTTAACATTGAAGGCTATTCAGCATATCCGAGTAAAAATACAGCAAGGGGAGTTATTATTTATGCAAAAAGTCATTTATGTGTTTCACCAAATGAACATATGAATTCGCTTTATGATGATGCCTCGTGGTGTAATTGGGTAAAAGACAATAAGACTGTTGTTAGGCTCAATATACAGAAGCCCATCAGATCAGAACTCGTGTTTAAATATTATTGGACTTTTGAATGAAGCAGCTCGATTGTATAACAATATTTTAATAACGGGGGACTTTAATATGCGTGATATTGATTGGAACTCTTGGACTACACCTCACTCTGAGGACCATTATGAGCATACTTTTATTGAAGCTTAACGTGACAATTTTCTATATCAACATATAGATAATCCTACAAGATTTAGGGAAAATCAGACGTGTAGAAGTCTAGATTTAGTTATTGCGAAAGATGAAAACAATATTGACAATATTAATATTGATGCTTCACTTGGACTTAGTGATCATGCTACCATTACATTTGACTTTTTGTACTCTTTCGATGAATATGAAACTGGTAAATCGAAATATAAATATTCCAAATGTGACTTTGAAAAATTTTCTGAAGAATTTAGCAATATGGATTGGGATCGATCTTTTGAAGATAAAGACATTAGCGATATGTGGAAAATATTTTCTGATAAATATAAAAAATGTGTAGAAATGTATGTACCAAAAATTAATCCTAAACCTGGTTGTCAACCTAAACCATTATGGCTAACATTTGAGTGTCTGAGCAAAATAAAACGCAAACAAAAGGCGTGGGCAAGATACTTGGCTACTAGACGAGCAGTAGATTTTGATTTTTATAAAGTTGCTAGAAACAAGGCAAATGAGAACGTTCGAAAAGCAAAAAAGGAATATGAGAAGTTAGTGGCATCAAAAGCTAAAACTGAGCCGAAACATTTTTGGACATACGTCAAAAGTAAAGTGAAATCCAAATCATCAGTATCAAACCTCATGAAACCAAGCGGGAACTTAACTACTTCCGACAAAGAAAAGACGACAGTATTGAATGACTTTTTTACGAGTGTATTTACTGCTGAAAACCCAAATATTATACCTAACATTGAAGAGAGAAATTTTGAATCACCTTTAGAACACTTTGTGATCAATCAAGACACAGTTGAAAAATATCTGCTTTTATTAAATGGAAGCAAGTCTTTGGGTCCAGATAATATTCATCCTTTAATAGTAAAGAGTATGGCAAAAACATTTTCAAAACCTTTGACTTTGATATTTCAAAAGTCGATTGACACTGGAAAAATTCCCAAAGAATGGAAAGATGCTAGAGTTACCCCACTTTTTAAGAATAAAGGTAGTAAACTGGATGCAGGAAATTACAGACCGATCAATCTAACTTCAATTGTTTGCAAAACTTTGGAAAAGGTTATCCGTAAGGAAATTATTGATCACTTAGTTTCCAATAATTTGTTATCAGATTCACAGTTTGGTTTTCGTTCTGATAGATCGTGTATATTACAGTTACTTGGTCATTATTTATGGATAATAATATATCGTGGGACACATTATACCTTGATTTTGCCAAAGCTTTTGAAAAAGTGCCTCATAAAAGATTATTAAAGAAACTGTATTCATACGGTATTCGTGGATCCATATTAGGATGGGTAACTGACTTTTTAACTGAACGTCGACAACAAGTTGCGGCGAAAGGGGAAAAATCTGAATGGCAAAATGTAATAAGTGGAGTGCCCCAAGGAAGTGTACTAGGACCTGTTCTTTTTATTATATTCATAAACGATTTACCAGATGTTGTAGAGTCTAGAGTAAAAATTTTGATATCACTAAAGATGAACAAGAAAAGGATCTTGGAATTATTTTTCAAAATGATCTTAAATTTTCACAACACATTTCAAGTAAAATAAATAAAGCCAATAGTATACTTGGGTTGATTAACCGGATATTTAGCTCTAAAGATCAATTTACATTTTTAAGACTATACGTTGCATTGGTACGACCGCACGTGGAATATGGAAACTCAATATGGTATCCACATTTGAGGAAAGATATAAATGCAGTAGAAAAAATGCAGATGAGAGCAACTGAATTATTTCCTGATATAAGACATTTAGGTTATGAAGAAAGATTAAAAGTACTTAAACTTCCTTCTCTAACTCGCAGAAGGCGAAGAGGTGATACGATACAAGCTTTTAAAATTATAAAATGAATCGAAGATATATCTTATGAAAGATTTTTTACTATCATCAGGACAAATACCCGTGGGCATAATTGGAAATTAGCAAAACCAAGATGTAACACTTCTTTTCGTTTAAGATATTTTTCACAACGTATAAATGATTGGAATAACCTACCAGTGAAGTTATTTCTTCAAAAACTGTGGAAGATTTTAAAAATAGTATAGACTGTCATTGGGAGTCAGTAATGTATCAGTTAAGTTATTGATGAGGACACAAATAGTTTTTCTATAACTTTGTAATTGTGTGAAATATTGCACCAAACCGTGCAGGATTGATGTTTGTATCAGTTTTGAAAGTGTACCAAAATAAGGTGGACTAAAAAGGATAGGATCCTTCCATATGAGCCCCACAACGATCTTACATGTATCGTACAGGTATATGGCACACCAACCATACAACAAAAATAAAAATAAAAAACATTCAGAGGTATAACTTTTAGGTCTTCATATACGTGTGTGATTAAGATTTGACAAAGGACAACAACTTACAATAGGTTCTCGAGTTGAAAATGTAGCACCAGGGCCTTATCTAGATTCCAAAGACATCCATCCATTTTCAATCGCGATCAGTTGATTAAACAAATAACATTAATGTATAAGGAAACAATTGCTTCTTTCAGCGAACTATATTAACTTACATGACATTAACAACGCTGATACTGTTTATCACATGATCACCGGTATATTAATAACAGATTCTGTATAATGTATGATATATAAATATTTGTACTATAACAGAAAACATAACTTTGTGAAATTTAAATTGTTCAAAACACTTCATTATCTAACGAAATAAAGATAGGTAAAGAGTCATTTATTATTTCAACTTGGAATGCCATTATTGAATGGCTTTGACATTACAAAAATTAACACAATATTATTTTTTGGCCGGTGATTGGCTTTGGTGAAGAACATAAAAGTACGAAAGACCGAATGGAACATATTGTTAAAATTTTCTCTTCTAAAATTCACATTTCTTACTTCCATGTTGACAATACTCAGTTCAAAAATGATTTTTCCAAGCTTACATTTAACATTTCCAAGTTGACATTTTCTCACTTGAAGTTCGAAGTTGACATTTCCGACATTTCTAACTTCCAAGTTAACATTTATCACTTCCAAGTTTATATTTCTCAGTTCCAAGTTGACATTTCTTATTTTAAAGATTACATTTATCACTTCCAAGTTTATATTTCTCAGTTCCAGGTTGATATTTCTTACTTCCAAGCTTACATTTATCACTTCCAAGTTGACATTTCTCACTTCCAAGTTGACATTTCTCTCTTCTATAGTCGATATTTCCCAGTTCCAAGTTTACATTTGTCACTCTTTAGTTGGACCTAAGATGCTTGGGCGATCGGTAGCTTCACTTTATATTGTGAAAGATCTTCTTGGTTCTGGTTTGTGCATTCAGTTTCAGCTTAAGGGATTTCTA
The DNA here is from genome assembly GCF_021869535.1 of Mytilus californianus. Classification (NCBI taxonomy): domain Eukaryota; kingdom Metazoa; phylum Mollusca; class Bivalvia; order Mytilida; family Mytilidae; genus Mytilus; species Mytilus californianus. The sequence goes on along the minus strand of NW_026262581.1, from coordinate 93,085,315 downwards.
CATTGTTACTACTTTATAATTACAAAGTTTGCAAAGGCACACACTTAAGGGCTTTCTACATTGTAACATTTAATGAAATATACTTGATAATTATAAAAGTTGTGAAGGCACACATAACATGAAAGAAGAGGTAAAATGCTGTCATTTTATGTCAGTTTTCAACCAAGAAACACATTTCTTGACAACGAAATTCAATCTCACTATTTATACACAAGGAAGAGAAGAAGCTGACTGATGAAAACCAGATCTTGATTTGCTTGATAGAGGGTTGCTGCTCACAAGGTAGCTATGAAACCAAGAGTTCCAAGTGGTTAAGTTGAAATCGTTCCTTCGTAAATTTCATGGACGCAATCACGAGTTGGTTAACCGTTATGGAATATCCGTTTCACAGATGACAACGGATATGTTCCAATTATCGTAACTACAATCCCGTCCCCTTTCCCCCGAATATGACCTACCGAATTAGACTTATCATCGGGTTTGTACTAACATGAGCAACACGACGGCTGCCACATGTGGAGCAGGATTTGCTTACCCTTTCGGAGCACCTGAGATCACCCCCCCAGTTTTTGGTGGGGTTCCTGTTGCTCAGTCTTGGTTTTCTATGCTGTGTTTTGTATACTGTTGTTTGTCTTTTTCTTTTCTTTTTTAGAAATGGCGTTGTTAGTTTGTTTTCAACTTGTGAGTTTGAATATCCCTTTGGTATCCTTCGTCTCTCTTGTAGAGTAGTGCAATCCCGTTATAATGTTTATAGATGTTTGTAACAACGTCTTTCATATTTTCCTATCATCTTGGTTAACAAATTATATTCCAAAGTAAGCAATTAACACTCAAGATCCTCATCAGATATTAAAATATTTACATTCCTGATCAAATTTATGACACATTAGGCAAACAATGAGGGTTAAGGCAGAAAGATATTAGAAAAAGTCTATAATAATCTATCAACAGAAAGAATCCATGCTGGTCATAAAATTGATTTATTCCTTTATGTATCTAGTCCTTCGTCTTCGGATACCACAATGTTAGGTTGTTGAAAGGTTGTGAATTGGTCTTGTTACACTAGGTTTGACAATCACACATATTTTGATAGACAACGTCTAGTAATGAAATGTAGTGAGAAATATTTGGTTAACTGTTGAATTTAAAAAAAAGTCTGGTTATATTTGATATCTGTGTGAAATGATTTGAACTATGTCACTATGATAATTATTACGAGTGCTAACTACATCACATTGTGGAATTATTTCGCTTCGGGTGGTTTGTTAAATTGTTTTCATTCTATTGATTCTATTTATGGAATTGTTTTTAATAATTCATGGCATAATAAAATGTTAGCTAAATATTGTGGAACCATAAGGGATCTGTGATACTATATTTTGACTACCATGATAAAATTCACCCTGGTATTTCATGGTATAGAAATTTTAAAGATAAATCAATTAGGAAGGTTATTCAAAATGATTCTTCTACAATGAAGGACAAAAAAATGTTGACTGTCATTGGAAGAAGAGAATATTGTCACGTTAGAGGTATATATAGGTCGTTAGGAATGTTATAAAAGTGTATTTAGTTTTAATGCTATTTTTTTCTCGTTCTACTCAGGTATTCCTTGTTCTTTTCTTGTTCGTATTCGTGACCTGAGTAAAACAACTCGCGTGAATGGATAATAAAGTAAATATTTATTGTATTCATGCATTACATAATTGCATTAAATGTTCTGTTTTAATATCTCCTCAGAGTTATGGACAACATCAAAAGATCGAAGTCGAATAAAAAATGTATTTCACATAGTTGGGGTTTGATAAAATTCGCTGCAAGTTTTGTTATCCGACATTCAGTTTTCGGGTAGATGCAATACTAGCGCGTTACTAGAAGTGTAAGCTCTGGTAAATTTTTAGGAGTTCAGTTAACGAGGGGCTTTGATTGTTTTTTACCATCAGTAAAAAAAAGGTTAAGTTATGCTCATGTCAGTAACAAAGTACTGAGCTACTGGTAACTCTCGGAGACTAACAATTCAATTCCGAAAGTATCGAGCCAGTGCTAATAATATCATTTAACAATACCAATTTTTCCTGCGCCTGGCAATCATTATTTAAGTATAATAATTGTGGCAGCACACACGTCCTTTGACCACTATGTCATTTCTTTAAACAGGCTGTGATTTAGTGGGTCCTTAACCCCAATACCTTCACTAATCCTACCAACCACACCATTTCTGAATACATTGAAGCCAGTGAGTTTGATGTCTACTACCGATTCCTATTTGATCATACACATTTTATATTTATCGTTACATGTTTCATGATTTGTTGGAGTTATACTTAAAGTCTCATACGTAAACTGAAAGTTAAAAAAGTTGATTAAGTCCAATGTGTAAGATCTTATTCTTCTTTTTCGCTAACTTCGTCAACTTCATCGACTGAGTGCAACACTTTATTCTCCTTCTCTTGACTATCACTGACATAATTTCTTGGAAAACTGAAAACAAAATAAGCACATGTCGAATATAAAAGAATGTTGAACTTGTCATGGTATATATATTTAAATAGGCTAAGAATTTGAGAAGAGTTTTATCAGAGAACGTTACTAGAGACTCCTTCCAATTATACAAACAGAGGATGTTCATATAACTGTAAGGAATAAGGTCATTCGACATCATTATTTTTCCGCTTTTTTAAATTCAACTGGTCTGTTACAAATCATTTTGAAAATATAACTATTGATCCACTTTTTTCCCAAAAGTTTTATACTAACAGAGTGTTAAAAATTGCATCTTAAAAATGAAAACCCTAAGTTGCAAATACGTTTGCTTGATTACCGATGCAAAAATGCTTTCATGGCGTTTTTAACCTTTTGACATCAAAGTGTTGGAACGGAACTATACGGGTTTTTAATGTTTGGTCATTCGGGAGACTGTCAAGCGGAGCTACGCTATATGAAAGAATAACAAGTTGCTGAATTTGATTTACACACAATTTACTACTAGTATATATGAAGCGTCTGCTTCAAGATTTGGTAACGAAAACGTTCTATATGTATATACGAACCAATCAAATATTAAAAACGACATGTGCACCCAAACGCTTTCCTTATAATGGTTGAGCTCCGCATATGTGGACCAAAACTGTCAAAAACAATCGTTGGTACAATGATTTTAACATATAGTCCTTTCCTGATTTTACCCAGTCTCTGAAAATTGAATAGCCGTTGATCCTGTAGAAATTTAATCTTTATGTCTGAAAATTATATTGACTGTACACTCATTTGGGCCTTTACTGTACAATCGCTTGGCGTATCTTTTGTAAATAGAAATGATCTTATGGTTGGCTCGATATGTTTAAGTCGTAATCCAATGATTCAAACATTCGTGATAACTACTGGCTCCTCATTGATATTTTCGATTTCAGGTTAATTTGATGTAAAACCGTGATCCTGATCTAAGCTAAAACAGTTTACCAACACCAAATATAATTGCAGACAGCAATAAACAACAACTACTGAGTTAACTGATATAACTTGGGACATGACGTATAAGAATTTTGCGGGGTTAAATATGTTTGTCAGAACTCAACCCTCTCCTTACCTAGGGTAGTGATTCAACAAAAAATCATAGAACAAACTGAAAAAAGTCCGTCGAGAAGGGCTTAGCATATCGGATAGACACAAAACGCAAAAACGCAAAAACAAATAACACAAAGACAAATTTAAAGATTAAAGTACAGACGTAAGGATACTCGTAGTCACCGAAAGCTAGTTCAAAGCATATAACAACTAACCTACACATGTGCATCATGTTTTCCCAGACTAAAATATCAATCAATACACAACCAACGGATTTAGTGTGAATACGTCATAAACAGTCTGATCAAAGGGTGACCTTGAGGAATTCCAAATTATAAGTATCGACAGGATGTAGGCCTATAATTTAGCGTTCACAACTGTAATGCAATATGTATTAAGTAATGTTTTAATTAAATTTGAAAAAAAACATGTTGATATCAATATAATTTCTGCTTCTAGTATAACATAGAATCTATCATTTCTTATCTGAAACTGGGACATAATATATTGACATGACTTGACACGCGACAATCGTATCGATTTCATTGTCGGGTTAGTTAACTGCCGATATGATACGGAAACGGAGATGTATAAAATTACGTACTGACTATTATAGTCGATAATTTACGGCTTTATCGTATCGACTTGTATAATTCATACCAGTTTTGAAATATTTTCGCTTTGTTAATATTAGATCATAAATTAAGAAATATTTAAATTTGGAATTCAAAAGTTAAATATATGAAATATGGGGAACATTTTGTGAAGAGAAACATCTGCAATTACACGGCAGTATGATTCTTCTTGCGGAATTTCTTTTTTCCCTTCTCAATAACCTTTTTTAACAGTTTTAAAATAAAAAATTAAAAAAAAAAGTTTACCACCATTGTACTTTACAAAGAAAAGAAAGAGATTTTTTATGAATATGCTATGCTATGCTTGAAGCAGTCATATTTTTCTGACTGTTAATGACGTCTTAACACTAAATCTACTGGATGTTGGATGTGTACTTATTGATATTTTAGTCTTAGATACAGGATTTCTTTTATAGTTATTATTGGCTTTAAACTAACTGTCAGGAACTGCGAGTACTCTCAGATTTTTACTCTACGTGTGTCTTTTTTGTTGTTAGGTATGTATAAGTACCCTACCACGTCCGGTTTGTGTGTTTTTTCAAATGTTTTTCCGTTTTGTATCGATCTGACGATTTAAGTCCTTTTCAACTGATTTTTATAGTTTGCTCTTATGTTGTGCTATACCACCACTGGTTAGGGGAGAGTTGAGCGCTCACAAACATGTTAAACCCGCCACATTCTTTTTGTGCCTGTCCCAAGTCAGGAGCCTGTATGTAGTTCAGTGGTTGTCGTTGGTTGATGTCTGTCATATGTGTTTTTCGTAAATTGTTGTTATAAATTATAGGCCGTTGGTTTTCTCAATTGAATTGTTTCCTTTTTTCATGTCGGGGGCCTTTTATTGCCGACTAAACAGTATATGGGTTTTTCTCATTGTTGAAGGCCGAACGGTTGCCTCTTATTGCTTACATCCATTTTATTTGAACTTTGGTGGATAGTTGTCTAATTGGCAATCATACCACATCTCCTTTTTTATATGATTTACATTTGTTTTACAAGGCAATTTCAATTTCAATTTTCTCTTGTTGCCCATAAATAATTTACTATACATGGTGCTGATCATCAGAGTTTACATAATTGAACATTTTAAGTTAAGAGAATTTGAATGTGTAGCTTTTTTTCCTAGCAGCACTCAACGGGAAAATATTGATCTATCAGAAAGAAACGATGAATTAAAACTTTCGCTTCATTTTTGTCATATTAGCAAGTATTTCGTTACAGAAGTGTGCCAATATGCAAAGGAATAATATATTATAAAATGGCGGCTATCGTGGCCATAAATCAATGACAATATCAAATAACACTTTTAATCACTTCGATTCTCGTTTATATATATATGTTCTTTTAAATGACAAATTATATTTGGCTCCTTTTGATACTTACCAATAAAACGTATTTGTCGATCGTTTGGAATTATTCCGTAAATTTACACAGCCGTTGACATCTTTCACTTCAAATCCTCGCAAGTTTAGTAAAATCACGTGGAGTCAGGGAATTCGGTTATATCGTAAGGAAAACTTACGAGATTCTAATTCCGTTAGTTTTCTTTTTTCAGTCTGAATTTACTAGACAATACTTAACATAAGATTTATTCCATTACACCAAAATGAGCCCAAATTTACTGTTTGCTCACATTTTTAAATACCGCTTGAGTGTCATGACTATTTGACAGAATATACTTGTATGTTAACGTTTTATGTACATGTGTGTTGTACTTTTTTATAGTGATTGTCCAATTTTTTAAAAATGCCTCGGATATAGAATCTCGACGTGTGCCTTAAAAAATACACGATAGAAGCTTTATCAGCAAAATTGACTGAATTCATGTTCATTTTTGTTTCAATACTCAATATTCAATATTATAAGACAGACAGTGTGCCAACAACGAAATATATATGCAACGTGTTTTATGAATTTGGCCAAGCGATTGTACAGAAAATGACGAAGTGATTGCACATTCAATAATACTTTCCGACATCAAATAATGAATTTGTTTAAATTTCTACAGAGGCAACTGTTATTAACTTCTGTTTATTAGGAAACGGTCATATGCTAAAACTGTTGTACCAACCATTGTTTTTTTCTATTTTTTGACAGTTTTTATTAGTATATGTTCGGAGCCTAACCAGTATAAGGAAAACATTTGGGTGCACGTCACATGTCGTTTTATTATTTGATTGGTTGATAATACATGTAAAACATTTTTGTTACCAAATTTTGAAGCAGATACTTTATGTAGTAATTAAATAAATGGAACCAATTTTTCTGCACCAGATGCGCATTTCGACTATCAATGTTAATGCTCGAGGCCAAAATATTTGAAAATCCAAAGCTTATTAAAGAGACGAAGAGATGCAAACCAAAGACGACAAAAAGTATAGCCAAAGCCGGGCAAGGAATCAGAGCTTTGCATGAGGGAGATATATTCCTTAACTTAAAATAATTTCACAAATTTTGTAACAGCAAATTTTAATAACACAAAATCCGTATTTTCGTGTCACTACCGAAGTACTGGCTTCTGGGCTGGTGATTCCCTCGGGGACTATCAGTCCACCAGCAGAGGCATCGACCCAGTGGTAGTAATAACATAAACAGTCAATGTGTTTGCACCAGATGCGCATTTCGACAATCAATGTCTCTTCAGTGATGTAGTTATATGTGTGTTAATCAAATATTACATCCAACAACGTGTTTTTTCGATCGATTTGCGTAGCTCCGCTTGACAGTCTCCCGAATAAAAAAAAGCAAAACGTACAGTTCCGTTCCAACGTGCACACTGTAGGTATAAGGAGTTATTCTTGTTGATAATCAGTTTACTTAAGGTATGGTAACTGAAAAAACTATGATACCTTTTATGAAAAAAAAAATACCCTTTTTACATCGGATGTGACCTTAAGAGGTCATACCGGTGTTATATTGCCGCAGAAATTTCCTTGCCGTTTGACTGATAACCGAACGTATTTCGTATAATTACGCGGATATTATCGAGTGCAAAATAACATTCCTTATGATCGCTTGTTATATATTAATTTCTTCAATAAATATTCATGAAAATAATTTTTAAGAACATAGATAAATGATATGAAAATGTTTTGTCGTGAGAATTATATATATCAATAATAAATCATGAATACCGAAAGTTTGTGTTAATGCATGCAGAAGAATATCTCGAGAACGTTTTGCAACAAAAGCGGGAAAATATGAATGCCTACTCAAATCCGATCTATTAGAAAACAAATTATTACAAAAGAGTGTCCACCATGTACTTGCACTGCATTATCATTAGAATAGTACAATAGAATGATATATAAATGGATGAAAATTTGCCTGTAGAGTTATTAAGATGATCTGCTATATTTATAACTGGTATACAAATATTGATATAATATATAACAACAAACCAGAGTATACTAATAACAAATGATTATATCACTACAATATAATAATTATTACGGTGAGGTTGAATTCCCTGTCACTTATCCATCATCCACACAAGAACTTGTCTCAGAAAAAAATATATCTATGTACCTTAACCTAACTTTCAGGTATAGAGATATGATTTTTTTTTCTGAGACAAGTGCTTGTGACCATCCACCAGAACTCGCGGTCATCCGATGTTCAGTACTTCAGTAATTTGATTAATTTTCAGGTCAGGTACTCGAAATATTAATTTAATAAGACAGTTGTTGTATCATAATAGTCTAATGCTTATGACACAATGCAAAGTAGATTTGTTGAGTATTTTTCAAAACCTTGACGTTAATAGTTGAGTTGATTTCCCATGATAACTCTTCTTCAGTTGTGTTGCTTATTTAAATTAAATTTCGAACGGTAAAGCTATTAATAGGATCCATGATAATACAACATTAGCATTTAAAATATTATCTCATGCTTAAACAATATTTTAAATGCTAATGTTGTATTATCATGGATCCTATTAATAGCTTTACCGTTCGAAATTTGCAATAGCATATCAAATGATTAAGCTTAGTTACAACACCCGAAAAGTCTTAGTTTACTTCTCGGGCCGACCCATTGACAAGATTTCTGGAACACGTACATAACCATGTTGAGGGTTAAAATTAGTGTAGGCAGTATTCAACCTTTGGATTAAAATAAGATTTTCAAACTGCTAACATACAATATCAAAGAAAGCTTTCACTATACAATGCCATTAACAATTAAGTACAATAATTTAAAATGCATCATCTTAAGTCATAATATGCATCCTATTTAAATGACGAAGTCGAGCAGTAAAATACAAAATAATTCGTGAAGAATGATAAAATAACTGAATCTTTTTTCAGAGCTAAACTTCCAGTGGTAAATATTTTATAAATTATTTGGACGAGAAAATATATCAAAATAGATTTGTTTTGCAAATTGGGTCGACTGTGATCAAACTTATGATATTTTTACTACCACTGGAAGTTTAGGAACAGAACGTGTTCTTTGCAACAGGCTACCTACAGGTCCATCAGAGAGTTGAATTGTTGCAAAGGTTCAGTAACATAGAGAAAAAGCATCAGATTTAACATCATCATATACCGAATAGACGTGCTATCTGCTATCTGTTTTAATTGTATTCAGTTTACAAATTATGCTATTATACTTAAATTAAGGTTGCGATTCTATCAGGGATTATGATTGAGTCGTTTTTCTGTTGTCTTCATGTTTAATGTCAATGTCAAATCTTAATGATTTTGTTATATGGAGAATTTGGCATTGACAGTAGATCTTTGATACACTGTTTCTCTAAGGTTTTTATACTGGGACGGTTTAGTGCTCTGCATATTGTTAAAACACCTTGGTTTTATGAAGTCGACAGTTGCTGTCTCTAAGTTTTTTTTTTATTTGCGTCGTTAGGTTGCCGTCTCGTTGCCATATAAACCACATATCCTTTAATTCCAGAAACATGTGTTGTAACACCGTCCTATACCGCTCTTTTATTCGTGGTTATTTCTGACAATAATTTCCTGACTATCATACCTAGCGTAAGCATACTAAGATTATCGAAGTGTTGACTTAACTGCACTGATATAAACCTTTGTTCAAAATCGTTCTTCTTTAACATAACATGAACTCATTCTGAAATTTAATTTTCATTTTCTCTGCGAACTAATCTAAGTAATGGAAAGAAAAAAACCACTTTTTAATTAAATTTACCAGCATTGTAGTTATTAGGTTGAACTTGATACAGGATAAAAAAAAATATCTGAATTTATGTATAATTGTATAGTATATTATTCATAAGTTTCACTCCTTTCACCTAATTGATTTATATTGTTATTGGTTCTCGTCCTAAGTATTGCTGCTTGGTGTTAAGCATACAACAATCAACCAACCGCCCTCTGACGGAGTATGCTGTATATTTATAATGTGAAAATGAATCATATATAATATTTTAAAGATAAAGATTTTGTTTTTGCTTTTACACAAAATATACAAAATTAACCCCAACAAAAATGGTTTATGCCAGCTATTTTTATATTTCATTGGGGATTGCGGATAAGAGTTCAAAAAGTGATGAATATGATGATAAAATAGAAAGGAGATATTAAGGACCCAGCAGTGCAGTAAAGTATTGTAATTTACTAATGTTTTCATTCCATTACAGATCATTTTTCCTTAATCATCGATAGTAGTTTTTTTTTATCATATGCAATAATATAATAGTTCCGAAAAGGGTTAGCTTATGCGCGAACAATAGGTTTTAGTACAGAAAGGACATTGACGCTACAATTTACTGATTACGAGACTAGTTCTGACTTTAGATGTGAACGAAAAGGCCGTATTAAACTAGTTGAATTGGAAAATTCTGCAAGATTCATCTTTCGGGCAATAATTTTTTTTAGATTGACTTGAGAGCCTTCGAAACGTTTTTTAGATTTTTTTATGTTTCCTTTGCTATATCATGGCAGTCAGTTTATAAACTTGTTGAGGAAGCCAGAGTATCTGGAGAGAAGCGCCAACCTTAGGCAGGAAAACTGACAATCCCTATCAATTGTGATTAGAGTCGATCGCGCATCGCCATGAGCAGAGTTGTTCGAAATCACAACGTCAGAGTTGACTGTCTAGTGATCACTCTGGATGAATAAATTATACCACACGACACCGTGACCATAGAAAATGTAGATACTATATCTATCTCATATTGTATTTATGCTGTAAATCAAATTTCAAGCTTACTTAAATTAACTATATCAATAATAACAGACCTAACTACTATTACAGACCACTAGAATATTTAGTTGTGTACCACAGATAACAATTACAATTAATATATTATCGCTTTATTTCAAATAGGTTATCATTTTACCATGAATAAAACGCAAGATAACAAATTTACTACACTGGACGTTATGCAACCATCAATCTATCTGACTGCCACCAACAGTCAACTGACAGAGGTAATCACAAAACTCTTCCCTCTCGTAAATGCTTTCAACGCAATTCATTAATTTAACCTAAGTGGACAAATATTTGCTTAAAGATTAACATGTCAACAAATCAGAATATAAAGTTACACTTTTAATAGAATTGACAAGTCACTGCATAAAATATATATCAGTAAAACGCTGATGACGGGAAAGTTGAATCAATATTATTGTTAAAAATGAACACATTAAATATATTGCAATTGTTCAAAAAAACTTAAGATTGTACAAGGCAAAAGCTGACCCAACTAGACATCATTGAGATTGGAGCCATCTGTGTTGGCCCCGATGTAAATATCGTGTGGTAAAAAAATTGTATGGATAAGCTGATATGAAGCACTTTTTAAGTTTTTGACCTTGAACTTTGACCTAGGAAGTTGTGCAAACATTATGACACACCCTCTGGTGTTGGTTAATATACATGTCAGGTATAAATTATGAAATTATAACGGTTCTCTAGATATAGAGCGGACACAATTTGTTACGGACGGACGGACGGACAGATCACTACAGGGCGACCTGCCGCTAGGCGGAGCCCTAATTAAAAATCAATATCCGATGCCTTTAAAAATATCCGGACGGATGATTTTAATGTCATGTAATGTTGTCATTTTAATGTTATATTTAACCTTGCCATAAAAGCGGGAGGTTTGACTAGCCACAAAACCAGGTTCAACCCACCATTTTTTTCTTAAAATGTCCTGTACGAAGTCAGGAAAATGGACATTGTTAAATTATAGTTCGTTTCTGTGTGTGTTACATTTTAATGTTGTGTTTCTGTTGTGTCGTAGTTCTCCTCTTATATTTGATGTGTTTCCCTCAGTTTTAGTTTGTAACCCGGATTTGTTCTTTTTTCTCAATCGATTTATGAATTTCGAACAGCGGTATACTACTGTTGCCTTTATTTACTATGAAACAGGAATTATCAAAACAGCAACTTTTTGTTATTCTTTGCATTATCAGTCGTTGAACAAATCTTGTACAGAAATAGTACGGGGAACTTAAACGAATAATAGAAAAAGCATAGAAAAACGCAAATTTATTCAGACTTGATGAGAGGCGAAGGATACCAAAGGGACATTCAAACTCATAAGTCGAAAATAAACTGACAACGCCATGACTAAAAAAGAAAAATACAAACAGTACACAAAACACAACATAGAAAACCAAAGACTGAGCAACACGAACCCCACCAAAAACTGGGGGTGATCTCAGGTGCTCCGGAAGAGTAGGCAGATCCTGCTCCACATGTGGCACCCATCGTGTTGCTCATGTTAGTACAAACCCGGTGATAAGTAATTCGGTAGGTTATATTCGAGGAAAAGGGGACTGAATTATAGTAACGACAATTGGAACAGGTTGTCATCTGTGAAACGGATATTCCTTAACGGTCAATCAACTCATTTTTTCTGCTTTGTATCGATCTGATGAGTTCAGCCTTTTTCAACTGATTTATGTTGTCCTGTTACACCATTGTCCCAGGTTAAGGAGAGGGTTGAGCGCTCACAAAAATGCTTAACCCCGCCACATTCTTTATGTGCCTGCCCCCAAGTCAGGAGCCTGTAGGTCAGTGGTTGTCTCATTTGCAATCATACCACATCTCCTTATTTTAATAGTACATCGCTTTAGCAGATTTCAAGACTGTTTAAAAAGAGTGAATAGGTTGAACGTTTAGACTTGTCATTTATTAAAATAGGACATGACAAAGACTCCAACTCACTCAGACAAAGATGACTAGATTCATCTGTTAAGGTATTCAAACATTCGTGGCTTTCGAATATGTGGGGTTGAGCATTCCTGGGGATTGTGAATCCAGAATAACGCTTCGGACGCACCATTTATAAAGTGTTATTTTCAAGCATTGTGTTGACGTCAAGCCCTAAACTAATTGACTTACTCCATGACAGCACAACACTGACAATAATCACCGTTATGAACGCTGGACTAATTTTTATTGCATTATGATTACAGAACCCTTTGTACAGTTGTCCGAGTAGTTCATTACTAAAAGCGTGGCAATTTGCCAACGCAACACTTCGTTAAGGCATACGATACAGTTTTTATCCCAAGGTGATTTTTTGGCGAAAATTTGCATACAAGCTATTTTTCATCTATTCAATTCAAATATGTAATGAAAAATATACTTCCATGTGCTACTTTAAGAGATAAATGGGGTCGAAATTTTAGACATTTACTCAATGATTTCTCGGATATCTCTTTCCTTTGAACAATCATACATAACTTCTTTATTTCTTAGAAAGGTAATCACAAGCGGATTTTTGTAAAAAAAATAAAAAAAAAAAAAAATAAACACAGTAGGAATATCTCCTTTCCATAAGAATACTCTTAATATATCTTCGTGTGACAATTCTTTGGAAATGATTCATTTTTGTTAATTTTCATGATTTTAGAAAGCGACATTTTTGCTGTAATTAAGAAAAATTCATCGGTGATCTGTTCATAAAAATTGGTCCACATACTCTTCATACATGACCAAGCCAAATGTCTTTATAAAAAAATGGGAGTCTAGTTACTTGTTTTCAAACTAAAGATTAAAATCATTCTAAAAATGCGTCTTTTCCCCATGTCTAAAGTTTGACGCCCCAAAAATAATATTTTACGATAGTGACGTCATTACCTCCTCTGTAACTGTATCGTATAGTACTGTACCCTAATTGTCCCATAATTCCAAGCGGCCATTAACGTATAAAAGTATAACAAAAATGCCGAACTACAACATAAATTCAAAAAGGGGAGTCCATAAAAACTGACAAAATCAAACGTTGTCAATGAACGGAACAAGTGAAAGACAACTGTCATCTTCCTGACTTGATACAGCCTTTTTCCGATGAAAAATGGCGGGTTAAACCTGGTTAAGTTAGCTAAATCTGGCACTGGTATAACAGTTGTTTTCATTTCCTTTATATTGAAAAAATTGGGTGAGCCACCCAAACAGACAGAATTATGCATATCAAACAGTCAAACGCCCGCTTGTCAATCATTGATTTTTCATTCGAGTGGGACGAGTCCAGCCTCCCCACAACATGTAGTAGTTGTATAAATATACATTCTTTCCTATGGTAGATGTCAATGCAAACGGATCAAGTTCGATAGTAAAATGACATAAAACATACTTTATATAGACAATAATATGTGTCTAAATGGCAACATTGCTTACACTATACCATGTTCATGTTCTGTACAACGTGAAGTTTGGATCAAACCCTAATTTGACATATATTTTAAAGAGTTAATATCAATATAAACATGTGTACTTGAATTCAAGCTTATTAACGTCTCCGAGGAGACGTTATTAAGAATTGGACGATGGACAGTCTGTGGGCTGAATGCTTCTAACTACCTGATTGGAAGATATTACTGAGACGTTAATAATTAAAGTTCGTTGATTGGTTGGGACAATCCAAACCTAGTAAATGTCTGTCAATCCCGTAGAGTATCGGATTTGTTCTCTCTATTTTAGCAATTAGATTTTGCCTGGTCACCAATCATGCATATCGGTACACAGGTAACTTTTATCTATAAATAGCCGAATCTCCATGTTAAGCATTTACAACCATGATTTGAAGGATTATTCCGTTGGACTTTATTTGATACATAACATTAAACGATATACTGCTTCATAACGTGTGTGGTAAAATTTGTTGATTGACATGCAAGGCTTTTCTGAATGAATTAATCTACAACTAATTGAAGCGAGAACACTTTCCACTTTCATCAGCTAAGAGACGGCTAGCTTTTTTCGAAAAGCTTTTACTTGTGTCTATCATGTTACCAAAACTACCTTAATCCAAAACTTTGACCTGAAACGGGATGGACGCCAGGACCGGAATTTCCAAACAAAACCCTCTCCATCGTAGTTGGGCATGAATAGATGATGTAACAATATGTTCTTTTTTGGCTTGACATGACATTGTTCGAAGACTGCATCATTGAAAATATTTTCTATCTAAAAAAACATGTTCTCTCTTTTGTAGACGTTCTCTACGCTTTTCTTCTTCTTTTCAATTTAATTATATAATGTGTATCACAAATTATTGGGCTCGTTTATTTACACGTAATATTTATTCTACTTTAGAACGTTTATAAGTAAATACATATTAAAGTATATTTCATTAAGCAGTACCAACTGGTTCTATTACATAGATTTTTATTCTTGTTTTATGACAATTTTTATAACACCAGAATGGCCTTTTACAATTTTCTTTCCCTCACTGAGCATTATGTACAAACCAACGGCTGAACTATCAAAATATTAATTCATTATTTCTTCATCAATAATAAATATCGCCATCAAAATGGTCCATCGCTTCGAGTTATGCTTTGATTATTTTGTTCATTAGTTACACATCTTATCAAACAGTAAATATCAGTGTAGGAATAGGATATTTGAATAAATCATCTCACGAAGACAAATAAACATCGCCATACTTGAATAAAAATACGGCAAAACATTTTGTTCATCACGAAAAGCAGATCTGGATCAGCAAATTAAATAACATACCTATTTTTCGTAAAGGACAAAACTAACGACCAAGGCAAATTTATATAACATCAACAAACAAGCTAGTAAGTATGTGATTTGAAAATAATACGTACAAGCTTAAACAGAATATCAGGATCCTGCTCCACATGCGACACTCGCCATGTTATTCTTATAAAATACGTTGATCAATACGTTATATAAAGAGGTATAGGCAAACAGCAGTGTATGATAATTCCGTGCATAAAAACGTGTTTCTGGTATAACTTTGATCAGGTGTGCTCGAGAACAAAAGTTTGAAAAACTAAATATAAACGTTTGATAGCAAAAAAAAAAAAGAACCCAATGATTGACTAGGAAACAGGACTTCTCAAATCCGGCAGAAGAATCCACGCTAGAGTGAGGAGTACATTTTTGATGTACGGGATGTATAAATACGCAGTCACGTCCGGTCGGAACGGGGATGTCAAGTCTGATGTCTCATGTGAATCTCTATACGTGTGCTCTGCATTGGATAAACAATTGGACAAATACAAAGGCTAACAATCTATGATACTATAAAGTGGGCTCGACACCAAAAGTTGAAAAGCTAAAATATAAACGTTTGACAGCAAAAAAGACGCCAATGATTGACGAAGGAATCGGACTCGGCAGAAGAACCAACCCTAATTTGAGCTGTATGTTTCGGATGTGCGGAATGTATAATAAAGTTATGCAGACACATTCTATGTTCTATTGTATTGTTTATTTGTGTGTTTCTCTGTCCTGTATGTTCTTCCATTTATTTGTATTGTAGTCTTGTCATGTAATGTTGTCATTTTAGTGTTATATTTAACATTGCCATTAAAGCGGGAGGTTTGGCTAGCCACAAAACCAGGTTCAACTCACCATTTTTCTTAAAATTTCCTGTACCAAGTCAGGAAGATGGCTATTGTTATCTTATAGTTCGTTTCTGTGTGTGTTGCATTTTATTGTTTCTGTTGTGTCTTTGTTCTCCTCTTGTATTTGATGTGTTTCCCTCAGTTTTAGTTTGTAACCCGGATTTGTTTTTTCTCTATCGATTTATGAATTTCGAACAGCGGTATACTACTGTTGCCTTTATTCGGTCGAAATGGGGATGTTAAATCTGATGTCTCGTGTGAATCTCTGTTCGTGTGCTGTGCATCGAATAAATTACTTGACAAATATAAAGGCATTTCTAATATGACGTGCTTCTTTCGGTTTGTAAACAACACCGTGATAAAATTCTCGATATATCTATACCTAGCGCAGACTCCGAGATGTACATAATAATGGCTGTTACAATTTACCTCCCACGTAAATCCACATGTATCTTTACCTATGTGCAAACGCTATGACGATTTCGCTGTGTTAAAAATTGCAATTAAAAAAAAATCTACAGAACCTTTATTCTTATTCTGAGGCACAACAAAAAGAATTAATGCATTAGAGCTCGGGAAAATGTACAAAATCAAAATAAAATAAAATTCCGCAAAATTACATTTATGTTTTTGGCGCATTAAAATAATTTCAAAATGTCATACGTTTGAAAACGCCAAAGCTTACGGTTTTTCCGTTGCGTTAACCCTCCAAATTCGGATAATATTGCATTAAAATGGAGTTTTGAGATATGTGCTAACGCTCAGGATAAAATTCGAATATCACGGTCCAGGCCATGTGTAAATTTCCAACAAATCCATGGCTCGCTAACGCTCAGGATAAAATTCGAATATTACGGTTCAGGCCATGTGTAAATTTCCAACAAATCAATGGCTTCCATGAATTATTTCTTAAACAATACCAATTTTGAGCGAAAATAGTGTTTCTGAAATAACCGTGACCAGGTATGTTCAAGACCAAAATTTTGAAAAACCTAAAGATAAACAATTAAAAAAAATCCCTAAAACTATTGGACTTCTCACATCCGGCAGAAAACCCAACGCTAAATAAGAGCGTAAATTTTGGGCGTGCTGGATGTATAAATACGAAGTCACACCCAGTCAAAATGGGGATGTTGAATTGAATCCATCATGTGGATGAATATCACACGTTCTGTACGTGTACTATGCATCGGATAAATATAAAGGCAAATAGTATACCATAATTCTGTGCGTAAACTTGAAAACGTGTTTCTGAAATAACCTTGATCAGGTATGCTTGAGACCAAAAGTTTGAAAAGCTAAAATATAATCGTTTGACAGCAATAAAAAAAGACCCCGATGGTTTACTAAGGAACCAGACTTCTCACATCCGACAGAGGAACTCATGTTAAATTGGGGCGTACGTTTTGGATGCGTTGGATGTATAAATACGCAGTCACTTCCGGTTGAAATTGGGATGTTAAATCTGATGCCTCGTGTGGGTGAATATCACACTCTTTGTACGTTACAAACTCATAATAAATTCAAATTTTTATTTTGATTTCGAAGGGTCAGAAAATTATGAATAAAATATATATATTGATTGAAGGAAATATGAAAACATGATAAGTTTATATCTTTGTTCGGATATCTTTTACTTTTTTCTGTATATCTTAATTGTTTTCCATGGTGCTAGACAGACAGAAGAATGGTTTAATACATATATTGCCGGAATAAAACGTTCATTGATTGTGTTCAAAGCTACAGTTGTAATTTAATTTGTACAATCAGTTACGATATACATCACGAGGGAATTTGCCAGTTCGAAATACTGCCCTGGGGTTTTCTAAATCGTTATTAAAATATTCGTACAAAAAGTGAAACAATATTTCGTTTTTCGTTCGGAAACTTGATCTTTGCAAGACAACAAAACATTATGTAGCATTTTATTTTTTGTAGTCTGAAATTTGAATGATTGATTGCTGTATTTTTAAAAGTCCAGCGGTAAATGTTCATAAATATTAAGGTCCAGGTTAAATTAAACAATAAAAGAATCAACTGGGTTGAAAAAAAATAGGTATATTGCGTAGGGGACATATTTTTACCCTAATAATGGGTATGAAGCCTACGGTCCCTCGATGATCTATTGCAGCATTATGCACACAGAGCCTGGCAATCTTCAAACATGAGACATCAAATTGGACCCTTCCTTGTTGAGGTTACGTATTTCTTAATCACGACTAACCAAACGGACATTCTCTTAACTTGGATAAATATTACCCGACGTGAGGTCACGTTTGTATACCAGTCAACCCTAGGATAAATTGAGGATTGGAAGATAGACGTTTTACGACGAGTTAGCACACAAGTTAAGTGATATTATTGAAAGTCAAACCGAAAATACCATGACATGAGTACAGTCGTTGATGGAAACACAAACATCTTAACCAACATTATCAAATGTTTAGGTTACTTGATCTACAATTTTGTGGAAGGGTTTAAAAAGACAATTGAATCTTTTATCATTAATTTTAAATAGCAACAGTATTTTATAAA
This sequence comes from Mytilus californianus, assembly GCF_021869535.1. Lineage (NCBI taxonomy): Eukaryota > Metazoa > Mollusca > Bivalvia > Mytilida > Mytilidae > Mytilus > Mytilus californianus. The sequence continues at coordinate 93,066,765 of NW_026262581.1, read as the reverse complement.
TGGAAATGAACAGATAAACTGACGTCGAATTAGCCTGTCCGTGTCAGGTGCACATGTTGATTTGCATGTAATTGTAGTGACGCATAAATCTTTCAATTTAAATATAATTGCTGATATACTGACCTAGTCATCCAAAATAACTACTCCAATAAGAAAAAAATGTCAGAATTAATTATGCACCCGTTTAATTGAGTAAAACAGACCCTTTTGAAGTGACTGCATTCTAGTTAACCTTAGATTGATCTATTAGAGGCATTCATTTGAAGCAGGGATATTTGTCTCATATTTCAGTTAATCTTAATACGTTCGAAACCTTATCCTTATCAAGCTGTTGGGTTTTCTCTTTTAAATTGATTCACGTTTTGTCATGTCGGTGCCTTTTATAGCTTACTATACGGTAGGAGCTTTGTTAATTGTTGAAGGTCGTACGAGACCTATAGCTGTTTACATTCTCGTGTTGTGGTCTCTAGTGGATAGTTGTTTCATTGACAATCATACCACATCTCCTAACTTTTACACTTGTGTACAATTCTTAGTTAAATGCAGTTTACCAAAAAAAACATATACTGCGTTGGTTTAGATTTCATTTAGAATATTATGGTAGAAATAGTTGACATGAAGATTTCGAATATAATTTTGGGAAAAAAAAAACAAAATTAAAAATATTTAAAGTGTAATATTACTTTGATAATCAAAGACAACTTTTGACAGTGACGGTAATGGTGTATTTAAGTTTTTATAGATAACACAGTGTGTAAATATAGTTTAGATGAATATTTTTTTGTATTTGATATCACAACTTTAGGATTTTTATATCTGTTTAGTAAATGAATGTTGTGTGCCTAAATATCAATTTAAGAAATAGATTAGTGGTTGGTATGCGGCAATCCTATAGATTTTATGCTTAATCTATATAGAGAAGTAGGTCTCCAGGTAATTGGTGTACAGTATTACTTTTCCAAATCAATACCAATTAACAACAAGATCAGTTTGTCATGGCCAATTTCGATTATTGGTGTGTCTAGCTTATTAAAAAAAAACACCACATACACGTTTTAGGTTTATGTTTTGATGTTATTTTTTTACGATTGTGTAAGGGACATGGGTGTTTTGGTATGTATACTTTGTATTGACATTTACTTTTAATTACCATGTTTATAAGGTAATTGAACAATGAGTTGATCCACATTGCATTACAATAAATTGTAATGATTAGAAAAAACTTCTTGCTGCCTTGGTTACGGTTATTTTTTTTCATACGAGTACTCTTTGTTAAAAAATGATTGTGACAAGAAATGGTATCTTTTTTACTAAAACACAGAGTATATTGACCATGTTTTTAATTATTCCTACCTCATGGTGTAGGTCATAATGATCTATTGACATGCGTATTAAACTTCTTGAACGCCAAGTTGCAAATACAAAAAAAAAAGTTTGATAACAATAGAAGATACTGAACCATATTAGTTAAAATAGGAATCCACTGTTAAATTCAAAACATTACAAGTACAAGACAAATGCACTGACAAACCCGAAAACCTACCATCAAAGCACTCTTAAACCTTAAGCTAAAGTGTTAAATATACTCTCATGAAAACCGGAAGTACGATCAGATTAAGTGTTGTCAACATTGTTAACGCTTAATGTAGTCGTTAAATATGTGCTAAACCTAATCATTTTTTATACTTCGATTAAATCCCTAACGCAGTGTTAAAAATGACCGCCTTTGCTCACTTTCATGTACCACCGCAACGTAAAGAGAGAACTTTAGAAGTAAAGAAGAGTTTTCACTCAACTACACTGATACAGAACTTATATCTGCAATTAAAGGTTGAAATACCAAAGTTTTTAAGTCAAAATAAAGAATGAATTTGAAGTAAAAATTATATTCAAATAAAAAAAATACATACCATTACAAGTTATATCTGTTTCAATGCCACCTACTCCACTGAATGAGGCACTACCCTTCATTAAATTTATTATATTTTCCTCAGAAAAACTAAGTTGTGCGGGTGGTGTCCACTTCTGTCTTGCCCATTTCCTTTCTGGAGTATGTAAATTTTTCTTTCGCTCCACGGCACATGTTTCTGTATTTGTTTCTGTCTTCAGTTCTGAAGCATTCACCGCCTCAGTAATTTGCTACCATACTTCATTCATCTTTTGACTTGTAATTTCAGTTCTTAACCACATTTCAACAACTCCGATTCGTTCGTCACCCGACTACTAATTTAATTTGCCTAGGCAGTTTTTTGAGTGTTTTCAGTGCATTACTAGTAACAATTTAACATAAAAAAAATTAACGACTCCTAACGCAGTGTTACTAATTTTTTTTTGAACGACACATTTTAACGCATTTTAGCTAGCAACTTAGTTAAAATTAAACGACTCGTTAGTCTTAATTATCGTTAACGCTAACGACACTTTTGAACAACCGGGTCCTGAGATAGACCATGTAGACTGTAACACTCATCATTTTATCAGGATAAACTGAATAAAAACAACTTCCGACCTGTAGGAAAACCCTTGCCAAAATTAGGCGTTCGTTTACCCATTATGTCTGTTTGTTTTGTTCACAAATTGTTGTCAATATAATGGAATTATATGCGACTGTCATACAAGTGAGAGGGTTAGCTAGCTATAAAACCAGGTTTGATCCAACATTTTCTACATAAAGAAATGCCTGTACTAAGTCAGGAATATGACAGTTGTTTTCCATTCGTTTTATGTGTTTGAGCTTTTTTTATTTTGCCATTTGATAAGGAACTTTCCGATTTGAATTTTCCTTGGAATTCGGTATTTTTGTTATTTTACTTTTTGACTTTGCGGGATGTACAAGTGCGCAGACACGTCCGGTCAGTATTTAAGACGTTAAACCCGATGCCTCGTGTAAAGGGAGTGCCATACTGTTTAAACGTTAAGAACCCTTGCAACAACTCTTTGAGGGGTCCGAAGGTGGTTTGTTGGAAGTCAAAATTTCTATCCCTATCCCATATACCCTCATTTTCCAGTGGCAGTCAAGATTTCCCGGACCTTCATCCCAGACGGCCTCTATTACAGGACCAACTTCTTGGTTTTTATTGTTTATTTGTTCTCGTCCTGAACATGCATGAAATATTTGCCACTGGACGTTAAGCAACAAACAATCAATCAATCTTTAAAATAAAACACCGAAGATTATATAGTGCAATGTAACGTTACTATTGCGTAATGTCATATATGGAATGACGTCAAAGACGTCCAGCTACCATTTTCCTGTCATACAAACTGTAACCACATCAAAGAAGCGACAGCAAGAGGATTAAGGAAATATGTGCTATTTAAAATTACCTTTATTCGAACCACCGATAGCTTGTCTTTATTATTGATGTCGCTTGAAAACTATGAAATAAAGTTTGAACTAATTAATTGACATCTTGAACTTTATATATAATTATCCCATACATATGTATTGTAACATGTCGAGATTGTCTGTGTTTTGTTATAAGATTTAAGCATTTTGAAAATTTGAAGAATACTTATATAATATCAATTGATATAGTATGCACTCAAAACATTTACCTTGTTTTTGCGTTGTCCGTTTATATATCATGTTTATAGGCGAAACGCGCATCTGGCGTACAAAAATTCAATCCTGGTATCTATGATGAGTTTATTTACAACCACTGGGGCGATGCCACTGCCGGTGTAGTTTTTCTCACCGAGCGTTTCAACAGCCCAGTAGTCAGCACTGTTGTGTTGACAGATATTATCATTATTTGGTCATAATTATAAATTAATTATGTACGAACTTAGAATTTTTCGAAGTACTAACGATCATCTGACCCAGGAATATATTATCTTAGCTTAATTTGGCAAAAATTTTTGGAATTTTGGGTCCTCAATGCTCTTCACATTCGAACTTTATTTCTGGCTTACAAAATTTCAATCCTGATATCTATGATGATTGTATTATGCCAGGAAGTGGAAGGCCTCTGGGTATTTTCTTTCCGGATTTTCTATCAGATATATCAACGAAAAATTTAACACCTCCCGTCTTCTGTGAAATCATACCAAAAAGTAAAATAACAAAAATACAGAACTCCAGGGAAAATTCAAAACGGAAAGTCCCTTATCGAATGGCAAAATCAAAAGCTCAACACATCAAACGAATGGAAAACAACTGTCATATTCCTGACTTGGTATATATATACAGTCATTTCCTTATGTAGAAAATGGTGGATTAAACCTGGTTTAATAGCTTGCTAAACCACTCACTTGTATGACAGTCGCATAGAATTCCATTATAATTTGAAGTTCTTTGATTATATTGGATGACGAACTATGTTCCTGCTGGGAATGTTCATTGAAAACATAGTCATTTGATCTTCTTGTTTTGTTGTTTCCTTTCCTACAACACTTTAAACAGTTTTAACTTCGTTAATTAGCCCCCCCCCCCTCCTTTTCATAATTTCAAGATCTGCTGAATTGCAGTGAGATGCAACTCCATTATTGGTCGGCTCCAAGAATGGGTATTGTGACGTTGCAGTACAAAACTAAAAAAAAAAGAATTAATCTTTAATTGCAAGTGTTTGTCTTTTGCAACCAGTTGTCGTTACTGATAAATCATTTTAATAACTATGATGTGGTTTTATTGACAGTTGCACTCACATTTTAAACAAGTCATTTCATTTTAATTTTACAAGTTAAAGAAAGGAAAATAATATCTCGCCAGTCATTTTATTACTTAGTAGGAAAAAAAATAAACAAGATTGCACACGCTGAATGTCTAGCCTCATATACTTTGTTGATTATGTTTGAATTTTATGTTGAAAATCTTTGAGATAAAGGTCTTAATCGTGATTTGCATACTATAATCTTCATTTAATAAACCAATAATCCATGAACATGAAGTTTAAATGCATTCTAGTTGAAATATTACCTGTAGTATCAGAAATGGACCAAAGCACGAAAACTTAATATTGACTCACGAATAATGAAAATTAAGTCAAGGTAAGATTATTCCTGTCAGACGTTCATCTTATAATAATTTTATTCACCAAATATAGTTGCATCTCAGACTAACGTACCTCGCCATGAAACTAAACATTGATAAATGAACCATGATAATGAGGTTAAGATCAGATGAACCATATGAGACCTACATTTACAACTTGCAACCATTCTATACATCGAATAGGACTGATCTATTACACAATTATACTATTATAATTACTAAAAACCTAACGTTGAGCAATAAAAATTAGGTCATGGTAAAAAATAACCTGTCAAACAGACCTGATCACCTTGCAATCGGTCATTGCAACAAATATGGTTGACCTTTTACTTCTAATATCCGAGATACAGATATTATCACGAAATGATTAGGTTTCTAGTGAACCATGAAATGAGAACAAGGTAAAGGAAACGCTGTCTGACGGACATGACACTTTTCAAAAACCAGAGTTAGTTGTCTCCATTACCTGTATTAACTATGGGACAAAAATCACATTATACCAAGTCTATGCGGTCTAAGAGACCATTAAACCATGGTCATCAGATCAAAGACAATAGACATATACCAGACGGAAAACTTAGACCATACGGCATCTGTATGCTAAATATGAATTATCAAGTTCTATATGTTCTCAAATGTTACGCATTATACAAAAGCTAACACCGAATCAGCAGCTCTACATCTTCGACGATATGACTGACGTGGGCGAGAAATAATACCTTTTTATTTCAATGTTTTTCAGCGAGTCATAGACAGTGTTTTGATTTACGCCGACTTGGTGCAAAAAAATGGTAATATTTAGAAAATAACCGTTTAAAAATGCAAGTAATGTGTTTTTAGGAATAAAAAAACTGATAGAAAACTTTAATAATATAAAATATAAAATAATATGAATCCCAAGGGTGTCAAAGGATTAAAAAAATATGATTACTCTTTGGATGTATATATAAGCAGCCACGTTTGGTCAGAATGGAAATATTTATCATAGGTCTATTCTATGCTTTTTTTTTTAATTTAAACCAAGATGAAGAACTGGATCTTACTTCACTAATTTGGATACCTAAATTAAATAAGTGTCCTTACAAACAACGTTATATTGCTGTGTCTTCCAAGCGCCCAAAGAAAAAACTTCTTTCTAAGTTATTAACATAAAGCCGGCTTCAAAGTTATTTTGAAACTAACCATTCTAGAGGCGGCGTGAATCAGATGTGTATACTAAAAATTTCCAAAATCTGTTGAGTACACACAATCTAAGACTTGCATCATGCTAAATTATTAAAACATTTGACTTTTCGACACTTAACACATGTATTCCCTATTCCAAACTTAAAGACAATTTGAAAGAGTTCGTCCAGCTTTGTTTCATAAAAAAGAATGGCCAACGTAGTTACAATTAATTTGTCTTAGGGAGGGATAGATCGTACTTTGTTAAAAAATTATCTGAAACTGACATTATCAAGATTCTTGATTTACAACATATTTGTACCATTTGGAGGACGCAATTTTCAAGTAACAATCGGCATTCCCATAGGAAATTACTTTGCTCCTCTTGCAGACTTGTAACTTCATTCAAATGAGGCTGACTTTATACAGGAGCTTCCTAGGAAGAATGAAATGAAGCAAACGTTATAACTTCACATTCCGCTAACATTGTGTTATAATCTTAATCACTATTAAAACAAAGAAAGAAAAACAGAATGGCATATTTGTCGCACATGAACAAAAATGAAAGACAAAAATACAAAAATAACCATAGCACAATAACACGATGGCGGGATGTATAAATACCGAGCCACGCCAAAAGGATAATATAAAAAATGAACTAAACATCAAAGGTACATAAAAAGAACACTATAACACGTAATTAAGATGATAAACAACGTCAGTACCTAGAATCTATATTTTAAGACCATCATGTATTATTTGTGAAGTTGATACGGAATATTTATCAACAAGGTCTTGGTATCTTTCAACTTTTTATTTTTTTAGAAAAAGGACGAGACATTCTTTGACATATTCCTGGTTCATCAACTTGCTGCTCAGACACAGGTGACGTTTGATAAAGTCTTGGATAGCAGTTGCAAGTTTTTGAAAACCGAATGAGTTGGGAAAAGTATATCCCATATGTAGGTGAAATTGGTATATTGCTGCTAAGGTGAGGGGAAAGTTATGATTTCAAAATTAAAATAGTCTCGTTTGTCATAGATTCTGGTACTGAGATGACCGCTTATGTCAAATTCGAGGTATAAGTCTAAAAATGAGACAGAGGAAGCCGTGTTTGTTGTTTCTTTAATTTCTAGTTCTGGAGGATATATTTTAAATGGAACCCAATCAAACAGGTTTGGATTATTAATGGATAACACTTCATCAATATATTTGAAAGTGAAATTAACTGATCTGGATTCTTTGATCTTGTTTTTGACGTGTGTCTGAACGAGCTCCGACTCATATGAAAATGATAAGAGGTCGGCAAGGAGAAGAAAACAGTTTGTTCCCATAGAAATATCGACTTTTTGTTGAAAAAAGTCTACCTCCAAATTCAACAAATATGTTGTCAATAAGAAATTCCAGCAAACTGATCACTTGTTCCTCTGTGTAGCATGTTTACCTTGTTGTTCACTATTAACAAAATATGCCGTATGGTATCCCAAAGCAATACATTTATAGCGCATGCTAACATTTTTATATCGAAAAGTATTGTGGATTTTTTCTTTAAGACAATTTTTCAATTTCAAATTTGGAATAGTGGTATAAAGGGTTGAAAAAAATCAAAGGTTTTAATAGAATTAATTTCAGAGAAAGATCGATATTTTAATTTATCCAGAAGTTCTTTAGAGTTCAATATACCCCAATTTTCCAGAGGCAGTTGTCTAAATTTCACGCCCTTTATACAGACCGTCCCCTTTTACCGGACCTATCTATTGTATTTTTTGTTAATTCATTCTCGTCCTGAACATGCATGAAATATGAACATCAATCAATCTTTAATCATATGGAGTTTGTAATAGAGTAGTTGCCGTCTGACATTTATGTTTTTCGTTTATTGTTTTCGCATAAATCAGGCCATTGTTGCTTTCTTTCGTTTGAATTGTTTCACGAATTGTAATGTCGGGGCTTTTTATGAAGGCCGAACGGTGGCCTGTAGTTCATAACATCCGCATCCTTCGGTCTCTGGTGGATAGTTGTCTCAATTGAAAGTATATGTTAGCACATTTCCTTCAGTTTGTATTAAAAACAGTTGCATGACTAAAGCCTTTGGTCTAATTAGTAAACTAGTCACGAGTCCTTTATGGAATTTTAGGGACAGTTTACTAATTGAGGACAAATGTTATAATAACTGACATAACCATAAAGTATCTTCAGCTTGTTAATATGCTGCGAACAATACATTGATTTTTATTGTCTAGAAAATTATTACCATGTGGAAATTATTAAGAGACAAATTTCATCGGGCGATGTAGATTTTAGGTGCCTTATCGTCATAAAGTTCATCGGGTCTCCAAGCGTTTCTGATTATGGTAAATCCAGAAAAAGCGCTTAGGACGCACCAAATTAATACAGGGTTATTACTTATATCGAGAATGATGAAACGGTCATTTTGAAAAAGAAGAAAAATTGATGACTTTTTGACGAGACAATCTAAATTATGAAGTTCAAACAAACTTCGAAGTTGTGTTGCCTTCTCTTGCACTACTAAGCGAAGGACTATACAAACCACACTTGTCGCGTATGAAATTGCAGTTTGGATCCTTAAATGTAAATAACATTAAACAATTTGTTTTTGGGGGCTTTTTTTTTTTGGTTTTGTTTTTTTGTTTTTTTTTGTTTTTTTTTGCAGAAGCGCATTTGGACAGTCGGACCAACTTCCAAAATGTAAATCTTCATTGACAACTTTGACTTCAAAGGATATTTCCATATAACAAAGCCATGGATTAGTGGTACTGAAAACAGGAGGATGAAGCTTACAAAATGTTTTATTTAACAAAGGCAGCAGAAGATAGGACATTTGTGTGTGCACAACACCGTTAGTGATTTAGAAATATTTTGTTAATACATTTTGCTTGGTTTAAAATATCTAAAACAGGTACTATCCGACAAGGTCTGACTATACCCTTATACAAAATAGGATATATTATTTGTCCTTTTATTGCTGTATGAATCTATTTATCTTTGAGATAAATCCACCTCCTATTACATTTGATGTTCTGTGTCAATGTGTTTCTGATGATGGCAATCCTTCAGCCGAAACTTTTTTATCACACATGTAAAAATTGTTTAAGACATCTAAGGTCTGTGTAGCAATGGTCATTCGTTCAGAATCGGAGCAGCGAAAACTGCATAGAGGATCGCTTGATACAAACATTTTGCGGGTGTTCGTTCATCTGATTGTTATACTCAGTATATCCATACTTGTCCTAGACTAATTAAACAAGCTCAAAATCAGTTTGTGTCAGCGATTCAGTTGTCGTTGTGTATTTGTACTGACAAGAAAAAGAACTTAACTTGGATATACAGCTGCTAAGCATCTATATTTGGACTTTTCGATAAAATTATATACTTTAATCCGCAATTTTTATCTTATCCCCAAGTTTTGTGTATTTTTATTTGTATGTGAAAAGGGAGATAATTCTTGTTTATCATCTGTAAGTCAACTGTTTCCAATCTAATATTTCTTTTTCAGTTACAAGGCGTTTTCAACAAATGATTATTAAAATTGGCCTACATGGAAAAAAAAAACCCATGGATACCCTTTTTTTTTCACCATAAATACATCCAATGGATTTATAACGAGAAGTGAGACAGCAACCAAATGACACATACAACTTAAACATCGTAGGGTCAATAATAACATAAACGGTACCAACTTTTCTGTACCAGATGCGCATTTCGACAATCAATGTCTCTTCAGTAATGCTCGAGGCCAAAATATTTGAAAACCCAAAGCTTATTAAAAAGATGAAGAGTTATAAACCAAAAAGGACAAAAACGTATAGCCAAAGTCGGACAAGGAATCAGAGCAAAATACGGTCTTCGACAATACATTGTAGAAATTCCTTTTACATTTAAAATTTAGTAAATTAAAGTATAATCCGAGTCTCTCTTTGTCAATTAGGACGAATACGAATAGATGTTTATATATAGGAATTATTGCTGTTTCATAAGTTCTATATAATTGGTCGGAAAAGCTAAGATTGTCCTGAATTTCAATTCAAATAATTTCTTTAACTTATGTCACCAAAAAGCTTCATAGCGAAATTCAGATTACTTACTGGCAACTAGTGCATTAAATTGTCTGTCTAGATAACTATTTGTTCAATCTTATGCAGTTCAAGAAACAGTTTTTTCAAGACTAGAAAACAAGAACGACCCACTTGGGGTCTTATACCCACACAATAAGCAATAAAAATGTATTCTTGTTAACTCCACGTGTTGTATCAAGATATGAGTGATGATGCGATATCTTAGCACCTGGAGTTCTTCTTTAGGGAACCTGAGGCAGACAGTGGCCCTTCTTATGGCCTAACCATTGTCCAAGTTGTATGTACCCATCTGAAAGATTTTAGGACCTTAGTAACGCCTTATTATAATAATAATTGAAAAGGTCCCATAACTGTTCATCTGGAGATAAAATGTCACTCATAGAACACAAACGTTGACAGATTTTAAGCAGCAAATAAACAACAATAATGATGTGAGGAGTGAAAGGGGAAATACTTCAACATTTGGTAACATTTGGTAAAAGGGACCAAGTCATCAGTACTTAGGACTGTGTGATCAATTGTATAAACTTAATTAAAAAAAATAATCTGATATCAGTAAGTTTATCGAGGTGTTTTTCATTCAGATTCATAGCTAGGATAAAAAATTCTGTCCTGCAATTTCTTTTTTAGTTGTAATCTCTGTCCTGCCTTTTTATTTTTCATTCTATTAGGTCCTGCCTTTTTTTTTATTAGTTTATCCTGACTTTTTTTACATAAATTGTCATCCTGCCTTTTTTTTTACTCAAAACTCCTGTCCTGCCTTTTTTTTCAAATTTCATCCTAGCCCCCCCCCCAATAAAAATCCCTTACTCGCAATACATTTTATGAGGTGCAGTTACACTTCAGGTTCAGGTGACGTTACTTTAAATGGGGTGCTGTTGCAACAAAGTCTATAATTAGCAATAATGGTTATTTCCAATAAAGGTGCATTGCACTAGAAAAGTATATAAATTTCGCCTTATAAGTTTCAGAAACACCGAGGTAAATGTGGTGCACCAAATCCAAACTTGGATGCACCGCTAAATTTGAGTACCTTACCGTTATAAACGGATAAAAAGATAACGAATCAGTTGATTGGCAACATCATCTATAAAAACTTAATCAAAATGATAACTTTTCTCTTAAAGATCAGAAATTCGCGGAAACTAGAGAATTTGAATAATGATGCACCCGGTGCAATTTATCTTGACTCCCGGTGCAAATAAACTTCCAGAATGGTTTCCATAATAGAAACGCACATTAATCTACACTGAAAGGTATATTTGAATATCAGAAATAATTTAACTATCTTGACGACGTACCATTTCAATGTCCAAGCGAATAAATTATAAATATTAGAAATCTACAGCTGCGACTGTTTAACGTGTATCAATTAAAACTGAACTGAACAGAATGACGTCAAACGAACGCTGACGTCGCTTTTTATACAGAATGATATTAACCAATCAAATAATTCTATTTGCGATCTCCGGGCAAATGTGCAGATTTGCGCAAAGATGGTGGTCTACGTATCATCCGGTGACTTATGCACGATATAACAAATGATTCATACGTTGGAAGGGGTTCACGCCTGTCCAGTTGGATAAATAAATACGTAATTTAGCTAGTAAAGCAGGATATAACTAGTGACCGAATATAACGTGAGTAAAACCCCCAATTGAAGAGGGTTCATGACCTAACAAAATGTACGTTCTGAACTGCAAGTAAAAGCAGACTGAAACTGCAAAATAAGAGCTTATATATACATAAACAAGTTTGTAAACAACATAGAAGTACACAATTACATGATTTAAACAGCTTATAGTTATAGTTATTAAACAACAAGCGTAAGCTACTAATTTCGGGGTCACAGTCAACATGTAAGCAAATCTGTATTAATAATTTTCCAGTGATATTCCAGAAATGTACTTCAATATCAGATGTAAACAAACAGAACCAGTTGAAATTCAAAAGGGGTGTAAATAACGAAACATCTTAACAATAATTAAAGATTGACAATATAATATTTGAGACCATTTTTACGTATTCAAGGAGCATAAAAAAGACATAATAAGGAACCAATAATTTCCCAGGTTCCTAGTACTCTCTTGTACCGAATCAAAAAAGAATCTGTGTGCACTTGTTGTACAGAATATGTATGTGGGATCAATACATTGACGTCGTATTCGGATTCTATGAGGTTGATATGATTGTGAAGTCCTTGTAGTTGAAAATGGTCCATCTCTGCCCGCAGGTCATATAGGTACCTGACTACACGGGATAAAGATTGCTACGAACATTGGTTTCCAAATCTCAAGTAATTCAATATGTGTCGAAAGTGTGCAGGGTCCCGGTACAGGAAGTATATAGGATTTCTGAACCGATCTTTTCAAAATGGCCTCATGAACGAGCCTTCCTTCACCATCTCTGCCAGCAGATAGCTTGGTTTCATACGGAGTGTGGCCTTACTCGTGACAAATCTGATGCCACCACTTGGCCAACTTGACATCAGTCACCTTTTGGGTAACAAGGTAACCACAGACCACACGGCGGGCAGGCTCAGTAGCTGGAATAGACTCTACCTTGTCCTGTGTTGGCCATTGGGTATCAGCTGTTGGTTTTGGTGCCGGTTCCTTAATCCTATTGGGGGGGGGGGGGGATTCAGAGAAATATTGTGGATTTCCAATATCTCCCTTGGGCCAACTCCTATGCTGAGTTGGTCTAGAACCTCTCCATTATCAACATCAGAAGCCAATAATGGGTTGATTGTCGTTTCCCACAGAGACACTATTAGCTGGGTCGTCTGCCTCTACTGTGAGGGATGGGTCAGGGCTCCCTCAGCACAGTGGCTGCTACCCTACTGTCGTAAATACCGCACACATGACTTTCACTATGTACCGGGCTTTATGTAACGTCACGTCACCTTAAAGTATTGCTTTAGTTTTCTAATACATCTATCAAATGGTCAAGACGTCTTTTCTTTCTATCAACCACTTTATGATACCTACTGGCAGTAGGGTGTGATCTAGCGCTGCCTGGTGTAACTGATATCACTTTTCCTCTTTTATATCACGTTTCCTCTTTTCTTTTCTAGACTAGCTGGGTGGGTTAGATGTCACTACCCTAGCTAAGGGTGAAGTGGTGGTGTCAGTTTGTTCCAGCCTCTTCTTGAACCTGTTGGAATTTGGCTCGGCACGGCTAGGCCTCTTTTTTCCCTGGCACTAAAGTCTTTCGTGGCAGTAGTTTGGCCAAAATCTTATCCTCGATACTTTGCCTAAATTCGTCAAGGACCTTCTCAGCTTCCTTACCTGTGACACCAGTCTTACTAACCACCAACGTGGTTAGGGTCCTAGTATCACAAGTGCCATGCTTCTGGTCTGCCCTCCCAGAAACCTGAAATAGGAGTCACACCTGTGACTTACACCAGGTTGCTGTTCAATGAGATGTCCTCTAATAACTGTTTTGGTTTTTTTTGCTGATACAAACAAATTTTTCTCGCCTTGGCGACACAGGGAGCATGCCCATTGAGTGACCTGTGAAAAGAATTGAAAGGTTGAATATCGTGACTTTAATAATAGAGATCAGGGTTTCTGGATGACCATAATTTACATTGTCTACATTTAAACTAATTGTTAGTCGTCAAGTTTATGCATTCCACGAGCACATTCTCTATAGTGTAGTCAGCAATCACTAGCAATAACCCTAATCATTACTTTTTCTTTGTATGTATAAAGTGCAGTTTGTGTCATGACGTTATTTGACGTTAGATACGTCAAAAGTGTGCCCAAATCGTGTCCAAAGTGTGTCGTGTTGTATATAATCATGAGCAACATTCTCTCATACTCAGTCTTGTTCCATCTGGGAAATTAACGGGTGGGACAATCTGGCAAAAGCGCTAAAATTTGCTATATGTTTACGGGGTGCAGTACAGGCTATTCTTAGCGATTTAAGCCCAGATCTCCGAAGAAGCTTCACTCATTTAGTTACTGCCATTTCTTTGAGATTTCAGCCAAGCAATCAGGCTGAACTATACAGAGCGCAAATGAAGAGCAAAACACGAGAAAAGAGTCATTTCATAAACTCGCGCAGGATATCAAAAAATTAACACGGTTAGCATATCCAAGTCCCTATGTAAGTTCGTGAGCAGCTAGCCAGGGATTGTTTCATAGATTCTCTAAATGACGCAGATTAAGAGTAGGCAATTTTTCAGGGGAAGCCAATTTCAATAGAATAGATGACAGTGTTAGAATAAGACTAGAATTTGAGGCTTTTGCAAAAGGACACAGACGGGAATGATAGACTCAGACGAAAAAGATGATTATCAACAGATGAACAGCATCATAGATAGACTAGCAAAGATAGAAATAAATAGAAGTCTAAATAAATCACAAAAGCCAGACGTTTCATGCCACTTTTGCAGAAGGGGGGGGGGGGCAGAAAGTTTCTAGACATGCAAAAAAGTGGCAAATATTTCCCAAGCAACAGGTTTCAAACGTCAAAATGTTCACAGGGTACACAGACGAAAACAGTAAATAGGAAAACTACTCGTGGCTAAAGAGTCGGGCCCTCATTTAGCCGATTTTTATTTAAATGACGGGCCCTACACAATTTGTGAATTAAATAATGAAATACTAAGTAAATGATAGTTTGTACTTTAAGATAAACATTAATGGTATTTTTGTAAATTGTTTGATACACACCAGTTCTACCTTGACAGAATAATTGCAGGAAATTTTGGTCTTTGTTTTTCCGAAGTCACAGAGGCCTGATAAAATTGACAAGAGGGTACAGTTGAAACTGGCAAATGGAGATAAAATAACAACTTCCGAACAGGCTGCTTTTGATATTAAAATTAATGACCATAAACTTCAATAATGATTTGTAATCACAGATATCAATGCCCCTGCATCAGTATGCGAACCCGTAGCTGCCAGTCAAAATATATTCAAGCTTACAGATAAGATAACAAACAAGGGCGATAGCGACACCTTACCAGACCATCTGATAGACATATTTAAATCAAGTAGCCAATTACTGTCGGAGACGCGAACATTACAGTTTCAAAGATTGCTACAGAAACACAGTAATGAGTTCGCACAGTCTTAAAACGACCTAGGCTGTACTGATCTGATACAGCACAAGATGAATACAGGGGACGCGAGGCGCTTACCTGTTGTAATGCAATAGGAAGCAGATCGCGAGTTGAGTCGAATGCTTGATGCTTGGGTAATAGAACCATCAATGAGTCCTTGGGAAGCCCCTCCTGGTTTGGTCCGGAAAAAGGACGGAACAGTTGGGTACTGTATTGACTTACGGAAAATGAACATCCTAACTAAACGGGACTCGTACCCGCCCCTGCGCACGCAGGACTGTCTAGAGGTCCTCCATGGCTCTTAATACTCCACTATCGACCTTCAAAGTGGTAACTGGCAGGTCCTGGTCGACCCAGCTGATAGAGAAAATACCGCGTTTGTCACAAAGCAAGGACTCTTTCAGTTTCGCAATACACCGTTTGGTCTTTGTAACATTGTCGCGTGTTTCGAACGGTTAATGGAGTGCGCCCTAGCAGGTTTGAATTGGCATATATGTTTACTGTACTTAGACGACATTATTATCTTCCCGGATTCTTTTGAGCAGCACATTGAACGGTTAGAGTTAGTAATATCGAAGATTGAAAAACAGGTTTGAAAATTTCTCCAAAGAAATATGAATTATTGCAAGAAAAGGTAACTTTCCTTGGTCAAGTTGTATCCGTCGATGGTATATCTACAGATCCTGAGAAAATTATCGATTCATTCCGTTCGTAGTTTCTTTGGAACTTGTAGTTATTACAGGGATTTATTACAAATTTTTCGGATACAGCTAGACCCCTACATAAATTGACCGAAAAGGGTAAAGAGTTCAAATGGTGTGAGGAATGTCAAAATTCTTTTGATAAATTAAAACAATTTATGATTTCAGCTCCGGTTTTAAGTTACCCGGACATGGAAAAGTGTTTTATATTAGATACAGACGCCAGCGGGTTCGAACTTGGAGCAGTGCTCTCGCAGGAAGAAAATGACGGAGGAACATGCCATTGCTTACTTAATTAAACGTTACAGCATAGCAGAACGTCAGAATTGCGTCACTAGACGAGAATTGCTCGCAATTGTGGATCAAGAAAAACACTTCCATCATTACTAGTAGCTTTTTTAGTAAAAACTGATCACGGAGCACTCCCCTGGCTCTTGAACTTTAAAAATCTGCAAGATCAAATGGCCAGATGGCTAGATGTTCTTTCCTCTTATGACTTCATGATACAACATAGACCAGGCAGACGACATTTGAATGCCGATAGGCTTTTGCGAGGACCATGTATCCACTGCACTCATAACAACCGTCAGGACTCAAAAGAAAACACAAATAATGAATCGGGTATTGTCACTTGAGGGTAACCAGGAAGGCAGACATATCGAAGTTACAAGGCAAAGAGGTAGTGGAATTTGAAAATTCCGAACAAAGCAACCAAAGGGTGCAAAGTAAGAATACGGATAAAATAGCAGAAGCACAACAAATTGATGAAGTGATTAAGCTGATGTGAAAAATGAAATCTGAAGGTAATGAAAAGCCGAAGTGGGAAGAAATTTCGGTACAGAACAAAGAGCTGAAAAACTTAATGGTGGCAATGGGATCTACTTAAGTTGATCGATAATGTTTTGAATAGAGAATGAATTTCTAGCATCAACTCAAATGAAACAACTGATACTTCCTTCATATTGGAGGGAGGAAATCTTGAAAATGTTGCATGATGACCCAGTAGGAGGCCATTTTTGGTGCACAGAACATAAGCTAGGGTATCAACCAGATTTCATTTCATACAAACAAAATATAGAACAATGGTGCAAAAAGTGCGAAATATGAAATTCACGTAAGGGTCCACAAAAACAGCCAAGGGGGGCAATGAAACAGTACTTTATAGGAGCACCTTTAGAACGGGTTGCATTAGACATTCCTGGTCCTCTGCCTACTACAACTGTCGTTTTGGTGTACCAAGACAGGTACATACAAACTAAGGTAGACAGTTTGAATCAAAACTGTTTACAAGCTTTTGTTAAAAGTTTAACATAGACAAAACAAGAACCAGCCCTTTCCATCCACAAAGTGACGGGATGGTGGAGAGACTTAATAGAACTAAAGAAGAAATTTTGAGTAAATTTAAAGGTAAAGACCAGAGAGATTGGGATACGCATTTATCTCTGGCGGTGATGGCCTACCGTACCTCTGTACATGAAAGTACAGGATTTTCTTCAAGCATGTTAGATTTGATCCATAATGTAGCTTGAGATAAAATGATTCCATCCAGCGACATACAAAAGTTCCAAAAAGTTGTGGCAAATACGGCTAAGGTTATATGTCTGGGATAAGAAAACCCTTATAATTAGTATTTAGAATAATTCATACTTTTGCAAACAGTAAATTTATAAAAAGGACTATATAATAGATATACATGATAACACCGAAGTGGTGACTAACTGCAGAATAAAAACGGATACATAAAACAACATAAACCAGCACATAAAAATTCACAGCCGAGTAAGCCAAAGAGGTCAACGCAAAAAAAAAAGGTGACGTCACATTTGAATTTCTGAAATTTCCCCAAAATAGGATAGAATTAGGATGGAATTCAAGATTTGGTTTATAATACTCATATAACATTTATTTATAACAATGAAAATTACAATACTAATTAATATAAAATGTGGTAGTAATTAGATAATTAATAGTGTTATCTAGCTATGTCGGTGTTTCTTCTAAATATATCGTATAAATTTAGTTGACCCAAACTAAAATCTAATTAATGAACTGGGTGATTAATTGTCTTTACCATAACACACGAATACAATAGAAAAAAATAAGATTTACAAATACAAACTACAAGACTGATTAAGCCCATCCCCCCCTCAACGTTACAGTCCCCCTAATTAAAAATGTAACATTACAGTACAAATCCTGCTATTATTAAAATGGGTTTTAATGTGTAAATATTGTAATCAAGATATTTGTTTTGCAGTTCTTTAGGGAAGAGCTGAAATATATTTATATAGAACCTGTCCAGAAATTTATGTTGATACATGTATTATGATTTTCCTGCAAAATGCTTACCATGTTATTACTTGTGACTCTGGTTCGATTCCCCGTGGTCCAAAGTTAGTTTTGAGTCCTCAGGATTTATGATCGTTCATTTTGTTTCTGCAGATGAAGACTGGCCAGCTATGTTTCAAAACCTGCAAGGACCAGCTCAGTCTAAGAAGACACAAAAGATAACACGATGCCCACGGGTCACAGTTTATTTAGTGCCGGTTCTGTACCAGCCAATTCAATGTTAAGCATATATTGAAGTTTCATGTAAAGAAGACAGACGAAAAGGTGAAGAAGAAGAGGTAAAGTCTATGGCCAAAAGGTGGCAAATATAGAAATGCAGAGGTCAACGGTTCATCACTTCAAGATGATACCGGTCAGCAGTCTAACACCCGTTTATATTGACATGCCATCTATTAACTTGATCCCAGACGAAGAACTTTTGTTCTTTGGAAGACCGCTGCAGACTGGAAGCCCGGTAGATCTGATGAGTCTGTTGGAAAGACCAACATTAAACCATACTGTTTCCAGTCCACCCAAACAGGTACAATATCAGCTACCCAGACATAGCCAATGACAATGTCTGTTGAAGCAACAATAAAGCTGCCAGCCGTCGTGCAGCCAGCTGTTGGAAAGCCAATGACACAGACAGCTCAGCCAGTACCGGTGACCACCGTCCCTAGTTTTGTGGTGTAGTCGTTTTTAACAGGAACTCTGCAGCCAGTTGGGTCAATATCCCTAATGCACCTCGAAATGAGGAACTCAAAAGTTGTGTGTAAACAAAAAATCTCTGTGTAGTGATATTGGACATGTTTCTATTTTTTACAAATGACTGAGCTTAACCATTTGTGGTGATTAGGAAAGTAGAGGAACATAGAATAAATGTGTAAAAACTATGGAGCTATTAAATGTGTTCAAAGTATTAAATTTCCAAAGAACTTATTGTGTTAAAAAAGGGATTTTTTACCACGAGGAGCCGCATCACGAAAGGATGTTCGGGGTATGCTAATTTACGGAAAAAGTAATCTCGCTTCGTACCCCGAAAATTTAATCACATATGTGAAAATGTCACAGCTTCGAAACGAGCTATCATACATATCCAAGTTTACGATATGGACTGAGCTACAGGAAAAACGTTACCATTACCGCCTATGGAAAAACAATTAAAGATATTGACCCAGTTGTTAGACAGCCAATGACACAGGCAGCTCAGCCTGTACCGGTGACCATCACCCCCAGTTCTGTTGTGCAGCCATGTTTAACAGGAAAACTGCAGCCAGCTGTTAGACATCCAATGAAACAGAAACCTCAGCCAGTGCCGGTGACCATCACCCCTAGTTCTGTGGCGAAGCCATGTTTAACGGAAATCTGCAGCCAGATGTTAGATAAACCGTTGTGGAGACACCTACCAGTGAATGCAGAACAACGCAGAATGCTACATTCACCTCTGCAAACACCAACACAAACAGAGTCTTTCATTCAGAAGCTCCAGCTAGCCCTCAACAAAAACTTATTAGGGTTATGATCCAGGGAGGTCCTGGATGGATGGCGACAGGAGACAGGTTGAATTTCGTGAAGAAATACCATTCTATCCGCCCGGAAGGATTCAACTACTGGTAGGGGAATGTTGTACGACTGGATCCACATTGAGGTTCCAATAAAGGCAACAGAAGTATACCGCTGTTCGAAACTCATAAATCGATAGAGATATAAACAAATCCGGGTTACAAACTAAAACTCAGGAGTCACTTAACGACCCACGGCTTCAGTTATGCTGCCCTCAATCCAGCTACATGTCAGGCGAGGAAGCAGCTCTGGTAAGAAGAATAAGAGCTAGGACGAGATCATCAGATGGTGATGCCAAGGTAGTCCATTATGGCTATCTTGGGTAACTCAAGGAAGAAAATGTTGTTTTTCCTGACGGCACGCTGTATATACTCAAGAACACATGGATACCTGACCCATCTACATAAGAAGGAGAAACATGGCAAGCCAAACAGAGGAGGAGGGTACCACCCAAAGAAACAGCAATAGTACAGAACATGGAAATAGAAGACAACGCTGTCCAGGTAACCGAAGACATGGAAGAGTAATACACACAGTGCCACATTTTGCTGGAACTTTTATTTGGATTATAATGTTTTGTATATTCGAAGTAATTTTCAGATTGCCAACTAATTATTTTTATCTTTGTTATCTTAAAGTCTTGAAATGTAAGGATAACCTATGTAATTTCACATGTAATTATCAGGTATTCATGTTCAAGGACGAGCATTTTTTCAGATTTTAATTCATTTCTTTTACAGGTGGTTTTCTGAATTCTTTATTGCATTGTAAACCTTTCTATTTTGAAAGGTAAATTATAAGGAAGAGGGTGAATAATCTTGGTAGTATACATTTTAATACCGGTCTGAGTTTTGTGACATGTTCACCTATTTAATTGTATAAGTTGTACGTTCATCTTGCAGTCGAGGTAACACTAACGTGATTCTCTGGTTCCTTGTTGTAGTTAGACCGGCCTCAACAATCAGAAGTCTCCCAGACATGCAACATTTCACAATTTTTATTAACGGGTCACTTCAACCCTGGGGCCGCCATTGTTTGTTGACAATAGTTTCTTATAAAAATCCCAGTATGCATAAAGTGCAGTTTTGTGTCATGACGTCATTTGACGTAAGAAACGTCAAAAGTGTGTCCCAATCGTATATGTTCTTTCACGTGTTGTATATAATCATAAACGACATTCTCTTATACTCAGTTTTGTTCCATCTGGGCAGCCATTGTTAAATTATAAACAAACCCTACAAGCTAGTCAAGGAAATAGAGAATTTACCCTGTAATTTCGTTAAGATTAGGTTCTTATTATAATTTCGAGATTTATTGATCTTGATCTAGTTTTTTTAAAGTTTCATTTGTTTAACGCTAGCTAAACAAGAAAGTTCGTAACAATTCTTAGTTCCGCCATTGCAGAACACCGCGGAAAATATTTTAACTAAATAAATAGTTAATTTCTTCTATAATTTCGGCGTTAATGTTTTAAATTCTATTTATTACGGAAATTGTTAGGATTATATTCTGTGCTTATTTAAGTATTTTGGTTATTATTATTATTCCACTTACCCTATAGTTGAACCAGATGTACTACCCCACACACCCTTTTTCCCTTTTTAGTAACTATCACAGGTACCAGAGAAGTAACCAATGTCCATTGACTTTATTTCGTTGTTGAAATAAGTTATAGTTATATGAAAGTTTCGTAAATAATAGTTATTTGTAGAACTTGTTGGTTATATGAATAATATGAATAGGTAATGCTGAATATCTCGTTGTCAGTCTAACTTATTAAATTCACACATATTTATTTCGAGATACAACTTCGTATTTATTAAAACAACCAGGCTGTCAGGCTACCACATACCCTCCCCCAGCAGTTGAGCTATATGTTTATTGAATAGATACCTGTTTGCCAGCAGTCCAGTATTTATATGTTCTTTCACGAAAAGAAATATTTTCTATTCATTTAGCATTCAGTTATTTTGAAACCATGTTGGTGCATTGCTTACAGTGTACAGCTTTAGTTTGTCGTGATGAACCACCTTTGGTTTAGAATTTTTTGTTTCTTAAACACGGTAAATTATTTAATTGAGTTTATGAGTAATAACAAAAGGACCACACCAGTCTTTTTGTTATTTGTGTTTATACCTAGCATTGGTTTTGGGTTATGTAACCACACAAATGATCCAACATCATAAAATGTATGATACATCTTGTGGTCATAATATTTTTTTCATTGTTTGATCAGATATTTTAATCTTATTCTAGTTAATTCATGTATAAATTGGATACTTTCTGCTAGTTCATATGCATAACTACTAGTATATATTTTATTTCTTCTTCGGGGACTCCAAGAACCACATCTACAGGCAGAGTAATTTCACGTCCATGCATCATATTGCAAGGACTGACACCAGTAGATTGGTGGACTCTGATGAACGGACGCCATCATCAATAAGGATAAATATTGATCCCAATTCTTTTGTCTCTCATCTACATAACCATAAAGCATTTTTAATTGTATTCATTGAGTTTTCAACCATACCATCAGATTGTGGTCGTCTGGTGTTAGTTCAAGTTTTATTAATTCCCAAAATTTCACACATTTCCCTAAAAACCGTTCATTCAAAATTTGAACTTCATCACTATATAATGTATGGTAAACACCAAATAGAGCTACCATTCCTTCAACTACCGCTTTGGCTACAGTTGGAGCCTCTTGGTCTTTAATGGCAAATGCCTGGGTCCGTTTAGTAAAATAGTCTGCTATTACGACTATAAATCTATTTCCCTGATTTGATCGAGGAAATGGACCTGTGATATCTCTTGCTAGACGTTCCATTGGGACACCAACAAAATACAATTTTAGAGGGGCTTTGGGCCTCTTTTGTGGCTTTTTAAAGAAGGAACATGCATCACAGGTTTTAATCCAATATTCAACATCTGTACGTAGGCCATATCAAAAATATATATCTTATTTTGGCCAGGTGTTTTTGATAGCAAGATGGCAACTTGAAGGAACATTATACTAATATTCGAGGGCTGTTTTTCTTAGAATAGTAGGGAGTAAAACTAGCCACACTATTTTACTTCGAGTATCAATTTCCCATTTAAGGTATAAAATATTGGGTTTTTCTTTATTACTAAAGAGACCCATTTTGAACCAATAGAGCTTTAATTCAATGGTTCCGGTAGAAACGTACTCAGGTCTATGACCATCAAACTTCTATTTGAACAATTGACCAATGAATGGGTCCTCTCTTTGTTCATCTGAAGATATTTCCTCCTCAAAGTATATGTCTCCCCCCAAATTTGGTTGAAATTCCAGAAGTGTTTTGGAAATATCACCCTTTTTGTTCTGGGACCTAGTCACAACACATACACTATGGTTCTCAATTTTTGCTTCATCCACAACAGGGATTTCAGACAATTTCTCAAGGGAATCTATCTGTTTGTCAATTTCACATTTTTTCCAATGAAAAATCATCTGTATTTTCATATTCACTTTCAGCACGTTAACAGTAGTTACAGCCGGTTTCACAACTTGGGCGACGAGACAAAGCATCAATCAGCATTTGAATGGAATCGTTCAGCTCTATGCTCCATTTTAAAATTTTAAGTAGCTAGGGTCTCTAACCATCGGGCTAGTTGACCTTTCATAGATTTTAAGATTTAAATAACTAGCTTAGGGAGCCATGATCAATTCTATTAAACTGAAAAATATCTACTATATATGTATTGATGAAAATGTTTAATCTAAGCTACAAAGGCCAGTAATTCCCTACGGGTAAAACAATATCTACGTTCATGTTTAGGAAAAGCTTGCTTTGCTGTAGTAGCAAATAACTCTTTCAACCCCGTTTTGGGATAGAACTAAACCCATTCCATCATTCAGTATCTAGAATACACATGTCATATAACTTAGGATAACCCAAAATCGGGGTGCTCGTTAGGGCTTATATCAGAGTATCAAAGAACTCTTGGCATGAGTCAGTCCACTCAAACTTTCTGCCTGGCTCCGGTAACCTATGCAAGGGTCTTGCAGTGTCAGCAAAAATTTTAACAACTCTCCTGTTATAGGAGCACAAGCAGTGAAAACTTCTCACTTGCTTTACATTTTTGGGTATTGGCCAATTAGTTACAGACTCACCATTGGAACTAATCAAGGATCTTCACTTGGTTTAAATAATTTTTTTGGTGTTGATTTTCAAATCTGCTTCTTTATGGCAATTAATGACCTTGTATAAATTTTCTAGGTGTTCATCATAGGACTTTGAAAATGCTATGATGTCATCCAAATTTACGATACATATTTTCAATGACACCCCCGGTAGAACTCTGTCCATTAAGCGAACAAAAGTGGCCGGGACATTACAAAGCCCCAAACTAATTTTCTTGAATTGCCACAACCCACTTCCTTGTATAGAAAAGTCTTAGTTCTATCCTTTTCTGCTATATTTACATTCCAATAACCACTCCTGAAAACAAACCCTCATCGAACAAAGCGTCCAAGGTATCGTCTATACGGGGTAGCGGGTAGGAATCTTTAGGTTTCATTTTTAAAGAACCACTATAATTTTGATTTTTGCTCCGATATGGAGGAAGCACAACTGAATCTGACCTACCGGCTTCCAAACTAGATAAACCGGGATCCATTGTTGATGGACAAGACCATTTATAAACAGTCGCTAAATTGTCATTATTGTTATTACTTGATTTATTTCACTTGACGGGGCGGAGTCTAAACGGTTCGCTCATCATAGACCAGTCCATCTATAGATAGGTGTTTTGTACTAAATAAATGCAACAGTAGTATACCGCTGTTCGAAACTCATAAATCGATAGAGATAAAAACAAATCTGGTTTACAAACTAAAACTGAGGGAAACGCATCAAATATAAGAGGAGAACAACGACACAACAAAAACACAACATTAAAATGTAACATACACAGAAACGAACTATAATATAACAATGGCCATTTTCCTGACTTGGTACAGGACATTTTAAGAAAAAAATGGTGGGTTGAACCTGGTTTTGTGGCATGCCAAACCTCCCGCTTTAATGGCAACGTCAAACACAACACCAAAACGACAACATCACATGACAGGACCACAATACAAATAAATGGGAGAACATATAGGACAAAGAAACACACGAATAATAGCTAACAAAAGTACTAGGCTTAAAATTCAATACGCCAGACATGGTCTCGTCCACACAAGACCATCCAGTGACGCTCAGACGAAAAAAGCTTGATAAACTCATCAATGAAGTGTCCAGTTATGGTCATTGATCCGGTTAAAAATGTTAACACTATATGTGTATTCGCAAAGTAAATAGTGAGACACAGCCATTCATTTAATTTTAAAACGGAGTTTAAAAACATGTTATAATTGTCACATTTCGGAAATTGTGGATATGAAAGTATTACTATGACGACGGCAGTTGCAAAATATGCATATTTCGTAATTCTATAACGTTTTGATATACTTTTTTTCCTTCCTTTAAATCCGAATTATTTTTTTGTCGGGTTTGGGTGGGGGCAGTGGGATAACTTGCAAATGGTACTTCGACCATATTAATTTCCTTTATTGTACAGCAAGAAGAATTTTCTTTAAAGATTTTTCTTAAAGATTTTACTTGATGCATATTAAATGTAACAAAAGGAAATTAAAAGGTTTAAGTAACAAATTCAAATAAATCACCACCACAATTATCCGAATACCTTCCGTTCTAAACATGTATTTTATGTATTGTTGAACGTTCTTCTTTTTCTTTATCTGTATTTAGTTTTTTTAAGTGTGTGGGGCGAGTGGGATGGTTACACTGTCTCTCTTTCTTTTTGATTGTTCCATATTTTTACCATATTTTGATCTATTGTAATCTATTATCTTTTCAGTCTGTATTTTACTGTGCCATTTTGAAAACATTTTCTTCAACTTCGATTTACATTTAAGACATATTAACTGAAACTAATATTTTTATCACAAAATTTTAATGTATCACAGACGTTTGGAAATTATACAATTCAAAGTAAGTTAAACATTGTCATCATTGTCACTATCACTGTCACTGCTGTCTACCAGATCAATGATGAAACTCTCCATTTGTTCGTCGATTACAATGTCTCTTTTTCTGTATTCATCTTCAATGTTAGCAACATGACGACAAGTTTTCTCCCAATCCGAAACTGTTATCTCTGCCACTGCCTCATGTGCAAGTTTCAAAACATCGTCTATTCTGTGGGTTACGTTTCGAGAAGCAAAACTTTGTTTTACTTGGTTCCATATCAGTTCTATTGGATTCAAGTCTGGATGATAACGTGGGAGACGTAATATTTCATGTCCTCTCTCTCTGGCGATATTATCTATGACATATTTTGGCGATTGGTTGCCGGCATTTGCTAAAGCAAGAAGCTGTGGACGGAGAAGTTTATTGTCAAACTGTATTTCGTGTAATCGTAGTCAAGCCTGAATATCTGCTTTCTTGGTATTAGTTGTAGGACATTTGTCAAACTGTACAGAATGATATGATGCATTGTCCATTGTGATAACGCTCTTTTCGGATAGGTTGCTCAAAAGTTTTTCTGTAAACCACTTTTTAAAGTCTCACCATTCATCTCGTGATGGTAGTCTCCAGTACACGATTTAGCCTTGTAAATAAGCAATGCATTTGTTACAAATCCCAACTTTCCGCCCCCATGAACGAAGATAAGACGTTGTCCGCGGCTTACTGGTTCTAAAACACCGCACTCTTCTTCATGTTGCCAACATATCTTTGCAGTATATGCAGTGTCGATCTATGTCTCGTCTATGTACACCAAGTTCATATCCTTCTCCCGGTAATCTTTTATTCTGTGCAAATACTGAATTCGCTTTTCAACGATGGCATCTTTCTCGATAAGGACCTTTCTCTTTGTTTGTGAGCGCTTCCACTTGAAACCAAGTTACTTCACAATTTTCAGAAGAAATGATTTACTTCCGGGAAAATTAATGTCACATTTAAGCGATTCAAAAAGTCTATCAATGGTTGGTAACTGACGGCGGACTGTATAAAATTCATGAATCTTCTGTCTTATGGCACATTTATCGAAATCATCAACAGGTTTATATGGACCTCTTACTTTCTGCCTTTCTGGTGAAAAAAGTCTCCCTTTTTCATTTTTCTCTCGTCGAATTCTCCGTACAGTAGCCTCGCTAACCAGGGTAGCTTCTGCTGTTCTTTCTGTAAAGGCTTTTACTGGAGTGGACGTTGGTTGCTGAATCTCTGACTCAAAAAACTTTGATACGTTGTAGACTATTTCTTTTGAATGAGAGGAAAGTATTCGCTTACGCTCGGCCATGATTCGTAATACAGAATGATTTACCAGAACTAGAAAATGTGCTTAAATAGTAAATCTAAGAAACGGCAAAACATTCACGCGTAAATCGAGAATTTCTTTTTTTAAAAGCTAGTATTATGATTATATTTAAGGAAGGAAAAATAGGGTGTAAATATCTTATTTTAATATATATTGTTTTTATAATATTAATCTCACAATTAGAAACATTTAAACAAAATAATACAATAGCCGATACTTTAAAATACTAGCTATAGCACATATAAATATTTTTTTTTATTTTAAAATTATTCTATTCCTCCCATATCATACACTCATTCTTTTGTAAATTCGTTTGGTGACACTGATAGGTGATTAGAAATCAATGATAATTATAACGGCAATCATCCTTATCACACACATCTTCAAATAGACTGTCCTTATGCAAATTAAAACGTAAGCTCCGCCCGATCAGTTGAAATAACATTGGTAATATTATCAAATAAAACAGTTTGTGTTGAACACCTTTTAGAACCATTTGCCTTCTCTGAGTAATGACACGTATGTTCACCCTGCATGTATGGATGAAATGAACTGCCATTGCAATCATTTATTGGTTGGTCAAAATCAACCAACGGATTTCTGGTAACATGAGTTTGATGATCACCTGACCCCAAACTTTGAACATTAGGCATAGTGACCTGAGCACGTAAGGCTGTAATGTCTTTGTCAACTTTATCCATGGTCTTTTTGGTCATATTTTATACTTCACCACTTTTTATGCCCGGGTCCTCCATCACTTTTTATACTTCACCACTTTTTATACTTGGTTTGGGTGAGACTTTACTCGACTTGGTGTAGTGAGAGGATGGATGAAAGTTGTAGGTGTATGTAGATGACAAGTAACTGTTTGCTATTCGTATTTTTAGGACTTTTATCCTACCGCTAGGGTTTCTGAAATTGTCCGGTTATTAGGTTACCTTTAAATAAAAACACAAAGTTCTGTTCAGTTGGAATACACAGATCTGTTTTTGTTTATTATAGTATAATACACAACATCAAATTAAAATATAAATAAAAAATAGTAATAATTTACAAATACAATAAAGTTGTAAATAAATCAAATATAAATAAAAATTAGTAATAATTAACAAATACAATAAAGTTGTAAATAAATCAAATGACATTGAACAATTTAAGCTTTTCGTTAAATTGATAAAATTAAACGAGTATATTGTTTCTATTTTCAGATTACAGTTTAAAAATTTTCTTTTTTACCACAAAACAATTAATTCTTTCTCAAGTTAAATGATTTAGCCATTACAAAAAAATGTGTAAAGTCTACTAACCTTTAAAATAAAAACACAAAGTTCTGTTCAGTTGGAATACACAGATAGTACACCAACTGAACAAACTTGTTTATATAGTATCCGGAGAAATTATCCCATTAATCAAATAAAGTAACAAGAAATGATTGTAACAGGATGCTGTTACGAAGTCTCCCAAACGAAGCTCCCATAATTCGTAATTCCCATGGTCGCCTGACATTGAGCAAAGTCCAGTGAAAATTGGTTTGATCCAGTAAAGTTATATGCATTAGTGATGCCTGGGGACTAACCCTGTATATCATTCAAACCATCTTAGCATGACAAACCAGAATATATATGGTTTAGGGGTGGGGATCTCGACCATTTACAAGATATTAGAACTTTCTCAAATGGCAGGGGAACGGGATGACCCCTGGGGACTAACCCTGTTTATCATTCAAACCATCTTAGCATAACAAACAAGAATATATATGGTTTAGGGGTGGGGATCTCGACCATTTACAAGATATAAGAACTTTTTTGAATGGCATGGGGTGGGGGTGACCCCTGGGGACTAACCCTGTATTTAATTTCATGTGCTTTATCATGACAAACCAGGATATATATGGTTTAGGGGTGGGGATCTCGACCATTTACAAGATATTAGAACTTTTTCAAATGGCAGGGGGTCGGGATGACCCCTGGGGACTAACCCTGTATATCATTCAAATCATCTTGGCATGACAAACCAGAATATATATGGTTTAGAGGTGGGGATCTCGACCATTTACAAGATATTAGAACTTTCTCAAATGGCAGGGGGTCGGGATGACCCCTGGGGACTAACCCTGTATATCATTCAAACCATCTTAGCATGACAAACCAGAATATATATGGTTTAGGGGTGGGGATCTCGACCATTTACAAGATATTAGAACTTTCTCAAATGGCAGGGGGTCGGGATGACCCCTGGGGACTAACCCTGTATATCATTCAAACCATCTTAGCATAACAAACCAGAATATATATGGTTTAAGGGTGGGGATCTTGACCACTTACAAGATATTAGAACTTTCTTAAATGGCATAGGGTGGGGGTGACCCCTGGGGACTAACCCTGTATTTCATTTGATTTGCTTTATCATGACAAACCAGAATATATATGGTTCAGGGGTGGGGATCTCGACCATTTACAAGATATTAGAACTTTCTCAAATGGCAGGGGGTCGGGATGACCCCTGGGGACTAACTCTGTATATCATTCAAACCATCTTAGCATGACAAACAAGAATATATATGGTTTAGGGGTGGGGATCTTGACCACTTACAAGATATTAGAACTTTTTTGAATGGCATGGGGTGGGGGTGACCCCTGGGGACTAACCCTGTATTTCATTTCATGTGCTTTATTATGACAAACCAGAATATATATGGTTTAGGGGTGGGGATCTCGACCATTTACAAGATATTAGAACTTTTTCAAATGGCAGGGGGTCGGGATGACCCCTTGGGACTAACCCTGTATATCATTCAAACCATCTTAGCATGACAAATCAGAATATATATGGTTTAGGGGTGGGGATCTCGACCATTTACAAGATATTAGAACTTTCTCAAATGTCATGGGGTGGGGATGACCCCTGGGGACTAATCCTGTATATCATTCAAACCATCTTAGCATGATAAACCAGAATATATATGGTTTAGGGGTGGGGATCTTGACCACTTACAAGGTATTAGAACATTCTTAAATGGCAGGGGGTGGGGTGACCCCTGGGGACTAACCCTGTATTTCATTTAATGGGTTTTATCATTTAGAACATTTTCAATTAAAAAGATTGTGTCTATCACAAACGGTTTTCAATTTATAATCATTTGAAAATTTAAAAAAATAAAATCCCATAGGGTTCTATAGTAAAACCCTCTTTTGTTTTTGCCCCTCAAAGTACCCCTTTATAAACCCCATTGCACAAACAAAACCCTGATTGCACCACTAGGCATGTTAGTCTAACATATTGTGAAACCCTAAGTTAATCTGACAAGCAGTTTTGGAGAACTTCGTTTGGGAGACTTAATAAACGTCGGTACTAAACTTTTGCATCTTTGAAGTGACCGTTGTACCCTTATTTAAACTCTTAATCTCCCAAATACACTTAAAAGTAACATGAGTAATGGGGTTTACGTAACATGGTCATTTAGTAATCTGAATGGAGTGTTTACTTAAATCATACACCCAACTGGCAAAATTTGTTCATGGTCTGTAAAATTTTATACATGGTCATTTATCTCTGGACAAGTGCAACTAAACTATATATACATTATACTTCAAACTTTGAAGAATATTTAATGAAAACTTCTCTATAATACATATACCGCATTTCTTTCTTCGTATTTTTAAACATTTGGTCAATTTGATGAAGAAATACATCAAATTTATTTTGCATAAGCCTCTACATTAAATGTTGATGTAGAAGCACTTCAATAGGAACAAGTTAACAAAACTCAAATCACCACATGCAAAAGAGTGGGTTAAAAATTAAATCTATTATATGGGAGATAACTCAATAAGTTAATATCCCGCCGAGGATGCCAAATATGTTGCGTCGCCACCACAGTGCGTATATCCCTGCAAGCGCAATGACCACGTATGGGACAACGACATATAAAAGTGAATATATGAGTATATACTTCAAAAAGCGTTCGACTTGTTACTATTGATTTGGCTTTACAAGGACATAAAACTGGTAAAAATTCACACCCTGTTTATTACTGTATACTGGACACAATATGAATATAGGCCGTTTTGACAGTATTATCAATACTATATAATTATGTAGATAACAAAGACACAAAAGGCCCCAAGAGGATACATTGAACTTTGAAATATAATTATATTTGCGATCTCCGGGAAAGCGGGAAGAATTGAGCAAAGATGGGGGACTAATGCACAACCTAGCAAATGATTCATCCTTCGGAAGGGGTCCACACCTGTCAAGTTGGATAAATAAATATATAATTAAGCTAGGAATGCAGAATATAATTAGTGACCGAATATAATGAAAGTAAAATTCCGAACTGAAGTGGGTTCGCGACCTTACAAAATGTACGTTCTAAACTGCAAGTGAAAAGTGAAAGTAGACTGAAACTGCAAAATAAGAGCTTATATACATATAAATAAGTTTATAAGCAACATAGAAGTGCTAGGCTCAAGCTAGCAGCCACTCGCTAGCAGCCACTCCGCTAGCAGCCAGTTTTCAGGTATGTCTATAAACCCAAAAGTTGCATAAGACTCAAATGTTTTTCTATACTATATAACGCTTTTTAGTTAAACAATCGAAGACACTATGAATGCGTTTTAGGGGTGGATCCAAGAATTTTGATGGTGGGAAAGGGAGGGGGGGGGCCAAAAACGATATATATATATATATACCGCCGAATGGAAGGATACAAAAAATTGTTGGACGATTTTATGCAAAAAATAAGAAGATATTTTCCGTTGGAAGAGGAGGGTGGCGTACGCCCTCCACGCCTAATCTGAATCCGCAACTGACTTTTACATTTTCATTTCTTGATCAAGAATTAAAAGACATTTGTATATTTTATCAACACACCGCGCTTCACGCGTTGAAAGGGTGAGATATAGATAAAAAAAAATATATAGTACACTGCAAGAGTGGAGAAATAAGGAAATACTTTTTTAAAACACAATGTTAAGCAGTATATTTTTTAACAATTTAAATTGTAACCCTCAAAAGAACGGAAATGTGGAATACAATTTTTGTTAAAAATCTTTAAAAAATATGATTTACCTCCCTTTAAAACTTACTACTTTAGAATAATTAAAATATTAAGTCTTCTTTGATGCGTAAAAATACAAATACTTGTATCATAAGGTGTCAAGCATTTATTCATTAAATATTAATGATCATGTAACAAACAGTTACAGAAATTATATATAATTAAGCTAATTTCAGTTTTATTTTATGCCTATTTCATGAGACTCATTGTGAATATTCATGAAGTTCGAATAACTTTTTTTCAACTTCCGAAACACAATGAACAGTTATCCACAAATGATATGAGAAGGAAGTGATTACTATTTACTTTGAATTTGGTTGATGAATTTTAGCTAGTTAGAACTGAATGTAAGCAATGAAATGAATAAGCTGTCATAGACAAAGTGAGAACTAAACATAACCCATCTTGTCGAAAACAGGATGAAATGAATATTCTATCCAAAATAAAGAACTATTGTGTACGAAATCGAAAGTAAATTTTCGCGCGGCTTTGCCGGCCCCAAAAATGACTATTGTGAAGCTAGTCGGCGATAACAGTCGGCAACTTTCTATCCAATCTGCAATAATATTTATGAGCCTGCGATAATATTCATGAGATGACCTGGGTTCGATTAAGCGTTGTAAGGAAATATCGTTTATTAGGATAAGATCATGTTTGCTGTTTATATTTGATATTGCTATAAATAACAATAAAATCTGAACACTATGTGTGTCTTCTTAAAGGTTTGCGTTTTCTTAATCAATTATAAAAGGGGAACGCTTACGGAGAACCGACAATTACAAATATTTTTTCGGTAAATTATATAAAATGCCAATTGAAACATCAATGAATAGCCTTTTATATAAAAACATTAAGCTGAACCATAAATACAATCTACAGATGTTTCTCGGTAAAGACACGTTCCATATAGAATTACAAAATGGTTGTTATTAAATTCTCTTACATGCCGACGTGACATTTTTTACTGGTTTTAAATCACTTTCACAATTATACAGTACTCCTATTATAAACAATCGTTTTCAACCATATTTAACAGCTCAGACTAAAAGATAAGACCAGGTACCCCTACCCTATGCTGACAAACTGGTACGGATTTAGGGCATAGGTTCTATGAGCCACTTTAGAGGCAACAACTGGTACCAACAGGAATAATATCTAGGTTTGGCCAGCCGACAGAAGTGAAGTTGGACTATGTGACATATCAGGATACTAGGAGCCCCCCCCCACCACCACACATGCTAACAAACTCGTACGGGTCTAAAGCAACACACCCTTCGTTAAGTAATGACAAGCTCGTATGGGTCAAGGGTATAAGTGCTCAGAGCCATGTTAGAGGCAATGTCTTCATCTTCTTCTTGTTTCATGGCCAACGTGGTGAATCTCTTAGTGTGGCCAGCCGGCAATAGTTAAGTCGAACTATGTGACATACCCGGTACACCGACTCCCTCGCCCTATGCTGACACAATTAGGTTGACTTGCCAGCAATAGTTAAGTGAGAGTATAGCATACCAGGTACCCCCACCCCATCCTTCGCCCAATGCTGACAAGGTCTTAAGGGTCAAGGGCATAAGTCATAAGGGCCATTTTAGAGGCAATGTCTTCTTCTAATTCTTGTATCATGGACAACGTGTATAATATCTGAGTTTGGCCAGCCGACAGTAGTGAAGTTGGACTATGTGACATATCAGGATGCAAGAAGCCCCCACCCCCTCCGCCACCACACATGCTAACAAATACGTACGGGTCTAAAGCATAAGTGCAATGGGCCATTTTAAAGTTGGACAATGAGAGGTCCCCCGAACCCAATACTGAAAACTCGTACGGCTCTAGGCCATCAGTGCTATAGGCCATTTTAGAGGCAATGCATACATCTACTTCTGGTATCATGGTCAACGTGAATAATCTTTTAGTTTGACAAGCCGGCAATAGTTAAATTGGACTATGTTACATATTAGGTGTCCCTTTTTATCCAATGATGACGAACTCGTACGAGTCTAAGACATAAGTACTATGATGCATTTCAGAGGCAATATCTACCTCTACCTCTGGTACCAAGGCCAACGTGAAGAATGTCTTATTTTGATCAGCCGGCAATAGTTAAGTTGGACAATAAGACATACCAGGTCCCCCTAACGCTATGCTGAAAACTCGTACGGCTCTAGGCCATAAGTGCTATAGGCCATTTTTGAGGCCATTCATGCCTCTACTTCTGGTATCATGGTCAACGTGAATAATCTTTTAGTTTGACCTGCCGGTAATAGTTAAAATTGGACTATGTTACATATAAGGTGCCCCCTTTTTATCCCATGCTGACGAACTCGTACGAGTCTACGACATTAGTACTATGATTCATTTCAGAGGAAATATCTACCACTACCTCTGGTATCATGGCCAATATGGAGAATATCTTAGTTTGGCCAGGCGGAAAAAGTAAAGTCAGACTATGTGACATTCCAGGTACAACCGGCCCTTCGCCCAATATTGACAAGCTCGTATGGGTCAAGGGCATAAGCGCTCAGAGCCATGTTATAGGCAATGTCTTCTTCTTCCTCTTGTACCATGGCCAACGTGGTGAATCTCTTAGTGTTGCCAGCCGGCAATAGTTAAGTCGGACTATGTGAAATACCCGGTACCCCGACTCCCTCGCCCTATGCTGATACAATTAGTTGGGCTTGCCAGCAATAGTTAAATGAGAGTATGACATACCAGGTACCCCCGACCCATCCTTCACCCAATGCTGAAAAGGTCTTACGGGTCAAGGGCATAAATCATAATGGCCATTTTAGAGGCAATTTCTTCTTCTACCTCTTGTTTCATGGCCAACGCGAATAATATATAGGTTTGACCAGCCGACAGTAGTGAAGTTAGACTATGTGACATACCAGGTATACCCCATTTAACCCTATGCTGACAATCTGCCTACAGATCTAGGGCATAATTGTTAAGTGCTATTTTAGAGGTAATGTCTGTCTCTACTTCTGGTATCATGGCCCAAAGTTGATAACCTTTAAGTTTGGGCAGCTGGCTCACTGAAATATGCTGACAAACTTATAATTGTCTAGGGCAAAAGTGCTCAGAGCCATTTAAGATGCAACGCGTATCTAAACCTGTGGTACTATGGCTAACGTGGAGAATTTCTTAGTTTGGCAAGCCGGCAATTGTTAAGTGAACTATGTAATAAACCAGGATACAACGACCCCCCTTCCCACCCACCACCCCAATCCCAAAATGCTGACAAGCTCGCACGGGTCTAGGTCATAAGTACTAGTGCTCTGAGCGACTTTAGAGGCAATGTCACCATCTACCTTTGGTATCATGGCAAACATTGTGATCTCTTAGTTTGGCCAACAGATAATAGTAAAGTTCGACAATGAGACATACCAGGTACCCCAAACCCTATGCTGAAAACTCGTACGCGTACGGGTCTAGAGCATCAATACTACGAGCCCCTTTAGAGGCAATGTATACCTCCACATCTGGTATCATGGTTGACGTGAACAATCTCTTAGTTTGATAGTTAAATTGGACTATGTGATATTCCAGGTTCCCCCCTTTTTACTCTATGCTGACAAACTCGAACAGGTCTAGGACATGAGTGCAACAAGCTATTTAAGAAGTAATATCTACCACTACCTATGGTACCATGGCTAACTTGGAGAATCTCTGTTTGGCCAGGCGGCAATAGTTAAGTCTGACTATGAGATATAACAAGTTCGCAAGTTAACATACCAGGTACACCCCCTCACCCTTCACCCCATGCTGACAAGCTCGTATGGGTCAAGGGCATAAGTACTCAGGGCCATTTTAGAGGCAATATCTTCTTCTACATCTTGTATCATGGCCACTGTGGAGAATCTCTTATTATGCCAAGCCGGTAATAGTTAAGTCGGAATATGTGAAATGCAAGAACCCCAAACCCTATTCTGACAAACTTATACGGGTCTAGGGCGTAAGTGCTCTAAGAGCCATTTAGAGGCAATATCTACTTCTTCCTTTGGTACAATGGCTAACGTGGATAATCCCTTAGTTTGGCTAGCAGGCAATAGTTAAGTCACACTATGTGACATACTAGGTACAACGCCTCCCCCTGTTCACCAAATGCTGCCAAGCTCGTTTAGGTCGAGGGCATAAGTGCTAAAGGCCATTTTAGAGGCAATGCCTCTACCTTTTGTATCATGGCCAACATGTAAAATCTTTTAGTTTGGCCATCTGGCAATAGTTAAGTCGGACTATGTTACATACCAAGTTCCCCCACCCGATGCTTACAAACTCGTACGGGTCAAGGGCATAAGTGGTAAAGGACATTTTAGAGGCAATGTCTTCTACCTCTTGTATCACGGACAACGTGGAGAATTTCTTAGTTTGGCCAACAGGCAATATGTAAGTTAGACTATGTGACATACCAGCTACATGTACCCCCCCACCCTATGCTGACAAACTTGTATGGGTCTAGGGCATAAGTGTTATAGACCATTTTTGAGGCAATGTCACCATCCACCTCTGGTAGTATTGATTTTAGAGAATAAATTATTGTATGGTACCATGGCCAACGTGGAGTATCTTTTAGATTGGCCATCCGCCAATAGTTAAATCGGACTATGAGATATAACAAGTTCGCCCCATCCGATGCTGACAAACTCATACAGGTTTAGGGCATTAGTGATCAGAACCATTTTAGAGGCAATGTCTACCTATATCTCTAGTACCATAGCCAACGTGGAGAATTTCTTGTTTTGGCCAGCCGGCAATAGTTAAGTTGGTCTATGTGATATATAACAGGTAACCCCCGCCACCCCCACCCTCTCCCCTTTTCACGATATGCTTGTAAATTGTATGGTCATAGTGCTTCAGTGCTATGAGCCAGTTAAGAAGCACTGTCTTCTTCTTCCTCTGATATCATGGCCAACGAAGTGAATCTCTTAGTTTGGCCACCCGGCACTAGTTTACTCGGAATATGTAACATACATGGTACCCTAATTCACCTCATCCCTCACCTTATGCTGACAGGCTCGTATGGGTTATTATTTAGGGGCATAAGTGCTAAAAGCCAATTTAGAGGCAATTTCTACTTCTACGTCTGGTTCCATTGCCAACGTGTCTTGGCCATCCCGAAATAGTTAAGTTTGACTACGTGACATACCAGTATCCCCCTCATAACCATATGCTGACAAAATCGTTCGGGTCTAGGGCATAAGTGCTATTGGCCATATTAGAGGCAATGTATGACTCTACTTCTAGTACCATGGCCAAAGTGGAGAATCTTTTATTTTTGCCAGCTGGCTCACTCTAGTTTGTTGACAAACTCATACGGGTCTAAGACATAAGTGGGAAGGGCCATTTTAGAGGCAATGTCTACCTGTACCTCTGGTACAAAGGCCAACTTGGAGAATTTCTTAGTTTGGTCGGCCTTCGATAGTCAAGATGGACTATGTGTTATATAGCAGGTACCCCCTCTTTTTTCACCATATGCTGATAAAAGTGTTCGGGTATAGGGCATCAGTGCTATGAGCCTTTTTTGAGGAAATGTCTTATTCTACCTCTGGTATCATTACCAACTTAGAGAATATCTTAGTTTGGCCAGCCGGTCATAGACAAGTCGGACTATGTGACATACCAGGTACCCCCAACCCTATGCTGACAAGCTTGTACGGGTCTAGGGCATAAGTGATATAGATCATCTAAGAAGCAATGTCACCCTTTGCCTTTTGCAGTATTGAATTTTAGATAAAACAGTATTGAATGATACAATGGCCAACGTGGAGAATCTTTTAGTTTGGCCTTCTTGCAATACTTAAGTTAGACTGTGTGACATTTCTTGTACCTCCCTTTTACCTGATGCTGACAAACTCGTATATGTCTAGGGAATAAGTGCTTAAGGGCATTTAAGAGGCAATGTCTACCTATACCTCTTCCACTTCCTTTGGTATCATGGCCAACGTGGTGAATCTCTTAGTTTGGCATACTGAAAATAGTTATTTTTAACTATGTGGCATATTAGGTACCCACAGCCCTATGCTGACAAACTCGTACGGGACTAGATCATACGTGCTAAAGACGATTTTAGAGGCAATATCTCGTTCTACCTTTGCTACCATTGCCAACGTGGAGAATGTCTAAGTTTGGCCAGTCGCAATAGTTATTTGGAATATGTGACACACCAGGTACTCCTCACCCTATGGTGACAAATTCGTACGGGTCTAGGGCAGAAGTGCTATTGACCATTTTAGAGGCAATGCCTACCTCTATCTCTGGTACCATGGGAAATGTGGAGAATGTCTTAGATTGGCCAGCCGGCTCATTTTTTCCAGACTTGGGAACTTAGTAAAGTTTTCAGCAAATTGAAAGAGGGTACAAGTTTTGTGTAATTATCTCGTCCTACAATTTTCAAGCTAGTCTCCTGAAACTTTGCAGGACGTTTGTACATATATTGAAGCTATTATTGATTTTTTTGGGGATTTTTCTCTCATTTTTCAAGACATTGGAAATCATTCATTTTTCAGCAACATTTAGTCAAAAAGACTGTGACCTATTTTTACGGGGTAAATTTAGGATGGTTAGGGGGTTATTTATGTCAGACATTGACCTATGTAGAAGACTTTCCGTTGGTTGTACCACCAGGGATTTTTCGGCAAGGATGCCTTTGGCCTCGTGCAGATAATGAATTGCCGTAGAGAAATAAAAGGGAAGAGGCACAATGTCAGATCCCGATATAGGACCTCATTAGGTCACTGACTTTTATTTGTACATAGTGCGAAACAAGAATTGCTATAGGGAACGATTCAAATTTAGGCCAAGTGCAGTTTGTCTGTAATGTCAGACCCCGATATTGGACATTCCTGGATTGTCCAAACTAGGCCTATGTATGGTGTAGACCTTTTCCGTGAGTTGTTTTGGCATTTTGAATCAGGAAATAAAAGTTCACTGCCTTTGATTGGAATCTAGTGCATATCAAATAATTTCAGAGGTTTTTTCCAAATTAAATTTAGGGCGAGTGACGGGGGTCAGTAATGTAAGACCCCGATATTGGGCATGTGGTGAAGACCTTCGGTGAGTTTTCTTACCTGGGCCTTTGTCCAGGAAACCTTAGGCCTCTCGTTTGCATTTATACCTTGTGGAGATCAAATAAAAGTATGGTCATAAGGATTTGTTTATGAGTTAGATTTAGGTTGGATAAGTCATACCTTGATATTGGACCCATGGTATAGACCTTCTGTGAATTGTCACCCTTGAGCCTTTTGGTCCAGGAAATATAGGGCTATTGGATTGTATTTGAACATTATAGTGCAGATTAAAGCATTGTCGTATTGATTCTTCTTTTACGAGTGAAAATATGGTTGATAGGGTCAGTTATGTAATTCCGATATCCTATGTTCTATATATTATATATGGTTAAGGTTTAGACATTCCGTGAAGTATCCTATCTGGGCATCTTGATTAAATAAACAATAAACCACTGCCTTTCATTTGCATCTAAGGTGTAAAAGGTATCCCACTAGAAAATTTGATCTAGAAAACTATAGGCCACTAGCTTTTATTTGTACCTTTTGTGAATAAAAAGCCTTATAGGATCGATTTTTTTAGGGGGGGGGGGTAAAAATTAGGGTAGGTATGGGGTCAGGTATTTCATACCACGGTTTGGAACCAATGCTGTAGACCTTCCTTGAGTTGTCTCGCCTGGGCCTTTTAGTCCAATAAATATTTGGCCTCTGTCTTTCATATGCGCCTAGTGCAAATAAAATTATCGACATAGGAATCTTTTCACAGATTAAATTCAGGCTGTGAAAAAAACTTATCATAGATACCATGATTAGAATTTTGTACGCCAGACCCGCGTTTCGTCTACAAAAGACTCGTTAGTGACGCTCAAAATCAAAAAGTTTAAAATGGTAAATTAAAGTACAAAGTTGAAGAGCTTTGAGGACCAAACAATTCCGAAAGGTTTTGCAAATCCAGCTAATTTATAAGGTAGCCTATTCCTGAGGTAGAAAATCCTTTTTTATAAAAGTTTAAAGTTTGTTAATTTATAATTATGACCATAATTGTCAATGATAATTCATATCAACCTACAGAGGTCAGTAACGTCAGAACTCGATAATAGAAATGTGTTGTTGACCTTCCAAGAGTTGTGTCAAAATGTGCAATTTGACTCAAGAAACCGTAGGTCACTGGTTTGATTTTGTTACTAGTGTGGATAAAAGCATTGGCGTATGGAGTTAGATTTAGAGTAGCTAAGGGGTCTGTTATATCAGACCCCCATATTCAACATATAAGGTAATCCTTGCGTGAGTCCTCATACCGGGACATTTTAGTCTAGGAAACCTGAAGTCATTGCCTTTAGGTGTCAGACCTAAAATTCACTCACTCCAATCTAGAACGTAAAAGTAGCCCATTTCTTGACTAAAAATAGCGCTTTTGATGTCATTGTTTACTTAAACTGACCAAAAAATTTGCAGAAATAATACTGTTGATGAAAGAAAAAATATATATTGAGCCAAAATTTACTTGTCCATAAGCTTGCATTAAAAATTGGGGATTAATGCGGTCCATAGTACACTTATTCAAGATGTCCTGAAAACCAGGGGTTATTGACAGTAGTAGTTACCTTCGGAACGTTGGTATTTTACTACAAGACTTTAAAGAGAGGCGAAAGGGACATTCAAACTCATAAGTCAAAATAAACTGACAACGCCATGGCTAAAAAAGAAAAAGACAAACAGAAGCAACAGTACACAAAACACAACATAGAAAACTAAAGACTAACCAACAAAACCCCACCAAAAACTGGGGGTGATCTCAGGAGCTCCGGAAGGGTAAGCAGATACTGCTTCATATGTGGCACCCGTCGTGTTGCTCATGTTGGTACCCAGTAATAAGTCTAATTCGGTAGATCATATTCGGGAAAAGGGAGGACGGGATTGTAGTTACGACAATCGGAACATATCCGTTATCGGTTATGATCTGTGAATCGGATATTCCATAACGGTCAACCAACACGTGATGGCGTCTGTAAAATTTACGAAGGAATGACTTCAACTTCACCACTTGGAACTCTTGGTTTAGAAGTTTCCTTATGAGCAGCAACCCTCTATCAAGGAAATCATGACAGGAAATACAAGCCCTGGAATATCGTATCAACTTTTAGATATATACGCCGTATGCAGGCGCTGCTGGATGAGTTGAACATGGGTTGAAAATTAGCATGTAGAAAGGTGATACATGTACAATTCAAGATATAACTGGTTTCCATGAAGTTAATCTTGAGGTAAAATATTGCGAAAGCTGTGAAAATGGAAAAAATTGGTTGAATAGATGGGATTTTGAATTGGCGGTTTGACATTTTTAATTTGCATCATGTGCGGATCAAAATATTGTCGTAAGAATCTTTTTAATTAAGTGATGGTAAGGGGTCAGTAATCTCAGACCCCGATTTGTAGCCTATGATGTGGATCTTCTGTTAGTAAACATATCTTGGCCTTATGGTCGGTAAAACCTTAAGTCTATCTTTCATATGGTATAGTCAGGATAAAAGTACTGCAGTTGGGATCTTTTTCGAATTAGATTTAGACCATAGGAAGGAGGTAAGTATTATCAGACCTCGATATTGGATCTGTGGTGAGATCTATCGAGGGTTTTTCCCCCTGGGTATTTTGTTCCAGAAAACATTAGGTCAGTATTATATAATTGACAGTGTTGCTGCACAAAAACATAGCACTGGGTTTTAAAATATAAACCCGAAACATTAACCCTTAACCATTACAAATAATAGTCTAGTTCGAAAGAACAATTGACCTGGCATGAGATTGATAAAAATGAGAAATACAATAAAGACATGGCATTAAAAAATAAAATGGAAAGTGAGGGAGATTGTATTTACACTGATGATCTAAATGAAAACGA
The DNA here is from genome assembly GCF_021869535.1 of Mytilus californianus. Lineage (NCBI taxonomy): Eukaryota > Metazoa > Mollusca > Bivalvia > Mytilida > Mytilidae > Mytilus > Mytilus californianus. The sequence goes on along the minus strand of NW_026262581.1, from coordinate 93,024,539 downwards.
ATCATTAAGCTATAAAAAGGGAAAAAAAATACCAGAAAATGTGATATTTAAAATCACAGGAATTACAGAATTGGATGTAAAAAGTTTTTTATTCTTAGGAATAGAAGAACTGAAAATTAATACAATCTGGGCTTTCACTAGACTAGAAAAAAAAGAAAATGAATTGATGGGAACCTATGTTAAAAGTAACGGTTTACAAATAAACCCTAAATCATAATAGGCTTATTTTCCCTCCTTGTTGATAAGTAACTAGTATCGGGGTAGGGTATAAACAAATTATTAAATAAACTTTGAAATGATAAAAACAATTGTTTAGAAGGATGATAAAAAGATATACAATAGCGAAATGGCATTAAAAAAAGGAGGATGTTGGATGTTGAAATAGTAAAACAGTTATTGCAAGGAATCAACTGCTTGAAAAAATTAAAAGATTAGAAAAAGCTCATATAATTAAACTGATTCAAACAAAACGGACAAAAAGGAAAGGTAAGGAAAAGACATACAGGGAACTTTAAAGGTGGACCCGGAAACAGAGAATGAAGGGTGTTAGTGGAATGAAAAAGACTGCTTTGTTAAAAAGTGTTGTGGAGAAACCAGTAGAAACAAGGAACAATCGTAAGAGAAGTAGGACACCCTAGGAAAAAACCTTGGATGGGTTATTTGCCTCAAGGATAATTAAACTCACAGTCTAGATGGATTATGTGATTTTACATTGTATGATTGAAAAGATGGTTGGTGATAAGAAGGAAGAAGAAGAAGCTTAGTAATTATGCATTGCTGGACAAAGTATTCACAAAGGCTACCAACTTTGAAGATATGTTGAAAACGATGTATAAAAACTTTGGAGAGAAATTTGCCAGTTGGACATATGATATAAATGATGAGGCACTGAAAGAGGTGATTAGTATAAAATTTGATATCGGCAAATATAGATTCATTGCCGGATCTCAATACTAGGTCTTACATAATTGGCTGGCAGACAATAAAGCGATCATGGATGGGAAGAACCAGGACGAGCAATGTTTTGGCATCAATACACCACGAATGGTAGACCTTAAAAGAGGGACGAAAGATACCAGAGGGACAGTCAAACTCATAGATCGAAAACAAACTGATAACGCCATGGCCAAAAATAAAACAAACAAACAGACAAATAATAGTACAGATGACACAACATAGAAAACTAAAGACTAAGCAACACGAACCCCACCAAAAACTGGGGTGATCTCAGGTGCTCCGGAAGGGTAAGCAGATCCTGCTCCACATGTGGCACCCGTCGTGTTGCTTATGTTATTACAAATCCGGTAAGTAGTCTAATTCAGTAGGTCACATTCGTGAAAAGGGAAGGGTATTGTAGTTACGACATAAGGAACATATCCGATATCATCTGTGAGACGGTTATTCCATAACGGTCAACCAACTCGTGTTGGCGTCCGTAAAATTTACGAAGGGATGATTTCAACTTCACCATTTGGAACTCTTGGTTTAATAGCTCCCTTGTGAGCAGCAATCCTCTATCAAGGAAATCATGATAGGAAATACAAGCCCGGGAATATCGTATCAATTGGGAGATATATACTCCGTATGCAGGCGCTGCTGGAATGCAGCTACATAGAAATGGAAAGTTCACAATTAGGAAGCTGAAATCATCTCTTTTGTCGTAAAGTTTTGTTTCAACCAACCCTCATTGTCAATTTCTAGATGTAAGTCAAGATATGAGGCAGACTTAACTGTATCTGTAGTATCCTTTATCTCTAGTTCGATGGGATAAATTCGTTCAACAAAGTCACCACATTTTGTATTATTTAGTGAGAGAACATCATCTATATAGCGGAACGTAAAGTTAAAGGATATTGCTAACTTTTTATCTTTCTTCCTAAGAAGTTCCTGTATGAAGTCAGCCTCATAATAATAAAGAAACAAGTCGGCAAGAAGAGGGACACAATTGGTTTCCATTGGAATTCCGACAGTCTGTTGGAAAACACGTCCTTCAAACGTAACAAACATGTTGTCAATCAAGAAATCAAGCATCTTGATAATGTCAGTTTCAGAGAATATTTTGTTTGAATCAGAGTGATTCTATACAAAGTAGGATTTATCCCTCCCCAAGACAAGATACTTGTATCTACGTTCGCCATTCTTTTTAATGAAACTTAGTAATACCAACTCTTTCAATTTGTCTTTTAGTTTAGAATGGGGAATACTTGTGTAAAGTGTAGAAAAGTCAAATGTTTTAATACTATTGCAAGATGAGAGAGTCTTAGATTGTATGTACTCTAAACGATCTTTGGAATTTTTTAGTATCCACATCTGATTCACGCCACCTCTAGAATAGGCAGTTTCACAATAACTTTGGAGCCCAGCTTTGATTGCTGAAAAAAAAGATGTTAATAATTTAGAAGACCCATCAATATACCGTTGTTTGTAAGGACACTTATGTAGTTTAGGTATCCAATAAAGTGATGGAAGATCCAGTTCTTCATCTTTGGTTGAAATTCCAAAAGAACATAGAACAGACCTATGATTATCCAGGAATTCCTCTTTGGTATGTGTCGTGAGGGTATATGTTGAGTTTCCAAATGAATTGTCAATACCTAATTCATTTATCAAGCAGTTTATGTAATGATATTTACACACAAAAACGATGTTGTTTGGGGCTTTATCTGCGGGGACAACAACATATTTGTCATGGAGGTAGGACATGTGTTTTGCAAGATTTGGTCTTTAAAAATTGACGTAGCGTGGGTATTGATAGACCCATTTAGTTTCTTAAATCGGATTTGTTTCAACGACCTCACAGCCTTAATCCATTCGGAAAGAGTATCTACGTCTTCTTTCTCGCGTTTAGCCCATTGCCTGGCATAATCCTCGACTGAATCCATCAGTATTTTGAAGTTGTATTTCCAATTGATAGATTTAGGCTCACGATATTTCGGACCTTTGGTTAACAAATTTCGCAGGGAAGTGTTATTGACAATGTTGAGGTCTCCGGTAATAACGTGGCCAGCAGGATTATATGTGAATTGGGAACTAGCACAGGTGCAATCAGGAGGTTAAGACTTGGAGTCACGGCCGGGCGAACAAGTACCAGCGATGGGAGATGAGTTAACGTTGAAAGGATTGATTTCCCAGTGAATCTCAAGAACATTACCAAGTTTGAGAAAAACAATCCAAATATATTCATCAACTTGAAGTGTTTAGAAAAGAAAAGGATCTACCCACTGATGATATCGGACACTGCGAAAAGAGAACTGAATGTGGACTTGTTGACGATTGAGAAAGACGGATTGACACATTGCTTTGTGTACTTTTTTTTTTCGTCGTGCTTTGTTTTTTGCCATGGCATTGACAGTTTGTTTTCGACTTGTGAGTTTAAATGTCTCTTTGGTATCTTTCGCCTCTCTTTTAATCACTTCCAAAGTGACCCTATCCCAGCAAAAAGAGTAAGATAATAACAAGATAACTGTGAATGTAAAGATGCCGGATCAAAGGGCTTAAGAAGATTTTAAAAACCACATAAGAACAATGAAGGTTCCATTATTTCGTAGTGTACGCAGAATTTGACTGCTTTCCTGAGTGTCAATAGCGCAAACTACGTTCCTCTTTTATTGTACTTTCGTTTGTCGACGTCGGTACGTCAATGATGTCGGCTTGGGCAGAAGTCGAAATAAGATGTTATCAAATGGTAAACTTGAACGACTCTATATTTTACATGTCTCCTACCGCCACTGCATTTTGGTGCCGTGACTGTTGGAAATAATGGATTCGAAGTTGAAAGCAGTACGGGCAGGACACAGAGGACAAGTGACACGGTAACTAAAGAAATTCGAGGACATTGAAAGAATTCGGACTTAGACAAAATTCGAAAAAAACTGTCACACACTGATTCCCTGTCTCAAAATGTAAGAGTCGCATCAACGTCTTTAGATCCAAATGCAAACAGTTTTACGCCAACTTACCCGACGAATTCATCGCTTATCAATGACAATGTCATACACAGCAATGGAAATGGAATAAATGTACAACAAACACATTTTGATGATTTCCGCTCCATGCTAAATACCCATCGTGACTTGCAGTCTACAAGTAATTTGTACAACCAAGGCTTTTCTTCGGTATCAAATAGCAGTCAAAACCACAGATTATCGAAACTAGATTTACCGCACTTTGATGGGGACATTTTACAATGGCAAACCTTTTAGGATTCGTATGAATCAACTATCCATTTAAACAGTAATTTGACCGAGATACAGAAATTTAGTTACCAGAAGGCCCGACTCCATGGTCACGTCGCCCAAACAATTGAAGGTTTCGCACTGACAAATGCAAATTACACCACAGCAATCAATTTACTCAAAGAGAGTTTTGGACAGCCCCATAAGATAATTCATACCTACATGATAGCGTTAATGGAAATGCCGATTCCTAACAACAGTTCACAATGCCTGACAAGTTATGGAGACAATCTTGAAGCGTATGTTCGGGGGCTAGAATCAAAAGGCCAGGAACAAGAGATTTACGGAGCCCTGTACATGGAAAACTTCCACCTGAAATTCGCAAAAATATCGCACGAGAACATGGCAGCGACAATATTTCTTTGATTGAATTCCGCAAATCGATTGTAAAAAAAATCAGCATTCTAGAAGTAGGCCAGACTACAGATTACAGAGTTAATAGCATGACAGCTACTTGTTTTTCTGGAGCGAAGTCGAGACAACAATCTCATTATGACCATAAACAGACAAAAATGACAAAAGAGACACATGTTTGCGTATTTTGTGACAGAACACACCATTCTAATGATTCTAATGATTGTATAAAGGTAAAAGACCCCAGCGCCAGAGTTGCCGTAGTAAAACGTAAGAAGCTATGTTTTTATTGCCTTGGATCGCTTCTCGCCAAAGAATGTAATTCACAGAATAAATGCCGAAAATGCAACAAGAAGCATACAATCCTGTGTGAAGGTCGATTTGTAACTGGACAGAAGTCACAGTCAGTAAAGACGGAAGGTCAAAACGGAGAGAAAGCCGTATCAGTTGTAATGCACACGTCATCTAAAGTTAAACTACACTCGAATGTTTTGTTGAAAACCGCAATAGCACCAGTACATTTTGAACACATTTACGCAGAAACAAACATTTTATTTCACGAGGGTGCTCATCGTTCCTTCATAACTGAGAGTTTAGCCAGGAAAGTGAATGTTAACGCCACAGGAAAAGAAACAGTTCAACTTGCTGCATTTCGAGATGTGAGTAACAATGTACGTCAACTTGAATCTGCAACCATTGATATACAGACCGATTCTGGAGAGAATATACCAATTCACGCACTGATTGTTCCAACCATAAACGTTCCTATGCAGACCAACATGACACGTAACGTGAGAAATCTGCCGTATTTGAGAAGTCTTAAATTTGCGTATCCACTGACTTCACATGAACAGTTTGAAATTTCGTTGCTGATAGGAGCAGACTTTTACTGTAAGATAGTATAGATTAAGGTGATAAGAGGTGATTGACTCACAGCAATTAGCTCCAAAATTGGTTTTTTATTGTAAGGACCAGTTAGCGATAACAGGACTTCATCAATTTTTCCCGTCCTTTTGAACATCATCAAGTCATCATATGGAGGAGAAAAGAATTGAAAACAGTCTTAAATGATTTGAAAACGAACAGTACCAGGCCAAATTGCCATGGAAACATGAACACCTTGACTTTCCATCAAACTTTTATATCGTTAAATCGGGAACAGAGAGCCCAATCAGAAGACTGTGTCGGGAACTAGAGTTACTACACAGATATGGGGATATTATTAAAGAGCAGGAGAAAAGAGGATTCATCGAAAAGGTAAATTAAGACACAATTCCAGTCAAAACTCATCACATTCCACACCATGCTGTAAGAAAGGAATCAGCTACCACACCCATTAGAATAGTATACGATTGAAGCTGCAAACAATCGCAAAACCATGCCAGCTTAAACGACTTACTTAATGATCTAACAAAAATTCTGATGAGATTTCGACTCAACAAAATTGGAGTGAGCACAGATATTGAGAACGCCTTTCTACATGTTGGCCTAGACAACAGTGACAGAGATGTAACACGCTTCATATGGATCTGAATAATCAAACTAGCCAGCTGACTACTTACAGGTTTAAATCTGTATTATATGGCACCAAATGCTCTCCATTTATCTTAAATGCAGCATTACTGAAGCACTTAGATGAATACAAAACGGAAACTGTGTTTAACATGAAGAAGGATTTGTTTGTTTATAACATTTTGTCAAGCCTTAAAAATGAGATGAAAGCTCTTAAATACTTCCGTGAAGCAAGATCGTTAATGTCAGAAGCTGGGTTTAATCTTCGCTCATGGACATCAAGTAGTAACCATCTCCCGAAAACTTGCACAAGCTGAAAATGTACTGGACAAAGACACCAAAACGAAAATACTTGGACTACGTTGGGATACAACAACAGACAAACTAGTCCGGAAGTAAAATTGAACCAGGAAATAGGGAATATCACAAAGCGGGAGATTCTTAGCCAGTCTTCAGGGATTTACGATCCGTTAAGTCCTATTACTGTGTGAGCCAAACTACTAATGCAAGATTTATGGAGACAGAAAATGGACTGGGACAAACCTCTACCGTGGGAACTACAACATCTATGGATAAAACTTGCTAAATATTTAAAGATCACAACAACTGCAGAACTGAGACACTATTTCACAAGCTCGTCAGTCAACATGGACCACAATGAACTACATGTTTTCGTCGATGCAAGTATGGGCGCATATTGAGCAGTAGTATATATTGGTGATGAAAGTAATTTAGCAGTAGTAATGGCGAAGAATCGCGTAGCACCACTAAAAAAGTTGACTCTTCCACAACTAGAACTAATGGAAGCACTTATCGGCGCTCGCCTCGCTAGCCACATCAGGACTACCCTACCTAGCAACAAAGTGGTATTTTGGTCGACAGCCAAATTGTTCTACACTGGTTGAATACGTCGAGACAGTTAAAACGATTCGTTCAGAAAAGAATTGATGAGATAAAAAATTTGACTGCACAGGATGAATGGAGATATTGTCCAACTAAAGAGAATCCAGCAGACTTACTGACTCAAGGACTGACTGCGGAACAGTTTTTATAGAACACACTCTTGTTTAACGAACCCGAATGGCTAACAGATGAGAAAAAATGGCCGACATGGAACTCACAAGTAGTACCGTATAATTATCCTTCGTAGAACACGACAACAAGGACAACACACCAACAGAAGAAAGGAACAGTCTAAAGGAAACAGGAATTGATATTATTATGAACATTACTCGGTATAGCACCTTATACAAAACGATCCGAGTGACCGCCTTTATTCTGAGATTTGTAGACAACTGTAAAATTCCAAAATCACAGAGAAAAACCGACCAGCTGCTTGATACTAGTGAATTACAACAACTTGAAGTCACAGACCAGCAAAAGATTGTCACTCGTGAAACAGTTAAGACTATTTTTTGATTTAAATGGAACTATTCGTTGCGGTGGGAGGATTCACAACGAACCACTGACAGAGACTGCTAGATTCCCTTATTTATTACCTATAGATCCCCCACTTACTCAATTGGTTGTACTGGATGTACATGAAACATTGAAACATTCTGGAGTACTAGCTACAGTAACTCAGATAAGACAAACATATTGGGATCCATGTATTCGCCAGTACGCGAAGAAGGTTCTACACAATGTATAACTTCCCGAAAAGTTAGCGGGAAACCACACAGATTGACAGAAGCATCAGTACGAGCGAATGAAAGAATTCACAAGTGGATACACGGACAATAATTTGTTAAATTCAGTGAAATCTAATATTGACTGTTTAAAGTTAATTTCACTTTCTGCAGTAACCATGGACAATTGAGAATTATTTGATTTAAAGTCATTAATTGGTAACTGGAAAACATTTTTTTTTAAAATAATTTATTTCTTTGCGTGCCCGGATAATGTCGCGAAAATAGCGCGAACTACGTTCCTCTTTTATTGTACTTTCGTTTGTCGACGTCGGTACGTCGTCTTGGGCGGAAGTCAAAATAAGATGTTATTAAATGGGTCACTTGAACGGCTGTATATTTTATATGTCTTCATCGCCACTACACTGAAGACGTCAAGTCAAAAAATTGTGAGGGATCGAAGAGAAATCAAGCCAAAGACTCTGTAAAATAGATCAATGAACAGAAAGAGATCTCAGCCGCAGAAATCATGAGTCACTGGTGCCGAATGAATGACGGCAAACCAGACATCAAACCCTACCAGAAGCACACACCGCCCGGAATTTGCTATATCATTAAGTGCTATGACGACAGGGTGTTAACTAGAGAACCACTTTGTTATACACATTGTACAATGCAGTGGCCAAGATCTTTGTGAATAAACTTGAATAAGATTTTTGAGCGCTGTACCAGTAAGATAAATATCAAAAATCCAATGATATATCGAAGGAGAATAAACAACGGGTCTAGAGTATAAGTGCTAAAGTTCATTTAGAGGTAATGTCTCCCTCTACCTCTGGTACTATGGCCAACAAGGAGAATATCTAAGTTTGGACAATCGGCAATAGTTATTGGACTACTAGTATGTGACACACCAGGTACCCCTCACACTAATGTGACAAGTTCGTACGGGTGTAGGTATAAGTGCTATTGGCCATTTTAGAGGCAATATCTACCTTTATCTCTGGTACAATGGGCAACGTGGAGAATATCTTAGATTGGCCAGCCGGCTCGTTAAAGATTCCAAGAACTTTCTTATTGACCTTAGTCTAAACTTTAGATTTATGGTCAGTCGGGTAATTGGAGATCTCGTACCACTGAGCACATGTTTATATATGTATTTGTAAATGTCTGTGGTCTGAATATTGCAAACGAGACTTAGTATTGTGTGTGAAGCAGATCGTGGCTCGCGTTCCGTATTTGTTTTTTAGGTAGTCTTATTCATAATCAGTCATAAGTGTTTTAGCAGGTCCAAAATCTCCAGACGTAGGGAGATTGGTTTGTCAAATACCAGCTTGGTTCGTGTCCTGTGGATTACAGGCAATAAATCATTAAATATAGTCCGTATCTTGAATTTGGGGATGATTGCTAGTTTTAAAGCTTTTGTGTTGTTACGGATACCAACACGGCTCCGGATATTTTCAATGCTTTTGCAAACACTTTGAATTCATCATCCTATTGAATTCTTTTTTAAATGTTGTCATATGTTCTGCTTGGAGTTTTGTTTTCTTGTCAATGTAAGGTTTCAACCGTGGGCTTTGGTTAAACATGATAACTTTATGTAGATTCTTAAGTTTCAACCCCGTGGCCAGATATCTCTTTAAGTGCCATGATGCACCACATATGTTGTCTTGTTCTGAAGATTAGCTACTGGTTCTTGATTTGACTCCGTTCATTTACAAAGCTTGTGGAGCCAGTGGACAATCATTAGGTAACCCTTCTTTTTCTATCATATCTCCATCGATTTCCTTAACAGGAAACGTGATGTCACAATCAATTACTTTTTACTTTCTGGGAACACCATTGATTAATCAAGGCAGTCTGTTGCGTGATATATATTCTTTGCGAAAACATTAATCCATCGAACACAAAAGATTGTACGTTTATCCAAACCTCAGCCGAGGTATGTAGTTTTCGACAAATTAAAGGCCAGTAAAATTTGGTGACCATTCTTTGTGTAAATCTCATACATGTGGTCTTAGTAAATTAAAGGGTGTGTCTAATTTTTCCAGCTTATATTTTGCAATCCGAGTTTTACCGCAGTCTAGTATCATTAAAAAAACCCTTCTACTGCAAGTAACGCAATACACATTTATCATTGAGGCTGGCTAGGTAGTCACGTATTCATGTTTACTGGGTAGTCGTGTCTACTGTAATTCGTTTGATATAGCAAGCCCTAAGTTGGAATTCATCCGGATCAAGGGAAAATTTCTCTGAACACTTTCTGTACACTATGATTGGTACTTTCATTTATCTCATATGGTTTTTAAAATCTTGGTAGGTTCCTTGATCCGGCACCGTTATATTCGCAGTAATCTTTTTTTATTACAGTATTCTCTTTGCTAGGTAAGGGTCTGCTCACTTTGTGATTAACAGAGGCGAAAGATGCCAAAAAGGATATTTTTAAAGGGTAAGCAAATCCTGCTGCACATGTGACACCCGTCGTGTTACTCCTATAAAATATGTTCATTAACTATATCAAAATGAAAAAATGATTTATGAGCTTGTTGAAAGCATGTTCTCTATGGGCAAAAAAAACCCAAATACCTCGACAGGGTGATTGTTCAATTGAAACATACGACTGAATCTGAGCGATCACGTAAAACCGACGATGACAAAAAAGTGGTTAACCTCATCAAAGTCCTTTTTCCCATACTAGGTACAAACGAAAGTTGGGGAACTAAGGTTTGCTTGAGAAAGAACATCCAGGGTGTAGTATCTTTTTTTTTAATAGGTTCAAAGTTGGGGTCCGACCCCCTACCCCACCCTAACTTTAAAAGTTAATAAAAAATTTCCTACGGCAATACTTTTTTCCACACTAGGTGCAAATGAAAGTTGGGACCCTTAGGCATGCTTGACTAAAAAATCCAGGTGGGGTATAGCACGGATTTTTTTTAAAATTGGTCCAAAGTTGGGGTCCGACCCCCTACCCCACCCTAACTTTAAAAGTTAATAAAAAATTTCCTACGGCAATACTTTTTTCCACACTAGGTGCAAATGAAAGTTGGGACCCTTAGGCATGCTTGACTAAAAAATCCTGGTGGGGTATAGCACGGATTTTTTTTTAAATTGGTCCAAAGTTGGGGTCCGACCCCCTACCCCACCCTAACTTTAAAAGTTAATAAAAAATTTCCTACGGCAATACTTTTTTCCACACTAGGTGCAAATGAAAGTTGGGACCCTTAGGCATGCTTGACTAAAAAATCCAGGTGGGGAATAGCACGGATTTTTTTTAAAATTGGTCCAAAGTTGGGGTCCGACCCCCTACCCCACCCTAACTTTAAAAGTTAATAAAAAATTTCCTACGGCAATACTTTTTTCCACACTAGGTGCAAATGAAAGTTGGGACCCTTAGGCATGCTTGACTAAAAAATCCAGGTGGGGTATAGCACGGATTTTTTTTTAAATTGGTCCAAAGTTGGGGTCCGACCCCCTACCCCACCCTAACTTTAAAAGTTAATAAAAAATTTCCTACGGCAATACTTTTTTCCACACTAGGTGCAAATGAAAGTTGGGACCCTTAGGCATGCTTGACTAAAAAATCCAGGTGGGGTATAGCACGGATTTTTTTTAAAATTGGTCCAAAGTTGGGGTCCGACCCCCTACCCCACCCTAACTTTAAAAGTTAATAAAAAATTTCCTACGGCAATACTTTTTTCCACACTAGGTGCAAATGAAAGTTGGGACCCTTAGGCATGCTTGACTAAAAAATCCAGGTGGGGTATAGCACGGATTTTTTTTAAAATTGGTCCAAAGTTGGGGTCCGACCCCCTACCCCACTCTAACTTTAAAAGTTAATAAAAAATTTCCTACGGCAATACTTTTTTCCACACAAGGTGCAAATGAAAGTTGGGACCCTTAGGCATGCTTGACTAAAAAATCCAGGTGGGGTATAGCACGGATTTTTTTTAAAATTGGTCCAAAGTTGGGGTCCGACCCCCTACCCCACCCTAACTTTAAAAGTTAATAAAAAATTCCCTACGGCAATACTTTTTTCCACACTAGGTGCAAATGAAAGTTGGGACCCTTAGGCATGCTTGACTAAAAAATCCAGGTGGGGTATAGCACGGATTTTTTTTTAAATTGGTCCAAAGTTGGGGTCCGACCCCCTACCCCACCCTAACTTTAAAAGTTAATAAAAAATTTCCTACGGCAATACTTTTTTCCACACTAGGTGCAAATGAAAGTTGGGACCCTTAGGCATGCTTGACTAAAAAATCCAGGTGGGGTATAGCACGGATTTTTTTAAAAATTGGTCCAAAGTTGGGGTCCGACCCCCTACCCCACCCTAACTTTAAAAGTTAATAAAAAATTTCCTACGGCAATACTTTTTTCCACACTAGGTGCAAATGAAAGTTGGGACCCTTAGGCATGCTTGACTAAAAAATCCAGGTGGGGTATAGCACGGATTTTTTTTTAAATTGGTCCAAAGTTGGGGTCCGACCCCCTACCCCACCCTAACTTTAAAAGTTAATAAAAAATTTCCTACGGCAATACTTTTTTCCACACTAGGTGCAAATGAAAGTTGGGACCCTTAGGCATGCTTGACTAAAAAATCCAGGTGGGGTATAGCACGGATTTTTTTTAAAATTGGTCCAAAGTTGGGGTCCGACCCCCTACCCCACCCTAACTTTAAAAGTTAATAAAAAATTTCCTACGGCAATACTTTTTTCCACACTAGGTGCAAATGAAAGTTGGGACCCTTAGGCATGCTTGACTAAAAAATCCAGGTGGGGTATAGCACGGATTTTTTTTTAAATTGGTCCAAAGTTGGGGTCCGACCCCCTACCCCACCCTAACTTTAAAAGTTAATAAAAAATTTCCTACGGCAATACTTTTTTCCACACTAGGTGCAAATGAAAGTTGGGACCCTTAGGCATGCTTGACTAAAAAATCCAGGTGGGGTATAGCACGGATTTTTTTTAAAATTGGTCCAAAGTTGGGGTCCGACCCCCTACCCCACCCTAACTTTAAAAGTTAATAAAAAATTTCCTACGGCAATACTTTTTTCCACACTAGGTGCAAATGAAAGTTGGGACCCTTAGGCATGCTTGACTAAAAAATCCAGGTGGGGTATAGCACGGATTTTTTTTAAAATTGGTCCAAAGTTGGGGTCCGACCCCCTACCCCACCCTAACTTTAAAAGTTAATAAAAAATTTCCTACGGCAATACTTTTTTCCACACTAGGTGCAAATGAAAGTTGGGACCCTTAGGCATGCTTGACTAAAAAATCCAGGTGGGGTATAGCACGGATTTTTTTTTAAATTGGTCCAAAGTTGGGGTCCGACCCCCTACCCCACCCTAACTTTAAAAGTTAATAAAAAATTTCCTACGGCAATACTTTTTTCCACACTAGGTGCAAATGAAAGTTGGGACCCTTAGGCATGCTTGACTAAAAAATCCAGGTGGGGTATAGCACGGATTTTTTTTAAAATTGGTCCAAAGTTGGGGTCCGACCCCCTACCCCACCCTAACTTTAAAAGTTAATAAAAAATTTCCTACGGCAATACTTTTTTCCACACTAGGTGCAAATGAAAGTTGGGACCCTTAGGCATGCTTGACTAAAAAATCCAGGTGGGGTATAGCACGGATTTTTTTTTAAATTGGTCCAAAGTTGGGGTCCGACCCCCTACCCCACCCTAACTTTAAAAGTTAATAAAAAATTTCCTACGGCAATACTTTTTTCCACACTAGGTGCAAATGAAAGTTGGGACCCTTAGGCATGCTTGACTAAAAAATCCAGGTGGGGTATAGCACGGATTTTTTTTAAAATTGGTCCAAAGTTGGGGTCCGACCCCCTACCCCACCCTAACTTTAAAAGTTAATAAAAAATTTCCTACGGCAATACTTTTTTCCACACTAGGTGCAAATGAAAGTTGGGACCCTTAGGCATGCTTGACTAAAAAATCCAGGTGGGGTATAGCACGGATTTTTTTTTAAATTGGTCCAAAGTTGGGGTCCGACCCCCTACCCCACCCTAACTTTAAAAGTTAATAAAAAATTTCCTACGGCAATACTTTTTTCCACACTAGGTGCAAATGAAAGTTGGGACCCTTAGGCATGCTTGACTAAAAAATCCAGGTGGGGTATAGCACGGATTTTTTTTTAAATTGGTCCAAAGTTGGGGTCCGACCCCCTACCCCACCCTAACTTTAAAAGTTAATAAAAAATTTCCTACGGCAAAACTTTTTTCCACACTAGGTGCAAATGAAAGTTGGGACCCTTAGGCATGCTTGACTAAAAAATCCAGGTGGGGTATAGCACGGATTTTTTTTTAAATTGGTCCAAAGTTGGGGTCCGACCCCCTACCCCACCCTAACTTTAAAAGTTAATAAAAAATTTCCTACGGCAATACTTTTTTCCACACTAGGTGCAAATGAAAGTTGGGACCCTTAGGCATGCTTGACTAAAAAATCCAGGTGGGGTATAGCACGGATTTTTTTTTAAATTGGTCCAAAGTTGGGGTCCGACCCCCTACCCCACCCTAACTTTAAAAGTTAATAAAAAATTTCCTACGGCAATACTTTTTTCCACACTAGGTGCAAATGAAAGTTGGGACCCTTAGGCATGCTTGACTAAAAAATCCAGGTGGGGTATAGCACGGATTTTTTTTAAAATTGGTCCAAAGTTGGGGTCCGACCCCCTACCCCACCCTAACTTTAAAAGTTAATAAAAAATTTCCTACGGCAATACTTTTTTCCACACTAGGTGCAAATGAAAGTTGGGACCCTTAGGCATGCTTGACTAAAAAATCCAGGTGGGGTATAGCACGGATTTTTTTTTAAATTGGTCCAAAGTTGGGGTCCGACCCCCTACCCCACCCTAACTTTAAAAGTTAATAAAAAATTTCCTACGGCAATACTTTTTTCCACACTAGGTGCAAATGAAAGTTGGGACCCTTAGGCATGCTTGACTAAAAAATCCAGGTGGGGTATAGCACGGATTTTTTTTAAAATTGGTCCAAAGTTGGGGTCCGACCCCCTACCCCACCCTAACTTTAAAAGTTAATAAAAAATTTCCTACGGCAATACTTTTTTCCAAACTAGGTGCAAATGAAAGTTGGGACCCTTAGGCATGCTTGACTAAAAAATCCAGGTGGGGTATAGCACGGATTTTTTTTTAAATTGGTCCAAAGTTGGGGTCCGACCCCCTACCCCACCCTAACTTTAAAAGTTAATAAAAAATTTCCTACGGCAATACTTTTTTCCACACTAGGTGCAAATGAAAGTTGGGACCCTTAGGCATGCTTGACTAAAAAATCCAGGTGGGGTATAGCACGGATTTTTTTTAAAATTGGTCCAAAGTTGGGGTCCGACCCCCTACCCCACCCTAACTTTAAAAGTTAATAAAAAATTTCCTACGGCAATACTTTTTTCCACACTAGGTGCAAATGAAAGTTGGGACCCTTAGGCATGCTTGACTAAAAAATCCAGGTGGGGTATAGCACGGATTTTTTTTTAAATTGGTCCAAAGTTGGGGTCCGACCCCCTACCCCACCCTAACTTTAAAAGTTAATAAAAAATTTCCTACGGCAATACTTTTTTCCACACTAGGTGCAAATGAAAGTTGGGACCCTTAGGCATGCTTGACTAAAAAATCCAGGTGGGGTATAGCACGGATTTTTTTTTAAATTGGTCCAAAGTTGGGGTCCGACCCCCTACCCCACCCTAACTTTAAAAGTTAATAAAAAATTTCCTACGGCAAAACTTTTTTCCACACTAGGTGCAAATGAAAGTTGGGACCCTTAGGCATGCTTGACTAAAAAATCCAGGTGGGGTATAGCACGGATTTTTTTTAAAATTGGTCCAAAGTTGGGGTCCGACCCCCTACCCCACCCTAACTTTAAAAGTTAATAAAAAATTTCCTACGGCAATACTTTTTTCCACACTAGGTGCAAATGAAAGTTGGGACCCTTAGGCATGCTTGACTAAAAAATCCAGGTGGGGTATAGCACGGATTTTTTTTTAAATTGGTCCAAAGTTGGGGTCCGACCCCCTACCCCACCCTAACTTTAAAAGTTAATAAAAAATTTCCTACGGCAATACTTTTTTCCACACTAGGTGCAAATGAAAGTTGGGACCCTTAGGCATGCTTGACTAAAAAATCCAGGTGGTGTATAGCACGGATTTTTTTTTAAATTGGTCCAAAGTTGGGGTCCGACCCCCTACCCCACCCTAACTTTAAAAGTTAATAAAAAATTTCCTACGGCAATACTTTTTTCCACACTAGGTGCAAATGAAAGTTGGGACCCTTAGGCATGCTTGACTAAAAAATCCAGGTGGGGTATAGCACGGATTTTTTTTTAAATTGGTCCAAAGTTGGGGTCCGACCCCCTACCCCACCCTAACTTTAAAAGTTAATAAAAAATTTCCTACGGCAATACTTTTTTCCACACTAGGTGCAAATGAAAGTTGGGACCCTTAGGCATGCTTGACTAAAAAATCCAGGTGGGGTATAGCACGGATTTTTTTTTAAATTGGTCCAAAGTTGGGGTCCGACCCCCTACCCCACCCTAACTTTAAAAGTTAATAAAAAATTTCCTACGGCAATACTTTTTTCCACACTAGGTGCAAATGAAAGTTGGGACCCTTAGGCATGCTTGACTAAAAAATCCAGGTGGGGTATAGCACGGATTTTTTTTAAAATTGGTCCAAAGTTGGGGTCCGACCCCCTACCCCACCCTAACTTTAAAAGTTAATAAAAAATTTCCTACGGCAATACTTTTTTCCACACTAGGTGCAAATGAAAGTTGGGACCCTTAGGCATGCTTGACTAAAAAATCCAGGTGGGGTATAGCACGGATTTTTTTTTAAATTGGTCCAAAGTTGGGGTCCGACCCCCTACCCCACCCTAACTTTAAAAGTTAATAAAAAATTTCCTACGGCAATACTTTTTTCCACACTAGGTGCAAATGAAAGTTGGGACCCTTAGGCATGCTTGACTAAAAAATCCAGGTGGGGTATAGCACGGATTTTTTTTTAAATTGGTCCAAAGTTGGGGTCCGACCCCCTACCCCACCCTAACTTTAAAAGTTAATAAAAAATTTCCTACGGCAATACTTTTTTCCACACTAGGTGCAAATGAAAGTTGGGACCCTTAGGCATGCTTGACTAAAAAATCCAGGTGGGGTATAGCACGGATTTTTTTTAAAATTGGTCCAAAGTTGGGGTCCGACCCCCTACCCCACCCTAACTTTAAAAGTTAATAAAAAATTTCCTACGGCAATACTTTTTTCCACACTAGGTGCAAATGAAAGTTGGGACCCTTAGGCATGCTTGACTAAAAAATCCAGGTGGGGTATAGCACGGATTTTTTTTTAAATTGGTCCAAAGTTGGGGTCCGACCCCCTACCCCACCCTAACTTTAAAAGTTAATAAAAAATTTCCTACGGCAATACTTTTTTCCACACTAGGTGCAAATGAAAGTTGGGACCCTTAGGCATGCTTGACTAAAAAATCCAGGTGGGGTATAGCACGGATTTTTTTTTAAATTGGTCCAAAGTTGGGGTCCGACCCCCTACCCCACCCTAACTTTAAAAGTTAATAAAAAATTTCCTACGGCAATACTTTTTTCCACACTAGGTGCAAATGAAAGTTGGGACCCTTAGGCATGCTTGACTAAAAAATCCAGGTGGGGTATAGCACGGATTTTTTTTAAAATTGGTCCAAAGTTGGGGTCCGACCCCCTACCCCACCCTAACTTTAAAAGTTAATAAAAAATTTCCTACGGCAATACTTTTTTCCACACTAGGTGCAAATGAAAGTTGGGACCCTTAGGCATGCTTGACTAAAAAATCCAGGTGGGGTATAGCACGGATTTTTTTTTAAATTGGTCCAAAGTTGGGGTCCGACCCCCTACCCCACCCTAACTTTAAAAGTTAATAAAAAATTTCCTACGGCAATACTTTTTTCCACACTAGGTGCAAATGAAAGTTGGGACCCTTAGGCATGCTTGACTAAAAAATCCAGGTGGTGTATAGCACGGATTTTTTTTTAAATTGGTCCAAAGTTGGGGTCCGACCCCCTACCCCACCCTAACTTTAAAAGTTAATAAAAAATTTCCTACGGCAATACTTTTTTCCACACTAGGTGCAAATGAAAGTTGGGACCCTTAGGCATGCTTGACTAAAAAATCCAGGTGGGGTATAGCACGGATTTTTTTTAAAATTGGTCCAAAGTTGGGGTCCGACCCCCTACCCCACCCTAACTTTAAAAGTTAATAAAAAATTTCCTACGGCAATACTTTTTTCCACACTAGGTGCAAATGAAAGTTGGGACCCTTAGGCATGCTTGACTAAAAAATCCAGGTGGGGTATAGCACGGATTTTTTTTTAAATTGGTCCAAAGTTGGGGTCCGACCCCCTACCCCACCCTAACTTTAAAAGTTAATAAAAAATTTCCTACGGCAATACTTTTTTCCACACTAGGTGCAAATGAAAGTTGGGACCCTTAGGCATGCTTGACTAAAAAATCCAGGTGGGGTATAGCACGGATTTTTTTTAAAATTGGTCCAAAGTTGGGGTCCGACCCCCTACCCCACCCTAACTTTAAAAGTTAATAAAAAATTTCCTACGGCAATACTTTTTTCCACACTAGGTGCAAATGAAAGTTGGGACCCTTAGGCATGCTTGACTAAAAAATCCAGGTGGGGTATAGCACGGATTTTTTTTTAAATTGGTCCAAAGTTGGGGTCCGACCCCCTACCCCACCCTAACTTTAAAAGTTAATAAAAAATTTCCTACGGCAATACTTTTTTCCACACTAGGTGCAAATGAAAGTTGGGACCCTTAGGCATGCTTGACTAAAAAATCCAGGTGGGGTATAGCACGGATTTTTTTTTAAATTGGTCCAAAGTTGGGGTCCGACCCCCTACCCCACCCTAACTTTAAAAGTTAATAAAAAATTTCCTACGGCAATACTTTTTTCCACACTAGGTGCAAATGAAAGTTGGGACCCTTAGGCATGCTTGACTAAAAAATCCAGGTGGGGTATAGCACGGATTTTTTTTAAAATTGGTCCAAAGTTGGGGTCCGACCCCCTACCCCACCCTAACTTTAAAAGTTAATAAAAAATTTCCTACGGCAATACTTTTTTCCACACTAGGTGCAAATGAAAGTTGGGACCCTTAGGCATGCTTGACTAAAAAATCCAGGTGGGGTATAGCACGGATTTTTTTTTAAATTGGTCCAAAGTTGGGGTCCGACCCCCTACCCCACCCTAACTTTAAAAGTTAATAAAAAATTTCCTACGGCAATACTTTTTTCCACACTAGGTGCAAATGAAAGTTGGGACCCTTAGGCATGCTTGACTAAAAAATCCAGGTGGGGTATAGCACGGATTTTTTTTTAAATTGGTCCAAAGTTGGGGTCCGACCCCCTACCCCACCCTAACTTTAAAAGTTAATAAAAAATTTCCTACGGCAATACTTTTTTCCACACTAGGTGCAAATGAAAGTTGGGACCCTTAGGCATGCTTGACTAAAAAATCCAGGTGGGGTATAGCACGGATTTTTTTTAAAATTGGTCCAAAGTTGGGGTCCGACCCCCTACCCCACCCTAACTTTAAAAGTTAATAAAAAATTTCCTACGGCAATACTTTTTTCCACACTAGGTGCAAATGAAAGTTGGGACCCTTAGGCATGCTTGACTAAAAAATCCAGGTGGGGTATAGCACGGATTTTTTTTTAAATTGGTCCAAAGTTGGGGTCCGACCCCCTACCCCACCCTAACTTTAAAAGTTAATAAAAAATTTCCTACGGCAATACTTTTTTCCACACTAGGTGCAAATGAAAGTTGGGACCCTTAGGCATGCTTGACTAAAAAATCCAGGTGGGGTATAGCACGGATTTTTTTTTAAATTGGTCCAAAGTTGGGGTCCGACCCCCTACCCCACCCTAACTTTAAAAGTTAATAAAAAATTTCCTACGGCAATACTTTTTTCCACACTAGGTGCAAATGAAAGTTGGGACCCTTAGGCATGCTTGACTAAAAAATCCAGGTGGGGTATAGCACGGATTTTTTTTTAAATTGGTCCAAAGTTGGGGTCCGACCCCCTACCCCACCCTAACTTTAAAAGTTAATAAAAAATTTCCTACGGCAATACTTTTTTCCACACTAGGTGCAAATGAAAGTTGGGACCCTTAGGCATGCTTGACTAAAAAATCCAGGTGGGGTATAGCACGGATTTTTTTTTAAATTGGTCCAAAGTTGGGGTCCGACCCCCTACCCCACCCTAACTTTAAAAGTTAATAAAAAATTTCCTACGGCAATACTTTTTTCCACACTAGGTGCAAATGAAAGTTGGGACCCTTAGGCATGCTTGACTAAAAAATCCAGGTGGGGTATAGCACGGATTTTTTTTTAAATTGGTCCAAAGTTGGGGTCCGACCCCCTACCCCACCCTAACTTTAAAAGTTAATAAAAAATTTCCTACGGCAATACTTTTTTCCACACTAGGTGCAAATGAAAGTTGGGACCCTTAGGCATGCTTGACTAAAAAATCCAGGTGGGGTATAGCACGGATTTTTTTTTAAATTGGTCCAAAGTTGGGGTCCGACCCCCTACCCCACCCTAACTTTAAAAGTTAATAAAAAATTTCCTACGGCAATACTTTTTTCCACACTAGGTGCAAATGAAAGTTGGGACCCTTAGGCATGCTTGACTAAAAAATCCAGGTGGGGTATAGCACGGATTTTTTTTAAAATTGGTCCAAAGTTGGGGTCCGACCCCCTACCCCACCCTAACTTTAAAAGTTAATAAAAAATTTCCTACGGCAATACTTTTTTCCACACTAGGTGCAAATGAAAGTTGGGACCCTTAGGCATGCTTGACTAAAAAATCCAGGTGGGGTATAGCACGGATTTTTTTTTAAATTGGTCCAAAGTTGGGGTCCGACCCCCTACCCCACCCTAACTTTAAAAGTTAATAAAAAATTTCCTACGGCAATACTTTTTTCCACACTAGGTGCAAATGAAAGTTGGGACCCTTAGGCATGCTTGACTAAAAAATCCAGGTGGGGTATAGCACGGATTTTTTTTTAAATTGGTCCAAAGTTGGGGTCCGACCCCCTACCCCACCCTAACTTTAAAAGTTAATAAAAAATTTCCTACGGCAATACTTTTTTCCACACTAGGTGCAAATGAAAGTTGGGACCCTTAGGCATGCTTGACTAAAAAATCCAGGTGGGGTATAGCACGGATTTTTTTTAAAATTGGTCCAAAGTTGGGGTCCGACCCCCTACCCCACCCTAACTTTAAAAGTTAATAAAAAATTTCCTACGGCAATACTTTTTTCCACACTAGGTGCAAATGAAAGTTGGGACCCTTAGGCATGCTTGACTAAAAAATCCAGGTGGGGTATAGCACGGATTTTTTTTTAAATTGGTCCAAAGTTGGGGTCCGACCCCCTACCCCACCCTAACTTTAAAAGTTAATAAAAAATTTCCTACGGCAATACTTTTTTCCACACTAGGTGCAAATGAAAGTTGGGACCCTTAGGCATGCTTGACTAAAAAATCCAGGTGGGGTATAGCACGGATTTTTTTTTAAATTGGTCCAAAGTTGGGGTCCGACCCCCTACCCCACCCTAACTTTAAAAGTTAATAAAAAATTTCCTACGGCAATACTTTTTTCCACACTAGGTGCAAATGAAAGTTGGGACCCTTAGGCATGCTTGACTAAAAAATCCAGGTGGGGTATAGCACGGATTTTTTTTAAAATTGGTCCAAAGTTGGGGTCCGACCCCCTACCCCACCCTAACTTTAAAAGTTAATAAAAAATTTCCTACGGCAATACTTTTTTCCACACTAGGTGCAAATGAAAGTTGGGACCCTTAGGCATGCTTGACTAAAAAATCCAGGTGGGGTATAGCACGGATTTTTTTTTAAATTGGTCCAAAGTTGGGGTCCGACCCCCTACCCCACCCTAACTTTAAAAGTTAATAAAAAATTTCCTACGGCAATACTTTTTTCCACACTAGGTGCAAATGAAAGTTGGGACCCTTAGGCATGCTTGACTAAAAAATCCAGGTGGGGTATAGCACGGATTTTTTTTTAAATTGGTCCAAAGTTGGGGTCCGACCCCCTACCCCACCCTAACTTTAAAAGTTAATAAAAAATTTCCTACGGCAATACTTTTTTCCACACTAGGTGCAAATGAAAGTTGGGACCCTTAGGCATGCTTGACTAAAAAATCCAGGTGGGGTATAGCACGGATTTTTTTTTAAATTGGTCCAAAGTTGGGGTCCGACCCCCTACCCCACCCTAACTTTAAAAGTTAATAAAAAATTTCCTACGGCAATACTTTTTTCCACACTAGGTGCAAATGAAAGTTGGGACCCTTAGGCATGCTTGACTAAAAAATCCAGGTGGGGTATAGCACGGATTTTTTTTTAAATTGGTCCAAAGTTGGGGTCCGACCCCCTACCCCACCCTAACTTTAAAAGTTAATAAAAAATTTCCTACGGCAATACTTTTTTCCACACTAGGTGCAAATGAAAGTTGGGACCCTTAGGCATGCTTGACTAAAAAATCCAGGTGGGGTATAGCACGGATTTTTTTTTAAATTGGTCCAAAGTTGGGGTCCGACCCCCTACCCCACCCTAACTTTAAAAGTTAATAAAAAATTTCCTACGGCAATACTTTTTTCCACACTAGGTGCAAATGAAAGTTGGGACCCTTAGGCATGCTTGACTAAAAAATCCAGGTGGGGTATAGCACGGATTTTTTTTTAAATTGGTCCAAAGTTGGGGTCCGACCCCCTACCCCACCCTAACTTTAAAAGTTAATAAAAAATTTCCTACGGCAATACTTTTTTCCACACTAGGTGCAAATGAAAGTTGGGACCCTTAGGCATGCTTGACTAAAAAATCCAGGTGGGGTATAGCACGGATTTTTTTTAAAATTGGTCCAAAGTTGGGGTCCGACCCCCTACCCCACCCTAACTTTAAAAGTTAATAAAAAATTTCCTACGGCAATACTTTTTTCCACACTAGGTGCAAATGAAAGTTGGGACCCTTAGGCATGCTTGACTAAAAAATCCAGGTGGGGTATAGCACGGATTTTTTTTTAAATTGGTCCAAAGTTGGGGTCCGACCCCCTACCCCACCCTAACTTTAAAAGTTAATAAAAAATTTCCTACGGCAATACTTTTTTCCACACTAGGTGCAAATGAAAGTTGGGACCCTTAGGCATGCTTGACTAAAAAATCCAGGTGGGGTATAGCACGGATTTTTTTTTAAATTGGTCCAAAGTTGGGGTCCGACCCCCTACCCCACCCTAACTTTAAAAGTTAATAAAAAATTTCCTACGGCAATACTTTTTTCCACACTAGGTGCAAATGAAAGTTGGGACCCTTAGGCATGCTTGACTAAAAAATCCAGGTGGGGTATAGCACGGATTTTTTTTTAAATTGGTCCAAAGTTGGGGTCCGACCCCCTACCCCACCCTAACTTTAAAAGTTAATAAAAAATTTCCTACGGCAATACTTTTTTCCACACTAGGTGCAAATGAAAGTTGGGACCCTTAGGCATGCTTGACTAAAAAATCCAGGTGGGGTATAGCACGGATTTTTTTTTAAATTGGTCCAAAGTTGGGGTCCGACCCCCTACCCCACCCTAACTTTAAAAGTTAATAAAAAATTTCCTACGGCAATACTTTTTTCCACACTAGGTGCAAATGAAAGTTGGGACCCTTAGGCATGCTTGACTAAAAAATCCAGGTGGGGTATAGCACGGATTTTTTTTTAAATTGGTCCAAAGTTGGGGTCCGACCCCCTACCCCACCCTAACTTTAAAAGTTAATAAAAAATTTCCTACGGCAATACTTTTTTCCACACTAGGTGCAAATGAAAGTTGGGACCCTTAGGCATGCTTGACTAAAAAATCCAGGTGGGGTATAGCACGGATTTTTTTTAATATTGGTAAATTAGCTAATTAGTACTATCCCTGCACACCATACTATGATTACTAAAAATAAACCCTGCGTGCCATCAAAACTGCGCGAAACCCATTGCTATAGTAAGAGAATGATTCGCTAAAACAGATTGGGCTAACATGAAAGTATTTAAGTACGAACGCAACTATGAATTCTTGATGGGTAGAAATATTGTTACTTTTTAGGAACTATTTTACAGGATGCCGAGAATATGGAAAGCTATTTCACACGATATCGAACAAAAATTTTCTGATGGAAAAGTTAGAAAATTTGGCCAATATTTAAATAATTTCATTTTGTCAGTGTTGAAGTCTTAAAGCGTGCAGCACGATGTTGAAAGCACATAATACTGTTTTTAAAATATTGAACAGGAAATGAAATTTCAAAATTCATTGAATTATGTTTTCGACTGCTAAATTCAAGTTAAAACATGTATTGTTGTGGTTATATAAAACAAAAACGTTTTAGTAAGTTTGAATCTTATGCAACTTTTGGGTTTATAGACATATCTGAAAACTGGCTGCTAGCGGAGTGGCCGCTAGCGAGTGGCTGCTAGCTTGAGTCTAGCCATAGAAGTACACAATTACACGATTTCTACAGCAGAGTCATAGTTATTAAACAAGCGTACACTACTGATTTCGGGGTCACTGTCAATTTGTAAGCAAATCTGCATATATCTATTTCCGTTGACATTCCAGAAATATACTTTTATACCGGATCTAAACAAACGGATTATTACAATGGAACCAGGTGGGATGTAACAGGGGTGTGAATAATGAAACACCTTAATAGCAATAAAAGCTTAACAATATAATATTTGAGATGATTTTAACATACTAGTATTCATGGAGCATAACAAGACATGATAAGGAACCAATTTTGGCCGGCACAACATAATACAAACTTCTATGGAAAATGAAGTTGTTTATAGTCTGCATACATTTACTCATTCTGTATTCAAGAGCTTGCAGCTGCTACTCAAGACTTTATAAAACTTCACCAGTGTCTGAGCAGGAACCAGGGTTATGTCAAAGAACGTCTCGTACTTTTTATAAATAAATCATCGGAAGATACCAAGACCTTGTTGATAAATATTCCGTATCAAATTCACAAATGATACATGATGGTCTTGAATATAGATTCTAGGTACTGACTGGCTTGTTATAGTGTTCTTTTATTTGTCTTTGTAAATTAATAACCTTTACTGTTTAGTCCATTTTTTGGTAAAATCCATTTTGCTTGGCTTGGTACTTATACATCCCGCCATTTTGTAATTGTGCTATGGTCATTTTTCGTATTCTTGCCTTTCATTTTTGCTGATGTGCCTTTCCTATATGCCATTTTGTTTTTCTTTGTTTATATATTTGTTTGTTTTATAATGATTAAGATTATAACACAATGTTGACTGCAGTACCCTTATTTTTCACCTTTTTACCTATTGTTTGTTTTGTTCACACATTGTTGTCAATATAATGGAATTTTATGCGACTATCATACAAGTGAGAGGTTTAGCGACCTATAAAACCAAGTTTAATCCACCGTTTTCTACATAAGGAAATGCCTGTACCAAGTCAGGAATATATGACAGTTGTTTTCCATTCGTTTGATGTGTTTGAGCTTTTGATTTTGCCATTTGATAAGAGACTTTCCGTTTTGAATTTTCCTTGGAGTTCGGTATTTTTGTTATTTTACTTTTTAATGATACTGATGTCAAAATATATCCAAAGAGAGTTAGATGACTATGAATCGTATTATTAGAAAATAGTATTGCTGTTTGTTGTACAGTACAAAAACGTGTTCTCAAAGTCTTCTGATGACACAACCTAGTCCAACATGAAATAAATACAGGAAATTACGTTCCAATCAGACAGCAACCAAGAAGACATTATTTTGGCAAGCGGCAGATTTAAAAAACGATGATATCAAAAGATTGCTGAACCTAGGAGTGATAGAATCCACTACCAGTGGCTGGTCATCACCTATTGTTTTAATTGCTAAGAAGGGAGGCAAAGGCGGAACTCGTTTTTGTGTGGATTTCCGTGAAGTAAATGGTCTGATGACAGAAAAAATAGCCTTTTTCAACTGATTTTTAGAGTTTGTTCTTATGTTGTACTGTTATACCACTGTCCCAGGTTAGGGGAAGGGTTGGCGCCTTCAAACTAGTTTAACCCCGCCACATTCTATATGTGCCTGTCCTTAGTCAGGAGTCTGTAATTGAGTGGTTGTCGTTTCTTGCTGTGTAACATATTTGTTTTTCGTTCATTATTTTATAAATAAATTAGGTCGTTAGTTTTCCCGTTTTAATTGTTTTAAATTTATGCGGTATGGGCTTTGCTCATTGTTGAAGGCCGTACGGTGACCTATAGTCGTTAATTTCTGTGTCATTTTGGTCTCTTGTGGAGAGTTGTCTCATTGGCAATCATACCACATCTTATGTTTATAACCTATTCCAAGATAAATGATTACCTTGACGCTCTTTCTACAGCTAGCTTTTACGGAAGTATGGATTTGGATAGTGGTTTTTGTCAGTTAGAGATGAAAGAATATGATAAGCAAAGACGGCCTTTGCAACAAATCAAGGATTTTACCAATTTTTTGTAATGCCATTTTGTTTGGCTAATGCCCCAAACAGTTTTCAGAGATAAATGGAGAATGTGTTTCGTTGGTTACAGTGGGGGAATGTTTATTATATTTAGATGACATTGTCCTTGCCTCCGCCATACAAGAATCAATTGAAAGACTTGAGCATGTTTTCTAAAGATTATTTGATGCAGGATTGAAACCCTCAAAATGCATATTTTTCCAGAAAAAGGTCAAATTGTTAACTCACCGTGTTTCTGAAAAAGGTATTCAGACAGATCCAGAGAAGACATATTCTGTCCAGAAATAGCCACTTGAAGGATTTTAATACTCATGCAACCTTTTGCCACGGTAGTCCGATCACGACTAACGCTTTCAATAGCAGTTCAATATATATACAATGAAAAAGACTCGAAAGACTTCATATTGACGTCAAAAGCGACTCAAAAGTCTCTTTTTCGACGTAACATCGCCGTTCACGACAGTGCACTTAGATTGGTTTATGGTAAGCGACTCACGTAAACAAGGCGGGCATTACACAGAAAAAGAGAGACTCTGAGTCTCTAAAAACTTGACCATATTAACTAATCCACTGAATATAATTATATATATAGATTAAAACAACATAATACAATCATCAACAAATATATCAAGGTAGGTTAAGAATAAGGAAATCCCGTATTTACACTATACAAAAATAAATGGAAAAGCGACTCAGTTTCAGATGGGACTTAACGTTATTTTTATCTTTGCTCAAGTTACTGTCAATAAAAAATGTGTTAAATATTAAATATCTAAGGTAACTTATATTAATAAAAAAAAAAACATATCTGACAATTTATTAGTATCCAATGATGTTACACGGAGGCCGAACTGTTGATAAAAAATGGAAAGGGGGAGGGGACAAGTATATTTACCAAAAATATTTTTAGCATTAATCAATATAATACTTGTATAAGATACATTTCTTAAAACTGACTCATATAAATACATTAAAATGTACTTTGTATAAAAAAAAACTATACATATATACATCCTCTCAACACACAACACTATAAGCAGAAATGAAACATTAAAGTTTCATTAATATTTGTTTAAATAGCCAATCCCTTCCCAAACTATCGAAAACTTTACCTAACCCAAAGTTTGTCCTAATTCCTCTACCTTATTTTTACATAATTAACCAATTTCTTAAAACCTATTGTTGTCCGAAATATTATAAACACAGTTCTAATTATAAAAGTCAAAGTCCATGTAATCTTCTGCCATATCCATTTCCACGTCTTCTTCTGTTTCTGTTTCTTTCTCAACCACTATTCTGTTGTCTTCCATTTCAGTTAGAACTTCCTTCTCTAGTACTACAATTAGCCTTGTCTGGGTGGCTGATGTAACTTGCACCACCCTCCTATCCTCCTCTGATTGTGTACCTATCTCTTGTATAATCTCTGTTTGCGTTTCTTTTTCCTTTTCATTTAAGGTGCAGAATGATGGATCTGGTATCCATGTGGCTGTCAGTTTGTTCACAGTGCCATCAGGCAAAATACAGGTTTCGTCCTTCCATACAGCACCATATCCACTGAGCAATACACTGCCACTGTATTTGCCAGTCTTCCTTGCCTTCTCAGCCACTATCATGCATTTTGAGGCCTCATCTGGAGGGTAGGGCCTGAAATCTGTCTTCAGGAAATATTTCATCCCCAAAAGCAGGCAACAAGGTTGTGTTTTCTAGTCAAATTTGTAGGTACTGTTGCTCTTGTATGGGTTTCCGGAATAATAAATTCCCTAGTTGTCCTTAGTCCTGGGATTCATCATGTGACGATGAACATGTTTCTCGTGTTCTACCAACCGAAACTTTTTGCTGGTTGGCACTAAGTACGAACAAAATCTGCATTGCAACATCTTCTTGCGGTGTTTGTCACTGACATGTCTTGTAAGTTGCATTCTCAAATTATATTGTACACCACATTGGAAGCAAAAGAAAGTCATCTGAAGTATAAATATGCTATTTTGAAAATATATTCATTTTTGAACACACAGCACAGTCGACCAGTACCCATTGCTTGCATACTTTGGTAAGTATTTATACTTAAATTTCTGTTTTCATTCTATTTAAAAATGAAACATATTACTTTTTATTAACACATAGCAATAAACTTTGCTATGATAAATGATAAATATACACAAAATACGTTCTTTTAAATTAATCAAACACATTTACAAATTTTCAAAATTCAAATACGAACTTGAAACATCTTTTATTTATTTTTCAGATCCCAGCGGCAACCACAGTGTCAACAGTATTATCAGTACATTGATTCATTGTCAATTGACAAGTGTTTTCTTGTTCTTTGACCCAATTTCTAACATCGTCAAAGAATGGTTATAGCTAATCATAATGCACAATTTGCATTTTAGACGTCGGAGTCTTTTAAGCTTATATAAACAGTCCGCCAAAAGTTAAGCACCACCTATTTTTATTGCATCGAAATTTTTTTCATTTAAAAAAATCAGTTAATCCCCGAAAAAGAGAAAATATTCATGTAACAATTTTGCTAACATATACTATAAACAAACCATACACTTAAGTTTGGTCACTTATGCAGGTTCTATGCATTTGAATTTTGCGGATCGTAGAAATAGTGAAAATTACACAAATCAGAAACGGAATTTAAGTTTCACTGTGATTTTATTTTTTTACAACAATTAATCACCCAATATCATTAAAAGTCTCTACAAATAATCTTTGGTATGTTCGGCAAATTTTATGTCAATATTTGAGTCAATATAATGTGTAACCACCTCTCTTCCGGTACAGTTACACAACACGGCGTCTCATACTCTGTACAAGCCGTCTGAAGTTTAGTTGAGCAAATCTATTCCATTCATCAACAATTGCCACTCTTAAATCACCAAGATTTTGCAAAGGTGGGTTCTCTGCGATTGAGATTTCTGCCAATGACGTCCCAGACATGTTTGATAGGGTTCATGTCTGGAGACATGTAAGGCCAAAAGATAGTGTCAATGGCTTCTTGCTCTTTGTACTCGGTTACAATCATTGGTCTGTGTGGTCTAGCGTTGTCGTTCATGTACAAGGGTCTTGACGCAAGTAGATGATTATCAAAATGAGGGACTACAATGTTTCTAGGCACCAAATCCCTGTATGTCTGTCCGTTCATGTTACCCTGCAGAATATGCATACCCAGCTTACAACAGTACCAGAAGCAACCCCATACTGTAACACCACCAGCACCAAATGTAGTCGTTGGGCAAATGTTGTTTTGGTCATAGGCAGTTTTATTATCCCGCCAAACGCGTATTCTGCCGTCTATTGGTCGTAACAGAAACCGACTCTCATCTGACCAATGAACTTTTTGCCAGCTTCTCATGTTCTAGCGTCGATGGTCATTAGCCCATTGAAACCTGATTATACGGTGCCTGGCTGTTAGGGCAGGTCTCTTCACAACACGGCGTGCTCTTAGGTAGCCTCTATGAAGTCGACGGAGCAATGTTCGAACACCAACACGACCACCTGGAGGCCAGTGGTTTCTAAGCTGTGGAGCAGGAGAAAATGGGTTGGCTTTAGCACGACCAATAAGCAGTCTGTCATCACGACAGTTAGTTAAACGGGATCTTCCGGACCTTGGTCTATCATTTACAGTTCCTGTGTCATCATGACGTTGTAAAAGTCTGACAATGATGGTGTGATTAACATTGAAATGGTTACCTGTGCTCCTAGTGCTTCTACCGGCATTTGACATGCCAATTGCTTGCCAACGTTCAGTCACAGATAATTTACGCCTTGTCATATTTCACAAGGACTTGGTGAAGGTCAAATTTCACCTGTACGCGGGACAGTAGGAAGATGATTTAAAGGCATCGAAACAGTGCATTTGTAAAAGTGCAGTTGACCTTTAATAAAAAGTTGCTTGGCGGGTTTATCGAAGTTCAATCTTTTTGGTCTTAATGAATTTTCTTAGTGTATGTTAAAGGCAATTCATAACACCAAACATAAATATTTTTTAAAACGTTTACAAGACCAAGAGTTTTTTTCCCATAATGCATTGTGAAGAGCATCATTTCCTGAATGCATTAGTATAAAGAAAGAGTTGGAAAGGCGGCCAGGTTTGAAAATCCAAGCCCATCCAAGGTAAGAATTTATAGAAAAATACTTATTGGTGTTCTATCCTGTTATAGCCTTTTCTTGCACCTTCTGAGAATATTTTTATGTGTGCACCACAACATTAAGTGTGTTTTTATATCATCTTTTTAAAAATTATATGTCACAGGAAATACACTTACATTTAATGTGATAAAAAGGACAAAAAGTATCGCGTAATTTCTTTCTGTTATGCTCCGTCATGTTACCTGATAAAAAGTAACAGCATAACCATAATCAGTAACAGGAAGGATGTTAAAGACAATTTCACTGATGAATCACAAAGTTAATCTACTATATGTCAAACATTTCATTTAATATAAGTTATGATCATCATATTAAATAAATCTCAACATAATATTCAGTATATTGAATAAAAAGACAGGTTTTTTACTTTTGATCACAGCAGAGAACATTGTGCAATTCTAGTATAGTAGATGGTAACAGAAAGGAATTTATTTTAGAATTTTTCATTACCTAGGCAGATTTTTCATCTTGCAAATACAGTTTCAAAAGATAAATGACATTGTTTGCTGTTATCTTCCAATTGTGACCAATCCGAAATGATGTATTTTTCTTAAACTATGGAATAAAGCAATTGTTTTGAAAAAAAATTCCTTCTTGTTACCAACTCTGTCCCTGTTACTTGTCCTGTTACTCAAGATTCTTTCATGTTACCGACATATCGGACTATATTTTAGTATATTTCTTAACCTTTTGTATTTCAAATGCTAAAATAAATAATTGGCATTTTATAAACTATTGCAGGATATACTAGTAAACCACAAATAGTATCTTAAACTTATTCCTTATTCCCATTAGAAACTTTTTTAAATTGATTCACTTTGGTAACAGGAAAGAACTGGAATTTTTTGTACCATTTTTAAAATTGCCATTGTTACCACATTTAACAATTGTTTGAATTACAGTGTTATGTGTGTTCTTCGATTTGTGCTATTAAAATACCGGTTCTAAAGACATTTTTTTTTGTTTTTCCTATTGCCAAAAATTAGACTTTTTCAGACATTGTCTCATATGTATTCTCATAGGCCTTAACATCATACTGCCGGTATAAAGTTAATAGTTAAGATCCATTTTGTTACATCTGGTGATTTGTTTATTTGGCAATAGCCAATGGCAGTCATCAGGGTTTAAGAATATCCGTTGTTCGACCTGCTAGTCAAATGCGTTTTATAAAAAATATACTTTTTCACTTTTTTAGTCTTTTGGAAATTTTGTTCTTACTGTATTTAAACCCCTCTACCAAGAAATTTGTTTTGCGTGCACACGTATAAAAATTGCGGTTTTATTTTATATATATATTATAATACCATAGTATTGTTAGTATGTATTTGTGCTATCCACCAGATGTGACCCCCAAATTTACAAAGATATTCTGGGGTTTTTTTCAGATGGAAAAGAAATGCAGGATGTGTCCAGAAAAATTTGTAACAACAAAACAACTAAAATCACAGTGTCAAGAAAAATTTGTCACAACAAAACAACTAAAATCACATCTTGACAGCAGCCGACATTCCAAGATGGAGGTGGTATGTCCGTTTTGTTTGGCCCATCCAACAAAAAAGTAAAAGAGTGTAGGATATTAATGACCACTGCAACAGATTCCATAAATTATCCATGCATGACATGAGACCAGATGCCTTATCGGAAGGGAATTGTTATTACCTGGCTGTGCATCCGGAATGCTATAAAAAAGTGGTAAAACCCTTCTATTTCTACTCCGCAAGAGATTTGAAGACAGCCATGCCTGGCTCAAGAAACACAGGGGCACATACAAAACACCACAGAAATGGGAGCAGGGGTGGAAGGAAGGGACAAAGGATGAGAGACCCACTGGCGAGGAGAGTTTTCCACCTATATACTCATATGCCTTATCCTCCTCTATTGAGTGTGAAATTGATAATGCAGATGCCTGACGCAGCACTACATAGCTTTAATACCGCAAAGCGTTGTAGCTGATGCTGTTTACAGAAATGCGACCTACCGCTTCTCTATTGCTGGCCGATGCAAAACACCTTTCAGCTCTGACTAGGGGAATGCTGGCCATACCCATGGAAGGAAAACACAAGTTGGTGGAGAAACCCTAGAGTGACAGAGTAACGCTGGCCGTGAAACTACTTGGGACATCCGGAAAATATATCCTTCAAATTTACCGTTTAGGGACTTGATTTCCAAATCTTTTCCACTGAACCACCCAAGATTTTGATTCCACCAAACTGTAGGACATTGGCATAGATAAGATGTAATTTTTACATTGTTGATATAAAGTTTAAAAGAGATTACTTAGATAGTGTATCCCAAAGTGTAATTGGGATATAGAAATATGGTTACTTTGGTCTTCGTCCGACCGTCAGTAAAACCCTGCCAAAGTGGGGCGTATGTTTAGCTGTGCGGGATGTATAAGTACGCAGGCACGTGTGGTCAGAATGGGGACGTTAAATGCGATGACTCGTGAAGAGAGAGTTCCATGCTTTTTGCACGTTAAAACCCCTTGCAACACTCTTTGAAGTCCTTTGAATGTTCCTCAGGTGGCCTGTGGCAAGGCACAATTTATGTCCTTATCGAATATACCCTCATTTTCCATTGGGAATCCAAAGTTCCCGACATTCATCAATGGACGACCTCTACTACAGGACATACCTATTGTATTTATTAATTTGTTCTCGTCCTGAACATGCGTGGAATATTTGCAACTGGACGTTAGGCAAAGCAAACATCAATCAATCTTATTTGGTTACTCATATTTTTGAAGTAAGACCATCAATAGTAATAAAAACAACACCCCTCATTAAAAAATAGATTCTTTTCGTATAAATCTGTGGTGAGTTACTGTGGCGTACAATGGCTTTTCATATAAAAAAAATATTTGATTTTATATACAACGAAGCTTTTTTCAATTAACGTTTATTTCCATCACAATACACATTATAAATGATTACAGTTTAAGATATTCACGATCAGAATGGTTATGTTACTAAAATTTAATGTATGCAAGTGTTCTGTCTAATTATATACAAGTCAATGTCATTGTTAATCCTTTGGAATGTCAATGAATGTGGCGTAAACAAACAGGCGTTCCTTTTGCATATTTGTTCAACAATGGCAGATAGCGACCGTGATTCTTATCTAAGACAAGGGAATAGTCTATAGAGTCGTCATAATATACAGAATAACGTTATACCAATTTTAATATATGGCAATGTTTCAATAAAGAAATGGGTTGTCCTATGTCGATAACAAACTGACGTTGTCCTTATCTAAATTTAGACGGACAAATGCATAACTTATTAATGAGATTCTCTACTAATAATATTCGGTTCATGGTTAAAAAAAACTCATCAAAAAGATATCAGGCTTATAATTTTGTACGCCAGAGGTTCGTTTGGCTTATTAAAGACTCATAAAAAAGAGGCGAAGGATACCAAAAGGACATTCAAACTCATAAGTCGAAAATAAACGGATAACGCCATGGCTATAAAAGAAAAACAAACAAACAAACAAACAACAGTATACAAAACACAACATTGAAAACCAAAGACTGAGCAACAAGAACCTCAACAAAACTTGGGTGCTCTCAGGTGCTCCAGAGCAGATCCTGTCTTATGGTTAGATAAGAGTCAATTACCAATCCGCTATTTTGTAATACCATATCACTTGATACAAGTTTATTAACGTATTTTACATGATAAGCACGACGGGTGTGGCATGTGGAGCATGGTCTGCTTGCCCTTCCGGAGCACTTGAGATAACCCCCCAGTTTTGATGGGGTTCGTGTTGCTCAGTCTTTCGTTTTTCTATGTTTTATTTTGTGTACTATTGTTTGTTTGTTGGTCTTTTTTTTTTTTAGCCATGGCGTTGTCAGTTTATATTCGACTTATGAGTTTGAATGTCCCTTGAGTTATTTGTGTGTGTGTGTGTGTGTGTTTTTTTTTTTGTGCTAATGAATATAATTCTGTTTGTATCGACTATTTTGTTAACATATCGTCATATTTTGTCGCTAAACACGTTCTTAGCATAGAATCGGACTATTTGATAAGAACTGCCACATTCTCGACTTGGTATAGGACGTTTTAAGAGAAAAAGGGTGGGTTGAACCTGGTTTTATGTCTAGCCAAACCTCCCGCTTATATGGCAATGTTAAAAATACTGCTAAAATGACAACATTATGTGACAGGAATACAGTACAAATAAACACTCAGGACAGAGAAATACATAAATAAACAATATAATAGTACATTACAACATGTAAACCACAGAATAACAACGGACACCTCCCATGAATTTACGACAGTACACCCGGACACCACAATATGATTATAAACTGTGCACCACAATAGAATTATAAACTGCAATAGGCATCCGTACGTCTTTCATGGCCGTACTTTATTCAATTTTGTTTCTACTTTGATGACGGTTAAGAATATATATTTTTTCCTAAAATATTCCTCTTGAAACGATTATGGTTACTCCATTAGGTAAAATAAAAAGTAATTCCACCTATGTAATTTTAATTTACAGAAGTGAAACTATACATTTTTTTCCTACACGCCGCTTTCCTGGACGTAGAATTTTCATAGCTACTTAAATGGACTGCGCCCTTATTCAATTGTGCTAAAATGGCTAATTTTTTAAATCCTAAAAACGCCCTCTCCATTGACGTTAACTTCAACGGTTTCGCTTAAAATCTCATCTCCAATGTGAACACATCTTGTGTTTCAGAAAACTTCACACATGCATCTCTAATTAATTAACTACTGATGTATGATATCAATCAGTCTCGATAAACACTTATCCCTATAGCAACTGCAAAACGCTAGTGAATATTCATTAGATCAATTAATTACCTATTACGCAGTTGCTCATAGAAAAGAACTGATGTATTCCGAAAAGACTAGAGTCTTCCGGTATTCCGAAAGACTACCGCATCAATTAATATATATGCGTGTACCCTCAGGGGTTCAAGCAAAGAAAAACAACAAAAAATGTTTGAGTTATTGCCCTTTGACATAAAATATGTGCACTGCGGGGACATTGGACGGCTGTTTTTAATCATTATTTTATTCAAATTTACATTTGTTTATAAAGATTTTTGTGTATGTGCAATTTTACAGTTTCTTTTTAATTTGTATATGATAAAAACAAGATATCAGTTATACATGTAGGTATGAGTACGTATCTAGAAAAAATTCTCATTGAGTTTCTTCTAGAAACAGTCAGGCAAGCTATTGGTCCAGGAATTTGTCTTTTGTTGTTTGGAAAAAGAAAAATGTAATGTATGCAGGTGTTCTGTTTAATTTTATACAAGTCAATGTCATTGTTATTCCTTTGAAATGTCAATGAATGTGGCGTAAACAAACAGGCGTTCCTTTTGCATATTTGTTCAACAATGGCAGATAGCGACCGTGATTATTATCTTAGACAAGGGAATGGTCTATAGAGTCGTCATAATCTACAGAATAACGTTTACACATTTTAATATACGGCGATGTTTGAATAAAGAAATGGGTTGTCTTATTTCGATAACAAACTGACTTTGTCCTTATTTAAATTTAGACAGAACAATGCATGGCTTGTTAATGAGATTCTCTGCTAATAATATTCGTTTCATGGTAAGAAAAAAAAACTCATCAAAAAGATATCAGGCTTATAATTTTGTACGCTAGAGGTTCGTTTCGCTTTTTAAAGACTCATATAAAAAGAGGCGAAGGATACCAAAGGGACATTCAAACTCATAAGTCGAAAATAAACGGATAACGCCATGGCTATAAAAGAAAAAGACAAACAAACAAACAACAGTACACAAAACACAACATTGAAAACCATAGACTGAGCAACACAAACCCCAACAAAAACTTGGGTGATCTCAGGTGCTCCAGAGCAGATCATGTCTTATGGTTAGATAAGAGTCAATTACCAATCCGCTATTTTGTAATACCATATCACTTGATACTTATTAACGTATTTACAGGAGTATCACGACGGGTCTGGCATGTGGAGCATGATCTGCTTACCCTTCCGGTGCACCTGAGATAACTTCCCAGTTTTTGGTGGGGTTCGTGTTACTCAGTCTTTATATTTTCTATGTTGTGTTTTGTGTACTGTTGTTTGTTTGTTGGTCTTTTTCTTTTTTTAGCCATGGCGTTGTCAGTTTATTTTCGACTAATGAGTCTGAATGTCCCTTTGGTATCTTTTGCCTCTCTTTTAAGTAAAATATTACGTGTAGAAGTAAAAAATTAACAATTATCGTCTGCATGTATAAAGCCTTTAATAAATAAAGTTCAAGCAATATTGCAAATAATGGACAGTTTGAGATTATTTTTATATTGGTTTATTTAAAAAAAAAATGACAGTCAGCATAATAATGAGGCTATTCGTATCATGCACTATTTCTTCAACCTTGACTACTATTTTCATTAAAAATTGCATGGTATTAAGAACTCTAACACCTACATTTCTTGTAGGATTGTTATGAAATTTATAATAAAGGTTTTATATCAGCAATGAGTATGAAAATCACCACTGAATAATTTATTTTTACAAGAGTTATGTCTCTATGAAATGTAGTTTATATTGAACACACTCACACCTACATTTCTTGTCGATTTCTTTATGAAATTTATATCAATGGCTATTATCAGAAAGGTCTTGGAAGAGAGTCAACCAACTATTTTTTACAAGAGTTATGCCCCTTTGAAATAAAAATTATATGAAAAAACATTGTAAGTGATCGCATGCCTACAATTCTTGTAAGAGATTCACTAAAAAACAGTTTAAACAAGTGGCTTTCTTTTACAAAAGAAATGCAATCGTGAACATAAATGCATGTTTGAAATACAAGATCAGATAATTGTTAAATAAAGATGCATGGTTTTACCTAAGTTTTGTTGTTTTAGATATAGAAACTGTCATGGATTGTTAATTTAACTGTTGTTCATGGTGGGGCAAAATATTCTTTTTAGAAGAATTATTTGTCTATCTCCGCTGCCTTTCTCTCCCGAAAGGTAACATTACAACATTCTAAATAGGAGCCCACCCCCTCTGGATATTCAATTCTGAGGTGCTATTTTTGAAATTAAAAGTTAGTTTTCTGGCTAATGTGAAGAGATTTAACTAACATTAATCATGATTATTTGTTTGTGTAGCCAGTTTGAAAATAGTTCAAAATTCTAAGATATATTCTTATTTGATAATCCCGAACTAAAGCCGTTTTTGAAAACCAATCAAACTGGATTACATGGTTTGGTCATTGGCTATCATATTCCAGATATGTTTGATCTCAATTTATTTATACCACAGACAACAAACTCCAACCAAGCTTTTGGAGTGAAAGAGTTTGAAACCTCAACTTTATACTTGTTCAAACAAATCTCAATTTTTCATTTGAAGTTGTTGTTTTGTTACTTTTATTTGGTTATGTGACAGACTGAAGGAATCAGGAATAATAGGGCCAATGCAGTTTAGTTCATGTCAGTATGCAATAAGAAAATGCAGTTTTCGCTGAGTGCGGATATTGATTTTAAGAAAAATTATTTGTACTAAGCTGGGTTATTTGTGTGTGTGTGTGTGCTTTTTTTTATGTGCTAATGAATATAATTCTGTTTGTATCGCCTATTTTCTTAACATATCGTCATATTTTGTCGCTAAACACGTTCTTGGCATAGAATCGGACTATTTGATAACAACTGCCACATTCCTGACTTGGTACAGGACATTTTAAGTAAAAAATGGTGGGTTGAACCTGGTTTTATGTCTAGCCAAACCTCCCGCTTATATGGCAATGTTAAAAATACTGCTAAAATGACAACATTATGTGACAGGAATACAGTACAAATAAACACTCAGGACAGAGAAATACATAAATAAACAATATAATAGTACATTACAACATGTAAACCACAGAATAACAACGGACACCTCCCATGAATTTACGACAGTACACCCGGACACCACAATATGATTATAAACTGTGCACCACAATAGAATTATAAACTGCAATAGGCATCCGTACGTCTTTCATGGCCGTACTTTATTCAATTTTGTTTCTACTTTGATGACGGTTAAGAATATATATTTTTTCCTAAAATATTCCTCTTGAAACGATTATGGTTACTCCATTAGGTAAAATAAAAAGTAATTCCACCTATGTAATTTTAATTTACAAAAGTGAAATTATACATTTTTTTCATACACGCCGCTTTCCTGGACGTAGAATTTTCATAGCTACTTAAATGGACTGCGCTCTAATTCAATTGTGCTAAAATGGCTTATTTTTTAAATCCTAAAAACGCCCTCTCCATTGACGGTAACTTCAACGGTTTCGCTTAAAATCTCATCTCCAATGTGAACACATCTTGTGTTTCAGAAAACTTCACACATGCATCTCTAATTAATTAACTACTGATGTATGATATCAATCAGTCTCGATAAACACTTATCCCTATAGCAACTGCAAAACGCTAGTGAATATTCATTAGATCAATTAATTACCTATTACGCAGTTGCTCATATAGCCTTGGATCCTGGCCAACTGCTTGACAGTAGACGAAGTATTAGATTGGGTCATGATGCCAGGCTATTGCTCATAGAAAAGAACTGATGTATTCCGAAAAGACAAGAGTCTTCCGGTATTCCGAAAGACTACAGCATCAATTAATATATATGCGTGTACTCTCAGGGGTTCAAGCAAAGAAAAACAACAAAAAATGTTTGAGTTATTGCCCTTTGACGTAAAATATGTGCACTGCGGGGACATTGGATGGCTGTTTTATTCAAATTTACATTTGTTTATAAAGATTTTTGTGTATGTGCAATTTTACAGTTTCTTTTTAATTTGTATATGATAAAAACAAGATATCAGTTATACATGTAGGTATGAGTACGTATCTAGAAAAAATTCTCATTGAGTTTCTTCTAGAAACAGTCAGGCAAGCTTTTGGTCCAGGAATTTGTCTTTTGTTGTTTGGAAAAAGAAAAATGTAATGTATGCAGGTGTTCTGTCTAATTTTATACAAGTCAATGTCATTGTTATTCCTTTGAAATGTCAATGAATGTGGCGTAAACAAACAGGCGTTCCTTTTGCATATTTGTTCAACAATGGCAGATAGCGACCGTGATTCTTATCTTAGACAAGGGAATGGTCTATAGAGTCGTCATAATCTACAGAATAACGTTATATACATTTTAATATACGGCGATGTTTGAATAAAGAAATAAGTTGTCTTATTTCGATAACAAACTGACGTTGTCCTTATCTAAATTAAGAAGGAATAATGCATAGCTTGTTAATGAGATTCTCTGCTAATAATATTCGTTTCATGGTAAAAAAAAATCTCATCAAAAAGATATCAGGCTTATAATTTTGTACGCCAGAGGTTCGTTTCGCTTAATAAAGACTCATAAAAAAAGGGGGAAGGATACCAAAGCGACATTCAAACTCATAAGTCGAAAATAAACGGATAACGCCATGGCTATAAAAGAAAAAGACAAACAAACAAACAACAGTACACAAAACACAACATTGAAAACCAAAGACTGAACAACACCAACCCCAACAACACTTGGGTGATCTCAGGTGCTCCAGAGCAGATCATGTCTTATGGTTAGATAAGAGTCAATTACCAATCCGCTATTTTGTAATATCATATCACTTGATACAAGTTTATTAACGTATTTTACAGGAGTATCACGACGGGTGTGGCATGTGGAGCATGGTCTGCTTACCCTTCCGGAGCACCTGATATAACCTCCCAGTTATTGGTGGGGTTCGTGTTGCTCAGTCTTTAGTTTTTCTATGTTGTGTTGTTTGTTTGTTGGTCTTTTTCTTTTTTAGCCATGGCGTTGTCAGTTTATTTTCGACTTATGAGTTTGAATGTCCCTTTGGTATCATTTGCCTCTCTTTTAAGTGAAATATTACGTGTAGAAGTAAAACATTAACAATTATCGTCTGCATGTATAAAATTCTCAGTCGAGTTTCTTCTAGAAACAGTCAGATAAGCTATTGGTTCATGAAGTTTGTCTTTTATTGTTTGGAAAAAGAAAGAGAACTTGTTATTGACTTCTTATTGGAGTTATTACGTTAAAATGATGATTAGTGGCAATTTTTTGCGTGTTTGCCTATTTACTTGAAGCTTTTTGAAACAAAAAAGTTCGGTATGTCTTTCTAGAGGATAGAAATGTCAAAGAAACCGAAATTTCAAGTAAATGTCTAAAATTTCAACCGAATTTATCTCTAAAGGTAGCACATGATGGTATATTTTTTTTATTACATATTTGAATTGACTAGATGAAAATAAGCTTGTATGCAAACTTTCGTCAAGTATTCACCGTGGAATTAAAACTGTATCGTATGCCCTTAAGTGTGTGTTACCTTTGTTCGTCCGTACGTCCATATGTCTGTACGTCCCAAAATTAGTTTCCGTTCTCTAACTTTAGCTTGCCTCAACTAAATGTTATAAAACTTATACACAATGCTTATTACCACTAAACACACATCAAGTTCGAATTTGGGTGGCGTCGTTTTTACCGTTCTAGAGTTATATTCCTTTACATATGAAAAAAAATGGAGAATTTTTCGTTTCCCTTCTCTAACTTTAGTTTGCCTCAACCAAATGTTATGAAACTTATACGCAATACTTATTACCATAAAACACAGATCAAGTTCGAATTTTGGAGGCGTCACCTTTTACAGCTCTCTAGTTAAGTCCCTTTATAACGTTATATGCAAGCGGGGGCATCATCTGTGTCCCATGGACACATTCTCCATTTATTTTGAAATGCTATTGCGAAGATCGACAAAATTCAACAAATTTTAATCTTTATTTTTTACGTATATATACTGAGAAAAAAAGTTTACCTTTTTTTTAATAAAATATTTCCAAAGTTGCGGAAATAAATATTTAAGGATGTACACCTCTGAGAAGCCAAAAATTTCTAGAATTAAACTTTTTTTCTTAACCTGATTTTTGGGTTTATATGACTGTAAAAAAATAATTGGTGAAGAAAACACCTCATGGTGGTGCACTTCTTTTTTTGCTACGTCCCTTTAAAAGTACCCAATTTTGATGATTTTCCAATTTTTCATCAATTTTTACCTATTTTTGGGCTATTATCGTGAAAAAATCACAGTTCCACAATTTAACCTTTTTTCATTCTTTCAATAAACTTAAGATGAAGTGGATCAATCTGAATAAATTTAACTAAAAAAAACTATAGGTAGGTGTTAATATAAGAAAGTTTTATCATATTTTGATGCTTTTTTGTGTCAAATTTACCATGCTTTCAATTTTGTAAATTTGTGATTTTTCTCAGTTTTAAGAACAAAATGCATAATTTCAACTTTTTTGTTATAAATGATTGAAAAAATACATATCTAAGAAATTTGAAAAGAAAAAAATGATATGGGATGTACATGATTCTGGTAAAAATCATTTTTTGTACACCTCACCCATTTTCTCAAAATTTTGGCTAAAAAGACTGACTTGATTGGTCGTAAAATTTGAAAAATTGATTACTCAAAAACTTTTTTCACAGAGTTAAGTTTAATTATAACATTCTTAAAATTCATTGATATTTTCCACTTGTATCACATGTTTTGGAAATAATTCCAGAACGAGATTTCAACGAGACTAAAACGTCAGAAGAATACATCCTTAACGTGTCACTGTATTTATCAACATCAAGACTTTTAAATGCATGACATAATTTTTTTACCTGGGAGATTTTGCGCTCATTTCAGGTGCACCTGCAAATGGGGTCATTTTGTTTGTTGACCTTTTACACAAATTTATTCTGATGAAAAATTGTGTTTGCGTCTAGATTTAAACGAGAGAAAGCATTACTTTTGAAAGAACAATTCGTATGGAGTGCCGTAGAGGAATGCCGGAAAATGACCGTCATCGAGCATCGGCATATTGGAAGGCGGAATGAGCAAAAACGTTGCAGTAGATTAGGGTGTTTGCACAACTTGGAGGTTATCTGAACTACGGGGAACGTTCTTATAAAGATAGATAACCTGTATACCGCCATCTTTGATTGGAAAATATCAGTTCACAATATGTCTAGTTTTTTTGCTTAAATCTGCAAATTTTGAGACAGAATGGCAATAAAAGGGTAAGACAGTTTATCGGAATAAAGAAAATAAATGATTGATTGCATTATTCAGACTGATTTATCAAATATCAAATATTTTTGTTTGTTCGAATCAATTGTCAACTTAGACATTTAAGAGGAGATAACTCAATAGCAAAATTTGTATAAAGGAATGATAGAGGGTTTTTTTTTTATTTTTTTATTTTAGCAAGAAAACAAGGTCGGTGACACCATTTTTTATTTTTATTTTCTTATAGCATATGTTAAAACCTATGTTCTCATATTTTATTTCAAAATTCTATCTCATAGATTTCTTTTTATTCACAAAAAAGTTTTTTCATGAACAATCTATCCAAATTCTGGAAAGACTTGTAGCTTGAAAAATAGCACGGTGACCCATACTTTTTATTATATTTTTGAAAAAAAGCAAGGAAAAATCTACATTCTGGCAAAGTATAAGAAAATTCTATTTGAGGAAATATATACCAATGATCCACCTTAATAGGCAAAGATCGGGAAGGCCTAAAACACTTTTAACCGTTACGTAACGTACATTTTTTCAAAGTTAAAACAATTTTATTTTGTTTTTTAAGAATAGAATATTAATACACCAGTTTATTGTCTATATGTTATGTTGAGAATGCTTCTATGAAAGACTCGACAGAGACGATCAACACGATGCTGGGTAAAAGGCTGTTCCAGGTTTTAATAGTTCGAGGAAAGAATTATTAGTGGCGTATTTTTGTTCTGCATGGTGGAATTTGGTATGGAAGTGATTGTATGTTTCATGACTGTAGTTGGATTTGTCTGTTTGTTTTGGGGATGGCGACTAGTTGATGTGAGATTTTATATACAACTTTACAATGCGTGCATCTGCTTTCTGTCTACTTGGTCTTTCCAATTTAGAATACTTAACATGTCACTAACACTGTTACGGTGACAAAACCTAGAAACCCTTAGTTGTACTTTTTTCTATTTTGATTATATACTCAATAAAGTAAGTCCAAAACTGAAAAAGGCATATTCTGGTGTTGGTCTTCATAAAGTTAATGCAATGTAAGAGTAGCAAAAAATCACACCTACCTTCAAATCTTGACCAGCTTTGAAGCACACAGATGAGAGAAACTGAATACCAACAATAAACAGAGTATAGCGGACAGACACATTAAACAAATGCTGGCACAATTTCCTCCGACAATCTCATTGTAAGTAGACACCCATAGGATATACCAAGATATATTTTAAATTCCAGTGCAGGAAAAGAATACAATTCACATGGACTGCATAGCAATTTCAATAAACAAACAGACCGAAGGAGAACTAGTGAAAAAGTACACATCTAATAATAATTACACTACAGCCTAAATTTAAAAATTGACAGCTCAGATGTACTTTTTTTTATTATTATCATTATATGATAAACAATATTAACAATAAACCCAATTCCATAAACTGTCTTTTTTTCTTGTAAGATATTAGACTGCAAATGTACACAAGAAGAAAATGGATAAGTATTCGTGTATTTTTCGTGAGTTTTTGCAAATATGAAATTCTGGGGTAAAAAGATACTAATTCCATGAATATAAAATAAGTACATGGAGAAGTTACATTTTTTGTTAATTAAGAAATTACAGAAAGTCTCTATAATTTAAGGACTGGTTGAGCTATGAGCTATTTCAAAAACGATTGCATAATTAAAAATAAAGTTGTATACGAAATTCAAGGAAGGAGGTAAGAGTCGTCATTTAACCCCTGAAATTGCAAAAATAGTAAAATTCTTCAATCTTGTATATATTGAAACGAGGATATAACCTGGACATATTTATGAAAAAACCTTAGTTGTGATACCTAAACGACGAATGTGACATGTTTGCGCTAAAATGGTCATTTTACAGCCTTATCAAAAATGGTGTTTTATCCATATAAACATCTCTCTACAGGACATCGTGCAGCAAAATTTCTTTTTTGGAAGGTTTTTGTTTATATCAGTTGTAAATAATTTTAAGATCTTGTGGGCCTAAGACACATTTTCGTCGTGTGAATCTTATAATGTTTTATGTTTACTTTTGATAAAAATGGAGAAAACTATATATTTGAGATCCAAGTGCAATGGTCTATCTCCCTATACAACTATAATACGATATTTCTACACTCTACGAGTTTTTGTCAGAACTACACGGTTCTATCTCCACAATTTAGTTAGTTAAGAGAAAAATATTTTTGTAGTGTTGTATCTCCACTATTTC
The DNA here is from genome assembly GCF_021869535.1 of Mytilus californianus. Lineage (NCBI taxonomy): Eukaryota > Metazoa > Mollusca > Bivalvia > Mytilida > Mytilidae > Mytilus > Mytilus californianus. Next base: position 92,979,751 of record NW_026262581.1, on the reverse strand, counting down.
TCATGTATTTGTGCTGTTAAATAATTGTTATTAAAATTATCTTAGAAGTACTATGATTAAATGGTTTGCATGGTTTGGACACAATCTATAAGCAATTCTTAGCAAATCCAGCAGTTCAGAATTGGGAATATTACAAAGTTACAAAAATCGATGGTATATAGGGATAAATTTCTAAAACTACATTGTTTGTAGTGAAATGTTCTATCTTTAAAAAAAGGGGATGCTTTATTCTAAGTTGTTTGTTTATTAAAAAAAAAACAATCGAACAAAGAATTACTCTGCATGTACGTAAATTCTATTCCTATATAACTTTTCATGTCTCAGTCAAATATTTATGATATTGAGTTTTTAAAAGGGGAATACATCATTATAAGATTCACACTACTTTTAATGTCAAAAACTAAAATACTAACTTTTGAAATACTAATTGTGAACATCGGATGATATTTGATAGACTTATAATACTTTTGTTTAGACGAATTCAATGGCTAAAATAGTTACCGTATCATACTTTCTCTATTTTGTAAAAATAAGCTCACTAATTATTTTTAGCAGATCGGTAAAAGTTATTAAAATTTGTAACAATAACAGGTACTGGGAGTGCAATTGCTAGAAGTCCCATCAGCACAGTCATACTTCCGACAAGCTTTCCTAGAACGCCTTCTGGATACATGTCTCCATAACCAACCGTTGTCATAGAAACGACTGCCCACCAAAATGTAGCAGGAATGCTTGTGAATTGTGTATTTTCAATAGATTCTTCTGCATAAAACATCGCACCGGAAAATATAATAACTCCAATCCCTAAAAACAGTACAAACATAAATAATTCTTTCATACTTGTTTTTAAAGTTTTTCCTAAGATCCGAAGTCCTTCCGAATGTTTGCTCAGTTTAAGAATTCTGGTAACACGAAGAACACGCAATACCGCCATTGTATCCTGTTCGCCCTTACATTTCCCGGAAGCAGCATACATGAATAGATATACAAAGTATGGTAAGATGGCTGCAACATCAATCCAGTTTATAAGATTCTTTAGAAAAGCAATACGCGAGGGACAAAAGATGAAACGGAGTATCAGTTCTAATACAAACCAAGCTATAACTACAGATTCGATGACTGAAAGTGGGTGGCCAAAATTAGGAACTAACTTTTTCGACTTTACTCCATTGGAATCCAACGTTGTGACATTTATACAACCAACATGTTTATACTTTGGTAATGTTTCAACGCAAAAAGATACAGTAGATAACACAATAAATGTTACACTGACACCTGCAAAGATTTTAGCAGCAACTGATGTTTCTGGATACTCAAGAAATTCCCATACTTTTTTACTCAGGCTGCCTTTTGGCATAACATGGTTTTCAGTCTCCGTTATGAATCCTTCGGCTTTCATATAAGAATTTATTACACTTCTCCCCATTTCAAAAAACTGTATTTCCCCGAGAAAGACATCCGTAGGAACTTCCATAGGCCTAACAAGTCTACCACCACTTTGGTAGAAGAACAAGATAGCAGGGAAACTAGGTCGATGTCTGTCGAAAAAATATTCACCTCTGTTTGGATCCCAAAATTTTTTGCGTTTTTCATCGTTGCCAAGTAATGTATCTGGCAGTCGTTTAAGTGTTCGAACTTGTGTCTCAAATCTTAGGCCGCTTACATTTAGGGTAATCCTTTTACAAGTTTCTTTGGAACAAATATGTTCGTCACATTCCAACAAAAAATGATGTGTCAAATCGTTGATGTCGTCTTGTGAGGCTTCGTCTGAGTCTGATTCATTACCGTTATTGTCGTCTTCAACATGGTTACTTGTATAATGATTTCCAGAAGAAAGGAATCGTTTGTCATTATTTGTATTTTGTGCTGTTATTACATGCATAATTCCAAAAAAAAATAGTAAAATATTATACAAATTGTCCTATGAACGAACGTCCTAGGTTATGACTACATTTTGTATTTAGTTTTCATTAATGCCTTAATCTTTTCACATTATAAATCCAACAGTACATATACAATTTAAAGTTCGCACTCTATTCCAATAATCTCGTAAACATTGTGTATATCCTCACTTTTGGCTAGTTGGATTATCACTTTTAACCTATTTAATGTATTTAACTTGTGTACTTTGATATCACGTAACTTGCTTTCGTCAAGACATTATTATTTATTTAGTAAAGGTCATATGGTGAATAATAAAAAGAGAATAACATTATTGTATAGCTTTTCTCAATGGACCAATTTGTTAACAAAGATAAATATATTAAATGTACTAAGACTGTAATTCCGATATCGGTGCCAATACATATTGTTACCTCGCATATTACTGTATAGTAAATTTTTAGAATAAAATGTTCAAATGACAGAAGTTTTTGGTATACAATTGACTTTTGATTTTAATAGGTTTTGTTTACACTAACATTTTTCGATACTGATAGTTATATGTCCAAACTTAGTGTCGTTAGATCATACCTTGTATTTTTGGTCTAACCTCTCTATTACAAATTGATGATAGTAAAGAAAATTCGTTTTATAGATTTGAAATATTATATATATATATATATTGGAAAATAGTAATTCATAATTCAGCCAATTATCAATTTGAGCATGAATTCAACTTTATATAGTCAATAAACGATTTTTATTCATTCAAATTTGTATTATTTTTTGTGGGGCTGTCTCATACTATAAAGTTTACGGCGGATCGCTTGCCGGGTCATGTTTATAGAACTTCCACGTTCAAATATCGTTAAAGACCCCTATTTAGTTATTACTGTGAGTATACCTTACTGCTAGGAACTATATTAAGCGTCTATAAAGCCCTTTCCTTAGTTGCAATCAAAGTGTTCGGTACATTTATTTAATCCTTAGTGTATACATGAAACATTTGTTATGCACGTTATGCAAATAGCAATTAGAGTTAATCACTATCTAGTTTTTTTTTCAAATGATGCGTATAAATAGTGTTAGATTCAATTAAGTTTCTTTCAAAAAGTTAAGTAGCAAAAAATATGGTATTAACCTTGAATATAAGTTTGAATAATTATATATCTGATTTGGTAAATTACGAAAACATTTTTAAATCTATCATACAGCTGAAAACTCATTACAAAATTCTAAAAATTGATGTAAATATTTATTATTTTGTTTAGATATATTTATCTACTACTTGTAATGATCACAAACGAGGATTGGATGGTTATTTTGATGGATTATAGGGACTACATGATATTAAAATGCGCCTCCAGTGGTCTCATGGTAGCGTTGAAAATCGGTATGTGTTGCTTCTTTGCTAAACACGCGACATGCAGGAATGAGAACCGTTAGGGTTACATATCTTCCTTTGGACTGTTGCCTTGTGAATTAGTCCATTAAAATCCGTGATTTAAGTGTGATTGGAAAGAAGTTAATTTTATTCTAAAATATAGTTTATATTTTGCTTTACGTATACAATTTGAATATTACTGGCTCTGTAAAGATTAATGATTAAGGTAAATACATAATTTGAATTTATAGTTATAGTGTATATATCAAAAAATTATGTCCCCTACTTATTTTCAGTCCATGTCTTTTACTGATGAAAACGGTTTTTCTTTAATGACAGTTATCATGGCTAAAAATATATATGATACTATGCCGGCATTGTTTCTCTTGTTCGCTCTTTAAGAAAAATAGAGGAGAGCTACGATTTTTCAACTCCACTATCCTACGTAAATGACGTCAGATTGCTATCCATCGTTATTCAAAGTTGGTGAGTCCGGAGAGATTACCAATCCTTAAGAGCAAATTTATTTGTATGATTGTCAAATGAAAATTAAGAATGAATCCGAAAGTAGGTAGTAGAAATTCGATGATATATTTGGTTCATGGTTCAAGCTAGAAGACCCTTGTAATTATTAGTTCAATACAATACGGAATTTCAAAAATCCTCATATGGGTCCATATGAGCCAAAATAGCCAATCTTCTTCGGCCAGTTGCGATGTAATATTCATATTAAGGACAAACACATGTTTGACAACTTTTTTGATAAGTGTTTATTTGAAGGGGTAAATTCAGTAAATAAATATACGTCATCAGGGACCGCCCATTTGGGGGAGAAAGCTTTCTGTACAAAACTGAAGTCCTGTGCTCTTCTGATTGGTAGATAATATTTGTAATAGATACTTTTTGATAGATGGATCAAAACTAGAGTTAAAAAAAAATAAAAAAATGAATGCTGAATGTACTAAATTTTTTTACTACAGGGTTGAAAAGTAATGGGGGTCAGTAAAGGAATTAAGTGCGAATCTACAGTGTTTGTAAACAAGGCCATGTGAATGCCCAAAAATGCCGCATGACCCTATGTTTTTATTGTTGCATAAGATAGGGCTCCATTTGTACTTTCATGAATGATATATGAAAGCTTCCAATTTCTAAAGGTAAATAAGGTATAAATTTAATTCAAGACATAGATTAGCATTAAAGTCAATGGGAGATTTTTTACTGAATTTACCCCTGAATGGGAGTTATCATGATTAGAAAGTGTTTTGCCTCTTGAATATGAAAAATATTTGATTGGAAACTGATTAGTTACTACAGATTTGCAATTACAAAGCTCCTGCGTCATAAGAATATAATTATTCTTTTTGCAAGAAGGTTATATGTCATTTTTTTCTTTTTAAAAAAAGTGGTAAATATTTAGAAAATGGTCTTATTCTTTTTATAAGTAACTTCTTTGTTATGTGCTTACTAAGGAATCACATCCAGTATTTACATATTATGTTTTTTCAAAAGACGAAAGTTTGAATGGTGTTTTGTGAAAATTGGCACAAGATTAGTTAACCTTTGTTCGAAAAAAAACCCAGAATTATTTAGATAAATAGTAAACGGGTATAGTCACGTTAATTGAATATAGCTATTGTATAATATCACTTTTTTCTCCTTGATGTAATTTACACCATCCTGTAAGACATTTATGAATAATTAAGTCATTTTTATTTGCCTTGTGTGCCAGTGTTTTATGTTGGATCCGTGTTAGGCTATCAAGTCATTAAATTTTCATAATTTCAAAGAAAACCCATCCCTATTGTATACTTAAGTCGTATATGATAATATGTATAGTAGCCAACATGCTGTTTTATTAAAGGTGAACATAATATTGAGTAATTAATATGGAAAGTGAATGTTTAGAATGAAAAAAAAATTCTCATGTCTGGTACTAATAAAGGTTAAAACAGACGATTACTATTTTATTACTAGTAGTATAATAAATGAACGAATGAGAGAAATTTTATGTTTGGATACTCACACTAATGTGTTTCATTGACCAGGAGCGATCGGCCGTACTAGTTGATGTATGTGAAAAGGTGTATTAAAGGGGCATTAGCTACGAGATAAAAAAAAAATTAAATATGCTAGTTTTGTTGTTCGATCATTAATGAAAGTGAAATAGTGAAATAATAATTCGCTTTTAGCAGCCATTTTAGTTAAATTTTGTCAAAATAAGCTACGAAACTTGCTGATGAATAATTATTCACTTGCAAGTGACTAATTCGACCTCATTGAATCCGTATTCATGTGACCTTCAATTTAACCCCAGAGCTAGAGATTGGCTACGCATGTATTATGCGTGTTCAGCCATTAAAAGGAAAATAATGTCAACATTGAAAGTGAAACAAAGGTGAACCATTTCGTTGACTGAATCGATCCATAAAAAACATTCTTATACAGGGAAAAACGATGATTAACTAACTTTTCAACCTATAACATGAAATCAAACAGACCTAGAAAAATCCAATTGCACGTGGTCACAATCTATTTATATCTATGTTTATGTCTATATCGGATTATGTGACCGTCGGCAGTCTTCGGATGTCATCTCGATGGTTAATTAGATGGCGCCCAGACTAAAATACACACGAAATGCTGATATATATTATCGAGTCTATGCATTGTTAATTGTTTATTTCAGACTTATTGTAATTTGGATATACGTTTAAGTATGTTATAAATCAAATATGAGAATTTGAGTCAAATCGGTGAACATGAATTTGACAGCTATTGACCCTATAATTTTAGGTTAAGAAATAAAACAAGCAACAACGGCAAAAAATAGAAACAAGTTTAACGTTTCCAAGGTCTGGATTGCTTAGCAGTATCATATGTTTACGTCAACTTTTGTTTTTGTGATTTTTTGTAAACAAAATGACACAGTTTTAATTCTTATGGCAGAAGTATTTATTTTTTATTTATTTTTGGATACTTTTTAAGTTCCATTAGTAAACTCATACAAACTTACAGGAAATAGGCTCTGTTCTGAATGTTATAGATAAGGGACTGTGACTGAAAGAAAATATAACATAACATAGTTAAAACTTAAAAAATATTCATTAGACCAAGAAGGTTGATCTTGATTAGACTGACACACGGTTCCGTTAATTCTGAACTATATTTATTTTCTCTAATGAATAAATTATTTTGACAGGTTGGTTACATATGGAATTTTGACGTTATATATTTTGTTGTACTTTTTTTTAAGTGCCGTTCAACGCAAATACTTTCTATATTGAATAATAATATGATAGTTTGACAAATTGAAATTAAATTATTCTTTTAACAAATAAATATTGAATACTGGTTTCAATATTGACCAGCAGCGCTTATCCAACAATAAGTGATCCTATAAATCCGGATTCTGACCATAAAATTTCTTCTCCTTTTCCTGAAGTGTGCCCTACTTCATAATTCACTCAAGCCAGTAGAATCTGAGAAAATCATTAAGCAACTGTTCAGAACTAACTGTTGTAAAGTAATAATTTCAAGTTGGTGTGTATATTGTATGAAACTAATAGCTTCGCATCGTGCGAAGCAACAACTAAAGTCGCTGTTTTATGGTTCGAAATTATGAATATACGGTCCGTAGGAGGCCTGCTGTAAGGCAAACCTTCTGTCCCTATCCACTTTACCCTCATTTTCTAGTGGCAGTCCAAATTTCCCCGACCTTCATCCCGGACGGCCTCTATGAAGGACCTATCTATTGTATGAATTGTTAATTTGTTCTTGTCCTAAACATGCATGAAACATTTGCCACTGGACTTTCTGTATATTTCGAGGTTTCATGGTAAAGTTAACTGCATACGAAAAAGCTATTGGCGAATTACAGTACGAGAAGACAATAACTCAATGGTAAACTGAAAAAAAGTCACAATATATGATTGAGTAAAATTATTCATAAGAAGTATGTTGGAATGCACATGAAAAAGTCAATATGTACATGTATGAAATAAATGATTAAAATTGAGTTTTGAATGCATAGAAAAAAGTCATAATATACTTGTATCAGGGGATGATTTGTTTGTTTAACACTTAATTGAAGGATTCTCATGTTATTGGTAAAAACACAGCTATAGAAAAAAAATCAAAATAACATATGGTCAAACCATATTATAGAATTTTTAACTTAGCCTCAAATTAAAGTAAAATGTTGAGCTGTCTATCTCACATCTCCTTCGAAAGAGAAATGAAACAAAAATAGATACAACAAAGCATGTATCAGTACACCAGCTTGTACACGTTTCTTTTGCTTTGCGATTTTTATCTAAATTTCCAAAGCTAAAGAGCATAAAACTTGAATAAACATATGCTTTTTTCCATACAAAATATATATTAGCAATGTTTTTCCTATATATATATATATGCGGCCATATGCCCATTTTCATACAAAATTGTGTATTGTTAATTTTGTTTTCAATATATATGTAGCCTTATCATGGCTTATGACCATTTTCATACAACATATATATTGGGAATTTTTGTCCTACATATGTGTACAGACCCTTATGATAATTTTCATACAAAACATATATTGTGACTTTTCTTCCTGTGACTTTTTTGTTTTATGGTAAATGTTAGCCGTTCAATCATATATAACATATTCATCGTTTTTGATAAAGTTAAAGGATCATATGACTGTAAACTGACATGGTCATGACTTTTGAGTACTTTTACTTGTAAGATTCTCTGTCAAAAAAGTCGAAAATTGTTTATACATCATAAATATTGTGTAATTTTTGCTAGCAGGGATATATCTTTTAAAATCGGAAGTTGTCTTTTCTATTCCATTTAACATCCTTCAAGAAAATATAGTTACCATTATCTTCCATATGAACCCAGGTATACAATAAGCATGCATGAAAAATCGTTTGAAATATTTTCAGCCGGATATTTCAGTGTATTACTAACCACCGTGGTTTGCTGAGAGAGCATCTTTTGTTAGACAATAATGTCACAATGTCATTTAAGGCTGAGAAATGCTTACATGCAATTATTGCTAGGCTCCATTGTTTCAAATTCTTGTGTATTAAGTCGAACATACAAACGGTATCCTAGAGGAAATGTATTTAAATTCTTAGTCATACATAAGGCAATACGATATTTAAATGATATCTATTTAATTTTTAAAATGAACCTTCAAATTAAATTAATAGAAACTTATTTTAAGCTGGATATACTCGATTGTTTCGCAGTTGTTTACGAAGCTTGGTTCGTAAATGAATGAGTCTATATTTTAGAATTCGGTTACTTATAATTAGTTCTTCTATTTTGTCATTACAGGTGGTATCGTCTTTTATGTTACAACAGCTGGCTTGTTCGGTTTTCTCAAAGCAACTCGTATTAAAATCACCCGAACAAAACTCCTTTTCTATATCTTCCGACCTACAAAGAGAAGGGATACTCTTTATGAAAGTTGATAAATACATTTAGATTTTGAATACAAATTTTTCAGCATAATAATTATGTTTATAGAATTATTTAGTTCTATGTCTTATGTGTGTGAATAAGGACATATAAACAAACATTACGCAGAACAATAAAATCTGTTTAAGCAATTTAAATGAACCTCTCTACTTTAAAAGTGTTTATTTTAAAACATTAAGAAGTCTTTTATTTATTTTTTTTTTAATTTATTTTATTTGCTACGACATTTTCAGATTTACCTAGTATGATTGATAAGTAAACCTATCAAACAAAGAAAGATTATATACATATCCGCCCGCCACTTAGTTGATTTAATTCTTTACTGCCGAATATACTAGTGAAATTATAAATACAATCGTTTCTCAACTTTTAAGGTGAAAGATTAAATTTAATTTTATTTTGATTCACATGGAATTGATAATAATTGAACACGACTCTGGATTGTGTTACACAGTTAGGATTCTTGATTGGACATGGTGTTGAGTTTGGCCATCTCAAATGAAATTTGATGTACGTCGCAGCCAAAGAGTTACGTTGATTTATGCAGTTATTTATTTGCATGTTCATCTCTCTATATAATTATTGCGTGAACCTGTCAGGGTTATATATTGGTGTGTTTTGGAAGTGTCTATGGGCCTTTCGATATCCTCGGAATCAAGATTCTCGGAACGTCTCGAAAATTTTCGATCATTTATACAGGTAGTTATCTATGTCTTTGATATGGCCCCTCTATGGATAGGCTACCACGTGACATTGTATAGTTCGACAATCAAAGTTCATTTGTAGATTGGAAAGTAAAACAATTAAGACTAGGTTGTAGTAAAAAAAATATTTTATATGTTAGAACCTATTTGTCTTTTGACAAAACATATGTGTTTTAAATACTAGTAATGCGAATGTTTATTAAATATCAAGTATAATGATAACGCAATTATATAATTCATGCTTTGAGACGGTCCCTGTATGCGTTGTGTGTGTAGTATTTAATACAGCGTGCTGTTGTGCATTGTGACAATAAACCTGGGAATAGTTAATGGATATATAATGTCCCAAAATAAACTGATTATTTCTGAACGTTTATCATTTGATATTTTGTATTTCAATCATAGCATGGGAAAATGTTGGAAAGCATGAAGAAAATTAAGAAAACGATATTTCTGTTAAAAATATTTATCTTAGGTCGGAAACACAGTGGTCGGAAAGCAGGAAGATAATTAAACAAAAGGATTTTTCTGTCAAAAATATATAATTTCATTAATAGATACTACCAGACCAAGAGAATATTCGTTATTAAGTTTAAAATTATCTTATATACGTGCATTATGTCTCACAGGTTTGAACAGTCATATTACATTTATGAAAATTAAATGCAACGTATGAGCACCAATGAGCAAAGGATGCGTACCCAAAGTTAGCTAAATATCTAAATTTTAAACAGTCGTGAATGAAAAAATACTTGCATGGTGTCAATTCACAAGGATTTTAAATCCTTGCATCTCACAAAAAACGTAATTAATATTTTACAATTATAATCATAACAAATTTTAATTACTATGTTAATTATTTTATACTGTTTTAGTATGGATTTTCTTATATTTTCTATAGCAATGTATTCATATTTTTGCGCCTGTCCCAAGTCAGGAGCCTCTAGCCTTTGTCAGTCTTGTATTATTTTTAATTTTAGTTTCTTGTGTACAATTTGGAGTTTAGTATGGCGTTCATTATCACTGAACTAGTATATATATTTGTTTAGGGGCCAGCTGAAGGACGCCTCCGGGTGCGGGAATTTCTCGCTGCATTGAAGACCTGTTGGTGACCTTCTGCTGTTGTCTGTTCTATGGTCGGGTTGTTGTCTCTTTGACACATTCCCCATTTCCATTCTCAATTTTATATAGTGGAATGTTAGACTTTAAGAAGAGATTGATTTGATAAATAAAATGTCCATCCGTAAATACTTGACGCTTGTGTTTATTGATATTATATTCTAAATTTTCGGAGAAAATTCATTAACAGGGATGTATGTTAATTATAAAATTTCAATTCTTTTTTGTTTTTTTTTTTTTTTTAATAGATCAACCTTATAGCATCTAAATATTTGCATTATGGTACGATTTTGAAAATTGTATTCATTGTGTTGACCAGCTATCCTACACGTCTTGATTCATTCACATTATACATCACCCTGTTCACACACACACTATTGGTTTGCATTCTCAAAAATTCCGGATAAAATGGCAAAGAATCCGGAGTCAAAACAGTTGAGGTAGGTAGTTTGACATCCGAATTCAACTAATAGATTGATATATGTGATGACGCAAATGCGTATTCTTATCCAAAGTATCAGTGCGTATGCTCTCTATTTACTGTATTTCTTGCGCATAAATACCACGTGCATGCATATATATTAATTTCACTCGTGAATGCGAATTTTCGCTTTTATCAGTATAAATTCAGGACACGGCAGTTAGAGCTTGACATGTGACTTTCAGGCACAGTCATCATTACTTACGGTATTCTGACCTCTAGCTGTTTCTCTTTTCTTTTCTTTTTTTGGGTCAATGTCCTGTTATAAACTTTGACATTTTCGAAATGCTAAGGATTTTCTACCCAAGGAATAGATTACTTTAGATGTATTCGGCAAAACCTTTGTTTTTAAATTTTGGGTCCTGAATTCCTTTCAACTTCGTACTTTATTTGGCCTTTTTAACTTTTTTTATTCGAGCGTCACTGATATTCTTTGTAGACTTAACTCGCGTCTGGCGTACAACATTTTAATCCTGGTATCTTTTTATATCTACATATCTTTTTATATACTAGTAAATTGGTTCTTTTGAGAGTATGTTCAGGTATTCATAAAACTTCTGAAAATAAGATATTTTTCAAAACCAAGTTTTCCTGTAGAATATTAGGATTGATTTAAGCAAAATCAGGAAATCCTTAACATTTGAGATGTTTTATGAGACCAAAATAGGTCTCTATATAAGAGGTCCCAATGAAGCTGGTGTGTTACTCTCAAGAAAAATATACGAAACCTTCTTATAAGTTGCATGCCACAGGGTTTCACTTCACATGGAAATTGGACTTTAAATTTATCTTTACAACATCTATCATGAGTACAGACAGCTTCAATAACTAGTTGAGAATAATTGAAGGCATCCAGGTAACAAAATATGAAGATATGATAGATAAAATAAATGCATCCAGATTATAAAGCAAACTGAGTGCTTAAATTTATATTGCAATTGGTTTGTGCAATTTACAGTAGACATCCCGTTTGTAGAAACTGGGATTAGCAAAAGGGTTTTGAAAAAAGATGTACACTCCCAAGTAATAAATAAAATAGTCGAGCCTTAAAATGTATATACAAATAGTAGCTGTATATTTTTACACTTTTCAGGGGGCCTCGGTGGCCAAGTGGTCTAAGTAGTTCTACTACTGTAATCACTAGCCAGTCAACACTGAGGTTGTGAGTTCGAATCCCGCCCGTGCGGGTGCACTCGACTCCAATCTTAATTGACTAGGATTGTCAGTTTTCCTATCGAAGGTCGGTGGTTTTCTCCGGGCACTCCAGCTTCCTCCACCAATAAAAGCTGGCCGCCACGAAATAGCCCAAATGTGGCGCTTTAAAAGGGCCTTAAAACACCAACAATCAATCAATATATACACTTTTCTATTCACAACTATCCAACATTGCTTTCAACTGACTTGTACAAGAATCTACACACAATTACATGTTTCAATAAAGGTGTTTAACATCATTATTATCTTGTTCTATTCACAGTCAATTATTTCAATTCAAAAGCAAACAAAAAATCAGCAACAATTTTTTGGTGACCAGTCAGCGGTCTTGGGTTCACGTATGGCTTTCCTTTTTTTAAAGAAAGCAACTTGTTTTGTCTTATGGAACATGTACTTACTTTGTCAATGTTTTGTTCAGGGAAATTCTACGAGGATCTGCTACTTTCTTAAGGAACTTCGGACTTTCACCTGACAACGTAGGAGGCACAGAAGTAAGAAACCTAAATAGACAAATAAAAATGTAGTTGTAGGCCTCGGTTAAACAAGACTTTTTAAAACATCGGTCTTTCCTTGAAGCAGATTATGATTTACTGAAGTAAACATATGTATTGATAGTTATCATGGAAATGTAGTTACTTGATGTGTAAGTTGTGAAAACATCGAATTTTTATTCATATCTATTCAAGTCCTACATTTTACCACCTCTAGGTGTTGTTGAACATACCCACGGTAGGTATAGTGTCCGGCTGGGATCGTGGTTTTTCGAGTGATTTGGTCGGGTTTTTTTTAGTGTGACAAATATTTTTCGAGTGAATATGATAAAAAATGTAAACAAACAGACTTCCTTTCTGGTAAACCTAAAGAAAAATATGCTAGAACCTTATATAGACGGTAAAATAGCATTTTTGATAAAAAGATATTATCAACCCTACATTATTTTGTTTTTAAAACGTTTAATTTAGCCTTACAATGCTTTATTTCAAAATATAGATTAAAGCCAGTTTTATACACATACCAATACAAATGTCAACGGAAATCTGCCAATGGAATCTATATATAGATATACAGACACTTTATAAAAATTCTTGATTTTGCATTGAAAAGGCATTTTGAAGAGTAAATTAATTCATTTGTATATGTCCGTGTTTTTTCGAGAGCAGTCCGTGTTTTTTCGAGTGTGTCCTTGTTTTAATGAGTGAAAAAAAAACAAAATTCCTATGGCTTAAAATGTAATATGTCAGTGCATTTACGCTTAAAACAATGAAAAGGTTCAAATAAAGTACTTTTCAAATCACGAAACAATGCAAAACCAGTTTGATAATGCTGTATTAACACGTACATTTCATGAAAAGTCATCGTTCATTTGCATTCAGAAATCTTCCTGTTAGTGTACCGATATGGATTTCATATACCAATACCAGTAAATATTTCGTGATGTAAACAATCTTTATGTGATCTCATGTTGGACTGAGACGTACGTACACATAGTGTGTGAAGCTTGTAAATGTGGTTTTTTACAGATAATATCTCCTTAATGTTTCATTTACTATTTGTCTTTGATGGTAATATTAGCTATCTTGGTGTAATCAGGAGTGCCCATAATTTTACACTGGTGTTGAAAATATATACACCCTGAGGCGCAATCGAATGTCGTATGCATTTGCAACACCGGTGTAAAATTCCGCACACCCCTATTTGCACCAAGATAACGAATTTATTTCTTATTTAGCGTTCGTTTACTTTTTTATTCCCGGGAATAAAATTGAAAAAAAAATCTTATGGCGAACTTCCACTACACATTTTTCAACACCGACATTGATGTGCATTGTCAAATATTATCTGTTTAATTTTTTTTTTATATATTTGCGGATTTCTTATAATATCGTAATACTGTAGGGTTATGGTAAAATGTTTTCAGAACAGAAAGTTATCATTAAATTGAAAATTGTTGAATTTGATCAACATTGTAATCTGTTTTTGTGACTTATTAAGCATGTATAATATTGTCCTTCGCTAAATTACAGTTACAAACAAAAAAAAGTCAGTTTTTAAGCCAAAGAATGTTTTCTTTCTTATTTATATTTTCTTCAAAAAACCCGGACCATTTGTTAAAAAACCCGGACGTTTTAAATGTTGCTCTCGAAAAAACACGGACAATATAAAACACTATATTGTAAGTGAGCTAAAAGGAAATTCTGCGTCGTTTGTGTTCAAAACATGTATAGCATTCAGAATAAGGCGAACAGTCACGAATAAACTATTATACTCGCGAAATAGCAGTAAATCGATTGATCGCATGTAAATTCATTCGAAAAAACCTGATCTACACTCGAAAAAAGTGGACCGATTAACTCGAAAAAACGCGATCTCCGCCGGACACTATACCTACCGTGATACATTAGATTTCGTATAGAAATGTAGTGTCGGACTAAATTTTCAAGGTTAATTCGAAATTATTTGCTTATTGGACAGGTATAAATGGCTAAGATCATCTTTGTTCGAGAAACAAAGATGATGTATTCGCTGATCATGGTACATTTGTACATGTATATGCAGTATCCCATTAAGTGTTTATTGAAAGTAAAAATTCAAAAAGTTCCAACGAAAACTCAATGTCTCGCCTGCTGTCGCTGCTGTCACAGACTTTAAGTGTAATGGTGACTGCCATTTTTTTTGTCAGGAAAATATGAAGAAGAAAAATAAAACACTTTTTCATCAGATTCGTTTTATTGATCTCGATCTTATAGAAGCTTTTGTCCAAGTTTCATTACATTCCATGGAATATTGACAAAGTAATTGATGTCTTAATAAACTAATCCCAGACTATCTAAAACACATTATATTTTCAACTTGCATTATGCTTTCAACTTGCAGTAGCACAATTAGTTGTTGAATAGGCGTTATGGGTTGTGGACTATTGCAATGTTGATATGAATTCGTATTGTTTTTAGATTTTTTCAAACCTATACTTTCATACCGTTATGTGTTGACAATACACTTGCAATTCATGCAGACATGTATTCATATAACGTTATGAGTTGACATACATTTGCAATTCAGACATATATTCATATAACGAGAGTAACGAGTAGACATGTATTCCTATAACATTATGAGTAGACATGTATTCATATAACTTTATGAGTAGACATGTATTCATATAACGTTATGAGTAGACATGTATTCATATAACGTTATGAGTAGACATGTATTCATGTAACGTTATAAGTTGACATACATTTACAATTAAGCCATGTATTCATATAACATGTATTCCTATAACGTTATGAGATGACATACATTTGCAATGGAGATATGTTTTCATATAAGGTTAATAAGGATTCTCTTCACGTAATTGGTTATATGGTCTTATATCTTTCATACAGAATTCTTCGTCCAAATAATACCACAGCTTACATCGTATTCATATAGCATTATGAGACAGCATAATCATTAATGTGTTGTTTGTTATACACAAGTAGTTAGCAATAAAAGATTCTTACAATTGTATATAGACATAACTAATTTTTACCATATTTAGCAAAACGTCGGTTTGTGACCTTGTTCGACGTTTTTTTTAAATTAAATCATGACAATTCGGTTGTACGTGTGCTAATTCTTATGATATGATTTGCTTATCAACAAATACTTGAATTCGATTGGTCCGCTAAAGTTTCTTTTCTAGGTTTACACTTCGATAAACTATGTTGCCTTGTAAAGAAAGTTAAAATCAAAAGAAATAATAAATAACGTTCCGATTTAGAATTATAAGGATTAAGGGGGTACCAAACACTTAATGGGAGTTAACTCTTTAAAAATCAGCTGAACGTTTTAATCATATACTAATAGTAAAGTTCTCAATGATAAAAATTAGTGTTTGTCAAACTGCTATAATCCAATGAAATTATTCCTGTAAATTGTTTGGTTCAAATTTCTTGATTTTTTTATATTTCTATCAACAGGTCCAAGTAACTATTTTATCAAAATTTTATGAAAATTAAACGAGCCAAACCTATCTTAGTGAAAGTGTTGGGTACCCCTTAAACACATTTTTTCTAGAGGTTATTGATGTGTGAATTGTGTCGATGACTCACAAATTAAAAATTCATTTTGTGAGTTAATCGACCAAGTTTACACATCAATAACCTCTAGAAAAAATGAGTTTAATCCTATAATGATCTTTGTCATACCCAGATGTTCTCTGCTTTAAACCGTAGCTATACAAACCCGAGCATCCATATCATGATTCACTTAGATTAAAGGACTGTACTTGTATATATTAAGAGCTTGCATGTGCGTTCATAGCGTAATGAGTTACCATTGCGCTAGGCATGTGTACATATATACAACGTCATGTGTTTAAAATTCGAACAAGATTAGCGAGTTATTTAATAATATTAACTATGAATATAAAAATCAGAAGATGTGGTACGATTGCCAATGAGACAACTCTCCACAAGAGACCAAATGACATTGTATCCGTACAACAGTGTCAAATCTTATATTTGTCATGATTGTACCCTTACAACAGTGTCACATCTTATATTTGTCATTGTATCCCCTTATATACAACTTATTACACCGTCACATCTTACATCCATCCTTGTACCCCATTATATACAACTTATAACACCGCAACATCTAACAGCCATCCGTGTACACCGTTATATACAACTTATCACACCGTCACATCTTACATCCATCCTTGTACACCGTTATATACAACTTATTACATTGGTTGCAATGAATTACATTGATTTCCCAGTGAAATAAAAACCGATAATTTCACATGTGAAATAAACTTGGTTATTTCACTGGTTATTTCACTCCTCTGACGTCATACAACAATAGGCGTTATCAAGACGTCGATAACGTCGGATCAAAACAAATTGTGAATGCGTAGAAAAAGATATAGTTCCTTACATTTTCTACTTTAATTTCATAAAAAAAAACACTTGCCAATGTAATAAAAAGAATAACTAATCAAAGAATTCAAATATCGAAAAATATTCAACTCGTGACCGAACAACACTGATAATTTACTCAAGCGCTACGCGCATTCGTGAATTAATGTGTTGTTCGGTCACTCGTTGAATATTTTTCTCTATTTGAATTCTTCGATTAGTTATTCTATAATTATAACACCGTCACATCACATCCATACTTGTACACCGTTATATACAACTTACTACACTATCACATCTTACATCCATCATTGTACCCTTACAGCAGTGTCACATCTTAGCTTCGCCATTGTACCACGTTATATACAAATTACTACATAAATGTAGTTACAACTTACATCCGTCATTGTACCCCGTTATATACAACTAATGCCACTGTCACATATCATATTTGTCATTCTACCCCGTAAAATACAACTTACTACACCGCCATATCTAACATCTATCATTGTACCCCTTTATATACAGAGTATCACACCGCCACAACTTACATCTATCCTTGTACCCCTATATATACAGAGTATCACACCGCCACATCTAACATCCATCCTTGTACCCCTATATATACAGAGTATCACACCGCCACATCTAACATCCATCCTTATACCCCTATATATACAGAGTACCACACCGCCACATCTAACATCTATCCTTGAACCCTTTTATATACAGAGTATCACACCGCCACATCTAACATCCATCCTTGTACCCTTTTATAAACAGAGTATCACACCGCCACATCTAACATCCATCCTTGTACCCTTTTATATACAGAGTATCACACCGCCACATCTTACATCATCCTTGTACCACTCTATATACAGATTATCATACCGCCACATCAAACATCAATCATTGTACCCTTTATATACAGAGTATCACACCGCCACATCTAAAATATATCCTTGAACCCCTTTATATACAGAGTATCACACCACTACATCTAACATCCATCCTTGTACCCATTTTTATACAGAGTATCATACCGCCACATCCAATATCTATCCTTGTACCCCTTTATATACAGAGTATCACACCGCCATATCTAACATCTACCTTTGTAGCCCTTTATATACAGAGTATCACACCGCCACATCTTACATCCATCCTTGTACCCTTTAATATACAGAGTATCCCACCGCCACATCTAACATCTATCCTTGTACCCCTTTCTATACGGAGTATCATACCGTACAAAATTGTACAAATTATAATTTGTATTTTGACTTTGTATCAATTGTATTTTGTACAAAAAGTGCGTGTACAAATTACAATTTGGACAAAATTTGACTCAAGTTCACTTATAACTTGTACAATAATTTATAGTATGGATTTTGTTATAAAAAAGCATTAATACACACTATAGAATTTTTCATCAATGATCACGAATAAACCTTATTTACAAAATACAAAAATGTTCTTTATCATTTGTTTGAGGATGTGAGTGAATTATGGCATCGGGAATTGCACAACATCTTTTGCTTTTTACATTTACATTTAGAAGTGCTGAACCCCCCTTTGCATTTACATGAAAGAAACCCCTGACGACCAGTTTTTGAAAGTTTTTTTACTGTTTCACGTAGCGAAAGTTGAAGCTCAGGTGCCGTTGCTGCGAATAAAGATATGTCTTTAACAGCTTCAATTTGGTTTCTCGACAAATATCATGTTAACATTTTTACAACTGTTCCAATGCGGTACCCAAATTCTCCAGATTCAATAATTACACCTGAGATATTTCGAGGATTATTTGGGGCACGATCATACTGATGATTTGGTATAATGGCATTATCCCCCACAGCAAGTTCTGATAATTTCCGTTGCGTTTTCTTGGTTAGATATTCAGCTTGGATCTGTTGGCCAGACAGCGCACGCTTCCTGGCATGTATGATTGGTTTTTCAACGTCAGTGTCATGCAAATTGTCACTTGGGCCAATTTCTATTATACTATCAGAATTGTCACTGGGGCCAATTTCTATTACACTATCTGAATTGTCACTGGTGCCAATTTCTATTATATTATATGAATTGTCACTGGGGCCAATTTCTATTAAACTATCAGAATTGTCACTGGGGCCAATTTCTATTAAACTATCAGAATTGTCACTGGGGCCAATTTCTATTATAATATCAGAATTGTCACTGGGGCCAATTTTTATTATTCTATCAGAATTATCACCGGAGCTAATTTCTATTGTACTATCAGAATTAACTGGCATGCATGTATCAATTACATTTTGGGTATTTTTGTATTTTGAAAACAAGGTTTATTGTGTGGTCATTTATTAAAAATTCTATAGTGTGTATCAATTCTTTTTTTATAACAAAATCCATACTATAAATTATTGTACAAGTTATAAGTGAATTTTAGTCAAATTTTGTACAAATTGTAATTTGTACAAGCACTTTTTGTACAAATTACAATTTGCACGAAGTCAAAATACAAATTATAATTTGTACAAAATGATAACTTGTACACAACATATACATAAATAAAACCAGTGACGAGTCCCATAATTAGGATGAATCTTTGATATGAATAAAACATATCGCGTTAGCGAAATTTCATATGGATGAAAGTGATTCTGAGAGAAATTTCAATCTTCAAGAAAAATATGAATTGAAACACGATGTTTTAGTCTGATAACGACATTGTTTATTTCTTAAGAACAATAAGCCATTAAAGTGCAGAGTTTGCAAATACAGCTTCATTTGATTTCATAAAACGTTATGAATAAACTTTTGATTCCGACCAACACCTTTCTATAGGCCTGTGTATTTATAATTTTTTAAGTGCAATAATATCAAAACAAAACAAAATACTGGATAAAAGAAGATGCCAATTTTGTGCATGCATATAACAAAAGGAAGCGTCATTCACAGCAATAATATTCAATTTGTTCATTGCATTTTCGTTCTACACCAGCTAGACATGGTTCCATAGGTACTTGGGAACAGAATATTTTTTCAGCCCTCCCCTTTTTTTCCAAAATCTTTTATATTTTTTTCTATTAATTAGCGGTCATTGTTATATATATTCATGGAAGTATTATATTGTATTGTCAATATAATACTTCCATGATTATATAGTTATAGTATATCAGTGACTGCTGTGGATAGTAAACTTGGAATTGATAGTAAATAGCAAAAACAAGTTACTTGTAGTATATTTATGTTCATATAATACAGAAAAACGCGCAAAATAATTGAAATTAATAGAAAACAAAAAAATAACGGATTTTGGAAAAAAAGGCCGGAGGGCTTAAAAAATTGTCCTTTCCCCAAATACCTATGTATGGTTCGTGTTCAGTGACGTTATGTAGACACATTTGGGTTCCTGACACGTTTGAGAGAAAGGAAAGGTTTCTAGATCTTTAATAAAAAAAAGTGACCTCATTAAAAAAATCGTCAATTGTATCACAAGCTGACCTCGATGAGGTATTAGTTATTGTATGCTTACAAAAATCACATATTCTAGGAATTCACTGTAATATATGTATATACTGTATACACTGTATAGATTTCAACATTATTTGTTTTCAAATACAAACTTGAAAATCGGCGATTTTAAAGAAATAATGTTAACCTTAATGTAATTGTTGATTTAATTTGTAGCCAGAACTAATTATATTTTCCATTCGTAAAACTGTCCCTCCTCGGTCAAATAGAAAATTGGAAAAAATACATACAAGATTCTATTTTCAATGTTTTGTATTCTATATTTTAATGTATATGAATTGATTGTAATAATTAATGTTTGATCTTTTGTTTGTGTGTTGATTGAGGACAATCCAGATTTTGGATAGCATATATCAATAAAATCCTTGTCTGACTTTGACTTTCAAACTTACGATTAATTGCTTGCTCTTTTTATTCTTTCCATGACTGATTATCAAATGATGCAGCAAAAATCGACGAACAATATAAACAGGAAACAAAATCTTATCAAAAGGCGGATAAGCTTTAGAAATAAAATTCCTTTGAACCAACTTTAAAGATTGTGACTTATATGTGTGAAATAGCCGTTGAAGATTTGAAAGAATTACGTTTAGATAAAAATCGCACCAATCTGGTGAAGAACGTTCAATGATAATAATTCTGTTTCAGCAATGTCGTGTCTTATTGTCAAAGATGGATGATAGAAACTTAATTGCATATAAACTATGACTATTCTTGTCTGGCAATGACTGGGAAAAATTACTTTGTCCAAGACAGTATGAAAATAAATATTCTGTCCAACAAAAATGAAGGAGAATGCTAAAAATAGCCGTTAACGTTAACAAATCAGCGCTAGAAATAACTTTAATTCTTCGGAGCTGTATTTTATACCTCCTGTACAAGATTTCAAAACTTCAGCGTTTGACTTTTACTTATTATTTCTTAAATGTCTTGGGCGCACGATTTTTAATCTTCAACACATGACTTTAAATTTCCAAAGAAGTTCCGCCTTTTTTGACATCCAATTATTTGCTATTCTCGAAGGGGAATATTTTTAAATGAATTAATAATCTAGTCTTGCAAAAAATGAAAATGAAAACTCTTTTCCCAAACTATAGGACAATACAGTGTATGAAAGAGAATGAAAATAAAACCGTCTTAAC
The DNA here is from genome assembly GCF_021869535.1 of Mytilus californianus. NCBI lineage: Eukaryota > Metazoa > Mollusca > Bivalvia > Mytilida > Mytilidae > Mytilus > Mytilus californianus. Next base: position 92,957,933 of record NW_026262581.1, on the reverse strand, counting down.
AAAAGATAATAACATAAAAAAGGTAATAATAATTTTATTGGCCAAATAAACGATTGCTCTACAAAAAAAACTAATTAGATGTAGAAAATGTATCACAACTTTTATATGGACAAAACTATTGCTGTTTTCAATACACCTTCACGTCAGATGTTCAGTCTTCGAATTTTTATATATAATGAAAAATAAGAATTAAATAATTCCTATATATCAACAAGAAAAAAATTTCAACAGATAACATATGACGTAGACTTAATGGGTCTGGGGGCACCATGAACCCAAATTAGATATTTGTTTAGAGATGTATATAGGCGAGTGTGGGTGGTAATGGTGGTGGTGGTGTGTGTGTGTGGTGGGGGGGGGGGGGGGGGGAGGTCAGATCATCGTTTCTATATTTCTATATCTTTAATTTTTTTATCATTTCACTGTATTCTTTATTCTTGGATCTGTATTATATTCGTCCTAAATATGCATGAAATATTTGCCACTGGACATTAAGCAATCAACAATCAATCAATCTAGTCTTCATATTTCATCATCTCTTTATTCTGTTATCAAACGGTTTTGGTCCCGCTCCTAATCTAATTTTTTGGCCCAATATTATCTTATCTGTTAACCCGATTCATGTCCTCATAAATGGTGACCCATTCATAGCACCATACATGAGGGTCGTAATTGGGGTACCTTCATGACGAATAACGGTAAAAAAAATCTTGCCAAATGACGTTAACGGTAATTATTGGTGCATGACGATAAAATGTACATTTTCTTATGACGATAAAAAAAATCGACTTATTTTGACGACCTACGTTAAATTATTTCCAAATAATTATTTGAGACCTCTGACGAATCACGATAAGGATACTTTGACGAATCACGATAAAATTTTAACCAATTTGATGCTAACGGTAGCCGAAAATCACCGTTTTTGACGCCTGATGGTAAATGGCATTCCTACCCTCATACACGGTAATTGAAACAAGAAAAATATACTTTTATTAATTTACTGTATGCTTGGACTGATAGATAAATGTATTAGTCCCAGATTATGTCATAAAGTAGGTCTTATAAAATTACAATAGCATTTTATTGATGATTATATATTAGACAATGCCAATTCATTTTTTTGTGGGAAAAGGGGGGGCAAGGTGTTTTAAAAACAAATTGTTGGTTTCCTTTGAAATTTAGAGGGAAAAGAAATAAGACATTTATCTAAATAAATCTTGTATGATATTGAAAATGAAATATTTTGTTGTTGAAGAAAGTCACAAAAAAGACAGTTTCGAGAAAAAAATATAGGTATATTGATCCAATATCCACCCGTTTATAGTATGGATCACATTTCCGACCTTCCGTGAAAAACAGTATATTTTAGTGGCCCCGACAGATATTTGACACACTCTAAGTCTTCCCCTTTTTTACGAACACACTATTCAAGGATCCCTTATTTTAGTTTAACTATCTATATGAAAGTTGCTGCACTCATAAATATTAACTATCGACTGTTATCGACGGATCGATAACTTTACACTAGTAAGTTTGTCTTATGGGTAATTGTTTTTTTCACTGTTGTTTCATTGCTGTCTTGTCGACGAATGCCTGAAATCCCTGTGTCATCATCAATCATGTTAATGGCTATATTTCGGGTAATTCAAACACTCGATTCTTCGCATAGAAACAACTCTTCGTTAATCTGAGCTGAGCATGGAACGAATACTTTATATCACGAACTATAAATGTGGATACAAAAAAAGGAAAAACTAAGCGAAAATTATTAATCCCGTAATGCATGAAAAAATTACTTCAAAGATGGATAATAGAATTATTTGATGACCAGGTACTTTTGGGAACGTTTTCAAGTCTGTAGATTGATGTGCATCACTGGATGACGTTGGGATTTTTCTGGTGAAGGAGAAACTCGTGGTCGTAAGAGGCAGACATTTTTGATGTAGAAAGTAAATTTTATTTCTGATGAGACTCGCAGATTGTAATTCACATTTTAGATACTTGTTTGTCATGTTCGTTTGGAATTAAGTTTTGTATGTGAGAATTTGTCTCGCTGCAATTATCTGATAGTAAATGGGCTGGTGTATTTTTCAGTGTATGTGAGAATTATCTTGCTACACGATGACATAAATCGTATCACAAAATAAATATATAAAGATTGTCTATTTGTTAATGTGCTGGTGTATCTTTCTTCAGGTATGTGAGAATAAACTCGCTACATGTACATGTAAATTCTTAAGTTTGGGTAACATAAACTTGTAAATGACTTCAAATCCAGTATCTGTAAACTTTTCCGACGACAAGTACGACAGTGAAATCGAATGTGGAAATAGACCAGTAAATTCGCCCGACACACCTCTACTGCCTTTGCCAGTTTCAATATCACCTCTGTCTCAGTATTCTGAACATTCTCTAGATACTGATTACCCATGCTCTTATTTATCCGATGAATCTTTGTCGCTCAATCAGTAACGTGATCCTGATATTATTACCTGCTTACTTACTCCATCCCTAAAACTAGTTTTACCTACTTATTTAAATACTAGTACTGCTAATAACGAACAAATGGGGAAATGGCGAACTGTCGGAAATTTAGGGACCATCCTCATGAAAATGCGGCAGTATTTATATCGGAATTTGAGTCTTATGCAACCCTTCATAACATTTCAACATTGGACGATAATCGCAAAATTGCGGCATTGCATTTGCATTTGCATTTGACTGGACCGGCTCTAACCTGATTTAATGCGCTTTCGTCGGAACACAAATCGTCATGGGACAGTATAGTACAGTTGTTCCAGACTAAAGAACAGAGAAACATAGGGATAACATAGAGGCCAGTCAGTTGACGATTTTTGATACAGGTGTTCTCAGTGAAGATTTCATTAATTTTGAAACAAAAAACTGTAGCAAGGAAGTTACAACATAAAGAAATGCTGCGATTCCTGAAAAGCAAAAAAAAAAAAAAAAAAAAAAAACAACAACAAAAGAAGAAAAGAAGAAAAGAAGACACACAAATTTATGGTACGGCGAAGACAACTTTTTTCCATTTGTTCAGTTTACTTGCATGTACACAAAGGTCTGTTTTTAAACAGAGAAAACAGAGAAATATTGGTTAAACAAAGAACCTCCAATATATACAGAGATGTTATGTTATGACACTTGTAGTTTTGTCGCTACACATGCGCATAAATTATTTTCAATTCAATCGTACTAGTTTAAACCGATCTTTTTAAATTTATAACTTAAAAATTGCGTTCACCTTTAAAGTTAGATCGATTCAAACTATACTACCTCTTTTGGTGTTTTAGTTTAGACCGATTGAAGATCGATTCAAAGCGTTCACATTAGCCCTTATTAGAGCATTTGCATTATTCACGTATTTGCTGGCGTATCCGTATCGACGTATCGTATAACACGTATATGAGGAAAGGTTAAATTAAGCCAGGTTGGTCCCGATGAAGATATTTTTTAATGCAAAACATACAATAAGAATAGTTAATCGTATATAAAAAGTCACATACCTATAATACTAATAAACCCAATATAAGATTAAATGAACAAATTGGTTCTTCGGGCCGCAAGAGCTGCACACAAACAAACAACCCTACTTAAAGTATCCCTATGACGTCTGTAAAACGTTCCAACAACTCTAAAAAGTTTGAGTAACCGAATAACATGCTCTACATAGACACGATACCTTCTCACAACACGGTTAAAATGTCTTAAACTTCGCCTACGGGCAAACGGACGTCGATTGATTTGAGCTGAAGTGAATGGTGTTATCAAGGGACGTCTCGATGGATATATGCAGTCGCCAAGTAAAAAACAGTGTAGCGGAATAGGGAGCTGTCCGTTTACGGAAATCTCCTACATCAGAGCAAACGATTGAGCATCGTTAGTATGTCCTAAAAGTCCAGACTCTACATGTCGTATTCGCAATTCATTGTCAATAACAACTTGCGTATGTATGCAATGAAAACGACGATTACCACTGTAATACATCTGTTGTATTTCGTTGTTCGGGCGATATATTTCGTGCGAGGTGCCATTTATACAACCTACGACCACGGGAATATATCTCCATCTGCCCCGCATACCCAACCATTCCTCGCTGCTTGGGCAAGTTATAGTATGGCATAAATGAGCCTCAAGTAATTGCCAGGATGCGTGAACAATGCGTGATGTTTGGGAAATGCTCAAGTCAAAGATCAGAGAAAGTTGATTCATCAAAGGGTATGATTTCAACCACATAAATGTCATCAACAACTGATTTCGGCGATCAATCCGGGAGGGTCTACGTCGGGTAGTAGGAAGCATATTCTGATAAAATGAATATTAAATATCTAAAAATGTTTCTGTTGTTTCCCGTGTCGAATTATAAAATTGGCGACGTCGCAGAATTAATGATCCAAACACATTTCTCCCCTGGCGGTGTGGAAATGGGGGATCATCCCAAAATAATAAGTTTCTAGAATTTGTCATAGAACGTTCTGGTGGAGCGGTAATCATCGAAAACAATTCATTCAAATCTACATCAATAGACGATGAAAAGTTTCAGAGCATTTCAAGGACTTGCAAAACGAAGTCCATACCGGCATCATTTCTAGAAGAAGAATGAAGAAGGAACCAAAATATAACAAATACCATTCTACGTTGATCCTAAAACAATAAGGAAAATATAAATAAACATTATAAAACACACAAATAGCTTTTATTTTCTTAATCTCTCTGATCAAAATATATTTTTATTCGCAAAGGTGAATGTTGTAAAAAAAAAAAGGGGGCATTAAAATTGAACGTTTTGGATACGTTTTTCTGAATCGAGTACACCCTCATTCTTAAATCAGATATATGAGGCTCTGAATGTTGATTGTGTCTGATTGTTTGAGTTGATCAATTTATATCAAAGAAGTTATAAAATCCGAGTTTATATCAAAAAATGTATTTTAATAGCGATATATACTAAATTTTTTTTTCCTGAAGAAAAGATCCTTGAGTTATGGTAGTGTTTGACAAAAGTTAGAAACTATCCTCGTGCGCCCATTTTACACGTATCCGCGTACGTATCAGAAACCGTCAGCACGAGTGCACCTTACAGACGTAGACAACTTGAATACATGTCGAATAAAGATATGAGTATGTATTTTATGTGTTTACTGTACTTTATTTACGATTTTTAGATGTATAATATTAATAGTATACTTGACAATATAAATGTAAATAGTACATACCATAATTGATGCTAAATACAGTTTCCAGTGAAGAAAAGGTGTGCTGGATTTGATTGATACTCTCAGTCCGAAGCAATTGAGCAACCCCAACCCCTTTTTTCGGCAACTTGTATTTCATTTTTCATTCTTATTTTGTAAAACACAATAAAAAAAACTCATCTGTCTCTAGCGTCTCTCATTATTGAGAAACTAAAAATGATTGTACAAATTAACCATTTGTTATTAGTCATATCATTTTAAAGGGGATGGGTTGCATTATTCTAAAAATCCTGATCATCGAAATAGCACACGAGGGGCGGATGCATGATTTGCTATTTAGAGGTGCACGTCTATGGAAAATATAGGATAAAACAAATTAGGAAAATAATAAAAAAAAAAAAAAAAAAAAATAATAATAATAATTAAGGATTATGTACCCTTGTGTTGATTCAATGCTAAACATAAGGAAATTTTATAGAAAATCCACAGCCTTTCCCCTTGTACTCTCATTTTTGGCAATTCGGTGCTTGATAGATCGAGATTATTGCATGCAGTGCTACAATGATTTCCAATAAGACAAGTTTATAAATTTAGATATTGGTTAAAACTAATATAAATAAGGACAAATCCAAGTACACTTTCTAGGGTGCGCTCGACTTTAGTGACTCAGCACGAGGTTTTTAGGAATTTAAAGGTTGTTTAGGAATTTTTGTAAACGATAAATGCTAGCACATCATAAAAAAACAAGTGAGTAACCTATCTTTAAAATTTTATAACAAAAAACTCTTTTTTAAAGTCTGTGGATTTTCTACAAAAATCTTGTTTTATTTGCCACAAAATCCCCTTTTTCTATTAAACACAATGAAACAATTAATAATAATGCTTTGCACGAAGTTTCCCCTGAGTTCATGTTCAAAATGGTCCATCTCTATTATTCATTATTTTTGCTGTTATGATACTATTGCGGTTTAAAAATTTCGTAATTTCTTGGCTACAGAAGGGGTCATAAACCTTAAATGCGTTCTAAGGGGATGGCGCACGCCTTCAATGCCCCCGTCTGGATATCCACAAAAAGTAGTTCATGTTTTTCACACTGTTACGAGTGAAAAATACATAAAAGAGATGAAAATGAATATTTCTTGAAGATTTAATTTTGTGATTGAAAGGGATGTAGAAAACAGGAAAATTAAACTATCCAAGCAACATGTGCCAGTTACAGCAATAAAACGGACGATCCCATTATTTGGACATGGGGAAATTGTCATCAAAGTTGTTCTTCCGTCTGATTGATAAATATAAAAAACAAAATGTGGTGTGATAGCAAATGAGACAACTCTCCACAAGAGACCAAAATGACACAGAAATTAACAACTATAGGTCACCATACGGCCTTCAACCCGCCGTCAACGTCTATAAACCTAACGTCCACATCTCATAACCAACATCCACATCTCACAACCCGCCGTCAACATCTCGCAAGCAGTCCTCCGCCTCTCTTAATCAGTCCTCTACATCTCACATCAGGCCACAACAACCAGCGTCTCGCAGAATTCCAGCCCCAATACACAATATCAACGAGAGAGTTCGCCGTCATTTAAGGGATCTAGATGGAGTCGCTCAGCCTGATCAGCAACATCAGGAATCCTCAGACGATGATGTGCGTCTTGGAATGGAAGACGCATGGCCAGAAATATTGAAAGATCCTGCAAGATTTCCACAAGACAATTGATGCGGAAAAATGAAATTTTGAGGCACAAAATGTTGAAATATTTTTATAGATATCGACATGATATCTTTGGAATCTCTTCATCAGGCTCTTCCGATACTGAGTCCATGGAATAATGTACATTGGTATTAAATATAACAAAATATACATGAAATGCTTGTTCAATTTAGTGGTAAGGGAACGAACTTTTAACAGATTGGGGTTTGTGTTCTTTCATTTGTTTAAAAAATATATAGAACACAGAATAAAGGATGCTGACAGGGACGGATATAACGTCCGTGTGCCTCCTTTAAAACACTAATAAAATTGAGAATTGAAATGGGTAATATGTCAAAGAGACAACAACCGGACCAAACGGCAGAAAACAACCGAAGGCTACCAATGGGTCTTCAACGCAGCGAGAAAATCCAGCCCCCAGAGGTGGGCCTCATCTGGCCCCTAAATACAAATGTGTACTAGTTCAGTGAAAATGGGCGTCATCCTCGACTTCAAAACATATAAATGAACTAAAATTAAAAGAAAAAAACATACAAGACTAACAAAGGTCAGAGGCTCCTGACTTGGGACATGCGGTGGGGTTAAACATGTTTTGATAGATCTCAACCTCCCCTATAACTCTAGCCAATGTAGAATAAAGAAACATACAGAAATAAGCACAATAAAACTCAGTGTAAAAGAATTCCGAATCCGATGTCAGAACAGGCAACAAAAGAAACTAAACAAAATGACAATGATACATAAATTAACAAAGGACTACTAGCAGTTACTGATATGCCAGCTCCAGACCTCAATTAAATAATATTATTAAATGTTTTTCCTTTTTAAACTGAATAGCTGCAAAATATGAAGAATTTGATGAAAGTATACTAAATTCCAAAAAAAAAAATGTGTAGAATACACAAATGATGTTATAGAATAGCCACTTTTTTTTTAAAGACAAAGCATACAAAAATGCAGCCCCACTTACCCAAATCAATACCTTTGTGTCGTAAGAACTTTAAATAGCTGGAATTTAGGGGAAATACATACAGGAACAGATTTAGATATAAACTGTGGTAGTAAAGCAACAATCATAACTTGTATAGCAATCAGTGGTGGATCCAGATTTTTTTTAGAAGGGAGATGGGGATGGGGATAGTCTCGCTTAATTTTACGGTTTTACAAGCAGTTTGATAATGGGGCCCGGACCATATTCTGCCAAAATTCAATGAGAATATTTAAATAAATCCTAGATAAGGGGGGACCGGGCCCCTTGTTCCCCCTCTTAACCTGCCTCTGGCAATACACACACTTTTATTGATACATAATGTTCCTGTAAATTTTCGTAGGCAAGGTGTGTTCGATTTGATCCTTTCATATTTGTATATAAAAAAGATACACTTATCACACACAGTTCTTAAATACGAAGCATGTATGTTCCTGATCTTATAAAAGCAATGCCTATTTAGTGTTTTAACTATATATCATCAATATTTGGTTCATATTTTACATCTGTTTAGTTTTAATTGAGGTCGGGACTAAAACATTATTTTATACAAATCTGCCCGATACGTATACGTCGATCCGTGCACGTATATAGATACGTGAATAATGCAAATGCTCTATTACGACGACGACGACAACGACGACGCCGACGACGCCAATGTCATACCAATATACGACCGCAAATCGTATAAAAATTGTGCTCATTGTCAAATAAACAGATCTAAAGTGAACCGATCTAGTTTAAAACAATTGTGAACGGGGTCTAACTCTATGGATTTGCATGAAATTGTACGACAAGTTCGCATACTACACAAGGAAGATTAGGGTCGATTTTAGGTTTATGGCCTCAACCATTAAGGAATAAGGAGCCAAAAACAAGACTTTTATAATACTTTGTGCAAATTGCTTTAATAATCACCCTCGCTATTCTCATTCGAATAGTTTCTTAGGTTCTTTGCGATACGGAATCTAATCGTGTTTTTAGATTTTTGATATTGGACCATGTTTTCAGGTTGGACCAAATCGGGGTCCAAAATTAAACTTTGTTGAATTCATAAAAAAAAAGGAATTCGTGGGGTTCTTTGATATGCAAAATCTAAAAGTGCATTTGGATTTTCAATTTTTAGGCCTCGTTTTCAAATTGGTCTACATTTTTTTCCAAAGGGTCCAAAATTAAAATTACTTTGAAATTGAATTTAACAAACAATTAATTCTTGAGGTTCTTTGATATCCTAAATCTAAACATGTATTTAGATTTTTTTATTTTGAGTCTAATTTTTAAATTGTCAGAAAGTTTTTGTTTGATTTCAACAAAAAATGAATTTATTGGGTATTTTGATATGCTGGATTTAGCTTTTGAATTTTGGGCTCGTTATCAAATTGGTCTACATTGAGGTCCAAAGGGTCCAAATTTAACTTTGCTTGATTGCGGTGTCAAATATTTAATCACAATCCTCATTCAGAACTGTATCAAACGCGAATGTTTTGTTTATACTTGCATCGTCAAGCTGCGACCTACAGAGCATTTTATTTTAAAAAAGCACGTGTTGGCCAAGCCCCACTTTTTAATACACTTCACGATGGACAACTAGGGATGTATTGGACACCCTCAACACCCTCAACACCACATAAAATCAGCTCAAAATAATGATTCATTTACTCTTGCTTAATGAAGAGGAGTAATTTAGTGGTCTGTCCATGCATCAATCCGCTGTCATGGGCAATTTCATTTGAATCAGCAAAGAAATTTAAAGAAAACCTTAGAATTCACTTTATTTTATAATGATCTTCATAAAAATATGTTAACCCCTTTATTATTATGCCAACTTCGATAATGCTGAAAAAAGGTTTGGAAAGTCTCGATTCGCTTCTGTGCATTCCTGTCAAAATGTGTTATCAAATAATGTTATGAGCCTTCAATTTAGGTTACAGTATATAATATTGAGATTCATCATGCTTTTATGAAATAGATCTAGGAATTTAAACTTAATTGTGTGTATAACACATCACTATGTTATCGCATAATGTTATATGAATATAATGTAATCTGTGGTATGATCCAGGACGAATGATGCTGTATAAAGCATAGAACTCGTAACGGTAAGACAATTCATATATTTTATCAAACAGTATGTCAGCTCTTAACGTTTAGGTTCCAATTGTGGATCAAAACGTCGTATATACCCCGGCAGTTTCCTGAATATATACTGACATCTCTGTGTTTTTTATCCAATCACAAAACTCGACACATTTGTAATCCGTAATATAAATACATATCCAAATTGGAAATGTATGTCAACTCGTAACGTTATGTGAATACATATATATTATTAATTCAAAACGTTATGTGAATACATATCTAAATTGGAAATGTTTGTTTAAGGAATGACTGTAATATTTTTTCTGTCTATAAAGAAATAACATAAACAATATGGTGCACTCTGAATAACCCGCGTAGCGGGTTATTTAAAAGTGTGCATCACATTTTTTATGTTATTTCGAATATAAAAAATATTAAAGTCATTTCTTATAATTTAATTCTAAAAAGGAGTAAATCATGATAAAAACGTTGATGACGTCGCGGTCACATGACAAAATTTTGTCTATGAGCTGATAGACAAAACACTTTCAACCAATCAGAAGACGTGTTACATCCAAAATTAAATTATCAACTCATAATGCTATAACTTATACGAATACATATCTTAATTGCAAATGTATGTCAACTCAAAACGTTATATGAATACATTTATATTATAAATTCAAAACGTTATGTGAATACATATCTCAATTGGAAATGTTTGTCAACTCATAAAGTTATAACTTATACATATACATATCTCAATTGGAAATGTATGTCAACTCATAACGTTATATGAATACATGTCTACTTATAATGTTCTATGAATACATGTCTACTCCTAACGTTATGTGAATACATATCTAAATGAAAAATGTATGTCAACTCATAACGTTATATGAATATATGTCTCCTTATAATGTTATATGAATACATGTCTACTCATAACGTTATATGAATACATGTCTGCATGAATTGCAGGTGTATGCAAACTCATAACGTTATGGAAGTATCTGCTAGTAATCTAGAAAAAATGCGAATCCATATCTACATTGCAATTTTCTATAACTCAAAACGCTATTTCAACACTCAATTCTGCCACTGCAAGTTGAAAGCATAATGTAAGTTGAAAATATAATGTGTTCTAAATGTTACTGCAAAAATACTAAGACCATTTATCCGTAATACTGAAAAATGAGGAAAACAATATTTTCAAATTGTGCACCAAACATTATCTTTTAATCTTAAAAACCTTTGCCAAAGTTTCCTAAAATTATATGAAGCTTGTGACATGGAATTCGAAAATGAGTAGAACAAGAATAAATATCTGTGACTGTTATTTAAAAAATATTGTGTCGGATCAGTCGCTTTCAGGTCACATGACTGTTGTACTTAGTTTTTTTTTCAGATAAAGTGTAATCGCTCATTGTGTCGGATCAGTCGCTTTCATATCATCTGACCGTAGTTATACTGGTTTTTCAGAAAGAGTGCCATCACCCAATACTTGTCGAACATGACTACTAATATGCTTATAAATCTCTAACAGCCATGCAAACAAGGCAACCAATTACCAAGGTTCTTATCGTTAGACGGAAGAGGTACATCTAGGCGTACTACATAAATCAGCTACACTATATTATGGCGATTGTAAAGGTTATCGCTCGAAAGGTCTTACTGTAAGACGGAAGAAAGTACACGATAAGCATATCACATACGGAAGAAGTACATGATAAGCATATCACTTACGGAAGAAGTACATGATAAGCATATCACTTACGGAAGAAGTACATATATGTATAAGGGTATCATATAAACCAGCTACCCTTTTTGGTTAGAGGTTTAAAAAGTTATTGTTTTAAAATATTATTAATGTTGAAATATTTATATATAATTTAGCTTTTTAACATACTGTAGAAATAGATGGAACAAGGCAATCGCTATACATTTTAAAGGCACATTTTATCAAGTAAATGCTTATTATTTCCTTTTTGTTACTTTGACATCTACAAAAGAAACCACGAAAAAAGTATTCGTGTCCTCTGTTGATTTTTCAAATTCTTTTTATAAAAAAATCGTTTTGATAAATAATTTCTTTTCACATACTATATTTAATGTTTATCTTCATCTATGAGACACATATATGCAATGTACATACATTAAACAAAACAGGGATACAAGGGATATGCATCCTATAGGCAACGTTTCATTTGTGTAGATAGAATATAACATTAACGGGACCAATTTACCTGCATCAGATGCGCATTTCGACTAGTAATGTCTATTCAGTGATGCTCGTGGACAACATATTTTGGACAAAGAATCGAAGCTATGCATGAGGCTGAAATATAGGCCTTAATTTAAAATGGTTCTCTCAGCAAGATGTATCATGAGTCACAAATTTCAATAAAGCAATATCCATATTTCAATGCCAGTACCGAAGTAATGGGGACAAACAGTCCACCAACAAGGGTATCGACTTGTTGTGTTATAAGCATTAATGATCGATTCAAACTATGTGAGTGAATTTTTGTTGATTTTAGCAATCGCCAGAAACTTTACATAGTTTACTTTCATTTTATTTATAAACAATGCACATACTGAATCACCACATACCTGCTGAAGGGTTTTGTTTAAGTAAAACCGCACCTAGTCTTTCTTTGTCACCGCAGATATAGTGATAGAACGAGTAAAATACCAATTGAACCTTTTTTAAAACGAATAGCGTTAGTATTTTGTAGATTGGAACTATTGGCTATAGTTGTCTTATTGGCAATCATACCACATCTCCAAATGTTACTTATATTCATAGTATCTTTAATGAAGATGGCGTCTTTTTTCTGTTTTATAGTATACATACCTTTTCATCCATTTGCATTTTTACTTTATGAAATATGAAAGGCAAAAACGCTTAATGGCCACCACAATAATAAAACTTACGAGAGTTTTGTTTGTTGGTACCCTTTTTTAGCTCGAAATAAATCATTGGGACACTCAGACTGAATCGATGGCCCTTTCTTGTCATAATTTTCAGATGGTTTCACTCCAAGCGGTGCAACTTTTGCAAATTGTATTTTCTTCATTGCGTTAACGTGTTCAAACGTCTTCTACTTATAGGTAGCCATAGAGATTTTATTATAACGTCAAACCATTGTTCACAGAACTCTCGATAAAATCCTACGCTTTTTGAAGAAGAATTGAAATTTGGCACTTTGACTACTATTGAGGCGGGGGTGGTTTGGGGGGTGGGGGTCAAGCGATAGATATCTTTCACAATTGAGCTTTTAGATTTTACCGGCATCGCAAGCAAACGAGGGTATATGTCCAGTAATTGGTCTACTCTGTCTGTCCTTCATTCCGTCTAGTTATTTACCAGTCTCATCAATAACTTCAACAGGTTTTCTTCAATCATATTATAACTTTGCACAGAGATTGAAAATTTGATTTGCACCTCCTATTTGAACAGTTTTTAATGATTTTTTCGGAGTTTCTCATGTGTGGAACTTAGTTATGTTTGTCATTAAATGATTTAGGCTGTACATTTATATATAAAAAATATGTATGGTACATGATTGCTAATGAGTTATATAATTACATTAGATGTATGTTTCATTATAATACGTTATTCTGATTGGCTAACTGCAATCTCGCGTTATTCCTTAATCAACTTCATTACACAATGAAATTTATCATTCATGATGACACGAGGTCCCACAATACAGTGCACAGGTAAATTAAATAAAAACTTGATAAAAATCGTGTTTTCATGATCCTAGCTAAAAAATGTAATTATAAGTATTGAATGCTTCTTTTTGTAACTTCATAGGGGTGTAAAAACGTTGACCGTGCGCACATTTTAGAATGAAGCGCTTCGGCACAAAATGTACTTCGGTCAACGCTTTTACACCCCAATGAAGTTACAAAAAGAAGATTCAATTCTTAAATGCTGTACCATATTTGTGTCATCTGTGAGCCAACAGTTTTTCTGGACACATCAATATTCATGTAACTTCATAATCCTATTATTATTATTATTATTATTATTATTATTATTATTATTATTATTATTATTATTATTTATTTATTTATTTATTTATTTATTTATTTATTATTATTATTATTATTATTATTATCATTATTATTATTATTATTATTATTATTATTATTATTATTTATTTTTTTATTTTCATCATTATTGTTAGTATTATTTAGTATAGCAGGAGCTGCTTACCCAGTCGACGTACCCAAATCAAATCATATTAAAAGCTTTATTTACAGTCTATGCATCATATATATAAACAGTCAAAAGTGTTTCATCAATCAGAAATTCCCTTATTATTTCGAATGATATAAAAGCACATTTTTCATAAAAATTCTACTACAGATATTTCTTGTCCAAATTGAATGATTTTTTTTCAGTAAATACTGTACAGAAATGTCTGCAGTTTGTTGCAATAAATTATGATTTTATATTTTTAGGAAAATCACTGTTTAAAGACAAATATGAATTTCTGCATGAAAAAAAATCATATGGCTATAATAGGAATTAACTAGAGACTCTAAAGAGCGTTGTCGCTCACCTAGTTCTATGTGTTGATCTTGTATTGCTGATCCTATTGTCGGTTTAGTTTCTCTCTATCTTCTTTCGTTATTGCTCAAAACACAAAAGAGGGTAAAAAAAAATCCTCATATAACGGCAATCACTCCTATAAAGAGTATATATCGGTAAAATTTGACTTGTTTGAAGATCTTGACTTGCTGATCATTTTTGTTATTCAAAGTTTCTATTGACTATTATAAATTTTATCATGTAAGGCAAAACGCATAAAAAATGATAAAAATCGTTATTAAAGGGCAATAACTCCAATAAGGAGTCGTCGGACGATTTCCTCCATAGTGTCTTTATTGAAGATCTTGTCTTGCTGATTATTTTTGCTTAATGTAGTTTCTATCTATCTATTATAATTTTTCAGATATAAGGCAAAAACGCAAACAATTGGTTAAAATCGTCTCGTGAAGAATGTGATATATTAATTATCATTGTTAACAGTATAAGTGAAATGTATAATGAGAGAAACAACTATAATGTCAATACATGAACTGTGTGTGATTCATGACTAATATCTTAATATATATAATCAAGATATTTGAAATGATAACTTTATAGAGGAGGCATGTTGTCAAAAATTGTATTGTTATAAATATTAACATTTTTTTCCAATGCTACATGTATGTATTGTTTTCTGTCTATCGTATTGTTATTTATTTGTTTTTCTTTAGTAACAATCCTATTGTTTGGATTTTTAACTAATATCATTCTTATTCTTATTCGTATTCTTATTCTTATTCATCAAAGGGCAATAACTCTAATGAGGAGTCGACGGACGATTTCCTCCATTTTGTCTTAGTTGAAGATCTTGATTTTGCTAATTTAAGTTTCTATCTATCTATTATAAATTTTAAGATATAAGGCAAAAACGCAAAAATATGGTTAAAATCGTCATCAAAGGGCAATAACTTTAATAAGGACTCGACTGGCGATTTCGACTATTCAGACTTATTTGTAGAAATTGTCTTGCTGATTATGATTGCAATTTAAAGTTTCTCTGTATCTATTATAGTTTTCAAGATAATAGAAAAAAAAATGAAAAAAAATGGTAAAACTTGTCTTTTAAGGGCAATAACTCCTAGAAGAAGTAGTCTGACAGTTTTGACAGAAATGGATATTTGGTAGAGCTCAACTTTTGAACATTTCTGCTTTGTCAGATTTTCTCTATTTATAACGGTTTTCAAAATAGTAGACAAAACTTGCATTTTACCCCTATGTTATATTTTTAGCCATGTCGGCCTTTTTGGCTGGCAGACGGGGTCATCGGACACATTTTTAAAACTAGATACCCTAATGATGATTATGGCCAAGTTTGGTTTAAATTGGTCTAGTAGTTCCAGAGGAGAAGATTTTTGTAAAAGTTAACAGACGACGACGACGGACGACAGACGACGGACGACGGATGACGGATACCAAGTGATGAGAAAAGCTCACTTGGCCCTTTTGGCTTATTGAGCTAAAAATTGATGATAATCACTCTTAAAAGACAAGACAAGAAGGATCAGTCGTCTGACGATTTCGACCACGTTGACTTATTGTAGATCTTGTCTTGTTGATCATTTTTGGTATATAAAGTTTCTCTCTATCTGTCATAGTTTTTTTCAGATATTAGGCAAACATAAAAAAAAATCGGTAAAATTCGTCATTTTAGGGCAATATTGCCTATAAGAAATCGTCTGACAGTTTTGAAGTAAATACTTTTTACAGTAATAATTTTCAATTGACCATACTTCCAAATCAATCTATATTAGAAATTTTTTGCATGACAGTTGTGACAACGGTTATAAATTGTAAATACTTTTCTGTTGTGGACAGTTGGAACAAAGTAGAGCTTAAAGATAAAAGGTACAAATTTTACAACACTTTGGTGAACTTTGATTTATGGGACAAACTTGGGAAACAGGTACTTATTTGGTAGAATGCATATGTCTAAAAATGCTTCTGACTTACATTCTGATACATTTTCGACATTCTTTTTACTTTGTAATCTTAAAATAATTTAAATATACATGTATTATAAAAGACTTTCTTTTGTAAATCCAAAATAAACTTTGGAATATAGAGTTGCTCCTTATCTGTCAATTTGTTTTTCTTTAATTTCAATCTAATTAAATTTGGTAACATGGATGTTATGCCTTGTTTATGTAGAGATTCTGAAACTAGAGGCTCTAAAGAGCCTGCATGTGTCGCTCACCTTTGTCTATGTGCATATTCAACAAAGGACACTCTCCAACATTGTAGACGAAAATATAATTCATGACAAAAATCTGTTTTGTTGATTTTGTATTGCTGATCATTTAGTCTGTTAAGTCTTTAGTTTTTGCTCAAAACACAAAAGAGGGTAAGCAAGATCCTCATTTCAGCGCAGTCACTCCTATAAAGAGTGACAGTCTTCTAACTATATCGCCAAAAATTGACTTATTAGTAGATCTTGCCTTGCTGATCATTTTTGTGATTTAAAGTGTCTATTTATCTATTATAATTTTATCATATAAGGCAAAACGCAAAAAAAAAAATCGTAAAAATCGTCATTAATCGCCGATTTCCTCCATATTATCTTACTTATAGATCTTGTCTTGGTGATCATTTTTGCTTATTTATCATAATTTTTATGATATGAGGCAAAAACGCAAAAAAGGTAAAAATCGTCATCAAAGAGCAATACATTTATGTAACTCTATAATAAGGAGTCGACTGACGACTTCGACCGTGGGACTTATTTGTGGAACTTGTCTTGCTGATAATTTTTGCATTTTAAAGTTTCTCTCTATCTTTTATAGTTTTCAAGATAACAGGCAAAAATGAAAAAAATGGTAAAATTTGTCATTTAAGGGCAATAACTCCTAAAAGAAGTCGTTTGAAAGTTTTGACGTATATGGACAATTGGTAGAGCTCAACATTCCGAAAATTTTTGCACCTGTCAGATTTTCTCTATTCATAACGGTTTTCAAAATAATTGACAAAACTTGCATTTTACCCTAAGCTTATGTTCTATTTTTAGCCATGTCGGCCATCTTGGTTGGCAGGCGGGGTCATCGTACACATTTTTAAACCCCAATGATGATTGTGACTAAGTTTGGTTAAATTTGGCCCAGAAGTTTCAGAGGAGAAGATTTTTGTAAAAGTTAACAGACGACGACGGACGACTGACACCAAGTGATGAGAAAAACTCATTTGGACCTTTGGACCAGGTGAGCTAAAAATGACATTTAATTTCAATATTTGTAGTAGTTATGACATTTTATAAAAATATTTCAAAATAACCATAAAAAACTGTACACATTTATGAGCTTAACATACAAAATTTCATCAAAATTGGACCTCTAATTAGTTTTTGACAATGTTTTTAAAACATGGAGTTTTATATGAAATAATAAGGTCAATAAGGGATAGGTGAAACACTTTTGACCTAAGACTGTACAAAACAGTACAACATATATAAGCTCATCAGAACTTTTAAACCCGATAATCTCGGTGTATTTGAATTTCACGCGAATCCTTCAGGTTTTCCTTTTTTTTTAAATAAAATTCTAAATGGATTTACAAGATTAAATTAATCTCACCAACGAATCATCCATGAATAAAAAAGGTGTTCCTTCCTTGGAAAATTATTCATACAGAAGTAGAAGACGAATCTTCTTTTATCTGGAGGTGCATTATGTAAATGATATAAGCGGCAAGTGGGATGAAGCAGACGCATTTGAAAATTGTTGTGTTGTTTGCATGTTTTTGCACGTGTTATCTTGAAGAACAATGCAATGCCAAAGAGGATAGTTGTAACAGTGCCAAGGAAAAGTCATGTGGCTGTTCAATTAGTCGTGACAAATCTAAATATGCCGAAAAAACAAACATAAACGTGGACAGTGATGACGAAGGTCTACAAAATGAACTTTTGCAAAAAGTGGAATTTAAGTACCCAAGGACTAATGAGATGGTCTTTATTGAAGGTGGAACATTCAATATGGGCACAAATAAACCAATTTTTGTTGCAGATGGAGAAGGTCCAGAAAGACTAGTTAAAGTTAACCCTTTCTACCTTGACAAATATGAAGTTAGCAATGGGGAGTTTGAAATATTTGTGACTAAGACAAATTATAAAACAGAGGTAAGGGAGGAGAATTATACAGTAGTACAGTGAATTATAAGTCAAAAGGAATCCTAACTTATCTTAAATGGCCAATTATGTTCAATAGAAGACTTTAAAATTCATGCATGTTCCCATACATTTCAGATGTCACAATACACCGTATCACTATTTGACAGCCATTACTGGACATCACACAGGTTAGCGTAGAATTTTGACGTCACAATAGAAAATATCTGAACAGGGAAAAAACTTAACGGTCGCCCAGTCACCCATGGCGACCAGAAATTGACCTGGGCAATCTTTTTATTCAGTTGTGGTAGCCCAGGTGGCGAATTGAAAACAAAGTACTCGACACACGGAAATCCGCTATTTACCTTGGCTCCAAGTGCCGGCCACTTCACTGACAAAAATATAAATTCAAAAAGAAAAGAAAAATCTTTTTAAAACAAAAGTCGCGGTCGCGATAAACAAGGATGTAAAATCAGTGTTTACCTTTGACTAAATATAGTTCTCGTTAATTCAGGTCACTGATTGGTCGTCTATTCATAGTCTGGAAAGTATCGTATGTTTGCAAGGATAACAAGAGAGACGTTCCGATGGTCATTTACAATATGCGATCAAATACCCTGTTCGGTTTTGGCTTCAAGAAAGCGAAGAAATTCAGAGAAGATGACAATAGCATGTTATGAAATAATATCAGTCAAATAAAAGAACGTATAATATATAATGTTGTTCAAGAATCTGGAAAACAGTACCTTGGCTTTTGTAGTTCCCTTTTCAAAGCCCACGTGGTGTCCAGAGAATGAAGGTCAAAAACGAAAGTAGAATATTGTCGACCACAAATAAATAACATTAGTTCAAAATGATTTTAGTTTCCTACTTACTGAACAGTTTACAAAAAAGAGAAAATCAGAGGAGATATCAATTTTATGACTGATTTTGAAATACGTGTACAAGTCTTTTGAGAAAAAAGGGGGTCATTTGTTTACAAATGTACATAGTTACACAAAATAAATCGATCAGGATATTTAATAAATTAGATTATTAAAGAAATAAAATTAAATATTTCATCAATCATCTATACATGTATTTAAGGACAGAGAATTCTTTAGTTGTCTTAAAAAGATATTAAAAAAAAACTGGTACACAGGGCATGAAGATTCCCATTTTGTAAATGATTTTTTTTTTATAAAATTTGATTGAAGTCAACAAAAATAAGACAAAATTTACATTTTCCCAAGCATCTAAATCACCTCCAGGTATGCTCAGAATACAGGGTTTTGAGTCTAAAATTTCAAAATTTTCTTCAGGGGGCATGCCCCCAAACCCCCCTAGCAAGTTCAGCCCGTTTCGTGGGCTTCACCGGTGATACTCATAGTGAAATAAAGTGGGCTACTAACTTTTTGTCTGGGCTAACTGATTTTCAAGTCTAGTAGCCCAGCTGGCTACTGGCCTTACAAAGTTAAGTTTCACCCCTGCTGAAGCCACAATGGAAAAGTGATTGTTGTATGACGTCAAAAGTTCAAGAGGCGCAGATTCTCTGGTCAACCAACGCAGATTTCCAAATAGCGATAAGGTGTATGCCTATATGTTATCATGTCAAAGTAAGAGTCGATTGTACATTGATGTCATTTAATCCAATTGATCTCTGGTCCATCAGCATATTTTATTCTTAAAAAGAACTCACGAAAGGCCTTGTCCAGATAACCTTTTTCTTAATTTTCCATCTTTTCAAAACTTGGAATCTTAGTCACTTTTCAGCAAAATTTAAAAAATTGGCCGTCCTACCATTTGAAAATTTTAATTTCCTTTCTTGGTATAGATTCATTTGTAATTCATTTCTGTAAACATTTACTGCTACATTGTATTTTCAGCTCTTAAGATCATGGTTGCCTACTACATGAATGATTCAGTTTTTAAATTGTGGAACAACCTGTATAAAGATAAATTAAATTTAATGTTACCTATTGAGACTATGCCTTTATGGAAGACATGTTCCCTTTTGATTATAATGATTTATGGACTTGAAGAGTTAAAATATGAGAATATAAAACATATCTTATGATAAGGTTTGTTTTATTGGATCTTTGACAAAGTTTTAAAATAATGTTAATAAAGTTTGGTTTTATAAAGACAATTATGTCTATTTTGTTGTTAACAATTTTAAGATTTGTCGTTCCATACTTATTGGACTCTGTAGAAGGTTTTCAAATGTCCTTCTGTCCATGTGTCCATCTATCTGCTGATCCAACACATGAAGTTTGTCACATTTTTCTTATGAACTAAAGACCAGAGCCATGAATCAGAGATTCTTTAAAGTTTTAAGTGAGCATGCTTTACTACAAAATGTATCATAACTGTGTGATAAGTTTTTGGCCCATCAACTTATTATATTCACAGTACATCTTGTTTAAAGTGTGTTTTTGAGAAAAGTCCAGTATTTTTTTTTAACCAGTTTTCTTAGAGTTTTAAAGAAAATACATCTTTTCATATGTTTATATTGTATATTTTTGAGTTCTGGAATATTGTTATTGTGGTTTTGTTTCTTTAATGAATATTTTGTGTCACATGATGATGCATTTTTATAACTATGATCCTGTAAAATAAAATGAAATTGTAGAACACTTTTATTTGTTTTTCTATATTTAGGCTGAAAAGTTTGGTAATTCCTTTATAATGGATAAATATGTGAGTGAAGAAACATTAAAAAAAGTAAATCAACAGGTAAGCACAAGATAGAACACCAACAAGCTGAACAATAGTTGTGAATCAAAAAGAAAATGTCTTCTACAAAATAAATTGCCTTGGTAGTCTCATGACATGCTTGACTCAATAAGAGAAGTTCGTGGGTTTGATCCCAAGCCAGGTCAAACTTAATTGACTTAAAAAAGCAATTTGCTGCTTCTATGATAAGCATGTAGTACAAATGTATTAAGGAGTGTGAGCAAACAGTTTTCTAGGAGACAGAATAATATGTGATGGTAGGGTAACATGTCTTCAAGCAGACTGTTACCTTGTGAACTTGCAAGCACATTCAAAATTTGTAGTTTTAGTTCAGCACAAAGCAGCAGAATCCATATAAAAATAAGGAGATGTGGTATGATTGCCAATGAGACAACTATACACCAAAATTCAAATAAAGTGAATGTAAGCAATTATACTATAGGCAACCATATGGACATATTCATTTCACATTATCATGTTTTTGTCCTTGTATGCATGTTATTATTATATTTTCCACTGGACATTAAACACCAATGCATCTTTTTATATGTAAAATAAGTTCTGTTAATCCTATCAATAAAATGAAAGAAATTGCAAAAAATTAGTGATGTATATTTTTTATTATTGGAAAAAAATCTGAAAATCATGTTCTTTATAACAAAAAACTCTTATATATGAATTCCACATTTACCATGTTTACATGATGTAAATGCAACATAAAAGTGTGCTTTAAATGGAAATCAACTTTCATTCATTTTACATGTAAACAAATCTTTACACTTCAGGTTGAAGCAGCTCCATGGTGGATTCCTGTAGATGGGGCAGATTGGAAACACCCTGAAGGACATGACTCATCTATCAAAAATAGGTAGAAATGAAGACAAATGTTTGTTTTTTTCTCCAAAAATAGGATTTTTCTTTCACAAGTAAATGCAAAACTAAAGGATATTTTGGTGCAGTCATTATTAAAATAATGAGATGTGATATCATTTCCAGTGAGACAGCTCTCCATAGAGGGAAGTATAAAGATGTGAACCATTACAGGTCAACATAAAACCTTTACCATACTGCCATAAAGTATAATATCAAAGGCCCAAGTATGTCTTATGTGAAATAATTCAAATAAAAAAAAATGAGACCACTTGATATTGACATATAATTGAAAATTTAGCATCAGCTGTTTTTTTTTTTATACATATATACATTAACAAAATAATAGGTAGTTCTATGTTATCAGAACAAGGAGGTTAAAAGTTTTGAAAAGTGGAGTCATTAAATATTATAGATGGGTTAATAAATTAAATCTGGTGTGATTAAGATGATGGAATTTTATGATGTTTAGGTTTAACAATATGTGGAAATAATCATTGGTGATAAAAAACTATAATTATGCTTATACATTTTTAGAGTAGTCTGAATAGCGATACAGTATCACATTCTTTGAACATACATGTATACTGTAATTTACAAATTGGTATTTCATCCTGTTTACACAATAATTGGTGCCTATCATTACTTTTGGGTGTAGAAAAAAAAATCCTGAAATGTGAATTCAATGTTGGAAGAGGATAAAAAAAGACAGTTAATGAGTTTATATAGTGAAGCTTACTTGCTTCTTTTATTTCCCCCGCGACACGTTACGGGGACATCGAAATAACAGGCATCCGTCTGTCTTTCTGTTCGTCCGTCTGTCGGTCCAACCAGTCTTGTTAGCGCTATCAAATGAACAATATTTGCATGATTTTTATAAAACTTATATCATAGGTTTATATCAGCAATGTCTTGGACGAGTTCCAAAATCAGTGCAGATCAATTATTTTTAAAAGAGTTATGCCCCTTAGAAACATTAATTACATGGAAAATTGCATTGTTAGCGCTCTCATTTGTACAATTCTTGCCAGATTTTTATGAAACTTATATCATAGGTTTATATCAGCAATGTGTTGGACAAGTTCGAAAATCAGTGCCAATAAAAAGAATTTAAAAGAGTACTGCCCCTTGGAAATATTGATTATGAGGAAAATTGCATTTTTAATGCTTTCATGTGTACAATTCTTGGAAATATTAATTACAACGAAGCTCTGAAGCCATCATTTCTCTAAGATATTTGTTTAAATGAAAAAAATAAGTGGTTTTTTTTTAGTTATTGCCCTTGTACCTTGGATAGGGGACCTTGGAACTCTTTTATCTTATATATGTACCACTAAATACTGTCTTTTGCATGAGTACATTATTAGAAATTTTGTAAGATATAAGACTACAAAGAGAGATCTTGATATATTATTCAACCATTAATTGCAAGACATTTTGTATATTACAAGTGGTTTCATTTACCATCAGAACTTTGCATTTGTAACAGTACTTTTAGTAAAATGAAACATTTTTTGTACATGTATAAGTCTTTTCTAGTTGGCAGAGATGTTTGATTCAACAGATTTGCCAGTCTTAGGGAGAAAGGTGTCATTTGATTTAGCTTGTAGACCACACAACTGTTTAAATTTATACATGTATTCTATTTCAAGTCTTAAGTGTTCTTAGCTGATCAGAATGTTGACAAAGGATGATTAGATTGATCATACTGGTGACTCATTATCTCAAAGTACATTTTACTTACAAAAATAATTTTATATAGGTACATGTACTGTAAATTGTTTTTATAAGTGCGAATAATGTTACTGGGTGAGTATCGTATCGCAATAATAACACCTTGCATTCTGATATCTGATGCACATATCTGTATGCAGACTTTCCTGAGATACAAACAATAATTATTCTCACATTATTGTATTATTCATTTTTAGCTCACCTGGCCCTAAGACTTTAACTTTTACAAAAATCTTCTCCTCTGAAACTACGGGGCCAAAGTTAACCAAACTTGGCCACAATCATCACTGGGGTATCTAGTTTAAAAAATGTGTACGATGACCCTGCCTGCCAACCAAGATGGCTGACATGGCTAAAAATAGAACATATGGGTAAAATGCAAGTTTTGTCTATTATTTTGAAAATCGTTATGAATAGAGAAAATCTGACTAAGCTGAAATGTTCAGCATGATGAGTTCTACCAATTGTCCATATACGTCAAAACTGTCAAAAGACTTCTAATAGAAGTTTTTGCCCTTAAATGACAAATTATACTATTTTTTTCAATTTTGCCTATCATCTTGAAAACTATAATAGATAAAAAGAAACTTTAGATTGCAAAACTGATCAGCAAGACAAGTTCTACAAATAAGTCGACATGGTCAAAATTGTCAGTTGACTTCTTATTAGAGTTATTGCCCTTTGATGATGATTTTTACCATTTTTTTGCATTTTGCCCTATGTCTTAAAAATTATAATAGATAAATAGAAACTTAAATGACCAAAAATTATCAGTAAAACAAGATCTACAATTAAACCAATATTGAGGAAATCTTCCACCGACTCCTTATTTGAGTTATTGCCCTTTATTGACGATTTTTACCATTTTTGGGGGTTTTGCCTTGTATGATAAAAATTATAATACTGATGAATAGACACTTTAAATCACAAAAATGATCAGCAAGGCAAGATCTTCTGACAAGTCAAATTTTGCCGATATAATTAGTAGACTGTCACCCTTTTTATGAGTGATTGCCCTTAAATGAAGATTTTTTTTTACCCTCTTTTGTGTTTTGAGCAAAAACTAAAGAAGGTAGAGAGAAACTTAACAGACTTAATGATCAGCAATACATGATCAACAAAACACAGATTTTTGTCATGAATTCTATTCTCGACTCGAATGTTGGAGAGTGTCCTTTGTTGAATATGCACATTACCAAGGTGAGCGACACAGGCTCTTTATAGCCTCTAGTTAAGAAATGACAACAATAATTGCATGCAATAATTTCTGAATTTACAGTAACTGGAATCTTGAGATATCAGGAGTAAATATGATGCAATTCTATCAATTGGAATAGACATTTTACTTTGAGATATCCAGAATTTTGAGATAAGATATTTTAAGTTAGCAAGTCAGCTGTATATATATGTTTAGGGATCAAAATTTCTTGAATAGCAAAAACATTAATGTCTAATGAAAAAAATCAAGAGAAGGAAAAGTATTATCCTACTTTTTTTTTCAGAATGGATCATCCAGTTATTCATGTTTCATGGAATGATGCTGTTGAGTATTGTAAATGGGCAGAGAAAAGACTTCCAACAGAGGCAGAGTTTGAGTATGCCTGTAGGGGTGGTAAAAACAACAGGTTAATAACTTTGACATTGTAGAAGTGAAAGCATGCCAAATTAATGATCTGGGTCTGTGTTAACAATCGACACAAAAGTATTAAAAGGCTATGGTTTAAAAAAATGTCCCTTCACTTTACTAATCCTCATTACCTATACAGAGCTTAACTTAACTAACCCTAAACTAAACATAACCTCTAACACTAGCTGTAAACCCTAAAACTAAGCCTAACCTACTCCTAGCTGTAAACTGAACCTCAACCCCTAAAGCAAATGAAAGACAAAAATTTATACATCAAATTTCCATTAAAATTTGAGAAAATAACATGGAGTGATTTAAAAATTGTAAAGCACAGAAGGACAGGCAATATTATGGCTAAAAAAGCAGCAAAATAGATAACAATTACCAAAAACACTACACAGAAAACTGAAGATTTTGCAATTCAAACATACTTTGTTTGTGTGTATTTATATGTGCAGGAAGTCTTCTTTGAAAACTTTTAAGATTATCAATAGGAAACCTTAGGTTAGTCTTTCACAATCAGCTTGGAATGGGAAATGCAAAGCCCACATTAATGTGTTAAGGTACAGTGTGATTAATGTGTCTTCTCCATGATTGATCATGCTTATACAGTGGTGGTGCCTGTCTTATGAGGAAGGAATATATATGCCAGAGTTTCAATTTAAGGCTAAGGTAGGAATTTTGGGCCCTTAAAATATTCTCCCAAAGACAGATTTTTTTTACATAGTTCAGTATTTCCTTATTTTGAATGTGTTATCAATGCATATGATTGCATATAATTTTGAGGATGAAGCTCATCCATAAGGTTGGTAAATCCAGAGGGTTCATCAAATTAGCCTACTATCTGACTGCATTAAAAAAGGGATGTGTCATCTTCCAGTACAATTTTTTTCAATAATGGTATAATTATTAATGAAAATGTACATAATATTTAAAAGATAAATGAATTGTGATTCCATTACAATACACAACTAAAAAAACCTCAAAAGGTTCTAATCAAGTATCCCAATAGGTGTTATTAAATCTGAAAATAACCAAAAATTGTTTACACAGCAATTAAGTTTCATTATTCCTTATTTCTGTGTTTCATTTTTGAAACTGTAAAAAATGCTCTACAGCAATACAAATAAACTATTAAACCCATAAAATCAATTACATCTAAGAGGATGATACTTGTATTACTATAGTGTGAGATTTTTCTGAGGTCCCACTGTCTGTTTGGGAACAGGTTGGGGCAGTGGAACAGTAGGAAGGGTAATTATATTCTGTAACTATATTATCATGATTTTTCAAAAGATAACTTTTTTACACTCCTTCATGATAGCATTTTTTCCTCTTCAAAAAGTACCTGAACTTTGGAACAAAATCGTTAATGGACTAAGGAAGGCATGACTCGGTCAAAACACTTTGAAAAAAATAATACCTTTGGGCCATGTCTGTATATATTGTTAAAAGTCATGTCATATACATTTATGATTAGTTTTGTCCATGTTTCATCTATATTGGATCAACATTAATAGGCTGCCATCTGTTACAATATATATGTATAGTATTAACAGGTGCATTTTATAACAAAGATCTGTATTTTTAGTTTTATATGCAAAAGTTCATCCAGTCTTGATTTTTCCTTTATTTAAAAAAAATAATCTAGTGAAAAAGTCATTAAAACTATAGGAATAATTTTCAATACAGTAATCATATATTGTTGGTTTTATACCCTGTAATTAAACTGGTCCTATTATTGTAAGCTACTGTCTGTCTGTCTGTTCACACTTTGTACTATAACTCTAGTTTGCTTTAAATAGTTTTCATGAGTAACAGATAAACAAAATGTAAAGATTGATAGAAAATAGCTCCATTTTGAATTTAAATTCATTTATAGGATTTAAATGATTAAATATAGGGGCTTGACTTAGGGGGTAATTTTCACATGTGTGATAATTTAATAAAAGATTAACTTTATCAGAAATTTTCAACAATCTCCTTTTCCATTTTCCTGATTTCTGACTTGCTGCTCTAGAGTTATGGGTCCTTAATTAAAAATACTTCTGTCCATCCATCAACAATTTTGATGATTACTCAAATTTGATTTGAATGATTATAAAATAGAAATGCTGGAACTCCAATTTGATTTTGACAATTAAGAATTGTCATTTAGGACTTTTTTGCAGTACAAAATGGGGGAGACAATATCTTATATGTTATATAATACTCTACATCAGGTTCAATAATTGGCACGGAAAAGGACATTGATGCCACAATCTATAAATCATTCATTTACTTTTCATGACTTTCTTGTTATTGAATTCTTTCAGATTATATCCATGGGGGAATAGTGAAAATCCCAAGAAAGAACACTGGATGAACATATGGCATGGAGAATTTCCAAAGGAAAATACTGTTGTTGATGGTTATGATTCAACCTGTCCAGTAAGTGTGTCTGTAGCTATTAATCATATATATGCATTTGTTATACATTGTTTATTTCATATTTCAATATATAGTGTGAATTGTGAAATTATTGTGAGGTGTAATAAATGCAAATAATGTGACTGGGTGAGTATTACAATAATGATAACTCGCATTCTGATATCCGATACATATATCTGTATGCAGCTTTTCCTGAAATCGCAATAATTAAGCTCATATTTTTGTCCATTCTTCAAAAATTGCAACAATTTCTGAATTTACAGTAATGAAAATTTCAGAAGTAGGTCAAGTAATTTTTTGTTTGTTTTTAAAACTTGATAGTTCATGATATAGTAAATAAAAGCACAATTATGTTTGCATTTTTTCACAAAATAGGAGTGATAATAGAGAAACAAAGATAGTTTGAAAGCTTTAATAAATTCTAAAATTGTTACGAACCTAAAGCAAATAAATTGACTGGTTTATCATAAGAGTTTACAGAATAATAGAAATACTATTAGAACTACAGTATTTCTTTAGCGGAACTTCTGGAGAAACAATATAAATACATAATTTAACTATATTAAAATGAAATTAACAATATCTGATTGTTATAAAGGTTTTTACATTCTAATGCAATTCTTTTCTCAAAACATAAACAAAAAAGGCACATTTTGTCCCTCAAAATCTTCTTTTTGTCAATATTTAAACCATTCAGAAGCGTACGAAAAGTATAAATATGTCTAATGTTTATGTTTGACATCTGGAGTATCTATGACGTCACATTGTTTAGATGCCAAAGACAATGTAACAGTTTCCTGGACTTTTAATTTGTGGCATTTTTAAGCCAAGCTATTTACTAAAACGGAATTTATTTTAATATGTGGCATAAGAATGGAGATAACTGTATTGTATTTCAAGCTTGGCCTTCGTAAAACTTGTGTCGCTAGGTAAACTTAATTTGCGACAGTAAAATCTACATTTTACAAAGGCCAAGCTTAAAATACAATACAGTTATCTCCTAATTCTAAGCTTTATTTTTGGCTAAATGATAAGACAGTAATAAGAAATGTGTCCAAATTTAAAGGAAAAAAATTACATTTTGAAAAGAAATCGTTCAGAAAAATGTTTACACAATGGATGATAAAATCCAATCTTTACTATATAAAATCAGAATATATATCAATGATAATGATGCCAAGTTGATGATAATTGAGGTTTCAACCAATATAGAGAAAAACCCTAGTTTTAATGAGTACAATACAGGATAATATATTGTTCTATGGAAGACTGCAGAAAAAAACAGAGGTTAAGGAACCTAACCTTGGTGAGAAAACATTTTTTACATCAGAAGGTATATGTTTGTTATGTGAGTGCTATGCAACACAGTTGCATTTGTTTTTTTTTTTATCGTTTCAGGTAACTATGTTTCCAGACCAGAATAAATTTGGCTTGAAAAATATTATAGGGAATGTCTGGGAATGGACAAGTGATTGGTGGGAAACACAACATACACCAGAGTTTAAAGATAATCCTGTATGTAAAATAGGATTCTTCAATTTAAATTTATGACGCTTCTTTTTCCATCCTTCATTTTTGTACTGCCTGTGAAGAAAGTTGCCATAATTGAAACTTTAGCATTTATTTCCCAACAGTGGTGGCAGCACTTACAATTTTGCACATACCTTGATATATCATCCATACTTTTAAAAATCGCCAAAACAATTTTATGGAGATTGTTCATTATTATTTGTCACCTAGTTATTGTCCTTATTTTAATGCTCAGGATTAGGTCTGTCGCCTGTTTTTGTAGATGGAAGTTAAACAATACTAGGTATATGTTCATCTGAAATATGTCATTAACACGACTTCTATTCAAAATTCCAGGATAAACTAGAGGTAAAGTTTTTAGTGTAAGGTCTGTTCCTCAGTAGCTGCATTAACCCAAGGGTTTTATTAGGTATAGAAATATGGTTGTCGCTGGACTTCACCCATCTGGCAGTGAAACCCCTACTAAAAAGGAGCCTTTGTTTGGCTGTATGGATTGTATAAATATGAAGTCACGTAAAGTTGGAATGGGCATTAAATCTCTAATGAAGTAAGATTGCAATGCTCTCAGCAAATTGAAGACCTCTTGCAACATGTGTTTGAGAGTTTGTAGCTGGCGTGTTGCAAGCAAACACTCTGCCCCTATCCAACACACTCTAGTTTTCCAATGTTGGTTGAAATTTCTTACCTTTATACCTATTGGATTCATTTTTAATTTGTTCTTTTCCTGAATATGCATGAAATACTTGCCACTAGAGGTTAAGCAAACAACAATCAATCAGTTTATTACTTCATGTAAACAGTATTTTAAGGTGGATGTAAGTTTCTCTAATTTTTGTGCTATTTTCACATTTCTTGATCGGTGTGAGAAAAATATTTCTCCTCACTAGTGAAATATCTGTTCTCGGCAAACGATTGGTCGAAATTTTATTTTAACGTCAAATTTTTGTGGTTTCTTCTGAATTTCCTATTGTGACGTCATGAAAAAAGGCGACCATGCCTGATGACGTCACATATAACGAACATATCTTTCTTCAAATCTTTGAAAAGGAAGGATAAAAATCATTAGAGAAACAGATTCCACCACTATAACTCGTGTATTACGATATTTCTCCACTCTCAACAGTTAAATTTTAATTATTTAAAAAGCTTGGCAAGCCTCACGCTTTAAAAAATGAAAATTTAACTGTCTCAAGTGTAGAAATATTGTAACACATTTGTTGCAATGGTGAAATCTATATTTTTGAATTAGGTCTATATCTCATATTAAAGTAAACAGTAGATAAGAAATATTTTGTATGTGAATTCATTATGAGAACATGAAAATTTGCAGCTGACATGTCTTATTTGATCTCTACATCGGTTTGTTAGTTGTTGTTTTTGCCTTTAGAATAATTAAAATGTTACAGCAGGTGAGACATTATTTTTTGTCAACTCATATTTGATTTACATTAAGTTAAATGTAAGAACCATATTTCACTGAAGATATAACCTTGGGATACTTTTATTGATTTATACTTGGCTTTCCATTCAATAATTAATTCAGGTAGTTGCCCTAAATGTTTGATGTTCTGCTTAAACCAAAACTCTCAAAAATTGTTTGAAGATAATTAATATAAAAAAAATGCTTTATCAAACATACAAATATTTTCAAACGAATTTTGACTTGTGATATTCAATCATTATTAATGAACCTAGGGTTTTAAGCACCACATATTGAAGTTTATAAAACAGCAGATTGGCCTATATTACGATAGTAAGTTACATTGGCATAGGAAAGATTGCATTACATAATAAAAATGGAAATATATGCTGATGCCAAATTTGATTCGTGCAAAACTAATGCTATTTGAAATAAATCATGACTGCATTTCCATTAGTTAGGAGGGTAAAATATAAATAAATCATTTTGTGCTTAAAAATGATGTTGGTCCTTAACAGAAAAATCCAAACTGCATAAAATAATGCTAGCTACTTTCTATTACCTTAGAAGAAGCAATACTAATGTATGTTAAATTATACCACATGCATGTGAGACCTTCTATGAGACAGTAAGTTCAAACTAAGAATTTCATTAAAAGCCAGATAAAATAAATTAAATACAGTTTAAATCCCGTGTATTTCACATTGTTCTTGTCAACACCAATATTACAAATAAGTACATTACACTTGTTATTCTTGTCCATAGTTTATTAATGCAAAAGAGAGAAACCTTTTTGTTTAGTTATAACAGATTTTTTAATATAATATACTTACAGAAAGGACCATCAAAAGGTACAGATAAAGTAAAGAAAGGGGGATCGTTTATGTGCCATAAGGTATGATTGGTTGAATTATCTAATTAGTATATCTTTCTGAATATGTTTTGAACTTATTTTCACACTGCTAAGTCGATCAAGTTTTTTTAGGATAAGTCTGTACTTCATTTACAATACATTAAATGTAATCAGTCCACCTGCAGTGGTATCAACCTTGTGATAGAAAATGAAGATAACACTTTATTAATTTTGTGCGAAAAATATAACAAAATTATCTGAGGACAAGATTTACAAATTTATGTCAACATGGCAGAAATTGTCAGTTGACTCATTAATTGAGTTATTGCCCTCGAATGATATTTTTTTTATCCATATTAGTGTTTCTTTATGGAAACTATAGAAGATAGAGGGTAACCATAAACAGCCAAAAATGATCAGCAAGATAAAATGTACAAGTAAATTGCTGAAATTGTCAGTCGACTAATAATAGGAGTTAAATGATGTTTTTTCTACGAAATTTCAGTTTTTTTTACCTAACATCTTAAAAACTATCACAAATAGCCTGAAACTTAAGAAATCAAAAATGATAAGCAATTACACAAATTGTACATTGAAAGTAAGCAGTAGTTTTTACATGAATTTTCTTAAAAAGAAAAACAAACACATGTGATAGCTTTCACTTGACCTAGATTGACAGTTTTAGGTCATTAAATCAACCTTGCATCAGGTGAAAAAATGTTTATATGTTACATATTGTATTGTATTGTCTTCAATCATGTAGAATCCGTCTGAAAAAATGATTATAAAAATTGATGACACAAATGACACTCCATAAGACAGAATTTTGCAATGCACTTTTGGTGGTACAAGTGCACCAAAGAAGTACACTAAAACATTGTATTCAAATTATGAAATAAAGAATTATTATCAGAAAAGGACAATATTACAAATACATCCATGAAAAATAAATATGTATTAAATATTTGTATTCATATCAAACTTTTATGTCCATAGTGTGTTCAGTTTTATCATTTTTGCATTAATTTCTGATAATACAATTTTTTTGTTTCAGTCCTACTGTTACAGATATAGGTGTGAAGCTAGAAGTCAGAATACTCCAGATAGTTCAGCATCAAATCTTGGATTCAGATGTGCAGCTGATAAATTACCAAAATATTTAAAAACTTAAGTCTCAATTTGCTCAACTGGTACAGTAGACTCCGGCAAATCGGATACCCAAAATGTCAGCTAAAAATATCCGATTATCCGATATATTCAATTAGAGGATGAATGTATATTGAATATTCTGCAATAATGAGTAGATCTAATCCTGAGATGTTACTAACCCTGACAATTGCTAAATATGTGAAAGGGCTGGAGGATTGATGGAGTGATTATTATCAGTTACATCACCACAATGTTTTTTAAAAAGATTTCAGCTGATTACATAATGATTAAATTTGTTTGCAGTTTTTAAATCCTATATTTATTAAAATAAATTAAATGTCCTGAAAAATGTGAATTATTATCTACCCTCCATAGTTTGTGTCTTCATTTGTTTTGAAAACAAATTAATATCCATTATTTACATTATCACACAGGTAAACTAATTTGGCTATAAATAGATCAAAGCATGTTTGTGTAGAATCTCCAAACTAAAATCGTATTTGTTATAATTTGATTTCTTTAAATAATCAAATTTAAATTGATGAAAATAATCTTGATTGATAAAATATAATTGTATAAAGTTTACATTTTCTGAAGACTATTTATATTTAGGTCATGGTTCTAGAGGCTTCCTCACAAATTTGTAAACAAACCAAAATGGCGGCCATGACATGTGGTTACTTTTGCACATGTGAAAAAAATATTTCTGACAAAAGTCAGATTTCTCTTGTCAAAAGGGATTTATATTTATATTGCAATAAATTATTCAGAAGGAGGTACATTCAGTTTACATTATATTTCTGATTGTGTGAGCATTTGAGTTTTATCAAAATTCTCCAAACAGCATCGTACTGCTCTTGTCAACTGACGAGTCTTGTAAATTCAAACCATTTGAAGTAAAAGGGCATCTAATTCACATGATAAAGGAAGACAATGAATAAAGACAACAATTTATTAAGAAATAGTTCCTTTTTATTTAGTAAAAACGAAATCTTCTTGTCTGCAGGATTGTTAATTCGTAACTTCCGGGTTCATTTCCTGTCAGAAAAACATTGAAAATATCCGATTGTGCATGGTTTTGAACAAAATTACCTGAATATTCTTATCCGATTTGCCGATATATTCTTATATCCGATATTCGATTACCCGATGAAATTACCATTAAACATATAGGGAAGGGTTTGGTGTTTTGAAATAATATTACAATAGCCGATATATTCGTTTAGCCGATATCCGATTAGGTGGAGTCTACTGTACAAATGAACACTTTGAACTATTGCCATTAATAAGTATCCCTTATTTATTGTCCATACACTTTTTACAAATATTCCCCAAATCCATGTGACATTTTTGACGGATAATGTTGGCCTGAATATTTAGGTTGTTTGTTTTCAAATTTATATCTGATGATATTCTGAATTATGATTTTCATTCATATCCATAATTAGGTATAACAATTTCATTCTTTTTGTCTCAAATGTTCAAATCTCTAAACAGAAAGCACAGAGCCTATGACATTGTTATGTTTTATGAGTAATCCTTGGATTGGTCTTTATTAATGTTTTTGTTTTTGCTTTTGGTGCTGAAAAACAATCCAAGATGTCTTCCATTTTTGAACATAGATAAATACAGGACCCATAAGGACATACATGTAAATAGCTTCATCTTGGAAACACACTGGAAAAATTGTATGCATCACCTAAGTCAGAAACCATGAACCAATTAAATACAAGCTTGTCAGATATGTTCCTATGACAATCCCCATGCCTATTTCACCATCAGAGAAATTTTCAAAAAAATTTCAAATTTGTCTAGAAAGAAAGGAACTCATTGTTCAATATAAGTAGAATCATTCTGGAAAGTTTGAAGGCTCTAGATTGAATATTGCAGGAGCTGATTATATTAAATTGTTACCCTCCATTCAAAATGCCACCTAAGGCTAAGAATAAAATGTTAAATTTAATTTCATAATAAAAATTTTGTAAATTATAATTTCCTGAAAGGTTATCATGAATGTTTAGAATGTTTAGTGGACAGCTGATATTTTATTGAAAGCATAAATGTTATTGGGTGCTAATACCATTTTCAATTTCATTTATTTTTTACAAAGTAAGCCATTTGACCGTTTCTAACCATCTTCTATATTTATACTATGCTTGAATTTTAGTCTATCTAGTTTTTTACTCATGATTAATTGTTGCTTGAATGCTTGAGTTATCATATATTTAATATGTATATTATATTAACTCATTGTGCAACTTTACAATTTGGATCTGTGTTTTTACAGGTTGAAGTAAAGTAATTTTGAAATGAAATGCAAAAATACAATTTATCAGGTGTTTTAATGATTAGGATTAATGGGGCCTTGACAATATTATTTGTGGAATATATTTTGTTTGTTTGCAATAAATGTGTAATATTTTTGTAATTGTAAATGTTCTTTGAAGGTTATTGTGTACTTATTTTCCTTTGTTGAATATAAAAATTCAAAAGGATTATATAGGTTTTTTAAACAAGCATTCTGAGAGTATTGCATGGCAATACATAGTCCCCTACCGGGTAAAAATTCATTTTACTGGAACAAAATGCTAACTTGTTCTATAACTTGTCATGGTGTAAACAAAAAGTAAATATCATGTCAATATCTTCAAGCATGACTAAAAACAGTGTGGAAAACTGATTATATGAGTGAAAAAAACATTAGATATGTTTAATAGTTCTCTAAAATTAGATATGATGTAATACAGTGTATATCTATTTTCAAATTATAATCAAATATAATTAATAGTTCCAAATATTTTTTCTTTCATTTGTCACAAACTAATATAGATTTGTAACTTATCTATAAAATGTCAACAACATTTATCTACACAATGTAATGTATTGAAATATATACATTAATAAAAATAGATTATTATCTAATTAAAGGATTTCTCTTCATAAATTTTTCTTTATATATATATAGCATTCAGAAAATTAGTTTATACTAAATAAAAAACAAACCTGCTAAAAAATTCTTCAAATCATTTAACAATGAATGTCTTTTAAAAAATGAGTTATCTCCCTTTGTACAGAAATATGGTTTAACATAGTACTCTAACATTAGATATGGTCCAGAGTTATGCTCCATAACTCTGGACTAAATTATCAGACTGGAACAAAATTCGAACTTGATCTGTAACTTGTCATGATAAAACAATATACCAAATATCAAATCAATATCTTCAAGCATGAAGAAAAAAAGTGTGGAAAGCTGATTTGCCGGACTGACAGAAGGACAGACAGACGGACAGACAGTCGGTCAGACAGACAGACAGACTGAGTGCAAACCTACGGTAGGGGACTTATAACAAGTCTGAATGGTATATATAGCTAGATATCAACTTGAGTTATTTATTTTCAATATAATAAATAAAATGCTCCGCAAGGCGCAGCTTGATATGACCGCAGAGGTCGAACCCTGAACAGTTGGGACAAGTATGGACACAACATTCAAGCTTGATACAGCTCTGAATTTGGATTGTGATTAAATATTTGAAACAGCATAGGTTTCTGACACAGAATGAATGTGGTCTAAGAACTTAAATTTTAAATTGGACATTCACCTATTATGGTCCAATATCCAAAATCTAAATACATGGTTAGATTCAGCATATCAAAGAACCCCAAGAATTCAATTTTTGATGAAATCAAACAAAGTTTAATTTTGGACCCTTTTGACCTCAATGTGGACAAAGTTGATAACGGGGCCCAAAAATCAAAAATCTAAATACATGGTTAGATTCAGCATATCAAAGAACCCCATATATTCAATTTTTGTTGAAATCAAACAAAGTTTAATTTTGGACCCCGATTTGGACCAACTTGAAAACTGGGCCCATAATCAAAAATCTAAATACATGTTTAGATTCAGCATATCAAAGAACCCTAAGAATTCAATTTTTGTTAAAATAAAACTAAGTTTAATTTTGGACTCTTTGGACCTTAATGTAGACCAATTTGAAAATGGAACCAAAAATTAAGAATCTAAATACACGGTTAGATTCGGCATATCAAAGAACCCCAATAATTCAATTTTTGATGAAATCAAACAAAGTTTAATTTTGGACCCTTTGAACCTCAATGTGGACCAATTTGAAAACTGGGCCCAAAATCCAAAAACTTAATACACGGTTAGATTCAGCATATTAAAGAACCCCAAGAATTCAAGAATAAAACCCCATTGAAATTGGTCAAGAAATAAGCAATTTATACGAAGTATCTTCTTTTGCACAATACTGTGCAATTGAATATTTCTTGCTATTGCGCAATACTGTACAATTGACAATTTCTTGCTATTGCGCAATATTGTGCTATTGGATATTTCTTGCTATTGCGCAATACTGTGCAATTGAAGATTTCTTGCTATTGCGCAATACTGTGCTATTGCGCAATACTGTGCAATTGAAAATTTCTTGCTATTGCACAATACTTATTATATAATAATTTACACATCCTGTTTGGTGTGTATCTCCTACCATATCATTATTATTTGCTTTTAAATATAAATCAGAAATAACCAACTTAAAATGGAAAATTTTAAAAGAAAAAAAAAAGGAAAAAAAACCAAAAATCCCCCCCCAAATTTTTTAAACCCCCTTATAATTCATCACCCCCAAACTCAATCCCAGCCTTCCCTTTGTGGTATGGTACCTTGCAGTACAATTTCAGAAAGATCCATACACTTACACACAAGTTATTGTCCTGAAACTAGAAAAATGCTTATTTTTGCCCTTTTTGGCCCCTAATTCCTAAAATATTGTGGCAATTACCCCTATCATCAATCCCAGCCTTCCCTTTGTGGTATGGTACCTTGCAGTACAATTTCAGAGAGATCCATACACTTGAACACAAGTTATTGTCTGGAAACTAGAAAAATGCTTATTTTTGGCCCCCAATTCCTAAACGTTTCGGGCAATTACCCCCAAACTCAATTTCAGCTTTCCCTTTGTGATATGGAACCTTGTAGTACAATTTCAGAAATATCCAAACACTTACACACAAGTTAATATCATGAAACTAAAAAATGCTTGTTTTTTGCCCCTTTTTTTGCCCCTAATTCCTAAAATTTTGAGGCAATTACCCCCAAAATCAATCCCGGCATTCCCTTTGTGATATGGAACCTAATGGTACAATGTCAGAGAGATCAATACACTTACACACAAGTTATTGTCTGGAAGTTACAAAAATGCTTATTTTTGGCCCCTTTTTGGCCCCTAATTCCTTAACTGTTGGTACCATAACCCCCAAAATCAATCCTAACCTTCCTTTTGTGGTATTGAACCTTATGGTAAAA
Organism: Mytilus californianus; assembly: GCF_021869535.1. Lineage (NCBI taxonomy): Eukaryota > Metazoa > Mollusca > Bivalvia > Mytilida > Mytilidae > Mytilus > Mytilus californianus. Next base: position 92,919,562 of record NW_026262581.1, on the reverse strand, counting down.
TTTCATAGAGATCCATTCACTTAAACTAAATCTGGGACTATTATACTAATTTGTATAATAGTCCCAGACTGAAGTTAGAGTGCGAAAACCAATGTGTCTTCGGACGACGACGACGACAAGTTGTATGATACACTTAAACACAAGTTATTGTCTGGAAACTAGAAAAATGCTTGTTTTTTGGCCCCAAATTCTTAACGTTTAGGGCAATTACCCCCAAACTCAAACCCAGCTTTCCCTTTGTGATATGGAACCTTGCAGTACAATTTCATAAAGATCCATACACTAACACACGTTATTGTCCTGAAACTAGAAAAATGCTTGTTTTTTTGCACTTTTATGGCCCCTAATTACAAAAATTTTGAGGGAATTACCCCCAAAAACAATCCCAGCCTTCCCTTTGTGGTATGGTACCTTGCAGTACAATTTCAGAGAGATCCATACATTTGAACACAAGTTATTGTCTGGAAACTAGAAAAATGCTTATTTTTGGCCCCTTATTCCTAAACGTTTTGGGCAATTACCGCCAAACTCAATTCCAGCTTTCCCTTTGTGATATGGAACCTTGTAGTACAATTTTATAAAGATCCATACACTTACACACAAGTTATTGTCATGAAACTAGAAAAATACTTGTTTTTTGCCCCTTTTTTGCCCCTAATTCCTAAAATTTGGAGGCAATTACCCCCAAAATCAATCCCAGCATTCCCTTTGCGATATGGAACCTTGTGGTACAATGTCAGAGAGATCCATACACTAACACACAAGTTATGTCTGGAAGTTACAAAAATGCTTATTTTTGGCCCCTAATTCCTTAACTGTTGGTACCATAACCCCCAAAATCAATCCCAACCTTCCTTTTGTGGTATTGAACCTTATGGTAAAATTTCATAGAGATCCATTCACTTAAACTAAAGTTAGAGTGCGAAAACCAATGTGTCTTCGGACGACGACGACGACGACGACAACGACGAAGACGAAGACGACGACGACGCCGACGCCAACGTCATACCAATATACGACCAAAAAATTTTAAATTTTTGCGGTCGTATAAAAATGTGAGACATTAGTATTGCTTCATGTCATAGTGCTCATTATTCAGAAGACCGACACGGTTACTGATTTATTATTCTGCAAGTAGTTAAGTGATTCCGAACTTAAATTATTAGTTTATACCCCTGTCATATTATTGTACTGAGAATGGCTAATGCATTTGGAAATAGAGGTTTACTTAGAATAGATGGTCATACAGAATAAACTAGAGGCTCATCATACACTTTATATTAATTAATTGGTGGCTACTGAAGTTTTAGCAGAATGGCAGTGTTTTATACTCAGATTATGAGCAGAAGTAAATGAACAAACGTAAACCGTTTTCAGTTACAAGGTGCTGATCTCTTATTCTAATGTTTGTACCGAACAAGGTAACCTTTTGAAGTGCACCTTGGCTTAGTTTGTGACATTGAGTATTTGCTGTCCTTCAACATATGGTTCTTCTTGTGTTGAGATTACTGATAGCGTTTTGCATAAAGGGCACTAGTAGCAGTTTCATTCACATCCCACTTGTCATCGTCTATCATCTTTCGATTGTATTGTTAGAAGTTTTAACAGTTCTCTTAATTCGTGTCACTAATGTGTATATAAAGGGAGTTTATGGATATATGGTTGAAAATGTTCGATACGAAAGTCATTTCAAATAAAAGATTTAAACAAGATTAACATGCAATGGCGCTTTGATCGTCATTCTTCATCTCAAAGTCACAGTGAGACTTTACGACGTGTAAATTGAATACTTGCACCTTGTTGTAAGTTAAGGACGTCCCCTGGAACCAGTATGTGTATGGCTTTACTTTCTGTTTTCAAAGCTGACTGCATATGGATTAATTTTAAGGTTTGAGTTTTGGGATGAGTTTTGGGAAGTCTTAAGGTTTGTTTTGTTTCTGTATGGTAACTTCCATTATTCAGGTCAAGTATGACTTTGTTTTATATCTACTTCACCCCAATACTTAACCGAACCCTAATCTATTTGAGCACATCTTAATTATGATAGCATCATATCACAAGTAAAGAAAATCAAACTAAATTAGCATTGTTTACAAATAACTCTTTTAATAGCAGTGATTCAGCTGTAAATCATTTACATCTATTTTATATAAAAGCGCAAAAAAATCAGCAAAATTAGTCAACAAAATGCCTCATCTTAAAAAAATAAAATCTAAAAGAAAGCCATGGTTCCCGGACTCTTGTAATGATTTGCGCAACACGGTTAAAAGTTACGGAAAATTGGTTAACAAATTTCCATACAATAACACTTACAGAAAATCTTTCTACTCCTGTCGCTCGAAGTATAGAAGAGCTTGTAAAAAGGAAGAAAGATCATACAAAAATAAAATATGTTCCGAAATAAGTGCAAATGTCAATAAAGACCCGAAAACATTTTGGAATCTTTTACAAAATTAAGTAGATCTTGTAACAATGAAAATTCTGAACATTTGGCACAAGATGAATTTATAAGTTATTATAAGAAACTAAACAAAACTGACCAGTCAAGAGTTTAACCCATTTCAAGAAAAAATTCTCAAAAATTTTGAAACATTATTTGGTGATCTTCAAAAATACAACAGGACAGATGACTTGCAGAAACACATTAAAACAAGTGAGATTGTAAAGGCAATCAAGTCCCTTAAAAATGAGAAAAGCACTGCTACTGATCTCATTTCAAATGAAATGTTGAAAAATGGTATATCAGTCTTAACAAAACCATTACAAAAGCTCTTTAACTTTATAGTAAATACCTGAAGTTTTCCAAAAGCTTGGAATGAATCATTTTTAGTACTTCTTCATAAAAAGGGAAGTAAAAGCGACCCTGGTAATTATAGCGGTATATCAATTACTTCGAACCTGGGAAAATTTCTTAATAAAATAATCCTCTCTCGCATACTCGCTCATATAACTGTTAACAAATTAATAAGCAATAACCGGATTGGCTTCAAAGAAAAAGTTCGAACTGCAGACCACATCTTTTCCTTGAAATCTATTTTCAGCAATTATAAATCCAAAAACAAATGATATTTGCTGCTTTCATTGATCTTAGAAAAGCATTCGATACAATCTGGAGAATAGGTTTATTTCATAAACTACTTCAAAGTAATGTACCAAAACATATTTTTAATATTATATTTTCAATGTACTCAAATACAAAATGTAGAATTAAATTTTCGAATGGTCTTAGCCCATCATTTCAATCAAACTGTGGCGTTAAACAAGTCCTCTTCTTTTTATTTTTTTTATAAATGACATACTTAAAGACTTGGAAAATATCAATGCAGATCCAGTTGTAGTTGATGTTTCATTAAATGCTCTGTTGTATGCCGATGGTATTGTATTGTTATCAGATAGCAAAGAAGGTTTGCAAAGTTGTCTCAATACACTAAGTAATTATTGTTCTTCTTGGAAATTACAAGTAAATAAAGACACTGATACCTATGAAAAGTTACATATAAAATTCATTAAAGAAATCTTGGGAGACCACTGTAAGGCCTCGAATGATGCATGTCGTTCCGAACTTGCCAGGCTGCCATTAAAAAATAGGATAATGTTATTCAGCATTAAATTCTGGGACCATTTAATCACTTCAGAAGGAAGTCTAGTTCACCAAATATATAATGCTACAAAAATGAGCAACCCTTGGGTTAAAAGGTTAAATATTATTATTCAAAATTTAGGTTTATCATATTTGTCAAACGTTAAACCCACTATTCAACCCCTTTTTGGTTTTATAAAACAAAGAATAATTGACCAGGGTTTTCAAGAACAACATGCAAATATTTCAGCATCTCCAAAATTAACATTTTTCCAGAGTGTTTACAAAATGAGTGAACGTGCAGCTTATGTTGATGCTTTAAGAAATAGATCAGATCGATCATCATTGTGTAAATTAAGAGTTAGTGCTCATAACCTTGCCATTGAAAGAAGAAGATATCTAAAAGTGCCCAGGGGTCAAAGAATTTGTGAAATCTGTAAAAGTGGCGAAATTGAAAATGAACAGCACATGCTAGTCCAGGCATGGGGCGAATTACATTGCAATGTAATGCATTACATTACAATTACTTTGACAAAACCATGCATTAAATTACAATTACAATTACATGCATTTATCAAAGTAATGCATTGAATTACAATTACTTTTGCAAAGCAATGCATTGAATTACACATTACATTTGTAAATTTTATTATCAAGTGAAAAGAAAAATCAAGCATTTTGAAAAAACAACATGAAATCACAAAAGATTCTAGCATATCTTGGCTTTAGTATGAATAAGTTTAGAAGAGAGATGTTTTCTGCTTGGAATGTTAAATTTTGGGTCAAGTTTTTAACAACATTCTTGAAGTTTTGGCTATCAATTGTAGCAAACAGAAGTAAATCACCAGCAATATACTGAATTGCATCTGTAGCCTCCTTTTGCTTAGGATCATCCCAATGATATTTCGGACTACCTGACTGTTTCACAAAACTTATCAAAGTTGGTTGCTCTTCTATCTTTGATTTTAAAGTTTCAATATATAATACATCTCTGTGTTTCTCTAAAAAGAAGTGACAGAGATGAAGTTTAATCTTCATTTTAACTTAATGTTAACTTTTCTTTTATAGATATACATTTGTTTTTGTTTTTTTTTTAATTTCAATCAAAATATTTACTGAGAAATTCTTTCCTAATTATAAAATAAACACAGAACTTAATTTATGACCAAATGTTGTTGATTGTAAAACAAACTAATTAGTGTTTTATGACAATGTTCAATAATCTGTTATTTAATTATGACAAGGTACTCTCTGATCTTTGACAACAATGGAACACTTTTACAGTAATGCTTTTCAAATATCAATCTTTTTATGCAGGAAAATATATGAAATAAAATGAAATAAAAAAACTAAGTAAGAGAATGATAATCCCATTCTTTATTATGATTAAGTACAAGTGGGTAAAGTGTGAAAAATAAATAGAAAATCAATATTCATATGATAATTTTTTAGTTAATCAAGAAATCTTATATTCTGCTTTTGTTAAATATCAAACAATCTGTTAAAAGATATATATATGGTATCAGAAAAAAAGTAATGCCATGTAATGTAATGTAATGCATGAAATTACACAACTTTTTGCTAAAGTAATGCATTAAATTACAATTACATGTAATGCTAAAATTGCTGAATTACACATTACATGCAATTACTTGGAAAAATGTAATGCATTACCATGCATTACAATTACAAATTTGCATTACCCCATGCCTGCATGCTACTACACTGTAGAGGGTACTCCAGTATCAGAGTGACTTTTGAATTCAAAATGTCCAAAATTACAGAAAAAAGTATAACCCCCTTGTGCGATAAATATAAAATAAAGCTTATATTTAATAATAAATCTTACACGGCACTAAAACTATCTTCCTCTTTCGTAACAAATTGTTTAAATGCGAAAAGTAATCTATTGCAATAGATTTTCATTATACATGTATTTTATATTCACATAATTGTTTGTATTTTACTACCATGTTTATCCATTCGGTCGTTACCATTTATTGTAAATACGTAGTCTCAGGTTTATGCCAATAAAATATTGTCATATTATTGTCATTGTCATTGCTTGTGTATTATTAAAACTGTTTTTTAAGTATCAAAAACTCAATCAAAACAATTTTTGGATGTCCTACATGCACTTTCCTGATAGTTCCACCTCATCTTAACCTTTTGTTACATAAATGTGGTAATCAAGATGTCGCCATTTCTAAATACAGAGCCATACACATAATTCATGTCAATCATTCCGAAATCCTAGAGGTGAAAGACATCCTCCGAGCTTCTTAAGCAAATACGGTTCGATCCGGAATTGGAACCTATCCGTATAAAAATTGTAGATAAATAGATTTATATATGCGCGCGCAATCGACCGCCTACCGAGGTTAGTATAAAGTCTCTTCCATTCGTTATATGTGTCATTAGCCGACCGTGCAAGGGCTGTATAGCCAGTCAAGGTCGTTAAAAACTTCCATTTGTTGTTGTATGTGTCATTTAAACATTCGGGTGTTTTAAGAAAAATACTAAAGAAAATGGATCAAGCAACGAGAAGCAAAGTTATGCATTCACACCAGATACTTGTGATTTTCAATATCAAGCTCTTCCTTATATGCTGAGAGACAATGCCAAAATATTTCCAGATCGTGAGGCTATTGTTTTCCTATCAACAACCGGAGAAAGAACTTTCATTAAATATCAAGAACTTTACGATCAAGCAAAATTCTTCGCTAAAGGACTTTTGGAGACGGGAATAAAAAGAAACGATGTTGTCGCGATTTCGAACAAAAACTGTGTAAAATGGGTTATCAGTTCACTGGGAGTACAAATGACAGGTGCAATGCCATTACATTTCTTTTTTAAGCGTCTGGACGGATCTGATTTACTGGAGACACTCCACGGAATTCAAAAATGTACAACATTAATTATCTAGTACTGCAACAAGAGTTCATTTTTTAAAACTTTAATGTTCCGGAAGAACACACACCTAAATTATATATCGATGTAAAGAGGAAAATGTCTACAATAAGAAAAGTTTGGTCGTAATAACCCAGAGTGGTCACATTTTTGTGAAATTAGGGCCAAAGATCAAGCCTGAAAATATCATAAATTTAACCATGAGGTAAAAAACGAGAAATTTTCTAATATATATTCATTAGAATGCTACAAAAAAGATTAAATCACAAGCATATGATTCAAAGGATGTCAAAACGACAAACTTGACTAGTTATATAAAGGGCTGCCATTACAAAATGGCGTTAATCTTGAACCTTCTGAATTTTCCCTATTTATGACATAGCAAATGTAGACGTGGCCTTGACCTTTTCACACCCATTAACTTTCATATTGCTGATAATTTTTTACAATAGCGTATAATAGAAGTATTTTCTAAATTGAAAAACACCAGTTTATCAAATTATTTCAATAATTTTTCTCTCTTTAAAAAAAACAAATTCAAGCGCTGAAACTTTAATTTTGCATCCAAAATGTTTTTATTTTTTGAAGATAATTATCTGGCTATAGATAAATAAATATTGTGTACTAGTATTAACAAAGTCGGACAGATTAGTTATAACACAAAAACTATCATAGTCAACCGAGGCGAATGCGAGGTATAAGAAAAATCATAGGTGTGACTTGCATTGATTAAGCGGTTGGTTAAGTGGTTTCTTAATGGGATTATCCTGATAATGTGTAGACTCGTCAATTTTTTTAGGAAATTATAGATAATAATGCTAGTTTGAACCATATATAACTTGTCTTTGAAAAGCTACATTCAAAAGATCTAGTCTTCAATAGATAGGGATAAACTGCATGTAAAAAAATCTAAACGTTACAGTGGGAAAGTGTTTACAAGAATCGTAGCTATGGGTCAATCTCTTCGTCATCGTTTGCTGATTCAGTACGCGTATTAGCTTTACAGCACGCTTCACGTCCTTGACACGGACAAAGTTCAGTGCATGACAGATTTTGTTCTTAGCAAACACAGCTTTTTGAGCACAAAGATTTACCTTTGCAGGTACAAACTTAATCTTGTAGGTAATCAAATGACATTTGTCCCTTAAAAAGGTTGGGGTTAATCCATGTGTGTCTTCCCAGCCGAAGTCTAAAGGAGACTGCTTTGATGGCTGTGCAATTTTTGAAGAAGTCCAAATAGTGGTCTGAAGTAAAGCTCTCATGACAGGTTGCAGGAAAATTGATTCGCATGGTGGTAGTTTGGCTAAGCTAGCGTCTTTTTGATGAGCTTTCTTTATACTGAGTTTATTTAAATAACTGTTGTCAAATTAAGCTTTCCGTTTCTGGTCATAGAGCCTTGCAACATAAGCCCGACTGACATCAACAGATTTATCAATGTCATCGCTTAAAAGATTGTCTAAATCAACAAAGTCTCCGAGATTGTCCTTTAAAACTTTGTAAACTGTTTTTTCCCCGATTCCGAAAAATGATGAAGTGGTATCACAACCTGTTAAAGCATGAACAGCAGGTTAAACTTTACACAAGACAGGGTTCAACACACTGTATCATTCAGGCCTGAATTCAGAAAAAGTGCATTTATATCCAGTCTAAAAGGGAATAACCTTTTCTAACTTAACAGGAAAGTTACCAAGATCTCTTGACATGGAGCGCAAAATTACCCAAAGAATCTCCGGTGTGTTTTCCATTTTTCAGCACATTTCGAAATATTATTGAAAGCATTCGGAACACGAACAGGAACTCATCTTAACTTTGGTTCAATGAAAGGTAAAACAGCCGTCAAAGATGATGCACTGTCAGTCAACTGAAACGTTCTATCTTGACCTCTCTTTACCTTATTCTGACGAAAATTCGAAACAATTGTGGACTAACAAACCTGAAAGACTGAAAGTTGTGCCATTGAATGAAACGTGTCCTTACCATCAATTGTCTACAAGTTGAGGTCTATATTGTCAACACCTTCTTCTATCTATTGTGTGATTTTTCATCAATCAACCAACAAATGAACTTAAGAAGCGATGCGGGCATCTTTTCCATAGAAGCACCCAGCGAGGCTTCATTGGCACTAGGGAAGTCATCAGAGGAAATAGCGGTAACGGCAGAGTAAAGTAATTGGTCTTCATTTAATATATCTTTAATATATGCAGACACACCTTGCTGTAATTATGAAAGTCTTAACATAGACTTCAATTTTCCTACAGCACATATGGCATCCCCTATAGTAAGGTCAGAGCTAAACACTATATTTGATATCCCTTGTCCCCGCTGTGTCTGAATTCTAATTGAGCTACCATAATATCCAATTAATTTGTTCTGAAGTTTTGCAGATTGGTATGTATCGCAGACATGTTTGGGTAAAAGTGATCGGTATATGTCAAGGATGTGCGACATAAGAAAGAACTTTTTGTGGAAGAACAGATCACCATTATCAATTGTTATTAATGACTTGAAAGCAAGTTCATGTTCTGATTCTTCAGTTACTGTATTGCCTGATTGCACAGGAGTTGACTTTAATAAATATTTGGTTATAAATGCTGAATGGTAGGCTGCATTTGAAAAAAAATCTGTATTAGCGATTATCTTTACCATGGATAAATCATTACTCACATTAGCGCACCTCAAAAGACTATCAACACGTTCACGCGACTCGGTTTTGTGCAGTTTTCTGTCCTTTATAAAGTTTTTATTTTTACACAAAAAACATTTTTTCATATCTTAACTACAAGGAGGAAATTGAGCGCGAGTTCGTATAAAAGTATAAGGTTGTGAGAATACTTGTGGATCAGATTGATCACTTATTATTTGGCTTTCTGTTTCTAATTTGAAGAATCTACAATTTTGCCTGCTAGTGAATGTCTTGTAACATGCCCGATGATACACAACTCTTTCATCCACGGAAAGCAGATTATCAAGAGAAGTTAGTTGTTGTTTCACCATGTCGCACACCAAATCTCTGCGTACATCCATAGTTTCAATTAAACTTTTTTCCCGACCGCTCGCATTCATATTAATTGCTCTGATGTTGAACATTGACACACAATGCATTTTCCGCACACAATGTCATTCTTTCTGCTTTTGGGACTATTAAGAGTAAACTTCACCATAACTAGCCATTATTCGGAAATAATCGTATCCAAAGGATTCGGGTAAACTTTTATTAAAAGTCAAAATCTAATCGACAAAAATATAACTTATTTACAGGAAATACACAAAAAAACTACTATATAAAATCAAATCACACTTCAAAATACTCAAAAATAATCAACTTATAAAAGATAATGCACAAAATTATATCGAAACTGTGGAGCAAAACGACCTTTGTGACTATAAATGATGGAACTGATTGACGGATATGTAATTTCCGTAATGAAAACAAGGTACAAGTGATGTTTTTATTTGCAGTTTTTGTCATAACTATTTGGAATTTGCCAATAAAAATTTGCATGCAGTGTAACAATAATATATTCTTTCCTCTCAAATGATAAGTACTGCTTTTGAATCGTATGTTTTCTCGTTTTCAAAGAAAAATTCGTTAAATTTCCACCTAAAAAACTGCCAACTTTAAGTTTAAATATTTTATTCGGGGATGGTATTATATTTATGTCTTCATCATTCCGATGATCCTTGATGATATGTGTATCGAAAATAATTACGAACAGATCCTGAAATTGAACAAAACTTTTTTTATTTTAATTTTAAGGCGACTTCCCAAAACCGTTAATTGAGGGGCACCCCATAAACAGGCTAAAATACAAAAATGTGACCAAAGAAACTTTTTACGACCAGACGGAAATTAAAAAATAGATATTTTTCTATCATTTAAAACAATTTCCAGCCGTGTGTTATTCCGGAACATTAAACTCGTTAATTAAGCGTCTTTTTCGAGGTCAGTTGCAGTACTAATCGACCCGGGTCATCAGGACAAAAATGTTGACATATGCAGAAAGTTGGCATGTAATTTTCAACCAGAAGTAAGTGGTTCCATATCAAGTAAGGTTTTGGTGGATTTATACCAGGTCTTGCTGCTGCAATCTTCTGACAACGGAATAAAATGTTCTTCTGTTGCCGACATTGTAGAAAGGGGGAGAATTTCAATTATCACCCTTCCTTTAATATCACCAGATGACATTGCAGCAATTTTTCTTACTTCTGGTAGTACTGGAATCCCAAAGGCAGTTCCTCAAACACATCTATCGTTGGTACGAAATTTGCATGGTGTTGGAAAACACCTGGAGCTTGACCCTGGCGCAAGACTTTACAACGATCGTCCCTTTAGCTGGACCGGTGGTTACCCTGGTGTATACATAGTTCACAAGACCACGCGAATTACTGCAAGTGATGTAATGGCCTTAAAAACGATTGACGATATAAACAGATTCACTGCAAGAGCGCTTGAATCAGAAAATTGTACTGCGGCGCTAATAACTACCCCTTGTTTACATGATATGATGTATACCAAATTGCCATAATGTAAGCAATGGCCATTAAAAGTAATTGGAACGGGAGGTTCGCCAGTAGAATCTTCATGTACTAGTGCAGCTGGAGTTATTGCTAACAAGGTTGTTGTGATGTATGGAACAACTGAATTTGGACTTGCCTCCGCCATACAAGTTTCTAATCCAAAAGAATTTGAGGATTACGCAATTGGATATCCAACTCCAGGGGTTGAACTGAAAATAGTCGATGATGATGGAAACATCGTACCAAAAGGAACTTCCGGAGAACTATACTTCCGCAGCAGAGATCGTTTTCATGGTTACTTGAATAATAAGGAAAAAAGTGCCTTATGTTCTGATAAAGCCGGATGGTATAAAACTGATGACATTGGAGTAATGAGAGAAAATGGTATCTTTATTGTCAAAGGGCGCAAATCCGATATGATGATTATTGGTGGACTTCTAGTAACCCACTTGTATGTTGAAAACATCATTAAAAAGCACCCTAATGTCATTGACGCTTATGTCTATCCAGTTCATGATGATAAAATGTTTCAACGTGTATATGCAGCCGTTGTTGTTCAACCAGAAGGGGCACTAAGTGATGAAGCTATAAGAAATTATATTGTACAACAGCAATCTGGAAACCTAGATTCATTTCTTGAAAAACTTTACATTCCAGAGCACTTTTTCTTTTACAAAGAACTACCACACACCCGTAATGGAAAGTTAGACCAAAAAGCCACTGCTTTGATGATTAAATCAACTAAAGAGAGTAAATCAAACTGACTTATACCCACAGAGATAGTCTCAAGATTATTTGTATCATTATATTTTTAATATTCATTAAATACCCCTTACTTAAGATGCTTTGATTTTTATTTTACAATGGGGCGACATATAGTTTGTTTAATCTTTATCACTCTATTCGGATCACCTGAACGTCTACGTCGGGTTACATATCATATCTTGCTCGGATTAATGTTTTTTTTTTCTGTTACAATTTATAAAAATACTACATCAAGAAGCTTAATAGAAATTTAACACGTCACATGAAGATATGTGTAGTGATCGAAAATACTTGATGGCTGTTGTAACCATTCATATTATAGCAATGCTGTGAATTTTGCGTTTGTCTTACAAAGATCTAACCCCCCCCCCCCCCCCCCCCCACACACACACACACGCACTTAGCCCTGGAAAAACGAAAGCTGTCATATTTATATGGTGTGGCACTTATTGTTTTATAAAATGGCCACCGAACCATGGAATTGGGAAAAATTACAAAGCATCTTCCATATTTGGTGAAAGTTTTTAAAAATGTCTCACCTTAGTTAATATTTTTCAGTATTTTCATGTGGTCAAAAGTTTTCCTACATCTCTTGATTTCTACTGCAGTTTTCTCGTAACCTCATATATGAGACATATTTTGAGGTAATACATATTTGATCATTTTACTTAGCGGAGTCCCTAAAATATGAATTGTTATGACGTAACTTGAAGTAAACAAAATGCTCGAAACACCAGTATTCGATTGGTTGAAATCGGAGTCTGAGAACGATGATCCCACAAAACACAAAAACGTTCAGGAAATGTTCCTGGAACGTTTGTTTCGTTGTGAAAACGTTGTGATTTAACGTTGTGGGAACATTAAAGTGTGGACTTCCAGTAACGTTATAAGAACGTTATGAATAAAATGCTTCGCTGGGCGCAGCTTGATACGACCGCAGAGGTCGAACCCTGAACAGTTGGGGCAAGTATGGACACAACATTCAAGCTTGATACAGCTCTGAATTTGGATTGTGATTAAATATTTGACACAGCATAGGTTTCTGACACAGAAAGAATGTGGTCTAAGAACTTCAATTTTTTTAATTTACCTATTATGGTCCAATGTCCAAAATCAAAATACATGGCTAGATTCAGCATATCAAAGAACCCCATATATTCAATTTTTGTTGAAATCAAACAAAGTTTAATTTTGGACCCCAACTTGGACCAACTTGAAAACTGGTCCCATAATCAAAAATCTAAACACATGTTTAGATTCAGCATATCAAAGAACCCCAAAAATTCAATTTTTGTTAAAATCAAACTAAGTTTAATTTTGGACCCTTTGGACCTTAATGTAGACCAATTTCAAAAACGGGACCCAAAATTAAAAATCTAAAAACACGGTTAGATTTGGCATATCAAAGAACCCCAATAATTAAATTTTTGATGAAATCAAACAAAGTTTAATTTTGGACCCTTTTGACCTCAATATGAACCAATTTGATAGCGGGCCCACAAATAAAAAATCTAAATACATGGTAAGATTCAGCATATCAAAGAACCCCATATATTCAATTTTTGTTGAAATCAAACAAAGTTTAATTTTGGACCCCAATTTGGACCAACTTGAAAACTGGGCCAAAAATCTAAAATCTAAATACATGTTTAGATTCAGCATATCAAAGAACCCCATATATTCAATTTTTGTTGAAATCAAACAAAGTTTAATTTTGGACCCCAATTTGGACCAACTTGAAAACTGGGCCAAAAATCTAAAATCTAAATACATGTTTAGATTCAGCATATCAAAGAACCCCATATATTCAATTTTTGTTGAAATCAAACAAAGTTTAATTTTGGACCCCAACTTGGACCAACTTGAAAACTGGGCCCATAATAAAAAATCTAAACACATGTTTAGATTCAGCATATCAAAAGAACCCCAAGAATTCAATTTTTGTTAAAATCAAACTAAGTTTAATTTTGGAACCCTTTGGACCTTAATGTAGACCAATTTAAAAACGGGACCCAAAATTAAAAATCTAAATACACGGTTAGATTTGGCATATCAAAGAACCCCAATAATTCAATTTTTGATGAAATCAAACAAAGTTAAATTTTGGACCCTTTTGACCTCAATATGAACCAATTTGATAGCGGTTCCACAAATAAAAAATCTAAATACATGGTTAGATTCAGCATATCAAAGAACCCCAAGAATTCAATTTTTGATGAAATCAAACAAAGTTTAATTTTGGACCCTTTTGACCTCAATGTGGACAAAGTTGATAACGGGGCCCAAAAATCAAAAATCTAAATACATGGTTAGATTCAGCATATCAAAGAACCCCATATATTCAATTTTTGTTGAAATCAAACAAAGTTTAATTTTGGACCCCGATTTGGACCAACTTGAAAACTGGGCCCATAATCAAAAATCTAAATACATGTTTAGATTCAGCATATCAAAGAACCCTAAAAATTCAATTTTTGTTAAAATCAAACTAAGTTTAATTTTGGACCCTTTTGACCTTAATGTAGACCAATTTGAAAACGGAACCAAAAATTAAAAATCTAAATACACGGTTAGATTCGGCATATCAAAGAACCCCAATAATTCAATTTTTGATGAAATCAAACAAAGTTAAATTTTGGACCCTTTGGACCTCAGTGTGGACCAATTTAAAAACGGGGCCCAAAATCCAAAAACTTAATACACGGTTAGATTCAGCATATTAAAGAACCCCAAGAATTCAAGAATAAAACCCCATTGAAATTGATCAAGAAATAAGCAATTTATACGAAGTATCTTCTTTTGCACAATACTGTGCAATTGAATATTTCTTGCTATTGTGCAATACTGTACAATTGACAATTTCTTGCTATTGCGCAATATTGTGCTATTGGATATTTCTTGCTATTGCGCAATACTGTGCAATTGAAGATTTTTTGCTATTGCGCAATACTGTGCAATTGAAGATTTCTTGCAATTGTGCAATACTGTGCAATTAAAAATTTCTTGCTATTGCACAATACTTATTATATAATAATTTACACATCCTGTTTGGTGTGTATCTCCTACCATATCATTATTATTTGCTTTTAAATATTAATCAGAAATAACCAAATTAAATTGAAAATTTTAAAAGAAAAAAAAAAAGGAAAAAAAGAAAAAAAAGGAAAAAAAAAATCCCCCCCCCAATTTTTTGACCCCCCTTATGATTCATCACCCCCAAACTCAATCCCAGCCTTCCCTTTGTGGTATGGTACCTTGCAGTACAATTTCAGAGAGATCCATACACTTGAACACAAGTTATTGTCTGGAAACTAGAAAAATGCTTATTTTTGGCCCCTTTTTGGCCCCCAATTCCTAAACGTTTCGGGCAATTACCCCCAAACTCAATTCCAGCTTTCCCTTTGTGATATGGAACCTTGTAGTACAATTTCAGAAATATCCAAACACTTACACACAAGTTATTGTCATGAAACTAGAAAAATGCTTGTTTTTTGCCCCTTTTTTGGCCCCTAATTCCTAAAATTTTGAGGCAATTACCCCCAAAATCAATTACAGCCTTCCCTTTGTGATATGGAACCTTGTGGTACAATGTCAGAGAGATCCATATACTTACACACAAGTTATTGTCTTGAAGTTACAAAAATGCTTATTTTTGGCCCCTAATTCCTTAACTGTTGGTACCATAACCCCCAAAATCAATCCCAACCTTCCTTTCGTGGTATTGAACCTTATGGTAAAATTTCATGGAGATCCATTCACTTAAACTAAAGTTAGAGTGCGAAAACCAATGTGTCTTCGGACGACGCCGGACGACGCCAGACGACGACGACGACGACGACGACGACGACGACGCCAACGTCATACCAATATACGACCAAAAAATTTTCAATTTTTGCGGTCGTATAAAAACTAATCTGGAACCTTAATAGAGTCTTGTGTAACCAATCTGGAACCTTGATAGAACCTTGTGTAACCAATCTGGAACCTTCATAGAACTTGTGTAACCAATCTGGAACCTTGATAGAACCGTGTGTAACCAATCTGGAGCCTTAATAGAACCGTGTGTAACCAATCTGGAACCTTTATAGAACCTTGTGTAACCAATCTGGAACCTAAACAGAACCTTGTGTTGCCAATCTGGAACCCAAATTTAACCTAGTCCCAGACAACATTTGTACGTTGGCACAACAATGGCCCAACGTATCTACATTCATTGGCCCAACGTTGTTTTTAGACGTTGGCCCAATGTATAAGTGCAAAGTGGCCCTATATTGACCCAACGTGATGGCTAAACATTGGCACAACGTTGTAAGGTTTTATACAATACATAGGTCCAACATTGGCCCAATGATGGAATAATACGGCCGATGTTGAACAAACGTTGGCACTCCGTTGGTTCAATTTGTAAACTTTTCGATCCATATGAAGGATGCTAAAATCCCTTCCAAGCAACAACTGAAATAATTCCTGTTTTTACATCAGTTCAAAATTGCGAAAGTATTAGTTTTATAAAATGTTACAATTATTGCGTTTTAAGGATCCACTGTTGTTATACCATTTTGTTTAAATTTCTTACATACTACCCTGACAATTTGGTATTTTGCCGTTTTCTCTCCATCTTTCTGAACATGCATGAAAAATTTGCCACTGGACGTTTAAGCAACCAACAATCAATCAATCTTTCTCTCCAGGAATTGTACTTTAGAATTTTACCCATATTTGAATGAATGAATTCAATCAACACATCTATGTTACCTATTTTTCTTAAATAATGAACACAAAGGTATGTATCTACACGTTAAATCAGATCTAGAATGAAAATTATAAAGTCTATTTATGATAATTCATTACTGTATATGTAATTCACTTCATACAGTTATTTTCCTAGTTCTGTATTTTAACATGGTTTTTATTTTTAAGAGTGTTCCTTTTGTTTTCTGCTACACTTTCGTTTGTCACTATTTCGGACTCCGTCTTATGTTTAATTCTTATCCAGTATAGCAAATCTTCATAAAAATTATTTCACTGCCCCTTTAATAAAGTAATGAATAAATGAGTACTCAATGTATACTTCTTAAGAATATACTAAATCATCCTAAAAAATAAGCAAAAAGAAAAAAAAAAAATACATTGTTTCCGGTGTCCTGGCACAACAAAAATATGATAAATAGGTAGAGAAGAGACTCCTTTTAATATTTTACCTAGACTATACTAGACACAGCAATAGGCACAAGGCATTCTTTACCATAATGGTTAGACTTCACCGTGCTAGCTAAGTTAGGCAGGAAAATTGAGGGTAGATATGGATACAGGAAAAAGAACCATGTAAAAAAAAACGTTCTAACTTAATAAATAATTCTAGTGAAAAAAATACGAAGTCAAATTTAAATACACCAGCATTAACGGTAATATTAAACATTTTATGCATAATGGTTTACTTTTATAAATTTTGACTTGGATGGAGAGTTGTCTCATTGGCACTCATACCACATCTTCTTATATCTATATCTGCGAATTTCGAATCCGATGTGGCATAAAGGATGGATATTATGTTACTTACTTACTTTAAGTAATTCATTCTGCATTTTGTCCCAACTCCATTTCCATGCATTTTCTAGCCAGAATATTGTCTATGATTCCTACCATTTCTTTTGTCTTCTGTAGTATTCAAATACCTGACCTATAAATTTATATTAGAATGTAAAATTGTATATTAAGAAGAATATCTACTTCAAGAAATTCATACCCGAAACTGTCTGCCAATTTTTATAGACTTTTTCGTTTAGAAATATCCTAAAGTGTGATATATATTTTTTTTACATTTCCCCCCCCCCCCCCTTTTTTTTTACATTTCCCCCCTTTCTTTATATTTCAAGGAAACATTTTTAAATGGCTTTCTTCTTAGATTTCCATGTCGTTTATTATAATAAATTAGATGATTTAAATATAATTATCACACATTCAGGCCGTTTCATTATGTTTTATCATAGATGTATAAACCCATAGATGAAGCTCAACACTGACTTCAAAGGTTCTATGTGCGTTGTATCGGCTTTCACACTTATCTGATAATGACATGAACCAGTTGGTCATTGAGATGCCGATTGACAATCTAGACACTAACACTGACAATAAAAAGCTACTTAGCAGTTAAACGTGCTAAAAATTAGAAATAAATAAAATCAAAATATACATTTTACACGGGTAGTAACCTCGTCATATTGAGGAGCGTTTAGTACAGTGATTTTGTCATAGTTTGGTTAAGTTTGACATGACGGTGTTAAGTGTTTATGATGACAAGCAATGCCAAAATGTAAACATTCGGATATTTTGTTAAAGAAACTTCTGACCATAAATTCAAGCTGGTAAGTATCTATGTTTATAGTTAATATGTTAGTACATCAAAATTTGTATCATATAGTTAAAAATTTAACACAGAATAATACTTGCGTATGTCAAAATTTAAAAGTTGCTTATTGGTTTATCGTGCATAATAAAAAGTCATTTGCTTACTGTCTGTTACATCACATACCTCTTTATGATATAAAACTTCCGTCAATTATTCCGAAAAATACATACTTTTGCACACAATTCAAAAATCCTGAAAATTCGGTGTCATGGTTTGGTTCATTCTTGTCATGGTTTAGTTCATGTACGACATGGTTCAGTAATGTTCTTGTCGTGTATGATGAAGAGTAACGATCAAAATAAACAGTCATTTTACAAATATTGAATTACTTTTTTAAAAAATCGTTTCATTTGAAATATTAAAGGACATATGAACGCATATATAATGTAGTAATATGTAATAAGTAGATGCGGTATGATTGCAAATGAAACCACTATCCACCCGAGACCAAATGACGTGGATGTTAGCAACTATATGTCGCCATGAGGCCTTCAACAATGAGCAAAATCTATACCTCTTAGCAAGTTATAAAAGGCTGCGACAAAATTAAATGTAGAAGAATTCAAATGAGAAAACCAACAGCCTACTTTCTGTTCAAAACAATAAGCAAAATATGATATACAGTAAAAAACGATAGTCACTGCATTACACACAGAATATCGCGGAGTGAAACATGTTTGCGGGCTCCCCAACCCCTTCTTCGCCTTAATCATGTCAGACGTGTAATAGTACATTAAAGAAGAACAAACTGTCAAAATCAGTTGAAAAGGACTCATGAGATCGGTTCAAAGCAATAACATCAAGTAACATAAACACAAAAGACACAAAAACAAAAAAGACCTGTAAGTACTGGGATTAACTGGGACCTAGTTTCAAACCAATAACAACTAATAATAAAATGCTCCGCAGGGCGCAGCTTGCTACGACCGCAGAGGTCGAACCCTGAACTGTTGGGGCAAGTATGGACACAACATTCAAGCTTGATACAGCTTTGCATTTGGATTGTGATTAAATATTTGACACAGCATAGGTTTCTGACACAGAATGAATGTGGTCTAAGAACTTAAAAATTTTAAATTGGACATTCACCTATTATGGTCCAATATCCAAAATCTAAATACATGGTTAGATTCAGCATATCAAAGAACCCCAAGAATTCAATTTTTTATGAAATCAAACAAAGTTTAATTTTGGACCCTTTTGACCTCAATGTGGACAAAGTTGATAACGGGGCCCAAAAATCAAAAATCTAAATACATGGTTAGATTCAGCATATCAAAGAACCCCATATATTCAATTTTTGTTGAAATCAAACAAAGTTTAATTTTGGACCCCGATTTGGACCAACTTGAAAACTGGGCCCATAATCAAAAATCTAAATACATGTTTAGATTCAGCATATCAAAGAACCCTAAGAATTCAATTTTTGTTAAAATCAAACTAAGTTTAATTTTGGACCCTTTGGACCTTAATGTAGACCAATTTGAAAACGGAACCAAAAATTAAGAATCTAAATACACGGTTAGATTCGGCATATCAAAGAACCCCAATAATTCAATTTTTGATGAAATCAAACAAAGTTTAATTTTGGACCCTTTGGACCTCAATGTGGACCAATTTAAAAACGGGGCCCAAAATCCAAAAACTATATACACGGTTAGATTCAGCATATTAAAGAACCCCAAGAATTCAAGAATAAAACCCCATTGAAATTGGTCAAGAAATAAGCAATTTATACAAAGTATCTTCTTTTGCACAATACTGTGCAATTAAATATTTCTTGCTATTGCGCAATACTGTACAATTGACAATTTCTTGCTATTGCGCAACATTGTGCTATTGGATATTTCTTGCTATTGCGCAATACTGTGCAATTGAAGATTTCTTGCTATTGCGCAATACTGTGCAATTGAAGATTTCTTGCTATTGTGCAATACTGTGCAATTGAAAATTTCTTGCTATTGCACAATACTTATTATATAATAATTTACACATCCTGTTTGGTGTGTATCTCCAACCATATCATTATTATTTGCTTTTAAATATTGATCAGAAATAACCAAATTAAATTGAAAATTTTAAAAGAAAAAAAAAAGGAAAAAAAGAAAAAAAAGTAAAAAAAAAAAATCCCCCCCCCCTAATTTTTTTTAACCCCCTTATGATTCATCACCCCAAAACTCAATCCCAGCCTTCCCTTTGTGGTATGGTACCTTGCAGTACAATTTCAGAGAGATCCATACACTTGAACACAAGTTATTGTCTGGAAACTAAAAAAATGTGTTTTTTGGCCCCTTTTTGGCCCCAAATTCCTAAACATTTAGGGCAATTACCCCCAACTCAAACTGAGCTTTCCCTTTGTGATATGGAACCTTGTAGTACAATTTCAGAAAGATCCATACACTTACACACAAGTTATTGTCATAAAACTAGAAAA
Source organism: Mytilus californianus (assembly GCF_021869535.1). Lineage (NCBI taxonomy): Eukaryota > Metazoa > Mollusca > Bivalvia > Mytilida > Mytilidae > Mytilus > Mytilus californianus. Next base: position 92,898,946 of record NW_026262581.1, on the reverse strand, counting down.
ATGCTTGTTTTTTGCCCCTTTTTTGGCCCCTAATTCCTAAAATTTTGAGGCAATTACCCCCAAAATCAATCCAAGCATTCCTTTTGTGATATGGAACCTTGTGGTACAATGTCAAAGAGATCCATACACTTACACACAAGTTACGTCTGGAAGTTACAAAAATGCTTATTTTTGGCCCCTTTTTGGCCCCTAATTCCTTTACTGTTGGTACCATAACCCCCAAAATGCTTTTGTGGTATTGAACCTTGTGGTAAAATTTCATAGAGATACATTCACTTAAACTAAAGTTAGAGTGCGAAAACCAATGTGTCTTCGGACGACGCCGGACGACGACGACGACGACGCCAACGTCATACCAATATACGACCACAAAAAAAATTTTGCGGTCGTATAAAAAATCATTAATCCAAGATAGCTACTTTTTTAAATTTCAGGATGGAATTCTGCTGCCAATATTGTGAACTGTACAATTTGAACATATTTTCAATTCTAGGACACACCATATCGATTTCTTTCAGTAAAACGAAAAACAACTAAAGATGGCGTGAGTGGGTATGTATCCAAACATTATCATATCATTCCAGATATTTTGAAAACTGAAAACAAGAAAATATGGATAAGCCCAGGAGATAATAAAATCAAAATTACAGAAGTTTGCTCGGAAAAGGCCATTGTTTTTCTAAATCAGAGAATGACGATTTAAGAATGGAGCATGATTTAGTTAAAGATCAGGATTTTCAGGAAGAATGCAAACAGCCTCATGATATAAACCTAGCAACAGTTTTGAATAAAATTCCTAACAACGACAGTCAAAGAGATAACTTTTTACTTTTCATACATCTGACACTACAAGATAGATTTCCCATGCAGAGCATAGCCTTTTTGTTATTTTAGATGTTGTCCGTTGGTTTTCGGAATCTAACGTCTCAGCAATGCGTTATAGCGAAAGAAGTAAAAATTTCTGGCAAATCGGTTTTCGGTTATTCCATACAAAATTTTTAAACTTCATGGGAGGACTTGGTAATCAAAACTTGGTTATGGAAAATATTGCAAAACGAGGAAATCTTTATCCTGAAGATTCAAAATCCTAGCAAGGCAAGCTTGGCTTGCATGCCAACAGTTCTGCCAAAATCAATTCAACCTGGAATTATAAAGAAATTCATATCTTTTATTTCCACAACAGACGACGTCATAACAAAAAGCTGGAAAATATGTGTTGACCTGAAAAAAATTAATTCGGGAAGAGGTGGCGATTCCATACCTGTAAACCTATGGGGGTATGAGGACAAACCTAACAGATTAGAAAAGGAAACAGAACTTGAAGCCGACATGCAGGTTATTCAATGCCTAAAAGAAAAGATATGCTCATTGATAACATTGGGATATGACAGTTTCAGTATTTTAAGAGACAGTAATGAACAGTTTACTCAATTGAAGAAGAGACTTTTTGAAATCTTTGAAGTTCTTTGTTAAAGATTAAAAGTCATGCGACTGTATCTCGTTGGAAAAGAAGCGAATCTGAACAGAATTATGGAAAAGTCGGAAAAACAGAGCCTCGGCGATTGGAAATAATCAAAATACGCATACGCTATAAGTGCCATGAAAACAAATATAGGAATGACAAAAGATTGCATTGATAGCTTGCTAAGGGTTAACGATAGAATTAGCAAATACTTTTCGTATATGAATGATTCAGAAACATCTTTTGCGATTGGAAAAGAGGCTGATATGAATAACCAACCAAATTTCTTCAGCAACGGTCTTACGTATCGTTTGAACTACGGAAGCAGTCTAAAGTAACATCAAGTACAATTCATACAGCACTCGGTTTACGCACACTTAAGGAGCAGCAAGCGCATTATGATTCTGTAATTCTAAACAGAGACAAGGACGGAGTACAGTCTTCCACGCTCCAGATGTTACACGGTATTGAAAATGAAAAACACGGGGTTGCAACTATATGTGCCAAGATATTACCATCACTCTTCCCGAAAATAAAGTTTAAAGAAGTCTGTTGCTACGTTAAATGGATGGAAGACAAACCTTTTCTTGTTGCCAGTCCAGATGGTGATGGAGATGAAGGTCAGATGAAAAGGATTCTTTTCGAAATAAAATGTCCATACAAATCCGACTGGAAAACTAATGTGAGCTACTCGATTCCAAATTACTATACATTACAGCTGATAACTCAAATGGAGGCAGAATTTCTGTATGGAACACACAACAGACGACCTACCAAAAAAGACAGAAAACGAAAGAACTAAAAGAATATATAGATACATTTCTGAAACAAAACGTGAAATATTTAGGAGAGTTCAAATCTGTGAAAGCCATTCAATGTAGACACGATTCTGCTCAGACTGATGGAGTGTATGGTTCACACTCACTAAATACGGAACACAAACAAACGTTTAACACGATTGACCTTTTTGAAATAAAGAGCTGCATAGATGATGTAAAGTGTTTGATCAATCAGCATTTCACCTTTTGCTTTGATAGACCAAGTGATGTAATGGTCTTCATGTTGAGTGACTTGGATAGGACCTATGTTATCGACAAGCCTTACGTATTTCCTGTTGCCTATGGGTTAAGTCCAAAGCACTTGAAAGCGGACACTGTTAGACAGATGCTTGAATTCTTACGCGAACAACTGAAGACATACAATATTCATGTTCAGGTAGAGGCATCTGATGGGCAATTTTCTAAGTTATCTATAGTTTCGTACGATGGATCATCTCTTTCTGAGTTACAGGAGAGGAAAATGCATTGGAAAGAAACTTGTGCAAACTCATCTCACGAACTTTTGCGCCCGTTCCTTCAGTTGGGAAATGTAGGTGGTCCTGTTAAAACATTTGACGATGCAAATGAAAAGTGGAAATTAACTATTAACTACTGGACAGACATTCGTGGAAATTTACTTCATGGTCCAATTACTTATAATACATGTTAAATTATCCTCTTCCGACGACCAAACGTTTGGAGAGAAGTATTTGAGAAAGCTTCAAATTTCAAAACTAATACAAAATCAAAAAAAGTAAGCACTGAGAACAAACCTTGTAATGACAACGATGAGGAAACAATACCTCATATCTCGAATAATAACTATCAGACCATGTTAGAGTATCTTACAAAAAACACAAAAGCAAAACGTCAGAAATTATGGAAATCGAAAGACTTAGATGGATTTGTTGATTGTTTTGACAACACCACAGCTATAGACAGGAGTTTTACAAAGGACGAACTGCAAGGAATGTTGAAAGTAAACACTCAAGAGATTAAATCATTTGGACTTAAAAAAGGACTTTCATCAAAATCCAACAAATGCATGTATACAGGCTTCTTTGCAAAAGTGTTTGGCTCTATAATTGTAGCAGTCTCTATCAAACTAAGATCTCCTAAGGCATTGAAAGTTCTATTGCGAGAGACATTTACGTCCGTTCGAAAAGAAACATTAAACCGGATAACTTCGCATATTGACAGCAAGACAGTTGGCAGAAGCAAAACTGTTCACCGATTAATATTTCGGAGCTCCTAGAGATGGGTTATGTTACAAAACACAACTGGTTTACAACTCCATAAAGATCCAATGATGATACTATTTTACTACGGTTTCTAGACCATCATCATTTACTTACAAACTGCAGAATCCACTGTTGTAGAAATGGATTTAAGGCTCTAAATATAAATTATTGTGCATGCAAAATCAAATGGGACAGGACTGAACGTGGCTTATGTGGAAAATCTTGTAGATTCTCAAACAATTTGGTTGCTCAGCTTACATTTAGTAAAGATGTTGAGAATGAAATGAACAAAAACAATGAGGCATTAGAGGCCAACTTTTGCCGTTTGATTAGAGAATGGTACGAGACAGTGGATGCTAAAGGCTTACCAGTGATTGAACGTGTACATAAGCTATTAAATTTGCGAGAATGTCTTCTTGACTCGTGCCAAAAACGTCTTAGACAGTTTCCACCACCTGGAAGTCATGTTTGTGACATACCTGTTGTTTTGTTTACCGGACTTATCACTAGCTGTGAAAGGCTTATTCAGCTTTATCGTCTTTCAAAAACTGGTACATACAATGTCAGATCTATTGGAAGTTTGGACAATGAAACGTTCTTCTCCTCGTTTAGAGACTTGGACCCAAGAGGTGCTGATGTGCTAAAGACATCTGGAATCCCTAAAGCCATGAGTGTAGCATGTGAAATTTGAACAACAAGGATGAATCCAAACAGGTAAATGCTTTAAATTTCTATTCGTAAAATAAAATGCAAAATAGGTGAATTTTTAAGAAATTAATTTGTTTTACATATTTTACCATGTCTTGTGAAAGATCGAACCCAACGGAAGGACTTTCCACACATACATGTATGCTCTTTCTGTCCGTGTTTTCCATTGTGATGTTGGTCAATTGAACGCTTGCTGTTAAACACAGCATTACATTCCATACAGTTTTAGGACTTATTCCCTTGACATTATTTGGCATGCCTTGTCATGGATTGTCTATATGCAAAAGCCTTGCTGCATACCGTACATTTAAAGGGTTTATAGTTCAGGTGTATGCTGTTGCGATGACCTTTAAAATGTGCATGATCATTAAACCGTTGATGACAAATATCACACTCTATTGGACGTGAACTAGCATGATCTCTCAAATGACGACTTAGGCCGATTCTTGGAGTATATTTTTCCCACAAACTTCGCACATCAAAGGGTTTGAATGTCGTGCTTCATGTTCCTTCAAAGCCCATCTATCAGCGAATTTCGCTGGATAATGAGAACAAATCATTTGATCCCCGTGTGTTCTCAGGTGGCGTGGCTGACATCTTCTTTCAATAACTTTAGAACAGATGTCGCACTGAACTTTAGTTGATTGTGGCAAACCCTGTTGTTTTTCATTATTGTTTTCGTCTAACTCGTTATCATCGTTATTCTTTGAAACCACTATTTCTTCAATTAAATCTGTATCATCAACAGCTTCAAATGACCCGTCTAAAGGAGCAATAGATGCAATTGCCTCTGAAAAATCGAAAATCGAATGAGTCCATTTCAAGTGATTTGTCTAACATTTGGAGCCTTATCGTGTAAATTAAATAACAAAACCAACAATAATGAATCGGGCTGCGTTGTTATCCAGTTTTATGCAAAACCTATTTAGTTTCACAAATTAAAAAGAATTTATAAACACAGATACCAAACAGGCATTCATAAGTGAGAGGAGGGGTTAAACATTTAATTTCAATAACATATTTACTGAATTCCTAAACTGCGGCTATCCAAAAAAGTCCGGAACCTCGTGACGCGACAAGTTGTCTTATGTCATATCATACTGTTTTACGCTATATTGAGAATAGTCTGATGGTTGCAGATCTCTGGTTGTTTCTGTTTAATTTTTTCACCAATTTTATAGAAACGGTCTGATTTAGAGCTTGTCATAATTCATTCTATTGTTGAAGACTTCATGTTTGTGTTCTTGGGTTGCTGTCTCATACATGTATTTTCCTCATCACCTTATATTTCATATTACCTAGTATATTGAAATAGGTAGACGTCTTTAGCTATTTGACTAGTTATGCCGCTCACGATATTCCCGGCAGAGTCAAGCAGTGACATACGGAGAAAAAATTCTATGTGAAACAGAAGCAAAGCTTTCTATTTTTGTTGTTGTATTATCATATCAAAAGCTAGTTTAAAAGAGCAGTGACTATTTAAATTATATTGTAGGAAACTTGCGAAAAGTAACCTAAAATGTTTAATTTACGCTTTCTCGATTACACCCACTAAATTTAGTTAAACAGGCTTTTTTTTCTTCTTATGCAGTTGATACATTGTGTAACTTCGTTTAATAACAAGCGCCATCAAACAAACTATCAGTATTGAGGTGAAACACATATATATATTAATTTCGATCTAAACCATGACAAACTTGACCAAAACCATGACGAATTTCTAGACACTTAACCAAACCATGTCAATAACTTAACCAAACCATAGCAATTTCGATATCTTGCTTATTCTGCGTTAATTTCTTGAAACAACAATGCCAATGTAGATCGTTTGACTTATAATACAGATTAAAACATCTTATTTGCTTTTTATTTGCTCGGTTGAAAAGAACTGAGGTCATTGTTCAGGGGAGTAACATAAATTAACCATGTCTAACTTAACCAAACTGACAAAATCACTGTACTAAACGCTCCTTGATATGACGAGGTTACTACCCGTGTTTTAGAATGACTTGGTTATGAAAAAATAATGTTCTTGTAGGTAAAACAATATAACAAAATTATTCTCGAGAAGAAATTAAAAAATGCAGATATCTTTTTTTTTTAGCCAGAACTAATGTTTTCATCATACTTACATATTTACATTTTTTATTTTATATCTTTTATCACAATTTAACTTTACTTAAACAACGTATGTTAACTTTTATACACAAGTCTATTGAAAATATGATTATTAGAAAACATGGAAAAAGTTGAATATATGCTCTATAATATTTATTTACCATGCTTTACATGGAATGTGTTGGTAGTACACTAAAACTCTTTACTTAAACTAATTTAATATTATATATAAAATATAAAATTATTATAATTTAACCATATATGTATAAAATACATCTATGATTTAATAATTACTAACTTATTCGTAAAAATATAAAAATGATTTAAAAAGACAATTTCTCTTCTAAAAATGTAGAAAATCTGACGAAATAAAGAAAAGAATGTACTTTCTTATTAATTTTTTCCAAAATTCGACGCAGTTCGACACCTTAATGAAGCATATCAAAGAAAAGGTGTATTTTAGAAGTTCAACAACGTGCTATTCCCATTTTCAGGAACTAACAGGAACATAGTTTTTATAAAATATAAAGATACAAGCCTTAAAAAAAACATTTTTTAATTAAGTTCAATATTTTCCTTGTAAAATGCGCAATTTCTGACCGATTTCATCCATTTTTTCACCATTTTATTTGTCTGTCCAGTGCGCTAAAAAAAGACATACTCTCACAACAGAAGGGACATAACTCGAGAAGACAATTAAGAAAATATATGCTGTACTGGTCAATACAGATCAACAGACAAGAGATGTAGCTAGAGTTACTTGATTGAGGACAACACACATGAAACATAAAAGACAGTCAATTTGGTCATGGTTCTTTTCATCTAACAATAGAGAACAGTAGGGAACTTTTGACGAGCTTTATCTATGGGTTTATACATCTATGGTTTTATATATAACTTTTGATGGAGTTCACTTTTTCATGATTTCGTAACACGGCATGCATATAACTTAAAGAAGTAGCGCCAGCTTTTTGTGATATTTACTTCTAGGACAAAAAACCAAATTCAGTCGAGTCCGTATATATATAAATTACAAGTTCTTGCACTGAATTTTAAAAAATTAAGAAATAAATACACTATTTGATATCTAAAACACTGTTACACATGTACATGTGTTTCTCTAATTCTTCATCAATTTATCCCTTTCTGCACCCATTGTATAAAAAAAATTTAATCAACGTGTGGTTCGTTTGATCTCAGTTCTTCATTGGTTAAAATCCGATTATGACGTCGAATTTTCTTGCTTTCCTCTGAATTTCCTATTGTGACGGCATGAAAAAAGGCGACCATGCCTGATGACGTCACATAGAAAGAACACATCTTTTTGCAGATCATTCGAAAAGAAGGAATAAATTTGCCTGCGTATTGTTTGAAAATCATTAGAGAAACAGATTCCACCACCAAATCTCGTGTAATACGATATTTATCCACTCTCGGCAGTTTAATTTTAAATATTTAAAACGCTCGGCGAGCCTCGCGTTTTAAATTTGAAAATTTAACTGTCTCGAGTGGATAAATATCGTATCACACTCGATGCAGTGGTAGAATCTATATATATGATCATGTTTCAAAAAATATCGTACATGTTTGGCGATTTAGAATGAACAAAAAAATTAAACTAACGAATTCTTTTATATTTGTATGAAGTAGAAATCATTAAACAACATTTCTGAAACAGTATGTAACAAGGTACATCCTAAAACAGATGTTTCCATTGATAATGGTTATAAATGCAATCTTCATATTTAACAAAGATTTCAGAAATAAAATATTAAAATATTGGTAATATACAATTTGTTTAATGATACTAATGTTCAGTGGCAAATTTTTATGTTTATTTAGGATTAAAAATGATTAAAACAAAATCTATTTCATCCGAAACGTAAGATCAACGCTATAAAATGATATATATATCAGAATTTTCAAAGTAACAACTTACATGTTTCTTTCTCTTTAGATGATGTGATTTCCTCTTTTTGTTTTCTTTTTATCACTTCTTTCTTACAAATACACGACAGGAAATTAATAGCCTCAAAAGTGACCATCCCATTACATTTAGATTTCCTATAACCTTAATTACCATAGCAACTGTCTTTGAAATTTGTCTAACATCTGGTCAACCTTATCAGAAAATGCTTGATTAACAGGAATGTCTGTATCAAATATCATTCTGTATATAATTGCTAATTATGTTTCACAAATTAAAGTTGAATGAAAAAAGTTATAATGAATAATGATAATAATAAATTTAAACTTTTAATCAGGCAATCTATGTTTAAGGAATAAAAGTTATTTTTTTTTATTACAGTATTGATATTCCATTATATATTTTACCTGGCTAATCTATATTGAGTATAAGATAGGATATAGTGGCCCAACATAGAGTAGTAAATCTTATTTTAGTCAATGATCATGTTCAGTATTACATTTACCATGTTTGCTTTTGTATGGATATAAAAGTGATCTTGAAAATGAATAAAGTGAACAAAGGACAAGGTACCATAAGGCCCGTTTTTGGCCCCCCTATTTTCTCATTTTTCAAATTCTGTTTTGGAAAGCTACTTATCATGTTAAAATATTCCCTGAGGTTTGAAGTTTGTTTGAATGAACTTTAAAACCTCTTATTTTAGCAACTGGGTGGGGTGAGGGGGTAAACTTTCTGTTATTATTCAAGTATTGTAATTATTATTCCCTTTGCAGGTGTTCCGTACAACGAATTTTTAGTTTTTAAGTTCCTGCGCCAACGTGACCCTGGATTTTTTTTATTCCAATGGCATTAGCACTGTGTTTGCTGTCTAAATCGCCATAATTTTCTCCGGATCACGTAGGCGCACGCTATAAAATTTTAAGAAACAATGGCCAAAAATCGTAATTTTTCCTTCTTTTGGCGTTTGTGATGCCCTTTTACCCCCCTCAACTCATCCATTTTCTGAAAGTAATGGTTTTGAAGTTCATCCAAACACACTTCAAAACTAAGGGAATATTTTACCGTGATAAGTAGCTTTCCAAAACAAAATTTGAAAAATGAGAAAATGGGGGGCCAAAACGGAGCCTTATCGTACCTTGTCCTTTCCTCGCAAAATAATAATAAAAAACACAACCGCGCTAGGAATAATATTTTGATATGCATATTTATATGGTTTTTATTCTGTTTTGTAAAGATTTTTTTAATGAATTACCTGTAAGTTGTTTACGAGGAGTTTCAAAAACTATCAGCATTGACTCTCTTAAACAAAATAAAGGTTTGATTAATATGCATGATGGCAAAAATCTTACGAAATTGCATTTTTTGCTATTAATTTAATATTTATTTATTTTTTGGAAAGATTAAATTTTCTAAAAAAAATGAGGAACATTGTTCGAACGTTTTAAGACTGTTAGTCAAGTAACATTAAGAAATAACTAATATTCAACGTTTCTACAACGTATTATTTGTACTGGCGAAGTTTCTCGACTTGGGACAGAACTTCAAAAAATGTTGCGTTTTTTACCTGCGTCGCCTTGCAGCCATAAAAATTTGGATTACGATCCCACTTCGCCAGTAATTCTCGTATATCATATCTTTATGTGTTTTATTTGAAGGATCAGGGGCGGATCCAGCCATTTATAAAAGGGGGGTTCCAACTATATGTCCCCATTCAAATGCATTGATCGTTAAAAAAGGGGGGGCGCAGCTGGATACGACCGCAGATGTCCAACCCTGAAAAGTTGGGGCCAAAATGGACACAATATTCACGCTTGATACAGGTCTGAATTTGGATTGTAATTAAATTTTTGACACATAATAGGTTTCTGACACAGAATAACTGTAGTCCCCCCTCCAATTTTTTTTCACCTCCCCCTTTCCCTTATTCCAAAAAAAAATTCTTTCCCTCAAGATATGGTCAGTATCTCAATTCAAATTTCTAATGGAGTTTGCAACCATAATTACCCATTTAAATACATCATAAAAGTCTTAAAATATAAAATGACATACATAGTCATGGCTAAAATTAATATTAATTAATAGTAACTGCTAAAAATAAATTGACAGCTAATCACCCCAAGACAATCATCATTTCTTAATACATAATTTACAAGCAGTGTAAGGGAGGTAATCAAACATTGTTCTTTAAAATTGATTTGGATTACCTCCCTTACACTACTTTTAAATTGTCAATTGTCCTTTACCCAGAAAAACCCTTGTTTTCCCCTTTTTTGCCCATAATTCCTTAATGGTTTGAGCCATAACCCCCCAAAGTCAATCCTAACCATCCCTTTGTAGTATGGAAACTTGTGGTATAATTTCAGAGAGATTCATACACTTTAAGGTAGATAGGGTGTCTTCTTCCATCTTGGATTTTGAAATACCAGAAAACAATCGGTCTAGATCTTTAATAAAAGGTGCAAATTTTTAGAGTAGTAGGTAACTCATGTGTAAGAATTTTCATTTCAATATAGAAAATAACATATTTTATCATATTTATGGTTGTATTTTACAAAAAAAAAACAGAATACTTTTGTTTGATTCTATTTTTTCCAACTTTGCCACATAAGGGGAGGCAACTCAAATGTAAGGGGAGATAATTCAGATAAAGTTACTTTTACAATAGAATGTGTTAAGAATTTACCTATTTATTATGTAACAAGAAAACGGGTCCCGTGACCCTATTTTTTCTTTTTCTTATCTGAAAGAATACTATTAGAGCTATCTTCTCATATTTTATCTCAAAATTCTATGGTGTAGTTTTCGTTTTATGGCAGAAAATTGGGTTTTCCATGCATAATCTATACAAAATCTGTCAATTTTGCACAACCTGTAGCGTGAAAATAAGCCGCGTGACCCATTCTTTTTATTATTTTTTTTTAAAAAGCATGATATAAACTACGTTTTGGCAAATTATTAAAAGATTCTATGGATTATAATTTAGACACCCCATCTACCTTAACACAAGTTATTGTCTGGTAACTACAAAAATGCTTATTTGGGCCCTTTTTTTTGGCCCTATTTTCTAAACAGTTGGGACCATAACCCAATCCCAACCTTCCTTTAGTGGTTATAAACCTTGTGTTAAAATTTTATTGATTTCTATTTACTTATACTAAAGTTATTATCCGGAAACCATCTGTCTTCGGACGACGCTGACGACGACAACGTGATACCAATATACGACCAAAAATTCTTAATTTTTGCGGTCGTATAAAAACATGTCGGATGCTTCCGTTTATAATAAATGATTTTCTGGGTCATTAATAATTATAAGTTGATGTGAACCAGGGGTATGTCAAAGAACATCTCTTCCTTTTTCTAAAAAAGTTCATCGGAAGGAACCAAGACCTTAATTGTTGATAAATATTCCGTATCAACACAAATAATACACGATGTTCTTGAAATATTGATTCTAGGTACTGACGTTGTTTATCATCTTAATAAAGTGTTATAGTATTCATTTATTTATCTTAGTGAATATTACTTTTACTGTTAAATCTATGTTTGGTAATTTATCTATTTGACGTGGCTCGGTACTTATGCATCCCGTCATTGTGTTATTGTGTTATGGTAAATTTTTGTATTCTTGTCTTTCATTTTTGCTAATGTGCTTAGTCTATATGCCTTTTTGTGTTTCTTTGTTGACATATTTGTTTGTTTTTATAGTGATTAAGATTATAACACAATGTTGACTGCTGAACCCCTATTTTTGACATTTTTACCTATTATGTCTGTTTGTTTTATTCACACAGATTGTCAATATAATGGAATTGTATGCGACTGTAATACAAGTGAGAGGTTTAGCTAGCTATAAAACCAGGTTTAATCCCCCATTTTCTACATAAGAAAAATTAATGCCTGTACTAAGTCAGGACTATGACAGTTGTTATCCATTCGTTTGATGTGTTTGAGCTTTTGTTTTTGTCATTTGATTAGGGACTTTCCGTTTTGAATTTTCATCGGAGTTCAGTATTTTTGTTATTTTACCCTTTAACTGTCTACATAAATTATCTAATGCTGTTCTATCCTCAGGGTATTACCCTAAGAAATGGAGAGAATATTTTGTAGTTCTCAAGTATTTGAACAAACAAACAAACAAACTTTGTTAGATTCTCACCTCTTACATTTGATATAAAATACAATATAATAATACCAGATCAATTTATAAAAGAGCCATTCTAAAAGGAGTTCTCAGAGACTGGGCAACAGATAATCCAAAATGTTTTGTAGATTTTCTCAAAGCTTTGGATAAACCGGGAATTAAGCAACCGAAACTGTTCCAAAATAAATGTTTATTTTATAGAATTTTGAATAACATGTATTATAATAGCAACACGTGTGTCAAACTAGAAAAAAACCTGTAAACTGAACCATTTAAGAGTCAATTAGGTGTTTGACAAGAGGATGTTCTAAACCCAAATATCTTTAAAATTAACTTGATGATTAATAGTACAAACTGCTTGAATTTCCCTTCTTAGTTTCAAGATTAATACACCCATAAAGGTGACTGGGAAATAGAAATATTGTCACTCTTGTTCTTCTTCCGACCGGCAGTAAACCCTTGCCATAGTAGGGCGTCCGTATGGCTGTGCGGGATGTACAAAAACCGGGGTGATCTCAGGTGCTCCCGACTGAGAGTAAGCAAATCCTGCTCTGGCACCCGTAGTGTTGATCGTGTAAGTACAAACGTTGATAAGTCTAATTTGGTAGGTCATATTCGATGGATAGGAAGGCGGGATTGTGGTTACGACGATTGGGACATATCCGTCGTAATCTGTGAAACAGATAATCCGTACTAGTCAACCAACTCGTAAAATTTTCAAAGGGATGCTTTCAACTTCACCACTTAGAACTCTTGGGTTAATAACTTCCTTGCGAGCAGCTACCCTTCATCAGGGAAATCATGATAGGAAACATTTATGAGCCCTTGGATATCGTATCAACTGGGAGATATATACTCCATTTGCAGGCGCTGCTGGAATGTTGCTACATAGAAATGAAAAGTTCACAATTGGGAAGCTTAAATCATCTCTTTTGTCGTAAAATTTTGTTTTCGGTCGACCCTCATTGTCAATTTCTAGATGTAAGTCATCCCAAACTTTGAATTAATTAGTGAGAGGACATCGTCTATATATATATAGCGGAAAGTGAAGTTAAAGGATAATGCTAGCTTCTTTTCATTCTTCACAAGAAGACTCATGATTAAAGGAACAAGTCGGCAAGAAGAGGAGCACAGTTGGTTCATTCCCAGAAGTTTCATCAAATAAAAAAAAATAGCCGCATGTTACATAGCGAAAAAAAACTGAAAACGCAGGGCAAAAAAAAAAAGAAAAAAAAAGTCTTGCCTCGATGTTAGTATGTAACAGTAAATTCGATCCGGTATTTAAATGAATCCTACGGACTTCGCTTCTTAGAGAAGTAAGTATATGTTCATAATTCTATCAGTTAAATTAAGTCCCATGGAAATTCTTCCTAGGTATATGAGTCCATAGTTAGTTAAATGAGTCTGGCACTTATTTTCCTAGGAAATTTGTTCAAATACTTCATTTTCTTGCAAAACACGGAACATGGGGACTTAGGAAAGCAATTATACGAGAACCTGTTTACCTACTGGAAGCAAAAACTGGAAACACTTAAAAAAATCAGCCAAGTTTCATTAGTAATAAAAGTCCATGGCTTCACGCCTTCATTTATTAACCTGAATATCTTTAATTGAATGTTTGTTTAGCTCTTGGACTATAGTTTTACTAATATATTATGTCCCAGTTTAGCCTAACATTCAATGGCAAATATTTCGCACATTCAGGGCGATTTTTAAAATTAATTTCAAAACTATATGCAAATGAAGAAATTATAAACTTTAATACACAAAATAACGAAAAATGAAACATTCAAATTCGTTAGTTACAATAAAAGTTCAAGTTATCAATTCTCAGTGCAAATTAATGACACTTCAATATTCAATCACCGTGACCTTTGTATTATTTAAAGCTTTTATAATGAATATTTTAGTAGTAAATTAATGAAACTGGGGTTTCCTAGCAACAAACATGATGAATTCCTTGTTATCAATTTTGGTAGGAAAATAAGTCATATAAAGAAATTATTTAAAAAACTGAATAAACATATTTTGGATATGTTTGAAAGATAAATGTGCACCAACCAAAAAATATTTAAACATAACAATACCAAACGAAAGACTCAATTGTTTAAATTTTAATGACTTTCCTTCAGAACAATGGATTTCCGGGGCCTAGTCAAATTTAGGACCTGTACATTTTTACCTTGAACCAAATACACTGAGTAATTTGTTTAACCATGTACTTTTTATACTCGCAATTTGTGTCCATCCAGACACATTTTACCGAGACTAATTTGTCGCTTGACAAAAGTTTGATCTATATTTTATCCGTGAGACTAGTCTGGGATCCTGGCTCATTGCTCGACGGTAGACTGACGCGAAGAGGAGGTTTGGTCAGGATGCCAGGCCAGTGGAGACAGATAAGTATTTTTCCGGAATAGTTCCGACATTGCACTGGTTTTTAGTACAACCTGGAAAAATGGTGGACGTTTCAAAATTGAAAACTGAAACGCAATATTGAAAGCTGAACGTTATCATTGCCTAGGCAAATACCTGTAACATTCCAGATATGAGTAATAAAGGATATATTGGCTATAACAGCAACAAAATCATAAACAACGAGTATTCAGAGACCCCCCAACATAATATTACTACTAGTTCAGAGAGTAAACAAAATGTATCCACTCTTTCACCTACACGTAAATATCAAACCTCTCCTAGAACCACCATCAATAATATAAATTCTGTTAAATGCATCAATGAAGATGAAGATTCTCTTGACTATTTTGTACCCACACAACCAAAGCGGCGTAAAATCCATATGACATCAGACATGTGCCAGAAATTTGCAGATTCTCCTGATCATGGTGGGAAAATTTTAACAAATCCAGCTGGCAGCCAACTTCCAAACACAGATATCAATCTTCATCATTTAGCACCACGATATCACACAAACAGAAATTCAACTGCTCTTCAGAATGCAAAATATTCTTTTGGGCCTAACACATGTAAAATCAATTCAAACGATGTTGGTGGAGAGATTAATAACTTGTCATATAAAAGTGGATTAACATCAAGTTTTAAATCTGGACATTTTGGTGGATTTACATCAGCTGCAAAATTGCACAATGAAAGTCCAGATCTTTCATCCCATTTTGATATGAAACCATCAACTTCTTTTACAGCAGCTGTTTCTCCTAGGAAAAAGTCCAAGACTTCAGTAAATATTGATTCAAGACAGAAATCAATTACAACTTTCTTTGGTGCATCTTCATCCTGTAATAAAAGAAATGATTCTAATAAATCAGATGCACAAGTCACGAGCTCACATATTGTTGTTTCAGACAGTCCTGTTTCAACACCTGAGAAATCTGAACAAATCAGTTATGGTACTCCTGTTAAGATGTATTCTCCAATAAAAAAACTTCAGGGATCTTCAAATATTTATATAAGTGATGACAGTCCTTCTAATTCACAAAAGTCACAGAAAAGTAAAGTTGATATAGGAAACAATTCAGCTGTGAAACAGCTGTTTGAAGGACAAAAACATTATCAATCAAACAAGACTGCACAGAACAAGAGCAAGAAATTGAACTCAAAAAGCAATAGAAGAAACAGTGTTAAAAAGATAAACTCAAGGGTTATAGCATTAAAACAAAGTACAAAATTTAGCCCTGGTAATATCAGCTCTGAAGATGATGACATTTTGTGTACTGTTGTTGATTTGGCATCTGAAAAATATGGGTTATTAGGGTCTTCATTAAGCTCACAACCAGGACAAGAAATACCACAAATTGACTACTTTGACAGCTTACCAGATGAACTCTTAGAAATAATCTTTGCTCAGCTTCCTATGCTAGATCTTTGCCTAAACAGTAATAGAGTCTGTATGAGATGGAGTCACATAATTTCTTCAGAAAGAGTAAGTTATTCATCACTTTACATTTTTGATGATTTATTTTACATGTTCACATATATGCATGCATATATCATGTATATATACAATAATGATTGATTATGTTTTTTATTTGCAAATACATGTATAAAAATATAAAAGTTCCTGCAACAATGTAGTTAACATGTTGAATTTATCATCTCTTTGGCATGTTGAAATTTTTTTTAGTATTTTATTTTTTTATACGCCCGTTTACGGGACATATTATGGTATACTGTTGTCCGTCCGTCGCATCATGTCGGATATTAACTCAAAAACGCTTTAACCAATTTGCATGAAACTTTGGTGAATTGTTTATATCTATTGAAGTGAGCTCCCTTTCATTTTTTATAAATTTCAGATTTTACGTTTACTAGTTATGGGGTTTTATTCATTAAAAAAAGGGGGATTTTCCAGTTTTCGGACAATATCCTTAAAGTGCTTTGAGCAATTTTCATTAAACTTTGGTGACTAATTTATATCTGTTAAGATAACCTCCCTTTAGTTATTTATAAATTTTGGATATGACATTGAGAAGTTATTCAACTTATTGAACTTTCTTTGAAAACGTGACGGGCGTATCATGTGCTCATGGCGCAGCTGTTTATTAAAAGTTACTGTTGAATACTTTGTATTGAACATTAAATCACCTTACTCTCTAAGTCTTACAATGGATTTCTGAATAAACTCGTAATTACAAAATGTACTTTGTAATACATGTACTAGCGGTTTTGATTATTAAGTGTGGTTACACCAAATGTATTTCTTTAGTCTTCTAAATCTGTTTTCTGTATATTTGATGTAAGGTCTACTAAATTATGACAGGATATTTCCATGATTACCAGACTAAACTGCATAGTGTTTATTGCAGTATTTATAAGAAAAAACTAATTTCCTTGTCAAAAAAATATATACATTGTATAAACTGATTACAATATTCAGTACAATGTATGCTTTTACATGTATAAAGATTTTGGAGAACATTGGCAAATCTCAAAAACATTTGAGTTTAGAACTTCAATTTATATACAACATTTAACTAGGAATTGAAAATAAGATCTATATAACTATTGATGTACTTTCCAGTTTGTTCCATGGAAGAAGAAATATAACCGGTTGAAGAAAGGGCTGCCAGGAGCTATGACAGAAATTAAAAGCATATTAGTAGATGAAAAAATGAATAAATTTGTTGATTTCTTAACTGGTCTTATCAGGTATGAATTCTAGTCTTATATATATATTTGCAGATTTAACATTGTTGTGCTGATATTTAGAGTAGTTATGAATATTTACTTATATATATAATTAACACGGGAAAAGCTTATTATTGTTAAAATAAGTCACACACATGTAAAAACATTGAATAAAAATATCTGTTTAATTTTAAATAGCTGTATCTGGTATTCTGTTTGAGATTTCCCCTTCTGTATTTGATCATATATTTAGTACAATGTTTTAGTATTGAGCATCATTGACAAAATTGTAAATGCTAATGAAATATTAGTGATTTTCAAAACATTGCACATTAAAGCAGATTTTTTATTATGATTGTAGCCTTTGGCTATTGCACCTTAAAGCATATAAAATACAACATTTTGAATATGTAGAACAAAATGTTGCTAGTAATTTGATGTCAGTTTTTAGTCCCCTACCGACGAAGTCGAAGGGGACTTTAGGTTTGCACTCTGTCCGTCTGTCTGTCTGTCTGTCTGTCCATCTGTCAGTCCGGCAAATCAGTTTTCCAGACTTTTTTTCTTCATGCTTGAAGATATTGATTTGATATTTGGTGTATTGTTTTATCATGACAAGTTACAGGCCAAGTTCAATTTTCACGATTTTAGCTTTTCTCCTTGTTCAGTAAAAGCCCTTTCCCTAGAATTAAATTTTTGACAAAATACTTATCAATTACTAGATTTCTGTTCAAAGGGAAATAACTCATATTTTAAAAGATCTTTAAAAGATATTTTTATTACAAATGTAATGATAAATGACATTTTGGATTTGTTCCCTTTTCTTTGGTAAATTGTTTGAAGAATTTAGTGGTAGGTTTGTTTGTTATTGATTCTGTAAAAACTAATTTTCTGAATGCTATATATTAAAAATTTGTTTGGATGAAGTGAACTCTTTTATTTAGATAATAATCTATTTTTGATAAAGGATATATTTCATTTAAGAAATAATTCATGGAAGCCATAGATTTGTTGGAAATTTACACATGGCCTCGGCCATGATATCTAAATTTATCCTGAGTGTTAGCGAGGGATAAATTTAACGAATATCATCGCCCAGGTCATATGTAAATTCACTTGAATAATCAGTTTTCCACACTTTTTTTTTGTCATTCTTGAAGATAATGATTTGATAATTAGTATATAGTTTAATCATGACAAGTTACAGATCAAGTTCGAATTTTGTTCCGGTCTGGTGATTTTGTGCAGAGTTATGGTCTTTGGACAGTTTTTTTCGTCATGATTGAAGATATTGACTTGATGTTTTTATGTAGTTAAATACACCATGACAAGATATAGATCAAGTTAGAATTTCTTTCCATTACAATGAATTTTTAACTGGTAGGGGACTATATATTGCCATGCAATACTCTCAGAATGCTTGTTGTTTCAGATAATTATCAATATTTCTAAAAGTGACATGCTATGCATATAGATGTATTTACCAAAAGATCAGAAAAGAACTATAAATGTAAATAGTCTGTCCTTTCCTTTATAAGCTTAGAAGTTTGATGAAATTGTCAATTTTCATTATAAAAAAAAACAAAAGTTTTTCCAAATTTAAAAGAATTAATCTTTGATTACTTTGAATTGTTAATTTAATAAGTACTACATGTGTATATGCATTTTTGCATATGATAACTTTGCAATTTCTAGCTTTAAAGTATAATTCTGGATACTTTCTTATTTTGGTTGTTCATTACCCAACAGTTCATTGTAATTTTTATAGTTAAAAGTTAACTTCAGATGTGGTATATTAGAATAAGTTCAACTTGAAAGCCTTGAAATATGTTTCCCAACATAATCCGCTTGATTGTTATGAGTGTCTAACCCATTAATACATGTATGTTCAATTTTCTGTCCGGTGATTTTTTTTTATATTAAAAAATGTGTTGGTTGTTGGTCAGTGTTCATATTTAAGGGGTAATCATTCTTGAAAGGTCATTATCATAACATAATCAATGTGAGCAAATAACATTCATACACAATTTGTCAAAATACATTATCTGTCTGAATTTAGAACAAAGAATATCCATATTTTTCTGTACATGTATCTAAAACAGAGTTTAGAAATGGACTAATTCTAAAATTTGAGCTGGGCTACTATTGTTTTCAACATTTTTGATTAATAAGGAAAGCATCTTCGCTAGCCAAGGGTTACGATCCAGTCCCCTCCTCTCCACCCATGGCAGATTAAGCCAACATTTGTGATTACAATGCTAGCGAAGATGTAAGGAGAGTTGTAAATGAAATACTTGAATACCAGGAAATGTTATACAGTGTGCTTCAGATTCATCCATTTTGAGTATTTTTACAGATACATGAAGAAATTCAAACCTATTACAGCAGGAAATATAATTCAATGTTTAGAGAAACATTCAAAATATAATTGGGCCAAGGCTTTAATGAAGGAAAGACTAACAGACTGTTTATTAAATGAAGTATGTATATAGTAGTATCTACTTTGAATATTTTAATATCTTTTTGTATACATTTTCATTGATCCTTTATGCAAAAACTGTCAAATAACCTTATTTCTGAGATCTTGTTTGTATATTAGATAGTAGCAAAAACCTTACTCAGAAAGATATTTTTCTATAAGACCAGTTATACAAGGATATTGATGTAAGTAAAATATCTTTTTATGTCAAGCTGTTGCTCCTAATAAATGTTACCAACAAAACTATGTTTGAGATATCTGTTTTAGTTGATGACAGCACAAACTACATTTCTGCACATAAGTGACGAGACTGCATATTATTCTATTCATTTGTCAACAGTGTTCACATAATTTTGTAAAGATTGAAAAATCTTGTGAAGTTTTAAGGGTCAATTAATAACTTTAACTATCCACCCTTTTTGGGGCAAATTACACAAACATTGAAAAACTTTTCATCTAAGATAACATGCAATGATATTTCAAAATACTTATTACAAATCTAAGGATTTATTGCACAGCCATCATAGATGATATATATAATCAATTTATGTAGAAATAAAAACAATAAAATCATAACTAGATATTGATAAATCATATTTGTCAAATGTTTGTCTCAACCACATTTTATATAGGTTTTGATTATAAAATTCAGGTCTTTTACATATAACAAAACAACCATAGATCATACACACAAATAATATAAAGAAGTAGAGACACAAAGTCCAATATCAGAATCCTCCTGTACAATTATTATAAATTTAAAACTGCAGATGTTGAACAATCATTCTGATAAGAAATTAAAGCATGAATACATAAAATAATTGAGTTTGATATGACCAAAATTCTTTTCAAATTGTATGTCAGTCATTGATACATTTCAGAAATATCACCCTCAAATGAATAATTTTGAGAAATATAATCTCAATTTAAACAAACACTTGTTAGCATTTAAACAAACTTAAAGATGTGACATTTATCTTGCAGGAACCAAACCCTTGGTGCTGTATCACTGTCCTAGTCATTATATCACAAACTGTATATGACATACAGGAGATAATTCAGTGTTTACTGGTACCTATCTCTCAGTGTACCTCTATAGAGCTATTGGAATGTCTCTACTGTATTGCTACATTCCTGTATGCCTTCAAGATGATGAAAAGTGATGATGTGTGGAATGGGTTTGTTCTCTATTTTATGAGATTTTTTGTGTTTGTTTTTGTTTGCTGATTTATAAGAATTTATCATGATGTATTCTCAAAATGTATAAACATAAGTGTGAATAAAGCGGATCAGAATGAATCCATGCAGCATTTAAATAATGAAAATGTTTATTATAGGTGTCTACTTTATGGACATCAGTGGAAACTTTCAAACATTTTTACAGAAATATGAAAATCCTTTTTGGAGAAAAAGCTCCTTTAATATTTCAACATTATTTCATTTATAAGTAGTTGTCAATACGAAAAAATGTACAAATTATTGTCAAACCTTCGTGTTTTTACACACTGCAGAGTGTCTTAACTTGAAATTGTTTAGCTAGTTACCGATTGAATACTTATTATAAAAATATTATGAAAATCAACATGGAATTGTTTCTACAACTTATCTTCCTCAAGTAAATTTTTCCAAGAGGCTGATCTTCCAATTTGGATGTTTGAAAGTTGAAACCTATGTATTCATGCATAAAAAGAAAGTATAAACAAATTTCAGAATTTCAGAATTCTTGACCAGGGTGAAACAGCCCTTTCCATGCATGTATTTACATTTTTGAGATCAACCGGCAAGGCTGGATTCAAAAATTAAACATTTGAAATTCTGCTTTATTTAAAATGTTTGTTGTATTTTTATGGACCCATTAAATTTTTGACAAGGACTTTTTAGCTCATATTGCTCCTGTGATCAGTGCTACAATGAGCTAATGCCATCACAGTTGATATGTCATTGGTTGTTAACTTTTTACAGACAATAGATACAGATTTAAATGTCTATTTTGTCGAGCCTGCGACTTTTGTCGCAGAAAGCTCAACATAGGGATAGTGATCGGGCGGTGGCGGCGGCGTTAGCTTACTTCTTAAAAGCTTTATATTTTAGAAGGTGGAAGACGTGGATGCTTCATACTTTGTATATTGATGCCTCATGTTACGAAGTTTCCCTCAGTCACATGTCCAATGTCCTTGACCTCATTTTCATTGTTTCGGTGACTACTTGAAAATAAAGTTAACATTTTTTGTAATGTTCAATTATCTCTTATTATAAGTAGTAGGATAACTCTATTTGGTATGTGCGTACCATGCAAGGTCCTCATGCCCGTCAGACAGTTTTCACTTGACCTCGACCTCATTTCATGGATCAGTGAACAAGGTTAAGTTTTGGTGGTCAAGTCCATATCTCAGATACTATAAGCAATAGGTCAAGTATATTCGGTGTATGGAAGGACTGTAAGTTGTACATGTCCAACTAGCAGGTGTCATCTGACCTTGACCTCATTTTCATGGTTCAGTGGTTATAATTAAGTTTTTGTGTTTTGGTCTGTTTTTCTTATACTGTATGCAATAGGTCTACTATATTTGGTGTATGGAATGATTGTAAGGTGTACATGTCTAGCTGGCAGGTGTCATTTGACCTTGACCTCATTTTCATGGTTCAGTGGTTAAAGTTAAGATTTTGAGTTTTGTTCTTTTTTTCTAATACAATATACAATAGGTCAACTATATTTGGTGTATGGAAATATTTTATGATCTATATGTCAGTCGCGCAGGTTTTATTTGACCTTGACCTCATTTTCACAGTTCATTGCTCAGTGTTAAGTTTTTGTGTTTTGGTCTGTTTTTCTTAACTTATCTACCACAGGTACCTTTACAGTTAACTACTACACACTGCTGATTAGTTAGCTACTGCAGCTGAATTGTAGGTTAACTACCAGAGATAATTTGAAGTGAGAGAATTTTTCACAAATTGTTAAGGCTGTGTTATGAGCAAGGGTCCGGAAACGGTCATATATGCCAGACATGACCGATTTGGAAACTGAAAAGACCGAAATGATTTATTGGGATTTAGGTCTTTTTTTTTTTTTTACAGAAATAATTTCGGTCATTTCATTGAGGTCAGGGTTTTATCGGTCGCCATTTTGAACTTATTTTTGTTTTCAGGTCATCAAGAAAAATAGATTTGTTTGAGACAAAATAAAAATTTTATTGATTTGTGTTAGTGATTTAATAATATTTATCATTAGTCTGTTGTTTATTCTATAATGTAAGTAAAAACAATGTACAGGACTCTGTCGAGTCACAGCGTGGGGTAAGTCTGGGTTCAAGCCACTAGGTTTGTTTACATAGTAAGGATAGTAATCAATGTCCAGGAAGTTTGAATTCGGCTTGGGTGTCGTTATTGTCTTGATTAAAGCCATAAAGGCCATGTACACAAATCTCACCTGTAAACACCTGTTAAGCAATAAAAACAATATGGCGATTTGCTGTGCATCAAATTCAACGTTTTAACCATTCTGACCTAGATTTTCCCAAACAGATATTATTTTATTCATTAAAGAAGACAAATAACACTGTTGACCCGAGAATCTGTCTATTTTTATCCAAATAAAACATATAATCCATTTATAATCGATCAGCTGATTTGGTCAACGTTTGTTAAATATAGATTTATGTTTACTGAGTTTGCGCATGGAAAATGGGGATCAACATGGGTTAATTGATAATCTTATTTGAAAGATCGATTTTACTGTTAACTTTTCGGTAGGAAATGGCAGATAAAGATATTAATAGATTTGCAAAAGTGGTAAAGCGTATAATTTATAGGAATGCAGAATTAAAAAAAAATGTTTAAAAAAGGAATTAAAACTAAATAACGTAATTTAGATTTGAAGCCATACAGCCTATTTATGAAATATACTCAGCGAATGAACAATCTCGATTTTTTTTTGTTTTTTTTGCACTTCCGATTTTTTGAAACCATCTTACTCACAGAATGTAATGGGCGTTATCCTTTCTTTTGTTTTCCTGGCTAAACTTCCGATTTTTACCCAAGTGAAGCCATACATTCTCTCTGTAAAGACCAACAGAATTCATGGTTTCCCCTTTTTGATCCTCATATCGTAAACCAGGTGAATACACATTATCTTGTTGTGTATTAGGTAATCACTTACACTCATCCAAACAGCAGCAATTTGAACAATACAAACGATATCTTGTACATGCAATAAGAAGCTCAACACAGTTTATTAATTGGTTTACATAACTTTTTTTCAAAATGATGAAACATGCCGTATTTTATTCCTCTTTTAATTTATGCAAATTTAAAGGGTTATGCATACGACCTCAGTGATGCAATACACAACAACAAAACGTCTCCTCGTGTAGTTTCTAACTCAGAGACATCACTGTTACTGTTAGATCAAGGTACAGTTACACTTGTTTGACCCAATACCTCACAAAAAAGGACTTTACTTGTCCATGTGCAAGACTTGTCACCCTCAGAAAAATGCATTATTGTGCATCACGATATTATTACATCACAAAAAAAAAAATGACTGAAATGACTGGGGAAAATTTCCGGATCCTTGGTTATGAGTACTCTAATTAAATATTTAATTAATCAGTATTTATTGTATATTAATTGAAAAATGAAACAAATACCAAATCAATTTCTTTCTTTTCCTTATCAAGCTTGAAAGCTGCCGTAAATGGACGTACAAAATTTCAAAGTATTTGTCCATGTTTGGCTTCTTCATCCTCGGAAGACTCGCAATCTTGTTCCGACAAACTAAACTATCCCTTCCTATACTTCCAATTTTGCTTTCTAATTGCATAAATCCTTCAAATTCCTCACTTTCGCTATCCGATTTGAACAAAGAAGCCCGTTCATCCGCCATTGTTTTAATTGCATTCCGAACACGTGTAAATTTCATCATAATTAAATGTAAACACACACAATTTATAGAAAAGGAATGTACAAGTTGAAAGATTATTCATTTGTAAAACCGAATTTCATTGGTTCATTTCGGGATTCCCCAACAGTTTTGTCCAATCTAAAGGGTTTAAACAGTGGTATATTTTACGGAAATATCCGTCACCAGGACTGCGAAGTGTATGTTTAAAGCGGATCTATCAGTCACTGCGAATACACACTTGATTATGCAAGTGGATTTATCAGTCACTGTGGACAGAACGATGATAAAAACCGCGTATATATCCTTCAGTGGTAGATAAAGAGTTAAACTATAAGCAATAGGTCAACTATATTTGTTGTATTGAAGAATTGTTAGCTGTACATGCCTGCCTGGCATGGTTCATCTGACCTTGACCTCATTTTCATGGTTCATTGGTCAATGATTATTTTTCTTGGTTAATGTTAAGTTTATGTGACAGTTGTAATAAAGCTTTATATTTAGGACTATCAACATAATATCAATGATTAGTAATGAAGGCGAGACATTTCAGCGTGTGCACTCTTGTTGTAAACCCTTTTGGAAATTATTAGTTTGATCTTTTAAAATCATTGATATTTATTTTTCAATACATTAGATTTTTGAATCATATTCTGAAAAGGGAAGCATACACAGGAATAAGTGAATGAAATTTCCTAATATAAATGTACTTTTAATATTTTAAATGGTTGAAGAGTGAACATCTTATATTCTAAACTAACATACAATAATTTTGACTATTTATATATATAAGAATTACCAGTTTATATTTGTTTTATACAAGTATTCTAAGAGACTTTTTTTCTGTTTTTCAGAATGCATTACAGGCTATTTTATGCTCTATACTTGTATGAGAATGCATCTGCCACTAGTCTTGGTGATTTACAAACTGCTATTACCAATAAATCTGGACAACAAAGTCTTTTAAAATACAGGTATTGCTTTTTCATTTTCTGTTGCTGCAATTGATTTTATTTTAATGAGACTATAATTAATGTTATTATAAGGTGTATCATGAGGTGACAACTTTCTTAATTTGATTCTGCATACCATTATAGATAGCCTTTGTGTATAGTATATAGGTAGCATCAAGGTTATTTATTAGATTAATATTAAAAAGAAGATGTGGTATGATTGCCAATGAGACAACTCTTCACAAGAGAACAAATGACACAGAAATTAACAACTATAGGTCACTGTACAGCCTTCAACAATAAGCAAAGCCCATACTGCATAATCAGCTATAAAAGGCCCAGAAATGACAAATGTAAAACAATTCAAACCAGAAAACTAACAGCCTAATTTATGTACAAAAAAATGAACGAAAAACAAATATGTAACACAGCAACAAACGACAACCACTGAATTACAGGCTCCTGACTTGGGACAGGTACATACATACAGAATGTGGCAGGGTTAAACATGTTAGCAGGATCCTGACCCTTCCCCTAACCTGGGACAGTGGTGTAACAGTACAACATAAGGACGAACTATAAAAATCAGTTGAAAAAGGTTTAACTCATCAGATGGATACAAATAGAAATACATCTAACAAAAACGGAATGGACATGGCTGGGTACTTGTACATCCCAACAACAAAAAGACACTAAGTACAGATCTGAGAGTACTGGCAGTTACTGACAGCTAGTTCAAAGCCAATAACAACTAATAAAAAAAAATCATGCATCTAAGACTAAATAATCAATCATTACACATCCAACGGATTTAGTGTAAAGACGTCATAAACAGTCAGAGAAAAACATGACCTTGTGCAATGCCAAGATACAGGTATCGATAGATTGTAGAGCCATGAATGTGCATATCTATATAACAATAATATTTAATTTGCTATTAATTTACTTGTAACCAAATCATTATTGATACCAATAAAAACAATATTCAAAGATCTAATTACAGTGTTGAATTGGTAACCTTTTAGAATAAGTTTATTTAAAGGATCAATAAGTTTACCAGGATCGTTTCTAAATTTCCAGGCACAGTAAACAACATCTCTGTAAAAATGAGGATGTGCTATCCCGTTTGAAATAAGTTTTCTAAAGGTACAACCAAACTTCAAAACCAAATCTTTATATTTATTGAAGAAATTAGTAAAGGTTTTAAGTAATTTGTGGTAAGGAAATCCCTGACTTAAGCATTTACCAGTAATACATAGATTACGTTCATTAAAATCCAAAGCGTCACAACAGACACGGGCATAGCAAACGAGTTGTGATATATAAACACTGTAAGATAGTGCCAAAGGAACATCTCCATCCAAAAATGGAAAATTAACAATAGGGAACGAAAAATCGTTCCATTTGTCGTAAATTTTAGTGTGGAGTTTCCCGTGTAAAACTGAAATATCTAAATCTAGGAAAGGACAGTTATTACCGTTTACATTTGATTTATTTAAAGTAAGTTCCTTTGGGTAAATTTCGGCAGTTTATTTAGAAAATTCTTGATTATTTAACGAAAAAATATCATCAAGATAACAGTAAGTGTTGTTGAATTTATCAATTAAATGCAATTTGGACGGGTCTTTACTGAGTTTGGTCATAAACTGTGATTCATAACAGTATAAACACAAGTCTGCTATTAAAGGGGCGCAATTAGCATGTTCTATAGTAACTATGATATATTAAACAATTCATTGATATTTTATCACAATATATGAAGAAGAGTTTAACATGTAAAATTGCAATAAGCACATTTAATTATTCTAGAGTTTTGCCATTACTATTTTGGAATACACCAAAATGTAGGTTTCATCTTGGTCCCTTTTATAGGTTACTAAGTTATACTCATTGCTCAAGGCCATACAATGACCTGTATTTGTTTACATTCTTGTCCTTTGGTCTATAGACAATTGTCTCATTGAAAATCATACCCAATCTCCATATATTCGTATGTATCATATATATGGAAATGATAAATTTCTGCCAGATTACCAAATGTTTTTATCTCTTTTTGAACATTTTCTCTGTTAGGATTTAAAATCATTGAAATTTTAAAAAATCTTTTAACTACTTCAAATAGTGTTACATAATATCTTATAGAAAATAATGTAACAAATTACTTCTGAGAATGTCATTCAGAATTTTATCTGATAACACAATTAACACCTTGTTGCTTCATAAAAAAAAAATAAGATAAAGTCTACTTTAAAACAGTTCTATTTAGTATGGTTTAAGAAAGAAATCAAAATTTCTATTTCAGTCGCTCAGATTGTACAGTAAAAATGACACATGAACAGAGCAGAATTGTCAGCTATAATGTAGAACCAGGAGAAGTTATCAAAATTGTGGCCTTTGCAGGTAATATTTCAATTGAATTATAGATGAGTAAAAATGACACATTTTACAAAAAGAACAAAAATACCCATACTACTTTGTATGTCCTCTTGCTCATTAAGATAATTTTTGAAAGGATTTGAGAACTTAACATTTTTTGCAATTTCATTAGGCAAGTTATATTTTTTTCTGTGGCATAATAAATCTTCCATGTTTTATAGGTACTGGTAAAACTACAACATTAGTCAGATACACTAAGATGAGACCAAGCATGCGATTCCTGTTGGTAGTTTATAATAAGTAAGTCATTAGTCAGATACACTAAGATGAGACCAAGCATGCGAATCCTGTTGGCAGTTTATAATAAGTAAGTCATTAGTCAGATACACTAAGATGAGACCAAGCATGAGATTCCTGTTGGTAGTTTATAATAAGTAAGTCATTAGTCAGATACACTAAGATGAGACCAAGCATGAGATTCCTGTTGGTAGTTTATAATAAGTAAGTCAATAGTCAGATACACTAAGATGAGACCAAGTATGAGTTTCCTGTTGGTAGTTTATAATAAGTAAGTCAATAGTCAGATACACTAAGATGAGACCAAGTATGAGATTCCTGTTGGTAGTTTATAATAAGTAAGTCAATAGTCAGATACACTAAGATGAGACCAAGCATGAGATTCCTGTTGGTAGTTTATAATAAGTAAGTCAATAGTCAGATACACTAAGATGAGACCAAGCATGAGATTCCTGTTGGCAGTTTATAATAAGTAAGTTAATAGTCAGATACACTAAGATGAGACCAAGTATGAGATTCCTGTTGGTAGTTTATAATAAGTAAGTCAATAGTCAGATACACCAAGATGAGACCAAGCATGAGATTCCTGTTGGTAGTTTATAATAAGTAAGTCATTAGTATGTTAAGTGTACTATTTCATTGATATGATTATTATACCCCTGCATACAAAGTTTTTGTGTGGGGGTGGGGCATATATGACTCACCCTGTATGTCCATGGACCTAAAAAGCACAATCCTAAACAGGTGGATGGATATTGAGACTTTACACAGTTGAGGAACCTAACCTCCAAAACAGCTAGACTGATATTGATGAAAATTTATACAGTTCTAGACTACTTGAGGATGTGTATTAAGGAATATAATCCCGGTCAACATGATAAAGGGGAGATAATCAAATTTTCTTACTTCAATATTGCAATAAGTGGTGAAGTAATAGTCTCCCTTAGTGCAACTTATCCTAATCATTTAGACTGATATTGACAAAACTTTACAAAATGGCAGAGTACTATCTGGGGATGTGCATTTAGGAATATAATCTCCTAAACAGCTATACTGATATTGATGAAACTTCACAAATTGGTAGAAAACTTCCTAGGGCATAAGTGCATAAGTGAATTTTATTCCTTTTCTTACATGTTAATGGGGAAATAATTGAATTTACTTACTTCAATATTACAATATGTGGTATAAGTCTCCTAAACAGATAGACTGATATTAATGAAACTTAACTCAGTTGTAGAACACAGGCTGCAGATGTGCACAAAGGAATATATACATGTACTAAATGTTAAAAGCAACTGTGCTTCCTCGTAGAGTGTAAAATTGTTTTGCTCAATTACCAATACAAATCGTTGCATGTGACCTTTAATCCAAACTAAATTTAAAAGCAGTTTTGTAACAGATATTCATTTCTTATTTTGCCCAGCGTAAAATATTTTGAAGTTAATATTTGCTAAAAATAAAAATTGATTTTAAATTTTATGCAGAATCCTGCTGAGTATGTTGAATATGATATTAAATAGATATCTCATTTATATTTATCTGATTCTATATAGTATACTGAGTCTGATATAACCTATTGATAAAACAATATGATGATAATAGAAACTATTGATTTTTTTCTCTATATAGGTCTATTAGTGAGTATGCTAAGACACAGTTTCCAGGCAATGTGGTGTGTAAGACAGGTCATGGTTTAGCATTTCAGTACACAGGTAGAAGGTAAATAGATAAAAAAAAATATCATGCTTAAAAATAGAAAGGCAGTGTTTTTTATATTGATGTTGTATGTTATTCTCAGTCAGAGGGACTTGATCATTTGTTCTATTTGAAAGTAATCTTCCAGAACACAATATAAGCTCACCAGTTCAATCAAGTTGACACATTTATAAGTTGTTGACAACTTTTAGACTAAAATAAAAACATTAACTGCATATTCTCTATTTTTATTGCCTTTCAAGATTTCATTTACAGTTTTTGCTGAAAACTAATTGAAATTCTCATTTTTTTTGCACACAATATATCACTTTTATTAAGATTTTTGATGGGCATAAAGTCTGATACTATATTTCCCTGTCTGTGAAATACATATATTAAACCCCTCTAATAGTTTCATTCTATTGAGTCAGATATATAATAATATTCAAAATATTTTTTAGATATATAGCTGCCAAGAAGTTGAGGAATCTGAAAGTTTATGAAATAACCCAGGCTCTTCCTCCCAGAAAGGGAGATAACTTGTTTATAAGAGCTAAATTTGTGATGGACACAGTGAACACATTTGTAGCTTCAGCTGACCCCTGTATTACAAATGAACATGTACCAGAGAAAAGAATGGATGACAATGGACAAATGACATATATAGATTCTGAGAAAAAAAATGTAAGTGTAAACTTTTGACTTCTAAAATGAAGTAATATAAGAAAAAAGCAAATTGTGATTGCACATCAAACCAATCAATTTTAGTTTTTTAAAGGACTAAATGATTATAACTTAAGGTTTTATGGTAATATTGATTCAGCCATAATCGATACTTTCAAATAATAAAATGTTCAAGCCATTCGGCTCTAATTTTATTTAAAGTGTCAAAGATGTATTAGATATCTAGTAGCAAATGTTGATGAGGCAACCATCTTTTTTATTTTTTCAGCTGTATGCCAAAGATGCTGAGATAATTTGGACCAAGATGTTAGATTTCAATTGTAAAGAGGTAGGAATGACTCATGATGGCTATCTTAAGGTGTATCAACTGTCCAAACCAAAATTATATAATTATGACTGCATTTTGATTGATGAAGCCCAAGACATGTCTCCAGGTATACTATAGTACAGATCTTACTCATATTTTATGCAGATGCATTAATTATTTTTTTCTTTCAAATATTTCGAAACTGAATTTTCTTTTAAAAGTACAAACAAATCTTCCAGATATTGCTAACTTGTGTTGGCAGAGTTCATAGAATTGAAACATAGATATAAAGAAACTTTAAATTATGGACACAGTGGTAAAGGTCTGTGAACAATTGCTACATTTTCCAATGTATAACAATGTTAAGATCTTTTTTAGACAAATTTCATTCAGCAATTTTAAGGAAAAATAAAA
Source organism: Mytilus californianus (assembly GCF_021869535.1). Taxonomy (NCBI): domain Eukaryota; kingdom Metazoa; phylum Mollusca; class Bivalvia; order Mytilida; family Mytilidae; genus Mytilus; species Mytilus californianus. Next base: position 92,867,317 of record NW_026262581.1, on the reverse strand, counting down.
GTTCAGTCATTTTATTAATCGTATAGGCTACTCTTCTATCAAATAATTTGATATCCAGAATTTAAAATCATGGATGAAAATATTTTTTTCACATTAGATGGAAATATTTTAAACTTTTATAGACAAATCAATATAAATTTTAATTGTAGCTCTTGCTGATATACTTTTGAACCAACCACAAGCTAAGATTTTAGTAGGAGATCCACATCAACAGATTTATGCATTTCGTGGAGCTGTAAATGCAATGAGTCGTGTGCCAGCTACTACTATCTTTTACCTCACACAGGTAACGAAAAAATAATATTTTAAGAGCAATAAAGTAACCCATACTTGGAGAGAAAGATTTTGACATGAAAATAATAGACAAAATTTCACAAACAATGTAACACTTCTGCAAACTGCTGTCTACATAGTATATTTGGACTAATTTTAAAGTTTTTTTTATTTACATTCAAAGATATAGTTGGGTTTTGTTTTCTCATAAAAGCAAGAACATATATTTAACCTCCTGACTCAAAGTACTCCTTGATATATTATGGATATGAAAGAAACCAAATACATGTAAAAGTAATGCAAGACCGTAGTTATTTGCATAAAAAAAAAATTGTTGTTTAATATAAAAAATTGTGGTAAAAAAAGAGAAACCAAGAGCCAATCAAAAATCAAAGAATAACAGAAACCACAAGAGGCTCTTGATTCGGGACAGGCACATTTACACTAATTCATTCATATGATTGTATTTTGCTTATAGATATGTTTTTAGTCTTTCAGATTTGGACCAGAAATAGCACAAATAGCTGCATGCTGTCTAGAGACATTGAAAGAGGAAAAAATGAAAACACTTGTTGGTAATGGAAAAAAATGTAAGTTTAGATCACATCATAATTTCAATTGAGTGTGTTACAGTATAAAGTCATTTTCCTCTAAATATATGCCTGTGCCACAGTGGATTGAAGTTATTGGTCTATAAAGGGAAGTAAATGAGTACTTCAATATAGTTCAGAAATTGTAGTGCAGTTAAAAATTTACTAGGTCAAGCAAATCTCTGACATATATTAATAGTACTTTATGAGAAGAGTGCATATGTGTGATCCTAATGAACTTTAAGTTAAATTCATGTGGTTGTTTTGCAGTAATCAGGTTGGTCCTTAGATGAACACTATAATACTTGAAAAGAAAAAAAATTATAAAATTAAAAACCTACTAAAAGAATGAATGTATGATCATTAAGAAAAAATATGATAAAACCCAAATGAAAATAGTTGAAATTAAGTAAAAATTAAGATAGAAATAAACTGATATATCAAGGTATAACATGTTATTCTTATGTTCATTGACGATTTCAGGTGAAATAACAGGTAAAACAGTTGGCCAGGTAGCCATCATCTGTAGAAGTAATTATACTGTGTTTAATGAAGCTGTCAAGAAATGCTGTTTTATAGACCAAGACAATATTAAAATAGGATTTGTAGGGGTAAATATAGATTTGGTTATCTTATAGATTTAAGACCTAATGCTAACTCTTTTTCTTCCCAACAAAATCAGTCAGTCCCTCCTGTCATTTAAGCTCTCTCCTGCCTTATATATTGTCTGATTTTTATGAAATATATATCTGCAATGCCACGACTCAAGTTTATATTCAGCTGAAAAAAAATCTGTTAATTTGATGATATTTAAAAAAATAAAGTTTACCGTAATTGGCAGTGTAGAGTCGGTATTGGTACATAATATGTACACACTTTATTGCCAAGGGAATTCAGAAAAAAATATTTTTGTCACTTGTTGAATATACGTCTAGGGAAACTGGTAATTTTAAGTTGTGTTTGATCGTTTGTGATCACCAAAAAAAACACCATCAAGTAGAAGTTGTAATGATTTTAGATCATTTTACAAGTGTTACAATGAGCCAAATTGAAAAAAAAAATTCAATCACCATCAAATACAGTGAGAGTGTGCTGAACACAAACAGCAGTCCAAAACACCAAAGCTGAATGAATAACAGATTATTCTTTGTGGTAAATACATTGTTATGCAATGCATATAAAAAAAAAGAAAAGAGAAAATTTTAATTAAGCATTTAATTTTGATATTTTTGTCGAGCCTTCGACTTAAGTCGAAAAAGCGAGACATAGCGATCCTACATTCCGTCGTCGTCGGCGGCATCCACAAATATTCACTCTGTGGTTAAAGTTTTTGAAATTTTAATAACTTTCTTAAACTATCCTGGATTTTTACCAAACTTGGACAGAAGCTTGTTTATGATCATAAGATAGTATCCAGAAGTAAATTTTGTAAAAATAAAATTCCATTTTTTCTGTATTTTACTTATAAATGGACTTAGTTTTTCCGCTGGGAATTTACATTCACTCTGTGGTTAAAGTTTTTAAAATTTTAATAACTTTCTTAAACTATCCTGGGTTTGTACCAAACTTGGACAGAAGCTTGTTTATGATCATAAGATAGTATCTAGAAGTAAATTTTGTAAAAAAATAAATCCATTTTTTCCTTATTTTACTTTTAAATGGACTTAGATTTTCTGCCAGGAAACAACATATTTACTCTGTGGTTAAAGTTTTTAAAATTTTAATAACTTTCTTATACTATTTTGGATTTGTACCAAACTTGGACAGAAGCTTGCTTATGATCAAGAGCTAGTATCTAGAAGGAAATTTTGTAAAAAAATGAATCCATTTTTTCTGTATTTTACTTTTAAATGGACTTAGATTTTCTGCCAGGAAACAACATATTCACTCTGTGGTTAAAGTTTTTAAAATTTTAATAACTTTCTTATACTATTTTGGATTTGAACCTAACTTTTACAGAAGCTTGTTAATGATCAAATGCTAGTATCTAGAAGGAAATTTTGTTTTCTTCCAGTTAACATTACATTCAGTCTGCAGTTAAAGTTTTTAAACATTATTAGATTCATAAACTCTCCTGGATTTTTACCAAACTTGGACAGAAGCTTCTTACAATCAGAAGATAGTATCAAGAGGAATATTTTTATTGATTTGCTACCTCATTTTTGTTGAGCCTGCGATTGACAGAAAAGTAGGCGAGACACTGGGTTCCGCAGAACCCTTACAAATTTTTCTATTAATATTTGATTTTTAAATTAAAATTGCATATTAATATGAATAAGATAAATTATATTATTATTTAAAAACAAATAAGTAACTGTGTACAAATTCAAGAACAAACAGAGCCGAATGTAAACAAACATTGCAAAATCCATTTTCTCTTATTTCTTTCTCATAGTACTATATAATCCACACCCTTTGGGACTGGTAAATTTACTTTTGGAGTAAAAGACTGGGGACAATACATGGCCTAATTCAGTATATTTAATGCCTAAACCAAATATCCAAGAAAAATCAACATTTAAATGACATTGCTTTAGGAGAATAAAAATAATCATGATAACTTTTTTGAATAAGCTAAAGGTATTTACATCTTTATTATAGCTAACATGTATTGTATTTAATGTTAATTGTATTGCAATTGTTTTTATAGGGAACTGAGGGTTTTGGATTTCCAAAATTACTAGATATATATACTCTGATGATGTCACCTGAACAAAGAGAAAAAGGTATCACAATAAATTGGATATCAGTAAAGATCTGTTACTGTCACATCCAAGTTAACTAGCATTTTCAGTGTACTGTAAATTCAGAAATTTATTCTATTGCGAAAATGCAACAGGATAGGTTTCACAAAAATTAAAAGTTGTATTTTGAATTGTTGATAGCATTACTTGTATGCAGCATTTCCTCAAATTGTAATAATTGATCTCACATTTTGCCCATTGTTCAACAGTTGCTATCATTAATGCAAGCAGAAATCTCTGAATTTATTGTATGATGCTACAGATTGCTTATTATAATTCAATATACAAAACTTTTGTTAGAAATACTATTTAGTTCTTAGAAATTTTAAAAATAGAATGTAATGTCAATTGTGTAGCAGAAAAATTTCTCACTTACAACATTTTAATTTTGATGTTTGATTTTATTTGGTTAATATTTCCCACTTAAATATAAGAATAATATGTATATTTGTCATTCTTATGTATAATTTTTATAAGCTCAAGGAAGAAATAGTTATCTAATACTAGTAATAATATATTGCATGATCTACAAAATTTCCTGCCAAATGTGAATTAAATATTTATATCAAATCTTCTTTAGTTTAAGTGCTTGGGTCAGGGGTTCAGATTTGAAAAATAGCATGATTCAAGTGATCTTTACATATAAAGACCTGTGCAATTTGGTTTCAACACTTATGCTGTCATTTCAAACAGTTACTGCTAAACTCTAACAAATTTTGGCATTTATATACACTTTCAGAAAATAGAGTTGTTGAGGACAAATTTATACAGAAATTTCACAATATGGGAGAATTGGAGAAGTATGCCAACAAAACCCAAGACACTGAACTATTGGGAAAGATTAAAATTGTTAGAACTCATCATCACTGTCTTCCTAGTTATATCAGCAAAATTCTCAGTAGATGTGTGAGGGATCTCAAGGCTGCAGGTAAGACAAGGGTTGTATGGAAGCAACTAAATTCTCAGTAGATGTGTGAGGGATCTCAAGGCTGCAGGTAAGACAAGGGTTGTATGGAAGCAACTAAATTCTCAGTAGATGTGTGAGGGATCTCAAGGCTGCAGGTAAGACAAGAGTTGTATGGAAGCAACTAAATTTTCAGTAGATATGTGAGGGATCTCAATGCTGCAGGTAAGACAAGGGTTGTGTGAGGACTTTATGTGTCGTATAGATAATAAGAAAAATAATTCCATTCATTCATTTAGACTTAAGGAGTATGTCAATTCTTTCAAATCTGTATCAATTGCTGTTAAAATTTGCCAAGAAAGTAAAGCTATAACAGAAAAATCATAAATGCTATTTTGAAAACCTTATGCTTTTTATTTTATCGACATGAAGTATTGCATGTGATTTCAGAGAAAATGACGATTCTTTGCAATTTTTGGATCCAAATATTATGAATTAAAATAGCCACCAGCATGATACAGATATACAATTTTGAAAGATTAATTGAAGGTTTCTTACTTGCTGATCTATGTAATGAAATGATATATTACTAATAAAAACTGTTACCAGTCCTTATAGTAAAAAACTTTAAACATTTATATAGTTGAACACACCCATTCAGATGTAAAATAAATACACATTGTATTAGAATAAAAATAAAATATTTGTAAAAAGTTTAGAAATGAGGAAAGAACAAGGTTCTGTCTAGCTTTTCTATCCTGTTTCAAGCCAAGTACAGATCAATTTATTTTTTGAGACAATGTGTGGTTCATCTTTTTATACAGCAACTCTTGAAACTGTTCCAAATGAAATACTTCGGGTATAATCAGCAAGTGTGAAATTTGAAGCAACCTGCATTCTTTTATGACTTTATACCAGTATTCTCTACATCTCTGAATGTATTGTAACATCTCAACTTTCACAATGAAACTTGTGTGCAAGAGTTTTGGAAATATTTACCTAAAATAATTTATAAAAATAAATTAAATGAAGAATTAGGATGTTCACAAAGAAACTTCATTACTAGATACTATGTGCAAAATGGATCATAATTCAGCCTTCTTTAAATTTTAAACATTTTATGGTATAAAACAGTACAATTATTTATTGCATTTCTCTGAAAACCTTTGGTGAATTTCCACTAAGAAACAAAAAAAATGTATATTCTTTTCAGATTTTATATTGTCGACTGCTCACAAGGCCAAGGGATTAGAGTTTAGTACAGTCAGAGTTACAGATGATTATGGTGTTAATCCTATCCTACAGATGTTGTTTAGGCATGTACCAGAAATAGCACAGGCTATGCCTGCTAATGCAAGTACGTAATCAGTTAATAAATAAACCACTCAGTGTATAATTTATAACACAGGCTTTGCCTTTTATCCAAGTACCTATTTAGTAAATAGATAAACCACACAATATTTATTTATAGCACTGTCTATGCCTTCTTATGCCGGTATGTAATCAGTACACTCAATGCTTAATTTATAGTATATTTCACTCTACCAAAAACTTTGGACCCAATCATGTTACCAGTTTTAGAGGAAGCTACTTGCAAAAAGCTGGTAAAAATAATAATTTATTGTTATTGATTCTATATTTTAGTTGTTGATAACATTAACAAATATCATCTTCCAAAAGCAAAATTGGCATAGGCTGACTGTGCTTAATTTCAACTGTACCATAGTAAGCTTAAAACAAACACTTACAGGTGAGCCTAGCAGTGTTCAGTTCCTTATTGTAATTATTATCTTATAGAAGTAAGCAAGTACTATATGGTATATGGAGCTTACTGGTAGACTGTATAACTAGATACCTATTTCCTATTTCATTAATTGATTATTGACAGAAAGAAACAAAGAAGAGTATAAATGGGAAAAGGCTTTAGTTTACAAGTATAATGAGTACCTAGTGCAAAAAGATGAATACAGATTCATGCTGTGCCTATTTATTTTTTTTATCAGTTAATTTCCAGGAATGAATCAAGAAATTTTATTTGTCAACTTGCAAGAAAAATGAAAGAAAGACAAACGAGATATAAGCAGAATGTTTAATCTACCTTAATCATGGATGATATTAAGAGATCCAACATCCATTTTCATACGCCCGTCAATTTTTGACGGGACGTATTATGGTATACAAATGTCCGGTGTCCGTCCGTCTGTCTGTCCGTCTGTCCATCTGTCTGTCCGGCGTAAACATGTCGCACCGTGACTTGAGAATGACTTATCCAAATTTCATGAAACTTAATATAGTTGTTTCTTATGATGGTCAAACGATCTGTATACTTTTTGGTGAAAATAAGATTAAAACTTTTTGAGTTACGGGACTTAGTAACTAAAACAGGTGTGTGTTTTTTTTCACATGTCGTGCCGTATCTCAAAAACAATTTATAATTATTGCTTAAAACTTTACACACTTCTTAGTTATATTAATCTTAAGATCTGTTTACTTTTTGGTGATGATTCAAAACTTTATTTTAGAGATATTGAGTATTTTGTTAAAAAAGGGGGAGGGGTTTTTCACATGTCGAGCCGTATCTCAAAAACAGTTTATGATTATTGCTTAAAACTTTACACACTTCTTAGTTATATTAACCTTAAGATCTGTATACTTTTTGGTGATGATTCAAAATTTTATTTTTGAGTTATTGAGTATTTTGTAAAAAAAGGGGGAGGGGTTTTTCACATGTCGTGCCGTATCTCAAAAACGATTTATGATTATTGCTTAAAATTTTACACACTTCTTAGTTATATTAATCTAAAGATCTGTATACTTTTTGGTTTTGATTCAAAATTTTATTTTTGAGATATTGATTTTTTTTTTTTTAAAAGGGGGGTTTTCACATGTCGCGCCGTATCTCAAAAACGATTTATGGTTATTGCTTAAAATTTTACACACTTCTTAGTTATATTAATTTAAAGATCTGTGTACTTTTTGGTTTTGATTCAAAATTTTATTTTAGAGATATTGAGTTTTTTGTTAAAAAAAAAGGGGGTTTTTGCATGTCACGCCGTATGTCAGAAACTATTTATGCTTATTGCATAAAAATTCACACACAAGACGACGGGCGTATCATGCGCTCATGGCGCAGATGTTTATTAAACATTTTATACCAAACTTTTTTAACAAAATTTGTTTTTTTTTTGTATGTCACTTAATTCAATGAATATTTTCAAGGAAATGATGTTTCCATTTTTTCCAGGAGAAATTAATATGGATGAAGGCAACCTTCTTTATGTAGCTGTAACTAGAGCCAAGCATGCTGTTCAAATGTCTTCTACAGTAAAAACTATTTTACAGTTATGTGGTGTAAGTTTTGCATATATCTACGTTTATAGTTTATTTTGGTATAAGAGGTATCATCTATTTATATAAAAATCTATTAAAGAATTGTTCTTAAAAGGAGTGCAGAAATGTTATGTGTGTGGTTTTAAATCTTTATAGATTTGTTAGCTATATAAAAAGAAGTTTATTCTACTGTAACCAAAGGTTTCCCAAACAGTAATATTTTCCTGAATCGTGGATTGTTTGAAATAAATGTCTGTAAAAAAATTCACTTAAGGAACTTTTCCGAGTACAGGTATTTCAAATTGTTTAAAAATAACATTTTAAGTTTTAGACAATTTTTTTTTAAATGACAATATTCCATTCCTCATGCACACTTTTCCATTTATAAGAGTAACTGCATTTTAAGATTTATTTTGTATTTGTAGGAGAGATTTGAACACCCAGTGTGTAGTCAAGTCCTTCAGCAACAGGGTGTTACTATGAAATGTAGAGAAACTGATCAAGAATTTAAACCTTATGCTCTCACCATACAGAAAGAAACTGTAAAACTGGTAAAATGATTATTGCATATCAGTTGTAATTGTTACATTTGTTCTATTGATTTACATTGATTACAATGATATGTTCAGAGAATACTTAAGACTTTAGCCACACACAGCAAATATTCAGTTTGATAATCTTGTGAAAGATGAAGCATCAAGTTTGCTCTGTGACATTAGAATACCAATGAAAAACAATAGCATACCATTTGATCATTAATGACCTTAAATTTGGTAGATACAATGTTTATCAATCTTAGAATATTAATGCTACCCTCCTCTGTTAGCCTCTGTTTATAATTTTGCTTTGGTTGATAAATCAAATAATACTCCACTATATGTAAATATTGATAGAAATCATAATGTCCCCTTTAATATTCTTTAAAGTGGCATTAGCTGTCAAATTAATGTTGACTGAAGTTGACTAACATATATCTAAATTACAATAAGTCTGAAATAAACAGTTAATAAAGCATGGACTCGATAATATATATCAACATTTTGTGTGTATTTAAGGTTAGTCACCATCTAATTAAGCATCGAATGACCTCTGAAGACTGCTGACGGTCACATAACCCGATATAAACATAAACATAAATATAAATAGACTGTAACCATGTGCAATTGTATTTTTCACGGTCTGTTTGATTTCATGTTATGGGTTAAAAATATATGTTAATCATCGATTTTACCTGTATAAGAATGATTTTTTGTGGATTGAATCAGTCAATGAAATGGTTCAACTTTGTTTCACTTTCAATGTTGACATTCTTTTCCTTTTAATAACTGAACACGCCTAATACATGCTTAACCAATCTCTAGCTAAGGGGTTAAATTGAAGGTCACATGAATACGGATTCAATGAGGTCAAATTATTCACTTGCAAGTGAATAATTCATCAGCGATGTTTCTCAGCTTATTTTGACAAAATTGAACTAAACTGGCTGCTAACGGCGAATGATTATTTCACTTTAATTAATGACTGAACAAAAAAAATCATATTTCAATAAAAAAAATCAAATCTCGTAGCTAATGCCATTTTAACATGGACTTGCTCTGGATTTTTTTTTCTTGTAATTTCAAATATATATTTCGTGACAATATATTGTTGTCCTCTCTATACTGAAACTCTTACAATGGTTTAAAATTAAATATTTTGGGTAAAAACCATAAAATTTTGAATTTGAAGCAGATGACATAAAAATTCAGCGAACCTGTATTCTTTATTGATGTCATAAATAAAACTCTATGGAAACACATTATCAATGTCACAAATAAGGTTATTATACTGTCAGTGACTGTCAATGCAATTTTAATGCACAAGTAGCACAGTTGCAGTTTAAAAAAATGAATATATATATATACATATAATGTAGATAATAATATTACTTTCAGAGTGACGAGAAGTCTGTGGAAGGTGGAGTATTATCACCAGATATAATTACTGATCAGAGAGCAAATATACGCCAGCTGTATGGACTATTAGACGAGGATAAAAAAGCTAGACCAAAAGAAAACAGACCTGCCTATGTTATTATGGATCAGGATGAATATGAAGAAGAAGAAGAGGAATATGGTGGTATGATGGGTGGACTCTTTTAACTCCACTGGAATGTTTTAGGAGTACCTGTAAGGCAGATATTTAGCAAAGTTTTTTTTAATATACAGTGATAGTGTTCGGTTATTATTGTAGAGACTTTATATGTTTTAAATACTTCAGAAACCATAGTCTTTCATTGTCCATAAGTTATTTAATGATTTTACAACTGTTTAATTAGGACCAATTTCTTTGTGAATAGTACTGTAATTTTTTTTTTAAAGTTTTGTACTGAAAAATGATTACAAGTTAAGTATTCTGTTTTCTTTAGCCATGTGCTAATTAATTTTCATTAGGTTTAAGATAGATTATATATTACTAAGGGAGATAACCAGCTGATACTCTCTTGTGTTGTCTGTTGTAAATACAACATGATAAATTTAAATAATTACCAGTATTGCAAAACAGATTTTAATTTCATATGTTTTTATCTTACAAACTACTTTGGAGAGCTAAAATAAATCTAATAGACATATGAGACTCACTTCACAAGAATAAATATTCAAGATAGGGCATTATTTCCCATTAGTTTACAAGAAGAATCAATATCTTATTCTATACTGATTGACATTTTTATTTTAGTTTAGAATTAATGTTTGGTTCATTTCTATATCAGCATGGCTTATATTTTAATCAAGATATCATGTGTTAATTAAATTATTTTTACACATTTTTGTATTTATAGTCCTAACTTTCACAATCTGAGGTGTTTCCTATCAAACATTTCCTGAATGTCTCATGATTATCATACTATTTAAATCACTATGTAACATTTACTTTGTCATGATTATCATACTATTTAAATCACTATGTAACATTTACTTTGTCATGATTATCATACTATTTAAATCACTATGTAACATTTACTTTGTCATGATTATCATACTATTTAAATCACAATGTAACATTTAACTTGCAGTGAAAACTGTTATCACTTGTGATGCATGGTGCTATCATAAACTTTTTGTATAAAGTGATTTGTTTACCAACTTAATGAAAGATATCGTTTCAAGTAAGCAACAAATTTTGTCCATGATTTAGAACTATTTAGAGTTATTTTTCCGAGTGAAAACAAATAAAAGTGGCTTTAATGATTATTCATGACTATGGTCTGCAAAATGTAAATGAGTTTCATAGTCTTTAAAAGTTCACCTTTTTTAAAGCTCTTTTTACCTTTTCTTACATAGAGACTGCATTAAGATTAAAACCTCTCATAGAAAGCTATTATGGTCTGAGGAAATTCTAATCTTTAGTTGTGTTTTGCGCATGAATTTTCCTATAAAACTTATCGGTTATAACTTAAATAAATATGTGCAATAAAACAAAGATTTTATTTACATCTATGCATGTTGTATATAATTTGTTTATGTAGTTTTTATACGACCGCAAAAAAATTTTGTGGTCGTATATTGGTATGACGTTGGCGTCGGCGTCTTCGTCGTCGGCGTCGTCCGGCGTCGGCGTCCGAAGACACATTGGTTTTCGCACTCTAACTTTAGTTTAAGTGAATGGATCTTTTTGAAATTTGACCATAAGGTTAAATACCACAAAAGGAAGGTTGGGATTGATTTTGGGGGTTATGGTACCAACAGTTAAGGAATTAGGGGCCAAAAATAAGCATTTTCTAGTTTCCAGACAATAACTGTGGAACGGTGTATGGATCTCTCTGAAATTATACTACAAGTTTCCATACCACAAAGGGATGGTTAGGATTTGCTTTGGGGGGTTATGGCTCAAACCTTTTAGGAATTAGGGGCAAAAACAAGGTTGTCCTGGTTAATGGACAAATACTTTAGTACAAAACATAATTTAAAGCAGTGTAAGGGAGATAAATCAGATACATCATTGAAATTATCTCCCTTACACTGCTTTTAAATTATGTATAAAGTAATGGTTAATGAACAATAAAGATAATTTAAAACAGTGTAAGGGAGGTAATCCAAATACAACGTTTTGGTTACTTCCCTTACACTGCTTTTAAATTATGTTTAAAGATATGCATATTTATAAAGGAAGACCAGTAAAAATATCTGCAAATGTTGCATCTTTTTTTTTTACAAAAAAATCCATATGAAAGATTTGACACTATATTTTTATTAATTCTATTATAAAATAGATTAAGTTAGCACTATGGTAAATTTAAATGGGTAATTATGGTTGCCAACTCCATTGGAAATTTGAATTGTGTTATGACCATATCTTGAGGGAAAGAATTTTTTTGGGGAAAAAAAGGGGGGAGGGGATAAAAAGAAATTGTGGGGGGTCAATTTTTTCTCATTTCAGATTTCAGAAATTAAAAAGAATTATTCTTCAAATATTTTTTTTTTTCAAATTTCAAATATTGAAAAATTTCAAGAAGTAATCTTTAATTGCACAGTATGGCGCATTAGATTTGTAAAATCTTTGATCACATTTATTAATTTGTTATGCCGAATCTAACAGTGTATTTACATTTTTAATTTTGGGTCCAGTTTTCAAATTGGTCTACATTAAGGTCCAAAGGGTCCAAAATTAAACTTTGTTTGATTTTAGCAAAAATTGAATATATGAGGTTCTTTGATATGCTGAATCTAAACATGTATTTAGATTTTTGATTTTTGGCCCAGTTTTCAAGTTGGTCCAAACTGGGGTCCAAAATTAAACTTTTGTTTGATTTCTACAAAAATTGAATATATGGGGTTCTTTGATATGCTGAATCTAACCATGTATTTAGATTTTTTATTTGTTGACCCCGTTATCAAATTGGTTCATATTGAGGTCAAAAGGGTCCAAAATTAAACTTTGTTTGATTTCATCAAAAATTGAATTATTGGGGTTCTTTGATATTCCAAATCTAACCGTGTATTTAGATTTTTAATTTTGGGTCCTGTTTTTTAAATTGGTCTACATTAAGGTCCAAAGAGTCCAAAATTAAACTTAGTTTGATTTTAACAAAAATTGAATTCTTGGGGTTCTTTGATATGCTGAATCTAAACATGTGTTTAGATTTTTGATTATGGGCCCAGTTTTCAAGTTGGTCCAAGATAGGGTCCAGCGACTCTTTTCACAAAATAACTTACGATTAAAATTGATCGTAAGTTATACTGAAATGTGTATGACTTACGAGTATTTTTACTCTTAAGATTTTTTGTGAAAAGAGTCGCAGTATTTAAACTTTGTTTGATTTCAACAAAAATTGAATATATGGGGTTCTTTGATATGCTGAATCTAAACATGTATTTAGATTTTTGATTATGGGCCCAGTTTTCAAGTTGGACCAAATTGGGGTCCAAAATTAAACTTTGTTTGATTTCAACAAAAATTGAATATATGAGGTTCTTTGATATGCTGAATCTAACCATGTATTTAGATTTTTTATTTGTAGGCCCCGCTATCAAATTGGTTCATATTGAGGTCAAAAGGGTCCAAAATTCTTCACAATTCTACTTGTTTCAATTTAATCATGTGCATATCATTATAAGTGGAAACATTCTCAGAACAACAGCAAATGCAGTCTTGTTTAAACCAGATGTGGCAGGGAGCCTCTTTGCGAGTCTTTGCAGAGTCTTGGTAATTAGTGCCTAGTAGCTATGTGCAATGAAACACCGTTAAGATGTTAATTTCCAAATATGTGTCAAACAATCAAGCCTGCCATTTGGCATGGGCATTTTTGATGTAGGGAGGGAAACCTATTAGTTGCTTTAATTGGACTGATTGTACGTCTATAATTCTATAATGGCCCTCCTTTGTATTATAAAACTAGAGGCTCTATAGAGCCAGTATTTCTCACCTTGGTCTATGTATTTATTCATCAAAAGACACTCCAATATTGTAGTCTAGACTATAGATCATGACTAAAATCTCTTTTTAGTTCACCTGGCCCAAAGGGCCAAGTAAGTATTTCTCATCACTTGGCGTACGTCATCGTTGACTTTTACAAAAATCTTATCTTAAACTACAGGTCCAAATTTAACCAAACTTGACCACTATCATCATTGGGGTATTTAGTTAAAAAAAAATGTGTCTGATGACCCTGCCTGACAACCAAATGGCCGACATGGCTAAAAATAGAACATAAGGGTAAAACGCAAGTTTTGTCTATTATTTTGCAAACTGTTAAAGATAAGGAAAATCTGACGAGAGCGCAAATGTTCAGAATGTTGCGATCTACCAATTGTCCATATACGTTAAAACTGATGGACGACTTCTTATAGGAGTTATTTCCCTTAATTAACAAATTTTACCATGTTTGGGCAGTTAAGCTGCCCTTTTAGCATACCATATTTGCTTTTTTCCTTGGGAATACTGAAATAGGTGCCATTGCCTTTATTTAGAGTTCTAGTATGTTATAACTAATTGGACATTGTTTTCATGCTTTGAATTCTCGAAAACAAAAAATATGTCAAAAATTACCATAGATGATTTTTGAACAACCCAAAATAAATGATGTGGCACATAGAAAATAGTGCTCAATTGAAAGTCTTGCATTGAGTTTTATCTTCTGTGCTTTTGATGAGGATGTTAAAGAACAATTGTTTGAAATATTTCATTGCCGAAACTTTCTATTTACACGTTTATATTTGTCAAATGGCAATAGGTGCTTAAATATTGTTTGGTGGTAATTTTAACTTGAAGATGAAAAGTAAATTTCAAGGATTTATTTCACTTTGTGCATTATTGCAGTCTCAGAAGTAACGTCCTTGAAAAATGTTACACCCATTCATTGATCACTTAACGCGAGAACTTCAATTTCCTATGTGTATAACACTATTCTGTTTTATTATTCATAACTGGCACTGGACGGGAAAATTCTAAGGTCAAGACATTGGTTATGTGATGAAAGAAGAGTTGTTGAAAATCGTTGGACCCGATTGACAAAAAAATAATGCAGTCCGAGTGACAAAGCTACAATGTCTAACTCTTTGTTCGGTAAACATTTTCAATCTCTAAGGTCTGATAAAAGTTCTTTTAAAAGTCCAATTTTAGTGTCGACAAATAATTTTGAATGGTCCCCCAGTTACTTCATACAAGTAGAAAGGAGCAGTGCCAAAGTTGACATCAGGGTATCTATATTTTCTGCCAATATAGGCACACCTTCAGTATGAAGTCAACAATTTCCGTTCACCAGTAGAATGTTATAAGTTTAAAGTACTAGTATCCAATCACCAATAGAATGATATATTACGATGTACACTATGTACAATTGTCAGTATATCCCTACACCAATATCACACACATTTATATTTATAAAATCAAAATAAGTCTATAAATAGCGAGAGTTTTGCAGTCCACAAAGAACCATTATATAAGTTAAACTTTAACTTAAATTAGTTTTTCTAGATCTTTTCTAACCTTAATGTAAAAGTTTGTATCTATGTACATGGAGCTTATATATTAAAGTTCTACAAGCAGGCTCTGTATTGGTGTTAATAAAAATATATAGTTCCCTGGTTAGAGAGTAATCACAGTAGTTCACAAAGTGGTATGGGTTGATAATTACATGGATAAAGTCTACATCTATATTCATTTTAAGTAGTTCTAGCACTTTGATATACTGTTCTCATAAAGTTTTCAGAAGAGAGACTTTCAGGTTCAAATGCTGTACATGAGATCAGAAAATGTGAAATAGTTCCGTCCTCTTTGCAGCAGGGTCTTCAGGTGGTAGGTACCTCATTTTTATTAAATTTAGTTTTATTTGTCTGCAAGATGTAATTGCCAATTGCAATTCTGTTCCTGGTTGGTAATTTGATGATGTCTCTTCTGTTTAAGGTATTTGTTGTTAGGATTGGATGTATTCTCCTTATCTTATATTTTCCTGATATGCATTTTAGACTGGAGTATCCCTCAGAGTCTTTATTTATTTTGTCAAGCTAGTTTGTATGTTTTTTTCTTGTAGTTAAGTTTTTCCACTGCGATTTTCCTAAAGGATTGTTTAAAAAATCCTGGCAGTCTATGACATCATATTTCAGACATTTTCTTGATTTCAATGAACCAGCTATTACTTCGGTTGGTTTTTAATTGTAGTTGTCTTTCTGCCATGCAGTCACCATGCAATTGTAGATTTATCCGCTCTTGTAATATTCCCAAATAAAGATAGTTTTTAGATGTAATTCAGCCTCTATAGGAAGGGATCCACTTAGTATATATACAACTGGATCAGCTGTATTCTTGGCTAATGATAGTATTTGCTTTATCATTTTCTTACGGAATTGATGTATAGAATTCAAAATACGTCAGCTGGAAGTAAAATTTTAAGGCCATAGGTTAAAATAGGCATGACATAAGTATTTAGAATTGTTTTAGCAGTTTCTGGATCCAAACCATTCTTTCCATGTAGGCCTGTTCCCATAAGACTATAAAGTGTATTGGCTTTTTCATGTTCTTTTCAACAGTGAGTTTTGTTGAGGTTTTTTGACATTTTTGTATTCCAATGTGTGAAATGTTCTACAACTGAATTGGATTATTATTGATGTCCCAGAAGTCTTCTTCGATTTCGATAGATTTAATTGAAGTACTAATAGGTAGGACCACTGTAACGGGGGTTCATGTGGCTAACAAAACTATTCCATTAACAGTTGATAAATTCATTATTTATTTCATTATATTGAATACGTCTGGTGCCAATTTGTGGGGCGTTTATTTCATTATATTGAATACGTCTGGTGCCAATAATAAATTTATCAACTGTTAATGGATTGGTTTTGTTAGCCACATGAACCCCCGTTACTCCACAATTTTTGTTGGTTGCCACGTGTAGCCCTCTCTCACTGAAGTTGGCAGCAATGTTTATCAAGATTTGAAGTTCCAGAGGATTGTTAGAAATGATAGCCACATCATCAGCGCACGTTGGGACACAACATCCGATGTCACCAATGTGGCCACCCAGTCCTGTTTCTGATATTTGGTATCGGATTAACATACAGTTTGTATAAATTGGCACTAATGGCTCCACCCTGTCGTACCACCTGTTCAATCTCAAACATCTCTGAAGTGTTGTTTCTCCATTTTATAAATGAAGTTGCTTTTTTATATAAGCTATCTATTAAGATTATAGATTGGTCTGATATTCCTGCTTGATATAATCTTCGTATTAAATTATAAGAACAACGACATCAAATGCAGATTTACCATCTAGAAGGGCTTTATACGTTGAAAGTTTCAGATATTTGCTCTCGCGTTCAAACTCTTCGATGATCAGTTCGCATAATAAAGGGGTGGTGTTTTCGGTAAATCCTTTTTGAAGTGGATTCTGATTTTTCAAGATAACTGGATTTTCCCTTATTTTTATTATCTTTTCTATTAGTTTGGAGTATGTTGGTCTTACTGTAATACCACGATAGTTTTTAGTGTTTTTGTTATCACCTTTATTCTTGTATACTATGAATAGTGTTCCAATTTGAGAATGTCAGATTTGCAGCCTAGTTCAAATGATTTATCAACAAGTAATTGTAGTTGTTTTCCACCATAAATTATGTTTTCCGCCTTAATACCAATGTAATCAACTGCTTTATTTCTATTTAGACACCCCAAGGGTGACTAGGGAATAGAAGTATGGTCACCATTGGTCTTCCTCCGACCGGCAGTAAAACTCTTGCTAAAGTGGGGCATCCGTTTGGCTGTGCGGGATGTACAAATTTGTAGCCACGTCCGGTCAGAATGGGGACGTTAAATCCGATGCCTCGTGTAAAGAGAGTGCCACGCTCTTTGCACGTTAAGAACCCTTGCAACAACTCTTTGAGGGGTCCGTAGGTGACCTGTTGCAAGGCTAAATTTCTGTACCTATCCAATATACCCTCATTTCCCGTGGCAGTCAAAATTTCTCCGACCTTAATCCCGGAAGTCCCTATTACAGAACCAACCTATTGTATTTATTGTTAATTTGTTCTCGTTCTGAATATGCATGAAATATTTGCCACTGGACGTTAAGCAACCAACAATCAATCAATCAATCTATTTAGACAAGTTATTGCTTTTTCCAATTCTATATTTGTTATTGGACTATGCTTGAAACGCTCTTTGCATATATCTATAATTATTTTAGTTTCAATTTCAATTAAATCAACGTATTACGTGTCATAATTAGAATTTAGTATTTTCTTTGCAAGTTGATGAAAATATGTACTCCAGCCATCTATTATATCTTCATTGTAGAATATCTTATCTATTTTGTCCCATTTAATCTTTGGTTTGAAAGTAACATTGATTGACTTTTGCTGCTTTAAATAATGATGCTGTTGAAGGACCATTTTAATTGGATAATGGAGACATTATCATATATTTCTAGTTTCTTGATTTCAAGAACAGAATGTTTATGTGTATCCTGGTATAAGAAATAATCAACAGCGGTGGTAGCATGGCCATTAGAGTGTATGAATGTGCTGCCAGTATATTTCGTTTCTAAAGAATCAATAAATTCATTGATAGAGGCCTTTCTTTGTTAAGGTGGACCATTTATAATATCTTCATTCAGATCACCTATAATAATTTGATGGGTAAGTTTATAGGTACAGACTATTTCATGTAGATGAGCAATACAGTCTTGAAATTAATTTAAATGGTCAGGAGTACCTTTACAAGGCAGATAAACAGAAAGGATGATAAGATTAGGTTCAACATACATTTCAATTCCTTGTATCCTCTCGTTTCCTATAGATAAAGGTGTCTAAATCTTTTTTCCATAAAATAGCAGTGCCATCATAGCCCCTTAGCATTTGAAAAGGGGAAATATATCTAATGTATCAACAGCTTTGCCAACTCAAGTAAGCTTGTCATTAATTTCATTTAGTAAAGGTAATTGACAATCATACAGCCAGTGTTTTTGTAAAAGAAAGATGTCATCATCATCTTCTGTTTCTTTAAAAAATGGACCACAGGTTAATACATTCTTACAGTTAAAATCTAAAATATACAGTCTCATTCGTACGTGAACTTGCATCTCTCACTATTTACACATTTAGCTCCTTGTATCTGCATGGATTGAGGCTGGCCTGGTGTTTCAAAGCATGAGTTGGTTGAGTAGAAATGTGATAATATAGGAATTATAGGAAGAGAATGGTTAGAATTTTGATTTTGAGGTTGGTTTGCGCTATTTCCACTTTTCTGGGAATTTCTGTTCACTTTCTCTGAATTTCCAATTGATTTTGGCAGCTGGTTATTGTCACAATATTTATTTAGCCTGCAGAGTATCCACAGATTTTGGGGTTATTGTTGATGTGTGAATATTTGTGGGTTGGATTTCGGTAAGATGGTCTGTGCAGATATTTTGGGCAAACTCTGTATTTTGGTATGATGAAGAGTCTTCATTATATCCTTGGTACCAATTCTAATAATAGTTGTTTTGAAATTGAGTATCGTGAATAGTCATTGTTGTAATTCCAGTAACTATCGGAGTAGTTTAGTCTTTCGTTGTTGAACTGATGATATGTACTAGTTTTAATGTTGTGATTTGCATGATTATTGTTTGATTCTAATTTCTTCAATTCGTTGTCAATTTTCCTTAGTACAAATTTTGTGACCCTTTTTCTCATTGGTTCAATAATCCGTTCATCTTCCTCATCTTTTTTTAGATTGACAATGTATTGGATTAGAATTTTTTATTGAAGAATGCATTGGTATTTGCTCTATTCTAGTCTGCAAAGTTTAATTGTATTTTTAAGCTCAATGTTTCTTATTACATCTTTATGTAATCTATCCATTATCTTTGTTTTTTCTATCATATCTTCATTGAGCATTGCTTCCTTAATTTTCAATTGTTCCTCTTTCTTTTTTAATTTTTGTCGAGCCTGCGACTTTTGTCGCAAAAAGCTCGACATAGGGATAGTGATCCGGCGGCGGCGGCGTTAGCTAACTTATTAAAAGCTTTATATTTTAGAAGGTAGAATATCTGGATGCTTCATACTTTGTATATGGATGCCTCATGTTACGGAGTTTCCGTCAGTCACATGTCCAATGTCCTTGACCTCATTTTCATGGTTCAGTGACTACTTGAAAAAAAAGTTAAGATTTTTTGTAATGTTAAATTTTCTCTTATTATAAGTAATAGGATAACTATATTTGGTATGTGCGTACTTTTCAAGGTCCTCATGCCCGTCAGACAGTTTTCACTTGACCTTGACCTCATTTCATGGATCAGTGAACAAGGTTAAGTTTTGGTGGTCAAGTCCATATCTCAGATACTATAAGCAATAGGTCTAGTATATTCGGTGTATGGAAGGACTGTAAAGTGTACATGTCTAGCTGGCAGGTGTCATCTGACCTTGACCTCATTTTCATGGTTCAGTGGTCAAAGTTAAGTTTTTGAGTTTTGGTCTTTTTTTTCTAATACTATATGCAATAGTTCAACTATATTTGGTGTATGGAAATATTTTATGATCTATATGTCAGTCACGCAGGTTTTATTTGACCTTGACCTCATTTTCAAGGTTCATTGCTCAGTGTTAAGTTTTTGTCGAGCCTGCGACTTTTGTCGCAGAAAGCTCGACATAGGGATAGTGATTCGGCGGCGGCGGCGGCGGCGGCGGCGGCGGCGGCGGCGTTAGCTAACTTCTTAAAAGCTTTATATTTTAGAAGGTGGAAGATCTGGATGCTTCATACTTTGTATATGGATGCCTCATGTTACGAAGTTTTCGTCAGTCACATGTCCAATGTCCTTGACCTCATTTTCATGGTTCAGTGACTACTTGAAAAAAAAGTTAACATTTTTTGTAATGTTAAATTCTCTCTTATTATAAGTAATAGGATAACTATATTTGGTATGTGCGTACCTTGCAAGGTCTTCATGCCCGTCAGACAGTTTTCACTTGACCTCGACCTCATTTCATGGATCAGTGAACAAGGTTAAGTTTTGGTGGTCAAGTCCATATCTCAGATACTATAAGCAATAGGTCTAGTATATTCGGTGTATGGAAGGACTGTAAGGTGTACATGTCCAACTGGCAGGTGTCATCTGACCTTGACCTCATTTTCATGGTTCAGTGGTTATAGTTAAGTTTTTGTGTTTTGGTCTGTTTTTCTTATACTGTATGCAATAGGTTTACTATATTTGATGTATGGAATGATTGTTAGGTGTACATGTCTAGATGGCAGGTGTCATCTGACCTTGACCTCATTTTTAATGGTTCAGTGGTCAAAGTTAAATTTTTGAGTTTTGGTCTTTTTTTCTAATACTTTATGCAATAGTTCAACTATATTTGGTGTATGGAAATATTTTATGATCTATATGTCAGTCACGCAGGTTTTATTTGACCTTGACCTCATTTTCAAGGTTCATTGCTCAGTGTTAAGTTTTTGTGTTTTGGTCTGTTTTTTTAAAACTATAAGCAATAGGTCAACTATATTTGTTGTATGGAAGAATTGTTAGCTGTACATGCCTGCCTAGCATGGTTCATCTGACCTTGACCTCATTTTCATGGTTCATTGGTCAATGTTTAGTTTACTTGGTTAATGTTAAGTTTATGTGACAGTTGTAATAAAGCTTTATATTTAAGACTATCAACATAATATCAATGATTAGTAAAGAAGGCGAGACATTTCAGCGTGTGCACTCTTGTTGTTCTAAGGTTAGTAAATTCTTTTATCTTACTCGATGTTTGCGTTTCCTTTTAAATGCTAGAATTTGATTGTATATATGAATTTGTTGTTTTTTTGGAAGAGCATGCTAAAGATATTGATGTATTTTGTGCAGGAGCACAATTGTTGATGTCTAAGCTATTGGAATTATGAGATGTTTGTTTCACTTCAGTTTGATGAAAATTTTCTGAGTTCATGACTGTATCTTGTTCTTCAAGCCCAATACATGAGAAACATTGGTCAGTCATTTGGTCTAAACAATAAGAATGAAATGTCATATCACAGTTGACACATCTATTTTCAATTTTATCAAAATTGACGTTGCATCCATGACATTGCATTTCTTTTAATAATAGAGTTTTTGCTAGAGTGAACGTTCCTATTGAGAGTAAGTCTTTATTTCTGACAATTTCAGAGCTAGTGGGTAAAGTTATACACCTGGATGGCGATTTAGCCGACAGATTAGAACAAGTTTTACAGATATAGTTTTGTCCATCTTTTTCAATGGTTTGAATATCTTTTTCAGAGAGTTTGTCACATGAGTAGTGCATTCAATGGCCAGATTGATATAATACAGCTCTAGATTTGCAAGTTCTATTACATTTGTGACATTTTCCAACTGCTTTATGAAACCGTTGTTTCCCTCTTATAGTTGATGTGTTTCCCTCTGTTTTAGTTTGTAACCCAAATTTGTTATCTCTCAATCGATTTATGACTTTTGAACAGAGGTATACTACTGTTGCCTTTATTTATGGAAGTTAGATACAGATGATATTGGTTCTGAAGAGGAGTTTGAATTTTCAATGGAATCTAATGCTGTCTCTAATTTGGAGGCCAAGTTTTGATTCAAAAGTTCAACATTCACTTTTGCTCCTTGAATTGTTGTGTTTGACATAATCTTATGTATTTACATCATTGTGTATGAAAAATTGCATATTTCTCCCATTTATCAATAATGAGCATTTTGTGAGATATACATTAATGGTATAGTTGATCGGGTCTGTACCTTTTTTCTTTACGTGGAAAGTATATTGTACATTGTTACTCTGTCTATCAGTAGCAATTGTTTTAGTAAATTCATGAAGATTGGATTCCCCATAAAATATTTCACAGGCATGGATAAAGAGTTCAAAGCAAACAGCATCTAACTTAGCAGTTACACCACCCCTGGTTTTTTTATATTCAATTTTCGATCTTTTAGTAGACTCTAGTTTTTTTCTTTAATGATTTTTCAATATTGAATGTGTAGTTGTTCTCATATTCATTTGTACATGAAATTTTACTTTCACTTTTGGTTTTTCTCAGAGATTTTCTTGCTAAATCCATTATTGTTGGTTGTTACGTTGTATA
Source organism: Mytilus californianus (assembly GCF_021869535.1). Taxonomy (NCBI): domain Eukaryota; kingdom Metazoa; phylum Mollusca; class Bivalvia; order Mytilida; family Mytilidae; genus Mytilus; species Mytilus californianus. The sequence continues at coordinate 92,844,443 of NW_026262581.1, read as the reverse complement.
CCCAAATTTATAATACCAATATGCCCTGTATGGCAGGACTGTTGCCACACAGATCACTAGGACACTGTGGAAGGTTCCACCCTAGCCTAGCTATACTGTGTCAACGGTACCTGTGGAAGGTCCGACCCTGACCGCTAAACAACAGCCTACCAACAGGCGGTCTGGACTTTGTGCGGAATTTTACGGAGCCAACTCTGTCTAGATTAGGATGGATCCCGTCTCGATATAGACTAAAGTTATATTGGTCACCTGCAGTTCGGCTTGAATCTTTTTTTGAGGTATTTACTAGGTGAAGTAGATCAGTAGAGAATCCTGGTGTTCTTGTATCTAAGGTATTATTTGTATACCTGATATGATCGTTGATCTGGTGAATATATTTGACAAGAGTGATATCCTCAGCAATAAACTGATTAACGTCATATGATCGTTGATCTGGTGAATATATTTGACCAGAGTGATATCCTCAGCAATAAACTGATTAACGTCATGATGTGAGTGACGACAACTCCAATCATATATTGAGTAAGGAGAAGTTTAAAAAAAAGTTAATTTACAAGCAGGGTGATTCTTTAGAATTTCTGCAATTTTCTGGAAATTATTGATTACAGATTGAACTTTTTCTTCAGGAGCTTTTCTTAATTTTATATAAGGATGGTTGTTTTATGTAAGATCGCCGTTACCAACCCATATGTAGCCCATAAGTGCTATTTCTGTCTCTAAATTAACACTAACCACTTTAGGCCTTGTGTAGAGTTGCGGCCAGATTTGTCCCACCATCTGATACAGTACTGGTTTCAATAGGTAAGCTACACTGTGATTGTAAATCTTTTCCCTTACTTTCTGTGAGAACTAAAGGGGTGAGTCTTTATACTCCATTTGGTGGCTCAAACTTTTTCTTAAATATTTGAGTAATTTTTTATCTGTCACAAGTAATTGATTACACAGGTATAACTATATAAAAGCTCATTTGCGAACAGCAGGTTAGGTTTAAGGTATAATCAAGCGTAAGCACAAACACACACAGATAAAAGTATATTTGGTGTCAATAAACTAAATCACAGCTATATGCAGATAGAAATTGTTGTGGCAATCGAAATACTTAGAGAAATATCTATAACTATCTACTCTATTGACGGTATCCCAATTCCGAAGCTTTAAAAATTTTTGGCAGTAAAAGTTCTGGATTTAAACTTTTGTATTAAAATGTCTCATACAATATTCATAAAGATAGATTACCAAATACAATGTAAAAGTAGTGTGTGGACTGCAAAACTTTTTTTAGCCAAGGGCCGCCATGTTTCTTTTCGTTTGGCGGGTCACATGTAAACAGTTAATCTTTTTTTTAAATTCGCACAATTACGTTTTAAGAGGTAAAATTCGTCACACCAGTGTTATTATGAAATGTTATTGCAATGTTCCTGTAACAAATAATCGCCAACACCAAAGATAATTTTTCAAGTTGAAGCACTGTATAAAAGTACGTCCGTCACCATCAATACCAAAACCGCATAACCTGATCAATTATTGAGACAGCAGGTGACTGAATGTGCATGATCACATGATGTGTACACTCCAGTGGTCCTAAATCACAGTTCGTACGTACGTTCTTGTAAATCTCTTGTACGTCTCTTCAACACATAATATTACAACGAAACTCGGTTTTAAATACGGAAACAATAATTAAACTAAAGTTGAATCATCGTATATATAGGGATTTCATCGCCTTAAATAGCTTTTTATAAATTGTCTGTCAAAAAAAGTGACCGAGATCTACAGATGAGTTTTGACATTTTGAAACGCGTCGTCACCAATTAAATCAAAGTACTTAAGTACTGAACATCGGATGACCGCAAGTTCTTGTGGATGGTCACAAGCACTTGTCTCCGAAAAAAAATCACATCTCTATACCTGAAAGTGAGGTTAATGTACAGAGATATATTTTTTTCTGAGACAAGTTCGTGCGTGGATGATGAATAAATGACAGGGAAGTCAATTCAACCTCACCGTAATAACTATTATATTGTAGTGATACAAATAAGTATACTCTGCCGGGTTTGTTGTTATATATTATATTAATATTTGTATATAACAGTTACATGTATATAAAATTTTCATCCATTTGGATATCATTCTATCCTACTATTTAATAATAGTGCAGTGCAAGTGCATGGTGGACACTCTTCTGTAATAATTTGACGTTTTTAATAGATTGGATTTGAGTAGGCATTCATATTTTCCCGCAAAACGTTCTTGAGAAATTCTTCCGCATGCGTTAACACTATTTTTCTGTACGTGTGCATAGATATTAATGATTTTTTACTTATATATATATTTCTAACGACAAAACATTTTCATATTATTAATTTATGTTCTAAAAAAAATATTTTTATGAGTATTCATTGAAGAAATGAATTTACAACAAGCGATAAGGAATATTATTTTGCACTCGATAATGTCCGCGTATTTAAACGATCGGTTACCAGTCAAAAATGAAAGTCAAATCTCTGTGGCAACAATACATCGGAATGCCCTCACGGTCATCGCGATGTAAAAATGGCTGTGCCCGACTATTCATCCACCGGTGTTTTTATCGAGTTATAAAAACTTGTAAATGAGAACGAGTTTGCCATTTGACCCAGATAATCTGCCTGTTTTTCTCTGAAGGGTATCAAAAGTCATTTTTAGAGGCACCGATTGGCTCACAATATTTTTTTTCTGTGTGGGCTTTCCTTGTCTAATTATGTAAAAATAGTTGGCACGATTTGACATCAGGAGTTTAAAACCAAGCATACGATCGACGGATTGAAATTCGCATGAACTTTTCTTAGGGGGGGGGGTCTTTGACAAGATAACCATCCGCCCCCTTTTTAGATATTAAATGGAAAAGCTCATTGCATGTTGTTACAACTACCAAAGGTTTATTTTCTACTTTATTATCATCTTTTAACAGCTATGCCCTGCTTGTGATGATTGTCCCAGCTGTCAATAATTCCTTGCAATTAAGAATTCATTCTCTGAAAATGAGAAATCAACAGCAAAATTTATCTTTCTTATTAATTCTAAAAAAAATAAACTGAAATTAAAATTAGCATGAGCAAAAAATGTATAATGTTTTGAAGTTACTGTTGGTTTATTTTAATGGTTCAATGACTTTATCCATGTCTTGTGTTGGTAATTAGGATGTGTATAAGTGTTCCTGTTTTATGAGGAAAAAGGGATAGTGGTAAGAAAAGGCAACACATTTACATTATAAATCCATGTTTTAAAGGGACATAAGCTATCAGATTCATGCTCACCGATTTTACTCAAATTCTCATATTTGATTTATGACATACTTAAACATGTATCCAAATTTTAAAACGTCAAAAATAAACAACTTAAGATGCATGTACTCGATAACATGTATCATCAAATCGTGTGTTTTAGTCTAGACGCCATCTAATTAACCACCGAGGTGACTACCAAAGACTGCCGACGGTCATATAACCTGATATAAACATAAATATAGATATAAATAGATAGCCAACACGTGCAATCGGATTTTTCTAGGTCTGTTTGAGTTCATATTATAGGTTATAAAAATGTGTTAATCATTGTTTTAACCTGTATGAGAATGAGTTTTTTTGTAGATCGAATCAGTCAACCAAATAGTTTATCCTTGTTTCACTTTCAATGTTGACATTCTTTTCCTTTTAATAGCCTAACACGCCTAGTTCGTGCGTAACCCATCTCTTGCTAAGGGCTTAAATTGAAGGTCACATGAATATGAATTCAATGAGTTTGAATTATTCACTTGCAAGTGAATAATTCATCAGCGATGTTTCTTAGCTTATTTCGACAAAATTGAACCAAACTGACTGCTAAAAGTGAATTATTATTTCACTATTCACTTTCAATAATGATTTTTTTCAAATCAAACTTTTATTTTTTTTTTTAATATCTCGCAGCTTATGCCCCTTTAACCATCCATTTTTATGTCGAGCCTGCGAAATTCATTTTTCGAAAGCGAGACATTGCGATCCTAGATTTCTTTGGTGGATGCGGCGTAAACATTTAGCTTCTTAGACAAGCTAATCTTCAAGACCAAGAAATAGCACCCAAAGACAAAGTTTGATTTTTTTTTAATTGTACTTTACTGATAAATGGACTCACTTTTTAAGTCAACATTACACTTTACACTGACAGAAGCAATCGAAGGCGAGACACAGGGTTCTGCGGAATTAACCCATTATAATTTTTATTTTTTTCAAACCCTGTATTAAGTCGGAGGTGTGGCATTTATTCTGTTTGTTGATTGTGTTGAGGAATTCTTGACTTTGTGGATACAGACTTGTATATTCTTCTAGACATTTCCCTTAGAGTCCAGTATTTTTTGTATTTACCTTTTTCTAGTCTATTGTAAAATTTAGAGTGACTTCAATGATGCATACGAGAACATGACTTACTAAAATGGTCGGTTTATATATAATAAAGTGTTGGTCTGGCAAAACCTCAAAGGGTCTGACAAGGAAGGGCGACACGTCTGTCAGACCCATTGCTTACATACTTAAAAAGATTTCAACAGCTCTGCAAATGGTCAGAGTTTACGGTTTTTGTCTCGCCTGCGACGAAAGTCTCAGAATGCAAGACATAGAGATTACAATCCAGTGGCGGCGTAAACTATTTGTATTACGCTTTATATTTCAGAGGGAAGTTGACCTGGAGGCTTCATACCTTGCATACAGATGCCTTATGTTATGAAGTTTCCGTTTATCATATGTCCATTGTCCTTGGCAGGCCTCAGTTTCATGGTTCAGCGACTGTTTAATTTTTTGTTAGTGTTTTTGTTATGTGAATTTCTCAATTATTATGAGTATAAGGATAATTATATTTGGTATATGTGTTCCTTGCAGGTTTACATATCCATCAGACAGGGCAAATCTGACCTCGTCCTCATTTCATGGATCAGTGATCAAGGTTCAAGTTACATGATTAGGTCGGTTTCTTAGATACTGTATGCGTAAGGCCCAAAGTTTTGTGTATGGAATGACTGTAAGGTGTAGATGTCAGTCTGCCAGGTTTTGTCTGACCTTGATCTTATTTTCACGGTTTATTAGTCAATGTTAAGTTTTTGTGCTTTGGTCTATTTTTCTTATACTATAAGCAATAGTTCATCTTCATTTAAGCGTATGGAATGAATGTTAGGTGTACATGTCTGTCTGGTATCATCTGTCCTTGACTTCATTTTCATAGTTCATTGGTCAATGTTAAGTTTCAGCAGTAAGCACCTTTTTAAGATACTATACGCAATATGTCAACTATATTTCGTGTATGGAATGACTGTAAGGTGTACATGTTTGTCTGGCAGGGTCCATCTAACCTTGACCTCATTTTCATGGTTCATTGGTCAATATGAAGTTTTCATGGTTTGGTTTGTTTCTTTTATACTAGAAGCAATATGACAACTAAATTTGGTGTACTCATGTATGTAATGATTGTAAGGTATGCATGTCTGTCTGGCTTGGTTAATCTGATCATGACTTCATTTTCATGGATTCTTGATAATGTCAAGTTTATGTAATAGTTGCAGTAAAACTTCATCTTTATGAATGTCAGCATAAAATAAATCATGAATAGAAAAGCAGGCGAGACAATTAAAACAAGGTTCATATCCATATTAGCATTCTAAAAATTATTTTGTGAAAAAAAATGTATCGTAAGATTGAACCTCCTCATTAAACTCACTAAACCACCTTTTCATATATTCCCTTGGTAGATGCATTTGCTTTATTTCAATTAATTCAGTGGAGGCATGCACACATATGCATGTACCTTCATCTTCTCAGACACTGAATCTTTAAAAAGTATACGTATTTTAAAGTGATTTAAAATCTGGCAATCGACCTCTGAAAACAAAAGGTATAGTAGTTGAGGAAAGTGGAAATAGTACAGTATAGAAAAATGTGATACTTGAGATATAACAATCTGTGATAAATAATCAAACTAACTTTTTCGCAATTTCCATCTTTACTTTTGCCTTTGTTTCGATTAACTGCCCACACCGCTCACAGTGCTTTGATTTTTTCATTTTTGCCTATTATCTTGAAAACTATAATAGATAGAGAGAAACTTTAAATTGCAAAAATGATTAGCAAGACAATGTCTACATGGTCGAAATCGTATGTCGACTCCTTGTTAGAGCTTTTTCTCTTTGATGACGATTTTTTACATTTTTTTTTGCATTTTTACCCTCTTTTGTGTTTTGAGCAAAAACTAAGAAGATAGAGAGAAACTAAACAGACTAAATGATCAGCAATACGAAATCAACAAAATAGAGATTTTTGTTATGAATTCTATTCTCGTCTATATCTATACAATGTGGAGTGTGTTGTTAAATATTTGTTGAATATGCACATAGACCAAGATGAACGGCACAGGCTCTTTTGAGTCTCTAGTTTGTTGATCTTGTTTTGTTGGTCATTTTTTTTGTTACAGTTTCTCTCTATCTTCTATTGATTTTGCCAAAATACACAAAAAAAGAGAAGAAAATTGTCATTTAAGGGCAATAACTTCTATAAGAAGACAACTGACAATTTCATCTTTGCCTACGTAATTGCAGATCTTGTCTTGCTGATCATTTTTGCTTTTAAAAAAATCTATCTGTTGTTATTGTTATCAAGATAATAGCCTAAAAAATTGGTAAAAAATGTCTTTAAGGGCACTTACTCCTATAAAGTGTTGACCAACAATTTCAGCAATATCTACTTACTTGTAGATTCTGGTTTCTAACTTTTATAGTTTAAAAAGTATTGGGTAATAACACAAAAAATTTAAAAAATCGTCATTAAAGGGCAATAACTCCTATAACAAGTCACTAAAGATTTTAGCCGTGTTGGCCTCTTTGTAGATCTTGCCTTGAAGATCGTTTTTATATTATAGTTTCCATCTTTCTATTATAGTTTTCAAGAAAAAATGCAAAAACACAAAAAAATGGCATAAGCCACCATTAAAGGGAACTAATTTCATTATGGAGTCGACATATAATTTCACCCATATTGACTTATTTTTATACGACCGCAATTTTTTTTTTCGTCCGTATTATTTTATGGCGATGTCTGCGTCTGCGTCTGAAGTCATTTTGGTTCGCAGTCAATAACTTGAGTATAAGTGTATGGATCTGTATGAAATTTTAGCACAAGGTTCCATACCACAATAGGAGGGTTGGGATTGAGTTTGGGGGTTATTGTCGTATTTGTTTTGTAATAAGGGGCTAGAAAGGGGCCAAAACAACTATTTTTTTGGTTTGCAGGCAATAATTTGAGTATAAGTGTATGGATCTCTATTATATTTTAGCACACAGTTCCATGCTACAATAGGAAGGCTGGGGTTTATTTTGCGGGTTATTATAGTAGCTGTTTAGGAATTTCGGGCAAAAAAGGTGCTGACAAAAACTATCATTTTTTTCTGGTTCAGAGACAATAACTTGAGTATAAGTGCATGGATCTTTATTAAATTTTAGCACAAGGTTCCTTGCCACAATAGGAAGGTTGGGATTTATTTTGGGGGTTATTGTCGTAGCTGTTTAGTAATTAGAGGTCAAAGAGGGGTAAAACACAACTTGAGCATTTTTCATTTTTCAGGACAAAAATTTGTGTATACTGAGACTATGGATCTCTATGAAATTTTACCACAAAGTTCCATACTTCAAAAGGAAAGTTGGGATTGATTTTGGGGGTCATGACCCAAACTGTTTAATAATTAGGGGCCGAAAAGGGGACAAAAACTAGGATTTTCTGGTTTCTAGACAAATCCTTGGGTATAAGTCAATGGATTGATATTTAAATGTGCCACAAGGTGTTTTACCATAAAATAAAGTTTGGGATTGATTTTAGGGGTTATTGCCCTAACGGTTTAGTTAAAATGGGCCAAAAACAATACTTTTGTAACACTTTGTATAAATTGTTTATTTCTTTAGCAATTTCAATGGGGTTTAATTCAAAGTATTGAATTCGTGGGGTTCTTTAATATGCTGAATCTAATTGGATATTTAGAATTTGGATTTTTGGTCCTGTTTTTGAATTGATCCATATTAAGGTCCAAAGGGTAAAAAATTAGACTTTGTTTGATTTTAAAAAAAAGTTGAATTCTTGGGTTTATTTGATATATGCTGAATCTAAGCGAGTACAAAATGTATTTAGATTTTTGATTTTGGGCACAGTATTCAAGATGTTCTTAATTGGGGTCCAAAATAAAACTTTGTTTGATTTCATCAAAAATTGAATTATTGGTGTTCTTTGATACCCAATCTAACAGTGTTTTATATTTTTTTGATTTTGGGCCCGGTTTTCAAAGTCGGTCCAAATTGAGGTCCTAAATTAAACTTTGCTTGATTTCATCAAAAATTAAATTATTGGTGTTGTTTCAGTAATGTGCCAAATTTAAAGGTTTTTTAGATTTTTGATTTTGGGTCCGTTTTTCAAACTGTCCACATTAAGGTTCAAAGGGTCAAACGTTAAACTTTGTTTGATATAAAAGAAAAATATTGGTGTAGTTTTATATACCCAATCTAACAGTGTGTTTAGATTTTTGTTTTTTGGGCCCATCTTTGAAGTTGGTTCAAATCGGGGTCCAAAATTAAACTTTTTGTTTGATTTCAACAAAATTGAATATATTGGGTTCTTTGATATGCTGAATCTAACCATTTAGATCTTTGATTTAGGGTCCCATTATCAAATTGGTCTATATTGAGGTCCAAAGGGTCCAAAATCGAACTGTGTTTGATTTCATCAAAAATTGATTTCTTGTGGTTCTTTGATATGCTGATTCCAACCATGTCATGCCAAGAAATCCTCGCTCAAAACTCCGGTGGACCTCCTACGGCACCCATTAGTAGATAACGATTTGATTTCATTCAACAAATTAATTTATGACCTGCATGAACGTGTCTCTTAGAACACGACCATGTACCAAATGGTCAATACTAATCATCCGTGTAATTTGCTCTATGGGGTGTTTGCAAATTTTCAATTTTTTGGCATGATTTAGATTTTGGATATTGGACCATAATAGGTAAATGTCTAATTTTTATATTATTTAAGAACTTAGATCACATTCATTCTGTGTCAGAAACTATGCTATATCAAATATTTCATCAGTACTGTATTGCACAATTGATAGAAATTATAAGTAGTCATTGTTAAAAATAGATATAAGTTAGCATCATATAATTTGAAATGTTGTCAAGGAAATTTTACCTATAGAAAGATTGTTACTATACAAATCCTTGGGCTTGGTGTTGTATATATGTTGTATGTTTGTATGATTCGTATATAATTGTTAATTGGTTTTCCCGTAATCGTTTGATAATTTTCCGGAAACAAATGTGTACCCGGCATTGGTCTGGTATATAGTTTATTGCTGGACTGAACGTCGAACGTTTAATAGTTTTCTATTTTCTGAGACTGAGCTCGGTTATTTTAGGAGACTGAGCACTATGAATGTATCTCCAAAGCGCCCTAAAGTTGAAAATGGCTACACTCATCCAGACGTTGCAAATGATAACCCCGTATATTTTGACAGACTTGCAGATGAACTACTTGAAATCATCTTTGCCCAGCTTCCAGTTGAATCCCTAAACAGCATATGCAACAGAGTTTGCAAGAGGTTTAACAGAATCATTTCGTCAGAGAGAGTAAGTACATTTCTATACACAACACCAACCTGTTCAATTGGATTTAAGGCTAGTTACCCTTATTAAAAGTTGTACTAAACAAGCTGACAAGAGAGCAAAGCCAGAGCGGAGGACCAAAGCATCATTTGAAACTATTAGCCTGATATAACATGTCTATCTTATCTTATCTGAGACTACTATAACACAGTATATATGTAACAGCAGTCTCACATATTATGTCCCAATTTGAACTTGATTTCAACAATTAATTCTGCCAAAATTCCAAATTCAGCTGTCCTTGACCTCATTTTTGTCCAGTAAGGATTTATAGTTATAAATCAGTATTCATTTTAGAAAAGTAACAACAAAGAATGATTAAGAACTGAAAAACTTTGTGTTTTAACTGTTTTGTCTGATTATAAGTCCCCTACCTACAAAGTCGAAGGGGACTTTAGGTTTGCACTCTGTCTGTCTGTCTGTCTGTGTCTGTTTGTCCATCTGTCAGTCTGGCAAATAAGTTTTCAACACTCTTTTTCTTCATGCTTGAAGATATTGATTTGATATTTGGTGTATTGTTTTATCATGACAAGTTACAAATCAACTACGAATTTTGTTCTGGTCTGATAATTTTGTGCAGAGTTATGGTCCTTTAACTTAGAAAATTCTCTAAAATAATCAGTTTTCCGCACTTTTTTGTGTCATTCTTGAAGATATTGATTTGATAATTGGTATATAGGTTTATCATGACAAGTTACAGTTCAAGTTTGAATTTTGTTCCGGTTTGATGATTTTGTGCAGAGTTATGGTCGTTGGACTTAGAAAATTCACTCAAATAATCAGTTTTCAACACTTTTGTTTGTCATGCTTGAAGATATTGATTTGAAAATTAGAATATAGTTTTATCATGACAAGTTATAGTTCGAGTTCGAATTTTGATCCTGTCTGATGATTTTGTGCAAAGTTATGGTCCTTGGACTTAGAAAATTCACTTAAATAATTAGTTTTCAACACTTTTTTCGTCATGCTTGAAGATATTCACTTGATATTTGTTCTATAGTTAACACCATGACAAGTTACAATGTACAGATCAAGTTAGAATTTTGTTCCAATATAATGAATTTTAACCGGTAGTGGACTATGTATTGCAATGCAATACTCACAGAATGCTTGTTTTAATGTGTAATTAAAGTCAACCTGAACATGGCAACTGATTAACCTAAATACCATTATTCACAGATCAATCTTAAGTTTAAATGATACATAATTACATATATTGTACATGAAAATAAGACCTTTAAGACTGTCAATCTAAAATCAGTCATAATTTAGCAGATGAAAATATATATTTTTTCCTTTTTTCCCTTTTTTTAGGGGGAGGGGGGAGGTAAGTTCAAATCTAATCTTAGTTTTTGTAAATAATATATATTTAGAGGGTACTGAAGATTCATTATTATTCATGGTATATCAATTTTTGTGTATTTCTTGGGGGAAATGTGAACCATAAAAAAAATTTCAACAGATTACACATTTTCTATATGGTTGTATAGGCTTGTATGCAGACTTTGACAAAAATCCAAGAAAATTAGTACCCACAAAATAAATGAATCCACAGCATATGTCAATGGGACAGCAACCCAATGAAAAATAAATAACCAAAAGACATCTTAATGGAAACATACAGTCTGTACCCCTCGACTGACGTCTTTACAATATTAATGTATCAAGCTCTAAGCCATTCCAAGTCTACGAAAGTTATGAATAAATTTAACAGAAACAATCAAAGATTTGCAATCAACTTCAAATTCTAAAATACATCATTGAACATTAAAAGTTCAGGTATACCCAAGAAACTAACGAAATTGGTATCCAACTAATAATAATGAATCCACAATATCTACTAAAAACCAAAGAACAAGAATATAAATAACTGAAGGTCACCATATAGCCTTCAAAAATGAGGAAAGCTAAACTAGTCCAAATAATTATGAGGTCTTGAAAGGCCACGAAAAACAATTCAAAAGAAAAAAATAGTGGCCTGATTTGAGCTAATAACATAAAATGAAAAAACAATTATGGCAGACAGCAACCATGCAATTACAACAATTGGACTACAGGCTCCTGACTTTGGACCCATATGTAAGTTGTGTAGTTACAGTTTTGTGAAATATATTTTGGAATTTATAAGTATAATCAATTATTTATAATGCTTCAAGAAATAATTTGAAAATAACATTGCTGACTGTTTTCAGTTTGTTCCCTGGAAGAAGAAATATCACAGACTGAAGAGGATGTTGATAGATCCAGTGATATTTTTAAATGAAATGGGTAGCCCTGCTGATTACCTTGTAAAACTTATCAGGTTAGATTTTGTTTGTATTGATAAAAAGTCTGGAATTTGTAAATATTCATTTATATGTTCATGATATGTTAAGAAACTACAGTTTAATATCTTCATTTATTTATGTATACATACATTTTAATATTTGTACACGAAGTCTAGTTGATTAATTTGGTTGCATTCTTGCAGACTTTTAGACATATACATATGAATGAAATTAGGAGCATATTTGTACATTTTCTTGTTACCAGTTCTGCAAGCTCTTTAGCTTTTTAGTCTACAAGTATATCCCTTCCTGACACATCAGTTAATCTTATCCAGTTTTAAGATGAAATCAATGTTCAGAGGTCTTTCTTATGGATGCTTATTTACAGCGAGAAAGATATCACAACAAGAGCAGTATCAAAATGACAGGAAATTAGGCAATAATGCAGTCAGCGATAACAAAGATCTTTACTGTTGCATATATTACAGGATTCAGATTATTTTTATGCCCCGCAACTGAAAGTTGGGGGTATATTGTTTTACCCTGTCTGTCTGTCATTCTGTCTGTTGTATCAATTTAACACTTAAATCATCATTTTATAACAAAAGTTTAAAAATAATCCAAATTTGACAGCATTTCTTGCTTTTTTATGTCATAAAGACTGGAATAATAAATTTTATACCAATTAAATTTTATCTTCTCACTGTTGGACTTGCCATGGCCAAAAAAGACGAGTCCCTGGACTTGCCTTAAAAAATCTTTAGTGAGAACCCTGTTATTCAAGATACCTCCTCCTACAGTTTGAATGCTAGGAAGTTTTCACTTTGCTGGCTGTTTGTACATATATTGAAGGTGTGCATGTGGTCAGGGTTTTGATTTTTGGGTAAAGATTGCATGAAATGCAATCAAAACCCTATGGTACTGACTTGATATCTAAATATTCAAAGGTTTATCACTATTTTTGAAATACACAAAATGTAGTGTATTAATCATAACATTCTATACATCCTATCCATGAACATTTCCAGAAATTTATCAATGAAATATATGCTCAGATATTCAAGTTACTAAATGATGTTATACTTGTCAAGAAAATTACATAACTTTTGTAAGGTGCAGGAATCTAATATCTGTTCTAAAAATAACAATGATGTCATTGTTAAAGTCATCTTTTAAAGTTGGAGTTATCTTCCTTTGTCCAGAATTATAGTTGAATCAACTACAATCAATGCTTTATACAATGCAATATTTAATTTTACTTCCACTGATAAATTAAAGCAATCTTTACCCTTCAGTGCTCACAAGCACTTTGATTATTAATATTTGCTCTATTGGGAGATAGTTGAACTTTGTCATTTTTATACGACCGCAAACATTTTTGCGGTCATGTATTGCTATCACGTTGTTGGTGTTGTCGTCCAAAGACATTTGGTTTCCGGACAATAACTTTGTGTATTTTAAAATAACACTTTGCATATGAGGGGCATCATTTGTGTCTCCCAGACACAATAATATCTCAAAGAAAGTTCTACATTGACTTTTATAATACAGTTACTTCAGAGTGGCGTGTGGGGGCATCACTTTGTCTAGTTTATATTTACCTTTTGTGTTTTGTAGATACATGAAGGAATTAAAACCAATACCGGCAGGAAATATGATTCAGTGTTTAGAGAGGCACAAGAAATATGACTGGGCAAAAGCACTGATGCAAGAAAGAGTCACTGACTGTTTATTGAATGAGGTATATGTTCAATTCTTAATGCATTTTTCAAGAGAATAAATTATATGTAATAAAATGTAGATCAGTATTCTCTCTTTCACAGGAATTCATCAAAATTTTTATTAAAATGCAAGATTAACTTAAAGATTGCTTATCATGCTTATGGTAAAACCTTATCAGGCAACAAAAATCAATTTTGCAATGAAAAATGGAAGCAATCTGTATCCTTCAGTGATCACAAGTACTTGTATTCTCAATAATTTGAGAATTAATCTTATAATTCAACCCTGATCATACATTTTGTACTCTCATTTGTATGTCAACTCTTAATAAATTTCAGTGTCACATGAAACTAAGATAAATTAAAGACACATAAAACATTATAGTAATACATGTACTAATTAAAGTACTATTTCTTTTTTCAGGAACCAAACCCTTGGTGCTGTATCACTGTCCTAGTCATTATATCACAGACTGTATATGACATACAGGAGATAATCCAGTGTTTACTGGTACCTACCTCTCAGTGTACTTCTATAGAGCTATTGGAATGTCTCTACTGTATTGCTACATTCCTGTACGCCTTCAAGACGATGAAAAGTGATGATGTGTGGAATGGGTTTGTATCATAATATCATTTCTTTCTTAATTTACCAAATTTTCTGCATGTTCCTATGAGATAGTATGAGGAATTTACTACACCCATGAAACAAAGTTCCGTAGGGTATAATGTTTTTGACCTGTCTGTCTGACCATCAGTCCGTCCATCCGTCGGTCCTGGTCTTGTCATCTCAACTCCTCTGAAACAAAACAACAGAATTTCATGAAACTTTGTAGATAATAAGAACATACTATATAGATGTGTATATCAACAGGAAATTATGATTCAACTTTTTATGCCCCCGCTGAAGTGGAGGGGCATTAAGTTTTACCCTTGTCCATCTGTACGTCCCAAAGTTGGTTTCCGTTCTCTAACTTTAGTTTGCCACAACCAAATGTTATGAAACTTATACAAAATGCTTATTACCACAAAACACAGATCAAGTTTGAATTTTGATGGCGTCACTTTAACCGTTATAGAGTTATGCCCCTTTATAACTTTATATGATATGCAAGCAGGGGCATCATCTGTGTCCCATGGACACATTTCCCATTTATTTTTCTATGAGTTGGGCCACTTTGAACTTAGAACTTTGGCCTAAATATACTACTGCAACAGTTTGTCATTGCAACTCCTCTGAAACCACAAAACAGAATTTTATGAAACTTTGTAGATAATTAGGATATAATATGTAGATGTGCATATCCACAAGGAATTTAAACAGTTGACTTTTGTAGGAGTTATGAGTCTTTGAACTTCAGAATCTGGTGATAATTTGTTTGACGAGTGACAACAAAGATTCTTTAATTAAAACTATGAAATCAAGTATCAAGGAAAATACAATTTTTACTTTATTAAAATAACTGTACCACTACTGCCATAAAATACATAGTAATTTGTCATTTAAATTATGCTTTTGAAATGGGAAAACTAGGTAAATTAGTCCATTGTAAATCAATTAAGACATAATTAGAAAAATACATGTTTTTCAGAGTTCATTATAGGCTATTTTATGCCTTGTACTTGTATGAAAATTCATGGCCAGTCAGGCAGGGTGAATTGAACATTGAAAATTCATCTCCAGTCAGCATGGGAGAATTTCAAACTACCAACAACAATAAAGCTTCACAAGAAATTCTTGCAAAAAACAGGTACAATATGTTTATATCATACTCACATAACTAATTGAAAACTATGCACTTATTTTAGAGTGCAGCCATTCAGCAAGACACTGGTGAGTGGAGATTTGTCTTTTTTTATCCCTAAATCTCATGCAATTTTTAACCTACTTTTCCACGGGAAAAATCGTTATTAAAATGGTGAAGTTTGGCAGACTGCAAGCTGCCAACAGTTTCCAAGTAATAACTTATGAATCGTTCAATCAATGCTTTTCAATTTGAAGTATGTTGTTAATGATGACTAAATGGATGTTAAGTTCGATATATGCTTTTCACTTCGAGAGTAATGGTCCTTGATAGAAGATTTGAAAATGGCACTTTATGTAATTTCCGTGCAATAATGTATGATATGTTTAACCAATGATTTTGAAATTTCTTCTATATGTTGTTACTGATGACAAAATAGAGGTCAAGTTTGATAGTGATGATTTTCAATTTTGCTTTTCAGGAGTTACGGTCCTTGATAGATTGGAAAATGGCACTTTCTGTTTTTTCCATGCAATAACTTCTGATGCGTTCAATCAATGCTTTTCAAGTTTTAGTATGTTGTTACTGATGACAAAGGGAAAGTTAAGGTTTGATGTTGACGATTTTCACTCTTGCTCATGATACCAGCAATAATTTTTTAAATATTGAGGAAAATCCTAAAATACAATGTAAAAGCATAGAAAAATCTCTGTTGAACTTCTCACACCACACAAAAATCCTAGATATATAATTTTGAATGTTCAGTGCTGTAGTAGATTGCTATGGGAGGGTGAAAAATAAACCAAATCATGCAGGACTGTCGGTTTATACCATATTTATTGAATTTATTTATATTGTACATTTATGAAATTGCTTATGAATATGAAAATACTACTTTGTTAATAAGGTTTGTCTGGATTTAACTTCACCAGGAACGCTCAAATACAAAAAATTGAAAGTCAAGAAAGTTCTTGTATATATACTAATATAGATTTCAACCTTTCATCTGTTAAAAATATATACTTCCAAGCTATAAGTTTGATTGGGGTTCCTAAAGTTTTAGTAGTTGTTAAATTTATTCAATGATTAGTTTGTTTTTTAATATTATTAGATTGCCAAATGAATAACTCGTAAGCAGACATATTAATAATTTTGAAATGTAAATTATCATTTAAATGCCATAGAAAATTTGGATACCACCAATTTGTTCTTTACAATTATAATTATCTTAATTTGTACATGTTAGTCTTCTGATCGTCTTTTTCACAAATTTAGCATTTCAGACAATAATAAACAAATGACCCATGAACAAACCAGAATTGTTAACTATGATGTACAACCAGGTGACATAGTCAAGATTGTAGCTTTTGCAGGTAATAATGATATACAAAAATATAAAATGAAATCAAGGGAAAATTTTAAATTTGTATTAAAGTTGATTTAATGGAAATACTTACATGTACATGATGTACATATGAAGGAAAGGAAATGTGCTGTCAATTTGCAGCGCAGTAACAAAACTTCAGCTATTTAAGATAAGCTTGTGTGCAATTTGGGTACCCCTCATCACAGAATCTTGTATCGTTTGGAGGTCGGTTCAAACCCATTTCATGATTCAATATGGATTCAAAATTGAATTTGTGGAACGTTACATCTACAAAATGAAACTTTTGTCTGTTTCTTAAATAAATAAAGGTGAAAAAAACTGTCAAAATAGTTGTAATTTGTATATCCTCACGTTAGATATATATATACATGTATGTTAAATCTGGTAATTTTCACAGCTACTTACATAGAACTCTTATGGTCTTAATTGTCTCTCAGATCTATGTCAATTGTTCTTGGTCTCATTTTCATAATTTAATATATTAAGTTCTCATAGTTGATATTAAAGTTAAAACATGAATTATATTTGACACATCACAAGTTATCATGACATATTTTAAGTTTTAAAACCACATTATATATGTTTTTATGTATAAACTATAATTTACTTCACAGGTACTGGTAAAACATCAACACTAGTCACATATACCAAGATGAGACCACACATGAGATTTCTGATGGTTGTCTATAATAAGTAAGTCATTAGTTGGTTAAGTACTATATTTTAAAAAATCGGAAGGGTAATTGGCCTGGAGTTAGTAAAACTATTTGTAACAGTAAAAAAGGAAGTTAACGTAGGCCAAGCTTTAAATACAATACAGCTTTCTCCATTTCTATGCTCAATAAGCAAAACATGACATCAGTGTAAAATCTATTAAATCAAAAAGTCCATGAAAAGTTATTGACTTTGATAAAATTTTTAAAATGTGAACAATTCATGATATGAAAAAAAGCCTTAAAAACACTTGATAAGTTGGACATGATTTAATAAGTTATCACATCTGAACAGTCATCATGATTTACCTCATTCTGCATTTGTTAGAGAAATTGAGAACACAGTTGTTACAAAATACAAATTTTATGAGAACAGACATTTTGTATACCTTTTTTAAGGATGTTCGCTCCTCTTTTTTAAAAATTTTTGCCAGATATTCGGAATCCTCTGGTTTTATCCATGTAGTGCTATTAACAAATTTTCCCCGCTAACCCCTACTTTTCTTTTCATTATTTTATTACATATAGTTTAAAAAGCCATATTTGAAAATGCTATAAAGTCCTTATTATTTTTACCTATTTTTTTTAAAGAAAAAGGTGCCAATGTTAAATGTATGAAAAGTCTAGAGAGAATCATTTCCCACCAAATTTTCAATGGCTTATATCTCGAAAACTAGCTCACGGACCCAAAATTTGTTTCCTCTTTTTTAGTTCCTATATTTATATACTATCAATTTATAACAGCCTTTTAAAAATCTTGTTATTTTGAAACAGAGTTGCAAACATCCTAAATGATTTATTTTGGAAATATAGCCACTTTTATTATCTAGTTGTTGATGTGAAAAAGGTTGACATGGCTGTAGTACATTTATTGTTGCACATTTGGGACTTAGAAAAGACTGCAAGTTACACATTTGTTGCAAGATTCTTTTTAGCTGTATTATTAGGAAAGTGATTAGATTGAGAAAGTACCAAACATCCCCTTATTTGTTTCTTTGTTGGATAATGTTCAAAAAGGTATTTTATTGCATATTTTAGGATCAGATGGTTGAAAATACCTTGAATTTTATTATCTTTAATCAGTGGACATAAATACATTCCCTATTAACAATACATAATATGTTAGTTTCTAGTTTACAAACTTTCCAACTTGAAGAAGGCTATATTCATGTCTGATGATTTATAATTTTACAGGTCTGTAAGTGAGTATGCCAAGACACAGTTTCCTAAAAATGTGGAGTGTAGAACAGGTCATTCATTGGCTTATGGTGTTAGTGGCATAAGGTACAATTATGAATAGGGTATAAAGTACTAAAACTGTATTTGCATACTTAGTTTAAAGCATTATTAATTCAGTTTTAACATTGCAGAATACTTTTTATGCCCCCGCCGTAGCGGTGGGGGCATTAGGTTTTACCCTTGTCCGTCTGTACGTACGTACGTACGTCTGTACGTCCCAAAATTGGTTTCCGTTCTCTAACTTGAGTTTGCCTAAACCAAATGTTATGAAACTTATACACAATGCTTATTACCACAAAACACAGATCAAGTTTGAATTTTGGTGGCGTCACTTTAACCGTTCTAGAGTTATGCCCCTTTATAAATGGAAAAATTGCAAAATTTTTAGTTTCCGTTCTCTTACTTAAGTTTGCCTCAACCAAATGTTATGAAACTTATACACAAGGCTTATTACCTACAAAACACAGATCAAGTATGAATTTTGGTGGCGTCACTTTAACCGTTCTAGAGTTATGCCCCTTTATAAATGGAAAAATTGCAAAATTTTTAGTTTCCGTCCTCTAACTTAAGTTTGCCTGAACCAAATGTTATGACACTTATACGCAATGCTTATTACCACAAAACACATATCAAGTTTGAATTTTGGTGGCGCCACTTTAACCGTTCTAGAGTTATGCCCCTTTATAAATGGAAAAAATTGCAAAATTTTTTATTTTCTTCTAAATATCAAGTTATTTTTAAAATTGGAGTTATCTTCCTTTGTCCATGATTATAGTTGAATCAACTACAATGAATGCTTTATACAATGCAATGTTTATTTTTGACTTCCACTGATAAAACACAGATCAAGTTGAATTTGGGTAGTGTCACTTTAACCATTATTGAGTTATGCCCCTTTATAAATAGAAAAATTGCTGAATTTTTAGTTTCTGTTCTCTTCTTAAGTTAGCCTCAACCAAATGTTATGAGACTTACACACAAAACTCAGATCAAGTTCAAATTTGGGTAGCGTCACTTTTACTGTTATTCAGTTATGTCCCTTTATAACTATATGATATGCAAGCGGGGGCATCATCTGTGTCCACATGTGGACACTATCCACATTTATTTTAATCTGAAACACAGAGCATGGTAAAAGATGCTTTTGTCCTCCGCGTAACGTTACAGGGGACATGGAATTACCGGGCATTCTTCTGTCTGTCTGTGCGTCTGTGTGTCCATCCGTCCAGTCTTGTTAGCACTCTCACAGGTACAATTCTTGCCAGATTTTTATAAAACTTATACTATAGGTTAATATCAGCAATATCTCGGACAAGTTTTATAATGGTGGACCATCGACTTTTTATGCCCCCTCCGTAGTGGAGGGGGCATTAAGTTTTACCCTTGTCCATCTGTACTTCCTGAAATTGGTTTCCGTTCGCTAACTTTGGTTAGCCTCAACCAAATGTTTTGAAACTTATACACAATGCTTATTACCACAAAACACAGATCAAGTTTGAAGTTTGGTGGCGTTACTTATACTGCTTTAGAGTTATGCCCCTTAACAAATTGAAAAATTGCTGAATTTTACGTTTCCTTTTCTTTAACTTAAGTTTGCCTCAACCAAATGTTATGAAACTTATATGCCCCTTTACAAATGAAAAAATTGCAGAATTTGTTGTTTCTGTTCTCCAGCTTAAGTTTGCCTCAACCAAATGATATGAAACTTATACACAATGCTTATTACTACAAAACACAGATCAAGTTTGAATTTTGGTGCTGTCACTTTTACCATTCTAGAGTTATGCCTCTTTACAAATGGAAAAATTGCTGAATTTTTCGTTTCCGTTCTCTTACTTAAGTTTGGCTCAACCAAATGATATGAAACTTATACACAATGCTTAATACCACAAAACTCAGATCAATTTCAAATTTGGGTAGTGTCACTGTTACTGTTCTTGAGTTATGTCCCTTTATAACATTATATGCAAGCGGGGGCATCATCTGTGTCCATGGCATTCCCCATTTATTTTAAAAGAGTTATGCCCCTTGGAAATATTAAATTTATGGAAAATGGCCTCGTTAGCGCTCTCACAGGTACAATTCTTGCCAGATTTTTAGGCACTTCAAAAATTATGCTTTCAATTAAGAAAGAGATTAAAGAAATATCAGTTTTTATCCAAAAGAGATTATTAACATTGTTTTTGATACCATCAAAAAATTTGTGAAGAAATAAGGTCTTGATAATTTGATTGTTTCAAAATTAATGGACTTAACCAAATTTTTTTTATACGACCGCAA
Source organism: Mytilus californianus (assembly GCF_021869535.1). NCBI lineage: Eukaryota > Metazoa > Mollusca > Bivalvia > Mytilida > Mytilidae > Mytilus > Mytilus californianus. Next base: position 92,823,385 of record NW_026262581.1, on the reverse strand, counting down.
AAATTAAAAATTTTTTGGTCGTATATTGGTATGACGTTGGCGTCGTCGTCGTCGTCGTCCGGCGTCGTCATCCTAAGACACATTGGTTTTCGCACTCTAACTTTAGTTTAAGTGTATGGATCTCCATGAAATTTTACCATAAGGTTCAATACCACAAAAGGAAGGTTGGGATTGATTTTAGGGGTTATGGTACCAACAGTTAAGGAATTAGGGGCCAAAAATAAGCATTTTTGTAACTTCCAGACATAACTTGTGTGTTAGTGTATGGATCTCTCTAACATTGTACCACAAGGTTCCATATCACAAAGGGAATGCTGGGATTGATTTTGGGGGTAATTGCCGCAAAATTTTAGGAATTAGGGGCTAAAAAAGGGGCAAAAAACTAGCATTTTTCTAGTTTCATGACAATAACTTGTGTGTAAGTATATGGATTTTTCTGAAATTGAACTACAAGGTTCCATATCACAAAGGGAAAGCTGGAATTGAGTTTAGGGGTAATTGCTTTCAACGTTTAGGAATAAGGGCCAAAAAGGGGCCAAAAATAGCATTTTTCTAGTTTCCAGACAATAACTTGTGTTCAAGTGTATGGATCTCTCTGAAATTGTACTGCAAGGTACCATACCACAAAGGGAATGCTGGGATTGATTTTGGGGGTAATTGCCTCCAAATTTTAGGAATTAGGGGCCAAAAGGGGGCAAAAAACAAGCATTTTTCTAGTTTCAGGACAATAACTTGTGTGTAAGTGTATGGATCTTTATGAAATTGTACTACAAGGTTCCATATCACAAAAGGAAAGCTGGGTTTGAGTTTGGGGTAATTGCCCTTAACGTTTAGGGATTTGGGGCCAAAAAGGGGCCTAAAAACAAGCATTTTTCTAGTTTCCAGACAATAACTTGTGTTCAAGTGTATGGATCTCTCTGAAATTGTACTGCAAGGTACCATACCACAAAGGGAATGCTGGAATTGATTTTGGGGGTAATTGCCTCAAAATTTTAGGAATTAGGGGTAAAAAAGGGGCAAAAAACAAGCATTTTTCTAGTTTCAGGACAATAACTTGTGTGTAAGTGTATGGATCTTTATGAAATTGTACTACAAGGTTCCATATCACAAAAGGAAAGCTGGGTTTGAGTTTGGGGGTAATTGCCCTAAACATTTAGGAATTTGGGGCCTAAAAACAAGCATTTTTCTAGTTTCATGACAATAACTTGTGTTCAAGTGTATGGATCTCTCTGAAATTGTCCTGCAAAGGTACCATACCACAAAGGGAAGGCTGGGATTGAGTTTGGGAGTGATGAATCATAAGGGGGTTCAAAAAATTTAGTGGAGGGATTTTTTTTTTCTTTAAAATTTTCCATTTTAAATTGGTTATTTCTGATTTATATATAAAAGCAAATAATAATGATATGGTTTGAATAGGTAAATTAAAAAATTTTAAGTTCTTAGACCACATTCATTCTGTGTCAGAAACCTATGCTGTGTCAAATATTTAATCACAATCCAAATTCAGTGCTGTATCAAGCTTGAATGTTGTGTCCATACTTGCCCCAACTGTTCAGGGTTCGACCTCTGCGGTCGTATCAAGCTGCGCCCCAGCGGAGCATTTTATTTCAAATGTTGTAAGATAAATTAACACTATGAACTTTTGTTTCCAATTCAGTGTATACAAATTGCAGGCGAAACATGTAGACCATAATAAATGAATAAAATTGCAGACCATTTGAAGTGTTGTTGTCAGTTTTGATTATTATTTAAGTCTTGCATTCATTTGCATTATTTGACAACCCGGCATACCAAGGTATAATCTTCATGGACTCTACCGAAAGGATTCACACAGGCTTTGGTTCACCAGACGGAGTTTAAAATGGAAAAATGTTTACCAGTATATAAATTTTCAAATTTGATATTTTAAAAACTATTGGAACATGATTCTGATAAAAAAAAAAAAGAATCACTATTACAGCTATTTATTTAACCTGTTAGTCATTTGCTGCTTTGCCCATCCTACCATAAAAGTTAAAAATGCCGATTACATACACAGTTGACACTAGTTGTCTCGAAATTTCAGATGAGTCAAAGTTTTCTTGTTGTCCCGAAATTTGTTCCATATAAATATATGTATTTCGACTCCTGATGAGTTGAAGTTTCGGTTGACTCGAACCAAATTTACGGTTCCAAGGTTAACAAAAGCATTCAAATTGCATTATTTATCTCGAAGTAATACACATAATAAATTATTGTCAAAAAACATGACCACAGGGATTACATGATCTGACAATACACATGTAATTAAATTTCACTTACCAATGTAACGATTTATGACATTCAATTTCCACAAGTGTTTACCTAAGATTATCTTTCATCACCATGATGAATAATTAGTGATACATTGTTAATGAAAAATTATTTAAAATGTTTTAAAAACTATTTGCTGTAATCATACATTAATGAGCTTGGTTGTGCATAAAGTAGGGATCAGATTTAGTGAGTAACTAAAAACTACTCAATCTGTGTCTTAAATCTTTTGTATTTTCTCTTGCAGAAAAAGATTAAAATTAAAGAAAATGAAAAGGAATCTAAATTTTCTAAATTCCATGTATACGAGAATGAACAATTTTGTCAACTAAATTTGTTACTGTACAAAGAAGTAAATAAGAGAAGAAAAATCATATAGTTTTATTATAATAATAAAAGACCATTACATACAGATACATTGATCTAAGACCAGAATACCGACCCCCTTCCCATATACATCTGGATTTATTTTAGCCTTACCAAGGTAAATAAAAGTTGTGTCCCTTGGTCTGTCAAGCTTCTGGTATTCGTTTGAGTCGAACTACAGGTATCTCAAAATATTTCTTTGGTCAGGCTGACTTCAAGATAACGAGAGTAGACTGTACTTATTTTGATTTCACTGACATTATAGCTAAAGTCTCTAAATATAAGTCAGTTTTGTTTCATTACAGCTTTTGCTGCAGGAGCCATTCCTCTACATAAAAGTAAAAGTCTCTATACTATTTACAATCCAACGTTGTGGATGAGGATATATGATATTTCACAAAAAATATTATTGTTTGATGAGGTGTCTGGTAATAAGCTTATAAACAATCTTTTACAGATATAAAAATGCTGGAAAATTGAATGACCTTAAAGTATATGGTGTAACCCAGGCTCTTCCAAAGAGGAAGGGAGATAACCTATTTACTAGAGCGAAGTTTGTCATTGATACTGTGAAAACCTTTATAGCCTCAGCTGATCCTTGTATTACAACAGCGCATGTACCAAATGAAAGGATGGGTGACAATGGTCAGTTGACATATATAGATTCAGACAAAAAACAGGTGACTATAATAGTACATAGATTAATAGTTATTAGTGTGACTCCCCTGTTACTTTGTGTCTGCCCTTAATGCCATGTGAGCTTTTCTCTTTGCATCCATTGTCGCAAACTTTGATATAAATCTTCTCTTCTGAAAATACTGATTCAAATGTTACCAAACTTTACCTAAATGTTTCTTAGGATAACTACTTTGAAAATTATATCCCTGAATTTGATCCATCAACAAACATTGCACCTGTTACTTGAAATAGAACAAAGAAGGTAAAATCCAATCAGAGCAAATCCGACAGGGTGAAATTGATCAGCAGGTAAAGAGATATAAGAAGATGTGGTATGAGTGCCAATGAGACAACTTTCTATCCGAGTCAAAATTTATAAAAGTAAACCATTATAGGTCAAAGTACGGTCTTCAACACTGAGCCTTGGCTCACACCGAACAGCAAGCTATAAAGAGCCCTAAAAATTACTAGTGTAAAAATATTCAAACGGGAAAATCAATGGTCTAATCTATATAAAAAACGAGAAACAAGAAACACTTATGAACCACATCAACAAACGACAACTACTGAACCCTGACTTAGGACAGGTTCAAACAAAGGTCTATTTCCTGCTAAATTTTAAAAAAAAATCAGATAAACCATTTTGGAATTATTCCCCCTGAAATGTTATGTTTAGTAAATTTCAAAGTATTTGGCTTATATCTGAAAAACTAAAATGAAAGTTGTAGCAAATCTGACAGCAGTAAAATTGACCAGCAAGTCTATCTTCTGTGAAATTTTCAGAAAAATATCGTACTACTCATTTTGGAGTTATTGCCCCTGAAATATTATTATTTTGCAAATTTCACAGTTTTTGGTTATTATCTTGAAAACTATAACAGATAAAGAATTTCTTTCCATTAACAATGACCAGAATAATAATATCTACACTAAGCTATTTATGTCCTTGCATGTTATAATGTAATACAAGACAAAAGAGAAAACCAATGGCCTGATTTATGCTAAAACAATAAACAAAAAACAAATATGACAAACAGCAATCAAAGCCTGTTTTATGTATTTCAGCTCTATGCCCAAGATGCTCAGATGCTTTGGACCAAGATGATGAATTTGAATTGTGGAAGTGTTACAATGTCACATGATGGCTACCTGAAGGTGTATCAGTTGTCCAAGCCAAAGTTATGGGGCTATGACTGTATCTTGATTGATGAGGCACAAGACATGTCTCCAGGTAAAACTTGTAATAGACAGTACTGCTTATAGCAAATTATTATGATATACCAGTAAATGAAATAGTCTTATTTAAAGGTCTCCAGGTATCCCAATATACTGGTATTCTTTGACATCTTTATCTTAACGCCCCTAAATTATGGGTTGAATTGGAAATTTTAAATTTTTTTTTTATAACTATACTTTAAACACAAATGATAATTATACCCAATAAAATGAAGTAGCAGAGGGTATATTTTGACCTGTCCATCTGTCATCACTTTGTTGTTGCCGGATAAGACCTTCTTATTTTTGGCAGATCCTCTTAAAATGTTTATGAAAATTCCTCATAAACTGTTGAAGAGTTCAATTATCAGAAAAATATTTTGATTGGGGAACTTCTTCATTTTTATACGCCCGTTTACGGGACGTATTATGGTATACCGTTGTCAGTCCGTCTGTCTGTCCTTTCATCGTCCACATGTCATACAATAACTCAAAAATGCTTAAACCAATTTGCATGACCCTTTGGTGAATTGTTTATATCTATTGACGTGAGCTCCCTTTTGTTTTTTATAAATTTTAGATTTTACATTTCGGAGTTATGGGGTGTTATACATTAAAAAAGGGGGATTTTCCAGTTTTCGGACAATAACTCAAGAATGCTTTAAGCATTTTTCATCAAACTTTGGTGAATTGTTTATATCTGTTGACGTGAGCTGCCTTTTAATTTTATAAATTTTAGATTTTATGTTTCCCAGTTATGGGGGTTAATTCATTAAAAAAAGGGGGGTTTTCCAGTTTTCAGACAATAACTCAAAAATGCTTTAAGCTGTTTACCTGAAACTTTGATGAATTATTAATATCTATTGAAATGAGCTGCCTTTCGATTTATATAAATTTTAGATTTTACGTTTCGGAGTTATGGGGTTTTATTCATTAAAAAAGGGGGATTTTCCTGTTTTTTGGACTATAACTCAAAAGTGCTTTGAGCAGTTTTCAAGAAACTTTGGTGACTGCTTTATTTCTATTGACGTGAGCTCCCTTTAGTTCTTTTCTAAATTTGTGATATGACATTTAGGAGTTATGGAATGTTATTCTTTGAAAAAACGACGGACGTATCATGCGCTCATTAAGCAGCTGTTTATTAGTCCCCTACCAACGAAGTCGGAGGGGACTTTAGGTTTGCACTCCGTCTGTCTGTCTGTCTGTTTATCTGTCTGTCCATCTGTCAGTCCGGCAAATCAGTTTTCCACACTTTTTTTTTTCATGCTTGAAGATATTGATTTGATATTTGGTATACATGTATTGTTTTATCATGACAAGTTACAGATCAAATTCTAATTTTGTTCCGGTTTGATGATTTTGTGCAAAGTAAATGTCCTTGGACTTAGAAAATTCACTAAAATAATCAGATTTCCACACTTTTTTTTGTCATGCTTGAAGATATTGATTTGATAATTGGTATATAGTTTTATCATGACAAGTTACAGATCAAGTTCTAATTGTGTTCTGGTCTGATGATTTTGTGCAGAGTTATGGTCCTTGGATTTAGAAAATTCACTTAAATAATCAGTTTTCAAAACTTTTTTTCGTCATGCTTGAAGATATTGACTTGATATTTGTTATATAGTTTACACCATGACAAGTTATAGATCAAGTTTGCATTTTGTTCCAGTACAATGAATTTTTAACCAGTAGGGGACTATGTATTGCAATGCAATAATACTCTCAGAATGCTTGTTTTAGATTCTATTCAAATTTGTATAAAGGTTTCCACTCATTTTAACCTCAGGTCAGTTCAATTATCAGAAAAATATCAAATGGGGAACCATACTGAGAAGGTGGACTAGGAAAAATATCCCAAATAATTTTGTTGCTGGGTTAGGGGCTTCTTTTTATTTGATCAGAACTTCTTGAAATTGAATAAATGTTTTCTCTCTTTAAAACCTTTAACAAATATAATAGTCCAATTACTAGAAACAAGTTCCAGAAAATTTTGAAATTGAGGGACTATATTAGGGCATTGAGTTATAAAAATACATTATTAATTGTTATTGCTTGTAAGCCTATATTACTCTCTAAAATCATAACAGAAAAAAACTGACCTAAAAGTAAACAGGAAAACTTTGCCAGCAGGTCACTAAAAGCTCATTCCTTGATGAGGAGGACATGGGGTGTGTGATCTTGCTAAATAGAAGTTCTTTCATTAATATACAGTGATATGTGAATTTGAGTAGCACTCAGCATTTTGGACCTGTCAATTTTTTTTCAAATGTTTACAATTTTAATATTTTCACCTTGCTACGCTTTGGAATTTTTTAGATTCATTTTTGGGGTAATTGCCCAAACCGTTCCGGAATGAGGGGCCAAAAAGGGGCCAAAACAAGCAATTTTCTAGTTTTCAGACAATAACTTGTGTTTAAGTGTATGGATGTCTCTTAAAATGTACTATCTTTTACATAAAGAAATTTCTGCAACTATTTTTTTTTGTAGAGGGGGGGTTTCCTCCAGATTTAAGAAATTATCAATTTTTCCAAAAAAAAAAATTGGGGATCACAATTTTTATTTTGCTAATTCTTTGTATAAAGTCATAAAACAGATTTACTAAGTATTGCACAACAGCAAGAAATCTTCAATTGAATATAAATTCAAATCATATAACCAATTTCAAGTTCTTTGACTACATTTATTCTGTGTCAGAAACCTATAATGTGTCAAATATTTAAATACAATCCAAATTCAGACCTGTATCAAGCTTGAATATTGTGTCCATTTTTGCCCCAACTGTTCAGGGTTGGACCTCTGCGGTCGTATCCAGCTACGTTTGGCGAAGCAGTTTATTTTTGTATTTGTCTATAATGGTTCAGTATATTGTTGTCAAAATAAGTTATATTTAAGAAATAAGTCCTTCATGTCATGCTCTATGTAAAATATCGACAAATATAATGCCTACCTATGTTAAAATTAGCATAGAGCATGGCATGAAGGACTTATTTCTTAAATACTGTAAACCAACTAATTTTCGCGAGCTATTTATTTTCGCGACTTTCGCGAGCAGAAAAATGACGTGAATATAAATCGTCGCAAATATGTAAAATTTGGATTTTTCCTTATTGATCTACATCAAGTAAATTTGAGAATCGCGAAATTCAATCACCGCGAAATGGGCTAGAAAGGGCTAAATGTGAAATAAAGTATCCGCGAAAATAAGTTGGTTTACAGTTTACCTTATTTTGACACAGAAACCATGTCTGCCATAGTGCTGCTTAGTTGTCTTACTTAATGTAGATCTCATCTCACTGTTGTTATATGTCACATGATCAAAACAAATACACAAGTGTTCATTATACGACCGCAAAAAATTTTTTGGATCGTATAATGGTATGATATCGTTGTCGTCGTCTGCGTTGCTGTCCGAAGACACTGTGGTCTCCGGACAATAACTTTAGTTTAAGTGAATGGATCTCTATGAAATTTCTAAGAAGCTTCAATACCACAAAAGGAAGGTTGGGATTGATTTTGGGGATGATGGTCCCAACCGTTTAGGAATTAGGGGCCCAAAACAAGCATTTTTCTTGTTTCAGGATAATAACTTGTGTATAAGTATTTCGATTGCTCTGAAATTGTATGACAATGTTTAATACCACAAGAAGAAGGTTGGAATTATTTAAGGGGTTATGGGGCCAACAGTTTAGGAATTAAGGGCAAAAAGGAGCCAAAAACAAGCATTTTTCTAGTTTCCAGACAATAACTTGTGTGTAAGTGTATGGATCTCTCTGACATTGTACCACAAGGTTCCATATCACAAATGGAAGGCTAGGATTGAGTTTGGGGTAAATTGCCCAAATATGTAGGAATTAAGGGCCAAAAACAAGCATTTTTCTAGTTTCCAGACAATAACTTGTGTTTAAGTGTATGGATCTCTCTGAAATTGTACTACAAGGTTCCATACTACAAAGGATACTACAAAGGAAAGGCTGGGATCGAGTTTTGGGGTTATTGCTTCAAGGGGGTTTCAAAAAGGGGGGGGGGATTTTTTTTATCCAATTTTTTTAGAGGATTCATATTTTGTTTTCAAAATTTTTCAAATTTTGAATTTTTGAAAAGTTTCAAGAAGAAATCTTCAATCGCACAGTATTGCGCAATAGATTTGTAAGATCTTTGACCACATTTATTTTGTGTCAGAAATCTATATTATGTCAAAAATTTGATCACAATCCAAATTCAGACAGTATCAAGCTTGATTATTGTGTCCAAATTTGTACCAACTGTTCAGGGTTCGACCTCTGCGGTTGCATCAGGCTACGCTCAGCGAAGCATTTTATTTTTGCATGTTATGTGTTTTTATTTGATTAAGAGATAATGTCTGATGCAAAAATTTATATTTTTCATTTCTGTCTGTCCAATGAAATTTCCATTGCAATTTTCTTAGGAATTACAGATCAGATCATCAGAGCTTCCTCAAATTTGGCATGATTATTTCATATGAGCATGCTATGCTTGTGATGAGTTCTCTCCTCCATTGCTCATAATTTTCCTATTTATGGAATACTTACAGTTGTGTATCATTACTGCTCACAGTACATCTTGCTTTTTGTCGAAAATTACTACAAGTTTATTTGCTACCACGATAGAATTCATTTCCATTAAGTGACTGATATTTGCATTTGTACAAACTTCTTGACCTTGATTCTGTATCAAGTTATAGTTATACAGAAGCAAACATTTCGCAACAGAAAATATGAATATGCAAAATAAAATTGAAAAAAAAACAAAGAAAAGAAAAAAAGATTATTGTGGGCTTTTTTATGCCCCGGCCGTAGCGGAGGGGGCATTAAGTTTTACCCTTGTCTATCTGTCTGTCCATCCGTCTGTCCGTATGTCCCAAAATTGATTTCTGTTCTCTAACTAAAGTTTGCCTCAACCAAATGTTATGAAACTTATACACAATGCTTATTATCACAAAACACAGATCAAGTTTGAATTTTTGTGGCGCCACTTTTACCGTTCAAGAGTTGTCCACTTTTTCAAATGGAAAAATTGCTGAATTTTTATACGACCGCAAAAAAATTTTGCAGTCATATATTGTATGACGTCGTCGTCGTTGTCCGAAGACACATTGGTTTTCGCACAATAACTTGAGTATAAGTGAATGGATCTCTATGAAATTTTACCATAAGGTTCAATATCACAAAAGGAAGGTTGGGATTTATTTTGGGGGTGATGGTACCAACAGTTAAGGAATAAGGGGCCAAAAAGGGGCCAAAAATAAGCATTTTTATACGACTGCAAAAAAAATTTTGTGGTCTTATATTGGTATGACGTTGGCGTCTTCGTCGTCGTTCGGCGTCGTCGTTGTTGTCGTCCGAAGACTCATTAGTTTTTGCACTCTAACTTTAGTTTAAGTGAATGGATCTCAATGAAATTTTACCATAAGGTTCAATATCACAAAAGGAAGGTTGGGATTTATTTTGGGGGTGATGGTACCAACAGTTAAGGAATTAGGGGCCAAAAAGGGGCCAAAAATAAGCATTTTTGTAACTTCCAGACAATAACTTTTGTGTTAGTGTATGGATCTCTCTGACATTGTACCACAAGGTTCCATATCACAAAGGGAATGCTGGCATTGATTTTGGGGGAATTTCCTAAAAATTTGAGGAATTAGGGGCCAAAAAGGGGCCAAAAAACAAGCATTTTTCTAGTTTCCAGACAATAACTTGTGTTCAAGTGTATGGATCTCTCTGAAATTGTACTGCAAGGTACCATACCACAAAGGGAAGGCTGGGATTGAGTTTGGGGGTGATGAATCATAAGGGGGTTCAAAAAATATGGGGGGGATTTTTTTTCCCTTTTTTTTTCTTTAAAATTTTCCATTTCAAATTGGTTATTTCTGATTTATATATAAAAGCAAATAATAATGATATGGTTTGAATAGGTAAATTAAAATTTTTTAAATTCTTAGACCACTTTCATTATGTGTCAGAAACCTATGCTGTGTCAAATATTTAATTACAATCCAAATTCAGTGCTGTATCAAGCTTGAATGTTGTGTCCATACTTGCATGAAAGAGGAACGACAATTCCGGTAAAAAAACTTTTTGTAACTGTTCGAAAAATGTCTAATGAAACTCCAGTAATTTAAAATCGTGTTTGAACGTTTGCTGCATTTTCATGGAAAAACTCGTTTTCCATCATCAAAAAGAAGTTGAAAATGCTGATGAATGATTCTCGAACACTTCACGAGTGTTAAAATAAGTCAAAATAAAAAAAAAACAATAGAGAAACTTGTGTATGTTTAAACCAGAAGTTCGAATAGCACGTGTAAATGAAATTAAATACGGTGAGAGTGTAAGGAATATCCGTACTTAATAGATATCACTAGAAAAAGACTTTTGAAAGTAAAACAGTTTCATCCTTAAGTAAAATAATGTTTAAAATATCTATCATTAATGTTTGAAGGATCTTAAGCTAAAACAAAACACATGTGTCAGTATGAAACACCAAACCAAACGAGTAATGGATTACATTTTGTAGTTTATACATCGTTATGCATACACTGGTTCCCGGCTGACTTATACACTTTATCGTTGTTAAATTCTAGCAGATTCTAGTTTATTTTATACAATGCAGTGAAAAGAAACGAGAAATTTGTAGTGAAGCATTTAATTTTGAAATTTGTCAGTTTATATTTGATATTGAATAAAAATTGCATATTTATATGGAAAAGGTAAATTATTACTTTTGAAAATGATAAGAGTGCCCTCTACAATATCAATAACAAACATGGCTGAACATAAACAAACCATCTCGGGGAAATCAATTTTAATGCCCCCGCCGTAGCGGAGGAGGCATTAAGTTTTACCCTTGTCCATCAGTACGTCCATCTGTCCGTACGTCCAAAAATTGGTTTCTGTTCTCTAACTTTAGTTTTCCTCAACCAAATATTTTGAAACTTATATACAATGCTTATTACCATAAAACACAGATCAAGTTTGAATTTTGGTGGCGTCACTTATACTGTTCTAGAGTTTTGTCCCTTTGCAAATGGAAAAATTGCTGATTTTTTTCGTTTCCTTTCTCTCTTTAATTTGCCTCAACCAAATGTTATGAAACTTATACACAATGCTTATTACCACAAAACACAGATCAAATTTGAATTTTGGTTGTGTCATTTTCACTGTTCTAGAGTTATGCCCCTTTACAAATGGAAAAAATGCTGAATTTTTCATTTCCTTTCTTTAACTTTAGTTTGCCTCAACCAAATGTTATGAAACTTATACACAATGCTTATTACCACAAAACACAGATCAAGTTTGAATTTTGGTGGTGTCACTTTTACTGTTCTAGAGTAATGCCCCTTTACAAATGGAAAAATTGCTCAAATATTCGTTTCTATTCTCTAACTTTGGTTTGCCTCAACCAAATGTAATAAAACTTATGCACAATGCTAATTACCACAAAACACAGATCAAGTTCAATCTTGGTGGTGTCACTTTTACTGTTCTAGAGTTATGCCCCTTTACAAATGGAAAAATTTTCATTTCTGTTCTCTAACTTTAATTTGCCTCAACCAAATGTTATGAAACTTATACACAATGCTTATTACCACAAAACACAGATCAAGTTTGAATTTTGGTATGTCGCTTATACTGTTCTAGAGTTATGCCCCTTTACAAATGGATAAATTGCTGAAATATTTGTTTCTGTTCTCTAACTTTAGTTTGCCTCAACCAAATGTAATGAAACTTATGCACAATGCTAATTACTACAAAACATAGATCAAGTTAGATTTTGGTGGTGTCACTTTTGCTGTTCTAGAGTTGTGCTGAATTTTTTGTTTCCGTTCCCTTACCTAAGTTTGCATCAACTAAATGTTATGAAACTTATAAACAATGCTTATTACCACAAAACTCAGATCAAGTTCAAATTTGGGTGTTGTCACTTTTACAGTTTATGAGTTATGGCCCTTTATAATGTTATATGCAAGCAGGGGCATCATCTGTGTCCCATGGACACATTCCCCATTTTTTTGTGTTTTGCCTTATATGATAAAAATTATAAAAGATAAATAAACACTTTAAATCATTTAAATGATCAGCAAGTCAAGATCTTTTAACAAGTCAAATTTTGCCGATATAGTTAATAGACTGTTACTCTTTAGGAGTGATTGCCCTTAAATGAGGAATTTTGTTTACCCTCTTTTGTGTTTTGAGCAAAAACTAAAGAAGATAAAATGAAACTAAACAAACTAAATAATAAGCAATACAAAATCAACAAAACAGAGATTTTTGTCTCAACTGTGACGATCGGCGGGGAATGCGAGACAGAAGGATTGCTTTTCCAGCGACAACGATGATGGAGATTACGGCTCAATATCCGGCGTCAACAATTGTTAAGTTTTCTGCTTAAGTTAGTTTGATAGGAACTACTTGTGATAGATCATTGATATTTACTATGAAGTTGCGTTACTATCAGTACATATTAGTTTGATGACTATTTCGAGGCCCTGCCCACTAGGATATGGTCCAGTGACTTTGAATTAATTAGCAGTTTTCAATGTTAAGTTTTCTGCTTAAGTTAGTTTGATAGGATCTACTTGTGATAGATCAATGATATTTTGTTTGAAGAAGTTACATAACTATCAGTTCATATCAGTTTGATGACTATTTCGAGGCCCTGCCCCTAGGTCATGGTCCAGTGACTTTGAATTAATTAGCTATTTTCAATGTTCAGTTTTTATGCTTAAGTCAGCTTGATAAAAACTACTTGTGATAGATCAATGATATTTTGTATAAAGTTGCATTAATATCAGTACATATCAGTTTGACAATTATTTTGAGGCCCTGCCCCCTTGGACATGGTCCAATGACTTTTAATTAATTTTCTATGTTCAGTTTTTCTGCTTAAGTTGTATTGATAGGAACTACTTACAATAAACAAAGATATTTTTCTATAAAGTTAGATTACTGTAATTACATTTCAGTTTGTCGACCATTTTCAGGCCCTGCCCACTAGATCATAGTCCAGTGGCTGAATAAATAAGCAATGTTGCTGTCCATCAGATTGTCTTTTTCTGAATTTTATGCTGAAAGGCAAGACATATCTCTGTGTTTTATTTTCATGAATTCTATTCTTGTCTACAATGTTTGAGAGTGTCCTTTGTTAAATATGCACATAGACCAAGGTGAATGACACAGGATCTTTAGAGCCTCTAGTTAAGGTTTTAAAAAGGCTCTAGTGTCGATCTTGACATAGAATTGGAATTCATATTTTTTTCATTCTTACATTTTGGTTAACCATCAAGTTAAAGTTGTTGAAATTATTGTATTGTTATTTAAATATATTGAAGTTGTATCTTCAAGACCACATATTTACTTATGTAAATACAGACACATAATTTCTGAACTCCAAGAACGATTGAATAAGACTTTATGTATCTTCCGTTTCAGAGCACAGATTTATTCAGGACAGACTGATAAGTAAATTTTCAACCATGTGGGAGTTTGAGAGGTATGCTACGAGTACCCTAGACTGTGAACTATTAGGGAAGATAAAGATTGTGAAAAGTTACCACTGTAACATACCAGTTTATATCAACAAAATACTCAGTAAATGTGTGACAGATCTTAAGGATGCAGGTATGGTGAAAATTTTTAAATATAATATCCTAGATTATATCAACAAAGTATTTAGTAAATATGTGACAGATCTCAAGGAGGCAGGCATTGTGAAAACTTACCATTATAACATACCAGGTTATATCAAGAAAATATGATATGAGATGTATTGAATGATTATACGTCTCGCTACAAAGTAGCGTGGGTTAAATAGTTTTCGACCCGTCAGTCCCAGTCATTTTCGTATCCTTATGCTATCTCAATTGCTTTATATCGAATTGCAACCTTACTTAGATATATATGGTCACATATAATGAGAGGAAGACCCCTCTTGATTTTTAGGTCATAGATACTAAGGGACTTATCATTTTTTATCTGGGAGGGGGGGCTGGTCAATATGCAGGGGGGGGGGGGGGGGGGGTCAAGTTTTTTTCTGTATATGGAAAAGGGGGGGTTCAAATTTTTTATAAATTCAAAGTGGGGGGATCAATATTTTTTGCACATGGAAATTAGTAGTTCATATACTTCAAGAGACAAAATTTCAAGAAGAACATTATAAAACAGTCAAATCGAAAATATATCTTTAACACCATTCATATACAAATGTACAATTAAGTAAGACATCACAAGACTTTGGTGATGTAGGAAGCTGCCATTTTGTGTCATTTTGTCCCATATAAAATGCATAGGTGCTTCATAATCCGAATTATTCAGTCGTTATATTTCACTCTCTTCGATCACTTAATTGACAAGCATTACTGCCAAGTTTTGTTATAATCAGCTTAATAGTTTGAGAGAAATTAAGTATAAATTAAAACGAAATCAGCATGCAGCGATTTGTGCAAAATTTTGTCCAAAAATACAAATCACGCCGCATCATGAAAGAATATAGTGTAGAGCAATATCTTCTCCAATAAATGATTAAATACATGTATTGCATACAAACAGTTGAATATTGATACAAAAGATGATTCTGAGATGATGAACAACCCTTATGTATCTTTTTGTTTTCATTACAAGATCCCTTTGACTCCATTTATACCTCACACTCCCTCAAAATTTGTACTTTTTAGGCTAATAAATCTAAATTTTGAGGTTACTATCACACATTTATGAATGAAATGTGACAATAAATGAGTAATTGAATTGTTCAAGCTGAAATGAACTATCCATATAAAAGTTTAGCGACTCAATGGAGGTTTCAATAAGGCCTAAAGTTTAAGCAGCGTTCAAGAGAAGGACATATAATAGACCCCTCTTAGTAAATAATGTGTTGTTACTGTTTGAAAAGTTAACTTTTTAATGTAAATTTTTACAGAGTTACTTAGGATCAAGTTTTCTTTAATAGCCCAATATAGGAAATTAGAAAAAAAGTCAGAATAAGCCACTCAAAGCACTGGCTTGCTCAGCTTCTAATATTCATGGAAGAGCCCTATTTCAAGGCAATTTTCCCTCAAATATGTTTTTTGACTCAATCCACTGAGAATATTTCATTTTCAATATGTTCGTGAAATAAAATGATAAGTGTCTTGCATGTTAAAATTTTGGCATGTTTAATAGAGGGGGGATCACATTTTTTAAATGTTTTCACAGGGGGGATCAAATAAAAATAGTGAAATATTATGGGGGGATCAAGAAATTTTGTATTTTTGATTTCAAAATGACCAGCCCCACCCCCTCCCAGGTAAAAAATGATGAGTCCCTAATAATAGACTGAAATTTGTGCAAATAAGTGGTTTCCAGATGCTAAATTAAATACAACATATGGGATTGCAAACTTGCTTGGATATATGGTCATATATGATGAGAGGAAGATCCCTATAGATGAAAATTGATAGAAACATGTGCCGAGAAGTTGTTTTATGCATTATATGAGATTGCATCTTACTTGGATATGTGGTCATAATAATTAGCGGATGAAGAGGAAGATCTCTATTGATTTTTGAGTCACTTGGTGTAAGATCAAAGACATCTAATTTTTGTGAGCCAATATTACTGTCTAATATTGTAATTTATATGGGGGCAAGGAGTAAGTGAGATTGCTCCCTAAGGTCTGGCAGGTTTCATCTGACCTTGACATTATCTTCATGGTTCATCTTTCAATGTTAAGTTTTCATGGTTCTGTCTGTTTCTCGAATGTTTCTCCAATATGATAAGCAATAGGTCAACTATATTTGATGTAAGGAATGATTGCAAGGTGTATATGTATCTTACCTTTTCGTGGTACATTGGTTCACATTAAGTTTTCATGGTTACTGTGGATTCATTATTATTCGTGGGATACCAATTTTTGTTGATTACGTTGTTACAGTTGAACCACAAAATTAAATGTTCATCAAATAACAAATTTCTAATAGTTTTGTAGGCAGACTTTGGCAAAACCATGAAATCAAATATCCACGAAAATGCAAGTTTTCCTCAATCCAAGAAAATTGGTACCCACAAAAATAAATGAATCCACAGTATGTCTGTTTTAAAAATACTATAAGCAATAGGTTTACTATATTTGGTGTGAATGATTGCATGGTGTTCATGGCCCTCTAGCATGGTTCATCTGACCTTGATGTTATTTACATGCATCATTGGTAATGTTAAGTTTATGTGATTCATGTAGTAAAGCCTTTGTCTTAAAGACTTTCAAATTTAATCCTGATCAGTGAAGCAGGTGAAATATTTCGGGTTTTGAACTCTTTTTTTTCTAGTTACCAACTTTAGACTTCGACAATTGCATGAAATGTAATAATATAATAGTTATAAATGTCAGCATATATGTACTGGAATTACATAACCACAGGCTAGGCTGGATTTTGAAAACCCTTTGGGTTTTTTTCTTGTTTTGAAAGGGTTTCCAAAATGGGCTTTCTGCATTTTATAAAGTTCATGTTAATTGTATGAGGTTCAAAGGGGGAAGATTTTATTCAAATAGTAGGAGGTGCAGGGGTTGCTATAACTATATAATTTTAATCAAATGATAGTTGTATTTTGTTTCATTAAGAGAATACACTTTAACAGAAAAGGTAAGGGTCGATATTAACAATGTGTTCAAATTTTTTTTTGATAGAGTTTCAAAAGGGATTTTCATCATTTTTAAGACCCATTCTCTTTTTAGTCCCATACCGACGAAGTCGAAGGGGACTTTAGGTTTGCACTCCGTCCGTCTGTCTGTTCACCCGTCAGTCCAGCAAATCAGTTTTTCACACTTTTTTTCTTCGTGCTTGAAGATATTGATTTGATATTTGGTGTATTGTTTTATCAGGACAAGTTACAGATCAATTTCGAATATTGGTTCGGTCTAATGATTTTGTGCAGAGTTATGGTCCTTGGACTTTGAAAATTCACTCAAGTAATCAGTTTTCCTCACTTTTTTTCATCATGCTTGAAGATATTGATTTGATAATTGGTATATAGTTTTATCATGACAAGTTACAGATCAAGTTCGAATTTTGTTCCAGTCTGATGATTTTCTGCAGAGTTATAGTCCTTGGACTAATAAAATTCACTCAAGTAATCAATTTTCCACATTTTTTTTCGTCATGCTTGAAGATATTGACTCAGACATGTGATTCTTCCGGCAGGAGTCGAAATCTCACAATTTTTAAGCCCTCTTCCGTCCCTCCCGTTCATAATTCAAATCTTCCGTTGTTTCAAAATTTCAACCCCAAAAAATTGTCAGTCTCTATTATTTTTTATTACCATCGATGTCAACATTAAATACATTTTTGTGTGACTGATGAAGTTATTTTTACCTGTAAATCAAAGAACTTGTATGATTATATGGCTTCACTTGTCAGCTTGGGTGTCAAACATACTATTAATCAACGATTTTTACCTCAGGCTAACTGCTGTATGTAATAAAGCTTTGTGTATTTGAAAACAACACTTAAAAGAAATTTCGGGTAATTTACCTTGTTTTATCATGTTTTAAGTTACCATCCTTAAAATAATGTAAATTGATAAAAGAATATGAATGAAATACAAATTGAATGAAAAATCACATAAGGATGGTAATTTAATGATTTTAAATGTCTTAGGACAAATAAGAAAATATTATTTTGAAAATTATTTGAGAGATCTATACTTCTTTTCAATGCTTAAATTGAAATTTATAAGACATGTATTGACCTGATGTATTGACTGTGTGAGTATTAATGCCAAATCTGGCAAAATCAAAATTAGCTTGAAAAAAGGAATAACACTGTAAAACAGGTAAACAGTTATTGGATGATAGAATTGAGAAACATACTAATGATGACAAAGATGAGGAAAGGACAAAAATAACATACAAATAGTATAGCTTTATAGTGTAGACAAATATTTCACATGGTTACAATACAGAGAGAATACATTAATAGTAATACTGTTATCTTAAAAAAAGGGGAAGAATGTAGCTTTATCATCAAAATGAACACTGAAAACAGTGATAAATATGTCGATAAAAATCTCCAGTTATGAGGCCCAAACTCCAGCTGAAAATTTTCAAATCTCCAGTTGTGACTTGACAACTCTGTCACATGTATGTTGACTTGATATTTGTTATATAGTTTACGCCATGACAAGTTATAGATCAAGTTAGCATTTTGTTCCAGCACAATGAATTTTTAACCGGTAGGGGACTATGTATTGCCAGGCAATACTCACAGAATGCTTGTTAAAATAAAGACAGGAACATTAGACAGAGTTATACATACTGATACTCAATGAGAAATTATTTGGTTATTAGTTAAATTCTCATCCTTCCCCAATATGGAATAAGGATTTTATTTTATTATATTTTTTCCCCTGGTTTTCAATGGATAAACTTGGAAATTTGGAGAATAAATTTAAATTGTTTGATAAGATATCAGTATTTATATTCATGACAAAAATCAGGGCATAAGTAGGTAAGATTTATGCTTTGTGTTATCTTTCTTAAGCTTAAATCTGACGAATATTGAATTATATGCTGTGACTCTTTCAGATTTTGTATTGTCAACTGCTCACAAGGCCAAGGGGTTAGAATTTAGTACAGTCAGAGTTACAGATGATTATGGTGTTGAACCCATCCTAAAGAGGTATTATGGCAATAAACCTCAAATAGCTCAGCTACCAATGTGTTCAGGTATTTATGGAATTCGAATTTTTTCTAACTTTGTAAATTTAGTTTCATATCTTTAAATAGACGTATAGATTAGTTCTAGTCACATAAGTTTCAGGAAAATCTCACTTTGTTCAATGTTAGGGGTAAAAAAGTTGTGTTAAGTTTTTTTACCCTAAAACTTATAAACAGTATGACAGCTCATGTTTGTTTTTATTATGCCCACGCCGTAGCGGAGGGGACATTAAGTTTTACCCTTGTCCATCTGTATGTCTGTCCGTCCTTATGTATGTCTTTACGTCCGTACGTCCCAAAATTGGTTTCCATTCTCTAACTTTAGTTTTCCTCAACCAAATGTTATGAAAGTTATACAAATTGCTTATTACCACAAAATACAGATCACTTTTGAATTTTGGTGGTGTCACTTGTACCGTTTTAGAGTTATGCCCCTTTACATATGGAAAAATTGCTGAATTTTTCATTTCCGTTCTCTGTTTGCCTCAAATAAATGTTATGAATCTTATACACAATGCTTATAACCACAAAATACAGATCAAGTTTGAATTTTGGTGGTGTCATTTTTACTGTTCTAGAGTTATGCCCTTTACAAATGGAAAAATTGATGACTTTTTTTGTTTCCGTTATCTAACTTAAGTTTGCCTCAACCAAATGTTATGAAACTTATACACAATACTTATTACCTCAAAATTCAGATCAAGTACAAATTTTGGTGGCATCACTTTTACCGTTCTTCAGTTATATCCCTTTATAACTTTATATGATATGCAAGCAGGGGCATCATCTGTGTCCCATGGACACATTCCCCATTTATTTTTTAATTCCTTATTTGAAAAGAATAATTGCCCTTGGGCTACGAAAATTCCTGTATATGATTGTTTTATTGTCAGTGAGAAGATAATCACAAAATACAATTGCTTGGTACATACCTATTTTAATCAGGGTTGTACTCTCTATTATTTCTTAGCATGTTTGAGCGAAACATGTTTAAAGGAAATGTTTTCTGGAACTACTTAGATTCAACATTTAGTTCTGCAGACTGAAGAAAATTTTTAACATTATATTAAAAATTATTTAATGGCCAATTTTTGCTCAAATTGTACCTTCTCCTTTATACCACTGAAATTTAACTAAATTAAATATTCATTGAGTGAACCAACACCTTCTAACGCTATAATCAGGATGGATACTGAAGTATGCTGTGGTTGTCTTAAATCCTCAGGAAAATAAAACTATTAAAAAAATCATTAAATTGTCCTGAAGACGAAACATGTAGACCAGAGTAAAGCATTTCCTTGCAGTTATCCAGGATGTTGTTGTCTTTTTAGTCCCCTACCGACGAAGTTGAAGGGGACTTTAATTCCGTCTGTCTGTCTGTCCTTCCGTCAGTCCGGCAAATCAGTTTTCCACACTTTTTTTCTTCATGCTTGAAGATATTGATTTGATATTTGGTGTATTGTTTGATCATGACAAGTTACAGATCAAGTTCGAATTTTGTTCTGGTCTGATGATTTTGTGCAGAGTTATGGTCCTTTGACTTAGAAAATTCACTAAAATAATCAGTTTTCCGCACTTTTTTTTGTCATTCTTGAATTATTGATTTGATAATTAGGATATAGTTTTATCATGACAAGTTAAGGTTCAAGTTTGAATTTTGTTCCGGTCTGATGATTTTGTGCAGAGTTATGGTCCTTGGACTTAGAAAATTCACTCAATTAATCAGTTTTTCGCACTTTTTTTTGTCATGCTTGAAGATATTGATTTGATAATTGGTCTATAGTTTTATCATGACAAGTTACAGGTTTGTATTTTGTTCCGGTCTGATGATTTTGTGCAGAGTTATGGTCCTTTGACTTAGAAAATTCACTTATACATTGTATAATCAGTTTTCAACACTTTTGTTTGTCATGCTTGAAGTTATTGACTTGATATTTGTTATATAGTTTACACCATGACAAGTTATAGATCAAGTTAGAATTTTGTTCCAATACAATGAATTTTTAACTGATAGGGGACTATGTATTGCCATGCAATACTCACAGAATGCTTGTTATAGTTAAATGAGATATTTAAGAAATAATTCATGGCAGCCGTAGATTTGTTTTCATTTAACCATGGGTTGGGCATTTATATTAGATTATTTTACCCTGAGCGTTAGCGAGGGGTAATTTACGAATATAAATGCCCAACCCATGGTTGAATGAAAACAAATCTACGGCTACCATGAATCATTTCGATTCTAATAGGACAAATTTGGTTATTTTGTTAACCGTGAAAGCCCTTTACATACGATACTGTTTTGGCTGTTCCGTTTTACCCAATTTTGATAATATTAGTAATATTATATAATTCAATGATTATTTTTTTTTCAATCGCATTTTCACATATATATTTTAATCCAATGTAATTTTATTCGTTCTGAGGCGTTCAAGAAGCTTTAAAATGCCCGGTATTTACATTTGATTTTTTGTTTACAGAAACATATTTGTGACGTCACCTTGTTTCGTTGCCATGTCAAGATAATAACATCATTTCACGGAATTTTCGTTTTATGAAATTTTACCATGAAAAATATATTAAATGGACTGATTTGTTTATTTTGCTGTAGAATAGAGATAAATATATTGTATCTTAAGCTTGGCCTTCGTAGACTGGGGATTTTGATGTGGAAAATTGAGAAATATCTGGCAGTATAAATAAGTTGGTCGTAACGCGGAACAGCCGTTTATGTGTATTACTGCATTTGCGCTAAAGGTAGATATGTTGTGATTATACTGGTTGACGATAATAGGTCATCATATTAGAATGTTAAATCAACAACATGTTATCAGTGAAAAAAAATGATTTAGAATTACAAAAGCAGTTTACTTTCTTGCAGGTCATGTAAATATGGATGAAGGAAATCTCTTGTATGTAGCAGTTACCAGAGCTAAACATGCCTTACTGATGTCACCTATATTGAAAATTATTCTGGAATTATGTGGTGTAAGTTGTGGAATGCCTAGGGGAAATTTCACAACATCTTATCATTACACTTCATGTAATTCTCTTCTGTGGATACAAACTTCATTTTATAAATATGTTTATACCTCTGAAAAAAATGTTAGAAAATCCTCTGTGTTCTTGTCAAAGGCGAGAGACTTCTTGACTGGTAAAATTATGTTATCTACCTTTGTATAAAAATAAGGAGATGTGTTATGAATGCCAATGAGACAGATATCTTAAAAAAAACATAGGAAAAAGTTAAACAAAAGTGGTTAGCTGGTAAAAAAAAATAGTTGAGCATGATTTCTCATCAGAAAATAACACATGATATCCTCTGGGAATTGAACCCTGAACCTCTGTGTTCTAAGTCAGCAAACTAATCAACTGAGCTATATAAGAAATACTTCCCCCAACTCAACTGATTACAAATTAATTACAACTCAAGGGAATCAATCCTGTCACACATGGAACATGTCTGATTCTTTGTACACCTGTTACAGCCTTTATTATTGGTAGAACATGATGATAAGATAATATGCTGATTATTCTTATTCGATAATCAATTTGGCCATTCTGCAACCAATTGGGCAGGAATAGTTTTTAAGTTGACTTCAATTAAGAATGAACTGGTTTTCATAATTTTTATACGACCGCAAAAAATTTTTGCGGTCGTATATTGGTATCACGTTGGCGTCGTCGTTGTCGTCGTCGTCTGAAGACACATTGGTTTTCGCACTCTAACTTTAGTTTAGTTTAAGTGAATGGATCTCTATGAAATTTTACCATAAGGTTCAATACCACAAAAGGAAGGTTGGGATTGATTTTGGGGGTTATGGTACCAACAGTTAAGGAATTAGGGGCCAAAAAGGGGCCAAAAATAAGCATTTTTGTAACTTCCAGACATAACTTGTGTGTTAGTGTATGGATCTCTCTGACATTGTACTGTAATGCTGGGATTGATTTTGGGGGTAATTGCCTCAAAATATTAGGAATTAGGGGCCAAAAAACAAGCATTTTTCTAGTTTCATGACAATAACTTGTGTGTAAGTGTATGGATCTTTCTGAAATTGTACTACAAGGTTCCATATCACAAAGGGAAAGCTGGAATAGAGTTTGGGGGTAATTGCCCGAAACGTTTAGGAATAAGGGGCCAAAAAGGGGCCAAAAATAAGCATTTTTCTAGTTTCATGACAATAACTTGTGTTCAAGTGTATGGATCTCTCTGAAATTGTACCACAAGGTTCCATATCACACAGGGAATGCTGGGATTGATTTTGGGGGTAATTGCCTCAAAATATTAGGAATTAGGGGCCAAAAAAGGGGCAAAAAACAAGCATTTTTCTAGTTTCATGATAATAACTTGTGTGTAAGTGTATGGATCTTTCTGAAATTATACTACAAGGTTCCATATCACAAAGGGAAAGCTGGAATTGAGTTTGGGGGTAATTGCCCAAAACGTTTAGGAATAAGGGGCCAAAAAGGGGCCAAAAATAAGCATTTTTCTAGTTTCCAGACAATAACTTGTGTTCAAGTGTATGGATCTCTGTGAAATTGTACTGCAAGGTACCATACCACAAAGGGAAGGTTGGGATTGAGTTTGGGGGTGATGAATCATAAGGGGGTTCAAAAAATTTGGGGGGGGGATTTTTTTTTTTTTCCTTTTTTTTCTTTTTTTCCTTTTTTTTTTCTTTTAAAATTTTCCATTTTAAGTTGGTTATTTCTGTTTTATATTTAAAAGCAAATAATTATGATATGGTAGGAGATACACACCAAACAGGATGTGTAAATTATTATATAATAAGTATTGTGCAATAGCAAGAAATTTTCAATTGCACAGTATTGCACAATAGCAAGAAATCTTCAATTGCACAGTATTGCGCAATAGCAAGAAATCTTCAATTGCACAGTATTGTGCAATAGCAAGAAATATCCAATAGCACAATATTGCACAATAGCAAGAAATTGTCAATTGTACAGTATTGCGCAATAGCAAGAAATATTCAATTGCACAGTATTGTGCAAAAGAAGATACTTCGTATAAATTGCTTATTTCTTGACCAATTTCAATGGGGTTTTTTATTCTTGAATTCTTGGGGTTCTTTAATATGCTGATTCTAACCGTGTATTAAGTTTTTGGATTTTGGGCCCCGTTTTTAAATTGGTCCAAAGGGTCCAAAATTAAAGTTTGTTTGATTTCATCAAAAATTGAATTATAGGGGTTCTTTGATATGCCGAATCTAACCGTGTATTTAGATTCTTAATTTTTTGTTCCGTTTTCAAATTGGTCTACATTAAGGTCCAAAGGGTCCAAAATTAAACTTAGTTTGATTTTAACAAAAATTGAATTCTTAGGGTTCTTTGATATGCTGAATCTAAACATGTATTTAGATTTTTGATTTTTGGGCCCCATTATCAACTTTGTCCACATTTAGGTCAAAAGGGTCCAAAATTAAACTTTGTTTGATTTCATCAAAAATTGGGTTCTTGGGGTTCTTTGATATGCTGAATCTAACCATGTATTTAGATTTTGGATATTGGACCATAATAGGTGAATATCCAATTTAAAATTTTTAAGTTCTTAGACCACATTCATTCTGTGTCAGAAACCTATGCTGTGTCAAATATTTAATCACAATCCAAATTCAGAGCTGTATCAAGCTTGAATGTTGTGTCCATACTTGCCCCAACTGTTCAGGGTTCAACCTCTGCGGTCGTATCAAGCTGCGCCCTGCGGAGCATTTTATTTATTATTGGTTTCCAATAACACATTGAATTTAAATGAAATGTTCTATTTGTAACACAAACCAACATAAATATCTTTTAAGTTTAAAAAATGGTTACATCTGTTGTAAATACCAAAATGTTTTTGTTTGTAGGAAAGTCATCAACTCCAAGAACAAGATATCGCCATGAAATGTAGAGAGTCCCAGCAAGAATTCAAACCTTATGCACTTACCATACAGAAAGAAGTAGTCAAACTGGTAAGATATATTGTAGATTTATAACTTTCTTAAGGGGAGTCGATTCAGTTTCAAGTCTTTTTGTAATTTTCATTTCAAAACATCAAAATATTCTTTTGTAAATTCTTTAGATTAATAATTTTGCACAATTATTAGTTTTTAAAGATTTCAAGTCCTGGGGAAAGATTCCATTATTTTTTATGTCATAAACAAAACTAGTAACAATGGGACCTTGAACTTTCATTACTGTTTTTAATAGTTATCTCCCCTGTAACTGTGTCGGATCCCCTTCAAACAGGTTACTATTTGACCATTAAAGATGTTAGTGGTTGAATCTCTTAAGCAGGTTACATGTGCTGTTTTAAACACAGCACACTGGATGCACTTTACCCTTAATTTTAGAAATATGATATAAAAGGAAAAAAAAACTTCTTGAAATAGACGGGTTATTTCGCATTACTTGTCAGCCAGAATTATGCCATTTAAATTGTTGGAACTTTGTACTGTATCTGTATTCACTAGATTCAATAGTTCTTGTGTTTACCTATAAAACAGTCCATTTTGAGTAAATATTTTTATCATGAAGAAATCTATACGTCAGTAGTCCCAGGCTCGACAAAAAGGCATTAGAATGAATTATTTGATTGGTTTAAATTTGTTTTGTTGCCAATCTCCCTATCTGGGTTTATTTTTTCTTTCAGAAGGATACCAGTGAAAATGAAGAGAGTAATAGTGACTGTACTGAAAGTTATGATTTTATTGATGAAGATGAGGATTTCATTGATGATGAAGATGAGGATTTCATTGATGATGAAGAAGACTTTACTGAGGATGAAGATGAGGATTTTTCAGATGATGAGGACAGTGATTACAGTGAAGATACTGATGATGAACAGTAGTTTGTTTTCTGTATGGTGTATAGAATCAGAGATTTCCAATTTTTAGCCTAACAAAAACGAATTAAAATACCATTGGCATATTACGTCTAAGTCTTAAATGCAAAAAAAGGAAAATGATATATGATTATGGGTTTTAGTATTCATGACTGATTTCCCAATTTTCTAGTTGTTTGAAAGTGGGTAGTTTTCGTGGTATATATTGCTCAAATGTAGATTCTGTGGAACACAGTAAGGAATCTTTACTAATTTGAAGCACGATTACGGTAGTTGACTGAATAGGAACCTAGTTTCCTGTAGAGAGTCTGATAATATAGGCTATTTGGGTATACCAGAATAGAACCATACATTCATAGCATTAGTTTTATTTTAGTGGATATGTTTAGTCTTTATTTTGTTAAGCATGTTACTGTATTATACAAAGGTGTATGAAGAACTCATTTAAATGGTGCTTAATATAGTGCATATAGATTATTATAATAGTCCAAGTTTTCATTCATGTATTATCTAGTCCAAGTTTTCATTCATATATTATCTAGTCCAAAATTTCATTCGTATAATTATGTTTTTTGTTTTTTGTGCATGATGATGAAAATCAGGGGGATTTTGTTTAATACCTATCCATTTGTCAATCTGTATAGTGTGTACATTGATTGCCTATCATACTCATATGCTGGAAATATTTTATTGTTCAGAATATTCATATATGAACATATTGATTAGGATTTAGGAGACTTGATTTCCTTAATTTTTTCACAAAATGACACCCTGTAAAATTTTAAAGAAATATTTATACACATGTCAGGATTGTCATGTTGTCAATTGTTCACTAATTATTGGTTATTGTAGCCTAGTCATGTTTTTCAACATTTTGGATATACAGCACATTGATTGTGCTTAACCCCTCCACTGAAACAGTTTCACCAAAAAACAAAGTTGTAATGCTAGGGTATCATTTGTGATTTCAGTAACAACCATTTTAAACAAGAGTAAAACATCCTATATGCAAAAACAGTATTTAATTTTTACCGGTAGCTAAAATAGTAAAATATGTTATTATAAAATAATATACATGATATATGCCTCAGGGAATAGTTAATATCTCAGGGACCACAAACTTGCTATTACCCTCACAACCATTCAATAGTTGTATAACATTTTATATAGGAACCATTTTTTTTTTATATAAGAAATTTAAAGTTTTAAATTGAACTTAAGATTTTACAAATTTAAAGTTTTCATCAGATTTTATGAAGTATTATTCAGTGATTTGTTAGTGGAGCAGTTTACATGCAAGTCAAAAAGTATTGTTATATATATTTGTTAAATAGTTTACAAGTTTTAGATAATATGTGCTTTTCTTTTTCCTTAGATTTTTGAGAAGTATAGATTCTATTTTGTTTAACATTTTTATACGACCGCAAAAATTAAAAATTTTTTGGTCGTATATTGGTATGACGTTGGCGTCGGCGTCGTCGTAGTCGTCGTCCTCCGAAGACACATTGGTTTTCGCACTCTAACTTTAGTTTAAGTGAATGGATCTCCATGAAATTTTACCATAAGGTTCAATACCACGAAAGGAAGGTTGGGATTGATTTTGGGGGTTATGGTACCAACAGTTAAGGAATTAGGGGCCAAAAAGGGGCCAAAAATAAGCATTTTTGTAACTTCCAGACAATAACTTGTGTGTAAGTGTATGGATCTCTCTGACATTGTACCACAAGGTTCCATATCACAAAGGGAAGGCTGTAATTGATTTTGGGGGTAATTGCCTCAAAATTTTAGGAATAAGGGGCCAAAAAAGGGGCAAAAAACAAGCATTTTTCTAGTTTCATGACAATAACTTGTGTGTAAGTGTTTGGATATTTCTGAAATTGTACTACAAGGTTCCATACCACAAAGGGAAAGCTGGAATTGAGTTTGGGGGTAATTGCCCGAAACGTTTAGGAATTGGGGGCCAAAAAGGGGCCAAAAATAAGCATTTTTCTAGTTTCCAGACAATAACTTGTGTTCAAGTGTATGGATCTCTCTGAAATTGTACTGCAAGGTACCATACCACAAAGGGAATGCTGGGATTGAGTTTGGGGGTGATGAATCATAAGAGGGTTCAAAAAATTTGGGGGGGGGATTTTTTTTCTTTTCTTTTTTTCCTTTTTTTTTTCTTTTAAAATTTTCCATTTTAAGTTGGTTATTTCTGATTTATATTTAAAAGCAAATAATAATGATATGGTAGGAGATACACACCAAACAGGATATGTAAATTATTATATAATAAGTATTGTGCAATAGCAAGAAATTTTCAATTGCACAGTATTGCACAATAGCAAGAAATCTTCAATTGCACAGTATTGCGCAATAGCAAGAAATCTTCAATTGCACAGTATTGCGCAATAGCAAGAAATATCCAATAGCACAATATTGCGCAATAGCAAGAAATTGTCAATTGTACAGTATTGCGCAATAGCAAGAAATATTCAATTGCACAGTATTGTGCAAAAGAAGATACTTCGTATAAATTGCTTATTTCTTGATCAATTTCAATGGGGTTTTATTCTTGAATTCTTGGGGTTCTTTAATATGCTGAATCTAACTGTGTATTAAGTTTTTGGATTTTGGGACCCGTTTTTTAATTGGTCCACATTGAGGTCCAAAGGGTCCAAAATTTAACTTTGTTTGATTTCATCAAAAATTGAATTATTGGGGTTCTTTGATATGCCGAATCTAACCGTGTATTTAGATTCTTAATTTTTGGTTCCGTTTTCAAATTGGTCTACATTAAGGTCCAAAGGGTCCAAAATTAAACTTAGTTTGATTTTAACAAAAATTGAATTCTTAGGGTTCTTTGATATGCTGAATCTAAACATGTATTTAGATTTTTGATTATGGGCCCAGTTTTCAAATTGGTCTACATTAAGGTCCAAAGGGTCCAAAATTAAACTTTTTTGTTTGATTTTAGCAAAAATTGAATATATGAGGTTCTTTGATATGCTGAATCTGAACATGTATTTAGATTTTTGATTTTTGGCCCTGTTTTCAAGTTGGTCCAAATTGGGGTCCAAAATTAAACTTTGTTTGATTTCAACAAAAATTGAATATATGGGGTTCTTTGATATGCTGAATCTAACCATGTATTTAGATTTTTTTTGTGGACCCCGTTATCAAATTGGTTCTTATTAAGGTCAAAAGGGTCCAAAATTAAACTTAGTCTGATTTTAACAAAAATTGAATTCTTGGGGTTCTTTGATATGCTGAATCTAAACATGTGTTTAGATTTTTGATTATGGGCCCAGTTTTCAAGTTGGTCCAAGATAGGGTCCAGTATTTAAACTTTGTTTGATTTCAACAAAAATTGAATATATGGGGTTCTTTGATATGCTGAATCTAAACATGTATTTAGATTTTTGATTATGGGTCCAGTTTTCAAGTTGGTCCAAATTGGGGTCCAAAATTAAACTTTTTTTGTTTGATTTCAACAAAAATTGAATATATGAGGTTCTTTGATATGCTGAATCTAACCATGTATTTAGATTTTTTATTTGTGATCCCGCTATCAAATTGGTTCATATTGAGGTCAAAAGGGTCCAAAATTAAACTTTGTTTGATTTCATCAAAAATTGAATTATTGGGGTTCTTTGATATGCCAAATCTAACCGTGTTTTTAGATTTTTAATTTGGGTCCCGTTTTTTAAATTGGTCTTCATTGAGGTCCAAAGGGTCCAAAATTAAACTTAGTTTGATTTTAACAAAAATTGAATTCTTGGGGTTCTTTGATATGCTGAATCTAAACATGTGTTTAGATTTTTGATTATAGGCCCAGTTTTCAAGTTGGTCCAAGTTGGGGTCCAAAATTAAACTTTTTTTGATTTCAACAAAAATTGAATATATGGGGTTCTTTGATATGCTGAATCTAACCATGTATTTAGATTTTTTATTTGTGAACCCCATTATCATATTGGTTCATATTAAGGTCAAAAGGGTCCAAAATTAAACTTTGTTTGATTTCATCAAAAATTGAATTATTGGGGTTCTTTGATATTCCAAATCTAACCGTGTATTTAGATTTTTAATTTTAAGTCCCGTTTTTTAAATTGGTCTACATTAAAGTCCAAAGGGTCCAAAATTAAACTTAGTTTGATTTTAGCAAAAATTGAATTCTTGGGGTTCTTTGATATGCTGAATCTAAACATGTATTTAGATTTTTGATTATGGGTCCAGTTTTCAAGTTGGTCCAAATTGGGGTCCAAAATTAAACTTTGTTTGATTTCAACAAAAATTGAATATATGGGGTTCTTTGATATGCTGAATCTAACCATGTATTTTGGTTTTGGACATTGGACCATAATAGGTAAATTAAAAAAATTCAGGTTCTTAGACCACATTCTTTCTGTGTCAGAAACCTATGCTGTGTCAAATATTTAATAACAATCCAAATTCAGAGCTGTATCAAGCTTGAATGTTGTGTCCATACTTGCCCCAACTGTTCAGGGTTCGACCTCTGCAGTCGTATCAAGCTGCGCCCCAGCGAAGCATTTTATTCAACATGATATATTTTCAGCTCATTTTATTGATATTTTAATTTAGATTTTGTGTTGATTTCAATTTTCACTTAACCTTCCTATAGAATTTTTGCAGGTTCTGAAATAAATGTGCAGTCGTTAATGATTTGTTTCAACAGATATGCAGCCATATTTGATATACTAGATGAAAACTTCCAATAAGATTATTTGCAAAAATTACATTACCTAAGGCAGACAACAGTTTTGGTTTTGTTGAGTTGAAGGGTAATATATGCATGGGCCCAGAGTTATGGCCCTAATATATGAGAGGAAGAATAGAATTTAGTATTTACAAGTTTTCTGAATCATTGAAATACTTTCATGCTAGAATTCTACAAGGAATTAAATACAGTCTTTTGTGTTCCCCTAACTTGACAGGATAAATATGGTTTTGGCCTAAGCTATGTACAGTGCTGTATCAAAAGGCAAGAAAACAATGAAAGATTGCTCTATATTTCATATAATAGGGAATTTATTTCAATTTTTATGCCCCCGCCTTAGTGTAGGGGTATTAAGTTTTACCCTTGTCCATCTTTACGTCCATACGTCCCGAAATTGGTTTCCGTTCTCTAACTTTAGTTTGCTTCAACCAAATGTTATGAAACTTATACACAATGCTTATAACCACAAAACACAGATCAAGTTCGAATTTGGGTGGCATCACTTTTACCTTTCTAGAGTAATGCCCCTTTACAAATGGAAAAATTGCTGAATTTTTTGTTTCCGTTCTCTAACTTCAGTTTGCCTCAACCAAATGTAATGAACTTTATACACAATGCTTATTGCCACAAAATTCAGATCAAGTGCAAATTTTGGTAGCATCACTTTTACCGTTCTTCAGTTATATCCCTTTATAACTTTTTTTAACTTTTGGTGGCGTCATTTTTATCGTTCTAAGTTCTAAAGTTATGCCCATTTACAAATGGAAAAATTGCTGAATTGTTCGTTTCCATCCTCTCATTAAGTTTGCCTCAACCAAATGTTATGAATCTTATACACAATGCTTATTACCACAAAACACTGATCAAGTTTAAATTTTGGTGGCGTCACTTCTGACGTTCTAGAGTAATGCCCCTTTTAAATGGAATAAATTGCTTCGCTGAGCGCAGCTGGATATGACCGCAGATGTCCAACCCTGAAAAGTTGGGGCCAAAATGGACACAATATTTGTGCTTGATACAGGTCTGAATTTGGATTGTAATTAAATTTTTGACACATAATAGTTTTCTGACACAGAATAACTGTAGTCAAAGAACTTCAAATTGGTTATGTTATTTGAATTTATATTAAATTTTTTGCTTTTGTGCAATACACTATGCGAATTGACCCCCCTCTCCCTCAAAAAAAATAAATTTTACCCCGTTTTTTTGTGTTTGTGCAATACACTATGCTGTTGAATATTAACCCCCCAAAAAAAAATATTTGAAGAAATTTTCTTTTAATTTCTGAACTCTGAAATGAGAAAAATTGTCCCCCTCCAATTTTTGTCACCTCCCCCCCTTTCCCTTATTCCAAAAAATAATTCTTTCCCTCAAGTTATGGTCAGTATCTCAGACAATCATCATTTCTTTATACATAATTTACAAGCAGTGTAAGGGGATAATCACACATTGTTATTTAATTTGATTTTGATTTTGATTTGGATTACCTCCCTTACACTGCTTTTAAATTGTCTCAATTGTCTTTTAACCAGAAAAACCCTTGTTTTTCCCCTTTTTTTGCCCCTAATTCCTAAATGGTTTGAGCCATAACCCCCCAAAGTCAATCCTAACCATCCCTTTGTAGTATGGAAACTTGTGGTATAATTTCAGAGAGATTCATACACTTTAACACAAGTTATTGTCTGGAAACTACAAAAATGCTTATTTGGGCCCCTTTTTTGGCCCCTAATTCCTAAACAGTTGGGACCATAACCCCCAAAATCAATCCCAACCTTCCTTTAGTGGTTATAAACCTTGTGTTAAAATTTTATTGATTTCTATTTACTTATACTAAAGTTATTATCCGGTAACCATCTGTCTTCGGACGACGACAACATGATACCAATATAGACCAAAAATTTTTTAATTTTTGCGGTCGTATAAAAATTGCTGAGTTTTTCGTTTCCATTCTCTTACTTCAGTTTGCACCAACCAAATGTTATGAAACATAAATACACAATGCTTATTACCACAAAGCTTGGATCAAGTATGAATTTGGGTTGTGTCACTTTTACCATTTTTATACGACGGCAAAAAAAATTTTTTGTGGTCGTATATTGGTATGACGTTGGCGTCGTTGTCATCGTCATCGTCGTCCGAAGACACATAAGTTTTCGCACTCTAACTTTATTTTAAGTTAATGGATCTCAATGAAAATTTATCCATAAGGTTCAATACCACAAAAGAAAGGTGGGGATTAATTTTGGGGGTTATGGTACCAACAGTTAAGGAATTAGGGGTCAAAAATAAGCATTTTTGTAACTTCCAGACATAACTTGTGTGTAAGTGTATGGATCTCTCTGACATTGTACCACAAGGTTCCATATCACAAAGGGAATTCTGGGATTGATTTTGGGGGTAATTGCCTCCAATTTTTAGGAATTAGGAGCCAAAAAGGGGCAAAAAACAAGCATTTTTCTAGTTTCATAAAAATAACTTGTGTGTAAGATGAAATTGTACTACAAGGTTCCATATCACAAAGGGAAAGCTGGAATTGAGTTTGGGGGTAATTGCCCAAAAAGTTAAGGAATAAGGGGCCAAAAAGGGGCCAAAAATAAGCATTTTTCTAGTTTCCAGACAATAACTTGTGTTCAAGTGTATGGATCTCTCTGAAATTGTACTGCAAGGTACCATACCACAAAGGGAAGGCTGGGATAGATTTTGGGGGTGATTCCCTCAAAATTTTAGGAATTAGGGGCCATAAAAGGGTAAAAAAACAAGCATTTTTCTAGTTTCAGGACAATAACTTGTGTGTAAGTGTATGGATCTTTATGAAATTGTACTGCAAGGTTCCATATCACAAAGGGAAAGCTGGGTTTGAGTTTGGGGGTAATTGCCCTAAACGTTTAGGAATTTGGGGCAAAAAAGGGGCAAAAAAACAAGCATTTTTCTAGTTCCAGACAATAACTTGTGTTCAAGTGTATGGATCTTTATGAAATTGTACTACAAGGTTCCATATCACAATGGGAAAGCTGGAATTGAGTTTGGGGGTAATTGCCCAAAAATTTAGGGAATAAGGGGCCAAAAATAAGCATTTTTCTAGTTTCCAGACAATAACTTGTGTTCAAGTGTATGGATCTCTCTGAAATTGTACTGCAAGGTACCATACCACAAAGGGAAGGCTGGGATAGATTTTGGGGGTGATTCCCTCAAAATTTTAGGAATTAGGGGCCATAAAAGGGCAAAAAAACAAGCATTTTTCTAGTTTCAGGACAATAACTTGTGTGTAAGTGTATGGATCTTTATGAAATTGTACTGCAAGGTTCCATATCACAAAGGGAAAGCTGGGTTTGAGTTTGGGGGTAATTGCCCTAAATGTTAGGAATTTGGGGCAATAAAGGGGCCAAAAAACAAGCATTTTTCTAGTTCCAGACAATAACTTGTGTTCAAGTGTATGGATCTCTCTGAAATTGTACTGCAAGGTACCATACCACAAAGGGAAGGCTGGGATTGAGTTTGGGGGTGATCAATCATAAGGGGGTTAAAAAAATTTGGGGGGGGGATTTTTTTTTCCTTTTTTTTTTTTAAATTTTCCATTTTAAATTGGTTATTTCTGATTTATATATAAAAGCAAATAATAATGATATGGTTTGAATAGGTAAATTAAAATTTTTAAGTTCTTAGACCACTTTCATTCTGTGTCAGAAACCTATGCTGTGTCAAATATTTAATTACAATCCAAATTCAGTGCTGTATCAAGCTTGAATGTTGTGTCCATACTTGCCCCAACTGTTCAGGGTTCGACCTCTGCGGTCATATCAAGCTGCGCCCCAGCGGAGCATTTTATTGAATTATGTCCCTTTATAATGTTATATGAAAGCGGGGGCATCATCTGTGTCCCATGGACACAGTCCCAATTTATTTATTATGAGGTCATTTTAACAGGTTTTTATACGACCGCAAAAAAATTTTTGTGGTTGTATATTTGTATGACGTCGTCGTCGTCGTCGTCGTCGTCGTCCGGCGTCGTTGTCCGAAGATGAATTAGTTTTTGCACTCTAACTTTAGTTTAAGTGAATGGATCTCTGTGAAATTTTACCATAAGGTTCAATACCACAAAAGGAAGGTGGGGATTGATTTTGGGGGTTATGGTACCAACAGTTAAGGAATTAAGGGCCAAAAAGGGGCAAAAAATAAGCATTTTCTAGTTTCCAGACAATAACTGTGGAACGGTGTATGGATCTCTC
The DNA here is from genome assembly GCF_021869535.1 of Mytilus californianus. Lineage (NCBI taxonomy): Eukaryota > Metazoa > Mollusca > Bivalvia > Mytilida > Mytilidae > Mytilus > Mytilus californianus. The sequence goes on along the minus strand of NW_026262581.1, from coordinate 92,788,344 downwards.
TAAAATTATACTACAAGTTTCCATACCACAAAGGGATGGTTAGGATTTGCTTTGGGGGGTTATGGCTCAAACCATTTAAGAATTAGGGGCAAAAAAGGGGGAAAAACAAGGTTGTCCTGGTTAATGGACAAATACTTTAGTACAAAACATAATTTAAAGCAGTGTAAGGGAGATATATCAGATACATCATTGAAATTATCTCCCTTACACTGCTTTTAAATTATGTATAAAGTAATGGTTAATGAACAATTAAGATAATTTAAAACAGTGTAAGGGAGGTAATCCAAATACAACGTTTTGGTTACTTCCCTTACACTGCTTTTAAATTATGTTTAAAGAAATGCATATTTATAAAGGAAGACCAGTAAAAATATCTGCAAATGTTGCATCTTTTTTTTTTACAAAAAAATCCATATGAAAGATTTGACACTATATTTTAAATTCTATTATAAAATAGATTAAGTTAGCACTATGGTAAATTTAAATGGGAAATTATGGTTGCAAACTCCATTGGAAATTTGAATTGAGATTATGACCATATCTTGAGAGAAAGAATTTTTTGGGGGAAAAAAGGGGGGGGGGGGGGGTAAAAAGAAATTGTGGGGGTCAATTTTTTCTCATTTCAGATTTCAGAAATTAAAAAGAATTATTCTTCAAATATTATTTTTTTTTCAAATTTCAAATATTGAAAAATTTCAAGAAGTAATCTTTAATTGCACAGTATGGTGCATTAGATTTGTAAAATCTTTGACCACATTTATTTATTTGTTATGCCGAATCTAACCGTGTATTTAGATTTTTAATTTTGGGTCCAGTTTTCAAATTGGTCTACATTAAGGTCCAAAGGGTCCAAAATTAAACTTTGTTTGATTTTAACAAAAATTGAATATATGGGGTTCTTTGATATGCTGAATCTAACCATGTATTTAGATTTTTTATTTGTGGACCACACTATCAAATTTGTTCATATTGAGGTCAAAAGGGTCCAAAATTAAACTTTGTTTGATTTCATCAAAAATTGAATTATTGGGGTTCTTTGATATGCCAAATCTAACCGTGTATTTAGATTTTTAATTTTGGGTCCCGTTTTTTAAATTGGTCTAAATTAAGGTCCAAAGGGTCCAAAATTAAACTTAGTTTGATTTTAACAAAAATTGAATTTTTGGGGTTCTTTGATATGCTGAATCTAAACATGTGTTTAGATTTTTGATTATGGGCCCAGTTTTCAAGTTGGTTTAAGTTGGGGTCCAAAATTAAACTTTGTTTGATTTCAACAAAAATTGAATATATGGGGTTCTTTGATATGCTGAATCTAAACATGTATTTAGATTTTAGATTTTTGGCCCAGTTTTCAAGTTGGTCCAAATTGGGGTCCAAAATTAAACTTTGTTTGATTTCAACAAAAATTGAATATATGGGGTTCTTTGATATGCTGAATCTTACCATGTATTTAGATTTTTTATTTGTGGGCCCGCTATCAAATTGGTTCATATTGAGGTCAAAAGGGTCCAAAATTAAACTTTGTTTGATTTCATCAAAAATTGAATTATTGGGGTTCTTTGATATGCCAAATCTAACCATGTTTTTAGATTTTTAATTTTGGGTCCCGTTTTTATACGACCGCAAAAATTGAAAATTTTTTGGTCGTATATTGGTATGACGTTGGCGTCGTCGTCGTCGTCGTCGTCGTCGTCGTCGTCGTCGTCGTCGTCGTCGTCGTCGTCGTCGTCGTCTGGCGTCGTCCGGCGTCGTCCGAAGACACATTGGTTTTCGCACTCTAACTTTAGTTTAAGTGAATGGATCTCCATGAAATTTTACCATAAGGTTCAATACCACGAAAGGAAGGTTGGGATTGATTTTGGGGGTTATGGTACCAACAGTTAAGGAATTAGGGGCCTAAAAGGGGCCAAAAATATGCATTTTTGTAATTCCAGACAATAACTTGTGTGTAAGTGTATGGATCTCTCTGACATTGTACCACAAGGTTCCATATCACAAAGGGAAGGCTGTAAATGATTTTGGGGGTAATTGCCTCAAAATTTTAGGAATTAGGGGCCAAAAAAGGGGCAAAAAACAAGCATTTTTCTAGTTTCATGACAATAACTTGTGTGTAAGTGTTTGTATATTTCTGAAATTGTACTACAAGGTTCCATATCACAAAGGGAAAGCTGGAATTGAGTTTGGGGGTAATTGCCTGAAACGTTTAGGAATTGGGGGCCAAAAAGGGGCCAAAAATAAGCATTTTTCTAGTTTCCAGACAATAACTTGTGTTCAAGTGTATGGATCTCTCTGAAATTGTACTGCAAGGTACCATACCACAAAGGGAAGGCTGGGATTGAGTTTGGGGGTGATGAATCATAAGGGGGTTCAAAAAATTTGGGGGGGGGGATTTTTTTTTTTTTCTTTTTTTTTCTTTTTTTCCTTTTTTTTTTCTTTTAAAATTTTCCATTTTAAGTTGGTTATTTCTGATTAATATTTAAAAGCAAATAATAATGATATGGTAGGAGTTACACACCAAACAGGATGTGTAAATTATTATATAATAAGTATTGTGCAATAGCAAGAAATTTTCAATTGCACAGTATTGCACAATTGCAAGAAATCTTCAATTGCACAGTATTGCGCAATAGCAAGAAATCTTCAATTGCACAGTATTGCGCAATAGCAAGAAATATCCAATAGCACAATATTGCGCAATAGCAAGAAATTGTCAATTGTACAGTATTGCACAATAGCAAGAAATATTCAATTGCACAGTATTGTGCAAAAGAAGATACTTCGTATAAATTGCTTATTTTTTGATCAATTTCAATGGGGTTTTATTCTTGAATTCTTGGGGTTCTTTAATATGCTGAATCTAACCGTGTATTAAGTTTTTGGATTTTGGGCCCCGTTTTTAAATTGGTCTACATTAAGGTCAAAAGGGTCCAAAATTAAACTTAGTTTGATTTTAACAAAAATTGAATTATTGGGGTTCTTTGATATGTCGAATCTAACCGTGTATTTAGATTCTTGATTATGGGCCCCAGTTTTCAAGTTGGTCCAAATTGGGGTCCAAAATTAAACTTTGTTTGATTTCAACAAAAATTGAATATATGGGGTTCTTTGATATGCTGAATCTAACCATGTATTTAGATTTTTGATTTTTGGGCCCCGTTATCAACTTTGTCCACATTGAGGTCAAAAGGGTCCAAAATTAAACTTTGTTTGATTTCATCAAAAATTGAATTATTGGGGTTCTTTGATATGCCAAATCTAACCGTGTATTTAGATTTTTAATTTTGGGTCCCGTTTTTTAAATTGGTCTACATTAAGGTCCAAAGGGTCCAAAATTAAACTTAGTTTGATTTTAACAAAAATTGAATTTTTGGGGTTCTTTGATATGCTGAATCTAAACATGTGTTTAGATTTTTGATTATGGGACCAGTTTTCAAGTTGGTCCAAGTTGGGGTCCATAATTAAACTTTGTTTGATTTCAACAAAAATTGAATATATGGGGTTCTTTGATATGCTGAATCTAAACATGTATTTAGATTTTTGATTTTTGGCCCAGTTTTCAAGTTGGTCCAAATTGGGGTCCAAAATTAAACTTTGTTTGATTTCAACAAAAATTGAATATATGGGGTTCTTTGATATGCTGAATCTTACCATGTATTTAGATTTTTTATTTTGTAGGCCCGCTATCAAATTGGTTCATATTGTGGTCAAAAGGGTCCAAAATTAAACTTTGTTTGATTTCATCAAAAATTGAATTATTGGGGTTCTTTGATATGCCAAATCTAAACGTGTTTTTAGATTTTTAATTTTGGGTCCCGTTTTTTAAATTGGTCTACATTAAGGTCCAAAGGGTCCAAAATTAAACTTTGTTTGATTTTAACAAAAATTGAATTCTTGGGGTACTTTGATATGCTGAATCTAAACATGTGTTTAGATTTTTGATTATGGGACCAGTTTTCAAGTTTGTCCAAGTTGGGGTCCAAAATTAAACTTTGTTTGATTTCAACAAAAATTGAATATATGGGGTTCTTTGATATGCTGAATCTAACCATGTATTTTGATTTTGGACATTGGACCATAATAGGTAAATTAAAAAAATTGAAGTTCTTAGACCACATTCTTTCTGTGTCAGAAACCTATGCTGTGTCAAATATTTAATCACAATCCAAATTCAGAGCTGTATCAAGCTTGAATGTTGTGTCCATACTTGCCCCAACTGTTCAGGGTTCGACCTCTGCGGTCGTATCAAGCTGCGCCCAGCGAAGCATTTTATTTAAATTGGTCTACATTAAGGTCCAAAGAGTCCAAAATTAAACTTAGTTTGATTTTAACAAAAATTGAATTCTTGGGGTACTTTGATATGCTGAATCTAAACATGTGTTTAGATTTTTGATTATGGGACCAGTTTTCAAGTTTGTCCAAGTTGGGGTCCAAAATTAAACTTTGTTTGATTTCAACAAAAATTGAATATATGGGGTTCTTTGATATGCTGAATCTAACCATGTATTATGATTTTGGACATTGGACCATAATAGGTAAATTAAAAAAATTGAAGTTCTTAGACCACATTCTTTCTGTGTCAGAAACCTATGCTATGTCAAATATTTAATCACAATCCAAATTCAGAGCTGTATCAAGCTTGAATGTTGTGTCCATACTTGCCCCAACTGTTCAGGGTTCGACCTCTGCGGTCGTATCAAGCTGCGCCCAGCGAAGCATTTTATTCAAGAATTTTCTACTTAATAAAGTAGAATTATTGGTTCTCTTTATGATTTGAATTTTTTTTTATGACAATTTATACCCAATACCATGTCTGAGAATACAGGACAATATTCCTAAAACAATGAAAAATAATGATCCTTCTTTGAAAGGGGAGAATTTTTATAAACGTTTGTTTTGGAGATATGACCTTAAAAATAATTTTGGAAAAATAATTAGTAATACATTGTATATTCCTTGCTAGCATCTTTTGTTACTATAGTACTACATAATTGTTTGAATATGCAGATAATCATCAGATTAAGATTTTCCAACTATTTAAATACTGGTAAAGTTATGTGTGTTTGATATTTTAATTAGAATGTATGTTAAATTTGACCCAGGTAATCATGATACGGTGTTAGTTAGAAAAAGGGCTGACATATAAATTATTTTATTCACACTGGTCTGCCTTTGACCCTTATTAAGGACTAGAAAATATATATGATCACATATTGTGATACTTTGGTTAAAAGTAGGTTTTATGGAATAAAATTATTCCTTTCTGGTATAAAATGAATTTAATTTTGAATATGATCTTGAAAAGTTTAAATGATTGAAAAGTTTTTTAAATCTCAAGAATTTTACAAAAAAAAAGTTCTTCAAAGTAATTTATGATGTTATTTCTAATATAACTTAATTATAGGCAAGCACATATGAAAAATAAGTTTGTATGTGAACTTTTTTTTTTCGTTTCAAAAAATGAGAATGTTTACACTCTTTAAAATTTTTAATTCTGATAATGAATATGCAGTTTTTTTTCGTAGTTTTTTCTGTATTTTTATGGGCACAGTTTTGGTTGTTTAAATTTGAAATATTTTTTGTTGTCATGAACTATTTTTATATGACCGCAAACAATTTGCGTTCTTGTATTTCTATCATGTCGTCGTTGTCCGAAGACACATTTGGTTTCCGGACAATAACTTTAGTTTAAGTGAATGGATCTCTATGAAATTTTACCAGAAGGTTCAATACCACAAAGGGAAGGCTGGGATTGAGTTTGGGGGTAATGGCCCCAAATGTTTAGAAATTAGGGGCAAAAAAGGGGCCAAAAACAAGCATTTTTCTAGTTTCCAGACAATAACTTGTGTTAAAGTTTATGGAACTCCCTGAAATTGTACATTTTTCCTGAAAAGAAAATAATCTTCAAAATTTCAAAAAAAAATTAAGGGGGGGGGGGGGTTTCCAATTTTTTTTGGGGTTCATATTTTTTTCTTCAAAATTTTTTGATTTTTTTTTGGGGGGGGGGGGGGGGGATTTTTTTGCAAATTTTATTTGGGGGGGGTGGGGGGTGGTTATACTTTTTTCTTCAAGATTTTTCAAAATTTCAAATTTTTTCCCAAAATTTTTCCATTTTTACATTTATTATTTCTGATTTATATATAAAAGCAACAAATACAGATATGGCAGGAGATACACACCAAACAGGGTGTGTAAATATAGATTCTACCACTGCATCGAGTGTGATACGATATTTATCTACTCGAGACAGTTAAATTTTCAAATTTAAAACGCGAGGCTCGCCGAGCGTTTTAAATATTTAAAATTTAACTGTCGAGAGTGGATAAATATCGTATTACACGAGATTTGGTGGTGGAATCTGTTTCTCTAATGATTTTCAAACAATACGCAGGCAAATTTATTCCTCCTTTTCGAATGATCTGCAAAAAGATGTGTTCTTTCTATGTGACGTCATCAGGCATGGTCGCCTTTTTTCATGCCGTCATAATAGGAAATTCAGAGGAAAGCAAGAAAATTCAACGTCATAATCGGATTTTAACCAATGAAGAACTGAGATCAAACGAACCACACGTTGATTAAATTTTTTTTATACAATGGGTGCAGAAAGGGATAAATTGACGAAGAATTAGAGAAATTATTATATATAACAGATTAACTAAGTATTGTGCAATAGCAATAGCAAGAAATCTGCAATTGAAAATAAATACAAATCTTTTAACCAATTTCAATGGGATTAATTTAAAGTCTTAAATTTTTGGGGGTTCTAACCTTGTATTACTATTTTGGATATTGGGCCCCATTTTTAAATTGGTCTACATTGAGGTCCAAAGGGTCCAAAGTTAAATTTGTTTGATTTCATCAAAAACTGAATTATTGCGGCTCTATGATATGCTGAACCTTATTGTGCATTTAGATTTTTATTTTGGGCCCTGTTTTCAAATTAGTCCATATTAAGGTTTGAAGGGTCCAAAATGAAACTTTGTTTGATTTCAACTAAAATTAAATTTTTGTTTTTTTTTTTATATGCTGAATCTAACCATGTTGTTAAATTTAGACCATACTAGGTAAATTAAATGTCCCATTTCAAATTTTTAAGATCTTTGACCACATTAATTTTGTGTCAGAAACCTATATTATAACAAAAATGTGATCACAATCCAAATTCAGACAGTATCAAGCTTGAATATTGTGTCCAAACTTGCCCCAACTGTTCAGGGTTCGACCTCTGCGGTCGTATCAGGCTGCGCTTGGCGAAGCATTTTATTTTTTGTGTGTTAAATAAGTTTGTGTTCTATCATATTGTTAGGATATTTACTTTAGAGAGAATTTTTTCACAATTTAAGGAAGATTGCTGAAATATAGATTAGAGATGTTTTTTGCTTTTATTCTAATCTTTGGTATTTTTTTACTAAAGTTTTTGTATGTTTTTCTAATAAAACATGTATCACTGGTTTTAAGTTGTTACTTTTCTGTACCTTTTCATATGCTTCTGTGTACCTTTGATATTTGAACAAAGTGTCACTAACACTAGCACCAGCGGTTTGCATTTGTGCCAATTTGCACTTCATTTGTTCCAATTTATTTTTCATTTGTGCCTAAATTTTTTTTTCATTTGCGCCAATTTACAGTTAAACACAAGTCATGAGACATATATGTTGTATATGTGAATTTAATGATATAATAACAAAAATTGAAGGTGATTTTTTTGGCATTCCTGGTAACTCGGTTCTTACGATTTTGGCTGATCTACTTGATGTATCACCAGATTATTTTCTACTTCTGACACAGAGCTATTTTGCCTCAGTCCTCTGCAACATGGTTATGCTCATGTGAAGTTTTCACAATTGTAATTCCATCACATTCAGTTGTAATTCTAGCTATATGTGACTTATTTGTACATCTTTAGCAAATATTTTCATTTTGGAGAATGTTGGATTGCCTATAAGAATGTCCAGCAAAGATTATTGACTTATTTCCCTGGTTAGTTTCTGTGTGCAGAAGATCCATCTTATCATAACAGAAGTGTTTAAATCAATGAGCCCCCTACTATGTTAGGTGAACATAAGTAACGGTAATTATCTAAATTGTATCAGATCTTACCTGTTTAAATTAAATGGGTGCAAATGAAAAACTAATAGTTGGAAGAAATAACAACTTTGTTTTAGCACAAATGAAAAATATGATATTTTCAAAATGGGTGCAAATGTCATACAATCCACAAGCACATATATTTAAAGATAAGGAGATATGTGCTAATAAGTCATCCAGTCACCACTAAAATCAGCTACATATTTTACACATGAACAAGCTATAACACTTCAATTTTGCTTGTTTTAGTCTGATCTTTCTCATGCTTTATATATAGTAACAGTAGCCATGTTGACCCCAAAGAGACCTTGCCCACTATTTATTTCAATATAAAAATAAGTAGATGTGATATGAGACAAATATTTACCATAGTTCAATTGACAAAGATATAAGCAAATAGTAGGTCTCCTTAAATTTTGTTAAACAATTCAAATGAGAAAACTAACGGCCTAATTTATAACAATACAATTTATTAAACACAAATTTGACAGACAAAAAACAGACAACTACTGAATTACAAGCTCCTGACTTGGGACAGACACAAACAAATGTGACAGGACATGTTTGTGAGCCCTTAACCCTTCCTCTAACCTGGGACAGTGGTACAACAACACAACATAAGAATAAACACTAAAAATAAGTTTCAAATTGCTTAACTCAAAATTAGGTACTAAGCATGAAAAAAAAAAAACAACTAACAAAAAACAATAGATACAACAAAGTTACTGAAAGCTAGTTCAAAGCCAATTACAGCTAATAAATGAATCATGTTCTCCCACACTACAGTATCAATCAGTACACATCCAATGGATTTATTGTAACAACTTCATAAATATCTTTTCTGTATCCCAATACCAGTATGGGACATCATCCATGTACTTAGATTTTATCATTAATTTTTAAGTTGGATGAGTACTGAGATAGTCTATCAACAATACAAACAAAAGAGCAAGTGAAGTAAACATCTATGAAACTAAAAAATCAAAATACAAGTAGAAATCAACATACAGTCTTTATTCTATGTTTTAATATTATATTTATATTGTGTCATAGATCAAACTTATTCCTTAAGTGTATGTTTACTTGTTTTTGTTTAAATGTCTTTTTGATCAAGTTAAGTCATTTCAATTGATATTTTATAGTGTCTTTTTATTTTGTAATGTTACACTACTGTCTCAGGTTAGGGTGAAGGTTGGCGCCTGTTAAAACGTTTAAAACACTCTGCATTTTTATGCACCTGTCCTAAGTCAGGAGCCTGTTGTCTAGTGGTTGTCGTTTGTTTGTGTTGTTCATAGGTGTTTCTCGTTTTTAATATAGATTAGACCGTTGGTTTTCCTGTTTGAATTGTTTTACAGTAGTCATTTTGGGGCCCTTTATAGCTTGCTGTTTGGTGTGAGCCAAGGCTCTGTGTTGAAGGCCGTACTTTGACCTATAATTGTTAACTTTTCATACATTGTGACTTGGATGGGGAGTTGTCTCATTGGCACTCATACCACATCTTCTTATTTATATTCAGCAGAATGTTGAACATGTCCAGAGAAGTATCAGTATATGAAAATTCTCATTTGTCAAAAAAAATTTTGTAATCGTCCATTTAGGAAGGCCAGTTGTGTAGATTCCAATATGGCAACTACCTCACTAGATTTTTTACAAAGAAAACTACCCCCTTAAGGCTATCTGAAAGTTGTTCAGGAAAATACAATATTTCTTTGGTATTAAGTGAGAAATATTTTGATTTCCATAACATAACATTATCTATTTCTTCATACCTGTTTGATGTATGCCCATGATATTTCAGTATAAGACAGAAATATTAAAATCTCATGAAGGCTATTGATTTAAACAAGTCTATCACATATCTTAAGATAGAATACACCTTTCCTTGAAACTACTAAAAATACATGTAGTATGAATTCTTTTATTTGTTTCAAGTAATTTTCCCATGAACTTTGAACACATCTTTGACAATGTCTTTTCTGGCTAGTTTTTCTGGAGTAGTACCAGTTTTATCGTTCAGCATTTGTGCACCATGTTTCAATAGAAGCCTCACTGTGTATGCATGCTGACCTCCACTGGCAATGTGAAGTGCTGTAATAAAGAAAGAATCATTATCATACATACTTACTGAATAAAAATCTCCAGCATCATTAAATCTAAAGCTGCACAATGGTAGTGACATACTGTCACTGTATGCTATGATACCTCTTCATATGTTCTCTGTAAAGGGTTTAGATAACCTGATATTTGATAAGGTTTTTAAACTGTTCTATTATAATCTGTGAGTCAAAACTTGCCAACAACTTTCACAGTTCACCATAGCAAGCCTACTGTCTGATGTGGATTTGTTAACCAACTGCTTGTGCACATTATATTTGCCAGCAGGTAGCATATAATCAACCATTAGATCTCTGAACCTTGGATTTGCTGATTGTTTGTGTATTTGTCCATTGGCAAATATTTCATGCATATTCAGAACAATCTGATGTTAATAACTAAATATAAACGCAATTACGTAAGAAGAAATTTTCTCAATTTGCTTAAGTCACACATCAATAATAATCCAAAAAGAATATACATGTACTATTAATTCAGAAATTATTCTGAGGTTTTAAGTAACACAAATAAAGCGACTGGGTAGATATCCCAATACTAAGAACTTGCATTCTGTATCTAATACATCTTATATCTGTATTCAGCTTTTCCTGAAATCTCAATAATTAATCTTGCATTTTTGTCAATTCTTCAAAAATCGCAATAATAAATGCACACATTAGTTTCTGAATTTACAGTATACAATCAAACTGAAGATTTAATTGAAAAATTACTGCAATATAAATCTCTCTACTTATCTGAACTAAATGCATTGAAAATACATAAAATGAGCTGATGACAAATAAATTAAAAATAGACCAAGTCTTGCACATTTACAACTACACCATAATAGTGTTGAATGACATTTACCAAGAATTGAGGCTAATAAATCATGAGATTTTAAGAATTTTTAAACAAAAATTTCCGGATATAATAAAAGGAGATATTGATTAAATTGTAATTAGACAGAAACCAAACAAAAGAGGGAAAATCCAAGGAATCTTTTTTTTCTTCAATAAGCTTATTGTGGATTCATTAGTATTCGTTGGATATCAATTTCGTGGATTTCGTGGGTAAAGGTCAACCACAAATTTTAATGTTCAAAGAAATACAAATTTGCTATAGGCTTGTATGCACACTTTGGCAAAACCACAAAATAAATATAAACGAAAATAAAATTTGTCCTCAATCTTGGTACCCACGAAAATAAATGAATCCACAGTATGTGAATATCAAATTGCTGATATTTCAATTTTCAAATATATGTCACGATATAGTAAATGGGCAGATTCTAAATCTTATAAAAATCTTAGTGTCAATTTAATTTGACCTTTTACACAGTAATGTTAGGTTCAGAGAGATGATGATTATATTTATCCGTGTACCTGTTCTTCCCATTGTATCTGTATGATCTACATCAGCACCTGCAGACAGTAGAAACCTTGCAGTATCAGTCTGACCTTCCTGAAAAAAGAAAAAATAACAGATACTAACGGATATATTCTACATGATGTCACTAGTAATGGTTGCATTATAATGCTAAGGTAAGTAATTTTTATATAGCAGTCCAAAGGGGTACATAATATGACTTATCCTCTTTCGTCCACAATCTGACAAAAGCAAGAAAATGATTTCATCAAATTTTTTTGAGACTTGGAGTATTCATCATATTTTACTGTCATATATTAGGTAGTGTTTCTATGTCACACTAACTAGAGTATGCTTGGGTTAATTTACTTCTAACTTCTAACTTAATATCTGTGTGAAAACTGTAGGAGGTGTGACGGTGTTGATCATACAACACTTGTACTCCCTTTTATTAATTTTGCTGTAAAATGAGTTAAGTTCCCAAGTTTGAAAAACTACTAGGTCAGAACTTCAACATGTGTGCAATCTTCCTGTGAAGTTTTAGGTATCTGGGTTGAAAACTGTAAGAGGAGTTGAATACACAAATTAGGTATCCATTTTTCCGTGCCCACCTGCCTGCCTGCCTGCCATCACCATAATATAAGCTGGCCAAAAATAGACAGAACATACAAATAAAGAAAGAAATGATTATATGAATAAAAGAGTACTGGGTATATTATATGTCAATGAGCTAGCAATCCAATGACACAAAACAATGAAATCCCTTAAAAAAATTTAACTTAAAATGTTACTGTGACTTGAATGTAAGTGTTCCTTTCCACCTATAACAGTTCATTCAAAATTAAAACCCAATTGCAATTTGTTTTATCAACCCAAACTGTTCAACTGGTCAGAAATTTTAACCAAATGTAGAAAATCACAGTTAAGACATCAAAGTGCAAAGTGATAAAACAAAGCATACTTAGAATCCTATCAGACTTTAATTTCACTTCATTGTTATAATGAAAATTTGGATTAAAATTTCTAAACATATTGTTATTGTAAAGAGTAATTCGAAAGGTGAGAGGAAGTAAGTTCTTAAAGGGGCATTATCTGTCAAATTCATGTTCACCGATTTTGACTCAATTTCTCATATTTGATTTATAACATACTAAAATGTATATCCAAAGTATAAAATGACTAAAATAAACAATTTACAATGCATGGGGTCGATAATATATCAGCATTTCCTGTGTATTTTGGTCTGGACACAATCTAATTAAATATTGAGGTGACCTCTGAAGTCTGCCTACAGTCATATAGCCCGATGTAAACTTAAATAGATAGCGAACTTATGCAATTGGATTTTTCAAAGTCTCTTTGCTCTCATATCATAGGTTAAAAATATATGTTAATCATCGTTTTAACCTGTATAAGAATGAAATCAGTCAATCAAATGGTTTACTCTTGTTTCACTTTCAATGTTGACATTCTTTTTCTTTTGATAACTGAACACACCTAATTCATGCGTAACCCATCTCTAGCTACAGGGTTAGATTGAAGGTCACATGAACACGGATTCAATGAGGTCGAAATATTTACTTGCAAGAATTCATAAGTGATGTTTCTTAGCTCATATTGATAAATTGAACCAAACTGGCTGCTAAAAGCGAATTATTATTTCACAATTTCACTTTCATTAATGATTGAACAAAAAAAATCATATTTTAATTTTTTTTTATCTAGTATCTAATGCCCCTTTAATTGCTACAAAAAAATGTCCAAAATTAAGTTTTTGAACTATTTCTTCAAAATTGTGTTTTTCTATGCATGCTACAAAGCTTTCTTTAAATGTATACCTAAAACACTATGTGAAATATACTTTAAGCTTGAAAATGTTCTCTGTAAGTTTTAAAGGGAGATAAGATCAATATTTCAAAAGATCAATGATTTTAGATTATCTCTCATGGAAACTTATTGTAATTATATATTGTACTGAATAAAACTTGTTTTATTTGAAACTGATGTCTGATTCTTATGAATATAGAAGAGTTTTTAAAAGAAAAATAGTATGAAAGCTTAGTTTGGACATTTTTATAACAATTCAAAAATTGATACCCCTAACTTTCTTTGAATGACTTTTTACAATAACAATATGTATAGAATTTTAACATAATTTTCATATTAGCAATGAAGTGGAATTAAAGTCTTATAGGATTGTAAGTATGCTTTATGTTATCAGCTTGCACCTTGTTTACTTGACTGTGGTTTTCTACAGCAGTTGGTTAAACTTTCTGACCAGTTCAATAGTTGGGTTTGATAAAACAAATTGCTATTAGGTCAGAATTTTAAATGAACTGAAATAGGTGTAGTGCAACACTTACAGTCAAGTCACAGTCATTATCAAAAAAAAGTCCATTTATCAGTAAAATCCTGATAATTAAAAAAAAATAAAAATTTTGTTCTAGATACCCTCTTTTGATCATAAAGGAGCTTCTGTCTAAGTTTCATAAAATTCCATGACGGTTTGACAGCTTTTGATGTCTGAAAAGATTTTAACCACAAATTGAACATAATGTTGATGACACAGTCAGATTGTAGGACTGCTCTCTGGACAAAAATCAGATCAGCATCTGCAGGCATAATGAAAAAAAGTATTACAGAGTGATAACTATTTAAAAGTCACAAATATTGCCATAAACAAACCTTATATATGTTTATCTTTATTGGTCACTGATGAAAATTTAAATGTGCTTTCACAGATAAAAGCATATATCTTTTGTTAAAAAGCATTAATTTACAGACAATCAAATAAAATATCTTGGCTTTGACATCAATACAAATCCACATTATCCATTTAAAGTAAGGATGTCAACGAGTACTCGAGTATTCGAGTATTGCTCGGTAGTAGTACCGAGTATCGAATACCAAAACGATACTCGACTAATCGGTTTCCTGTTAGAATATCACTGTCTTCTTTATATAAAATTGATCTTCTTGAGAACCTCTTTCGAAAAATTAAATAGGCATCACTGATTAATCATACTAGTAAATAAAATACATTTTGTTCCGATGCTTGTGCTAAATTGTCATTTGAAATGCCTCCGAAAATACCTAGGTTAACACTTTAAACTAAACATGTTTTAGCTATTCCGTCACATCCGTACCGTCAAAGCAAATATTTTCCTGCAAGACTGTAATTTACAAAGTTGAAAAACCGACTGTCCCCAATAAAAGTTGACAAGAAAATGTTTCCAAATAAAATAAAATGCTCCGCAGGGTGCAGTTTGATACGACCACAGAGGTCGAACCCTGAACAGTTGGGGCAAGTATGGACACAACATTCAAGCTTGATACTGTCTGAATTTGGATTGTGATTAAATATTTGACACAGCATAGGTTTCTGACACAGAATGAATGTGGTCTAAGAACTTAAAATTTTAAATTGGACATTCACCTATTATGGTCCAATATCCAAAATCTAAATACATGGTTATATTCAGCATATCAAAGAACCCCAAGAATTCAATTTTTGATGAAATCAAACAAAGTTTAATTTTGGACCAACTTGAAAACTGGGCCCATAATCAAAAATCTAAATACATGTTTAGATTCAGCATATCAAAGAACCCTAAGAATTCAATTTTTGTTAAAATCAAACAAAGTTTAATTTTGGACCCTTTTGACCTCAATGTGGACAAAGTTGATAACGAAGCCCAAAAATCAAAAATCTAAATACATGGTTAGATTCAGCATATCAAAGAACCCCACATATTCAATTTTTGTTGAAATCAAACAAAGTTTAATTTTGGACCCCGATTTGGACCAACTTGAAAACTGGGCCCATAATCAAAAATCTAAATACATGTTTAGATTCAGCATATCAAAGAACCCTAAGAATTCAATTTTTGTTAAAATCAAACAAAGTTTAATTTTGGACCCTTTGGACCTCAATGTGGACCAATTTAAAAACGGGGCCCAAAATCCAAAAACTTAATACACGGTTAGATTCAGCATATTACAGAACCCCAAGAATTCAAGAATTAAACCCCATTGAAATTGGTCAAGAAATAAGCAATTTATACGAAGTATCTTCTTTTGCACAATACTGTGCAATTGAATATTTCTTGCTATTGCGCAATACTGTACAATTGACAATTTCTTGCTATTGCGCAATATTGTGCTATTGGATATTTCTTGCTATTGCGCAATACTGTGCAATTGAAGATTTCTTGCTATTGCGCAATACTGTGCAATTGAAGATTTCTTGCTATTGTGCAATACTGTGCAATTGAAAATTTCTTGCTATTGCACAATACTTATTATATAATAATTTACACATCCTGTTTGGTTTTTATCTCCTACCATATCATTATTATTTGCTTTTAAATATAAATCAGAAATAACCAACTTAAAATGGAAAATTTTGAAAGAAAAAAAAAAGGAAAAAAAAAAAAATCCCCCCCCAAATTTTTTGAACCCCCTTATGATTCATCACCCCCAAACTCAATCCCAGCCTTCCCTTTGTGGTATGGTACCTTGCAGTACAATTTCACAGAGATCCATACACTTGAACACAAGTTATTGTCTGAAACTAGAAAAATGTGTTTTTTGGCCCCTTTTTGGCCCCAAATTATGGTCCAATATCCAAAATCTAAATACATGGTTATATTCAGCATATCAAAGAACCCCAAGAATTCAATTTTTGATGAAATCAAACAAAGTTTAATTTTGGACCAACTTGAAAACTGGGCCCATAATCAAAAATCTAAATACATGTTTAGATTCAGCATATCAAAGAACCCTAAGAATTCAATTTTTGTTAAAATCAAACAAAGTTTAATTTTGGACCCTTTTGACCTCAATGTGGACAAAGTTGATAACGAAGCCCAAAAATCAAAAATCTAAATACATGGTTAGATTCAGCATATCAAAGAACCCCACATATTCAATTTTTGTTGAAATCAAACAAAGTTTAATTTTGGACCCCGATTTGGACCAACTTGAAAACTGGGCCCATAATCAAAAATCTAAATACATGTTTAGATTCAGCATATCAAAGAACCCTAAGAATTCAATTTTTGTTAAAATCAAACAAAGTTTAATTTTGGACCCTTTGGACCTCAATGTGGACCAATTTAAAAACGGGGCCCAAAATCCAAAAACTTAATACACGGTTAGATTCAGCATATTACAGAACCCCAAGAATTCAAGAATTAAACCCCATTGAAATTGGTCAAGAAATAAGCAATTTATACGAAGTATCTTCTTTTGCACAATACTGTGCAATTGAATATTTCTTGCTATTGCGCAATACTGTACAATTGACAATTTCTTGCTATTGCGCAATATTGTGCTATTGGATATTTCTTGCTATTGCGCAATACTGTGCAATTGAAGATTTCTTGCTATTGCGCAATACTGTGCAATTGAAGATTTCTTGCTATTGTGCAATACTGTGCAATTGAAAATTTCTTGCTATTGCACAATACTTATTATATAATAATTTACACATCCTGTTTGGTTTTTATCTCCTACCATATCATTATTATTTGCTTTTAAATATAAATCAGAAATAACCAACTTAAAATGGAAAATTTTGAAAGAAAAAAAAAAGGAAAAAAAAAAAAATCCCCCCCCAAATTTTTTGAACCCCCTTATGATTCATCACCCCCAAACTCAATCCCAGCCTTCCCTTTGTGGTATGGTACCTTGCAGTACAATTTCACAGAGATCCATACACTTGAACACAAGTTATTGTCTGAAACTAGAAAAATGTGTTTTTTGGCCCCTTTTTGGCCCCAAATTCCTAAACGTTTAGGGCAATTACCCCCAAACTCAAACCCAGCTTTCCCTTTGTGATTATGGAACCTTGTAGTACAATTTCAGAAAGATCCATACACTTACACACAAGTTATTGTCATGAAACTAGAAAAATGCTTGTTTTTGCCCCTTTTTGGCCCCTAATTCCTAAAATTTGGAGGCAATTACCCCCAAAATCAATCCCAGCATTCCCTTTGTAATATGGAACCTTGTGATACAATGTCAGAGAGATCCATACACTTACACACAAGTTATTGTCATGAAACTAGAAAAATGCTTGTTTTTTGCCCCTTTTTTGCCCCTAATTCCTAGAATTTGGAGGCAATTACCCCCAAAATCAATCCCAGCATTCCCTTTGTGATATGGAACCTTGTGGTACAATGTCAGAGAGATCCATACACTTACACAGAAGTTATGTCTGGAAGTTACAAAAATGCTTATTTTTGGCCCCTTTTTGGCCCCTTATTCCTTAACTGTGGGTACCATAACCCCCAAAATCAATCCCCACCTTCCTTTTGTGGTATTGAACCTTATGGTAAAATTTCATAGAGATCCATTCACTTAAACTAAAGTTAGAGTGCGAAAACTTATGTGTCTTCGGACGACGATGACGACGACGACGCCAACGTCATACCAATATACGACCACAAAAATTTTTTGGCGGTCGTATAATAAATTCGTTGCATCCTCTGGTGACCCTCAGTAAATAGTTAAACTTCTAATCCTTAAGCCTTTGTAAACATTAAATGTGTTTTCTTAATGATTACCAAATACTATTATTTGATATGGTTTTTCCTTGTTATAACTTTTAAATAGGTGTTCATTAAATTATATTGATTAGATTATTGTTTTTTTTACTTAATAAGTAATTGTAGGTAATGAGCTATTAGTTATGGTGTGTAATCCCTTGTCCCAGATACTTATGTAGATAGTTTTTTGTCCGTTGAACAACAAACCACAGAATGTAAAATACGTATTTTTGTGTTTCCATGTTGTAGATATATTCCAGAGCGAGTACTCGAGTATCACTCGATAAAACCAACGAGTACTCGATTAGTAATTGTTCACTGAGTTGACATCCCTTATTTAAAGTCACCAAGGTTACAACTGATGGGTGCCAAATATGGATAACATCACATATCATATTGTGAAAAATAAACCATATCACATATTTTACCTTGGATGCCACTAACAAAGGTGTAAATCCTTTAGAAGACACTGTATTTGGTGACAAACTAGTATCATCTATAAGGAACCTTACAGATTCTATACATCCTGCTTGGGCTGCTTGATGGAGTGCCTGGTACCCTACATTATCTTCTGAGTTTACATCAGCCTGGAAGCATTTAATAGAATCAACTAGAGACCAATTTTATCAGATCTAACACCAAGTTTATTTGTAACAGGCTAAATAACTCATATTTCTGCTGTAATTGTTTTCTTTTAAACAAAATTAATGTTGCTTCAGAAATTTGTGCTGATAGAAAAAATTGACTCCTAATCAAAAACTAGAAATAAAAAATCTAAACTAGAAATAAAATGGAACTTAAAACAATTGATTTCTAAGGAAGCATGTGGTTGATTGCATATATTTCTTTAGAGAGAAGCAGAATGCAGAAAATATGGCAAATTTTACTTTACAATTACGCATTGGTTAGCAAATTTTAAATCACTTGCATGATTTGTACAAGAAAAAAATTAAAATATTTCCATGACACCTTGAAAGAAATATTTAATTAAATTATCACCTTTTGAATGTCCAGTAAAAGCTTTGCAATGTTTGTATGACCTGATCTTAATGCATCCATTAAAGGTGTACTTCCACAACTGTCTTTCTGGTCTACTGGGTAGGCACAATTCTTTAAAAGAAAAGAGACCACTGAGGTGCAGCCATGTAAAGCTGAAAGATATATGGAGGAAAGTATGGATAGGACTGAAAAGGCATAATAGTAAGAGCCTGAATTGTTAACCTGGCAAAATTATGCAACATTGAAATCATTAGCAACAATGGCAGCCATCTTTCGCACACTAAGTAAGAATGTAACTATAGGCCACTTTACTAAAGCTCCTTCATTGTTTAACTGTCCAACTTTTTCTCATCCTGAATTTGCATGAAATATTTGCCACTGGATGTTAAAGCAAACAAGTCAATCAATTATGCAAGAGGTAAACTTGGCACCATAAAAAAACTAGTTTACACACCACTTTCATTTGAAACTATAAGGTAAATTTGGAAATTTTATGAGCATTTATTATTGCATTTGTTCAATGATAGACAACCACACAAGATTTAATATTAGGAAAATTACTGCATATAAACATTGCTATTAAATTAATTTTAAATGCAAGTTTTCATTTTATACAATTACAATTTTCACAAGTATAACATCACAAAATTTTCTGAATTTACAGTGTACATGTACTTACTATATGATGAATATGGTTGTTCCATCTGCTGAATCAGTGTTTTCCAGTATAATTAGTGAACTTAATCATTCAAATTTATCTTGGGAGTTTTATATGTTTATCATTTTTGTCGAGCCTTCGACTTTTGTCGAAAAAGCGAGACATAGCGATCCTACATTCCGTCGGCGTCGGTGTCGTCGTCGTCGGCGGCGGCGTCCACAAATATTCACTCTGTGGTTAAAGTTTTTGAAATTTTAATAACTTTCTTAAACTATCCTGGATGTCTACCAAACTTGGACAGAAGCTTGTTTATGATCATAAGATAATATTCAAAAGTAAATTTTGTAAAAAAAAAATTCCATTTTTTCCGTATTTTACTTATAAATGGACTTAGTTTTTCTGCCAGTTAACATTACATTCACTCTGTGGTTAAAGTTTTTAAAATTTTAACAACTTTCTTAAACTATTCTGGATTTGTACCAAACTTGGACAGAAGCTTGTTTATGATTAAAAGCTAGTATCTAGAAGGAAATTTTGTTAAAATTTTGTTCCATTTTTTCCATATTTTACTTATAAATGGACTTAGTTTTTCTTCCAGTTGACATTACATACAGTCTGCAGTTTAAGTTTTTAAAACATTTATTAGATTCATAAACTATCCTGGATTTTTACCAAACTTGGACAGAAGCTACTTACAATCAAAAGATAGTATAGAGAGGAATATTTCTATTAATTTTTTTCCTCATTTTTGTTGAGCCTGTGATTAACAGCAAAAGTAGGCGAGACACTGGGTTCCGCGGAACCCTTACGAATTTTATATTCTTTAAAAGTTTATGCTTATATCATAATGTGACATCACATATTATTTACCTGCTGTGTGTAATGGTGATCTTCCATTTTTACTACATGTATCCCAGACTTCCGAGTTCTTTGAATGGAGGAAATCTACAATGTCTTCATGACCTTCCCTGGAATTACCAATATAATCTATCTGAATAAGATGTAATTTTATGCATCAATACAACAAACTCTGACATTTTCAGAGACTGTGTAGAGCTTGTTCAGGTATGATTTATAAAGTGCCTGCAATTTCCTATTGTTCAGCTTCATGTATATTTAATGTTTACTGTGAGTATGAGGATTACTTCTTAAAAAAAGTGAAAAAATAATCAAGTCTGTATCACTTTGACAAAGTTTAGAACTCTGTAGGAAGCATGGCACTCTTTCAACATGTATCTTTGGTGTGACATCCCTTGTAAAATCAAAGAGAATCATTGCTTGTACACCAAATGAAAACAAATTTATGCCATCGGTTGAATATTCAAGTAGTCAATCAATCACAACAATTTTAGTGTGTGCTTTTTAAATTATTACCTGCAATGCATTTTATTCTGAAATGTTGAATTGTTCGGTTCTCACAAATGGCAAACAAGTTACAAGACACCATTTTTTTAAGATTTCCTAACAAATTTCTTAACTTAGCCAACATTTACCTTGTAGCTATGTGGAAACAATTCCAACCATCTTTATTTCTCAGCGTCTGATCTGCTCCTCTGTCTAACAAGGCTTGTATTATTCTAAGATTTGACTTTGTGCAAGCTAACATCAAAGGTGTCCTATAAAAATAAATAGAAATATACTGTAAACAACTTGCTACAATCTGTTATATTACACACCTAATGTGTAGATGCATCAACTAAAATTTATTTCCAAATTCTAAGACATGTAGCCAATTTAGAAATTTAAAGCTACATGTATCATATGGCAAGTCATATCTTGATTTATTCAATGTTAGATATGTATCTCATATTCTTTACAAAAAATCTAGAATTGTTTTATTCAATCCTTTGCAACTGCATCATATGGTGTCAGAATTATTGACATTAGATACACACATAATATGTACATTTAGTTATACATGATCTCATAAGATGCTTAATCTGACCCTTTTTATTATGAATATGTGCATACATTATATTTGATTACTTTCATAATGACAAATGTACCAAATTTACACTGTCATACTGTCTAGTGTAGAAATGGCTCTTCTGCAAAACTAAAGAATAGAACTATATTAGTTTAATATAAGTGTACACCTCTAAAACTTTTGTGACAAAATAAAGACATAAATGTAAATATACCTAAAAAAATATTCAACTTATTCATCTGAAGATACCATTTCTGTCTACATTTCATTTTAGTTTTTACTTAATGGTTAGATCATTTTACATGTCATGATCTGATCAGATTATTTTTTTTTCAAAGACTTTCTGATAAATTTACCAATCAGCTCTTTTTAAACTGTCCACTTGAGCTCCATAACTCAATAAATATTGCACACAACCTAAACAACCATACTGTGCAGCTTCATGTAATGCTCTCTTCCCATCAAAGTTTACAGATTCTAAATCAGCACCATTGTCCAATAAAACTTTAACAAGCTCTTGGTGACCAAATCTACAGGCATAATGTAAAACAGTGTCTCCAGACTTAGAATATGTCTTATGAAGCCATGATGATAATTCTTTCTTCCCTAAATCTTTGAATAAATCTATATTTCCTTGCTGAGCTGCCTTGAAGATATCATTTGTGTCAATTTCATGCATTCCTTAAATACACTGAAAAAAATATATTGAATATTGTTTTCAATGATCATATGTGTGAGAAATCTTAATTTGTATTTTGTATCATATTATTTTTAAATATTTAACTAGTTTTTAAAACATATGTATTTTATCTGAAAACTTCTTAAAGGAGAATGTATATGACTTCTGTTCTAGATCAAAAAATAAAAACTCACAAAGTAATACAAATGCATGAACAAAAACTTTAGTGTTAAAAAAGAATCAAATAGCATTATAAAAACTTCTAAAATTGTCAAAATTGCAGTCTGAGTCATATTTGTAAGTGGTCTTCCAAAAGTTTCTGTTATAGTATGTGAAAGCCTTTTAATATTGTTACAAAAGAGGGACAAAAGATACCAGAGGGACAGTCAAACTCATAGATCGAAAACAAACTGACAACGCCATGGCCAAAAATAAAAAGACAAACAGACAAATAATAGTTACAAGCTTTTAGGGCTATATAAATTGCCAATGACAATGCATTTTGTAATCTAGGAGAAACACCATTTAATAAAAACCTGATAATGGTCATGGATGCCAAGTGAGAAATACAACTTTAATAAGGTTCATCATAACCTTTAAGCAAATATGGCCGTATTTACACCACAAATTTCACTCTGAGTAGTTACAAGCTTTTAGGGCTATATAAATTGCCAATGACAGTGCATTTTGTAATCTAGGAGAAACAACATTTAATAAAAACCTGATAATGGTCATGGATGCCAAGTGAGAAATACAACTTTAATAAGGTTCGTCATAACCTTTAAGCAAATATGGCCGTATTTACACCACAAATTTCACTCTGAGTACAGACAATGACAGATTAACCTGTGCACCTGGAAAAGTTTTGGAGCATGGCTGGACCTAGATATACAAAATTTAAATGCATTTTAAGTTTCAGAATATTAAAATCTTCACTAGATTTTGCTATTAATTTTTTTTTTCATTCCTGCAGAAGGTTCCAAAATAAACTAAGTTGAGAGAGATGTTTGAGGAGATACCCTCATATTATAAATGTTGTTGAGTTGTATTGATTTAAATGGACAATAGATGGACAATAGACACCTACAAACAATAGGTGATTTAAACTGTGTAACTGAGTGGACCGTATCAAGGATTTGTATAGTAAGATACTATAGTAGAGAATCTTTAGTAGATACTATACAAATCCTATTCCGAGACTCCAACGCCAACGGCTGTTTTGCCAGACAAGCTGGGTACGTGGGATGGCCCCAGCTTGTCTGGCAAAACAGCCTCAGAGCAATCTCGGACTATACAAATCATTGACGTATCAAATGGAACTCATGTGTTTGTTTATTTTCCTGTTTCTGCAAACTGGAAAAAAAATACACAGCAAAATATAGGTAAGTTTTTGATTTTCTGAAACATAAACTACATATAACTTTTATATATCTAGGTCCTGCCGTGCCTGAAAACTTTCCTAGAGGCATCAGTTTGTCTGTACTCAGAGAAGATTTTGTGGTATAAACACTGCCATATTTTTCAATTCCTTTTGGTGAACCTTGGCTTAAGTTACAAGCTACTAATCACCTCTATTCTCTAATTTGATTTATGCAAATTAAACGTATTTCTTTTGCATGCTATCATTAAAATATTCCTTAAAATGATGAATAATTTAAACAAGATCCCATAAATTATGTCTCTATGTCTGTGTCTATGTAGATAATTTTTGCTAAACTTTTTATACGAGGAGTCTGACACGGAAATATCCTCCGAGGTAGGTTTTAATATTATCTTTGCCTTCAAAGGGTAAAGTGTTCATTTCGTCTTATATTAGCAACACTGGGAAAGGCATTTTTATACACAGAAAAAGTTCGACATTAATCGAGATTCCTTTCAAAATTTATCTTAACCAAATTGAATCACTATTTTATTTGAAATTATTCCTCTTATTCAATATGATGAATGTATAGGTCCATCATTGTAGACTCGATTATTATTCATGACAAAAATCTCTCTTGTTGATCTTGTCTTGCTGGTCTCTTTTTTACAATTCCCCTCTGTCTACTATATTTTTGCCAAAAACACAAGAATGATTTAAATCATCAATCAAGACCAATAACTTCTGCAAGAAGTGGACTAACAATCTTGGCACAGTCAACCTATTTATAGATCGTGTCTTTTACGATTTACTAAGTATCTTTCTATCTTCTATAGTTCGTCCAAAATGCAAGAAGGGCAAAAGTGAGGTGAGAGATACCAAAAGGACATTCAATCTCATAAACCGAAAAAGAAATGACAATGTCATTGTAAACTGGAATCCGCTTGTATTTAACGCTTCGCTCAAATGAACCAAGGATTTGTATTACTTTACAAATCCTTGAATGAACAAAGTGTAGTAGTCAGTCGAGAACCAGCTTAATGTCATTGCAAAAAAAAACCGAAAAAGTACAAAAAGATAAATAATAATTTACAAATGACAGCAGGGGAAACTGAAGACAGAGCAACACGAACCCCCACAAAAAAACGGGGGTGATCTCATGTGATCCAGAAGGGTACGAAGATCATGCTCCACATGTGGCCTCCGTCGTGTTACTCGTCTAAGCACAATCCTGCGGTGAAAAGTCTAATTCGGGTGGTCAGATTCGGGGAAAGAGGTCAGGATTGTGGTTATGACAGTTGGAACATATCCGTCTTCATCCATGAAACAGGTATTCAATAACGGTCAACCAACTCATGATGTCGTCCCTCAAATTTTCGAAGCCGGATGACTTCAACTTTGACACTTGGAACTTTGATTGCTTCCTATTAAGTAGTAACACTCTATCAAGGAAATAACGATAGGAAATGCAAGCTCTTGAATATCATATCAACAACGAGATATATACTCCATTTGCATGCGCTGCTGGAATGTTGATACATAGAATTGGAAAGTTCACAATTGGGGTTATGAAGTCATTTCTTTTGTCGTAACTTTGTTATCAACAGACCCTCATTGTTAGTTTCTAAATTCCAAAGGGACATGGAACAGACCTATGATTATCCAGGATTTTCTCCTTCTTATTTTTATATGTAATAGTTTATTTTTGTATTATGTTGTGTGTGGATCCCATTAACTAATGCTGTATTCAAGTTTTGGTCTCGCTATAGATTGGTTTGCACGGGAATTGGTGTTGGTGGTTGATATTTTTAGGTTTCTCTTCAGGAAGCAAAGAGATTTGTTTGGACTTAGTACGATATTTTCGTAGTGATTGTTCCGTTAAAAATTTGACTGTAAGGTTATACCAAGATATTTTGCAGATGTTACTGGTTCTAAAGTATGGTTATGTAGGATATAATCGTGTTTGAATTGTTTCTTTTTCTGTGTAATGGTTTGAACAGTACATTTGTCAAGATGGAAGGTTCATGAACCATTCAGCCTCCCATTTAGCAGCCGTATTTAGACCTGCTTGTAGTTACATGCAATCTTATTGACCTGTTATTTCACGGTATATAATGTTATAGTCAGCAAAGAGTCTTAACTTCTTGTGATTGAGGTATTCTAGAAAATCATTATTAAAGTATATTAAAAATAGTGTAGGCCCATTGACAGTTCCCTGAGACATACCTGATGTAACTTGTACTGTGCTTGATGTTATTCAATCTATACCCAATAGGTGTGTGCGGTCTGATAAAAAAGTCAATCCATTTTAGAGTGTTGTCTTGTATACCATAGTATTTAAGTTTATAGAGTAGAAATTTATAATCAAAGGCTTTGGCAAAATCATAATAATGAGGTCTGTTTGAATATTTTTGTTATTGTTGTTATGCAGCTCTTGTATAAATTGAATAACATTATCTCAATTTTCAAATTGGAGGTCCTAAAGGATGTTATTTGCCTCCAGAGGGTGCCCGATGTCACAATTATTAATGTGCTCCAACAATATCTAACAAATACAAGTTAGAAAGATTGGCCTATAATTGTAAGCCTTGTATTGTTCGCCCGGGCCTTTTTAAATGTTGGTACGAGGTTTCCATGTTTACAGTCTTTTGGTGTTTTGCCTGTTTCTAGTGATTTAGTAAAAATTATTGTTAAGATTGGTGTGATCTTTGTTTTTTGTTCTTTTAATACTCGTCCAATGATGTTATCTGGACCACTAGCTTTAGTTTGTGTAGTAATTTTTCGACACCTGGTGATGTGATTTTTCTTTTTGGCATTTCAAGTTGTGTATGGACTTGGACCTTTATCAGGCATATTGGTCGATGGTTCATTAGTGACTACTGACTGAAATTGTTGGTTTAGGATGTCTTCTTTTTCAGTAGTGTTGTTTTCTATTATGCCTTTTTTCGAAAAGGGGAATAAGCTTGAAGTTCAGTGGTTGTCGTTGGTTCATGTCTGTCATATTTGTTTTTCGTAAACAGTTTTGTTATAAATTAGGCCGTTAGTTTTTTAAATTGGTCTGTTTTCATTTTTCATGTCGGGGCCTTTTTTTGGCCGACTATACTGTATGGGTTTTTCTTTCTCACTGTTGAAGGCCGTAATTTTGCCTTTAATTACCTACGTCCACTTCATTTGGACTTTAGTGGATAGTTGTCTCATTGGCAATCATTCCACGTCTCCTTATTTTTATATCAGTATAGTTTTGACGAGAATGGCTTGCCATACTACTTTGCTACTTCTGTATAAGTCATGTTAAATCATTGAGAAAAATGTAGTTTTAATGAACATATAGTTTGTTCTTGTAAAGGATATAACACTATATACATCCTTGTTCTTATGTTGTGCTGCTACACCACTGCCCAAGGTTAGGGGAAGGTTGGGCGCCCGCACACATGTTTAACCTCGCCACATTCTGTATGCGCCTGTCCAAAGACAGGAGCCATTACTCCAATGGTTGTTGTTTGTAGCTGTATATCAAATTTTTTTTTTTTTTATTGTTTTGAATTTGTCATTGTGTGGCCTTTTATAGTCTGATATGCGGTATATGTTTTGCACATTGTCGAAGGTCGTAGGGTGGCCTATAGTTGATAACTTCTACGTCTTTTGATAGAGAGTTGTCTCATCGGCAATCTTTCAACATTGTCTTATTTTTATATTATTTAAATTTTATATACCTAATTTCACGCTACCGTGAGCTTGCTTTGTGGCGTACTCTGAAAGTTTTTCATTTTTTAAACAGACCACGGTGATCTTAAAGTGTATAATTTGATACGAATTTAAAGGTTCAAATGTATGAAATAACAATTTATTTCCTTTTCATAGTTTAATAAATTAATAACAATGATATATTACTCTCTAAAACATAACAATATTTGCACATAATAATTTATAGTTTTTTTATCAATGTATTAAAACTTCACACTGTGACTTGGTGACTGGAACAGAGCCATCGGAGCACGAGATCTCGGTGTTGACATAACCCGCTGAAGCTTGAGTGGCACACTCTTGAAGAACTGAGATATGGGTGAATGTTGAATTGGTTTAACACGGGCCACTGGTTTCTTGGAAGAAGATACAGGTGCTGTATGGAAGATAATGGAATTAGTCTGCTTACTGAGTTTTGGCTTAAAGTCGAGTACATTGCATGCTGGTGAAAGAAACATCTCTGGTGTAGGTCTTTTCTCTGGGATACCATCACTAGTGTCACTACTAAGTCTCTTACGTGATGTTGTTCGAGGTGTGAAGGGCACTGGTAGTGGACTGGTGGCTGTTGGCTTGTCACAGAGGTCTACGACGTGAACTTTCGGTGACGTACGATCTGAAACAACTGAATCTGTGGTTTCTTGGACTGTTTTGTAGTAAAGCTGATTGGGTATCTCCATCTCTCGCCAAAACTTAGCTACGGATCGAGACAAGTCTTTAGGTATGCTGAATATATGTGGACCATTCTCTATCATTATGGAAACCAAATCGGAAACTTTCGGTAGAACGGAGTGGAGATTGTCTGCTGACGAATGACGATCACAAAGGAGATGAGGTGCAAATAAAATTCCTAGAGAATAAGCTGTCATCAGGTTACTAGAGACAGATGCGGCTTTGTTGAGGAGTGTCATCAATGGCTTCAATAGGTTGAGGTTGTCGGATGGTAAAAGATGGAGAACAAGTTGTATAGCTTGGATCTTGGCAGACTTTGTTTCTTCTTTTGTTGACTTGGTGATGTTGGTAATATGAACATATACGTTGAAGAACTTTTGAGTAAGAAGAGGTTCTGGTAGATTGTGAATGTAGCGTTTGAGAACGTTGGCACTGTCATGTGGAGATAACGAAGACAGGTATTTCTGAGTAAGTGTTGCTGAGTCTAACTTTGCTTTCAACTGCTTCTGTCTGCATATGTTACCGGTTTTACGGAATAACCCTTCTGTTGATATGACGTCATCTTGGGAAAGGTAGTTGATCAACTGAAGCACTGATGCAATATTCTCTGGTGAAAGGTCGGAGCCAAACATGGACTGTTTCTGAGCTTTTCTTTTACTGAACGAAATAGGCGTCTTGTGTTGTGGAACCGGTACTGCTGCTGATATCATCAATGTCTCAAGGTGATCTTGTGGTAGTTCAAGGATTGATGATAGGTGTGACTTTACGAACTCTTTAAACTTCAGAGGCATACAGTTCTGTAGTCGACATACGTGCTTTTCTGATGGTTGGAACCGGGTTCTGCGATTTTGAGGAAGTGTTAATCTACTGACAGACTGTGCTGGAGACCCTGAAATAAATTTAATATAAAAATATAATCACTAGTTCTGAAGATTCTTAACTATAAATTAACAATAAAACAAAAATAAGGAATCACAAACCATCCTCTGCATTTTAACGTATTTTCAGAGTTGAGTGGTAGAATATACATATGTTCTTATATGTATTGACAAATTTACCAAACTCCATGTTATTTAGAGCTGGACAGATATAGGATTTTAATCGTCTTAATTATTGAAGACCATAACTTGTTCTCGTGGTGTATTTGTCTTCAAGTTGTTGAGATGCTGTCTCATTTATGTATACCCAACATCTCTTTATATTTGTTTACGTGACCATCTTGTGTCTTGGAATGGGTGTAAAATTTATTGAGGGACTTTGAAATCTTCATTTAACTGTTGCTTATGTTTTACACAGTGTAGTGCGTCTTTGTGTAATCCTCAGTTCATCATGAACCATTAACATTATCTTTAATTGAGGTTTTACTGTGAATTCTGAACTTATATCTTTAATGTGTATTTCTTGATTGTTAATTTAGAGGGTTCCAACAATGACTAATATACAATTTGCCAAAACGTGCCCCGATGATTGATATTCAAAGTGTAATGGGATTTTGATTCTTGAATAATATGGTCCGACAAATTTATACTAATATACTCAAATACTAATATTTTTATTTTCCTAATCCTAGGGTTCATTTCAAGCATATAAAACCAAGTTAAAGATACAGAAATAAAACATAATTATGATTATAAATACATATATCTACAAACAATAATTGTTCAATAAAAAAGGGGGAGTCAGTCCATACGGTACACAAAGAGGATAACTGAAAGTCCACAGCAAATATTCATAAACTTATTGTTAATTACATATTTTTTTTTAATAATTTTTGTCAAGATAGAATATCTGTTATCGATGATACATAATTTTGTTAAATCAACTGATATTAGTTCTGAATCTCACTTTAATATTTTACTAAAAAAATTTATCAATAACTCGAAATAACTTTTATAATTAATTTTGCCTTGAAACTTTTGTCTTAACACGAACATTTTATATACATTAGTACATGAATATATATTTAAATATCAGGACTTACATGAAGACCGGTTTGAAAACATCCTAAATCAGTTATAATCCTTCCTTGTTAAAATTTCATATGATAATAAAAAGTTAAACATGAAATATGATATGGAAATAATGAGTGTCAAAATGTCATGTCCGTAACCGGGAGGGGTTAACAGTTCTCGTGTGTTTGTAATGACCCCATACCTTCAAGTGTTAAACTAAATTACATTAAGTAAATATAGAGTGTTTAAGTCAATTAGCTATAATATGATGTAGACAGCATTCAAATGAATTGTCAGTTACAAGCTGGAAATAAAATATTACTGTGGTCTTCACATTTTATTCAAGTTTAATATAATAGCAATGGAATCGACTAAAACTGTAATGGTTTTACTAACATTTATTTAGTATTAAATGTTTTTGCATAGAAACTCACCAGAGATAAATTTAATTTTCATGAAATGATTACCTATAAAAGCAAGCAGACAAAATTCTAACTTGTTTTCATAATTTTGGAAAACTTTGTTTTCATAATTTTGGAAAAACGTTGTTTTCATAATTTTGGAAAAAAACTATGTTTTCGATTTTCGATAATTTTCAAACTGTTAACTTTAATTGATAACAACCAGTAAAAACTATTTATATATTACTGTGCGAGTACGGAACGTTTTGAAAGCAGCTGGATATAATGTGTTTCTCGTAAAACTATTTTTCAATACATTTTCTAATTTATAAAAGAAACTACATATATTGAAATGCATCAAAATATGGTAAACAACAATACAAAAAAATAGTCAATCCATCAATATAAAAGAGACATTATTTTGATGGTTTGACATTTTAATATTTTTGTTCCCTTTTTATATTATTTGACTTGCATGGAATCAAAATTTACTTATTACATATGTATCTAATGAATAAGAAAAGAATATTAACTATTTTGTTCGTAACAATATATTTCAGATGTTATTTTTTCTCAGAAAGCATGGACAAATCAAACAAATAATAAAATAAAATTTATAATATGTATGTACAATTCCAAATCAAAACGTTCTATATGAAAAAAAATCGACTAGGTACGAAACGACCAAGTTACGAAACGAACTGCACCCAAATATTCATCTATGACAGGAGAGAATGAATAAACGAACAAAACATATTTTCGATAAAAAAAAAAGGGGTTGGAACTGTCAAATTGACTACTGATGAAGATATTGTATATATTAATCAATAAAACTTTTTCTGTTTGGAATTTTTAAGTTAAGAAGAAATTATACCTGTATTTCTTGTAAATCTAAAACTTCTATACTTCAAAACATGTGCATCTTTGTAATCCATAACTGACAATGAATAGAGGATGTTGTCTTCATTCACAAAACAAGAGTTTATGATTTTTTGTTTAATGTGATTTCTATTTATGCTGTTATGATTAATTATGTATAATGAAGTGAATGGATATCTGTCATTGTCCCAATCAACAAAGATGGGGTATAATGATAATACACTAATAAATATATTGGTCTTTTCACGTGTCAACCCCGTTATCAGATTTCACACCCTTGCGGGACATGGACAATCACATTTAACAGGTTCAGGAACGATTATGACACCTATATTAGTTTAAGGTGAAAAAGGGACGGGAGTCTCGTAGTCATGTTAATTGTAATTTTATGACACGATATCCTGAAAATGAAAACTTTGGACATACAAATAAACAAGTGAAATGGATATAAATTATTCGCGATTTGATACACTTCCATTGAATTTACACACCCAAAAAATGAAATAATTAAATTTTAAGATAATTGTAAATACAAGTCCAATTCTTTGTTTTATCTAGGAATAATATATCATTAATTATAATTAAATTAACCACAAGTATTAGATAACGATTCCTAACCAAAGGTCCTATGTAGCAACTATTATATATAAAGTTAACAATACACTAATGACAATACTAAAAGAATTGAGTACAAAATACAAAATGTACTATCTACAATTATATGACAAATATTGAAATTGTACTAGAAAGGGCATTTTCTTTTCATTTTTTTTTATATTTTCATTCTAGATCACAACATAGATTCTGTCAGAAATTTGAGATTTTGTTATGAAGTTTTCTTATTACAGTCTTGAGTGCAGAACTTTTTATTTATAAAGGTCAAATATACGGTTTGTACCTACATGCCAGAAGGGAAATAAAAATTTTATCTAAAAAATGGCGTTCAATAACTTTTTTAAATATCGATAGAAATAAGGCTTCGTTTACTAAAGAACGAAATTGCACAATCTAATTAAAATATAGAACTCGGATTTCGTTATACTGCATACGAGTACTCGTATGCAGTATAACGAGTATAACGAAATCCGAGTTCTATATTTTAATTACATTGGAAATTGCAATGCACAAGAATTATTTTTGACATCATAGAAAAGTTAGAGGACAACGATGTGCAAAAACTCAGAGACACAAATGTAGTATATATGTTTCTGACAAAATATATATAAGATTTTGTAAAGTCTTTTGATACTCAGTGGCCATTCATCAGGCGGTTGTACCCAAAACACTGTCGATTGATTGAAACACGAAATATTAACGCGCAAAACTTTGTTGTCATTTTTTTTTATATTAGAAAATGTGTCGTCGAGTGGAATCGTTTGTCACTAACATATATTTATGTATCCCGTCATTACTATTTAATGAAGTCCGCATAAATAGAATGCTGAGGGGGAAAGGGGGCGAAAACAATGTTTATTCCTCAAGATATACTCCACAAATATAAAGTTCCCATATACAAAATAAGACTTGTCCAGGCACTTACTCAAGGAGTGTTGCACTCTATGACAATTTTTAATTGTCTTCCGAACAAATTATTTCATTTCCATGTGATTTATGTGTAAGACGAAGTTTTTATTTATTTATGTAAAAATGCATTCGATGCCTTTCGTCGAAGTGTGTATTGCAAAGAGCTATAATACCAATATTTTTCCAGGTGTGAAAAAAGCACACGTTAATACCAGAGGTGTTAGTCATTAAAAGGGTGTTAAATATGAATATTGTTTTATTAATTGTTCTTAATTTTCATTAATTAATCGATCGTTTAAACTGTGCCCCAAGGTATTACTGAATAATAAGTTTTTATCTTTTTGCAAAATAAAATAGAATAATATTTAATAGACTTTAGGAACTAATTATAACATTTGAATCTGATAAAATAAAGTATTTCTACACTATCGTTATATAAAAGCATGAATTTCTAAGATTCAATTCAAATAAACTTTAACCTACTGAGTTTACTTAAAATAACAAGAAAAATGGAATTGTCAAGAGAAATAAATAAATACAGAAGTTTTAAAGTTAAAAAACATTCAGGTAATTTTATATAAGTAATTGATTTATGGTGTCGAAAACAATTTTCTTGAATACAATGTTATATTTTTACAATTGAAAATTTTGGATATAGAAGCAATGTTTGCTATTTATTTCAGGGAAAATATATTGTCCAAATTTAAAAATATTTCATTTTAGCGGTCATGCATTCGATTAATATAGCCCTATATATATGTTATTATGAATATTTTGTAAAGTTTACCAATTCGTTTTGATAATCATATTTCGATTCAATTATAAGAAATCATTTAAACAGTTAATTATCAAAACAAAGATAGACCGCTCATTCATGACTCCACTTCTAATGACAACTCTTCTCAACTAGTCCTTAATACGTGCACAATAACGAGTCATGCCATAATAGAGTAACATTTCTAGTATATAAAAATCGTAGATAAAATTAATTATTCATACTTCTTCAATTATTCTAACCTATTCACAGCGACAAAAAGACGACAAATAATGTCTACGTCATCCCTAAGACGTAACAGATGCCAGCAACAAGCAGAACGGAATGTCTTCAGATTAAAAAATAGCATGCCAAACAAATTCGAAGAAATGATGTTAAGTAGTCTTGGTAAAACAGTGACTATGACAACACAAGAAATTGATTCTCAAGAGAATAAAAAGACCCATGAGAAGGTTACACTCAAACGCAAAAGCTCCGGACTCTCGTTCTACAGAAAGTCTATTAAGAAGAAAGAATTCACACAGCTAACGCCAGATTCCATTTCTGCTCTAACAGTCTTAATAGAATTTATTGGGAAAAGCTACAACATCAAAGACGAAGGATTGTTCCGTAAAACAGGTAACATAAGCCGCCAGAAAACGGTAAGAAAACAACTTCTGGAGAGTTCCATGATTGACTTGGAACTAATTTCGTCTCATGATGGTGCAAACGTGTTAAAGAACTTCATACGAGACCTCCATGAACCACTTTTAACAAACAGATTCCATAATGTGTATACTAGATTGGCATCTCTACTGACAACAGAAGATAAAGCCAAGACAACAACTTTGAAAGCTCTTCAACTGCTGATGTTTCTGATGCCAAGTGACAACTATTGCTTACTGCGACAATTGATCACACTTCTTCATCGGACATCAAAAACACCGGAAAATCTCATGACAGCGGAATCATTAGCTATAGTATTTACTCCGCATTTCCTTTGCAACAAATCATTGAGTGGCTCCGAACTGCAAACAACCACCAATACATTTTGTCACTTGGTTGCATTCATGATTGAATCTGGAAATAATTTGTTCAAAATTCCACAAGATCTTGCTGAAGAAGTGTCAAAATTTTGGAAAGAGATGGAAATTCCTAATCATTTGTATCTCCAAAGTGCTACAAAAAAGAATCGTCCACTGAAAACGTTAGATGACAGCGTGTTGATAGATTCGCCTAAAATAACTCCCAAAAAGAAGTCAGGAAGACGATCTCTTGTTCATGTTATTGACTTAGGAATTTCACCAGATAAAAGGAGGAAGAGTAGATTGTTTTCACCCCGCCGTAGACAAAGTAGCGAAAGCAGTGACGCTAGTTTGCCAGAGAGGAGACCTGTTCCAGATATCGTGGTTAGAGAAGTCGATGAAAAGTGTTGTATTGGCAAAAACCAACCAGAACAGAGGCAATGGAATTTTCCTCCCTCGACGACCAAAAACAAACCTGTTGCCATAATTAAACCCATCTCTCGTTCTCCGATTTCACAGTTTTTCAGGAATGTTCCTCAGCAACTACAGAAAGTTATGCAAACTCCAAGATCAAGGACGCCAATGTTATACCAGTCGCCACAGTTGGACATGCCTCAACCGGACATAGAAGACGATATAGAAATTATGTGTTGAGGAAATTAAAATCTGAAATGCAATATCAATCAAGTGCCAAAATCAAACATTTAGAACTGCATGACAAAAAAAAGTAATTGTATTAATAGTTGTATATTGTTGTACATAACTGCTATCATATGTATTAGTGCTTAAATCTAAGGCTTAGATGTAAAATAAAATTTCAGTTTATCAGAACATTTGTTTATACGTTTTCTAATCAAATATGAAAATACGGAGCTATGATATGAAAATACTTAATGAAACGAATCATTGGGCGAAGAAGACGAATAGGTTACTTTATGTCATTCAGAAGCGATAATATAGGTACACTCTATATGAATAAATTCTAATCCCTTTTGGTAACCGACAACAACAAAAACAAACAGCATTTCATTGTATATGAGATAATAAAGTCACCCGGATGTTGATTAAATTTTTTTATATTAAAGCAAAAATGATTGCAGTATACCGATGTTATCAAAGGATCACAAGTCCAGGTATAAACCGACAAACATGGGAGTAAAAATATTTACATCAATTCGAAATGGAGACGCCAACATCTTATGCAGCATCCAATAGCAGCACTTTCAATGTCAGGAACAAAACAAAACCGGTGTAGTATTGTCTTATTCATGTGGGTGAAAACGTTGGACCTATGACAGAAGTCAAACAGTTTTCTATTTTTTTTTTAGAAACGATTAACCTATTCGTGATGGTGTTAGCAGAAGTTGTGAAGTAATAATTTCAACTGTTCTTCCCCTCTTAACCTATTATAGAGACGGTATACTTCTGTTGTTAAATCACCATACCAAAACATTAACATGAAAATATTTAAAGGGGCATTAGCTACGAGATAAAAAAAAGAATTAATTTAAATATGATTTTTTTCCCAATCATTTATGAAAGTGAAATTATAATTCGCTTTTAGCAGCCAGTTTGGTTCAGTTTTGTCAAAATCAGCTAAGAAACATCGCTGATGAATTATTCACTTGCAAGTGAATAATTCAACCTCGTTGAATCCGTATTCATTTGACCTTCTATTTTTACCCCTTAGCTAGAGATGGGTTACGCATGAACTAGGCGTGTTCAGCTATCAAAAGGAAAAGAATGTCAACATTGAAAGTGAAACAAGGTAAACCATTTGGTTAACTGATTCTTTTAACCTATAATATGAAACCAAACAGACCTGAAAAAATCAAATTGCACGTGTTCGCTATCTATTTATATCTATATTTATGTTTATATGAATGTCGGCAGTCTTCGGAGGTTACCTAGATGGTTAATTAGATGGCGTCTAGACTAAAATACACACGAAATGTGGATACATATTATCGAGTCCATACATTGTTAATTGTTCATTTTATTCTTTTTGTAATATAAGTTGGATATAGGTTTTAGTAGGTTATAAATCAAACATGAAAATTTTGGTCAAATCGGTGAAAATGAATTTGACAGTTAATGCCCCTTTAATACAATATAGTCTTCTGAGTTAGTCAAGGAAAACAATTGGTCAAATGTAACAATCATTGACTGTGTGATGTGACACAATGGCTTATGATGTGACATTTGTGGTTAACACGAGATACGCAAACGCAACACACTGGAACAAATGGTATTTTACAACTTAAGAATATGGTTTACTTTAGAAAAACTGAAGTCATCACGTTTGTCATTATACTCCCGTTTACGGGTACTATGGTATACCGTTGTCCGTCCGTCTGTCCGTCCTTCGTCAACATGTCGGACAATAATTCAAAAAAGCTTTCACCAATTTGCATGAAACTTTGGTGAATTGTTTATATCTATTGACGTGAGCTCCCTTTCGTTTTTTTATAAATTTTAGATTTTAAGTTTCCGAGTTATGGTGTTCTATTCATTAAAAAGGGGGATTTTCAAGTTTTCGGACAAAAACTCAAAAACGCTTTCACCAATTTGCAAGACACTTTGGTGAATTGTTTATATCTATTGACATGAGCTCCCTTTCGATTTTTTTAAATTTTAGATTTTATGTTTCCGAGTTGTGGGGTTTTATTTATTAAAAAAAGGGTGATTTTCCAGTTTTCGGACAATATCTTTCAAGTGCTTTGAGGAGTTTTTCATGAAACTTTGGTGACTGGTTTATATCTATTAAGATAACCTCCCTATAGTTTTTCATAAATTTCTGATATGACATTGAGAAGTTATTGAACTTTATTCTTTTAAAAAGCGACGGGCGTGTCATGCGCCCATGGCGCAGCTGTATATTTATAATCGTTTTGATTTTTCCAATAGCCCAATTTTCAAAAAAAAGATCATGCTAAGAATCCACTGTGAGTGTGAAACCGTGCATTTCAAAGTTTTGCTAAGTAGCCATAGTATAGACGACCAGTAAAATTAAATGGAAAGTTTGAATAAACATAACATATATATATGAAAATCTCGAAAAATCTTATCTCTTCGTTGATTATGGCTATCTGCTCGAGATAGTTAATAGTTCCGAGGTGTAATAATACAATAAAAATATGTAGACATATTGATTCGATCCTCTTGTCTCCATTGTGTAAAAACTCATCAGAGGTACCAGGTTTATAGTTTTGAACGCCAGACGCGCTATTCGTCTACATGAGATTCATCAGGCGCTCGAATTAAAACACATAGAAGACCAAATCAAATACGAAATTGTAGAGCTTTAAAAACCGAAAATTCCGAAAAGTAAGACGGATTGCATGAGAAAAAAATACATCAGTGTTTTTATTTATTGCCATATTCATTTATGAAATAAAATGCAAGTACTTACCGGTACTAAAGAACACAAGTCCGCCGAGTCATGCAAGTACAAATGCCATAAATTTATACAACAAATGATTAAATATTTTATAGAAAATAATTTGAATATATTTTTAAGAAAATTCTTGGTTTATAATTTCATACTGCAAATGTAGTAATGGGTCTACATACTATGGACTTTGAAAACCTTCAAAATCATAGCAGCGTTTCTTTTGGAATTTTCCATAAACATTTCTCAATTAGAATACGATTTCCCGACAATTTCAACGGTAACTGATTTACCAGATTTGTATATCTTATGGCCGAAAATTTCAAAAGTAAGATCGAACGTGCAAGTTAAATACAGTTATGATAAAATTCTTACCATTCCAACAATAACCTTCGGGAATTTATCAGGTAGCACCTGCTTCATAGTATATAAGCTCCCGAATGAAGATGAAATGGTTTTTTGCCTATATACTATGGCAATGGAAAACCGCCGTCCGTTCTATACAGACATACTGTTCTTAAATCACACAAAGCTATATAGAAATAATTAAATAACATATTGATTGAAGCGGGAGAGGATCACCTGACGAGTCAAGTGGAATCAAGGAATTGTGTCTGACTTAAAACAAAAATCCACATGTTGAATAATATGCAATACCCTTCGGGAGCACACCAGATTAGCAACTGCCTCCTTAAATAGACTTTTATATTGGGGTTCTGTTTAGCGGTCACTTTTTCTGTAATCCGGTTAAGCAATATTTTTCTTTACTCCCCTAATGATTCCTTATCGTATAGTTTCTCGGCTGAAAACACGGTTAATAATAGGTGTATCCGAATACGAGTCAACATTTAGAATATTGACTTCCGGAAAATTAAACGATGAATATCAACACGTTTGACTGGACTGAAGGACTTGAAAACGAAGAAATATACAGCAATGACAAAGTTCTCATCTCCAAGCTGAAGATTTCGAAGGTATGTCCCCGGTTTCTTATATGGAGACGAGTTGAATATCAGATAATCTATAAAGTGTTGATTTTATGTATAAAATTTACCGGACTTGCTTATTATTTTGTATTGTATTGTTTCTATTACCAATAGATGCTGCCATCATGTAACTTCCTTAAATTCTCGGTGCCCCAAGACTGTCCGGGTACGCAATTACGTTTACAGCCCGACACAGTAAGGCGGGTTTATTATTTTAAGAAAACTTGTTACCTTAGCGACAATGTCAATTTAAACTAGATCTATAAGGGAGCTGCCATTTGATTTTAATGGGGGTGGGGGGGATAAGGATGAAAAATGTTGTCCTGCATTTTTATTAGTTGTAAAATCTGTCCTGCCTTTTTATTTTCCACTCTATTCGGTCCTGCCTTTTTTTCTTTAGTTTATCCTGACTTTTTTTGCATAAATTGTCATCCTGCCTTTTTTTTACTCAAAACTCCAGTCCTGCCTATTTTTTTAAAATTTCATCCTAGCCCCCCCCCCCCCCCCTAAAAATCAAATGGTAGCTCCCTAACTTAGATATCATGTATGTTGTAATTGTTGTCACAAGATTGTCAGACAATTTGTTCATTGTGTAATAGACCTGCAACCTGCAAGTTTGCGTACTTGTAGGGAGTACAGTAGATAAACAAGACGGTGACGGGTATCTAGTGCATCTGTATAGTTTTGTACTAACGTACACATTACTAATGGCACCTAACGTACACATGACTAATGGCACCAAAATATAAACTGTGATGTATGAGGGTCGTAATGGGGGTACCTTCATGACGAATAACGGTAAAAAATGTTTGCCAAATGACGTTTACGGTAATTTTTGATGCGTGACGATAAAATGTAATTTTTAGCTCACCTGGCCCGAAGGGCCAAGTGAGCTTTTCTCATCACTTGGCGTCCGTCGTCGTCGTCGTCGTCCGTCGTCGTTAGCTTTTTACAAAAATCTTCTCCTCTGAAACCACTGGGCCAAATTTAACCAAACTTGGCCACAATCATCATTAGGGTATCTAGTTTAAAAAATGTGTCCGATGACCCCGCCAACCAACCAAGATGGCTGCCATGGCTAAAAATAGAACATAGGGGTAAAATGTAGATTTTGGCTTATATCTCTGAAATCAAAGCATTTAGAGTAAATCTGACAGGGTAAAACTGATTATTAGGTCAAGATCTATCTGCCCTGAAATTTTCAGACAAATCTGACAACCTGTTGTTGGGTTGCTGCCTCTGAATTGGTAATTTTAAGGAAATTTTGCAGTTTTTGGTTATTATCTTGAATATTATTATAGATAGAGATAAACTGTAAACAGCAATAATGTTCAGCAAAGTAAGATCTACAAATAAGTTGTCATGACCAAAATTGTCAGTCGACCCCTTTAGGAGTTATTGCCCTTAATAGTCAATTTTTAACAATTTTTCGTAAATTTTTGTAATCTTTTACAAAAATCTTCTTTTTTGAAACTACTGAGACAAATTTAACCATACTTGGCCATAATCATTATTAGGGTATCTAGTTTCAAAAATTTGTTCCCCTGCTTTCCAACCATCATGGCCAACTTGGTTAAAAATAGAACATAGGGGTAAAATGCAGTTTTTGGTTTATATCTCTGAAACTAAAGCATTTAGAGCAAATCTGACAGGTAACAAAAATGTTCATCAGATTTAGATTTATCTGCCCTGAAATTTTCAGACGAATCCGACAACCCGTTGTTGGGTTGCTGCCCCTGAGTTAGTAATTTTAAAAAAAATTTGCAGTTTTTTGTTATTATCTTAGATATCATTATAATATCTTATATCTAATACAATTAATTATGATTTTAACCTTATTTTACATGATTTCCAAAACATCAGTAAATACAGGTGAGCGACACAGGCTCTTGAGAGCCTCTAGTTTTTTATGACGATAGAAAAATCGACTGATTTTGACGTATCACATTCTTTTCAAAAAATAACGGTAACGGATAATTATTTTAGACCTATGACGAATCACGATAAGGATATTTTGACGAATCACGATAAAATTTTAACCAATTTCATTTTGACGCTAACGGTAGCCAAAAAATGACCGTTTGGCATTTGAAGCCTGACGGCAAAGGACATTCTACCATCATGTATATGTGTATATATATGAGGCCCCTCATGGGGCGTCCAAGTAATCACATAATCAACAATTTTTTGCCAATATAATCACATAATCATTAATTTTTTTTTTTAAACAAGATAATCAAATAATAAAAAATACAGTCCTAGATTATCAAATAATCATGAAATATTTGGTCTGGTAATCAAATAATCACTATATAAAAACGGCCAAGTAATCACACATCAAAAACCCATGAGGAGGCTCATATATATATAGAAAAGTTTTTTTTAGGAAAAAAATTATACAGCTTATTAATATACAGTAATTCTATTGATTTTTATCATTTTAGGAGTTTGAGTTTTGAAGACGATAACTCAGATAATTTAATTTTGTAATTATATTTAAAAATTCTATCGTTTGGTTTTCATGAGTAAAAGCTCGTCTTGGAGTCAGAATATTCACTGATTTATGTGTCTTTGTAGGATGATACGATTTCCTACTGACGAATACCTAGTACGTTTAAAATCTGGCTAAGCCCGAAGATGATTCATATTCATACCACAGCATGGAAGTATTATATTAACAATATAATATTTCTATGATCACAGTATCCACGCCTGGGAATCTTCCTAATCTCAACTAAATGTTGGGCATAAAGAAAAATCTGTGGTCGTTCATGGTTGCGATCATCGATGGTATGACTGTCGAAGCGGAGAGAAAGTCGTCAGATAATATGTCCAACGTGCTTATTGTACCTTTATTAAAAAAAAACAGGACAATGTCATGCAGCGTAAAAGAAAATGATCAACGAAAAGAAAAACTGCCAAGCGCTTGTCAGACTTTTAATTTTCAGGTTGGAATCATTTTTCTCGACAATTGAAGGTTCTTAGTATATTTTGTGTCAACCATGTGACCCAGTTACATATTAAACCCATTAGTCTTTACTATACACACCCACTATGTTCTAGGATCCAGACAAGATTAGGACAGATGATATATTTTTTACAGCTTTTGTGCATTAATTCAATAAAAATACAATAAATATAGTGGAGAACATCCAGCGTACGTACGATGCGATAATCGGGGGAATTTAGCGACAATCGGGCGTCCGGTAAATGTTTTATTCGACGGGTATCTGTGTAGTTATGTCACCACAGAGAAACTGCGAAATGAATCGATCATTTAAAGCGCGGTTATAAATTTTAGTCTTAATTTTATTTTCATCTGAATTGACTCGGTGATCTCCCGGTAGTGCCCGGCGGTAGTGTCACTGCGTTCGCCTCGAATGTCGAAGGTCATGGTTACGATCACCAGGCCAAGTGCAACAAAATACGTTAAAATGGAGTTTGTTGCTTTTCCGCCATGTAACCGGGTAGATTGTTGTATTTCTGTCGATTCTTACCATGTGAGCCTCCGGGTTATAATTCCAACTCAACATATTGGTCTAGTTCAAATCATAGTACCGTATTCGTATCACATTAACGTCCTAAATATGCAGGTGATATTTGTCGCTTGACGTTCAGCAGCAATTGGTCATATGAGATGACAATAATTTGGCATTTTTTATTTTATCAATAACTTAAAACTGATGTTGTTGCTTATACATGTGTATATGTTTATACCTCGTGAATTCTCATTTCAGTACATCACACAAAACATACCTGGTCCAGGATGTGAGATGGAGGACTTTGAAGAGAAACTTCTTGGCTGTCAATGTGCATCTTGTGATAGAGACTGCAAATGTACTGCTCGATATGGAAACGCATACAATGATAAGAAAATAGACGTAATCCTTTTTGGATCCAGTGTTAAACCTGTATTCGAATGTAATTCTAACTGTTCATGTGCTACGCAGTGTCAAAACAGGGTAGTCCAGCACGGTATCAGTGTACAACTACAAATATTCAACACTGACAAGAAAGGTCTTGGTCTTCAGACTTTGGAGAAAATGCAAACAGGAACCTTTGTATGTGAATATGCAGGAGAAATTATATCCTTACAAGAGGCACAAAGCAGATGTAGCAAACAAAAAGATACGGACATGAATTATATACTCACTGTAAAGGAACATTGTAAAAATGGCGTACTAAAAACCTATGTTGATCCAAATAAATTTGGAAATATTGGGAGGTATATAAATCACAGTTGTTCTCCAAATTTATCAATGGTTCCCATTAGAGTAGATACTATGGTTCCAAAAGTTTGCTTATTTGCCAATAGAGATATCGACCCCCTTGAGGAGCTATCATTTGTTTATGGGACTTTAAGGCCAGACCAGAAAACCGGCACAAAATGTTATTGTAATTCAAATGTTTGCACAGGATTTATGCCATTCGATGAAGAATTAAAAGGATCTTCTGATTAGTTGGAGTAGACCACGAAGAAAACCAAAAATAATCAGCCGTCTGTCCATGGAAGACAGCCATGTATTGAGCTAGGTCTACACATGTTCATAAATTAAATATAATAGTTTTAGTATATATATATAATGTACTTTTTTTCGGCAACCAACAATCTTCACAACAGAAAGAAATGAATTTATGGCAATTTAACGTCAAAATAACATCAATCATGATTATACGTCACACAAATATATTTATAGATGAAATAAAAGAACAGCGTTCCAATGTCCCCTATGATGTACTTATTTTATCTTGCATTATTTCCATAAAAAATATATGCCATGTCGTTCTAAGCATACATCCACTCGTGATCAAGTTATCAGAAAACAGGAAGTAGGTGTCTAACAGATCAGTAAAGCTCTCACACCTTACAACTCATCTCTGCAAAGCTGTTGACCAAATATGAAGTCATTCTATTCAGTTGTAGTGAAGAAATGTGTTACGGACATGTTTAATATTAATCAATATCAACAAACAGAACGTACGTAATACACCTAATCGCTATTTATTCCATTCCGGATAAGTTCTAAAATTACACAACTTTTTCATCCAGTTGACGCTATCTGGGACCCTGTTTAAACAATGCACCATGCATGATACTTTTCAAAGAGACCTGTTTAAAACATCGTAAATACTTCAAACACAATATTTTTTTGACTTTAATTTGAGTTTGGAAAAAGTGGATCATAATCTATCAAAGTTTCCTATTGATCGCTTTCTAAATTTTTCCCTCCCTCAGCTCGTTACTGATGACCTTTGTTTGCGGCCTGTTGACCCAAACAGGAAGTTGTCTAAATGACTGTTTTTTCCGGATTGGACTAAATAGCGATAAGGTGTATGGACAGATCCACACAGTGCTCACATGAGACTCCCTGTTGGGATTCTGTGTCTTGAGCGATTTTCTGAGGGTGGCCAAATCAGAAAATCGCTCGTGACACAGAATCCCAATACACCTTATCGCTATTTGTCCGCCATTACTGGACATCACACAAGTTCCCGTAAAATTTTGACGTCATAATAGAAAATATCTGACGCCACAATGGAAAA
Organism: Mytilus californianus; assembly: GCF_021869535.1. Classification (NCBI taxonomy): domain Eukaryota; kingdom Metazoa; phylum Mollusca; class Bivalvia; order Mytilida; family Mytilidae; genus Mytilus; species Mytilus californianus. The sequence continues at coordinate 92,743,757 of NW_026262581.1, read as the reverse complement.
GTGATTGTTGTATGACGTCAAAAGTTCGAGCGGGACTGATTCTCGGGTCAAGCGGGATTAGCGATAAGGTGTATTGGGATCACTCACATGATAAAACTCATTACTGACAAGCTGCTGACAAATACACTGAACTGCAGTCAAGTTTAGCGTTTGGTAATTCATTGATAACATTCTGGCGTATCACGAACAAACAACTTGTAACGTCTCATTTCATTGGCCGAAAGATTTAAATACAACAACAATCGTAGTGTGCACGTGAATTGACACAGGTTACCGACAATGGAATGTACTACGTTACTACTAACGTAAAAAGTAAATGTTTTTGTCAGTGGCGGATCCAGAGGGGGGCGTAGAGGGCGTACGCCCCCCCTTTGCTTGCACTTTTTTTTTTTTTTTTGGTAAAATGATTATAAATCAGACTTGACTTCGTGAACTTTGCCATTTCCCGCGTATTTAATTTTTATGCGACAATTCTTTACTTATAAAGATATTTTTCTCTCGTATTTACTGTAATATATTATTGATTATGTCAAGGTCATGTGATTCGCTACGGTGGAGTTGACCAGTGCGTCGAAAAAACGTCACTCAGTCATTTTGAAATTCAAATTACAGTAACACATTGCTTAGGCTGAGGATGACAAGCATGACACCTTCAAAGCGAGTAAGGATCGAGCAAGAACGTATTGACTTCTATTTCACAATTCCACCAAACAGAAAGTAATACTCTATTACACTCTCAAGAAAAAATAAAGTTCACAGCAATATTATTAACCTACGAAAACATGTTTAACCCCACACGCCCCAGCCCATTAATAACACTGCTGAATAATAATCCCCAGTCAGTAAGCTCTAGATAGATTTAAAATCTATGGTACGGACCATTTGATTTGAGGGGGCAGTCTGAGATATTTTAGAGAAAAAATTCTGACCCTGATTTTTTCCTTAAACAAAAATTCTGGCCGTATCTGGATTGAAAACAATAACGGTAATCTTGTCCACTTTTTTGCTATTAGAAACAAAGATTTTAAACAGAATTATTGAGCATTAAATGAACATGTTGAATGAAAAACGGGCGTAATTTTTTGGGGCCGGGGGTTTGCATGTTGTAAATCCCATATCTGACCGGAATGTCTCTTTCTCCGAACTGATACGCTGAATACTTTTTTCAAGGCCCGACTTCAACCTGCCTGCTCGGTGTGGCCTTTATGTCTCCATTTGTCGACCGTCATTCACAACTTCGTTGTCATTTCAGACTCATTCGTAGCCTTTGGTTGATTTGGAACCCCTCACTTCCCTTGTTGGGTGAAACATTTCAACCAAACATTTGGATTAAAATTGCTAGTTTGTCTTTGTTCGTGTCTGTCGTATTGTAAATTTCATTGAATGGCCGTATATCTTGTTTTCAACAAGAAATCTGTGAGGTTATGCTAACTAACCTTACAACACACGAGACTTTTCCATGTCCATTTTTTACTGACAAATCCCACATTAAATATATTAGTACATAGCTTTGGAACCATCCAATCATTTTATAATAGACAATTAATAGGGAAAATACGGCATCAAAAATGTCCAACCCTTACACTTTAACTATAAAATATACATGCCCCACGTCAGAAACCGTTAAAAAAGTGCATTTTACACTTATTTTATGTTTTTTAGCCAAAAATAGGTCTAAAAAAATGTTCTCCTCGCTCCGCTCGGCAAACTTTACATACTCCGCCCCCCCCCCCCCCCCTTTCCAAAATCCTGGATCCGCCCCTGTTTGTAATGCTATTTTCAAATAGTGGGGTCGAAACATTATTGTGTAAAACAAAAGATTGAAATGTATCATCGGCGAGGATTTTTCTTTTGCACTGATGTGTACCCGTAGTACTAAAAAATGAAAAAAAAATACTTGTGAGTAATGTCGTTGTTTATAACACTGTGTATCATCGCCACCGGAAATTGGGTACTAACGAAGCGGAGAGAAATGGAAAAAAAAGTAAACAAGGTAAGAATTCATTCAATTTAAAGCATTTCTACTGATTTGACGACGGTACCGCTTAAGAAATGTTTTTCTGATATATAATTCTTTAAATTATTAGGCCAATTAGTACAAAATTAAGACAAAATTTTGTGTTATACTCAAGAACTTGCCACTTAGTACCTGAACATTTCGAGGTCGATCGTCCTCTGTCGCCCCATTGGCAAGATATTCAACTGTTTTTCATTATTTTTCCAGACACGTTTTTAGATTATTATAGTGTGGCATCATATTTACTGAAATTTGTTGTCAAAATGAACGTTTTTAAAGAATATAGGCCATAAAAAATAAAGTCTAGGGTACGGCAACTTGCTCATGTTGACAAATTTACTGTATGGCAACTTGTTTTCAACTGTATGGCAACTTGCTAATTTCAAAATATTTATTTGCCGTCTTTTTTAAGAAAATAAAGTATTAAGGTCAAATATCTAATTATGCATTTGATAAAAATACAATTCGCTTGACACCATTTAAGATGTATACACAATATAAGGCTTGAACACAGTCCTATTACATCTTTTACATACCTGATGTATACAATATGAATTCGGCATATACAAAAGCTGGCAAATGTTGTTACTTTCGGAAAGGCATGTCACTGTTTTACTGACCTGTTTTTCTGCCCTGACGTAACGTTAAATGTTACCCATGTCCGTCCGTTCCGTCTCTCCCGTCCGTCCAGAAAGTCCCAATAATTGGTTTCCGTTCTCTAACTTTAGTATGCCTTAAACAAATGTTTTAAAACTTACACGAAATGCTTATCACCACAAAACACAGATCAAGATATAAATTGGGTAGCGTCACTGTTACTGTTCTTGAGTTATGCCCTTTTGTAATTGAAAAAAAGCTAAAGCTGTCGTTTCTGTTCTCAAACTTTAGATTGCCTCAACCAAATGTTTTAACCATACAACATTAGTCAGCATTTGCATATAAGTGATGAACATTTCGGGGATGGGTTGTGGGTGGAGGGAAGGAAGGAGGTAATGGCAGGAGAATTTTTCCGCATTGAATATTTAGAACCATTAAGTGAATGAATTCTCTTTCAACTTTCAGATAAAATGAAATATGAATGAATTATCATTCTCTGCCAAAAAAATGTTGTATTGCTACACCACGGCACCATATTAAGGGAGGTTTGAGTGCTCACAAACATGTTTAAGCCCGCCTCAATATATATGTGTCTGTCCCTGGTCAGGAACATGTAATATAGCGGCTGTCGTAAGTTGCTGCCTGACATATTTGTTTATGATTTTTCATAAATCAGGCAATTTTGATACGGTATGGGTTTTGTTCATTGTGAAGTGTATAGTTGGTCAAATCTATTTCATTTGGACTTTGTTTGAAAGTCCTCTCAGTGAAAACCATTCCACGTCTCCTTTTTCAATTAATGTTATTGTCTTATTTGTAAAAGGCAGATACAGCCAATATATAAGAATAAAGAACATTAATTTTCAAAAAAAAACCTTCATCTCTATATAGTAAGAAATGAACAAGCTCGGTGGCTAACACTGTTTAAATTTAAAAAAATATTAACCTTAGATTAATCATTTTTGAAAAGAATGAAAGAAGAATCCGATACAAGGGATACAAATCCGGCTGTGGCTACGGCATAAACTATTTATATAAACTTTCTACTTGAGAATAAAGATGACCTTGTATGAAGTTTTTTTGGTTGTCATCTTAATATTATATACTTATTAATACAATTCACAAAAGCTAGCATCTTCGACTTATAAGTTTAAAGAATTATAATGAAATAACATCTAATAAGGACAGGTTAAAATATTTTTGAATCCTGATGGTGCATACTCATAAATTCTTTTGGAAAAATCCACGTAAATTTAAATGTTGATTTGATAGCGTTCATTTATTTATTTGCCCTCGTAAACAGTTTTGTTAAAATACCGAAATCGGTAAATTCTTATCGTGAACGAATAAGTCGGGTACACCTTTTTACATTCAGGCGTGCTTAAGTTGCACTTTTTTCTTCTTATTAAGAAAAGTGATTTTAATTTTAGCATCTATCTAAAGATTAGATTATTTACACACACACAAAAATAGGGCTTACTGTTGATTTTGAAACTATGAATTCACATTTATATTCAACCAAGCAGATAGGCCGAGATCCATACCTTTATAAGTTTCAAAACAGATCGAGAAGGTGTGTTTGAAAGCAAATAATCACGTACTGCTATATCTTTTAAGGCAAATGCAAGTCTTACTTGTATTAATTATATAATTTTAATTGGCACAATATCACATTAAAATTTACTGAGAAATATTATACATAGTAATCATGAAAATGTACTTAACTACTGTAACAATGAAAATTCGGACGAATACACTCCTTTTCACTATCCCTCCATCTACTCATTTAAGTTTAGGCCAAACAGCCTTAGCAACAGTCTTTTATTATTTTTTCCCTGTAAATAAAAAGATTGATTGAACTTACTTAAACTAAAAAAAAATACAATCTTATTTTCAATAAGAAACAAGAAAATTAATTCGAAACACAATTCATGATTTATTTCTCCTAATTTTCAATGAAAACAAAGTATTTTCTTCACTTTTCTTTTAACAAATTATTCATTTCAGAAATTTAAAAAATAAACAATAAACAATGTTGAAGACCGTACCTTGACCTATAATGGTTTACTTTTATAAATTGTGACTTGGATGGAGAGTTGTCTCATTGGCACTCATACCACATCTTCCTATATCTATTTAACCCAGCACATTCTTTATGTGTCTGTCCGAAGTCACGAGCCTGTAGTTTGGTGGTTGTCGTTGGTTCATCTCTATCATATTTGTTATTTTTCGTAAATTGTTTTTTTATGAGTGAGGCCGTTAGTTTTCTTGTTGAATCCTTCCACAATTTTCATGTCGGGGCTTTTTTATAGCCGACTGTAAGGTACGATTTTTCGTTGTTGAAGGCCAAACGATAGCATATAATTGCTTACATGCACTTTATTTGACCCTGGTGGATAGTTATCTTATTTGCAATCATACAACATCTCCACTGTTAATATTTAAAAAAAAAACAGCACCAACAAAAGATGAATGGTCGGTTTTTTTTATTGAACTTACAAAATTTCACCAACAGTCGTTAGTATAATAACGATATATGAATGTATTAAGGATAATATGGTTGAAAAAAACCTTTTTGTCTTTAAAAACACAAAGTCAAATAGAGGTACGCAACGAGGACTTCTGAACGAAATTAACGGCATATATTTTATAATATTTGATAAGTAATTTATGTTGTATATTTGTAAGCCGGTAAAGCTTTGATACAGCCAAAATTTCGTCACTTGATATTATCTAAACAGTGATTAATTTCATCTTTAAATTACAATATATTGCAAGACGCCGTACAGACAAAAGTTGTTATTTTGCAATTCGCCGTACAACGTCCTGCAATTCGCCGTACAATAAACAAACAATGTTTTGGTCCATATTCTTTAAAAACATCTTTAAGACAACAGATTTCAGTCAATATGATGTTACACTATCATAATCTAAAAACGTGTCTGGAAAAATAATGAAAAACAGTTGAATATCTTGCCAATAGGGCAACAGAGGACAATCGACCTCGAAATTTTCAGGTACTAAGTGGCAAGCTTTGGAGTATAACACAAAATATTGTCTTAATTTTGTACTTATCGGCCTAATAATTTAAAGAATTATATATCAGAAAATCATTTCTTAAGCGGTACCGTCGTCAAATCAGTAGAAATGCTTTAAATTGAATGAATTCTTACCTTGTTTACTTTTTTTCCATTTCTCTCCGCTTCGTTAGTACCCAATTTCCGGTGGCGATGATACACAGTGTATAAGGAACAATATAAATGTACCGTTTTGATTTTAATTGGATGCACATTTGTCTTTTGATTTCATACTTAAAGGAACCTACCGGAAGAATAGAGCTTTGAATAACATGTTTGTGCCCGTGTTGTTTTGTGCCGTGAAATACAAAAAAAAATCTACATACACAATTGATTATGAATGAAATTGAATTATTAAAAGAAACATTCACATTTTCTTTTACAGTCTCTAAAAGTAGTTTTAACCTAGAATTAAAAAAAATTTATAGGCCGTGGTTTAAATGTATAAGTCACAATATTTCAAGACTATGGATTAAAAGCATATTTCATTGGCGGATTCAGATGTAGGATACTGGTAGTACACCTAGAAAAATATTCGTTTTTCCAAAAACTAAGAACAAGTTTATCGAGAAAGATACAATATTAATAGAATTAAAGTACAATAAAATTAGGTAAACAAATGTAGCATACAAAATAGAAATGTGGTATGATAGCACATGATACTTGGTCTGCTATGAAAATATTTACAATATATATAAATGTGTGTCGGTTTTTCAATTAAGAACAGCAAAAAAATAATTATAATTATAAATTCATCAATTATTACATATATATATCGGTGGAGTTACATTTCCTTTCACCGCGCCAATGTTTTGTCATATCTATTTTTCTGTAAACAAAGTATGGTTACCTACTCTGAATTTACTGACAATTTCGGGATTTATTTTCAAAAGGAAGTAAAGAGGGGGGCAAGGGGTTTAACTGTTATGCTGTTTTGGGGCATTTTAATTCTTTGTTATCTGTTATTCTGAAAATATATTTGCTTTTAGCTGTTATTGGCTTATTCCTTGTTAGCTGTTATAAGACTATTATTTTTTTTGTTATCTGTTATTGTGAGAATGGATTTGCTGTTAACTGTTATTGGAAATTGGAATGTTACCATTTTGACAGCCAATTTTTGGTAGAAATTGAAAATCATTCAACATTTGGGTCTTACCACAGGTAATATGGTGATCCCTTATCTGGAGAGGGATTCCAGTAACATTCACATCCTTTAAACATATCAAAATCAGTCGGGTCCAGGACAATTCCAGTATATCTTATTATAATTCTTTGTAATAAATTCCATTTTCTATGAACATGTATTTAGAGTTTTCTAGAATTCAGGCTTACTCAATGTATGATTATTTTTTGTTATGGAATTCAATACTTTTTTCAACATTTTTTGGTGCTTTTAAGAAACTGACCCATGCTTGTAATAAATTAGTGTGTGTATTCTTAGAAAAGAATCACAGAGTCGAGTCTGTGTTCCGTAATGTATAAAATTTATACAATAAGAAACACAGACTCAGCCCTGTTTAAAAAGGTGTTTCTGTTAAGGTCGTATGGACCTAGGCCGATTCTCATCATGTATCCCTGACCATATGTTTCACTTTTTGTAATATTAAGAATCGTTCGAATTTGATTTTTCACATATATATGGGGATAATGTTCCCTGTATATAGGGATAATGTTCCCTGTATCCCCATATGTAAATGTTAAATTCGAACAATTCTTAATATTACACAAAGGAAAACATATGGCCATTATATCATATAATATTTTTATTGTCATATAAACATAATTAGCTTGTGACAAAAAACAGAAACAAACATAATATAGCAAAGAAATTACAATTCTAAAAGAAATGAACACAAGAAAAACAAATATATAGCAGCTAAACTATTCAAACAGGATATCTCCGAGTTATCAGTTAAAACTAATTGAACTTCTTTATCAAAAAGATTACTAGAAATTTCTATTGGAAGATTTCATAATGAAGCTACCTTGGCTTTAACCAAAAACATGGATTTTCTTGCCTTGTTTTTAATAGGTCTTCTAAACTTGAAATAAGGTTAACATTGCTCTTTATAATTGTCATTTGGAATTTATATTCTAACTCATTTTTTTTATCATATTGCCATTGTAGTAAAGAAATGAAACTACCCTTTTGGCAATATGTTGCTGTAAAATGATGGTTTAAGTTTTATTTATTATATTTAATTAAAGGAAGTTGCCAATTTTCACAGAAACTACTTTTATTTATACTGTTCTGTAGACCTTTTTTACTCAAAAGTAGATCATCTACAAAAGATAGTGATCCAAGGGTTGGGTCTACTTGTTTTGGATAACACAAAATTATTATCTTACATTGAGTAAACCAATTCTAGATAACTCTAAAACACATGTTTATATGTTTATAGAAAGTGGAATTTATTACAAAGGATTATAATAAGATATGCTGGATTGGTCTTGGACCCCAATGATTTTAGTATTTCATTTACTGTTATATGTTTTTATCCTTTTTCAATTCCTTGTTATCTGTTTTAAGCCAAATCAATTTGCTGTTTTGCTGTTATTGGATCCCCCTTTGCCCCCTCAAGTAAACTGATTAAAAATAAAAGCTTAAACACTATCCGAAGTTGAATCATAAAACCCAAATCTCCCTAACTTAAAAAGTTACTAGATTATGCCATGAAATGATGTAAATGTAAATAGCCATCTATAACTAGTCATTGGAATCAGTCAATTCAACTTTGGATCATTAAAGTACTTTAATGACGCAGGTGTGCTTGGGCGGCGGTGATTGAAAGTTTATGTGAGGTCGAAGGTTTGAATTGACCAATGAGAACGATCGTTCCTTGGCGAGTTGATCTAATTGATCTAATAAAGTTTGTTTGACTGATTACTTCGCACGGCCTTTTTGCTAAGCTTGGCCGCAGTTACGTGTCATTCTGTTTAATTGTACCGGAGTGAAGTAGAACGGATAATATTTGTTGGACGTACGGACAGACGGACAAGGTGGATACACTATAGCCCAGCTGATCAACCATACACCCACTTTTTGAGTGGCGTATTATGATTTTTATCTTACTTTTTTAGCTCACCGGGGCCCGAAGGGCCCCATGTGAGCTTATGCCATCACTTGGCGTCCGTCGTCGTCCGTCGTCAGTCGTCGACATCGTCTGTCGTCGTCGTCTGTCGTCGTAAACTATTTCAAAAATCTTCTCTGAAACTACTGGGCCAAATACCTTCAAACTTTAACTAAATGTTCCTTAGGGTATCTAGTTTATAAATTGTATCCGAAGTTTTGATCCATCGACAAACATGGCCGCCATGGCTAAAAATAGAACATAGGGGTCAAATGCAGTTTTTGCTTATATCTCAAAAACCAAAGCTTTTAGAGCAAATCTGACATGGGGTAAAATTGTTCAATTGGTCAAGATCTATCAGCCCTGAAATTTTCAGACGAATCGAACAACTCATTGTTGGGTTGCTGCCACTAAATTGGTAGTTTTAAGGAAATTTTGCAGTTTTTTGTTATTATCTTTAATATTATTATAGATAGATATAAACTGTAAACAGCAATAATGTTCAGCAAAGTAAGATCTACAAAAAAGTATATATGACTAAAATTGTCAATTGACCCCTTAAGGAATTATTGCCCTTTAAAGACAATTTTACACAATTTGTTCATCAAGTTTGCTAACATTTAAAAATATTCTCCTCTAAAACTACTGGGCCAAATACATTCAAACTTCATCTAAATGTTCTTTAGGATATCTAGTTTATAAATTGTATCCGAAGTTTAGATCCATCGACAAACATGGCCGCCATGGCTAAAAATAGAACATAGGGGTCAAATGCAGTTTTTGGCTTATATCTCCAAAACTAAAGCTTTTAGAGCAAATCTGACCCGGATAAAACTGATTATCAGGTCGAGATCTATCTGCCCTGAAATTGTCAGACAAATCAAACAACCCACTATTGGGTTGCTGCCACTAAATTGGTAGTTTACGGAAATTTTGCAGTTCTTTGTTATTATCTTGAATATTTTTATAGATAGATATAAACTGTAAACAGCAATAATGTTCAGCAAAGTAAGATCTACAGAAAAGTTAAATGACCAAATTGTCAATTGACCCCTTAAGGAGTTATTGCCCTTTAAAGACAATTTTACGAAATGTGTTCATCAAGTTTGCTAACATTTAAAAATCTTCTCTTCTGAAACTATTGTGCCTAATACTTCTTAACTTTGAATGAATGTTCCTTTAGGAATCTAGTTTATGAATTGTATCCGAAATTTTGATCCATCAACAAACATGGCCGCCATGGCTAAAAATAGAACATAGGGGGTGAAATGCAGTTTTTGTCTTATATCTCAGAAACTAAAGCATTTAGAGCAAATCTGACATGGGGTTAAAATGTTGAAAAGGTCAAGATCTATCAGCCCTGAAATTTCAGATACACCGAACAACCCATTGTTGGTTTGCTGCCACTAAATTGGTTGTTTTAAGGAAATTTTGAAGTTTTTGGTTATTATCTTGAATATTATTGAAGATAAAGATAAACTGTAAACAGCAAAAATGTTCAGCAAAGTAAGATCTACAAAAAAGTTTTATATGACCAAAATTGTCAATTGACCCCTTAAGGAGTTATTGCCCTTTAAGGACAATTTTACACAAGTTGTTTTATGTTTTTTAACTTTAAAAATCTTCTCAAATGAATCTAGTATAAATTTTGTATTTCATTTCCTTGTACGTCAAGAAACATAGACACTATGACTAAAATGGAACATATGGGTAAAAAGCAAAAATAATCATTGATGAAAGATTTAAGCCAAAAAAAAATAACAGGTGAGCGATTCAGGCTCTTGAGAGCCTCTTGTTATGTGAATATTCTTCAAGAAATGTAGGCGTTATAACGCTTCAGTTACAATTTCAATTTTCCATATAATTTCAATTCCCAAAGGCAGATCTGTTCGAATAGTTGTGATTATAGAACTTGTCCAATGCCTTGCTGATATAAGTCTTTGATATAAATTTCATAATAAAAAATCTGACAAGAAATGTAGGCGTGAGAGTGCTTACAATACAATTTTCATATAACTTATAACCATGTTATTCCGAATAGAGAATAATGGGCAAAATATGCAGAAAAAACGGCAAACAAATAAAGAATAGATAAAAATAGGCAAGAACAATAAAGAACAGAGAATAATGGGGTGCTACATTACAAAGAATAGTGAATAATGAGAAAAATAGATAAAGAATAGAGAAAAATAGTATAAAAATAAAAAAAGAATTGAAGGACCCAACGCCCCATCCAGATCCTCGTATATGCACGGCTCAACAGTTTAAAAAAATATATTGGCCATTAAAAATTAAGGAAATAAAGTATGAATTTTTTCGATATAAACCAAAGAAAGGTTTATGCCTACTGGAGGATATGTAAACCGATTTGAAGCATAAAAAACCAAGAGGCTCCCAAGAGCCCCTAAATCTCCCACCTGGTAAAAATTATGTCATTTTCTTATTTATTTTTTCTTTTATTGCAATCAGTTATGTTTGCGTATTAGTAGATCTTACTTAGTGAAATTTTTGTAGGTCCTCTACAAGGAGTCTGTTGACATATTGGTCACAAGGACATGTTTATTTAGATCTCATTATGCTGAACGTTTTACTTTTTAATTGTTTTTCTCCATCTTTTATAGTGTGTGTGGAAAAATGAAGAAAACACATCTTTCAAGGGCAATAACTCCTCTCAGGGTTCAATTGACGATTTCGATAATGTTGACTTGTTTATATTGTAGCTCTCTATCTGTCTTTGTTTCTGCAAAAAATCATGAAATGGGTAAAAATATTAATTTAGGGGCAATAACTCCTAAAATGTTTGACTAATTTGTAGGTCTAATTGTGCTTTACGTCTTTGCTGTTTATAATTTGTCTCTAGAATGCTTTCTATAAAAAGTAGAAAAAAAAATAATTCAATCTTTCAAGGGCAATAACTCATATAAGCGGTCGATTGACAATTTTGACCAAGTTGACTTATTCGTAAATCTTATTTTGCAGAACACTTGTTTCTTACAATTTCTCTCTATTATAGTTTCTGAAAAAAAGCAAAAAATTACTAAAATTAGTCTTTCAAGGGCAATAACTCCTATAAGGGACCAATTAACGAATCTATCTCCATGTTTCCTTATTTGTAGATTATATTTTGTTGAACATTTTTACTTTCGAAAGATTGTCTCTTTCAACTTTTGCTTCCTAAAAAAATGCAAAAAAGCGTAACAATCATCATTTACAGGCAATAACCCTTATAAGGATGATTAACTTATTTGTAGATCTTATTATTCTGGTTATTTTCACTGTTTAAAATTCTCTCTATCTGTTATATTTTTGAAAGAACTAAAAACTACGAAATTTGCAAAAAAATGACATTGTAAACTTTGCAATGATTCCAAAACGAGTTGTACGATGTTTCTGAAAATTCCACAGTAGATAGACCTTGACCTGCTGATTAATTGTCAGATTTGCTCTTACTGCTGTAGTTTTTGAGATACAAGCCAAAATTTGAAATTAACAAAAAATGACACTAAGGCGCTTTTTGAAAATTTCACAGGAGATTGAACTTTACCTGTTGAATATTTAACCCGTGTCAGGTTTTCTCTATCTGCTTTAGATATATAAGCCACGACAATTTACCCTTGTGTTCTATTTTTAACAACAGCAGCCAAGTTTGTTGATGGATCAAATCCCCGGATACAACTTTTAAACAAGATATCATACTCTAAGTAAGGAATATATTCAGGTGCAGTTTTGGTAACATTTTGACCTAGCAGTTTCAGAGAAGATTTAAAGAAAATCGAAACTGATGCAAAGTGTACATGACTATTTATTTTGAGTGTCTTTGGTATGATCACCCGTAATCTGTTATTAACTAGTTTCAATATTTTACCCGAGTAGTAAAAGTAGCCCTTCCCTGACAAAAAATAGTGCTTTTGATGTCATTGTTTACCTAAACTAACCAACTCATTTGCAGAAATGAAACTTTTGTTGAAAGAGAAATATATGTAGACCATTTTGAGCCAAAATTTACTTGTCCATGAGTTTGCATTAAAAATTGAGAATTAATGCGCTCCATAGTATACTTATTTAAGATTTCCAGAAAACCAGGGGTTATTTTTAGCAGTACTTGTCTTCCGAACGTTAGTATATCCTTACAAGATTTTAAACATAGGTTGAAAATTGGCATGTAGAAAGATGATACATGTACAATTCAGGATAAGCCTGGTTCTATGAAGGTAAACTTAAGGTAAAATATTTAGAAAGTTGTGAAATTTGCAAAATTTGGTTGAATAGATTTTGAATTGGTGGTCTGACACCATTAGTTACATTCCTATGTTTGAAGTTGGATGGGGTTATATAAAATTTTAATAGCAATTTGGCCCTTAACGTGACTTGTGAGGGAAGCAAATACCGATTTCAATCACATCATTTTAAAACACAATGTATCCCGAATTCTAGCTCATAATTTATAAAAGTCAAATTTTAAGTCTCTTTTTAACTCAACCTCTATCTCTAACTTGATCTTATAACAGTTGAAGATTTTTTTTTTACTTTGCGAAATGAGACTGCTGTGCATGCTTCAATCAAAACATCATAGACGTTTTCACTTTTCTCCTTTTGGAGTTTCTAAGTAAAAAAAAAACACAAACCTTCAAGTAATTAAAACCATTTTGAATATTTTGCTATTTATGTATAATACAAACGTTCTATATTGATTGATTGATTGATTGTTGTTGTTATTTGCTTTACATTCAGTGACATTATTTCATAAATTTTCAAGATGAAAACGAATTAAACATTATAATACAATGTAATTTTTGTTAAGTAGGTCGACTGGCAATTTATATTGGAATTGCAACTGCCAGTGGAAAATAAGGGTATGCCGATAGGGGCGGAATTTTGCTTTGTTACAGGTGACCTAAAGCCCCACAAATAAAAAAAAAAATTAATTAACACATGGAGAGCATGGCGTTCTCCCTACAAATGCCATTACAATTAGCATCCTTATTCCATAATCTTAGCTTTGAATGTATTCATTCATTGTGCACAGCCAAATGGACGCCTCGCTTTAGCATGATCGTTTTACTGACAGATGGGAGAAGTTAAGGGGACAAAATGTCTAAAACTAGAGACATATATACACATATAAATATATGTGTATGTATGTCTCTGCTTAAACTGTTAGTGCAGCGATAAGTGAACACAGCAGGGGTCCAGTTTTCAATATGTCTATATTGTCAATATTGACCTCATTTTCACAGTTCAATGGTTTTCGTTACGTTTCCATGGTTAGGTCTGTTTTTTATGCCCCCGCCGTAGCGGAGGGGGCATTAAGTTTTACCCTTGTCCGTCTGTACGTCCCAAAATTGGTTTCCGTTCTCTAACTTTAGTTTGCCCTCAACCAAATGTTATGAAACTTATCTACAATGCTTATTACCACCAGAGACATATAATACATTGTATTATATGTCTCTGTTACCACAAAACAAAGATCAAGTTTGAATTTTGGTGGCGTCACTTTTACCGTTTTAGAGTTATGCCCCTTTACAAATGGACAAATTGCTGACTGATTTTTCGTTTTCGTTCTCTAACTTTAGTTTGCCTCAACCAAATGTTATGAAACTTATACACAATGCTTATTACTACAAAACACAGATCAAGTTTGAATTTTGGTGGCGTCACTTTTACCGTTAGAGTTATGCCCCTTTACAAATGGAAAAATTGCTGAATTTTTCGTTTCCGTTCTCTAACTTTAGTTTGCCTCAATTAAATGATATGAAACTTATAAACAATGCTTATTACCACAAAACTCAGAACAAGTACAAATTTGGGTAGCATCACTTTTACAGTTCTTGAGTTATGTCCCTTTATAACATTATATGCAAGCGGGGTCATCATCTGTGTCCCATGGACACATTCCCCATTTATTTTTTATTATTTTAAGCAGTAGGTGAACTATTTTTGGTGTATGGAATGTTTATTATGTGTGCATGTCTGTCTGGCAGGGTTTATCTGACCTTGAATTCATTTTCATGATCGATTAGTTGAAGTTAGGTACCGACTGTGCGAGACACTCATCGGTAGTCAAGGTCCATTTGAGTAAGATACTAGAAATACATTTTAACATAATCTATTTCAGCAAGGAATTAAATGTCAAATCTGAACTACTTAAATAGAGAAGCATCTTCCATACCTGACAGCATAAGGTATAGGCACCCGTCTAATGTTGAAAAATGTATGATTCTGTGAGTAACCTGCAAGATGTCTTTTGGCATTTTTTGTTATATATGTATGGATAATAGTTATTTATTCATTTATCTTTAATGTAATACATCTTAAAATTACTGTATAATTAACAAGTATGGATCATACTGTTGCAAGAAACTTTTAAATTAGACAGAAATGTACCACAAAACAATTTTTTTTTATTTCATTTTGTTTAGGTTCTTGAATAAAATTTACTCTCAGATCTGTGTCTTTTTGTTGTGGAGATGTATAAGTACCCTACCTCATCCACTCTGTATTTTTGTTAGATGTATTTCTATTTGTGTCCATCTGATGAGTTAAGCCATTTTCAACTGATTTTCATAGTTTGTTCTTATGTTGTACTGTTACAATACTGTCACAGGTTAAGGAGAGGGTTGGCGCCTTCAAACTAGTGTAACCCCGCCACATTCTGTATGTGCCTGTTACTAGTCAGGAGCCTGTAATTCAGTGGTTGTTGTTTGTTGCTGTGTATCATATTTGTTTTTCGTTAATTATTTTGTACATAAATTAGGCCGTTAGTTTTCTCGTTTGAATTGTTTTACATTTGTCATTTCGGGGAATTTTATAGCTGACTATGTGGTATGGGTTTTGCTCATTGTTGAAGGCTGTACAGTGACCTATAGTTGTTAATTTCTGTGTCATTTGGTCTGTGTGGAGAGTTGTCTCATTGGCAATCATACCACATCTTCTTATTTTTATATTTAGTAGGTTACCAGTTGTGTCTACTTATAATATGAATGTAATGATAAAGAAATTAACAATTATATTATTTTCAAATTTTTATTGCTAAAGCTGCAATAAAATGGAATATTCTCATGTACATCTTTAACAAAGAATATAACCATCATTGGATGATAGTTTTTGTATCCTTAAAATCTTTATAAAGCCTGCTTATAAAATAATGACACTTTTACTAATATCCACTTTTATAATGCAACACTAAATAAAATCTGATTACATTAAATTATCATTTTTTAAATTTTATTCTTCTGTTTAAAAATTGAGAAAATTCTGGAGCTAGATCAACCTAATGTGCTGTACATTTTTCTTTATTGTTCATTTTCAGCATTGTTGGTTAGAGAAAAGAGAGGTGTATGGTTGAAAATCAATTAAAAAATTCTATCTTAGTTTTAATAAAAACAAGATATACTGTAACCAAAGCTCACAAAATGATACCCCTAGCCACCCACTTAAGCAATGACAAAGTCTATGATTTGAGGTGCACAATTGCAGCATATTGTTTTCAAAAGGTTAAGTAAATTCTATTAAGGTGTTTAGGAGGAGTTGCTTATACAAAATGGGTAACCCCAAACATACACACATGTCAAATAATGACAAACTCTATGATTTGTTTGGGAACCCTTAAAATCATTTAGATAAAAAAAAAGGAAGTGCACAATGGTAAAGATTCTGGGAAAGTTTAATTACATTCTAATAAGATGAGAAGCAGATACAAAAGTGTACTGTATGAGATATGAATAAGTTCATGTAATGCCAAAAAGAACCCCAAAAGTCATTTGTATAAAGAAATAAAATAGATGCAAGAAAAACATAATATGAGTAAGACTTTGTGAAAGTTTCACCATAGTCTGCCAAGGGGTTCAGGAGCAGTTGTGGATACAAAAGTTGGATGAAAGGATGGACGGTTGGAATGGACATACTGACGAATTACCAACTTAAGGACAACCCGATGCTATATTACTTGCTTCAATACATATGAATGTTTTAATAATGGATACAAATTCTGGAAATTTTCTTCATTGTAGATATCATGACCTTCATTTATCTTTGCAAACCATGTCCATACATGAATCTAAACTTACTATCCCTAGTTCTTATCCTAACCCGGGTTATCTAAAGTGAGTCAAAGTTATACTGACTTAACAATTACCACTTATCCTTAATCTAAGGTGATGGGTTCCTTAAGATGAAAAGGGCAAAGCTATTATCCTTTTACATGTTCATTTTTATTTCTGTTTAATAAAAAGAAGATCTGAATAAGTGAGATCAATTAAGTAACACTAATGTATTGCAACAAGTGTCCATTGGCTTTTCCATTTTAGGAGTTGAAATACTTTCGTAATTCACTTGATTCTTTCTCCATCGCTTCTTCAGATCTCATGTCAGACTGTAACATGACCTTATCATGCTTTTCAAGCTGTAAATAAATCATTTCAAAGTATTTTTATTGAAGTATTAAACTAAAATGATTATAAGAATTAAATTCCTCAGTATTTCTAAAAGTTTACTAATTATTAATAAATGTGGATAGTGTCCACATGTGGACACAGATGATGCCCCCGGTTGCATATCATATAGTTATAAAGGGACATAACTGAAGAACGGTAAAAGTGACGCTACCCAAATTTGAACTTGATCTGAGTTTTGTGGTAATAAGCATTGTGTATAAATTTCATAACATTTGGTTGAGGCTAACTTAAGTAGAGAACAGAAACTAAAAATTCAGCAATTTTTCTATTTGTAAACACGCATAACTCTAGAACGGTTGTGTATAAGTTTTATAACATTTGGTTGAGACAAACTAAAGTAAGAGAACGGAAACGAAAAATTCAGCAATTTTTATGTTTATAAAGGGACATAACTCAAGAATGGTAAAAGTGTCGCCACCAAATTTCGTACTTAATCTGTATTATGTAGTAATAAGCATTGTGTATAAGTTTCATAACATTTGGTTGAGGCAAACTAAAGTTAGAAAACGGAAACAAAAAATTTGTACTTGATCTTAGTTTTGTGGTAATGAATATTGTGTATAGGTTTCATAATGTTTGGTTGGGGCAAACTTAAGTTACAGAATGGAAACTAAACATTTTGCAATCTTGCGATTTATAAAGGGGCATAACTCAATAATGGTTCAAGTGACACTACCCAAATTCAACTTGATCTGTGTTTTATCAGTGGAAGTCAAAATTAAACATTGCATTGTATAAAGCTTTGATTGTAGTTGATTCAACTATAATCATGGACAAAGGAAGATAACTCCAATTTAAAAATTACTTGATATTTAGAAGAAAATAAAAATTTTGCAATTTTTCCATTTATAAAGGGGCATAACTCTAGAACGGTTAAAGTGACGCCACCAAAATTCAAACTTGATCTGTGTTTCGTGGTAATAAGCATTTTGTATAAGTTTCATAACATTTGGTTGAGGCAAACTTAAGTGAGAGAAACGGAAACCAATTTTGGGACGTACGTACGTACAGACGGACAAGGGTAAAACTTAATGCCCACAACGCTTGGGCGGCGGCATAAAAAATGTTTACATGTTCTGCTGTTGGTCTCATCTTCTGAATTACAATTCAAGTAGTAATCCTAGAGCTTTCTGTATCATGTACGATCAGCTGACCTCAACAATATAATTTTTTTTCTGTATTATATGTTTACTTCACTATGTTTACCCTATATCTTTTGTTTAACATTTGCTTTCATATTGGATTTCGAATTGAAATGTTAAAAATTGTGCCCCATTCAACAACTTAAAACGTACCTCATGATATATATCATCATTTTTTGGTATATCTTGCTCTCTTCTTGGTAGGATGTGAACATGAACATGCTGAAATAAAAAATCAGTTGTATTACACATGTTGAATACAGAGAGTGTGATACACAACAGTATAATTTTTTTCAAATTATTTATAAATCAAGGAAAGAATAGGTGGCTTTTAAGTTTCCTTTCACTGTACTACTTTCTTTGTATCACAAAAAATATTTTGATTTCCTTGTACAAATCTTTAGAAATATAAGGACAAAATATTTAAGGTTCTCAATATAATTTGTTAAAAGTATTACATCTATTAGGTAACTGTAGCAATTACAAAAAATACAGTTGATTATTTAATATCATTGGATGCAATTTCTGAAGCTATACATTAACTGACTGAACTATTTGACTTAAACAAAAAAGTGAATCATAGGGTTTAGTTTGTCTTCAATTTGATATGCATTTTGCAATCTATTGGTCTGTCATATTTTTCAATTAATTTTTCTTTAAAGTTGAAGACACAATTTTATATTTTTACCTATTCATAGATTAAGGTGAATATATTGTTAAGTTACCTTAATTGTTTGTCCAGCATCTTTCCCATCCTGAACAGCAACTGTCAATGATGTCCCATTGAAATGTTTTTTGATTACATTGGATACAGTTTGAACTGTGTTGAACATATCTGATATTTCTGTGGGTGACAAGTCACACAGTCTCTCTGCTGGTCTTAAAGAGGCAATTAGTACATGTACATTGAAGTTAGGGAAAAGGAATTGATAAAGTTAACTTTAAAAAAAAACTGAGTCTCTGAGGTAAAGGAAATCTAAAACTGACAGATTCACAAAAAAGTAAATGATTAAATATCATGAGTAACAATTTTAGGGGTTTGAGGAACATTTAATGTTGTCAGATCACATAAGTTTACAGAATTAACCGCCTGCTAATTTCATGGCTTTCAAGAATTTGTATTTTATTGAAAGCTAAATTTTCTGGGTTTTTCGCTATCAACTATGACTAAATATTAATATTCCAATGAGTACCTTAACTTGAGATTTTATCATCTCTGTCATTATAACTAAAGGTACCTGGAATTTACACTTTATTGACCACTGAATTTTGTGTTTGTGTTTGCTAATGAAAAACATTGAATAAGTCTAAAACTTGAATACATTTTCAGCTGAATTCTCTTAAAATGTTAAAATTCATCTTATCATTGTTTTGTTTATTTGGTAAATCCCATTGTTACTTTTATAATCTCCATGTACTAAGGACTCTGATATCCACTTTATCTATGTTTTTTAAAAAGGATATGACCAGGAAGAACTGGTTTTATATTCACAAAAGCATAACTTAATTTTGTTTTATAGAAAACTTGGTTGTTTTTA
Source organism: Mytilus californianus (assembly GCF_021869535.1). Classification (NCBI taxonomy): domain Eukaryota; kingdom Metazoa; phylum Mollusca; class Bivalvia; order Mytilida; family Mytilidae; genus Mytilus; species Mytilus californianus. The sequence continues at coordinate 92,723,862 of NW_026262581.1, read as the reverse complement.
ATCCAACAATGTCCAAACTGATACTTCTCTTCATTATCAATACAACAGCCTGTACCTGAAAAGAAATCTACTGGTTTAACTAAGTTCCAATGAACATGACTATTTATAGAATATCAAACCTGGTTAAAATAAAGCTTCAATGAGTTATTTGGGTTTATGAAGAAATAAGTGATTTGTCCAAAATGAGACATATCTTATCTCCCCATAGTCAAAACAAGAAGTTTTGTAGTAAAGAAACATAGAAACAAGAAATGAGCTGTAAGATTGAAAGCAAATCTGGTTTTCTTGATTGTGAAGGTTTTAAACCATTGTTGAACTAAATAATAGGGTACCATTGAACAGTTCACAACAGAAAGTGCCATTTTCCAAGCAATCAAGGATTATAATTCCTGAACGACAGAAGTGAAATTGATCCATGTCAATCATGACTTCCATTTTGTGATCAGTAACAAAATATTAAAATTTTAAAAGAATATGTTAAACTGTTCTGAAGTTATTGCACAGAAACAACATGAGTGCCATTTTCCAATCAATCAATCAATCAAGAACTATAACTCCTGAAGGACAAAACTGAAAATCCTCAAAATCCAATTTGACGTCTATTTTGTGACCTGTAACAACATACAGTTAACCATTATGGTGGCCTCTCAGTATCTCAAAAACGATGAGACAGTGATAAAATTTTGAGTTAACCGATGTTTGAGGAAAAATCAACCAAGGGGGAAAACTTGAATTCATGAAGTAAACTAGTCTTGCATATCCTGTTAATCTGATCATACATTGTATACTAGTGGACAATGATCCAAATCACATCTTCACAGAGAAGATGTTTTTGTAGTTTTTAAATGCTACTTTTATTATTTTGCAACTTTTTAAATTTTTTAAGTGTGGAAAGTTGTCTTGATGAAGCCACTTTGTTGTTACATGTACACATATTCTATTACCATATTTTAGTGTCTTACTACTTTTTGTTGCTGTGCTTGTTCATTGAATAATATAAGTTTAATGGTTTGTTACTGACACCCTATGGATCCATAGAGGGTTAGTAAAATTCATAGGTGAGGCTGTAGGCTGAATCCCCTATGGATTTTACTTACCCTCTATGGATACGTATGGGGTCATTAGCGAACTGTATAAAGAATTTATTGCACAGCAGACTTTTTCCTTCCCAAGTTTTTGTTTAAAATGTTAAAAAATAAACAATGAAATACAATAACAATACAGGTAGACATGACATCATGATACCCCTATGAAATCTACTGACCCCTACAGATCCATAAGGGTCACTACCTGACAGCGTTAAACCAATCACATCGTCACCAGTTTACATGAGGTGCAATTATAGTGTCAGATACAGCTTTCCTTAACCAAACTTAATAATTTTTAATAAAAGCTGCCTCTGGAATGTAAATACAGTATATATTATTAGTTTGTTTGAATACTCCATGCTTTATACCCACTCAAAAATAACCATATGCAAATGAGTCACCTTTTTTCACATTTCATGACATAAAATTTAGGACAATCAATTGATGCAAACAATCTGATTATTTTAATTGAGCGTGCAAAAGGTAGACAATACATTTGTTTTACAATCTAATAAAGTTTTATATAAACAAAGTTATTGATTATAGGATGAAGTTGTGAGGATATTTATTATAGCAACGATTTTTGATGGGTGTAAAAAATTAAAACAAAAACAAATTGACATTATTTATCATACTTACCAACTGTGGATTAAGATAGAGTCAAGTGGACTGTAGATTCATTTAGAGTCCAGCAAAATTCCGATTATCAACTCAAGAGTAAATCAATATATATAAAACTTGAAAGGAATTGGTTAAGTTTATAAGTTAAAGCATGGGAACAGCTGGAGCTGCCCAAATCTGTGTGCAAACCCTCAAATCAATAACCAGATTTCTGTCGGACAACTCAGTTAAAAACAAATTGAACAGACCACAATATAGATATTACCCCCATACTTCTTTTTAAATAATGAAGATGTTTTATAATATAGGATCATATAGCAGTGCAAGGTAATAAGTCATCTTATATTCCTGTAAACTTTACATTACTTTTTGATAAATTTTGTATTTCTCCATATAAGTCTGGTCTTCTATGACTCCATATTGGCATATTGGCTCTGACACTTTTGAGATAGGAAAGATCTATTTCTGCTACACAGACATCTGTACCTTCTTTACACTGTGCAATTACTGCTCCCCATGGGTCTACTACCTGATTTGTAAAATATCAATTCTATTTATCGAAAATTCTAAAGTACAAGTTCATTGATCAATGAAGAGTAAGAAAAAAGTGTTTTTTTTTCTATTTAGTCCATCTGCTTAGTCCTTTGGTGGATTTAGAAGGTTAAATCTATCAACCTCTACACAAAATATTATTATGATTTTTTTTCTACTGAGATGTCAGAACAGACTGGTATAACTACATGCAAATGATAATCTTTGCGGTTGTCTTTAGTTATCTTTTAGGGAATTTAGTGTTGAAGCCAGTTTTTTTTTGTAGTCCCATTTAATTTATCCCCCTTTTCAAACTCTGGTTAATTTAGAGCTAGTCATATTGAATAGACAATCTATTATTGGTAAATTCTAATGTTGATCTTCAGATGTCTTTTCAATTTTGACAAAAACTTTTTTTATTGGGTTGCTGTCTCAATGATGTAGTCCAAAATATAATGAAATTCGAAGGGATACTATAGGGACAGTCTCTTGTATTAATCTTAAGTTTATCTTATATGGGGACAGTTTAAAGTCTGATGAGGACAATATGCAAATATTTCATAAAGTTTCTGAATATATAAATAAAACAAAACGTTTTGAAAGTTGACCTTATATATGTTTTTATTAGTTATATAAATTGATGTCAAATCGAGTGGATTGCCTGTAATCGACTATAATCGGACATGTGTGGTGGTTCCAGTGACTGTCAATCAAGAAAGTAAGTTTACTGTTTCGTTGGTTTTTTTATTATTATTTGTTATTTTTTTTTGTTTTTTTTTTTGTATTTATTCAAATTTATTATATGCTACCTTAAACTGAATATACTGTTGGCATGTCATATTGTTTGTTAAATAGATGTTATTTTTTTTTTGGGAGACGGATTTATAAAAGTTTTTCCAAACTTGTTTCCGAATCCCATATTTGAATTACATGTAACATCGTAATACTTTATTGTTTTTTTTAATTTTTCATTAATAAAAACTGTTTAAACTAATGATGTATTCGGCATATATTACTGTTTATTCATATGATACTAGGTATAGTATATCACATCTCCTTTTTAGCTCACCGGGGCCCAAAGGGCCCCATGTGAGCTTATGCCATCACTTGGCGTCCGTCGTCGTCCGTCGTCCGTCGTCGTAAACTATTTCAAAAATCTTCTCCTCTGAAACTACTGGGCCAAATAACTTCAAACTTTAACTAAATGTTCCTTAGGGTATCTAGTTTATAAATTGTATCCGAAGTTTTGATCCATAGACAAACATGGCTGCCATGGCTAAAAATAGAACATAGGGGTCAAATGCAGTTTTTTGCTTATATCTCAAAAACTAAAGCTTTTAGAGCAAATCTGACATGGGGTAAAATTGTTCAATTGGTCAAGATCTATCAGCCCTGAAATTTTCAGACGAATCGAACAACTCATTGTTGGGTTGCTGCCACTTAATTGATAGTTTTAAGGAAATTTTGCAGTTTTTTGTTATTATCTTGAATATTATTATAGATAGATATAAACTGTAAACAGCAATAATGTTCAGCAAAGTAAGATCTACAAAAAAGTTTCTATGACCAAAATTGTCAATCGACTCCTTAAGGAGTTATTGCCCTTTAAAGACAATTTTACACAATTTGTTCATCAAGTTTGCTAACATTTAAAAATCTTCTCCTCTGAAACTACTGGGCCAAATACCTTCAAACTTCATCTAAATGTTCCTTAGGATATCTAGTTTATAAATTGTATCCGAAGTTTTAATCCATAGACAAACATGGCTGCCATGGCTAAAAATAGAACATAGGGGTCAAATGCAGTTTTTGGCTTATATCTCCAAAACTAAAGCTTTTAGAGCAAATCTGACATGGGTTAAATTGTTCAATTGGTCAAGATCTATCAGCCCTGATATTTTCAGACAAATCGAACAACCCATTGTTGGGTTGCTGCCACTAAATTGGTAGTTTTGAGGAAATTTTGCAGTTTTTTGTTGTTATCTTGAATATTATTATAGATAGATATAAACTGTTAACAGCAATAATGTTCAGCAAAGTAAGATCTACAGAAAAGTTAAATGACCAAATTTGTCAATTGACCCCTTAAGGAGTTATTGCCCTTTAAAGACAATTTTACGAAATGTGTTCATCAAGTTTGCTAACATTTAAAAATCTTCTCTTCTGAAAATTTGTGCCTAATACTTCTTAACTTTGAATGAATGTTCCTTTAGGAATCTAGTTTATGAATTGTATCCGAAATTTTGATCCATCAACAAACATGGCCGCCATGGCTAAAAATAGAACATAGTGGTGTAATGCAGTTTTTGGCTTATATCTCAGAAACTAAAGCATTTAGAGCAAATCTCACAAGGAATTAAAATGTTCAAAAGGTCAAGATCTATCAGCCCTGAAATTTTTAGACACACGGAACAACCCATTGTTGGGTTGCTGCCACTAAATTGGTTGTTTTAAGGAAATTTTGCAGTTTTTGGTTATTATCTTGAATATTATTGAAGATAAAGATAAACTGTAAACAGCAAAAATGTTCAGCAAAGTAAGATCTTCAAAAAAGTTTATATGACCAAAATTGTCAATTGACCCCTTAAGGAGTTATTGCCCTTTAAGGACAATTTTACACAAGTTGTTTTATGTTTTTTAACTTTAAAAATCTTCTCAAATGAATCTAGTATAAATTTTGTATTTCATTTCCTTGTACGTCAAGAAACATAGACACTATGGCTAAAATTGAACATATGGGTAAAAAGCAAAAATAATCATTGATGAAAGATTTAAGCAAAAAAAATAAAATGCTTCGCTGGGGCGCAGCTTGATACGACCGCAGAGGTCGAACCCTGAACAGTTGGGGCAAGTATGGACACAACATTCAAGCTTGATACAGCTCTGAATTTGGATTGTTATTAAATATTTGACACAGCATAGGTTTCTGACACAGAAAGAATGTGGTCTAAGAACTTGAATTTTTTTAATTTACCTATTATGGTCCAATGTCCAAAATCAAAATACATGGTTAGATTCAGCATATCAAAGAACCCCATATATTCAATTTTTGTTAAAATCAAACAAAGTTTAATTTTGGACCCCAACTTGGACAAACTTGAAAACTGGGCCCATAATCAAAAATCTAAACACATGTTTAGATTCAGCATATCAAAGAACCCCAAGAATTCAATTTTTGCTAAAATCAAACTAAGTTTAATTTTGGACCCTTTGGACCTTAATGTAGACCAATTTAAAAAACAGGACTTAAAATTAAAAATCTAAATACATGGTTAGATTTGGAATATCAAAGAACCCCAATAATTCAATTTTTGATGAAATCAAACAAAGTTTAATTTTGGAACCTTTTGACCTCAATATGAACCAATTTGATAGCGGGGCCCACAAATAAAAAATTCTAAATTCATGGTTAGATTCAGCATATCAAAGAACCCCATATATTCAATTTTTGTTGAAATAAAAAAAAGTTTAATTTTGGACCCCAACTTGGACCAACTTGAAAACTGGGCCCATAATCAAAAATCTAAACACATGTTTAGATTCAGCATATCAAAGAACCCCAAGAATTCAATTTTTGTTAAAATCAAACTAAGTTTAATTTTGGACCCTTTGGACCTCAATGAAGACCAATTTAAAAAACGGAACCCAAATTAAAAATCTAAAAACACGGTTAGATTTGGCATATCAAAGAACCCCAATAATTCAATTTTCGATGAAATCAAACAAAGTTTAATTTTGGACCCTTTTGACCTCAATATGAACCAATTTGATAGCGGGGCCTACAAATAAAATATCTAAATACATGGTTAGATTCAGCATATCAAAGAACCTCATATATTCAATTTTTGTTGAAATCAAACAAAGTTTAATTTTGGACCCCAATTTGGACCAACTTGAAAACTGGGCCCATAATCAAAAATCTAAATACATGTTTAGATTCAGCATATCAAAGAACCCCATATATTCAATTTTTGTTGAAATCAAACAAAGTTTAAATACTGGACCCTATCTTGGACCAACTTGAAAACTGGGCCCATAATCAAAAATCTAAACACATGTTTAGATTCAGCAAATCAAAGAACCCCAAGAATTAAATTTTTGTCAAAATCAAACTAAGTTTAATTTTGGACCCTTTGGACCTCAATGTAGACCAATTTAAAAAACAGGACCCAAAATTAAAAACCTAAATACACGGTTAGATTTGGAATATCAAAGAACCCCAATAATTCAATTTTAGATGAAATCAAACAAAGTTTAATTTTGGACCCTTTTGACCTCAATATGAACCAATTAGATAACGGGGTCCACAAATAAAAAATCTAAATACATGGTTAGATTCAGCATATCAAAGAACCCCATATATTCAATTTTTGTTGAAATCAAACAAAGTTTAATTTTGGACCCCAATTTGGACCAACTTGAAAACTGGGCCAAAAATCAAAAATCTAAATACATGGTTAGATTCAGCATATCAAAGAACCTCATATATTCAATTTTTGCTAAAATCAAACAAAGTTTAATTTTGGACCCTTTGGACATTAATGTAGACCAATTTGAAAACTGGACCCAAAATTAAAAATCTAAATACACTGTTAGATTCGGCATAACAAATAAATAAATGTGATCAAAGATTTTACAAATCTAATGCGCCATACTGTGCAATTAAAGATTACTTCTTGAAATTTTTCAATATTTGAAATTTGAAAAAAAAATAATATTTGAAGAATCATTCTTTTTAATTTCTGAAATCTGAAATGAGAAAAAATTGGCCCCCCACAATTTCTTTTTATCCCCCCCCCCCCCCTTTTTCCCCCAAAAAAATTCTTTCCCTCAAGATATGGTCATAATCTCAATTCAAATTTCCAATAATAGAATTAATAAAAATATAGTGTCAAATCTTTCATATGGATTTTTTTGTAAAAAAAAAAGATGAAAACATTTGCAGATATTTTTACTGGTCTTCCTTTATAAATATGCATTTCTTTAAACATAATTTAAAAGCAGTGTAAGGGAAGTAATCAAAACGTTGTATTTGGATTACCTCCCTTACACTGTTTTAGATTATCTTTATTGTTCATTAACCATTACTTTATACATAATTTAAAAGCAGTGTAAGGGAGATAATTTCAATGATGTATTTGATTTATCTCCCTTACACTGCTTTAAATTATGTTTTGTACTAAAGTATTTGTCCATTAACCAGGACAACCTTGTTTTTCCCCCTTTTTTGCCCGTAATTCCTAAACGGTTTGAGCCATAACCCCCCAAAGCAAATCCTAACCATCCCTTTGTGGTATGGAAACTTGTAGTATAATTTCAGAGAGATCCATACACCGTTCCACAGTTATTGTCTGGAAACTAGAAAATGCTCATTTTTGGCCCCTTTTTGGCCCCTAATTCCTTAACTGTTGGTACCATAACCCCCAAAATCAATCCCAACCTTCCTTTTGTGGTATTTAACTTTATGGTCAAATTTCAAAAAGATCCATTCACTTAAACTAAAGTTAGAGTGCGAAAACCAATATGTATTCGGACGCCAACGTCATACCAATATACGACCACAAAATTTTTTTGCGGTCGTATAATAACAGGTGAGCGATTCAGGCTCTTGAGAGCCTCTTGTTTACATAGATAAATTACCATAGCATGACCATAGGATTGTCTTTTTTCATTATGTTTACCAGTCTGAGCTGCTGCTACCACATAACACTGTGTCTCTATAGCTTTACTTCGTAGTAAAACCTAAAACATATCATGTTAATTACCATAGAACCACATTGACTTGTTTTTAAAAAACCTCTTTTAAAAAAAAAAAACACTTTCAAAGACAAATTAAATCTTTTACCTTTGTTTTTTCATCTGAAAAGATATAAAATTTGAAGAAAATTGCTTAGTCCTATAACTGTCACATAAGATTTTGCCTTTTGCTTCCTTTACAATTTTAGGTGTTTTGTCACTGTACAATCAAAGGAGTAGATGAGTAAATTGATGCGATAAAAGTTTATAAATATATATGTATTATCTATACAGATCATTTCAGCTGATCAACTTCTTGATTGACAATTTCAAATATAACTCATTATTGTTGTTAACAATCAGATATTGAATTCAAATGTTTTTTTTTTTATTAAGTTACTTTGCATTTACCAACCCATAATTATAATGTGGTACATGTAGTAAGGGTATGAATGAGAAAGCAGAACAGAACTTTTTTTCAAAACAAATATGTAAATGGCGAAGACAAACTTCAACTACTGTATCAAAATTACAGAATCAATAATTAATCTGGAAAAATAAAATGGAAAAAAAATATAAATAATTCTATGTTCTGTTGTTTGTCTACAAAAATATGAAATATGTTCAAGCTTTTCTGTGCTCTCTCTGTTTTTTCAAAAAAACATTTCATGTTGCACTCTCTCTTATCTTAAATTTTTTACCCCACCTGATGAAGGAAATTAAGTTAAAATTTCTTAATTTGATTTACCCTCTTCCTATTTCATGTATTTGTTTTGTGTCTAAAACAAACTACTGTACATTCATTTTCTTGGGTATTGATAATATATTGTATTTTCATGGATAATTAATTTCAAGGTTTTCTACAAACAAGCTTACACGAAAGAAATCCAAAGAAATAGTTTAATAATAGTACTTATCCTTCAAATTATAATGATTCAAATGTTTCTACATGAACTGTAAAATAATTGTATTCAAGTTACTTGTGTAATTGAAGTTGAAGTTTCTTTGTATATTTTTCTCATTGATGGTATCTACACAGTTTGTGTGTAAATCTTAATAACCAATAAGTTATCCTTGTTGGAACTGTGAATGCTGATTAATACATTAGTATTACCAACTCACATGTGAGTTATCCTTGTGGGGATTGATTTATGTTTCAGTAACCATTGCCTGCCTCCAAGTGAGCCCTCCCTGTGTTGACTGTGAAATCTGAGGGATATATCATTATTACCTTCTTTCCAGTGAGCCATCCCTGTTGGAACTGTGAATGCTAAGGGATGCTCGGTATCACCTTCTTTTCAGTGAGCCATCCCTGTTGGGACTGTGAATGCTAAGGGATGCTTCGGTATCACCTTCTTTCCAGTGAGCCATCCCTGTTGGGACTGTGAATGCTGAGGGATACTTCATTATTACCTACTTCCCAGTGAGCCATCCCTGTTGGGACTGTGAATGCTAAAGGATACTTCCTTATTATCTACTTCTGAGTGAGCCATCCCTGTTGGGACTGTGAATGCTAAGGGACACTTTATTATTACCTACTTCCCAGTTAGCCATCCCTGTTGGGACTGTGAATGCTAAGGGATACTTCATTATAACCTACTTCCCAGTTAGCCATCCCTGTTGGGACTGTGAATGCTAAGGGATACTTCATTATTACCTACTTCCCAGTGAGCCATCCTTGTTGGGACTGTGAATGCTAAGGGATACTTCCTTATTATCTACTTCTGAGTGAGCCATCCCTGTTGGGACTGTGAATGCTAAGGGATACTTCATTATTACTTACTTCCCAGTTAGCCATCCCTGTTGGGACTGTGAATGCTAAGAGATACTTCATTATTACCTACTTCCCAGTTAGCCATCCCTGTTGGGACTGTGAATGCTAAGAGATACTTCATTATTACCTACTTCCCAGTGAGCCATCCCTGTTGGGACTGTGAATGCTAAGAGATACTTCATTATTACCTACTTCCCAGTGAGCCATCCCTGTTGGGACTGTGAATGCTAAGGGATACTTCATTATTACCTACTTCCCAGTTAGCCATCCCTGTTGGGACTGTGAATGCTAAGGGATACTTCATTATTACCTACTTCCCAGTGAGCCATCCCTGTTGGGACTGTGAATGCTAAGGGATACTTCATTATTACCTACTTCCCAGTGAGCCATCCCTGTTGGGACTGTGAATGCTGAGGGATATGTTAGTATATCTGCTCCTTCTTTAGCTAAAGCTGTAGACATTTCTGGAAATCTTAAATCATAACACTTATTGAATTAAGGAAAACATTTATGTCGACATTTCCTATAAAAGTCTAGAGTCTAGAGGTAGCCCATATTATTGTCTGTTAACTTGTTATTGTTAGGATTATATAGTCCTTATTTTGACAAATGACAGAAATTGCAGGTAGACTGAATTATGTTTATATGTAAAATAATTACATTTGCAAATGTTCTTCAAAGATTAATATAACCCTTATTAATAAAGAACATTAGACATTTCTGGTTTAATTTACAAACTGCAAGGGGCTGTCTCAATTTGTCCTTAGTGAATAACTATTAAGACAAAGACCAGTAATCAAGAGATATATGTCCTTGATTACTAGAACTGCAAGAAAGTTGATTTTAATCTAACAATATATTATATAAATTTGGTTTAAAATACCATTTAAAATGGCATAATGAATTTGAAGAATGTTCAGAAACTGACATAAAGTCCTCTAAAATAGACCAACAAACTTGGCCTTATCATACATCTTCATATACTAGATAGAAAAGATACAATAGAGAGTCCAACTTTCCCAACAGGTGTTTCCACTGGTGATACCATTGTGTCCCCAGGAACAGTATAATCACTCTCACATAGTCTAACCTTCCCTGGTATGTCAAGGTCAAATAAATGAGTTTTATTGTAGGTAGATTTTATCTCACCATTGTTATCTATCATCACATGTGTGTTCAGCACTCTTTTCTCATCTTTAACCTGAAATATTGATGTATAAAAATAAAACTGAAAAACTGAGAAAATTTTTTACTTCTTAAATGCAATACCAGGTAAAACAAACTTCTTTTTATGTGTTTTTTGCTGTGCATGTACTTATTTTGTGTCATGGATGGATACCCCATATCCTTTGTTTTTCTATTAATTCTACAAATTCAATCATATAGTGTATTGTTTATCTACTGACTGATTATATGACATCTTTATATTCAAAATCTTTTAAACAAGGAATTATTTGAAACTAAAAAACTTTGGAAGAAATCTTGGATATAGATATAGTTTATTTTTGAACTAGTAAAGGGCTATTACTCTGGTGACAGATGTATTGATTTATTCCTGAAATTTCAAAGGAGTGCTGTCTCATGTGCATCCTCCTGAAACCCCTTCTATATGCTGTAGGGATGCATACATTGTGTTTTAGGTGTATTCTCTCTCTTATTTGCCAGTTTTCATGAGATAATTATTCTTAGTTTAAGTCATACTTTTTTTTATCATACTATATCTATAAGTTCTGAGGCAAGAATTAGAACATTCAACCTAACCAAGATAAAAAGTTTGCCCTGATGTTGCCACCAACATCCCCCCCCCCCACATCCCCAACAAAAAAGAAATCCTACTACTTATTACAGATATACAATCTCAAACAACTTTAAAACTTATGTCAATTAAGCATGAAATATAACTAAGTAACTGTGTCCAACTTTACCCCCAATGCTGACCTACTCCCCATATGTATATTTACTCAAGTTATGATGATCCTATTAATTACAGTTATCAGGATATCAGCTCAGGCATTAAAACTTAACCATAGTCAATGAGTCTTGAAGTATATTTAAAATAAACTAAAAAGGTGGACATTTGGTAAAAAGCTCATGAAACTTCTTGTTTACCTTCTGGTGGGGTCCCCCAACTGGTATAAAGTTAGTTAACCTTCTGGTGGAATCCCCAAACTAGTATAAAGTTAGTTTACCATCTTGTGGAATCCCCAAATTGACATCAAGTTAGTTTACCTTCTGTTGGAATCCCCCAACTGATATAAAGTTTGTTTACCTTCTGGTGGAATCCCCAAACTAGTATAAAGTTAGTTTACCATCTTGTGGAATCCCCAAATTGACATCAAGTTAGTTTACCTTCTGGTGGAATCCCCCAACTGATATAAAGTTTGTTTACCTTCTGGTGGAATCCCCAAACTAGTATAAAGTTAGTTTACCATCTTGTGGAATCCCCAAATTGACATCAAGTTAGTTTACCTTCTGGTGGAATCCCCCAACTGATATAAAGTTTGTTTACCTTCTGGTGGAATCCCCAAACTATTATAAAGTTAGTTAACCATCTTGTGGAATCCCCAAATTGACATCAAGTTAGTTTACCTTCTGGTGGAATCTCCCAACTGATATAAATTGTGTTTACCTTCTGGTGGAATCTCCCAACTGATATCAATTTTGATTACCTTCTGGTGGAATCCCCCAACAGATATCCATACTCCTAGCTGCTTTGCTAAATCTTGATATTTGGATATAGTTATACCATCAAGATCCTCTGCCATGTCTATACTCTGTTGTTTAGATTCGCCAATATAATCTACTGCTTCTGGTAAAAATATAACCTAAAATCAAAGAAACATTATATCTATCCAATAGATGTGTTGTTGATTTTTTTTTTGTGTTGCTGAGTGTCTTCCTCGTTAAAGTACATCTCATGTCCCCTTTTACAACATGTATTTATACTTAAGTGTGGTGGCATTCATTTTGCCTAATCTTAAGCTTTTTGTGTTCTGTGGACTGTTCTTAACCTTTTGGCTATGGTGTTCAGTTCTGTTTTTCTTGAACTATGATTTCTGATTGTCCTTTTGGTACCATCATTGGTATCTTTTTCTTCTTTTCTTATACAGTCAATCTCATAATGGTTATGGTTTATCAATACTGAAGCAAATGAATGATTTTAAATTGCAGTATAATTTCCACCAAACATGTAAGCCTGTAGCAGCATGTTGTGCACTCTTTTTAATAGTACTTTAAGACAGGTTTTGTAGTGCTAACTTAGATCCATTGTTTCTCAAGTACAAAACTGTACAAACTTTGAAGTATTGCCTTTAAAGCCATCAAAACAAAAAAAATCTTATTTTATTCCTAAATACAAACCTTTGCACCTTTGTTCTTTGCCCTTTCTATCAAACTTCTAGAAATCTGGAAATTTTTGTCTTTATCCACTGTACAGGTCAATTGACATACTCCAATGATAGGATTAGGCTGTTCTAGGTTTCTGGCATTATTGGCAGACATTGTTGTTAGGTATTTATAACGAGCAAATGTCAAACTTTGAGATCTCCACAATGTTCTTATACTATGATAAATAATCTTCATCTGCGGTACATCTACTATAAAACATAAACTGCTCTAAAGACAGACTATCTAAATTTATCATATGCAATTATTTAACATAAAGATAAGCATGATAAGTATATTAAGATAAAACTGTGAAAGGATTTAAAAATAGAAAGTAAGAAACACAACTGAAATTCAGTAAAAATTAATCATAGTCTTGCACTTGATTTTTCTAAAATAAGTGTAAATAAAGGCAATATCTTTAACAAGGATTTATATAAAAATCTTTTGTTTTAACGACTCCTCCTGAATCTACTGTCATGCATTCCTACTTTTTAGTTAGATTGTGAACACAATTGGAATGAAGTGTTGGTAATATATATATTTATAAGGTGTTATTTAATTCCAAAATTCCTAAATACATTTTACCTCATCGTCATTTAAGAGTCATGAACTCCAGTAATTACCACTCACATATATAAGGTTTCATCAATCCAATTGGGTTGGGGAGACTTATGTAAAATGTACCTTAACCGGAGACTTAAAATTATACAATTTTCATGATATTGGTATTTATATAACTCTGCCTAAATGCATTCATCCCTGCTGAAAATCTGGACAACATTATTGCTTTCACAAACATGGCAAAGAGATCATTAAACCAACTGGTTAAAACATTTCTTTACTATGCAAATAATAATAAATAATTGAACAGTACCTAATTTTGGGTATTATCGTCATTAAAACAAGCAATATAAACTTTCTAAAATAATATTATCATCTTAATGTATAGTTTTTTAGTGGTTGAACATATTATAGACCTTGTAGCTATTTGGGATTCTGCAACATTTTACTATCCATTGTATTGTCATACATAAAAACAAAAAAAATATTTTGCTCTACAGCGTCAGTCTATTTCTCTTGTAACATCGAAATTTAAGGCAACATGAGACATCTGCAATATTAAGTTATCGCCAACATGAAGAAAAGTGTTTATCTGGGCTAAAATATCTAAACCTTGGGTGTGTTTTTTGTTCTTGGCCGTGAGCCAGAAGAGGTTTGCATTGAGAAGATCTTCTGGCTCTCTTCTACCTCTTCCTTTTAAAAAGGTAGTTTAGACGACAGAGGCACATAACAAACATGGCGTTGTTTAGTCTAAATGACATTAATAAATATATGAATGCAGATATAATAGAATATGAGCTGAGTGATAAACTTTTTTATGGTATTGCAGCCTTAGAGGACATCCCTGATAAGCTGTCTAAATATAAGAACCACACGGACAATAACAGCAAGAGGACGACTATTTGATATTCTTGGGTGGGGAGGGGGACAGGAAAATTTTTAGCAGATTTATTATTTATTTTAATCTGTCGCTAATATTAGTAATAATGTCCATTTTTCAGCTCTTACCTGTTACCAGGCCACCATATTCATATTCAAAATCCTCCTGTCCCCAACCCAACCCCAAAACAATAAATATCAAATGGTTTTTCCCTTATTTAACACAAACCAGTAGACTGCGTACTCTAATTAGTGTTCTACTCAGCCAGGAGACAGAAACCAGTGCAGAAACAGAAAGTGAAAGTTGGCAAATAGTGAAAATACCGGATGTTACACAATAATAACGAAATCGGAAACGGTGTATGCTGGTTAGGTTCGGGTTTGGGTTGTGCAAGCAATTTCTCTTCAGAACTGTTACAACCAATTGAACTGTATATATATAAGCAAAAATCAGTTTAAATAAGAATGGATGGAACTGGTTCACATGTATGTCCACAAAAGACAAGTTTGAAAGATATTAACAAGTCAGTAATGATAAATACAACTACAATAATAATAACGATGATAATTAATAAATTCTTTATTTAACGAAGGTATCTCATTTAACAATGACATGTTGATCTTCCCTAAGGCCTTCAAAAAACAATCCAAGTGCTTCAAAGTGATGAAATGTGTTTTAACTGTATAAAGAAACTGAAAAGATTCGTTTTAGAAATTTTCAAGAAACTAAGATTCCAACTCCCGTAGACAAAGTTTACGTTCGATTAATTTGACTATATGTCGCCTTTGTTCGTTTAGCTCCTCACATAACGTTTTTTGAGCTACCCGAGGAAGGAAAATTCAGAACAGAGCTTCAGATGTGAACAATTTATCAACAGCGGGGTTTTCTTCAATTAAGAACATTCTATTGCAATTACTGATTTACAGAGATTGAAAATCCTGCTACTTCCCATGTCCATGTATCTAAAACAAATTTCGAAGTAAGAGACCAAACTATTTATTTATGAAAAAATCAATATTGACATTTTTCTTCTATCACAATTTTAATTTAGTGTTCACTTTTAGTGGTTCAAATGGGAGCGACCAAAGAAAATGATGGAGGTAAATCAAATACTGACATCTGGAACTAATTCATCTATTGGTTTAAGCTGACATTGAGTAAAACTCTAGTCATTTTCTGCATCAGATCACCCAAATCATCAAAATCTTATTGCATGGAGTCACATGTTGAAATGCATTAATTTATTTGTTGACAACTTCTGATCAGTGACACTGACTTTTCGTCAGAAGTGTAAATAGTATATCAACTTTAAAAATGCCAATGCTATTTTACTTACTGAATGAACTTAATTATCAAACTTCTGATGATTATTTGAATAGTGTTGCTGTTATGTATATTAGAGCGTTTAATATCTTTTTAAATAAGATTTCGCTCGACTTCCTTCTTTTTAATCACAATAACATCTGATTATAAAATTACGAAATAATTAATTGGCGAGTCCCAGCATTTCATCTCTGTTTGAAAAATAATCATTTGTATGCCAGAAAATTACATCAACATAAACTGTTTCTCATAAACTTTAATATTTATACCATCCAATAATTGTCTGCCTGATATATATCGCTTCTTTCATGAGCTTTACTTAACATTTTGTTGGTGGAAACAATGTTAGAAAAAAAATTTACGGAATTTTCCTTTTAAAGGTAGGAACAATTTTGTTTTTGTTTTCTTTCTATTTGTTCGGGTATTTTATTTCAAAACCTTTTTCAAATCTGACCGTTTGGCCAAACACTGAATTGATTAAATATTCGTTGGAATTAACATTTAGTGAGAAACAGGTTTCCGTCGTTATATCTTGAGTCCAAAGGCGACACGTTATCTTTTATTTCCTTCTTATATACAGTATCATGCATAAAATGACTCGAAAATATTAAAACAGTGTCTATGAATTAACGGAAATTTTTTTTTGGAATAAAAACAAAAGTCAGTCCTATATAAATCTGAGACTACTATATAACAGTAGTCTCAGTATATACGAATTACTCACCATTTTTTTTTAAATCTGTTAGGTATGAGTAAAAAATTAGAAATTATTGTATTATGTTCAAAGAAAAAAATCAACATAATTACCATGTACAACATTTTACAAAGTGCATGCGACAACAACCAAAGTAGTCATTTGGTCCAAAGTGACCCGGTAAGCGGATATATGTATATATTTTTATTAACTGTAATTTTAATTTGTATGTCCACTTACCATCGTAGTATATACACCTAAAAAGTATACAAAACAACACCAATATTAGATAAAAGGATGCAGTAAATAAAAGTATCAATAAATATTTTTGATAACAGATATCTTTCACTTGTATGATGTAAAATAAATCATATCAATCTATTTTGATTTTACTACAAACAATCTTAAACAAATTACACTTAATTAAAAACCGAACCATAGTTGTTTATTTCTAAAATTTCAAAGTTGACGCAGGTTAAGTATTAACAAAAGACTGTGTAGATATGCATGCATCCAAGATGACTATCACTATTGAAATTTCAGAATTATACAAGCTCAAATCGAAAGTGTTGTTTTTATTTATGATAAAAACAATAAACGAAAAGCAAATATGGCAGACAGCAACCAACGACAACCACTGAGTTACAGGCTCCTGACTTGGGACTTTCACTAAGATGGCACAGTGTTGTAGCAGCACAATATAAAATCAATTTGGAGGTGACTTGTCTGATCGCCGTGACACGAAGCACAAAAAAAATACAACCAACATAAAGAAAAAAAACACAGTGTATTAATTTAAGAGTACTTGCAGTTAATAAAAACTAGTTAAAAGCTAATTTCAACTAAAAAAGTCATCGTGTTTTCCGATACTTAAGTATTGAAAGCTTACGTCAACAGATATAAACAATTCACCAAAGTTTCATGAAAACTGCTGAAAGCATTTTTGAGTTATTGTCCGAAAACTGGAAAATCCCCCCTTTTTTAATGAATAAAACCCCATAACTCGGAAACCTAAGATCTAAAAGCTATAAAAACTGAAAGGGAGCTCATGTCAATAGATACAAACAATTCACCAAAGTTTCTTGCAAATTTGTGAAAGTGCTTTCGAGTTATTGTCCAAAAACTGGAAAATCCCCCTTTTTTAATGAATAAAACCCCACAACTCGGAAACGTAAAATCTAAAATTTATTGGGGTGTAAAAGCGTTGACCGAAGCACATTTTGTTTCCGCGCTTCATACACCTAAAAATGTGCGCACGGTCAACGCTTTTACAACCCTATAAAACTACTAGAAGCAGCATTCAATATTTATAATTATATTTTTTTCTAGGATCATGATACACGATTTCTATCAAGTTTTTCTTTTGTTTACCTGTGCACTTTATTGTGGAAGCTCGTGTCATCATGAATATTACATTTCATGTTGAATGAAGATTAATTTCAGAATGACGCGAGATTGTTGTAGCCAATCAAAATAACGTATTATAATGAAACATACATGTAATGTAATCATTAAAATACCAATTAGTACACATCCAACAGATTAAGTATAGAGACGTCATAAACAGCCTGAAAAAAAGCCATGTGCTATACCAAAATATAAGTATAGCGACCATAGTGGTTCTTAACTGCACGTATATCAAACTATCAATACATGTTTATTATAAAAATAAGGAGATGTGGTGTGATTGCCAATGAGACAACTATCCACCAAAGTTCAAATGAAGTCAATACTGATGGTAAAGGGATATTTTGTGCAAAATGTTTGTAATTTTTATTTCCCGTGATTACGTGATTAAGGGACGACATCAAAAGTTCAATGTAGGATAAAAAACTTGATTGATATAGATTTTTCCTGGACCCCCCACCCCCTTTTGTAACTTAGTTTGGAAAATATTGATTAATCGGTATAGCCATATGCCTTGAAAGAATGTTTTGAATGCATTTTAGCATGCAATATCATGAGTGTCGTTTCATTAACAATGATTGATTGTTAGTTGCTTAACATTCAGCGCAGGCCTGAGATGGAGAGTGGACATGGCAAAATCCATACATGATGACTGAAGCGTACATGAAATTATCTCTGTAATTCTAAATATATATCCTATACATGTATAACATTTTTCATCCGTTCCCAGTAATTCTATATTCAAAATTGGCATTTTAATAATTACGGTCCAAGTGACATAGATACTATGAAACAGTTTACATAGTCATTGGTTTGTCTTCACCAACTCCATTACCCCCGAAAAGTAAAGGCAAAAAAAAACAACAAAACCAAACAGGAAACGGTTAAACGAGGTAAGCGCAATGACATTTGTAAATTTTTCAAATTCCACAGAATCTGGAACACATACTAAGAAATATACACGTTGTACGTTTATCTGTCTTTCTTCTCTATTCTCTCTTTCTAAAAAAAAAATGCGATATTTGTCTCAATGGAAGCTACACCGTGGTGAAATCAGTTCTAAATTCATTCATTTTTCCTCGAAGGGACTTCAAAATATTCAAAATATAACTTTTATTGACTCGATCCAATTGTTCAAAGGCTTTCCATATTATAGAAAATTGTTTATTGTTGACCTCTAAGCTGATGTTTTTTTACATAATCGTGTTGTTTGGTTGCTGTCTCAGTTATAGGCATACCTCATATCTCCTCTTGTTTATATTTACATTTAGTTATGTTGAAATAAAACTAATATCAATAATGGTAATTTGCAATTTTCATTTCAATTTAGATGCCGTGGACGCTAAAATGTATTCCCATCCTTTCAAAAATAAAGGAAAAGGTTTCCTGCAGAATACAGTCGTTTCTAACTCTTTATCTATCAGCTTTAATGTTTGTGATAGCAGTTTCTACAAATGAATGGTTTGTATGTGGAACCAAAGTGAAAACTGGCATATGGAGTATATGTCTCTTCCAACCAGCATCGAACCACTGGAAATGTGATTCTTTTAAATCTGGTAAGAAAAGGAATAGAATAGAATAAAATAAAATGATCTGCAAGAAATAAATAAGAAAATGAAATGCAAATAGAACCGTCAAGAAAATAATGTATGCCAAATATATTACCAAAACTCGTGAGCTTATGATCGAGTTTATATGTACGTGCACGCGAGGTTAATATAGGTCTAAATTTTAATCAGATTGTAAGTTTATTATCAGAGAATTAAAGAAATGTGTGTTATAAATCTTGTCAGTACGGAAGCACTGACTCATGAGCTGACGATAGATCTTCGGTGACTAGCAGTCTATCAACAGCGGTATAGATCGACACAGTCATAATATTGAGATATAAAACATTATACATTTGGTGCGTCCAAAGCGCTTTCTGGATTTAACTTCATTTGGAGAGATCAAACCCATAAAATTGAAAGTTTGCAAACACAAAATGCATCGCTTCGTTACAAAATTATAAAGTAGCAATAAAAGAGACCACACAGGAATGACCACACACAGAATTCTGCAAATGTTATGGCATGTAATGCTGTTAACTTCGACATATTTTCAAAGAATAATTATACCTTGTATTTACCACAATCTAATTAAAATATAGAACTCGGATGAGCGTATGTAGTTTAACGAAATCCGAGTTCTATATTTTAATTAGAGTGTATTTACCAATGTTTCCTAGTACAATTACAAAAGTTCTATCACAACCTGTGTTTTTGTGCTTTCGTTGAAAGTTCCAGAGACGTTATTGAAACATGGCATTTTAAGCAACTTATTTTTTTCTCTAAGAATTGAGAGAGAAAAGCGGGCATTTATATATATATTACAACTTAATGAATAATAAGCAATAGTAGTATTTGTTTTTTTTAATTTTTTCTCTCTAGATTTTGCAGTGGCTGTTCAGGCATTTTCGATGATGTGTATTTTTGGATATGTTCTAACTGTAGTATTTCTTGTCATCTTTATAAAATGTCCAACCTCAACATCTACAATGTTCTCTCTGACATTGTCTTTATGTTTGCTGTGTTTAAGTATAGGTATGTAATTTAATGTTATATATCGTATATAGAACGTGAAAAGATCGATGTTCTTACATCATCAGTCCATGGAAGTATTATATTGAATTCAATATAATACTTCCATCATCAGTCTAACGATAGTCATCCTTTGAACTTTGGAGGATTGTTGTCTCATTGGCAATCATACCATATCTCCTTATTTTTTTAAGTATATATTTTTTTTTTTATCCGAAATCTATTTTGAAAGAGCTGCTCTGACCTTTTCTGAGAAGACTCAAACATCTTTGAAATATATAGAAAGCTGAATATTGTAGTCTAAGTAGTCTTTTCTTAGTAATAAGTTTTAGCACGATAAATAGATGTGGAATAAGTATGAATAAAAGGATTTATGGTGTACACATCATTGAGACAGCAACCCCCCCCCCTTTTCCCAAAAAAAAAGAACATACACCGAAACCATTGTGAAATATCCTGAACTCAAAAGAATATGAAAATGTAACATCCGTACTCTTCCAATTCACTCAATTTCATTCCAGACTTTTAAGGGAGTTTGTATTGGACACAGCTTGAATTTTATGTGTTTGCAATTTGTTGATATATTTTCGTTTGTGTATGCCTGTCTGACTGTCTTTTCATAGAACTGGAATTCTTTTTTTGAACATACATGAAGATAACATCTTACAAATTTAGCGGTCTGAAGCGTTTTTCTGGATTCACCTTCATCGGTTATCAATGCTCAAATCCAAATATTTGAAAGCCAGTGATGTATAAATACATAGAACGCTAGGAACTAGAAGACCTAAAGGGACATAAAAAGAAAAGCCAAACTCGTCTCAGTATTATGTAATATAAACATCTGACATATAACCTTACTACTTTTTGACATTCCAGCATGTTTACAGATGATGACAATGATAGTGTATGCCATCAAAGTTAAAGATAGTATAATCGATGTTATCAGAATGAACTTCTCTCAACAGAATTCATCCATGTCATGGTCCTTTGGTTTAGCACTGATCTCTGTTGTCATGACAACTGTATCAGCCGTTCTAGCCTTCAGCGAGATAAGAAAAATAACCGGCGGAGACACAGTTGGTGTCTCAGATGGGGTCTGAACCTCAGCATGTTTACACCATGTTGTTTGAGACATATACATTTGTTGCTTAAAATTTGCTTGCCAGATTTGTTATATAAAATATTTAGTGCTTCAATGTTAAAGAAGAATATAGATTGTTTTATATAATATTTTTAGTTTTTTATGTCAAAGATGATATGCAGCAATTTAATTTTAAGAAAAGTAC
This sequence comes from Mytilus californianus, assembly GCF_021869535.1. Taxonomy (NCBI): domain Eukaryota; kingdom Metazoa; phylum Mollusca; class Bivalvia; order Mytilida; family Mytilidae; genus Mytilus; species Mytilus californianus. The sequence goes on along the minus strand of NW_026262581.1, from coordinate 92,701,995 downwards.
ATATCTATTTATAGTATTTGTCATTTCAGACAATCTGAACCAAAAAGGTCATGTATGCTTCCATTAGCCTACCTTCTTCAAATAGTAAGCTGTTTCACTTGCTCTGCATACACCATCAAAACTTTTGAACAAGGTATGGCCAAGATAAGTAACTCCTCAAAGTCCCATAGAATCAAAACGGCTGTGTTTTCCTCATAATTTTACATGTCCTATTATCCGTCAAAACTAGGTTACTGCAAACCCAAGTATCTGTTAACTATCCCTCAAATTTGAGTTTCTGTTTTCCCCACAAGACTTTATGTGACCTTAATCTTTGACCTTGAATTTAAGTAGGATAAGAGTTTTAATCTCTCAAGATTGTCAAGCATTGGGCAATATTTGCAAGACTGACTTAATTATTGAAGGGCATTCTGCATTTGTCAAAGGCATGCAGAGACCTTGACCTTTGACTTTGCAATCAAGGTTCTCAATGGTGCCTGAAATCTTTGATCTTCAAGTTAGTCTGTGATCATGAAAATTAAACAGGGATTAAGTACTCCCCATGGCCCAGCAGTGGTAAGATGAAGATTGGTAATTATTCATAATAATTTTTTATCGTTTATCCAAAGTTTGGGTGCCATTGGACCCATATATGATTTAATATTAATTTTTGTTGTTGATTCATTTAACACATATTCTATAGCTCTAATAACAACAGCCATGTTAGTAATTCCACTGGTCATCAGACAGCTTTGAAGGTAAACCTCTGTTTGTATTAAAATAGCCAAATTAAGCCTTAGCCCTTTTCAAATGAAACGTGATGTTTTTTAAAAGAGATTTAAAAAAAATTGCAATGTACAATATAAAAGATAGGCAAGAAGATAAGAATAGTTCTAATACTATGCATGGATAATCTAGGTTACTAAGGTAGTTTATAACTATATATCATAGTATTACACATTGTATGAATATATGTAGAAACAGTAATGGTTTCATAGATCTATTTAATGTATTATATGTATGACAGATGCTAGTCAATAAAGGCTTCCCACTCTTTTGCTACTAAAATTCCAGGGTTTTCCCATGACATGATCTGATATCTGCAGGACATTCATCAATTTTCATACAATATATTGAATAAACTATGAAACCATTGCTTTTCTACAAATTTTCATAGAATTTTCAAAAATGGTACCATAAGACATAGATGAATGACTGTAATATGTTTAGTAATTGCCAGTAACTTAGTGCTGTAATCAGAAGTAAAAAAAGTTCTGTTACAAAAATTTAATAAACTGCTGCGCCATAAGCGCATGATACGCCTGTGGCATTTTCACAGAATAAAGTTCAATAACTTCTCAATGTCATATCAGAAATTTATGAAAAACTAAAGGGAGTTATCTTAATAGATATAAACCAGTCACCAAAGTTTCATGAAAACTGCTTAAAGCACTTTAAAGATATTGTCTGAAAACTGGAAAATCCCCCTTTTTTAATGAATTAAACCCCATAACTCGGAAACATAAAATCTAAAATTTATAAAAATCGAAAGGGAGCTTACGTCAACAGATATAAACAATTCACCAAAGTTTCATGAAAACTGCTGAAAGCATTTTTGAGTTATTGTCCGAAAACTGGAAAATCCCCCCTTTTTTAATGAATAAAACCCCATAACTCGGAAACCTAAGATCTAAAATCTATAAAAACTGAAAGGGAGCTCATGTCAATAGATACAAACAATTCACCAAAGTTTCTTGCAAATTTGTGAAAGTGCTTTTGAGTTATTGTCCAAAAACTGGAAAATCCCCCTTTTTTAATGAATAAAACCCCACAACTCGGAAACGTAAAATCTAAAATTTATAAAAAACGAAAGGGAGCTCACGTCAATAGATATAAACAGTTCACTAAAGTTTCATACAAATTGGTTAAAGCGTTTTTGAGTTATTGTCCGACATGTTGACGATGGACAGACGGACAACGGTATACCATAATACGTCCCGTAAACGGGCGTATAAAAAGTAAGAAAGGTGAAAGGGAAATAACATGAATTTTGAAACATGCCTAGAACTGCAAGGGTTTTACAAGAGTTTTGTGAAATTTAATGGCATTTCCAATTCCATGTCCTACATGACTGAAATAATAACTTCAAGCTAGTGTGGGATTGATCGATTGTAAAGTTTTAACATGACTTTCAGCACTATTGGCTTTATAGTGGTGTTCAGTTTTTATTGGTGGAGGAAACCTGAGTGACAGAGACAGACACACTCTTCAGTAAGAAAACTGACAATCCTAGTCAATTAAGATTGGAGTAGAACACACCTGCCATGTTCAAACTCACAACCTCAGTATGGGAACCTTGAGTCCAGATAATCTTGAGCAAGATCGACTACATCATCAGGGGTTCCTAAAGGCATTGTATAAAATGAGTTATAATATGCAACTAGAAAGGCTCTGATCAAATCATTAATATATGTCATATGAACTGTTTTGATGACAAATTATTAGTACCAGTACATGATTCAATTCAAGATTAAGAAAAAAATGGTCAACCATAATTTTGTTCTTTTACTTTATTAAACATGTTTAAATCCATCCAACAAAATACACAAATAATAGTTTTAAAACATAATAAATAGAAGAAATGATTCTTTAACTGTGTGGTAATATTTTCTTGTAATATCTACCTGACTGAAATGTCAAAACTAGTCTATAACAGTATTCATCAATTATACACTTTTCTGTACAATAAAAACTTCAATAACAGTTAAAATCAGTTTCACCAATTTTGACTACCTTTCTGACCATTTTTCTTCATGTCACTAGCTCAGGTCCTTCTCAATGACAGATTATTTTCATATAATTTTCTTTTTGTCTTGTTATGACAATGTCAAACAAGATTGATAAGTCGATCTGTCAATCTAGAATTTTTTATCTTCACTTTCCATATAATATTCAGATCCAATAATATTCTATATAGTATCTATACCATTACAAAAATTATGGTAAAAGTTGGAGTCAAGTACATTTGCTTTTGAAAGGAATAGTGCAGGTGTATTGCAAAAATAATCACATTTACTCCTTACCTATCAAGTAATGATAATAACACAATGTATAAAGTATCGTGTTTAAAACAAAATATCACAGTTTTTCTTTATAGCATGTTATGAAAAAGAACATGGCATTACCTCAAAATGAATAATAGAAGATGTGGGGTATATGTAAATGACACTTCCAGAGGTCCACATTAACAAATTAAAAAATAGATTTTTTTTGCTTGCAAAAATAAGATGAGTAAGAAAATGCAAATATTCAATAAAATCATTTATTAAGTTTGTTTGAAATAAATCTTGACATGCACAGCTCAACCCTGATAGGTTAAGTTAAAAGAGACTATGCAAGAATTCAATGTTTTTCAAGTGTAATAGTTTGTTACATGTATATATCTTTGAACATATTCCTTAATGTTGGAAACATGTTTTATGTACCAATCCAGCTGCCTTGCTTGTACTAATGAAGAAAGAAGCTTATTCAAAAACAAATATGGTCAAGAAAATCATTACAATGTGCTTGCAGATCAAATCTGATTTTAAATATTTGATGAGCTATTTTGAATTTCAAATGTGTTAGCTTTGAACTTCCAACACACAAGGGTTAATTAACCATTATTTTTTTTCTTGAAACATCATTGACCCAAATCTGTGGTATTGTTTTGTATTAAGATAACATTTCAAATGATAATTCAAAACAGCAGTTTTTCCTGAAAAATTAACCTACACACAAAAATTTATCAAAGACATTAAAGCACTTGTTGTTGATAACTTTTAGCCCTTTAAAGTATTAAAACACTGTAATAAAAAATATTACCAATTACCCAACCTGGCCTTTTTAGAATTGATTTTAAATCAAAACTCTTAGGTACAGAGCAAGCAAGAATATATTTCTTTGCATCAATTGTTGCAGAGCATCAAAAACCTATATGTTTCAGCAGTAGGTATGTTCATACAGGAAATACTAAAATATATGCATATAATGAATAAGCAGAGAATATTTTATAAAGTAATTCATTAAATAATCAAACGAAAGAAGTTTACATTATAAATACTGAAAGACTCAACTTAATAAATATACAATAACAACTTCTACTGTACATTTTTTAAATGTAATGAATGAATGGCTAAACCATATATCATGGTATCACTTAAACCCATTACTTTTTAGATTCAATACATTCATTCATGGCTGTAATAACTGCAAGTAAGTTAAGACATCCTAACTATCACAAACCTAGGTACATATATACATGTGATTTTGTTCATAGATAATTTCATTATGTAATCATTGGTAAAAATTTTCCCTCTATCAGCATGAAATTGATGAAGCAAAAATATTGAGAATAATACTGATATAACATGTATGATCATATAAGACGTTCAACAAGGTCTGATTTAAACGTTTAAACATTCTGTTCCTGTAACCAATTTTATTTCAATATTGTTTAGTTCTACACTCATGTAAATTCTTTACTCTGTAACAAAAACAGTTTTTCTAGACAAGGGACACATTTGTTAAAGCTCTTATTTCATACGAGGATTTGGATTACTAAAAATAAAAATTAAAGAAAATATTTTTATTTTTGAAACATAGATTTTTTGTCCAACTTTATCAAAAGGAATAATGAATGGAACTTCAGTTAATAAAAAAATCCTCAAATCATCATTCTTAACTCTGTGTAGTAATGAGTTTGAATTATACTCCTGGGTGCAAAAAAAGACACCTGAACGTTTTAGTACAGAGAAAAGTAAATACACGAAATAAAATGAGTTGTTTTTACTCCTAAAGTAAGGAAAATTTTCCAGTGACAACATCCCTAATATGGACAAAAACAATCAGACATGAAGACATATATCTTAGTACAGAATTCATAAATAATGTTCCTAAACTGTGTGCTATCAATCAACTCAATTCAAAACCAGCACCTGATTCAATGGCATACAACAATTTATTTCTGAGTGTTTCTTCATTGCCAAATTCTGGAAGTTTTAGGAGATTCATGCAGGTACTTGCTGTAGGAAGACGTTCTTCACTTCCACCATGATGAACACAGAATGCTGGGTACAGATCCTAGACAAATATAATATATTTTTTTTTTATTATAATGTGTACCATTTTACAATGAAAGCATAATTAATCCTAAGTTTACCACTAAGCATAATTTCTATACTTTAGTGTTTCATTTACAACAAGCAAAAAAGTAAAAAATTGTCATTACTACAAAATACCTCTTGGATTCCATTTTTTTATTTTTGTGTATGTGGTTGGGTTGCTAACTCATGGACATATACCCCAAATCTCCTTTTATCTATACAAATTGTGGTTTAAAACTTGAAATCTTGAACTTAAATGTCTGTACCAGCACAACATTAGAAACTTTTCCTTTATCAGTCCCTTTATATAGGGTCTTAACTGATGAATATAAGCAGTACTGTGGTTAATACTTATGTCTCAAAAAAGCAAGTAAATGCTCAAAGAAAATAAAGTTTACTTTTTAGGACAAAAGATTTTCAAATATATACCTGAATGAAAGAAGCCTATCAATTATGACCTGTATTTAATACTAAATCATTTTATATGTATCAAAAAGGAAGGGATTTTGTTCCCACAAAAAACCTACAATATAAAAGTTTGTCATTTTAAACAAATTAAAAATCATCAACATGTAACAATCAATGCTGCAGCTTTCCTTCAAATTTGTAGTTCACACTTGCTTACCCTTTCCTAAAATATAGTGTCTTGTGTCAAAGCAAATTCCATTGTCAAACATTAACTTGCCTGGACAGTAAACATGGAACTTAGCAGTAGAATCATACATGTAGCATTTACAAGCTAATATAACTTTCCTCTGAATTATATCACAATTACCTTAAATCCTAATAGTGGTGGTCTGGAACAACTAGTCACAAACTTTAATAGTTGTCTCTTTTGATGGTCTGTAAAACTTTCTACTGCTTGCCAAAACCATTGAATAATTCTGTGATCTGATGTGTAGCCTCCTAACAATAACAAACATAATTTAAACAAGCATTCTGTGAGTATTGCATGGCAATACATAGTCCCCTACCGGTTACAAATTCATTGTAATGGAACAAAATTCTAACTTGATCTATAACTTGTAATGGTGTAAACTACATAAAAATATCAAGTCAAAATCTTCAAACATGACGAAAAAAACTGTTGAAAACTGATTATTTAAGTGAATTTTCTGTGTCCAAAGACCATAACTCTGCACAAAATTATCAGACTGGAACAAAATTCCAACTTGATCTGTAACTTGTCATGATAAAACTATATACTAATTATCAAATCAATATCTTCAAGAATGACAAACAAACCTACCACTAAATTCTTCAAACAATTTACCAAAGAAAAGGAAAAAAATCCAAAATGTCATTTCGTCTTTTAAAAGTCTTTTAAAAAATGAGTTATTTCCCTTTGAACAAAAATCTACTAATTAATAAGTATTTCATCAAAAATTTAATTCTAGGGAAAGTTACTTGTCATGATAAATCAATAAACCAAATATCAAATCAATATCTTCAAGCACAAAGAAAAAAAGTCTGGAAAACTGATTTGCCGGACTGACAGATGGACAGACAGACAGACAGACGGACAGACAGACAGATGGACAGAGTGCAAACCTAAAGTCCCCTTCGACTTCCTCGGTAGGGGACTAATAAAGCATCCTCAATAACATGCTACAACATTTGATAATATATCTGATATAGATTTCATTTGTACGTCTGCTATAAGCCTATTACAACTTCAAACAAAAAGTGGCACTTTTTCAGGAAAGCAAACTATTTTCACAGATTCATATAAAATGGTTTTACTAATTTGTTTACCATAATTATTGTTTGATTAACTCATGCCCATCCAATGCACAAAGTACACCTGGTAGAGCAGCATATCTTAAGTAAACTTTACAAATGTACTTTTGAGCAAAGAATCTAAAAATATCTTGTTTAAAATATGAGTTGTCTCCCTTTAATGAATATTTACCTGAATAGTTTGTGTGGTGTTTGAGATCTTCTATATCAACAGGAACCAGGGCACCAGATATAAGAACTTGAAGTTCTTGATGGTCAAACATTCTTAACCATTCTAAGTTGATAAGATCAGCCATTCCCTGTCTGAATGCCATACAGTGCTGTCTTATCTAAATATAAACAAAGTTGTGCTGTTAAAATTCTCTTTGTGGATGCATTTCCATGACTTACGAAAATTTTTATGACACATGGTTTCAAATTTTGCATTTAAAAAATCTGTAATGACTTTGCATTTTGTTAGGTATTTAATATAAAAATAAGAAGATGTGGTATGACAGCCAATGAGACAACTCTCCACCAGTCACCAAATGACATAGAAGTTAACTATACAGCTACAGTGTATATGTACATTACCTGTTTGTTGATTTTGTAATCTGCCATTAAGTGAATGTATTCAATTTTGTTGCTGTTGGTTACAGCAATATCACGACCACCTGGTTTTAATTCTTCTATCTGAAATTCAAATATAGGATTTATTAATTCATAATCATATCTTCTTCTACATATAGCAAGACATTTTTAAAGTCATCTACCTCATATCTGCTCTTTCTAAAAGCAAAATTTTATTTACTTATATTATTATGTTTTATATTTTTAGAAACTTCTTACAATAAACATTCAGATCAATCCAAGTGAATATATAATAATTGGTAAACAAACATGAACTTGGGCACTATATTAATAGAAAACAAACCATGCTGACATTAATTGTAAAGTTTTATATAAGTCAAATCACAACCTTTTATCATCAAATAGTGGGTAAAGTAGAAAACAATTATCCTTTCTTTCTAAATAGACAATTTGAACATCCACTCTCCCCCTCTTTCAAGACATTAATTAGCCTTCAGAGGATTTTCAAGTTTTTGATAACTATTGGAAAGCTACAATCAATATTTGTATGGTTGACATTTGTGATTTATTTTAGAGCAAACAGGTGTTGAAATATTGCAAAAAGATTGTTTCTGTTTTTTATTCATGCTTTCAATATTTGATTTAAAGGAAATGTATGAAAGCATCATCACTTTATGAGCATCATCACTTTATGAGCATCATCACTTTATGAGCATCATAAATGAATCATTTCTGTTTTACTTCTTTTAAATTGATAGAATTTTTTTATCAGGAAAAAGATCTTTAAAGTTTCATTGAACCATTAAAGCTTATATAAGGCTGCCAAGTTTTGCAATCTAACCAAGTTGAAGTGATAACAAAAGATATATGGCCCCTAGCCTAAACAAATACAAAAATCCTAGAACATAACAAATTTATGGAAAAAACACTCACTTTAGTTTGCCCAAAATCATTGTTGACAACTGAGAAATCCAAGCCCAAGTCTGATACATCACCATCATAAGTCTTCAGCGATAACAAATTTCTGTAAAATACATGAATTATTAAATATAGTTAATTTAAGTCATTAGCAATAAGAAATTTCTGTAAAATACAGACTGCATTGTATGAAAAGAATAATAAAAAAAAAAACAAAGTGTTACATATTTTTTAAGACATTAGTTATAATCTTGGACTGCCTGCACCTAATAATAAAGCTATTTTACCACAAGACTGATCAAGTGATGAATTACCATGATTTAAATGTAATGTAAAAATTACAATTCTTTCTGTTAAGACTTGATAAACAAATTTTAAAGGCCAAAAAGACAAAGTTCTTAAAATACAAAATATTTTGAGTACTGAAGAATCAATACTTAAAGATCTCCCATCAATGTCTGAAATACACTACATACTTGTACATTTCTGGATCTAATGATGCTAGATGATGAATGTCAAGGTCACCACCATGTCGGCTTAAAATCTTTGACAGGAAGAAACTAGCAAATGGAATCTCTACTAACATGTTTTCATATATAGCCTGGAATACAATTTAGAGCACTTTAAAAACAATTATCTACAATTAAAACAAGAAAATAACTACACTGCTCTTCATTAAACAACTATTTCACAAATATTTTTAATGTTTTAAAAAATTAATTTATAAGTTAGCTATCTTAATTTATTATTGTCTTGAAAGGAGCTCTACTTGCCTTAAACACATTTGATTTTATTTATTGTTAAGTCTCTGACAAAAATAATACAATGGAAAATATCTTGTTAAAGAATACCTTTCCCAACATCCTTCCTAGGAAAAAATAATGCTGAGTGAAATTGTCCATCAACAAAGCAGCTTGTGGATTGGGATACAACAATCTGTCTGTCGTACTCAAGAATAGACCTCTGTTAGGATCAAACCCTGTCTTTAACAACTCAGATAAAAACTCCCTAAATATACCTCCACCATCGATACCAGCCTCATCCAGACCTGCAGCATTTACTAACTGTACTCTCATCTTCAGCTTTAGATTTGGTTCTGCAATATAAAAAATGTATTAATATTAAGCGTTTCAGAATTAAATAAGTTCTGAGTAATAGTTTCAAAAGCATACACTTTTAACAAACTTAGTGATTGGTTCACCTTGTCTTAAACATAGATTGATATCCAGCTAGTAACATAACGTCACTTTCATTTTAGTGTACAAACGCAATACCCACAAACTACCGGTATATTAGATTATGAAATGATTAAAACTTAACTTTCATGAAATGTTGAAGTTATGCTCCTCCACCACTGTTATAAAATAGTAATCAACAGAATAAGACACACAATTCTAGATGCTGCATTGTCCTGAAGATGCATGAAATATTTGCAGCTGGACATTAAAACAAACAACTATTAATCAATTTAGATGTTTCAATAGGTGGACTATTAAGATATCAAGGGTAGGTATGGACAGAGACTGTATATACACTGAGTATAGGAGTACTATGTTGTACCATTATCACTATGGGAAGGTGTAGTCAAATACTGTATATAAACTGTTTAAAGGAATACCAATAAATTTATTGATTGAGTGCTGCTTTCTTAATGTCCAGTGGCAAATATTTTGAACCACAACTCTCAAATAAAATAAAAGAACACCAACCATTTTCTGGTGACAGTTTATCAAAGGCATCTTCATAAATATAATTCCTCCTAATCATAACACTGATTGCAGGACCTGACAGGAAGTGGTGTGTATCTCCCTGATTTTCTTCTCGGTCATTCTGAATCAACTTCTGTAATATCTGTTAAATAATATGACATAATGTGTTGCTTGGAAAAGGTATTTGAACAATGATTAAATATTTACATATTTCTAATTTCATTAACTTCCAAAATATTATAAACGAATAAAACTAGTGTCCCGAAAAAAATAATCATAAGAGGCTTTTTTAAATTAATATTTTTATCTTTTCTCATATAAATAAAAAGACAGCAATGACATACCTTCACACGTTCTGCAAAGGAGACAACAAATGGTAATTCTGTGAGTATGACAAGGTTCTTTACATCTGTGTTAGATAATGGGGGTCCATCATCATCTAAAAATAAGGTTAATAAATCTATGAACAATACTACCAGAAGAAAGCACTGATAAATAGGAATTTGTAATTATGACTTATATGATGGGTATTTCTTTGGAAAGTATCTTTTTAAGAAGGACTCTTTCACATAATAAGCATTTTTTCTGATTGGTGTTAAGATCAACGACCCATCCACCCTCAATCATCTTTACTGAGAAATGAAATGTATTGCAATTACTTAGTTTATCTTAACCATTTTTCAATTTTAACAAGCATCTAGGAAAATTAAATAAATAAATAATGACAGTTGCAATGTTTGTATTGACTTGCCTATAAAACAAAATCAAAGAGCTGAAAGCTCTAAGTAAAAATGACGCCATTGTCTCTCATATTAGGATATTTTTGATGCAAGTCTTGATTTTTACTTAATTTACCTACTGAATCTTAGGCGACGTTCAGTTTATGGTAGGTAGGGTAACTGATAGAATAGATATGAATTGTTTCCACAATCTATAGCGTTTTTATTTGTTTGTCAAGATATATATATGTGTGTGTGAAGTGAAAATAACTACTAGTTGTTCTGCTGTACATAGAAATAGCTCAAGACTACCTGAACAATCTACAATATTCAAAGTAATATGTGAATTTGTTTCCCTTATTTGTAGAATTATTTAACAAAATGATTATGAAGAGCCTGTAGTAAGAAAGCTCTTATACCAAACATAGTCCTTATTCAAGAGATAAGTTACAGGTGACCTAGTGACATAATCACATTGTTATTTCAGTTACCTAAACATGATCAATTTTAAGTAGATTTAGACAATAGTATTGTTATACTAGTTTCACAATTACAAACAAAGTGACACCATTTATACAACTTTATTTCATTGTGAAGAGCCTGTAGTAATCAAGCTTACACTGAAATCTTAAAATAACAACATAAGTTATTGCAAAATTATTTTTTTTCAAATGATTTAATGTTTAGTACCGTAGTCATTTATTTCAAATAATTCACCTGTAATAAAATAAGGAGATGGGGTGTGATTATCAGTGTTCTCCCCAGGATTTTTTTAAGGCGCAAAATTCAAGGGCGCGTAACTCTTTTTTTTAGAGTGAACGTTTGTGATCTGAAGCAATAAGTCATAAATCATAACATGCAATATGAATTATAATGCTTTGTGTTATGTGTTTAATAATGCAGAGTATTAATGAATAACAAGAATATATTTATGAAATAAATTGATTTTAAACACAAAAGTTATTTATATTCAGTCAATTAAAGAAGTCAAAATATAAATATTCATCTCTACTCTCTGCTCCTTCTAGGGATATTGTTTCAAGATAGTGTTACTAGTATTTTGTTGGACAGTCTGTTCCTCAACTTTGTCTTTATCCTCTTCAGGGTTAAAAATTAAACCCCCACTCACAATAACTTTTGCTTATACCCCCTTTAACATTTCTAAGCCATGAAAACTCAGTCAGCCACTTGTCATTGAAACCAAAAACATGGTGCTTGCTTTTATCAATTGCTAAAACTTGAGCTTGGTTGGGATTAGGAGAAGCAATGAAATCTGCTTATACTGACAGTGTAGACGGAGGTGTATTCCCCTTTTCATTAGAAGTCATTGGTCTGAAAAAAACTTTTACTTCCATCATCTACCTTTTGCTTATAATTCACCCCTTTGTTATTGGCAGAGAACATGTTCATTCAGAATTAATAAAATCGAATATGGTTAAGATATTTGGTATACAACTTCTTAAAACAATTTTTTTTTTATAAATGAACAGCTGACCAGTTTCCGTGGTTTCACATTACGCTTCCATGCGTATTATTGTTTAATCCTATCTTTGGCAGATAGATATAAATGAAACTTTACAAATTCGTTAAAGTTAAAACCATTGAAATTATTTACCAGTGACATTATACAGAAGCTGCGGCGATTCTGTACCCGTGTTGATTGTCACATATTTCCCGACGCACGGATTCACGATCGATGTTCAATGATCATTTTATTTCTAAAAATATGACAGTTTCAGACAAATTTACCTTGCAAGCAACATTTTTTCACTTTCTATTAAAGTAAATCACTCCTCGTTATCTTTAATCAAACTTTATTTTAATTTTTTCAACTACTTATACTTTCATTCATAGTTTTCATCCTAAATATCTTTAGCAATGTGTATTCAAATTTATCATGTGTATTCAACACGTTCATTGGTCGTGTTTAAATAGATTCTTCTTCTCGACCAATGAAAAAATTCGTTATATAAATGGTCAAGTGATCACACACACGATGCGTAAATACAATGTATTTGCGATCTATTTCTTCAATTTCTGAACTGAAGTTTTTAAAATTTTTAATTTTCTTCAAAAAATATCTATCTTCTTGATGACCATTTACGCTATTACCTGATAACATAGACCGATAAGGCTGAGATAAGCGTGGCTCAGGTAAAACTAATTATCAGTTATTGCGTAACACTGACCAACCCATCAGCGGTGATCAGTAACTTGACAATTTTAACCAACATTTATAATGAAAATGTGAAAATTAACACGCTGCGGGATCCAGTATTAAGGGACAGCGGCCAATTAAGACGCTGCGGGATCTACAAAAATATTATGAAGGCGCTGCGGCACCGCAGCGTCATATCGGCCTGGGGAGAACACTGAGTGATTGCCAATGAGATAACAGTCTGAGGTACTATCTACCAGAGTCCAAATTTTGTGGCTGTTGGCAGTTATAAGTCACTTTCAGACCTCAACAATGTACCAAACCGGTTTATTGTTTTCGTGTACCACAAGAAAAAGAGGAGTTGTGGCCAGGTGCTGCCAGGATTTAAAACTATTAGAATTACACAGTTTTGTCTGCATTCAGAGAAAATTTCATGGTGTAACCACAGCTATTTTTGTTGGTGTATATTAGATGAACCTTAAAGGTGGATTATCAGATTATTGGTCCCAGGAATATTAAAGTGATTGTTGTCTTTTCAAAAATAAAAATATGCACAAAGAAGGAAATATATCTGATTCCTTGTGAAAATTAAAAGATAGAACATTGTACTTTAATGGATTTGGTAATTTAATTTCAAGAATGACAACATGTATGATCTGTTACCATAAGTGTAAAGCTACTGTTTATTATGTTTATGGTTGAACTGCATCTTTGAACTTTGTCAACCAGTCATGATTTACTTCTTAAGCTGTGTAAGAACCTTTTTGTAATTGAAAATTGGTCTGCCATGATCACGATTTCTACATTATTCTGAGTTCCTGACAAGTTCAAAATTTAGCACATATGCAGTTTACAATACCCAAAGATCAGGAGAAACAACGATTTTGATTGGCTGATCACAGTTGTCTCCCTTGGGAAAAGTTTGAGAAAGTTTGAATTTGGGAACAGTAGAATTTAACAAAATCGTGGTTTAGAGGACTCGATCACAATCGCGCAATCGTGACAAGGGGTCAAACTTGAGTATTTCACGCCTGAATCGTGCAAGTTGGCAGGTATGACAGGTTAAGAAATTAAAGAATGAAAATTACAAATTTAAGTCTGTTCCAGTTGTATTTCCAACAAGATGATTGAAAATTGCCCGACGGTCACGAAGGTTAATGACCGCCATTTTGTACACAACAAAACATATTGAAGGGAGACAACACCATCTGTTATTTTAAAATGTACATTTGCAACGCTGGAGTTGTCTTTCTTTTACCAATGTATGAGCATACGAACATTCACTTTAAGTATGTGAAATACGGAACCGAGTTCCGAATGCGGATTAGAAGTCTGGTCAATGGTATGAGAAAATTGACTGCGTCATTTTCTAAAAACAATGTACTGAAGAAATTATCAATTTATTTGAATGTTTTTAAATATAAAACTAAAGAGAATGTGGGGTAAACTTTAAAAGAGACAGTGACTACACAAACAAAACCTATTTGTTCACTTGTTGACTAATTTCAACATATATATATATATATAAATATATATACTATTCAATTAAATACTTTTCTACTTTCCCCAGGCTTTTATTGGTTGGAGGTACAACTCCACTTACACAGATAAATTTTGCTAATGTGAATTTCATGTGAATCAACATTTAATATGAAAACGTTAACACGAGAAAAAAATTCTTGTTTTTTTTCTAATTCAGTCTTGTTTTGTCCACAGTTTTACTTCAGAACTAAAATTGCCAGGCAGGGATGTGGATTATCGAGTACCATAAGCCAGAAATAAGAGAAAAACTAGATTTCCCCATGTTTGTTTAAGTTCCGCCATATTTGTTATTAAAGTTGTAGAGGGTGCCCTTATTTCTTTTAATTTATGTAATCCATAATAATATGCAATTTTATTTAAAAAATCCAATATCAACTAATAAATATCATAATTAAATGCTGCATTACAAATTTCACATTTTTTTTCATGGCATTGCAAAGCCAACTTCCAAGCTAGGACAAACGCTCATAAACACAGGACATCAGAGAAAACAACCTTCTTTGGAATTTGATTGCATAACTTTATTATATAAACTGCAATCGGGTTGTAATGAATGATACGAAAAAAGTGAAGAAGTCAATCGGATATCGTATTTGTTTGTAATTTACACTATCTATTCCTATTTCCAATTATTTTTTTGTAATTTTGGCGTATTTTAACGCTCTAGTGTACGAAAGTGTTTTAAAATCATTTAGAAGCATTTTCAACTTCTACTTGATGATGAAAAAAGGTTTATTCCATGAAAAATCCATAAACATTCACACACGATTTGAAATTACCAGAGATTCACAGGATGTTATCAACAAGTGACAAAAGTTTTTTTTTTCTGAATTCCTGTAGAGAAAAGGGGGTGCAGACAATGTACCAGTGCAGACTATTCAAAACTGATTACAGTAATGACTTACCAATTTTTACTTTTGTCAATGACCTCATTGTACCAAAAGGTCTTCTTGTGAAGACTGAACCTTGTGCTCTGTATATTTGAGATGGCTAAATAGATAAACAAATCTAACATTAGAAATGTTACTTTTTTAAGAAAATACTATACAAGGTGTTCATTTAGAAATAGTACTAGGACCAATATAGCACTATTATTTATAGAAATTATCATATACATTGTATAAAATACATGTACAACTTATTAACTGGGTAATGCTTCATTCCTGCGCAAGGGTCATAAATAATCCATTTCTTTTTCTTTTTTATCCCTTCTTTGGTGATATTTAGCCTTGAAAACCAATTAAAAAATGTTCAGGTAGATTCACTGTATACCGCCATCTTGGATTGTACAATAACAGTACACAATCGGTCTTGTTCTTAGCTAAATCTGCAAATTTTGAGAAAGGTTTGCAATTTATGTGTAAGACTGTTTATTTGTATATAGAAAAATAAGTGATTTATTGCATTATCCAAATTGTTTAAACAAATACCAAGTGTTTTTTTAAATCAATTTTCCTACTTAGCCATTTAAGGGGAGATAACTCTTATAGTAAAAAATTTATACTGGAATGATAGTGAAATTTTTTTTTTTTTTTAGCAAGAAAACAAGTTTGGTGACACCATTTTTTCCTTTTATTTTCTGAAAGCATATTATAAAACCTATCTTCTCATATTTCATTTCATAATTCTATCTCATAGATATCTTTTCATTCACAAAATTGTGTTTTTTCATGAACAATCTATGCAAATTTGGGCAATTTTGCACTTGTAGCTTGAAAAATAGCACGGTGACTCATACTTTTTATTATATTTTTGAAAAAAGCATAGTAAAAACTTCAATTTGGCAAAGTATAAGAAAATTCTATCTGAGGAAATATATACCGATGATCCACTTTAAATAGTAATAAGAGTAATTTTAAAAGAAAGTTAAAAAATAATTAAATATAGAAGTTGTATATTTTGAACTAGCTACCTTATCAGCTTGTAAATGTACTCTATCAGATAACTTATATGTCTATGACAAAAAGATCTTACCTTATCAGCCTGTATATGTACTCTGTCAGATAACCACATATGTCTGGGTCAAAAGAGCTTACCTTATCAGCCTGTATATGTCCTCTGTCAGATAACCACATATGTCTGGGTCAAAAGAGCTTACCTTATCAGCCTGTATATGTACTCTGTCAGATAACCACATATGTCTGGGTCAAAAGATCTTACCAAATCAGCCTGTATATGTACTCTGTCAGATAACCAAATAAGTCTGGGTCAAAAGATCTTACCTTATCAGCCTGTATATGTACTTTGTCAGATAACCACATAAGTCTGGGTCAAAAGATCTTACCTTATCAGCCTGTATATGTACTCTGTCAGATAACCACATATGTCTGGGTCATAAGAGCTTACCTTATCAGCCTGTATATGTACTTTGTCAGATAACCACATATGTCTGGGTCAAAAGAGCTTACCTTATCAGCCTGTATATGTACTTTGTCAGATAACCACATATGTCTGGGTCAAAAGAGCTTACCTTATCAGCCTGTATATGTACTTTGTCAGATAACCACATATGTCTGGGTCAAAAGAGCTTACCTTATCAGCCTGTATATGTACTCTATCAGATAACCACATATGTCTAGGACAAAAAGAACGTCTGGCATCTCTGATATAGATCTGTCTTACTAATGTTGCTATCACCTATAACATAAATAAATATATCCTCATTCAGAAAAAAAAAGAACTTTATTCTGAAGTTTTCAAAAGCAAAACAAATACTTACTAACAGACTTGACCTCCATATTATTTCAGAATTATATTAAAATTTATGTTTAAGGGAGATTATTACAGCTTTGTGCAGTGAAATTTCAAATTTGCTTTAATGATCTAGTATCTACTTAAAATAGTTTCAATCTTAAATATTGTTTGTCTATAACTCATTAATAAGACTATTGTTGGGTCAAAAAGGAGCAGTCATCGTGAAATGACTGTCTTTTTAAAATTAAAAAAAATTCAAACTGTTCATAATTTTGTGTTAAATTGTAAATATTCCATCAAAATCAGATATGAAAACATTTCACAACAATAAGTTTGTTTTACTTTGTGATCTTACATGAAATATATAAGGACAATTTCAGTTAGTTATATCTATATGGCTCCTTACTAATGACAGTATACTGTATATAAAACTGTTATTGGACCAATAACACAGAACTCATTAATAGATTTGTTATCAATCAAATAATATATAGAAAAAACAAATTTTTCACACATAGTTATATACATGTACATATATTTATTCACCTTGAATAAATAAGCCCATCTCCTTGTTTCTTCATCTCTTGATTGTTTGGTTACATCTCTGACACCAGTGATTCTTAGAGCTTCTTTATAATCATCAGTAATCATTGGTTTGGCATCAGGATGGGCTAGTTCTATAATTCCTAAACAGGAATCTCGTAACATCAATATCATTGGAACTAACTCATCCAAAGAAAATGGCATACTATTGGTTTTTTCTGAAAATTAAAAAAAAAATTCAATAAAAACTGAGAAAATATAGGCTACTAATCACTAAAATCTACAACATGATACTGATGATAGTTCACAAGGTCACAGTCTGCAGGAAGACATATCACCCTACATGTATACAATATTTTCACTCTGAAAATGCAACTCTTTGCTCTTATCCTAAATTCTGCATGCATAAAAAAACAGCTTCAGTCTTTGCGCTCTGGCTGGTATTCAAACTACCTATTGCTGTCTCTTTGACATATATCTCACATACTCTTATTCATATTTGACCTACCATTGAATGTCTCTCCATAGAAATCAGCATCATGTAATGTATACAAAGAATGACTAAACATGGCACAAAACACAGATAACATTGGAACAATACGATTGATATCCTCCTCTGACATCTGTAATCCTCGAGATAACGTTTGTAATAAGGTCGTTTCAGTTCTGTAAAAACACAATCAAATTATTAAAACAACTATTGTTGAATTATGACTACACTTATCAAAATAAATTTTCAAAATTTGTTAGAGTATGTCAAATTTGTTGTATTTTGCTCTTTAAACCTACGAAATCTCTCCCTTTACAAAATCTGTAATAACACTCATACCTTCAATTCCATAAAGGTCATATTTATAAGACTAGCCAAGAATGATGGATCCAACAAGAGCTGGAATGCAGCAGTTATCAATAATTAATCTGATTCTTTCTCATGTGACAAGCAAAATTTTAAGTTTAGACAAACTATCTCATCTTCACTTTCCTATTTAAACATATGCATATTTTTAGTCAGACAGCTTTGGTTGTTAAATATAACACACCATACCTTGTAACAGATACATTAGACATTGAGACACAGGTATACCATAACTTCACCATGAACTCTCTGTTAAATGCTAAACTGTATAAAAGTCTGAAAAAAGCATCATTCAAAACTTACATGTCAAAATACTGTCATGGAAATTGAAACATTTCTTAATCATCTTGCAAGTCATTAATTCAATTAACATCATTATAAAAACTTAGAAAAAAATTGTCAGCCATTGAAATTATTCTTGCAAAACGTAAATTTACAAAAAGTTGACACATAAGTGGTTTATGCTGTAACTGTTGTACTAATGCACATATTACAAATTGAACAGAAACACTATTTTGCTGATGTAAACAGCTTTCAGATACATCATTTTATCTAACTAGTACTTAGTATCAAGAAATTATGTAACTGTGCATCTGCTTTTCTCGTTGTCAGCTGGATGTCTGGATGACAATGTCAAATCAAAGTGCTTGTAAGCACTGAAGGGTAAAGATTGCTTCAATTTATCAGTGGGAAGTAAAATTAAATATTGCATTGGTTGTAGTTGATTTAACAGCAGTTCTAGACAAAGGAAGATAACTCCAATTTTTAAAGATGACTTTATCAATGACATCATTTATATTTTTAGAACAGATATTAGATTCCTGCACCTTGCAAAAGTTATTTAATTTTCTTGACAAGTGTAACATCATTTTGTGCCTTGAATATCTGAGCATATATCACATCTATAAATTTCTGGAAATGTTCATGGGTAGGATGTATAGAATGTTATGATCAATGCACTATATTTTGTGTATCAAAAAGGTAGTGATAAGCCTTGGAAGATTTAGATATCAAGTCAGTCCCATAAGGTTTTGATTGCATTTCATGCAATCTTTACCTAAAAATATTGATACCTAACAATTTTTCATAATTTGTAAATATTTATTATAAATATTGTTTGTATATGTAAAAAGAAAGCATCCTGCAATCGTGGTCACTGTAAACCACTTATTTTTGCAGATACTTTTTTCTGTGTTTAATCCATTTTAGCAGAATTCGCTGAGATTTATTATCACCATTGTCTAATTTTTTTTATGTATTCCTATTCAGAAAGAGCCATATTTGACATATTCAAGACAATTTATATTCAGGTTATTTTCTAACCAATAAACGTTGCATTAATAAATTGCTAGCAAAAATAAGTTGGTATACAGTATCTTAGGGGCTGTCTTATTTTGCTAAAAGGTCTAAGCATATATTCAGTGTTGAATGCCTCACTTCAAATAGAATGAGGAATCACCATAAATCCATATTCTACTGAATGTTAGGTCTCAAGAACATTATGATATCCTAGTAGTTCTTAATTCTGAACCTACTCTATACTCATATTATTTTTCTTTGAACTCATCATTCTTTTAACTAAAAGGTAGGTTATTTCTTCAACTTAATATTTCTTTTAAATCATTTCAAAAGACAAAAAATATACAATTAAGGACATCATGATCAATTTTCTCCTGATCTATCTCCAAGCAAGTGAATATCTATATATATGTATTGTTGGCACTCTAAGATTTCTATATCATAAATAATAAACAAATTACCTTTGTTTATGGATGGATAGATTAAACTGTGACATTAGAGAATAACATATAACACACACACATGACACATCTTGGTCATCTAACTTTCTATTTTGACTGAGACATCTTACAACAGCATGTACAAACTTCTGGGAATTCAGAAATGCCACAATATCTTCATGCTGACTTTTGAAGTTCTATAAAAGATTTATTTTAAAGTGAAAAGCATTTCATATTGTAATACAAGGAAAAAGTCTGAAACAAGTTTTAGAATATTAAAGGGCTGTCAGTCCTAAAAAAGCAACATTAAGAATGTAAAGTTACCAATCACTAAGTAACATTTATCTGTCTTCTGATATATTTAACTGTCTTGAAACATTTCAAAAGAACATAACTCCTGTAAAAATAGTTGATAGGCACTGATTTTTGAAATCATCCAAGACATATAAACTTTTGATATTAATTTCATAAACCTGAAAAGAGATGAAAGCTTGAGAACCCTGACAATCCAATTGTTCATAGACTCTACATTTCCAAAGGACATAACTCCTGTAAAAATAATCTATCGCATATTTTCAAAACTCGATAATTACTGATATAAACCTTTGATAAAAGCTTAAAAAAAAATACTTTCATGAAATTTGGGATTGAGATGGTTTAAAATGCAGTTTTCCATACAATATATATTCCCAAGGGACATAATTCCTTAAATAAAATGCTCCGCAGGGCGCAGCTTGATACGACCGCAGAGGTCGAACCCTGAATAGTTGGGGCAAGTATGGACACAACATTCAAGCTTGATACAGCTCTGAATTTGGATTGTGATTAAATATTTGACACAGCATAGGTTTCTGACACAGAATGAATGTGGTCTAATAACTTAAAAATTTTAAATTGGACATTCACCTATTATGGTCCAATATCCAAAATCTAAATACATGGTTAGTCTCAGCATATCAAAGAACCCAAAGAATTCAATTTTTGATGAAATCAAACAAAGTTTAATTTTGGACCCTTTTGACCTCAATGTGGACAAAGTTGATAACGGGGCCCAAAAATCTAAATACATGGTTAGATTCAGCATATCAAAGAACCCCATATATTCAATTTTTGTTGAAATCAAACAAAGTTTAATTTTGGACCCCGATTTGGACCAACTTGAAAACTGGGCCCATAATCAAAAATCTAAATACATGTTTAGATTCAGCATATCAAAGAACACTAAAAATTCAATTTTTGTTAAAATCAAACTAAGTTTAATTTTGGACCCTTTGGACCTTAATGTAGACCAATTTGAAAACGGAACCAAAAATTAAGAATCTAAATACACGGTTAGATTCGGCATATCAAAGAACCCCAATAATTCAATTTTTGATGAAATCAAACAAAGTTAAATTTTGGACCCTTTGGACCTCAATGTGGACCAATTTAAAAATGGGGCCCAAAATCCAAAAACTTAATACACGGTTATATTCAGCATATTAAAGAACCCCAAGAATTCAAGAATAAAACCCCATTGAAATTGATCAAGAAATAAGCAATTTATAAGAAGTATCTTCTTTTGCACAATACTGTGCAATTGAATATTTCTTGCTATTGCGCAATACTGTACAATTGACAATTTTTTGCTATTGCGCAATATTGTGCTATTGGATATTTCTTGCTATTGCGCAATACTGTGCAATTGAAGATTTCTTGCTATTGCGCAATACTGTGCAATTGAAGATTTCTTGCTATTGTGCAATACTGTGCAATTGAAAATTTCTTGCTATTGCACAATACTTATTATATAAAAATTTACACATCCTGTTTGGTGTGTATCTCCTACCATATCATTATTATTTGCTTTTAAATATAAATCAGAAATAACCAACTTAAAATGGAAAATTTTAAAAGAAAAAAAAAAGGAAAAAAAGAAAAAAAAAGAAAAAAAAAAATCCACCCCCCCCAAATTTTTTGAACCCCCTTATGATTCATCACCCCCAAACTCAATCAAAGCCTTCCCTTTGTGGTACGGTACCTTGCAGTACAATTTCAGAGAGATCCATACACTTGAACACAAGTTATTGTCTTGAAACTAGAAAAATGCTTATTTTTGGCCCCTTTTTGGCCCCCAATTCCTAAACGTTTCAGGCAATTACCCCCGAACTCAATTCCAGCTTTTCCTTTGTGATATGAAACCTTGTAGTACAATTTCAGAAATATCCAAACACTTACACACAAGTTATTGTCATGAAACTAGAAAAATGCTTGTTTTTTGCCCCTTTTTTGGCCCCCAATTCCTAATATTTTGAGGCAATTACCCCCAAAATCAATTACAGCCTTCCCTTTGTGATATGGAACCTTGTGGTACAATGTCAGAGAGATCCATACACTTACACACAAGTTATTGTCTGAAAGTTACAAAAATGCTTATTTTTGGCCCCTTTTTGGCCCCTAATTCCTTAACTGTTGGTACCATAACCCCCAAAATCAATCCCAACCTTCCTTTTGTGGTATTGAACCTTATGGTAAAATTTTATGGAGATCCATTCACTTAAACTAAAGTTAGAGTGCGAAAACCAATGTGTCTTCGGACGACGCCGGACGACGCCAGACGACGACGACGACGACGCCAACGTCATACCAATATACGACCAAAAAATTTTTAATTTTTGCGGTCGTATAAAAATAGGTTATTGGCAATGATTTTCTTATTCCTCTGAGACATGCTGAATAAACCTGCTTTACTGACCATGAATGAATTTTATGTTGAAAGACTTTAAGATAAAAATTTTCTACATGTATCAGATGAAATTTTAAAATAAAATAATGAGGTCAAGGTGAGATGAACCCTGCCAGACATGTACATCTTTAAAATCATTCAATATATCAAATATAGTCGACCTATTGCTTAGAGTATCCCAGAAAAGGATCTGATCATGAAAACTTTAATGCTGACCAACAAAGCATGAAAATGATGTCAAGATCAGATAAACCCTGCCAGACAGTCATGTACAGCATAAAATCATTCTAATCATTAAATATTGTTGACCTGTTGCTCAAAGCCTTATAGTTTCTGAGAAACGGTCCTAACCCTGAAAACTTAACAATAATCACTCATCCATTAAAGGAGGTCGTATTGTTTTTATTTAAATTCTTACTTTTTTTTTATGTGACAAAATTCTGATAATTAACATTATTGACATTTTACAAGGTTCCACAATTTGTATTTTAGATAATACATGATATGAAGTACCCAGTTCTTTTACTTTCTGAAACATAAAGCTTTATACAAATAGTTTATGACTTTGTTGTAGTGGAATTAGAATCCTTATGTTAAGCATTCTGCTACATTTGTCACAGGCAAGGCACACACCTTTTTAATTATGACTCATGGTTGATACTTCCTGATATCGACATGTAGAAAGCTCAATTGCTTTTATCATCATAAATCCTTTTAGAATTTTAAAATCGTTGCTGAGAATAACTTACAATATTAGAATCAGTCTCCATTTCCTCCTCTTCTGAATCTGAATCTTCATTTGAACCAAACTTACTGTGAACAGCAACACATGGTAAAAGTTGTTTCAGAACTAACAGTAAGTTCAGTACATCTGGAGTAGACATAGAATCTACAAAACATACAATATCCATCATGACCATGATTACCGAAACTCCTTTAATTTAAACTCCATTATGTTATTAATACAGATATGTCCTAGTAATAAATATAACAATAAAATGAAGAGAAATGGTGTTATGTCAATAAGACAGCTACCCAATATGGCCAATCACAAGATTCACTCATCATATAAACATATGACACCTTGATATTTACATGAAAATCAATACAAAAATAAATGTGGATAGTGTCCACATGTGAACACAGATGATGCCCCCGCTTGCATATCATATAGTTATAAAGGGACATAACTGAAGAACAGTAAAAGTGACGCTACCCAAATTTGAACTTGATCTGAGTTTTGTGGTAATAAGCATTGTGTGTACGTCTCATAACATTCGGTTGAGGCTAACTTAAGTAAAGAACAGAAACTAAAAATTCAACAATTTTTCTATTTGTAAACACGCATAACTCTAGAACGGTTGTGTATAAGTTTTATAAGATTTGGTTGAGAATGACTAAAGTTAGAGAACAGAAACGAAAAATTCAGCAATTTTTATGTTTATAAAGGGACATAACTCAAGAATGGTAAAAGTGTCACCACCAAATTTCGTACTTAATCTGTATTATGTAGTAATAAGCATTGTGTATAAGTTTCATAACATTTGGTTGAGGCAAACTAAAGTTAGAAAACGGAAACAAAATTTTGAACTTGATCTTAGTTTTGTGGTAATGAATATTGTGTATAGGTTTCATAATGTTTGGTTGTGGCAAACTTAAGTTACAGATTGGAAACTAAAAATTTTGCAATCTTTCGATTTATAAAGGGGCATAACTCAATAATGGTTAAAGTGACACTACCCAAATTCAACTTGCTCTGTGTTTTATCAGTGGAAGTCAAAATTAAACATTGCATTGTATAAAGCATTGATTGTAGTTAATTCAACTATAATCATGGACAAAGGAAGATAACTCCAGTTTTAAAAATTACTTGATATTTAGAAGAAAATAAAAATTTTGCAATTTTTCCATTTATAAAGGGGCATAACTCTAGAACGGTTAAAGTGACGTCACCAAAATTCAAATTTGATCTGTGTTTTGTGGTATAAGCATTGTGTATAAGTTTCATAACATTTGGTAGAGGCAAACTTAAGTTAGAGAACAGAAACTAAATATTTTGCAATTTTTCTATTTATAAAGGGACATAACTCTAGAACGGTTAAAGTGACGCCACCAAAATTCAAACTTGATCTGTGTTTTGTGGTATAAGCATTGTGTATAAGTTTCATAATATTTGGTTAAGGCAAACTCAAGTTCGAGAAAGGAAACCAATTTTGGGAATACGTACGTACAGACGGACAAGGGTAAAACTTAATGCCCCCACCGCTACAGCGGGGGCATAAAAATTATTTACAAAATGTTCCATAGTTTTTTTATATATATCTTGTATTGCAGATTTTTGCTGTTTTCAGTTTTATTATATGTTTCAAAATCATAGACAATAGAAATAGACAATATATAAAAAATAATCATTTTAAAGGAAATAACTACTTTAAGGAATTCTAAAATTGTTTAAAAAATATTGGCATTTTTGTAAATCTTGTATTGTTGATTATTTTAGCTGTTAAGGTGGATCATCGTTATATATTTCCTCAGATGGAATTTTCTTATACTTTGCCAAAATGAAGATTTTACTATGCTTTTTTCAATGATATAATAAAAAGTATGAGTCACTGTGTTATTTTTCAAGCTACAAGTCATGCAAAATTGCCCAAACTTGCATAGATTGTTCATGAAAAAACACATTATTGTGAATAAAAAGAAATTTATGAGATAGAATTTTGAAATAAAATATGAGAAGATAGGTTTTATAATATGCTTAAAGAAAATAAAAAGAAAAAAATGGTATCACCAAACTTGTTTTCTTGCTACAAGTAAAAAATGTAAATTTCACTATCATTCCAGTATATATTTTTTTTCACAATAAGAGTTATCTCCCCTTAAATGGCTAATATAAAAAAAAATTGATTCTTAAAAGCACTTAGTATTTGTTTAGACATATTGGATAATGCAATAAATCACTTATTTGTCTTTATACAAATAAACAGTTTTACACCTAAATTGCAAATTTGTCTCAAAATTTGCAGATTTAGGCAAAACATTAGAGCGATTGTATAATGCTATTATACAATCCAAGATGGCAGTATACAGTTTCTGTGCATCTATAAAAATTTTCAAGAGAGAAGCTACAATGCTAGAAAGTGTCAATTAAGGGCAATAACTCATATAAGGGGTCAAATTATAGTTTCATTCATTTTGCATTTCAGTAGATCTTGTATTGCTGATCATTTTAGCTCTCTACAACTTCTGTCTATCTATTATAGTTTTGAGGTTAATAGACAACAATACGTAAATTAGTCAAAAACTGTTATTTAACCCTTTCATGCCGAAGTTTTCCTTTTGGCACCCTTGTGCCCATGCACCGATGTTGATGCCAAAATTTTCCTTAAGGATAGATAAGTTTCTATTTTTAGATGGTCCAAATACAAATAGAAAAAAATAACATTTAAACGGATTTCTTGACCCAGTTGTTCAATAAATAATATAATAATTAATTAATGTATACCATATATTTGTATCAGATGTAAAAACGCTGACAAATACAATGTTTTTTCAAAGAATGTTGAGAGAAAAAACAAAATGGTGGAATCAGAATCAATCCTTCTTGTGTGTTTCATTTCAAGTGAATACATTTAGAAAACTTAACGTGTGGTCATGAAAGCAGTCATTTGATAATTTGGATACAGATATAAAGTAAGTAGATTTTGACATTCTGAAATTTTTTTTCTATCAGATATTTTGCATCATGTATTATTTTCATAATATTACTTGCATTTTACTCATATGTTCCATTTTTAGACATGGCAACTTTGTTGGTTGAAATCAAACTATAATATAATTCACAAACTAACATCTACACACCCTAAGGATCAATCCTTTTAAGTTTGGTTTCATTAGTTTAGGAGGAGAAAGTTTTTAAAAGATGTTTACAATGGATGATAATGGAAGTCAAGTGATAACAAAAGCTCTGCATGATCCTTTGGCAGCAGGAAATGTACACATATAAAATTCTTCATAAAGTGGCAAATTTAAGGGAGAGTCACCCTCCACCATCTTCAGGATCCCTAATTTTGTTTTATCAAATATAAATCAAAGAGAATTGACTCTTTGGCAGTCTTCATTCTGTAAATACACAATCCATCTTTTCTACCTCATTTCAATTTCAATAATCAAAAAGAACTAGCGTTTTCTCCACTTTCCCAAACATCATATAGATGCACTGTACATTCCTATAAATATTCTGTTTTTCTTCTAATTATTGTAATTCCATAAAAAACATGACTAAAACACAGAGATTTTTACCTAAATATCTTTCAGCAAATGTTACTACTGCAGTTAATAACCATTGAGTCTTTGGTATATCTGTAATATCATCATATCTTTGACTTTTCACCTTTGAGGTATCACTTGTCTGTTGAAGAAGTGCTTGTATGAGCTCAACAAGAGGAAATGGAAATTTGTTATAAGCCATTGCTGGTAGAAGGAATTGTTCAATCTGTTCACTGAAGGCTGGACAGAAGAAGGATCTACACAAGGACTTCAGGATAAACTGACTATAAAAAAAACATTCAATTGTAAGTATGGTAAATCAAAGATAAAATTTATACCTAAATCAAGCAATCTGACTTCAGTCATTTTTATTTCAAAACTTAACAATTTAAATCGAAACTTAACAATTTAAAAAATCTTCTGTGACAATCTAAATAAAAATTATAAATTACAAAAAAAACCCATTTATTTAATGGTTTATGGTGTAGCAACTCTTTTAACACAGAGAACTGCAAAGCAAAGAACTGCATATAAACTAGGACTACTATATAAATGTATTCATGTATTAGTCCCAGATATCAACAGCACTGTGAAATGACTCATTTCTGAACAATGTTCATGAAGCTTTTAATGACATTACTATGAAACTGCAATGATGTTACTAAGTTGTAAAACTTGTGTCTACTCCATTTGTCATTTTGAACAATCAAGTATTTCAAACCAGCTTGTAATGTGAATCAAATCACTTTTTAAAACATAACAACTAAACCTATAGAGAACCTTTACAGATATACTGACCTGAATACTTTGTTCTTCACCTCTGTAGCATATACAATAGGTGACATAATGAGGGAAAATATACTGCCTGCTTGTGGTGTTGGGGGCACTGTGGATTTTTCTAAGTTAGAGGGTACTTTAGCTTCAAAAATAGTCCTCATGTACTCAAAGTAACCTGAAATTGTTTATGATTACAAATTGAAGTGGAAATCCAGTTCCAATCTTCTGTAAATATTTTAATAAATACAACAGAAAAATTACATTCTTTAATTGGAAAATATCAAATTGAAAATTACCCTTACAAGGATTTGACAAGGCTTTGTTCTATTTTCTGTTTAAAAGACCTTTTTGGATCATAGGGTTTTTTGGTAATGATACACACCTTCCAGAAGGTAGAATGGAGCCTTGTCAGATCCTTGTAAGTGAAGAGTGGACACACATGGACACAAAATCTATCTTTTAATAAGATGTGATACCTACAATAGGTCTGGGAATACTAATAAAATTATCATCCATCAACTGAGACTATAACTTGAAATATTCATTTCTAGAATTGCCAGCCCAACCCCCATTTACTGCTCACTTTATAAAAAATAACTTTGAATGTACAAATGTTAGTGATGTACCCCTGACAGCCAAAACATACCATAATGTCAAACTGCTATTAGAATAGACAGGATCGGTTTTTGAGATTCTGTGACACTTGACTGGATGTGACATTTTAACATATTAAGCTCAATCTCTTTTTTGGTTTGTGTTGATGGGTTAAAGTTTTAATAACTTTCATCCAACAAATGAATAATTAAATGTATCTAATTCAAAATTGTTTACCTTTTTCAATAAGGTGGGACCAAATAACTGACAAATGACTGTGATTTTTGTACAGATTCTGTGATGTAAATGTTTCCAACATCCTCATTGGTACTGCTATAGGTTGTGATGTATCAGCTATAGATACCAAGTATCTGTTAATAAAATAATAGCTGGCATATTACAAAAAATATCTAATATATGCAGGTCTTATAAGAAGTGTACTGTAAATTGACTAATATTACACATCAAATCAGGTCTTATAAGAAGTAAACTGTAAATTGTCTGACAGTTTAAAAACTGTTAAATCAAACTTTTCTGGTGTTTTTATAATTGTGAAAGTCATCGCAAATAGGTTTTGCAAAAATTAAAAACTCCCATTTCAAATTTGAATAGCATTTTTTGTATGCAGTATTTACTGGAAGCATGAATACTTATCTCATATTTTTGTCCATTCTTCAAAAACTGCACTAATGATAAATGCATGCATTGTTTTTCTAATACCATTAGGGTTCCTACCAGGAATAGTAATGAAGGGCTATGTAAACATTAGGTCATCTTGACCATCTTAACCTACATTTTGCATGAAACTGAGATTCTATATCTTTAAGAGTAAGGAAGCCACTTTTCCTTCATTTTCCCTTCTATTTTTAATACATTTAATGTAACAATAAAATAGTTAAAGTATCACAAATAAAGCAGACTGTTACAACTACTTTATTTCTTTCTTTCTTGAACTATAGGTTCGAACTATATGCATGTATATAGATATTTCATATGTATACCTTAAGCAAAGGACCAACAATCTGTTGATGAGAAATGATCTCTGTGGTTTTTGACTATACAACACAGCAATTATATTTTCTTTTGACTTTATTATATTCTGACAAAGCCAAATCTGTAAAAGAAATCAAATCATTTTACTGTAATAAGTTATTTTCTGTAAATATGAAAGGACTTACAATTTCTGCTATTCAAGAAAAAAAAATGGGTTAACTATTTTTAATTTAGAAATATCAGATTAGGAACAGCACAAACTAACGCAAAAATGTTTTATTAACAACCAGAAGCACATTGGTTTGTTGTTATACAGACTACAGTGAACATGTGCTCATGTTTACAGCTATATATTATTTAAATCATTTTTAACATAACAATAAATAATCTTAGCATAGGTAAGTGTTTAAAGTTTTGTCATATTATAGCTCTGACTAGTCTTTTGCGGTTGAAGTTTACATTAAAAATATATTTTCTTAGTCTGACAATATGAAGCTCAGTCTTAGACCAGTAAATTCTCCATCCACCCACCCACCTTTCTAACATATTTTGTACAATGTATTCATAATCATAATAATTGTAACACACAATTTTTCTACTGACATAATAAGAGTATCTAAGTAGATTTTTTTTTTGTATAAATGCTTGCTCCGTGTTGAAGACCGTACTTTGACCTATAATGGTTTACTTTTATAAATTTTGACTTGGATGGAGAGTTGCCTCATTGGCACTCATACCACATCTTCTTATATCTATTGAATGATTTCTATTTCTTGATTTTTGTTGTTCTTGATATATTCATATGACATGTATGTGGCTTGAGGCTGTGTCCCTAAGAAACATTAATGACAGTTTTTTGTTTTATAAAATGAAACTTTGCTGCACTAGTCTAGGCAAGCTGTTCCCATAGATATGTGTTTTGGTTTATGTTCATATACTTTATATGTGTCTGAAGAAGGTTGTATTTGCATCGATGAAAGGGAAATAAAATGGCCATTTCATGATGAATTAAAAATAAAAAAGTGCTTTTTTACAAATTAGCACAAAACAAAGAGAATAATGAGCTTCAAGCACAAAAACAAGTGAAATAAAAATTGCAAACACTTTGCACAAAAATAACAGTTTACATTTTCATACTAAATTTTGTAGCTCCATTAAACTACAAAAACTTCCCAGAGTAAAACTGTTCAAAATTATTTATGCATTCATACTTGTATTAAATAAGCATTACCATACATTGTTATGGTAGTATTTATCTAATACTATTTATGTTATATCATGAGATGAACTTGACCTTTTAACAACAATTTGTAAGTATAATGTGTTCTTCTGTCATAAAGCAAGCTCATATTGCAAGACATGTATGTTAAGAGGTTTTAAGATGCATCATGATGTAGTTATGAAATAATGTTACATTTAGTACTTGTTTTATTTAATACAAGAGAACAGAGTATATAACTACCAGTCTTTGGCCATCTTTCTTCACATCACAAAAATAACCTAGTTTTCCAGTTAATTTCAACAAGAAATTTGCATCTGTGGTGTTTTTCTTTAAATTGCTTTCTTTATCAAACTCAATCCTCAACCGTTCAGCCTGAAAAAAATAATATTTTTATTGAATTTGGTGGAAATATTTTATTTATGCTAATTTGAATGTTCATGTTTTAGATGTTATATTTTTTATAACATACATATTTCATAATGTTTTCTTGAAGAATAAAGATAATTAAATTCACAACTGTTAAGGTATCTTCTTTTCCATAATTCTTACCTCTTTCAACCTTTTGAAAACAGTAATTTTTTTAAATATTAATGTGAAGTTTTTTCGATCTCAGCTTTTAATTGATCAATTCTAGTTATGAAATCATATTACTTTTTCACATTAAAAAAAGTGTGACAATGTCTGATTACATTAAAACTTTTTAAAGGGTTCTGTGAAACCCTGTGTATCTCTTTTAATTGCTGCTGTTAGTGTTAAAGTGTAATGTTGATTTCTAAAAAGTCCATTTATCAGTAATATACAATACCTTTTTTTAAAATTTAATTTGAAATTTTTTCTTCAGTTGCTACTTCTTTATCTTACAAGTTTCATAACATTCCATAAAGGTTCAACAATGTTATAATGGTCTTAAATGTAATCTGAGACTACATTGTATGTGTAAATTTTAACTTTAAAGAAAAACTTGTCAGTAAAATAAGGAAAATAAATGGGGAATGTGTCCATGGGACACAGATGATGCCCCCGTTTGCATATAACGTTATAAAGGGCATTTATAAAACTCAAGAAAGGCAAAAGTGACGTCACCCAAATTGGAACATGATCTGTGTTATATGGTAATAAGCATTATGTGTAAGTTTCATAACATTTGGTTGAGGCAAACTAGTTAGAGAACGGAAACTTATTTTGGGACATATGTACGTACAGACGGACAGACGGACAAGGATAACGCTTTAATGCCCCCTCCGCTGCGTCGGGGGCATAATAAAAAATGTATTTTGAAAATTTTTATTCTGACATTATTTCTTAATCATAAAAAGGCTTCTGCCAAAGTTTCATAAAAATTCTGTTTAAGAAGGGTTGACATTTTTGATGTCCAAAAAACTGTAACCCCAAACTGTATCTAAGTGTTAACTAAAACCCAAAAAGCTTAGTTCTTTTATTAGTAAATATGGATAAAATGAGAAAAAAAATAATCAAAATTTGCAGTGGATACTGTCTTTTCATCATAAAAAAAGCATCTGTCCAAGTTTCATAAAAGTCCATGAAGGTTTGACAAAGTTATTGATGTCTGAGAAACTTTAATAGAAATAAGATGTGGTATAACCTTAGACACGATCTTAATATTATCTGCAAAAAAACTAAGTTCATTTATCTGTAAAATACGTAATAAAATAACAGTTATAAACTGTTAACACCGAGATATGTCTCGCCTTTTTGTTCTTTTAATAATGCAAATGTTGAAATTAAAATAGCAATACTTTAACATGTATTAAGTTATACAAAGATTCAAAGTCAATGAACCATGACTGAAGGTACATGGCAAAACAATCTCCATGGAAAAGAGATGTGCCAATGCTAATACAACTGCATACCAAATACCATAGACCTATCATCAACAAACCTAAACACAAACATTGACTTGTAAACTATGTAAAAGTTTCAAAGTCAATGAACCATGATGAGGGGGTGGTGCTATATAATCTCCATGGAAACAAGACTTGCAAATGCCAATAAATTTGCATACCAAAATATCATTGACTTAACATACATGTGTACCAATTAACATTGGCCTACCACTAATGGTTCCCCTTGAACTGACCTAATCACAAACTAATACATGTAAACTAAGCAAAAGTTTCGAAGTCAAAAGACCATGACTGCGAGGGCGAGACCAAATATTCTCCATGGAAATGAGATATGCCAATGCTTATACAACTGCATACCAAATATCATTGACTTACCACCAGTGGTTCCCCTTGAACTGACCTAATCACAAACTAATACATGTAAACTAAGCAAAAGTTTTAAAGTCAATAGACCATGACTGAGGGGGCAGAGCCAAATAATCTCCATGGAAATGAGATATGCCAATGCTTATACAACTGCATACCAAATATCATTGACTTACCACTAGTGGTTCCCCATAAACTGACCTAATCACAAACTAATACATGTAAACTAAGCAAAAGTTTCAAGATCAATAGACCATGACTGAGGGGGCAGGGCCAAATAATCTCCATGGAAATGAGATATGCGAGTGCTAATACAACTGCATACCAAATATCATTGACCAACCACTAGTGGTACACCTTAAACTAGACCTAATCACAAACTAATACATTGTTGACGACGCCGCCTACCCCGGAAACAGCATACCTATGTCTCGCTTTTTGACTCCGTCAAGGCGAGACAAAAATGAAAGAAAAAAAAAATTTCAAAGTTTTTTTATCTGAAAAACTTCTGTCCAAGTTCCATTAATTTCATGAAGGTTTCACAAAGAGAGTGATGTCTAAAAAAACTAACCACAAGCAGAACCTAAATGTTGATGCTGCCAAGGATGACAGAATGTAGGATTGCTGTGTCTTGCTTCCACGACAAAATGTTGCAGGCTCAACAATAACAAAACAGCACTTAATTTTGTTTATAAACAGAAACAGTATGGATAGTACTTTTGAAGAAATGAAAAAAAACACATATTATCAAACAAAACTTAAATGATGTACGTACACATTTCTTTCTGACAGAATATCCACGATAATAAGACTGAATGCATACTGTACTATCAGCTCTTCTTCTCTGGTCCTGTAATTGTAAAATTGGTTTTAGTAAATCTATCGTGATAACAATTTTAGATAGAAACAGTCGGATTGTAATTAGTGTTCAAAATTATCTGGGAAACTAAAAAAAAATGCAGATATTTTTAATGAAAGTCAAGAATTCATATGTAATGAAGTGTCAAAATATAAATATTTCAAAGCCTTTACTTGCACAGGGTAATTAAAAATTCAGTGTTTTCCCTAGGCTATTCAAGCATTGCGTTACCGCTATGCATAAATTTCGACCGCCATGCTTTCATCATTGCCATAATACATCCCCCTATGTGTGAAAATTATAACTGTGTAAAATATTTATTATCAATATTTTAAAAGTGAAGTGACAAGTGACAACACTCCATAGGTGTTTTAAACTCATCCGACTGATAACTGGATGCATCATGTCGCACATGCTGGGATTTTACAACCTTCTTGATTAGTTGGTTATACATCAAGTCCTCGGTTACATAATAGAAGTTACCAGTTAGCTGATAAATAAATATCAGATTAATCTCCAATGCACAACTTTCTGTGCTAAATAAAAAGTTTTACCTTTTCCAGTATAAATTTCACCTTTAAAACGGGTGTTTGACATTGTTATTTTACTGTGATCTTTAAAAAGTAGAAATCAAAATTTGGTATAGTCTCTGGTATTTATTATAAAATAAAACTAACATAATTTCACCAAGAATGGACAAAACATTTTTTTTTTAATAAAGTTTCGCAGATATTTCATCAGTATTTTTACATCCATGAATTATTTTTTGATTGATCACAACAATCATTTATTTTTAGATTAGTTGCAGTTGATCGATTTTATCAAACACATCACTGCCACGAGGTAGAGAAAAGATGTGTCTTCTGAATTATTTAAAAGTTTTGATAGAAAACTTTTCAAAACATACGTAGTTATTTATGGAAATATTGTTTTTAAATAAATTGTTGTTCTATTTTTATTTTAATGGGCTTAATTGTAGCAGATTCATTTGCCGTTTTTGTCGAGCCTGCGACTTTTTTCGCAAACGCGTGACATAGCGATCCTACATTCCGTCGGTGTCGGCGGTGTCCAAAAATATTCACCCTGTGGTTAAAGTTTTTGAAATTTTAATAACTTTCTTAAACTATCCTGCATTTCAACCAAACTTGTACAGAAGCTTGTTTATGATCATAAGATAGTATCCAGAAGAAAATTTTGTAAAAAAAAATCCTGTTTATCCGTATTTTACTCATATATGGACTTAGTTTTTCTGCCAGTTAACATTACATTCACTCTGTGGTTAAAGTTTTTGAAATTTAAATAACTTTCTTTAACTATCCTAGATTTGTACCAAACTTGGACAGAAGATTGTTTATAATCATAAGATAGTATCCAGAAGAAAATTTTGTAAAAAAAAATCCTGTTTATCCGTATTTTACTCATATATGGACTTAGTTTTTCTGCCAGTTAACATTACATTCACTCTGTGGTTAAAGTTTTTGAAATTTAAATAACTTTCTTTAACTATCCTAGATTTGTACCAAACTTGGACAGAAGATTGTTTATAATCATAAGATAGTATCCAGAAGAAAATTTTGTAAAAAAAAATCCTGTTTATCCGTATTTTACTCATATATGGACTTAGTTTTTCTGCCAGTTAACATTACATTCACTCTGTGGTTAAAGTTTTTGAAATTTAAATAACTTTCTTTAACTATCCTAGATTTGTACCAAACTTGGACAGAAGATTGTTTATAATCATAAGATAGTATCCAGAAGAAAATTTTGTAAAAAAAAATCCTGTTTATCCGTATTTTACTCATATATGGACTTAGTTTTTCTGCCAGTTAACATTACATTCACTCTGTGGTTAAAGTTTTTGAAATTTAAATAACTTTCTTTAACTATCCTAGATTTGTACCAAACTTGGACAGAAGATTGTTTATAATCATAAGATAGTATCCAGAAGAAAATTTTGTAAAAAAAAATCCTGTTTATCCGTATTTTACTCATATATGGACTTATTTTTTCTGCCAGTTAACATAACATTCATTCTGTGGTTAAAGTTTTTCAATTTTAATAACTTTCTTAAACTATCCTGGATTTGTACCACACTTGGACAGAAGCTTCTTTATGATCAAAAGCTAGTATATAGAAGGAAATTTTGTAAAAATTTATTTCCTGTTTTTCCGTATATTACTTATAGATGGACTTCCAGTTAACATTATGTACAGTCGGCAGTTAAAAGTTTTTAAAACATTTATTAGATTCATAAACCTTCTTGGATTTTTACCAAACTTGAACAGAACTTCATACAATCAAAAGATAGTGTCTAGAGGAAAAATTTTTAATAATTTTTTCCCCTTTTTTGTTGAGCCTGCGACTAACAGCAAAAGTAGGCGAGACACTGGGTTCCGTGGAACCCTTACGAATTTTTTACACAAGTGGGGCTTAAATTTCTTTCACTTCGACAAGAATGGATTTTTACAATTATGAAGCGTTATAAATAAATCTGACAGGGATGTACGTATTTAAAAATAAATGTGGATAGTGTCCACATGTGGACACAGATGATGCCCCCACTTGCATATCATATAGTTATAAAGGGACATAACTGAAGAACGGTAAAATTGACACTACCCAAATTTGAACTTAATCTGAGTTTTTTGGTAATAAGCATTGTGTGTAAGTCTCATAACATTTGGTTGAGGTTAACTTAAGTAGAGAACAGAAACTAAAAATTCAGCAATTTTTCTATTTGTAAACACGCATAACTCTAGAACGGTTGTGTATAAGTTTTATAACATTTGGTCGAGACAAACTAAAAGTAGAGAATGGAAACGAAAAATTCAGCAATATTTATGTTTATAAAGGGACATTTATCAAGAATGGTAAAAGTGTTGCCACCAAATTTCGTATTTAATCTGTATTATGTAGTAATAAGCATTGTGTATAAGTTTCATAACATTTGGTTGAGGCAAACTAAAGTTAGAAAACAGAAACAAAAAATTTGTACTTAGTTTTGTGGTAATGAATATTGTGTATAGGTTTCATAATGTTTGGTTGGGGCAAACTTAAGTTACAGAATGGGAACTAAAAATTTTGCCTTCTTTCAATTTGTAAAGGGGCATAACTCAATAATGATTAAAGTGACACTACCCAAATTCAACTTGATCTGTGTTTTATCAGTGGAAGTCAAAATTAAACATTGCATTGTATAAAGCATTAATTGTAGTTGATTCAACTATAATCATGGACATAGGAAGATAACTCAAATTTTAAAAATTACTTGATATTTAGAAGAAAATAAAAAATTTTCAATTTTTCCATTACTAAAGGGGCATTACTCTAGAATGGTTAAAGTGACACCACCAAAATTCAAACTTGATCTGTGTTTTGTGGTAATAAGCATTGTGTATGAGTTTCATAACATTTGGTGAGGCAAACTAAAATTAGAGAACGGAAACGTAAAGGGGCATAACTCTAGAACGGTAAAAGTGACGCCACCAAAATTCAAACTAGATCTGTGTTTTGTGGTAATAAGCACTGTGCATGAGTTTCATAACATTCGGTTGAGGCAAACTAAAGTTAAAGAACAGAAACGAAAAATTCAGCAATTTTTCCATTTGTAAAGGGGCATAACTCTAGAACGGTAAAAGTGACGCCACCAAAATTCAAACTTGATCTGTGTTTTGTGGTAATAAGCATTGTGTATAAGTTTCATAACATTTGGTTGAGGCAAACTAAAGTTAGAGAACGGAAACGATAAATTCAGCAATTTTCCATTTGTAAAGGGGCATAACTCTAGAACGGAAGAAGTGACGCCACCAAAATTCAAATTTGATCTGTGTTTAGTGGTAATAAGTATTGTGTATAAGTTGCATAACATTTGGTTGAGGCAAACTAAAGTTAGAGAACGGAAACCAATTTTGGGACGTACGTACGTACGTTTGTACGTATGTACAGACGGACAAGGGTAAAACTTAATGCTACGGCGGGGGCATAAAAAATAGTTAATTGTCATGAAATAAAATGTCAGTTTAGCTTCCAAACAGGTAATTGCCAAATATCTCATCCCTATGTCAGGTATTCTTCATTGACGACTTCTGTATAACTTTTAATTAACGCAAATAAACTTTTTTTTATTGTTTCCTGTAAAATCTCTGTGAAACAATGATGACATTCAAAGTTTTATTTAACAACTTGCTGTTGATGCTGAAACATATTCTATCAGCAAAATTCCAAGAACAATCATCATTTTAACAACCATGTCCAAGAAACCATCAAATGTAAAGACATGATTTAGGCAGACAATGAAAAAAGTTGCCAGTCTTGGAACTTTGTATCCTTGTCTAAGTATGCAGCAATTGGTCTTGTTTTGCCAGTTTCAAAAGCTTATTGTGAAAGGTGTTTTTCATGTTGAAACAGAGATAAAACACCTTTGAGAAACAGATTATGCCAAAAAGTGCTGAATTGCTTAATGCATATATTAATTGACGGACCAAAGGAGGAAGATTTTGACTTTGAAAAATGTGTGGTGACCCTTGGAAAGTTGAAACACAGGAAGATATCAACAAAATAATGTGTACATGACATTAATTTGTAAATAACTATTGCAGACTGGATTATTTTTATTATTGTTTATAAGGTCTTTCATTAATTCCTCTCATCTATAGATATACTGTTCCCAGCTATGATAAAACAATTAGACTGGTATATGGCTTTAAACATATAAATTATGTAGTGTAACCAATTCTGAAAAAGAAGCATTGCACGCCGCGTTGCAAATTCACCATGGATCCATGCATGAAAAATTTTCTAGGGAAGACACTGCGGGTTTGTTAACTATTTATGTTTTTTTTCATTACTATAGTCTTTTGATTTAGAAAATGTATACTATGGTTATATAAAACAAAGTTACCTCTCTTTTCTGTCTTTCTGTTTGGGCTCGCTTTATCAAAAGATCTTTTTCTTCCTGAAATAAATAAATTTATGAAAAAAATGAATATTCTATTAATATTTATTCATACATGTAAATTGTATGTAAATTAAATTTATGTACATTTTGTTGTCTATTGAGATTGCATTTCACATCATGAGAGAAAAAGTTATAGGCTCCCAGGAGCCTAAAT
This sequence comes from Mytilus californianus, assembly GCF_021869535.1. Taxonomy (NCBI): domain Eukaryota; kingdom Metazoa; phylum Mollusca; class Bivalvia; order Mytilida; family Mytilidae; genus Mytilus; species Mytilus californianus. Next base: position 92,662,903 of record NW_026262581.1, on the reverse strand, counting down.
GGCTCATCATGATATCTTTTACCTGAATAGTAAAAAAATAGACTTTTCATCAAAAACCATAGTCAAATGAAAGTAACAACATACATGTATGGTAACTACATGTACCTTCTAAAGAACATTTTTAATGCTTTGTTTTTGTTTCCCTTTCATGTACTTTTTAATTTTTCAAAAACAAAATCGCTTTAAGTACCAATAAATACAATATTCAAAGATTTTACTACTGTGTTAAGTTGATAGCCTTTTAGAATAATAACCTCTTTTGTCATAAATTTTCATATAAAGTTTCTCATGTCAAACTGAAACATCCAAATCTAGAAAAAAAAAATTATTGCTGTTTTTTTTTTACATGTAGCTATATTTAAAGTAAATTCCTTTGGGTAAATTCCGCAGTAAAATTAAAAAATTCTCAATTATTCAAAGCAAAAATATCAAGGTAACTGTGAGCGTTTATAAATTTATCTGTTTAATGTAATTTTGATGAATCTTTACTGAGTAAGGCCATAAACTATGATTCATAACAATACAGGAAAAAGTCTGATATTAAAAGGGTGCAATTGGTGCCCATAGGTATACCTACAACCCATCAATTAAATTTTGCCACAGTAAAATGCACCACCATGTACATTTTGTAAGTATGGCAAGTTAAAAAATCATTTTTTTGACTGATCTGGTACAGATTCACATTGACGATAAACAGATTCATTTCTTTTTACTTTTAAAATTATTTTTAATTGTTGGAAATAATATAAATGCAATGTCATTATAAAGGACGTCACATCTACAGTACAGAGCTCATGCAAGGATGTAAAATCAGCCCCTTTCCGTCAATCAGATAAAAGATAATGGTAAAATAAGTTGAACTTGATTATCTGTGAACCTTTTTACTTGCTCCTCTTAAAGACTGTACTGGTGCTTGACGGAAATTTCCTTCAAAACTATACATCTTTCACTTTCTTCGTTGTCTGGATTGTTGTTATTTCTAGAATTCAAGGGAGTTAATAAATGTTAAAATTTGTAACAGCGTAAGTGATTGGTCATAAGAAAAAGTAACGTCCAATCGAAATCTACAACACTTTCTTAGGAAACTTCTTCCGGAATGACACACGTGTTTTGAAAATCAAAACAAACAGATCAGTTGATGATGTTTTATTTTATTGGATTAGGTCTTGGTGATGCAAAAGACATAACAGTAAAAGGTTTAGAAATTGTCAAAAAATCCAAAAGGGTATATCTTGAAGCATATACTTCTATTCTAACAGTTGGCAAGGAAAAATTGGTAAATTTTATAGAATAGAATATTTATTATTCCAATCAAGGGCCCTTGACGGGCAACATAACATGTACACATAAAACAATACATCATGATTTGTAACAGAAAAACATTTTTATATATTAAAATGAAACGTTGAAAAGTTCAGACAGATGTTATTATCTTCATTCTATAAAAAAATCACATACATTTAAATCCAGGTAGGATCAGAACTATAAAATCATTACAATTATCATTGTTATTACATACATTAATTAACATTTCGTCTAACATCTAGACATGTAATAATATAGCTCCCTAAATATTTAAGTATAGACAAATTTTCATTAGTAAATAACCAAACAAATGTTGCCTCATTTGAAAGATATATAAAATTGGGACAGATACAGTTTATCTCCTTGAAAAATATCTCCCTATCATTATTGTATGCTGGACAACTAGCAATAAAATGTTGTTCATCTTCAACCAGATTTAGAGTACATTTCTTACAAAGCCTTTCTATATATAAAGTTTTATACCTGTCTCTTTCTATTTTGAGATCATGTGCACTGATTCTGATTTTACATATGGCACTTCTCAATTGAAAATTGTTTAAAGATAGATACATTTCTTTCGAAAAACAAGTTTTAAGTTTGAAATAAGTATCTAATTTACTACTCTGTATCTCTTCTTTTTGTGTTCCAAAATTTTACAAAACTATTACAAAGTTTTTGCTTAACTGACTTGATAAAAAAGTTGAGTTTTACCTCCAAATTATGAATATTCAGCTTTTTAAAAATGTAATGTATGGATGAATACCAGCCTTCAATATTATTATTAAACGTTTTTGTTACACATATAGGTATCATACAGTAAACCATCTTTCATATTTTTTATTCTAAACCAATATTTCAGCATTGATAATACAACTGAAAAATATAAAGGGAATCTACCAAGCTCTCCTAGCACAGCTACATGTAGGTTAGAAGACTTTTTGTTTACACCTAATATATACTTCATATATCTTAAATTGGATTTATCTAAAAAATCATTCATATAAATGTGCTGTAATAAATATTCACTTTCTTTCTGGCATGCTGCAGAGCTAGTTTTAAACATACCTGTAATTTCACTGCCATACATTTAAATGGGTTTTATTGTATGGTCATATATATGTAATAGAGTAGAAATGCTTGGATTGGAAGATGATAAAGATCTTTGCAATTTGAATATAGCTTTTAGTGATTTTTTGTATAATTCTTCCTTTCCTTGCTTAAAAAGTCCACTAGATATAAATTTTAAACCTAAATACTTATAATTATTAACACATTCTATTGTATCTTTTTTGAAATAAAAATAATCTTTTAAAAGCTTACCAGGTTTGTTAAATATAATAACTTTGGTTTTAGATAGATTGACCTCTAAACACCATTTAGTACAAAAATTGGATAAACCATCAAGTCGTTTTTGAAGACCTGCCTTGGAACTAGAAAAAATAAGAATATCATCTGCATACATGAGGCAGTCAATCCTGCGACCGTTTATATCAACAGAGTCTGGGCTTTCCTTAAATACATCCGGTAAATCATTTATAAAAATCTTGAAAAGGTTTGGACTTAAAACATCCCCTTGCTTTACTCCAATTTGAGAATAAAAATTAGGAGTAAGCACATCATCTATTTTAACACATAATTCACTTTTATTGTACATATCTCTCAGGATTGCATAAAAGTTACCACCTATACTATGTTTTAATAGCTTATATTTTAAACCAGAATGAATGACTTTGTCAAACGCTTTTTTGAAATCAACAAAGCAAGCATAAAGTTTCCCACCTTTCATACTGGTGTACTTATCCATTATAGTTTTTAATACAAACATGTGATCCGATGTCCTACTTTTACTTGAAAAACCAATCTGACATGGATTTATGATATTATTTGTTTCTAAATATTTATCAAGCCTTTTGTTTAGTATTGAATTAAATAGTTTTCCTATACACATATTAATTGCAATACCCCTGTAGTTTTCAGGTTTAGATGGATCCTCAGCTTTAAAAATTGGACAAATATATGCTGATGACCATTTTTTGGGATATATTCCTGAAGAAAATACAAGATTAAAAAGTTTTTGAAATAATGGAGCCAAAATACTAGCACCACTCTTCAGTATTTCATTTGGGAGGCCATCTAAACCGACTGCCTTTCCACATTTTAACTTACAAATAGTGTCTAACACCTCCTTGGAGGTTATCCTAAAATCTAGTTCATTGAACGAGTGGCTTAATTCCATGTTTTTGAGTATCTTGTCAATTTGATTAATTCTAGATTTATATTTATCTGGTATTTTATTAAGTGATTTAAAGTAGGTATACCAAACATTTGTATTTACTGTTTTTTCTGGACCCTCCTTTTTATCATCTTTTAGTGACTTGATTAAATTCCAGTATTATTTTGGATTATCTTCCATTAACCCATCAAGACTGTCCAATATTTTTTGTTTAAATTCTCTCTTTTTTCGTTTACGAGATTTATTATATTCTCTATAGCATTTGAAGTACGAACCCCTTACAATTGGATCAAAGGGAAATTTAGATAGGAGCTTCCCTTTAGAAATGAGTATCTCCCGTTTTGTTTTTAAGTCAGTATCAAAGAAGTTTTTATTTTTATGCTTTTTTTGCTTAACAGACTGTTTGAAGACTGTTGCTTTATTAGCAGCATTAACTATTATTTCATGACATGTATTCACAGCATTCTCAATGCCCTCAGATGTATTTTCAAAACTTTTGTCGAGAAAATTTTTAATACTGTATTTTGCATCTGCCTGTGTTAGTGCATCACATAATTTTTGACCCGCCTTGGTTGACCAAATGTATTTACCTGGGAATGTTGTTTCATTCTGATTCAGATCTTGTCTCTCAACAGAATACCTTGCTAATATTCCAAATGAAAGTTTACAATGACAGTCTGACAGAGTAGAAATAAAATCAGAAACTTGAAAGTATAATGTGGTGTTTAACAAGTCTTCTGACATGACAACATAGTCAACTACACTTGAACCTGTTGGTTTGATACAAGTAAATTTACCAGAGGAATCACCCCATAATCTACCGTTCACAATACGTAGTTTGGAAGAGATACATAAATCCAGAAGCTGTTTACCTCTACTATCAACTTTACAATCATTGCTACATCTAATTTGTTGTATAATATCACAATTATAATTATCGTACATTGGTATATGATCATCACTTGAATCATCTAGTATAAAATCAGGTTCTGACCCTGTCCTGGCAATTAAATCCCCACATAATATAATATGGCCTTGATTATTGAATTTTGTGGCTATATCTTTTTCAATACTTTCTAAAATGTCATCTTCTGATTGACTGGCATAATATGAGGTGCTAGGTATAATATAAGCCAAGCAAAGAAATAAATCCTTTTTTAAGTTGAAATAAAATTTGTCAAATTTTAACCATTGATAATCTTTGCTTGTATTTTGTAAAATTTTAATGCCATTTCGAATATCATTCTTTATCAATATACCTAGACCACCATAATAAATACATGTATGTAGTTCATTTGATTAAAAATTTGTAATCTCAGATTAAATCTGGAAAACAATAATCTTGTATAAAGTCAAGCAATCAACAGTTAGTAATCACCACCCTGCTTGATGGATTCACGAAATTCAAAGAGAAGAAGAAGCTGTTAAAGGTTAAACTGATAAAGGGACAAATGAAGACAAAATTACAACTAATTTTGGAATCACTGTACTGATGATTTCATGTCAATCCATCCTAAGTTGTTCCGTCCCATATTTAAAGTCGATCAGGCCCCAATTTAAAATAAAACATTTACAAGGGCTGAAAATTATATATATTCGACTTTAACTTCATAGATATTAATGAGTTTTATGAATAATAGCAAAGTCGTAGAATCAAATATTGTGTAGTGTGGCTTTAATGCATATTAAAATTTATATACATTTTGTAATTTTCATTAAAGGAGACAATTATTTGAATATTTTTAAAAATATTTAGAATATTTATATGAAGACTTCATATCAACTTGGGGCCGAAACAACCTGATACTCAGTACTCGGATAACTTTGATCTGTTCATATGAATAAGATAGGGTTATTGCACATGTTACAGGAATATTTTCTTGCCTGTATCTTACTTGATAAGTGCAATATTTTATGACACAATTTCAATCTGATGGACCAGTTTCCATGGTTGCTCTCACCATTTGTTAAATGTAATGATATGACAGTCTTGTAAATTTGCATCAGTTATTTTGGGTTCCCTAATTGACTCAATAAAAACTTTAAGGTTGATAGGTATTTTTTATATTTAAAAAAAGAATACAAACATATATATGAGTTAGCAAAAAATCTGTTAACAGTGCTACATGTAGATATAGATAAGTATAGGAATGATAAATCAGTTGGGTGTGGTGTTACCCTTTACAGACAAATTATTTTTGAGGAAGGGTCTTAATTACATGGATCTTATTTCCTTGAGTTCATATTGATTCTTGTTAAAATACATTGTAACCATTTCTTCTTCTTGTGGAAATTTGCCAAAACAGCACATGAAGACTGAGAGTGATAACCACTGACATGACTCTAAATTATAATGAAACCATCTAGCTATAGTAGCTGCTATACTTACAAACCTATGAGTTAAAATTAGATGAAACTTGATTTTACCTCTCTTAAATCATTTTGAGGTTTAGGTTAAGTAAACAAATATTAAATAATTGTCATTTGGTATTAGAGAACAATGGTGAAGCTCTAATTTTAATATTTAGGTCAAACAGATCTAGTTGCAATTTGCTTGCAAGTGATACTTTCAGCTACATTTGTTTATACATGATGTATTAAAATACAGGGTATGTTTTACCAGTAGTAAATGCTTGTTTTTAACGGTACATATGATTTGCAGGAAGAATTCTATGGAAGGGAAGTTATATTGGCTGACAGAGATATGGTTGAAACACAGTCAGGTATATAATTTATATAATATTGTTTTAAAACTGAGTTCTACAAGTTGTTTTGTTTTTCTTCATTTATTCATCAATAAGGTCTACATGTTAGGGAGCTACTAGTCAAGGGGGGAGTATATTAAATCAGTTTAATGCACTTTTATAAAAAACTTTAGTCAGAGGAAACTAGGAAACCATCAAATGCTTTAAACTATCTTGTCCTTTCTTTTCATACATGTAGTATACATATTTAACTGAGAAATAGTGCTATGCTCAAAAGAATGTATTCTTTTTTCAATATCTTTTAAATGCCAAAAAACATACCCTTATATCTCTTTCTCATTCTTTGTTTTTTTATGGATGAGGACTCATTGGAAATCATACAACATCTCTTTTTTGTGTTATAAAAAGTCATGTTTACATGCTATTTAATTTTTAATGTTTTACATGCAAATTTCAATTTTTATTATTGTGAATATCATTTGGGAATCAGTAACTACATGTATCTTACACATTCAACATCAGTGCATATATTTAAATCCTAGATGATAAATCATCAATACTTTTTATACATATTTGCAGATGAAATGTTTGAGGGATCTGCCACAGAGGATGTTTCCTTTCTAGTTGTAGGTGATCCATTTGGGTAGGTATATCTTTTTTAAGGAATGACTAATATTTTTTCTGTCTATATCTGGTTATTTAAAAGTGTGCACCACATTTTTGAGGTCATTTCAAATAGACAGAAAACATATTACAGTCATTCCTTATAATTTAATTCTAGATTCCATTTTTAAGGAGTAAATCATGAAATAATGTTGATGATGTCACTGTCACATGACAAAATTATGTCTATTAGCTGATAGACAAAAAACTTTCAGCCAATCATAAGATTTGTTACATCCAAAATTAAATTATTTGGATATACAAATTGTTAGTATTTGATTAATAATATGCGTTTAGCATTGACTATGCGAAAATAGTAGCCAAGGCTTGTGACACACACACACACACATATATATATAAATAGGGCACAACCCTATTTCGCATAGTCAATGCTAAACACAACATCTATACTATTAAATGAGAAGACCTCATTTTTGTGTCGCTTCTCTTCCTTCCACAATAAATTAATCATCATGCCTCTGTGTCCTATAGGTACCATGCATAGTTGCATTTGTCATCCTTGCTTATGATTATTCCGTTTGGGTTATTTTGGGAGGAAAACAAAAATAAAGGCGTCCGGATATTGTTTCCGTCATCGGATGGACTTTTAAATCATAGGCAAGACTTATAATTAGGACTGTTTAAATTACATAGATACAAACAACCCTTAATTCCTAACTTGATAACATACAATGTTTTTGGAACCTGAGCTACAGGAACCGGTATCAAACATCCTTCGGTCCCTGGAAGCGATAAAAATCTGATTTCTTGGGACCCCTGGAACCGGTATATAATCATGTTTTATTTAAGAAATAATTCATGCAAGCCATAGATTTGTTGAAAATTTTCACATGGCCTGGGTCGTATGTTGGAATTTTATCCTGAGCGTAAGCAAGGGATAAAATTAACGAATATAACGACCCAGGCTGTGTGAAAATGAAAACAAATCTATGGAATGCATGAATTATTTTGATTCTAATATGGTAAAGTTTCCCACTGGAAACTCTGACGCCATTTCACTAAAATATGTCATTTTGTGCACAAATCACATTGTGAAGTCGTCAATTTATAGTGGTTGTGGTTAATTGAGTATTTTATTTAATATAATATGCTTTTGGAACATCTGCTTTTATTCAAAATTCAGTCAAACCATTGTAGTGCCACAACCCATACAGATTTAGTACTGAGAGCAAAAGAGAAAGAACTGGAATACAGAGTCATACATAATGCCTCCATAATGAATGCTGTTGGCTGTTGTGGTCTACAGGTAGGCTGTTTTGGGTTCGAATATATATTGTATATACTGCAGATAATGTATGAGTTGTGTAGATGCTCACTATTGCTTCTAACTTCAAACGTAAGCATGAATTCATGAAAAAGACCATTCCAGTAATTGTCATGATGTAATCAGCAACAAAAGTGTTTATTTGATAATTGTATATTGGTTATTTTCTTTATTTCATGGGATATGTCTCATGTACATCCAAAGTACCTTCTGTCCAAACTGATGTATTTATTATTTTTTTGTTAGGTAACTTTTGCATGTACAATACCCATAAATTCAAGATACTACAGCAGCAACACAAGTCTGGTTTATTGTCGAGCCTGCGACTTTTGTCGCAGAAAGCTCGACATAGGGATAGTGATCCGGCGGCGGCAGCGTTAGTTAACTTCTTAAAAGCTTTATATTTTAGAAGCTAGAAGACCTGGATGCTTCATACTTTGTATATAGATGCCTTATGCTACGAAGTTTCCGTCTGTCATATGTCCATTGTCCTTGACCTCATTTTCATGGTTCAGTGACTACTTGAAAAAAAGTCAACATTTTTTGTAATGTTAATTTCATTCTTATTATGAGTAATAGGATAACTATATTTAGTATGTGTGTACCTTGCAAAGTCCTCATGCCCGTCAGACAATTTTCATTTGACTTCGACCTCATTTCATGGATCAGTGAACAAGGTTAAGTTTTCGTGGTCAAGTCCATATATCAGATACTATAAGCAGTAGGTCTACTATATTTGGTATATGGAATGATTGTAAGGTGTACATGTCCAACTGGTAGGTGTCATCTGACCTTGACCTCATTTTCATGGTTCAGTGGTCAAAGTTAAGTTTTTGAGTTTTGGTCTTTTTTCTTAATACTATATGCAATAGGTCAACTATAAATGGTGTATGGAAATATTTTATGATGTACATGTCAGTCTCACAGGTTTTATTTGACCTTGACCTCATTTTCACGGTTCATTTCTCAGTGTTAAGTTTTGTGTTTTGGTCTGATTTTCTTCAACTATAAGGAATAGATCAACTATATTTGATGTATGGAAGGATTGTAAGGTGTATATGTCTGTCTGGCAGGTATCATCTGACCTTGACCTCATTTTCATGGTTCACTGGTCAATGTTAAGTTTTCATGGTTAAGTGTGTTTCTTAGATACTATAAGCAATAGGTCAACTATATTTAATGCCTAAATTGATTGTAAGGTGTACATGTCTGTCTGGCATGGTTCATCTGACCTTGACCCCATTTTCATGGTTCATTGATCAATGTTAAGTTTTCTTGTTTAAGACTGTTTCTTAGAAACAATAAACAATAGGTCAACTATGTTTGGTTTATTGAATGATTGTAAGGTGTACATGTATTTCTCGTTTGGTTTATCTGACCTTGACCTCATTTTCTTGGATCATGTTAAGTTTATGTGTTACTTGTAGTAAAGCTTTGTATTTAGGACTATCAACATAAAATCAATGGTTAGTAAAGAAGGCGAGACATTTTAGCGTGTGCACTCTTGTAAAAAAATATATAGCACTTGCTAGAGAGGACAGTACATGAACAATTCAGATTATAGGGTGTATCTGTCTTAAGCTTTATAAAATGTTGATAAATGTAAAATACTTCTTTACATTTATCAACATTTTATAAAGCTTATCTGACCACAGGTCTCACCTTTCATTAGGCATATCTTTCTGTTACAAAAGGGATAATATTATCAATGAGAACTAGTGTATTATGGTTTATTAGTCCCCTACTGACAAAGTCGAAGGGGACTTTAGGTTTGCACTCCGTCCGTCTGTCTGTCTGTCCATCTGTCAGTATGGCAAATCAGTTTTCCACACTTTTTTTCTTCATGCTTAAAGATATTGATTTGATATTTGGTGTTTTGTTTTATCATGACCAGTTACAGATCAAGTTTGAATTTTGTTCCGGTCTGATGATTTTTTGCAGAGTAATGGTCCTTGGACTTAGAAAATTCACTCAAATAATCAGTTTTCCACACTTTTTTTCGTCAAGCTTGAAGATAATGATTTGATTATTGGTATATAGTTTTATCATGACAAGTTACAGATCAAGTTCGAATTTTGTTATGGTCTGATGATTTTGTGCAGAGTTATAGTCCTTGGACTTCGAAAATTCACTTAAATAATCAGTTTTCCACATTTTTTTTCGTCATGCTTGAAGATATTGACTTGATATTTGATATATAGTTAACACCATGACAAGTAATAGATCAAGTTAGCATTTTGTTCCAATACAATGAATTTCTAACCTGTATAGGACTATGTATTGCCATGCAATACTCTCAGAATGCTTGTTATAATTGATAATACCTTAGCATACATTTTGCTATTCATTCATATTAAATTTTCAATGCAGCTATGGAATAAGAACTGGTATATTTTGAAATAAGGATTTTATGTATTGAAATTAATTTTACCTACTATTTCTTTTTTTCAGTTGTATAATTTTGGTGAAACTGTATCAATTGTTTTCTGGACAGATACATGGAGACCTGATAGCTTTTATGATAAAATAAAAAGAAATAGAGACTTAGGAATGCATACATTATGTTTATTAGGTATACAAAACTATGTATATAGAGTTGTAAAATGGGGAGGTGATTGGAGCAGCATGAAATGATTATGTGATTTCACAATGAACAGAATATAATTTTTGATATGAGTAGCGTTTTCTGTCTTTTGCATGAAAAATGGCAAATAATGACCTTCAGCAAGAAAACCAATGGAATAAAAAAATGGCAAACATTTGGCATGATAATGACCTTTTACTATTGTCTTGTTGATATAAACTACCGGTAATGTGATATTTTGTAATGCAAAGCAAAATATTTAACAATTATGGACTTTTGACAAGGTCCATATATAAAGTATTGACTAGTGAAAGTCCTTAATTTATATATTACATATGTAAACAGTGTATTATGGAAATGGACTTCAATGTTCTTACTGTGTATTTTACTTTGTATTTTGCAAGATTTTTCAATATTAACCGTCAATATATAATAAAAATAGAAACATAGCATATTTTATGTTGAATTTTGCAAGATTTTATATCAAATATATATATAAATAGAAACATAGTGTCCATATATTTAAATACCTTTTGAATCATGTGATCATAATAACCAATGAAAAAATAATATAAATACTTACAACTGACATGCTACTGAAAGATGTTATTTGATAGATTTATTAAACTTTTTTCATTTTCTAAATCAAGGGGCCAACTAAGTTGACTTATCAAACCTTCTCCTTTCTTGATATATTAATGATTGATGTAAATCATAATCATATACTACACACCAAATATAACTACTTTGCTTAACAAAATTGAAACTGGATCACCTTATATGAAAGCTGACCGAGTTTCATTCATATTTGATAAAAACTGATAATAGCTTGAACTTCTTGCTTGCATATGTTTGTTTTTAATATCAGTTTCAATGAAACACTATGGTTTAATTATGATTTATTCAGTAACTTGCTGTTTTCATTGTATATTTTTTATATTTTGATAGAGGTATGAGGTTTGCAGTTTTCTGTCTCTTTTTCCAGATATTAAAGTTAAAGAACAAAGTATAGAAAATTTAATGAAGTATGTGCATTTTATACATTAGTAAGCTTCTTTAAATGTTTAGAACTCAAGACTGTTAGTCTGGCATTGATTTACTTATTAATATATATACATAAAAATGGATAACAGGAATTGTTGAAAATATCGCACAGTACGAAAGACCACATCAACCACCAACACCAAACTCCTCCAAAAAAAAATTAAACCAGACATACAAACAAAGACAAACAGCGCATGGTCCAGATTGTATGGATTGTAATCAAGTATCAGATATAATAAGTGTAGAGTCACAGTAACACATGACAAAAAAGAAAAAAAATCAAAACATTTCTTACTAACAAGACTGTATTCAACTCTTAAGTAGAGGCTTAAATACTTGTATGGTCTAGAAAAGCTTATAACATGAAATTATTCTGCTGATTGTATACACAAATATCACAAATTTAGATGTAGTTTTAATGAATTTGTTTCATATTTTTACAATCTGGCTAAAATTCATTATTTTTAAACAAATTTTAAAATGGGAAATTCTTTTTATTGAAATTTTTTGGTCAAATCTTCATTTTATTGTAATGACAAAAAAGTTTGGTTTTTTTTCTGGAATAATAGGTAGATGATTGGTTATTCTAATGCAATTATTTTGTATCAATGGTTCTGATTGGATGACAATAAGGGTAAAATTCTCTATCTCCCCGTCTGTAACCAAGGAAACCGACATTTTGAATACCGGAATGTATTGACGTGATTTTTTCAATAATAAGCCAAAAAACTCACATTTTGTTCTTAGAAATCTTCTTTTTATCAAGTTTTATTACATTCTGAAGCGGACAAGAAGCCAGAAAACGTCCGGTGTTTACGTTTGATGCCAGAAGCATACCTATGACGTCACCTAGTTTAGGCGCCAAATAAGATAACATCATTTCGCGGAATTTTCGTTTAATGAATATTTTACACTGAAATAATGACTAAACTTGAATGATTTGTTTATTTTGCATTAGAATAGAGATAACTGTATTGTATTTGAAGCTTTTTGGACGTCCATCGGTAGTTTTACTGTCGCAAATATCCGTTTACCTGTCTCTGCTACACGTCGCCAGGTAAACTAAAATTGCGACAGTAAAACTACCGATGGACATCCGCAAAGCTTCAAATACAATCCAGTTATCTCTAAATTGATGAGGGACTACTGTTTTTGTTGTTCTTTCACTGTATTTTCTGATTTTCTTCACTTCTATAAAATTATACTTGATAGTACAGGCAATACTTAGACACAAAGCACTCATTGTAAGGAAGAAAATCTACATACAAACAAAAGTTACATATGATCTCTGGATTAAGGGAGCTACCATTTGATTTTTATGGGGGGGGGGGGGGGGGGGGGCTAGGATGAAAAATGTTGTCCTGCATTTTTTTTTAGTTGTAATCTCTGTCCTGCCTTTTTATTTTTCACTCTATTCGGTCCTGCCTTTTTATTTTTCACTCTATTTGGTCCTGCCTTTTTATTTATTAGTTTATCCTGACTTTTTTACATAAATTGTCATCCTGCCTTTTTTATTTGCCAAGTTGCTCATCCTGCCTTTTTTTTAACTAGAAACTCCTGTCCTGCCTTTTTTTTCAAATTTCATCCTAGCCCCCCCATAAAAATCAAATGGTACCTCCCTAATGTTATAATTTTAATTTAGAGGAAAGAAGATTTTTGAACCACCAAGATACATGTCTGTGAATACTGCAGCAGAACAGCTGGTAGAAATCATTCAACGGAAAAAAGAAGAAGGGGAAACAGATTTAGGTAACTTGTGGATTACAGTAATGTCAGACATATAGCAGTGAATTTATTATTGTTATTGAAAATGTTCAATTGAATCCTGTATAATGACCAAAGTATTTAGATTATTGGCTATACATTTGACAGGAAAATATGTACACATGTAGATATTTTCATATAGATATATGCTTAGTAGTAAAAAATGGCAATAAGAAGAATGATAAGAAAAAAGGTAATATATGGGCTATATATCAATGGGACAGCAACCCAACTACACAAAGAGTATAAGACATATAAAGGTCAACATACAGTTCAACAGAAGACGGGCGTCTATACAATATGATCAGCTTTTAATCATCTAATATTTTTAAAAAGGTTATGAATAACTTAACTGAGACTATCAAAGATCAGCCATCAACACCAAATTCTGTAAGTTACAAAAAAAACTACCTCTGACGAGGTTCCTAACTTTGGATAGCACGTAATCATGTGTCAGGGTTAAATTGTTCTTTTGAGATCTTATAAACCTTTCTCTTTTAATGTTTTTTTTCTTTGTTTGTGTTTTTATCCTTCTTTACAGAATTAAAACAAAATTAAATCACTAAGCCAATATTCTTTTATTGGCCACAGGACAATTACAATTAGATTTTTGGATTTATAGCATAGTTTTAAGTAATTTTATATTTTTTCAACATTTTTTCTGGAGAATGGTCACTAAACTCCATATACCCTTGGTTTAAATCTTTTGTTTTAAGAATTAGTTCACTGATATGGTGATTATGTTAACAAGTACAAAGGTCATTTACGATCTCTTGTTAACATATCTTCTTTATTACAATGCAAAATAGTGATGTTTATACACAAATAGTACCTGTAGAGAAGAAATGTCAAAGGGAATCTTTGTATATTCATAATTCAACACCCATCTTTGAATGTGTTTATCTGCATAGATAAGATATATATATTTTATTAAAAGGGATATATATTCAAAGACAGCTTATATGTGTTTCAACTTCTATGCTGAAATGATCCTGTTTAAAGAAAACTACTTAAAAGCCAAGAACAGTAAATATAAAAGTAGAAAATAAATAACTTTTCTTAATTATTGTGTTATGACAAGACAGTAATGATGTTTTAGCCCACTTGACTGACTTGACTGACTCAAATTCAGGAAATTCAATGCAATGTTTATAACTTTACCTCACAATTTATGATTTTGATAAATGAGATAACCCTGAAAATAACTTTTTGTCAGAATGTTTTTTCTCTGAAGTGCATTTATTATTGATAAAAATATTAACTGAAAGTACTTACAGCTCTTTTCATAATGCTAGCAAGACAAAGGTTTGTTTGACTTGCTTGCTTTGTTTGTATAAATGTTTGCTCAAGCATTGTAATTAAGATTGACAGCTGCAAACAATATAAGTAGGCGGAGTTCAACCTGTGTTTAGGTAAATTTGATTATTTGATAATGTCCAATCAAATTTAAATATAATGTATACAAGTTTAAATCCACCTTTTTATGTTGTTTTCATATGTCAATCTTAATTACAATGCTTGAGCAAACATTGATACAAACAAAGCAAGCAAGCCAAACAAACCTTTGTCTTGCTAGCATTATGAAAAGAGTTGTAATGAATGATGATAACTGTTTCTTATATATCCATTCAAGATGAGTCATAGTACATGGTTAAAGAGTGGCCTTGTTCCAATCTTATTAGTCCCCTACTGACGAAGTCAAATGGGACTTTAGGTTTGCACTCCGTCTGTCTGTCTGTCCGTCTGTCCATACGTCAGTCCGGCAAATCAGCTTTCCACACTTTTTTTCTTCGTTCTTGAAGATATTGATTTGATATTTAGTATATAGTTTTATCATGACAAGTTATAGATTAAATTTGAATTTTGTTCCGGTCTGATGATTTAGTCTAGAGTTATCGACCATAACTCTGGACCATATCTAATGTTAGAGTACTATGTTAAACCATATTTCTGTACAAAGGGAGATAACTCATTTTTTAAAAGACATTCTTTGTTAAATTATTTGAAGAATTTTTTGACAGGTTTGTTTGTTATTTAGTATAAACTAATTTTCTGAATGCTATATATATATATATAAAAAAAATTATGAAGAGAAATCCTTTGATTAGATAATAATCTATTTTTATTAATGTATATATTTCAAAACATTACATTGTGTAGTTAAAAGTTGTTGACATTTTATAGATAAGTTACAAATCTATATTAGTTTGTGACAAATGAAAGAAAAAAATATTTGGAACTATTAATTATATTTGATTATAATTTGAAAATAGATATACACTGTATTACATCATATCTAATTTTAGAGAACTATTAACCATATCTAATGTTTTTTTTCATCTTGCTTATAAGATATTGATTGATAATTGGTATATAGTTTTATCATGACAAGTTACAGATCAAGTTCAAATTTTTGTTTCGGTCTAATAATTTTGTGCAGAGTTATGGTCCTTGGACTTGAAAAATTCACTCATATAATCAGTTTTCCACACTGTTTTTAGTCATGCTTGAAGATATTGACATGATATTTACTTTTTGTTTACACCATGACAAGTTATAGAACAAGTTAGCATTTTGTTCCAGTATAATGAATTTTTACCCGGTAGGGGACTATGTATTGCCATGCAATACTCTCAGAATGCTTGTTTAATTACCATAAGTTGTTACCTATTTTTATACATTTGGGTAAAAAAAAACCAGTCATGTGTTATTCTAAATAAATCATCCCAGTGATGTTATAAATAGATACATAATGAGATTTTGCAAATTTTGACAGTTTTCACATTTATCAAATGTTTAAAATATAATAATAATAATAAAAATTGCTATGATTTGTTTCCCATTAGAAATCATTGTTTAAGTTGTTTTTAATGAATCAACATATTTCCCATTATACAATGCAATTCATTCATAATCATACATGACTTAATTCCCATTATGAATATGGTATATCTGTAAAACGTTCATTTGTAAGGTAATAAAACAGCATTAGTTATTTCACATTTTTAAATGTGGTATGGTTCATTGGTAATAAAACATAAGTTATTTCCCATTACAAATTATGGAATAGTTTATTTGTAATTAATTTAATTATATTTTCCAGCATTTACAGAAAATACCATATGTATTGGACTTGCACGAATTGGATCAGAGACACAAACAATTGTTGCTGCTACGTTTACAGACATGATGACAGTAGACATTGGTGCTCCTCTTCATTCTTTTGTTATTCCTGGAGAATTACATCCATTAGAAAAAGACATGTTAAAACTGTTTGCCTATAATGATGATGTCAAGCAATTATTAAACTCCTGAAAAATTCTGATGTTTGCATTTATATTGTGTTTATCTGAAATACAATGATTTCATATTTCACTTTTCATAACAAAAAGTTTAAATTAAATGAATGAAAATATCATAAATCCGTAAAATGGCAGTGTATAAATGATTTGAATGATTTGCATATATGCAAATTCAAGAAATAAGTTTTACATCAATGTTGAAACTCTGTTAAGATACAAGCCAAACATAAACATCTGCAATATTCTTAAAAAAAACAACATTTTGCTTGTCACAACAGGTGGATTTCAAGTTCAAAATAATCAATAGAAATGGAACTATTAAATTAAAAAATAACTAAGTTGGCATATTTCCATTGTTTACATCTGTTTCAATGGCCATTAAAAGTTAAAAACAGCTGTATAATTTTAAGATTTTGTAAGTTATGTTCTTATTTATACACAAATTATAGAACACGGACAAAAAGTCACAAAACAATTGATTTTGGTAGGTTCAAATCATTTTGGATCTTGGAGATGCTTGTTAATAAATTCCATGAAATGATTAAAGATTGACCTGTTAATTGCATTAATGTAAAATTTAAAATCACTGGCAACAGCATTTTGAGAAAAAATCCTGAATATGGATAATAATCTTATGGTGAAAAGAAAGTCTGGTACACCTTTTACATTCAAGAGTGTTTGAGGGCACTGCTTTGTTCTTAAAACATAAATAAAAACAAATCATCTGGCTTAAGGTTTAACTATATTTTTATGTAAAGACAAAATTGTGAAAAGAAAACCAAATATATCAGGGGTGTAACTGCCGTTAGGCACTTTAGGCATGTGCCTACACATAATTTTTTCACAAATATTTTTTTTATTAAAAAAATGATAAACAATGTTATCTGTAGATGCATGTGGAGTCGTCAAAACTCTTTAATTATCAAATGACATTTGTACACTAGTCTATCATCCTTAGTGAATCAGTGGAGTATTGGAACTGTATGTCATTATATTCCACCTTATATAGAAACTATAAACTAGAGCTTTAATTGGTTCAGATCATTTCACTTCTATCAACAAATACTTGAATGAACCTCAACTTAAGATAAATGATTTTTTTAAATTAGTTGTTGTTGGCCCAAGTTCAATCCGATGCCTAGTGTAGAGAGAATGCCACTCTCTCTGAACGTTAAGAAACTTGCAACAACTCTTTGAGGGGTTCGTAGGTCGTCTACTGAAAGGCAAATTTCTGTTCCTATCCAAAAAACCCTCATTTTCCAATGAATGGCATTTCCAAATTTCCAGACCTTCATCCTGGACGACCCCATTTTGTTTTAGTCCTGAACATGCATGAATTATTTGCCACTGGACGTTTAGCAATCAATCAATCAATCAACTAGCTTTCAGTAACTTCGAGAACTCTCAGATCTACGTGTAATTACCATACTTATTCAAATTCCTAAGCAGGTAGGGATTTTACAGAACAGGATATAAGGAAATATGAATTTCTTGAATTTTGTTAGATAGAATGAACAGAACTTCTGCATGACGTATCGAGTGTGTGTGTGTGTGTGTTTTTGTGTATATGTGTCTGTGTGGCCGGGGGAGGGTGAAAGTTTAAGAATCAAAAGATTAAGTTATACCCTTGTCCGTCTGTACGTAGGTACGTACGTCCGTCTGTACGTCCCAAAATTGGTTTCCGTTCTCTAACTTGAGTTTGCCTCAACCAAATGTTATGAAGCTTATACACAATGCTAATTACCACAAAACACAGATCAAGGTTGAATTTTGGGGGCGTCACTTTAACCGTTCTAGAGTTATGCCCTTTATAAATTGAAAAATTGCAAAATTTTTAGTTTCCGTTCTCTAACTTAAGTTTGCCTCAACCAAATGTTATGAAACTTATACACAATGCTTATTACCACAAAACACAGATCAAGTTTGAATTTTGGTGGCGTCACTTTTACCGTTCTAGAGTTATGCCCCTATATAAATTGAAAATTGCAAAATTTTTAGTTTCCGTTCTCTATCTTCAGGTTGCCTGAACCAAATGTTATGAAACTTATACACAATGCTTATTACCACAAAACACAGATCAAGTTTGAATTTTAGTGGCATCACTTTAACCGTTCTAGAGTTATGCCCCTTTATAAATAATAAAATTGCAAAATTTTTAGTTTCCATTCTCTAACTTAAGTTTGCCTCAAGCAAATGTTATGAAACTTATACACAATGCTTATTACCACAAAACACAGATCAAGTTTGAATTTTGGTGGCGTCACTTTAACCGTTCTAGACTTATGTCCCTTTATAAATGGAAAAATTGCAAAATTGTTATTTTCTTCTAAATATCAAGTAATTTTTTAAATTGGAGTTATCTTCCTTTGTCCATGATTATAGCTGAATCAACTACAATCAATGCTTTATACAATGCAATGTTTAATTTTGACTTTCACTGATAAAACACAGATCAAGTTGAATTTGGGTAGTGACACTTTAACCATTATTGAGTTATGCCCCTTTATATACACAATATTCATTACCACAAAACTAAGATCAAGTACAAATTTTTTGTTTCCGTTTTCTAACTTTAGTTTGCCTCAACCAAATGTTATGAAACTTATACGCAATTCTTATTACTACATAATACAGATTAAGTACGAAATTAGGTGGCGACACTTTTACTATTCTTGAGTTATGTCCCTTTATAAACATAAAAATTGCTGATTTTTTTAGTTTGTCTCAACCAAATGTTATAAAACTTATACACAACCGTTCTAGAGTTATGCGTGTTTACAAATAGAAAAATTGCTGAATTTTTAGTTTCTGTTCTCTACTTAAATTAGCCTCAACCAAAAAACTTAGTGTGGATAGTAAAATGGGGGTTTGTCTCAGAGTTGGTAAAATCACTTGAAACAAGGTGAGACATGCGCAGTAGTGATAGATAAGTAGTATAAATATAGAAAATTGAATATTTTATTCAAAAAAAAAAAAAAAATATCTGTATTATATACCCAAGCGCCTGTGGATAAAATGACCAGTAAATTATATCTTTTTTTGTACACAAAATTTTGCAACTGAAATGCTGAAACCCGTTTTCCGTCGGGGGCAAAGCCCCCTGAACCCCCTACCAGGGCTCTGTCCTGGACCTGCTGGGGGCCTTAAAGGGCCCCAGACCCCCTGCCGCAATTTGTGTCTACAGGTTATTGGATACCTAGCTACGCCCCTGTATATGGGTCAAATGAAATGCCTTTGTAATGAGTCATCTTAACATGCAGAATAGGTGTGTATGAATAACGAAATAACCATATGCTACTATTTAACTTTATGTGCACTTCTCACTTCTTATTCTTAAAATATTTGTCCCCTGAAATTTGAAAAATAATTTAAATTCTTCAAATCTTTCAAAATTATACTAGTTCTACTTCGAATGAATATGGTGATATAATTTGGACACTTCAGTTCCGAAAGTCAGTTATGATGTCACTAAGACATCATTAACATGTTGAAAAAGCAGTTTTTGTCGAGCCTGCGACTTTTGTCGCAGAAAGCTCGACATAGGGATGGTGATCCGGCGGCTGCGTTAACTAACTTCTTAAAAGCTTTATATTTCAGAAGGTAGAAGACCTGGATGCTTCATACTTTGTATATAGATGCCTTATGATATGAAGTTTCCGTCTGTCATATGTCCATTGTCCTTGACCTCATTTTCATGGTTCAGTGACTACTTGAAAAAAAGTTAAGATTTTTTGTAATGTTAATTTCTCTCTTATTATGAGTAATAGGATAATTATATTTGGTATGTGCGTACCTTGCAAGGTCGTCATGCATGTTAGACAGTTTTCACTTGACCTCTACCTCATTTCATGGATCAGTGAACAAGGTTTAAGTTTTCATGGTCAAGTCCATATCTGAGATACTATAAGCAATAGGTCTACTATATTTGGTGTATGTAATGATGGTAAGGTGTACATGTCCAACTGACAGGTGTCATCTGACCTTGACCTCATTTTCATGGTTCAGTGGTCATAGTTTAGTTTTTGTGTTTTGGTCTGTTTTTCTAATACTGTATGCAATAGGTCAACTGTATTTGGTGTATGGAAATATTTAACTATGTTCATGTCAGTCTGGCAGGTTTTATTTGACCTTGACCTCATTTTCACGTTTCATTGCTCAATGTTAAGTTTTTGTGTTTTGGTCTGTTTTTCTAATACTGTTTGCAGTAGGTCAACTATATTTGGTGTATTGAAATATTTTACGATGTACATGTCATTCTTGCAGATTTTATTTGACCTTGACCTCATTTTCACGGTTCATTGCTCAATGTTAAGTTTTTGTGTTATGGTCTGTTTTTCTAATACTGTATGCAGTAGGTCAACTATATTTGGTGTATGGAAATATCTTACAATGTACATGTCAGTCTGGAATGTTTTATTTGATCTTGACCTCATTTTCACATTTCATTGCTAAATGTAAAGTTTTTGTGTTTTGGTCTGTTTTTCTAATACTTTATGCAGTAGGTCAACTATATTTGGTGTATGGAAATATTTAACGATGTACATGTCAGTCTGGCAGGTTTTATTTGACCTTGACATCATTTTCATGGTTCATTGCTTATGTTAAGTTTTTGTGTTTTGGTCTGTTTTTCTTAAACTTTAAGCAATAGGTCAACTATATTTGGTGTATGGAATGATTGTAAGGTGCATATGTCTGTCTGGCAGGTATCATCTGACCTTCACCTCATTTTCATGGTTGATTGGTCAATGTTCAGTTTTCCTGATTAACTTTTTTTCTTAGATACCTTAAGCAATAAGTCAACTATATTTGATGCATTGTATGATTTTAAGGTGTACATGTCTGTCTGGCAGGGTTCAAATGACCTTGACTTCATTTTCATGGTTCATTGGTCAGTTTAGAATTACCATGGTTTGGTCTGTTTCTTTTATACTACCGGGATAAGCAATAGGTCATCTATATTCTGTGTATGGAGGGATTGTATTAAATGTGTACATGTATTTCCGGCTTGGTTTATCTGACCTTGACCTCATTTTCTTGGATCATAAATGTTAATGTGATACTTGTAGTAAAACTTTATATGTAGGACTATCAACATAAAATCAAAGGTCAGTATACATGTAGTAGGCGAGACATTTCAGCGTGTGCACTCTTGTAAAAAATAATGAAAGAGCTGTCTGATATATCAATGGATTATATATATATATCAAAAAGGAGTTGCCAATCTCTTGATTGAAAATGTTTACTGTTTTATTAAACTTAACCATTACAACCAATCTGACTGGTTTTATGTAGTATAAAGGCATAAAATATATAAAAGTGATGAAATTAAGTAAAAACGTAATAAGTAACAGTCTGTAGGAAGACATGTTTCCCAACTTGGACACATTATTTGGACTCTGATCTGACAAGCCTTCGCTACTGGTTAATGTTGTGTGCTTGGTTGAAGAAGCAGCAAATACCAATTTTAAAGGACTACAGTCTTCTCCACTCAAGGAGAGCATCCTACCATGATTCCACCAAAGGTAGGGGTATGAAAATATCTTGCATTCATTATATGTAAGAATCAATTTAAAAAGTAAAGCCGTACCAAATCTATATAAAATATTGTTTAATTTATTCAAGATTATTTTCAGCCTTTATGGAAGATTATTGCCAAGGAAATGAAACCTTTCCCCAGAATCAGTTGGTATTTACCTGGCCATTTAAGTTTTTACAAATTGAACTGTTCACTTTAAATAAATACAATAGTTAGTGCACACTGTGTAGTTTATTCAATGGGGAATTTAAATTTTTCCTTAAAAACTAATCATTCATTGATTAATTTGGCTATTAATTCAATGGGACAGTTAAATTTGCCAAAATTTAAATGGCCAGTTTAACATCAACTGATTCTTTGGAAAGATTTCATTTCCTTCACAATAACAGAAATCTGAAATGCAAAATTTAACAATGACTTCTATCTTACCGTATATATAAGAGGCAGATTTAACTGAGATTTACCAAATGCTACCTATAGTACTGAAAGTTTGGAGTTAAATATTGCATTGTAAATACTACATTTAAATACAAAATTGTATTTCAATGTAGATTAGGGAAAAAAGTAAAATTTGATTTGAGAATTTAGGTTGTCCTCACTTTTTTACAAACAAATCCGACACTAAAGCAAATAAATCTTGTACATGTATATTTAATTTTCTCTTTGTTTCTTACACCTGGTACTGCATTAAACATACCCATGCATATCAATTTGAATTCTGAACATTACACAACTTTTCACAGTACATTGGAACTTAATTATTCTTCTTATTTTTATCAAAATTATTTTCATGATATATCCCTCTGCAGAATATGGACATCACAATTTTTTAATATGGAAAACTATGTCAATGCAAAATGTCAAAGTAAGAAATTATAGCCTCGAAATTCAGGTTTCACTCTATATATGTTTAATAGGGTACATTTAAAGTTCTCCAGGATGAATACAACCACACAGATACTCTCAAATTTCTTTCGTAATAATTGCGTCTCTTTAAATCTGTCAACATGCCAAAATAAGGACATTTTATTCCATTCAATACCTTCAGTTTCTTTGACTGCTCCTTGGTATCTTCTTACTTTTTGTACTTGACTTTAAGTAAAATTATTGAAACAAATGGCAGAGTGAAGACAGATAAGGAAAGGCCAACAACGAAACTAGCGTCAATACCGTCTACTGTAACTAAAAAAAGTTCCTGTTCACAAAGTGCCAGAATATCCTTTTCAATACTTTTTGGTAACATCCGTATTTGGAAACAGAAATTGACATGGCAGGTTAACGTAAGGTAAGTTAACGGTTAATATTTATCATGTAACATGTACGATACGGTATGTTGTGACAGCAGAATGTCTGCAATGGAAAGTTTTGAAAGTCCATGTCCTTTATATTTGTTTTTCCTTGTTTTGGTATAAATCACACCGTTTGTTTCCTCGTTTGAATTGTTACACATTTTGTCCTGCCAGTTGCCTTTTTATAGCTGATTATCGTTACGGTATGGCTTTTATTCATTGATAAAGGTGTACATGTCTGTCTGGGAGTGTACATAAGACCTATATCTAATTTACTTGGTTCATTGGTCTATTTTAAGATTTTGTGGTTTGATCTGTTTCCAAGTCATGTACTATAGAATGATTGTAAGGTGTACATGTCTATCTGGCATAGTTCATTCGACCCTTACCTCGTTTTCATAGAACATTGATAATGTTAAGTTTATGTGATACATGTACCAGCAGTAAAACCTTCATATTGCAGACTTGCAACATAAATTCAATGATAAGTTAAACATGCGAGACATTTTAGCGTGAGCACTCTTGTGTTAATATTGCATTACCAATGGCAAAGTCTTGATATATTTGTTTTTAAAATCGACTTGATGTGGTCACAGCCTAGTCAAGTTCCTACAAAGGATGTTTATTTCAGTCCACGAATAACTTATAGATGCACAGATATATCAATATTTATTAGTATTGAACGGGTATGTGGCCGAATATTACAAACTGAAAAACTGAGACGCATAGCTAGCATTGCGGCATGAGAACTTTGAAATCCTCCAGCGGCACTGTCCATCGAAGCTATCTGCATGTATGTCTGTTGGTGCTTTTTGAAGATTGGCTATACTCCAATGAATACTATATAATAATAATATGAATATCCTTATTGCAAAAAAGTATCGCATCAAGCCTTATAGAATCTACCAGTAAGATGCCAGTTTGTATCTTTCTCTACGATTGGGCATACGATAATGACAATAATTTTTAGTTTTATATAATATTTTAGAGAATCGATCGTATATTTAACGAAAAAGCGAACATTTTATCGCCAAAGTATGACCCTTTTAGCACAAAATAAAACCCTTTTGGCGAAAAACAAAATTTGACCAATGCTCAAAGCGACAGAAAATTAATCAATTTTTCACTTGTGTATGTGAATAGTAGAATGATAAAACATTTCAAATGTCAAATCAGTACAAATTTAAAATGTCTTATTAATAAAAATGCAGTGTATAATGGGCTCAAAGTAACAACCGTTTCTTCTCATTTTTTTTGTATGTTTTGCTGTAAAAAATTGTTCTAGAGTGTCAAGGATTTAGGAAACGTTGAACTGGCAGTGTTTCAAATGTTATTTTACGTATCTAACGCCTTGTTTCTATTTTTACGTATATTGACGCTGTGTTTCTATTTAGGCAGTAACCATTTTTCGGGAGGGGGGGAGAGGCTATGGTTTTTTTTCCGGACAAACTTTGGCGAAAAACATTCTATTTTTTTGGCGACAAGTCGAAAACAATTTTTTTTCTTTAAATTTTAGCATATTACATATAGTGGCAGCTGAGGGTGAAACAAACAATTTCTTTTTCTCAGGGTCATAAACAAATTATTTTTTTCTCCAAAAACTGGAAACAAACTTTTTTTTCCAAAAAAAATCCATAGCCCCCCTCCCCCTCCCGAAAAATGGTTACTGCCTAGATAGAAACACAGCGTCAATATACGTAAAAATAGAAACAAGGCGTTAGATACGTAAAATAACATTTGAAACACGTGATCGTCATATCCAATGAAAACATTAGAATGCTACACCATATGTAATATTAATAGGTGTTCAAAGAAGAACAATGTTATCAATAATTTGTCCCAAATGGCTTTATGTCTTAGTCAAGAATGATCCGGAATGCTCACAGGGAAATGTCTTGCCCGTGTAACTGATGATGGATGGGCATTGGCTGCTTAAGTTTTACTGCAAATTAATATGCATATTAAGAATGAGAACATATGTGAATCTTATATGAATTTAACACTGCTTTGTACAAAACAGACAGGCTGAAAACAGGGTATAACAGAACATTTACATTATCATTGACCCATGAATATAAGGTCAATTTCAGATAAACCCTGTCAGATGCAAATATAAACCATACTACACCTTACAATCATTTTATACACTCACTATAGTTCTGACCTAATCATAATAAAATGCACTGCAGGGCACAGTTTGTTACAACCACAGAGGTTGAACCATGAACAATTGGGACAAGTATGAACACAATATTCAAGCTTGATACAGCTCTTAATTTGGATCGTGATAAAATATTTGACACAGCATAGGTTTCGGACTCCAAATGAATGTGGTCTAAGAATTCAAAAATACATAATTTACCTATACCCTAATATCCAAAATCTAAAATAAGTTAGAATCAGCATTTCAAAGAACTAAAAAAATTCAATTTTTAATTTTTCTGATTTTGGACCCTTTGGATCTCAATTTGAACTAGTTTGTTAACGGGGCTAAAAATCCAAAATCTAAATACAGATCCCAGTTACCAGTAGATTCAGCACACCAAAGAACCACAAGAATTAAAATTTTGGTTTAAATCAAATAAAGTTTAATTTTGGACCATTTGGACCTCAATGTGAACCAATTTGATAATGGGCCCAATATCTAAATACAGAGTTTGATTATATAAAAAAAAAACCCAAAGAATTCAATTTTAGGTTTAAATCAAACTTAGATTAATTTTGGACCCTTTGGACCTGAATGTGAACCAATTCGAAAACAGAAATACACAAACATGGTAACAGATTCAGCATATTAAAGAACCCAAAGAATACATGATTCTCATCGAAATTGAAATTGGTCAAGAAACAAATAATGCATACAAAGTATTGGTGTTTGTTTGGTTCCTGATTCATAAACAGTTTGGGCCATAATCACCAAAATCAATTCCAACTTTCCCTTTTTGGTTTGAAATCTTGTATAATAATTTCATAGAAATCCATGGATTTATTCTCAAGTTATGGTCTGGAAACCCCGGAAAATCTTTTTTTAACTTTTATTCCTAAACTGTTAGGGCAATAACCCCAAATTCAATTCATACCTTCCTTTTGTGGTATGGGACCTTGTGGTTTTATTTCTTTGAGATCTATACACTTATACTCAAGTTATTGTCTGGAAAACATATTGTCTACAGACCACAATGACGACATATCCACACCATTATAAAATGGCAAATTTTTTACAGTCTATAAAAACTTAATGTTGACCACACTTCAAAAAAAGGCCAAGGTCAGATGTATCTCATCAGACAATCATATTCACATTACAATCATTCTGTACACCATACATTGTTGACCTAGAGAATCTGACAGAGAACAGACCAAATCATGGAACCTAAATGATGACCAAATGGTGCAGGATAAGCCACTCAAATTAACAAATTTTTCGTAAACCTTTTTCTTATCCCAATCCATGCAATGTGATACAAAATATATCTATTCATGTGAGAAATAGATCACAGGCAATAGCCATAAGAGAATTAATTGTCCTTATTACACATAAAAACTGTCAAATTAATTTGAAAACAAATAATGTACACATACCCTTAAAAATGGAATCAAGATAATGTTCATATGCCAGATTAAACCAGACCATAAGGCAACTGCATACAAGATATGGATTGACTCATTCTTCTTCAGTCTGGATTATGAAGTTTTATATCAGGAGCATCCACTGCTAGATCTGTATCCCTGTGTTTTGTATCTGATGAGCCTTTATATAAACTAGATCATTTTAGAATTCTAGATCTATTTGAAGACTTGGCAGCCAATCAGGTAATCAGCAAGTCCAATGAACATTTCTGTCATGTAATTCCTAAGTATCATTTGTGTCAAGTCTTGTTTAAACTAGCAAAGAAGTTTCTGTGACATTTAAAACTCAAAACATGATGTTGAAAGATACCAAGAGATGGAAATATAAACTGTTGACACAGAGATGTGTCTTCGTTTTTTTGGTGGTATAATGCAAATGTTGAAATTAACTTGCAATATTTAAACTTGTTATCTATGCAATGAACCATGATGACTAACGGTTCAGGGCAAAATAAAAACACCATGGAAATGATAATGCTTATAAAACTGCATACCCAACACCATTTACTTATCAATTGGTTCCTTGTTAAACTGTGAAAGTTTCAAAGTCCATGAACCATGATAAGGAAGTGGGACCAAATAATCTCTATGAAAATGAGACTTGCAAATGCCAATACAACTGCATACCAAATATCAGATATTAGTCACTCATCTTAAACTGATCTAATCACAAATCACATGTAAATAATGCAAAGCATTCAGTCAATAAACCATGACTGAGGCTGGAGCTGAACAATCTCAATGGAACTGACATTTGTCAATGCTTATACATCTGTATACCAAATATCATTGACATACCACTTATAGTTCCCTTTCAATTGACCTAATCACAAACTTATACTTGTAAACTAATTAAAAGTTTTAAGTCAACTATGACTGAGGGAGAGAAGCAAAATAATCTCCTTAGAAATAAGATGTTTCAATGCTTATATAACTGCATACCAAATATCACTGACCTACCACTAGTTGTTTTCTTTAACTTGAACTTATCACAATCAAATACATTGTTGAAGCTGCTGCTTATGGAAAAAGCATGACCAAGTCTCGCTTTTCAACTTCGTCCATACCATACAATAAATCAGCTGTGAGTTACCCTTGACCACAGAAACCTCTTCCCCCTTTATTTGTCATTCAGACTCAAATAAAATATAAGATAGGTTTTCTCAATTAAATTTTTATTTACCTATTTATCTATATCATTATCATACATCATAATATAAAATACCCAAATGAAACCAGACCCATTCTGCTCCATCAAGTGTGTACAAATACCAAAGAAATTGTAATAATATGTTTTTAGTCCCTTTATAAGTAAAAGGAGGAAAAGGATCTGCATCATGGGTAAGGTATCACTGGTTAAATATTACAATTATACAAAATAACTGACAAGAGCTGAGGATTCTTTTTAGTTTCTTGATACCAGTTCCCAGACTAGCTGTTTAAATAGAATTTAGAAAATCAATTCTGTTCTGAGATACATGTCTTATATTTTAATATCCTTAGGTCTTAAAGGAATATTTTTTTTGCTCAATATTAAATACCAAACTTAAATAAATTTATATAATTCCATAAAATATATGAATCCTCAGTTTGTCACATATGAAGAGGCATTTACAAATATAACAAGGAATACAATGGTAAATACTAAGATAAAAAATGCATAAAAATACATGAATCAAATTCATTTATGAGGTGTACTCAATTTATTTACTGGTTTATTTAAATAAACTAATATCGTGATCTGTGCAAAAATTATTAGATCACCAAGGAAATAGTTAACTGCATTTCATTAAACATTTATAACCCCAAGCTCTAATATTGTATACAAAGTTTCTTTATAATTCCTCCCAATTTCTAACCAAAGTCAATTCTTTATATCAAAGTAGGATAGTTATTCAACAATACATGTATGATATAAGTATTTTTTTTTTTATTATTTTCTTGGAACCAGAACTTTTTGCCCAGGAAGTAATAAGTAATTATTTCATATAAAATAAGAGGAGGAGATATGATTGCCAACGAGACAACTCTCCACCAGAGACCAAATGATATAGAATTTAACAACTATCAGTCACCTACAGCCTTCAACCATGAGCAAAACCTATACTCATAGTCCATATCCTTTAGGAAATGTGCCATAGTAAGCAAGTATATCATCTGTTTGCTCATTCGTCTACAACTTCCAATCACAATTAAAGGATTGAATTGTTTTTGCCTAAACTTTCAAATAATCTTCAGTATCTGTTGGCATTGTGTATATTTTTTTCACATCCAAAGGTTCCCCAATCGAAGAATGGACTTTTCCCTTTATAAAATTTTATTACTCTTATTGAAGGATAGGTTGGTTCAGCTGATAAGAACAGATTTAGTTAGAGCAAGATTCTGCATTTATAAATCTTGTAATTTGGTCAATCTTCAACGACCACTTAAATATTTATGTTCATTCATTTTTCTATTTTATCCACTAAGAAGAGTTAAAAGCATAATAAATGTCTGATCTCATTATGTAAATTTATATTTTGAATTGCATGTATAAACAAAATATATAAACTCAATCATACTAAGGCTTGGTATAACAGGATTTGACAGTAAAAACAAATAAAATCACATAAAAACCACTAAAATCAGATAAAACAAGATAAAACACAAATCTTGTTATAGCAAAGCCTTATAAAATTTACATTAAAGCTACAGTGGTAATATATATCAGTGTGAATCCCAAATTTATTTTGAATTTAAGTCATTAAAATTTTGTCATAATGAGATCCAACTACTAAAAACATGATTAAAAACAAATATATTTGAACCAACCTATCCTTCACATGATAAAATGGTGGCATGAGAAGCTTCTTTCCCTTTTTTTTCAAATACTTAGGAGGTCCATACATTACAATTGAGAACCCCAAAATTTCATTATAATAAAATAAAATAAACACAGCCATTAGATACAGAAGATAATCTGAAAGTTTAAATGAAAACCTTCCAATAGTTTATAAGCTGTGGATGAGAGATGATGATGGACAAACAGACAGACAAATCTTCTTTAATAACCTTTTTATGCTCAACATGAGTGCAAATGGGCATGGGATTTGGTCCTGCCCTGGGTCATATCAAAGAATTGAAAATTGGTATTTGATGCTCCCCTGGTAAGCATTCAGCAATTAGGAGCAGGAGCAAAGACTGGTCTGCTGGAAGTCAGAATAATGTGTTCAGGTAGGGTTAGATGTCTTGTGCAGACTTTTACATTATGAACTAGCACATTAAAAAAATCTTGCATTTTTAATTGTCCATCCATCCTTCAAAATCAAAACTTCTTTTACAGGATCCTGGTTATACATGTGGAGGGGGGAGGTAATTGTTTAGAAGCTGAGTACAAGCCTCAAAAATGAAACATTAAAATATAAATAATCATAAATGAGAAAAAATATAGAAATCAATCACACAAAAACGAGAAAATATGACAAACTGCAAAAACTATGTAATTATTTTCACTTGAGTGGTCTCAGATGCTGAATAATGCATTTATAATATATAAACAAAACCAATAAATAAAACTGACAGCCATTAATTTGTATGAATGTAAAGAATGCAGAGTCAAAACAAACCATCTAACTAAAAATTTTTATTTCTAGTTCATATTGCACCAAAAACTCAGTACTTAAATTGTTTACCGTAATAGGGGATTTGTTTTATTCCCTTTTAGTGTTTGGCCATCAAAGTCCTACTTAATAGGTTTCTAACCAGAAAAAATCATTTCACAAAGGACTTATAATTCTTAACCAGTGTACATAACTTAAAAAATATATGTAAACTGAAGCAAGTCTTATGGGTATCTTGTGAAACCATACATCATACCTTTGGGACCTCTCAAATAATAATTTCACAGTTTTTTTTTTATATTTCTTCAATCACAAAACAATAATTGAATGCAAGAAAAAATAATGAAATAAATATTTATAATTTGAATAACAAAGCATTAAAAATTAATTGCATTTATAATTCATTCTGCTTATAAGACAAATATCTGCTGATTTTTTTACAAAAGATAGCAACAGTTCATCCAATGGTTTGCAGGATTGTAGTCTGAGGATTTTACCATACAAGGAAATTCTTAGGCAGCAACAGCAACTCTTTCGACTAAAAAGAAACAAAGTTAAATTTCAATTGTTGATCCTTAATTTTAAAATAATCTAACGGGAATAAAGAAACAGACATAAGTGTATGTTAAACAATTTGTTTATTACTTATATTGATTACTCAAAAATATATAGTATCAAAAATATCTGATTTTATTGTTATCTCCCCTTCATATATCTTCTTCAGATCTAGTATCTGCTTTAAAGGGTACATTATTTTAAAATGAAAAGATTGAATACTTATTTTTTTTAATTGTAAATTAAAAAAAAATATATATATTATTGAAATCTATTTAGTGACATTCATCACACTATAACATAAACACATTAAAGTTGTATGTTGATGAATAAGTTCTCACCTTATAACAGCTTTATCCCAGCAAGTAACCCAATGGAAACCTGATGCTAACCTGGAATATAAAAGTAGTCAGTTATACTAAACTTTCCTAAAAAAAATTATTACACATGTACTAAATTTTAAATTGCACTAGGATAACAAAAAATCATGGAAAAAATATTTGGTATTCTGAATTATAAACTCAGTTTTATATTTACCAAAAAAATTCAACCGGTATCTCACCAGTGTAAAATTATTTTTTTGGTACTAAAGAACCTTATGAAATTGATTTCAAATATTATATTACTAAAAAGATGCTTGATTACCTACCAACATGTTAACAAAATCAGACATCCAAGTCTTACTCCCAACACCATAAAAACATCATTATAACAACCTAAAAATAAAAAAAATAAAAAAATAATTACTTGTTTTACAGATCAATCTGTCTTTTAGAAGACTAACAAAATAATGCTATGTTTCATTTATTAAAACCTGTTATACATTATCATCTTCACTATATAAACTTTAAAACTGCTCGAGATAGAAATTGACCTTGTGCAAGTGCACGTATATGTATAAGACAATGATTTTGGAATATTCAATTACAAAATCGGATGGTTTTGTTCTCTTTTGATGGTTCTTAAAATCATTTTCATAACAGCGTAGACAACCCCAATACTTATGTTGGTAATAATACTAACTCAATTACTGTAAATTCAGAAACTATTGCAATGTTTTTATTATCGCAAAAAATGCAACATGGTTGTATTGGCAATAATTTAAACTAGCTTTTTGAAATTTTTTATATGAATTAAACAGGATTTTTCTCAATATCGCAAAAATTAAAATCGCATTTTAGTCTAAAATTACAAAATCGCAATTAATTTTTGACTCTTCACATTGGATAATCTGCGAAGCGGATTATGTAAAATGTGAAGAGTCAAAAATTAATTTTATGATTCAATAAATTCAAAATAAATTATAGCCATTCATTATAAATAAATTTCTATCAAAAATAAGGCTCAAAGAACTTTTTATATTATTTATATTAACCATAACAACGTACACGGATGTTGGCGTATGAATATACGTCAGAGTGGGCATGTCGCCATAAAAATTGACAACATTGAAAATAAAAGTAATACTTTTAACCAATCAGAAGACAGTAAATA
The DNA here is from genome assembly GCF_021869535.1 of Mytilus californianus. Lineage (NCBI taxonomy): Eukaryota > Metazoa > Mollusca > Bivalvia > Mytilida > Mytilidae > Mytilus > Mytilus californianus. The sequence continues at coordinate 92,629,915 of NW_026262581.1, read as the reverse complement.
CACCAAATTTATTTATTAATAATTGCACGCAATAATTTCTGAATTTACAGTACCTTTAACTTGTTTGCCATTGGCTATCGATAACAAGTGATTTTACGTTCACTCAGTCTGTCAGAGGCCTTCCAATAGGGATTTAAGGTGGTACCCAACACCTTGACTAATATTAATTTGGCTCGTTTAATTTTCATAAAATTTTGACAAAATGTTTACTTTGACCCTTTGACAAAAATATAAAAATTTCAAAAAATTTGAACCAACCACTTTATCAGAAAAATTTCACTGGTTATATAGCAGTTTGACAAACACTAATTTTGATCATTGAGAAGCTTAATATTTCCTTAACAATACAACGTAATTAAAACGTTTAGCTGATTTTTACAGAGTTATCTCCCTGTTGTGTTAGGTACCACCTTAAATAGAATAAAAGAGCAAAGTACATGTAGGCACAAGAGAAGAAAAAAAGAAAATAATTATTCAACATTTAAATCAACACACAAGGTTTAGTCCTCTGCTAGTAATTCATACTATTTAGAACCTTTGCCAACCCCAGTTTAAATGTCTATAACACATTCAATGTGACAAGTGGGCATTACAAACTTTCACCTTATCTGACCCAGTCAATAGATAACATGAGAGCGCCAAGAAATCGTCTTGTCCACGCTTTTATGAAAATGATTCTATATCAATTCAATATTCAAACAGTTACAGACTTTGCATAAAAATTTGTTCGACCTAAGATAATCACTCGATACCAGACAGAAAACAAAAGTAAGACTACTCTAAAAATCAAACGCTGATAGAAAAGAACCCTTAAAAAATAATGTTAAATGCCTATATATATATTATTTCCATAAAATTTGTGGAATATATAAACTTACCACATATTTTTCATGGTAAAGCCTCAGACTTGGTGAAGATTGAATTGACCATCTCCCTTAGAGCTGCTCTCCCGGCTGACAAGGTGGCTCTCCTCATCATCTTAACATCTTTTTTTTTAAATATAGTTTTATACATTAAATATATAAGATGCATTTCCAATAAATCCCCTTTCTTGAAAATTTCAGCAAATCAATTGTTAATAACCCAAGATTTCTCCCACCCTGCATACTTATTATCTAGAGCTCTGCTTACATTTATTTTTTTTTATTACAGAGCACTAAATAATAGTCAATATTAGCTAGTATACATCTGATATTAAAAAAAAATGTACAAACATGAATATCCAAGTAGATGAAAATCCTAACATTGAGGGAATTTCAAGTATGTGGAGTTAAACAGGGGTATAATAAATTGCCTCTCTTTGACCCAAATTTCACCCTGTTCGGACTCCACATCCTTGTTATATTAAACAAAATAAATAAAATAGTACAATTAAAATTAAAAAATAGATTGATAACAAAAATCTAACACATTTCAATAAAATATTTCGTACTGATCGACTTATGGTGGCAGCGTGGTCCTATAAGTAGTTCAACTACTGTATCACTAGCCTGTCAACACTGAGAACCCTCACATGAAATGTGTAACTTCATTCTTAATTTGACTCGGGTTTGCCCGTTTCCCTGATGAAGGTGATGTTTTCACCAGGCACTCTGGCTGTCTCCACAAATAAAAATTTACAGCCAAAATTATAGTAAATCATGTTAAAGTGGTGTTTAACACCAAAAATCAACCAATCCAATTTCAACAAGATGTTCTTTAACTATGCCTTTTGTAAAATTATTCTTTAAAAAATATCACCTTGGTTACAAACCAAAATCAGCTAAAAATGACAAAAAAAGTGCAAAAAATATATTTCTAACTTCTTAACTTCGTAAATTCCTCTGCATTAGAGCACCCTTGTCACATATCTTAAAGATATTAAAATTAACATGAAAGAAAAGGTTGTAAGGGGATATATTTACTGCAGACCATTATTCATCTTTTTAGTTTACACTAGAGAGGCATTTGCTATGGTAAGGTATTTTGAAACGTTGCTAAAAAAAACAAAAATAATTAAAATTTTTGCTAAGAAATTTAGTGGGAATATTCACATCGGCAGATTTAATTGCATTAACTACATGTATAAAGTAACTGGTAAAATTAGAAAGTATCTCAAATCCTAAAGTAACAAAAAGATGGCAAAAATATATACATTACAATTTGCAAAAAAAAAATACATTTCAATAATTGAACATTTTATTTTCTTTCTTTTTCTTTTAGATTATCCATTCTTAAACTGCTGGAAGTGTTTTGACTAGACATGAGTATAAACGGAAAATAGAAAGAATTTTTGTAATGTCAAATACAAGTTAACATACAACTTCCAATCTTGTTGAAAATGGAGAATCTTTACATATTTTTTTTTTTTTTTTTGTAAAAAAATTATAAACATTTTCTCAAGCATACACAAAAATAGTCTGAATTACATTCTTTACTGTTGCAGTTATATCACACAACCATTTTATGCAGCCACGGTTATCTGAAAAAGAAATATACATTACTCATGAAAATTGAAATAATATTTAATGCAAAACAATTATAATTAACTGAGCATTACAATTATAATGTATAGAACATTTCTTTTTCTTTGTTATAAAGTGATTTGTTGACATAAATTTTAAAGTACCAGTATTTCTTAGCAATAAAAGGATGAAAAACAAGTCATTGGCTGATGTCTTGACAAATATCTTTTTAACATTGTTTTATAGCTATATATAGTATATCAGGCTATTAACATACTTGATATAATTTTTTAACATTTAGTCATGTTGAACCTTTATAGCTAACAATACAATATAGGTTTTGTCATTGTTGAAGGCATAGGGTGACATTTAGTTGCATCCACATCATTTGGTCTCTGGTTGATAGCTGTCTCATTGGCATACATACCACACTTACATATTTTCATATATGGGGACAACTATAGATAACAAAAAAACTGAAATCCCAAGACTTCCCTTATATATCTTTATATCTCCTTCTAAATTGTTTATTCAACTATATGTAATGAAGACATTAATATGTAAGATTTACATCTGTGCCTAACAAAAATCTTGGGCTTTAAAATGCTCTTGGATGAAAAGTTCATAAATCTATGTATTGATTCTTACCATAAAAGTCAGCTCCAATGCCCACTCCCAGCTTCAATCCTTACAGACAAGCTGTGATGCTAACCTGAAATATAAAATGATAATTCATTAATAAAACCCTGTAACTCGGAAACGTAAAATCTAAAATTTATAAAAATCGAAAGGGAGCTCATGTCAATAGATATAAACAATTCACCACAATTTCTTGCAAGTTGGTGAAAGCATTCTTGAGTTATTGTCCGAAAACTGGAAAACCCCCCTTTTTTTAATGAATAAAACCCCATAACTTGGAAACGAAAAATCTAAAATTTATAAAAAACGAAAGGGAGCTCACGTCAATAGATTTAAACAATTCACCAAAGTTTTATGCAAATTGGTTAAAGCGTTTTTGAGTTAATGTCCGACATGTTGACGACGAACAACGGTATACCATAATACGTCCCGTAAACGGGCACATAAAAACTGTTTAAAAGGTTCTTTGTTGGTATTATGTATGTATATTGAATAGATTGAATGATTGGTTGTTGGTTGCTTAAGGTCCAGTGGCAAATCATTAAATAGAAATAGTCTTAAAATGTATTATATATGTCAAGAACATATGGATGAGACAGCAATCCAACACATTTTTATGTAAACAATACAGATCCTAAACTTTCTTCTTATTTGGTTACTGATATAATAATCAGATTAGATTCCTGTAAAAATTCAAGCGTTCAAATCTTTGTTTTTTCATAAAATATTTATAATACATTTGAGTTTTCCAAAACAGGACTAACATACTGGTACATACCTTTGTATTAGCTGTATAAGACCACCAAGTCTTATTCCCACACCATGAAAACATGTCTCAGAAAGAACCTGAAATGAAATTATAATCAACACATTATACATTTTGTAAATCAATTTATGTGTTACCTATAACCTAAAATTTACTAAATATTGTTCTGATTTCTTATTGCAGGTAGACAATTGTATAAAATATTTTTTTTTTAAATCAATATAAAAGATAGAAAAGTAAAAAAACGTCAGATTTAAATTTAACTGCACAAAAAATATCTGAATAAATTACAAAGTTATCTCCCATTGAATGCAAAATCGTGTCTTAAATTGTACTGGTCTTTTCTTGAAGTTTAATGACTATTTTTAGGATTTACTATTGATATTTTGATAGAAAATCTTGTTCATGTATCTTGTATCTTTAAATACTAAACTGGTAAATTAATTCATCAATGGTGTTTTAAATGCAATATTTCAGAAGGGTCTGTTATCTTAAAAGATCTGGCTAAAATAAACTTGCCTTTTCTATTTTCATGGTAAAGAGTCAGACTTGGTTGAAGATTTAATTGACCATCTTCCTAAGAGCTGCTATCCTGGCTGACAAGGTGGTTCTTCTCAATATCTTATTGTCAATCTATGTTGTGTCCATTTGTTTTTAGAAAATAAAGTAACATACATAAAAAATATCAGATGCACTTTCAATTAATAAACTTTTTGAAAAATTTCAGGTAATTATTTTAAGTGACACATAATTTTTCCCACCCTAAATTTCTATTCTCTAGAAAACATCTGATATGTAAAAAAGTGCATAAATGTGGGTATCCAAGTAAATAAAAATCTAACATTGAGGGAATTTCAAGTATTTAAAGTTAAACACAGTATAATAAATTACCTCCCTTTGACCTAAATTTCACCCTGTTAGAACTCCACATCTTTGTTATATATAACAACTAGAGGCTCTAAAGAGCCTGTATCGCTCACCTTGGTCTATGTGCATATTAAACAAAGGACACAGATGGATTCATGACAAAATTGTGTTTTGGTGATGGTGATGTGTTTGTAGATCTAACTTTACTGAACATTCTTGCTCCTTACTACTATCTCTATCTATAATGAACTTGGCCCGGTAATTACGGTGGAAAATACTTTGTAAAATTTTACAAAAATTTACAAAATTTATGAAAATTGTAAAAAATTGACTATAAAGGGCAATAACTCCTTAAGGGGTCAATTGACAATTTTGGTCATGTTGCCTTATTTGTAGATCTAACTTTGCTGTACATTATTGCTGTTAACAGTTTATCTCTATCTATAATAATGTTCAAGATAATAACCAAAAACTGCAAAATTTCCTTAAAATTACCAATTCAGGGGCAGCAACCCAACAACGGGTTGCCTGATTGGTCTGAAAATTTCAGGGCAGCTAGATCTTGACCTAATGAACAATTTTATCCTCATCAGATTTGCTCTTTATGCTTTGGTTTCAGAGATATGAGCCAAAAACTGCATTTTACCCTATGTACTATTTTTTAGCCATGTCGGCCATCTTGGTTCGCGGGCGGGGTCATCGGACACATTTTTTAAAATAGATACCCTAATGATGATTGTGGACAAGTTTGGTTAAATTTGTCTTAGCAGTTTCAGAGGAGAAGATTTTTGTAAAAGATTACAAAAATTTACGAAAAATGGTTAAAAATTGACTATAAAGGGCAATAACTCCTTAAGGAGTCAAATGACCATTTTGGTCAAGTTGACTTATTTGTAGATCTTACTTTGCTGAACATTATTGCTGTTTACAGTTTATCTCTATCTATAATAATGTTCAAGATAATAACCAAAAACGGCAAAATTTCCTTAAAATTACCAATTCAGGGGCAGCAACCCAACAACGGGTTGTCCGATTCATCTGAAAATTTTAGGGCAGATAGATCTTGACCTGATAAACAATTTTACCCCATGTCAGATTTGCTCTAAATGCTTTGGTTTCAGAGATATAAGCCAAAATTTACATTTTACCCCTATGTTCTATTTTTAGCCATGGCGGCCATCTTGGTTGGTTGGCCGGGTCACCGGACACATTTTTTAAACTAGATACCCCAATGATGATTGTGGCCAAGTTTGGTCAAATTTGGCCCAGTAGTTTCAGAGGAGAAGATTTTTCTAAAAGTTTACGGACGACGGACGACGGACGACGGACGCCAAGTGATGAGAAAAGCTCACTTGACCTTTCAGGTCAGGTGAGCTAAAAAAACATGAATAGTATACCGGTAATCAAAATAAAAAAATAATTAAATTACAAAAATTCAACACATTTCAATAACATATTTAGTGCGGATGGAGTAATGGTGGCTGAATGGTCAAAGTAGTTCAACTACTGTATCAATAGCCTGTCAACACTCTGAACCCTCACATTGTAGGTGTGTTTAACATCAATCTTAATTGACTAGAGCTGCCAGTTTCTCTTTCAAGGGGATGTTTTCACCAGGCTGTTTCCACAAATAAAAACTGGCAGCCAAGATATAGCAAATCATGCTGAAAGTGGTGATAAATACCAAAAATCAATCAATCTACTTTCATCAAGATATTCTTCAACTATGCTTCTTGTAAAATATTCTTTAAATAATATACCCTTCGTTGTAAACTCAGCTAAAAATGACACAAGGTGAAAAAATATATTACAATTTGCAAAAATAAAAAACATTTCAATAATTGAACATTTTTTCTTTTTCTTTTTTTTTCTTTTTTTTCTTTTCTTTTTTTTTAGATTCTCCATTCTTAAACTACTGGAAGTGTTTTGCCTAGACATGAGTATGAACAGAAAATAGAAAGTAATTTTAGATATTTCAAAGACCTATTAACCTACAACTTCCAATCTTGTTGAAAATGGAGAACCTGTACATAATTTTTTTTTCTTTTTGTAAAAATTATAAACATTTTCTCAAACATACACAAAAATAGTCTGAATTACATTCTTTATTGTTACAGTAAAATCACATAGCCCTTTTATGCAGCAACGGTTACCTGAAAAAGAAATATACAGAATTAAACGTAATTGTCAAAATCTGAAAATTGAACAATATCAAATGCAAAATAATAAATAACTGGTCATTATAATCATGATTCATAAAACCTTTCTCTTACTTTGTTTAAAAGTGATTTGTTGATATATTTTTTGAACTACCAGTCTTTATTAGCAGAAAAGGATGAAAAACAAGTCAATGGTAGATGTCTAACATATTTCTTTTTTTTTACATATTGTTTTTTTTTGTATTGGCTCTTACCATAAAAGTCAGCTCCAATGCCCACTCCCAGCTTCAATCTTTACAGACAAGCTGTGATGCTAACCTGGAAAATAAAATGATTAGTCATTCAAGATTGTTGAAAAGGATCATTTTTGATGTACTGTATGTATATTCCATATTTTGAGTGATTGATTCATTTGATTGTTGGTTGCTAAATTTCCAGTGGCAAATTAAATAAAAGTCTATAACTATGTAATAGAAGTTGAGAACAGCAAACCAGCATCCCAACAAACTTTTACATAATCAAATCAGATAATTAAATTTACTCCTTTAATGGCAATTAAAGAAAGCAAAGACTTCTTACCAAACTCCTACAAACCTTCACGCTTAGAGCACATGCTATTTCCAAATACATTTTATAATACTTTTTCTTTTTTCAAAACAGGACTAACATACTGGTACATACCTTCGTATTAGCTGTATTAGACCACCAAGTCTTATTCCCACACCATGAAAACATATCACAGAAGAACCTAAAAAGAATTAAAAAAGACACATTATATATTTTACAAATCCATTTCTCTATAAATATGAAGTCACTATATAATGTTCTGATTTCTTACAAAATGTACACAATAGTATCAACACAAGTTTGTAAGATAAACTGTTGACAGAGATGTCTCGCCTAGCAGCGGAAAATGAAAAACATCTGATGATTAGCAACACTGCTAATTAATTCGATAATTTGTTAGTAATGCAAATATATACAAAATGTCATTGATCTATAGCAAGGAGTAACTATTAACCTGACTAAACAGAAAACTCGACATAATAAAAATAAAACAAGTCAAAGGTTTTTGTTTGGAATTTAACTGCACAAAAGTGATGTGCAAATCAGTTATATTCCATTGAAAGAACAAATCTTGCTGTTAATTGTACTTGTCCCCCCTTGAAGTTTTAAATATTTTGATCGAAAATCTTGTTCAAGAAAATGGTAACTTAAATTATAAAACTTAATAAAATTAATACATCAATGGTGTTTTGCATGCAGAAGATCAGAAGGGTGCTGGTGTGTTGTCTTAATATGCACTTCTTGTCGAATATTTCTAGAAAATGTATACAAATATTTGGCTTAAATAAAACTTGCCTTCTTAATTTCTTGGTAAAGCCTCAGACTTGGTTGAAGATTTTTTTGACCAACTTCCTTGGAGCTGCTATCCTGGCTGCTTTCAAAGGTTTTCCATCATAATTTTTTATGCTAATCAGTCCACTGAATCCATTTTATCTAAGTAATGAAATGTCCTTTCCATTGTACATTATAAAATGTACAATAGTCACCAGAATGTTCCAAGGCACCTCACATTATTTTTCAAATCATGGAAACTGAAGAAATTCTCAATTTAAAATACAAATAATTTAGTAAATTCATTTAAAAAGTACTGTAAAAATACCAGACATGCTTTTAAACAGGTAACTTGTATTTTGATAATTTACGAAATGTATTCTGTACCCCACAATTTCTTCCACTCATTAAAAGTATATTTTAGAACTATGTTTACATTTTTTTTTATTTACAGAGCTCTAGATAATAGCTTTTATATAAGTTACCAGACATCTGATATGAAAATACTTATACAAATGTAAGAAAAAAAGTACAGTGTAGTAATAGTATAATAAACACATAAAAATCAACATTTTTTAAATATTTTGAAGCACAAGTTTAATCAAAAATATCTCATTTTCAAGGTTTACTACTCATGTACATAGTAGTCATGTATAGTCCCAAAATTTGTAAAAGCCTCTATAGATTTGCATACTCTCTGTGAATTCCAAAAGATATGGGTTAAAAACTATTTATTTTACCTTTGATGAAAAATTACTTAGTTCCCAAGTCAGGAAAAAAATTATCAAACAATTCCATAGTACCAAGTGGACAACTTAAATATTTGTACAATCATTGTGTGAAGTTAAAAAGATTGAGATTGAAAACTGCAGTTGATTACACAAAATCAGTACCATCTTTGAAAATTTTGGAAAACAATCATCAAGATCAGAATTAAGGGAAAAATGGGGGGAAATTCCTCAAACAATTTCATATAAGCAGGTACACAACTTCAAAATGTATGCAATTATTCTGTGAAGTTTCAGTGGTACAAGAAAAAGAAGCTGAAATGAAAAAATACAAATATGATGCAAAATGATATTACATGTATCAAGTATGAAATCTTTAGATTTAATAAAAAAATTTAGAACTCAAAGAAATGATATAAATACTGATTCTTTATAATAAAAATTAATTTCAATACTTTTATAATTAAAATTAATTTCAAAACTCAAATGGCACGTAATACTTCAATAAAATAGATTTTTACTTTTTACTTTAGTTTTATACTTGAAAGAAAAATAGGAGCAAAATTTACAATTGAAAAAGTAACATTTTTTGTTCCCAGATTATTTATGATAGCATTTTTGATTGGTTATATCAAAATTTATTTTATGTAAGATTACTTCCAATGACTTTTGTCAGAAAAAAAGGAAAATCACTGATATCTTGACAATAATGGACTGAGGCAAGGTTACTGCACTCTCCAGAATCATTGGTTCCTTAAATAGATAAGAACCAGAAGCAGCCAATATACAGACTTACAGGAATCAGCTCTTTTTTGCTACCGGGAAAAGAAAACAGATTACCAGTTAAATCTGAAATAGTCTGGTTATCTTTAACTTTTTTAGTGATTAAATCCCCAAAGTCTGAAACAGGGTCTAATATAAATCTAAAACTGCTTGGTTAACAGAACTGATTGTATGCTATCGCTCAGGCAAAAATAATCACGTATATAATGCCTACTCATGTTAAAACTACAATAAAGTATAGCTTGCAACAATTATTTCTTAATTATTATGGACAAATGGAAAACTCCTTTGAACTTATGAGGCTAAAGTTGGATCCCTGTTAAAGTCAAGCTCTTAGATTACTCTTTGTCTGGCCATGAGTTTCAAAAAGGATCCAATGAAGAATAGCTGCAGTCAGTTATTGATAATTGGGTTTTACTTATTTTATTTTTTAAAGTATTTTATGATGGCAAGTGCTTTACCTATATTGTAATTACCAAATTTGAAAAAGATAGAATGGTTTGATACCAAAGAGCAAATTAATTTATGTTGTAATTCAAAGGGTATGATAGGGTTAAGATCAGTCTAATACCTTTTTCAATAAAAGATCTAAATTGTATAAAATGAGCTATATTTCAACAAACTTATGATTTGAAATTTGAAATTTTTGTGTTGTACAAACTACTCCTTTTCATGTACACATGATAAATAGAATAAAATAGACGAGTTTTCAGCTCCTTTTTTATGATCTTGAAATGATCCTGCTCACTGTCAATACTTTTGATTGCAAAAAAGAAAAATTGTTTCAAGAAGCCGGACAAAATTATCCTTTAATATATTGATCACAGAATGGCTTAAGAAGTTAAAAAGATTAATTTTCTATTAAACAGGAAATATTTACAAAGAAATGCTTAAACTCAAGACAATTTAATTTTACAAATTACGATGAGCAATTGTTAAATGGGACTAACAAGTAAGATTAAAACATTAATACCAGTTGTCAATTATGGTCTCATAATAATGAAGTTACCATTAAATGTCTGGAATCTGTGGATGGAAACCTAGTGTTGAAGGTGACAGTTGAAAATTAACCCAAGGTTCAGAAGCTTGAAGCAAAGGGAGATAACTACTGTAAAATATTGGGATTGATAAGTTAGATAACTCTTCACTTGGAGATGATAATAGTTTCAGATAACTCAAAATGAAGTTTTTAAGGTATTTGAAATCATTATAAATTTCGTTGGTCATCTCAACGAGATTGATTTTCTCCCTTGAGCCGGTACCGCGAAAGTGAGAAAAACAATCAAGTTGAGATGACCAATGATAATCTGTTTATCGCTATTTTGCTTATGACGACGTTGAAATTTACATTGACAATGGCATGTGCAGCCTTAGTTTCTAGAGATACTTTCCATATCTTTCTACTATGCTGAGAAAGGAAATTATCAGTAAGATCAAAGGAAAATTCAGTAAAATAGTGATAATAATATATATATCACAGAAATTTATTATTGTTCACCAAATATTAAGACTTGTACAAGCTTTCAGTCATGTCAGAATTAATAACCTTTGCGATTATGTTTATAACTCTATAATAAATGTAGATTAAACATCCCAATTCTTTTTTGTATGGCAGAATTTTCGTTATGGCTTGATTGTTATAAAAATGTATTTTTACTTCTTTATTATCTTAATAGCGATCAGTGCTTTAAAGATGTAGATACCCAGAAACAATTTTGAAGAAGATAAAGTATATCTAAAAAACTTTTGGGATCATTTTCCACTTCCCCTGAATTCAACTTAATATACGAGAATATGTTATCTAGTTGTCCATTTCATCATAATATGTCAAATACAATTTAGATTTTGATTTTGATTGAAGATATTCATTTTCAATTTTGAAAATAAGAAATTAAAGAAAGTATGAAAATCGTACAGATTCAAAGTTCAAAGCAGCTTTATGCTCAAACATTTGATTATTTTTTTATGACTAGAAATATCAAATATTTTTCATTTCAGAATTACATATATAGATTCCTTCGAATGGTAAACACCACACCCTAAATACCTCAAAACCAAAGAACAACTGAAACAAACAGAAGATATAACCAACCCTAAACTTAAACACCAATAAGCAACTTTGTTATATGTTAGTAAAGACACGCAGCGCTCCAAGCATAATGTATTTCTGAAATGATCATTTGATATTTGTTAAGTCTACACCAAAACTCTGAAGATAAAGAATGTTTTGCTTCGGAACTTTGCATGCACTAGACTACGAGTTTAAATCAATTTCAAGTACTATGTTATTCTATAATCTGACTACTACAATGCTTTGAAAATGTAAAAATTTTAGGAAAATTATTATTTCACCATAAATCTTAAATTTTAATTTAAATGTCTTAGGAAAACTTTTATTATAAATCTGAAATTTTAATTTAAATGACATCTTTTTTTTTTAACGAAGAACCAAAAAAAATGCATTTACTCATTATCTTTTGATTTTGCCATTTAATTAGGGACTTTCCGTTTTGACTTTTCCTCAGCGTTCAGTATTTTTGTGATTTTCTTTTTTTTTCACCACAAAAAAAGCGCTGATAGACCTTTAAGACAATGTTAAAAAAAACTTTCAATCGTTGGATCAAATGACAGTCTGTAGTGGTGAAAATACAGAGAAATTAATCATAACCAGGATATACCTCATCTGAAGTTATTGCAACTATCATCATCTCTGTATTGATAACTTTTAATATTAAATTAACACCCCAAATATAAAGAAGGCGTTATACCCTGGGTTAATCTCCAACTTCTATATTTTGCTTCTTATGTTGTTGCACATTAATAGATGCATAATTTAACTATTGAAAATTATGGACAAATCTTTTACTGCATTCAAGAAGAAAAGATAGACATGTTTTGAGTACAGGTACTTGGCCATCATGGATCAAATGATCATTTGGCTACTGTTGTAATAAATAACATGAAAACTTTCACAATTAAAAATTGCTCATCATAATCCTTCAGAAATATTAGAAATTTTAATGGTGAATATTTATAACAAAAATAAAAGAAGACTTTTTCATATAAAAATAACTAATTCAGAATTAAAGTATTTTTAACTTGGGGTGTACTGGATGACACACACAGTACATCTGTGTTATAGAAATTTCGCCTGCAGATTAACCACATAGGAGTAGTAGTAGAAGTAAATGTGTGCATTTTCAAATTATCAAAAGTTGAATTATTTAAAAAATTACTGCATTCAAATTTTTTTCTACGTATTAAGAGTAAAAATATGAAATTTAAATAATCTGAACCCAGTCATAATTTTTCAATTGATAAATACTTCACATAAATATCTGAATTTTGTGTCTGGGGGTTGGAATCCCTCCTTTTATTCTGATTCCTCTTTTTTGTCGAGCCTTCGACTTTTGTCGAAAAAGCGAGACATAGCGATCCTACATTCCGTCGGCGTCGTCCACAAATATTCACTCTGTGGTTAAAGTTTTTGAAATTTTAATAACTTTCTTAAACTATTCTGGATTTCTACCAAACTTGGACAGAAGCTTGTTTATGATCATAAGATAATATTCAAAAGTAAATTTTGTAAAAAAAAAATTCCATTTTTTCCGTATTTTACTTATAAATGGACTTAGTTTTTCTGCCAGGAAACATTACATTCACTCTGTGGTTAAAGTTTTTGAAATTTTAATAACTTTCTTAAACTATCCTGGATTTGTACCAAACTTGGAAAGAAGCTTGTTTATGATCATAAGATAGTATCCAGAAGTAAATTTAAAAAAAAAAAAAATCTATTTTTTCCGTATTTTACTTATAAATGGACTTAGTTTTTCTGCCAGTTAATATTACATTCACTCTGTGGTTAAAGTTTTTAAAATTTTAACAACTTTCTTAAACTATCCTGGATTTGTACCAAACTTGGACAGAAGCTTGTTTATGATTAAGAGCTAGTATCTAAAAGGAAATTTTGTTAAAATTTTGTTCCATATTTTCCGTAATTTACTTATAAATGGACTTAGTTTTTCTTCCAGTTAACATTACATAACAGTCTGCAGTTTAAGTTTTTAAAACATTTATTAGATTCATAAACTATCCTGGATTTTTACCAAACTTGGACAGAAGCTACTTACAATCAAAAGATAGTATAGAGGAATATTTTTATTAATTTTTTTCCTCAATTTTGTTGAGGTTGTGATTAACAGCAAAAGTAGGCGAGACACTGGGTTCCGCGGAACCCTTACGAATTTTTTTCTAATATGTGAACGTTTCATGGTGTTCCTAGGATTGGAACCCCCCTTTTCAAAATGGCTGTATCCACACATTGTACTGACTCAACTTCCCTAATGTAAAATAATATACACAAATGACTTCTCTGAGCATGGTCCCTGGGTCTTACTTTACAAATGTATAGCTCAATTGGATCATGTAGTTTAAATTCTTTCAAATTTGTAAATTCATTTTATATGAGTTACCTCCCCTTCACTCAGTGAAATTTTTTAATTTTCTATCATCATGGAGGGGCATAAGGATTTTTTTTTACAGACTTCAAGGTTATTTATTTTTGAAGCCAAAGGGAATTCAGTATAAGGACTTTATTTTTCGTGGGAATTTGATTCACCCTTATCAGAACTCTGGAATTAATGAGTAATTTTTCTGAATCAGTGAGTGAAAGCTTTATTCTTTTACACAAATTTTGGTAGCACCCCTTGCTAAAGCCCCTCATAATGCAAGATACCAGTGTTTTCATGGAGTAAGACTGAGTCATCATTATCTTAACTTGACTCACATGAATGTTAAAATAGATAACCACTATTTTCTGTGAAAAAAAGGTGTATCAATTTAATAAATTTTGGAGCATACTTTTTTTAAGCTAAATTGAAGTTAAAATTTTGTCAAACATGAAGATACTTCAAAATAACAAAGAAAGAATAATAATTCTAAAAAAACTGTATTTGAAAATTATGTGCCATCTTTATCTTGTCACATTTAAAATTTAGAATTGAAGACAGAATGAATGAAAAAAACACCCTTGACTTTGTCAATTTGTAAATTTGTTACCATATCAATTACTTACCCACTTCTGTCCTGTCCTGGTAGTAAAAAACCCATCCTAGTAGTACTTCTGTCCTGGGTCACCTGAGTTCATCCCCTGGTCTCTGGTTGGCTTGATGTTGTACATTTTTAGTTTTCAGTTTAGTGTTTTGTAGACTTTTGTCTGTCATTTCTTTTGGTTCCAACTTCCTGGATCACCTGAGTTCATCCTTGGTCTTTGATTGGGTTGGTGTTGTACATTTTTTAATTTGTGTATTGTTTTGTATATTTTTGTCTGTCCTTTCTTTTGGTTATGGGGTAGTCTGTCTTTCTTCGTCCATACTTATAAAGTTATTTAAGTTGATTTCTTCTGTGTGTTTTATCCCATTGACATTAATACCACATACTATTTCTTTATGACAAACTTACAAACATAGGACCAAAAAAAAATTAAAAATACAGTATACCTATATTCTCTGTATAAACTCTGTAATGGAAACAGATAATAAAGATTAGTGATGTGTTTGAGAAAATTGTTGTCAATTCCATCGAAGCAGATCTCTAATAAGCCATATTCAAGGTTTATGACTGAATCTGCCTCTGGTCCCCATCTGTAACAAACATTAAATTTACAAATTAGTAGTGTTGGGGAATGTTGGTGTCACTTCTATCAAACAGGCCCTTTAACAATCTCAGAGTAGAATGATCTTGTTACTATTGTATAGCGTTACGAGAACTATATGCTACTCTCCCTAGTCTGCTACAACGGAGTCTATCCAAGGTCTATGACTGAAACATCCTCCCAGCTGCATCTGTAACAAAAATAAAATTCATAAATTAGTAGTGTTGGAGAACGTTGGTGTCACTTCTATCAAACAGGCCCTTTAACAATCTCAGAGTAGAATGATCTTGTTACTATTGTATAGCGTTACGAGAACTATATGCTACTCTCCCTAATCTGCTACAACGGAGTCTATCCAAGGTCTATGACTGAAACATCCTCCCAGCTGCATCTGTAACAAAAATAAAATTCATAAATTAAATGTCTGTGGTTAACCTTAAAATGAAATAGAAATACATATAAAACATTACACATAAAAACATAAAATAAAATGGATCAACCAACCTTATTTCAATTCTTTGAAGTAACTTTGCCCCCTGAAATGAAATATAAATATTTATTATACCTCAATTATCATTTTCTATATAAAATAAGTACACAATATTTTGACTTACAAGCTTTGAACTATTGGACCTTGTTGAAACTACTTGACTGCAAGCTTCATTATATTTCGCAGGATTTCCAATGCAGCTATAATGGAGGATTTTGAAAAAACCGGAGAGAGTAATTTTTACCTATTGTATCTAGGGTTGACGTCAGTGCAAGATGTAGCCTTAGCATTTCAGAATATTTATGAAGTAAACGTTATGGTTGGGTTTCTGCTTTATATATTACGATAGTTGTTTTATCACAGTCATTTATTGTCTGTTGTCTTTTTTTGATATAATAAAACACTTACAGACTGGATATTTGTGGAAAAGTAAGTTTATTGTCCCCTCGGATACAACTATTGCCCTCAGCTACGCCTCAGGACAATAGTTGCACCATGAGGGACAATTAATAAACTTACTACTACATTTATACACAGTCAATAAGTATACAATATGCATTACACATAAACATATAAAAAAAAAAGATTATTATATATAAAACAACTTTTTTTTAGTTCTTTTAAGTAACTTTAAACCTTTATAGAAACTTGAATTATTTTTTTTCAGTTTTTTTTACCTCACTTTACCATAAAATTTGCAGGGAATAAGACTGCAGTCAAAAAATAATATAAGATTTTTACTTTCGAAGAAAATTTCTCTCAAGCTAGTCAAAAATGGAAGCATAAACATTTTACCTGTGAAAGAATATTTATGGGGACCAAATTAGTCAGGGATGCTGTTTTTTGTGGTTGCTTCCATTTTATTAAATTTTGACATTTCTTTACTTTAAAGATCTGACCATTACTGTACATATGTGCAACCATCAACTACTATTGGTCAAATTAAATGTTGCATGCAATACAGACCAAAATGAGGTTCAATTTTCGTCTTGGAAAACAATAATATATCAGCTATGTTTTTAAGCTCAATTTTACAAAATTTACCAAAGTGGCTGCTTAAATCAAATTATTACTTCATTATTTCATTATAATTAATGTTTAAAAAAAATCCTGTACCCTTTAAGGGATAAATATTTTAAATATTTTTTTTTTTCAAACTTTAAAAAAAGAGTGGAAGCTGGCTAAAATACACAATATAATTAAACGTTTTTTATAACCATTTCAACCTCAAAGAAAAAGATAGTCTTTTCTAAGCGTGTCTCTAGCTTACATTGTAGCTTTACAAATTTGTTCGTTAATTTTTTGTTGAGGAACAGTGACAACCTCTTTGTCCAAAAAAGTTTACTCTAATGCATAAACCCTCAGCCTTGCCATCAAAAGTAAAAAATATAAATAAAGGGAATATTGAAATCAAATCTTCTCAACACTTGGAATAGATAAGCTGGGTTTTCATCAAACTCATTTAAACTCTGCAGACACTAAAAATAAGTCTACAGTCAAAGTCAATCAGATGTCTGGCAATTATAATGCACTGAACATTTATATGAAACTAAGGAACATATGTTTCTATGTGAGACCTCATCTAAGAGATCAAAGCACTTAAAACTACCAACAATGATAGAGTGCTTTCCACGCCTCAAACCCGGTCGCCAATAGTGCATTCAACTCTATTGAGTACCGGTACTTATTTGTCAGAAGTCTCTGTGCATCAGTCAAAGTGCTGGTGAAATAGTCTCTACAGAGTAGAAATGAGTAAAATCTTTTAAATAAAAATTCTTTTTCACAAACTTGTATATTAACATTATTAAATAATATTTGCATTATGAAGTAGGATACACTTTTGACATGTTAGTGTGATGATGTGGGTCTCCATGCTGTGATGTTTTGTTAGAATGACATCCTACATCACTGCCTTATTTTTGTGGAAAATGAAAAAAAAAATGCGTTGATGTAAGCATGGCAAAGGGTTATGTTATAAAACCAATTTCTGTAATTCTTTATCTTCAGTTATCAATTATGAATATAAAAGACATTACAAATAGGAACAATTGAGAGAAGAAATTCAGTTTCTTTTAAAAATGAAATTTTGCTTCATTTAAAAACATATAAGAAAAAGCTATCAAAGTTACCTCCCATTGATAAAAGGTGATTTTCATCAAAACAACTTCCATTCACTTGTAAAAATTTGAATAAATTAAAGTACCAGAGCAATTGATAAATTAACAATTTTAAAGGCCAATGATAAAGTATTTAAAAAAATAACAGGATTGAATTTTTTCTCTTGGTGTCATCTCATAAATTTTCAAAAATGTTTAGTTGCATCTGGTAGTTTTGTTTAAAAGAACATAAATTAGCAAATCTAAACTTTGAAGCCGTTCAAAAAAATAATTCTGCTTGAAATTATGTAGTTTGATTTAGGCATTGCACAAGTTTTCATATCAACAGGTCTAAAAATTTGAGCATTCTTCAATTCATTTCTAAGGGTGGGCTTTGAGATATGAAAAAAATACTTTCGTTGGGTTGCTGCTTCATTGATGTATACCTGCATCCCCTTTTTTCCTAACAAGGATCTAAGAAAAAATAATAGTGTCCTGATGCATAATTTCTAACCAACAAAAAAATACTTACCATGTATAATCATAGACGAGGTTCTTACCACACTCTTTGGTAACTACAAAGATGGATATCTTACTGTACACATTGTTTACTCTTCAAGGTCATTGCTCAATTTTTGGGTTCCTGAAAAATATCGGTTTTGTATATAATATTTGAAAGGGTGGAAACTTATTATTTCTGGTTCTTTAAAAAATTTCAATCTAAGACAGTCATCATGGTCATATGTTTTCTTTGATGCATCTCCTTTAATCATTGCTATCTTTCACTTAAATTCTAATACTGTAAATTTAGAAATTATTGCAATGTTTTTATTATACAGGATTTTCTCAATATCACAAAAAATAATATTGCATTTTAGTCTAAAACGACAAATTCGCAATAATAAATACACGCAACAATTTCTGAATTTACAGCACATGTATATTTATCTCAAAAAGATATTAATATTGTCCTGTAAAAATAACCGATCAAAACTTTTTTTGCATGCAAGTATCATTAACTTTGATTATGGTCATTGTTCCATGACCTATGGCTGTTTACAAACAGAAATTGTCTCAATAGCGATCATACCACATCATCTTATTAATACCAGTATTATTTATACTGTCAAACCCAGTCATTTGTTTTTTCTTTCTGTTCAGATTTGTTAGCTTATATAGGTTGAACCTCTGTAAATATAGACAATGCAATTTCCAAAAGGAACTCCTTTTATGGATAAAAAAAAAAATTACTATAAAGTTTCGTAAATAAACTGTTATCACAGAGAAATGTCTCGTTTTTTTGTAATTTCAATAATGCAAATGTTGAAATTAAAATAGCAACACTTTAACATGTAAGTTTTGCAATTATTCAAAGTAAATGAACCCTGACTGAAGGTACATGGCAAAGCAATTTCCATGGAAATGAGATGTACCAAAGCTAATACAACTGCATACCAAATACCATTGACTTATCATTAGTAGTTTCCTTTAAACAAACTTAACAAAAACTAATACATGTAAACTAAGCAAAATTTCAAAGTCAATAAACCATAACTGAGGGGGTGGAGTCAAATAATCTCTTTGGTAATGAGATGTGCCAATGCTAATACAACTGCATACCAAATATCATTGACCTACCACTAGTGGTTCCCCATAAACAGACCTAATCACAAACTAATACATGAAAACTAAGCAAAAGTTTCAAAGTCAATAGACCATGACTGAGGGGGAAGGGCCAAATAATCTCCATGGAAATGAGATATGCCATTGATTATACAATTGCAGACCTATTATCATTAACCTACCACTAGTGGTCCCCATAAACTAACCTAATCACAAACTAATACATGAAAACTAAGCAAAAATTACAAAGTCAATAGACAATAACTAAGGGGGCAGGGCCAAATAGTATCCATGGAAATGAGATATGCCAATGCTTATACAACTGTAGACCTATTATCATTAACCTACCACTAGTGGTTCCCCATAAACTAGACCTTATCACAAACTAATACATTGTTGTTGTCACTGTCGCCGAAAAACAGCATACCTATGTCTCGCTTTTTTACTCTGTCAAGCGAGACAATAATCATATCCTGGAATCTTAAGTTCATATGCACTATTATTCTTTACAAAGTTCAAAACACAGGGCTGTGCAGTATATTTTCAACATGTTTATGCCTTTCAAAGCCTTTTTATTAAGCAAGGTAATTAATATTGTACTTTAAAAAAAAATCATTTTAATGTTGAAAATTAAGGGAAATGTAATATTCAACCAATACAAACCTTATAGATGAATGCAACTGGCCGATTCTTTTATATTGTTGTATATACTATACAGCCTAGGTTTTCTGTAGGTCTTCTTTAAGTTTCTGTGGTTTAACAATTCATCAAAATGAGAATGTTGTGGATAGTCTTTTAAATTCTCTGAAATACAAAATTCAATTTACTTTTCCATATATATATGCCTTTTTCAGCTGCACTGGTTTTTCTGTGATCAATTTGCTGTAATATTTTCAAAAGCACACACAAAAACATTATAATTGGTTTAAAAAAATCTTAAAAATGGAAATTAATCAATGATATAACGTTGGTTTTTTTTGGTGTACAACCAATGAGATTACCCATAGTCCTTAGATTTTCAAAAGGAAAATTACATTTGTTGCGTAAACACAGCCAACTTTGCCAAATGATTATGATGAACTAAAACCAAAGGAAATAACATATAATAAGCTTTTCAAATAGATACCATGGTCCCAATTTATTATATTAGTAAACTCAAGGAGATGGTGTTTATAATCTCCTTGTTTAATTAAATGTCTTTTACTGACCTTTGTGTCATTTTAAATAGCTACTGAAAGTACAATTTCTTTGAAAAATATTGATTTTAGTTGAAATGATAGGACGTTTTTTCAGTGGGAACTCACTTTTGTCCTGACTATATATACTCTGAGTCTAGCATTGTTGAAAATCTATATAATGGTGTATAGTGTCTGGTTTTCCTATCTAATACCAATTTAGATGACTTTAAGTTCCTAGAATCCAACTGAAAAGAAACATTTAATATTAAAACAAGTCAATGAAAAAATGTTATACTTCTCAAATAAATAAACCAACATGAAGAAATGGTTAAGAGTCATCATTGTGTTTCCCATCCAACCTTATTATGTATGAAAAATTTGTGAAATCTTTAATTCTTTAAAAATAATTTTCTGGAACTAAAAGTTTGAAATCCAGAACAGAATTCATTAAGGTTTATGACCCCTTCTGTAGCCATCTGAATTCGAAATTTTCAAACTGCAATAATATCAAAACAGCAAAGATAATGTACAGTAGAGATTGGCCATTTTGTACATATACCAAGGAGAAACTTCGAACAAAGCATCATTATTTATAGTTTCATTGCATTCGATAGAAAATGGGAATTTTGAGACAAATAAAACCAGATTTTTGTAGAAAATCCACAAACTTTAATACTGAGATTTTCGTTATAAAATTCTAAACATAGATTACTTACTTGTTTGTCCATGGTGTGCTAGCATTTATTGTTTACAAAAAGTCCGAAAAAAACTCGTGGTGAGTCATTAAAGACATGTGTTATAGTAGTCTCAGTTAAAGTCTAGCGCACCCTAGAAGGTGTACTTGAATAGGTCCGTATTTACATTTGTTTTAACCAATATCTTCAGTGGCGGATCCAGAGGGGGGCATTTTTTTTTTTTTTTTTTTGTAAAATGATTAATCAGACTAGACTTCGTGAACTTTTCCCGCGTATTTAATTTTCATGCGGCAATTCTTTACTTACAAAGATATGTTTCGCTCGTATTTACTGTAATATATTATTGATTATGTCAAAATCATGTGATTCGCTACGGTGGAGTTGACCAGTGCGTCGAAAAAACGTCACTCAGTCATTTTGAAATTCAAATTACAGTAACTCATTGCTTAGGCTGAGGATGACAAGCATGACACATTCAAAGCGACAAAGGATTGAGCAAGAACGTATTTATTGACTTCTATTTCACAATTCCACCGAACAGAAAGTAATACTCTATTACACTTTCATGAAAAAAAGTTCCACAGCAATATTATTTACCTACGAAAACATGTTTAACCCAACACGCCACAGCCTATTAATAACATAGCTGAATAATGATCCCCAGTCAGTAAGCTCTAGATAGATTTAAAGTCTAAGGTACGGACCATTTGATTTGAGGGGGCAGTCCGAGATGTTTGAGAGAAAAAATTGTGACCCTGGTTTTTGCCTTAAACAAAAATTCTGGCCGTATCTGGATTGAAAACAATAATCTTGTCCACTTTTTTGCTATTAGAAACATAAATTTCCAACAGAATTATTTAGCATTAAATGAACATGATGAATAAAAAAACGGGCGTAATTTTTTTTGGGGCCGGGGGTTTGCAAGTAAATCCCATATCTGACCGGAATGTCTGTCTCGTCGAACTGATAAAATATATACTTTTTCAAGGTCCGACTGCAACCTGCCTGCTGGGTGTGGCCTTTATGTCTCCATTTGTCGACCGTCATTCATATATTCGTTGTCATTTCAGACTCATTCGTAGCCTTTGGTTGATTTGGAACCCCTCACTTCCCTTGTTGGGTGAAACATTTCAACCAAACATTTGGATAAAAATTGCTTGTTTGTCTTTCTTAACTCGTGTCGGTCGTATTGCTAATTTCATTGAATAGCCCGGCGTATATCTTGTTTACAACAAGAAATCCGTGACGTTATGCTAACTAAACATACAACAAACGAGAATTTTCCATGTCAATTTTTTACTGACAAGTCCCACATCAAATATGTTTGAACATAGCTTTGAATCCATCCAATCATTTTATAATAGACAATTAATGGGGAGAATACGGCATCAAAAAAGTCCAACCCTTACACTTCAACTATAAAATATACATGCCTTACGTCAGGAACCGTTAAAAAAGTGCATTTTACACTTATTTTATGTTTTATAGCCAAAAAAAGGTCCAAAAATATTTTCGCCTCGCTCCGCTCGGCGATTTTTATAAACTTCGCCCCCCCTTTCCAAAATCCTGGATCCGTCGCTGATCTTAATTTATAATTTTGTTTTAAGGAAATCATTGCTAGCACTGCATGCAATTATCGTCTGTCAATCAAGCACCGAATTGTCAAATATTTTATTACAAGGGGAAAGGCTGTGTATTTTCTATAAAATTTCCATATGTTTAGCATTGAACATGTTGAATCAACAGAAGGGTACATAATCCTAAAGTAAATAATTATTACTACATTACCTTAAACTCGTCATGAAACTTTAAACTTTTTCATGTCTTCAAAAATTTTAAGGAAATAATGCAAGTCTTTGTTCAAGTAAAGATCAAACTAATTTGAACTCAAATCCTAACCTGTAAGTCACATGATCATACGTACAGGTAACAATCTTTTCACTTGAAATCTACTCACTTCATACTTGAATAACTGGCTGGGTAGAAAATATAATAAATGAAACCTGACACAAGGTGTTTCACAAAATATGTAACAGAATGTTGTTCAGATAATAAAGCATTCCTCTAAAGGGAAAATGAACAGTAAAACCTAAAAACATGAGGCTCCAATATCCTGCATAATTTTTGAAATTTTGCATGATATTGTCTACAGCATTTAAATGAGTACATATCTAAACACTGATATTTGGGTTAACTCAGTTAAAAAAAAACGTTTTTACAATATGAACAAAGTTAATTTTGGACCCTTTGGGCCCTTATGTTGACCCATAGTAAAATGTGGCTAAAATTAAAAAAAATCCAAATACACAGTTAAATTCAGCATATCAAAGAACCTCAACAATGCAATTTTTGATGACACTTTAGACCCCAATGTGGACCAATTTAAAACGGGGCCCAAAATCTGAATACAAGAGTAGATTCAGCATATTTTAAACAGTTTGATTGATTGATTTTTGGTGTTTTGGTGTTAATATCAAGATCAGAATAATGTGATAAAGAAGAATAGTTATACACCAAACACAAATCAGAAAACGTTTTACTATCACGAGGGTCATAGGAAAATTTCAAAGTTAAAGTGACCTTACTTTGGTAAATGATACACCCCAATCTCCATGTTGTATCAGCATAACAAAATTGGTCTACCTAAGTTCTATGGTACAAAAATTATGAGTGACCTGACTTTTGGATATGACACATCCTTGAAGCCCATGATGCAACTGCATACCAAGTTTGGTTAACATAAGTTGAATAGTATAAAAGTAACCTGACACAGACGGACAGACACATATTACTATGTATTAGATACATGTAAGCTGTTCATCTACAGTAGAGACATTATGATCCATTATAATATCCAACAAATCTGTGACTGTTGTGTGGGACCATAATCAGTTCTTTGAATAGTTATTTCCAATATATAGAAACAAAATTGTTATTGGTTGCTTGCAGAAAAAAATCTTATATAAACTTGATGCACCTCATGATAGCGTTGGTCAATTTCTAATTCATCCCACAGTTTAGAATAAAAGTAGATGTTTGGGATGTGTTATAGAGAAAGATCGTGTATTTTTAAAACCTATGGTTTCTTCTTTTAAACAAAATTCTTATTTTCATCCATAAATGGTGTAAAGTAAAAGATTAAAGAGTAAGACTCTTGAATGAAGATCTCTGTTACAGTCATTTCCATTGCAGTCTTGGATACAGGTTTTTTGTAATAATCTTGGAATGTCACCGATTTTATTTCTAATATTTGAGTAACAGACACAGTAATTGAAATCAATTTGAAGAATTTTTTGCCCTTATAGTCACATTAATGATTTTGACATTATATAGGCATCTGTTGAAGATCATATCAAGATCTCTTCCTATTGTTTTTGTTTTGTTATGATGTGTCTCATTGGCATATACTCCACATCTCTTTTTAAACTTATTCATTCAAGCTGTTATTTCAATTTTGAAACTTAAAGAATCGTAGCAAGCATGCTCATGTACCCCATGCCCCCACATTGTCACCGAAC
Source organism: Mytilus californianus (assembly GCF_021869535.1). Classification (NCBI taxonomy): domain Eukaryota; kingdom Metazoa; phylum Mollusca; class Bivalvia; order Mytilida; family Mytilidae; genus Mytilus; species Mytilus californianus. Next base: position 92,604,938 of record NW_026262581.1, on the reverse strand, counting down.
AAACAAAATCTCACCAAAATCCTTAGTTCAAAGACTCATATACTCCTACAAAAGATAAGGTCTTGTAGATATACACATCTACATATTATGTCCTATTTAACTACAAAGTTTCATGAAATTCTGTTATGTGGATTCAGATGAGTTGCTACAACTAACATCATCATCATCATCATCTTCTTCATCATTTTCTTCATCATCTTTATTTTTTTCTGCAGACTTTTCACCTATTTAAAATTTTACTTAACATATTATATAGGTAAATATATAAAAAAAAATCTTTATTAAAAATCTATATCTTTGCAATTATAGTTAATAGATATATGGAGATGTGGTATGAGTGCCAATGGCAATGATACAACTCTCCATCCAAGTCACAATTTGTAAAAGTAAACCATTATAGTTCAAAGTACGGTCTTCATTTTACCATGTTAATTGTCCATTATCAATACTGCCAAGTCTTGCCAATTTCGCAGGAGATTCCAGTCTTTTGTCCAGCAATACTAAATTCTTTTAAAAGAATAATCACCCAAATTAAAAACAGTATTTTCTTCCATGAAAAGGGTCCCATGAATAACCTATTTGTTTGCATTTATTCATTAGACCTTTGAGTACACAGTTGCGGATCCAGAGGGGATCCAATGGTTGGACCCTCCCTTATTTTTAACAATTAATGCTTTGGAATGCGGACATATGGTTGGACCCCACCCCCTTTTATCCTGGGTTGGAACCCCCTTTTAAAAATGGCTAGATCCACCCCTGCTACAACATATATAAAATGATAAAATACTAATTCATTTGTTATATATCTGTATTTTTTTTTAAATCAAGCATCATTAGTCATGAATTTAAAAATTAATCAAAATAAAGAACTTAAGTTGAATAGTTAACACGATTCTATGATTTTTTTTTTAGATTTAATTAACATTTCAAATGTGCTCGACTTCAACACACTGTATGAGGGTCATGATGGATGGTACATTCATGACAAATAAAAGTAAAAATTCATGTCAAATGATGTTAACGGTAATTTTTGGTGCATGACAATAAAGTGTACACTTTCTTTTAGACGATAAAAAAAAACGGCTAATCAGTTTACATTAAAAAAAAAGTCAGGGGCACAAATTCGTCTGACAAAATAAATTAATAAATATAAGTTAGATTTTATGAGTCATTACAGGATGATACCAGACAAAAGGTGTTTTGAAATACAAGGAAAACCCAACATATCAACGAAGAAGGGCCTCTTTTGCTGTGCATAAGATTAAAACTTGTCACCAGGTCTTCAGCAATCGGCTTTTTAATATTCATTTACAATGACAACACATTCATCATCATAACAGAAACCAACATTCAATGTGTTGTAAGCGTTACATTTTTTCACACAAGAACATTTCAAACAGTGTATTTCTAAAATGACAGAGAGTCAACTTACATGTGTTTTGTATTGCACCATTAAGTAAAAATAACATATATATAGAAAATGACAAATTAAAAGAAGAAATAAAAAAATAAAAAGCAGCAAATTAAACTATCTATACATAGATAACACTAGTCAATTTACTTCCATGGTCAAACTAAAGAGCGAGGAACACGATTCCCTAAAAAAGAGTGATTTGAAAGATTTTTTGCATTAGATTTCCGAGTTCTCAAATTTGTTTTAATAGTTCCACCACATTGATGTAATGTCATTACAGGATGATACTCCCATAACAAACCGTGCATACATTCATTACATCATGGAAGTATTATATTGACTTTGAATTTGAACTTATTATGTATTATTTCATTTATTTAAGAACAACTGGAATTTATTTTACATGTATAACAGTATGATCTCGCTAATGTACGTTGTTTTCGTATATTACATTTGTGTTGGTTATTTTTTTTCAAAGACAACTTTTCAAAACGCCGGAGACCTAAGAATTTCTTAATTTAAACTGACTTTTCTGACATCAAAATATAGCTTTTTGACAGAAGTATTCAACAGTATGTGTTAATATTTCCTTTGCATATTAAGTGTGCTTCAATTTTTTTGGTTACTGCTGTCTCGTTTCTTTTGAGGTAATTCATCGTTATTTACTGATGTGAGTAAGGGAATTTAGATAATAAAATTTAAAAAAATCGGAGACCTAACAATGAGATAAGATAAACTGACTTTTTTTATACCACCAGAAAGTTAAATCTATGTAGAATTCGGTCGTATGTGTTAATAAGAATTCAGATGATTAATAAAAATAATATGAAGAATTAATGAAAGGTACCCATTTATTTTCCCATTACTTTCTATGTTAATCGGACATCATTAAAAACATTGCACCCCGGGTGTCGCTGATAAGGGTAATCGGCCATTAGTGTCCTTCATTCTTGGGTATGCCTATGACGTCGTTACTTTTTACATTGACAACGGCACGTGCGCTCTTAGTTTCTGACGATAATTTTCTATCTCAAGCGAGTAGCATGGTATGAACAATTATCAGAAAAAAAAGATAAAAGGAAAAATACACAAAATAGCGATAATACATAGTACATGTATTTTAATTTATATAATGGTGTTATTGTTGTCTCGAGCTCAGCCTTAACTTACACATTCGTTTGTTTGACGACTCTATTCCTGGACCATTGTATTATTAGATCTATACGTGTTTCAATTTCTAATGAATGGTCACCCGATACTACCAAACACGGTCTCGGTGGTCACTTAGTAATTCGAAATTGACATAATAACCGTTTTTGCTCCCTTTCCAATGATTTAAGATAAGACCAGACAAGGTTCAATGTCAACGATATTTTTTTCAAATTGAACAATGCCATGTATCTTTTTTATAAACTATATGCATATAATTCTTATATGATTTGCATATTAGAGAATACGTTGATATGATTGGTAGAGAGGACTTTCGGTAGTTGTTCTTGACGTTGTTTATTTTTCGATAGACGACGTTGACCGAACTTCTTTTCGTAACCAATGTAAACAAGATGGCGGCGATAATGACACAATCCGGATCGACGTTAACAAAATTTATTTTCAATTCGCGTTAATAGGTCTTAATAGTTAAATTAAATAATAAACACAAAACATTCGTTTGAATGATAATAAGAGTTTTTGTTGTTTATTTTTTATCAGATTGCAAATTTCATGGAGTACATATTTTTGCGTTAACCAACAAATATATCCACGCGCCAGGCCTATTCAATGACACAAATATACAATTTACGTGTGATAGAGGTTACGAATGTGGAAAAATAAATTCCTTTTTTCCAATTTTAAAGAATTATAAGGATTAAACGCCTTTTTAAGATCTTTTAAAGGAATTTATTGGTGTATAAACTGTACCAAGTCACTCACAAACATATCATAAAAGTCCTTCGGACTTTTATTTGTTTGTGAGTGAATTGGTCGAGTTTATACACCAATAAATTCCTTTAAAAAGGCGTTTAATCCTATACTAACTGAAAAAAGTCATTTTAACTATCATGTGGCACCTCTATTGTATAAGCAAGGACATATAGTTTGAATGGAAGTATTATATAATACTTCCACGAGTTTGTTTTTAAATTAATCCTAACCTTGGTACTGGGAATAATCACTCATATAAAGTCCCAGCTTGGTGTATTAAAGGGAAGCTGCCAATATAAAAATAAGAGGATGTGGTAAGACAACTATACGGCCTTCAACAATGAGCAAAACCCATACCACGTAGTCAGCTATAAAAGATCGAGGCCCCTCATGGAGGTGTCCAAGTAATCACATAATCACAAATGTTGTGCCAATATAATCACATAATCATTAATTATTTTTTCAAACAAGATAATCAAAAATACAGTCCCAGATTATCAAATAATCAAATAATCATGAAATATTTGGTCTGGTAATCAAATAATCGCTATAAAAACGGCCAAGTAATCACATAATCAAAAACCCCATGAGGAGGCTCATAAAAGGCCACGAAGGCTTCAGGTACAGCCAAACTTCCAAACCAAACCTTTGTATCTATGGAAGAATTTAGTAAAGGTTTTTAAGTAATTTGTGGTCACGAAATCCCAGACCTAAAGGGGCATTAGCTGTTAAATTCATGTTCACCGATTTGACTCAAATTCTCATATTTGACTTATAACATACTAAAACGTATATCCAAATTATAAAAAGTCTAAAATAAACATGAATAAAGATATAAATAGCTATATATATAAATAGCGAACTCGTGCAATTGGATTTTTCTAGGTCGGTTTGATTTCATATTATAGGTTAAAAATATGTTAATAATTGTTATAACCTGTATAAGAATGAGTTTTTTGGGGATCGAATCAGTCAACCAAATGGTTTACCCTTGTTTCACTTCCAATGTTGATATTCTTTTCCTTTTAACAGCTGATCACGCCTAGTTCATGCGTAACACATCTCTAGCTAAGGGGTTAAATTGAAGTTCACACGCGAATACGGATATAATGAGGTCGAATTATTCACTTGCAAGTAAATAATTCATCAGCGATGTTTCTTAGCTTATTTTGACAAAATTGAACCAGTCTGGCTGCTAAAAGCGAATTATTATTTCACTATTTCACTTTCATTAGTGATTGAACAAAAAAATCATGTCGTTTTTTTTTATGTCTCGTCGCTATTGCCCCTTTAATAATTTACCAGTAATACATAGATTACGTTCATTTAAATCTAAAACGTCACTAAAGACACGGGATTTGCGAACGACACTGAAGATGGTGCCAAAGGAACATCACCGTCCAAAAAGGAAAATTAACAATAGTGAACGAACAATCGTCTTTTTTGTCGTAAATTTTTGTGAGTTTAACTGAAATATCTAAATCTAGGGAATGGCAGTTATTACCGTTTATATTTGATTTATTTAAAGTCAGTTCCTTTGGGTAATGTCGGCAGTATATTTAGAAAATTCTTGATTATTTAATGAAAACGAAAAATTATCATCAAAATAACGGTAAGTGTTGTTGAATTTATCAATCAAGTGCAATTTAGAAGGGTCTTTACTGAGTTTGGCAATAAACTGTGATTTATAACAGTACAAGAACAAATCTGCTATTGAAGAGGCGCAATTGGTACCCATTGGAATACATACAACCTGTCGATAAACTTTATTGTCGAAACGTACATAAATGTTATCAAGCAGAAAATTAATAGCTTCAATCATCTCATCACACTCCAGTAAGTATATTTAGCACATTTACCTTTCTCGTTAGAGAAGACGGCTTTAAATGAGTTGTCACGAGAAAATATATTTGTAATCAGATTTATCAAACAACCATTTAATTAACATGATTAAATAGGACAACTGTTGTGTGATAAGATTGGATGGAAGTGTAGTGTAAAGAGTTGAAAAGTCAAAACTCAACAGAATCAAAAGGACCATCAAAAGCACGTAATTTATCTAAAACATCCAAAGATTTTTTACACTAAAAAAATATTTAATTCCACTAGCTATTTTCATATGTTTTATTATATAAAACTTAATGATAAGTTCGTTGATAGTAGTTAAGGAACTAATTAAAAGCACTGAAAGATAAGTTGTAGAAAACTTACTAGAGGCCGAGATGAAACGATATTTTACACGTTTTTTGGTGTAATTTTATAGGTTACCAATACATACTGAGTAGGGACCGTCAAATGTTCAGAAGAGGCCTTAAGCTGTGATGTGGTTTTGATATGATTGTTTACTATATATGACTCTCTGTCGAGCGCACGGACTAGAATGTAGAAGAATTTAAAATTTCATTCAGGCTTTTAAGAACGTCCGTGTAGTCCGCAGTCCGTTACGACATACCACTACCACATGTTGCCATCATATTGGCTGCTTTGTCGGCCGGTACAAATACAAACGGCTTTGCGAGTACTTGAAGTTTGTTTCTTGTTCTAGAAATAGGCGTATAATGTACTCTTTTATCTAGTTCTAAATTATTTTCAAAATGTAAAATTCGATTACATTTATTTAAATAGTAGGAATCAAGAGATTTTTTATCAGATTTTTCCAGTTTACACCATTTTTTTCACTTCGAAGTTCACTTCTGCATGCGTTATTTGAAGATTTACCGCTAGCTTCTAAAATATATTCTCTAATACAACTGCTGGGGTTTAAATTTCTTCATCGACTTAATAATTTTCAATCCGCATATATATTAAATAACGGCAGGTTATGATATGCTTTAAAAAATGTCCGGCTAAAAAACACACTTTACCTACAAAATATATTGATTTTTAACATGAAAATATAAAAAAAAAAAAGTTTCTGTATTAATTTCAAATGAAATTTCCAACGAATATTGAGAAAATATAAAGTGAACTTTGGACTCTGTAGAAAGAGGAAGAGGTGTGTCAAAAATGAATTGTCTCCCTTGAAAAATTGCCTTGACCTTGTTGGCACAACACCAAATGGCGCTTGGCATTACGTGGTATTCATTTATCATTTATCAAAAACACAGGTTGTTTTAAAGGTAAGGAGTCAAATATTGTAACAAAAAATCAGTTGATTAAGAAACAATCAAATTTAACAAATGTTACCAACCCACATTGCAGGAATCAATAATTACAGACGCGTCCAGGTAGGATATTAATCATCACACATGTTAACCTTACTCCTTAGACTTAGTTTTATAATCATAATATTAAGAAAAGTATAAAAAACTTGCATTTTTAGTTTTCCATGATAACGAAATTTATCTTTAGCACACTAAAGTAAATTACCTGTGAAATAGGACGAAGTCGGCATTGGCAGCTTACATTTATGATTTTTTTTATCTCTGTAAAAAAAAAAGTGTAATTATTTGAAAAATTAGACTTTTTTTTTTTGATTAAAGGAAAGTTATCATTTAAAATGGTAATTTAGGTCACCAAAATTTTTTACCCAGTGTAATGACATAAAATATGAAATGGTTAAGAAAATAATCCATCGCATATACATGTAAAGGTTACAAGACAAAATCGGGCCGTCTACAAAAAAGACAAATTGGGCCGTCAATAAGGTTTGATGGTTAATAATGAAAAGATGTTTTTTATGCCTCTACCATAAGCAATGGGGGCATTACAATTGTAAGTGTTACCCTTGACTGTCCGTCCATCCCATTTTCATTTCCACACTCTTTAAGTTTTCTCATCCAAATTTTATGAAACTCATTTTCGTTCTTTGTGATAGGCGCATTTTCGCTATCGTGATCTGTTTTTCTACAGATTTTTTTTTTTTATATTTTTTATATTTTCGTGATCCGTGATCATGGAAATTTATCTTCTGTGAATCGTGATTGACAAAAAAATCAACTCGTGAATCGTGATGAGACCCCCCCATCAGGCCCCTCATAAACAATGCTAAGAACCCAAACTCACAGACAAAGTTCGAATTTGGGCAGTGAGTCATTTACCGTTCTAGAGTTATGGCCCATTTTAACTTAGAATTCAGTTTCTGCACTCTTAAGTTTGTCTCATCCAAATTTTATGAAACTCATACACAATGCTAAGAACATAAACTCAGAGTTCAAATTTGGGCAGTGAGTCACTTACCGTTCTAGAGTTATGCCTCTTTATAACTTGAAAAATTGCAAAGCTTGAGCAGGGGCATTCATGTCCTCAGACACATCCTTTTTTTATTTTTAAAAATAATCTAGTCGGCTTGGGATGAGTAAAAACAATATATGTAGCATAGACTACATATATGTGGCAGTAAAATAACAAGCTTTGTGTTATGAAACATAAATAAAAACTGTTCTTCTTGAGACATATTAAAACTACTTTCTATTTACATATTATAAACTAGTACGATTACATCACTGTTCCATGTTAGGGGAAGGGTTTGGCACCAGCAAACATGTGTTATCCCACCACATTCTGTAATCACCTGTCCCAAGTCAGAAGCCTGTAATTCAGTGGCTGTTATTTGCTGCTGTATATCATATTTGTTTTTTTCTTTTATTGTTATGTACATAAATCAGTTAGCTTTTCCGTTTGATTTGTTTTACACTTGTCATCTCGGGGACTATTTAAATGATTCAATGACTATCTATAAACATGATACAAAAGACAACTCTGACATATCTATAAAATATGCATACAATGTATATCATGTAGTGATTAAAAAACTTTAGAATGATTTTGATTATTAGTATTGACCTGTTTATATTATAATAATATAGGTTTATATATTAAAATATTTATATTTTATCTGTAGACTAGAGGTGGGGAAGGACCTATTTTAGAATTTTTTCTTAAAACAGAATGCAAAATGTCATTATAAAATTACCATTATATACATGATATATGAGGAATCATTGACAAAGTACATGTACATGTATATCAAACTATTTCTTATTAGCTTATGATGCTGTATTATTATCTGTTATCACAGGAGGTTTACATGAAACTGTCACAATATTACAGGTGAAAATTGAAAGAAAACACGATAGGACTCAATTTGTAATATTTAGTGAAAGATGACTTCCAAAAATAGACATCTAAGAGTCCCATACTAACCTGACATTCCTTAAGTAACTAAACAAGAATTTTCTGTTGTGAGAAGAAAAAATTAATATTTCAAGCTCAAAATTCAAGTGTTCTCCCAGTGACTTATAACAGCATGGTATTGGTACAATAGTGCTACATATGTATCTGAACAGATTTTATAATAGAATGTATTATAGATGTGTTGCTATTATTATTCAAAGGAAACAGAGCTATTTCATATTCCATAGTGCTATATGAATATATTGGGAGAACACTGAAATCACTATATTAGTTGTATAGAAAAGGCACAAACCTTAAGATGAACTAGTTGTAACTGTATGTGTGTATGAATCTGAAATATGGGGATTTTAAAATGAGAATGTTACAATACTTTGTAGGTAAAAAATTAGTCTCCAGTTTTCTGTATGTAAGAAATTAATCTCCAGTTTTTATTACATACATGTACCAATAACCCTTTTCAGTTTATGTGGATCTATTATCAAATCAGCTTTTATCTTTCAGATTATTGGATGCCAGTGGAACATGGCTTTGCTCTACTAAGAGTATTGATGTGGAAGAGCTGTGAAAGAGAAACATTTTGGCCATGGGGACACCCAAAGTCCCCACCATGCACCATCTTCAGCATGAGGCAAGACCTCTAAAGTGCCAAATAACAACACCTGACGAACCTTCTCATCATACAGAATCTCCCATTGATACTAAATATATTGTCTCACTTCAAGTTCAGTCAGTAATGCGAAAGCATAGGACATCACCGAAGGTTATACTCAAAGCTAGCATAACTTCTGTCCTTGCTATAACCATTGGTTTTATAGTGCTTTATACCTTTTTATTGAGGTATTTCCCACCAACAGTACCATACCACAGCTCACACAAAAGTCGAATTAAATTGATTCCAAAATTTGGCGGATCATCAAAATTTGCTGCAATGGAGAATCATTATTATAGTCTTAAATGGAATATCACAGAGATTTTAGGAAATACTCCAGGAAATATATGCAAAAGTGGTATAGAATTTTTAATTCTTATAGTGTCTGCACCAAAAAATGTACAGAATAGACAAATTATAAGAGAGACTTGGTGTAATCCAGTTTTGTACAAACATTCCCAGAATGCATGGCAGTGTTTGTTTCTTATAGGTAAAGTAGACTCTAGTGACTTACATGACAGTTTACAAGAGGAATTCAAGTCTTTCAGAGATATAATATCAGGCAGCTATACAGACTCTTATAGAAACTTGTCGCTAAAAGTGATGCAAGGATTCCACTGGGCAAGCCGGTATTGCCCAGCCAAATTCATATTGAAAACTGACGACGACTGTTTTGTTCATACTCATAACTTATATAATATCATAATACACCATCAAGATGCAAACAGTTTATATATGGGTCACGTCCAGTCAGACCCTAATCAGCGTAAAGTTATACGTGATCAAGACAGTAGGTGGCATGTGCTAAAAGAAGAATATGAGGAGGAAACATATCCTCCTTATGTGAGTGGTGTAGGGTATTTACTCTCTGCTGATGTTGTCAAAAAAGTTGTTAACATTAGTCAGTACATAAAAATCATTCCAAATGAGGATGCTTACATGGGAATTTTAGCTCAGGAAGTGAACATTCCCCCAACAATTAGTGCTAGATTCCAGTTGGCATCGACTGGATGGTCTATGTGTAACTACATGTACCTGCTTGCTTTTCACAGGGTTGAATACAATAAACAGAGGGAAGTGTTTGATAAAACTCTCCAAGCTTTACATGAATGTAAAAATACTCCAAAACTTACTTGGAACTAATACCTTACAATTAAAAAGTAAGTATAATATAGCATGCAGGTGATAATGACAGTGAGTACCTATATACACATAATACTTTTGCTTTTCTCAGTCTAGTGTACTGATTGATATTTTAGTGTGGGAAAACATGATTTATTGCATTGATACATGTATATATTAGTTGTAATCAGTTTTGAATCAGATTTCAGTCGCAGGGAGTATTCCTAGTTTGGTACATGTATATTTCTTCTTTTGTCATAATGTTATTTTTTTTAGTACTTCGTCATGATTTGAGTGTTGACTTTTTTTTTGTATAAACATTTGTAACATTCAAAACCATGCTTGTAAAAAGTCAATGCAAGATCCAATACTGACACTACTGGTCAGGTCAATTATTCTTGTGGCATCTGAACAGTTTCTAGGCATTGAAATCAACATAACTCGGGTAAATCAGTTTGTTTCAGCTGACTAATTTATCTTACAACTTTCCACTTAAATTTATGAACATTGATGCCATTTGTAAACTTATTTCCCAAAAGACACATAAAGCCATGACCTTATTCTTTGTATTGAATTTAAACTTCGTTTCATCTTAGCAATATTATTTTCAACATATATCTTTTTAAGCTGCTCTAGATAAAATAAAAATACAGTGACTACTGAGACATGACTGAAACAAACATTGGGTTAACATCATGTATGATTTTAGTTGTAATAGAGATTTTTGAGATTTAAGACTAAAGTCTCTGTATTTTTATTTATTTTATATTTATGTTACAATTACATTTATTATTTATGACATCATGACTTTAGATTCTCCACTCTATACAAAAACAAAATAATGGAATTTGTATGTAGAAATACAATTTCAGTAAAGAATTAAGCTACTTGTTGACTTTTTGGTCTTTTCATGTTACTAGCATTTGTGTCAGAAAGATATGGTTACTGTTCAGATTAATTAAGCCCCTTGAATCTTGATAAACATGTATAAAACTTTTATTATGCCCATGAATTTACATTTGTACCAGTATCAGTTGTCTCAAACTGCTTGTAGAGAGAAGTTCAATGTTTACTGAATGCAAATATCTTCTGCATTCATGACATACAGTGATCATAGAAATTGAAATTTATTTATATAGGAAATTGTTTATTTAAATGAAATTTATTTGTATTATATTTCTTGTGTATTAAATTAAGCATGAAGCAAGCAACTTTTAAATGAAATTCTGCCAAATTCATACAATGGGCAAGAAGTTATGTCAATGTAAACAGTTTAGGGTAAAATGTTGAACTTGAACCAGCTGAATTCAGTACATTTAAGTGGTAGACTGAGATAAGAAGTTTAGATTTAATACAAAGAATAAGGTCATGGCTTTATTTGTCTTTTGGGAAATAAGTTTACAAATGGCATCTGTAAGATAAATAAAAAATTCTAAAAATTCTGTGCAATATCAATCATCACTTGGGTCAACCCTAGGCCTGTATATATATATATATATATATATACAATGTATATATATTACATAAAATTGAGAATGGAAATGGGGAATATGTCAAAAAGACAACAACCCGACCAAAGAGCAGACAACAGCCGAAGGCCACCAATGGGTCTTCAACGCAGCGAGAAAATCCCACACCCGGAGGTGGTCTTCAGCTGGCCCCTAAATAAAATTGTGTACTAGTTCAGTGAAAATGGACGTCAACTAAACTCCAAAACATATAAATGAACTAAAATTAAAAAAACATACAAGACTAACAAAGGCCAGAGGCTCCTGACTTGGGACAGGCGCATAAATGTGGCGGGGTTAAACATGTTTTGTGAGATCTCAACCCTCTCCCTATACCTCTAGCCAATGTAGAATAAAGAAACACATAGCAATACGCACAGTAAAACTCAGTTTAAAAGAAGTCCGAGTCCGATGTCAGAATAGGTAACAAAAGAAACTAAGCAAAATGACAATGATACATAAATGAACAAAGGACTACTAGCAGTTACTGACATGCCGGCTCCAGACCTCAATTAAACTGATTGAAAGATCATGTCTTCATCATATGAAGATATACATGTATATAACTTTTGTTCTATACATAATGTGCAAGAAATTGTATGTCAGAAATGTAGGACAGATTTAAACCTTTGCATAATCTGCCAAAAATAATCAATTTATATTCTGATGAAAAGAACTCCTCTGTCTGATATAAGTTTTATTCAGTAAAGTATGTTTGTTACTCTTAAATGTCACATCGTGTGTGTAAGACTAAATTAAGTTTGCACTTTGACTCATAAAGATAATTTTCTGTTGTGTAAGATTTATAAATCAGTTGAAATGTTTATTATGTTTTGCATGAACAATTTCTTAACTGTAAAAGTTTTTAAACACCATGGCCATTCATTTTGATGGCTTAAACTTAATTTTACAGGTGACACGTTTATGTTACAAAAGCAAATACCTGCAACAATAAAAGTCTAGAATAGATTTTATCATGTTGCTATGTTATGCAAGCTTTAAGTGGGTCTGTACTTGCTTCAGGTTACTTCATTGTCTATAAACATTTATAATGGATGTTAATGTGGGGTTATTAAACAGAACAATTAAAAGTTGTGTATGTTGCATATTCCTGAGATAATAATGGTTAACAAATTAGTCATTCTTTTTTATTACCATAGAAACAATTACTAATCAACCTTGAAAAACACATTTGTTTTTCATTTATTGTTAACATAGAAAGTCACCTTGAAACATAAAAGTACATGACTATGACATGTGAAGCATGCTACTGTTGTTAGTTCAGGGTCTGGTGTACTTCAGGTCAAAATCTAGTGAAGTGAAGCATGCTACTGTTGTATGTCCAGGGTCTGGGTGTACTTCAGGTGAAAATCTAGTGAAGTGAAGCATGCTACTGTTGTATGTCCAGGGTCTGGTGTACTTCAGGAGGTGAAAATCTAGTGAAGTGAAGCATGCTACTGTTGTACGTCCAGGGTCTGGTGTACTTCAGGTGAAAATCTAGTGAAGTGAAGCATGCTACTGTTGTATGTCCAGGGTCTGGGTGTACTTTAGGTGAAAATCTAGTGAAGTGAAGCATGCTACTGTTGTATGTCAAGGGTTTGGTGTACTTAATTCAGGTGAAAATCTAGTGAAGTGAAGCATGCTACTGATGTATGTCCAGGGTCTGGTGTACTTCAGGTGAAAATCTAGTGAAGTGAAGCATGCTACTATTGTACATCCAGGGTCTGGTGTACTTCAGGTGAAAATCTAGTGAAGTGAAGCATGCTTCTGTTGTATGTCCAGGGTCTGGTGTACTTCAGGTGAAAATCTAGTGAAGTGAAGCATGCTACTGTTGTATGTCCAGGGTCTGGTGTACTTCAGGTCAGGTGAAAATCTAGTGAAGTGAAGCATGCTACTGTTGTATGTCCAGGGTCTGGTGTACTTCAGGTGAAAATCTAGTGAAGTGAAGCATGCTACTGTTGTATGTCCAAGGTCTGGGTGTACTTCAGGTGAAAATCTAGTGAAGTGAAGCATGCTACTGTTGTATGTCCAGGGTCTGGTGTACTTCAGGTAAAAATCTAGTGAAGTGAAGCATGCTACTGTTGAACGTCCAGGGTCTGGTGTACTTCAGGTGAAAATCTAGTGAAGTGAAGCATGCTACTGTTGTATGTCCAGGGTCTGGTGTACTTCAGGTAAAAATCTAGTGAAGTGAAGCATGCTACTGTTGTACGTCCAGGGTCTGGTGTACTTCAGGTGAAAATCTAGTGAAGTGAAGCATACTTCTGTTGTTATCCAGGGTCTGGTGTACTTCAGGTGAAAATTTAGTGAAGTGAAGCATGCTACTGTTGTTTGTCCAGGGTCTGAGTGTACTTCAGGTGAAAATCTAGTGAAGTGAAGCATGCTACTGTTGTATGTCCAGGGTCTGGTGTACTTCAGGTGAAAATCTGGTGAAGTGAAGCATGCTACTGTTGTATGTCTAGGGTCTTGGTGTACTTCAGGTTAAAATCTACACGTGTTACTGACCTGCATGTACTTCATGAGAAAATCGACACATATGTTACTGACCTGCATGTACTTCATTGCACGTGTTTAAGTATTTGGACAAAATATTTTTTCTCTTGATTAAATAGAAAAAATCTTAATACCTGAAAATCTTTTTAAGTTTACAAATGTGTTCTTTTGTGGTTGTCTTTGATTAATTATTCAATTAATTTTTATTTTATTTTGTTTTCAGACTCCAGGACTTTAGTTCACTTCAGGAAAAAACAGCATTGATTTTGTATTCATCTATACAGTCTACAGCTATTACACAAAGATTGTCAGTAAAGAATTTACACATTGTCAGTAGAGAACTTACAGTCTTACACATTGCAATTGTCATGCAATAAAGAACTTATTCAAGATTGTCAGTAAAAAACTTACTCACAATTTTCAGTCAAGAATTTACACACAATTGTCAGTATAGAACTTGCCCACGATTGTCAGTAAAGAACTTACACAAGATTGAGATTAATTTTTTTTGTTATTAATAATTAAAATCTGATCATGAATCATGTTATTTCATTTATGTATATAAACATATGACACACACACAAAAGTTTTTCTTCAAAATTGTGAAAAAAGTCATACTTTCAAAGTTTGACTGACTTAATATACTTGATATAAAGTTGCTTTGTTTTTATTGAAGCATTCATTATGTTTATGTTGATAAAACAATTTTAGTTATAGAGCTGCATCTGTTAAAAAATTGGTATGAAGAAAGCAGATGCAGTGATTGCCCCTTAGGAGAGCATGATCTAATATCAATGATGAGGTCTTTTATTAGGGATTGTTCACCTAATGACGCCCCACTTGTATTATTATGATCTGAAAGAAAACATTAAATCAATCAATTATCATGATTCTTGCATTTGGTGTGAAGAAAAGTGAACTATATATCTTCCACTTTTCCATGTTTGGCAAACCCTGATCATGAGTATTTCTGGACTTGCACTAAATTTGGAAACATTATTTTCAAAAGTATTCACAAAAGGGGAGATATAAGTTGTGCACTAAGCAGATGTAACCCTGAGTTGGTTAAAAAGTTTGACATTTATTTGTGAGTGAAAAATATCATATGGAAGCAAGAACCATTAAATTTTTGAAGAAAATTGTTTCTAAAGGCAAAATCAGTGGGTTTCCACATATGTTTCATATTTTTCTAGTTAAACCAATTTTAATTTAGTTTTATATCTATGAAGTTTCATCATGTTCATGAAACTGGTAAACAGTATTTGTCAATGACATTACTATGTTATTTTGATATTAAGTTGAACGTTTTTTTTTTCTATCTTAATTTTAATTCAGATGAATTGAAATCTAAAAAAATAATACAAAGTTTTTAAAAAATTGGACAAAACAAGGCTTATAAAAATTGTCTTTAAAAACTCTGAAATTTTCTAGGTGAAATAAGCAGAGATGATCGTAAGTTACTTAACCCCTCCCCTTCCCATCCAGTCATGATATTTTGAAATTTCAACTCTCTAAACTGATGGACCAGCTTCTGCATTGTTGACCATGTCAGTCATGGGTAGTCAAGGTTGTTAGACACCCCTGTAGTTGCCATTGACTCAATTGTAAGTTTGTATTACTACAGTGACCATTTAACTTTATACATTCTTTTCAAAGGTTGATAGAAAGAAATGGCATTTAAAGAATTAAAAATCATAAACAGTCATACATTTTTCAATAAATCTCACATAACATGGTAATGACAGAATCATGAATCTCAACATATTTACTAAATAAATGACATTGATATTTTAAAGGTGCATTGTGAATACACAATAAGAATGCATTCTATAATGTAGCTTATTATGTTTGTCACATTCTTGTAATTTTTATGAAGATCTGGAATTTTTATTCATAATTAACTTTTTAAAAGGTATACATGTATGTAGGATGATTAAGTAAAGTTATGAGACAGACATAATCTTTATATGATATTCTTTTGTGGATATAACAATATTTCTGTGTGCAATTTTTGCTAGTTTAAGATCTGAAAGTGTCAAATAAATGGTTATATAAATTATTTTATGTGCTGCATAATAAAACTGAAAAATGTTGAAAAACATAATACTCAACTTCCTAGCTCAGCATTTTTTTTACAAGAAATAGAAAGTGAATCAAGAAATTTCATTAGATGATATTATTGTTAGGTCTTTTATTTTCATATTTTGAATGTAAGAATTTGAGTGTAATTCCATGTGTGAAAGAGGCAATTATCACTATTGATAAAATTTACACAAAACCTTTTTTTGTATTTTCATAAAAAAAACACCAAAAATGAAATTCAGATGTTATTATGATGAGCTTTATGGGGTTTTAGTTTTACTTTCATTTTTTACATGAACTATATTAATGTCCATGTTATCTCCCCCTTTACATTCCTGAGTTATATATCTGTAAAACCTTTTTTAGAGCACCATAATATATGTTGGAAAGACTATTGATGTTGGAGATTATGTGTGATTTTTTTACCTGTGCCACCTGATTCTTTCCTGGAGTAATACTTTAAATGGCAATATATCTATTTCATAATTCTAATTTAGGCATGTATAACGGCAAGGACATTTACATCATATATGTGGCAGTAAAAGTGATAACAGTGCCTCACTTTAATCAGTATATATATCTGTTTAGATTGAATCTGTGTCATTGTATGTCTCATTGGAAAAAAACTGTTTACTTGTGATAAAGTTTTAACATATCACACTACATTGCAGTTTGAAATCTGTCAATTGATTCCTTTGTTCATGGCTTTATATACATTTTTGTTTTAAATGCCTGGTGCATATATGTTTTTTTATTTTAGATCTTTCTTGACAAGACTATGTACAATAGATATCTTTCTTTTTTATTGACACATTTTGAGCAAGAGTAACTTCCCTTTTGTCACCATGTTGGAGGCTTAAGGGCATACGATACAGTTTTGATCCCACAGTGATTTTTTTACGAAAATTTGCATACAAGCTATTTTCACCCAGTCAATTCAAATATGTAATAAAAAATATACCTTCATGTGCTACTCAAACTCAAATTCCGTCTTTTCATTTGAAACCTATCTATAATATATTGATCTGGCTATTGTTTGGTTTCACTACTTGAATGGGATAAATCAAACTGGGATATAGACAGACATCCGTTTTGAATTTTCCTTGGTGTTTGATATTTTTGTTAATTTACTTTTTACAATAATTTTCACAATTTAAAAAAAAAAATATCCTTCATTTGAGGAAATCTCTAATTCTTCCATAATTTAAAACATAACAAGGAAAACAACTATTATTCATTGTCCCAAAAGATGTTAGTTGGTCATTTAAGAGTAAAATATGATGGTCAGTGAAAGTTTCTTTTATTGCAATTTGCCTATTTAGGAGAATTCATATCAATATTTTGGTTGACAAAGTACAAAATATTTGAATATTTGAATACAATTACTGTAGTTGTCATGCTTTTCATGGGTCCCTATTTGTTTAAGTAAATTTCAACTCTGTGACAAATTTTTAAGGGTAAATAAAGTAACGAACAGATTAATTAATGTAGGCCTTCGTTTTATCTTTATAACCCATTTGGCCAAAGAAAAAATATGTGATCATCACTAGGAGTAAGTACATGTATGTGTCTGGGAAACTATAAGCAATGTGAACATAATGTAGTAATCAAAACTGTAACTAACTTTATTTGAATATACTGCCAATACAATTTAGTATTCAATGTATTAAAATGTGGTAAACATTAATTCATGTCTGATCAAAACCAAATATTGTTAGGATGAACTTAATACTTTGGCATCAAGAGTTTTTATTTTTGTTTGAGAAACATGATTATGTCATTTTCCAAAAGAAAGTTTCCAGGGAATATAGGGTTCATGCCTGTCTGGACTAACCTTTTGTACTATGTTAGTGCAATTTATTCAAATATTAAATCCACCAATAAAAACTTGAGGTCATGATTTAGCCAAGAATTCTTAAAGTGGTGTTAAAAATCATAAATCAATCAATCAAATATAAAAGAATAATGTTCTACACAGTTTTTTGTTAAGTATCCTAATGTATGGCCTTCAAATTTGGAATTAAGCCTTGTCCAACTCAATTTATATGGTCAAGTTGAAACATGAACATGAAACTGGGAACATTATTAGATCTTACAGAAGCAGATGTAGATCATATGTTCATTCATTGTGTTTTGCAGGATTATATCCTTAAAAAGGAAATGTATACTCAATCAATTACCCAATGGTTAGTATTCCTGCTGAAAAAGTCATTTGTAGTTTGTTTAATGGTAGAAATAAAAGAAAAATTTAAGTCTTTATTATGTGAAAATTTATTTCATTTAGTACAATCTTAAGGTACATTGTTTTGTTTCAGAATTTTTCTTGTCTACCTGTTAATTAATTTACCTTCATTTTTGAAACAGCAAATATTCAGAGGTCATAAAGAGGATTAATACCATATGGAGTAAGAACCTTATTGGTAAATGTTTTAGATGTCTTTTGGTTATTTTTGTCATCAGGTTGCTATATCATTTATGTATACCCCACTTATCCATTTATTCATAGTCTTTCATTAAAAAATGTTCAGAAGTTGTCCTATTCTTTAATGTATTGATGAATAAAATCAACAAGGCAATGCAAATATTTGATTTGGCCAGTTTTAAGAGCAAATGAAATGTCCTTAATAACAATGCAACACATTTTGTGTTTGTCAACAAGCAGAGATTTGAAAATACATCAACAAAACTCCTGTTTTCTGTGTTTTACTTGTAATATAGAGACCACCAGAACCTACAAAGTACTCAAATGTAGAGGTCCTTGCATTGTCCTAGTGTTTCTTATAATCACCTTTGAATTTTTTCCTCCTCTCTTGAAATTATTCATCACCACCTTTTTATGTTTTAAACTGAATATTAAGGACTTTAAAGTTTGAAATAGTACTTTATTTTTTAATTTCACGACAGCTATTCAGAACTTAACTTTATGTAGTTTTTGTAGAAAACTTGTTCTCAGTTTACTTCCATGTGCATTAAGTAAAACATTTATTCTGTGGTTATCCCTGAAATAAAGAAATAAAACACCTAAATAGCAAGAAGCATGGTAAAATTATTGTTTTGGTTTATGCTGTTCAACCAATGTTTTATTTTTACAATCTGATTTGCATAATTTGTATTGTTGCATACAATTCTGTTATTTTTTTACATTGTTGATATCATCCTTTGTTTTGTGTTCTCAGATCTTATTTTCTGTTGATGTGAATTAAGATATGGTAGATGGTTTCTGTTTAACAATAATAAAAACATAAAATAAATACATATTTTTTATTTTTTCTAACCTGTGTAAATGGTTAACGTGTATTATTATACTTTATGCAAACTTCTTATATCATCCATTCATTTCATTGGACAAGTGGCATTTGTTAATTTTCACTAACCTTTCATAAGCAGTGGTGTTAATGCCTTAGATTAACACCCACCTGAGGTTTGCAGATTTCGATTCTTATTTCTACATCATTTCCGTCGTTTTGTTGTTGTTATTGAAATAAATTAGACAACAAAAAATGACAGTGGAACGTATATTAGAATCTATATAAGAAAGCATAACAAAGTATCCAAGGATGTGATGTTACATAAAACTAAAGTATAATGTTACGTTACTCGCAATTAAAGTCATTACAGTTATTAGTAAACTATCTTAATTTATGACTTTATTTTTTTACAATTGTCCTTTTTTAAATAACATAGTGCACACTTGAATCATAAGGCATTCAGTATAATCAAAAAAAACATACTGACCTTGGATGAAGGTGTTAGGGTGATTAACACCTTTGGTGAAAAATTATCACCTGCGATTTCGTCTTGTGTGATAATTTTTTCCCTCGTGTGTTAATCTACCTAACACCTTCATCCAAGGGCAGTTTGTTTATACTGTTATACTGACCTTCCATGATTATCTGTTATAGTCAACAACTTTAGACAGGAATATATGTGGGGTATACTTTAATAAGACAACAACTCAATCTTCAGCAATAAACAGGTGTCTATACAATATGTCAAGCTTAGAACTGCACAGAATCAACATAAAAAGTGGAGACATTAACAGACTATTAAAGATATGAAAAAAGAAAGCACTGACAAGGTTCCTGACTTAAGATAGACACAGAAATTTTAAAAGGGATTTGGTAGCTAATTTGCATCATGCTTGCCTATATATTGTATCTTCAATTATAGTTTAACTTACAAGAGAATTACTTTGTTGCAATAATTAAGTTTGACATACTTAATACAGTCATGAATTTTGAATGATGTGTTGTTCATGTCAAAATTAGTGGTTGATGTAGTTTTTTGTACTGCCCACTTATTTTGGATGCTGTGTTGTTCATGTCAGAATTTGTGGTTGATGTAGTTTGTTGTACTGCCCACTTATTTTGGACGATGTGTTGTTCATGTCAGAATTTGTGGTTGATGTAGTTCGTTGTACTGCCCACTTATTTTGGATGATGTGTTGTTCATGTCAGAATTAGTGGTTGATGTAGTTTGTTGTACTGCCCACTTATTTTGGACGATGTGTCGTTCATGTCAGAATTTGTGGTTGATGTTGTTCGTTGTACTGTCCACTTATTTTGGATGATGTGTTGTTCATGTCGAGCGTTGGTGGATGATGTAGTTTGTTGTACTGTCCACTTATTTTGGATGATGTGTTGTTTATGTCAGAATTGGTGGTTGATGTAGTTTGTTGTACTGTTCACTTATTTTGGATAATGTGTTGTTTATGTCAGAATTTGTGGTTGATGTAGATTGTTGTACTGCCTACTTATTTTTGATGATGTGTTGTTCATGTCGAGCGTTGGTGGTTGATGTAGTTTGTTGTACTGTCCACTTATTTTGGATGATGTGTTGTTCATGTCGAGCGTTGGTGGTTGATGTAGTTTGTTGTACTGTCCACTTATTTTGAATGATGTGTTGTTCATGTCGAGCGTTGGTGGTTGATGTAGTTTGTTGTACTGTCCACTTATTTTGGATGATGTGTTGTTTATGTCAGAATTGGTGGTTGATGTAGTTTGTTGTACTGTCCACTTATTTTGGATAACGTGTTGTTCATGTCAGAATTGGTGGTTGATGTAGTTTGTTGTACTGTCCACTTATTTTGGATGATGTGTTGTACATGTCAAAATTAGTGGTTGATGTAGTTTGTTGTACTGTCCACTTAT
The DNA here is from genome assembly GCF_021869535.1 of Mytilus californianus. NCBI lineage: Eukaryota > Metazoa > Mollusca > Bivalvia > Mytilida > Mytilidae > Mytilus > Mytilus californianus. The sequence continues at coordinate 92,583,464 of NW_026262581.1, read as the reverse complement.
TTTGGATGATGTGTTGTTCATGTCAAAATTTGTGGTTGATGTAGTTTGTTGTACTGTCCACTTATTTTGGATGATGTGTTGTACATGTCAAAATTAGTGGTTGATGTAGTTTGTTGTACTGTCCACTTATTTTGAATGATGTGTCGTTCATGTCGAGCGTTGGTGGTTGATGTAGTTTGTTGTACTGTCCACTTATTTTGGACAATGTGTTGTTCATGTCAGAATTAGTGGTTGATGTAGTTTGTTGTACTGTCCACTTATTTTGGATGACGTGTTCTTCATGTCAGAATTTGTGGTTGATGTAGTTTGTTGTACTGTCCACTTATTTTGGATGATGTGTTGTACATGTCAAAATTAGTGGTTGATGTAGTTTGTTGTACTGTCCACTTATTTTGGATGATGTGTTGTTTATGTCAGAATTGGTGGTTGATGTAGTTTGTTGTACTGTTCACTTATTTTGGAAAACGTGTTGTTCATGTCAGAATTAGTGGTTGATGTAGTTTGTTGTACTGTCCACTAATTTTGGATGATGTGTTGTTCATGTCGAGCGTTGGTGGTTGATGTAGTTTGTTGTACTGTCCACTTATTTTGGATAATGTGTTGTACATGTCGAGCGTTGGTGGTTGATGTAGTTTGTTGTACTGTCCACTTATTTTGGATGATGTGTTGTTCATGTCGAGCGTTGGTGGTTGATGTAGTTTGTTGTACTGTCCACTTATTTTGGATGATGTGTTGTTTATGTCGAGCGTTGGTGGTTGATGTAGTTTGTTGTACTGTCCACTTATTTTGGATGATGTGTTGTTCATGTCGAGCGTTGGTGGTTGATGTAGTTTGTTGTACTGTCCACTTATTTTGGATGATGTGTTGTTTATGTCAGAATTGGTGGTTGATGTAGTTTGTTGTACTGTCCACTTATTTTGGATAACGTGTTGTTCATGTCAGAATTAGTGGTTGATGTAGTTTGTTGTACTGCCCACTTATATTGGATGATGTGTTGTTCATGTCAGAATTAGTGGTTGATGTAGATCGTTGTGCTGTCCATTTATTTTGGATGATGTGTTGTTCATGTCGAGCGTTGGTGGTTGATGTAGTTGGTTGTACTGTCCACTTATTTTGGATGATGTGTTGTTCATGTTGAGCGTTGGTGGTTGATGTAGTTTGTTGTACTGTCCACTTATTTTGAATGATGTGTTGTTCATGTCAGAATTTGTGGTTGATGTAGTTTGTTGTACTGCCCACTTATTTTGGATGATGTGTTGTTCATGTCAGAATTGGTGGTTGATGTAGTTTGTTGTACTGTCAACTTATTTTGGATGATGTGTTGTTCATGTCGAGCGTTGGTGGTTGATGTAGATCGTTGTACTGCCCACTTATTTTGGATGATGTGTTGTTCATGTCAGTATTTGTGGTTGATGTAGTTTGTTGTACTGCCCACTTGTTTTGGACGATGTGTCGTTCATGTCGAGCGTTGGTGGTTGATGTAGTTTGTTGTACTCTCCACTAATTTTGGATAATGTGTTGTTCATGTCAGAATTTGTGGTTGATGTAGTTTGTTGTACTGCCCACTTATTTTGGATGCTGTGTTGTTCATGTCAGAATTTGTGGTTGATGTAGATCGTTGTACTGTCCACTTATTTTGGATGATGTGTTGTTCATGTCGAGCGTTGGTGGTTGATGTAGTTTGTTGTACTGTCCACTTATTTTGGATGCTGTGTTGTTCATGTCAGAATTGGTGGTTGATGTAGTTTGTTGTACTGTCCACTTATTTTGGACAATGTGTTGTTCATGTCAGAATTAGTGGTTGATGTAGTTTGTTGTACTGTCCACTTATTTTGGATGCTGTGTTGTTCATGTCAGAATTTGTGGTTGATAAAGTTTGTTGTACTCTCCACTAATTTTGGATAATGTGTTGTTCATGTCAGAATTTGTGGTTGATGTAGTTCGTTGTACTGCCCACTTATTTTGGATGATGTGTTGTTCATGTCAGAATTTGTGGTTGATGTAGATTGTTGTACTGCCTACTTATTTTGGATGATGTGTTGTTCATGTCAGAATTGGTGGCTGATGTAGTTTGTTGTACTGTCCACTTATTTTGGACGATGTGTTGTTTGTGTCGAGTGTTGGTGGTTGATGTAGATCGTTGTACTGTCCACTTATTTAGGATGATGTGTTGTTCATGTCGAGCGTTGGTGGTTGATGTAGTTTGTTGTACTGTCCACTAATTTTGGATGATGTGTTGTTCATGTCGAGCGTTGGTGGTTGATGTAGTTTGTTGTACTGTCCGCTTATTTTGGATGATGTGTTGTTCATGTCGAGCGTTGGTGGTTGATGTAGTTTGCTGTACTGTCCACTTATTTTGGATGATGTGTTGGTGGTTGATGTAGTTTGTTGTACTGCCCACTTATTTTGGATGATGTGTTGTTCATGTCGAGCGTTGGTGGTTGATGTAGTTTGTTGTACTGCCCACTTATTTTGGATGATGTGTTGTTCATGTCGAGCGTTGGTGGTTGATGTAGTTTGTTGTACTGCCCACTTATTTTGGATGATGTGTTGTTCATGTCGAGCGTTGGTGGTTGATGTAGTTTGTTGTACTGCCCACTTATTTTGGATGATGTGTTGTTCATGTCGAGCGTTGGTGGTTGATGTAGTTTGTTGTACTGTCCACTTATTTTGGATGATGTGTCGTTCATGTCGAGCGTTGGTGGATGATGTAGTTTGCTGTACTGCCCACTTATTTTGGATTATGTGTTGTTCATGTCAGAATTGGTTGTTGATGTAGTTTGTTGTACTGTCCACTAATTTTGGATGATGTGTTGTTCATGTCAGCATTGGTGGTTGATGTAGTTTGATGTACTGCCCACTTATTTTGGATGATGTGTTGTTCATGTCGAGCGTTGGTGGTTGATGTAGTTTGCTGTACTGCCCACTTATTTTGGATGATGTGTTGTTCATGTGGAGCGTTGGTGGTTGATGTAGTTTGCTGTACTGCCCACTTATTTTGAATGATGTGTTGTTCATGTCGAGCGTTGGTGGTTGATGTAGTTTGTTGTGCTGTCCACTTATTTTGGATGATGTGTTGTTCATGTCGAGCGTTGGTGGTTGATGTAGTTTGTTGTACTGCCCACTTATTTTGGATGATGTGTTGTTCATGTCGAGCGTTGGTGGTTGATGTAGTTTGTTGTACTGTCCACTTATTTTGGTGACTCCTGTTATCCTTTTTAATGTATAATAACATATCAAAACAAAATATCTAGCTGGCAGAGATTACATACTTCACGGCATATAATTTCGTTTTATAGTATTTCATCATATCTTATAGTGACCTACATTTCATGCATTGTGTGATTTTGAAGATCTAATGTAACTTAGTAAATATCCAGCCTTCACTAGACCACACCAGGTGCAGATCTAGGATTTTGAAAAAAGGGGGCCCCTGGCAAGCCATCGGTTGGAGAGATACTTGTAAAAAGTCTATGCATTTATCATATATGAAGCTCAATAAAGGGGCGCCTAGTCCCTAAATCCGCCTCTGCATACTGTGGTTACATGCAATATTCTGTAGGTCATACAAAGCCACCGTCTTCTGAATTCTTATGATTTCAAATAGACCTTTTGAATGGTTGTTTAACATATAGGGTCATAAGGCAAAACATAGTCAATTAAAAATAGATCCGTTATTAAAAAGGTGTGAGCCAATTTTGTACAAGTTATGTAGAGACGATATGGAACCTCCATAAACATACGTACAAACGTTGATAAGATAAAAGAAGGTCTTAAAACTAAAACTCCCCCTTTTGACATCCTCAAACTTCTAGGCTAGACTTTCTGAAATGGTACCTACGTTTCCGTTGACTACGTCTCTTGCGAAGCCTGACACCTTGCCTTTTCTTTTCCAATTTTTTAAGTTCTAATAAATGAAACTCTGTAAATTGTACTATCTCAGATTTGTATAAGTTTGCCATACCAAGAATAGTTTCAAATCTCTTATAATATCAATGGTTCTAGTGTCCTGAAAGATACTAATAGTTCAACAAAAAGTCCACATTTATTGAAAAGGTCACGCATAGAAGGAGAGGTGTGGGTAAATGTTATTTACACGGTATTCCTTTAACAAAAGTTCATCGAAAGTTTACATCTAGAAGTCATACCGTGTAACAGAATGTAAACATTGCAGACTATAAACGCCAATTCATCCAGGCGGGTAAATTTTTAATATAAAATACATTTCTCTTTGAAGGCGAGCTTTTACTCCACTTTTAAACCTTTTTTCACAATATGTTTAATGCATTTATTGAGATTAAATTTAGGTCGCTCAGCAAGCTAGCATGCATAAATTGATAGGTATATGTTCGGTAAGAATCAGTATTTGGACTGTTAAAGACGAAGATTTACATTTAGCACCTTCTTTCATTTCAAGAAATATCTAATTCAATTACAAAAGAAGCACATCTCGAAAATGCATGACCTTTTTTTAAAAAGATCGGAGCTACCTATTTTGTCGTAGTTTTCAGTATGCCTTCGAAATATACAAAATATTCAGTATGCCTTCGATATTGTTAAACATTGAACTATTGGACGGTACCACAGCGCTGCCCCCACATAAAACAATGTCAATGAATTGCTTAAGGAAACCCCAAAAATAATTTGGATCAAAACAAGGTGCAAAATGACATTATACGGTAAAGATTCTTAGAAAGTTTTAATTAAAAAAAAAACAATAAGGGTTTAGGAGGAGTTGCGGATACAAAACGGGTACCCCAGATAAAACAACGGCAACGTTCATGATTTGCTAAGTGAAGTAACAGTACGTTGGAAGACATTATTCTGACTCCGAGCCAACCAGTCTTTGCTTTTACTCCTAACGCCGAGTGCTTAGCGGAGAAACAGCAAATACCAACTTTCAAGTCTTAGTTTGACCCGGCCGGGGACCTCATCCACTCGAGCTAAACATGATACCACATGTGTACGAGACCACCGAGGCGGTTTAAAATATTGAGAACTGATATCACATGTTTATAAGACAACGGGAATCACTTTTACCGTCAATATCAAATCCCTTTAAACGCGACAACTTGTACAAAATGGTCAGTGTAAACTGTAGTGATCATTTGGCGTCCATGCAATGTCCTGTCTATACTCTCTGCTGAGACTACTGGGTCACTTGAAAGTAATGTTGGCTACAAGTATTCTTTGGTGTTCTAATTTAAACTTACGCTCCATGTTATTGTCGATTTATATAACGTTGCTGCTGTTTATAACTAAAAAAACATGGAAGGTAAAACATAATCAATATAGTAGTGTTCTTGGATTTCTTTGATATTTGTTTTAATTTTTACTCGTGTATGACCTACTTTTGATCTTTTTATGGGGATTACTTAAAAAAAAAGCATGAACAAAATTTTTCTCCGTCGTCACCATCCCTTGCAGATAATAAGCTAATTTCTCAATTTTTTTTCACTATTTTCACATTTCCCAACCGATTGTGAAAAAAATAATTCTCCTCACTAGTGAAATAACTGTTCTCGGCAAATGATTGGTCTAAATTTCAATTATGACGTCAATTTCTTGATTTCTTCTGAATTTCCTATTGGGACGTCATGAAAAAGGCGACCATGCCTGATGCCGTCACATATAAAGAACACAACTTTCTGCAAATCTTTGAAAAGGAAGGATAAACTTGTTTAGATATAGTCTGCTGCATTTGTTAGCACCTGTCCTAAGTCAGGAACCTGATGTTCAGTGGTTGTCGTTTGTTGATGTGGTTCATAAGTGTTTCTCGTCTCTCGTTCTTTTTATAGATTAGACCGTTGGTTTTCCTGTTTGAATGGTTTTACACTAGTAACTTTTGGGGCCCTTTATATACAGTCCGCCAAAAGTTAAGCACCACCTAAATATAACTGTCAATATTTTTTTAACTATTGCGAAAAACATATTTATGTTTGGTGTTATGAATTGCCTATAGCATACACCAAGAAAATTCATTACGACCAAAAAAATTAAACTCCGATATACCCGCGAAGCAACCTTTTATTAAAGTCATCTGCACTTTTACAAATACACTGTTTCGATGCCTTTAAATCATCTTCCTACTGTCCCGCGTACAGGTGGAATTTGACCTTCACCAAGTCACTGTGAAATATGGCAAGCGGTAAGTTATCTGTGACTTAACGTTGACAAGCAATTGACATGTCAAATGCCGGTAGGAGCACTAGGAGCATTGGTAACCATTTCAATGAACACGTTCTCATCTAAAATTAGAAATTCTCATATGCCACTTAACTGATTTTTGTGTGAAAAAGCTACATCTTTTGGGGTGATTGATATATTTCGCGTTAAAAAGTCACTGTATAGCATTATTAATATTTGTCTGTCATTTTTTTGCAAGATTTGTGGTCTTTTTTTGTAAATGCGAATCCAAAACTTCATCATTTTATCATAAACCTTTTTCATAGGATGCTAGAATGAACTATTTCAACACCCAGGAAATAGTTGAAGCAAATAAACCTTAAAAAATTACTCATTCTGCATTTTTGTTACACTTTTATGCCATTTTTGAAATATATACATAACATAGCATTTGCCCATCTTTATTTCAGATGTTTCAATGAAAAGTATGCTAAATTCAGTCTTTTTTCTCTTACTTGTATTTGTCAGGTCTGTATGCCTGCATACCGACCTGGTGTATGCTAAACCCTCACTCTATGTGTATACTAGAATTTGTCAGGTCGGTATGCTAGCATACCGACCTGGTGTATGCTAAACTCTCACTCTATTCATATACTAGTATTTGTCAGGTCTGTATGCCTGCATACTGACCTGGTGTATGCCAAACCCTGAATCTATGTGTATACTAGAATTTGTCAGGTCGGTATGCCAGCATACCGACCTGGTGTATGCTAAACTCTCACTCTATTCATATACTAGTTTTTGTCAGGTCTGTATGCCTGCATACTGACCTGGTGTATGCTTAACTCTTACTCTATGTGTACAAATGTATACTAGAATTTGTCAGGTCTGTATGCCAGCATACTGACTTGGTGTGTGCCAAACTCTCACTGTATGCGTATACTAGTATTTGTCAAGTCTGTATGCCTGCATACCGACCTGGCGTATGCTAAACTCTCACTTTCTGCGTATATTAGTATTTGTCAGGTCTGTATGCCTGCATATAGACTCAAATTATTATTTATTTTGGCATTTTTCTGCCAGGTACTTGTATGCCTGCATGGATTCTAAAATTTTATTCTGGATTCATGTTTGTATTGGCAAGTCTGTCTGCCTGAATGCTAAGCATTTACTGTGTAGTAACATTTCTTATTTACTTATGTTTGCATAACCAACCCCCCCCCATAGAAAATAAGGAGATGTGTATGATTTTGAAAGAGACATACAAATGTATCTCCATCAAACATGTCAAAGGCCGAATTACATCGATGTAAGGAATTACTTATGTATAGCCTTCAACTTCGTTTGAATTTGAAAGAAAGCTCTCAATTCTTAACTGCAACACTCAGGGGTTTATTCCTGTATATCAACCCGCTTTTCAATAAACTCTTGTAAAAAAATGGAATTCATAGGTTTGATTGTCGGCATACCGACCTATAGTCCTATACACATTGGAACATAAAAGTTTGCATATTTGTTTGACATTTTCAGTTCACGGTATTCTTGCATACAACACTGGTGTACGGTGAACACTTATTTTTTTTTTACTTGGATATATACAAGATTTGATTGCCTGTATACCCACCTATGTTCTATTAAATTATAGTTTTACATACATTTTAGTATTGTCAAACCAAGCTGGTGTTCATTGAGCTAGTGTATTTGTGTAGGGTTTGCCTCCAGTCTAAAATTTCTGCATATTTTGTGGCACTTATTGGATATTTAGCAAGCTGAATGGTTTGCATTCTAACCAGCTGTATGTTGTACATGTATTCATATTTTAAATTGTAAAACTATTATTTTTCATCATGCTCTAAGTTAGTAACTTCAAGCATTGTGTCAAGAGGGGCGAAAGATACCAGAGGAACAGTCAAACTCATAAATCGAAAATAAACTGACACCACCATGGCAAGAAAAAGACAAACAGACAAATATTAATAGTACACAAGAAACAACATAGAAAACTAAAGTCTGAGCAACACGAACCCCACCAAAAACTGGGGGTGATCTCAGGTGCTCCGGAAGGGTAATCAGATCCTACTCCACATGTGGCACCCGTCGTGTTGCTCATGTTATTACAAACCCGGTAAATAGTCTAATTCGGTTAGTCACATTCATGAAAAGGGAAGGGGATTGTAGTTACGACGTAAGAAACATATCCGATATCATCTGTGAAACGGTTATTCCATAACGGTCAACCAACTCGTGATGGCGTCCGTATAATTTACGAAGGGATGATTTCAACTTCACCATTTGGAACTCTTGGTTAGAAATTGATGGAGAGAAAATGAAACTGTCTTAAAATCTGATATAGTTGGCAATATGCATACTAAATAGACAGTGATACAACAAAGTGTTTAAGTCATTGTGTTTGCATCTCTGCCTGTCAACATGGTGTATGCCAAAGTTCTTGTTTTTTTTTTAATGCTTTTAGGGGGATGTCTGTATACAATTTGCTTTACAAAGATGTATGCCAAACATGCATACATTTATTTTAATTATCGGTAATGTAAACAATTTGCAATGATCTGTCTTCACTGCATATCATAAGTCGATATCTAACTGGATTAGCTAATAGATATGGAAATTAGTGAATTTATAGCATTATACTATGGTAAAAATTGTTTATAATGGCATATTATACACTGGAGTTGTAAAAATAAATCCTTCAATCAGGAAAGCCAAAGAATTGATGCTTTTTCTATATGTTCTAGGTGTCGTCCTTTTCTAGTGAAGCCATTTTTACTTTATTAGCAGGAACAGCAAAAGGTCAGGTGTTGTTCATTGATGTCGTAGTTTTCTAGGAAGGCATTGGTTTAACCTATCCAGTCACTAAGAAGTGTTACAATTCAATTCATAAGCAACACATAAATAGTTACATGAAAGGTATAGCCACTGTTTGAAAAATGCTGAAACGAGAAATGGAAACTACATATTATATACATATATATATATGTGTGAATATTATACACTTCACAACTTTAACATTATCACAATTACTGATTTTAGAATGTATATGAACTAAGGGTTCTTAGTGGTTGAATTGAAGTCGTTCCCTTGAAGTTGAAAGTATTTTTGTCGCCATGCATCTGATTGAAGATCAATGAAATATGTCATTTCCTTATTAACATTCATTTTTCCAATTGAACACTCTTGAAATGTGCTGTTCTGATCCTTTCGCAATAAATGTATGTTTAATTTGTTTGAATTACTTCTTTTTTTGTTTTTTATTGCTCACTATATTTTAAAATTTTCTGTCTGTCTTTCGATTTTGTTGATAGCTTTTCATATTACCCTGTTACAGTAACAGCTTCTTAAATACACACATCACAAAATGCTGCAGTGATCATGTGACAAATGTACTGTACAGTTTTCCAAAACAAGGACACATTATACAACCTCCTTGTAAAAATAAGGAGATGTGGGATGATTGCAAATGAGACAACTGTACACCAAAGTCCAAAATGAAGTGGATGTAAGCAAGTATAGGCAACTGTACGGACTTCAACAATGAGAAAAACCAATACTGTATAGTCAGATGATAAAAGGACCCAACATGAAAAATAAGAAACAATAATTTATAGCAAAACAATTTACGAAAAAGAAATACGACATACATGAACCAATGACAACTTCAACTACAGGCTCCTGACTTGGGACAGGCACATAAAGACTAGTGTGGCCGGTTTTAACATGTGAGCGCTCACCCCCCCTTTTTACCTTGGACTTTTGTTTCCCTAAAAGTTGTTAGAATAAGAACTGAAGGGCATTGGCCATGCATTTTGAAAATCTGGATAGGGGCTGAATTTCAATTTTTTTTTTAAATCCGGGAGACTTTAACTCAGTGGCAGATCCAGAAGTTTCATAAGGGGGATGGGCTGGGGAGGGCGCTGAATTCCTTAGAAATGGACCGCTCCAGTATTGTTTCCCTCAATAAATCAACTAAATTTTTCCCACAAAGCACCCCTTAAAATCCTTAAAATTGTAACTAATGCAAGGAGACATCACTATGGATGTACACATAATCGTATTTCCCATTCATTTTTTCTCTAAATACTTTCAAGGGGGGCGGGGGGGGGGGTGTTAGTCCAAATACTTATGACGTCTTGCAAGGCTATTTTTTTTTGGGGGGGGGGGGGGGGTAGCTTGATAGTAAAACAGCAGTAAATTTCGCCACATGATGTCTAGCATGAAATTGATTGAAGTGAACAAACCTCTTGAGAAAACAAACTTAGCGTAATCAATAATCTTGTATTATAGTTTTCAAGCCGGATTAAAGCAGTCAGTCACTTCTAAAAAAAGAGGGTGTTCTATGGAATTCGTGGAAAATGTACAAAAACAGCTAGGTTTACTTACCGTAAATGTATCTGACATTCTGTTTTGCTTCTGGTATATTAAAATTTAGATAATAGAGCGTATTTTTCAATGAATTGTCCATTTTCTTCTCCGTGACGGGAACTCCTTCATTGATCATTCACATTGTTTACATTTGTAAATGACGTCATATAGGAGTGCGTGACATAAGGTGTTATTAGGTCATCCAACGCAGATAAATAGTCCATTTGTTCTTTGACTTTTTATCATTTACCAATACAAAGTATAAAAAAAACATTTTGTTTTGTAATCAATTGCTATTATTTTAATTAAGTGTACTGGTAAAAAGTAACTCGCGTAAGTCAAGTGCTATCCGTCTATAATTCCCTCCGCCTTACGTCAGAAGGTCCCTGACGTCATTTAAAATTTTGTCAACAACTTGGAACCTTGTACAAATTATGATCGCCTCATTTTTCCGTAATTTTAATTTGCAAACAAACAGATAACTGTCATGTCAATAAAGTGATCATAGTCGTGGAACTTGAGAATCGGTTTTCATTTTTAGATTTACAACAGTAAACGCTTTACCGGTTTGCCCTGCAAATTAACGCTTTTCTGTTTACCTATCGGGAGAAAATATAGAGGTCAGTGGTAGGCTTTTAGTTTAAAAAAAAAATCGAAATCAGCGTTAAAACACAACTACTGAAGTAAAGGATTTTTTGGAAACACCCAGGTTCGTATGCTAGCATACAGACCTGCGAAATACAACATTTGATTCAATATTTGCCGTTCTGCATACACCAGGTTCGTATGCAGGCATACAGACCTGAGAAATACAATGTATAAATCAAATGTAGACTTTAGCATACACCAGGTTCGTATGCTGGCATACAGGCCTGAGAAATGCAAGTTAATTTATTACAATTCAGTTCAGCATACACCAGGTGTTCAATATGTCAGATTCACGATTTTCAAGTGCTTGATAAAAAGAAAAACGTGTTTTTCTTTTATTTTTCTCGTTTTTGCACAAGTTTGTCTTATGAGCGATAATTCGACCTATTTGAGTACGAATTATGGCAAATGACCGTTAATGAGAATTTCTAATTTTAGATGAGAACGTGTTAATGATAATCGCACCGTCATTGTCAGATTTTTACAACGTCATATTGACACAGGAACTGTAAATGATAGACCAAGGTCCGGAAGACCCCGTTTAACTAACTATCGTGATGACAGACTACTTATTGGTCGTGCTAAAGCCAACCCATTTACTCCTGCCCCATAGCTTAGCCACCACTGGCCTCCAGGTGGTCGTGTTAGTGTTAACACGTTCTCATCTAAAATTAGAAATTCTCATATGCCACTTAACTGATTTTTGTGTGAAAAAGCTACATCTTTTGGGGTGATTGATATATTTCGCGTTAAAAAGTCACTGTATAGCATTATTAATATTTGTCTGTCATTTTTTTGCAAGATTTGTGGTCTTTTTTTGTAAATGCGAATCCAAAACTTCATCATTTTATCATAAACCTTTTTCATAGGATGCTAGAATGAACTATTTCAACACCCAGGAAATAGTTGAAGCAAATAAACCTTAAAAAATTACTCATTCTGCATTTTTGTTATACTTTTATGCCATTTTTGAAATATATACATAACATAGCATTTGCCCATCTTTATTTCAGATGTTTCAATGAAAAGTATGCTAAATTCAGTCTTTTTTCTCTTACTTGTATTTGTCAGGTCTGTATGCCTGCATACCGACCTGGTGTATGCTAAACCCTCACTCTATGTGTATACTAGAATTTGTCAGGTCGGTATGCTAGCATACCGACCTGGTGTATGCTAAACTCTCACTCTATTCATATACTAGTATTTGTCAGGTCTGTATGCCTGCATACTGACCTGGTGTATGCCAAACCCTGAATCTATGTGTATACTAGAATTTGTCAGGTCGGTATGCCAGCATACCGACCTGGTGTATGCTAAACTCTCACTCTATTCATATACTAGTTTTTGTCAGGTCTGTATGCCTGCATACTGACCTGGTGTATGCTTAACTCTTACTCTATGTGTACACATGTATACTAGAATTTGTCAGGTCTGTATGCCAGCATACTGACTTGGTGTGTGCCAAACTCTCACTGTATGCGTATACTAGTATTTGTCAAGTCTGTATGCCTGCATACCGACCTGGCGTATGCTAAACTCTCACTTTCTGCGTATATTAGTATTTGTCAGGTCTGTATGCCTGCATATAGACTCAAATTATTATTTATTTTGGCATTTTTCTGCCAGGTACTTGTATGCCTGCATGGATTCTAAAATTTTATTCTGGATTCATGTTTGTATTGGCAAGTCTGTCTGCCTGAATGCTAAGCATTTACTGTGTAGTAACATTTCTTATTTACTTATGTTTGCATAACCAACCCCCCCCCCCCCCATAGAAAATAAGGAGATGTGTATGATTTTGAAAGAGACATACAAATGTATCTCCATCAAACATGTCAAAGGCCGAATTACATCGATGTAAGGAATTACTTATGTATAGCCTTCAACTTCGTTTGAATTTGAAAGAAAGCTCTCAATTCTTAACTGCAACACTCAGGGGTTTATTCCTGTATATCAACCCGCTTTTCAATAAACTCTTGTAAAAAAATGGAATTCATAGGTTTGATTGTCGGCATACCGACATTGGAACATAAAAGTTTGCATATTTGTTTGACATTTTCAGTTCACGGTATTCTTGCATACAACACTGGTGTACGGTGAACACTTATTTTTTTTTTACTTGGATATATACAAGATTTGATTGCCTGTATACCCACCTATGTTCTATTAAATTATAGTTTTACATACATTTTAGTATTGTCAAACCAAGCTGGTGTTCATTGAGCTAGTGTATTTGTGTAGGGTTTGCCTCCAGTCTAAAATTTCTGCATATTTTGTGGCACTTATTGGATATTTAGCAAGCTGAATGGTTTGCATTCTAACCAGCTGTATGTTGTACATGTATTCATATTTTAAATTGTAAAACTATTATTTTTCATCATGCTCTAAGTTAGTAACTTCAAGCATTGTGTCAAGAGGGGCGAAAGATACCAGAGGAACAGTCAAACTCATAAATCGAAAATAAACTGACAACACCATGGCAAGAAAAAGACAAACAGACAAATATTAATAGTACACAAGAAACAACATAGAAAACTAAAGTCTGAGCAACACGAACCCCACCAAAAACTGGGGGTGATCTCAGGTGCTCCGGAAGGGTAAGCAGATCCTACTCCACATGTGGCACCCGTCGTGTTGCTCATGTTATTACAAACCCGGTAAATAGTCTAATTCGGTTAGTCACATTCATGAAAAGGGAAGGGGATTGTAGTTACGACGTAAGAAACATATCCGATATCATCTGTGAAACGGTTATTCCATAACGGTCAACCAACTCGTGATGGCGTCCGTATAATTTACGAAGGGATGATTTCAACTTCACCATTTGGAACTCTTGGTTAGAAATTGATGGAGAGAAAATGAAACTGTCTTAAAATCTGATATAGTTGGCAATATGCATACTAAATAGACAGTGATACAACAAAGTGTTTAAGTCATTGTGTTTGCATCTCTGCCTGTCAACATGGTGTATGCCAAAGTTCTTGTTTTTTTTTTTAATGCTTTTAGGGGGATGTCTGTATATAATTTGCTTTACAAAGATGTATGCCAAACATGCATACATTTATTTTAATTATCGGTAATGTAAACAATTTGCAATGATCTGTCTTCACTGCATATCATAAGTCGATATCTAACTGGATTAGCTAATAGATATGGAAATTAGTGAATTTATAGCATTATACTATGGTAAAAATTGTTTATAATGGCATATTATACACTGGAGTTGTAAAAATAAATCCTTCAATCAGGAAAGCCAAAGAATTGATGCTTTTTCTACATGTTCTAGGTGTCGTCCTTTTCTAGTGAAGCCATTTTTACTTTATTAGCAGGAACAGCAAAAGGTCAGGTGTTGTTCATTGATGTCGTACTTTTCTAGGAAGGCATTGGTTTAACCTATCCAGTCACTAAGAAGTGTTACAATTCAATTCATAAGCAACACATAAATAGTTACATGAAAGGTATAGCCACTGTTTGAAAAATGCTGAAACGAGAAATGGAAACTACATATTATATACATATATATATATATATATGTGAATATTATACACTTCACAACTTTAACATTATCACAATTACTGATTTTAGAATGTATATGAACTAAGGGTTCTTAGTGGTTGAATTGAAGTCGTTCCCTTGAAGTTGAAAGTATTTTTGTCGCCATGCATCTGATTGAAGATCAATGAAAATATGTCATTTCCTTATTAACATTCATTTTTCCAATTGAACACTCTTGAAATGTGCTGTTCTGATCCTTTTGCAATAAATGTATGTTTAATTTGTTTGAATTACTTCTTTTTTTGTTTTTTATTGCTCACTATATTTTAAAATTTTCTGTCTGTCTTTCGATTTTGTTGATAGCTTTTCATATTACCCTGTTACAGTAACAGCTTCTTACATACACACATCACAAAATGCTGCAGTGATCATGTGACAAATGTACTGTACAGTTTTCCAAAACAAGGACACATCATACAACCTCCTTGTAAAAAAAAGGAGATGTGGGATGATTGCAAATGAGACAACTGTACACCAAAGTCCAAAATGAAGTGGATGTAAGCAAGTATAGGCAACTGTACGGACTTCAACAATGAGAAAAACCAATACTGTATAGTCAGATGATAAAAGGACCCAACATGAAAAATAAGAAACAATAATTTATAGCAAAACAATTTACGAAAAAGAAATACGACATACATGAACCAATGACAACTTCAACTACAGGCTCCTGACTTGGGACAGGCACATAAAGACTAGTGTGGCCGGTTTTAACATGTGAGCGCTCACCCCCCCCCCCCCCCCCCTTTTACCTTGGACTTTTGTTTCCCTAAAAGTTGTTAGAATAAGAACTGAAGGGCATTGGCCATGCATTTTGAAAATCTGGATAGGGGCTGAATTTCAATTTTTTTTTTAAATCCGGGAGACTTTAACTCAGTGGCAGATCCAGAAGTTTCATAAGGGGGATGGGCTGGGGAGGGCGCTGAATTCCTTAGAAATGGACCGCTCCAGTATTGTTTCCCTCAATAAAACAACTAAATTTTTCCCACAAAGCACCCCTTAAAATCCTTAAAATTGTAACTAATGCAAGGAGACATCACTATGGATGTACACATAATCGTATTTCCCATTCATTTTTTCTCTAAATACTTTCAAGGGGGGCGGGGGGGGGGGGGGGGTAGTCCAAATACTTGTGACGTCTTGCAAGGCTATTTTTTTTTTTGGGGGGGGGGGGTAGCTTGATAGTAAAACAGCAGTAAATTTCGCCACATGATGTCTAGCATGAAATTGATTGAAGTGAACAAACCTCTTGAGAAAACAAACTTAGCGTAATCAATAATCTTGTATTATAGTTTTCAAGCCGGATTAAATCAGTCAGTCACTTCTAAAAAAAGAGGGTGTTCTATGGAATTCGTGGAAAATGTACAAAAACAGCTAGGTTTACTTACCGTAAATGTATCTGACATTCTGTTTTGCTTCTGGTATATTAAAATTTAGATAATAGAGCGTATTTTTCAATGAATTGTCCATTTTCTTCTCCGTGACGGGAACTCCTTCATTGATCATTCACATTGTTTACATTTGTAAATGACGTCATATAGGAGTGCGTGACATAAGGTGTTATTAGGTCATTCAACGCAGATAAATAGTCCATTTGTTCTTTGACTTTTTATCATTTACCAATACAAAGTATAAAAAAAACATTTTGTTTTGTAATCAATTGCTATTATTTTAATTTAGTGTACTGGTAAAAAGTAACTCGTGTAAGTCAAGTGCTATCCGTCTATAATTCCCTCCGCCTTACGTCAGAAGGTCCCTGACGTCATTTAAAATTTTGTCAACAACTTGGAACCTTGTACAAATTATGATCGCCTCATTTTTCCGTAATTTAATTTGCAAACAAACAGATAACTGTCATGTCAATAAAGTGATCATAGTCGTGGAACTTGAGAATCGGTTTTCATTTTTAGATTTACAACAGTAAACGCTTTACCGGTTTGCCCTGCAAATTAACGCTTTTCTGTTTACCTATCGGGAGAAAATATAGAGGTCAGTGGTAGGCTTTTAGTTTAAAAAAAAAATCGAAATCAGCGTTAAAACACAACTACTGAAGTAAAGGATTTTTTGGAAACACCCAGGTTCGTATGCTAGCATACAGACCTGCGAAATACAACATTTGATTCAATATTTGCCGTTCTGCATACACCAGGTTCGTATGCAGGCATACAGACCTGAGAAATACAATGTATAAATCAAATGTAGACTTTAGCATACACCAGGTTCGTATGCTGGCATACAGGCCTGAGAAATGCAAGTTAATTTATTACAATTCAGTTCAGCATACACCAGGTGTTCAATATGTCAGATTCACGATTTTCAAGTGCTTGATAAAAAGAAAAACGTGTTTTTCTTTTATTTTTCTCGTTTTTGCACAAGTTTGTCTTATGAGCGATAATTCGACCTATTTGAGTACGAATTATGGCAAATGACCGTTAATGAGAATTTCTAATTTTAGATGAGAACGTGTTTGTTCGAACATTGGTCCGTCGACTTCATAGAGGCTACCTAAGAGCACGTCGTCTGATCAAAAGACGTGCCCTAACAGCCAAGCACCGTATAATCAGGTTTTAAAGGTCTAATGACCATCGACAATGGAACATGAGAACCTGGCAAAATATTCATTGGTCAGATGAGAGTTGGTTTCTGTTACGACCAATAGACGGCAGAATACGAGTTTGGCGGGGAAAATAAAACTGCTTATCACCAAAACAACAATTACCCAACAACAGCAATCGTTGATGGTGGTGTTACAGTATGGGGTTTCTTCTCATACTGCTGTAAGCTGGGTATGCATATTTTGCAGGGTAACATGAACAGACAGACATACAGGGATTTGGTGCTTAGAAACATTGTAATCCCACATTTTGAGAATCCCCAACTTGCGTCAAGACCCTCGTACATGGACGACAACGCTAGACCACACAGGGCAAGGATTGTAACCGATTACAAAGATCAAGAAGCCATTGACACTATCTTTTGGCCTTCCATGTCTCCAGACCTGAACCCTATCGAACATGTCTGGGATGCCATTGGCAGAAATCTCAATCGCAGAGATCCACCTTTGCAAAATCTTGGCGATTTAAGAGGGGCAATTGTTGATGAATGGAATAAATTTGCTCAAGTAAAAACGCTGTGTTATGGAACTGTACCGGAAGAGAGGTGGTTACACATCCTATTGACTTAAATATTGACATTAAATTTGCCGAACATACCATAGATTATTTGTAGAGACTTTTAATGATTTTGGGTGATTACTTATTGTAAAAAAATAAAATCAAAGTAAAACTTAAATTCCGTTTCTGATTTGTGTAATTTTCACTATTTCTATGAACGCAAAATTAAAATGCATAGAACTTGCATCAGTGACCAAACTTAAGTTTATGGTTTGTTTATGGCATATGTTAGCAAAATTGCTACATGAATATTTTCTCTTTTCCGAGGATTAACTGGTTTTTTTAAATGAATTTTTTTTTCGATGCAACAAAGATAGGTGGTGCTTAACTTTTGGCGGACTGTATAGCTTGCTGTTCGGTGTGAGCCGTACTTTGACCTATAATGGTTTACTTTTACAAATTGTGACTTGGATGGAGAGTTGTCTCATTGGCACTCATACCACATGTTTTTATATCTATTAAAATCATCAGAGAAACAGATTCCACCACTATACCTCGTGCATTACGATAATTCTCCACTCTCAACACTTAAATTTAAATATTTAAAAAGCTCGGCAAACCTCGCGTTTTAAATTTTAAAATTTAACTGTCTCGAGTGGAGAAATATCGTATTACACTTGATGCAGTGGTGGAATCTATATATCTGGTATATCAAATATTTTCTTGATCTTTGACATTATCATAAAATTGACAATTTTCTGCTCGGTTTCATTATGCAACGAGTATGTGCAGATACCAAATATACTTATACTCTATACCATGGATTCAATAACACCCCTTGGATTAAGAAAATTCAAGGAAATGATACTTTTCTGCTTCATTAAACAGATAATTGTGTTTTTTGAACATCAATATTCTTCATTAGCGTTATAAGCCTTAATATCGCTTACCTGCTTTACATAATCACAGATTAAGATTTTACAGTGGGAACTCATGGTCATTTCGTTTTATTGTTTTGGGTTCCACGTCTTTTTTTCATTTTCAGGGGTTCATATTAGAGCAAATTACATATTGAATTTATATTTCATATATAGATATAAGAAGATGTGGTATGACTGCCAATGAGACAACTCTCCATCCAAGTCAAAATTTATAAAAGTAAACCATTATAGGTCACAGTACGGTCTTTAACACGGAGCCTTGGCTCACACCGAACAGTAAGCTATAAAGGGCCCCCAAAAATTACTAGTGTAAAACCATTCAAACGGGAAAACCAACGGTCTAATCTATATAAAAAACGAGAAACACTTATGAACCACATCAACAAACGACAACTACTGAACATCAGATTCCTGACTTAGGACAGGTGCAAACAAATGCAGCGGGTTTAAACGTTTTAATGGTACCAAACCTTCACCCTTTTTCTGAAACAATAGTGTAACATCACAACATAGAAAGACACACTATAAAATATCAACTGAAATAGCTTAACTCAATCAAAGGACATATTAACACCATTGAACATACACTGAACAAATAAATTTGACCTATGACACAATGTAAATACAAAACAAATAAACTAAGGGAAGAATAATAAAAGTAACATATTATATCGGTAAGAAATGTTAAACAATTAAAGAAAAACAATATGCTCGAACAAAAATATCAGCCATTTGCAATAACTTTAAAGACAGGTAAATGAAAATAATTTTGTTGTTAGGTATACGTGTACAGTACCAATAGAGAAAGGAAATATTTTTACAAAATAAATAATTTTGATGTTCATAGTACGAAGTGAAAATTTATAGTTATACCAAACACTTATCAAAGCTGGTATATAGACCAGATATAACCCTGAATAACATTAAATAACAAAAAAGCAATACAATTAGTATCAACAGGTCAAATAAACAAGAAAGTACGATTTGAGAGTACTCGCAGTTACTGACAGCTAGTTAAAAGCCAAAACAATTAATAATAAAAAATCATGCATCAGAGACTAAAATCAACTAAAACACATCCCAGGGATTTAGTATTTTAACGTCATGGACAGTCAAAGAAGACATGACTAGTGCAATGCAAAAAAAAATAATGTATCGACAGACAGTAGGATAGTTAAGAGTTTAACCTCTTTATAGATCTAAACGAACGTGGGTGTGTCTTTATACATCCCACTTGAAAAAAATACAAATTTAGTCATGTTTTAATTTGCTGATGACAAAATCGATATTAGTGCCAATGTAAACTATATTCAAAGATCTAATTACAACATTGGTAAGATAACCTTTACTAATAAGTTTGTTTAAAGGTTCGATGAGTTTACACGGATCTCATAGTGATTTCCGCGCTTTAAGTACAATATTACCGTAAAATTTAGGATGTGAAATACCGTTTTTAATGAGTTTTCTACAAGTACAGCCAAATTAACTAATCAAATCTTTGTATCTATGAAAGAACTTAGAAAATGTTTTACGTAATTTATGGTAACGAAATCCTTGATTTAATAATTTACCAGTGATGCATTGATTACGTTCGTTAAAATCTATGACATTACTACACACACGGGCATAACGAACGAGTTGGGATATATATACACCGTATGATGGAGCCAAAGGAACATCGCCGTCTGAAAAAGGAAAATTAACAATATGGAATGAAAAATCGTCTCTTTTGTCGTAAATTTTCGTATGGAGTTTTCCTTTAGAGATTGAAATGTCCAAATCCAGAAAAGGACAACTACTGCTGTTTATGTTAGATTTAGTTAAAGTAAGTTCTATTCGGTAAATTTCGGTAGTATATTTAGAGAACTCTGGATTATTTAACGAAAAAATATCATCTAGATAACGGAAGGTATTGTTGAATGTATCAACCAAATGTATCAATGACGTGTCTTTACTGAGTTTGGTCATAAACTGAGATTCATAGCAATACAGGAATAAATCTGCTATTAAAGGGGCGCAGTTAGTGCCCATAGGAATACCTACTACTTGTCGATACACTCTATCGCCGAAACGTACATATATGTTGTCCAGGAGAAAATTTAAAGCTTCAATCATATCTTCACATTTCCAGTAAGTGTATCTAGCATACTTTCCTTTTTCGTTACAGAAAAAGGCTTTAAACGAGTTACAGCAAATAAATTTGTAATGAGATTTTTCAAAAGACCATTTAATTAAATATGAAAACTTTTTCTTGATAAGATTGTGTGGAAGTGTAGTATAGAGAGTAGAAAAATCATGACTGTCAACAGAATTAAAAGGACCATCAAAAGCATGTATTTTGTCTAAAACCTCTAAAGAATTTTTAACACTCCAAAAATAATTAATACCATTATTTTCATAAGCTTTATTACAAAAGTTAATAACAAGTTCTTTGATAGTAGTAAGGGAGGTAGTTAGAAGCACGGATAGATTAGTAGTAGAACACTTACTAGATGCGGAGATGAAACGGAATTTAAATGGTTTTTTGTGCAATTTAGGTAACCAGTACATAGTAGGGACTTTCAAATGTTCGGAAGAGGCCATATGTCTGTTTTTCGGTAACATTGCAAAACTAACACCAACTTAAGAACCTGCCGTATGTGGAGAATCCTTGAATTTTCTGAATGTGATACTTGGGAGGTTTATTTCAACTTATTTTGTTGAATTGCTATTAAATAGGGGCTCAAATGAATGCAAATAACAAAAAAAAAATGTGCATGTTAAATGTTTGCTTCTCAGCAGTTTTATTAATCTTCCGGATACAGCTGATATGGGAACTCCCGTTCCCAAACATTTTCTGAATAAAGTGTCAAGAAGAGGGTCTTTTTTTCTGCATTTTTATCCACTTTCAACTGCCAAAGCATCAAAAATTTATTTCAGAAACAAAAACTATCATGTGCATATGCCACTGAATGACACTGCATTCTTGGAATCTCTAGTTTGCAATCATGACCCTCATATGGGCCTGGATTAATTGTTGTCATTCGTCAAACGAGGCTATTTAGCTTTCGCTAGCTAGTGCCAAAGAACGATTTTTCCCGTATCATTTTTTCACTCCTTTAGTTGTCCCGGTTATTGTCAAATTGAAAAAAAAATATATCGTTATCGTTTTTTGTCAGATTGTCAAACAATTAAGATCAATTAACCCTTTCCCATTAATCTAATAATTGATTGTCATTTGGAATGACTTGGGTTTGAAAAAAGTGAATTATGGCAAAGACAAATTCCTGGAATGACTATTTTTATATTTATTCAAGAATTCCAGTTACTATTATACTGTATGCAGATTGATTAAAAATATATATATACGAGGGACATTTATCATGGTTATATATTTATGTCTGTGCTAATGTACACATTTTCCCTTTTTAATATACTGGAAACAAAACAACATTAATATCTTCACATAGAATGAGAGTTGCCATTTTTGTTAAAGTTCAAGAGACCAAAGAAGTTTGAAAATTATACAAATCCTTTCATGAGGAAAACTCCTACTGTTGATGTCGAATGCCATCATTCAGATCATACAATTCCACAGTTTGGTTATTGTCACTTATAACTAAAATTTCATGTTCATTCTCGTTGTATGCAAGAGATGATGGTTCATGCAATTCATCCTTTTCAGTCAAAAAGTCAGAATGATATCTTCCATTTGGCCACAGCTTTTGCACATTACACGATTCAAACCCAGCCACGTAGACGAACCAATCAGAATCAACAACGATTCCCATTGGACACTTTAAGCCCTTGTTGCTGTAGGTAAACACTGGGATTCCAAACCATGCTATGCAATGAACGGCATGATCCATTGAGTCGGTATAATATATCTTACCCGCATTATCTGAGCAGACAAATGAGGCGCTCCCATCATGTTGTAAACGACGCAGTGTATACCCCAAAGCGTCGAGTAAACGCAACTTCTTATCTACACTTACAATTATTTGTCCTTTATATGATGTGATCCCTCCACAGAATCCCCCGACATCGTGAGCTTTTTCTTTTCGTAGGCTGTGTATGTTGACTATTTGAATTCCATTGTCTCCTATAGTTGCCACTGCACGACCCTCATCCAACATTGTAACATCCAGGGGTTCATAATTGAGGCTAATTTTATGCAGCATCTGCCCTTCTTTGTTGCATATAAAAATGTGTTTGTTAGTCTTGTCCATGAATAGCATACCATCATTTCTCAAAAATAATCCTCTCTGCATCTCTGTGCTACTTTTCCGCCCTAAGTTAGTTGCTTCAAATTTAGACTTTGCACTATAAATGGTTGGCTCAGGTTTACATCGACTAGACCCTCTCGTACTTGTCATTTTTCTGCCACCATCAGGAACAGTATCGCCTTTCTCTTGGTTAAGTGAATTCCCAATGTGTTGGTTTTGCTCACTATCGTTTTCTTGGCAAATTTTCTCATCTACTTTTATTTCCGTTCGGTTATTTGTGTCATTAGACACGTTGGTGCCTTTCAAACTTCCATCTTCTAAATCAATAACCGTGGACGTTTCAGTTGATTTCATGTCGTTTTTTGTACTTGCCCGATTTAAGCCCGCATTAACACCGGTGATTTCTACTTCCTCGTCCTTAACTTTACTAGAAATCTCATCCCATCCCTGTTTAGTTTTTATTGACACCTTCTCTAGACCTTGCTCTGTTTTACTTTCCTGTGTGATATTAACGGCTCCAATGCTCCTTGGAGAAACCCGACTTGATTCGCGAGTCAAGGCTTTCGTAAATTTACCAGAGCTTGGTCTCTGTATTGTGGATGACATTTCGCTCAAAGACACTTTGCCAACAAAGGATACTATTGACGCCTTGTCTGTTCTAATTGGGGTCCATCTAACATGCTTTATTTTTATTTCTTTAAAAATGTCATTTAAATATGAGTCCATATCATTATGTAATTTACTTAAGATCTTTACTACTGTAAACAGCATTTCTTCATCATCATTGCGCATGGCTAACTGTAGATCGTCTTCCCATTGGTCTAAAGTATAATTCCTTCTCTCCAGTTCTACTATTTTCTCTTCTACGCCCTTAATGCAGCGTTCATGCACAACATTGGTCAATTCTGCCTCCAGAGAATCAAAATACTCATTGATAGATTGCCGTGCAGTGAAAATATTTTGCTTAATTCTGTCATATTGTCGGCTTAAAGTAGCTATGTTGTCTTCAAGTTTGTCGGTTGTACCTGATAGTGATTCCTTTGCTTCCGTTATACGGGATACAAGGGCTTTTACAATGTCACCATCACTGATTGACTTGGATGCATTTTTAACAGTGTGGACTTCAGCACAAGATCCATGTATTTCAGTTTTGCAATTATCACAGAATACTGTATCGTGACTAGAACAATAATAACTCAAGAGCAATTTTGGATGCTCGATACAGTTGATAGGCGATATTACTCTCTCCATACTGGAATTAGTTTTCCCCTAAAATTGAAAATGATTGAAGAACAATGAGCGACTCACTGGATTAAAATTTCACCAATTTAATGCTTGATAACGTTTATACAAAATAATATCTTATAATCGTATTGTTCAGTGCTTAAATAAAACTTTCATTAAACCCGTAACATTTACTGCCGTTTTCAAATAAGGGTTACGTTGCTGACTTTCTGACATGTTTTTTTTTTGGTTATGTATTCGGATTACCGATCAACATTTGTGATGATGGCGGTTCAAAGTTTGTCGGGTTAATTTTAATTACCTTTGTATCTTACTGTTCTGTGTAGCTGCAACAGGTTTTCTTCTGTGAATGGTGATTTACACTTATATTTTCGGACATTTTTAGAATGAAAAAGTAAGGTAAACGTACACGAGACAGCAATTCATAATACAATTTCGCACACTGACACTACAAGGTTATCATACGGCTTAGTTAAAAGTGTACCCAACCCAATCTTATAATCTCGAATAGTGAACCAATGATACAACAGAAAAACACACCTACACATATATAGACATGTTCCACTTGTTGCAGCCACAATCCCGTCCTCTTCCTGGGTTGTAACAACACTGAATTTTTACTTTAAACTAGCAAAGCGATGGTTGTAACTAGTGGTGCAGAACTGCTTAATCTTCTGGAGCACCGGAGTTTATCGCTAGTTTTGCATTAAAAGGAAGTCGTGTTGCATTTTGCTTTAGTTTTCAGTGTTATACTTTGTATTATTTCGTTTGTCAATGTCTGTATTGTTTCTACCGGTAACAATCTTGTCTATCCTTTGTTCTGGAAAAGTGTTATATAAAGCTCTCACCTTCGGACATGTTTTGGGGTTAGATAATTATAGGTTATACGAATTTGGCAAACAGGAAGAAGAACACCGAAGTAATTGATAACGTGTCACATGTTATTGCATTACCAGATGAAGATTGGTGTCAAATGATCGAGAAGCTATATAAGGTGTAGTTGCTGAGAAAAAGTTCGACAGAAATGTGTTAAGTACAGACTGACGGACGGATAGATGTTAACCATATTTCCCCTCTTTTGGAGCGGTGGTATAAAAATAAAATTTGAAGAAAACATCAATTATTTTCCAAAGAAATGTACATTTTATGAAAAATAACAATTTCTTTTAACTTGGAGGACTCGAAAACACATCAGACGCGTTTCCAATCTTAAAATTTTATTTTATTGATGAAAAGCTATACAAATCTATTCATTTTATCAACACATTGCACGATATACAATTATGATGTTTTTAAGCTTTTCTATAGTAATTATTTATCATTAATAATTATCGGTTGTAAAGGATTTGGAATTCTTTGTAATTATAAGAATAAATGCATTGAGACATTTGGGTAGTATATTTGAACTAAAGTTGCGATAGGGTAAGTTGTTTTATAAAACTACGCCAAGAAAAGAATCTTCGAAATTTTCATTCTACAATACATTTATAGAAGCTAGCCTTGATCCTTTCAATCTCTATCTGTAAACTCTCAAGTTTATTAATTCAGCATTACTATACTCAAGTGTTCCATACTATGCGTTTAGAAAAAGGCATTCATTTTCATGATGTATTTTGTCTTTGTACACGAAAGTCGATTAAATGGTGGTATTTCTTCTTTTCACGTTTGCTGGTCAATGTTATTGATTTATATGCATGTATGTTGCCGTATGTATATATGTTTATGCTTATTTAATATATACTAACTTACCTTCAGTTAGCCTGTTGGTTTTGCATGGTTAGATTAAAAGTAATACTCTGTTATAAATCTAATTTTAAATTAGTTTATCTATTTAGAGCGGTGCTAAAAGTTTTTCTTCCGCAAAACAAGTAACTATAGCTGTGTGCATTTTGAAGGTATCTAGTTATTCAAGAAATATCAAGTCTGACTATTTTTATGAATTGAATTTTCATCAAAATAAATTTGTTATCGTCTTTGGAAATTAAGAATAATAAACATAAATAAGACAATTTTTGAAATTTTATCCGACCATTGTTGCCGGCAAACAATGGTTGTTACCCTTTCGCTTTGTCAACGATCTTGACATATCTTTCTTTCAAAACAAGTGAAGTGCGAAATAAAACAAAGACTGCAAAAAGTATTCTAAAATCAAACTTTAATAAAATATCTGATACAAGGGAGATAACTACAACATCCCAAGTATAACAAATAACAATCCGCAACTTATACATGTAGCACATAGAGGAAATATGAAAATAGCTCGGATATTAAACCATTACCATTGCAACTAAGAAAGTAATGCAGATTGGCTGATAATTACTTGTTTATCCTTTTACCATAAGCATAGTATTGCACAAACATTTTGCAATTATTAAATTCAAGAAAGAGGGAATTTGATGCTGATTTACATAAATAATTATACATGTAGTCTGTTAATGCTAAGATACTATAATCTATTGTAATAAAAATGTAATATGTTTTTGTATAGGGTAGCATAAACAAAAAATATGATACTGGTCATAAAATATATTACCTATAAAAAAATAAAATAAATTAATTAACATTATGGCACACGAAAACTTAACAATTCAATGGTCATTAAGTATCAAAAAGTTCATCGACTGTTTTTAGTCCATACGACTGAGGTGCTCTGGCTGTGTCAACATCTTTCCCTGAAAGCTTCGATCCCACGATGTACTCCTGGCCTAGTTTTTGTTGTGCCCATGCAATAATTTCATCCATGACGGGAGTATCTACTCCGGCAATTTCAGCAATGCCCTTCATTACAACAAGACCATATGGAATATCCTCGGTTGTGTATCGGTGATTGAAATTTGGAATGTAGCCCTCTTCAGTTTTAATCATGGGATGAACAAGTCCATCATACGCACTATTCGTTCTCATGGCCATCATTAGACAACTTTTGTCAGTTATTTGATCTGTATAGTAAGTTTTATACCAATCAAAAATATGTATTACTTGTGACATGTCTATGCCTTCTTTGAGTTCTTCCAACATTTTCCCAGTAGCTAACAATTCGTCACTGACTTTAGATAACAATCCTGCTTGTCTTTCATCTATACCTTGATAAAATAATGGTTCTTTCTGTAAAGGTTTTCCATCCCAGTCTCCCCATTTTCCGTATAGCATGGGAGGATGGACCATAGATTTTGCCATCAAGTTGATTGCAATGTAGTTCTGTATTTTTTCAATTATGGGTTTTTTACCAAGAATTTCCTGAATGGACTCGACTTCTGGAAAGGGTAATTTACACGACTTTCCTTTAATGTAGGATATACCTAAAGATTCTTTTGCCCCAAGGATTTGAGCGTGTCTACCGAATTCTAATATACGACACGCCCACGGCAGTGATTCTAATGATGCTATAGTACACGTGCTCGCTTTGTTACCTAGTATACTTCTACATTGAAATTCAAATCCAGCTTGCCCAGGAAGCCCAACAATCAGTGTATTCGGTTGAAGGTGTGGTGCTATAGCCGTAAAATATTGTGCATGAGCGAAAGCTGGAACGACAAGGAAAATGATTTGAACACCAGCCATCGCTATTTCTGAATCCTTCGTTATCAGGGTTGGCTTTGCAAATAGCTCTCGCTGGCTTCCATCTAGATCGGTTATTGTCAATTTTACATCGGAATCCTCCAACAGTTTTGTCCAACGTTCAGCCTCGTCTTGAAATAAAGTCAGAACATGTACCTCTGATTTTTTCTGTGAGGCAGCTAACGTGGATAAACAATGTGCACCATTTCCTCCCCCACAGACAAGTATTCTTTGTTTTAATGTGTTCGAAGACATGATTTACACCTGTAAGAAAATAAATTTTTACAATTATAATGTTACCTGACAGAACTGGAACAAATTTGGAATTCCTTTTGGCTCATCTGGTAAAAAGAAGCATGAGCAATTGCCAATTCGGCGTTTGTCTTCACCTGTCGTAAACTTCGTAAGTTGTCTTTCAATAAAATGCTTAGCCAATTGGGACACAATTATAATTGATGATCTGATCGTTTACAATTAAAGGTTAACTAACTTTCTCTAAACAAACACGGCTCCTGCGAGTCAAACTGAAAACAATGATTGTAATTCGAATGTAATTTTCAGAATTATATACATTTTACCTATCCACATAATGAAAGCATAAAGCTCTTATATTCCAAATACAGTGAAACAATAAAACTATGATTACAGCTATTAGGAGTTAAAAACTCACATCAAAATGATAAATTTGGTATAATACTATCTAAGAATCAGTCAAATGGAGAATGACATATCTTCAATTTTCCATCTGGCAATACTTTAATTTTGGATGTAACACGTCTTCTGATTTGCTGAAAGTGTTTTGTCTATCAGCTCATAGACATGATTTTGTCATGTGACCGCGACGTCATCAACGTTTTTATCATATTTACTCCTTTTTAGAATTAAATTATAAGAAATGTCTTTAATATTTTTTCTGTCTATTCGAAATAACATAAAAAATGTGGTTCACACTTTAAAATAACCCGCTACGCCGGTTATTCAGTGTGCACCATATTTTTTATGTTATTTCTTCCATGATAGACAGAAAAAATATTACAGTCATTCCTTAAATAACGCTGAAGACTATTACGATTTTTTGTTTATCAAATTTGGTGAAAACACCTATAAAAACAAATTTTGTGTTTTATGATCTAAAATGTATATAAGGAAAGGCGAATTCTTAATAAAAGTTACGGGTCTTGTGAATGATTAAAACCAAACAACTTGGGATGTATGACTTTCTGCGTTATTTCGCCAGTATATTTTAAAACCATATAGTGTGATTAAAAATATGTTTCTTAAAATGTATTTGTTGTTATGCAAATGTCTGTCAAAACTGTCGCAGTTATTTATAGTTCGAATTTTTCAAATATCAAAATATTCAATACGAAAAAAGGCAAATCAAGACTGATGACATTTCCATTTCTGTAATAGGAGGTCGACCCTAATTGTCAAACTGTAAAACTGAATTTTAAATGCATGAAATGAGAAAATTGAATATCTTTCAAACGGCGAGAGTCAAACTCTTAACTTGGATAACCATGTTTAAATACTAAGGATTTATAGTTTGATTAAAACTTTCACAAAATACATCTTGTTCAGGAACACAATCCCAATGTTTTCTTGAAGGGCATTTTCTATATTTTAATTGATATTTTCCGGGTGGCTTCATTTTCTGATATGTTATCTACTAGTATTACAGAGTTCATTAATAAATCACTACATGTAGCCTTTAAAACTTCTACACCAAACATATAAGTTTGCATATATGATGAAAAAAGAAGGTCTACATCTTCTAAGAGCCCTAAATATAAACCAATTGAACACTAACCACAATGGGTAAGCGGTAAAACTAATTACAAATAAAAAATGAAATCAGATAGAAAATGGTGAATAATTCCCATTTAATGTTTATTGGCGTTTATTTTGTTCGTTAAAGTACCTCCTTCGTCTGTATGTATGTTTTCAACATATAATTATTCATAGTGAATACACATTAAGATTTTGTTTTCAATTCTCAATTTACATACATAGATATAAGAAGATGTGGTATGAGTGTCAATGAGACAACCCTCCATCCAAGTCAAAATTTATAAAAGTAAACCATTATAGGTCAAAGTACGGTCTTCAACACGGAGCCTTGGCTCACACCGAACAGCAAGCTATAAAGGGCCCCAAAAATTACTAGTGTAAAACCATTCAAACGGGAAAACTAACGGTCTAATCTATATAAAAAACGGGAAACGAGAAACACTTATGAACCACATCAACAATCTATATATATATCAAAATTTGAGAAAGTTTTCATGTTTATCCAGAACTTCGTTCGACGAGTAACTCACTCTAATTAAAATATAGAACTCTGATTTCATTATCTCCATAATCCATAAGAGATAACGAAATCAGAGTTCTATATTTTAATTAGATTGATTAGTAGCTAGAAATACCATTTTGTCGACTTTTGTCATTTTACAGATTCTCTCTTATTTCTTATGTTTAAAATATTGAAAGTCCGATAAAATGGCCCAGATTCAAAAAATGAATAACGCTTTATTTTTTAAAACACTTTATTTTGTTATTGCTGAATGAAACTAAAAGACAACATGAATATGCCGTTGCTGGTTGACACAGTTTCCGAAGACACCACCCGCTAAGTAGCCAGTACTTCTGAACTGGTATTTACAGTAGAATACATAGTAAATTGAAAAGTAAACAGTAGTTTTTGGTTTTATTTTGAATCCTGATCGGGAATGGAATTTAACAAGGCTTAGGGTGTCAACTGTCCCTATAATTCTACATATGCTACTATGCATAGCTTAAATTATAAACCAATCATTCTTATACAGATTTATGCTTACCCTTATTTCCACTTACAACAGCTTCAAAATTAGTCCAATCTTATTAATTTATGAGAAGAATATCTACTGTAAAAATTTTATAACTTTGCTTAACTACTTTTTACAAAAATGCTAAAGTCCGACATGTTCAGCCTCAATTTTCTCGAAAACTAGCACGGTAACCAATGTTTTAGTAAGTGATATTTTAACAACTCGCCCAGACCTACAAGAAATTTCTAAATTATAGAATTGACAATACAATGTGAAACTTTTTCGGATCACCTTTACAGTTAACTAAGCTGGTTTCTTGAATTTGGTTCAAATTTTGCTTCGGTGTTGTGAGAGCTCTAAGAATGCAAAGGCTTATACCTGAAATTTCACAGGAGCCTAACACGTACTTGACAAAACCTCTTAATATCCGATGCATATCCAAGAAAACAAATTCCGTCAGTGTTACTCGCAACAGACTAATCAACAAACCAAATTTTACGAAGGTTAGTCATAAATGGGCAATTTTTCGTTGATATCATAAATTATTGAAAATGGCACAAAATAAAATTCCAACAATTATAGTGGAATATTAACTTACTTTTTTTAATAACAATTTTACTACCAATCGAGTAGTTTCCA
Organism: Mytilus californianus; assembly: GCF_021869535.1. Classification (NCBI taxonomy): domain Eukaryota; kingdom Metazoa; phylum Mollusca; class Bivalvia; order Mytilida; family Mytilidae; genus Mytilus; species Mytilus californianus. The sequence goes on along the minus strand of NW_026262581.1, from coordinate 92,552,250 downwards.
GTATAACAAATCGTAAGATGCTTTCGTTTACTTTTTGTTCTACTGAAATCAACGAATGAGTAGCGAATCTTCTTTGAATGCTATTATTTTAACAAAATATGTTGTCATAATAACATACACAAAACCAAGTGTAGGACAGCGATTTCAATTGTTTTAGTTTCTTCTTTTTACCTGGAGCAATTTTTTGAAACGGTATCACACTGTTGCAGTTATTTATTAATAAAAGCCTGAAGAACCCGGCTTTTACATTCATATGTGTACCTTTTGCTACTTCGCTGATCGAAATCAAAAGTGAGACGGTTAATACCTAAAACAACTGAAAATACTGGAATCCCGCATATTCATGTGTCTGTCTCAATTCAGGAACCTCATGCATCAGTGGTTGTTTAATGCCGTGTCCTTATTTTGTTGTTTTATTTTTGTTATTTGGAGAATTGGGTGTTGATGGCAGATCTTTGGTAGTTTCTGTTTTAATCATTAACAAATGTATAGACTCGGGACGATTTAGAGCTTGACATATTGGTTAGACATCAGCCTATTGTTGAACTATATAGACATCAGCCTATTGTTGAACTATATAGACATCAGCCTATTGTTGAACTATATAGACATCAGCCTATTGTTGAACTATATAGACATCAGCCTATTGTTGAACTATACAGAAATCAGCCTATATAGCTACTGTTGAACTATATAGACATCAGCCTATTGTTGAACTATATAGACATCAGCCTATTGTTGAACTATATAGACATCAGCCTATTGTTGAACTATATAGACATCAGCCTATTGTTGAACTATATAGACATCAGCCTATTGTTGAACTATATAGACATCAGCCTATTGTTGAACTATATAGACATCAGCCTATTGTTGAACTATATAGACATCAGCCTATTGTTGAACTATATAGACATCAGCCTATTGTTGAACTATACAGAAATCAGCCTATATAGCTACTGTTGAACTATATAGACATCAGCCTATTGTTGAACTATATAGACATCAGCCTATTGTTGAACTATATAGACATCAGCCTATTGTTGAACTATATAGACATCAGCCTATTGTTGAACTATATAGACATCAGCCTATTGTTGAACTATATAGACATCAGCCTATTGTTGAACTATATAGACATCAGCCTATTGTTGAACTATATAGACATCAGCCTATTGTTGAACTATATAGACATCAGCCTATTGTTGAACTATACAGAAATCAGCCTATATAGCTACTGTTGAACTATATAGACATCAGCCTATTGTTGAACTATATAGACATCAGCCTATTGTTGAACTATATAGACATCAGCCTATTGTTGAACTATATGTTGCCCTCAAGATATCTTTTGATTTACGTAATTTGCGAATATTTAACACATTTTCAGGATAATAACAGAACCATATAATACTGTATTATATGTAAAATAACAATCGATAAGCTTATAGTACATTAAATTGTGTGAAAAAGGAAGAAGGTGAATAACTGTGACTGCTGTTGAAACCAGTATTTCTGAGAGTCAGACATTCATTGTGTCTAAGATAGATAAGCAGTTTAAACAGAGAATATAATAATTCTACTTTCGTTTTTGCTTCCAAAATGTCAACAGTCGTAATATGCAAGTGAACTGTAAGAGCTAAGTGCAAACATTTATTAAATAGAAATTTTCATACCTAAAAGAAATTAAATATACATCACATGTATGTCGACTTGGCAAGGATAAAACCACAAAACAGTTTGCTTTGTTGGTAGTTGAAGTTAAAGAACCACCTGGATAAAAAAAAATATTGAAAATAGTGAGGCCCGGGGAGGGGGGAATATGAGAATATGCTTAATTTGAAGATTGTCAATGACTTAGATTAGATAATAAGTTCTGTAAATTTCACCGTAAAAATATAATACTTCTGTTTATTACACTAATATAAAAAGGCCAATCATTAAATGAGAAACGGAAGTTATTATAAGTTAAGTACTGAACCATTTAAGAATGCCGCAACATTTGATTCTATGGTCAAAAGCATATATATATGATTTCTTTTATATCCTTCATATATAGAATATGAAAGTATTTTGAAATTCATAAATGATTTTTTTCATACAGACCCTTACCGAGTGAGATATAAATTCTATAGAGCGCACTATAACACGATAAGGGAGACACATCTCTATTGTAATCTATTGTAAAATGCATACAAATTATCTTCCGAAGTAAGGAAGTAAATGGTAATTATTAATCATATTACTTTTGTGTGCTGTTGTTTGTCTGTTGGTCTGTTTCTTTTTTAGCCATGGCGTTGCCAGTTTATTTTCGACTTGTGAGTTTGAATGTCCCTTTGGTATCTTTCGGTTCTCTTCTAACATCTACACTCATTATGCAACTGGTTGACAAAAATACTCATTTGTAGACTTTCATGAGGTGTATATCACAATTTCCACATTTTAAATTATTCTTACTAATGGACTATTACTGCAGTAGAACAGTGTAAGTGATTCAATAATCTTCAGAAGTTGATTATCAATCAATATGTGCGTTTCAGTGTAAACCAACAATATGCCTCAATAAATCAATGTGTTATCAGTTATGAACATACACATTGTTTTCAAGGAACTAAAATTGTTCACAATTTCCGTAACTTTAGTACATTTCCGTCTGGTTAGTAATATATCCCACAGATTTTTGTAAATGTACGCCGAAATATGATTACTATCGATTGCTAGAAGTTTTCCAAAGTGTCGTTTAACAACAGGGACAGTCTATATTAGTATAGACTGTCCCTGTTAACAATCATAAAACTTTTTCAATTTCTGATAAATTAAATAAAAATCTAAAAATACGTCGGGGGAAAAAACAGGAAAGATATAAAAAATACTTCCAGCCGACCCTTAACATGTTTGTAAAATCAATTTCTATATATACCCAAATAGAACTGTGAATATTTGTCTAATATATTATTCAGAAGTTTCTGTGTAGATACAATTTCAATAACATGTCTATAGAATAGTCGATTCCCATTTCTAGTGATCAATACGATAACCGATTAATTGATTAATCGTTGTTTGCTCAACGTCCAGTGGCAAATTAATAACCGACATTGTTCTGCTACAAAACTATAGCACAATAGACACCATCGAATGAATACACACATCAAAACACAATCATATAGTAGGATATTTAAAATTCTCATTGTTTTCTCTCCCTTATGAAAAATATTTTATAAGGTGTGTATATGCCTTGGTTTAAATGGACTAAACTATAAAAACATATCAAATGGCATTTCTTGTTTAAAAAATATACACTGTGTACAAATTAATAGATTATATATCATATCAATTACAAAATATACAGTAAATACTTACTTCACTTAATGAGAGGTATTATCGCACTTCAGTATTGCGCAAGTTTGAAGAGCAAGTCTTTATATACATCCGGGTGATATTTTAACCTTCTCGAACCTCTAATTTATTTCCTATTTTCTAAATGTTAAATAAATAATGAATTATCTTTTAACAGTTGCGCACTTCGAGATTTGGGGCGTTGATCTGTAATTTACCCCGTTTATTCGTTATTTTTTTTAGTTCTATTAAAATTAAATCACATGGAGAACAACAACAAAAAATTAACACTGGAAAATTAAAAAAATTTCTTTCCCTTATGTAATCATAAGTTGCTAGGTTCTGTTGAATATTCGTTTACATATTTTGGTTATGTCCTTATATCGTTCCTTTGATCCATTGACTCAGTCTTTTATCAAATTCAATTTCAAATTAAAATATTCAAATACTTTATTGGATAAAGCACATATGAAAGATTGAATATTGCGTAATCCAAGTGTACAACACATGATATATAACATGAGAAATAATGTAAATAAGATATTATATGTTATTCAGGTCTCAGACAGGGTATTTACTGTGACATTCCCGACTTAGAGTTTATATCCCATGAGCCGAAGGCGAAGGGGATATAAGGCTTAAGACGGGAATGTCACAGTATATACCCTGTCTGAGACTTGAATTACACATATATCAGTGGCGGATCCAGAAATTTTCACAAGTGGGGGCCCACTGACTGCCTAAGAGGGGGCCCACTCCAGTCATGCTTCAGTGATTCCCTATATAATCAACCAAATTTTTCCCACAAAATGGGGGGGGGGGGGGGGCGGGCCCCCTGCCCCCCCTAAATTCGCCTCTGTATATTACGGATTACCCCTGTCTTAATGTTTTTTTTTCCAGTGCAGGTATTTGTTAAACATTCACAATGCAGCATGTATATTCATTACATGTTTATTTTTTCTTAATATTTTGAGTAAGCCATTTAAATGCACCTTTTTTATCTTGACAATTTTTTTTTCCGTTAAGAAAATGTTTTCAGTAAAGTTTTTAGATTTCATGTTTTGTGTTTGTATGTGTGTGTGTGGCTTTGTTATTTACAACACATATATTGAAAAACCCAACCTGATTTGTTCCGCATACGTGAAGGATTTTGTAATTTGCTGTAGAAATAATTTTATGTAATAATTTATAATAACACTTTAAAACATTAGATTTAAGTATTTGAAGTGTAAATTGCGTGATTTTGTATTAAAAATGTATTATTGACGGATGCACGTCATTGTTTTCCCTCTGTGAGCCTCTGACATTCCTTAGTGTATAATAAGAATAAGAATAAGAATATTTATTATTCCAATCAAGGGCCCTTGATGGGCAGCATAACATGTACACATAAAACAATACATCATGATTTGTAACAGAAAAACATTTTTATATATTAAAATGAAACATTAAAAAGTTCAGACAGATGTTATTATCTTCATTCTATAAAAATCACATACATTTAATTCCAGGCAGGATCAGAACTATAAAATCATTACAATTATCATTGTTATTGCATACATTAATTAACATTTCGTCTAACATCTAGACATGTAATAATATAGCTCCCTAAATATTTAAATATAGATAAATTTTCAGTGGTAAATAACCAAACAAATTTTGCCTCATTTGAAAGATATATAAAATTGGGACAGATACAGTTTATTTCCTTGAAAAATATCTCCCTATCATTATTGTATGCTGGACAACTAGTAATAAAATGTTGTTCATCTTCAACCAGATTTAGAGTACATTTCTTACAAAGCCTTTGGTCTCTTTCTATATATAAAGTTTTATAACTGTCTCTATCTATTTTGAGATCATGTGCACTGATTCTGATTTTACATATGGCACTTCTCAACTGAAAATTGTTTAAAGATAGATACATTTCTTTCGAAAAACAAGTTTTAAGTTTGAAATAAGTATCTAATTTACTACTCTTTGTATCTTTTCTTTTTGTGTTCTAAAATTTTACAAAACTATTACAAAGTTTTTGCTTAACTGACTTGATAAAAAAGTTGAGCTTTACCTCCAAATTATGAATATTCAGCTTTTTAAAAATGTAATGTATGGATGAATACCAGCCTTCAATATTATTATTAAAAATGTTTTTGTTACACATATAGGTATCATACAGTAAACCATCTTTCATATTTTTTTATTCTAAACCAATATTTCAGCATTGATAATACAACTGAAAAATATAAAGGGAATCTACCAAGCTCTCCTAGCACAGCTAGGTCAGAAGACTTTTTTTTTACACCTAATATATACTTCATATATCTTAAATTGGGTTTATCTAAAAAATCATTCATATAAATGTGCTGTAATAAATATTCACTTTCTTTCTGGCATGCTGCAGAGCTAGTTTTAAACATACCTGTAATTTCACTGCCATACATTAAAATGGGTTTTATTGTATGGTCATATATATGTAATAGAGTAGAAATACTTGGATTGGAAGATGATAAAGATCTTTGCAATTTGAATACAGCTTTTAGTGATTTTTTGTATAATTCTTCCTTTCCTTGCTTAAAAAGTCCACTAGATATAAATTTTAAACCTAAATACTTATAATTGTTAACACATTCTATTGTATCTTTTTCGAAATAAAAATATTCTTTTAAAAGTTTACCAGGTTTGTTAAATATAATAACTTTGGTTTTAGATAGATTGACCTCTAAACACCATTTAGTACAAAATTTGGATAAACCATCAAGTCGTTTTTGAAGACCTGCCTTGGAACTAGAAAAAAAAACTTATATAGCTTTTGACTACGTTAATAGTAACAGGTGTTATGATGACATTTTTGAGGTTCTAAATAGGGATAAAAACGTCGTATATACCCCGGCAGTTTCCAGAATATATACTGACATCTCCGTGTTGTTATCCAATCACAAAACTCGACACATTTGTAATCCGTAATATAAAGCATAATGCATAACGTGAGAAAATCAATGACAATGAATGATATGACATATATCATATATATATAACTAAAAGTCTCTTTTATATTTTGTATAGTACATAACTTATGGTAGACCAACTGATAAACGTCATTGTGAACTTCAAAAGCTTGTCTCAAATAATTGCATATGTTTTTGGATTTAGCCAAATTATTTGGATTAAGTAAATAGATTACTGATTTGATATCATCATCTTTAATCAAATTTTGAAAAATAGTAAACTTCTCTCGAAATTTTTTTTATATAGGGGACAATATAAAAGGAAGTGTACTTCATCTTCTACTTTATCTCCGCAGGATCTGCAGAATCTTTCCGTTGCTAAAGTGTTTTGTTTACTGTGTCTCCCAGTTTCAATGGCAAGTGAATGTGCTCTTATTCTAATTTTTGTGAGAAGTGATCGCTCATATTTTGGTATTAGAGGCTTAGGTAAGCTTTTAAGTCAAATGATCAGCAAATCATTGTGTCATAAATGAACAATCAGCAAATTTTACTATAAAATCTGAGTTAACCTGTGTTATTAGATTTAATATGCTCAAGTTGATTTAATATCTTGCATTTATAAAAGTTTTTTAATGCATCATCAAACGCTATATATATGATACCTGAAGTGAATCCAAATTAAGTAACCTTTTTAGTTTATATAATGATTCCAGCAAGAGCTCTTCTGCGAATACAAATGTTTATCTTCTATGAATGAAGATCTTAATAGATCAATTTTTGTGTCGTTACCAACTTCAATGTCAGTTAACCTAACATAATATTTAAACATTAATTCATATGATATAGAATATAATGGATAAAGCTCCAGTTCTGTACGTAAAGCTAGGTTGGAAGCCTTACCATGGACACCAACAATATTTTTCATAATCATATTCTGAACCTTTTCAAATGGAAGTTTATCTGCAGTGAATAGCAAGCCGTTTTACTATTTATTCTAACTTCAAGATATCTAATAAACTTTATAAGATATCTCATATAGTTTATAAGATATCTTAAATAGTTCATAAGATATCTTATATACTTTATAAGGTATCTTATATAGTTTTTAAGATATCTTATATAGTTTATAAGATACTAATATAATTCATAAGATACCTCATATACTTTTCTTTATAAGATATCTTATAAATTATATGAGATATCTTATAAACTATATGAGATATCTTCTAAACTATATAATATATCTTATAAAATATATGAGATATCTTATAAAGTATATAAGATAGCTTATATAAAAAAATATTTATAAGATATCTTATAAACTTTATAAGATATCTTATTTACTTTATGAGATATCATATATATTATATGAGATATCTTATATAATATATAAGATATCTTATATATAATCTAATTTTTATAACATATCGTATAAGTTATATGAATTATCTTATATACTTTATTAGATATCTTCGTAAGTTTATAAGATATCTTCTAAAGTATATAAGATATCTTTTAAAGTATATAAGATATCTTATAAAGAATATAATTTATCTTATAAAGTATATGATTTATCTTATAAAGTTTAAAAGATATCTAATAAAAAAAATTATATGTGATATCTTATAAAAAAAATTATATGAGATATCTTATAAATTATATAAGATATCTTATTTTCTTAATTCACTCTGTTCAATCGAAAATAAATCATTTATGTACACTTGGCTTCTAATTTTCTGATGACACCCTAATACCAACCACGAAAAAATAAAACGTATGTCTCAAATATTTGCAATGAAATTATTTCTGTATCAAACATTATAGAGACTGTCATGTGCGGTGACCATCTTCGAAATTTATTATACACATAAAACACAACAAGACAAATGTCCTCATTAGTATTCACCACAAATGACATCAGTTATTTCAAATAACATACAATCTACAAAAGAGAAGCGCATTATTAAAATATGAACACTACATATATAATGCACGAACTGTTATACTGAAGATTAATCTTACTATACACAATTACGTATTACTGGTTAGATGGTCTCCGCCCTTGTCGATAACTTTTCTCGTGCACGCACGACTTTAAATACTAACGGAACTTCTTACTCTATTGTTATTACAATTAGCCCGCTTCCTATACTCGAAAATTCATACGCCTGCCGTACATAAATATATTTATAAATTATATAAGATATCTCATATAATATATAAGATATCTGAGATATCTTATATATTATATGAGATATCTTGAAGTTAGAATAAATAGTAAAACGGCTTCCCTTAGCAGTGCCTAGGTTTATATTAAAATCTGAGATCCAAATTTCAGATCCACAAGTCATTATAGGTGAAATTAACGAGTTGAAAAGTCTCATCCATTTTTCACTGCAAAACAATCAGAATATGATAATTTTGATTGTAAGGCAAAATATGCCTTGCGTGCTTTATCAGCAAGATTTTCAGCTGCTATATTTAGTTTATCCTTTAATATTGTTGAAGACAATACCTATGTACTTGTATTTTGTAGCTGATTCTAATGGTTGTGGACCAAAAAAAAACAAACAATTTCTGTCTATTAGAGATCTATTTTTGCTTTTAGATAAAATCATAATCTTAGTTTTTTTGGTGTTCACGCTAAGACCCCAATCAACACAGAAGGACTGTAAGGCATCCACACAATCCTGCAAGGCAGTTAATGTCTCTGAAATTAATACCAAATCATCTGCTTAAAGAAGATGATTAAGATTTATTTGATTCAGATTAAATGGATCAGTTAAAATGGGGTTAAAATAGGAAACCTATGTCATCAACAAACATATTGAATAGGGTAGGGCTAAGGCTACCCCCCTGTTTGACCCCTAAATCAGCCTGGAACGATTCACTTATGAAATCATCTGTTTTACTATGATATTATTACGTGAGTATTTCTGTATTGGCCTTGTTATTGGTCCGAGGCTTGCTGTATTGGCCTGAGGCGAAGCCGAAGGCCAATACAGCTGGCCGAGGACCAATAACAAGGCCAATACAGAAATACTCACGTAATAGTATCTTTATTAATTAACTACAGTGTTACAATATTTTTTTTATTTCATTTCACAAGAGATAAACATTTTTACCTTGAAGTGGAACTATCCAAATCTCAGTTTCTTTTTATAAGATGCTCTATCTAATGATCTGGTGTCGTTTCTAGGTGTCTTCAGCATTTTCTCATCTGATGAATTTTTCTACCCTTTCCAGTCACTATAAAGTGTTACAATTTAAATTTAGACACAACACATAAATAGTAATTGGAAAGGTACGGCCATTGCATGTGTTATGCAGAAACAAACTGAAAAAATAATGTAGGAGTTGAAAATGATACAACTATCCATAAGCCAACTGACCAAAGAACGAAGATTTGCACAATTACAGGTCACCCTTCCAGAATGCATATGCCTGGTTCGGGAATAAAATAAATGACAGTTTACAAAACATGAGAAGCGAAAGTAAACAGTAAATCGATTTGTACCAGAGGTCGACAAGAAATGAACTTTGTGATAATCTACTCGTTTCCCAAACCTGAAATAATTCCATCGTCTGCTTTCAAAATGCTTTTTAAATGAATGTGACCGTCTTAAGCCTGAAAGATATGCCATACTGAACGTTTCAGCATGTTTATGGTGAGTAAATGAAAACTGCGTCCTCCAAACAACTGTTTACTTTCAGTTTGTGTTTATCGTGACTTTCGATCTAAAAACTAGAGACGTTCCGAAATCCTGTATTGGCCATATCAGAACTCGGCCAATACAGAAAAAAAATCTATATTGGCCGAGTTATTCTGTATTGGCCGAGTTGACACCTTTATATTGCATAGGCAGTTTTCATCATATTAAGTCCAATAACAGTGTAGTTAATTAATAAAGCAATATAATGTATTACTATACATATGTTTTATTTTAAAAGTCATAAAATTTGCTTCCTATTCCCTTTTTGAGCAATTTATGCAGTAATGCCTTCCTTACAGCAATATCGAATGCCTTTTTGAAGTCCACAAAGCAGATGTAAACTTTACATTGTAAAGATTTGTCTTACATTTATTCAAATATTTATTTATTAAAGTTTTAAGAATGAATATGAGGTCACTTGTTCTATATCCTTCTCTAAAACAACACTGATTGACACTGAGTAAATCTTTTGACTCTATGAATATGGTCAATCTCTTTTGCAGCAGAAGGGTAAATACTTCACCTTTGCAACTTGAAACACATATACCTCTATAGTTATTACAATAGTTAAGATTACCTGATTTTTAAAAATTGAAGAACTATACGAAAGATTCCATATTTTTGGAAATTTCCCAATTTTTAATATTTTATTAAATAGTTTTACAATAACAAGAACCATAGAAGAGGCAATATATTTAATAAACTCATTCAGTATCAAGTCAGGATCACCAGACTTTTTTTCAGTTTATTGATACCTTTTTTAACTTCATTACAAGTAAATGGGTAATCCAGAAAACAATGGGTGTTTTTGTGTTTTCAAATTCACTAGAAAATTTAAGTTCTAAATCTGAGTTTAACAAAGATTTGTAATGTTCAATCCATTCCTACTTTGATATGGGGCTGGATGCCTATGGATTGTTATTTGTAAGACTGTTTATTGATTTCCAAAAGGACTTCGAGTCTTTACAGTCTAGACTATTAATTTGACTAATAAAATTCCTATCAAGGAGGTTATATCCTCCTTGATTATATCCAAATGGGAATCCAAGCTAGCTGATATTTCACAATATTTCTAATCCATTTTTTGAATGGAGAAACAAAAACTCTCATTGTCAGTATGAAGATTTGATTGAGATTTTGGTATTATAATTCTTTTATTATTTTTTTTAAAACTGAACTACATGACAAAAGAAACGATAGACTTTTTAAAGCGATCATTTGTTATAAAAATAAGAAGATGTGGTATGATTGCCAATGAGACAATTATATAACAGACACCCAATGACGTAGTTGTTAGAAACTATAGTCTAGATCACAGTACGGCCTTGAACAATGAGCATTGCGAGCTAAAAAAGGCATGATGAAAAAAAAAAAAAACAGACGAGAAAACCGACGACCCGGATTTATGTACAAAACAATAAACGAGAAACAAATATGATATTCATCAATAAACGACATCCACTGAAACACAGGCCCCTTCCTGCCTTAGGACAGGCATACACAGAAATAGCTGCGGAACCGTAGCTCTTATGGTCCTTTTGATTTTTTTTTTGCATTTTCGGACCATAGAGTACCATTTAGTCCGCAAATGCAAAAAAAATATCCCAAAGAACAATAAGGTAGCAATCCACAGTTAGATGTGTGGTTTCGCTTTTTGGCCACGGTAGATTTTTCAAATATAAATGGTAGTGTGCAATAAAATTCATTTTTGGATAGCTGAAGATTAGTATAGCCTTCACATTGGGTTTATATGAATATGAATATTGTGTAATGTATGTATTATGTTTTTTTTTATTAATGTTTTCTGTATGACAGTCCGTATTTTCATATCCATACCAGACATTGATCCAAAATTTATTTTATTCGGTAATGTTTTTTTTCCACCTTTTTGTCTCACGATTTTTTTGATTCCATTTTACGAAAAAATGAGGCGAAACTCAAGGCACCCAATTTTTATTGGTCATGTGATAGATTAATTTCAATAGTTTAAGAAAAGGTATCAAGGGGATTGAAATTCTACTTTGAACCAGATTTTTGGGGAACATGCGACATTTCATGCCCCTTTTTGTTGTGTAACAGCTCAACATAAGAACAAAATGTAAAAATCAGTTGAAAAAGAGAGACAGAAGAAACCAAACGGATAGTCAAACTTATGAAAAGAACTCATCAGATCGATACAAAGCACAAAAGCAAATAACAAAAAAAGCCCAGCATAGTTAATTATCTTTTAGAGATGTCAAAAATTATTATTTTAGTTGTGAATAAAAAGTAGGCTACAATGAAAGATCTGTGCTTAAATTGTTTTCAATTTGCTTAAAAAAATGAAAACTGCTAAGATCATTTCAGAAAAGAATGATATGGTATATATCATTTTCAAAAACAATCGGCACACTAAATGATCGCTAATAATATAAATGAAATGTTTTAAGCCATGATGATACAATTATGGTGTATTTGCTACTTAAGCTTGTAATCACTTTTGTGTTAGGTATATCATATATTAACTTGTACACATTGTATAGTCTTTCAAGCATAATAACCGATTACGAAAATTTTGACAAAGGCCGGATAGACGGACGGGCGAATAATACACTAACTGTATCACTATTTTCGCAGATAATCGACTTTTCAGCTTACCTAGATTGTCACAGCAGCTGTTGTTAAAGAATATGGCGTAATTCAACACGTTTTACTAAAATCTAACCTACGTTACAGTTCTTTCTCGACAGAAGACAAAATGCTAAGAACATTCAGTGTCATTGAAAGTAGCCATGACGACGTCAATGACACAATAATGCATGGCGTTGTAATAAAACTTATTAAAGGTACTAGGCTTATAATTTTGTATGCCAGACGCACGTTTCGTCTATAAAAGACTCATCAGTGACGCTCGAATAAAAAAGGATGAGGACCGAAAAATCCGAAACGTTTTGCCAAATACACCTAAGGTATAAAAATTAGAATATGTGGTATGATTGCCAATGAGACAACTCTCCGACCAAAATGACGTAAAAGTTAACATCTATAGGTCACCATACGGCCTTCAACAATGAGCAAAATTCATACATCATAGTAAGCTATAAAAGGCCCCGAAATGACAAATGTAAAACAATTCAAACGAGAAAACTTACTGCCTGATTAATGTACAAAACAAATATGATATACAGCAACACACGACAACCACTGAATTACAGGCTCCTGACTTGGGACAGGCACAAACAGAATGTAATCTATTCATGGCGGTAGAAAATCCTTAATTTTTTCTAACAACTTCAAGTTTTGCAAATTGTTTATTTAAATATATGACTATATTAATGTAAGTTAAGAAATTTTATTTCTATACGGTAGAGTATTACAGCAAAAATTAAAAAAGTACCAAAACTATATAACGCATTTGCATATTTGTAAACTGATCTAAAGGTCTACTCCCGAATATACTGGATTTGGAACAGTGATTTAAACTGATAAATAAAGAGATTGGGGATGTTTTGTGTAAAGAATTCTACAAAACAACTGTAAATTGGTAATATCTGTATTTGCTGTAGTCTGTTCTAGTGCTTAGTGTTTGAAACTGGTGATTACTGGTGTACCTTGTTTTTTGGTTGACTAAGGGACAAGATTAAGGTATTGGTCTATTGCTTCAAGATTGTGTGTAATTTCATACATCATTTCTCCTCGGTTAATGTAATGTTATTTGTTGGTGATCTACCATGCAGCCCTATGCCTTCTCTTTACTTTTCTTTTTTTATTTTAGTTTTAAGATTTTGATTGTTTGGGGACCATACTGATAAACAATATTCTTAAGTTTAGATTCTAAACTAGATTTCACCACATACTATAGTATTCATAATTTCGTTATCTGATAGATTGCACCATATACTAGTATTTATAATTTTGTTATCTGATACATTGCACCATATACTAGTATTTATAATGTTGCTATCTGATAGATGGCACCATATACTAGTATTTATAATGTTGTTACCTGATAGATTGCACCATATACCAGTATTTATACCTGATACAATGGTGCAGAAAACCATCTTTTTGTCTCAAATGGAGTCGGTCATAACAATACGAGGTCATTCTTTTGCGACAGTGGTCACTACCGGTAATTATCAGGGCTATTACTGTGTATCAATAATCTCAATATTAGATAACTGAAAGCTAGCCCGGCACAACACGGGACAAAATGATCGACAAAGCTTCGTATTTCCCCAGTTTCTAAGCCTCAACCGTATATTATGTCAAGTCAATACACAAATATTATTTATGAATCGCTTCATAAGATGGAATGCAGTTCCTAATAAGTCAACTTATAACGTAGTTTATTGTTTTGTAACGATTTTGTACTCGCCTAAAATATGTACAAATCAAAGGAGACAATTTGAAGCAGGCTTGTTTTTTGTTAACGTCCAATGGTAAATGTTTCATAGACATTTCAGCTGAAATAATATTTAATAAAACTAAATTCTAGTATATAAATGTATAAACAATGGTTGTTTTCTTATTTTTGTGGGTTTTAAAAATTTCCACGCTTCATGATCAAATGTATATTTAAATAAAGACTGTGTTGCCCGCTAGATATTTTTTTGTTTGTTTGTGTCGTTTTGTTGCTGTATCATTGATGTATACACCACAACTCATCTTATTCCTGTGTCGTTTGGTTGCTGAATCATTGATGTATACACCACAACTCATCTTTCTCCTGTGTCGTTTGGTTGCTGTATCATTGATGCATACACCACAACTCATCTTACTCCTGTGTCGTTTGGTTGTTGTATCATTGATGTATACACCACAACTCATCTTACTCCTGTGTCGTTTGGTTGCTGTATCATTGATGTATACACCACAACTCATCTTTCTCCTGAGTCGTTTGGTTGTTGTATCGTTGATGTATACACCACAACTAATCTTACTCCTGTGTCGTTTTGTTGCTGTTTCGTTGGTGTATACACCACAACTCATCTTACTCCCGTGTCGTTTGGTTGTTGTATCATTGATGTATACACCACAACTCATCTTACTCCCGTGTCGTTTGGTTGTTGTATCATTGATGTATACACCACAACTCATCTTACTCCTGTGTCGTTTTGTTGCTGTTTCATTGATGTAAACACCACAACTCATCTTACTCCTGTGTCGTTTGGTTGTTGTATCATTGATGTATACACCACAACCCATATTACTCCTGTGTCGTTTTGTTGCTGTTTCATTGATGCATACACCACAACTCATCTTACTCCTGTGTCGTTTGGTTGCTGTATCATTGATGCATACACCACAACTCATCTTTCTCCTGTGTCGTTTGGTTGTTGTATCATTGATGTATACACCACAACTCATCTTACTCCCGTGTCGTTTTGTTGCTGTTTCGTTGATGTATACACCACAACTCATCTTACTCCCGTGTCGTTTGGTTGTTGTATCATTGATGTATACACCACAACTCATCTTACTCCTGTGTCGTTTGGTTGTTGTATCATTGATGTATACACCACAACTCATCTTACTCCTGTGTCGTTTGGTTGTTGTATCATTGATGTATACACCACAACTCATCTTACTCCTGTGTCGTTTGGTTGCTGTATCATTGATGTATACACCACAACTCATCTTACTCCTGTGTCGTTTGTTTGCTGTTTCATTGATGTTTACACCACAACTCATCTTACTCCTGTGTCGTTTGGTTGCTGTATCATTGGTGTATACACCACAACTTATCTTACTCCTGTGTCGTTTGGTTGCTGTATCATTGATGTACACCACAACTCATCTTACTTCTGTGTCGTTTGGTTGCTATATCATTGACGAATATCTCACAACTCATCTTGCTCCTATCTTATTTCTTAGTAAGTTTAGCCATTTAGAGCTTAATTTTCATTATAACAAAGTTTATTTTTAGAATTCATTGAAAATCTACAATCTTACTGGCGTAAAGAATGTGTATGATGCAGTGCCAAACTCTTGATGTATATCATGATATGAAGCAAACATCTGTATCTATTATCCATTTCGAGTTGAATGCAATAGACATCAGCCACATAGTTACCACGCTTTGAATTATCAAGTGAAGAGGAATTTTTAACAGAACCTGAAGTTGAAGGACAGTGATAGCCCTTTCATCCTCCTTATGAAGTCTGGTTCATTATGATAAAGGGACATATTTGAATCCCATTACAATACAGACTGTCTGTTGAAAAACACGTCCTCCAAAGGTATCCCATATGCTGTAAATAAAAAAAATCAAACTTATTCAGTTTCAGAGAATATTTTGTTAGTATCAGATAGTTTTTATTATCAACGCATGATTTATCCCACCCGAAAATAAGATATTTGTATCGATCTTAGCCTTTTGTTATTATTCATTCTTTCAATGTGTCTTTAAGTTTGAAATGAAGAGTACTTGTGTAGAGGGAGGATAAATCAAATGTTTTTATGCTATTGTACGTGGAGACGGACTAAGACATAACAATTTAATTTGTTTTTTAGATTAGCTTCGCTCTCAATTTTAGCTGTGTGCCTTCGACGTTGACCATTTCGAGGAAGCTAGAGACTCCAATGAGCTTGTATTGCTCACCTGGTATTTTGCATTGAAATGCATCACTGCAATAAGAATATTTGTGTTGAATGGACACTATGCGAGCCATCTTGTCTAAGCGATAATTTTTGCTAGACCGAGATTCTGTCTATATACCATTATAGTTTTCAGATAAAAAGAAAATGAACCGATTGGCGATTTCATCCATTTGGCCATATTTGTAAAACGTATGTTGCTCATCATATTCTTTTTATCGATTTCAAGATATTAGGTAAAAATACTGAAATTAGTTAGAAAAAATTAATTAATTCCTATAAGGAGTCAACTGGACGTTTTAGTAATTTTTACTTTTTTGTTGATCTTATTTTGCTTATCATGTGTGTTTGCTTTTTAGTGTTTCTCTTTGCTATTAAGTTTTCTGTACAAAAAAATCCACCAAAACAATGGATAAAAATTCTCAAAGGACAAAATTTCAAACTTAGTACAGTCAACATGATTTCGGTTATTTGATTTATTTGTAGATATTTTTTTGCTTTATGTTTCTCTCTATGTTCTAGATTCTGTAAAATAACACCAAAAAATGGGTAAAAATCGTTATTCAAGGACAATATCTATATTAAGGTGTCGACAGTTGATTTTGGCCGTTTGACTCATTTGTAAATCTTGCCCTGCTGATCCTTTTTTAGAAATTTAGAGTTTCTCTCTATCTACTACAGTTTCCGCAACCCCAAAAAAAACCCCGAAAAATTGTGATTTAAAGGGAAAATTCGCGATTTTTTACTTATCATCTTATTATGTTCATAATACAATAAAAAACATATTCACCAAGTTTTATCTGGATATGAACACTAATAAAGAAGAAAATTGGGAATTATTAATTTTATTTATTCGAACTTCCTGACTTCTGTGACGTAGTTTAAGTCTTTTTGCATGCCGGGAGTGGATTAATCTCATTTTAAGTCTTGTTCGTTAATCATCTTATAACGCGATTTAAAGCGCATCGACGACTTTTGGCGTAGCTATTAACCAACTAATAATTCAGAAAGAAAAGTGATCAGCCGTGCAACTTTTAAAATTAAAATACACCTTTTATATTTTAAGGATTTCTGATATGATTATAGTAATAAAAGTAAATCATACAATAGAATGTTTTTATGATTTTGTTTCCGACGGATATGTTGAACAAACATATACAACTGATAGTGTAATAAAAATGCATGTTTGTATTCTCACCTATTACTTCAGTCGAGGATTTGTCTTACTATACAAATCCTTGCTTCAGTCTAGTACTGTGTAAATACAATGCATGTGTATTATACTGACACCACCTGGTAAAGGCGTGGTTAAATTCACGGTTATTAAAAGATTAGCATTATGTAATTTTAATCTTTTGATCTTCACAAGAGTTTTGTTTGGCCTCAAGGGTTCACCGTTGTAAGTATGAAAAACATGGGGGGAAAAAGGATAAAACAGAAGTGCGGGTTTGAGACAGGATATTTTTTTTTATTATTTGGGGAGGAATATGGTGGCAAAATAACTGAATCGCCGTTTTATATTTTTTAATAGTTTGCGTTAGCTCAATTTTTTTAATAAATAAGTGATCATTTTGTTGTAACATCGAAATTCTGAATTACTTTCAATTAAATAATTTTATAGATAAAAATGGCTCACGAAAACGAGCGTATAAATCAAAACTGTACTATTTCAAATTATCATCGGTTATCTTGAATATTTATTTAAATGTGCAGAGAAAATTATCAGTTACATTAATATAGTTTGGTCCGTCCAAAGCGATCTACATTTACCTAATCGGGAATTCCCTGATTAAAATATTCTAAATCTCACAACGTATAAATTCTTTAGCTATTTGACCAACGATGTTTTAAAAAATTAACAGAATCAATCTAACGTCAACTTTCCTTTTTTGAATGGAGAAAGACCGGCGGAATAAATTTTCAATGTGCTTTATATCTTGTACCTTTGCAAGACTTATCATTCATTCATAAACCCACTCTAAACCAGAGACATATATACGTCTGTTTAAACTTACAAGAAAACTCCTAAAACGGACAAGCAGTATATTCTTTAAATTTCTGTGATTAAATACCAAGAAAGAAAAAAATCCCGAAATTAATTTGATACTCAATATTTTTCCTGAAAAATATTCACATCCTCATTCGGTCTGAAAAAAAGATAAGAATTTGGTATACAGAACATGCAGAAGTGTGAATGTCATAAAACCTAATTGTTATATCAGAAACCATTATAAATGTGAACCTGTATACGTAAGACCTCATGGGACGTCACCTAAGATCACCTAACCACATACAGGTAATATACAAGTACCTCTGTTATACCCGGAAATGTCAAGGTTAATCACTACTGATACAGAATATACCAATGCAACGAAAATTCTGATGATTGTGAAGCATGACCATTCATTATTTTAGAGGCGTCTTAGGTGAGGGATTGCCGGAACGATTAAATTTAAATTCTGACTAGATTTTTTTTTTCTCAATTTAAATCACTGAACTAATAAAAAGAAGAAAACTACGCCCAAGAACAGAATTCTTCTTGTAAATTCATAAATACACCGTTCTTATTTTGTAACTTTCGATAGACATGAACTCCAACCCCCCTCCCCCTCCCCAGGAACAGTATATCTTACGAATGTAGGACAGAAAGTCACAGGACAAAAAGTCACGGACAAAAAGTCACAATTCAGTTTTGAGATTATTTTTCTTTGAACAAGAAAAAACTAATTTAAAAAGAAATATTTTGGTTTTTCCTTAAACTATTATTTATAAAGCAACTTTGTAATTAAAATTTATGCAATAAATATTAATAATGATCAAATAATTGCTATGAAAACAAAATGTCAAAGAGACTTGATCCTTATGGCTTCATGGTGCCAACAAATATATCCTTTGCACAATAAAATTTAATAAATTTTCATTTATCAAGGCTTATGAACAATTTCCTAAACTTAAAAATGAATATATGTAATAAAAAGAAAATATTTCAAGATCTTTCTCTTATATATTCAAACAATTGTCAACAAACTATTTGTGACTTTTTGTCCTATCAAATTTGTGACTTTATGTCCTGTGACTTTTTCTCCTGTGACTTTCTGTCCGTTTACCTATCTTATATGTATATATTCCTGCCAAAAGTAACAAAAAAGGAGAAAAAGAAAGACATGAACGGTAAATCACATCAGATTCAGATATTTATATAGTTGATTGTCGTTAGCTAGAGATGTATACATGTCTCTGCGTTAACTTATAAAAATAACAGGAAAGTATAAACTTGAAATAGATTTATGATGAATACTTTGCAACTGCGACACCCCTTTTTATCACAGCGTACATGCATGTATTTAAATGACTGTCCGTTATTTCGATGACAATCGTACGTAAAATCCTATAGTTCATGGTGAGACTTTTTGTACCAGATATGCGACTTTTCGTATTTATATTTTCTCTTATATTACTCTCATTTGATATTTATGCATAAGTGCAATATTGGGAATGGTTTATTACCACCACAAGTTAACTAAATAAATTAATCAACCCTCTAGCTGACCAGACGTTAATACAACTACTATCAGTCTATCCGCAGTGAAGTTTCTTTATTTCTTCAAATAGGCTTTTTGGGGATCATTAGTGTACGTCCAGTGGCATATATATTACATGCATGTCGGAACAGGAAAATTGACATCAGGTACTTTTAGAACCATGTTCACATTATTATAAATTATACCCAACAATTGTGATGATGACGAATTTCTTAAACTGTTCAAAATAATCTTATTGAAAAATAAATCTGTGATTTTACTATGTCCATAACTTCGATGAACCAAAGCAAGTAATATATCGAACTGTATTTAAATAGATTGGTTCTGGATGTTTCTCTCGTATATTCAATTTACATGTATATATTCTAAATTGCGACTATCTATAGTTCCGTAACCTTCTATCTAGGCGTATAAACCAATGATCGACAAGTGCGTACATTTTGTTAAATCAATATTTGTATGTTTCAAGATGTCCATACTTATTGACAACGAGTATATACTTACATTTTCCCCAAATTACCCTTGGAAAATATGTAAATAGATTTTTTATTTTATCAAATTTTTTTTTTTTTTGGAATTATTTAGGTTTTCATAAATATCATTCTTTACACCAGAAAGGTTATTTATAAACAAGCGTATGAGTTTAGTAATGACTAGTATATCACTATCGGACACGCAAGACAAAGATGTATATTACACCTGATAGTTTCAAAATGGAAAGTTACAAGTTATCGGCAATACCCTCAGAAGTGAAGTAATGCACGAACTTGCTTTACGTAATTGTGTAATAAGAGTTTTAAAGCCCGACAGGAAATCGCTTGAATACCTGGACGTGTCACCTCACAATACCTCTGGGATTTCTTAAGCCATGCTAGTGCAGATAAGGGAAGGTCCGAATTTATTTAAATAAGTTTATTACATAAAAGAATTATGAACAAACTAGATTTTCGAAAACAATTTTACACGGAACACTTATTTATGACTTTGAACTTTGACTATTAACTAATTTCCATTAAATTTTTTGTTTCAAAAACTTAGTTAAAAAAAAAACAGTAATTTTTAAAACGACAGACCATAGTACTAGTTATTTAAAAAAATATATATATAATTACATTTTCCGTATCAAGTTAGTTAGGAAAGGTTGCACAACCATGTCTATTATAATCTTTTTTGTGACCCGGGAAACTGTTTATGCTTTCCTTGTCGGATAAAACAACCGTACGCTTGACAAGATATCGACACTCAATTACGGCTACGTTAGGTTACTGCTTGTTTTGGCACTTTGTGGTTTATAGATATATCATGGTTTCTATTCAGACAGGATGTCAAAATGGCCGCATGCGGAGAATTGATACTCTAAATTTAAAATCGATGGTGATCTCTTATCTAGCAGAATAAAACTTTAATATTTATGAATTTGTGCTTTTTTATACATAACGAACATAATATCAATTTTTCATTTTTTTGCGAAGTTTCCCTTTAAGGGCAATAACTCATATAAAGAGGCGACGGATGATTTTGTCCTGGCCTCATTTGTAGATTTTGTCAGTCTAATCAGTTTCGCTATTTACAGTTTCTCTCTATCTGCTTTTTTTCAAAATTAGGTGTACATCGTCATTTCAAAATAACTACTATAAAGAGTCGATCGACGGTTTCTGCCTTTTGACCTATTCTTAGATTTTGTCAATCTAATCAGTTTTGCTATTTACAAATTTCTTTTATCTATTATAGTTTTCAAGATGATAGCCAAAATCGTCGTTTACGAAAAATAACTCCCATAAGAAGTCGACCGACGATTTTGGCTATGCTGATTCATTTGTAGATCTTATACTATTGATAATTTTTCTGTTATTTACAACTTCACTAGAGTTTCTTCCTAAGTGTGTCACTGAAACGTTTACGTTGTACTTATTTTTGTCTGTATTGGTGCAGTTACTTGTGGTTTGGAATTATTTTTGATAGTGCTTGTTATCTTTTTTGTATAATGTATAATAGCTAAAAATTGAAGGTACGTTAGACAAATTGTCTGATAATTCAGCAATCTAATAACTCACCCCAAATTATTATACAGAACATTAAACAAAGAACATCGATTTTTTTATCAACAACATTCAGTGTGACCTTCGAACTTTACATCAACATTCAGTGTGACCATCGAACTTTACATCAACATTCAGTGTAATGTTCCTATCAATAATACTACAAAATGCATTAAATTTTTTATAATTATATACGAACAAACAAACCCGTTTACATAATTAAAGCTTAATCTAGAAAGTTTTATAATACTTTTACTGAAATACAAGAATAGCCTCTTCAAATATCAAAAAGTTCATCTACACTGGTCATTCCGAATGATTGTGGTGCCCTCGCTGATCCTATATCTTTTCCTGTAAGTTTTGAACCAACTATATATTCTTTTCCTAGTTTCTGTTGTCCCCATGCAAGTATTTCATCCATGGTTGGGGTAGATACACCCGCTAGATCGGCAATTCCTTTCATAACTACCATTCCAAAAGGTACGTCTTCAGATGTGTACCGATAGTTGAAATTTGGGACATAACCCTCATCAGTTTTTGTCATTGGATGTACCAGACCGTCATATGCTTTATTCGTTCTCATGGCCATCATTAGGGAACTTTTGTCAGTTATCTGATCTGGATAATGAATTTTAAACCAATCGAACAAATGGATAACCTCTGACATGTCAACGTCTTTTCTTTTTTGTTCGATTGCTTTTGCAGTTGCAAGCAATTCTTCACTGACCCTTGATAGAAGATCTGCTTGTCTTTCATCGACACCTTGGTAAAATAAGGGTTCCTCCTTCAATGGTTTCTCGTCCCAGTTTCCCCATCTTCCGTACATCATTGGAGGATGAACATTAGCATCCGCCATCAGATTTATTGCAACATAGTTCTTGAGTAGCTCTAATTTAGGGTATTCTCCAAGAATTCCTTGAATTGTTTCTACCACAGGAAAGGATAGTTGACATGCTTTACCCTTTAAAGATGACATGCCAAGGGAATCTTTCAGTCCGAGTATCCGGGCATGTCTCCCAAATTCAACAATTCGGCATGCAAATGGTAAAGATTCTGATGCTGCGATTGTACAACTGCTTGCTTTGTCACCAATTATGTGACGGCATTGAAGTTCAAATCCAGCTTGACCAGGGAGTCCAACAATTAGTGTATTTGGCTGTAAGTGTGGCGCAATGGCGGAAAAATACTGAGCGTGAGCAAATGCTGGAACTACAAGAAAAATAATCTGTACCCCAAACATGGCCTTAGCAGCATCTTTTGTTATAAGTGAAGGTTTCGAAAATATTTCATATTGAGTTCCATCTTGTTTGGTTATTGTTAACTTCATATTTTCATTTTCAACATGTTTAGCCCATCTCTCCGCCTCGTCTTGGAATAATGTCAGAACATGTACGTCTAAATTGTCCCGAGAAGCTGCGAGTGCAGACAAACAATGTGCTCCATTTCCACCGCCACACACAAGTATTCGTCGTTTTTCAGACATGTTGTATAATGCTGAAGAACCTAGAAAAATAAAAAAGGAATGCTTAGTGAACATTTATTTAATCAACTGTTTTTACTATATGTTATGGCTGAACTAAAGAACTAAAGGATGCTATCTAACAAAATGTTGTTGATATTGTTTTCCTTCGTGGACGATTTTGTTATTTGTGCAATTTTTTGTCGTATTTAATATGTTTCATAACTTTTTATATATCTCGTTTTCTATGGCGTTTAACGATGCATAAAAGCTAACATCTTTTTACAAGCCTAAAACTACTTGTTAATAAATCTACTTTTATATGTATTAAGCATACATCCGATATTTCTATTCAGATCATTTAGATAAACTGTTGAGACATAGATAAAATTATGTATCATTGACTGGCCACGAGTGGTTCATTTTGAACGGACCTACGCTGTAAAAGTCGTGCTTAGAAATTAAACACTTGTATTACATGTTTAGATCTAAACGTGTTTAGGATTGTGTTTAATTTCTAAACACATTTCTTATTAAGCACATAATATCTAAACATGTCTTGAATTTAAACACTTTTAATGTGTTTGAAAATGAAAGTGTTTAGAAATTAAACACTTATTTCTAAGCTAAACACGATTCTAAACACAATCCTAAGCACATTGTACTGAGACACTTTTAGATCTTAACATTGACATGTCAACTACTTGTAATGCAAAAGTTTCAAAGTCAAGGAAATCTCCATGGATATATGAGAAGGCAAATGCTAACACAACTGCATACCAAACATTAGAGGTTCCCTTTAAACTGTACAAAAAAAAAGTCAACAGACCATGACTGTGGGGCGGGGCTAAATAATCTCCATGGAAACGAGATGAGCACATGCTAAATTGTAATACAAATGTATACCAAATACCATTGATATACCACTAGAGGCTCCGCTTTAACTGACCTAATCACAAAATATTACATTGTTGACGAGGCCGCCGCCGCAGCTGGAAACAGCATGCAGTGGCCTTCGTGACCACGTCGAGGCGAGACAAAAATGAAATTCGAAATTATCAATAACGTCCAGTATATTCATTCCTGTTTGCTAGTTTATATTCGGACAAACAAATCCATTTACATTATTTGATCTTTGTCTATTACGCCTATGGGAAGATTTTTTCTTTCTCGGTAAATAAGTCCACTAGAAAGACCTTGGTAATGCAATTTCGAATATACATGGTTTATGTGTGGAACTTTGAACAGTGGTATAGTAATTCAAACTATCTAAGATATAAGAGGGGCGTGGCATAACCCCCAGGAACAAAACGACTGGTGCACTTGAAAGGTCATATCGTTGCAATTCAAAATATATGATTGTTTAAGGTGATTATCGGAACCAGTTGTGTACATGTTTATATTTATATAAAAAAATAACGATATTAGGGGCAGACAGCTAAGGTCAAAACCTATGGTGCAATGTAAAGGTTTTGTCATGAATAATATATATTTGGTTGAGGGAGGGGACAGGAATAAGATTCAAAATTATTATTATAAATGATATGAAAGATGCAGAACATATTCTCCGGGGACAAAGCATATGACACACTAGAACGATCTTATCATGGTAACTAGGAAAAAATATGGTTTTGAGTGGGTATCTTAATCATTTTTGCGATATTTAGCAATTCATAATATGAGGAGCCGGTGCATTACCCTCCCCCCCCCCCCCCCCCCCCCCCTCGGGAATTATGCTTGTGCATTGAAAATTTTATCCGTGGAAAGCAAGAATGCGGTTTTAGGTAGGACAAACAAAATTAAAAAAAACTAATCAAAGATAATTATTAGACCTTGAGGTCTAAAGTCAATTACAAAGGGCACTTTTATTGATACGGGACTCGTCGACTTAAGGTGTAGCGCCCATGTAGCATATGTCACAGGATAAAAAAAGTTTTGACCCAGTTTTACTTAAAGGACCCGAAAACTACCCTTAAATCGCACTGATAAGAAAGTACTGAATGGGGAAAGTTTATCTCGTTACACAAATAGTAATGTGATTAGGCCAAATAAAAACACATACACATATATATATATATGTGTGGGTTTGGTTTCTTCCTTAAGAAAAAGGTTAGGTATGAAGGATTTCCTCTTTTTTTTATTGTGGAATTTTTGTTTACCTTGAGTATAATGGCAGACCTCAAATTTCTTCCCGTGTGTAAACCTTAATCACGAGTACCTTTTTTATCGGGCCTTTGTTTACACTAATATCTTATATACACAAGACAACGTACTGACAAAATATAGTATTTGGTTTGTAAAGTTCTGAAAATAATATTTTGTACAGATTACGTGCCGACATACACACGTGAGAACAACATATGCCTCGATTTTGTAGCAGTAAACAGTTATTTATCATTGTTACCAATATTCACAAACTATGTGTGAATCTATTATAACACATACAAGATTTTCAACTATGTGTATATTTACACCAAGATGTCGTTAAATGAAATTTGATACCCTACATTTGTCATGTCTTTCAATAACATATGATCAAATCTGGACCGCTGAAAGACCCTCTCCTAACTTTGATAACTATCATTCTACATTGACAATAATATCTTGGTGTAAGTTAGATACATCCATTCGGGAAAACGACCTCAAGGTGTATCTAATATTTGTATGACGGGTACGTTAAATTAGATTAATATAAAGATCATCAACTTACCTTAGGAAACCTTACTGATTGCTTCAACCTTCAACCGTCCTTATAGCAATGTCAAAGTCACAATCGATACTGGGGAGGATTTATCAATCAGTTGCAGACGACTACGCTGGCTCTTTATGATAAACGAACATGTATAAAATGCGATGTTGACATTATAATAGCTTAATTCCTCTTTATCACCTTTGAGTTGTAGTCCTAAAGCATATGACTTCACATTCTTATTCAGTTTTTAACGTTTTTATACTGATATTTTCATTTTTTTGAAGGCACATTGATAATAAAAAAATAGTAAATAATAAAAAAAAAAGAAGCAAAATAAGTAAAAAGAATAAATCAAAAATAAATAGAAATAGAAAATAAATGCTCCCAAGGTCATATGTTATGGGACTACTTTGAGTTGATCCGTGACTCATTTTTACTCGAACTGGAGTTATTCCGAAACTTTTATAACACCCAACAGCTTTTCTTCTTTCCCAAATCCAAAAAAGGAATAATTCTTTCAGTTCTGGAAGGTCATTTTACATACACTGTACAAAAAAAAAGTTATATCAATTCTTTTATTGCTGTTCTTTTGCCTATTATAATAGATACGTACAGCTATTATAGAAATACAAGAAATAAAGGAACGGTTGGTGTTGCAGAATACTCATTTTCATCCTGTCTTGGGCAAAGTTATTATTATTAAGCTCTTACCAGGCCAGAATATTCATTTTCAAAATCCTCCTGCCCCTCCCCCTTCCCCCACCCGAAAGTCAAAAGGTTGTCCCCTAACTCACATTGACAAGCTTTGTTCTTCCAATGATGAGAACAACCTCTTGATTACTAATATTTGTGTTCTTACAAGTATTAAAGACAAAAAAAAAAAAAAATCGCAAACGAGTAAATAGTATGCATTACATTTTCCCAAATGAGAAAAAAAAAGGAATTCGTGCATAAAGGAAGATGGAGAGACAGTTTGCAATGTTTATAGTGACAACTGTGTTTACATAAAAATATTTGTGATAACGGAAGTTGTAAACTGTCTACAACAAGTATTGCCCCGAGTGTGAATCACGCTTATCCAACGAAGAACATAATGAAAGACAGACTACTTTCTAAAAAATGCAAGGTTCATGTAATACAAAGCTTTTATATTAAAAACTAGCACTTTGCTTTAAAAACCTTTGAGGGTTCTTTTTCCAGACTTGGTCATAAACTGAGGACATAGTTGCGCGGATAATAACATTGCTTTCAGATATGATATATTTTTGGACTTTTAGTAGACGAAGTATGCTAAGAGCCAATATTTGGCCCTTAAAGGGGCATTAGCTGTCAAATTCATGTTCACCGATTTGACTCAAATTCTCATATTTGATTTATAACATCCAAATTACAAAAAGTCGAAAATAAACAATTAACAATGCATGGACTCGATAATATGTATCAACATTTCGTGTGTATTTTTGTCTAGACGTCATCTAATTGACCATCGAGATGACCTCCGAAGACTGCCGACGGTCATATAACCCGATATAAACATAAATATAATAATTAAATAGCGGCCACGTGCAATTGGATTTTTCTGGGTCTGTTTGATTTCATATTGGAGGTTAAAAAGTATGTTTATCATCGTTTTTACCTATATAAGAATGAATTTTTGTGGATCGAATCAGTCAACCAAATGGTTCATCCTTGTTTCACTGACTTTCAATGTTGACATTCTTTTCCTTTTAATAGCTGAATCCATGCGTTACCCATCTCCAGCTAAGAGGTTAAATTGAAGGTCACATGAATACGGATTCAATGAGGTCGAATTATTCAAATTATGCAAGTGAATAATTCATCTCCGATGTTTCTTAGCTTTTTTTGACAAAATTGAACCAAATTGGCTGCTATTATTTCACTATTTCATTTTCATTAATGATTGAACAAAAAAAAAAAAATCATATTTCAATTTTTTTTATATCCCGTTGCTAATGCCCCTTTAAATAACAAAAATAGTAAAATCCTACATCCTTTCAAAATTAGGTTAGTTCATTGATAAAGGAAAAGGCCTATTAAAATCTTTACACTATTGTACAAAAATGTCAGTTTTGATGCCACTGTGGCGTTATAAACATGTAGAAATTTACTTTTTTGACTTAAAATGACTATTCTACGTGTAGTTTTTTGGCAAAATTAAGTATGATCCAAGACCTTACCCCAAATAACATTAACATCTTTGTATAAGACATCTTTTTGGGAAAAGTCTAAGCTCATATTCAAATATGAAGGACTAGCTCTCAAAATGAGGTCATTTTGGCGGTTTTGCATAAAAAAGCAAGATGTTTGAAGTCCTAAAGCAAGTATATAAGGATAAAAATATCAATATGTGTCAGATTTACTTTATGGAACATCAGAGGGGTGTTATTTGGTATATTTATTATACTTTTTGATTTTCTCATTTTAGGGGGCAAACAAAGTGGACTGAATCATACCTTCGTTTTATTTTTTGTTGCATTTATCACAAGTAAACGCTTCGACACGCAGAAGTTCCATTCAGTATTCTAATATAATGACCAGTACATCTCTAATTTTGTATTGTCAGATCTGCTGAACTTAAATTGAATAAGAACTGTTGTATCAGGTCATTATCCTTTCGTGTATAATATATATATAATAGAGAATAAATTTTTATGGTTAATGACTAATGAATTAAGAAAGTTATGTTTTAAAAGTTGTATCAAATATCATATGTGAACTAAAACCCACATATGAAATATAAGAAGAATGGAGTTGTCTCTCTTTGTCCAAATCTAGCTGGATATCCTCAATATAAAAGAAAGAAATATATTATACATAAATGTTGACATTATTTTTCTTTCTCTATTTTTTCAGATTGAGTTAAAAGTGTTTTTATTTCATACAATCAATACAATTATTACTCTAATAAACCATTATTGTTTAGTTTGTTTATTATGTTATGAATAATTACATTTTAATTAATCTGCCCTTCATGGGGTAATGGTTAATAAAATTATGTGTGTGTGTGTATCTGTTTGTCTTTTTGTCGTCTTTCGTTTTTTTTGACATATCCCCTTGGTATCTTCCGCCTCTTTATTAATTGCTGCTTTGATTCGTCATTTGCCATGACTAAATTAGTCAGGTATTGTGTTTTTCTGTATGTAAAGTCGTAAATCATCAGCTAGTCACACCAAGAAGCAAAATGTCAGACATCTACTTCATGTTTGCCGATACTTTGGTTTTCAATATTTTTAATGAAAACACATATTGTTGTTCCACTTTTCTCATGTATTGCTTAACAGAATGAATGACGTCATATATTGGTCTGCAGCTTGACGTTTGAGCGCTTCTACTAGATCTAGGATCTGTCAGACAGCCACTATCAGTTTTCCGATACGTCGAATTACGTGGTGGGGTATACTAAGCACGATACCGCGTGTAATTTCTTGCTTGTGCAGAAAGTGAGATACTGATAGACCCGAACCCGGGACAAGAAAACGCCGAAAATTTAACCCGGCGAACTGAAATATATACACCGCGAAAATAAACCACTTTACAGTAATCAGTATAACTCCTGTTTCTATGACCAAGCAGCCAAAGTGTCGATATATCAGATATCAGACTAGCTGTTCCTTTCGGACACCAAGGTTGTGAACATTGTTTGTCAGATATCAATGTTTATTGACTTATCAACGGTTTTCATCAGTGACAGTTTGCAAAATAATTATGTGCTATTTCGTTTTAACTTCATTATCCTTCAAATTGGACTTTTTCTGTAATTCAGAAAGATTATTTTGAATGCCAGATTCTTAACTTTTGATAATAAGACAATTCTACATATGTATCTAAAAATAAGATAAACGAATATTGCCCCCTAATCATCACTTAAAAATAACTTTTAATGGTGATCGTATTTGTTATGTAATCATCTGTCAGATTCCCCGAAACTTTCAAGTGTGTCTTTTTGTAAAACTGCAATAAGAATATACAGGTGTCTGTTTGAGTTACTTCTCTTTGAACATTTTACGTAACAGAAACAAGACAAATGATAACTCTAATCTAGATGTCTACCTTTTAAAGGTTGTACGACTTTGCCCCCAGCAGAGCTATAGGGCACTTTAAATTTTAATTGGATTTGAACTTTTTGTTCCACCGACATATTTCCTGTCTTTTTTATTAAAATATTTACGTTGGCATCAATAACTATATATATTTTTCAAACAATTCCCGTGTATTACTATTCATATCAGTACACTAAGGGATTGACCATTTAACTTCAAAAGGGGGGTTATTGTTTTTTCCTAAAAAAAATTTCTGATCCCCAATTTTATGAGAAAAAATATATTGTGATCAAGCAGATGACAAAATTATGTTCTGATTCCTGATTTTCCGAATACCGTATATAATAGTGCTAATTTCGAAAAAAAATATTTGGGTGATAGCGTTGAAAAACTAAATAATTTTCTAACTCAGAACTTTGATTTGTAAATTGTTGGTTGCTTGATGTCCTGTTGCGCTGAATACAATATGATTTAACAAAAGGCAACCACTGACGAGACTCTTGGCTTTAGACAGGCTCATCAACATGTGACGGGATTACAGTATTTTGGGAAAAGATGTACGACTGATACCGCTGTCAAAGCTACCGACTTCAAGCGGAAACAATATAGCGCTTTATATCTGCAATATGCGTCATCTTGACACAGATCATCACATATTATACTTGATCTGCGCGTTTGTAAAATTATGTGCGTGTGCTTAATATTAAGAAACAAATATGATTGGAAGAAGCAAAACGAATATACAAATTGGTCGAAATATGCTGTTTTGATTAACGTGTCGACACTCCCTCTTTTAATTTTGCATATCTGACAATACAGAAAATTTACTCTAAATGTAACCCGATGTTTAATATGAGCTTTGGAAAAAGGCATGCGTAGTTTTCTTGTACACATTTTATTTAAAAGCAATCTCTCGATCAAAATATTTCTAAAAGACCAATAATTTTCCGAATAATATTTTAAGAAGCTTAAAAAAGGCAAAGTTGACCTCAGCTGGATTTATCTATTCTATTTAGGTCCTTTTTACTCATATAAACCCTCAAGTTTTCATTTGTTTTAGTAGCGCGATTTGTTTACGTTAATTGGAACCCATCCATGGTCATTTGTGGCACATATATTGATATTTTTAACAGTTTGCCATTTCTTTATTGACTGTTACGTGATCGTTTCCAACGGCAAATATTACATGCATGTTGAGGACGAAAACGAATTAACAATTAATCGACCGGTATGTATTGCGGACAATCTAACTTCCAATTAAAAAAGACACAGACATTTTGCCTTGCTACAAGCCATCAAAAAGTTGTTGCAAGAGTTCTTGAACGTGCGGAAATCGTGGAACTCTTACTATACGAGGCAACCAATTCTAACAAAGATTAGATATTTTGGGTTATTTTTAACATGAACATCATGATGCAAGCTCTTCTTGGGTATATCTTATATAACCCTATAACATATAGCACATACAATATGCAAGAGGTTGTCGCTGATATGCTACAATACATAAAAAAGGATAAAATAAATCGCCGAAAATACTGAACAATACAACAGACAACATCAACCACCAACACAAAATTCCTAAAAAAACCCAAACCCAGACATACAAACAAAGACACACACAAGAACGAACAACACATGGTCCATGATTCGGTACAGGCACAACACGTGTAGGGGTTAAACGAGTTTTACAGTTGAAATCAGAAAATGCAGTCCTAACAGGTTTCTTAAAGTCATGTATGTTGGTATTGATTTTAATATCTTCACAACACACTGGTTAATCAAGGTTTTGTTAGCTTGTCGTCTTTCTGATGATGTTATTTACGCGGAGAGAATAATGTTTAAGCTCACTCTCTAAGAAGTTAACAGTGTAATTCTATTATTTGTTGTGTAGAGGTATGTTTTTGGTGCAATTCGAGTAACGACCAATCACTTTTAACATGACAAAAGGCGATAACATGTCAGGAGTCTTTTTTTTTTTAATATTTATTAATTTTTTATCAGATATTTTGTTCTTATAAACTTCTCAATAGTACAGTAAATTTTAAATTTCTATCGCTTTTGTAAATATCGTTTATGCTTTTTTTGTTTTATTTACAGGCATTTCTGATTGAAAACCTATTAACTTACTATTTCGGATGATGCTCCATTGAACAAGGGTTTCGATTATGGATCTATAGTAGTTCTGGAAGACTTTGATAGATTGTGATTGATAGTTGGTGTTTAACGCAACTTTCAGCACTGTTGGCTATATCTTGGCGGTCAGTTTTTATTGGTGGAGGAAGCCGGATTGCCCAGAGAGAACCACCGACCTTCGGCAAGAAATCTGACCATCTTCGTCAATTAAGATTGGGGTCTAACAAACCTGCCGCGTGCGGAGTTCGAAATCAAAGCCTCAGTGTTTTACAGGCTAGTGATACCATAGTTGAACTACTTAGACGACTCGGACACCAAGGCCCATGGAAGACTTTGATTGTGATAGGATTCCATACAAATATGAAAATAACTTAAGAAATTTTATTTAGGCATTTGCCTTTAAATAGACATAGAGAAAGCATTTTCCTGAGCTCAAACATATCCTGAAAAAGGAATTAATTTTAACAACATTACATGTTAAAAAGTTCATCTATAGTATGCAAGCCATAGGATTGAGGAGCTCTTGCAGAAGCGATATCTTTCCCAGTAAGTTCCGAACCAACAATGTATTCTTTGTCAAGCTTTTTCTGTGCCCATGCAATGATTGTGTCAATTGTTGGTGTTTCAACTCCTGCAATTTCAGCAATCCCCTTCATTACTACAAGACCAAATGGTACATCTTCTGATGTATAACGGTAAGTAAAATCGGGAACAAATTTCCCATCCTCAGTAGAAGTCATTGGGTGTACAAGTCCATCATATGCTTTATTTGTTCGCATTGCCATCATTAAAGAACTTTTGTCCGAAACCTGATCTTTATAATAAATTTTGTACCAATCAAAGATGTGAATTACTTCTGACATATCACATCTGTTCCTTAATTTCTCAAGTTCTTTTGCAGTTGCTAGTACTTCGTCACTGACTTTCGACAATAGTTCTGCCTGCCTGTCGTCAACACCTTGATAAAATAAAGGTTTTTCGGGTACTGGGGTTCCGTCCCAGTCTCCCCATTTACCGTATAACAATGGCGGGTGAATAATAGATTTTGCCATTAAATTAACTGCTATATAATTTTGAATAACTTGAATTTTTGGCTTTTCTCCAAGAATTTCCTGAACTGTTTCTACGACTGGAAATGAAAGATTACATTCGCTACCAGTTAAAAAGGACATTCCTAGTGATTCCTTAAAACCAAGAATTTGTACATGCTTTCCAAACTCTAATATTCGGCATGCCCATGGTAAGGATTCAAGCGACGCAATAGTGCAGGTACTTGCCTTTTTGCCCAACATACTCCTGCATTGAAACTCGAATCCTGCCTGACCTGGTAATCCCACTATTAACGTATTTGGCTGTAGGTAAGGTGTCATAGTTGTAAAATATTGTGCATGAGCGAATGCAGGGACAACGAGGAAAACTATGTCAACTCCTTCCACGGCTTTTGCAGGATCTTTTGTGATAATCGATGGTTTGGAATGAATTTCTGATTCGTTG
Source organism: Mytilus californianus (assembly GCF_021869535.1). Taxonomy (NCBI): domain Eukaryota; kingdom Metazoa; phylum Mollusca; class Bivalvia; order Mytilida; family Mytilidae; genus Mytilus; species Mytilus californianus. The sequence continues at coordinate 92,518,257 of NW_026262581.1, read as the reverse complement.
CCATCGTTGTAAGTCACAGAGATTTTTAAATCATTGTCTTCCAAAAGTTTTGTCCATCTCTCAGCCTCGTCTTGAAACAGTGTTAAAACATTGACGTCCAAATTCTCACGAGAAGCTGCGAGAGCAGATAAACAGTGTGCTCCATTACCACCGCCACAAATAAGTATTCTACGTTTAACAGGTCCTGCTGGCATCACTTCGGTAACTGAAACGAGAAAAATAAAAATACATATAAAGAAACATGTTTTCATCCGTGGGTATTTAAATATTCGTATCAATATTCGGTAGATAGCTTAGATATCATGAAGAATACACCATAACAAGTATAACAGGGAGTTATAAAAGTCTTTTTTTTTCACTCACTTTTCTTGACAAGTACGTTTTTCCTTATTGTTTGTCCTAAATTTTCGTGGAATCCGCTTTTAAATTCTATTAATAAATGATGTCCATGGTATCTTTTCACTTATGTAACGGATCAAAATGTTGTTGGTAAAAAGCAAATTTATTTTACGGGTATCAAAACATTGATCTTTTATGAAAAGTAAAGGAAAAGCTTTATCTCGACTTGTCACATCACAAACATATAAAGAAATATTTTTGTTGGAACTGAATACAGTTTCTTAATTAATATTATATTGAAAGGTTTTGTTAACCAGCTTGACCATCATTACTTTATCTAAAATGACTTGAGACATGCCTAACAATGCTGTAGTGTTGCTATTTTACCTGCAATGTATCAATAGGTTTGTTATTTATTTTAGGACCTTGCTGTTACAAATAAGCTAATTTAGACATCAAGGATTCTTCTTTGTTAAGAAAACTGTATGATAAAGATTTTCGTGCGCACTACGCGCGTTTCTGGAACAACCTCCACCAGTAACGCTAGATACCATAATTAATCTTTTTTTAAGTTAGAAAAAAACAACCCTAAATTGAAAAGCCAAACACCGTTCAAGGTCAACTTGCTCAAAGATCTCACCTAGCCAAAGTTGGTAGTTCTTAGACATTTCAAATTTTTTATATTGATTTTTATTTACCGTTTTTTATATATACATGTATATACAATTTTAGCATCCATTATGTATATACAATTTTAGCATCCATTTTTAGTTGTAGTTGGAATCGAAGTATAATTTAGAAATGACACAATAAATTTATCATTAAGCAGAAGTTCAATATCTATTGTCGAAATGCACATCTGATGCAGAAAAATAGATACTGTTAATGTTATCAAGTGTTCCTTTACATGATTTTTCTGATTGTACTATTTATACTTTTTCAATTTTCTTTTTAGTAGCGGCGACCATTTTTATGATGCTTTGAGCAGTAAACATTGCTCTGAAAAACGTCCAAAATGTACAATACTTGGTAGCATTTGGCCAATTACAGATTTTTCAGCTTTATTCTGATTGATTTTCTTTAACTTGAACGAGTAATTTTTGCCCGTGACAAAAAAAGCGACTGGACAACAAAAACACAAAATAAATAAATATATATAACAAAAGGCTAGCAAAAAAAAAAACAACAAAAAAAACTAAAAAACACAAAAGTTGCAACTAAAATAATAAAAAAACTTAAAAGGCGTAAAAGTTTATATTGCAGGAAAAATGAGACAGCGCAACCTAGGTTTAAACTACGGTGGCATTGTTTAATTGCACCAATTAAGTTAGGCATATTTTCTTATATTATATGGTACAGAGAATATATCAATACAGGAATCATTCCTTATTCTGATTGTGTAGGTTTTGTTGTCATACAATATCAGCTTTCTCATAACACATATTAAGCTGTAAAAGTAACGGCGAATCTTTTCCGACAGTGTTCTCTTCCCTTTGAATGAAATACACTAGTGTAAAACTTCTATGACGTATTTTTCCTAGGGTTTCATTTCCGACGGAATAAATTAAGAAGTGTGGAGAAGGAATATACTAGTGCAATGTACCGTAAGTTGAACTTACTAAGTTCTACAAGCCGGAATGAAAGTACGCTACAGGTGTCAGAACACAAAATCACCTTCTCCAATTTAGAACATAAAAAATAGCCCTACTCTGACAAAAACATAGTGCTTTTTATATCATTGTTTACTTGAACTAGCAAATGAATTTATGAATGCAACTTTTTTTTATTGAGAAATATATTTTGATAATTTTGAGCCAAAATTTAGTTTTGCATGCGCTTGCAACGTAAATGTAGGGCAGATTTTTAGTACCCCAACGTACAATTGGTATTAGTAGGGGACTTTCTGAACATTATGTATCACTACAAGACTTTAAGCATTGGTTGAAAACTGGAATGAAGATACCTGATACGTGTATGATTTAGGATCACACATGATAAAAAGATTGTGTTTGATTTGAATGGTATTTCTATATCATGTGAGAATGAGGTAAAACTACTAGGAGTTACAATTGATTTTAAATTAAACTTCAATTTGCATATCAAATATCTGTAAAATGGCTGCAAGACAATTAAATATTTTGAAAAGAATTTGGAAACACCTAAACAAACTTAGTAAACTTACAATTTATTACTCATTTGTTATGTCTAACTTTAGTTACTGTCCATGGCGTGGCATTTCTGTGGGGAACAAAATACAAGAAAAACAGAAAAAAAAGAAGAAACGAGCGCTTCGTTTTATTTATGAAGACCATCAGAACTCGTACGAAACACTCCTGCAGATTTCAAACCTTCCATCACTAAAAACTCGTAGAGCGCTCTCAATTGACTTGGAGTCCTTTAAAATAATCAATAAAAAATGTCCTTTATTTATTCAAGATCTAGTTGTTATAATAAAAAATTCATATAATTTCAAGTATGTGAACACTGCTGATGTACCTAGACCAAGAACCTCAAGTTAGGGTAAAAGATCTTTTAGATTTGAGGCAGCACAAGTATGGAATTCCCTTCCCAATGAGGCCAGAACTATGACCTCTTTTGACCAATTTAGGAATTATATAAATTCCTTGTGTGATGGTCAAAAATGCAATTGCAATTCGTGTCGTTTCCATCCAGTGCTGCCTCATAGTTGAAATTTCTTTCTTTTTTATTTCTGGCCTTTTGCTCTGCTTTTTTATGCATTATTATATATAGCTGATATTAAATGCCAGTGCTTTATTTATTTATTTGTGCTTTTTAGTTTTTTTTTAGTATTTTATGATATTTCAGTGATTGCTGGTTCCCTCATTCAATGCCCAAAGAGGTGTTAGCCGCATGAGCATTAACCCTGGAGGTTCAGAAATCAAACAAAATTTGCTTTAATTATATTTGCATGGAAATTTTATTTTTATTATTAGTATTTGCATGAAGCTGCATGGTATGATAGTCGGTTAAAAAGCTCATCATAGCTCATGTTTTCTCTGTTATTACGTATATATATGCCGACTTTAAATACAATTTACTTACTTACTTACTTACTAGGATAAACATGGTATATATGAAGTTAAACTTAAACTATTTAGAGAGCTGTGAAAATTGAAAAACTTGTGTTGAATATATAGGGATTTTGAATTTGTGGTTTGATATCTACATAAAAATAGCGTGAATAGTGAGAAAGCAAAATTATTAGGAGTTAAACATGTCATCGTCTAAATGATATGATTTGGAGACAGCTACATAGAAATTGATTCATCTTAAGTAGCGGGCTTTGGCTGTTTCAATCAGGCCTGGGTTTTAAGAGATACTCAGAATATAACACGCTATTCAATTGACTGATATGTTTAAAATATTACCTATCAGGTTCAATAGTTTTTCACTGTGGCATACACAAGTTGTTAGGTTTTTTTTTGTCTTGGCAAATATAAAACTTTTCTTTGAGAGCCTTAAATCCAAAATGCCTGCATCAGTACCGTAACGTTGCTTGTAAAAACAAATGAAATCAAATAAAAATATTAAATTTACATTTTCATTATAAATTGGACCATCATCCCTTTTTATTCATATAATTGGTGAAAAAGTATCATGTTTTTTGTTTTTGATTGCATAAATTAGTTAATTAGCTTTCAATTTAAACAGGTTAAATGATTAAAATAATTTTAAAAATTAGATTAAATATACATGTTTTGAGGGGAGACAACACTGTAAACATCCTGTTTTTTTGGCAGTGAAAATTGAAAACTTATTTGCAGCCACTGTAGCTCTTTTCGAAGCAGGAAACCGTACCCTGAAACATGATTTTTATTAAAGGCCAGGTAAAAACCTATGAATTTCATACAGTTTTGATTATGGGAAATGTGCCTGTATCATGTTTACATGGATATGCACATGAGCTGATTTCAGGTTTTTTATGTTCAGATTAGGCAACTTTTTCCCCATTTTCTCTGGATAGAACTTTTTTAATATACTAAAAGTACACTATATTTTTATTTCAATATAAACTAGAGACAGTTCTGATTCCAGTGATATCTAGTTTTATACAAGTATCTTTATTAACCATTCCACCACTAAGGGTCACTTAGACATGGTCCCTTAAAATATGACGTCATAGAAAAAAACTGTTGATTGCACCCTTTACAAATAGTCTTCTCCGTCAAGCACTTAATGTAAGAGAAAAGACTGCGACTCATTTCACCACCACAAATGGTAAATAATCTAATTTTTCTTCATTTAATGCTTTGTTTGGGGTTTCTGTTGTAATTGATTGGAAGCCCGGCAAAATTGTTCTTAATCTTTAGATCATTAAGTTATCATTACCCGATTTTTATATTAACCTTACATTATGTATCCGAATCAAAATCTAGATGAAGGATTTTTATAACGAATCCAATCAAGACTTTATGAAATCTGATATACTTCCTTTCATAGTAATCTACATTGCTTTTTGCACTATAAAATATAATTGTATTTACCATTTTGTTAAATGTAACGAATGTATGCTATTCGCTTCTCACATTCTAAGCATTTTACCATGATATCTTGGACCTCCTCTGGCTTATTTACAGGCTATACATTGAACATTTTACCTAGTAAACCTTTATTATATCTCAATGTTTATCTCAAATACACTTCCAGAAATATATTTTGGCAAACAAAAAAATTCTCGTTCAGGAAATGCATGAAGTATTTGTAATATAATGTTAGGTTGGGTTTCCTGTTTGAATTGTTTTACACTAGTCATTTTGGGGCCCTTTATAGCTTGCTGTTCGGTGTGAGCCAAGGCTTGAGCCGTGTTGAAGGACGTACTTTGACCTATAATTGTTTGCTTTTTATACATTATGACTTGGATGGAGAGTTGTCCCATTGGCACTCATACCACATCTTCTTATTCATATTAAGCAAGACTCAATCAATATAACGCATTGCGTTAGAAATTCTATTATTTCAGATAATTTTTCTTACAGTTTAACATTTAATTTCCCCATTCATTTCATATGAAAGATACAAACATCTTTTTAAAGCCAAGAATTACAATTTTTCAAATGGCCGTACACATCTTTATTTGTAAATAACTTCCATGATTTTAATATTCTATGCATTATCTATTGAAAAAGACGTCATTGATGAAATATCGTTATTCTTAATCTCGGAGGCGAAAAAAAAAAACTTAATAGCACAATTCATTTCCATAACTGGACAGAAAATACTGACAAATGTATTCACGTTGCATTGAATGTTTTCCGATTCGGTGAAACAGATGATCGATTATTGTTAATGAGTAAGAATATGTTTTCTTCGTGTGTAGATTGCCTCAATGTTTAACGATCTTCAAAGTGTCAAATTAAGAGATAAACAATGTAGATTGTCTATTTGGTGAGATAGAAATCCTAAATACATGACATAAACAATGCAAAAATATTATTTAGGTAAAAAGAAAAACATGGAACAATTTGTGGAAATTATAGAAAACCCGACATAATATATCGAAGGCTGTATCTTCTCAATCTCTTAAACACTCAAAGAACTCGGATGCATGAACCACGAACAGAAAATTGTAATCCACAGAACATAAGAACAGACTTAAGCTAATTGTGTTTTCTGAGACAATGATGTTAAATTAAGATCTGTTTATTTGAAACTGTTGAAGGCGGGGAAACTTCTGCAAGAACATTATCGTTTTTATGGTGATTCAGATCATATTATGTGATTGTGTCAAATACGTTATTCTAAGAAATAAACTAATCATATTCCTTAGATAATTCCAATGTCCAAAACTGGACTAGTGCCTATAATGAAAATACATCTAATACATTTTGACAATCCAATTGAAAACAAAAAAGGAAGACAAATCTTATAGGAAAGGAAAAAAAAAATATACAGAAAACAACTCATATCTTCATTGGTCCAAAGTACTAGCCAATCATTTGACTCCTTATACAATGTTGGGCTGATATGCATAAAACCACTTAAGTTAAGATATCCAATCGTAGTACAAATTTATCGTAGTACATGTAGAAAATCTCAACTTAAAAATGGTTATTCATATCAGCCCTGAATTTTACTATGAGGTCCTATATATCTGTAGTACAAAGTAAACTATGTAGAAATTTACTGCGAATCTTTGTAGGCGGCAGGTCAGTATTAATTTAGTTTGAGTATATTAATGCAAGTAAGAAGCTCTTTACAGAGAATAGACAATAGGTTGTTAACATTAATTGTAGTAATGTTTATCGCTATCAGTAAGAATTCGCAGAAAATTATTAATAAGATGCAATGCTGGTTTTCATCGACACACGAAGTCAATTAAACCGGCGAATAGTTGATGAATCAGGCCATGTATTATAAACATTTAACTACTTTGATCAATTTAAAGAAAACGATCTTTAGTGTTAGCCAGTTAACCCATTTTTATATTTTCCTTTTCTAATTTTGAAAACTTGATATTAATATATATATATATAAATAAGAATATGTGGTATGAGTGCCAATGAAACAACTATCCATCCAAGTCACAATGTGTAAAGAGTATACAATCATAGATCAAAGTACGGCCTTCAACACGGAGTATTGGCTCACACCGATCAGCAAGCTATAAGGGGCCCCAAAAAGACTAGTGTAAAACAATTCAAACAGGAAAACCAACGGTCTAATCTATATAAAAAACGAGAAACGAGAAACACTTATGAACCACACGACAACCACTGAACAACAGGCTCCTGACTTAGGACAGGTAGAATATTATAAATTGTCATAAACAGGTAGAAATGTGAATTAAAACAAGAATATGCAGTGCTGTATTACAATTAAACTGTTGGACCAAAAACTTGTTTGTAAACGTGAAGCTTATGTGGTAAAGTATCTGACAGTAATATGGTTCATGGACAAAATAAACTAGCTACACACGCAATAATTATTTTCTTGTAAATGGGAAACATGGTTTAATGTATAATAGTCTTAAGAAAACAACCAACCAGCAAACTTTATCGGTACTATCGGATCGTCTTGTAATGACGAAGCTACGCGAACAGGAATTTCAAGATTTGTGCAACAATACCGATAAAAGATTCATGCGTAAAGGACGAATCTACATTGTCTTGCACAACTTTAAAACGAATATAACAAGGAAAATTCGTTTCAAAGATAAGCACAAAACCAGCAGTAGTTGTATAAAATATTTTCAAAAAGTTTACTCGGACGTCTATTTATGTCAACAAGTCTGAATTAAAAAAAAATCATTTGAAATTTGATATGGTTCAAATTACACCAAATGATATTCGTCGTACGACCTACAGACTGTAAACCTTACTGACACATATAAAATACACTTGCAAAGCAAGATAATGAAAAAAATCATTCAATTTCCAATTTATAAACAAAAGAAATAAAAACATCGCTGTTCGATTCTTTGCTTTTGCGCCAAAAAAAATAAAATCTTTCATTTGCACCACAAACCATATTGCATTTGCGCCAAAATAATACAGGTAAATAGTATTAATAATAGATTTCTATTGAAAAGAGACTTTTAATAAATATTAAAAACCAATTCTTCAGAGAACAACTGAAGGTCTTTCCACCTCGATAATAAGAATGGAATTTAAAAAAACAGTGCTGGAAAATGTCACTCCTGGTTGATGTTATTTGTTACTTCAAACTGATATAAAAAAAATAAGATTTATAGGTTCTTTTTCATGGGATAAGCCTGAAATAGGCAACTGCCGGTTAAAATACGGTCATTTCCGGTTGACCTGATAAATGATGAAATGTCTACAACCAGATGCAAAAGACTTAATTATTTTATAATGAACCAGTAAGAATTTTTAGCAAAGGTCAAAATCTAGAACGTCAAAGGTCAGTGATCTCAAATTGAAAGAACCCAGGTCAATCACTTGTATGGTTCTGGAGTAATACTGATTTCAAATACATAAGGGGAGAAAACTCCTATAAGGGTTGACCGAAACACTTCGACTTAAATAGGTTGAAGTTGCGCCCTATCGTAAATAGTTATTTGGCAAACACATCATATCATTAACTGTTATGGTTTCTTTTGAATAACAAGCAAAATTCAAAATTTAGAACATGACTTTGACCTTTGACCTTGACCTCAATTTCCTCTAAATGGACCAAGGACTTCATATCGATAGACTTTAGGCCTCTACAAATTATAATGTATGAATTTATCCAACATTTCACCTATTTTAAATTTTCAAAGGGAAATTACTCCCATAAGATGTCATCCAATCACATCAGTTTAACTTTACCAAACCATTCTTAAGAATAGACAAACAATTTGGTGAAAACAGTTTGTTGAAATCTTTTACGGTTTCAGAGAAAAAAAGATAACAAGAAAAAGGGGACACAGGGAGATAACTCCTACAAGAATAAGTGTTCGGTTACACAGGGTGAGTTTTGAAATTCTCATCACTGTACAAAATCATTGTTTAAAAATCCTTTCGATATGTTGTAAAACAAAAAAGCATCTCAGACGGCAGAAGAAAAAAAAAATAATCAGAAGAAAAGCAAAAGGTCTTTCCACGAAAAGTGGAAAGACCTAATAATGTTACAACATAGTTGTAATATCATAATATGACATATTTATCATAAACCCAATTCATCAATAAAACAAAATGAAAACATTAAACACATTTCCAATATATTTTACCTGTAAATAGGCGCAACAGCAGTATTTATTTTTGGCGCAAAAGAAACACAACCCTGTGGCACAAATGAAATACTGTATTTTTCAAAAATATGCTCAAATGCAATGCGTCCGTAGTGGTTTATATCCTTACCATTTGGTCTTTGCCGGATAGCTGTTTCATTGGCAATCATACCACATCGTAATAAAGGAAAACATAAACACACATCAAACATATAAAATATTTATAAATTGACGAAAAGAGGCGCTTGCCGAGCGTTTCTCCTGATTCGTAGCATGTACAAATAAATTATATATTTTCGACAATGCAATCTATTGTTTTTTTATCGTGAAATTTAACCCGGACACTATTACGTTTAGTTTTATAATTCCATATTTTTTAGTGTCTTTGTTTAAAAAAAAATTAAATCGACATGGTAAAACGCGGAACGTGGAAAGGACATAAAAATGAACAGTTACGTAAACGTTAATGTTAACATTGTCGTCCGCTCAAAGCTGAAGCAGGAAAACAGGTCCGTACTTGTACAAATAAAGCAAACATTCATTGTAAACCTGATGTTTGTACAATAGATGACTGATTGCAAGATAAAGTGAATAAAATATTTTTTTATTGGAAACGTCAAACGAGAAAAAGGCCAGTAAATGTTCAGAGCAAAAAAAGTTCAAGGCCAAGCAAAATATCATGCCTATGAGAGTAAAAAAATCTCGAGTCATGATATGTATTTCCACTGACACCTGTCATAACTCGACAGAAATGCTAACAATATACAATTTATGAAACTGTCAATCTTCCTCTTTGTAGAGAACTTAGTGTGCCTCCTATATGTAGTATAATGTCGGAACTCATATTTCTAATAAATTGTTTTTGTAATTTTTCATGAGAAAAAATAAGAAGAAGATAATGCCAGACTAATGAAAACAAGTCATTGTTATGAATAAAATTTTCAATAGCATAGAATTATTTATTTACTGGTATATTTATAAAAAAATGGACAACATTTATTTGGATTAACATTAAATTCCATTTTTTAAATTGGTGTTTAAATGCGTGTTCCTAAGAGAGGGTAAAGATACCAAATGGACATTCAAACTCGAAAACAAACTGACAACGCCATGGCAAAAAAATAGACCAAAAGACAAACAATAGTATACAAAGCACAACATAGAAAACTAAGAATACGCTTTAGATTTGATCATATCTTTGTCTTTATCGACTTTTACCATACAAGAGAAATTAAGCCGTTTCACTACAAGAAAAAGGCTATCAATATTGACTGTAATAATGCAAACATAAAAAGGTCATACCAAAGTAAAGAATAATCGTCTATTCTCTTAAAATTGTAGGTTAGTTACGGAAAGAAAATAATGAAAATAAATCGGACATACAGTTATAAAACATGGCGCATAATAACGTATTTCACACACATTATTGCTTTTACTTTTTTTTTTTAAATAGATGCATATGTAAAACATATCGTTTTAAATGATCTGATCTGAAAAAAAGACATACCTCTTTTGCTAAACATACAATCCTCTACAACAGCAAAAAGCCTTCAGTTAGAAAATCCTGTCTAACATATAGCGATGTCGTTCCTAATTCATCAGTTATTGCTGACTTAGGAGATACAGAACAGTCGTAGTATAGTTAAGGTCATCGGATGATGCCAATCAATATAGAACTATGCTTTACAAATACCAAAGGAATTCCGTTAACTGGAAAGTTGTAATCAAAATCAAGATTTCAAGGAAATTTGTTGTCATATTAAACAATCTCAGTCTTTAAATTTACAAGTTGGTAATGAAATGAGCGCAAAGGAAAACTGTTCTAATAACGAACAAAACGAGGAATCCGTCCTTACTCGGAAATCAATAATCTGTCAAGAAAAATAATTTTATTTGGAACAGAATATAATTTACAGCAAACATAGTGAAATGGGCTTTGAACTAGCATTCAGTAACTTGTGTCTTTTATCGGGAAAGGTTGAACGCAGACAAAAATGTTAGACCTCGTCATATTCTTTATAGGCCTGTCCCAAGCCTGGAATTCATTATTTTGTAGTTGATCGATGTCTGTCATATTTGTTTTTCGATCATTGTTTTAGTTTAAAGCAGACCGTTATTTTTCTCTTTTGAATTGTTTCACATTTTATTATACAGGGTTCTTTAATAGCTTTACTATACGGTATGAATTTTGCTCATTATTGAAGGCCGTGCAGTAACCTGTAATTGTACATATCTTAGTCATTTATGGATAGTTGTCTCATACAGATGACAAAAATGAACGAAAAACAATAGTGCCGACAGCAAACCAACGACAACCACTAGACAAAAGGCTCCAGGTTTGTGACATTCAAATGAAGAATGTGGCGGTGGTACCATAACCTGGGATAGTAGTGTAATTACATAGCGTATTTGGAAACGCACATAGATGTTATCAATGTGAAAGTTTACAGCTTCAGTTATCGCATCACAGTACTTGTACCAGTTCATATTATGGCCTATTTATTTTTTTCATAGAAGAAGGATTTATACTTGTTTGACCAACACAATTTAGTAAAAATAGGAAATTAAAAATGAATATTAAAGATGAAAATTTCCGAAACGGTCCAACTGAAAGCATGTTAGAAAAAACGAAAAGTTTAACCAATCAAATGGAATTATGGCATCTAGACAGTATTTAATAACATTAAACGGTATCAATTATACAGCATCATATGCGAATTTCGACCATTAATGTTTCTTCAGTAATGTTTAAAGTCAAAATATTGTAAAATAAATAAAAAAAAAAAACAATCAAACGTTGAACAGCAGATATAACCGAAAAGAACAAAACGTTTAGCAAAAGGCGGTCAAGGAATCAGTGCTTTGCGTGATGGCAGAACCTCACTTATTTTAATAAGATTTCCTAAGCTTTCCAACAGAAAATTAAAAAAAAAAACTAACAATATGCGTCTTACAAGTCAATACCTAAATCCTGAGCTGGCGATACACTCGTGAACTAACAGTCTTCCAGCAGTGGTATCGACCCAGTGGTATTAACACATTAAACGTTACCAATTTAATTGAACTAGATGGCATTTCGACAATTAATGTCTCTTCAGCGATGCTCGAGGTCAAAGTGTTTTGAAATAAAAACACCTAATACAAACGTTGAAGAGCTGATATAATCGAAAAGGACCAAAAGGTATATCCAAAGCCGGACAAGGAATCAGTCCTATGAATGAGGAAGATACTTTCCTTAATTTCAATAAAACAATATCCCTATTTTTACGATAGTACCGATGTTCTTGGCTGGTAATACACCCAAGGACTTACAGTCAACCAGCAGAGATATTGATCAATTTTACTGCACCAGATGCACATTTCGACAATTAATGTCTCTTTAGGTATGGCTTAGGCCGAAATATTTGAAAATCAATAGGACTGTACCGCCGAAGTGAAATGTCTCTCCCGGTGTATAAATGGGGAATTACATTGTGTGTAATTGTAGTGGTACAAATGGTGAAAGTCCCATAAAAATTGTCAAATCAAAATGACGGTATAATGTGGCCAACTGCACATGACGGCAAACAACTCATTCAGTATGAGAGCTTTCTATCAAAGGTATCAGAGGAGTTGCATTTTCTGATGTAAATATCGTAGATGAATTTATTTAAGCACCGAATAATCAATGAGTGATTGATGCACGGTTAATGTCCGATGGCAAATAGTTCGTGGTTGTTCAGGACAAGGACAAAATGACAATTAATGCAAATGGTGGGTTGACTGGGATGAAGTGCGGGGAATTTAGAGTGTCATTGGAAAATAGGGTATGTTTAATATGCATCGGATTTAACTGCCCAATTCCGACTGAACGTGGCTGCGTATTTAAACATCCCACGCAACCGACCGGATGCCCTACTTTAGCAATAATCTTACTGCCAAAAGGGAGAAGTCAAGGGATGACCATTTTTCTATACCTCAGTCAACCATTGGGGTTCGTAAATAACAAAATAAATTTTTTATCTTGCATAGATTTTTCCTTTTTTTTCTATGAATTCCATTTATCCATTTTCTTTTTATGAATGCTAAATTTTTTCAAAGATTGTTGAAGTTTGAGCCAATTTAAGGCATTATAATGTTTCGCATTTTCTAAAATATACCGTATTCGTGGTAGAACCTTAAAGTACACCCGTAAAGTTGTGATGCTGGGAAAATCATTAAAGATGGAAAAATTTTATTCTACGGCACTGGTGTGAAATTAATTTGCGAGTCATTGATGTGGCTTGGTACTTATACATCCCGCCATTGTATTTTTGTGTATTCTTGTCTTTCATTTTTACTTATGTGCTTTGTCTTTATGCCATTTGTTTTTCTTTGTTGACATATTTCGGTTTGTTTTTATAGTGATGAGATTATAACACAATGTTGACTGCTGTACTCCTATTTTTGACATTTTTTCCTGTTATGTCCGTATGTTTTGTTCACATTGTTGTCAATATAATGGAATTTTATGCGACAGTCATACAAGAGGTTTAGCTAGCTATAAAACCATTTTCCACATAAGGAAATGCCTGTCAAAGGCAGGAATATGACAGTTGTTTTCCATTTGTTTGGTGTGCGAGCTTTTGATTTTGCCATTTGATAAGGGACTTTCCGTTTTGAAATTTCCTTGGAGTTGGGTATTTTTGTTATTTTACTTTTTGGTAACATTTTCTTACCTTGAACATTGTACAATATCGTGTGTTTCTAAATTGTTCATGGCGTTGCTGTATTTTAAAACTCTGAAGTGCGATGTCAGAATACGTGATTTCATTGTTAATCCGCAGAATAAGAACTTTGAACTTACTTTCAGTAACTTCAAGAAGTCTATGATGTTTGAAACCTGGAAACTGGAACAAATAGATTCCTTCAGAGGAACTGCTATAAATAATTAAACTACATTTTAACATTATTGGAATTTCATGCGCTCGATGTAAACAAGAGTGTAAGATTCATAGTATTTTTCTCAGTTCCATTTGTCCCGATCTCCAGTTCGCAGCTAATAAATATTGACACGTCTGATTAAATTTTAAAGTAGTTTCGCTTTAGAAGTTTAAAGTTCCTGAATATTGCGTTAGAAATGCAGTTTCACTATTTATAGCATTTTCTCTGAAGGAATCTATTTGTTCCAGTTTCCAGTTTTGAACGGAGTCAGAGTATTTATTATTTGTCTTGTACTTTTAAATATCCATGTTTTGATAATAGTAGTAAAATGAACTTAAACTTTGAATAGGGTAAAGGTACGAAAAGTCTGCATTAGTGTCCGTTGGTTTAAAATTGTTGGGTTACCGGTAATCTATTTGAATAATCTAGAAAGAGGGTTATAAAGAATTGTTATTTATTCATTTACATATTACTTTATTTAATATTATGGAAAGTTGCTGATGGAACCTTTGTGTTCCTTGAATGTCGCTTTTTCACACTATACGGACTTCATATACAGGAGTGTGCTCCTTACACAGAAACTGCTCCAACAGAGTTATGAGGAGGAAAGATTAAAAATGACACTCCGTAAATTTTATGGACACCATCACGAATTGGTTGCATAAGTGTCCGTTGGTTTAAAATTGTTGGGTTACCGGTAATCTATTTTAATAATCTAGAAAGAGGGTTATAAAGAATTGTTATTTATTCATTTGCATATTACTTTATTTAATATTATAGAAAGTTGCTGAAGGAACCTTTGTGTTCCTTGAATGTCGCTTTTTTTCACACTATACGGACTACATATACAGGAGTGTGCTCCTTACACAGAAACTGCTCCAACAGAGTTATGAGGAGGAAAGATTAAAAATGACACTCCGTAAATTTTATGGACACCATCACGAATTGGTTGATCTATACGATGTGTCTGTGTCTAAACTAACTAACATTTTTACCACGTCTAAGATTGTGGTTTACCATCTACGTCGTCTGGTCTTCTAAGTACCGAACGTGACCTATTCCCGAATATGACTGTTTTACTGAGTGTAAATTCGCATTGCTATTAGACGTGTCTCGGTATTTGTACATCCAACATTCATGTATTTAGCTATAATGTTTCATTTGTTTTTCTGGTTGGATGTTGTTTTATGTCTTATCGTTTGTGGTTTTAATTCTATTTTTATTTTCTATATGTATGTAAAAGTAAAGATATTAATCACCTAGTTCATTTATATGATTTTTAGTTTAAAGCAACTATATGCACAGGATTTATTTGTTTTTACACAGTTTGATTTAGAAGGAAAACCGACATGGTTATAAAATACAAATAACAAGTGAAACTGCGAGCTACTGCTCACTTATGATACAAATATTTCGGTAAACAGGAAGTTGTTGAGTGATGAATCTGAAAACGCATCACACGGTATAGCTGACTCATATAAACCCTGAAACCAAATTTCAGAAATCCTTGTAATGTAGTTCCTGAGATAAATGTGACGAAAATTCTCAACTACTTGGATGTCATGTGTAAAATGATGTAAGTGTTCGGTAAACAGGAAGTTGTTGAAAGATGAATCTGAAAACGTATCACACGGTATAGCTGACCTATATAAACACTGAAACCAAATTTCAGAAATCCTTATGATGTAGTTCCTGAGAAAAATGCGACAAAAAATATTCATGGGACGGACGGACAGACAGAGGTAAAACAGTATACCCCCACGGGGGTATAATTAAACCATTACTTACACAATTCTATATTAATATTCTTGTAATGGATAGAAAATACATCAAATAACACCATTACAAACTTAATCCCAATTTTATATTCTATTTTTAGAAATTTACCTGTGACGTCACTTTTTGTGGCGTGTGACGTACAGTTCATTATTCTATTGTGCTGTATTTGTGTTCTGTCGTAAATTAGTTTTAGGTGTTTGTTGTTATTCTGTGGTTTACATGTTGAAATGTTCTATTATATTATTTATTTATGTATTTCTCTGTCCTGAATGTTCTTGCATTTATTTGTACTGTAGTCCTGTCACGTAATGTTGTCAATTTAGCGGTATTTTTAACATTGTCATATAAGCGGCATGTTTGGCTAGCCATAAAACCAGGTTCAACCCAGCATTTTTTTCTTAAAATGTCCTGTACCAAGTCAGGAATATGGCAGTTGTTATCACATAGTCCGTTTCTATGTATGTTGGCGTTTGTTTTTGTAGCAGTTCAGTGTTTGTTGTTCCGTTGTTTTCCTCTTATAGTTGATGTGTTTCCCTCGGTTTTGGTTTGTGACCCGGATTTGTTTCAGATAAATCGATTTATGACTATTGAACAGCGGTATACTACTATTGCCTTTATTTGGTAGATTTAAGTATAATTGATACTTGTTCGTTTAATATAGACGGCAATTGCTGATTCTAGAACTTACACCACTTACAACTGTTGCACTTGTTACTATGCCAGATGGTAAATAAAGGCTGTTAAATTTGATTCATTTATGAGTTTAAATTCAGAATATCGCCATAATTACAGAACATGATGCTTTCTTGAAATACATATAAAAATACAAGTAACCCGTCGTACCACATAAAAAGGATACTGAGTCTACAGAGAAACGAGACTTATATTAATATTAGTCTGTTTGAGCCAAGTCGTGTTGAATGTTTATGTTTAATGCAGTAGTAGTTATTATGAGCGTTTGGTTGGTATATTTAATTATTTTTGTCAGTGATTGGTTTCCATTGGTGTCTGTCTTGACTTTTCGTTGATCTAGTAGGGAAGAAAGGTTCTCACCGGTTGGCGAACACGTTACATTTGGCGATGTCGACAGGATTCTGCAGTTTCAAAGTGGAATAAAAAGATCCTGTATAAATGTATTTATTTTTTTTTATTTGTGATTCACATTGGTGAGAGAATAGTAGCATTTCTACAGTGAAATGACGTACAGAACGGCTCTGCGGGTTCGAAGTTATACTGGTGGTAGGGACGACCTGGGACTGAACCCCTTTAAACTTGTTGCGCCTGGCGGCATCGCCATCGAGCAACGAGGGCTGCACCGACAATGTGGTACTGATGTTAGGGCCTTACCTTAGGTCAGGGTTGTGTTAATGCTGCTGAGGGGTTCCAATTACAGGGGAGAGTACTTGGATCTGTACCCTATAATGGTGAGACCACGACCGAGCTTCTGCAGGAGCCGGCGAAGCAAAGGTGCAGGTACCAGATTTCGTCAGCTGGTGACAGTCAAATTCACATGCCGAATTGTGCACCTCCTGCTAATTCAATGGAAATTTGACCACTTTTCTATCCTTACTTATAATGTTGTTGTAAATCAGAGACCTGGCGTGCCTGCTACAAACAACTACACATATAAAAAGCCCCCTGTTTATAATGGGACACCAAGCTGGCAGGATTATCTAGTTGAGTTTGATTTATTGGGTAAACGAAATCGATGGACCAGTGAAGACAAAGCTACGGAATTAGCTTCTAGCTAAGAAGAGCGGCTGTGTCAATAATTTATTAAGCGATTTTGCGCCGGAAAGGGAAAATTATAATTGTTTGATCTCGGCTTTAATTGAAAGATTTGAACCTAAAAGTCAATCAGAAATGTTTAGGTCTAAAGTAAAAAGTAGGGTCAGAGAAAAGGGAGAAACTTTACCGGAATTAGCTTAGGACGTTAAGCGGCTGGTTAGATTTGCATATCCAACGGCTGGGTGGAACTAAATGATCAATTGATTGTTTTATAGAGTCGTTAGATGATGCAGAGATGCAGTAGTCCGTCTATTAAAATGGACCAAAATCAGTGGATCATGCCGTTTCAATAGCCTGAAGTATGAAGCATTTTTTTCATCTCGCAAAAAGCAGGGTACGTCTATACCAGTCAGAGCTCAGAGCGAGATTGAAACCATGCAAAACTTGATGGCGGTTACTGTAAGGTATTTTTAACAAACCCAATTAGTAGGGTCTGCTAACAAAAGTGAGAAACAAGCCAATTATAACTAGTGTCATTATTATGGGGGACAAGGTCATTATAGGAAAAATTGAAATAAGAGAAAAGAAGGATTTAGAGAATAATGTACGTCAGCACCAGTTAAATCAGAACACAAACAAGTGCAGAGAGTTATAACCTGTCCGGAAACCAGACACGGCTGGAGTAAAGGGCCCTATTCCAGCAGCGCCTGATCTCGATAACGGGTCCAAAACTTTTAAAATGAAATGTAGTAGATGTTATAATGCTTTGTATGTAAAAGCCCGGGTGGCTTGTATTTCCGCTACTTGTTTGATTTACTCAGGTTCTACTATAACTGTTTTAAACTCTAGGAAATTTTACGAGATTCCGCAGACTGATAGACCTGAATTGAGAGAACAAGTCGTTTAAAAATGGCCGGCTGTTGTATTGCACATCCCCTGGGAAAGGCTGAATTTATTTTTTATATAGGTTAAAAATAGTAAAACATGAAATGACCGTGGCGGATATTGAGTCCCAAGTTATACTATTTTTTGTCCAAGTATAAATGTAGTTTGGACTTGGAAAAGAAATTTTACGTGTCGGAAATAAGTCAACTAGATGTAATAATGAAATTGCAGTGCAATCTGTTTTCAGAATCCGAGTTGCTGGAAAGGTTTTTGTTCCAGCAAAATCTGAAATAGTAATTAAATCTTTTTTTTAGGGTGATTCATTTGATAATTGCCAGTATGAGTGAACAGTCTCTCCTGGTGGCTCGTACTGTAGCTAAACCGAAAAATGGTTTTGTTCTCCTGGTATTTATTTATTTAAGTAAGCAACTCCAAGTTTTACAGGGGGAAAAACATGCAAGTAGCTGTGTGCGAACCTTTTGGTTCTATTTACTCTTCGGAGGGTGAATATAGAGAAATAAATAAAACTTGTGTAGAGAAAATTCAAAATGTAATAAATGGAGCCTATTCTAAAATCTTGCGAAAGCTTGTCAAATGAGAAAATGATTAGGGTTAAGCAACTTTTAGCTAAACATTTTAATGTTATTGCTAAATCCAAAACTGATCTAGGCAGGACAGACCTGATTACGCATAAAAATAATAGAGGTAACGCGGCACCTATAAAACAAGACCGGAGACGGACCCCATTAGCTAAGAGAGAGCAACCCTACCGGACGGTACTGTTTATTAATTGACACCAACATATGTTTCTGATCCTTCCTACAAGGAGATCAAAACAACTGACACTCAGACTCCTACTCCAGAAACCGGTTGGTGTTGGTTGCAGGCCAAGCCTGCAGTTAGAGTGAATCATAAAATTTGGGAAGGTTTTATTATGTAATATTTTCTTTTTATAAATTGTTTTTTTGTGTTGGAAATTCTAAATTTAAAATATTTAGCCTGGTATTAAAATGTTTTTCTTTTAAATCTATCTTATATTATAGTAACGTACATGATTAACTTTTGATCAAAATAAGTATCGTACTACTAGTATATAATAACAGTATATGTGATAAAGTCTATAAACAAAAGAATGTTGGTGCTTTGTTAATGACCATATGTAATATTACCATTATTTGATTTATATATATTAACACTTGTAAAAAGATCTTTGACTTCAAGATCTGACTTTCATGGTAGCCATCAGATGTGTCAAGATCGCGTCCGTAATGCTGATGACAAACAAGAAGATATTAGTTGACTCTCTGGTAGCGATATCTTAATCATGAAACCACTAAGGACATAATGTATAATCATTATATTTATTGTTGGAAATTGTATAAAAAAATATTAAACATGGGAGGGGGATTATAAAGAAGAATATTGGTTACCTGTGTTGATATAATTATTAAGGATACATTTATTGGAATAGTATTTAGCGAAAACAGCTTACTACTCTAATTTTTCTGAAGGGTTTTGTTTTATCATCTGTTGAGATACATCTCTTTTAAAGGTATTAAATTAACATGTTAATTGTTGCTCTTACTATTATGTTAGTTACTATATATAAAACTTTGGTCTGATTTTGAAATGAGTAATAAAATAGAGACCGTTACGGTATACGCATTCGGGACGATCACTTTTTGTATGGAGGGGGCACTGTGGCGATTTTGGATGATAGTAGTGCCAAAAAATTTTGTTGGTATGGTATTTTCTAGGACAGATATTTAGGTAACGTAAATTGTGAATAATTTATGTGTAATGAAGACTTCGTATGTTACTTGAAGTGTGTTGATGTTATTTGTCTCTAGTCTTGCAAACTGGACTATGCATTATAGTATTAAATTTGTATATTTTATTATATAGTTACCTGTTATTTAATCAGTTTTTAATATTGTATAATCCAGTATTAAAGAAAATGTTTGTTTTTCTTAGCGGCAACATTGTTACAAGGGCTATTTCACTTTTGCTTTTAGCGAACGTTAAGTGTATTGTTCTTAAACATGTGAAAGATATCGTAGAATTTTTAGACTGTAATAAAACTATATTTATGTATGTTTTTAAGAATATTGATAAGACTATAAATGATTTTAAGCAAAATTTATTTAGAAAAGAGTTTTATTTAAATGAGAGAAATTGCTCTATATAACCTATTTTTGCACCGGAAATGGGGGTTAGAATTACGTCATTTACTTTGACGTTAACGTCAAAGATATTTGCCCAATAAGAAAGTTTCCTTATTTGGTCATACATTTCAACCTTAATTGGAATTAAAGCGCGCGATGTAAACATAAGCGTAAGATTTATAGTATTTTTTTCTGCTCCAGCTTGTCCCGATCTCCAGTTTGCAGCTAATAAATATTGACGTGTCTGATTAAATTTTAAGGGACAACTTCGGTTCAGAAGGTTTTAGTTCCTGAATATTGCGTTAGACATGTAGTTTTATTATTCATAGCAGTTTCTCTGAAGGAATCTATGTGTTCAAGTTTCCAGTTTTCAACGGAGTCAGATTTTTTTTTATTTGCTTGTCTCTTTAAATATCCATGTTCTGATAATAGTAGTAAAATGAACTTAAACTTTGAATAGGGTAAAGGTGCGTAAAGTCTGCATTAGTGTCCCTTGATTTTAGATAATCTAGAAAGAGAGTTATAAAGAATTTTTATTTATTCATTTACATATTACTTTATTTCATAGCAATTCTCTGTAGCCATCGACAAACCTATAAGAAAAAAAATTGTTTATGTCCCCGTTGCCATGGTAACGGGTCCCGTTTTTTTTTGAGGTAGAAAATTACCATTGTCAGGCAGTTATCATGAACACATTTCAATTTTGATGAATATTACAACATTTGTTCATTAAAACATAACATTTGATTAGTTAAATAAAAGATAAAAATAATGCTAATGAAAAGGGGAGAATGTGGCAACACTGATTAAAATAAAGGAGTTTTCGTTGTATTCAAGAAGGCAAATTATAGGTTTTTGCATGTATTTATTACACACTTTTGCATCCACACCCATTAACAATAAAGTTATTAATGTAAACTAACACTGTTGCCTAGTGATAGTTTACAAGTAAAGGTTTAGGATTCAAGTTGCTAGGGTGGTTGCTAAGGGAACCAAAAAATAAAAGTTTTATTATTTTGTAAAATAGTTTTGACCTTGTTATTAAAAGATCTCATAAACTATGACAGTTAAAGGATGAACATCAATTGAAAAATGTTGCGCGTTCAATGACCTTATTTTTGATCCAAAGGTTAAAGGTTATTGATGACCTCGACCTTTGACCTCGTCTTTTTTATTAGATTTTGTCAGAAATGATTACAAATATACCCGTGCCTTGAATAGAAAAAATGATCAGAACGAGTATTGCTTTTATTTGGTAACAAGGTTAAATGCCAGAGGTCAAGGTCATTTCAAAAGTTCTTGGCAAAGATCCTTACTTGATATAAAAGTACCTAGCAACCATACATAATTGGGATCAGACTAATATTAACTCTTATATAGATCCTTATTGAAATGTTTTGATTCCTTGTGACAAAATTCCGAAATTTTTAAACTAAAATGTAATTTTTTCGTTCAAATAGAATGTCAAATTCCTTTTAAGAAAAGGAAATTACGTTGTCTCCTCTTCTGGCTTAAAACATCAGATATGTTTTGTGTTCACGAAACTTTGAATCATTCAAAATAAGTACCAATGCTGTTTTACCAGGCATATAAATAGGTTTACAACAAGTGAGTAAGTGATCAATATCGTCACAGTAGTCTTTAGTAGCCATTCTCATATCGCGGGAAATGTTATATCAATTTAACGCAAACATACCAGGTGAAGCATACAGCATCCTTGGGCCTCGGATGTAAAGTAATTTAGCATATTTAAGATGGAAAATTTAATAGCAAAAATTTCCAACAAGACTAATTAATCAACATGACCGAAATTGTCTATTGACTCCATATAGGCGCTATGCCCTTAAATGACGACTGTTACCCATTTTAAAGTCTAATTGAAGGGAATATTGAAACTGCAATAAATCGAGAAAAAAACTTTATACAACAAACGTAATTAGCCAGACAAGATTTACAAAAAAGTTAAATCCGGCATGGATGAATCTTCAGTCAACTTCCCCTTTCTGATGATGATTGTATCATTTGTGTTTTGCTAAAACTTATGGTCGATAAAGAGAAACTGTACACAGATAAAACAATCAGCAAAAATAAGATGTTAAAAAACTATAAAACAAAAACTTTAAACGTCAAAGTCAATAAGCTATATAAGATTTACAGACATGATGAGTTAATTGTAATAAGCAACAATGTTCAGCAAAATAAAACTAAAATAAAAAATAAGCTTCTGTATAAAACCATATTTTCAAATTCCAATAGTGTTTTCGGGAAATTTAGTATATGGAAAGGTCGGAACGACATTAAATTCAACAAAACAGCATTCAATGAAACATCCATCCTCCGTGATTTTAAAGAAAGATATGAATGATTTTATCAAAATGATCGCTAAATCAAACAAAAACAAAAACTTATTCGGAATAGACAAACTTGACCGTTTATCTCAAATATTGTAATTACTATTAATAGTCGAATTTGCTTATTTGTAGATATGTATACATTTTAATGAAATAACTTGTGCCTCGGTATTATAGTTAGTGTTATCATTTCAATACAAAAGGCACACTTTGAACTAGTGTATTGTTAACACATTCATTTACCAACAATCTCCATTATATATATAAGTTAATTTTACCAACAATGATTGTTTTTTGGCTATTTTCTTGAAAAGTATTATAGATTTGAAGAAAATGTTAGCGGGAACAGATCAGCCATATACGATCAACAAATAAGTTAAGATAACTTAATTGGAAATCAACTTAACATTTATTGTCCTTAAATAATGATTTTCTCCCTTTCTGCGTTTTGGGTTTTATTTTAAGAACTATAATACATAGAGATATACTTTCAGAAAAACAGACCAACGAGAAAAGAGTTAAAAAACGTTGACATAACTGAAATTGTCATTATTTTTTTTTGCCGTCCTTGAAAATTTATATAGGTAAAGAGAGGCGATATACAGTTTAAATTAGCTTAAAGATCAGATTTACCAATTGGTTAACATTGCTGAAATTGTGAATCTTAACTTTCTTTAGCAGTTATTGCCCGAAAAGGTTTTATAGCTAAATTTTGAGATTTTACCATTAGCTTAAGAACTATAATAGATAGGGAGAAAATGTGAACACCAAGATAAAATCTATAGGAAAAAAATAAAACAGAACACACATTGTATTTGATTTTAAGAAGGAGTTTTTTTTTACATTATCCAAAGAATACAAAAGTAGCAATTGAGCGGATTCAGAGTAGTTCTATTAGCTAGGAAATGACCATTCTATATTTTGTGATGGGGATAAAGGATGCTGAATGAAATTAATGTGATGGTGTCTAGAATTGAAGATCAAAAATTTTGTCCAAGAGATGCTGAAAATATTTTTTCCCTGTACATTCAGATGCACACACCATTTGAATATAGGAACAGGTGTGTACACAACGGATTTTTTTTTTCGTGAAATAAGTAATCCAGCCTTATAACGGGTGAAAAAAATTATTCTGTCCACGCAAAACCTCTTGCTCAATAGCCCAAACCTAACCAAAGAAATAAATTGGTCGTTCTCATAGCAATTTTGTTCACTTTGCCTAGTTTTTGTAGATCCAAAGGACCTGTTTTAAATATAACATTTGGTCTCTTGTGTAGTCATTGGCAATCATACTACATCTTATTTTTGTATTTGGATCTGTAATCAAACCCTTCTTTTTTTTCAATTTGAAATTGACTTTCCATATAATTAATTTAATTAACTATTCTGGATTGTGCGTACCATCAATTCAGTGTAATTCAACAATGCGGTACATACAATGTGTGTTCTTCAAAGGAATTACTATTTTAAAGAAAACTGCATGTTTGATATCGATTTTTTTCTGATTTTCTGATACATGTATATGAAATTCTTTATGTTCAGATGATAAAAACAAAATTATGTCGCGTTTATATTTTTTGTTCTTTTTGTTCAGGAATACTAAAATAAACATTAATAACTTTAAAAAAATTACCTGTATCAACTATTGATTTTTAATACAAACTCATAGACAAGTAAATTTTGACTCAAAATGGTCTAAATATATTTCTCTTTCACCAAAAGTTTCATTTCTGCAAATTTGTTGGTTAGTTTAAGTAAACAATGACATCAAAAGCACTATTTCTTGTCAGAGTAGGGCTACTTTTACATACGTTCTAAATTGGAGGGAGTGAATTGGTGGTCTGACACCTAAAGAAAACAAACATACTTACCGACAAAGTCGTGTTCCGAAAACGTTTACAGTGTTATGCAATGAATATTCGTCACCTACAGTTTTTTGTCATATACTTCACATAAAACTACGTATTTTCAAAAACAAAATATTATGAGGTCAATTCTGGCTTGATTTTAATCAACTTGGTACCAATAGAAACACCATTGTCATAGGTTTTATTTGCTTATTTGTTTATATTTTTTATGAGAAGCGTTTTCCTCATTTAATGATATAAACACAAATATTATTTTTGACAGGAAATTTTTTGCTATATAGTTCAACCAAATTGAATTGTAAAAAAATATATAATTATACATGATAACACCAGGATAAAACCAAGCAAAAAAACAAAAGAAGACAAAGTTATGATCAAATAGACTAATACAATTCTTTTTTTTTCAACTCATAGTTTGTTAAAATATAAGCATTTATTGTACCGGCGTTCAAAATATTTTTTTCAAATGTGTTATCATTTTGAAAGATTTAGCAAAAGATTGTAGATGACGAATACTTTTTGCAAAACACTAAAAAAAACCATAAAATAATGACGACTGCGACTGCAATGTATTTCGCTCAAACCTGAAAAAAATATTATCATATTATATAAGTGGCCAATATAATGCTAATCTTGGTATCCAGCGTTAAAAGTAAATAAAAAATCAAATCAAACAAAAATAATTGGACAAAAGAGCGGAAAAATCAAACATTAAATGAAAGTGATTAAAAGCCTTTATACAAAGTACACACGTTTTATGGATTAACTACTTGATTATTTTCTACTAAAGGTCCAACGACAAATATTTTATTCATCAAGATAACTTGTTGATTAGATGCGCAAGATCAGAGTCAACAGGCAGACATTATATTGCAAATTAAATATCCGGAAATTTGAGGTAAGAAATTATAGAATTTATTTAAATATCGTTTCAGCAACTTTGACTTTAAAAAAGATGCGGAAGATTCCAAAGGGACACCCAAAACTCACAAGTTCAAAGAGAAACTGAAAACAATATGGCAAAATCATGTTGCTAGATAAAGCAAATACATTTGAGGATGAAGAAATATAACTCACTGACATGTACGCCAACAGTCAACACAGAACTGCTTCCAGACGGAAACAATTGCATGACATTGTGCATTGTTACGCTTCTTTTATGACGTTTTCCGTTCCAATTTCAAATCTAGGGCCTATCCCATGGAACTCAACAGTATTGTAACAAAAAAAAAGCCCTGGCACTCTAAGGGTTAAAGGATTCATTAACCAAATAACTAACGTGTTAAGAACAAAAAATTAAAACAAATTGAACTATTAACCAAATTTTAACCAGGTAAATGTATAAAGAAAATAAAATACGCTTATATTGCAAAGAAATTTAGAAGACGCTGATAATATTTCTCATCAGTAATCTTGAAATCATACAATTTTAAGTAAATCGAGATTTAGATTTTAAAACTTTCTTGGATTTGCATGTTGTTGATATATTTTCACATTATTCGGTTTGGCCATTTTAAATTCGATATATGTTTATAAATTTGGGTTCAGCAACCGATATGAGTTCATATGATTATGAAAAGCAACGATCCGAATATAAACGGATGTGAAGTTGAGGGCGTTGAGCATATTTGAAATAAGAATATGAGGTATGATTGCCAATGAGACAACTCTCCACAAGAGACCAAATGACATAGAAATTAACAACTATAGGTCACCGTACTCTTTGACGGTATTTTCCTTAAAATATAGAAACTGTAAACAGCAAAATTGCCTATGATGTAAGTAAATTTAGATTAAAGACGTGAGCCCCGAAGTGTTAACTTTGGTATAGAAATATGGTCACCAGGACCATTCCAATCCGGTAGTAAAACCTATGCTTTAGCATGGCATCTTGTTTTGTTTTGGGGTGTATAAATACGCAGGAACGTTCGGTTAGAATGGGGATGTATTGTATAGGGAGAGCGTAAAGCCCTTACTTGTTTGAAATAATTCATCCTTATTATTTTATTTACATGAATAAATCTCTATAACAACTCTTTTCAAATGTAACGTGATGCAATAAAGGACATTCATAATTGAGCTTAAAATGTAAAAAAAAAACATTACATTAAAATGATCCCAGTTTGTCATTTCAAACATCAGAAGTTTAACAGAAACATTCTCTAGTTGTTTCTTCTAAGAAACAACATAAAATGCCATTGTTCCATTATTAGAGTGAAAAGGCAAAATATTTGAATTATAAAAGTTGAAATTGATAAAACTGAACTTGACCCCAATGTAACAAGGTAAATTAAAGTGAAGAATCAGAAGGCCAATGATGGAACACTTCTAGAAGTTGATGACTTTCAACCAACAACACGGAAAAGGAAATTGTTAACTATTAAAAAAAATATCTTCCAGAAAGAAAGAAGAGACCTAGTCTGTTTCTCAAAAATGTATTATTTACTTATTATGTTGATTCAGTCAAGACAATATATTAAACATCTAAAAGAATTAAAAAAAAAGCAGTTGACACGTAGGAAAAGGAAATACGATGAAATAATATTAATATGCTATGCTTTTCGGGGCCAACATTACCGCAAAATTAATAAACTATACACATGGTAAGCTTCACTCTAAGTGTTAAAAATGATTATTACCATTTTTCGGCTACAATTTTAAGTTAAACTTGTAAATATGCCAGGATTACAACCTAGCTACCCGTCTGTCCACCCCGGGAAAGCACCTTAATCTTTATCCACATATATTAACCTCAAAGAAAAAATGAAAATCCTGCCAGAGTTCTGTGCATTTGTCTGTAATCTGCACAACATTATGGAAAAGGATAGCATTTGCCAAAGATGTGTACTTAAAGTGAGAAAAAATGTTTTACTGCAGAAAACAAGAACTGATGACACTTTACCTTACAAAATTAAACGCAGCAATAATACAAATATATTAATTCGTTGTCTTCAGTTTCAGATGATTCATCATGCTTTTACCCATGTTTTTACCATTTTGTACTTGCACGAGCAGAAGTATCCACAACACAACAGTTAAAACGTTTACAGAAGTGTAATTTTATCAAATATACAATATAGACTTAGATACATCTTCAGGTAATCATTTACATATTTCATTATGTCATCAACAGTACTGTAAATGGATAAAAAGGACAGTCGATTTCAGGATACATGCGTTGCATGTGATAAAACAATTAAAGGCAGACAGAATTACAATTTAATACCCTCAGATCTCTGGCTGATGAAACTAATACAAAATCTACAAAAAAGTCATATGTATGAATTGTAATGTGACAAGAAGAGGCTATATGACAAATTCCATTAATAAAGAATTAGTTTGAACAAGATAATAGTAATGCTGATATGATATAAAACAAAAAAATTGTATTAGGTTCACAATGATTTTCTAGTCGATAAACCTGTCATGCCATCTACTTTATAATCAAAATTTTGGTCACATTTCGACCAAATAGGCGTAATAAACAAAAATATCTTTGTTTACCGCACTCGCTGTTTATTTAATATGTTAAAACTTAGTTTTGGCAAAACAATGTCAGAATATACTCCAGATCAGAAAAGGTGGAAGAATGTTATACAAAACAGATATGAATATGACATGATGTGCGTACAATGCTATACTCACAGATACTAACAGACTTAAACAGGACGCTGAATGTGATTTCAATAGCAATCATAATAAAAATAGAAATATAGAAAACCTAGCGTCAGGCCCAAAATACAGTGTTTCCGATTACACATCATTTGGAAAAAATACTCAAGAAGATATAACAAAGTTCGAATTTGTTAAAAAATTGTGTTGTGGAATTTTGTTACAGCTACAGCAGCAGAGAAAAAAAGGAATTGCCTTTTGATTAGCTCAATATGAACATTCATTTCATACTTCATCAAGAAGATAACATATTTTTCAGGTCTAGAATTTTACAAAGTTTATTCATTTTAAGTTCTATATTTCATACTCAAAACGATGTATGCACCCAACCACTCCATATGCTTATTACTGACGCTACAGACCAATACTCAAACGCTTCTGATTTTCTTGCAATATTATTTAGATTTAGCAATGATGTTTCGACAGATACACATAAAGGTTTCTTATCTGATATAATTGGGCAAAATAATACAACATCAACTCCTTTCAAATTATTTGCAATTGGTTCTTATGACAAAATTGATAAAAATCAAGTTCATTTTCCTCAGTTACAGCAGGAAAATCAAATTCTGGTTTTGAGGTACTTCTGTTTAGACTGTAGAGCCTCTGCTTGAAATAATACATACTGTTACAAATACAGCAGCTGAAAATGTTGCAATTAAAATGAATGTACAACATAGAACATTGTTTAGTTCTTTCGCTTCAACTAGTGAAATTTCCACTTCAACTGATGAAATTCCCATTGTGAAATTTCTACAAACTGTATTCAGCAAGGTGAATCTACAAATTACACTTGTTGTCATTTAACATCTTATTGTAATGAAAATTAAATAGTCAATACTGAAATACTAGATAAAACATTAACACAATCAGTACTCCGACCTAACTTTTGACAATTTTCAAATATCAGAAGATGACAAAAAGGCCTTACAAATCATTCCAAAGTGACATATAAAAATAAGATGATGTGGTATGTCTATGATTGCCAATGAGAAAACTCTCCACCAGAGACCAAATGACATGGAGGTGCTTGCTTTTAACTGAATAAACCAATTTAAAACGGAATTAAGCATAGATGACAGCCTGTCTAAGCACTATATTGAAAATTTTCACCTGAAAAATCTAAAACATTCCTTGTTGCAGTGCTATAGAAAATTCTAGTGACAAAGATATCGACAAGGATTTGCCGCTATTCATTAAATAAGTAACTAACGTTACCTATTGTTTACGTAACGCCTTTGTACACGTATCGTTGCCTTGTGCACAACAAGTGAATCAATCAATACAATTTGTATGAAACACGCGTCTTATCAATCGAAGCGAAATACTAGCCACAATCTGCATGATGTTGGTGCCGTGACTAATGGAGAAATAGAGAGCCAAACGAGGTTTACACAGAAGGGCAATATCGAGATTAATCTACAGGACAGACGACAAAATCAAGCAAAATGACATTAGTACCGAAGAATTACATACATCATTGGTGACCTTGAGAAGAAGCGAGATATTCTTCAGCAGTTGTACAGTCAGGTATTGGACTTAATAGAAACTGATGACACGGAACATTAAAATCTTGACGCCCGTAAGATCCTTTGTTCACGTAACGTTGCCTTGTGCGCAACAAGTCATTACATAAATTCAATTTGTATGAAGCACACGTCTTATCAATCAAAGCGATACTAGCAATAACCTTCACGATAGATAGTGTTAAACATTTTTAATGTATTGTATTCCAAAATGCAAATTGGAAAATATGTAGAACATGTAATACTTTGTGGTGACGGAAAATCATACGACACACTTATGAAAATCAGATTTGAATATGGAGATGCTTTAAAGTGGCTTTTGATTTATCCTGGTGAATGGAATATACAAAAAATGTCCAACCTGTATAAATGAAGATATTCTACAAGGCAGGTCAGAAAGATATAGACAAATTTCTTCTTGCTGGCTCTAGATTAAAATCTTTTACTGATTGTTTAAGATTTTCTCTTGTTCATAATTTTTTGTAACAGGCTTGGAATCTTTGTAGACATCAAATCAAAATGTACCAAAAAGGTCATAATGATTTTATAATAGTATCTGTTTTTGAAACATCAAAGCTTTCTTTACTGAACACGAGTTCCTAGATGAGGCTTCTCATTTCTCATTATATATTACAAAGATTTATATCAAGTCTTAATTCAGATTCTGATTTAAACTCGGGCGTTTCAAAAAGAGAAGATAAAACATTTAGATTTTGGGACAACTTCATACACGATGATTTTCTTTCATATTTCAATTTATTCAAGGAACTAAAACCTGAGAATGGCCTCCTTACAAATGACATGTCCTCTGTTCCATGCATTTGACAGACCTATATATCTGAAACTTATACCTAATCATTTAGCAGACTTATGGACCTTTCGACAACCTATTTAATATATCTTTTCATTAGAGAATTTTGCGGTGTCCATTGCTGTCACTGAGTTCAACTGTGTGGAATTAGATGAAGCACATGAAATACAAACTCATTTTGCAAGTCCAAAATTCAAAATCCATTGCCGTTTAGAACAATAGTTCTACGGAAAAAAACAACTTTTAATTTTGCACCAAAATTCAACTATTGAAATATCAATTAGGCAAACGATAAGAAAACCACCAAGGAATACATGAAAAGTCACGAAACCTCATCTTAATTTGCAATTGGTACCCAAAAACTATATCACCAAATATTTACAGGAGAAACATGTTCACCAAATATTTCATCTGACATGCTAAACTACAGTAATTATAGAGAAGAGGATTTTAAAAGTTTCATCAATTGTATAGTTCTTTCTGAAAAATAAGAAAAATCCTAGAAAACGTAAAACTCTAAAAACATTTCCTTCAATCATTACAAAAAATAGTCATCAAAACCGTTATTCCGACTTCCATGTCACCCACCTTATGTTTAATAAATATTAAGATGGGTTTATATTTTATTTTATTACAAACTGGGCTTTGTTTTTTGTATTTTAAGGTAAGGGAATGTCACATCAGCCATAGTATACCTATCATTAAAAAAGTGGACTGTAAGATGGGAAGACCTTTAATTTTAAAACACAGTATACACAGCTAAGAATTTTTTTTCCTATTAAAGCAAAAATCAATACAAAATTCTGTTTTGCTTGCATCAATTTTTTTTCAAATTTAAAAAAAAAAGATAAAAATTGTATAAGATAAGACCACACACATGTCACAGACATAAATGTGTAAATGTTTTTTTCTAAATTAACTGTTTTCTATCATATTCAAAAAACTAATTTCAGATTATATTTGATAACAAAACAATAAGAAAACCAATAATTTTAACAAAACAAAAACTTCCTGAAAAAATTTAAAATTAACAACCCTTTTGAAATCCCAACTTTCCATATTCTCATCATCTTCCTCTACCCCAACATCTAAATGTTGAATTTGCATGTCATTTATATCATTCGTAATGGACTGGCATAAGGCAAAATCCCATTTGTATGCCAATTCCATATAAGGGTGATCTCCATCATACAAATGCCTATAATTAAGTCTAGACAATTTTTTTAGGGTTTGATGTGTTCTTCTTTTCTTCATATGATTTTTATCCCATCTTACAGTCCTGGTATTGTTCATTTGATTTATTGATGAAATAGAAGAATTTACAGTCATTAATAAAAACTAAAATTTTGGACAGTCATTAGGGAATTTCAATAATTAATTGAGCATTATAAAATAATTCAATGTTACTGACTTCGGCAATAAACCTGATGCTCTAGGACCTGACAGGGTAATAAACCTGATGCTCTGAGAAAATTAATGTGAAAAATATGCTTGATACAGAATTGTTTTGTTTAGCTGTTAAGAAACACTATTTTAGGTTAGCGATTGTCACAGAATTATTTGGTTTATCTTTTACGAAAATTAGAAATACTACTTGAGGGTAGGGATTGTCACATCACCAACCTTAATAAAAACATATGTTATACCTGATTCTCTGGGACCTGACATGGCTATAAACCTGATGCTTTGAGAAATGACTTATAATAATGTGGTGTATATGACAGTTTAGAATGACTTATACTAATGTGGTGTATATGACAGTTTAGAATTGTTTGGCTTAGCTTTTACGAAATTTAGAAATACTACTTGAGGTTAGCGATTGTCACATCACCCACCTTAATAAAAAATGTTTTAGTGTGACGAAATATCGGTTCCCTGAAATGGAACTTGTTTTCCCTAAAATTGTGTGTTGACGTTGTTTTAATTGTACCGATAAATGACTTTTGTTATTATATATTTCTTGTATAAGTATGATTAAACATTGTTAACTCTAAAACTTTGTATTGTCCTTGCCTTTGTTTTTACATTCTGAACACCTCTGAATTGTTTATTTCAATTGACGTACAATGACGTTTTACCTTTTTTGGTAATTACTAGTTCCGGTTTTGGTAATTTAGGTATTTTCCTAAATGGTAAATGGTAAAACAAAATGGTAAATGGTAAACCAAATCGGTAAATTGGTTTATCTAAGTATAAATACGGCGGAGAATTCAAGTAAGTCTTCAGCACGATTTTACCCTGGGCAAGTAACACTCGCGAATATCAAGCGATTGTAATATAAGTATAGATACCAGTTACCAGGTATCCGACATATTACCATGTTCGAGGAGACCTAGTCTGTATAATGTGGGATGTTAATTCCTTTACAAGTTACACTTAGAGAATAACTTCGTGAAAGAAACTTTAAAACGAATCTTTTAGTATTGAAATATGCCATTTGCCGATTACTAAATTACAATTAGTAAACTGTATGTGTATATTTTTCCGCTATCCATTTTCTTTAATCCACGATAGAAAGTTGATAAAATGTCTATTTTATAGAATTGAACACTGTTCAGTTATTTAAAATATATATGTATTGTGGATATTTAATGCATATTAAAGTTAATATCAGTTGATTTTATTTAACGAGTCTGTTATTCTTACAAACATCGATACGGAGAGATTCCATACAAAACCACGCTTTCACGGACCAAAAACCTATACTCCAATCTACCCTTATATATCCGAGTCATTACCTTACCAGAGGAGCCAACCTTACCAGGGTGTATACATAATATCAGAGTACCACGTTACCAAAGAAAGAGTTACATTATACGTGATGCTCTGGGACCTGACATTGCAATAAACCTGATGCTTTGAGAAACGACTTATAATAATGTGGTGTATATGACAGTTTAGAATTGTTTGGTTTAGCTTTTACGAAAATTAGAAATACTACTTGAGGTTAGTGACTGTCCTATCACCAACCTTAATGGCTAATATTATTGTATTACATATATGATGTTTGAGTCAATAAATATCAAAATTAAGACATATATCCTATATATGGAAAGTACCTTGACTCAAAAGAAATGAAATTATTTTGCTGCTGCCATACCTTTTATTTTTTTCCGTATCTATGACAATTGATGTAAAAAGTAAAATCACAAAAATACTGAACTCCGAGGAAAATTCAAAAAGGAATGTCCCTAATCAAATGGCAATATCAAAAGCTCAAACACATCAAACGAAAGGATAAAACTGTCATATTCCTGACTTGGTACAGGCATTTTCTTATGTAGAAAATGGTGGATTGAACATGGTTTTATAGCTAGCTAAACCTCTCACTTGTATGACAGTCGCATCAAATTCCATCATATTGACAACGATGCGTGAACAAAACAGACACAACAGGTAAAAATAAAGATACAGCAGTCAACATTGTGTTATCATCTTAATCACTATAAAAACAAACAAATGTGGCAAAGAAGCACAAAAAGGCATACATCAAATTTAACATCCTCATTTTTCTTTTTTATTATACGATTTTATTTATCTATGTAAAATCCACCCATGAAGGATGGAAGGTTTTAAGTACTGGCGTAGAATCGCGCATTTGACGTCACACAGGTAGATATAAAATAATTTTGTCGTTCAAAGTATGACGGGATACATAACTACAGAGTCACGTCAAATGGATATCACAAAAAACAGACTTAACAGTAAAAGTAGTATTAATGAACACAAATAAAAGAATACTATACAAATAAAAGAATACTATAACACGTTATTAAGATGATAAACAACGTCAGTACGTAGAATCTATAAGACCATTGTGTATTATGTGTGAAGTTGATACGGAATATTTATCAACAAAGCCTTGGTACCTTCCGATGAACCTTTTTAGAAAAAGGACGAGACGTTCTTTGACATACCCTTGGTTCATCA
Source organism: Mytilus californianus (assembly GCF_021869535.1). Lineage (NCBI taxonomy): Eukaryota > Metazoa > Mollusca > Bivalvia > Mytilida > Mytilidae > Mytilus > Mytilus californianus. The sequence continues at coordinate 92,483,609 of NW_026262581.1, read as the reverse complement.
ACTTTCTGCTCAGACACTGGTGACGTTTTACAAAGTCTGAGTAGGTGCTGCAAGCTCTTGAATACCGAAAAAGTTGGGAAATGTATATCCCATATGCAGGTGAAGTTGGTATATTGCTATTAAGGTGGGGGAAATTGATAATTTCAAAATCAAAATCGTCTCTTTTGTCATAGATTCTGGTACTAAGATGACTGTGTATGTCAAATTCGAGGTATAAGTCTAAAAATGAGGCGGAGGAAGCCTTGTCTTTAATTTCTAGTTCTTAATTCAATTTACCAAAAAAAAAATTTCATATATACATATATATATATAATTCGTCTTAATAACAGCCCATGTTAGATCTGTAAATTTGCCGAAGCAAATTTTTTGTTCTTCCCTGGCCGTGATTCGAACTCATGCTACTGATATATCGTGGTACCAAATCGCCTTGCACTATGCCCGACGCGCTAGACCACTTGACCACCTAGGCTCGACAAAAATCAAGCTTTCTGTGGCCGGGTGTTACCTTTCCTCGTCAGTTTTTGTCTAGCGTCGTAACACAGTACATGATATATAAGACATAAAGATGGAATATTACAGATCAGCTGAATTATCTAACGTAGAGGATCTTACAAATTAATGTAGGATGCAGTCACAGAAATAGTTATATTATAAGTACGTCTGAACCAGTGACAACTCTACGACAGATTTTATCCATCGGATCACCAGTGATGGTGATACAAGGCTGAAAACACATCCTGTATACGCAATTCGTCTAAATAACAGCCCGACAATGTTAGATCTGTAAATTTGCGGAAATATATATTCAAACAACTGTGTAAACTCAGTATTCACAGTATGTATTAATTGAGTTATCTCTCTTTGTACCACTACCTTACTAAATTAAAAGTTTAGATTTCGACTTAAAAACAGTAAAGACATAGTTATCAGAAAATAACTTACATCTGAGATGCCATCATTCGTGTTTAATTAAAATATTATCAACACCAAGGGTTTCAAAATGGTGTACTTAAAGTTTTTACAGAATTTTTATTTGCTTTGAATCCTAAGTAGCATAACTTATACATGTTATAAGGATATCAAAATTAATGTATTTAAATGCAGAATAAGTTTAAAAAATGCTGTAATAAATCATTATACTTTCAAATTGACTGTAAGCGATATTCACATCACCCAACTCTTACATGTAATGAGTGATCAATAAATATAATTAAAAATATGTTAATAAAGCATTTCACCTTGTATAAATGACACATTTTTATTAAGTTAGTAGCTGCATTGCCTGTTATGATATCATAGAATATATAAGATGCACACACAAATTCAATGGAATATGTTTAAGGTTAGCGATTAGCACATCACCCACCTTATTGGCTTATATCTATATTATACTGAAAAAAGTTGTTTATTAAAAGGGACAGGTTTGTAGCAACAAGTAAATGAACCATAGACTAGATCACTCAGGGGTTTAAATGTCAGTTTATCAGGATATGACACATTTTTATTAAGTTAGTAGCTGTATTGCCTAATATCATTTCATAAAAATGAGAATGGAAATGGGGGAATGTGTCAAAGAGACAACAACCCGACCATAGAGCCGACAACAGCCGAAGGCCACCAATGGGTCTTCAATGCAGTGAGAAACTCCCGCACCCGGAGGCGTCCTTCAGCTGGCCCCTAAACAAATAAGTATACTAGTTCAGTGATAATGGCCGTCATATTAAACTCCAAATTATACACAGGAAACTAAATATAAAAATGATACAAGACTATCAAAGGCCAGAGGCTCCTGACTTGGGACAGGCGCAAAAATGCGGCGGGGTTAAACATGTTTTTTTAGATCTCAACCCTGCCCCTATACCTCTTGCCAATGTAGAAAAAACAAATGCACAACAGTACGCACAGTAAAACTCAGTATAAGAGAAGTCCGAGTCCGATGTCAGAATATGAAACAAAAGAAAATAAACAAAATGACAATAATACATAAATATCAACAGACTACTAGCAGTTACTGACATGCCAGCTCCAGACCTCAATTAAACTGATTGAAAGATTATGTCTTCATCATATGAATATCAGGCACAATCCCTCCTGTTAGGGGTTTAGTATTATACCGTCATGAAATATATGAGAAGAACATAATCCGTGTCATGCCAACAACTGGTTTTAGAATAAATGTGTTAATTCCGATGCAAAGACCCTATAAGTGAATCAATATTAAAGCCAAAATATGCAATCTTTAATGACCTGAAAAAAGTATCGTAACTATATCCCTTCTTAATAAGTCTGACATTTTTGTGCTTTGTAAAGAATATTACCATAAAAGATTGGATGTGAAATACCCGAACGTATAAGATGTCTGCATGTTGAGTTATATTTACGAATGATGTCCTTATGCCGATGATAAAATTTAGTAAATGTTTTGACTAGTTTATGATATCGAAAACCCTTATGTAATAATTTTTCAGTAATACATAAATTTCTCTCGCTAAAATCTAATACGTTGTTACATACACGAGCGAATCGTACAAGTTGAGATATATAAACACCATAAGATGGTGACAAGGGAACGTCACCATCTAAAAATGGATAATTAACAATAGGAAATGAAAAATCATCTCTTTTATCATAAATTTTTGTATTAAGCTTCCTGTTAATGATATAGATATCAAGATCGAGGAAAGGACAGTGGTCATTGTTAGTATTAGCTTTATTTAAAGTAAGTTCAACAGGATAAATTTCTTTAGTATACATACTGAAGTCGTCATTATTGAGAGCCAATATATCATCTAAATATCTAAAAGTATTGTTAAATTTTTGTATAAGTTGTTGTTTCGATGGGTCTTTGCTGATTTTAGTCATAAATTGTAACTCATAACAATACAAAAATAGGTCCGCAATAAGTGGTGCACAGTTAGTCCCCATTGGAATTCCGATAACTTGACGATATACAGAATCCCCAAAGCGAACAAAAATGTTATCAAGTAAAAATTCAAGGGCAGATATAGTATCAAAGCATGTCCAATTGACATAGTTCTTTTGTTTGTTGCTACTAAAAAATGACCTAAAAGAGTTTGAACATATGTATTCTCATTCCGACTTTTTAAATGCCCATTTAAATAGGTGTGTGAATTTTTTCTTAATAAGAATATGAAGCAAAGTGGTATATAGGATAGAAAAATCAAAACTTTTAACAGTTTCAAAATCACCAATGTATGCATGCAATTTATCAAGTACTTCCAAAGATTTTTTGACACTCCAAAAGTTTTTTTTTATTGTACCGAGTGTACTAGTAAGTAGAATAGACAATTTAGTAGTGGAACAATGACTTGAAGACGAAATAAATCTATATTTGTAAGGTGATTTGTGTAGCTTCGGAAGCCAGTACACAGTTGGGACTTTCATTGTATTTGGTTCTGCTTGTAAAGAAGTAGCTAATAGTTTATGTTTGTTACAGATATCGTTTTCTGAAAATGAAGTCAGTTTGAATGTTGGTGAATTGGTGATTTCCTTTTGCAGAACCTCAATGTAAAATTTACGTCAAACTATAATGATATTATTAGCAGCTTTATCAGCCGGGACAAAAAACAAATTCCTTGGCTAGTTCTTTTAGTTTATGTTTGAGAAATAGGATTATTATGGTTGTTGTTAAGAGTAAAATGTTCTTTAAAATGTTGTATACGTATATCAACTATCTTTATTACTGAATTAAAAAAAGAGTCGAAAAATTTTTGTCAGCTTTTAGAATATAATAAGATGCGCAAAAAAAAAACAAATGGAACATGTTTAGGTTAGCGATTAGCACATCACCCACCTTATATTTATTAATGAATAAAGTTGGTAATTGAAAAGGACATGTTTGTAGCAACAAGTAAATGAACTAGAGAATCACTCAGGGGTTTGGATGTCAGTTTATCACTATTAGAATATCTGCAATACAAGAAAGTGGAAAAATCTAGATAAAAGTTCACCTCTGACCACCATTTTGGTTTATATAAATGTAAAATTAAGGCTTGCTTGAAATATTTATCCCATACATTTGGTTGAATATAAAAGCAATAGGAATAGTATCATTGAAGAAAACTTTTATATTTTAAATTATAAAGTGATACAATTAGATACTATCTAAAGGTTAAACAAGGTTACACAAAGTTACTAATTCTAGATTTTCCACCTTGCTTCTAATTGCAAGTAACAAAAACGGACTGAAAGAAATTGAAAAAATCTAGATTATTATAAAAACGAATCATAGTGTATGATCAAGATGACATAAGTGTTCAGATTATAAAGATTTACATGATATATCTTGCTACATCCATGACATCAGAATGTAAAATGCAATTGTTTGAGAAACAAAATAAAAGGTTAGCGATTTTCATATCACCCACCTTTGTTAACGGTTAATGTTACAAAAAAAAAAAAAGAATTCACTGCAATTGGTAAACATTAGTACGTCATATATATCCCCGATTCATTTCCCCAAAAAAAGTTTTCTAGGTAATCAAGTCGCATAGAAAAAAGATTACTTCACTAGAAATGTTTGAGATTATAATAAGTAGATATGGCATTCCAAAAAGACTACACATATCAACCAAGAAACAAAGATATACACAACCCCAGTCACTGAAGGGCCTTCAACAATGAAGAAATACAACACCCTATGACAAACAGCTTAAGACCATAAAAATAAGAAGCTATTATTAAAAAAAGGAGATCATTTACATGTATGGCAGCAATTATTAAATAAGAAAGTTGCATTTGTTTAGAAATAAGTTTTCTTGCTCAATCGTTGCACTTTAGTAGAAGGTTAGCAATTTTCACACCACCCACCTTTGTTGACTGGTGTGGATGTTACAAAAAAAAAAGTTGACTACAATGAAGATTAAATGAAAATCGGAAGTATATCATAAATCTCAACCATTGATATCACTGATGAAAGTCAAGGAAACAAGAGTTTTCTAGTATATGTACATTGTAATCACACATAGAAAAAAGATAACAGAATAACTTCACAAAAAAAATATTGAATTTTATAATAAGGAGATTAGGCATGGTCGCCAAAAAGACAAATATAAACCAAAAAACAGAGAGAAATATATACAACACCAGTCACTGTAGGGACTTCAACAATGAAGAAATACCATATCTTATGACAAGCTATTTAAAACAAAATAATAAAAATTCATAAGAAAAGGGAGATTATTTACTTGTCTGCAATCATTTTAAACATTTTAAAAAGAAGAAATAAATATTCCCGGGCTTGTATTTCCTATCATGATTTCCTTGATAGAGGATCACTGCTCACAAGGAAGCTATTAAACCAAGAGTTCCAAATGGTGAGATTGAAATCATCCCTTCGTAAATTTTACGGACGCCATCACGAGTTGGTTGACCGTTATGGAATAAACGTTTCACAGATGATATCGGATATGTTCCTTATGTCGTAACTGCAATACCCTTCCCTTTTCACGAATGTGACCTACCGAATTAGACTATTTACCGGATTTGTAATATCATAAGCAACACGACGGGTGCCACATGTGGAGCAGGATCTGCTTACCCTTCCGGAGCACCTGAGATCACCCCAGTTTTTGGTATGGTTCGTGTTGCTTAGTCTTTAGTTTTCTGTGTTGTGTCATCTGTACTATTATTTGTCTGTTTGACTTTTTATTTTTGGCCATGGCGTTGTCAGTTTGTTTTCGATCTATGAGTTTGACTGTCCCTCTGGTATCTTTCGTCCCTCTTTTGCAGAGGATTAATAAGAAAATAATTCAAAAGATTTGAAGACTGATTCTCCTGTGTTTAAAATGAAAGGTAAGCGACCCAACATTTGAAATTAGAACTGTTAGTAGTGAGGTAGATGATTCCTTGTTAAATATCAAGCTGTAATGCTCAAGTTTCATTTAAAAGGTAAAATTTTACTTATCAATGTGTAAAGCTAATCATTTTGGACTTTCATTATTCATTTTGGTTACAGAAAGGAAAAATTATGAAAATTGAAAGAATAAAAAAGGTTAGCGACTATCATGTCACCCACCTTGTTAAATCTTAATTTTACTTCACTCTCCTGTTGCCAAATTAAGAGATTGTTCAATAAAATATAACAGACCTTGATCTTTTTCTTAGATAGCATATTTGTTATTTGTTTGGATACATAGTCTTGAAATTATTTCTATTTCATTATTTCTAGCCTTAATTGTAGGTGTAGTCAGAACATGACATAGGCGGTCTTCATTAATCAAGACAGAGGGATGCCATGCAAAATCTGGGTTCAATTTATAATTCCCAGCAGATTTTGCCCTGGACAAAGCAACAAAAAGTGAACCCGGGGTTCTTGACTCAAAAGCTCTTGTTCGAGGGTTAATAATTATATATGAATTTGGTTCTCCTTTCGCAATTGTCATTCCTAGGCATCTGTGAATAGTTGAAGCCCAACCCAGTCTTAGGGGGATTTGTTTTCTTCTACAACTATTGCAGCTGCAGTCTAGCTTTCTTTCAACTGAGACAACAGGAACTAATTTAGGATTATGTTCTATAAAAGCTGGACCTGTGTAACTGTGAAATTCAACCATTACAGCATCAGGCAAGGAATCGTCTGGTCTTTTCTCATTTAAGTAAATAATATCTACAATATTACCAATAGCACCATTGAACAGACCAAATGGTACACATATATTGACAGAAAGCATTACTTTTGCTGATTTACAGAGGTAAAGGGTTTGTTGTAGTCCACCAGCCCTATCGCTTTCTGAAGATTTAGAATGAAATCCACAACTAACAGCATTAACCCGAGCAATAGAAAATTGTGCATTCACTTCAATTAATTTTAATTTATTGTGTGTCCATACCTCCTGGTTGGTAGGAAACACAAAACGCCCATTAGCAGACATTCGTTTCAGTAAATATTCACCATGGGAATTGTGCCACTGAAACTTTTGCATATAATGAGCATGTTCAGATGTAGTTTTGTATTCCCTGAAGGCAAGCAGCACATTTTTTAACTGTTGTTCATTATTTCCTTGGCGGACAAATTAACTGCACAATTAAATTCATTCCAAACAAGAACCCCATGAAGTGATGCTGGTATTTTACTTGTTGAATTAAACACAAGAGAATCTAATACAAGTGGTAACTGAACATCATCCCCCAAAAAAACAACTACAGGAAGTCCCTCCATGACTTTTCAAAATTTTCGCCATTCTGCATGCCATATCGACACATAAATTCCATCCAACTAAGTGTAGTTGATGAGCGACCTTTCATCTACCAAGAGAACTTCAACTCCATCACAGTTACTTTGCAAATTTTCATCTAAAATGCCCTCAGGAGGTTTCATTTCTTGTCCTTTCTTATGTGTAGGAATTTTCAAAAAACTATGCAAGGCGACACCTTATATAATGTTTGCACTATTTCCTGTGGGGCATAAAACTTGATCAGATTTATTAGATGAAAAAATATTTCTGATTGCTTTAACTAAACATTTAATAAGGAAAGACTTGCCAGAACCAGTTGTACCAGAAACAATCATCCTTAAAGGTTCAAACTGATCAGATTTGTTAGTGTAACTCTGTATTGTTTTCATAACAAAGCAAATTTTTGATCATTATTCATTTTCAATACATCAAAATGTGGGATATCTAATTTTTTGTCATTTGTATCAATGTAAGACAGTAGGTTTTGTGGCCAAGAAATACCCAAATCAGGCGGATAATTGTATGTTGGTTAACACCAATTATATTCAGGGCCCCCATTGTCATACCGGGTATTTAAAATCAGTATAAGTATCTTCATAGAGTGGACTAGGCTGTACTAATTCCATCCATTCTGGCTGCTCACATTGTTCAGAACTGATAGGAATATCATCTTCCTGATTATCATCACTGATGTGTTTTTCTAGCTTTTTCAATATCAGCTTTTACAAAGTTTGGACAAACATCAGTTTGTAAAAATGATTCCATTTGGTGTACCCAAGAAATGTTGTCATTTTTAACATCCGAAAGTTTAAACAGGAACTTTACCACCTTTTACTTTCTTTGTCCTGTATGTTCTCCCATTTATTTCTATTGTAGTCCTGTCATGTAATCTTGTCATTTTAATGTTATATTTATCATTGCCATAAAAGCGGGAGGTTTGGCTAGCCACAAAACCAGGTTCAACCCACCATTTTTTCTTAAAATGTCCTGTACCAAGTCAGGAAAATGGCCATTGTTATATTATAGTTCGTTCCTGTGTGTGTTGCATTTTAGTGTTGTGTTTCTGTTGTGTCGTTGTTCTCTTATATTTTATATGTTTCCCTCAGTTTTAGTTTGTAACCCGGATTTGTTTTTTTCTCAATCGATTTATGAATTTTGAATAGCGGTATACTACTGTTGCCTTTATTTACAAATGAAATCATAAAAAAGATGAAGTATTTATTTCATTTCTCTGAAGATATCTATCTAGAGGAGTATTTTTTGTAACACAAATTCCATCACCATTTTTATTCAATAACCTTGAGCCAGACAAACTTATATTTTGAAAATAATGACTTGATCTATATAAAGGTAGACTTGAAAGTTCATAAGAAGCTTCTACAGCAGAAATATCTATTTTGACTGTACTAATCAGAAGCTTCGTACAGTAAGACTTAGCTGGTGCACCAGTAGATTCATCTGCACAATTAACTAAATCATTTAAGAGATCAACCACTGCACCTGTAGGCTGATTACCCTTGCATGCATAACCACCCACATATTTTTCAGTGGCAAGAATATCATCAACAGATGGATTGTCTGCATCACTTTTCGAAACAATTAAAGAAATATCTCCATTGGCCCGCCAGCCCTGTGAATGAAATCTGGAATGCTGGATGGTCTCTGGCCATTTCGAGACGTAAAGAGCCATGTTTGTCTTTTACTATGACAGGGGTCTCTCTTAACTGTTTTCCAGGGGATAAATCTGTACCAAATTCCATTCTACATTGTCTTTCTTTACCCTTGTTTGATGTTAAGCAATAATCTGAACACCTATGTATGTTAAACCGGGTGGTTAAAAGTAAGTGGTCTTCTAATAATGATTCTTGTGATAAACTGACATCCATTAATAGCTTAATTATGGGATTATTGTCATCTGGTGGTAAGGGAGCGGTACCTTCAGGAGGGGGCCATAATTTTTTTTATAGAAAGGCCATTTTCATCCTGCCCTGCCAAAATGTATTGAAGCCTAATCAGACAATGTTGCAGCACATTCTGCAGCTGATAAACCTTTCTCATTATATTCATTTATCAGATTATGTGGTTCCCTGTCAGATCTCCAGCAGAGACCATGCCAGTGCACCATTCCCCTAGACTGCCTATACCAGTATGTTGTGACACCAAAAGCTGGAGACATAACATCATGAAAATAATCATTAGTCCTCAAGTCAAAATATTTTGCCACAATATGTGTATTTCTTTTGAAGGGTTCAAATATTTTTGAGCGGTCAGACAAATCTACATCTGTCCCACTTGTTTCTTTTAAATAAATAGAAAGTAATCTTCTGAGTGGTTTGAAATGGTATTCGGCACAACTACCTGTGTAAAAAAAGCAAGTAGGCCTTTTTTGTCATTAATTTGAAATTGTATTAGTGCCCGAAGTTCTTTAGCCCTCTGCGCCCAGTATTGTGAAGTGCCACGTAATGGTGCCCCAAAGTATAAATTTTTTTTAGCGAGTGAATTGTCACCATTTTGAGATTTTTTCTCGAAGTTTAGAAATAGATACATGTTGTTCTCCTAGCTTTTGGTGTACAACAAAATTGCTATTTTCAATAGCTCTCTTTCTCAAAATCATGTTATGAACAACACATTTAAAATAAGGATTCCATCATCATTCCAGAGCAGATGTTCTGTCCAATCACACATGGAGGAAACAGTTCTAGGTCTATTCATGTAAAACTCATCTGTACTATAAGGAAACAAACAAGGAAAGGCGAGTTTAAAAAATGGTATGTTGTAAATTCAGATACTGGTGTGTTTTCCCTAGTTGGCCAAAGTAAAGTAACTGTACCTTTTTTATTAATTGTAACATCACCATGAGCTTGTTCAACAATAATCACTCACAATATCTTTTACTTTCTTCCTGATATCAATATGTGGGTCAGGCACAATTACACTTGTGTATTACCTTCTATTTCACCACAGTCTATTTGATCAGGGGCAGGGCTATTGTCAGAAATATGAACAGTATTGGTTTGGTATTCAACTGTTTGTGTATCTGATAGTTCACCATCAATAGGCAATGCAGCTAACCTTTCTTTACTAATAATAATGTCAAAATAAGATTGTAATGTTTAAAAAAAAAGAGCAGTTTGTATTTTTAACCTTCTTACTACAAAATCTTTAGATGTTCAATTTTTGCCCTGCTTCCGTACACGAATAATATTAATTTCTTCAGGAAGGCTAGGAAATATTTTGGCTGGTTCATTTACTTCTTGTGGGGAAATGTGCCAATCAGAAGCAATACCCCCATGACCTAACATGTGAACACTTATACAAGGTGAGATTCTACATATAAGTTGTTGTTCAACAACATTTAAATCGGCAAGTTCAGATGGAATATGTTTAGGGTCCATATTGTTTTCTGCTGAAAATAATTTTATTGGTGATTTATCTAAATGACAATGCTTACATGCATTATCTTGTGCCATTTTCATATCCATTTTTCTTTCTTTGCAAATATTACAAAATTTAAAACAATAAGACATTTGTTTAATTTCAAAACTACGAATACAATCCATAATTTTATTAAATTGTTGATTTTCATGAAGAGGTGGAGGATTTGGAATATCTTTTTCATCAATATCTAAAAGTTGTAGCTGTTTTTTAATTATGTATTGCAAACGACGCTTTCTGTTTGTTAAATTATTTTTTCTTTCTAAATTAGCTGGTTGTTCATATTGTATTCCCAGTTTCCTGCATCTCATATATATTTGATCAGCAAGAGGATCATACTGATTGTTAAAAGAAGAGTTTGAATTTACAGTGAGCCTGTTTAGAATATTGTTTTGATCAGGTTATTTGAAATTTGTGAGGAGAACACTGCTCAGCAGTATAAATGTATTCATGATCATCTTCTGTTTGCGGTTTTTCTACATCAATTTCATGTACTAATTCAGAGTCAGTTTTATGTAATTTCTTGCTTTTTGGTTTTGTAGCTGATTTTTTGTGGTACACTTTCTTTTCAAGTTTTTGCTTTTTGGTTGGTACTTTTTTTCTTTTGGTCATGAACATTAATTTGTAGTGGTGAAGTTGGTATAGCCATATGTTTTGATTTCTTTAAAGGGTTGAAATTTGCACCTTATAAAAGTATATCCACATCCGGTAGAGTGAACATGTTTTGATCAGGTTTAAACTGACGCATAAAATATATCCAAATAATGTGGCAGCAGCTTGAATTTCACTGGATGTAGTCCACATACTTCCAAGTAACATGCCCTGTATATACCTATCAAAAGTCATGGTATTATCATCGGTTATCTTAACTCTATCTTCCCATAAAATCAAATTTTCGACAATATGGGAGCATACAATATACCTATATGTATCACTTAAGACTCAAGTCTCCATTTATGATTAAACGTAAGAGAGTAAAAAAAAACAGTTTCCATCTCCTGGGACTGTATAAGATAAATATGTGTCACTATTAATGACAAGATTTGTTGATGGCAGTGAATCTAAGTTTGCCAAAGAAAGTACAGAATTAGCAGATTGTGAATTTGAATTTAATTTTTTTGTTTTATTAACTTTTGAAAGCTTCTGTGAAGTTGGAGACTGCTGCTGAATAGAAATGTTATTGGGAATTTCACCTGCATTTGTCTGTGAGCTTCAGGAATAACCGTGATCACCTACCACAGTATAATCAACGTCATTACCACTGCTACTTGATATGGGGAATTCTGTATCAGATGAATAATAGTAGTCATGGTCAACCAGAGCACCGGATTTTACTATTTCTGCATATGACCTACGTTTCTCCCGAAAACTATTGCTTGCAGAGGGTTTTTCTGTGTTCCCATGGCTGGACGGAACTTTTAGACTATAAATGTGATCAATCATTATGATATTATGACTTTTAAATGAAGTACCTGTAATTATTTTGGAAATTTGCTTTCGCTGTCACTGACATTGGAAAGATGAAGCAGACGATAATCATCACGTAAGATAAGTTAAAGGTTACTTGTTCGTCCAAACTTCGGTTATTTCCGTGGTACAATAAAATTTAAATAAACTACACAAATTACCAAAATTTGTTTATTCTTGTTTTTGTAAACAAATAAAATTATGTCGTATTTAACTTCGAACATCTGTTCTGTCCCGTTTTTTTCAAGTGCTCGATTAAAACAAGAATCTGGCAATCTGTGGTAACGTATCGACAATTTGGTTTGTGACGTTGCGTCAGCATCATTTTACTTTCGATTTTGCTTTGGCTTAAATTTCCGAATAAAAAGTAAAATAACAAAAATACCAAACTCCAAGGAAAATTCAAAACGGTAAGTCCCTTATGAAATGGCAAAATCAAAAGCCCAAACACATCAAACAAATGAAAAACAACTGTCATATTCCTGACTTGGTACAGCCATTTCCTTATGTAGAAAATGGTGGATTAAACCTGGATTTATAGCTAGCTAAACCTCTCACTTGTTTGAAAGTGGCTTAAAATTCCATTATATTGACAACAAAACAAATAGACATAATAGGTAAAAATTCCAAAAATAGGGATACAGCAGTCAACATTGTGTTATAATCTTAATCACTATAAAAACAAACAAATATAAAGTATTCCTCTTTAGCTATTCGGAAGGATTTATTTTAATAAAGATTTTAAAACATGGGAATATACGGAATTTTTCCATTCCGCATCGGTCAAAATGTTCACTGCAGGGTCCCTTATATGGTGTTTGGGCGTTTTGACACTTTCAAAAAGGGCATCTTCTGTTTGAACTATATAATTTTCTTTACACGTTTGGTATGTTGCGCAATATAACAGATTGCGAGTTTTACAGTTCATGCGTGCATTTTCTGAACGACTAAAGGAACTGATTCCTTAAAAAAATTAACAACCGTAAATAACCGCCGAATTTGAAAAGGCTACTTTCCAAGGCTAATCTTACATCTAAAGGAGAAAATGAGGAGATCGTCAGTGTGGACCATATGATTATTTTGACGAAGGTGACTGTGACATCTAAATTAGTAGAAACAAATAAAGTAAACTTATTTAGTTAACAATAATATATATCATCTAGAAATTATTTTAAGTATCATTTCCGTAAAATTTTAATATTTCTTCCGTAAACATTTTTTGTACCCTAAAATATCTTCCCGGATTGAAGAAGAAATTATCATACCGGCTTTGACAGTGTTAACGTGTTTTATAAGCTATTCACAGGTATGTCTAAACTTTTTTTTACAGTTTGTTCGTATTTGTTGTATCACTGTCCCAGGAGGTGGAGGGTTGAGCGCTTATAAACATGTTAACGGTATATAGATATAAGAAGATGTGGTATGAGTGCCAATGAGACAACTCTCCATCCAAGTCACAATTTGTAAAAGAAAACCATTATACCTCGATACAATATTTAAATGTCTGTCCAAAGTCGAGAGCCTGTAATTCAGTGGTTGTTGGTGATTGCTGTCCGTCATATTTATTTTCGTTTATTGTTTTGTCATAAAGCAGGCTGCTGGTTTTTTTCTTCTGTGAATTGTTTCACATCTTGTCATGTCGAGGTCTTTTATAGCCGACTATACGGTATGGGTTTTGCTCTTTATACTCTTTAACTTTTTATCATAAAAGTCCATTTTTCTAAATACGATTAACGTTTACTGATTATGACAAAGGAGACGGCCATAGACTAGTGGGCATTGGTCTCTGTCTAATCCCACCCAGATGCCATTAAAGTAATCACGTTGTCCTCTTGCAACATATGCTCTTTATATCAAAATTTCGTCTTCATTGTCCTTGTCGAGAAACTGCACCGACAAGGGATTAATAATATTAATGGCTGTCATATTTAGAATGGAACAATAAACGAAACTGGATATGTCATTGTAAGACCAACTTTGAGATCAAATAGTAAAATATCACCATACATCGCTTTCAAGAATGTTTTTTCATAAGTCACCATGTATCCCATTTAGGCCACAGAAAAAAGTTTTTGAATAAAGACCATTTATCCTTGGACATGTTGGAAGCTACTAGTATTCAGATAAATATGAAAAAACCAGTGTAAATCTATTGGTACATGTCAAGGACATAATGGATTTGAGAAATGTATATTTTGAGGTAAGAACAGAAAAAAAACCAGTTCAGTTGGTTTCACATTTCAATTGTCAAATTGATCCCATAGTTATGGATTTCATTTTTATTATTACAACCGCTACTATACATTGAATCTAGTCTTACTTTTCGGTTTTGTTCTTTACACTTTGCTAAAAAAAAATTGAATTTTATTTTTTTATTTCTTCTGTCTTTGAGAAAAGTAGAGATCAAGAATATCTACTTAAAAGAAAGAAGCAATTTTAGAAAAGTTAAATCCAAAATATTAAGCAAACAATATAAAATATTTTACAGATCCAAAATATTCTTTGCAATTTGCATGATTTCCGCTAAAACAAAAACAAATATTTTTAATTGCTGACTGTGCTAAGTTTGCACAATTTTGTTCTGTACCAATTTTGTGAATGTGCAATAACTCGAGCCTCAATCTTCCAATCTTTGCACAACAAAATCTGTCATTATCTAGTGGTAATTTAGAAAAAAATCACATTTTTTATTCTTTTGAACAGTGCGCATTCGATGTACAAAACCTTGATAGTTCCAAATGGAGTTGTTACTTTGACAACGTTACTCAATTGGGCGCTTGATTTACTGGTCCTTGATTTTACTTTAAAGATTTTAAGGTCATTAATGTTTTGCAAGTATCTTTTCTGCAAGCTTGCCTTATTTGGAATAAATTGTTTCTTCAGAATTGTAGGTGTTCTTACATTTTCCCATTTCGCTACGACTACAGTTACTGTTCTTATTGCAAAGTACGTATGCAGTTGACATATTCAATGGTATTTTTTCAAACAGTGGGCTAAACGATTGTTTCAGCCTCATGTTCGGCTTGGTTCTCCTATTGTTATAAGCTTTGCCAGTCTCTACACGTACTCCATTTTCTGTACAGAGACATGCAGATAATGGATTCTTGCACAAATCTGATTTTCTGTCACTGCCTCTTCATTCATTTCAATTATTTGATCATTATATTTTGAAATATTAGCTGCAAACTTGGCATCCTAATATTCAAACATGCTAGGGTCATTTGAAAATATATTCCTCCCATTTTCGTTTTCAATTCAGCCAGTGCCATTGCGTCGTGGAGGTAGCCGGCATCTTGTCCTCTGCTCTCTTTTTGCCAGCCTGTGAAAACTTTACAAAACAAAGTAACGACATGTAGAGAATATGCCCATACGCCTTGAGATAACAATATCTACCTTGAATGTGTTCCTGGGCCTGATTGGTATGCACTTTTTAATAAAATCCAGCTTTGAAAAGTTACAATTATGTTTTCTGAAGAGTCCTCTTTTTCTTCTGTTCACTTTCTCGAATGCAATAACGTGTTCGTGTGTGTCGGCACTGTATTCTCTGCTCCGTCATACTGTGCTACTGCAGCTGTGTAAATGTCTATTTCAGGTCGACTGACTCTGACTGTGATTCAATCATTTGGAAGCTCCGCTTCAGTATCTGGTTAAAACTCCAAATCGATATTCCAAGGTGTGTAACCTTTGTTAAATTTATTGTTTCTTCTTGAAAGTTTTCATCTGCGGTCGTTTTGACATATTTTTTTTGCATTTTTAACTATTTATTCTATTTTATATTTATAAGGTCTTTTTTTATGAAATTATCTAGTGCAAATGAAACTATTTGATATATTTATTTTACTTTCTTCGTTGTTCTGTGTGGAATTAAAAGGTTTGATTATCTCCCCCTTGACCACAAATAAAATCTATGGTAAGGTGTGTATTTCTTATTTTATTATGATTATTGATAAACATATAGACAAAAGTTGAAAAGCTTTCTTTTAATTTCTTTTAAAACGATTCCAAATTCTATGTTATGTCCTTAGATGTAACCTGCCGTTCCCGAAGTTCTTTTTCACCAAATTCTAATGTGAGGATTCAGTCTTTTTCAAAACTTTTAATTGACAAATTGTTCGTTATATTCTTGAAGTATAGATTCTAGTACTGACGTTGTTTATCATATTAGTAATGTGTAATATTGTTCTTTATATTTGACTTTGTATATCTTAAAACTTTATACTGTTTAGTCCATTTTTGGTAATATACTTTTGTGTGGCTCTGTATTAATACATCCCGTCATTGTGTTATTTTACTATGGTCATTTTTGTATTCTCGTCTTTCATTATTGCTTATGTACTTTGTCTATATGCCATTTCATTTTTGTTGTTGAAATATTTATTTGTTTTTATAGTGATTAAGATTATAACACAATGTTGCCTGCTGTACCCCACTTTTTGACATTTTTACGTATTACGTCTGTTTGTTTTGCTTACACATTGTTGTCAATATAATGGAATTCTATGCGACTGTCATACAAGTGAGATTTTTAGCTAGCTATAAAACCAGATTAAATCCGCCATTTCCTACATAACGAAAAAACCTGTTCCAAGTCAGGAAAATGACAGTTGTTTTCCATTCGTTTGATGTGTTTGATCTTTTGATTTTGCAATTTGTTAAAGGACTTTCCGTGTTGAATTTTCCTTGGAGTATTTTTGTTATTTTACTTTTTGTATACGCAGCGATCTCGATACTAATTATTTCTTTATTTTAGAAGGTGATACGCTACCTGTGCTCATCCAGCATGTACTAATGTCAATGACAGGGCCACGTTTTTGCCCTTTGAATTCAAAAGTGTTATAAAAGAGGGACGAAAGATACCAGAGGGACAGTCAAACTCATAGATTTAGTATAAACTGACAACGCCATGGCTAAAAATAAAAAGTCAAACAGACAAATAATAGTACAGAAGACACAACAAAGAAAACTAAAGACTAAGCAACACGAACCCCACCAAAAACTGGGGGTGATCTCAGGTGCTCCAGAAGGGTAAGCAGATCCTGCTTTACATGTGGCACCCGTCGTGTTGCTTATAATATTACAAATCCGGTAAATAGTCTAATTCGGTAGGTCACATTCGTGAAAAGGGAAGGATATGTAGTTATGACATAAGGAACATATCCGATATCATCTGTGAAACGGTTATTCCATAACGGTCAACCAACTCGTGATGGCGTCCGTGAAATTTACGAAGGGATGATTTCAACTTCACCATTTGGAACTCTTGGTTTAATAGCTTCCTTGTGAGCAGCAATCCTCTACCAAGTACATCATGATAGGAAATACAAGCCCGGGAATATCGTATCAATTGGGAGATATATACTCCGTATGCAGGCGCTGCTGGAATGTTGCTACATAGAAATGGAAAGTTCACAATTGGGAAGCTAAAATCATCTCTTTTGTCGTAAAGTTTTGTCTTCAACCGACCCTCATTTCTAGATGTAAGTCAAGATACGAGGCAGACTTATCTGTATCTGTAGTATTCTTTATCTTAGTTGGATGGGAAAGATTCGTTCAACATAGTCACCAAATTAAGTGAGAGAACATCATCTATATAGCGGAACGTAAAGTTAAAGGATATTGCTAACTTCATATCTTTCTTCCTAAGAAGTTCCTGTATGAAGTCAGCCTCATAATAATAAAAGAAACAAGTCGGAAAGAAGATGGGCACAATTGGTTCCCATTGGAATTCCGACAGTCTGTTGAAAACACGTCCTCCAAACGTAACAAATATGTTGTCAATCAAGAAATCAAGCATCTTGATAATGTCAGTTTCAGAGAATTTTTTGTTTGAATCAGAGTGATTCTTTACAAAGTAGGATTTATCCCTCCCCAAGACAAGATACTTGTATCTACGTTCGCCTTTCTTTTTAATGAAACAAAGTAATACCAACTCTTTCAATTTGTCTTTTAGTTTGGAATGGGGTTTACTTGTGTAAAGTGTAGAAAAGTCAAATGTTTTAATACTATTGCAAGATGAGAGAGTCTTAGATTGTATGTACTCTAAAAGATCTTTGGAATTTTTTAGTATCCACATCTGATTCACGCCACCTCTAGAATAGGCAGTTTCACAATAACTTTGGAGCCCGGCTTTGATTGCTAATAAAATAAATGTTAATAATTTAGAAAGAGGTTTCGTGGAGCACTTGGAAGACCCAGCAATATGCCGTTGTTTGTGAGGACACTTAAGTAGATTAGGTATCCAATACAGTAATGGAAGATCCAGTTCTTCATCTTTGGTTGAAATTCCAAAGGAATATAGAACAGACCTATGATTATCCAGGCTTTCCTCTTTGGTAAGTGTCGTGAGGGTATATGTCGAGTTTCCAATACCTGTCAATACCTAATTCATTTATCAAGCAATTTATGTAATGATATTTACACACAAAAACGATGTTGTTTGGGACTTTATCTGCGGGGACAACAACATATTTGTCATGGAGGTAGGACAAGTGTTTTGCAACTTTTGGGTCTTTAAAAATTGACGTAGCGTGGGTATTGATAGACCCATTTAGTTTCTTAATTCGGATTTGTATCAACGACCTCACAAAATATCAAATAATATGCTTCAGGTGTTAACAGTTTATCAGATTCCTGGTATGTGTATTTATATTGTTGACTTGTGTATTTCATATTTGCTATCGGCGCTCGAACTTTCTGTATTTTGTGGAAAACTACAAAAACTGACACAATAATCTCGTTAGGTCTTGTCACATATTTTAATTAAAGGATTCTAGGCCTTACAAAAAAGATATTTTGCTACTATTATCTTGTATACAAATGTTAATGTTTAATCCCAATTGCAATTTCTATTCTAAACTGTCCAGATTATATTATCGTAAATGACTCATTTTTTAACAAAACGAGCAGGCTTTTGGTATTCAAGGCTCTTACCAAGCTTTACGTATAAACCATATCTTGTCTCTTACCACAGAGGGTCACGGTTGTTATCTTCTTCATTCCGATCACTCATAGATTTTATGAAAATTAATATTGTTTCCTGCGTTGATTTATGTACCTAGTCTTTTTGGGGCCTTAATAATTCGTTGTTCGGTGTGAACCAAGGCTCCGTGTTGAAGGCCGTACTTTGACCTATAATTGTTTACTTTTTACACATTGTGACTTGGATGGATAGTTGTCTCATTGGCACTCATACCACATCTTCTTAATTTATTACTAGCTGTTTCATACATTATGCATGTATCCCAACGGACGACTTAGGTGTAGAATTTGGTCACAGGTTTTCTCCAATCGGGCAGTAAACTCTATGCTAAAAGTGTGTTGGCTGTAGGGGATGTATAAATACGCAGTCACGCCGGAATGGGGATCTTAAAATCTATATATATGAAAGTTTTTAACGACCTTGATTGGCTATACAGCCCTTGAACGGTCGGTAAATCTTAAATCTGATGGAGAGAGCCACGCTTTATGCATGTATACCTGTTTGAAGGGTACGTAGGTGCACAGTTTCTTTTTCCTATCCAACATACCTCTGTTCTAGTTGCATTCAAATTTTCCGCCCTTCATCCCGTTTGAACCATTTGCAGAACATACATATTAGCAAAAATCATGAAGAATAATAATCACGTCCGTGGAGTCTTGCATTCCAGGACAAGAGGATCTCCCAATGCTATTTTGTTGGTGATATTTATGTGGAAACTATTCAAGTTGTCTTATTCGCGTATTTCCACAATTCAATTTATGTACTCGTCTGGCCTGAATGTTTTGCGTTTTTGGCTACATTTCTGGAACATTTTATAGCTAATGAAAGCATCAATGTTCAGCAAAATAAGATCTACAAATAAGCCAACTCAACCTTAATTGCTGATTGGCTTCTTATGTGATTAATTGCACCTAAAAGATGATTTTTGACCGATTTAGAGGATTTTTTGTTTTGGCAATTATCATGAAAATTATAATAGATGACAAACTGTACACAGCAAAAAATTATCAGTACAACAAATTCTACATATAAATAAAAATGACCGAAATGTTCGATCGAATTCATATAAAGAGTTTATTGCCTTAAAAACAATTTTACCCATTTTTGAGATTTTGCTATTTAGAGACTACAATGGCCAGAGAGACACAGTAGGCATAAAAAATTATCAGCAAACTAAGATCTACAAATAGGTCATAATAACTGAAATTGCCGATCGGCTCCTGTTAAGAGTTAATGCCCTTAATTTATGATTTATTTGCACTTTTGCTGTTTATTTTTGTGCGTTTTGGCTATTACATTGAGAACCGTAATAGAAGATGGAAACTGTAAACAGCATAATTATAATCCAGACAAGTCTACAAGGATGGAAGTGATGGAAATCGTCCATTACCCCACATATGGGTTAATCTCCTTGAATTCCTTTACAATTTTTTAAAATCTTCCATTGGTATTGGATCAAACGTGGTCAAAATTTTAATTGTTTATAAAAGATGACTGCCACTGTTGCCAATTATTTCAATGTTTTGTTTCTAATGCAGAAAATTTCACTCTATTGTAGATTGGGTATAAAAATGTTGAGATTTTTTCAGTCCTTGACAAAGTGAGTCATATGTTAAACTGAACGGGATGTATAAATGCTCAGTCACGTCATTCATGATTAGGATCGTTAAATCAACGACGCGTAGATGCTATTGGAGAATGCAATTAGTTTTGCTGATAGTTGGTTTGTTCCACGATTAATCGGTTGATGTTTTCGTATTTTGCTCATGTTGATAAATAATTTGTAAGTTTAATGTATATAATCAATTTTACATCACATTACGTTTGAAAATATACACTTTCGAAAAAAAAAAATCATTAATATTTTTCTCACATTTAGGTACTTATTACTCAAATATCACATAAATCTAATGAGGAACAAATAAAAAAACCAACTACATGTCTGCTTACTCCATTGTGAATAAATAAGTCTGAAGTTTAAATGTTTCATAAA
Organism: Mytilus californianus; assembly: GCF_021869535.1. Classification (NCBI taxonomy): domain Eukaryota; kingdom Metazoa; phylum Mollusca; class Bivalvia; order Mytilida; family Mytilidae; genus Mytilus; species Mytilus californianus. The sequence continues at coordinate 92,462,542 of NW_026262581.1, read as the reverse complement.
ACACAAGAAAGTATATACAATAAGTCAAAAATGGACTGGACAACAATGATATGATATGATATATTTGAATGTTAATATTTTGACTGGTGTTATTAGGTTTTGTCGCAGAAATGTGTGCCTTGTATGACGAAGTCAGTAGTTCTAAGGTAGATTTGTTGAATGCCTTTTTATATAGACGACTTGACTTCAATATGCAAGAAATGCTATCCAATGAACGTTTATCAAATATTGCAGTAGCCAACGTTACAAATAGCAACAGCAACTTAATGAAAAACTGGTTTTAAAAAGATTGCTATTACAGAGTCGTTCGGATATATAAAGAAGTTATACTTCCAGTTGAAACGTTAAGCAACCAACAATCAATCATACTTCCAGCTGAAATCTCAAATGGTAAGGTACGAAATATTCCCTTACAATATAGAATACAAACATCCCTCGTAATATTGTTAAAAGAGTAAATCAAAAAGACCGAACTCAAATGCAAATTCAAAAAGGGAAAGTCCGTAAAACAGGCAAAATCAAACGCTATCAATCAATGGAACAAATGAAAACAACTGCCATACTCCTGACTTTGTACAGGCATTTTCCGATGAAAACAGATCAAAAAGATATAGCCAATGTGGACTCTTTATCCCAATGCTTACAAGGAAAAGCCTGACGACTTCGACCATTTTTATTTATCTATAGATCTTATTCATGGTCATGTTATTACTTTCGTTCTTTCTACTCCAGGTTCAACAAAACAAATACAATTGATAAGAATAGTCATTGAAAGAAGCAACAACGACATCTTCTAAATACTGACAGACTCTTGACTAGAGAGGTAGAGAGGACAAAAAAAAAAGAATCTGGCTGGTTTTGTCTTGTTTGTAGATCATTTCTTGCCGTTCACTTTTATAAGTTAAACCAAGCTATTATATAGTTCATGATAATAGCAAAAAAAAAAAAAAAAAAAAAAAAAACACAGCAAAAATAAAAATGATTAAGAGACAAATGACTATTGCGGTCTTGTTGACTTATTTATCTTATTGAGCTCACCATTGCTGCTATTTACAGTAGGCTTCATTTACATTAATTTCCGCAAAAAAAAGATAAAAATTTGTCAAAATATCGCAACCAAGGCAATTACTAACTTAGAAGTTGGTCATGTAGACACATTTGTAGATCTTATATAGTTTTTAGCACACACAAAAAACGCATACAGTGGTTAAGAATCGTCATCAAAGGACAGTAACTCGTATAAGGAGTCGACTGACCATTTTGACAATGTTGAATTGTGTGTAGATCTTTTATTGCTAATTCTAGTTTTCAAGAACAGCTGAATTTCAAGATACTAGACGGTTATTACTTCTATGCTCACCAAAGGATTTTCAGTTATTTTAAAACATGCGACCACAATTTTACTGATCGACATTTTACGTCACCTTTAAATCAGTTGATAGGATAAGGTATGCAGTTCATGTGTCAAAATATCTACATATATTCAGATAATGTTAAAGTTCAAAATGTGAAAAAATAAAACTTTATGAAAAATTTCCAGCAGTTTATGTAAACGTTAAATGTTGTAACATTTAATATAACTGTGTGTTTTCATTAGTAGACTCCTATTGTAAGCTGAAATCACTATAAGTTACCGGTAAGTACTATGTACTGTGCATAATTGTACAATCAATTAACGTAGTAGGGTGAACTTAGTATAAGATGGAAAATACATGCATTTATTTATTGTATCTTCGGTGAAACATGTGTTACTGATTTATACACTATAAGCGTCACATAATATCTTGACAGATGCATGTTATATGTGTGAATATTTTTATCGTTATCAATATGTAATTTATTTTTCTTCTTCACAGTGGAAACCTTCTTTTATTGTTTGTGTGAATTATGATATTGAAAAATTCAACTACTGAATTTAACAATGTAACTGGATGTAACGTGACAAATTCGACTGTACCGGAAATAAAACCGTACGATGCAGAAGGGGCGATGAAGTTTACAGTTGCTGTAGTGATGGTTTATGGTGTTGCTGTTATTGGCGTTTTTGCTGTAAGTTATGCTAGTCGACGTAAACCTGTGAACTATGACGTAGACAGACAGGCTAGATATTTTGTAAAAAATATGGATGATGTTCGTACTAACCTAGAAAGGAAAAATAGACTAATTTCAATCAATATGTTACTGAAAAATATACACGGTGGTTCGGTTCAACCTAAAACAAAACAAAAATCTATTCAAGAGGGTATATTATCATATGTAGCATTTCCGGTAATGGTGGTCTCGGGAGGAGCAACAAAGAATTCAAACGAAAGCGAGGACACAAATGTTTCAAGTGCGGTAACGCCAACGTCTCCTATAAACTCGGATTATTTTAGCAGAGAAACTTTAGAAGTATTAACTGAAGAAAATGAAAACGACGAAAATGACGATGTTTTTATGGATGACGATGAAAAACAAAAATCTAAAAGTGATTCATTTGTGATGGTTTCATAATTATCAGCATAACCTATATTCAGTGGTAAGATGCATCATTATCATTTTTTTTTCACAAAATAAAGTGTGAAGAAGTAATAGCTATTTTTAACTCAATTTTCGACGAACGCAAGTATTGATACCGAGTTGCATTGCACTCAGCTGAATACAGGACAATGCCATATATCGCTAACGCAAAATGTTACTTTCCCCGACGTCAAACTGTGACATATTTGGGAAAAGATGCATTTTTGGACTCATTTTAATCATTTACTTGAAAACGAGGGGTCCGTTTTTGGCCTTTTGCAAGGCAAAATTTTCTTACCCTATCCGAAATCCGTGATTTTCTAGTGGCAGTCCAAATTTCCCTTCCTTCTCCAGTCGACTTACAAAGTTCATGCGAAAAAGTACAAATACAGTGTTATCTAACCAATAAAGAACAAATTTTAGATCCCAAATCCATTCTCTGAAATATTTAAATATTTCTCATACAAGAACATAAAACATAATACAACCAAATAATATTTACAGAACATGCAAATCACCGTTCACGTGATTGTAAGCAACTGTATGCCACAGTAGGTCTTCAACAAATAGCAAAACCCACACCGTAGTCATTAGATTGAAGTAAAAAATAAAATTTAAATGTAAAACTTTTGAATTTTGCGTTCATAGAAATAGTGAAAATTACACAAATCAGAAACGGAATTTAAAGTTTTACTTTGATTTTATTTTTTTACAACAATTAATCACCCCAAATCATTAAAAGTCTCTACAAATAATCTTTGGTATGTTCGGCAAATTTAATGACAATAGTTAAGTCAATAGGATGTGTAACCACCTCTCTTCCGGTACAGTTCCATAACACGGCGTCTCATACTCTGTACAAGCCTTCTGAACTTTAGTTGAGCAAATTTATTCCATTCATCAACAATTGCAAAGGTGGATCTCTGCGATTGAGATTTCTGCCAATGGCATCCCAGACATACTCTATAGGGTTAAAGTCTGGAGACATGGAAGGCCAAAAGATAGTGTCAATGGCTTCTTGATCTTTGTAATCGGTTACAATCCTTGCCCTGTGTGGTCTAGCGTTGTCGCCAATGTACGAGGGTCTTGACGCAAGTTGGGGATTCTCAAAATGAGGGAATACAATGTTTCTAAGCACCAAATCCCTGTATGTCTGTCTGTTCAAGTTACCCTGCAAAATATGCATACCCAGCCTACAACAGTATGAGAAGAAACCCCATACTGTAACACCACCATCAACGATTGCTGTCGTTGGGCAATTGTTGTTTTGGTGATTGGCAGTTTTATTTCCCCGCCAAACTCGTATTCTGCCGTCTATTGGTCGTTACAGAAACCAAGTCTCATCTGACCAATGAATATTTTGCCAGGTTCTCATGTTCCATCGTCGATGGTCAAAAGCCCTCTGAAACCTGATTATACGGTGCCTGGATGTTAGGGTTCGTCTTTTGACAACACGACGTGCTCTTAGGTAGCCTCTACGAAGTCGACGGACCAATGTTCGAACACTAACACGACCACCTGGAGGCCAGTGGTGTCTAAACTATGGGGTAGGAGTAAATGGGTTGGCTTTATCACGACCAATAAGTAGTCTGTCATCACGAAAGGTAGTTAAACGGGGACTTCCGGACCTTGGTCTATCATTTACAGTTCCTGTGTCAATATGACGTTGTAAAAATCTGACAATGACGGTGCGATTAACATTGAATTGGTTACCAATGCTCCTAGTGCTCCTACAGACATTTAACATGCCAATTGCTTGTCAACGTTCAGTCACAGATAACTTACTGCTTGTCATATTTCACAGGGACTTGGAGAAGGTCAAATTTCACCTGTACGCGGGACAGTAGGAAGATGATTTAAAGGCATCGAAACAGTGTATTTGTAAAAGTGCAGATGACCTTTAATAAAAGGTTGCTTGGCGGGTATACCGGAGTTTAATTTTTTTGGTCGTAATGAATTTTCTTAGTGTATGCTATAGGCAATTCATAACACCAAACATAAATATTTTTTTCGCAATAGTTAAAAAATATTGACAGTTATATTTAGGTGGTGCTTAACTTTTGCCTCATCTAATTGGTATATCTTTATACGAACAGTTTCAGATTTTCTATCATTACTAATTTTCAAATTATTGAACTTAAAATTTCTGTTACTCAAAAGGACTAATCTATCATTCTGAACTTCTACTAATGAATTGAAAAAAATTATTAGAAATTAGAAATGCAAGACTACCGTTAGTAGACTGACTTTATGAAAAACAACTGTCATATCTGGTGAAAAGACGCAGTTTCAAATTTTTCCTAGCCAAATGACAAACTTTCTAAATTCGGTCTATTAGTGGGCATATTGCATAATTCATGGTCCTCATTACGTGTAATATTTGGTAATGGAAACCTTTCTCAGAAGCATTAGCAAATTATTGGATAACCTGTTGCTAGGTGTTCTCATATTAGCAACCATGAAATTCCTATATATGCATGTCGTGAACATTCATTTATTCAACAAAGTAAGTACCCGTTTCTTTAATGTACCATTGAATTCTCTTTTAACCCGTTGGAAGAAGGCCTATACTACTGGTGGCTCAATAAAAGAAAAATCAGTTTATCAATTTAAAAATGTCTGACCTGGTCTTTAAAGGTGCACCAAATCTCGAGGAAAACTCGTGTATGATTTATTCTGCTAAAAATGCCGGTTGGCTCTTTAAACTGTTTTTCAGAATTTTGTTTCGCACAAGAATGCCGTGAGGTATATAAATATGGTGACCTGGACTTTCGACAACCGGTAGAATTACCATGGTGAACAGGATATATAAATACGTAGTCCTGTTAGGTAAAAATGTTGACAGTCAATTCGAAGCCCGTTTTGAGAGGATACCATTTACAAAAATGTCAATTGACCGGTAACCATTAGAAGATTCCTCATAGAAAATATTGCCCTAAAATGACGTTTTTGGACTATTTTCGTGACTTTGCCTAGTATCTCAATAACTATAATAGATAGGTTAAAACTGTAAACAGCAAAAATGATGAATACAAGATATATTTTTGGCAGGTTTTTGAAGCCTTTTGCTATTTGAGTTTTACAGCAGAAAAATTGGTCTCATTTTTAATTCATTCCCCATATTATTTTTATTGTCTACGTGGGATAATCAGTAGGAACTAAATGGCACTGGGAGAGTTTAATTATAAATGGTTCAGAAGGGAAAGCTTTTGAAAAAGTTGCGAGGCTGATTCTTTTGAGAATAGCTCTTTGTTGTAGGTCGTATGATGACCTGTAATTGTTTCTTGTCCTTAATAAATAAATGTTCTGTATGGAAAATTATCTCATTGGCAATCATAACACATCTCCTTGCTTTATATTTTTGTTAGGTCATAATACAAACCTGTTGAGTAATTCATGTAGTTGACCAATACAAGACTTGACGGACGGGAAAATACCAAGACACGTCTACTATTCCCTTTGAAGAGTTTGCGTGTATTTTTCTTCTATCTTGTACCTATTTTATCATTTTTCGTTCAGATTTATATCAAGTATTTATTTTTATTTTTTACTTTATACCATGTTCTTACTATTTCTTTTATTTGATCCTTCTGATGTATGCGTGTGTTTCGAAATTTCTAGTTAGAAACGAACCTCCGTAGAATAAATGATGAGCCTACATAATTCACCTGCTATAGTAATTATTGTGATTACATGGGTAATATGAAATGGCTCGTAAATATTGCAACATTTCATGTAAAAACTCCCCAGTCAACGGGTGTTTTCAATAAAATGTTAATAACTTAATGAAGAAAAAAACTTAGTCTGATGTCTAACCACATAAGATGATCTGTTTTAATCACACAACATTTCCGTATATTTATCCTGTTTCTGTACTGATTAAGAGGTGAAATATTGATAATATGATGTATATTGAATAATGAAGTGAATTAATATGACAAACAAACAATTATGATAATTATAAATATAAAAGTTGGAATTATTCTCAACCGAAGATTGGGAAATGAAATATTTTATACTAAAACGTATATAGAATATTTAGGTAAATGTATACATATGTACATGTATGATAAACAAACTATTATAAATATAAAAGTTGGAAATATTCTCAACCAAAGTTTGGGAAATAAGTCCTAACAAAATGCGTTAACTGTGTTTGTCATAGACTATCGACCCTCTCCCCCAAATAAAAAAATAATTTCATGTATGTATATTTTAATAAATCATTCCCAGAAGGGGATGCTACATTTTCCAGATCACATATAATATTTCTTTGTTCCCCAAATATCAAAAATATGTTTTGTAGATGCCCAGTACGCTACAACAGTACTTTGATCTTGATTGGATTTTTAATTGTATTTTTCATTTGAAATGCTTGGTTTTCTAACTCCTTTTTTAATGATTGGTCTTTTTTGTCTTTATCATGATTTTTTAAACAATACTATTCAACCGTATGAACACTCGAGCATATCTGATAAAGAAACAGGAATACCTGAAATGAAAAATAGAATGAATAAACGGTAAAGAAGGATACTGAGCTCCTTTTATTTTTATCTTCAACAATTAACTAAATACACATCTATCTACTGCGTTGATGTTTCTGGCTGTTACTCATACAAAACTCTTGTACTACATGTATTATACTACGCAATACTGACAGTGCCAAAGAATTTTGTTAATGACACCAGGAAAGTATATCTATATACATAACGACATATCAAAATGTCCATCATCATTGAATCTACGTTACTTTGCTCTATTGCAGATGAACCTGTATAAAAAGGTCATATAATGTACTATCATGTGCTAATATTTTTGATCTTTTCGTTCGTTATACAGTTATTTAGTGATGCACCAAATGCTCTATTCTGTTAAATGCTATTTTGTGTTGCGTCAGTGGATGTTCCAGTGAAATGTTTTAAATATCGTGTTTTAAGCAATATGTTCTTTATGCAATATCTTTTTGTTAATTTGTGTGAAATGTTTTTTTGTGGTACGTATACTGACAGCAACGCGATAAAAACAGAACATGGTCTTGAATTTCTCCGAGTACAAACTTTGACGCAATATGTATTTATAAAATTTTAGAGTACACAATGGGAAACCATGACACTGAAAGTACATGCCATATCAATAGTTTTGTATTTTCTGACCATTCGGCAAAAGGCAATGTCATGGATCATACTAAACAGGTTATTAGAACGTTCGTTTTTATACGCCCGTTTAAGGGACGTATTATGGTATACGTTGTCCGTCCGTCCGTCCATCTGTCCGTCCTTCGTCAACATGTCGGACAATAACTCAAAAACGCTTCAACCAATTTGCATTAAACTTGTATGAATTGTTTACATCTATTGACGTGAGCTCCCTTTCGATTTTTATAAATTTTATATTTTACGTTTCCAAGTTATGGGATTTTAATCATTAAAAAAGGGGGATTTTCCAGTTTTCGGACAATAACTCAAAAATGCTTTGAGCAATTTTCGTGAAACTTTGGTGAATTGTTTATATCTGTTGACGTAAGCTCCCTTTTGATTTTAATATAATATTTTATAAAAAAGGTGAATTTTTCCAGTTTTCGGACAATAACTCAAAAGTGCTTTGGGTAGTTTTCATGAAACTTTGGTGACTGGTTTATATCTATTTAAATAACCTCCCTTTATTTTATTTTTATAAATTTCTGATATGACATTGAGAAGTTATGGAACGTTATGTTTTGAAAAAGCGACGTGCGTATCATGCGCTCATGGCGCAGCTCTTTATTGTTGTTGTTGCAAATGTGATATTTACCATTCACCAGTTATACCCATTCAATATACAAGATTGTTCCACTGCATTGAATATCCATCCTTACTTTATTGGAAGCTGCACACCAATACCGTCTTAGTTTATTAGACCACCTTATTTTCTTCTTTTGTTTGCTAAGATACGTCTTTACGAGTCAAAATTACAAGATAAACAATTCTGAAGATGTTTTATTGAACGAATCATTATGAAGATTTTTGCAGATATTCTAATTCACATACTTTACAAAATACATTTCTTTATGTATGACTTTCAGTTTATATATATGACTGCGTTAATTACTACAGATTATAATGACATGCATTGATGTTGCGAAATGTATGGTCGAATGTATAAGTCAAACATAAATACATCATTCTACCAGCATGTGTTATTAGTTATAAGATTGAACGGCATACCAATCCTGAACAAACTACACGTATACATGGTATATATTATTTGTTGTAAATCCTAACAAAAATTCAACGGAAGAAAGCTAGCAAATCTGAAGTGATTGATTGATATTTTCTTAACATCCAGTTGCAAATATTTCATGTAATTCAGGACGAGAACAAATAAATAAAACGAGAAATCCATGTATGGTGTTTCATCTTCCACAATAACCTTAATACACATCTATCTACTATTACCGATACGTAGGTTTAACATAATGTGTTGACCGAGATGAAGGACAGGACATTTGAACTGCCAATGGACAAAGGAGTTATAATAGAGTAAGCAAATATTGCCTTGCAATAGGTCAACTACGGAACCAACAAAAAGATCTTGTAAGAATTTCTTTAATGTACAGACATAGAGCACGACAGGCATCAGATGTATTTTGGCCCCGAGCATCACTGAAGAGACATTGATTGTCGTAATGCACATCTGGTGCAGAAAAATTGGTACCGTTTATGTTGTGTAACGTAAAATTGACATATAATTAAATAATACATGTAATGCGACAATATTATTATAAATATTATGACTATGAAAACCAATGCAAATATACTGTGTTTCATTAATAATGGTAAAGTCTTGTTCCGAACATCAGTTTAGTTCAAATTAGTGCAGATCTGTTTGGCATTCACCAAGGTGTCAAGCACGTAACTGATTTTATTTGATATCACCATCATTTAACAAATTCACAAATAAACCATATTTCTCTCCGAGCTTTTTATATAGAAGACAATACGAAAGAAAACGTATTTGTTTCGGAGTTCAGTGTGGCGTACATTTCGCTGAACTAGTACACATTTTTGTTTAGAGGCGAAGCTCCGCGGCCTGCGGGTGCGGGATTTTCTCGCTGCGTTTAAGACCCATTGGTGGCCTTTGGTCGTTTTCTGCTATTTGGTCGGGTTGATATCTCTTTGTCACATACCTGTTTCAATTATCTATTCTATATAAAAATAAGGAGAATTGGTATGACTGCCAATAAGACAACTCTCCGCCAGAGACCAAATGACATAGAATTTAGCAAATAAAGGTCACCGTACGGCCTTCAACAATGAGCAAAACCCATAAGGCATAGTCCGCTATAAAAGGCTCCGAAATGACAAATGTAAAACAATTCAAACGAGAAAACAAACTAACCGCCTGATTTATGTACAAAACAATGAACGAAAACAAATATGATATACAGCAACAAACGACAACCTCTGAATTACAGGCTCCTGACTTGGGACAGGCATATACATAATATGGCGAGGTTAAACATGTTTGCGGGTGCCCAACCATCCCTAACCTGGGACTGGTGAAACAGCACAACATATGAATATGAATATGTCTTCTATTTTATCATTGCAATCAACGGATGATTTATAAAGGTAAAAATCTGTACCATCCCGTTCAATATTAAGTGCGAGTGTATTTGATTTTTATACACTGGGATCCCAAGGGTTGAATGTAGTTCAGAAATATGGTAACTCTGACTTCTACCATCTAAAAAAAAAAGAATACTAGTAAGGGGAATCCGTTGGGATGTTCGGGATGTATAAATACGCAGTCACGTCCGACGTTTTCTATCAACATTGTATCCTTTATGCGGCTCCTTCACGATCTAGTTACGATTGCATTGAATATAAACAACGGTAAGCTGTCGCATATGTTACTTTTTTATGATATTTTTATTGCTTTGTAATAATTTACCAATTATGATGACAGAAGAAATCAACAATTAAAGTATGTGAATATCCTTATTTTTCTTTGTAATGACAAACGTTAAAGAAGTATTTGCTACCACAAGTGAAAACTTTTCATGAAAATCACGAAGATCATTCATATACGTTTTTTCTTAATTGTTATGTATTGATGACGTTTTGATTAGTTTTTATTTTTCAAAATAATTTCATTTTAGTGAATTCTAAATATTCACTCCATCAAAAAAGCACACTAAAATTTCAAAATGGTTGCCAACAAATCCTTTGCGATCATCACGCCAATAGATTAAATGCCTGTCATGAATCTCAATACTTTCTCCTGGAAATAACCTAAACATCAACTTCGAAAATGTCATTGTATTTTAAAATTAAAACATATTAAATATATTTTCAAGGTAAAGCCACCTAGCAATTTCATAAAGCAACAAGAATACATGAATAATACTATGCATTAGGAACTGGTCATTTGCGTTGAGACACCACGAAAAAAAAATAAAGAAGACAAAGTCTGCCATTATGTTTTCTTTATTTATTTGCCTCAGTATGATTGGAACTGTGTCCTGTATTTCTTCAATAAGATTCTCGTTGATTGGTAGGATGACTTTTAAAACGGCCTCCGCTAAGTGTTTGTATTTTGCATCATGTTCAATTTTGTTGGATGCCATACAGAGTTTTGCAGAGGGTTTTATGCTACTTCTTTTTGGCTTGTGTCTCCATAGCAAACAGGGTTTATGTTCCCTTTATGTTATAGAATTATTTGATTTTCGAACAATATGCATACGGAAATAAGCTAGTCGGGAAGGTTGTAGTACCAATTTTCTCATTCATTTGGCTAATTTTTACGTATTGGTTAACAAAAATATTGATCGGATTTAAATTGAATACACGTAAATTGTAGCAAATAACTTAAATTGGTAAAAGATAGACACACAGTTCTGTGAAACAATAGATTACGACAAGGAACACTCTGTTTCATTGGCGCTACGCACTCGTTTCCTCCTTGTTTTTATCAAGCTGAAGTATCCTTGGCTAGATAGTAAATGAGTTGTGTAACGTTGTTTTGCAAGTAAAAAGATGAGAATTAAAGGAGTTTTGTTACTTTGGTTTGAGAGCTACTGGGACTCAAAAAGACAAGTTGTCATTGGTGAAGAAATGTCAAACACTGAGCATGAAGCAGCTGGGGTCCCATTTTATTTCTGATAATTTTATATATAAATGCCATAGTTACTAATGTAGAATGTGATTTTAAACCTTTTGCTAAAATACATCAATTTATATAACGGTTGATAACGAATATGATGCGGCAGAAAAGTTAAAATAAAGAGGTTGAGAAGATACATGTTTGGTGTAATCAATGGCTTTTTCATTTCAACGCAAACAAAAAAGAAATAATGACTATCTCAAAAAAGCACCATAAACCTCATCATCCACCAGTTTATATAAATAATAATATTATCAGAGAAGTAGAGTCGCACATACATTTAGAGGTTATTATAAATGAAGACGGAAGCTGGAATAATCATGTAAAACGATAAGCCTTATTCCGAAAGCTGAAGTTTTAGCTTTCTAAAAAGCTTTGGAGTGTTTCGCTGTATCATACTTTTAACAAAGATGTGATTGTTTAAGTATGGGAAAGGTGTAATTTATTTCGTTTGTGCATATACTCACCATAAGGTATTATGTATATTGTAGTTTGTCCATGAACATTCCCTACAATAACTCAAATTTTGCTTTAACCAATTCCCACAATATTTTAACGGTAGAAAGAAACTTCCTTTTTATTTTAATTTTTTTGGTTACGTCATCTCAAGAGATACCGTTTGATGGTAATAATCTATGATTTGTCATTCCACAGTTTATTATGGGCCGGCACTAAGCCGGTCCATCATATGATATGGGTTTGAGATTGTTACATGATTATCTGCGGAGCTATATTATTTTCTGTATATGCAAAATTAAAGATTTTAGGTAAATACATTTTTATTAATTTTTATAAAAGAAGAAGATGCAAAAAAAAAAAACTTAAATATATTTATAACAATGAATGTTCATTGTTTTTTTATGCACAGAATGCGTGACTCATATTTGCGTAAATTCCCAAACCGGGTTATTTTTAGAAATGTAAACAAGGTACCATAATCTTACAACAACTCGTCGTCGGAACATGGGAAATGATTTATAGTTTGCGTTTTATTTCTCAAAATAGTTATTTTATAATCTATTTTGATTATTATATATACAGTTTTCATCACTAAGAAAAATAATCATAATAAAGATATCTTTACTTTCAACGTAAACGATCTCGGGAGTTTTTATAGGTAACATGTTTCCATGTTTCGCGGGTTTTTCACAAAGACACAGAAATGTCAAAGTTCAAGCTATTCGTTTTTCTCGGAGATTATCATCAGTCCAATCCAGAAACATCGCACAGATACAAATTGCTTTCTTTCAAAAAAAAGAAGAAGAAGAAAAGCAATACGTGAACCCAAGACCACTGACTGGTCACCAAAAAATTGTTGCTGAAAATTGTTTGCTTTTGAATTGAAATAATTGACTGTGAATAGAATAATATAATGATGATGTTAAAACACCTTTATTGAAAATATGTAATTGTGTGTAGATTTTTGCACAAGTCATTTGAAAGAAATGTTGGATAGTTGTACAGCTACTATTTGAATATACATTTTAAGGCTCGACTATTTTATTTATTGCTTGGGAGTGCACATTATTTTTTCATAACCCTTTTGCAAATCCCAGTTTCTACAAACCGTATATCTAATGCAAACTGCACAAACCAATCGCAATATAAATTTAAGCACTCAGTTTGCTTTATAAATTTAATAAAAACTCACATTATTAAAACACATGTTTTGTCGAAAGGCAAATAGGTTCTAAACATATAAATGATTTTTTTAACGCAACCTATTCTTTATTGTTTTACTTTCCAATCTACAAATGAACTTTGATTGTTGAAATATAAAATGTCACGTGGTAGCCTATCCACAGAGGGACCGTATCAAAGACATAGATAACTACCTGTATAAATGATCAAAAATTTTCGAGACGTTCCGAGAATCTTGATTCTGAGGATATCGAATGACCCATAGACACTTCCAAAACTCACCAATATATAAGCGTGAACTCGTGAGGGGGTTCACGCAAAAAGGATTTTTAACTTCAGTAACTGAAAGTGATTTTCAAGCCTCTCAAATATCCACTTGGTGTTTGTTAATACTTTGCAATTTTACTGCAATCCAACAGAAATGAAAACATTTTGTCAAGGATTTCTCAGCTGTTACGAAGAGAATAATTTGCTATACTGTCTGAAGCTTTCTGATTTTTAGTTGTAGTATGTAAGCAGTTTTTTAGTCTTTCGTATATCCAATGAAAATATGAAGCGATATGGAGTAAATGTACATGAGACAATATTAATATCAATACATGGTAAAACCCAAAAATTGTACGTTTTTATTGTTGTCATTCATCTTCAAGTCACCATGAGGCATTCAACAATGAGCAATATTCCTCATAACTGGTAATAAGTTCCAGTTGACCCCTCGCATTGGTTTGAGCAGAATTCATTGTTAAATATCATACAAAGCTACATCCATATTTTTATGTCTGTTTGTTGATACTTTAAAATTTCACCAAAACCGAATAGAAGTGACAACATTTTGTCGAGGATTTCTCAACCTTTACTGAGTGGAATAATTTGACATTTGTTTGGTTTAAGATTTTATTTGCCAAACGAAGTTGGGGAAGGGATATAGTGTTTCATCTGTCCGTCACAATGTTAAAGTCCATCTATCTGTGGAAGATTAAGTCATAGTTCATGAGTTTTTGTTCATAGATGCGTCTTGAATAACCAAGGGGTCCTGATAAAAATAAGGTCATCTTGACCTACATTTAATATATGAGTGACTGATTAAAGTTTGCCTTAGAGTCCATATCTGAGATACAACTCGTAGAGAAATAATATTTTGTCAGCAGATGCATCTTTTATAGTCAGGAGGGTCCTAAAAAATAAGTCATCTTGACATAAAATTCATTGATGAGAAAATGAGATGAAAGGCTGCGTTAAAGTCCATATCTAAGATGAGGAATACAAATATTTTGTCAGTAGATGCAACTTTGATAGTCACGAGTTCCAAAATCAAGACTTGAAAATTAATTAAATGATATTTCATTTCATCAACTGCACTTAAATGATATTCGAATTCATCAAGTGCACAATTTAGTAATATTTTATAGCATTATCATAACTAATTGGATTGGAACAGTTCTGGCAATTGAGGATTCAAGTCAACTCAATATACAGATTGTTTATATAAGCATTTTGCACTCTTTTACACCAAAAACCTCCTTACTTCCGGCCCAAACATTTGGTGCGTGCACCAATTTACAATCTTGTTGAAATTTAAGTCAGATTGATGAAAGGTAATATTCTACATGTCATGCATGAACTAGATCTAAAATGCTTAGATCAATTTAATACATTTTACACTTTTGTTTGTATTGGTGAATCTAGACTCGCTTTGGAATTGTAAATTTTATTGTAAGTCGTTCTAGAGCTGTGAGACTTTTACACTCATTTTTTTACGCAATATTTATTTTTATAAGGATACATTCATGCATGTTTTTGCTATACAGCCATTTACTAACTTGTTATTAGATGCTTCCAAAATAATAATATGTAATTCTCACGACAACTCTAATGCACAATTCGAGGATATTATGTGCTTTTTGAGAAGCTGTTGTTTTTTTAGTTATATTTGGCTTTATAACATGAAATACAATGAAGATCATTAGCAGTAATATGTATTTTAAGTGTTTGTGTATATGTATATATAGTCCGATGATCACTCAGAAACTTGGTCTTCTTTGCCCCTCCGCTTATTTATCCATATCGATTGAACTCGATATCATATAAGCATGCTAAAACAGTAAAAGCAAAATTATTCATTGATCGGTTATCGGATCGGATCTCGAATACCCATATTGTAATTTTGTTGGTATTTAATATCTTCTCCTATCCGTAACATGATCCCAATTCTATATCTCATTCTAGCCAATAGAACCTTTCTTACTTCATCATGTAACCAAAGAGAACCGATACTTGTTACGTAATAATTTCAAGATGGCGTGAATATTGTATGAAACTAATAGCTTCGCACCATGATGCGAAGCAAAAAGGGAAATTTTAGTAATCATTTATTTATCTTGTATACGCCCAATTTTAGAATATGGTAAAATTGTCTGGGACAATATCCCTGGCTATTTAGAACATCGTTTGCAACTAGAAGCAATAAGAATCGTACAATGATAACATAAAGACAGTTGCTATAAGAAGAAACGGGTTGGGAAACTCTCCAGTCTCGACGTAATACACATAAATTGATAAAATGTCACCATGATTGTCCTGATTATCTTTCTGCATTAGTTTCAAATCAGAGGCTAGATCTACAGGACTAAGGGGTCTTCAAATTTACAAACTATTTTTCCACAAGTCTTTTTTACCTGCATTTATGAACCTTTGTAATAATATTTCGACATTCGTTTTAATCAATCAAAATCTGGATTTAAGACGCCTCTTTTCCAAGATATTAATAAAAATCCCTTGTTTTTTCATTCCCCAAGGGTGACTGGGGAATAGAAGTATGGTCACCATTGGTCTTCCTCCGACCAGCAGTAAAACCCTTGCTAAAGTGGGGCGTCTGTTTGGCTGTGCGGGATGTACAAATTTGCAGCCACGTCCGGTCAGAATGGGGACGTTAAATCCGATGCCTCGTGTAAAGAGAGTGCCACGCTCTTTGCACGTTAAGAACCCTTGCAACAACTCTTTGAGGGGTCCGTAGGTGACCTGTTGCAAGGCTAAATTTCTGACCCTATCCAATATACCCTCATTTCCCGTGGCAGTCTAAATTTCTCCGACCTTTATCCCTAACGCCTCTATTACAGAACCTACCTATTGTATGTATTGTTAATTTGTTCTCGTCCTGAATATGCATGAAATATTTGCCACTGGACGTTAAGCAACCAACAATCAATCAATCAATCTTGTTTTTTCATCTAGTCTCTAGAAGAGAACAAGTATATTTTGCAAGACTCAGACTCCAGAGTAGTGTTTTAAGGGACCATCTTAAATATCAAAAACAAATCTTATCGAAAGCGCACTGTGTTCCTGTGGTCACATAGAAACTACCTTAAAATGTCAAAAATATAATGAATCTCGAAGGGTCACTTTTGGGACAATTCTTGTAAATTATATGGGGACAATTTAAAGTCTGGTGAGGACAGTAAGCTAATATTTCATAAAGTTTCTGTATATATAGATAAAGCAAAACTGTATATGTATTTATTAGCTTTCTACATTGACCCAAAATCGAATGGACCGCCGGCAAATCAACTATAATCGGGCATGTGTGGTGGATCCAGTGACTGTCTCTCGGAAAAAATAGTTCGTTGTTTTTTGGGGGTATTTATTGTAATTTATATATTTTAACCTTAACCGTATATACTGTCGGCACGTAATATTGTTTGCTATACAATTGTATTTTTTTCGGGAGACGGATTTTTAAAAGTTAATTTTCCAAACTTGCTTCCGAATCCCATATTTGACTGCTATGTAAAATTGTATCATTATATTGATATAATTTTCAATAATAAATACTGTTTAAACTAAGTAAAAAGTAAAATAACAAAAATACCGAACTCCAAGGAAAATTCAAAACGGAAAGTCCCTTATCAAAATCAAAAGCTCAACACATCAAACGAACGGGAAACAACTGTCATATTACTGACTTGGTACAGGCATTTCCTTATGTAGGAAATGGTGGATTAAACCTGGTTTTATAGCTAGCTAAACCTCTCACTTGTATGACAGTCATATGGAATTCCATTATATTGACAACAATGTGTGAGCAAAACAAACAGACATAATAGGTAAAAATGTCAAAAACTGTGGTACAGCAGTCCACATTGTGTTATAATCTTAATCACTATAAAAACAAATAACTATTTCACCAAAGAAAAACAAAATGGCATATAGACAAAGTACATAAGCAAAAATGAAAGACAAGATTACAAAAATGACAATAATACATGTATAATAACACAATGGCGGGATGTATAAATACCTAGCCACGCCAAAAGTATATACCAAAAATGGACTTAACAGTAAAGGTTAAAAACATACAAAGACAAATAAAAAGAACACTATAACATGTAATTAAGATGATAAACTACGTCAGTACCTAGAATCTATACTTCAAGACCATCCTGTATTATTTGTGAAGTTGATACGGAATATTTATCAACAAGGTCTTGGTATCTTCCGATAAACTTTTTTTTAGAAAAAGGACGAGACGTTCTTTGACATAACCCTAGTTCTTCAACTTACTGCACGGACACTGGTGACGTTTTATAAAGTCTGAGTAGCAGCTGCAAGCTCTTGAATACCGAATGAGTTGGAAAATGTATATCCTATATGCATGTGAAGTTAGTGTATTGCTGCTAAGGTGGGGGAATTTATAATTTCAAAATTAAAATCATCTCGTTTGTCATATTCTGGTAGTGAGATGACCACTTATGTCAAATTCGAGGAATAAGTTAAAAAAAATGAGGCCGATGAAGCCGTGTCTGTTGTTTCTTGAATTTCTAGTTCTGGAGGATATATTAATGGAACCCAATCAGAAAAGTTTGGATTGTTAAGGGAAAGAACATCATCAATATAGCTGAATGTGAAATTAAATGATCTGGCTTCTTTGATCTTCTTGTATTTGATAAGCGTCTGAAGGAACTCCGACTCATATGAAAATAAGAAGAGGTCGGCAAGGAGAGATGCACAGTTCGTTCCCATAGGACTGCCGACAATTTGTTGAAAAAGTCTACCTCCAAATTCAACAAATACGAAACTCCAGCATATAGATCACTTGTTCCTCTGTGTAACATGTTTAACCTTTTTGTTCACTATTAACAAAATATGCCGTATGGTATCCCAAAGCAATAAATTTATAGCGTATGCTACCATTTTTATATAAAAGCATTGTGAATTATTTCTTTTAGTAAATGATCCGATAAGGATAGACACAGTGCATCCGGTAGGAATGGCATTGGGACAACGGATCTGATGTCCCGTGTAGGGAAAGTGCGACGCTCTCTGTACGTTAAAGAACCCTTGCAACATCTTTTTAGTGGTTCGCTTGTGGCCTGTGGATAGGAAAAATTTCTGCCCCAATCCAATATCCCACCATTTCCAAGTTGACATTGAATATATTTAGAGGTAATTTCAGCTACGGAGCTTTAACGAAGAATAATTATGGTTTTTGAACATGCAGAGAGGGTAGAGAGTGTGTATTTACTAAGCTTAGCATGTCTGTATTTACTAAGCTTCCATGTCAAATGGATAACGATTATGTCTTCACGAAAAGTGAAGGTATTCATTATTCTTAAGAAGACAAATAAAAATCCAGGCCAGTTTTCGCTTGTCAACAAACGAAAATAAAAGAAAGACAAAAATAAATATTTCGTAATATAAAACTAAAGATCAAATTTAAATAAATCATTAATTCTTTTATCTAAATCAATCCATACAATTACAAGGACATTTTATTGGCTCCATTGAAGCAAATCTTTCAAAATAATCTAACCCTTTATGAACTGTTTATGTGTATAAGTGTCAATGACTATACCAGTATTACTTTTTTTATTTTGAATATCAGCTTATACTTAACCCCACTTTAAACGATTACGCTAAAAGTAAACTATTTAAATTGTAATTATGTTTATAAATATTAAGCATTTTACCTCTCACAGTGTGATTTTATTCTTATTACAGTTGAAACAGTTGAATTTTATCTGAAATCGTAACTAATTAGCTAAGTCGCACGTAATAGTAACACTAACAATATAGCATTATTTGCACTCGACTCGGGTATTGTACAAGCAATGGCCCGAGACTGCCATTTGTGTATATAGGATTTTAACCGTTCGTTCTTCAATTCAAACATATTATTTAAATATTCAGCTCTTTCACACATTCAAATATATAAACAAAACACCGACTGATATGAGATTGAGGAACACGATGAATTCTGGATATAACGATTCATGCATTTATGCTTACCATAGAAACGGCGCCATTGTTCGCTAAAGTGTTAAATTTCACTCTTCATAAGAATAAAGCAAACATTTGATTTTTGAAGATATGCAGTGGATTTAATTATATAATTAAATATATGCCGAACATAAATTAAACCGTGGGAAATATATAGGTATACAGCAGTAAGCATGAGCGGGGTAGTGAGAGACCTTTACCGTTACCATCACTGGCCAGACAGAAAAGATTACTGGACTCGTTCAGTGAGGAACGATGCTTTCCAAATGTCTCCCAGAAGAGGTGGTGATGAAGAACTACATGGAATATTTGGACGGACAGGGGAATATGTTGGATATGACAATAAGATTAATTACAAAAATAGGGAGCTTATACGATACCATCACTGGCCTATCAGACGAAATTGGCAAAACAGATTTGAAAGCAAGGTATATAGATATAGTATTAATGTTATTTGTTTTTTGCATTGGAACGTGCTGCTATTTTAAAAGTTAAAAATTATGGTCGGATAAAGGTACATTGTCGAGATATTGCCATCCCTCGTTGAACTTAACATTTAATGAAAGAAAAAAATGTTCTGAAGGTTATTTATGTATTGAAAGACGTGTAGAATATCTTGTATGGCTAGCTAAGACTTGAAATTGGAAGTCTTATAACTGCTTAGATTTAGAGGTTATAATTGGAGAGAGAAAATAGTAGTTTCCAAATTAACGTTCCAAGTGAAACCATCTTATTTGCTGTCAACGTAAATGAATTTATAAATATAGTTCACACAATTATATATTGCTTTGTTAGCAAAGTTCCATTTTAAAGTTTTGGATGAATGACAATCATCAAAATTCTTAAAATGTTATAAAAATATTGATTATGTCTTTAACTTCCATAATATCTTAGTTGTTATTATTTTACATACAGGATTAATATTTTTTTAAATATTGTTACTTTCAAGCTTTATATGTTAATAGACTTGACATCTGAATCGCATAGTTAAAATAGTAATCGCTTTCAGTTTACTAAATGTGCACGTATAAACGAGATGTTCGTTTGGACGAGACATAAAATGGTACAATTAGTACTGTCCTATATACATTGTATCGCTTAATTTTGGCCCATTTGAAATATATTGATCTACATTGAAATTACCCTTACAAGTGACAAAATAAATATTGAATAGGTGGATACTTTACACTTGTTTAAATATTATTCAATTTATTTGGTATATTTAAAAGACATTTATCCTATATCATACGGGAATTGCAAATACTAAAGTTTAAATAAACACAATTGATAAATCATCAATTTCATGTATAGTCTGAAACGTTGAATAGAGAAAGATTTGTTATGTGCCAAAATATAAAGCGAAGCAGACATAGTTTACCTTTGAACCAAATTGCTGATCCTACTCGACTGCAACCACCATAGAATACTAATCTTATATTTAACATATAAAATTGTCTGTGCCCTTAGATTGTAATAACATTTTAATTGGTCGTCAATTTGTTTGAATAAAATAAAAAATAAACTTAACGTCCAGTGACAATTACCTACTTGCATTTTCAGTATGCAATTATTCAACAAAAAACTAAAATAACGGGTGAATTTGTAAAATCTTCTTCACTAATTGGGCATGTTGATTGCCCCTTTGATATGATTCCCCCTTTTTAGTAAAAGAATTTTTGTCTTACAACAGGTCACGTATGAACATTACATGATCAATTGCTTTTGGACTCTGGAGTCGTTTTCACAAAAAAACTTACGACTAAGATTGATCGTACTAAGTATACTGAATTGTTCATGACTTACGATCAATCTTAGTCGTAAGTTTTTTTGTGAAAACGACTCCTGTAACGCACAAAAAGATCGGAACTTTTAAATATG
This sequence comes from Mytilus californianus, assembly GCF_021869535.1. Classification (NCBI taxonomy): domain Eukaryota; kingdom Metazoa; phylum Mollusca; class Bivalvia; order Mytilida; family Mytilidae; genus Mytilus; species Mytilus californianus. Next base: position 92,441,107 of record NW_026262581.1, on the reverse strand, counting down.
AAGCACTGGTTTTGACATCGCCATTTAATCCTGGCTTCGTATCTTACATCTCACGCTCCTTAGCAAAAGTCTTTTTGTCAAATGGGGAAAGTTTACGACGTCCATGCACTACATTAAGTAGTTGAATTTCTGTTCCAATAATAACCAAGGTGTTATCAATCTTAAAATTCGAATAGGATAACAAGGAATTGTGCGAAGAACACAATTTAGTACGTCTACACGGTTATTTTCTCTATGTCGTACTTTCTGGCATTTTTTAGGGCCGCATAGAAATAATCTGAGTCAGACTCGGAGGTTTGAGATATGTGTAACCCCAAAAGGGTTGACTTGGTATAGAAATATGGTATCCAAACTGATAGTTAAACTCATGCTGTGGTGGCGTCCGTTTGGCTTCATGGGATGTATAAATATGTAGCTACGTCCGGTCGAAATGGAGACGTTTAAAGCACTTCTGTTTTGACATGAATTATCATTGATATGGTCATAACTATAAATTAACTGTTTACAAAACTTTGAATTTTTGAAACACTAAGGCTTTTCTACCTCAGGAATAGATTACCTTAGCTGTATTTGGCAAAACTTTTAGGAATTTTTGGTCCTCAATGCTCTTCTACTTCGTACTTTATTTGGCCTTTTTAACTTTTTTTTATTTGAGCGTCACTGATGATTCTTTTGTAGACGCAACGCGCGTCTGGCGCAAATACAAAATTTCAATCCTGGTATCTATGATGAGTTTATTTAATTCGGAACCTCATGTAGGGAGAAAGCCATGATCGCGTACGTTTAAATATAACTTGCAACATTTTTTAGGAGTCTAAATGTGGCTGCTTCTTTCCAGCATACCTCTTTTCCACGTGGCAGTAAAAAATTTATTCATTTTATCCCGGTCGACCAACTTTGCAGATCCTACCTATTGGATCTACTGTTTATTTTTTTTCGTAATTACTGTGCATTAACTATTTGCATCTAGACCGCAATCAAACAGCAATCCCTTAAATCATCAAATAGTCTATACAGGCAACAGTAGTATACCGCTGTTCTGTGTGTTACCATTTACTTGTTGGCAAATGTTTTGCGCTCAAGATCTTACTTCAAATTTCATTGGTTACAAATATTTGAATGTACATTGAAGTCAAAACGGGTATTGGCAGATTTATGTGAGACTACATATTCCAATGATCATGATAGAATTCGATGATCAGACGTCTAAGTACAGTGTGAAGTTTGTTACCGTGACATTTTGAAATGAAACGCTGAAGTGCATGTGTGGTCAATTCTAATAGGTGGATGGTTACCTTTAAATAAACTCGGGATTATACTTTATGATTCATGTCCTTTTAATTTGATTTTGCCATTTGATAAGGGACTTTCCGTTTTGAATTTTCCTTGGAGTTCGGTATTTTTGTTATTCTACCTTTTAACTTAATTAAACACTTTAAGGGGAAGGTTTAAGCATCCGTTTCTCTACGAATTTCCAAATATAGGCGTCTGTAGTTACGTTGATATCATTTTAAAGTCCCTCTTAATGATGATGTCATAGAAAGAACTTGGTAAACCTGCAAGACATTAGAATTGTCATTTACTGCAATGTTAAAAATCATCAAAATTATAAAAGTTACATAATTTGACGCAATGGATAGAAAAAAATGTATTATTTAGCCAAAACAAAAGCACTGGCTACTTGGCGGATATTACCTTGGTGACTGATAGTCCACCAGCAGCAGTACCGACATGAAGGTATAAGAACATGAAACATATGGTTTCCGTGATCAGGACCATTGTTTCTTAAATAATGGTCATCGGATACATTCAAGTCTGACACAGTAGTTAGATTCACCGTTAGAAAGAATAGAATTAAAAACATCCTTGTGCAAAAGTATGTAAAATGCTGGAGTAGTCAGTAACCCTAGAAATACATGCAATCTGAGAACGATATAATAATAAAATAAACGATAAAAAAAATGGATAACTGATGTGAATAATTCATGAATATGGTTCGAAATGATTCGTTAATTATATACAGTCGAATTTATGTGCATTTAATTGATTATTAATCATTTCGATTAAGCTAACGTATCCATTCTGATGAATAATTTAACAAAAATGTATTACTGGATTACATTTTATGTAGACGGCATAAACATTTTAGAATCAAACAAACTCGCATTGCTATCGTAGTTACGTCCAAGGTGTCAAGGCATATACTGTGACCTAAAGTGCAAGGATGGATGGGGGTGGGGCATACCAGATGATCAGTAGATTCTGTAAAATCCGATTAGTTACTGATTACAGGGGACAAATTCCCACCTGTCCCTACATCTTATTCAATGATTGTGGTGACTAAAATATGCTCGCTGCTCCAATTTAAAATTACCAGAAAGGTTTTTGCATCGGCAAGTGAAAAAATGTGAAAATAATATACAGGTCCGTGTACTCTTTGTTTCCGTACCGCAGCCCTATATTGTTCATGATAATAGCTTTATTCATAAAAATCTTCATTTGCCAGAAATTAGGGCATGTTCTTTTAAAGAATTAAAAAACACCTTTTATTGAATGTTGTTAAGCATATCATTGTTTCATTAACACAATAATATTTGTGAACAGGTCATTGTCACAGTAGTTTTTTTGCTTAGTTTAATCTAAAACAAAAAAGTACATTACAATGTATGACATCTAAAAAAAAACTCTTCAAAACAATTCTTTTAGCAAAACAAGAAAAATCTTTGATTTATTGTTGGTTGCTTAACGTCCAGTGGAAAATATTTTATGTATGTTCAGGACGAGGACAAATTAACAATAAATACAATAGGTTGGTCTTGTAATTGAGGTCGTCCGGGATAAGTTCGACTGCCACTGGAAAATGAGGGAATATTGGATAGGGACAGAATTTTGGCCTTGCAACAGGCCACCTACGGACCCGTCAAAGAGTTACTGCAAGGATTCTTAAAGATCAAAGAGCGTGGCACTCTCTTTACACGATCATCGGATTTAACGTCCCCATTCTGACCGGACGTGGCTGCATACTTATACATCCCGCACAGCCAAACGTACGCCCCACTTTGGCGAGGGTTTTACTGCCGGTCGGAGGAAGACCAATGGTGACCATATTTTCCCCGGTATTCTTGGGAAAATCTTTAAATTTTGACTACTTTCTTTAAATTGTTATTTAAGAAAATCAAATATCCTTTATGTGAAGAATAATTAAAACTTTTTCTTAAATAGTAAACATTCAACATTAGTAAAACCCCCGTTAAGTACATAGTTTTATTTTAATGTAATAATAACAGTACACCTGTCACACAGTTCTATGTGAAAATATCTTTTATCTAAACGTAGTTAAACTACCTACTCAAGAGGCGGCGTGAATCAGATGTGGATACTAAATAAAATCCAAAGATTGGTTAGAGTACATACAACCTAAGTCTCTTTCCTCTTGCAATAATATTAAAACATTTGACTTTTCTATTTTACTGGACTTCTGAGGAAGAATGAAAAACAGCTTGTATTATCCTTTAACTTTACATTCCGATATATAGATGATGTCCTCTCAGTAAACAATCCAAAGTTTGGTGACTATGTAGAACACATCTATCCCATCGAACTAGAAATGTCTTGACTTACACCTAGAAATAGACAATGGAGTCTGGTGAGAACAAGATTTTAAGGCAAAAGAGATAATTTCAGCTTCCCAATTGTGAACTTTTCATTTTTGTGTAGCAACATTCTAGCAGTGCCTATATATGGAGTATATATCTCCCAGTTCATACAAAATTTCAGAGCTTGAATTATCCCAATTTTTAAAATTTTACCTATTATGTCTGTTTGTTTTGCTTACACTTAGTTGTATATATAATGGAATTCTATGCGACAGTCGTACATGTGAGAGGTTTAGCTAGCAATAAAACCAGGTTTAATCCACCATTTTTTACATAAGGAAATGTCTGTACCAAGTCAGGAATATGACATTTGTTTTCCATTCGTTTGTTGTGTTTGAGCTTTTGATTTTGCCATTTAATCGGGACTTTCCGTTTTGAATTTTCCTTGGAGATCGGTATTTTAGTTATTTTACTTTTTACTCCTGCATAATATGTTGCAGTTTATTCATTTTCATTCTGTCTAGGGCTAAAAAGTTTTTTTATTCAGCCGGAAATTCATTTTCAAAATTAAGATTACAACACAATGTTGACTGCTGTATCCCAAGTCAGGAATATTCATAAATATGAAAGTTGTTTTTCATTCGTTTGATGTATATAAACTTTCGATTTTGCCATTTGTTAAGGGACTTTCCGTTTTGAATTTCCTTGGAGTTCGGTATTTTTGTTATTTTACCTTTTTCCTATCATGATTTCCTTGATTGAGGGTTTCTGCTTACAAGGAAGCTATTAAACCATAATGTTTAATCATCCCTTTGAAGATTGTACAGACGCCATCACGAGTTGACTGTTATGGAATATTTTTTTTACAGATGACGACATAAATGTTCCTCTTTCCTCGAATGTGACCTACTGAATTAGAATTATCACCGGTTTTGTACTTAAATGAGCAACACGACGGGTGCGACATGTGGAGCAGAATATGCTATCCCTTTCTGAGCGCCTGAGATCTGGTTGGGTTTGTGTTACTCTGTCTTTAGTTTTATATTTTGTGTTTTTTACACTGCTGTTCGTCTTTTTGATTGATTTTCGTCTCCCTGTTTTTTTTTCCTTTTTGCACCATTCCTTGTTAAGGCTAATTTCAAATTCTGTAAGCATAGCCCACCCTAGGCTATGTCTTCGGACTATACTTATTGACAGTATATTACTGAAATCATCTCTTTTGTGGTATATTATTGTCAACCATCAATTTCAATGAAGGCAGATTTTTATGAAGTTCTTTCATCAACAAGTATTTTTCCATTATAAAATAATTTGCAACATGTACTTTATGCAAATGACAATTATCTTCAATAGTATATACAGTGCAAATATATCTTCATTAAATCTGTGAGCATCATAAGTTTGGTCCAATAATGTTTGACATATATTAGGTTGAGAATAGGAACTGAGGACTTGATGAGACGCTTTTAAATAATAATGTATCTATGAAACCTGACAAAAAAATCTTGAATTTCTCAAGTAAGCTACACTTCTCTAAAGCTGTATAATAACCTGCAATGTTAATTACATATATATTGTGGTCTACAATAACATTAGTAAGTGACTTTTTAAGAAAACAAATAAAATCACTCAAACCCTTTATGATACTAACAGCTGGCGAAACATTTCCTTAAAATAGGATCTGACCTTTCTCAAATGTAATTTCCATAATTTCAGCGGCTTCGGTGTTACTTGACATGATGGAAATACAAAGGCAGAAAGCATCTCTTCATCTCTTTTAGCAGATAGTTGTAATATATCGGGTGTTCTACCTGAAATACTTTTTTTATCATATACAAAGCAAAAATATCTGTTGTATAATAATTGTAATAAAGCCAGCCTGAGAAATGAATGGCATGTGCTCATAAATCAAAACTCCTATAGAATATTTAAAACGCTGTTGATTGTTGAAACAGACCTAATTATTTGTTTATCTTTCACAAATGTCTTTTTAATGCGACAATCGATAATCGTTATTGACTTCAGCAAATATTACCAAATCACTGCCTAACTTAAAATTGATTGTTGGGAACACTGGGTTTGTTGTATTATCAAAAAGTAAAATAACAAAAATACCGAACTCGAAGGAAAATTCAAAACGGAAAGTCCCTTATCAAATGGCAAAATTAAAAGCTCGAACACATCAAACGAATGGAAAACAACTGTCATATTCCTCACTTGGTACAGGCATTTCCTTCTGTAGAAAATAGTGGATTAAACCTGGTTTTATAGCTAGCTAAACCTCTCACTTGTATGACAGTCGGATAAAATTCCATTACATTGACAAAAATGTGTGAACAAAACAGACATAATAGGTAAAAATGTCAACAATAGGGTACAGCTATCAACATTGTGTTATAATCTTAATCACAATAAAAAACAAACAAATATGTCAACAAAGAAAAACAAAATGGCATATAGACAAAGCAACATTCTTAGCAATGGTTATTTGCTATAAAAATCAGGGCTAATTTTTAACTAGACAGATTGCTCTAATAACTTTTTGCTACTTGTCAGACATCTTTTAAAATAACATTTTGCTATATGCACTTTTCAGGCATATTTATAATATAGATTGAAAAAAAAGAAGTAGGCTGAACTTGATAATTATTGAGCAATGGTACATAGTCTAGATCATTAAAAAAATCATAAAATATAACATTGAATTGGAGGTTGGGTTAGGATAATTAAGACTTCTTAAAATAGCCAGATCAAACAATTTAAAGATACTTAAGTGCAAAATACATGGTGTTGATTGCTTATATACACTGCTGAGACTGTAAACATGGCCAAAGTGGTTGGTCAGAAATTGGTTGTTGTCATGAGTCTACCAATCCTGGTATCTATGATGAGTTTATCTATCAAGCTTCAACTGTATATTGCTTTTTTTTTTAAATGTTATGCAATATTCATTATTATTATTATTACCTAGTGCAACTTTACTATCGATATCCCTAATTCTTCCATGATGTCTTCCTGTTGGGACACTGTTTGGGTGTTACAACTTTGGATCATGCATATCATTTCAGAATGGACATTACACCACTCTCAGTATTTATTGTTTACTGCATGTTTCAACTGTTAATGAAGGCTATACATTTTACAGCCAAGATTGTCAGCTAAAACCCCCAAATTCAATTATTCTGCCTTTTCTCGAAACATCAGTATTTGATCCTCGTCAATCACTGCTTGGTGTTAACGCTTGACATGTCATCTGTTGGTGAAAGTGCATATGGGTGGTCCAACTTCAAATTTCGGTTCGATGTCCGCCTGATCTGCTCTTTTCCTTATGCACCAAGTTTACCTTCGTCCCTCGAGGAATTAAATTCATTTTTTAGCTTCCTAACTATTTTTAAAAGTATATAAAAATATTCAGTAATGTAAAAATCTTCAAAGACCTGTATAAAACATAGAAAAAGTATCAAAACGCTATTATAGAAATCACGAGTGAAACCCATCGTCTGCAGAGTACTTCTTCCCGTCGGCAATGTAAGTAAAAATACCGAAGTTGCAGAAACTTACGTTTCATTGTCGATTAATTTCTTATTTATAAAAGAAACATTTAGGGGAAATATGAGATTTTATAAAAGCCTTTTTAAATTTTATTCCTGACAAAACCATAGTTTTTTACGACAGTTCATTTTGCATTACAGTAGGCCAACTTGGCAAAATCGTAACTGGCGACCATCCGTAAGAATGACTAAAAAGTTGTAAGGAGGAAATAATGGCACCTAATATAAATAAATTGACATCAATACAGGCCTGGTTTCATCGGAGGACAAGTACAGGTTATGAAATTCTGTAGCTTTGCATTCTCTTAGCAGCAAAGATTTACATATCGCTCTAATGTCAAACGGATATACTATTAATAAATTCACCGGTATGTCATATTTTTGAAAACCTATAGATATAAGCGGCAATTGCTAAACTCTTTATTATTTGCGACCATAACATCCAATTTGAGCATTATGCATGCCAATCTGTTTTGTCGTCTCTGCTTTCGGCATTTTATAAGCTGCAACATTTAAGGGTTGGTAGTGGGTGTAGTTTTTGATAAAAATCCAAATTTTGATATTATTTCAGCGCACTTTTAATTGGAATTGGACTGATACCGCACTATCCTGTAAGAGCATAACGAGTCGTTCCTTGACACACTACAGGAAAACCTTTTCAGTCTATTGTAAACATGTTACATTCTCCATGGAAACATAACCAGTTAAAAAAAGGAAGCGATAATAACGAGACATGTTTGGGAAACTTTTGATTGTTGATGACTTTGGAATCTTTGTTTCATGTTTCAACTGTAGAGAAAGGCCACGCATTTTACAGTCAAGATTGTCATCAAAAACCCCAAATCTACAACTCTCCTGACTTTTCTCCAAACATTAGTTATTGGTTTAATATAATCATCCTCGTTACTCATTTCTTTGTGTATAGCGTTTGACATATCTGGTATTGATGAAGATGCATACGGGTTGTCCAACTCCAAATTTCGGTTCAGTGTCCGCATGATCTGCCCTTTTATTATTTCTTCCAGTTTTCTCTCGTTCCTCGAGCAACTAAACATTGACTTAGTTAAATGTTAATTTCTACTGACGGTGGCTCCTTATTCGGCCACCATACTTTGGTCTTGTTTGGTATTGTCGTATAGTTTTGAACATAATGAATTCCCTGTGACAAAGTAACTGTCGCTTCTCGAAACCTTGTATTCACTGCATTGTGACACGGGACTTTGTTTCTCGAGACATTGTATACATTAATAAGTTGCTTAACAATGCAACTTATTTCTGAATTCAGAAGAAAATTTCATCTATCTCAGAAAGAAATAGAACTTTTCGTCTGACAAGTTATTTAAGAGGATTTAATAATTTTATGAAAACCAGGCAGACATGATATATCAGCTTTTTGGAAAGGTGTAAAAGATACAAGCATTTATGGCCGACAAAATATATTTAAACAAAATGTTACCACCAACATATTATTATTGTTTATTATAATATACACTTTTGTGATTGAACCATCATTGAGCGTTGTTCACAATTTGTCTCGCGCCGAGAACTGACATGAGAATATTTTCAAGAAACTGATATGCCTGATTAATTTATTTCGGGATACGTCTCATCAACAACGTAGAGTTGAATATCCATTACAAAAGAGACAACTCTTACTTTAAAATTGTAGACAAATTCCTTTTAGAGTTGTTCCTCTTTTTCTATATATTGGACTAGACTTCAAATTTTAAAAAAATATAGTGTTTTATTTTTTTTTTTAAATTGATACATGCTTAAATTTAATTTATATATAAATGCACACTGTAAATCTACCAAGTCTAAATGCAAAAATTTCGAAGAATTCTTGTTCAAATTTAATGGTATACCAACATTCTGATGTTTGAAGTGTGCTTCTCTCTTATGTCTGGGGTTATATTGTGATGTGGTATGTTTTTGATATTGATAATCGATCTTATCGAATTGCCTGTTAATTTTTACGTTGGCGTTTAAACTTTGTAATTTGAAATTACTGCCAAATGAAAGCTTGATTTGATTGTACAGTATATCAATGTTTATAAAATTCCTGCCGAACCGGATTTGATTATTCCCAAATGAATCGCATAATGGTGTTGCAATACAATTATCATGAAAATGCATTTGTTTTTCATTAATTTGAAGTCTTATCGATTCGTGTCTGCTATTTAAACACACTAGTACTATTCCTGCATTTTTAAATGTTGCGGTATAGGATCTATGTTTTCGAGGGCCAATTTAGCTATTGTCATCACTTGGCGTCCGTCGCTTATTGGTAGCACATAGTTCAAATTTTACCTCTAGGCGAAATCACAATTTCATTTTCTCTGATATAACAATGTCAGTTTTAACCAAACTTTACAGAAATGATGCATGAAAAGTCCTTTAAAATGATCCGCATTTAGTCTCAATGAAATAAAAAGTATGGTAACCATAGGCAATCTTTGATTCTGATTAGTCAATTTTCCAAAAAAGTTCTCTTCTGAATAACAAGGACATTTACCATGAAATTTAGGGGGTTTATGAAAGCAAGCCATCCGAAGATATTTTGTTAGAAGTTATCCGATCTTGGTCAAACAAGGGGAAATATTCCAGGTGAGCGATTCAGGCTACAAGGAGCCTCTAGTTGGATATTTCTTTATTAGACAGTCAAATGGATATAACTAACCTCCAAGTTATCTGTGAGCATTATCATATCTTGCCGAATGATCAAACTAAAAAAAACTTTATTAAATTTCTAAGCCTGTATTTACGCGTGACATCTTTTAAAACCTTTTACCACGAGTTTGAAACCATGATGTCGATTGTTTCCTTACATCAGCTTTTTAATTGATTGGTTGCTGGTTGCTTAACATCAAGTGGCAAATATTTAAACAACCAACAATCAATCAATCAACCAACTGGTGTAAGGAAACAATCGGCATGTTGGAAAGGAGAGTTTAATGGAAACCAAAACAGTGATAATGACGTAGAGATAAATCTAAGTAGCAATCCATATTGAAATTATTCATTGCTTAAGCAAAGCAGATTATGTGGTTTCTGAAACAGGGGAACAATGACAATCCCTCGATCTTTACTGTTTCTATGGCTGTGAGTTACATACGAGGCTGTCGAGGATTTTATGCTCTCGTACAATAGATAAATTTTATTTATAGCCTGACAGCTGACTTAAAGAAAATCATTCATATTAAGGAAGGGGACAAGATAATTTTATATATTATACTAGTACATTGTAGTTTGGCTTAAATGTGTTGGACCTGAGAGAGCCACACAACATTTTGCGTACGTTTCAATTTTAATTTGTCAATTCAGAGTTATTGGACTTTAACTACAAAAAATGTATAATTTTTAAGAACTTTTTCAAATGTCACACACTAACTTGAGTATGCCTGTTCAACTCACGTTAAACTGCATATTGTTCATTGTATTGGTAAAAAGGAAGCTTCCTTTTTGAATTTTAAATTTTTTTGATTTGTAATTTCCGAGTTATAAGACTTAAATCTTCCTTTTTTTACGCTTACACCATGTAAAGTTTTTTCTGCAGGGGCATTCTATTGATTTTACGTCTATTACAATATTCTGTTGTATTCTTGTAACAGTTTTAATAACATATGACGGTCGTATCATGCGCTCCTGGAGAATCGTCTATTACAGATTAGAGAACTCTTGTGTAAAAGCTTTTGTGAGTTGCTTTGCTATCGTGTGCTATTTTTTTTTTAACTTTTCAATTTTTACCGTTCCTTTTGGCCGTCGCAGACAACTGCCCTGAGAGGCGCTTTCCATAATGGGCTGTTGTGCGAGAATGTCAGACAATTCTATCTAAATTTTATATAAGCTTGCTACAAATCAATATTTTGGTTATGCATGACTATATTCAGTTGTATGTTTTATATATGTACATGATGTCGTGTTTTATTTGTTTTGTTTACGTTCTTATATTTGGTAAAAAGCTCACCATGCAGAGCTTATGTTTAAAAACTTTGTATTATGCCGAATTCATATAAAGTTCTCTGTGTCTAAGACCGTATGCTTACCTCTAAATGTCTTTCCTTGTTTTATTGTTTCGTTACTGTATAGTCTGTATGATTAACATAAACCCCCTTAACTTCATACCAATAAGACTTTTTGATCCATTCCTTTGTCCTGTATTCTCCGTAAGCGAAGAAGCCTTTTGAAGATTAACCTTTGTCCGAATTGTTTGGTTTGAGGGTAGTAGTAGAAACATCAAAGATACCAGTTCTCAGTAGTAGTTTACTCCAGTAAAAAGGTACCATGGGTTTAAGAAATTAAGTATTTATAAATATATTGATACCTGACTGTCTAACAAACATTTCCTCTTATACGTAACAGTAACACCATTTGTCCTACAAATTTATAATTTATTTTTTCCGTACTTACCAGAAGTAAATTTAATATATAGAAAATATATAGGAAATAATAAGACAATGCTTTGACTTTCATCGACTTGAAGGTCTTTTTTCTTGCCATCTGAGTTATTTTCTAACTTTTTGATCCCTTGAAAATACCCAATACCAAAAAAAAAAAAAAAAAAAACACAGAGCAAAGTTAGAAAATTCGTTGCATAGTCCTTAAGAATTACACAAGATCAAAGTGGTTCAGTCGTCAGTTGAGCTTTTTTCAACAATATTTATTGTACATGTAACTTACTGTCTTTTCTAGGTTTGTTATAGAATTATTATTTTTCCAGGAAATCCCAACAGCGATGAAACCATCACAGGTAATTTAGATAATACCATTATTTTTATATAGTACTTTTCGTTCATTCGTAACATTAATGTTTCAGTGAATTATACATCAACTTTATTAACTTTAAAAAATGAGTTGGCTTCCGTGTTGCTTTTGTGTGTGTGTGTATTAATATATTTGCAAGTGTATGAAACAAAACTGGTCTAACTGTGATGTCTTCAACGGCTGGCAGGTAATACAAACAAGATATGAGGAGAAGATTTTCTTGTACATGTAGTATACAAGTATATGTGGACAAGTTTATTCAATAAGACAGCAAACCAACAACAAAAAATTACCAAACCTACATCTTAAAGTCTCCTAATTACCTTTAATAATGGACACGGAGTGCATAAAAGACCATTAAGACATTTTATATTAATGAATTAAAATTGAAATGCACTTTTTCCAAACTAAAACATCAATGAATGTTTCCTTATGCAATTTCACCAATACGTGATTTTTTTGGGGTTTAGAAATTAACTACGATAAATGGGTTTCTGTAATCTATTGAAATTCTAAAGCATATTGCAGCAAATGTAGTTTTGTTTAAATATTTCAATAGATGTTGCTTTTATTTGAAATCAATACATATTCATTGTAATTGCATGCTAAAATTGTTGTTGGGTCTTCATTAGGTTATAATTTCCTGTCGCCATGAAACCATAAAAATGTACTATTTCTTTTTATTTCTTATTCTCTGAATGAACAGAGGGCTTTGAGTCCATTGCTAGAAAGGAAGAAGCAAAAGGCATATGTAAGTTAACCGTGGTCTGGTTTACAAGGGTAGAATGCACACTTATCGCACTGGTATATTGGTTTTGAAATGCACCATAATTTCACCGGTTCACAACTTAAATTGTTTAAATCTTGCATGTTGCAAATAGTTTAAATCTTTATGCATAATATTCTGTAGTATGTACACAAATGTATTTTGTTTTCAAAGGAAATCTTAAGTAGAAAGTATAGCTAAATGAACCTGTCAGTTTGTAAAATGTTTACTTCTGCCGAACATACTGCAGCTATTGTATTGAATCATGTCAGTAAATAAGACAATGTTTACACAGAAGGCAATATTTACCCTGATATAAAATCATACTACTGCGGTGATATTTTCAGGTAAAATGCAACTACATCAATGCAATTTAAAGTTCTAGCTTGAGACGTTCTTACTATAAAGCTATATAAAAAAAATACAGTAGTTCTTATATTCTTTATTTATAATCTATAGTTGACATTTACAGATTATGGTATACATATACTATCTATTTCATATGACACCTATAATTTTAATCTGCATACTTTCGTTATTTTATTTAAGAGATATTGGAAATAAATAATTCTGTGAACGTTAATGGGACATTTTAATGTATATATATAATTAAAATCAAATGGATCCCTGATTGATTTTTACTTGTATCTACATTGTTACTAGGGAGTTCAACAATTTTATTGAAAATCGTTTTTAAGATTATTAATATAAATTTAATATTGAATTGACAAATAGTTTTTGTAATTTTGTGAAATGATTAACCTTTAAGACTGTATCCGGTATGGAATGTTAATGAGTTTTTTGTTGTTGCTAAATAATTACTGAATGTTAAAAATGTATTTTAAAAAAGTAAAATCAGTTTGTACGTTTTAAATTCAGAGTTTGCAGACAAGGCCCAAAGTAAGTATGTTCTCGTGTTTGTAATAAGTGCTAATCTTTGGCTATGTAGGTAGCAAATATATTATTATTATACCACTGTTTGGAAAACGTGTCTTGTCCAGAATTCTACATTCCTACTCACAACATCTTAAAAAGTAAAAGGACTCAAATTTGTCTTTAGCAATGAAAGCTTAAACATTTCACGATGATGAGTGCGTCCTTTATTATTCCTAAACAAGAAACGGGATTTCAGAGATTATTTAGATTTTTCAAACCGTGTATTATGCTATCTGCATTTTGTATCGAATGACCTCGCAGTTGTCCTACTCATGTTATAGGTTTATACATCCCTAAAATGCCTAAATCTTTAACCTCGTATACCAAGTAGATTGCTTTCATTAGAGCTTTTCAATTCCTTGGTAGATTAATTAACTGATTTTCACTGCCTACTATTATAATTTATAATAATAAAAAATATGATTTCATCAAGACAAAAGGACACATGTTTCTTTTGATTAAAAAACAATATTATTGTATATTCAAAATTTAAATGTACATGTATAACCAAAACTGCATATATTTATTTTGATATTGAATCTATTAACAGTTTCGACTGATAGACCAAATGCAATCTATCATAACGATTTTCATAGTGCAGCGAGTGGTTCAGTAGCTCCTTAATCGGGGAAGATTAGTTAGTATATGATATTAAGCAGAACAAACACTGTTTTATAACCTTTTTTAGGATTCGGAATGCAATGAGAAAATTTAAATTGATATCTGACATGTTATGTGTAAAGTCTAGCATAACGTTGTGACGGTTTCCCTTGTGTCAAAGTGTTTTCTGTGTTGAATATTTAAACTGTTCGTTCAAAGTCATCGGGTTGGGTTTACAAGGAGTGTCCCGTACATGTAAACTCTGAAGCTCCAAATAAAGTATGTTTAAATGTGGGGAATTAAAAAAAAGCCCGTGTTCTTTTCATTTTTCTGACCTAAATTCAATTACGAGTTGAACGAACTCTCACTGGCTGTATTATCCAAATACAGAAACAATAGAAACAGTGCCAAAACTCTTCTGTTGTGTATTTATTGTGTTATTGAATTTACACAGCTAAGCATATTGTTTAATTTAGAATTATTTGCAAGTAGATAACGGTCCATTCAATTTCGTTTTTATTGATATCATATTAAATACTTCGTGTTGATAATGAACTTCACAAATACATTTAAAGTATTTTTTTCGTCACCCGAAAGATAATATACATAAGAAGTTAAGTAAACAATAAAGTGTGTCCAGTGAAATGAAGAACCATAGTTTATGTTTCCTTTCTAGTATAAAATTTGTTTGTATTGATTTTATTGTAATGGTATCTAGAGTTGTGTGAAGATAACTTGCACCTTTGACAAGAACACAAAGTTCACTATAGTCAAAATAACATTAACGGTACCAATTTTACTACACCCGATGCGTATTTTGACATTTAGTGCCTCTTAAGTGATGTTCAGGTCAAAATGTTTGAAACTTCAAAACCTTATGTATATACAAACGTTGAATAGCTGATTAAACCAAAAGCGGATCAAAAGTAAAGCCAAACCCGCACAATGAATCAAGTCAAGATAGCTCATTTTTGTTTATTATACTTCATGTCAAAATGCCAGATTTTGATTGGTTAATACGAGGGAGACAATTTACTCTATCCCATGGCAATTACTCTATTACCCTTCACAGAGACGCTTGCTCAAATGTGCGCTTTAATAAATACGGATGATTGTTATGTACAAGACGACATAGTTTATTACTTTGAATTTGAAATTTAATATAAAGTAATAACAGAACATTCAGTATAATAAATTAAATAATACATATCTGAGAGGGTGATAGAGTAGATTGTTTCCCCTCGAAAAGACATTGTCAACCTTGGCTTCGCCTCAGTTGACAATGTTTTCTCGTGGAAACAATCTGCTCTATCACCCTCTCAGCTATGTGTTATTTATATAATAGTCTATAGATGCTTGAAAAAATGCTCGAATAAAAGGTTTTACAATTTCTGTCTCCTGTCATTTCGAGAATTATTTTATTTACAGACTGACAATATCGCCCAAGTTGTAGTAATTGAATATCTACTAATGTGTTTGACTTATAATAAATGTTACAACTGTCAGAGCAGAAAAAGACATACTAGTAATATGGTTTCAAGCACAACAACATTGAAATAATCCTGTTTGTACTAGTTACTGTACCTCTGAACCTTTAAAAAGTTCAAACTTTATATAAGTACTGAACACTAAAAAATAAAAAAATTCAAAATTCCATTTCTGTATAGAAAAACTGTTCTATAGATGACATGTTTTGCTGTTGACTAGCTCTTTTACAACTATGTATGAACCTGTTATTGATAATAATTAAAAGATAATCAAATATTTAGATAAATATCATGCTTATAGTAAATCTTTCAAGATCGTCGACATCGATTTTCAAGCGTAACTACAAATTTTCACTATTTTATCAAACATTTTTTTTTATATTCGAATAGACTTTTGACCTTTATTTTAGTGATTTTTTTCTTTGAAAATCGAGACTGGTCTACTTATTTGGACAATTTCAGTTTTTTTTTTTTGTGACACCCTTGTTTTACGACTAAACACATTTATTACAGCTGTATGCTTACATATTAAGTGTTCCTGCTCCAAGTCTGTTCTCTCTTTAGTGTCCCTGCCCCAAGTCTGTTCTGTCTTTAGTGTCCCTGTCCCAAGTCTGTTCTGTCTTTAGTGTCCCTGTCCCAAGTCTGTTCTGTCTTTAGTGTCCCTGTCCCAAGTCTGTTCTGTCTTTAGTGTCCCTGCCCCAAGTCTGTTCTGTCTTTAGTGTCCCTGCCCCAAGTTTGTTCTGTCTTTAGTGTCCCTGCCCCAAGTCTGTTCTGTCTTTAGTGTCCCTGCCCCAAGTCTGTTCTCTCTTTAGTGTCCCTGCCCAAAGTCTGTTCTGTCTTTAGTGTCCCTGCCCCAAGTCTGTTCTGTCTTAAATGTGTCCCTGCCCCAAGTCTTTTCTCTCTTTAGTGTCCCTGCCCCAAGTCTTTTCTCTCTAGTGGTTTTCGTTGTCCTCTTTTTGTTTGTTTTACGTTTTATTTAATTGACTTCAATTTTTACAGTTTAGTGTCTCTTTTTAACCTTTCACATCTGGTTTACCCACGGTCTTTTATAGCTTACCTTACAGAATAGGTTCTTTACAACATTGTGGCTGCTTTGAAATGAGGAATCAGCTTATATTTTAAGTGTCTTAGATGGCAACAATAGATTTTTGTAAACATTTGATTGCGTTCTTCTTTCATGTGTATTTTAGATTTCAGATTTAACAAAGAGTTTTAAAAGTATGACAAATTAACAAGCACACTAAATGAATTTTTTTAACAGAGTTTCTATGCTACATATTATCACCATAGGTCAGTCAAAAATGTTTCCGACCAATGTCACTATTCTAGAAATTATTTACAGGATTGTTGTAGGAATGATGTTTTTTTTTATTTTTACTTTTACATGTCTCGAATAATTGCAATTTTTTGTGGTCTATCAATACAGTTTCACTAAAAAGGTATATCCGCTGTACTTTTTCATTCAGTGGATATGGTAGTTTAAATAGTAAAACATTAATTGAGTTTAAAATTTTACATTTTATAAAGGATATGGGAGTCTAGAATATATTCTAGCGGTTTTTAATATCTAGTTTATCCATATAATTAACAATGTACCAAAAAGAACCAGAAAGTATTCGTCCTTTTTATTTGAGAATTAACGTAAGACCTTATTTCCTTATCAATATAATTTCAGAGTTTAAACCTCTACTTTTATTGATTAAATAGTAACCCACTGAAAGAATTATTGGGACATTTGAATGCGAAACTCCGGCTTCTGTTTAACATGTAAAGCTATGTGTTATTTGGTAAACATTTGCGTTTGTCGTGGCTGATTGAACGAGCATTCATTTAGTGGTTTAAATTCATTCAGATGCAAATTTTTATTTTTACCTTTGAAATCGTATATTGAATCGAAATATATTTCGAATTTTAAGTTGGTTACCGGACAATTAATGCATTTACGTATTTGTTTAACTAGTGCAAGTGATTTTTTTTTCGTGAAAAAGGTATCTAAGGAATATGTACTAAAAATATTTTAGTGAAATTATTTGGATACTAAAACTGAAAACATGCCGAGAAAAGGACGGCGGGTATGTATAATTGTAACTCTTTTTTTTTAAATATCCATTTCAGATTTAATCTTTCAACTTTTTAAAAAACAGAACAGATTATATTACTAAGTTCGCATGTTTGTAACAATTGATCTACTTAGCATGGATAGATCTTACAAGTTAATCTTGCTACTATACAAAAACATTTAATTTGTCGAGATGTCATATGGATCCTGTGTTGATTCATAAATATATAAGGTATCTGAAATATATCTAACATTTCTTGTGTTATAAATGGTATGATTTGAAATGATATCCAATAGATGATATATTGAGTCACAAGCGGAACCTAGGTGCAGTTATAACCCATACAAAAGCTCCAACATATATATATATTTATATATATATCAGTTAAGAACATTTTTAGTTACTACAATCCAATATATTTTAACAAAATACGCACACATTTGATACTTTTTAAAATCACAAAACTCTTTTGAATTGATTGGTTTCTACGACGACTACTCTCAGATGCAATGTAATGATAACAAAAGTATGAAGTATAAGGTTGTTTCCAGTTAAAGATTGAAAAGGATTTCATTATTTTAGTTCTATAACCGATGCTTGACCTTCGGCTATATTTGGCTGTAATGATGTTGAAATGAGAATAAAAGTAATCCTTTTTTTTCTCTACTGTTGTTTTACTGTTTCATGACATTAAAACAAATCTCTATATCATCTTTATATGTATGACCATTACCGAATTCGACTTAAAAACCGGATTTTTACTTGTCATGAGAAACAAAGAAACAAGTCGTTGGTAATTTGTCAATGTAGCGTTTCGTAGACTGGTTTGCGTCTTTTTGGAAACGGTGTTGTTTGTCAATCGACCTATAATTTTGAGTGTTCCTGGTTATCTCTTACTTTTTATTACTGATACAAGGAATGACGACTAAAAAAAAAATACCCATTGTATATAGTATTTATACTATATAAGTTGTCTCCATGAAAGCTGTTTTCTTTAGATTGCCACTTCGAAGCTTGTTAGTTACAAATTGATTGACGATATTAACATTTATAAAACTATTATCTACTTTCAAATTCTATATAATAGCTTAAAGTTTAAAGATTGAATAGGAATAAAGTTCGAAATTAAGTCACTTGATAAATAACCCCGTTTGTGATAATACATGGCATATGCTTTGAAAAGTTCTACAATCTAGAGTATGTCGGGATCGCTGTTCTCCAATCATTCCGTCGTCAAGCAATCAGATAAACACTACAGTTACACTGATTTACTTTCCCTATCACAGAACTATTCATAGATATTCTTGTTCGTTTACATTCGACAAAACTTATCAAATACAACTATTCATACTCCAAATTTGCGTATTTGTCAATAATCAGTGATCTGGTTAACATCGTAATAATTCAATGCACAGGGGGTAAAGGGGCTCAACATTTGTATTCATCAGCGTACAAGGTCGTTATCTGCAGTGATTGGACATTTTGAATTCACTGGTTGTATTCAATTATTGTAA
Organism: Mytilus californianus; assembly: GCF_021869535.1. NCBI lineage: Eukaryota > Metazoa > Mollusca > Bivalvia > Mytilida > Mytilidae > Mytilus > Mytilus californianus. The sequence continues at coordinate 92,421,833 of NW_026262581.1, read as the reverse complement.
TATTGATCAGTTACATTTGTCATAATGAAAAATGAAGATGTTTTATGTTCCCCCATAGTGGACCGTTCTAGTGCCTCTCGTTCAGACATGTTAGCTAGAATACATTGACATTATTCACATTTAAAAACTCGTTTCAGTAAAAAAAAATCTACTTTCATAAGATGAATATATTTATATCTTTCGTGCATGGTGTTTTGCTATATTCATAATTTGCACTCGATTTGGTCTTAACTTTCTCAAAGTCTTTGAACCAAGCCACATTACATGACTGATATGAAATGGATGATTTATTACAATAATATTAAACGTTATTGACAGATTGTCGATTTCCATACTTTTAAAGTATATGTCCCAATATTTGAATATTTTATTGACATAAATGTAAATTTCAATTTTACAATCGACAGTCCTTTGAAATGTATAGTTGGCATGTTGCTTTTATCAATAATCTCAACCCCTTTTTGCGTGAAGCTTCAACTTCAAGCAGAGTTTTTTTTCCTCGATTATTTACATTTCCAAATCGCTATTTGATAAATTACATACGATTATTAAAAATAAAAAAAGTACAGCAGTGTGGATTTTTTGGGCGTTTCTATGACATTTGACTCCTTACAAACTTTGTAGTTTGGGTTCAAGTTCATAGAAATTCATCGCGATCTTTCATTTGAATCAATTGTCTATAATTTTTCAGGGTAAAGAGATTTTTTTCACCGAGTTTAAAAAACATATCTCCGCATTTATGTATTGTTTTCGAAACGAACTTTAGTTTTTGATAACTATTTGGTAGAGATATATTAGATGCATTAATATTGTCTAATCAATATCGATTAAAACCGACTTTGAAATCAGTGGATGAACCATTTTAATTACCGAAAAGAGATATTCTATATCAAATTCTCAATATTTTAATAGATCCACGCAAAGTTCATTGACAGATTCCGAACAAATAGTCGTATATGACCTTCGTTAATTGTCGTTTTTGTTCAAATAATCAGTATTGTTTTTCATTCAAATAGCTTAGTGAACATTATTGAACGAGATTGTTCAACGAGATCCCGATTCCACTTGAACATTTCGATCTTTTTAGAATATTTTTTGCTATCAAATTTCACATATGGAAATCAATTCTCTCATATGACATATCTTTTAGCATCTTTGTTCCTATATATTACCAGTCGTGATTGTACAACGTAGATTTAACAGAAAATATCAAAAAAAAATTAAGTATTAGTATATCCCATCAAGAACAATTGTTTCATTCGAATGCCCTGTCTATTGTGGTCTTGCAACGAAGTTATGAAAGAGATACATAGTAACGAAGGTGCTCGTTTGTGTGTATACCATATTCTTCGATTTAACGCTCGACACTTGCATTATATTTTTAGCAATCGTTTGAATCTTTATTAAATTTTCAAGGCCAAGCTCGCACCATGACTTAGGAAAAACAGTAGAGCTCCAATATTTACTCAATTAAATCAAACATTATATGCTTGCCTTTGGTGAGAACTTGAATCTTACTTAATTTCAAATTAAACGGTCAAAGATCAAGGCGGTTTGATAACCTCACAGTAAAGCAGTTTTACAAATTATGAAATTGCCAGGAGAATCTCTACTTTGCGATGGCCTTGGTGTTCTTGAAATTCTTTCGAATTAACACATCGTCGAAAGCGAGAACATACACTAACTACGTATGTTTAACAATATAAAACCTATCGTTTTTTGTAGTCGTTGCATAGTTATACGTTAAGGATTTAAAAAAGAGAATTATTTCAAGTGATGTCTCCTACCAAGGGGTCGTGATGATTGGTCATATTACAAGCTTTAATTTTCAAATATCGTCCCCGTAACTAAGAGCTGGGCAGAGACCGACACAATAGATATGTCTTTTCGTTGTCATCTGTTCAATTTAACAATTAAATTAAAAATAAAAACTGGAAATATGACAGGTGACATAAATATATTCAGTAAAATTTGTGAAAAGTAGACCAAATATTAATCCAACAGTATGCACAGGACACGTACCGTTAAAACTTCATAGCTCTCGGTATTTAAAAAACAAAATAGAACGAGGAGAAAATTAACGATGAAATATAATGTTCTAGTTTACTACAACAAATTCAAAAACACGAAAGAAAAGAAAAAAAAAAGTTTCTATACTTTAACCTCATGGCAATTTAGGGAAACATAACAATTGATTGAGCATAAGTGTTGATTTAGTAATAGAAATATAGCCACCTTGACAAATGTGCGGGATGCATAAATACACAGCTACGTCCAGTTAAAATGGGTACGTTAAAATCCGTGCTCTTCGATTGAAAATTGCTGTTATGTCTTCAGGTAAGAAAAAATTGACAAAACTCTCACGAGGAACCTGTGAAACAACAAATTTTTCGCTCTTCTTCCTATCGACCCACTAGTGAAGCAGATACCTCGCTGAGTTTGCTTACCTTCTCTTACTGAATATGAATGATACTCATGGCATCTGAAATTGAACATAATATTTCAATTTTGCTTGTATAGAGCTGTAATATTTATATGAAATACCTTTAGACTGTGTCATGTTGGTGTCTACTGTGTGAGAAACCAGATTTATGAGGGGGTAAAAAGGAAAAAAAAAGTAACAAAGCGTAGGGGAATTGATAGATGGTTGTATGTTTAACGTTCAGTGACTAATTTACTATGTATATCGAGACGAAAATATATTGATGTGAAATGAAAATGAGCACTGCTTTGTATGCCGAGCCGGTGTCCTATAGCCATGTTCCCCCCATGCCAATTTTTTTTCGCTGGGAAAACCATCCGCCCCCGGAAAAATTGGCATGATTCCACTTTTCCCCTCAGCGTGATGGGGGCAGGGGAACCATGCAGAATTAGGCCTAGTTTTCCACCTAGTAGCAAGAAAAGCTCATTTTTCCCCTTGTAGTAACGTTGTTGACCTCAGCTGGAAAATATTTATCCATGACCACATCCATTCTCCTCTGTTAAACCTGGGTATGTGTTACGTGACTTTCTGTATGAAAATGAGAAGATGTGGTATGATTGCAATTGAGATAGCTATCCACCAGAGTTAAAATGAAGTGGTAGCTATAGTAAGCCACCGTACGACAACAACGATAAAAACCTTGTCCTTTTTTATATCTTTGAATGATAAGGTAATCTCAGTATTTGCTGGAATAGTTCTGTCTGCTTTCAAGCTCCGCATTCATAAATGGTATACAGCAAAATTCTCAGCATTCTTAAGTATAAAGTTCTATCGCCTGTAGATTTATAGGTCCATAATTCTGATTCATATAAGTACAAAGTCCTTTCAAGATATTTGCACCAATAAGTAATGCAACTTCGATGAAACATATACTGTCGGAAGCAGTGATGCATAATACTATGAACACCTTGTGTTCTTGTTCTATCCCTTTCATTTATAACCTTCCAGCGATCTGGATCAATTATTTTTACAGGTCTGTTTTTATTTGGTATTATCTCGGGCCATTTCTAAGTGAAAAATCTATCCCTATTAACGGATAAACGTTTCCCTCCTGAGAGAAATGGCTATATAACACCGGAATTTAAACATGTTAGTTTACAAAGTAACAATTCAAAGTAAGACATATCACCCTACCCCGAATCATTATTCTGATTCCGAGCCATCAGTCTTTGCCCCTCCTTTTTTAAGTTCCAAATTTAAATTTTGGACCTATTGTTATTATGTTAGTTGGTTGCATGTTCAGAACAGAAGTACGACATAAATTCACATTATGTTGTTTCAGCACCCATGCATATATATGAAGCTGTCATACTATTAGACAATGTGCATTATGTAAAATAAGTAAAGGGGAGTTGAGTCTTTACTTCTGTCTAAAGTTAAATAATATTTTTACTCTTTTCAACAAGAACAATTATGAAAGATTAATATCAAACATGTTGTTATCATATATAAACACAATTAATCATGGCTACCCTGGGTAGACAAAAGTGTTGATAAGATAATTTGCTTGCCACCTAAGTAACATAAAATATTTGGAAACGTTTTGTAATATTCTTTTAAGCAGTAACGAAAATACTTCGTTGTGAGTTAAAAGTTTTGCAATTACATATTTACTTTGAACTTACTGTATTAGTAATATTATTAGTAATATACTTGAACAGTACATTTGTCATTTTTGATACTGATTTGTTAAATCATGATTTGGGCTTGAAAACAATAATGGGTTTAATCTATAGATCATCTTTCAAAAACGTAAAAAATACTACTCTATCAATACAGCGAGTTATTTGTATTGTAAGGATGCACTCTTTAAATACAGTGAAGGTTTGAGACATGTTAATTGTTTAAATGTATTCTATCAAAACAGCGAGCGTTCGAGACATGTTTCATATTTTTAATGTTTTGTCGCAATACAGCGAGGGTTTGAGACATGTTTGTTCTCTTTTATCATTACCGCGAGGTGCCGATTCACATTTTCGGTAGGATGCAAGTGAATGTTAACACATTCCGTTAGTTTCATGATCTCGTGTGTCTCGTGCAGTGAATGCTTACCCAGAAAAGAGTTTTGAACACTGAAAAAAGTGTCTTTTGCACCATGTAGTAAACCATTCCTTATAGAATCTTCGAATAGGAATAGAAAGAATGATCATACTAAAGAAATAATATACAAGTTTTTTGTATATTCATAACTCTGAAAATTACTAGATTAAACATGAATGTGCAAAAAGTCCCCACAAATGTAAAAGGGCATCGAATTTTAATAGCAGGTGTATCCTAATCAGTAAAGCTACTTTGATTTGTATTTACTTCATATGTATAATAGTTACTTTGCATAATGAAGCACCTGAGATCAGCCCGGGTTAAGGTGGTGTTCGTGTTGCTAAGTCTTTAGTTTTCTATGGTGTGTTTTGTGTACTGTTGTCAGTCGTTTTTCGTTTTTTGCCATGGCATTGTCAGTTTGTTTTTGACTTATGAATTTGAATATCCCTTTGGTATCTTTTGCCTCTCTTTCATTCAAACTTTATATAATTTCAATATGATTCAAGTGTTAATTTGCTATCAGTAATACCGTTTAGTTTAGAGTAATCGGAATTAAAGTATTGTATGGGTTCATTTCACTTACATAATATATAACTACTTCGCCCATTGGTAATGTGAACATTAACATATATTGGTAGTCTAGGTTGATAGATTTCAATATGTTTAAACTATATATTGTTCAAATATGATTGATATATTGAGAAGAAAAGATCAAAAACATTTAATAAGTGCAATAAGTTTCGATTTAAAAAAAATCGGTTATAAATTTTACTTTTTCAAATTTCAATATATATTGCTAATGAAATTGTGTACTATCAAAGTTTTTGCATAAGATTCACATTTCAAACAGTACTTTTCTTTCATTTGCATGCTTAAAAGATATGAAATTGTATTAAATTGTGTACATGTCGTAACAGCTGCTATATCATATCAACTATGTAAATATCACAGCTACCCTCCTAACAACAAATATGAAATATTTATGTGGTTATAAAGATACAGATTTATTTCGTAAGTCCTCGGATGTTTCCTTTCTCCCGGATCATTACAAAGTCAAACATTTAATAGGAAATTAAATCTTTACAAATAACGATATGAATTTTTGTAATAGAGTATTTACTGGTAATGAACGGATTCCGGAGCAACACTTGCCGTGTATTTTATCGAATATCCATAAATAACACGAACAAGTTGTGGACTAAGAAAAGAAATCCACATGGTTCATTTCATGTTTTAAAATGTAGCTAGTTTGTGAATTTGAATTGGGAATCATATAACAATCATGATATAACTTGATTAGTTTGGGTGGCCAAATTTAAAAGAATATTTGTTCAGGTATTTTTGGAGAGAAAAATAGATTGGACTAAATTTATCTAAGTTACAACGTAGATTCATACTTTGGAGACACTTTTCAGTTGATTCACTTTTGTCACGTTAATACCACAGATTTAATATCTTATACAAAATGTCATTGTATGAGGCACTCTTGTCAAAATTTCTTTGCAAAATTGTTTCCCCGCCAGTTTCAAAAACATTTCATTTTCACAAATCTAAAGGTAGCTACTAGTATCAGCTCTAAATTATTGATTGAGAGCTGAATTTAAAGGCAATATTAAATAATTTAACATTAAAAAGAATGTATCGTCACCTTGTTAAAAAGCGATAGCAAACCAATAAAGGATGAGGCTATCCATGTTAACAAAAATTCTTTTACAATTTGAAAAACTTAATTTAAGTATAAGAAAGGGTCTTATTATTATGTAGATAACTATAGGTTATTTTTTTTCCTGTTAAGAAAGGACAGGAAATATGAGAAAAGCAAAAAAGTAAAACACTAAAAACCAATGCACATCAAATGACTATAGTAATTGAAACATGGCGATAGGGGAAATAAATATTCTAATTAATAAACGAAAAGATACTTGAGCTGACAGTTTTAAAAATCAAACTCATAATATGGGTAAACCTAGCACGTAATGTATTATACATGTAATTGAAAATTTCGAATTCGAATAAGCTGCATGTGTTCATACATGTATGTTTGAACACGTGCAGCCTGTTCGATCCTTACCAGGTATACGATTTCATTAGCAGACATGTGGGGTATACGCCAATGAAAGCGCATCCCAACGACACAAAAAAGACGTCTAGATATTTGCTTGATAAAGTAAGATTACCGAATTTCTTTATAATCGTTCCATATTTTCTATCGATCCAACTTTCGATTGCTTGATTGGATACTTAAAAACCATGATTAATGCTCGAGACACACTTGACTTGAAGAAGTTACAAGGTGAACGTTGTTTAATACTACCAAACCATTTGTTACATACTTGAAACAACATTCAACAAGTACAATATTTGTCCTATAGCACAACTATAATTCAGAGTCAAGGTTTTACAAACACTTTAGTTAACAATCCTAAATTTATGATTTATATCATATTTCAAACCTATTAAAATTTAGAAATGGGCCTCAGTATGTGGAAATAGTCTTTACTTTTCACACATTAAATGTTATTCTTTTTTTGAATTGCATTGCGAATGACAGAGGGTAAATGGTATGCAGATAACAGTAAATACTGAGATGAAATAGATATGCACTACACATTTTCACTACCTCTTAAAAGTACATAATTTAATATTGCCTAAAAATGAATTATATATTCTCTATATTTGATCTTTAATGTCCAATTAGGTAAAAATTGTAATTTTACGACTGATTAATTGATTTTTGTTTGCTTATCGTCTAGTGGCAAATATTTCATGCCTGTTCAGGACGAGAACAAATCAAACAAGACATCAAATAAGAAAGTTCAGCAAGTGGGAGGACCAAGATAAATGCGGGGAGAAGTGTGTATGTTTGATAGGAGCAGAAATTTAGACTTGTAACAAGCCACATACGAACCTCCGTAATATAGGTTGCAAGGCTTTTTTAACTTGCAGAGACTGACACTCTCCCAACACGAGAATAGGATTTAACATTCAAATCCGACTAGACTCGAATGCTTTTTTTTAAAACAAAAACTGAAGTTTTAACTCCATCAGTAAAGTTGACACAATGTCCTTAGTGTGGACTATTTACCCTCTTAATGTTGTTTTGCTCCCAAAGATGTGCGCATATTTTGTTTGCTGGAAATTTTGCTGTGAGTGTTAATGAAGCTCAATCTAGAAAAGATGTTCGATCGTAGACAATTTTGTATGTATTTTTGTCTAGAAAAAAACCTTATTGTAAAATACTTGTTGAGAAAAATATGGAGCACAAAAATGCAAACGATCTAAATAGAAAAGATAAAACATGACAAAGTCACATTTGCTTAAGAGATCAGTTTTGTGATAAAAGAACAAAAATAAATCAGCTGCGGTTTTTTTTTTGTCATGCTATTACTAAAGCACCAACCACTTGGATTATACCTTCAGGGATTGATAATAAATAAGTAATGATAGCGAACTATAGATTACATTCGTTGGCACTTAATATAAGTTAAGGTATCAAAGTACTGAACATCGGATGAACGCAAGTTCTTGTGGATGGTCACAAGCACTTGTCTCAGAAAAAAAAATCACATCTCTATACCTGAAAGTTTGGTTAATATACAGAGATATATTTTTTTCTGAGACAAGTTCGTGCGTGGATGATGGATAAATGACAGGGAATTCAACCTCACCGTTATAACTATTATGTTGTAGTGATACAAATCAGTATACTCTGGTTTGTTGTTATATATTATATTAATATTTGTATATAACAGTTACATGTATATATAATTTACATCCATTTGTATATATCATTCTATTCTACATCTCTAATAATAGTGCAGGGCAAGTGCATGGTGGACACTCTTCTGTAATAATTCGATTTTTCTAATAGATTGGATTTGAGTAGGCATTCATATTTTCCTGCAAAATGTTCTTGAGATATTCTTCCGCGTGCGTTACCACAATTTTTCTATACGTTTGCATAGATATTAATGATTTTTTACTTCTATATATATTTCTAACGACAAAAAAATTTCATATTATTAATCTATGTTTTGAAAGAAGTATTCATTGAAGAAATGAATTTATAACAAGCGATAAGGAATGTTATTTTGCACTCGATAATGTCCGCGTATTTATAGATCGGTTACCAGTCAAAAACGAAAGTTACGTAAGTAGAAATCTCTGTGGCAACAATACATCGGAATGCCCTCACTGTCATCGCGATGTAAAAAAGCGTTTTCTGGATTAACCTTCAAGCTTACATATTTATAAGATATTCCACCAAGGCGAAGTATATATTACATCTCAGTTGTAGGTATGCGTTTTTGTGGGTAACTATTTAATCAATCTAACACAAAGCAAATTTTGCATCGAGCATTACAGAAGAGAATTAGTTGTTGAAATGAGCATCTGGTGCAATAAAACTGGTACCGTCGATGTAAGTATCCTGACCTGAAGCGCTTGTAACAAGCCATAGTGAAGAATAACTCTTGTATCAAATGATGAAAAATAAAGTTCTTTTTTGTAAAAGGGTCATCATTCTCAAGTCTTGGATGTTTTCTTTTAATATCTAGATATTGATTATATGGTACATTAAAAAAATGGAACTCGAGATGTACGCACGAAATTAATTACGTGTCATTTATTTTTACGAGCCGGACATTGACTGTGTTTTATATAGATTATATGCATAGCCAAGAGACCCAAATACGTATTCATCAGAATATGAGCCATAAATGTATTTCAATGCGAGCAATCATGCATTAAATCGATTTCGGGACCATAAGTAATACCAAAAAAAGATTTATACGAACAATAAACTGAAGTAAAAGGAAGTTTTTAATATAAAAAAAAGATATAAGATTGTTAACTAAGATTAAAAAGAAACACATATTACAATGAATTGAGATTATTATTGAAGAATTATAAATGTGATATTGGCATGTTTCGATCTAAAATGTTTAAATCCAGTTTTATTTATGTTTTAACTAATAACACTGAATGGCAAAGGTCATCTGATCTGATCGGTAAAAAGACAGCTTAGTAATATTTTGACAACTAAAATTCATAAATCTTACTGTATAAGTTTCAAATAATATTCAAGTACTTATAATTACACAAAATTGATGTAAATGCGTAAATTTCATATTGAAGAGCTACTCAAAAGAAAAATTATTAAGTCGTATGATTTTCTGTATTATCTATTTAAAATGACAAACAAATGATAAAGCACTCTAAAAAGAATTTGAAATGAAATATTTTATTATTTCCATAAATACATGATTTAAATGGTAATGATGCTTCAACATGAATGTTGAAAAGATTTTTTATTTATTATTCGATAGTAAAAATTGTCTATTCATGGTAAATGTTTATTTCATCTGAATCGTAAAGTTAACCATACAAGCGAATCAAAAGATTACAATTGCTAGCTTGGCAACACACAGTGACTTGTATGTCAGACACCTTTATTCTAGCGTCACTTCCAAAATCTTTATCATACTAGTACTATATTTTTTCATGACTACAATTATACAGATACAAAGAAAGCATTTTTTCATTAAATAACGATATAAGATAGTAAAAATAATTGGCATGATGGACGTCCAAACATCTATCGCGCAACTTACGTTTAATCGGAGAATTTCTAAACGTAGAAAAACTAGTCAGTCACTGCTACCGATTACTGGATGGAGATATCTCAGATGTTACCACCATCTAACGACCCTTGGAGTTCTTATATAAAAGTGAAAAGACGTGGTATGATTTGCAATACAATAAACAACATGTGTTAAAAGATAGATAGTGGTTTATTGTTTTGCAATAAAAAAAATTCGTTTAAATATTCCTCAAAACGTCAATTACTATGGTAGCTGTATTGTGGAGTAATTCATGACGAACCTTCAAAGAGCTGATGATAGTTTCTATGTAATGATAAATAAACATAATGCAATAGAGTTATAAAATGTCATTCAATCGTCTACTTAATATAAAACTAACTGTCCTATTGCTTTATAAATATTGGTTACTTAAAAGCTAAGTGCATTATTTAAAGTAAATTTCGGTTATGTAGAACCATTTAAAATGTGCAATTAAAAATTGTAGTATGGCGTCACGACTAATGTATATTTGAAAATAAAACTGTTTTTGAAAGAATGTGTCTTGCTTCATATAGTTTTTCTATGGATTACCTCGGAGGCTCGGATACATCTAAATGTGGTGGGCTTTACAATTAGTAGACGAATAAATGTACATTGTCTTATTTGCTCTCAGTATGTATCTGCTTATGCAATATCTTCAATCTCAAGATGCCTATTTTCAAATACGCTAATGAGAAAACTAATGATATTCATAAATTTCAAGATTATGCACCATAATAAGTTGGTTACTTAAACATAAATATTTGTCCATAAGTGTTCATATAACGTACTTGAAAAGTATATATGAACCTTACAGGCTCTGATTGTAGACATAGATAAGAATGGATCACATGTACATACCTAGCTCGGCACGATCCGCACCGTGATGGATTATGTGGTAACATTAGTTTAACCCTGTAGTGGAAATAAGTTCAATATCTTAAGTTAATGTCTTGTCCATTTAATATATTAGATAATCTTTTACAAGGCCATAGAGATTCAATAACCACATAGATATAAATGTATTTAATTTAATTCAAACGCAAACAAAGGGTTTGTCACTTTTCAATTTCTTAATTGTGACTCAAAGATCTTGACATAACACTTTGCTGACGGGTACATTATTTTTCATTAAATCTTTTGGTCGGCCACCTCAGTGGGGTTGTGGTTGTGTAGTCGTGTCAGGTGAATTTTTCCGGCTTGTTTCCTATGTTTTAGGAATGTATACTTATTATGAAAGCAGATAGTGTGTGGTAAATGTCAATGAGACAGCAACCCAAAGACACAATTACTAAAAGGTGTCTACATGTCAACCCACTTTCATCCAGAACACTTATAGCTCCAATTGAAAGCGTCATTTGTGTGTGCTTCCCTTTGTAAGCTTTTTACATGACAAAATACACAGCATTGTGATGCCATAAAATACTGACCCCGTTCATGTAGGAGTTCAAGTCCTATAACTTGAACTATTGTGTATTAATATAAATCATATATTAATGTTAATTATATCATTATGTTCGTGAAACAATATTCCGCCCTCCTATTTTGACAAAACGCCACAGGGAGAACCGAAAAATACTATATGGACTTGTGATGTTCTTGATAAGGGCTTCGGTTATGTTCAAGGTGGGGGATAGAAAGAAAAACATAACTGATAAAGGAATTAAACACATAAGTCTCCGCTGTGTTTTGAAGACTTACAATACGTCATTGTATCTATAGGATAATGTCAGTACTTACGAACTTTGTTTGGGTAAAAGTGCAAAGCTTTATTGATTGAAAATACAGAACAAGATCAAATCTATCTGTTCATTTTTTTAAATGGTGTCAAAAGGTCAGGTAAATAGGACATAGAATTTTTCAAACACAATAAATTTTGTATTTTCAAAGAACTAATATTTGGAAGCCGTTATTTCCTTATAAAAGATTTGTGCAATGAAACAAACAAAGCAGACCTTATCTAAATACGCACTTTTTTAAAAGAAGAATAAAGAATCGGGAACATTTGAGTAAGTCTGGTCACACATAAGCATATCTGCACATGACGTCAACACTTTGACTCATTAAACATTTTGTTTAAAACAAAATAAAAGATTATCTGAAAAATATCCCAAATGATGCCGGGTGTTGATATTAATATTTCAATTACGTTTTCAGCAATCTAAATTTTGTATGTTCGAGAAATCATAAACTATGTTAGTCTTGTATCATTTTTAATTTTAGTTTCTTTTGTATAATTTGGAGTTTAGTATGACGTCCATTATCACTGAACTAGTATACATATTTGTAGGAAGGGGCCAGCTGAAGGACGCCTCCGGGTGCGGGAGTTTCTCGCTGCATTGAAGACCCATTGGTGGCCTTCGGCTGTTGTCTGCTCTATGGTCGGGTTGTTGTCTCTTTGACACATTCCCCATTTCCATTCTCAATTTTAATGATTGTGGACAACATGTAAAAATTCGAACAAGTACAATTTCCCATGAAATGTTTTTAGTGCAAGGGATTCTGAAAAGCGTTAACTGGAAACTCGATCTGTGCCAAAAGCAAGATCTGTATCTACAGCATACCGAAAAAAGTCCAGATAACTTTGAACTTTTGAATTCAGAATGCCCGTTACGGGTAACACTACAGACCCGGCAACACAGATAAAAAGAAAGGTGAATATCTGTAAATATCCTTAGTTCCTCATGAACCACGAGTTCCTCGTTAATCATTTTTGCAACCAACACGGGCAAAAACAAAATAAAACTCGATGGTAACCTTAAGGTTCATGTGGACCCTTTGGCTAAAATGGCTGCATTTTCACCTCAAAATTTACTCTGAATACAGACAAACCTGAGTATCTGGAAAAATTTTCAGGCATAGCATCTCTAGATAAATAAAATTCATATACATTTTCTCTTTTAGAAAATTAAAAACTTAACTGAATTTCGCAGTGCACTTTTTTTCATTCCTCCAGAAGGTGCCAAAATAATCAAAGTTGGAAAAGAGGTTTGAGAAGTTCCCCACAGGTAATAATTGAAGTGAATTGTATTGATTGACATGGACAATAGAAAGACAATAGATACCTGACAATAATTAGTGATTTAAACTGTGTACCTGAGTGGACCATATCAAGTGAAACTCAACTGATTGTTAATTTTATCATCTTCTGCATGGACGAAAAGTGCACAGCAAAATCCAGTTAAGTTTTAAAATTTGAATTTTATTTATCTAGGGCATGCTATGCCTTAAAACCTTTACAGATGCACAGGTTAGTCTGTGCTCAGAGTAAATTTTGAGGTGAAAACGCAGCCATCTTAGCCAATGGGTCCACATGAACCTTCAGATTACATCTCTGGGAGATTATGATTTTTGTGTCGGTCAATAACTCAAAAACGCTTTAACCAATGTGCATGCAACTTTGGTGAATTGTTTTTATCTATTGACGTAAGCTCCATTTCGATTTTTATAAATTTTAGATTATACGTTTCCGATTTATAAGGTTTTCTTCGTTAACTCCACCAAATTCGTTTGTTGTTTTGTTATACATCAAGCTGTTGGCTTTTTCTTTTGAACTGATTCACATTTTGTCATGTTGGGACCTTTTATAGCTGACTATACGGTTTGAGTTTTTGATCATTGTTGAAGACCTTACAGTGACATATAGGACGGTTGTCTCATGTGGCAATCATACCACATCTTCTTAGTTTATACACCCTATAAAGTATACAATGCAAGTCTGTTTTATATTTAGATATATATTCCTTTATCAGCCTTTTCTTAGTTGTAATATATATATATAGATCTACTGTACATGGTGTTTACATTTCACAATTAATCTTCTGCCCAAAGACTTGTGTAAAACATAGCGATTTGGCAGAGTTAAATTTGTATAAGAGGAACTGCTCAGTCAGAGTAAAAGTAAAAGTCAGACTACTTGTTGTCAATAGCATTTTGTGGTTGCCCTCGCTAGTTATTTGATCGTTACGCGGTTTGTGTTTACGAGATGATTGGAGACATTAAAAAGTGACATGTTATGGCACAGGATTTGACAAATGATAGGCTTGTACTGTAATGCAACACACATGCAGGGGTGACATAAACTTGAGAACATGCTTATCCTTTCGAAATACTTGATATCACTCATATGGAAGTTAGTATTGTTCAAATTTAGTTAGCGTTCGTTGATCACAGAAGAAGGTTATAAAAAAAAACCACTTGTACATTATTCGAATATCACTTAAGTTTACATTAGTTTAAATCTAAACCTTCACTTGCAAAGCCTCTACAAACCATAGAAGCACAGTGTCAAAATTGAAAAATATACTTATTTAATCACGCAAAATTACTTCAAATTCTAATTAACAAAGAAGTCGATGACTTGAATTTAATTTCCTTAGTAACGTTGATTTGTTGTAGTAACAAGTATTTGTCATAACCAACTGTATAACGTACCTTTCGCACTAAACACTTGCAGTTTGCAATTTTCATCAAGTGTCTATTTAATGGTACGAAGATTAACTATTATTTGCATTTGAATGAAAACAGATCTTGCACGTCTGCAGTTAACTTCCTACTTTCACTACTTTTGCTGTAATTTCAAATTTATCATTAATCCTCGTTATAAATAAGGTTATAAATGTCACAGTTATAATATTGATTTCTCCGTTTTATTTATTTTCCAATACTTGCATTCTATGCTATTAACAAGATACCCAAATAAGTACAGTAGCATACGGCGGCGGCCATACCCATGTAGGGATATGTGAATGTTAAACCATGGAAGTAATATTAATATATTACTCCCATGGTTAAACCAATGCCCAGCGTGGATAACAAACGTTTTCTGCACTTAAAAAAACTTAAACTCTACTGCATACCCAAATTTAATATGATGTTTCATTTCAAATGATGCTAAAATATTTAAGAAATAAACATAATCCATATTGGAAAAAAATAGCACATTACTAACATTATTTAAAACTCTAAAAAAATAAAAGAAAACATGGAATCTTACCAAAACACCATAGCTCATGCAATTGATGAAACTTCGGTTATATTTTTAACATCAAAGCTTCAGGGAGGAGTCACATTTTTACTCTTTGACTATTTATAATCATCACAACCTTAGCACCAAGTTTAAATAGGTTGTCCACATCCTGTTGAATTTCCTCAGTGAAGATAGGTCACTTTGTTTACCTTAATACTCTTTCGTATATATCTCTGTTTCCTTTTATTAAAAATCGAAATCTCGACAAATTTAGTTATCAAATAGTTGGTAATATGATATTCAGTACAGCTGAACTTATCAAAAGACCGTTACATACCGATTTTTAAAGAGAATGTATATACACAAGTTATTGAAAGAATTTTAAATACATTTCTATCTTTCTACTCATCTTTCATGAATTCAGGAAAAAGCTTTATCTATTGAAGTCCAAAATTATACGTTTTGGTTCACCTGTCTGTTTATGCGTCAACAATACAAAGTACAAAATGTATTGAAACATACGATAAAAATGCATACTTATATGTTGTTATGACTGTTCGTTTAACCATGCACATGAAATCTTTTTCTATGCCGTTTGTCGATTTTCGTTCTCTTTTCTCCAATTTATCAGTAACTTTGGGGATATGCGTCCATAACGGATTGTAGTCCCAAGTAAGGCCTTTATTTTGGCATTGGACAAGATTATGGTTTTCGCTGATTGTTTATGACGTCTTAACACTAAATCATTCGATGTGTACTGATTGATATTTTAGTCTTAGCTACATGATTTGTTTTCATTAGTTATTATAGGCTTTTAACTACTAGTAGCTTTCCTAAATTGCATGTACTCTCATATCTGTGTTTTGTGTCTTAAGGGTTTTGTAGCTGTTTTTGTGTTTTGTATCTATCTGATGAGTTAAGTCCTTTTCAACTTACGTTTTTAGTTTGTGTTCTTATGTTGTGCTGTTACACTACTGTCACAGGTGAAAGGAAGGGGGGGGGATCAGCAACTATGTTTAACCCCGCCACATTTTGTATGTGCCTGTCCCAAGTCAGGAACTTGTAATACAGTGATTTTAGTTTGTTGAAATTGTTTTGTACATAAATCTGGCCGTTAGTTTTCTCGTTTGAGTTATTTACATTTGTCATGTTGGGGCCTTTTATAGCTGCCTCTGCGGTATGGGTTTTGTCTATTGTTGAAGGCCGTACAATGACCTTTACTAGTAGATGCTAACTTCTACGTCAGTTTCTCTCTGGTGGAGAGTTGCCTCATTGGCAATCATGCCACATCTTCTTATTTTCATATTAACAAATACGAACAGCCATTTTACAAATTGAAGTGATCACATTGTAATAAAATATGTAAAGAGGTCAGAAATAGATCACCTACCTTTGTTTTTCTTGAAAAATTTTCGCGAAAAGTCCGTCCAACTGATATTCTAGACCGTGGTATAAGCACACTTGGAGAGACGAGGTACAGTAGATCTTGCAAGCAAGGTCCCAATTAACTTGATGCAATAGTTCACCAATACATGATGAATTCATGCTAGAGGTCATTTGTGCAGGGTTTTTAATGTGTGTTTTAATTTTACGACATTATGAACTAGATAGCCGAACCGGGGGGGGTTGCGCACATTGAGCTGGTTTACACTAACAACATGTCGTACCTGTAGCTAGTCATGCTGTTTGGAGTCGGGCGTAGGTTGTTAATGTGTTCTATTGTACTGACCAGTATTTGTATTAATACCTGTTTTCGTTTTATGTGTTATGATATCCGCTTGTTTAAAAGTTCGATTCTGCTTTTTGTGTCTTGTATTCATGAGGACCCTGTTCAAAATAAAGGTCATACCATATTAGGTCAATACAACTAGCAGCGGGACACGAATAATATTTATGTACAATGCAAACACGAAATAAATTAAATTACACAATTTACCGATATTGTTTGGTTGTTTGGTGTTGGTCTAAAATAACTAAAATATACTTACATGTATAGTTCATTGTGACAGTTGATTTATTTTTAAGCATTATACAATATATCGCCTTGTGTATGGGAAGTTCCAAACTCTCTACCTATGACAATCCTTTTAATAACTCTTTGAGGGGATTTAAGGTGACCTGTTGATAGGCACAATTCCTCACATTATTCAACATTCCCTTTTTTCCAGTGGCAGACCAAATTCCCCGCCCTCAATGCCGGTCAACCCTCTTCCCAGGACTTACCAATAGTATTGATTGCTGATGTGCTCTCGATGTGAATATGTAAGGAATATTTGTCAGTGGACATTAAGCAAACATAAATCAATCATATACACATATACAGCATTGTGTCAGTTGGTTTATTTGAGGATATCAATATAAAAATAAGAAGATGTGGTATGATTGTCAATGAGACAACTCTCCACCAGAGACCAAATGATATAAAAGTTAACACCTATAGGTACGGCCTTCAACAATGAGCAAATCCCATACCGCATAGTAAGTTATACAAGGCCCCGAAATGACAAATGTAAAACAATTCAAACGGGAAAACTAACGGCACAAGCACATATTTGATTCGTGTTAGCTGATTTGAGAGGTTTATTACCCTGTAGCGTTCTGTCAGCTTATCTATTTAGGGGCGTTCTACAGATATTCACAACTTGAAAGTCCTTCCTAGTGATAGAATGTGTTTATAAAACATCAAATACAGAATAATAGCATTACAGAGAATCTATAGAACATATTTGTATAAAAGTTTAATGAACACTATAATTGTATCTATATATTACTATAGTTATCAAATTAATATAGATAACTACGTATATGTAATGAATAAATTATTATTGATTCCAACAAAGCTGGCATCATTTCACTTTAAACACGTAGGAAACGTTTGTAAATTTCATGACAACGAAAATCAAACATGTTAGACTAAGGTCACATGTGAAAGGTTAATTAGACTGAGTGTGTCACAATTACACTATCACAACATTAAAGTGTACTTCAACCTTGTTTTAAGACAATTTAATGAAAACATGGATTTAGTTGAAGATGTCTTTTTGCTTTTAGTGTGTTTTTTGTTTCTGTGTCATTGACATTTACCTCATATCTATTTTGGTCAGATTTATGGAAATTCGATTTTTATTTTGGAAATAATTGAATTTGTTTCATATTTCAAAATACATTTAAAGTACATTAATTTGAAATAAGTACTTGGTATACAGATAAACTTTCAAGCGATCTCTGTATTATTATAATACTATTGTGGAATATGTTTTTATTACGTACATTAATTATTTGAATCATAACAGAAGTAATTTATTTTAGGTATTTTGAAATATGAAACAAACTCAATTATTTTCAAAATACCTAAAATAAATGACTTCTGTTATGAATCAAATATGTAATGTACTTAATGAAAAACATATACCACAACAGTATAATAATACAGAGATCGCTTAAAAGTTTGTATATCAAATACTTATTTCAAATTAATATACTTTAAATGTTTTCTTTAAACCAAGTGATAACTATCTATCACAGTATATTTACAATTATTTGGCTTTATGTGATGAAATGTATAACATTTTGGACCTCTGAATACGAGTAATAGCTTTCGCATTCATGTTCGATACCAATGTGTATTGAGACTAAATCTCTTTCGTTTTATTTAGTTTGCTGGAGGCCATTATGTACTAAATCTAAATAAAATATTTCATAAAGCTTGAGCAGATATTTAATAAGTATAAACAATATTTATTAAATCAAATAAAATGAAATGGTTTCAAAATAAAAGAGTGTTGTGCTGTTTTAAAGTTTTTTAAAAGGTATGAAGGAAGATAAATTCCACCCGATTTACTATGTTTAATTGATGGAGGGTTTTTGCATTATGTATTCGGAATTCTCATTTCAAGGTTGATTATATATCTCAAAGCATTGGCAGGTCATATTGGAGATACTCAATTTGTGCAGATTGAAACCTAAATATATTGTATATCGAGTTATTCTTTTTCCTAACTGAAAAAGTACACATTTCAGTATGTCAAAAAGTATATGGCTAGTTCATGGCTTGTAAGAAGGAAAATACCAGTTTAATCACGCCGTTTAAAACATTATCATAAAAATAACTAGAATGGATCTCTCATATTCTTAACATTTTGTAGGCATTCTGTACAAAGAAAAATACAGGGGAGATTTTACAACTATTTACTTTAGTTTAATTTAATTTAAACTACTGTTATATAGCTTCGGCACATTATAAAACTAGGGACTATTTAAAATTAGTTTAGACGTACTTTCAATGTTGGTTTCCGTGTGTCAGTGCAGTATGAGTAAATATGCAAGGTCATTGATGCCATTTGTTTTCTCTTTTTATTAGGTGGTGGTTCAATATAAATATTTTTTAAAATTGGTTTCTGTACCAATTTGTTTTATGATACTTTAAATTATAAATTATAAGTAACTAGTTTATATACGATTGCTTAATTGATTGGTTGGTATTTCTTTTAACGTGCAGTGCCAATTCAGGACTTGAGGTACATTTACAAGTAGGTTCTGCAAGGTTTGACGACAGAGAAAAAGGGCGGGAAATCTGTAATGCCACTGTAAAACAATGGTATGCAGGATAAAGGGCAGAAACTTCGACTTTCAACAGGCTTTTTTTTTTTTTTTTTTTGCTCTAAACAAATAGCAGTAAATTTAAATTAGTGATAACCGATAACAGCAATTTAAATTATCTTAAATGAGAAAATAAAAAAAAACCAGTTAACAGGGGTCATTTTTTTTTATAATAACAGTTAACAACAATGTCAATTTTAAGAAAACAGATAGCAACTAATTAGTCAATAACAGTTAACAGCACATATATTTTCAAAATAACAGTTAACAAAAGTTTAAAAATGCCTAAAACAGAAAAGATCTTTCCCCCTCAGTGAATTTCATGTATTAAAATAATAACTCTTTCTGTACATTGTTCTACATTATTTTGACCATAATAACTTTTTAATATTATTTATGCATTAGTGCGATGAAAACTCGAAGCTACGTTCAATTAATGAAATCTTCAATTCAAATAGAGTTATTTCCCTTTGTATGAAACAAACTGCAGGGTGAGAGAGTTGAAAGGGAATGAAAACACAAGAACATTTTTTTTACTTTTCTATGCAGTAACCAATCAAAATATATAATATTATCTGCAGATTAGATAGGGTTTTGATTGTTCGATTTATGAAAGAAAAATTTAACTTTAAACTTTACGGTTTTATCTCAACCACAAGAGATCTTTAATGGATATACGTATAACACAAAGTCATCTTCAGAGATACTACTCAATCACAAGGGACACACGCATCTATATTCTTCTGCTTTGTTGTAGGTCATACATAGTAGATGCATTCCTTAAACAACTTGAATTTTTCCTGAACACAAAACATTGAGAATACTACTGTTTTCTTGACGACATAACATTGAAATGACTCGATTAAACAACTATTGTTTTTCCTGAAGACATGACCTTATTGTTACAGTAGGAAGAAAAATAACTAGCCAGCAGCAGATACATGTTGCAAACCAGTTACCAATATAAATATACAACAGCAATGATTTCTTTTCGTGACAAAGTCTGCATTATGTGGTATATTTTGTACTTTAATTCTTCGCTATACATGAATACATGATTTTTTTATTAGTAGTTATTGGCTTTTAAACAAGCTTTCAGTAACTGCGAGTACTCTCAAATCGGTACTTTGTGTCTTAAGTCTTTTTGTTATCTGTATTTTTGTGTGCTGTGTGTCGATCTGATTTTTTTATTGTTTGTTCTTTTTTGTGCTGTCACACTACTGTTCAATTTTTAAGGTATCGTTGTACGCCCACAAACATGTCTAACTTTCACACATTAAAGAAATATGTGCCTGTCCCAATTCCGTAGCCTATAATTCAGTTCTTGTTGTATGTTGCTGTATATCTTTTTTTTTCGTTTATTGTTTTGTACATAAACCAGGCAGTTGGTTTTTTCGTTTGAATTGTTTTACATTTGTCATGTCCTTTTAAAGATTGCTATGCGGTATGGTTTTTGCTAATTGTTGAAGTCCGTACAGTGACCTATAAATTCTAACTTTTATGCCATTTGGTCTCTGATTGAACATTGTCAATCATACCACATCTTCTTATTTTACTATTAATAAAATAAAATGATTTGTAGAATACCATTTATAAGTAAATTAGTCGATACTTAAACATCAACTCGTATAACTATAATAAGGCGATACTTAAACATCAACTCGTATAACTAGTAAATAAGGCGATACTTAAACATCAACTCGTATAACTAGTAAATAAGGCGATACTTAAACATCAACTCGTATAACTAGTAAATAAGGCGATACTTAAACATCAACTCGTATAACTAGTAAATTAGGCGATACTTAAACATCAACTCGTATAACTAGTAAATAAGGCGATACTTAAACATCAACTCGTATAACTAGTAAATAAGGCGATACTTAAACATCAACTCGTATAACTAGTAAATTAGGCGATACTTAAACATCAACTCGTATAACTAGTAAATAAGGCGATACTTAAACATCAACTCGTATAACTAGTAAATAAGGCGATACTTAAACATCAACTCGTATAACTAGTAAATAAGGCGATACTTAAACATCAACTCGTATAACTAGTAAATTAGGCGATAATTAAACATCAACTCGTATAACTAGTAAATTAGGCGATACTTAAACATCAACTCGTATAACTAGTAAATGTACTTGAAAAATAGTGACATACATGTATAAAGTCAGTCATTGATTTGTGTACCATTGTTTAATTAGTTATCAAAGGTACCAGGATTATAATTTAATACGCCAGACGCGCGTTTCATCTACATAAGACTCATCAGTGACGCTCAGATCAAAATATATATAAAGCCAAACAAGTACAAAGTTGAAGAGCATTGAGGACCCAAAATTCCAAAAGTTGTGCCAAATGCGGCTAAGGTAATCTATTCCTGGGATAAGAAAATCCTTAGTTTTTTTCGAAAAATTCAAAGTTTTGTAACAGGCTATTTATAAAAATGACCATATAATTGATATTCATGTCAACACCGAAGTGCTGACTACTGGGCTGGTGATACCCTCGGGGACGAAACGTCCATCAGCAGTGGCATCGACCCAGTGGTGTAAATAGTTATTGGTACAGGTCTATATAGTGACATACATGTATAAAGTCAGTCATTGATTTGTGTACCATTGTTTAATTAGTTATCAAAGGTACCAGGATCATAATTTAATACGCCAAAATATTGCAATTTCAGTTTAATATAACAGTTTTATGACTGAATTAAAATAAACCTTAAAACTCGAGGCCTTAAGATTTGTATCTTTGTCCTGTGCGTTAAACTTGTTATATTAAATTTTTGTCTTTGGCAATTCATGATTTTACTATAACAACTCTAAAATTATGAATTGCCAAAAACAAAATTTTAATATAAAAAACTTATCAATGAACACAAAGACAGCGTAATTTCTCAGAAATCTATACACTTTTGATTGTATAGTTCCTACTGCTACTTGACGTACAAAAACAGAACAAAAAGAATATATATAAAAACTGGATTCATGTACAGAGCCTGTCGGGATAATTTATAGCAAGAATATTGTGATGCTCCTTTTATTTCAATGTTATCGCGCGAAATTATACCAAGTATCACATCTTTTCAATATTTGTTAAAAATATCAGTGAGGGTTATGCCTACCAATAAAAAAGGCATGTTTTGAAAAAGGTCAGAAATAATGTTTCGACAGTTTACGTATCTACCGTCCTCACGAGTTATGGTAAGGGCTTTTAAATATGAAGTTAACTATGCACTAACTTATATCACGGGTATCTGAAGTACATTAAACGAGCTTAATACTGTTTGGTATGTTTATGCGGTACACATTGTAAATGTCCATACAATTGACATATTGTATGGCCTTGACTACATTTCACGCTCCAGTGTTCGGGTGCAGTTTTTTTGGATTGGTTATCTAACTAAAATAATATACATTATGATTATAGATAAACTAAATTTGGTGTATGAACCCAGACATGATTACATGTGTTTTTTTCAGGTTTAGTTTGATTTTGAATTTCATTTTCAGGTATTATTATTATTATTATTGTTGTTGTTGTTATTGTTAGGGGGCAATAAATATCCTCTATTCAATGGGTCAACTGTTGTCTAAGACACCAGAAAATATGGCACATTTGGCGCAATTACTCATTTCATTATCTTAAATTTACATGCGTTTATAGTTTCTGTAATTATATAGAAGTGAAACGTTTTATGTTTGAATTTTAATAAGGGTATTTAAATGTACATTGTGTATTGAAACTCGTGGATGACATGAAGACAATTAGAGGTCATCAGTTAAAAATCATTTTCATGTCAAAATTACAAAACTCATAATTTAAACAGCTAACTGCTGTCCTCTATAAGTTTATAATAAGGTAACTAGAGGGGGTGATCAACAAAGGACTAAAATAATAGATACGATTGAATTAAACTGCTTTACATATACTGTGTTTGTAATGTTAACATGACCAATGCTTCGTAGCCGTTTGTTTTAGTTCCACATAGATATGAAAACAAACACAAATCAAGTCAATAGAAGTTTTATCCATTTATATTATTGTTTCCAAGGGTTAATTTGAAATACAATGTTTCCATAAACATCGTACATTATTGAATTAATGTTGTATCTGTTCAAATAATGGCAACAGTACTGTTTATTACAAGATTGACTTTTAAATTAAAATGGTATCGTACATTTTTTATAATATTTTTTTAAAGAAAGATTTGCACTTTTCTAATATAGTCGTTCAAACAACAGACATAACCATTAACTTAAGTATTTTAAGTTATATAGCTTGCATAATTTTATTAGTTTATGGCAGGAATGTTTGTGAAAATACCCCTGTATAACCCTACATACACTGATCAGTAAATCATTTTAGTTTTTTTTTTACTTCACTGAAAAGTTACGAACAATAAGTTTAAAACAGAATTACTTGAAATTGATCCTGGTCTATTATTCAAGTACAAAAAATATCAACACGAGTGAGCAGAATGAATTAAACCGTCGCATTCAAATATAATAATGATCAAGTTTAACTACAAATAAACACCATCCTATGCTAGAAACATGGACCGATTCACCAATAGATACGATAAAGAATATTATTACATATTAAATGTGTGTGTATTGGTCTCAAAAGGAACTGTTCGATGTTGAAGATTGTTTGCCAATGATATCCAAAT
The DNA here is from genome assembly GCF_021869535.1 of Mytilus californianus. Lineage (NCBI taxonomy): Eukaryota > Metazoa > Mollusca > Bivalvia > Mytilida > Mytilidae > Mytilus > Mytilus californianus. The sequence continues at coordinate 92,397,438 of NW_026262581.1, read as the reverse complement.
CAATCAAACATTTAATCCTATAAGTCAAAGGCAAACAGAACGATTTCTGCGGCATCCCGTCGACATTCATTTGTCTAGGTCGAAACATTTTTCTATTTTACAAACTGTTAGTGAGTGTTTACTTTACCAAGTTTTTACTGATCTACATTTACAAGCAGACACGGTTACCCTTGGTATTTAAAGGAGCATTGTGAAAACATAAGATTTTAGGTGATACGACATTCTCTTTTCAAAATCTGTGATCGGAAGAGGAGACCTTTGTTTACAAATATCTGGATAAAAAATTGTTCTTCGTGTGATTGGGCTTTGTTTTAATCTCGTATCTGGATTACTAGAGATAAATATTAAGGATGGCATGGGTATGGCCCACGGACACCCCAGTTTACAAGAAGACTACAAGGCCAACTTCTATCACAAGTCAACCAAAAAGGCCAAAAGTATGTAATGTTTTCATATCATATGTCAACTGTTACTTTTTTATGCTTTGTACTAAGGAGCATACATGTTGGAATTGTTTTTGATGTTTGTTTTTATTTAGTTAGTTGAAACGAAAAAACAATTATGTTCTCTTTTTTGTGTTCAATTTTCTGTGCTTGATTTTTCTACCTTTCGAGCGTCCTTTTCAAAATATGTTTATATTTTATAGACACGTGTAACTAAATTGACACATATAATTCTTCTCTGCAACTAAATCGATACCAGAATTTCTCTCGTTTTGATAAAATGATATATGTTTACTGTGATTTATGTATCGTAAGCAATTGTACTTTATGTTTTACAGTTTTGTCAGTTTTATCACCTGTTCAAGCAAGGTTCAAACTTTTTCAACATTTAAATTGAAATTCTTGTACATTTATTCGGTTAAATTGTCCCTTTGAGAACTAAAAATACGTCTCGGCATGTTTCATAGAATAATGCATTAGCTTTGTCCTTGTTGTTCACACTTATTTTATTCATTGAATGATATTTATCATCCAATTGAGGCGACAGGATGCACGAAAGTCCGATAATATTTCTATGTTAAACATATAGGACATGCAAATGAATTTAAGACACCCCATTGTCATATTTGAAGTATTTTTGTAGCAGTTTTAAATCAAACAAGTACTTTATATTAGATATGACATACTACAAAGCTGTAAAATAACTTACACATAGAAAGGATTATACAAAACGATAAAGGTTATAGTGTTAAAGCAAAAAATGGAGCACAAACAGTTTCTGTCAACTGAATTTTGAATGTTAGATAGCATAGAACCGTTGTCCCCAGATGAGAAAGCTTGAAAGTTTACAAGGTTTTTGTCTAATGTAGATGTAATTTTTGTATACCGTCTTTCTATCGTCCTGATACTCGATGTGTTGTATATCAACAGGATCTTCATCCTAATGTGGATTCATTGTTATTACTAGGGTAATATATGTCATTTTTGTGAGTGTGGTGAAGCACGCATTTCAATATTGAACAAAATTCAAATTTCTTATAGATTTGAATGCATGCAGAATGTGTCAAAGCCATGAAATCAAGTAACCACGAAACACAATTTTCCCTCAATCCACGAAAATTGGTACAATAGAAATAAATAATGCACAGTACATTATATTGAATTAACTTGTTCACCCACTCATCAAGGCGGGGGGGGGGGGGTGTATTTGTTTGGATTAACCCTGTCTTATTCATGTATATTTCTCCAAGCAATTAACTTTTACAGAGATTTTCGCTGCACTATTGTTTTTGGTTTTGTTTTTTTGGGGGGGGGGGGGGGGGGGGGGGGGGGTTATGATCGATTTTTACCCCGATTTTTGATCAACCTGTTTCACAAAATCAGACTTTTAAAGGGGCATTAGCTATGAGATATATAAAAAAGAATTAGATATGATTTTTTTTTTTGTTCAATCTTTAATGAACGTGAAATAGTGAGATAATAATTCGCTTTTAGCAGCCAGTTTGGTTCAATTTAGTCAAAATAAGCAAAGAAGCATCGCTGATGAATTATTCACTTGCAAGTGAATAATTCGACCTCATTGAATCCGTATTCATGTGACCTTCAATTTAACCCCTTAGCTAGATTTGGGTTACGCATGAATTAAGCGTGTTCAGTTATTCAAAGGAAAAGAATGTCAACATTGAAAGTGAAACAAGGGTAAACCATTTGATTGACTGATTCGATTCACAAAAACTCATTCTTATACAGGTAAACACGATGATTAACTTATAGTTGTAACCTATAATATGAAATCAAACAGACCTAGAAAAATCCATTTTCACGAGTTCGCTATATTTATGTTTACATCCGATTATATGACCGTGGGCAGTCTTCGGAGGCCACCTCGGTGGTTAGTTAGATGGCGTCTAGACTGAAATACACACGAAATGCTGATACATATTATTGAGTCAATGCATTGTAAATTGATTATTTTAGACTTTTTATAACTTGGATATACGTTTTAGTATGTTATAAATCAAATATGGGAATTTGAGTCAAATCGGTGAACATGAATTTGACAGCTAATGCCCCTTTATTAAGATCTGAATAAAAGGAAAAATGGAGCATAATTATTTACTTACCCTTTTAATAGAAATTGTTGCTGGAATTTCCCCCGTCCAAGAACACTTCTTTGGGTCAACTGGTGAGCATTGCGACACTTGATTCGAAGTCGCGAATCCAAATGACACGTAGCAGACCTTGGTAAGGTCCATGGTAGTAGCTCAAATTTTCAACCTTTCCCAACATGCACCTATGTTCCTACGACAACCGAATGTGCGTTTCCATTTACCAAGTCTATCACTTTTTAATCACATATGAATTGATTTTTAGTTATCTTATAATCTTTCTAATTGTGAAAAAAAAAATGTCTTTAAAGTCAATTTTGCTTTAAACAGTTGAAACCTAAGACGTTTGCCACGCGTCCTGTGACAAAATAATACTTCATGCATATTCAGAGCGAAAACAATTAACAATAAATTCAATAGGTAGGTTCAGCAAAGTGGCTCAGCCAGGTTAAATGACACTGGAAATTGATGGAATGATGGATAGGGACATAAATGTTGCATTGCAATAGACCACTTAAGGACTCCTCGAAATGTTGTTGCAAAGGTTCTTAAACGTACAAAGGCATGGCACTCTCCCTACACGAGGCAATTTTCTAATTCCTATCGATTGTGGATGCGTATTATATACATCCCACACCATCAAACGGACATCTATCGTCAGGGTTTTACTGACAGAGGGGAGAAAATAATGTGGAATCAAAAAAGGTAAACAATTCAAATAGAATTACGGTGAGTTGAGGACCCGGATTTGGGTTTTAGAGAATTACAGAAATGTTTTGTTTTGTAATATTTGTGTCTATTTTGTAGCTTATTGTCTTGCAGTCTTAATTTGAAATCTAAACTTCTGGCTTTTTATATATACTTTTTTCTTTCTGTTCATTATATCATTGCAGTATCTGCTTCTTGAAACAGTTTCCAATGCAGCCATAACAACTGTTGTTTATTTTACGACAAATAGATTCATCATGTTTACACAATAGAAAACTCAAATCTAATATTTGTTCCTAAATTGGTAATTTTATACTGAAACAAACATATATGGTAGTTGGTAGATGATACTATATGTCAATGTTAACAAAGAAACGTACATTATATTGACATGTAACACGCTCTGTATTGTTCTATATTAAATACCAAAACTAAGATGATTTAAACTTGTAATTGTTTTGAAACATTGAAGAAATTTGAACGTTAGATGATATCAATAATATAGCCATTTATTTGTACATCAGATATGCAGAAACTTGTAAAATGAATATAGAGTAGGGCTATTTATTTTGGAAGAATTCTATTTGAATCTTGTTTTGAGAGCACAGGAACTATAACATGTCCTCTTCATTTCGCGAAAATAACTCGCTTCAGAATCCCCGAAAGAATGGAAACACCAAGGTAGGTATATATAATTACAGTTAATCGTGTAAGGATGACCCTTTTATTGGTATTTGAAATTATATCAAATTATATTAAGTCGACAAAACTTTACTGTAATTTACATTTAAAACAATTCTACGAGATCATTTCATGAACATATCATATTAATAGATACAAGTAGAGGGCAATGCTATGTATGCACAATGGTATTTATAAGTTATCTGTTGCAGAACAAGAATAAGTTCAAACATTATGACCAATCAGTTAGCTTCTTAGTCCGATGAAGCTTATTTTAGGAATAGTTCGGTACTTTAATTCGCTGCAGTCTATTGAAATCCTAATTATTTTCCTATAATGTATGTCAAAGGTTGGACTTACTAAAACAAATGTTATTACTTCTGAATTGACACGAACTCACAAACACATGCACAGATTTTGGATTATTTCCAACAAATATCAAACAAGTATAACCAATGCCTGTCTAGTCCAATATGCACTAGAATATACGATGTTTACTGTCTAACTTAAGCGTATTTGCTGCCTGTAGCTATTTAAATGTTGACACTTTGTGCGTAGAAGGGGTAATTTAAGGATGAATTTTATAAAATCAAATTCTAGAAAAGTTTAAAAAGAAGCAAACACGCTTATGTTTAAAGCTGTATTTACCATAACGCAAAGATTAGCACCGATCTCAATTATTTATAATCAGTTTTTAATACCGAATTTCGTGACATTTAAAAGAAAATAATTTAATACGGTATGAAAGTGTGAACTGTTTGACATCAGAAGTGTGCAGAGTCGTTTAAGTTGGATTTGTTTTTGGTATTCTTTTTTTAAATATTCTTCTTGTTAGAGACCACTTCAATCGTATCTCCTCTCAAAGTACAATTTTAATTATATATGAAAACTGTTTTCCAAAGACAATTTTTGAGTTGCTGTAAGGACTATTAAGTGGTCGTTCCCTTATCAAGAGAAGAATTTAACAGCTTGTTGCTAAGCAAAGCTCTGTCACGGAGCAAATCATTTGCTGGTTTGTAAATATTTGTCAAAAGGCTTATATTGACGATAAATCGTTATGCTTGCGATGACTGTAAACACATTATTGTTAAGAAGAAAATTTTAATGTTCCAATAAAGTGTTTAAGATATTCATTGAAATCTAATTTATTTGTTCAAGTGCTCCTTAAACGTCGTACGGTTAAATGTCCAATACTGCAGTTTGTACAGTACAGCAAGCCTTTCCTCAAATACCGGTAGTAGCTAGTTAAGGTGAAGAGATACGACTTCATTCATGACAAGACCACTGCTGAAAAGTCGTTCGTTTGGCATTCGCGTTCGGTTCGATAAATACGTTTAAAAACAGACTACTTTTTTGTATAGACACAAGTTTATTGTTGAAGACGATCTGTTGCCCTCTATGTGTCTTTGTTATGCTTTTGTGGTTGAGTTGCTGTCTCATTGAAACATACCTCACAATTCATATTATTTATAATCACCAGTATGCAGAAATTATTTTGGTATTAGGAAACTTGTATGCCACAAACATCATCAACACGACCTTGAATTTATTTTGACAATTTTTATCTCGTATTAACCTTTTAACGTTCCTACAAGGCTATATCAGATATCAATTGGCCCTAATGAATAAGTTTGTTTAACCATAAAAGGAGATCTACGTGGTTGCATGTATTAAATTTCCTCTGATTAATCTATGTCCATACTAAGGTGTATGTCATAAAAACAATATACAAATGCCAGATTTTAAATACATAACTTCGAGTAGGGATCTTTACTCTAATGGATACAATTTATTTAGGAGCAGCAAAACCTTGAACAGCTTGCAAATCACCATTTTCCAAATTTTGAAGAAAAAGAAGGTGACACAAGTCATGCATCACTGATTATGCAACCTCCTAAAATTGTTTGTTTATCTTAAACACGTTTTTGTACACTTTTTAAAACCTAGCTATAAAAAAGGGTTGCACTTTTCAAAGACCCATGGCCTGTGGAGTATTTAAGTAAGATCATCAAATCAATCGAAATTGTTATTGGAATTTTTACAGTTGAAATAAAACTATATAACGACATTGCTGATTCTAGTTTTCAAGTAGTAAATCTCGCCTTTCAAAATAGATAAATACCTATTTCAAATAGAAATTGATAAATTATTTAAAAGCTTGTACCCTGTCACGTAAACCACACAATTAGGGAAATATACAGCTCTATCGGGTTATCTGTATCATTTGAGTGTGTCATAATTGACGATTTCAGAAATACTGATTTTAACTTTTTACTGAAGATGATTCACATCGTTTTGGATAGAGCTGTTCAAACAAAAGATTCGTGTCAAACTGTCTTAACGGAAACGTGCTTGAATAGTAATACATACATATTGTGATAAAAGAATTATCTGAAACAACAGTTTACCTAAGAAATGTATCAATAATACAACGGTTGTTACATGGAGAAATTGGCCAATGAGTCTTTAATTTGTAGACAAACCGCGCCTATTGCTTACCAATTTATAAGCCTTGAATCATTAATGAGCATTTCATCTATCCAAGGCAAATGATATCAGTTTCAGTTTTTTGTGAAAGGCCGTATTGCCCCGAGCTACATTTTACTTATACCCGTATTGCCCGTTCTTCTGTTAGTGATATAATGCACGTCCATTGTAGCCAACTTTACAAAATGCGATTGTTTTCTTTTCAAGAATATGCAAGAGCCATTACCTGCTGAACATAAAAATAGGCAGCCACCAATATTTAGAAATTATTTATTACATTACTAGTAATTTATACTTCATTTATGTTCAATTAAATATTCCTTTGATTAATTTTACTGACGTTTTTTTATTAAATGTAATGATCCAGTGTGCGAGTTATCCAGTACTTTGTCTTTGAGTTTTTTGCTTTTGCGTCATGTTGCAATTTGGATTGTTGTGTAATGTGTTTTGCAGCATTTTTGTTAAAGATAGTTTCAATTATTCTTTACAAAATATTTCTTTTGTACATAGAATTCATCACAACTCTTAGCTTGTAGCTGCTATTTCAGCTGATATAAAGGTGATAGTATATATTTAATCATCTAGATATGATGAATCTTACTATGCAAATTTCCTATCGTTATTTTAATATTTTACATTACGAAATCCTATAATACAACTTCCCGAAATTCTTAAACACACGATAACTCGTTATAAAGAGAAATTTTTAAATATGTACTTGCCCTCCTAACCATTGCTGTTGCTTAGGTACATATAGTCTAGTTAGCGTCCCGTCAAATTAATGACATCAAAAGATGTCTTTGATTCACATCGTTTTTGGAATTCATTTAATTCTATAAATTGTTGTTCTAAAAAAAAATTCTGACAAAAGACTTGTCAAACTGTTTTACCGATGCTTGCCCAAATAGTCACACAGACAGATTGTCAGAGAAGCTCTCCTTGAAACAACCTTGCAACTAAGACATGTATACATTGATCTTAAAGTAAATGGAGCGACTTCCATCTTAAACTTAAATATTCATTTTCTTCCAAATCATAGTTACTAAATTTCCAATTACTGAAATGTCAGTCATAGTTTATAGGTTTATCATGATCAAAAACCTTTCTATTTTCCACATTCATGGCCCATTTGCGCTTTAGCACCATTCAGGGTATCTGTGGTATTTCCGCATTTTTAGTGGGTGATCATTCTATAGGTTTCTTTACAATGTTTTGTGAACCTTAGGCATTTGTCTTTGGTTATAGTTTAATATAAGGTGCTGTTTTTAGGTAGCCATCCTGTCTTCATGTTTTTCCACTGATGATAGTGGTATCAGTCTTCGATTAAGGTATTAGAACTGTCTTGTAATGTAGTATCGTCTTGCAATAAAACAGTCTGGCTTGTATTTAAAAGAATAAGATATGTTGTCCCATATGCAATTGATCAAATTCGGAGTTAAAATTAAAAACTAAAACTTTAATAGTATAATTATAAGCTACAAGTAAACAAACAATTTAAATTTATGAAATACATATGTAGGAATAACTTTTAAAAGTTTTGTAAGAATTCGATTTAAACCATACCGCACTTTGACATTGATCAACATAGGTAGCCAATGACAACAAGGAAGCGATATACCATATGAATTTAAATAAAACCCTTTGAAATGTTCGATTTAAATAGTTGGGTTTTGACAATTCGTATTTATTAAATACTTCAGCTAAATATTGATTTTGAATGGCATTTTTATTTGGGGATGCATAAGTACAAGTATTGAAGTTGTAAGGTTGTTGATTTGATTTAATGATATTAAATGATAGATCAGGTGGTTACACATCTATATGTTGTCAAAATTTCCATTTCCAATATAAAATATAGAATTGTTTATGTTTTTAGAATTTGCTCGACTTTGAAACGGATGTATAGTGATTCCAATTATATGAAAATATGTTCCCTTTAAAACGAATTTCCTTTAAACTGAAGTAAGAAGTTTCTAAGGAGGCAATTAAGAGACAATGATAGAAGATAACACCATGACTAAAGGAAAAATGAAGGTCAAAAAGACAAATAACGGTCCTCAAACACCACACAGAAAACCTCAGATTGAACAGCACAAACCACATCAAAATGTGTGATGAACTGAGGCCCTTCAGAAATGGCAAACTGTAATGATCTCATTTTACGAACGAAGTCAAGTCATATTATTTTTCAAAAACAAATATTCCACTGCTTTCTGTTATTTCTGTGGTTGTACAGAACTGGTTAAAACTTTTACAAAAACAGGATCTTCACCTTCAATTGTTCAGAACTTTTATCACAGTCACCTTTGACATTCAAATATGTAAATACTTAATCTATTTCCAATCACATACAGACGAGCCCTGTTATCAAAGTAAAACAGTGGGAAGATAAAGATAAAGGTACAGTCAAACAGGCTAGACAAATTTACGCGACCATATTTTCAAAGGAAAAACAATGAATGCTTATTTTCGAATATAAGGAAGACCTTGAACTATTCAAAAAACGGTCTCTGAGTTACCTATGATATTGTTACTCTTTTACATTGTAACTTATATAAATGCTGGATAGAGAATATTTAGTACATAACAACGGAACTAAATATTAATTTCTTAAGATTAAATATTTAACAACTAAATTATGATAAATCATTTAATAACCTTTGTCGAAATATTGCAACATTTATCGTTCATATGTTAAACAAATTGACATAAAAATTTACTTAGAAACGTTTGTACTTCCTCCGTATTTGTAACAATATTAGCTGTATCCAATTTATTTGCTGACACGTACTAAAGCCTACTATATTTTAAGTTTTAATCAATTGAATACCAAACTATTAAGAAACATTTGTTTTTTTTCAAGGATTTATTAATTCAATTTAGATGTGGTCTTGAACCTTGGTCTCACGCTGTCATAAAATTGAAATAGTTTAATTTCTTTTTTTTTTTTAATATCTGAAGACCAAAAAATTAATAGACGACTATATTTTGATAAACTACTAGCTTTCATGTTAGTGACATACATTACAAAATAAGGTATTGTTGTCCCTAGTATATTTCTTTTAGATAAGATACACGTATAACTGTATTTCCTTGCGAAAGTCGATTACTTTGACAGTTACTGGTTGTTAATTTTCGTTTTGTTATGTATCTAGTTTTGCTTAATTGGTTGATCGATTGTTTTTTTTTTAATTACTGTTTTTTTTCAATTTTTGAAATCAATGTTATCTTCTCAAATTCGCTGTACCGATAATTAATGATTTTTATCTACACATAAATTTGTTTTTCTATATCCCTCTATTCCTATTCCTATAAAAATAAAGAAATTTGTAGAGTAAACATCAGATAGACAGCAACCATACGTTACCAAAAGAAAGACTGTTATTTTACTATCAATGCTACTAAATTCATACCATTAAATATAGCTCTGCCAGATTGTGCAGAACTTTGGTTTGTTTTCTTTTATGGAATTATCATCATGAATATGCAACTAATATTAGGCAACAACCAATTAATTAATTTTGAGCAAATTATAATTTCCTTTATCTTAAATACATGTACCAATAATTGTTAATTGTAAAATGTTTTGGAAGGCATCATGCTCGTTACGGAATATTTATGTCACAGATGACCACTGGCGTATTCCGTTTGTCTGAGCCACAATCATGCTATCCTTTTCTCTTTTTTGGCTTACACATATTTCCAAATACGACTCATTAGCTGACAAGAACAGTTCATCAGTTCATCAAGTTTCGAAAGAAAGCATTTTTCAATTCTTTAGATAAGAAGCCTTCAGCTAAGTTGTCCTCAATGAAGTCCAAGGAATAGGTTGCTCATAACTAAGAATAAATGTGTAACCTTCAGTTAACTGACAGAGGATTTTTTTTCAATTGTTAACACACAGTAATAAGATGAGCAATATACAATAACAAACTCCAGTTAAGGTCGTGTCAAAAATTTAAAAAAAAGGTATGACATAGAAAGAGTTATATTTCCTCCACAGTACAGGCACTTTCCCATGGGAAAATGTTTGGATTACACCAAACGTCATACTAGAAAGACAGTCTTTTTAGGTTAACAGTGGCGTAGGAATAAACTTACAAGTGATAAGCAAAAAAAAAGACCTCTTCTATAGTCTAATAGTTCTATCAGTATGTGTGTGGGTGGTGGGGAGCACAGTTTGCCAACTTTTGAAAGTGGGGTGCCCTCCTTGCACCTCTCCGTCTCCTATGACCTGTTTATTAGTTGAAACATCCGGAACAACCGGAGTATTTAGTTTTAAACTTAAACTATAATAAAAGAATACACTGAAAATAATTTAAAAGTGTCTAAAAATATTTTTAATTATATAAAAAAAAACTCGTACAATTTTCAGATGATAATGTGAAGTTAAGCGGTAGTGAGGATAATCCTCTTGACAATTTATACTAGTTAAAATGATTTTAGAATACTACACTATTTACTATGTAGGTAATTTAAAGGTAGGAAGATACCAAAGGGGCAACCAAAAACCATCAATCAAAGAAAGATTTACACCACCATGCAATAAATTTATAGGCATTTACCTTTTATAGTGCAAATTTTGTTGGGGTTTAATTCAAAACCCACTGTTCCACTTGTAGTTGACTAAACACAAAGTAAAGCCTCAATAATTTTATTTCTTCACTGTTTTATACTATTGTTCCCAAGCAACAACCTCTCTCTTGTACTCTATAACGAGCTTATTCTAAACCAATCGGCCAATTCTATAAACTATTGTTTTTGTTTTCTAATGAGCTAATGGAATATAATATACACTTGATAAATGTCCTATTCGTCAAACTTGTGACACCAGAATGAGTGGATTTGATATGATATGATAAATTTTATCCACGTTAACATTTTTTATCTTTTCAGAGTGAGCGGATGGAATATGATTTCATGCGTGCTAACAATCTCACTACGACCACAGCTCCATTTGCCACAAATCATACACCACAGATTGGTATCAAAATAATAGGAAGCAAACGGGTTCCAGTTATAGAAAACTTAAATACAATGTGAGTTCACAGTGGTTTACATTCTTGTCTTTGGTCTTGTTTAGAATAGTTGTCTCATTGGCAATCATACCACATCTTCTTATTTGTTTTATCAGATACTCATTATTCATCGATGCCATGTCTATGTTTGAGAGGTCTCGGGTATATCTACCTCAAATTTTTTCATTTGTACACTTTTATGTAGAAAGTATTTATTATTACTCAGCTGCTAATGGTTAAATATCATTTATACTTGGAATAGAAAGTGACGACACTTTGTTGAATGTTTAAACGTCCTGAAAGTGTTCTTAGTTTTGCCTAATCTGTTTTGAATAATTAAACACAATTAGAACTGGTTTATAGGACATGTTTATTTTGTCATGGTTTGTTGGAATTATATTTTATGTCCTTGATTAAAAAGTTAAATATGTGGATCACCAGTTCTTTTTCACCACATTAACATACTTTCATTAATCTATTTTCCAACCACTCAGGTTTAACATTTAATTTCTCGATTATAATTAAACTGTGTATACATATATAAAAGTAAATAAGTAGTGAGCGCTTAAGGCTTAAAATACAAATTTTCTGTTTAATCTTCCCTTTAAAATTCTTACAAGCTAGTAGGTAGTTTATTTACTTGAGTAACTTAGTGGCACTGTTTACAGTGAAGACAGACAGAATTCTCCTGGTGGGTATGGACCAAGAGTACCTCCAATACAGAACATAGCAGAGAACCCTACTAAGATAGACCCTAGATTACTTGCTGAAGGAACCAAAGGATATTTCAGCGCACAAAGAGTAAGTCTACTAATTAACTATCAGTTATCTAAATATTTTTGTACAAGAACAAGTAATAATAAATATTCTGAATTTCAAGGTACATTAAAAGGTCATAGTTCAGATTATTTCCAGTTTCAATTTTATCTAGAGGCATCATGATAAAAACCCAATAACACGCATACAGTTATACGACTCCTATTTGTTCCCCAATAATTTGTGTTTTGAGCATACATGATGAAGAAACGGAGTCCAATAGTCGTATTGCTCTGAATTTGGTAACATACATATATTATTATACTTTTATTCAACCTTAAACATTTCATGTTCATTCATATAAAATTAATGATGAGAGTGAATAAACTCGAACCCCACATTCTTCATGTGATTATATGTATACTTATTTTTCGTAGCCTGGATCAAACAACATAGAATACGGAGAGGTAGGCAAACCACGTGCTAGACGTAGATTATCTTGTCTTAGTTTACAGCCTTTATGTACCAGCTTCTGTATGTCTGAGTGAATTTCATCGATGCTATATACTCGTCGAATGTCTGCTACAGTTCCTTTATTTGACTGAAAAAAATGTGATTAAGAACATTGAATACGATCAATTCATTGCAGGAAAATTCGCCCTTTCAATGGAACAGTTTGACCGTAAAAATGAAAATAATGTTTCGTCATTGTTTGAATGTTTATTTTCATGACGTCATTATCCTTTCACGACGTTTTAAAAATGTTTTGCTATAATGCATTATTGTGAAACCGTAAGCTAACAGTTAACAAAAAAACTTAAGGAGACAATGCAAGTTTATAGCATGGTAGATGAATAAGCACAATTTGCACAATTTATCGCAAAATCACCCCCTTTTTCTCGAAATAATACACTATAGCACTGGTGGTATTAAGTCCACATTAATCGTTACAATCATGTTCATTCAGCACTCTTCTTTGCATAATCATTTGTCGTCATTTTCTTTGTAATTATGAGAAAAAATAAAAGAAGTATCATTTGAATATTAAACGAAATATGAAATTCAACAAAAACATAATGTCTGCTTTTATTTCGATCATACATTTTAAATTACACAGCACCACAAACAAATGATTACAAGAGAAGTTATTCATGCAGTTTCATTTTTAATGCTTTTGTCAACGCACTTATGAAATTGAAAATGTTCTATGTCAGAGACAGAAAGAACTCCAATACTTTAGACACAACGTGGTATGTATAGAGAACGTTTAACGAAGCATGAATTGCATGTATCGCGACAGAATAATCAATTCCTAAAGTACTACCCGATTATAAAACAAATACAAATAGAACAAATTCATGTAAACATAATTGTATGCAACTAACATACTGGCTTTCTAACAAAAAATGAAAGACAATAACATGTTATTTTTGTACCATAACAACTATTTCTGTATTAAATTAGTGATGCTTTCTTGACAAAATACCTAACATAAGGTATCTGTTCGTCCATATTGTCAGTAACAAATTTAACTAATGACAAAATGCAGTCAATGTATTAACTCTTAACTTCAAAATATTATCTAATGAATCAAAGACCGGGTTGAAGAACTTTATGATATGTAAATCCGGCCACATAATTCAGAAAATGAATAAAAATCGATACTTTATGTTAAGTGTATGTGTGAGTGCAAGGCTTTTTTTCTATATATAAAAACATCAATAGATTCCATACAATTAACCATTTTCAAGAGCGTACGCACCAAATTTATAAAGTGTTAATGTTATTTACTCATGAATGCAATAAAATCCTATAAAGGACTATTTTGTCTGCATAAGAACTCGTGCAATGGAAGTCTTTGTTGTTTTTAGGGCATTGACCAATGACATCTAAGCCGAAATATAACATTGAAAACGTTGTAGAATAAAATGACATTCTTTTAGAAATACATTTGTATTAGACCAATGAACAATATAATGACAATATTTCATTTTTGTAATATTCGAGACGAAGACTTTTGATCTGTGCCTTATATAGACAATAAGATATAAAAATAATTCTTTTGAAACGATACCTGATATTGTTCTGACGTGAGACGATATGTTTACTTGAGGGTAAAATTTCACTTGTTATATGATATAACACGACTATCTAAAACCTATATGAAATAATATTTTTAAATTTATTTAAATGCTCCAATGTTTCTTTTTATAATCAATGTTCCATAATAGAACTGAAACTTTTAAATTCAACTTTAACAACTTTAACCGCGATAGAGGGGCATACAAAGGGTAAAGACACACCTACCTCCATTTTAAAACTAGATAAAGTGTTAAATAATTTATACTAATATGTAGTTAGCTTATTTAAGATGTAGTTAGTTTTTAAAACTTTAATGTTAATTTTTCTTTAAAAGATTAACAGATTATTGTTCTTAAACGCCCTTCATTTCCCTTTTTGAAATTGCTTGCCTTCATGACAGCGATATTTTGTTTTCTTTAGAGATTATTTCGGCCATTAATGCGCCTGGTAAGTACAGTCCTCCTATTTTTTTCAAACCTGAAATTATTTCTTACATAAAATTGCTACCTTTAATTCACTGTCTATTTTATTTATGCACTGGGTGGTGTGATTTTTAATTAGAAATACCTTATTCTGTTTAGGTGCATGAGTGTGGAGCGTTTATTCTGTAGAGCTTCATGGTTTTTTTTTCATGCCATAGAGCTATAGGACCAATATCAATCTTCACTGTGGATTTTCAACAAAAAAAAAATGCATTTAGCCATCTTTGCATGATGTCATAATATCAATGTGACTTAAAACCTATCTATGTTTAACTTCAGTACTTAAGATTGCTTTTGCTGCCTTTTCCTTAACATACACATACTTTTATCGGTGTGTTGTGTTGCCTGAAGTCTTCGAGTGATTCAGAGAGTATCTGAACTATCATCTGAGAGGTTTGGCGCCATAAAACATGATCATTTATACCATTCTTTTAAAATATATACATGTACAAGGCAATGAGTATTACATTTGGTCTCCACTTATTCTAGTTATCTCTATCAATACATTGTACGGTTTTATCAGTATGGTAAACCTTTGAAAGAGGGGCGAAAGATGCCAATAGGACATTCAAACTGATCAGTCGAAAATAAACTGACAACGCCATGGCTAAAAAAGAAACAGACAAACAGACAAACAATAGTACACAAAACACAACAGAGAAGACTAAAGAAGTTTCTTTTCAATGGGTTATGTTCCTGCTTCCGTTTTTATATTTCTGCAGCTTTAAGAAGACCACATTCTTTCATTTGAGATTAATACCATTTGTTTTTATACAAGTGGGGATTTCTTTTTTTGACCTTACCTTTCCATTTAACCAAGACTAATATGCATTTTTTTACTGAAGGCCTAGAAGAACTGTTATCCCTCACATATAACATGTATGAATAAGATATTTACTCATTTTTGCGTAACAGTAATGTAAGACAATTTTGTCTAGTTGAAAATCGCGTCTTCGGACTATACACCTTTGTGATAATCCAGGTCAAACGTATTTAAATTGTCCTGTTTGTTTCGAGAGGAGATGTTGTTTAATATACTACTCCGAATATTCTAATGCCTGTGAAGGATTTTTCAATGTATAAATGACAATTGATCATCCAAAAATATTCCGGCGAAAATAGTTTAATGTCCCGGATCGTAGGGTGTAACTATTACGATTTCACCGAAAGGGCACCTTCCCCTGAGTGTAATTAATAATGTAGTATAACGTATGGCTTTTTAGGGTTTTTTTTATTCCTAAATCAGGCCGTTATATTTTTCGTTTGAATTGTTTTACATTTTTCATTTCTGGGGCTTTAATAGCTTGCTATGCGATATGAGTTTTGCTCATTGTTGAAGGCCTTACGGTGATCTATAGTTGCTTCTTCGTCATTTGGTTTCTGCTTGAGAGTTATCTACTTGGCAATCATACCACTTCTTATTGTTATACAATGATCTTGGTAAAGTTTGGTTCTAATAGACATGAGCTTTCACCGTAGAATGGAGTTATATGTTTACAACAGACGATGGTAGAGCACAAAAGATTGAATAAAAACTTGATAGTTAGATTTATAGTCGTTAGTCATTAGAATTTGTTTAAATAGTATTATATTAATACAAATATAGATGTTTATTCATCAGAAACGTTGTAACATATACATTTCTGTAGAATTTTAAGTATATTGATTTTACATAAACGTTTTGTTGTATGAACCAAAACTCTGGAACTAAGCATGGATTGAACTGTTTTGATACAGACCTATTTCAAATAGGCAGACTTAAACAAAGGACTAACAGCTAAGCTCTATTGCTGTACATCATTCAGTATAAATAAGTTGTTAGTGAATTCAACATCACCAATAAAGGCAACAGTAGTATACCGCTGTTCGAAACTCATAAATCGATAGAGATAAAAACGAATTCGGGTCACAAACTAAAACTACGGGAAACGCATCAAATATAAGAGGAGAGCAACGACACAACAAAAAACACAACGTTAAAATGTAACACACACAGAAACGAACTATAATATAACAATGGCCATTTTCCTGACTTGGTACAGGATATTTTAAGAAAAAAAATGGTGGGTGGAACCTGGTTTTGTGGCATGCCAAACCACCAACAAACTCTTAAAAGGACGAAGTAATTTATATAATTAGTAAACAGTAATAAACATATTTTGGGTTCTCAACATTTCTCTTTTATTGTTGAGAGAAGCTAACGAACGTACAATAAAGAAAGTTTTTTTGAAAATAAGCATTTACATCATTATAGAATTATCAGTATAACAAACAACAAAAGACAAAAACATTGCTATATGAAAACATTTCCCAGTATTTATATCTGTTTGTTTTTCTTAGTATTCACCAAACAATAAAGAAAACGAAGAGGTAGGAAAACCCACATGTTAGATTTAGAATACCTAGTCGTATTCATAGCCCTCATATATCAGCTTCTATTGTATGTAAATAATCACCTCGGTATAGCATGATCAATAAAAAATGTAACATATTCCACAAACAATCCTTTTGCAAATTTTTAAATGTTATCATTAGCACCCCTCTTTCTAATTTATATAATTTGTTTTTTTTTTTATATATATTGATATTTTCTTATTAATCACGTAGAAAGTAGACGTATTTTACTTATGGGTTGATCTGTTTGAGCTTTAACATGGTTAGTGATAAGATAACAAGGAGAACATTCATTACATAAGTTCCAACACTAACCAATTGTGTTCAGTTTTAAGTTATCTATTCTGAAATGATGTTTGTCTGGCCCGAAGACATTTACAAAAGACCAGCAATAAAACATATAATTTTAAAAATGAAAAAACCTACTCGTGGGTTAAATAAAGGTAACAGTAGTATACCGTTGTTCAATAGTCGATAAATCGATTATGCGAAAACAAATCCTGGTCACAAATCAAAACCGAGGGAAACACATCATCTATTAGAGGAAAAAAATGAACTGCAACAAAAACAAACTCCAACATAAATAGAAATGGACTACTCTATGGTCGGGTTGTTGTCTTTTTGACACATTCCCCATTTCCATTCTCAATTTTATTTGATAACAACTGCCACTGTTTCTTAAAACAGTTAACATGTAACCAAACAATAACTAGGGGAAAATTATAACGACATCAGCATGGTATCTAGTACTTTTTGAAACGATATATTCTACCTAAATATGTCTTGGATTTCATATTTTTTATTCTCTTGACTATGATTCTGTTGATACCAGAGTTTAAATTTGAGGAAAAGGGGAGAGGTTAACATGTCTAAATCAATTGTAACTACAAGTTAACGAAGTCACTAAGAATGTAATATCGGACTAAATATAATTAAATATGAATAATAAGAACTTTAGATACTAGTAGTTCAGATGAAAACTCTTGACCTGCAAAAACCAAAACCATGATCTTACCAGTCACATCATAAAAAAAAAGTTGCCTACACTTGATGAGAGCTCTTACTTGTATGTATTTTTACAGGATAACTTTTCATCAAACTTACACGGTAAACCAACTTTTGCAAATAGAACACGACCAGACTCCAAAACGCTATCGCCATATAATAACCTGCCACCGATTCGAGCTAATAGGAACAAGAATCAGATGAGCACAGTTTTTGAGAGTGAACCCTGGATAAGAAGAGGAGAATCACCAAAGCTAGCCAACGACACAGAGTACAAATATTCATACCTTGATCGACCGCTCAGTGATCGACCTTTAAACGGTTATCATTCAGAGAACAATTTCAAAATGAATTTCCAATCAGACGCACATTTTATGCCTCCAAGAAAAGCACAAAGTGATAACGGGAACTACGGGGCATCCGGCGAAAGAGAATTCCTACTTCAAAGATATCTACCTACAGACAGATACGATACATACAAATTACCATCTGATTCCGCCATGTTTTCAGCAGCCGATGAAGATTTGTTAGTCAAAATCATAGGAGACGAATTGAGTCACATTCAACCAGATAGATTATACAACGCTTACATTGAAGCAACGAAATTCGATAAACAGTTTATGGGTTGGTGTTCGTTTGACAGAGTGAATCAGAGCTTATTGTCTCAAAACGTAAGTAGGAATAGAAAAACGGTTTTTATATGAAACATGCATACAATCCAACTCGGGTTTTGAAATAAATATACAGAAAAATAGGAGTTTTGAATTCGGGTGAAGGCCAAAGAGTCATTACATGGAAATGTAAAAATAGTGAAGAATATTTTAAAGATTATGGAAGCAACGGATAAGGATTATTTCAGATGCCAAATGATAAAGTAAAAAACAAAGAACAAAATCCATAACGAAAACTACTGAAACATCTAAATTAAAGAAAGTCATAATTTCAAAGTATTTAAAAAAAAAGTGTGAACACCAAGAAAAGAAGGAATTAAACTTCAATATGCCAACAATACTAGCAACTTGCGTTGACAAAAATCACCAAGAGGCATTATACGGTCAAAAGCAATCCGGGACGAGCCCCCACACCTGTATGAAAAGCTCTTAATCAGTCCTGAGTCTAGACAAGTTGTGAATAAATTCAACTAAAATTACCAACTACCAGACCCCAATTCAAAATTCTCCATATACAAAACAATAACTCACACACAAATAAAACTTTGAAAATCATTCCGACTAGATTTCTGGTCTGGGACAGACCCTTGAATATGGAGACTTAACCTTTACTAAAGTATCTGTAAAACAACAAACACGTAAAAACATAAAAACTATTGTGAACTCTTTTGTTTTTCATTTTATATCGTTTCTATAAGCTTATTATGTAATTTGACAAAAAAATACGTAGTATTCTTGAATTATGGGTATGAACTTCTATATTACAGGCTGCACCTCATCCAGATACACTTAGACTTATTGCATCTATGTTTATAGACCCTAGTATACCTGGCCAAGTGAACTACGAAAAAATATTGAAGTTTATAGAATATGCTATGAAAAGAAATTATCCAGATTTGTAAGTAATATTATTGTTACATCGCATTTTTATCCTTTCAAGAATATGTTTTAGCTTTAATTCCTTTGTTTTCATACAAGTTAATCGATCACACCGATATTGTTCAGGCTATTTCAATTGGTTTTGCTAAAGTGAAATATTCAAGTATGTCAACAAAAATAAATGTTATGAATGCTGTAGATTTTAGTTTTTTAATTGAAAAATGTAGTGTAATTGTCGTTACTGTTTGTTTTTTTTTAAAGAATTTAATTGTTTAATAAACAAATGTTTTATTTTGTAGTAAACGGTATGTTTTTGTCAAATCTATCATACATATCACAATTTAGTTACAAATTCTGCACACATATTTTTATTCTTCAATGTCAATTTCAAAACTTTTGATCCAGTATAGATATTTATTTTATTCTTTAATGTCAATTTCAAGAATTGTTTTCCAGTATACATATAGTTACTTACATGTAGGCAAATCATTATATTCTAACCAGATCATTTCTCCATATTTCCATACCTTTACATTATATACAGCTTATATGGCATGCGTCTTATATAAATCAACACAATATAACACATTTGTAATATTTAATTTACAGGTTTACTAAAACTCAAGACGGGTACGGAAATTCTAAATACTACAATTCATCTCAGCAAAATAACTCTTCGTAAGTTGATTCGAGCTTGTCTGTGAGCAACACGTGTGAAACACATTGTCTGTCATTGCACCTATTTGCATTGGATTTCCGTCGAATAGTCGTTTGAATTAATTGTGAGGATTGCTATTTTGTTACTGTTTCCAAAACCAACGGTTCTGTAATGTAATTGTTTTAAAGCAGCTTTTATCAATAATCCGACGACCGAACAAGTTCGCTGCTATGGACAAGCTCGGAATCAGTTTACTGATATAATGCTAGATTTACTATTAATAAGATTAGCGAAAATAATTGTTTGTTAGTGTTTTTATGTGTTAGTGTTGAATGTTTTATTTGAATGTGGTTATGTTGTATGTTTTTATGTGATTGTACGTGGTTGTTTTGTAGGTTTTAACGAATATCAGATATACATGAATGGCAAAGAAAATTTTAGATTCAGATTAATTTAATAAGATTTTTATTTTTAATTTATTTTTAAGTATACATATACGATCTATCATTTCTTTCAAATGAAAATCTAAAAGGCTGTTATGAACAAAAAATCTTTCAAAAAAGTATACTATACATGTATTCTGGGGTTATCTATAATCTTGTTCTGCTTGTTGTTTTTAGTGTAGTGTTCTTTTTCATTAGATATTTTTTTGTTCCATGTTGCTAATATTGATTGATGTTGTACTTTGGCGTTTTACAAAAGACTTACTTACTTCTCAACTATATTTGCTTTACATTATACAAATGTGATTTGAAAACATAATAAATAAGAGAAGTAAAATGGTGTATTTATTGGGAGAAAAACCCCTCATACATTTTCGTATAACAAATATATATACTTCATAATTAAATCAATTAAATTAATGATTGTTTCGTGAAATAATTATATATATTTAACGAAAATGAAATAAATTTGTAAGTGATAAGATTTTATTTATTATCAGTCTGCATGGTTTAGAGCCTTTCAAGGAAAAAGAAACAGCAAAATTACTCAGGATGGTGCACGATGCTTTAAATGAAACCGGATATCGCCTTGATATAGAGAGACTTTATAGAGATTTCCAGTCTGTAGATAATAAGAGGGAAACATTATCAAAGGCTCAGGTTAGTAGAAAGTGATTACTATGCTCAAATAGAATCACCTCAGAGAAATATAAAATAAATAAAAAAACAATATCGATAAAGTATTATGCAGTTGAGAAAAAAAGGTATTTTGTGGCTTTTATGACATTGTAATAAGTTTGTCGAACGGATAACAACTACGCGTTTTGTTAATATGTCTGAATACATGCATCTGTGTCTATGCCACCTTTTAAACACTTTAGACCACTTACCTCAATCTTTACGAAACTTGTTACGGTGGTTTCTGATAAGGAAACTATTCAATATCAGAATCACAGGTCAGAGATGAGACAAATGCACGATTTGGAAACTACAATGTAGTTGTCACAAAAAATTGTAATTACTGATGAATAATACCTGTTTGACCATCTGAGATTCAAACAGAAAGCTTGTATTGATAATTGTTTAATTATATGAACAAGAAATTGTTTCATGTAAAGGTTAGTCTCTCGCTCTTCCATCACCACACACACAGTGTAAAAAGAGGCGGAAGATAGCAAAGAAGTAATCAGAATTTACAAGTGGAAGAGATTGACAAAATCATTGCAAAAAATGAATAACTACGAAAAGACAAACAAACACTAAAAATATCTAAACTCACCTATAACATAATGATGACTATATAAAAAATAAGGAGAGGATGTATGATTGCCAATATGTTTGTCTGTTATAAGTGTTTCTTTTTATATTTTCTTTTCTTTCTTTTTTTTTAAATTCAAAAATTGAAAGGGGGGAAAATAGCAAAAAGATAAGTTATTTTAAAATAAAAAAACCTTTTGTGATCCGATTTCTCACGTTGTATTTTATTTGTAGATTAGTGATGTTTTATATCAGAACAGAGTCCCATTACAAGATTCTTTGTTAGACCACATACTTCACAAATTCCAACAGTCCAACGGACAATACAAGTATGTAATTTGGTGGTATACAAATGAAATATTTGCAATTGTAGACGTACTGTTAGTTATTCCGTTCAAATAAAGATCTTCTTTCAGAATGTGTCATGATATTGCTATACATGTATTTGGAAAAGTTGTCCGCAGCTCCTCCTAAAACAATGATTGAATTGTCAATAAAGACTTTCAAATTCCTCACCATCGTATGTATACATATATTGTACATCATCTATTCTATGTTATATTTTATGTTCTGATCCAAATTATTTTAAGGGTTGTCAATTTCAAACAAAATAGCTGCTTTATAAGTTGGAGGAAATGGGTGCTGTTTATTTTCAATTTACAAAATAGTAAGTTTAAAACTCATCACAATGCGACCTAATCATTGTCCTTCGAGTTCAGTTTAGTCATATTAATTATGAAAAAATAAATTGTTATTTCGAACCATAACATTATGAATATGGAAAAGGAGCATATATCAATGAAACGACAAGCCACCAAGATAGAGCAAAATAAATTGTTTTTACGTCTTCGCCGTTGTTTCTTTATAAGAGTTCAGCAGCAGCAACTATTCTCATGTGAAATGATTTGTATCAGTGAACCAATACAAACGCCAGGTCGATAAATTCGTTTTGGTATTTTAGAGTTCATCGTGTAACAGTTTAAACCAAAGACAGTAAAAAAAACCCTACAATGACAATCTAGAAAAAAATCAATTTCACTTAATGCAAAACAGTAAGAATAAGTTGTTTATTTTAGTTGGCAACAGTTCCTTAGCTTTCTGGAGAAAGTTCAATCAGTACAAACAGGTTTACCAATTCCACAAAGTAAACGACCTTTAGAGTACGCCAAACAATACCCACCTCCTCATGACAGTTGGCCAAGGGCAAAGGAGTCACCTAGAGAATCACCTCCACCATCTAACAGAAACGTAAGTCTGTCCTCTTCCCATATTTGATATAAAGAAAACAACTATCGGAGTTAAAAAAAAAAACATGCATTAGTTATAAACACGTAAACTTCAAAAAAAAATCTTTCTTCGCACTTTTAGTTCTTCTCTGTTACTCTTTGTATTCAATAGAATATATTTCATCAATTATATAATATTGTAAACATGAAACTGACTAGCATACACAATATTGTCTTAACTATAATTATAAATTGACAATTATGCCATTTTTTGTATCTGTGAAATATACCTCTATGTGACAAAATGTCATAATAATTGTATTTTCGTTTTTTTGGAAATACAATGATAAAACGTAATAGTATTACCTCAAGTTTTTAGTGTCACTGTTACATATTTCTGATAGTCGGGGCAAAGAGGACTACATGGCATCATTATCCATTTATGGTGAAGGGTTAAATGAGCACTGAATCACCCACTGGGATTTTTGTTTGCAATGCACAGATGTTTTTGTTTTCCAAATATTTTTTATGGTTTTCATGAAATAGTTTCTTTTGCTGCATGTATAACATGTATCTCACTACATACATGCACTAAATAAACAGGAATAAAGTATTAATGACCATACATGTAAATAAAAACTGCATGACCAATAATGACTTTACCATTATAAATCCTTTTATCACGTATTTATATTTCATGCTAAGCTACTAATATATTCCAAGATGCATCTGTTGAACAATATTTGGATTAATCAAACTTATTGCATACTTTATTTCCTTATTTAACCCCAGATGAATTTTCCTATTCCGAATAAGTTAAAATTTTAATGAAGATAAAATTATTAGCCAAGGAAGTTGGTCTTAAGCTTGTTATTGATGTTTTTTCCCGTTAGAAAAGATTTTTTATTACTTAACCGAAATTACCAGTATAATCTTTTACTTATTTTGTATGCTATGCAATCAAGTGCTAAAATAGCATGCATGGTAGGAACCGTGCAAACATTATTCTTGTCGGGATTTTGTATTGTGGGTGGAAGAAGATGCCATTGAAATAAACAGATGTGGTCCTTTTTACCCCTGATAGAATTTCACATGAATGAAACTGTTTAATTTTGTTTCGAAAATATTAAATGAAACATATTATAAATAGGGCTACGACTCGAATGATTATCGAGATCCACCCTTAACTGAAAGGGAAAGAAGAATGTTAGAAAAATTGAGAAAAACGGAAGAAGCAATAAATGGGTTAAAGCATAGATATAAGGTAAATGGATATTTTCCATTTTCATTTACCATTAATTCATTGTCAAGCATTTGACTAACCCTTGCAAAATAAACCATTTTCTTTTTTTTAATCAAATTTAGTTTAAATTGCATTGTATGAATCATCAGACACACTATGCCGATAAAGAGAGCATTTTTATATATTTCATCTGAACATTTTTGCGAATAGGGCTACAACTCTTATCGGGAAGATCCTCAAACAGAAAGAGAAAGACGAATTTTAGAAAAAATGAGAAAAACGGAAGACGAAATTTACGATATAAAGCATAAAAATAAGGTATCAGAAACTGTTCAAATTATATCTTTCTATTCAGTCTAGACTAATCTAAATTTCTAAAAATATTTTCATTCTTAGCTATCAGTTGGGCTTATCTTTGGTGCTTATTCATTTTTAATCATGCATATAATTTCATGTGTATTATTGTCTACCTTTAATCATAGCGTTTTCTAGCAATAACTAACCCTTCATTTTCAGTTATGAGTATTGTTTTTATAACAGACTACGAAATTGTAAAATAAAACTATTTTGTACTTAGAGTTTGCGAAAGTTTGCTATTTCTAACAGAGTTTTTAGATGAAGCTTATTGGAAAAGTAACATTGACAATTCTTCAATAAACACAATATTATACTATCTTTGACTTTTTGTAGTAAATAAAGATAGAATAATTTACTGCCACTTTGCATTTTGTTGTCTAACATCAGACATGCATTTTATAATATAGGACCGTTCACCGTCACCAGTTCATTACCATGAATCTGAAACTGAACGGGAACGACGAGTAAAAGAAAAAATAAATCAAATAGAAGACGAAATATATGAACTAAAATTTAAGGATCAGGTAATTCAATCACCGCCTGAATTATATTGGTTTCATATACTAATATTAGATAATTTTATAGCTTTTTATATAGAAATATTAACGCACTGTCCACGTTGATTTTCCGAATTACATATAAACCATGCTGATTTACCCATTTTGAGCTTTCTATAAATACTGATTTTACATATGGTTATATTTATGTATAGTTAGATCCTAAATATTTTTGTAACACTTAGTTGCCTCGTATTTGGTTTAAATACATAATCTGATCTTGTGGGTTTTTTCTTTCTTTTTCTTGTTTTTTAAATGATGCCAGTTTCCTCCTACTTTTTAAAATACCATTGTCTTCCGGTATTTTGGGTTTTTAAGATATTAATTGAAGTTATTGTGCCAATAGGAATCACAACCACAAAACGGTATAGATAAGGAAAATAAGGAAAAACGTATTTTGGACCAAATAAGCAAGACCCGGAACACAATTGATGATATTAAAATTACAAACCAGGTAACCAATGCAAATGTTGTACAGCTATGCTTCTATGTTATCCTATTAGTGAATAGAATGTATCTGATATATATATATATAGCTTTGTTTGAGTGTTGTGAAATGATACAATACTGGAAAATTTGTACAAAGTATGATCTTTTTTCGACTGGCTTGCACTGAATGTTGCATACCTGGACATAGGTGTTACTTTGTCGTTGCCACCAGAATGTTGTATTTTGTTAAGGTCCATTTCGTACTATCTCCTCAATTTACCTGCAGTATATGGGACCCGTTCTGAGTCATGCTAATTTTATTTTGAAGTTTTATCACTGATCAAATTATATATTTGTTTTGTTAAGAAGTCATCACATCAAATTACGTTTATTTGGTATACCATTGTATAATAATATATTAATTTCAATTTAAGGCTGGATAAAAGACACCAGCCTATCACTTAAACTTCAATGACTTAATTTTTATACATTGATGAAATGTTAAATTTGTCATGACTTTGCTTTATCATTCATGCATGTCTGTTTCAAACAGAATATCAAGTTCCTTCTCTTTAGTCAAATCTAAAAACAGACACAGTACAGTGACTATCGAGTTTTTACATCGGTAAAATTTCTTCTTGTTAGGACTAAATTGAGGAATACAACAAAAGTAGAGTTCACTTGAGATATTGTTTTTGTCCAGTGTTTCATTAGAAAGTTATCCCATGGGCCATTATCTCGAATGTCGTCCTATTCAATTGATTATACACCATTGATATTTGGAAAACTCTGTTTTTTTAAATTATGACGTCTTAGTCTTATAAGTCTTTCCCTGCTCCATTTCATGTAGTTACGTCGTTCATTCGTATGTTTTTCTAAACCAGTTATTGTAGGCGTACTTGGTAACATTTACAAACTGGAATACATCCAGTTATATTGCAGCCAATCATGTGATCAAGAGTTCTTGTGAAGCAAGCGAGACATATATGTGTATCTTTCTCAAATTAAAACTTTTACCATTCCTATATTTTGTAGTGTAAACTATTGTATATTGTTTTTATTAGATACAGTAAAAAATACAAAAAAAATATTCTCTTTAATAGTTATGTTTATGTGTTTCTTGCTAGATGTAGATTATTATTATGCACGTTTTAATTAGATAAAAAAGATATATACTCCAGGCTTATTCCTCTATTATGTAGCGTTAATAATCTTAGGAAATTGTAATGCATCAAAAAGTATAAATAGAGCAGCAATACTTATTGTTGATATATACTTTATTTTTAAAATGCTTTGTAAAGTAGTGTGGCTATTGTAAATTTTTTTAAATAAAGACAATTTGGTCTGATACATCGATTACCACATTCAATTACTAACACATCTTCATATCTATTTATTTCTGTTTTGTTGATAATATATAATGTGTTAATGTATATGCGTCCCTTTTACTTGCCCTTGATATCACCTTGTTCGAGGAATTGTCCTTTAAGCATAACGGTTGACCTCGCTTATAGTACATGTATATCACTTTGTCCTTTACGTTTTTTCGTTGTGTTCATACATAATATGACTGTTCTGCTTTCTGTTTTGGGCTGTTGCTCCCATAATTTCTAATCACGCCGTTTAGAGGTTTTTCTTCTGTTTACCTGATCGATGATGTTTGATGTACACATGCACAGTTTATAGGTTGATTTCAACTTGTCCTTGTGGTTAGTTCTTATAAGCATATTGTTTGTGGATAAACGGAAATACAGTTTATAGTCAACATACTCTCAAGGTTTTTTGTAAATGTTCTTTCAGATTGTAGGTTTCACTACAACAACAGGTTTGTTCATGTGTAGACGAAAAATGTGCATGTGATTCCACTGTGTGTGAATCGAAATAAGTTTTGGTGAACATGTGCTCTATAATGAAACCTTATGTTTATAAGTTGATCATTTATTTAGTTTGTAGATCTTACAAGTTTAAATACCTTTTTGCCCTATCTCTTATTATTTATCAAACATACAGTAAACATAGATATTTTCAATTTTCAGTATTCCAGTATCTATTGTTAAAAATGAATGTTTTCCCAAAAATATATAAATCAACACAATTGAAGGTTTCAAGTTGATCAACTCTGTTTTGTTAATATAAAACTTTGATATTATGGACGATTGGAGATATTTATCAAATACGATTCAAGATAGGTTAACAGCTATTTACCATTTCTGCTAAAAAGAAATGTGATGTTTAAAAGAACAATACTTTCTACTTATTAACAAATTCTTTCGGATACATACACTTTGAAATTCATGGTATACACTGTTTGCTGTGCCAACTATTCGTTTGTTATTTATATATTTACGCTCATACAGCCTTTACAAATTTTATATTGATATCAATCCCTTTCACCTATTAATTTGATGTATCATCCATACAGACTTATAATCGACTATTTTCAGTTTTTCTTGTGTTTATCTTCTTAGTTTTTAGGCTTTTTGGGAACCATGCTCTGTTTCATTTGGTGAAGGACTTGCACATTTTCTGTAAACCAACACAAATATTTACAGGAATTCTGCTTCTGAACCAGTGTAAAGCACAAAGCAATATCCACGATATACAACAGACTTTAACTATAAACTTAATAACAATAAATTCCATTTATTTCACAAACAGCCATATATGGACAGACCAGGAAAGGTATTTAATAAAAGTTTGCCGTGTTGGTGCGATGCACGAATTTTCCCCGGTACACCTTATAAAAGATAAAGACAAAAATACATCAGAACATATAGTTAACAGTTTCCAAAAATAATAATATATTTAGTTAATGCTACACAACCCCAGTCTTTGAACTATCCGTACAGTTTCCAAAAATAATACATTTCTATCGTACTAAACAACCCAAGTCTAGGAACTATGTGAACAGAAGTTGTTCAAAGAGATGACAGACATTCTAGATTCACAGAGCACTAACATCAATCTACTAATTATTTCTATAGTAAATAACTACATAATGACTTTGAATTGTATGTAAATATCAAGAGAATTGATAGTACTTATAAATCGTACATAACCTTTTCATTTTTAAAAGTCAAGCTCATTAACTCTTTTTAATTAAAAATGCATTTCTTTGCAATTCAGTTAATAGATTTTTTTTGTCATTAGTCTAATTATTTTTATTTGATTTATATCTTATTAATGTTACTTTGATCCTAGTGTATAGTCTTTGAATATTCTCATGTATTAAAACTGATTTGTCGTAGGATTTTTTCTATCGAGACACAAAAGGCCAGGTATATAAATACTGCACATTGTTTTTTGCTGTTGTAATATGGTACATCTGTTTAAAGCACACTTGTTTTGTCATTGTTGTATTAGCACTGGTGAAATATAAACAGTCGAAAAGGCCAAACAATTTTATATGCAAACGTAAATAATTGTCAATATTTTTTTCTAATTCACAACAAAATAAAAAACCAAACAATTTAAAGGTTTTTTGTTGATATGAAACAAATTATGTATTTTTAAAAAATGTTCATCAATGATATTAACGATGCACATTTTACTTCACCAGTTAAGCATTTCGACAATTTTAAATGTTTGTGGACAAAATATTTGAAAATTAAAACCTATTTGAAACGGTGAAGAGCTGGTAAAAAAATGAAAAAAACAACATCATATGTATAGCCAAACCCGGTCAAGGTATCAGAGATATGCATTTGAAAGGTAAATTCCTAAAATTAAATGATTTCCATAATCTTAAAACAACCGATTTTAATAAAACAATATCCGTATTTTTATGCCAGTTCCGAAGTACTAACTATTGGGCTGGTGATACCTCGGGATTTTAACAGTCCACCAGTAGTGTCATCGTCCCGGTGGTAGTAATATCATATACGATACCAATTGTATTGCACCAACAGCCAATACTTGTTTTCGTTTGTTTCTTTTTTTTTAATCATGACGGTCAATAAATGAATTTACATAGGAGGAACGAGCATTTCTTGTTTAGTGAAAATTTGCCATGGTCACACATATATGGCTTGATATTTTTTTTCAATAAATTAGATAGTATATATACAGCATGTGGTGTTGGGTGTTGAGTTTCCTTAAAGGCTCGGCATTAGAATGGACTATTTTTGTAGGACAAGTTATGTTTTGGGTGTGGTAAGAATTTAGATGTTATGACCTATGCACCTTTCTTATTCATATTTTGACGTAAACGCCTTTAACGCATCTATTTATAACTTTTCTTGAAGAAAAGTGGCGATAGTCAAAGAAGATTCATTAAATAATAATTCTTGTGTTTTGACTTAATTGGAGTTTCTTATTTGAGTTTTCAAATAAATCTTTAAAATATATGTGTTCTATTTATGAATAATTCTTAACTTTACATGTATGCTTAAACAATTGTTACATGTTTACAGATAATGAGGGAAGGTATGGAGGTCAGCGAAAAGGGATACAACTGGTCAGATAAACTGTTAAAACTTAGTGGACAACTTTACGCTATAGATGAGCAGAGAGGAAAATCCGAAGGTAATTATTAATTAAAGAAGATTTAGGGAAAAAATCAATGAGATAGAAGTCCTGGACACGAAACAAAAGAAAAAAAAATATAACAAAACAAAAGATGTCTTAAGGCCAACATACCATCTACAATACAAAAGTGATTACACCATATGTCGAGCTCAAAATAGTCCTAAGTCTAGAAAAGTTGTAATGAAATTTAACAGAGACTGCCAAATCCTGCCATAAACTACTATATTTGTTACCAGAAAAACAACAAAATTACTAAACGCAACCACTGACCAGGCTAATGACGTTTAACAAGCATAACTGCATGTGGCGGGGTTAAACTAGTTTTTTTTACCTCCACTCTATACAGCTATAATAGAATAAGAGCATATAAAGTTATATATCAAATGAAAAATGAACATCAGATAATAATGTACTCTTGTTTTAGGCTTAATACCTTACCAAGTAATGATTGATAAGACGATGGAATTCAATAAGTACGCTCACATGGACATTCCTTATGACGTAATTGTGCGCCTTGCACAGGAGTATAAAAACCAACGTGACCAAGTAGATATTTTCAAATTCCTTGACCATCTAGGAAACAGATATCGTTGGTACAAAGCTTAACAAAGAATGATATGTTAACATGACTATGTTTTAGTTGCCAAATTTATATGAACCATTCTGCATACCCTGACATTTTGTATGAATGTTAGTCTTATCTCCGTCCTTGTAGATTTTATATATAAATGAGAGTGTCTAAAGAACCAGGGAAGTTATCTTTATCATACTTTTTGATTTTTAATGTTGTTACATTTTATATAGTTATTTATTTTTGTAGTATGTAAAATATATACATGTCAGTGATTCAAGTCAATAAGATGCCCCGCACATCTAGAAATTTATGAATTTTCAGTAACAATGTTAACATTGGAACTAGGTTCTTAGTATGCATTCGTTTTTAATTGTTTTTTGCATCTATCACAGCGGCAAGTTTGGCATACGGAATTAGTTGAGAAAAGGAATTGTTAGTCTCTCACATGTAAAACATGTCCTTACTATTCTAACAAGAATCTCAATGTTAACAAATCCAAAATGGTCTTAGTTATTGTTTGCTAGCAACGAATATCATACATCAATGAAAGATGTAGTATGGTGGTTTTAATGTTATACTTTATTACGTTTCCGACACAAAAGAGTATCATAAAAATATTAGTTTATACACTAAAAATTATTGTCCCCTGAACAAGACCACAATTTTATATCTGAATTGCATCTATCTGTTGCTATTAACGAACTCCAAGATTGTGGTTTCTACTTTTTGGAAATTTTCGCAAGAAACCACTCTTGTGTTCGAAGTCGTGGCTAAGAGCGAAGGGATCAAAATGTCTTTGAACACTGCAAATTTGAATAGTACATGTGGACATCAGAATTTAACATTTTACTCAATTTAAATGTAAAAATCCCAAATGGTTCTTTGGTTGTAAAACAGAAAGTTATTACGCTATATCCGTGAATTGCCAACAAGATAATACTTTACTAATTGCTAATTTTTATTTATTTTTAAATCTGTGATATTACCTGTGATATATATACATTTGTATTTAAAAGAGACATTTTGTGATATATTTATATATGATCATAATTGAAGATAGTTTAAAACACCTTTGTTCTCTTATTTTTGGAAATTCAATTACATGCTGACATTGTTGACATATCTTCACAGTTTACTAAAACAAACTTGAATCGTTGACATTTTTGAAACGAAAGGGTAGAAGAAGGCACAGTGTTTATGGTATTGTGTCCTAGATATTGTTTTGGATACTGACCTCTGTTATGTGAACTTTATGCATGACACATATTTATATGGAACAAAAATCATCAGTTACGCTCGAGATTAAATGTTTGGGGAGCAAATTTAAATTACTATCGAAGCACTGGGTGATGAGTGAAGGTAACTTCAGGCACTTTGTTGGGTACAATAGAGACCAAAAATTTTGGAAGCAATATATAGCGTTTGAAATGTAAAATCGAAAAGGCCTAAACAGGACAAAAAACCAATACCGGGTCAGGACCTGCGTCGGTGAAAGCAATATATTGAGGGGAGCATGTGTGCTGATGCATAGTTAACGAAAATTATTTTAAGACTATGTTCAGTTGGACTTGAATAAAATACTTTCATTAATGTAATATTACGGATGAAAATTTTCTTGTACATTGAGTATGGTAAAATTTCAAACAAATGGTAAATAGGAAGTGGCGGTACGGCAGGTGTAAAAAATGGTTACAACTTAACATTTTCAAGCTCAAGACCAAATATGAAATTATTCGCTTCCATAGAAGCCGAGAAAAGATTGACGAAAATTTTCAGTGTACACTGACGGTTCTAAAATTATACGGACTTCATTAACAAGGGTCTGCTACTAACAAAATGAGGAAAACAGCTGAAATCAAAACTAAACAAGTTTTACGATCACCATTTCAATTTGATATACTGATATGACATGTCTGCATCTAAATTTACGAGGGACATGTTTCCCTGGTATAAGTAATATACCAGAATTGTAATCTTATCTGCTTTTTTTATTCTATTGCACTGATGAGTCTTTTGTAGACGAAACGCGCGTTTGGTGTACAAAATGTTTAAGCCTGGTATCTCCGATGAGTTAATTTACCGACAGCGTCCTTATTTCATTTCATTTTCTTAGTTGGGATTTGCTGTCGGGTGATGCATTCATAGCAGAAGACGCTTATTATGTTGAAGCATCTGGTCTCACTCCGTTTGAGGTTCATGCAATTCTTCCATTTTTTCTTATACAATCTATTCAATTGTATATTACAATTGGAAATACAACTTTCGAACATGGATATACTATTGTTGCATCTTATTTGTCGCTCTGATTTTTAGCATGCGGCTTTGAATTGATTTCGTTGCTCTCTCAAACAAAATAGTTACATTGAGTATATCAAAAATGTTATATTATACTTGTGAATTAATTTATTTTATAGTTTTTGTTGTCAATATCATAGTATAAACATCTAAAGTTATTTTACATCTTTTGGCATAATCGTCCAGTTCTATCAATAGGTCAATAAATAAATGGAGAGAGTTGAGTACTCACAAACTAGTTAAACCAATCTAGTCCATGTACTTCACAAATGTCATGAATTTTATAAGTTTTATACAATGTTAATATCTTTGTGTTTTTCTTGAAAATCAAAGAACTTAGTGTTGATGAAATTTCTTAGTA
Organism: Mytilus californianus; assembly: GCF_021869535.1. NCBI lineage: Eukaryota > Metazoa > Mollusca > Bivalvia > Mytilida > Mytilidae > Mytilus > Mytilus californianus. The sequence goes on along the minus strand of NW_026262581.1, from coordinate 92,363,797 downwards.
AAAATGTTAGTCATGCGAGTCTCGTACTGTTCTATGTCCAATTTTGATAATTATCTCCAGAACTCATTTAAGTTTGTCTAGTCGAAAACAATCAAAAAAAGAGTTACTCTTTATGTCCATAAATTTGAGTCCTTCATAAATTTCAAGCAATTCAGAATAAGGGATATTCCAAAATCCAATCCCCAATAGAAATAACATTGTTTGTTTGATCTCCAGAACTCATTCAAGTTTGTCTAGCCGAAAAACAATCGAAAAAAAGAGTTACTATTTATGTCCATAAATTTGATTTCTACATAACTTTCTATATCTCAGTCATATATTATGATATTGCGCTTTAAAAATTCTTTTAAATTTCCCAACATTTACAAAAATAGGAAATACATCATTATAACACTCACACGACAATATATAAAATTTGATAAATAAAAAACAGCCTTAAAATAAAGACGGACAACATTGCTAGAAAATAATTGATTAACAGTCCACAAAATACATCACATAAAACTGAAGATTGAGCAACACAAATTGAATCCCGACTAATAAATAGGGGTCAGCTCAAGTGCTTTGAAAGATAAGCGGCTAGTAAAATTCAGTCACATCTTGACTCAACTGAGTGGTTTAGAACTGGAAATATGGTTATTCAACTTGTTTTTCACTGAAAACCATATGTTAACCGCTACATGTCTTTTGGGTAATATATAGTATTTAAACTGGTCTTTCAGGGAAAACCATATATGGACATCTTCATGTCTTTTGATTTATATTGTCTTGTTTGGTTGCTATCTCGTTATTTAGATACACCCAACATCTACTTTTTTCTTATTAAGAAGAAAATGACCAAAGTGCATTCTGTTTATTGTATATAATTCATGCAATATATCAATATTACAATAGACATTAAGTGTATATGTAATGTTAACTGGTAGTATCTATATAATTCATGCAATATATCAATATTACAATAGACATTAAGTGTATATGTAATGTTAACTGGTAATATCTATATAATTCATGCAATATATCAATATTACAATAGACATTAAGTGTATATGTAATGTTAACTGGTAGTATCTATATAATTCATGCAATATATCAATATTACAATAGACATTAAGTGTATATGTAATGTTAACTGGTAGTATCTATATAATTCATGCAATATATCAATATTACAATAGACATTAAGTGTATATGTAATGTTAACTGGTAGTATCTATATAATTCATGCAATATATCAATATTACAATACACATTAAGTGTATATGTAATGTTAACTGGTAGTATCTATATAATTCATGCAATATATCAATATTACAATAGACATTAAGTGTATATGTAATGTTAACTGGTAGTATCTATATAATTCATGCAATATATCAATATTACAATAGACATTAAGTGTATATGTAATGTTAACTGGTAGTATCTATATAATTCATGCAATATATCAATATTACAATAGACATTAAGTGTATATGTAATGTTAACTGGTAGTATCTATATAATTCATGCAATATATCAATATTACAATAGACATTAAGTGTATATGTAATGTTAACTGGTAGTATCTATATAATTCATGCAATATATCAATATTACAATAGACATTAAGTGTATATGTAATGTTAACTGGTAGTATCTATAAAACAAAACAAAAACAAAACAAAATATGACTAAATAAAGATATATAAACCCAACAAATAATTCCTTATATAATAATAGGGATTGTTATTTAGTGAACCTCTAGTATATAATAATAATTAACTGTTCTGACCTTATCAATCATATAGGATACAATTGCATGCACAAGTCTACAATGAACTATCATTTTAATCTCTATCAAATGTGATCTCTTCATACAGCAGCTGTTATACAACTAAAGTTATAATAATCATTGAAATACTATACAGATATCAGTAAAAGCTCTGTTATTTGTAACATGATGATTAAAAATAATTGTTACTGTGGATTCATTTGTTTTCGTGGGTACCAATTTTCGTGGATTGAGAAAAACCTGCAATTTCGTGGATATTTGATTTCATGGTTTTGCCAAAGTCTGCATACAACCCTATAGAACATTTACAATTCGTTGAACGATCAAATTCGTGGTTCACCTGTTCCCACGAAATCCTCAAAAATTGGTTTCCAATGAATAATTGTAACAGTACATGTAATAGTTTACTTACATAATAATGATAACTGCAGTATGATCTTACCTCTTGACATAAGTGAAATAACATTGAGTACTCACATGTACCTGTCCTATTTGAGGTATATTATCACTAAATGTAACTCTCTCTTTTTAAGTATTATGAATGAAAATAGTTTTTATTGGTTTAATTATTAGTTAATTGGTCACCTAATTTTACTTAATTTAACATGTAAGTATTGGGATACAATGAATTTTACCATTACATCTTACCTATCATAATGACTGATAGCTTAGGGAAATGTTTATCCAAATAAATTCTCAGTAAACTAGCAAAACAGAAAATCTGCTCTCACATGTTAATAACAAATAATTTTTAAGAGCAAATTGAGCTTAATTTATTAAATTTCAGATGATGCTTGTTGGATATAAAATTTCATGAGAATAAATACAAATATCATTAAAAAAAAGTTGTACAACAATCTGAAAAACCAGAATATTTGATATGTGTCTGTCTGATAACTTTCTAAATAAGTTTACTACAAATACCACATTAACCTTTTTTTCTTTACAAAGTAAATATATCAAATGTTTTTATTTCACATGTATATAAACAAAGCCAACAAAAAATAATATGCTGAACTTGAATATTATGCAAAATTCATCAATATTTTTGAGTGTCATGGTATAAGTCTGCTGGATTATTACTATAAGGAATAAGTATTTGCAAAATCAAAAACTCATCTTTTAACTTAACAAAAAGGTAGTTTGTGACTAGGATTGATAATACCGATAGAGATATTTAGGTATATATTCCTGAATATGTTATTGCACAATTAACTTTCAAGCAAAATAACTTGAAAATACTCATTACAGGGGTGAAAAGGGAAAAGAAAACTAAAACAAACTTGAAAAAAAGAAAACAATTACTGTAATCAAGTCCACAGTTAACCTACCAACAAGTATTAGAAGCAAACAAAGGTCAACAATGACTAGGTTTTTTTATCATACATCACCATAATTTAAATCTCAGAATAACAAATATATTATAAGAACATATATATGATACTAACATATAGATTTTTAGTAGAATCACATAATAATTCATAGATTTCACTGATTGTTATCATAGTGGTACCTGAAATTCTTGTAAATTATAACAAAAACTATATGTAGATCTAATTTGAGTAGAAATATATATGATCTTAATATAACAAAATGTTCATCACAATATAAATTTAATATATAAAACATATTTCATCATAAAATTAACAAAGTTAATCATTTTTAATACAATAATCTATTCTAAAGGCATGTATAGTTTAACTAAAAAATAATCATAAAATGAAAAAAAAAATGAAATATTTTGTAACCGACTTTCCAATCATAAGCTGCTATCTTACTTTTATAATTACAATGTAGTTATGTTTTATTGTGACAATTTATCAATTTTTCTTTGATTTCTCAATGGCATAACCCATTTTATCTTAGTATTGACAGTTAATTTTTGTAGCAATATGTTTTTATTGTTATCTTTTTGGCAATGTTCTTAGGTCTTATCTTTAGTATACTATGCTGAGCTAGCCAGACATCATACTGAATGAAACTGATGCAATCTGGGAAATAAGGGTAAAAGTAGCAATCTTGGTAGATCTACATTGAAACTATCTTATTTAATTTCAACTATAGCAAGGCTTTATCGCTCACTGGTATATTCATAACAAACCAGAGTAGAATTCTGAAATAGTAAATAAAATATCTACAATTTTACCATTTTGGCTTTAACTGTCATAGTGAGCACATTCAGATGCATAAAGATTCATATGTAAGTGAGCACCTTTGTCAGTTGTCTCTTCTAAATTGTCTGAAACAGTCCTAACAGATTAAGAGACAAGGAAAAAAAAAAAGTATAAAATGTATAACAATTGTATAAATGAAAAAAACAATTTAGATATTCCCCCTGAAAATTCTGTTGACAAAGAATATTACATTGTGACTATAAAAGATTATAACCCTGTTTTGTGAACTACATATTTGCAAAAATATCATTTGCCGTTTCAGAATTTAATGAATCCTCGGTAATATTTAAAAAAGCATTCACAAAAATGTTGTGACTGACTTATAACATCCTAACCAATGGAAATTCAACCATGTTACACTATTTTAATTTTTGGGTATGAACAATAAAATTGACCCATAATCCATTAGATTCTGAAATGGCGAATTATAAAACACTGATATGTTTATAGAAAGAAATTATCAGCTGTTGATATGAGAAAGTATCAAAGCAGAAAAGTACATTAAAAAGGCAAAAACATGTTGATGTTATAGTGTTTATGGCTGCCTCCAACAATTTTTTGAAGTGAATAAGAAGTAAAATGTACATTACTTCTTTTCATTGCATAGTATCTAAGAATAAACCTTTTAGCATGATTATCAATAGAATATGAGGAAAGTGTCTGTATTGGTAAAAAATATGAAAATAAGTTTGGGAAATAACATCCAAATAAATGTGGATAGTGTCCACATGTGGACACAGATGATGCCCCCGCTTGCATATCATATACTTATAAAGGGACATAACTGAAGAACGGTAAAAGTGACGCTACCCAAATTTGAACTTGATCCAAGTTTTGTGGTAATAAGCATTGTGTGTAGGTTTCATAACATTTGGTTGAGGCTAACTTAAGTAGAGAACAGAAACTAAAAATTCAGCAATTTTTTTATTTGTAAACACGCATAACTCTAGAACAGTTGTGTATAAGTGTTATAACATTTGGTTGAGACAAACTAAAGTTAGAGAACAGAAACGAAAAATTCAGCAATTTTTATGTTTATAAAGGGACATAACTCAAGAATGGTAAAAGTGTCGCCACCAAATTTCGTACATAATCTGTATTATGTAGTAATAAGCATTGTGTATAAGTTTCATAACATTTGGTTGAGGCAATCTTAAGTTAGAGAACGGAAACTAAAAATTTTGCAATGTTTCCATTTCAAAAGGAGCATAACTCTAGAAGGTTAAAGTGACGCCACCAAAATTCAAACTTGATCTGTGTTTTGTGGTAATAAGTATTGTGTATAAGTTTCATAAAATTCGGTTGAGGCAAACTTAAGTTAGAGAATGGAAACCAATTTTGGGACGTACGTTTGTACGTACGTATGTATGTACAGACGGACAAGGGTAAAAATTAATGCCACCAATGCTACGGCGGGGGCATAAAAAAAGTTATATTATATGATGTCAAGTCGATACTTTCCCTATAGCTTATATATACAAACAATCCCCTCTACCCATTGTCATCTGCAATGAATATAGTTCTGGTCATCTTAAACTGATAAAACATAGTCTAGTTGGTTTCCAACAAAACAGCTGGCATGGGATTGAAGCCTGTCTGAATGGGGATTCCTCTCTTGGGTAGGTAGGGTGTTGTCCTCTTGACCATGGTGATACAGTCGATGATCGGACAGACAGACAAACACAAAGTACATCCTAAAAGAAATATTTCTTTTTTACTTAATAAATAATTTAATTTTGGCATCACATAGTTTAATTTGTGTGACTTTGTAATCACAATATCTTTATTACCACTGACCATGTGATTATTTAAATGTCAGTATACTATTATGGTAAAATTCTGATTTCTATGGCAAACTTTAGAAACAGCATAAAAATTAGTATTTTTTAGTACGATGTCTAAATATTCATTTGAAATGTAATATGATTATTTATGTTGAACCCTTACATTATCATTAATATAACTATATTTTCCATTAAGGTATGCATACCGTAAGTAATCTATTAAGATATGTCTGTGATACCTTGGGAAAGGACTTGCAGTTATATAAATACATACATTTTTTTCTCAAAATGTAACATTTCTGCATTACCCTTCATTATGCTCAAAGCAAACAACTTATAATGAAATGGTACTGTATTTATTGATAACATTATAGGAAAGAAATATGTAATGGTAGCTAGAAATCATGTCAATTCACTGAACTATGTTTCTATAAAATCTGTGTTGGAACTATTCATTAGAACTACAGTAAAGAAGCAATAAAATTTACATTATTTTTTGTAACCTTACACCAAATTTTTATTTTTATCTTGTACCTAAATAAATACTAACCTGTACAATCCTCAGTAACAGTTGGAAGATGTGTTTCTGGATCAAACTTGATGGACTGGTAGCCTGAATCATTACATGTCATGTAACATTTGCCACAGTTAATGCACATCTCCTACAAATTCAAACCATTTAAATATCACTAAATAGTTTTTAAGTGGCAACTTCAAAGAACATGATGAAATCTTATTGAAAAATTCAGATGATTTTAAAAAATGACATAACACAATAATAACTTTCTTTCATCTCCTCAGAAAGTCAAGAGAGATTGGACCTTTACAGGTGCTTCAAAATTCCAAATAATTGTGTGTCAAATTTTATATTTTCAGTAATGGTTGCAACCATGTTTAATAATGGTTAGGACTGTTTTACAAAGATTTTTTTTCAAATAAATGCTTTAATTCCCATCAAATCTGGAATCAAATTGGCCTGAACAGGATTTTTCAGATTTGCTCTGGCTATGGGCATATAAAAGTAATGGAGATGTTTGTTAGCAGTCAGGATTCTTAATAGGATCACAAATCATTCATTTCCCAAAAATTGTAGCAACTGTCACTTTACCAGATTTTTCATAATGTTTTAATGAATTTTTAATAGTATTTTTTCTATTTTTTTAATAACAGTAATGACTATATTTGATGATGGTTGTAGTCATTTAACCTTACCCAAAGATTGTAAAGAAAATGATCTTTTCAAAAGCTTTCAACATTTTCTACATTAGACAAATTTTCTATATTTAGTAAAGTGGCAATCAAGGTTAGAAGCAGTTGTGGTTAACAACAATTGTTAAAGAGGACCAAACATATATAACTACCAACATTTGGTTGCAACAAATCTTTTAGGATTTTTCTAGGAGCTTACAAAAAGACAATCAAAAAACCAGTAAGATATAACAAAAGACAGTCACTGTCAAGGTTCTTGACTATTGTCTGGAAGATGAACATCTGGCATGTTTAAATAATTTGAAATGATTCAATTTCCAGCTAATTGACAAAACAGATACAAATCATGTAATTTTTAGATATCAAAAAATCTGTTTTACCATTATTTTGTACAAATATCAACACAAGATAAACATTTAAACACTGACCTCATCAATCAAGGCCACAACCTGTTGTGTGTTGTCCAACTGACCATAAGTCCCAATCATTGGTAAGGCCTTCCCTATTATATCCTGGAAAATATACAATAATTACTATAAAGTATATTATATACTGTACAAATGCATGCAAGTTGAAAGAGAAATGTTTAAGGTCAATTATCTATGAAGAAACAATGGGAGATAACTAAGTCTTTTTCTTTTTACTTTTATAGGGGAGAAAACTTAAGTTGTCTCCCCTATAAAACTTAACAAACTACTGTTCCTCATATGACTTTTCTAATAAGTGTTGACTTCTAATAGTTTTGCTTCATTTTATCTTCAAAAATGCAGGACATATGTAAATGCAGTCCTAATGAGGTAAAACTATCCTTATGTGATGAGTCTTACTTGTAAATCCTTATTCATTTGATCAAGCATCTAGAGAAAAATTCTGTCTAACCTAAGTTCCTTTTGTTATTGAAAAGTTGGATGTCTTTTGTTGAAAAAGTTAAATTACTACAAAACTTTCAGTTCTAACCTGATTCTGTCTGACACAATGAGATTAGTTAAAACAGGTTCAATTTAATTGTAAATGTGTACTTTTGTTTGGGTACTTTTTGTGGCTTATTGATTTATATCCATAGAAAAATGTGTAAGATATCTGAAACTAGTAAACTAATATTTTTGTGAATAATCAATTTGACAGCATCATTTTTCATTTTTTAACACATTGGAATTTGTGATCTTTATGGTAATCTAGGTCATGTAGGTTTAAATGGTTTACATACATATTTATATAATCAAAGCGTGAAAGCGCTGTAAAGGCAGTTAATTACAGGTTGTGTGTATTTTTAGTCCAGTTATATCATTATCTTGCATAGTACAGTGTACTTGTCAGAGGTGGCTTTCAGTATTTAAGATTTAGAGTTCTCTAATGATATTGAACAAGTTATATGAATGTCATATTTTGAGCACTATATGAAGGCAATTGTTCTCACTTGTTTATGAACTAGTGCATTATGTCCAGTTTGTACCTTTTTTTATCTATGTTTATAGTCAAATTAGTTATCAAAGGTACCAGGATTACAATTTAATACGCCAGACGCGCGTTTTGTCTACATAAGACTCATCAGTGACGCTCAGATCAAAATAGTTATAAAGCCAAACAAGTACAAAGTTGAAGAGCATTGAGGACCCAAAATTCCAAAAATTTGTGCCAAATACGGCTAAGGTAATCTATTCCTTAGATAAGAAAATCCTTAGTTTTTTCGAAAAATTCAAAGTTTTGTAACAGGAAGTTTATAAAAATGACCATATAATTGATATTCAAATACTGTTTAAAATAGTTAGGCATTTTCTTTTTAGTAATAAGTAAATGTTATCAACTGTACTTTGCAAATGTGGTTTGTTACTGTTAAGTATGGATGATAGTTGTTTCATTGGCAATCATAACACATCTCCTTATTTATATATATATAATGATCTATATTCAACGACATCAGGTACAAAAAAAATGTATGTAACTAAACTTTGATGGGAAACCTTTGACTTCTTTCTTTTATATAAACTTTTGATTTGGTACCATAGAACTATGTAGAATAAATGTACATTGCAACATGTCAACTCTTTCAATGACAATACTTTTTTTAGAAACTATAACTCCAAGCAAAATTATATTTCCAAGTTTAAAGTAATTTATGAATGAAAAAAGGAGTTCTTAATTAAGAAATAAACTGATTCGCTGAGCGCAGCTGGATACACCCGCAGAGGTCCAACCCTGAACAGTTGGGGCAAAAATGGACACAATATTCAAGCTTGATACAGGTCTGAATTTGGATTGTAATTAAATATTTGACATATTATAGTTTCTGCATAAATGTAGTCAAAGAACTTGAAATCGGTTATATGAATTGAATTTATATTCAATTAAAGATTTCTTGCTGTTGTGCAATACACTGTGCTGTTGCGCAATACTTAATAAATCTGTTGCCAGACTATAAACAAATATAAAGTTCAATTTCTTCTCAATGTCATATTTGAAATTTATGAAAATCTATAGGGAGATTACATCAATAGCTATAAATAATTCACCAAAGTTTCATGCGAACTGCTTAAAGCATTTTTGAGTTGTTGTCCAACAAGAGTGCACACGATGAAATGTCTCGCCTTCTTTACTAATCACTGATATCATGTTGATAGTCCTTAATATAAAGCTTTATTACAACTGTCACATAAACTTAACATTAACCAAGAAAACTAAACATTGACCAATGTACCATGAAAATGAGGTCAAGGTCAGATGAACCATGCCAGGCAGGCATGTACAGCTAACAATTCTTCCATATAACAAATATAGTTGACCTATTGCTTATAGTTTAAAAACAGACCAAAACACAAAAACTTAACCCTGAGCAATGAACTGTGAAAATGAGGTCAAGGTCAAATAAAACCTGCGCAACTGACATATAGATCATAAAATATTTCCATACACCAAATATAGTTGACCTATTGCATATAGTATTAGAAAAAAAAACCAAAACTCAAAATCTTAACTTTGACCACTGAACCATGAAAATGAGGTCAAGGTCAAATGAGACCTGCCATCTAGACATGTACACCTTACAATCATTCCATACACCAAATATAGTAGACCTATTGCATACAGTATAAGAAAAACAGACCAAAACACAAAAACTTAACTATAACCACTGAACCATGAAAATGAGGTCAAGATCAGATGACACCTGCCAGTTGGACATGTACACCTTACAGTCCTTCCATACACCGAATATACTTGACCTATTGCTTATAGTATCTGAGATATGGACTTGACCACCAAAACTTAACCTTGTTCACTGATCCATGAAATGTGGTCGAGGTCAAGTGAAAACTGTCTGACGGGCATGAGGACCTTGCAAGGTACGCACATACCAAATATAGTTATCCTACTACTTATAATAATAGAGAATTTAACATTACAAAAAACGTTAACTTTTTTTTCAAGTAGTCACTGAACCATGAAAATGAGGTCAAGGACATTGGACATGTGGCTGACGGAAACTTCGTAACATGAGGCATCCATATACAAAGTATGAAGCATCCAGGTCTTCCACCTTTTAAAATATAAAGCTTTTAAGAAGTTAGCTAACGCCGCCGCCACATCACTATCCCTATGTCAAGCTTTCTGCGACAAAAGTCGCAGGCTCGACAAAAACTGGAAAATCCCCCCTTTTTTAATGAATAAAACCCCATAACTCAGAAATGTAAAATCTAAAATTTATAAAGTTCTAAAGGGAGCTTACGGATTGATAATTTAGTCTTAGATGCAAGATTTTTTTATCAGTTGTTAGTGGCTTTGAACTAGCTGTCAGTAACTGTGAGTACTCTCAGATCTGTACTTAGTGTCTTTTTGTTGTTTGGATGTACAACTACCCGACCACGTCCACTTGTATTTGTATTTATCCATCTGATGAGTTAAGCCTCTTTCAACTGATTTTTATAGTTCTTATATTGTACTGTTACACCACTGTCCCAGGTTAGGGGGAGGGTTGGGATCCCGCTAACATGTTTAACCCCGACACATTCTGTATGTACATGTATGTGCCTGTCCCAAGTCAGGAGCCTGTAATTCAGTGGTTGTTGTTTGTTTATGTGTTGCATATTTGTTATATTCGTTCATTTTTTGTACATAAATTAGGCCGTTAGTTTTCCTGTTTGAATTGTTTTACATTGTCATTTCAGGGCCTTTTATAGCTGACTGTGCGGTATGGGCTTTGTTCATTGTTGAAGGCCGTACTGTGACCTATAGCTGTTAATTTCTGTGTCATTTGGTCTCTTGTGGAGAGTTGTCTCATTGGCAATCATACCACATCTTCTTTTTTATATTTACATCAACAGATATAAAAAATTCACCCAAGTCAAGGTGAGACAACAAAACTTAGTGGTAAGATTTCTGAAATTTTTTACACGGTACAAGTTTTTCTCATTGTTGGAGAATCTCCGAGATTGTACGGTGACAGTAACACCTGTAACTGCTTAAACCCATTTCTTATGCACTTTAGTTCGATAAACTCACTGAATATCATACCACATCTCCTTATTTTTATATGCATTACAATTTACATGTGCATGTAATTATAATTATATATATATCAGAACAAAATTCATTGCGTCACTTTTATTTATGCATCCTTTGGCACAATATTATACAAGTTCTAAAATTACACAACATAAAACAACTAAATGTTATTTCAGATGAAAGTTTTGTTTCAGTTCCATTCATAGGATTTATTAGAATTTTGTATGTTTTGCCAAGTCCAATAATTCGCTCTATGTGCACATGTTAATTGGAGACTTTTCTATCCCGTATAAGAGTTTTGGAACTAATTCTGTTTCTTTTTTTTTAAAAAAGTTACAAACAAATCTTGCACATTTAAACCTTTGTCTGCCATCACACTGTCACCTGGATCACATAATTGAACTATTCTACATCTTTCAACTATTTCATAGTCACTGGTAGAACCAACATACATTTATGCATTAGAGACATAGTTGACTAAACCACCAGGTGTCGAACATACAAGTATTTTCAGTGTTTCTGTTTTTACATTGTATATGATGAAAAGGTTGCCTGAGCTCTAGGAGCTTTAGGTTTTATCACGGGATATTCTGTGCTGTCAATAATAATCCAAGTCGTAGGAAACTTTAATTTGAAGTTGCAATTGGATGGCGAAAAATACCTGACTAAACCACTAGATGGCCAAGTGTTAGTCTCACACCACTGTTTAGACATAAAAACAATCCATGTATACACAATATTCTTAACACTAGATTCAATCTAGAATCTAGAAAGTTCAAAGTTGGTTGTATAATGCCTCAATTTCATCAAAGTCATAAAAAAACTGATTTTCAACTGACACCCTATCAATTTGAAAATATATGTATCTCAAACAATGTGCCGCTGGACCAAGTGTGGTCAAAACAAATAAAAATTTAGTATACAACTCTAAACCGGTATAAAAATGCATGGCTGTGTCACGTGTCTTCATTTCAAAATTCTCTGCTGAAAACATAGGCATTGATGGTGTTTGCGTTATTCCATCTGTGAAGCTCAACATTAGCTCGGCAGTTGGTGGTGGACAGTCATAAATCCTTTCTGCAGTATGAATGACTTCTTCAGGAAAACCAACTTTACAATCAAAACTTTCCTCTAGATTTCTACTACAATATTCATCAAGTTTAGTTCTTTTGTTTTCACAGGAAACTGCCCTGATTTTTCTTTTTGTGGACGATTCAGTCTCTTGCTTGGTCCAGGAAAATAGGCTGGGAATGGCAGTAGACTTAAGTCTCTGTATGGTGGGTTTGCGCCCTGAAAAAGGTTATAAAACATTAGTTTTTTGATAATTAAATGAACTTCCATTAGCAATATTTACTTTGTATTACCTGGCGAAATATTAACTAGATTTATTCATTACAATCTGGATAAAACTATGTTTGCCTGATTCAATGTATGTTATGTAAATCCAAAGGACAAACAATGAGAGACTTATGCAACAAGTGTACATTGTTTGTACCTAAATAACTATAATATAGATGAGAGCATGTCATTGATTTGTTCCTGTTAACATTGTCATTGATATTTTTCAAGAAAGTCTATGAGGCATAGCTTATGCATTCCTGTCATTACTACATTAGCATAATTACTGCTAAAATAATTCTCAGTATGATATACCTCTTGTAAGAAATCATTATAATTGTAGCAATCACCAAAAAATCTCAAACAGATCACATTGAATCGTAATTCAAAAAATTATGACGTCTTGAATTAACCACCCCCTTTTATTCTAAAACGATAATTGCGGTTGTAAACAGACTTTGTTTATTCGCATGGCGATTACATATATAACTATATATTTCAAAAAGAAAATAGAGTTTTACCATGAATAGTTTCCTGCACGTAGTCTTTTTCAGTAAAATGTGCCTTGCAAACAACAGCTGATTGAGATGGACTCCACGATTTCATCGTGTTCTCGTCCAATCTGCGTATGGGCCATGGCGTGGATCCAACTTTTCCTTCTTTTTAAGTCATTTGGAAATGCATGTCCTCCTCTTAAATGACATCCAGGTACACAACAACAAGTACTTGGCATCGTTAAATAAAAATGTAACTGAAATAGTTGCACAGTGCAGAAACCGGAAGTTGAGGAACAGGATCGGCTACCACGGCGCCACCTATTCAGGAACGATAATTTGCTACTTTATATAACTGCGACATAACAATAACGTTAGACGGGTTCACGTGCATAAACAGAAATGCGCTTTAAATTTTATAATATAATTCATGTTCAGTCGACCTTTAATTATTATATCAACGACTGAAATGATTTATAAACATCTAGATTGCAGATAACACTCGAAATTAACCCGACCTCTTTCCACACGGGATTTAAATAATTCTAGTTGGTCAATCAGTTGACTGCTTATAATGCAAAATACAAATATATCAAAAGTTTTTAAAACTAACAAAACACAATGATCGTTTCTCTATTTCCCAATGTAAATGAAATGAAACAAAAAACATTTTATATCACAATAAGAAGAGGAGAGAATTCAACATTTCCGGATCTACTTGGAGCCTAATGACCCCCCACGTAGATAAGTTGGATATTGCGGAAGGAAGGATTAACCCGGCAACCAGAAAGGCATTAAAGCACTGCCTTTAAAAACTATGAGAATAGTTTTTGGATTTGATTTGTAAATGATAATTTTAAAATAACATGTTAACTAAACAAAGCAATGTTTTTTTAAAACAGTTAAAACATTTATCCATTACACACTAACCTTGATAGCAAGAACTGGTTTCTTTGGTTCCAGTGGTGGACGTAACAATTCTGGTTTGTTCTCATCGCTCAAAAGATCAGATTTCTTAAAATGGTCTGCTATTACCGCCTGCTTCTTCTTCTTATATGGTCCAAAGGATGGTAAGTGCTGTAAAACAAACAATCATACTTATATGGTCCAAAGGATGGTAAGTGCTGTAAAAAAAACAATCATACTTGTGTGGACCAAAGGATGGTAAGTGCTGTAAAACAAACAATCATACTTGTGTGGTCCAAAGGACGGTAAGTGCTGTAAAACAAACAATCATACTTGTGTGGTCCAAAGGACGGTAATTGCTGTAAAACAAACAATCATACTTGGGTGGTCCAAAGGATAGTAAGTGCTGTAAAACAAACAATCATACTTGTGTGGTCCAAAGGATGGTAAGTGCTGTAAAACAAACAATCATACTTGTGTGGTCCAAAGGATGGTAAGTGCTGTAAAACAAACAATCATAGTTTGGTTCAACGAAATTTATACGATATATTTGGTTTACAGTTTGATTCAGAAGAAACACAGACATATCTAGATAATACAATTAATTATCTAATTACTACCACAATTTGATATAAATAAGTATTGTAATTTTCATTGTTATTAATAAATGTAATGTCAGTATTACAAATTTTATCTTGAATCAATCCTAATCCTATCTTTTTTTTGGGAAATATTTTTACGAATTCAAATGTGACTTCACTTTGTGTGTTTTTTTAGAATTTCAAATGTGACATCACTTTGTGCGTTTAGGCTTTGGCTAACTCGGCTGTGTATTTTTATGTGTTGGATTAAGTTGTTTTATGTAATGTATCTGTTTTTTATTCTGTAGTTAGTCCCCACTTCGGTTTTATCATGTATATCTATTATATAGTCATTTTATAAAATTTACTGTTTGCAAAATTATAAATTATTCTAAATAATAAGGATGTTCTTGTCCCAGGCAAAAACCCTGGCCGTGTTAGGCGCAACTTTTTGGAAGTTTTGGTCCTCGGTGCTCTTCAGCTTTGTACTTGTTTTGGCTTTCAAACTTTTTTCATCTGAGTGTCACTGGTTGGTCTTGTGTGGACGAGACGCACGTCTGGCGTATTGAATTTTAAGCCTAGTACCTTTTGTTAGCTATTATTCGTGTGTTTCTTTGTCCTGTATGTTCTCCCATTTATTTGTATTGTGGTCCTGTCATGTGATGTTGTAGTTTTGGTGTTGTGTTTGACGTTGCCATAAAAGCGGGAGGTTTGGCATGCCACAAAACCAGGTTCAACCCACCATTTTTTTCTTAAAATGTCCTGTACCAAGTCAGGAAAATGGCCATTGTTATATTATAGTTCGTTTCTGTGTGTGTTACATTTTAATGTTGTGTTTTTGTTGTGTCGTTGTTCTCCTCTTATATTTGATGCGTTTCCCTCAGTTTTAGTTTGTAACCCAGATTTGTTTTTATCTCTATCTATTTATGAGTTTCGAACAGCGGTATACTACAGTTGCCTTTATTTATAGTGATTGTTATAGATGTTATGGGTATGAGGACTTAGTCTAGTTCACATCACTTATTTATCCACTCACTAAATCATAGAAAAGTCCATTTAATCTTTTCATTAAAGTAACATTTTGCTATTGTGTAGTGAGAAGAGAAGGAAGTATGTCAAATGAAGTAAACACATCATTGTTACACCCCAAACATACGGCACTCAGTATATTTATACCAATATTTAAAAATAAAAGACGAGTGATTTTTTAATCAATATAGAAGAAAACTTATTAATAATTGATCTTCAAACTCAACAATATAGTTGACTGTCGTCTGCTACAATTACATGTACTAAGAGCATGCTCTGTATTAACATGATTTACTTTTTAATCATTATTAAATCAACTAGATCCAAATTTTTTTTAAAATACCAATAAAAGTTGGTATAAATTTTTGGCAGACTTTTCCTGAAGCTAACCACAAAATAAAACAAAGTATTGTAAAAATTAATAGCTATACAGTTATATAGTGAGAATTTAAAAAGACTTCTTAAATCTATGTTTCCAGCTATAACTTGCTTAATTGGGAAAATAAATTAATATATTGAAATTTGCAATCATCTGTAGTGTCTAACTTAACAGTTCTATATATTGTATGTTCAAAAACCGATTCTGTCTTTATATAAAAGTCTGCTTCAGGTTTTCTTTAAATACTTTTTAAACTGTTGAGGAATACCAACCTTTCCTAGAATATCTGCTAATTTATGTACAGGTTTTCCTAGTTGGTGTTTGATTATTGAGGAATACCAACCTTTCCTAGAATATCTGCTAATTTAGGTACAGGTTTTCCTAGTTGGTGTTTGATTATTGAGGAATACCAACCTTTCCTAGAATATCTGCTAATTTAGGTACAGGTTTTCCTAGTTGGTGTTTGATTATTGAGGAATACCAACCTTTCCTAGAATATCTGCTAATTTAGGTACAGGTTTTCCTAGTTGGTGTTTGATTATTGAGGAATACCAACCTTTCCTAGAATATCTGCTAATTTAGGTACAGGTTTTCCTAGTTGGTGTTTGATTGTTGGAGGACTCTGTCCATCCCAGTCATGTAACTCATCAATACTCTTCAGATAGAGAAGTGTCTTCAATCCTGTGATGTAATCATCTATCAGGGTGAAGTCCTGATTCTGAATAGCACTACACACCTAAAAAAATAATTAAATGTAAACTGAAAAAAAAACCACCAACCTAACAACTGACACAATCAACAAATATTCTTGCAACCATTTAATCTTGATAGAACTCAAAAGTGATTAAATTCATAAAACTAGAAAAAACTTTTTTTGTTGGGTAGCAGTTTTCTAAATTCCAAACAAACATCAATGCAAACAACCTGAAGTTTTTGTTTTTTTTTCATGATTTTTATAAACATTACTGATGAACTGCATATTCTAAAGAAATTGGAAGTTAAATGTGTGTTATGATTGGTAGAAACTAGTAGCATAACTGAGACTGCTTAAGGTATGAATGAAACAAATTCTAAACATTGTTGTTTGACCAAAGAAAGACAACTTAAATATGAAATGTACAGTTGTATGATGTCATTATTTATTTGTATTAGGGAAGGCATTGCACTCAAATTTATTCAAGCATTTCAATTCATAATCTGGCTGGAGTAAAAAAAATAAAAATAACCGATAAAAAACAACACATTTTTTTTTTCACAAAAGGAAAAGTACAGGCAGTAATTTTTAATCAAGTAGACTTTTATTTCTTGTGGTGATGGCATGCAAAAGGATTTCAATTAAAACAAGCATTCTGTGAGTATTGCATGGCAATACATAGTCCCCTACTGGTTACAAATTCATTATAATGGAACGAAATTCTAACTTGATCTATAACATGTCATGGTGTAAACTACATAAAAATATCAAGTCAAAATCTTCAAGCATGATGAAAAAACTGTTGAAAACTGATTATTTAAGTGAATTTTCTATGTCCAAAACCATAACTCTGCACAAAATTATCAGACTGGAACAAAATTCCAACTTGATCTGTAACTTGTCATGATAAATCTATATACTAATTATCAAATCAATCTTCAAGAATGACAAACAAACCTATCACTAAATTCTTCAAACAATTTACCAAAGAAAAGGAAAAAAATCCAAAATGTAATTTTGTCTTTTAAAAATCTTTTAAAAAATGAGTTATTTCCCTTTGAACAGAAATCTACTAATTAATAAGTATTTCATCAAAAATTTAATTCTAGGGAAAGGGCTTTAACTGAACAAAGAGAAAAGCTAAAATTGTGAAAATTGAACTTGACCTGTAACTTGTCATGATAAATCAATCAACCAAATATCAAATCAATATCTTCAAGCACGAAGAAAAAAAGTCTGGAAAACTGATTTGCCGGACTGACAGATGGACAGACAGACAGATGGACAGACAGACAGACGGACAGAGTGCAAACCTAAAGTCCCCTTCAACTTCGTCGGTAGGGGACTAAAACACAACATAATATTCTGCACAACTGTAAGGGTCAGCTCAAATGATGGACATATGAAGTTTTTAATAATTTTAGTGTAGGATATATACCTAACAAATATTGATTATGCCTTTTATCGGCTCTTGGATGTATAATTTGTTGTTTTTTATACCTGTAACACTGATGCACCTCCTTGCAGAAACTGCAACCCAGCCTCAGCAGAGTCAATACCTCCTGTGGCTAGAATAGGGAATCCTGGGATAGCATTGGCCACAGCAGACACAGCACGGAGAGCTATAGGTCGTATAGCATTACCAGATACACCACCATATGTAGTTCTCTTCTCTTTACCAATACTTGGCCATGCTGCTCCATTACCTTTCAAACCCATTAATCCAGATACAGTGTTGGTTGCTGTTACTCCATCAGCATGACCTTTATAATGGAAAGTTATATATATTTTTTACATCTATACTAGTACAATCAATTTGAATAGGTCTTTCCTTTTTGGCTGCATTCTTTACACCAGTCTAAAAACTAATTTTGACTGATATCAAAGATAAGCTTTCAAGAGAATTAAATTTCAACATATTTATTTCTGTTAAACCAATTAATTCCATACCAGTGGAATAATTATCTGAGACTGAGCACTATTTTTCCAGTGGTAAGTGCATTATATAACTTGAAGCATCATGTGCTGTTTTGGAGAATTTGCTTCTCCATGGTTATCTTTACATCCATGGAGATCCTTGATTTGTTATGTATTTCCTATACTTTTACGATGAATATTCCACTATACCAGGTTTATCATTCTATTATGCCTTCCTGTATTGTTTATGACGTTGCTGTATATCTTCTCTGAAGTAAAGCAATCTATATATAGAGTGTACGACACCATGATTTTATATCAGCAGGTTAAGTACTTAGGCAATGCTAAGTTACTGTGAGCATTTTTTGATATATATAACATGTGGAGTTAATTTCAATTAGACACCTTCCTAACTATAGTCACGTCAGGGTCAAATAAGGTTCATTAACAACTGATATTTAATAATAGTGGCTTCATTATATGGCTTTATACCTTCATGAGCAGCCTTTGCAATATCAGTTATTTTGGTAACATTTGGTGTCAACTTAGCAAAGAATGGAATCTTCACAGCTTCCCTGACCCATCTACATATATTACGAACTAACTCTGGATCCTGAAAAATTAAATATGTATTATGAATTTGACAATAAACTAATAATTTTGTAAAATTCATGTCGAGAGCAATATCTTTTAAAATAACAATTAAATCAATTCATTTAACTATGCATTCTAAAGCTTTTTAAATGAAGAAAAATACAATTATATAAATAATTTATACCATTTATCATATGTTCATTTCATGTTTTTGCTTGAAAAAATAATGTGGAGAGAATGATTTAAACTTGACAATGCTTGACAAAAATACACTGATTTATTTTCTGTCTTATTCACAGCTTTATCCTTATTAAAGTCAACATAAGGTTTTAGAAAACATGTGTTTTACAACAATAGCAAAAGTTTCTTCTCGATATGTGGTTGCAAATAATAAAGAGTAAAGGGGAAATGTAAATCACCTGATGTTCCACACTTCAAATGACGCACTGTCAATTAACAGAAATATGCATCAATGTACATAAGGAATCAAATCAATTATAAATTTAAACAGTACATGCAAAATTTCAAGAATTTACTGTATTACCCTTTAGTGATCTAGCAGGATTTTGGTTTAACAAAACTGTGACGTCAATGAATAGTGCAGACGACAGATAATGCAGGAAAGCAAAATGACATATGATCCCTCTGTGTCATTTCTTGCAACACAATATAAAAAACTTTTACGATCTTACCTGTCCACAAGCCAGTCCCATTCCTCTCTCTCCCATTCCATGAGGACATGACAGATTCAACTCCAAAGCATCAGCACCAGCTTTCTATTGACAAAATATAATAAAATAGATAAATATGTCAATTGGAAAAAAAATATTATGAATGATCATAGTTAGTGCAGATTTAACTGAACTTTAAGTTTTTTACTTCATTTGTTTCGATTGTTCGACAAATTCTATTTATATCATAAAATCAATAATTTAAACATCATCAAAACTACTACATAGTAAATTATTACTACAAACCTCTGACATTTGTGCTAGTTGTGTCCAGTCCTCCTTACTGTAGCTACACATTATACTGGCAATCAAAATCTAGATACACAAAATATAGGTATCAAATTAGAAAAAGTAAAAGTCTTAAGTAGAAATTGGCGATTAATGCATGCAAGTCAAAATTTTTATGATAATGAAAATATTTTTGGCAGTTTTTAGAAAGAGGATGAAGTAGTATCTTTCCAAACTGTATATCATAATATACTTCACTCTAATATGTTACTGTGAGGGAAACAAATCAGGAAAAGTAAATGTCATGAAAATCAATAAAACAATTTTATTGCTCAAATTCTGATGAAGTTTTATTGAGAAAAAAAATAAAAACATGAGATTCTTATCAATAGTTGGCTTACAAAGGGAGATAACTAGATTAAATCAGCTAAAAGGTACAATAAAAATGTTATGTGTCAATTATAAAAAAAAGAACAAAGAAAATTTTGAATTAGTCTCTTGTTGCTAAAGTTTACTGCATCAGGCATATTGATATTTATGGCACCTCTGGTAATTTATGATGTTGTAATTAGTTTAACGCCGTCACATGTTGACCCCCCATGGAACTGTATGGGATCAGTAGATTTCATATGGGGTTCATGACGTCATTTCTATTAAGGAATAACAGAACTGTAGTTGAGGAGCTGCCGTCATCAATTGGCGATTGGATGGTCGCAAATGCAGTTTTACTGGCTCCGCTACACATCTGCAACTCTTCAACTACAATACTGCTATTCAGATTTGTATGCTTGAACATCTATAAATATGAAATAAAATAAAATGCCACGAAATTTTATGAATGATTTTGGCGCATAAACGTCATGGCTAAACGTGATGTAATACAAATGACAACATTCAAACTGAAGGTTATTATGTTACTTCTAGGATTCAATTTTGAATTAAATCACATCAAAATGGCTGTTTTGGGGAACGTGTTGTTTTATTTTTGACTATATTGTTTTAATCAAACTTTTGCTGATCCAAGCAATTTAATATGGTGGCCAAGCAATTTAATATGGCGGCTCACTCCTTAGTTACGACATGTCAACCGTGGATTTGATGGTAATTTAAGCCAATGAAAAAAATTATATATAAATTGCATTAGAATTATTAATGGTGACGTCATCTATTAATATTATTGTATTTCAGTGTTTATTTCTATACAAAACTTGCAGGAAAAGTCTGTGTGCAATAAATTCGTTATATGATTCACTACTGACCCTTTCAGATTCATAGAGGGTTAGTAAAATCCAAAGGTGATTCGGCCTTCGTCTCACCCCTATGGATTTTACTAACCCTCTATGGATCTGTAGGTGGTCAGTAGCAAACCATATAACTTATAATATACTTAGTAAACTATTAGAGAATTTGTTTTTGATAGGATCCTTTGCTTTCTAAGCTGAAATTTCAGGAAGATTAATTGTGCTCTCTTTTTTTTTTATATATTGTATAACCTATTAATTAAAGCATCCAGAGATATTATAGAGAAAATATTAAATACAGTTCCATTAACCAGAAAAAATTACGAAATTTGTCTCTAACAATCTTATCTAAACTAATTAATAATTCTACTATGCACTGCCATGAACAATAACAAAAATACTTCACACTGTAAAGACTGGTTATGATTTTCATATGATCCAGTATTATAATTAAAGTATCTGACTCTTTTTTGCCTTTTAATATAAGAAACTTACACTATAAATCAAAACCCTAAAACTTAGTAATGACCATTATTATAGAAATACACAGTACCTTTTCTGGGAAATCCCTCTTCAGTTCTGTAACACTGTTACACCAGTAGGCTGCTGTTTTCTCACTGATCAACTCTATATTGAGAAAGGAACCCTGTCCTGGTCCAAACATCTGTCCTGATGTAGTTCCCCTCACTATACGGGGAGATACATTGGTCACTATGTCCTGTAAAGATTTTTGTTATTATTACTAAATGAAATATGCTGCAAAGCTAGGACTTGAATGGATACTATGCAATTAATAATATTAATAAAAAACATACTTATTCATAAAGTTCATTGGTTTCAGAATTCTTGGTTTTTCCACTTCGCAAAGAACATAAAAAAAATATTATATTTCTTTGTGAATAAAATGTCATAATTTCAGAAATCCATTAACTCAACAAAAAAAAAGAAATCTACAAATATCATCACTTTCACTTTAAATAAGGATTAAAAACTATAATCTAAAAAACAAAACTTTTATCAAAATCTTATAATTGTACAATTATATCAAACTATTATCTAATACAGTTATGATATCATAATCCCTTTGAAATCTGAAACCAGTGCAATGTTTACAATTTTTTTAGAATTTTCATGAAATTTTTACCATAAGTGCTTGCTTTTATATTCATGTACAAATAACATTTTTTTCTTTAGTAAAACAAAGACTTAAAATCTACAACTATAGACATATCACTCACCTTATCTAAAGAGTAAGTCTTAGTCAAAGCAAATCCCCAACCTGCTTCAAAGGCCCTACGAATCATAGGACTGCTGGTAGTTGGTGGAGCACTGGCTAGTCCAAATGGATTAGGAAATTTCAATCCACACATTTCAACACTGATGTCTACAAGGTCAATAGGAGTGAAGAATGTTGGTAGGCTTGGCTCGGATGGTATAGGTATTCCATGAAGTGACTGAAATGAGTAATTAGATACAGACATTATAAATTAACAAGCTAAACTGTGAGCTACTGCTCACTGATGATACCCCCGCCGCAACTGGATAATTTTAATAGTATAAAAATATGTTAGTGTTCGGTAAACAGGAAGTTGTTGAGTGATGAATCTGAAAACGCATCACACGGTATAGCTGACTTATATAAACCCTGAAACCAAATTTCAGAAATCCTTATGATGCAGTTCCTGAGAAAGTTGTGACGAAAAATATTCATTGGACAGACAGACAGACGGACGGACAGACAGAGGTTAAACAGTATACCCCCCTTTTTTTAAGCTGGGGTATAATAAAACAGTATACCCCTACTTTTTTAAAGCGGGGGTATAAAAGTGAAACTGTGAGCTACTGCTCACTGATGATACCCCCGTCGCAACTGGATAATTTTAATAGTGTAAAAATGAATAATTTTAATAGTGTAAAAATATGTAAGTGTTCAGTAAACAGGAAGTTGTTGAGTGATGAATCTGAAAACGCATCACACAGAATGGCTGACTTATATAAACCCTGAAACCAAATTTCAGAAGTCCTTATGATGTAGTTCCTGAGAAAGATGCTACGAAAAATATTCATGGGACGGACAGATGGACAGACAGAGATAAAACAGTATACCAGGGCTTCCAAAATTATTTTTAGCCAGCCGGACATTTTATATATTATCCCGATTTTAATCCCTTAAGACTAAATAAACAAAAGGCAATTATGGTATTCAGTTGCTGAGTTAGCCATCCCAATGATTGACATTAAAAAAACACGATATTAAACTTTCTTTGATTCAAATTCGAAGTTCTGACGTAAACTGTTAAATTGGCAGTGCATCATTCGAAGTGTGCAACATCAGCGTACTTATATCTGCTTTAGACTCTTTATTTGTGCAAAATAACGTTGTCAAAAACTTTACATTCGTTAAAATCTTATACCGGATGTTATCTTGACAATGGTAAAACATGGATCAGAGACGGATACGTAAATTCCGTGTACGTTTGCAAAGCATGAATGAGTGTACGTAGCTCTTTCTACGTTATTTCTTCAAGAAAATATTCGAAATAAACGTGAGACAAAGGTATCAATGACAATTTAAGCATTTTTTGAAGAAATTAGGATGCATAATTAAATTTCATACCTGCGCACATGCGCACACGTGTACTAGTTCAAACAGAGACATGTCTCTGGTTCAAACAACGTGGTTATGACGATTTTTCATATTCACCTTTTTATTTTTATCATCAAATCATATTTGTAAACGTATTTCTGATAATTTAAATCTTTTTGACTAAATTAATTAGATGCAAACCGCTGAAATGTAAAAAAATAACTTTGAATAGACCGATCAATGTCCGGTTCAAAATAGTTTACCTGTCACCTGAACAGGTAAATTTCAGCTGTTCGACAACTTATTAGCCTTGATTAAAATGAGAAGGTATTAAAGTAGGGGTTGTTTTGATAGTACTTAATGATCATGTCACTTTTATGACCGGAAATGTGTTGCTGTTAAAGGCAAAAGGTTGGGTCAAAAAGATCGTGAATTATGTTAAAATGACCGTCTCTGAAGAAAGCCTTGAAAACTAAAAAGTATATGACCGTTTCATGATTTGCCCAGCCAGACTTTTACCGGACATTATACAAATGACCGTTTTGGAAGCCTTGCAGTATACCCCCATTTTTTTAAAGCAGGGGTATAATAAAGCAGACATAGAAATTGTATTACATAACATGATATCTAACTCTTCTTTCAACAGAGTTCCAGTAGTAGTTTCAACTGTGAAGTCATCAATAATATTTTAGTTTATTGTTTAAGGAATTTTTGTGTTCCTAGAATATGTCTTTGCTAGTCAGTATCAACTTCAAACTGAACTTTTGTCAAGATATATGGTATAGTGACTTGTCTGCACACTGAAGACTGTATGTTGACCTTTAAATGTCATATCTTTGTATGTTATTGTTAGGTTACTGTCTCACAGGTATAGTCCACTGTCTTCTTTATTCATATTTTTAGTTGTATCAGATTTTAACAAGTTATCAAACAAAACCAGATGTGTTGGTATGACGCAAATACTCCTGTCTGCAGCCTGATTGTTCTATGTAAATTTCTGAGTTCATATGATAAGTTAAACCATTTTTCTTATTGAAAGGTATTGCCTTCAACTATTAGCCAAGTGGCCTCTAGCATTGATATCAGTTGTGCTCTTTGTTATTGATAAATAAATGTAACATATGTTTTAGAAGTTACATGTGTGCAGGAACAAACGATAAATTTCACAAACAATTGGTAAGCCTGAAACACAAATTCTAATATTCATTGTCTGACAATATACTATTAAAATAATGTAAACATACAGACACTTATATGTCATCACCAAAATATTGGTAAGAAGAATTGACAAAAGAAATGATGATAGAAATAGGAAATTAAAAGAGGTGTCTGACCAAATAATTTAACTTTGCCCAACATGAAGTTTTAAAATATAAGTATAACAATAAGATATCTCTCATAAAACAATCCATAACTGTCTACAGTTTTATTGTACCTGTAAATATTTATGGATATACCATGATGCTGTTTTGCCATCATTAACAGATTCTACAGTTGTCTGTGCCACACCTGCAATGTCCCCTCCACAGAATATCCATGGTTCACTGCACTGCATGGTTTCATTGTTCACTTCTGGTAAGCCCCATCTGTTCAACTTAACTGGTTTCATAGCTTCAACAACTAAAAGAAAAAGATATGTATATATTTTAAAATGGAACAAACTCTGTCATATAACTGAAACCAAAACACTTAAAGACATATAAAAATAAAATTGAAGATTTGTATATGAAAGATTTTTTTATAAGATAGGCACCATATTCAGGATTTAATTTTATCCCTTTGGAGTGCATGCATATTTTCGAGCAATGCCATAGAAAATATGATATTAAAAAATATCAAGAACTGAATCTAACGCATGTATCATACCAGGCAACTATTAATCTAACCTTTAGAATCAGTTAATCCTGATCCAAATGCAGATATAATATAATCTGCCTTAATCCTGATAATCTCCTCTTCATCTTCTACCCAATTACCATCATCGTCTAGTTCTGTTCTTACAAACTCCATGCCAGATACTTTACCATTTTTAGACATGACCTTCTTTGGGGACATGAAAGGCAAGAATTCACACTTTTCTTCCCGGGCAAGTTCCATCTGAAAACATTATCATTTGAAATAATTCCAATATACATGTCACAAGAACTAAATCTTTAGCTCTATAAAAGCTAAAAAAATTTTAAAAATAACTCTGTCATAAAAGCAACAACTCTGTGTTTTTCATTGTGTGTTGCTGTCTCATTTTGGTTTCAAACATAATTTTCTCATATTGCAAAAAACTTGATTTTCTAAGAATATTAAGAACCTATTTCAAGTGCTTCTCATTGTAAGTAGATTTTTGTTTCAGTTTTAATTTATATGTTCTAAATGAATGCAAATACATTTAAATAAAAAGATTCAATTCAGTAAACATTTCTAGTGTCAGCTTTGATGGCACAGATCTTTTTCACTGAGACCATAGATTTTTTTACTTTTGCTAATTCTACCTTGAATTGATTTCAAAATTTTCATATACTGTAAATTCAGAAATTATTGCAAGGTTTTATTAATGTAAATAATGTGACCTGGTGAGTATCGTAATAATAAAAACTCTCATTCTGATATCTGATGCATATATCTGTATGCAGCTTTTCCTGAAATCGTGGTAATTAATCTCGCATTTTTGTCCATTCTTTACAAATCGAAATAATGAATGCACGCAATAATTTCTGAATTTACAATATTATTTCTTTATTAACATAAACTACAGGAATCAAACACATCATTTACTGTGGATTCATTTATTTTCGTGGGTACCAATTTTCGTGGATTAAGGAAAACTTACATGTTCGTGGATATTTAATTTCGTGGTTTTTGACAATGTCTGCATACAAGCCTATAGTAAATTTGCCATTCGTTGAACATTTAAGTTCGTGGTTAACCTATAACCACGAAATCCACGAAAATTGGTATCCAACGAATAATAGTGAATCCACAGTATCTAGTAACGTACCTCTTCAGGAACAGCCCTGATATTAGTAAAGCCTTTCCTAAAGACAACATACACTCTCTTAGCTCCACATCTCAGGGCTGAAGTAGCACAGTCAAAGGCTGTATCTCCTGCTCCTAGAACTATTACTTTTCCATACATCTGAGGAAGCTGTGATTTACAAGCACACATCCCTGTAAAATTTTATCAGAAAAACTTGCGTAATTGATTAACAAAGTCTTTTTTTATATTTTAGGTCAAAGTACAGTAAATGAGTTATGTCAGATTTTGGTAAAATTTTGCATACAACTTTGGCTTGTTGAATTTTAACTGAAATTCGAAAAAAAGAATGCACTGAAATATTACTTAGTGAATTTTTTCAACCTAGGTAAGCATTTGTATAGAAAGCAAATAGAATTCGGCAAAAATGTGCTTTTTTATGCATACTATATCCAAGCCCCACAATAGAATCAAAAACAAAATTGAACTTTTAAATCAGGTGACTTATTAACAAATACCCCATATCATCTTTTATCAAAAGTACAGAAGTAACATGTACCTATAAAGTATATCACATGTTTTTGTACTAACCTGCTTTGCTACTTGATGTAACCTTTGGTAAATAGTCTTTTGATGTGTAGAATCCCATATCCTCTGTTAGGCCTTCAAATATAGGTATCTTCTTTGGATCCGGTAAACCTGTAATAATACATTTGTTACATTATACTCTTATCAAATATCATAACACAGTTCCTTGAAAAGGAACAACTATTGTATAGCATTTAAAAAGATTTTGGTTGGATAGAATCTGTTGTATAAAATCTCTTTGCTAGAGGAAACCATAGATATACATATTGCCAAGAAATAAGATTCCATATGTCAAGAACTGAGAATGATTAAAACAAATCAATAATTTAATATTCAGTCAACTGGAATATACAATAAAAATTTGTTGAGAAAAATGTTATAAAACAAGTATAGTTTATTATAAAAGCCTAAAATATTTTACCTATGCCAAGGAAAACAGCTTCATAACCATCATTTTTTAACTTCTGTATGGTTATATCATTTTTGTCCAATGCTTTACCATTCACAATCTGAAATTAAAATAAAATTCAGTAACATATATAATCACGTTTCCATGTATAAAGACTGTGCTAAATTTTGTTTGCACTGATCATGGAGGTGCATTAGGTAATCGTAGATGTTTTTGTTGAGGTTTTAATTTTGTATATTTTGTGAACACAAATTATCCTTGAAATTAAAACCAAAATGAACAATTAACCTATAAAGAGCATTAATTTCTCATACTAGAAAGGACAATTTCATTCCCCAATTTTGTTTCAATAAATAGAGGCAAAAACCACAAAATTTTAATTGCTATCTCATTGATGTTATCCCCACATCTCTTTGTATTAATATTCATCTCTCAGGTTTTCACACCAATTAATTTACCTTAACTCCCAAATCTTTCATCAATTGGACTTCAAAGTCAACAACACTGTATGGCAATCTATACTGTGGAATTTCTGAAGAGCTGAGATATACAAAATACAAGTTAATGAGTAATTGTGTAAAATTAACCATACCAAAACTGAACATGTGATCTCTAAAGAGACTAAGATGCTTAAGTTCTAATAGGAAGATGTAATAGAATTTCTTAGGGAAGTATTAATCACAAATTCAAGGGTTCGACAAAATGCAAATTTCCTATAGGCTTGTATGCAGAATTTGTTTAAACAGGAAATCAAGTATCCAAGAAAAATATTCTATTTCTTCAATCAACTAAAATTGAGACCCATAAAAATAAGAGAATACACAGTGGTTCATATTAAGCTGTCTTCACACTAGTCAAAGTGCAATAACTCTGACAGACATCAGAGTCCACAAATTTTAATGAAACTTAACTTACAGGAAACTCTGCTATCATTTCTGGATGCTTTAAGATAAAAGAGGAACAACTATAAATCATCTGTGCAAAAGAATTCTCTCAAGGGAGTAATTGGATTGAGCAGACTTTCTAATATATCTAAAGAGAACAACTACAACCAGATATATATGGGCTCAGATAACTATGAAAGCACTATGCGCATGACCAAAGAAGTCAAATGCTACTTTTATTTATTTTTTTTGTCTTTTGCCCTCAGTGTTATCTGTTCTTCAACTTAGGTGATTTCTGCCTTTTTTGTGTCTAATTTTAATACAGGGATATAGATGCAGTGTTAAATAAAATACTTGCTGATGTCAAAAAAGTTATTAATAGACAAATTAAATACCTTCCTTCACATATAACTTTTTCCTAAGTCTGAGTACCAGAAAAATAATTTTCAAATCGCCTTATATATATTTTCTCTACCTTAGTCCACCTATATATTCTTGTTTCTCAAAAATAGTCAGGTTGGTGTACCCAAGTCTGGCTAGGAAGGTAGCACAGCTAATACTTGCTGGTCCACAACCAATCAAAGCTATCTTAGCCTGATAACTCTCAGGAAGTTGGTCAACAGGAGGTAATGATGGATCTCTTATCTGAGGTATTTTCATCTGCTTAAACACCTAAAACAAAATTGTTATCTTTTTAAAAAAATCTACATGACATCATGTTAGCTGGCTAATTACTGTGTGCTAGTTTTCAGTAAGAGCAAGCATTCTAGCCTTGATAACTATATAATATTGTTTATTATTCATTTTGTTTGTACTTTTGTTTCTGTTTCTGTTATCTATTTTATCATAATTTTTTTAGTGAAGTGTTGTTTCTATGCTGATTTTGTTTGTATTCACTCTTATGTACATTTTGTTAGTTGACTGATCGATTTTATCAATGATCAATTTTAAAAGGGGGAAGGTTGTTACTCATTATTACTATAGTTTAACCCCAATACATATTCATGTGCCTACTCCAACTCAGGAACATTGTTGGTGGTTTTTTTCTCCTCTTTCGTCCGTTTTTTTTATGTATTAGTATGGGATATTTTGGGGAATTTGGTGTTAATAGCACACCTTTGTTGATATCAGTTTAATATCTACACTCAGGGCAATTAAGAGCTTGACAAATTGTATACAAACCTACCTATTTCTGAAGACCATAAATTGACCTTTAGATGTCATGTTTTTTTTAGTATTGTTGCAATATCACTAACTTATACCTCACATCTTCTTTTATTCATACTTATCTCTAACAGTACCTTCTAATAGTAATAAATAACATCCACCTACAGAAATGTAGAAATTACACATGCGATAAATATTCAAGTAGATATGGTATGAGTGGTATTGAGGTATATTTCAATGATCATGTTTCTTCAAATATATATCTCTTAAGTTTGAGCGCAATATCCAAGATTTCTTCACCATTTCTCCTGTTAGCGTACCTGTGCAGCAAACTGAAATCAATGATGATAATGGCTGTCTACTGAGGCATATAAACTACATCCTCTTAAACAAAGGTCAAATGTCAATTACCAAAACATGACTTACCTCTGTAGCAAACTGTTGTAGTCCACCAATGTTTATGGGACCTTCTTCTGAGGCATATAAATTACATCCTCCTACACAAAGGTCAGATGTAGGACATACCATACCACAAGTCAATCCCAGAGGGTTGTCAGAAAATATGTATTTAGCAGATCCATAATAATTCTGCAAAAAATGGAAATATCACAAACAAATATGCTTTCACTTCGTGTGCAAAAAAAAGTGTGGTATTTATTGAGATAATTCGTCCATGATCAGATCAAGTACTAACTATAGATATTTCACTCTTATTACACATAGCCTTATCACCAATTTTTTATCTTTTTTTATTTCAGTCAATGTATTGGCATGCACAGTTTTGTAAGTCTGTAACTGGGTGAAATTCACTTAATTTTTGTGTTTTACTGTTATCTGATGAAAATATAGCTTACACAAAATATGAACCGCCACACAGACTGCCGAAATTTACTTCCAATTAGTTTTGAAATTGTCAAATATATGGTGTACAGGAGGCAACACTTGATTTTCATCTCATTATATACATAGGGAAAACATTGGTTATTAGAATACAACTGTCGCACTTGGAAGCACAAAAGGAAAATTTAAGAAAATTCCCATGTATTCAAAGCATTCTCCATAAGTATTTAAGCTATGTTTTCAAGAATTTTTTTAATGTCCCTGGTAAATGCATCTCAACTTGAAAGATGAATTTTAGAGGCATAGCTTAACCTGATCATATGTATTTATACAACTTCATTGACTGTATATCCGTACTCAAAGACATTGATTAACCAACTAGTGCTGAGAAAGCATGAGAATACAGAATTTGCCCATCACTGATAACAAAAAATTCTAAAATATAATTATCCCCCTTTTCCCGCCAAGCATTATCTGTAAATGCTACTAAACAGTCAAGGGCATTAATTAAACAATAACTTTCAAAATTACCCATACAAGTTATGTTGAAAATGAGGCTATTCTAAATATTACTTATATAAGTAACTTTTGTAAACATTATTTTTTTAGGTGTCCATTTATACAGATTTTACTACATTTAACAAATTTTCACAGACATCTGGTTATTTTTCCCATAAAATATAAAAACTAATCCTCCTGAAACACTAATTGCCTTTCTGATGCACTTAGATTTCATATCAAAGCTTATGTATAAAAAATTGGTCTCTTGGGACTATTAAAATATCATTTTCCTTGAAAATCTTAAAGGTAGACAGATATGAATATATTGAAAATTGTGATTTAATTAAAGGACTTGAAGTTATTTATCATGTGTAACCCAAAACAATTACATATGTTCCTTAAATAATTGTAATAACTAATTTTTTCAAAGATGTATAAAATAACTTATACAGATAATATTTTTGTCATTATTTTTAAAGTATCTCTATGCTTCTCTCAAATATAATAATTTCTTAAATTTATGTAACAAAACAATGTAAAAATTCATAAAAACTACATCTAGTCCATGCTTCTATTAAAATTTAAAAGAACTCTATTAAGTAATTTTATAATTTTTTAAAACAGAAATTACCTATGTAAGTAACTAACAAAATCACTTGTTTAAGTAACGCCCCTGACTGCTGAACACAACAAAAATGTTTAATTGATCGAGTCAATTTTTTGTGACAAAGATTTAACAAAAAAAGTTTTAAACAGTAATCCATTCAATGTATAAATTTCACCGCATAAAGTATTCATTTGTGAATGTCAGAGAAAAGTGTGCAACTAACTAATTGTGACTTATTGTAGTATGGGTCCAAGCAAAATAAGGCATAATGACTTTATTATAAAATTTGTCTTCAGATTGTACAAGTAAAAATAAAACATGTACCATACCTTGTTAGAAATACTAGTAATGAAAGCCTTGACATCAAGCTGAGTTGGGCAGCTCTTCTGACATGGTGCATCAGCACATTTCAAACATCTGTAAAGTTTAAATCAGTTCATTAAATAGACAAATATTCCATCACTTTTAAAATGTTATTTTACACATTCAGCAATTTACTTTGTCTAAGAAAACCTGTTTTACAACAATTGTATAGGTTGACCCTTCAAAAGCATCAAAATGCTAAAGTTCTGTATGTATTTAAATTTTTTGACAGTTTACTAATAATATTCTTCTGGTTTAAATAACAATGCAAAATTTCTACTTATGGTATTGAAAATGTTCAACTGACAGCAAAGACTAGGACATTTAATTTAAATAAAAAAAAGTACCATGGGTTGCTAGCACTGTCTTGTCTCCATGTTCAGTGAATAGTGGAATCTGGGTTATACCCCTCATTTGGCATATATTTTTAAAAATTCACATCATCATTGGGTGTGCTTTCAAATTGATGTGACCGCAATGACATAGTAAACTACCGTAAACCAAAACTTTACCCTGATACAGTACGGACATCAACTGACCAACAGATGAACAGACAAACCAAAACTTTACCCTGATACAGGACGGACATCAACTGACCAACAGATGAGCAGACAAACCAAAACTTTACCCTGATACAGGACGGACATCAACTGACCAACAGATGAACAGACAAACCAAAACTTTACCCTGATACAGGACGGACATCAACTGACCAACAGATGAACAGACAAACCAAAACTTTACCCTGATACAGGACGGACATCAAGTGACTAACAGATGAACAGACAAACCAAAACTTTACCCTGATACAGGACGGACATCAAGTGACTAACAGATGAGCAGACAAACCAAAACTTTACCCTGATACAGGACGGACATCAAGTGACTAACAGATGAACAGACAAACCAAAACTTTACCCATATACAGGACGTACATCAAGTGACTAACAGATGAGCAGACAAACCAAAACTTGACCCTGATACAGGACATACATCAACTGACCAACAGATGAACAGACAAACCAAAACTTTACCCTGATACAGGACGGACATCAACTGACTAACAGATGAACAGACAAACCAAAACTTTACCCTGATACAGGACGGACATCAAGTGACTAACAGATGAACAGACAAACCAAAACTTTACCCTGATACAGGACGGACATCAAGTGACCAACAGATGAACAGACAAACCAAAACTTTACCCATATACAGGACGTACATCAAGTGACTAACAGATGAGCAGACAAACCAAAACTTGACCCTGATACAGGACGGACATCAACTGACTAACAGATGAACAGACAAACCAAAACTTTACCCTGATACAGGACGGACATCAAGTGACTAACAGATGAACAGACAAACCAAAACTTTACCCTGATACAGGACGGACATCAAGTGACCAACAGATGAACAGACAAACCAAAACTTTACCCATATACAGGACGTACATCAAGTGACTAACAGATGAGCAGACAAACCAAAACTTGACCCTGATACAGGACGGACATCAACTGACTAACAGATGAACAGACAAACCAAAACTTTACCCTGATACAGGACGGACATCAACTGACTAACAGATGAGCAGACAAACCAAAACTTTACCCTGATACAGGACGGACATCAACTGACTAACAGATGAACAGACAAACCAAAACTTTACCCTGATACAGGACGGACATCAACTGACTAACTGATGAACAGACAAACCAAAACTTTACCCTGATACAGGACGTACATCAAGTGACTAACAGATGAACAGACAAACCAAAACTTTACCCTGATACAGGACGGACATCAACTGACCATCAGATGAACAGACAAACCAAAACTTTACCCTGATACAGGACGTACATCAAGTGACTAACAGATGAGCAGACAAACCAAAACTTTACCCTGATACAGGACGTACATCAAGTGACTAACAGATGAACAGACAAACCAAAACTTTACCCTGATACAGGACGTACATCAAGTGACTAATAGATGAACAGACAAACCAAAACTTTACCCTGATACAGGACGGACATCAACTGACTAACAGATGAACAGACAAACCAAAACTTTACCCTGATACAGGACGTACATCAAGTGACTAATAGATGAACAGACAAACCAAAACTTTACCCTGATACAGGACGGACATCAACTGACCATCAGATGAACAGACAAACCAAAACTTCACCCTGATACAGGATGGACATCAACTGACTAACAGATGAACAGACAAACCAAAACTTTACCCTGATACAGGACGTACATCAAGTGACTAATAGATGAACAGACAAACCAAAACTTTACCCTGATACAGGACGTACATCAAGTGACTAACAGATGAGCAGACAAACCAAAACTTTACCCTGATACAGGACGGACATCAACTGACTAACAGATGAACAGACAAACCAAAACTTGACCCTGATACAGGACGGACATCAACTGACTAACAGATGAACAGACAAACCAAAACTTTACCCTGATACAGGACGGACATCAACTGACTAACAGATGAACAGACAAACCAAAACTTTACCCTGATACAGGACGGACATCAACTGACTAACAGATGAACAGACAAACCAAAACTTTACCCTGATACAGGACGGACATCAACTGACTAACAGATGAACAGACAAACCAAAACTTTACCCTGATACAGGACGGACATCAACTGACCAACAGATGAACAGACAAACCAAAACTTTACCCTGATACAGGACGGACATCAACTGACCAACAGATGAACAGACAAACCAAAACTTTACCCTGATACAGGACGTACATCAAGTGACTAATAGATGAACAGACAAACCAAAACTTTACCCTGATACAGGACGGACATCAAGTGACCAACAGATGAACAGACAAACCAAAACTTTACCCTGATACAGGACGGACATCAAGTGACCAACAGATGAACAGACAAACCAAAACTTTACCCTGATACAGGACGGACATCAACTGACCAACAGATGAACAGACAAACCAAAACTTT
Organism: Mytilus californianus; assembly: GCF_021869535.1. Lineage (NCBI taxonomy): Eukaryota > Metazoa > Mollusca > Bivalvia > Mytilida > Mytilidae > Mytilus > Mytilus californianus. The sequence goes on along the minus strand of NW_026262581.1, from coordinate 92,328,309 downwards.
ACCCTGATACAGGACGGACATCAACTGACTAACAGATGAACAGACAAACTCATCCACATTATGGAATACATAATGTTCCCAGGTGTAGGCAGTGCATAAAAACAACAAAATTGGTTAATTTGAATAAGGTGTTTAAAAGTTCTGCATAAAAAGTATTCCAATTGTTAATTTTTTTCAATACATTCAATTTTTATCAGTTTTAAATGACGACAATTCAGTCAAGACCCCCCCCCCCCCCCAATTTTTTTTAACCTCCCCCCCCTTTTTTCCAAAAAAATATTCTTTCCCTCCAGACATGGTCATAATCTCAATTCAAATTTCCAATGGAGCTTGCAACCATAATAACCCATTTAAATACATCATAAAATTCTTAAAATAGAAAATGACATACATAATCATAGATAAAATTAATTAACCTTAATCAGCATTTTAAAAAATATTAAAATAGTAACTTCTAAAAATGAATTGACAGCTAATCACCTCAAGACAATACAACATTTCTTAATACATAATTTAAAAGCAGTGTAAGGGAGGAAGTTCAAAGTTGTGTTTGAATTACCTCCCTTACACTGTAATTTGTACTTAAGTAATTGTCCTTTAACCAGGACACCCTTGTTTTTTCTCACTTTTTTGCCCCTTATTCCTAAACGGTTTGAGCCATAACCCCCTAAGCAAATCCTAACCATCCCTTTGTGGTATGGAACTTGTGGTATAATTTCAGAGAAATCCATACACTATTCCACAAGTTATTGCCATGAAACTAGAAAAATGCTTATTTGGGCCTCTTTTTGTCCCCTAATTCCTAAACTGTTGGGACCATAACCCCCAAAATCAATCCCAATCTTCCTTTTGTGGTTATAAACCTTAAGTTTGAATTTCATAGATTTCTATTTACTAACACTAAAGTTATTGTCCAGAAACCAAATGTCTATGGACGACGACGACAACGTGATGCCAATATATAAAAACAGTAGATTGCTTAATGTTTTGCTCAGGTATGAATTGTTACCAACTGTAAATCATTATACAGAATTTCCCATACAACTTATTGTATCAGCCAAAAACTTCTATTTCAACCTGGAAGCTTCAGGGTTGATATGGGTGAATATGGAAGATAACAATCATGATAACCTCTCTCATTGACATTTACCTTCCATTTACTAATAATCTTATTAAACAATTTTCATTTAGAACTGTAATGATGGATTGCTATTGAGCTATACTTATAACTTACCTAGATGCTTCTTTTAATGCACCTCTTTCACTCAATGTTGTATGTTTTATATCTTCAAAGTTCTTCTCCTTTGTTTCACAACTCTACGACAAATATATACATGATATAGACATCTTTCAATCAGTTTATGAGAAGTAATTACAATATTTTGATGTTTATAAAACATTCTTATATGACACTCTTCTTTTCATTTGTAAACAAATCTAATTCAAAAATAAGGTGCATGTGTGTGCTTGACATCACAATTGAATAACCAAGTCAGTTGTATTTTGAATGTTGCTGGAGATCAAAATGGACATTTCTGTGGGAGCTGCTTGCTGTGAAATTCGAAGAAATCTTTAAAAAGGAAGTCTAGATGTATTCGTACATACACTTTAAATTGTGAAACACTTGGTTTAAACAAAACATTGTGCTTTATCAAATTAAAAATGGCTGCCTTTCAAATGTGTCTTATGGCTTTGAACTAAAAAAAAATTCTGTTACAATAAAAATAATTTGTCAAATGACCATGATGACATACTTTTAAATACATGTACTACATGTATGTTAACATCACCCATCAAAACTACTGGAATTTGTTTACACTAATGAATCATATCAAAGTCACTTACATTACATCCTTTTTCCTGGTTCCTTTTCCAGTGTTGTTTGTTCTTCTTGGTGGAAGCACTTGGAACCAGATTGGCATTTTGATGAATTTTAGGATTGAGAGCCAATATGTTCTGGAACAAAAAATTTTAAGATTTGTTTTATCATAAAATAATGCAGGTTTCAAGGTCTTAGAAAGATATTAAACTAAATGTTTATATCACATGTATCTATAGCTATATTTTTTTTAGTAACTGGTTATGGGGCAGGTGGGTTTATTCATTATTATTGACTTCAATATTGCTATGTCCATGGAAATTTCCCCCACAATGTGTAAATGAGGAATACATTTGTACAGTATAGAATTCAAGAACAGGATCATAAATTACATTATAAATTGAATTTAAGCTTTGTATTTGTTACACTGAATATGATGTTATCATGGTACAACAGTTGAAAAAATAGTTAAAAGTCCCATTTTTCCCAGAACTCCAATAACAAGAGGCACCCAGGCCAAAAATAAATTGATACAATGCAACAAGATTATATGTATTGAATGGAACTACATGCATGTGTATAAAATGTTTTGCCAGTCAGATTTTCAGGGGCGGATTTAGGGGGTGACCGCCCCCTTTATGGAGCTTCATTTATGGTTAATCCAGACTATTTACCGGTTCAACTACAAATTTTGTCTAGTTCGGGGGCCTGTGGGACCCCTCTTTTTCAAAATCCTGGATCGCATCTGATTTTCTCTATCTATTTTGGTTTTCAAGATAAAACCACTGTTAGAGATCAGAAATTTTTAGTATAGCACTATTGAAGTCCTTAACATACATGTAGGTTTAATAAAAGTAGACAGGTATTTACAAAGAATGTCAAGCTTTAAATCAACCAGAAGTCTAAAATAATTGTGAATAAATTTAAGACACAATCAAATATCTATCAACATCAAAATCCCAAAATGACAGAGGAAATAAAAAAACAGAGTTTCAATATTCTCCCCATTGCACATATTTTATCTGTCAAAGGGCAATAACTAAAACAAAAACTTTTTTATAAATATCTTAGAGAAATGAAGACTTGAGAGCAAATGCAACGCAATTTCCAAGAGCACAACTTTTGAAAAATCATTGATCGGCACTCAGATTTTCAATCTTGTCTGAGACATTCATAATATAAATCTATGATATAAGTATCATGAAAATCTGGCAAGAAATGTACACATGAGAGCGCTAACAATGCAATTTTCCATATTATCAATATTTACAAGGGGCACAACTTTTTAAAAAATTATTGATCGGCACTGATTTTCGAACTTGTCCGAGACAATGCTGATATAAAACCTATGATATGTTTTATAAAAATTAGGCAAGAATTGTACGAGTGAGAGTGGTAACAATATGGGGACAGACAGACGCCCTGTATTTCTTTGTCCCCTGCAACGTGTTGCACTGGGGACAATAAAGATATGACTTAGGAAAACCACTGACTAAGTATAGTATATGTTTATTATAAAAATAAGAAGCTGTGGTAGGATTGCCAATGAGACGATTCTACACCAGAGATCAAATAATGTAGAACTGTTAGAAACTACTGGTCACCATATGGCCTTCAACAAAGAGCAAAACCTATACTGTATAGCAAGCTATAAAAGGCCCAGAAATGACAAATGTAATACAATTAAAACCAGGAAAACTAACTGCCTGATTTATGTACAAAAAAATAAATAAAAAAAAATGTGATATTCAGCAACAAACGACAACTTCTGAATTACAGTCTCATGACTTGGGACTAGCACACACAGAATATGACTTGATGTCCACCATTTTAGCTATTTACTTATATATAAAACATTGAAATTATAATATGGTACAGATATTTTAATGCTAAAAGTTTTTGAATTAAAGCTGTAAATAAATGTTCAATTCTACAATTCCTTAGAATAAGGTTAAATGCAAAAAGGACAGAAAATTTGCATAATAAGCAAAATGATGCAAGTTACTAGGAAAGTTCATCGGTCGTATTCAATTTTGAACATGATTGTCTAATAAGAACTCATTAAAATTTTGAACCAGTAGATGAGGCTTTTTAAAGGAAATTCAGTATACATATTTGGCCGACAAACAAAATTGTCCTAAACTTAGTCCAATGAAATAATAATTTGTCTTATATATACATGTTATAAATGTCTAATATGTTAAATTAATGATGTTGTACTTAATATGTCTAATAACAACACTATATGTTCTTCAGTACATCAATGTCATTATACATGTTATACAAAAAAAACATTTTAAGGATATAACCAGGAACTGACATTCCATTTCAAAGGTGATGATTGCACTGGTGGGAAGTGATCATCATGACTAGGGACAAAATCATTATCCCTTGGTGACAGCTAAATCTAACAATCCTTAATGTCCCCAAAAGTTCACAAAAAAAAGGAGACATTACCTGTCACCGAACATTCTAATAAGAAAGCACTGGATAACATGTTTTTTACATCATTGTACATGGAGGAATGGTCAAAATATTAAATCGTAAAAGGAGACACCATTACAGGAAAGTTTTCTGTTTATTGACAATTTATGATTATATATAAAACTAATGCAAATTACTAAGACACGTCCATTGTAATTTCAATAAAATTAATGTAGGTGTAGCATTTTTACAGGAATTCAGTATACAAATAAACTTGACCAACAATATTGTACTAAATTTAGTTCTATGAAAATTATGATGTGTCTTTACTGTCTTATAACTGTTATAAATGTCTAACACGTTAAATTAATGATGTTGTCCTACTGCTGAGTGAACTTGTATATAAATATTACTGTTAACATCACAGTCCCTTTGAATTTTATACAGGTTCTGCGGTTAAGCAAATTGTTGATTTCATTAAATTTAAAGACAAATATTGGGAAGTAAAAACTGAACGTTGTAAACGTTTAAGCCTACATACATGACATACGTAAGAGTTTAATTGCATTTAATATAGGTTCTATGCATAAATTGTAGAAAAATAAATATAAATTTATTTGTACAAGCCATAGACATGTTAGAAAAGGGGAAAAAAGTGTATATCACCAAAGGTGCACTAAATTGCAAATAACCTTAGGTCATTGCCAAAGAGTACAAAGAATTCTTGATTTTAGAGACGTTGAACCAAGCCAGATAATCAGACATGCAATACCAGATTGCTCAGCTTAGAAAAATGTATTGATTGCATTCTTTACCACTGTTCAGAATGAAACAGTTACTTCAACTGACATCCCTACATAGAGAAAGCTGGACACATACAACTCTATTTTATTAACCACAATTCTCTTCCTCAGCTTCATCTTGACTTTGTTTAATTAGATACATACATGTAGTTTAAATGCATATCCAAGGTCCACTGTCTATGCATGCTCAAAAGCATATGTGTTATATCACGATGAGACAATATATAATACTGATAAAATATATTAATTTTCTTCAGTTTACATGTATTTTCAAAAATAAGCTGCCAATCCAAAGTCAAATGAGTATAATATATAATAATGAAACAAACTATCTTGTTAAAAAGGAAAGATTCATATATATATATATATACAATAAGTCGTAAGTTGTTATTGGGTTTGAACTACATTGTAGCTATCAGTAACTGCGAGTACTCTCTGTCTCAGATCTGTACTTGAATGTTTTTTTTGTTGTTGGGATGTATAAGTACCCTGCCACGTCCAGTCTGTTTTTTTGTTAGATGTATATCTGCTTTGTATGATCTGATGAGTTAAATTAAGCCCTTTTCAACTGATTTTTATAGTTTGTTCTTATGTTGCACTGTTACACCACTGTCCCAGGTTAGGGGAGGGTTGGCGCCTTCAAACTAGTTTCATCCAGCCACATTCTGTGTGTGCCTGTCCCAAGTCAGGAGCCTGTAATTCAGTGGTTGTCGTTTGTTGTTGTATATCATATTTGTTTTTTCGTTTATTAATTTGTACATAAATCAGGCGTTTGAATTGTTTTACATTTAATTGTCATTTTAGGGCCTTTTATAGCGGACTATGCGGTATGGGTTTTGCTTATTGTTGAAGACCGTACAGTGACCTATAGTTGTTAAACTTCAATGTCATTTGGTCTCTGGTGGAGAGTTGTCTCATTGGCAATTATACCACAACTTCTTATTTTTATATAAACCATTTATTTTTAATGAGTTTGCACCAACAAATCATTAATATACATTATATTTTGCTACTTTTATTCTGCATTTTATGTTTTCAGTATTTTCATTGTTCTGCATGTATATATATATATATATTTCTGTTTTTCATATTGACTGTATTTATCAGAATGAATTGAAAATATGGTTTACAATTTAGTATTTTACACAATAAATATTTTTGTTTGGAGACTTGTTTATGCAGTAAATATATATCAGTAAATGGCCCTATTCTGTACCAAGCACTTCATTTAAGATTTATTCCTGGTGGTTTGGTTAATGTTTCTTTAATTTTAACCCAGTTTTGAGATTTGAGTTTGGTTGCCCATTTTATCTGACATAAATATTACACAATCAATCTTTGCAAAATCAATCATACTGAAGGTGTGCCTATATTGGCTACAGAATACAGAATGCAATATCTATCGAAAAGGGATCAATTTCATATGACTGGTTAAAAAAATAAATATGTAAGGTTAGTCTATGACATAATCTATTCTTCCCAGGGCTAGTCCATTAAAAAGCGTGACCAATTTTGGTTCATTTGTATTCATGGGTTGCTGTTTCAATGTCAAATCATTTTAAGATTATGCAAACACTGATATAATGTCCATCATCTGGGTCAGTTGTGTCCAAGAAGTAAACGCATTTAACTATGAAGTCCGTGCGTGCAAATAAACGTTAAAATAAACGAAAGAATGTTACAATATGAATATATTTATATTGCTGTATGTATTGTCAATTCAGTCCTACCTCTATATCTTGCACATCCCTGCTCAACAACGTGGCCATGATGCTGAACTTGTTTACATATAAATGCGGTCAGGTCACCCTTCAGTCATTGAGCTAGTCCATTTTCTCGTGTTAATCATAGAGGGGAAGTAGGATTTTTCTGTTCCTTTAGATAACTATTCAAGTGCACATATTCCAGTGCACATGCACTTTAAAACATTGTATTTTTGTCTTATTTCCTATATATTTTTATTTTAATTTTTACCCGAATCACCAAGATTTAAACGTTTATTATCAATGTGCGATTTTCAGTATTACATTTAGGATGTTTACACAATCCCAATGAATCGATTTAATGTTGTGTCTTACGGATACCTTATAATCGTTCAGATTTAGCAGTAAACGTTGTGTGGTACTTTACAACAGTCGGTAAAAATAGACTGTAAATATTCCATTTACGGAGTCCCTGTACATGCATGACATGTGTCCGTTATTAATTAAAATAGCAAAATACGGAAGTCTTTTTCCACAGGGACTCTGTTAGCACATTCAATTTTTTTAATCAATATTTTTCAATTTTTTACGTATTTCCTATTAGTCTTCTTCTTTCAATGATATACAGAAAAACATCAACTGGTTGATGATTACTTTCTGGCGCATGCCTGGTTTAACAATATTGTTAATGATTAAAAATATATTTTGATTTCATAATAATTTTTCAATTTTTATATAAACAAGTATATGTAAGTAATATTTTTCAATTTTTATTTTTAATTTTTGGCATAAGATAAAAACAAGATACATATTAAACATGTAGGTGTTTGTAAGTGTCAAGGAGCATCTCTCTAGTGAGTTTCTCCTTGAAGCACTCAGTAGTGTTGCTGCAGGCTATTGGTTCAGGTAATTTGTTCCAGTCTTTTATAGTTTGGCAGAAAAATGAAAATTTGTAACTGTCTTTGCTGCATCGAATTTGTCGGTATGTTTGTTCGTGGCTAGACCTGGTGTTTGATTTGCTTTTAATTAGTAAGTCAGTATGTGGTATGGCAATTTTGTTGTTTGTTATTCTATGGAACATATTTAATCTGCTTTTGAGTCTCCTTTCTTGTAATGTTGGCCAGTGAAGTGTGTTAATCATGTTTGTTACAATTTCAGTATATTTGTAGTTGGAGCATACATATCTCGCTGCTCGTCTTTGGACTTTTTCTATGGAGTTAATGTTCTCTGTTGTGTAAGGGTCCCAGACAGTGCAGCAGTATTCAAGTTTTGGTCTAATAAGGGCTTGGTATGCTCGGTCTTTGATGGTTACTGAGTTTATTTTAAATTTCTTCTGATGAATCCAAGGGTCTTATTTGCTTTCGATGTCATGTTCTGAATGTATTTGTTCCATTTTAAATTTGATGATATAGTTATACCTAAATATTTTGCATTTTCAACTGACTCAAGAATGTGACCGTGCATGTTATAATAAAAATGGATAGGTGTTTTCTTTGTGGTCACTCGAAGTATGTTGCATTTGTCAAGGTGCATTAGCCAGTCTTGTTCCCATTTGATTGCCCCTTCTAGGTCTTCCTGGAGTTTAAGGCAATCTGATGTTGATTTTATCTGTCGGTAAATGATGCTATCGTCAGCAAAGAGCCTGATTTGACTGTGATGTAAATAGTCAGGTAAGTCATTAATGTATATTAAAAATAGTATTGGACCTAATACAGTGCCCTGAGGAACACCTGACTGATGTAACTGGTATGTTGTCAGAGGAATGGTTTTCTAGCATGACTGTTTGTGAACGATTTGAAAGGAAAGATTTTATCCAGTTTGTAGCTTGATCTGATACACCGAAAAATTTAAGTTTATATAGTAAACGGTTGTGTGGAACTTTGTCAAAGGCTTTTGCGAAATCCATGATGATTAGATCGGTTTGTATGTTTTTGTCGTTATTTGAACACAGCTAGTGAATTAGTGATATTATTTGGGATTCACATGATCTATTTGCCCTGAAGCCGTGTTGCAAGTCATAAAGTATGTTGTTGGATTCAAGGTGTTTCATGATGTTGCTTGCAATTATGTGCTCTAATAATTTGCAGGAAATACATGTTAATGAAATTGGACGATAGTTACCAGGATGATGTTTGTCTCCTTTTTTGAAAACAGGTGTTACATTTGCGTGGTTCCAATCGTGAGGTACTTTTCCTGTTTGCATTGATTTTGTAAAAATTAGAGTGAGTATGTCTGTGCATGTGTTGATGTTTTCTTTTAGCACTATTCCAGTAATGTTATCTGGTCCTGTTGCCTTTTTTGGATTTATATTTTTAATTAATTTAAAGATGCCTTCTCTGTTGATGTCTATGTTGTCCATTATTGGATGTTTTGATGGACCTTTGTCAGTGATTACTGTATTAGTCTCAGATGTAATAGCTGATTTAAATTGTTCGTTTAATATATTAGCTTTTTTCAAGGGATCTGTATAAAGTAAACCTTCACTCCTAAGAGGTGCAATACCAGTGTTTTCATTGTTTTGGCCTTTTATGTATGAAAAGAGTTTTTTTAGGTTGTTTGTTAAATTTCGGATTTTCAGGCTCTTGTATTTCAATGTCAAAAATCATGTTTTCGATATAATTCCAATAGGCATTTCTCATCTCTTTCTGTAATTGTGTTTTAATTTGTTTGAACTTTTTAATATGTTTGCTATCATGTTTTTTCTTTCTACAAAGGGTTCAGAACACTGCTGCGCGAGTGGTTACAAGAAAAAAGAAATACGAACACATTACTTCGACACTTCGGAGTCTCTTCACTGGCTGCCTGTGCAATACAGGGTGCAATACAAAATATTATTATATGTATTCAAGTCCGTGAAACATGAAGCGCCATTATATCTTAGTGAACTTGTAAATTTATACAGGCCATCAAGATCATTAAGGTCTGAAAACAACTTAACACTCGTAACTCCTACTGTGCGAACCAAAACCTACGGCAATAGAAGATTTGATCAAGCAGCGGCCATCCTTTGGAATGCATTACCAAAAAAACTTCAAAATGCAAAGTCGGTGCCTGTATTCAAAAAGAACTTAAAAACTCACTTTTTTCGACAAGCATTTTTAATCCCTTAAATTCGTTTCTGTGATACATTGTGCCATAGACGTTAACCTGCTTTTGATTTATCGAACCTTTCTTTTAACTGGAGATATGTTTCATTTATAATATGTACATTGTATGTTTTTAGTAGCACACATATTTTTCATTTCAGTAATTATATTTTTACATGGTAATATTCCTTTTTCATCTTTTGAATATGTTTTCAAATTTTTAACTTATATTTGATAATTTATAATAGCAATCTTATTTTAGACTTTTTTGGCTATTTATTTTACCAACTTTATTCAGTATAATTTTATTTTGATTCATTGATATATATATTCCACTTTTTTGTAAAAATTTCCACATTATTAATCCTTTTATCTAGAAAAGTTTTAACACTTAAATATTTATTTTGTGTGTTCATGTTTTATATTTTTATCACTGTCTGTGTGTATATTTCGTTTAACATGTGATGTAAAGCGCTTTGAGTAATATTGTTTTAGATTTAGCGCTATAGAAAAATTGTAATAATAAATAAATAATAATAATAATAATAATTTTTATATAATTTGTTTTTCTTATTTATAAGTTTTTTCAATTTTGAATCTATCCATGGTAGGTGGGTTTAATTACCTATTAGCTTAGTTGGTATATGCTTTTGGATACTTTCTGTTGTTTTTGTTTTAAAGAAATTCCAAAAATATACTAAGGCCAGATGGGAATTGAACTAAGGCGAAATGTGAAATTAGATAAAAATATTAAATAAACAAATTAAACCTCTGTGTTTTTATAGCAATTTTAACAACATTTAAGTAGGGAATTGTTTCTCATGAATTATTATTTTTAATAAAAGTGACCATTTTTATGATTTCAAAAGTTGTGAAATCAGAAAAAAATCTACAATTAAACATTAGTCAGTAGGAAAGTTGCTTCTTTTATGCTTAATTTAATATAAGTTTCAATTGTATAAATTTTATGCAATTAGAAAATTCTTAATAATTCAATTATCCTTTACATTGTGCAACACAAAAAGTTAAAAAGAAAGAAAAAAAATGTATTCCCATAACCTGGTTTACATATATTACAGAAACTTTAATAAAATAATAAATATTTATATAGAATAAAGGCGATAATAAGCCCATGCAAACCCCCCGTAAATATCCTTTGTTATCTTTGTGTTAACAGGGCGAGATAAGCCCACCCCTTTTCTTGTCCCGACAAAAAAAAACATATTTGAAATTATCAATGTGTTCAAGAAAGAGCAAGCAGCTAACGAGGTAAAGAAAGTACAGTATGCAGCAGGTGGCAAGATGAGGAGAAAAGCAAAGAAGTATAGAGAAATAGAAGAAAGATTCACCACTTTGAAGGAAACCCTACACAATGGTACAACTGACTATATTCAGTATGGTGATGCAGCATCTTACATCCTCAAACTTGGAAACAAAATGAACTTTGAACATTCAAATGTGTACATCAGTGCCTTGTTTTTCACAATATGAACTATATGGAAATAATTCTTATGTTTTATGTATTAGTGCTTTTTTCTCATGCTATTATTTATAAAATGTACATTTTCTCTATTAGTATGCTAATTTAAAATTGTGCTTTGAATTCAGTGCTGATTCAGAAATAAAATATTTGTTATGATAGTATGATAATTATCTTTATTTATTCATTAAAATATGGAATATCCATATCCAATTTGTCATCTCTAATAAGACTTTATTTACAAAATATAACACATGAATAAAAAAAAATTTCAGAAAAGGAAGAGCAACTATAAAAAAGAATTATTTAAAAAGTGGGACACCAAAAATAAAAAAAAAATATCTTCTTTTAAAAAATATTTCATGGTAGAATTTGACATCAAAATAACAAATATCAACTTATTGCAATACAAACAAAACATAACTTAATTACAATGTTTACAGAAGCTCCCATTTCGCCTTAGTTAATTCTTGTGTACCTGAAAATTTGTACTAAGGCAAACTGGGATTAATTTATATAATTATTTTGACAGCTAAGGCGAAATGAGAATAAGCCCTATTAGACTACACATATGTCTCCTAGACTATTAGACGAAGTTTTTTTTCTTTATTATATTTCTTGTCATTGCATTTTCAGAAGTTTGCCCCCTCACAGGCACACACATTTCAGTCTACTCCTACGCCACTGTACTTTCGACGCCCGATTACTATAAACACTCGGGTGGCCACTTCAAAACTTAATTGATAGGGGGTGCCTCTGGGGTTCTGTTACCCCACCATTTTCATATAATTTAATCTTAAAAATGTATGCTTTCATATATTGCGTAGGTAAAAATGTACCCTTTTCCCATATTGGTTGGGTTTGAATAGTGTGTTGAAAAGGGGAATATTTGAGGCTAAGATTCCTTAAGTAATGTTTACTTACGGCGAGACTTTCGGATATGAAAAAAAATGACAGGGCTTTTCATATCACAAGTAATGGAAACTTTATTGACCTTATCATATATTTCTGATAGTTTTCCCAACCGGAAACTTTATTGACCTCATCATATATTTCTGATAGTTTTCCCAACCCATTCGCATATTTTCAAGCTCGAAAATGTGACCTATTCCAGCGGCACGTCCTATCACCTTGTTGGAAGTGCCCCCCCCCCCCCCGAGTATAGACAACAGTTAGTTGCGCATGCAAACCTATTTAAATTAAGTGGTTATACATACTGTTGCATATGTGGACTATTAACCCCAAATTAATCAGAAAATAAAATTTTTAAATGTGTAATGAAAATTAAAAAAAAAATTGTGATCAAAACAAAATAAAATCTTGATGTATATATATAGCTTTTAGACAATAGTACAAGCTATCAACTGTTGTTGCACGAAGAAGTAATACATGAAACCAATTTCACTGTGGTATGCGTACTGTGCATAGAAAGTCGCAGTGAGTGTCTGCATGAGTTATTGGATGTAAATATATATGTGCATGTCTGAATTTGAGAGTATGGGTTTTCCTGTCGGTCCATGATCGAGGGTGTCAGATAGAATCATAGCAACCAGACAGTATGTTATCTTGTACATCATTACCAATCTTGTGCGTAGCCTACTTTATGCCAGTGATGGTAACTTTATTGTAGTATGTTTGTTAAAGACTACTTGTATACTGTGATATCTGTTGCAGATATATGTAGGACTCGGAGGTGCGATGGTCACGCTGAAGTGCTATGGTCTTTGTCGAAGTGCGATGGTATGTTCGCTGAAGTGCGATGGTCTATAAATGTCATTAGTTACAGTTTCATACTAAATGAGAGATCGTTCTCTTTAAATTTAGCTGCATGGGGACATTATCCTGCTTTAACAGTTTATCTTTACGTAATCTCAGCTCTCATGAGTTCCACGTTTACCGTAATGTCATAATACGGAAAGTCTCTCTCCGGACCCATATGTAGTTAGAGAATTTGAAGCTCCATATTAAGTGAAAAAACGGAACTTCTGTAGATTTTGAAAAAGGATCTAAATAATCTAAATTTACCCTGTCTACTAATTATTTCCCTTTTCCGGTAGTATTAAAATCTGTTTACAAGTTGTGTTCATGTCGAATACTAGTATGCATAAAACATTCCATATTTTCTCCAGTTGCAGTAAAAACCACTGACGGTGATAAGTTTATAAGGCCCTTATTATATTGAATTTTTAAACAACCATCGCATTTTTAGTCATTGAAATTAGCACTGGTTTATATTCTATTGAAATTAGCACTGGTTTTTATAGAATATAACCTTTGTATGTAGCGTCTTGAAAAATTGCATGAACGTTGGCTTATTTTTGTCCAAAGTAAACTTCAACGTTACAATTAGGACTGGAAATATTTATCATGACTGTGTTTAATTAAACGGGTTAATATTCTTGATGATTTACTTAATAAACATGAAAAGCTGCTTTTAACAAACAAATTGACTTTTTCATCGACATCGAAAATATAGTTTATGTAATCCATCGCACTTCGGCGTAGTTACAAACAAGATAGCGTCACAATGCCACCATCGCACTTCAGCGTGATCAAAAACGCACTTCAGCGTCAAACCATCGCATTTCAGCGTGACCAGTCCTACATACATATGGAGCAGTTTGTCGTTAACCCATCTCAATTTTGATACCGATTCGGCTGTATGAAGACCAGCACAGAACAAGAATATTCAAGTTTGAGTCGAACCGTTACGAGTTCTAGGTATGCCTGTGTATTTATGTCTGTTGATTTGCTATTTTTTACTGCTACATATTAGAAAACCCAGTGATTTTTTACCTTTAAGTGTTATGTCATCTAAAGATATGTTTGTCCCATTTGAGATTTGACTGTATGTAATAACTAGGTATTTAATCTTTAAGTAAACAAATTCTGAAAGATTCTACAATGGAACAATTGCCGAAAAAGGGCGAATGAGAAACTCTGGGGAAATGTTTCCACGCAATTTCGAAAAAATCATTTGAAAGGCCAATTTCTATGAAACTTTGGTTTAATTAATACATTTACGAATCTCTTTAAAATTTATAACCCACCCGTTCTTCAAACATTGCTGTCTATACTACAAGACTAACAGTCCTCATCGTGCACCACCTCTCCGAAGACCAAAGGATGACTAACAGCTTGGAGAACTGGGAACTGCGACACCATATAGTTACAATGACAAAATTGATGGTAACGATGTTCTATTTATAAACCTATAGCACGGTGGATGTTATGAATATTCAACTCTGCTCCTCGACGTAGACGCAGTCATGTCCATCATTATGAATTTATGAATTAAATAATCATCTTGATGCTTTTTGCCATTTATACAGAATTCGTCGGGTATGAATACATCCATACAAAGCTATAGTCCCTACTCCTTTCGAAATTTCACTCTCTGTACACTTATGTTTTGAAACCACTTTTACAAATCCCCATTCAAATCAATGCAATCTTACAGCTCTATACCATCTCGGATATTGCCCGTCACAGACTTTTCAGACCGGTTGACATTGGAAAAACATGTTAGGGAGAAACGATCTTCCCTAAATTTTTTCTTTGCCAACAAAGGTCTCGATGCATTAATTTAGGCAATATCATTGATCATAGATCAATTCAATAAAAAAATACCTCCCTACTTAAACATCATCAGTCGGGTACTATCATATGTTATATCTATACCACACCGATTGCGACTAAAATGTCATTTAGAAGTATAATCGCGTGTTGTAGGATTGCCGACTGCAAGTCTTAACCTCGTGGTTGCAATTGTACTAGTGTCTCATTCGTATATAATCCGGCTCGCCACGTTATTACTGTTGATCTGAACATTGTCAACAACACTTCTCTGCGAAATGTGTTAACCATGCAAAGGAACGAAATACTGTGAGCGTAAATCTATAAATCGAAAACACAACTTTGAATACTAAATGGATTCAGTCGAGGTTTGTGCCAGTCAATATGCTAAAAGCGTTAAAAACATGAATACTCTTCCCGATAGGTCTTTGAACACTAATGCTACATCTATCTTCAAAGACCGAAATGTTTCGAAGCACTTGTCCTGCCTCCATGACAAATATGTTGTCCCCGCAGATAAAACCCCGAACAACATCGCTTTTGTGTGAAAATCATATTACATAAACTGCATACTACATATTATTGTTATACAAATATGTCGATACCTATATTTTGGCATTGCACAAGGTCACGTTTTTCTCTGACTGTTAATGACGTCTTTGCACTAAATCCATTGGATGTTGGATGTGTACTGATTAAAATTTTAGTCTTAGATTTTATTAGTTGTTATTGGCTTTGAACTAGCTGTCAGTAACTGCGAGTTCTCTGAGATCTGTACTTTGTGTTTTTTTTTATGTAAGGGATTTATAAATACTATAGTACCCTGCCACGTCCGGTATGTGTTTTGTTAGATGTTTTTCTGCTTTGTTTAGACATTTCAACTGATTTTAATAGTTTGTACTTATGTTGTACTGTTGCACCACTGTCCAAGGTTAGGGGAGGGTTGGCGCCTTCAAACATATCTAACCCCGCCGCATTCTTCTTGTGGTTGTCCCAAGTCAGGAGCCTATAGTTCAGCGGTTGTCCTTGGTTTATGTCTGTCATATTTGTTTTTCGTCGATTGTTTTGTTAAAAATTAGGCCGTTAGTTTTCTCAATTGAATTGTTTCATATTTTTCATGTCGGAGCCTTTTATATCCAATTATACGGTATGAGGTTTTCTTATTGTTGAAGGCCGTACGGTTGCCTATAGTTGCTTACATCCACTTCATTTGAACTTTGGTGGATATTTGTCTCATTTGCAACCATACCACATATTTTCATATTGATAGCGAAATTAGGTATTGATAATTTACTGGGAAACTCAGCATTTCCTCTCCCGACGACACTTTTAAAGAGGAAATCATGAACAAATTATAGGTCTATACTATGTACCTTTGGAATTTCAACCAAACATGAAAAACTGGTTCTTCCTTCACAGTACTGTGTACTACAAAATTACATATGTATCATTAAAAACAAAGTTGTTGGGTCTGCCAAGTGCTCCAGGAAATCTCCTTCCAAACTATAAACATCAATTGAATCTGCAATCAAAGTCGGGTTTTAGATTTACTGTGAAACTACTTAATCTGGTGTGAATCAGATGTGGATACTAAATAATCGAAAGATCTGTTTGAGTACATTCAATCTAAGCCTCTTTTCTCTTGCAATATAGTATAAAACATTCGACTTCTCTACAATTTACACAAATATTTAAATGGAAGTAATAAAAGTAACATACATGACAATATGATGTTTCACCTTGTAAGGAAAATATTTGAACTTCGTTGGGTAAGAAAACAAGATAATAAAACATTTGAAGTAGTTTTATTATGATTTTTTAAGACATATATAAATACTGTGGCATTATCTGGACCTTTCAAATTTATAGAGATCTTATCTGGCTGATGTACCTCAATTTGGTGTAAATATGATCATTTGAAATGTTATATTAACATAATTCTATTTATATTGTTCCCGATATGAATATTAATATATGTGATTTTTTTTCTGACAAAAGAATAATGATAATAAAAATTTCAAACATTAAAATAGATAATTTCTCCTAGAAAACCATCATATCGTAGTGATATTTCAAAGTTACCTCCCTTTATCCAGAAGAAATGCAATATTACAGAAAAAGAAAGAGT
The DNA here is from genome assembly GCF_021869535.1 of Mytilus californianus. Taxonomy (NCBI): domain Eukaryota; kingdom Metazoa; phylum Mollusca; class Bivalvia; order Mytilida; family Mytilidae; genus Mytilus; species Mytilus californianus. The sequence continues at coordinate 92,311,290 of NW_026262581.1, read as the reverse complement.
TACATTTTATATGTAAGCATACCTGTCAACTAACCCGTATTCTGCGGGTGAACCCGTAAATTTAATACACCTCTCATCCGAGATTTTTTGAAAAACCCGCCGGACCGTTAAATAACCCTGGAATTCGGAAAATTAACAGTTTTCACTCGGATTCTTGAGCCTTCAGACTATTTAAGTATGAAATGATAGATTTTATAAGTGATTTTCCTTTGAAATACCGTCAAATTCAGAAAGGAATAGTCCAATGTTTAAATTTTTCGCAAATGTCGTACTATATAAACAATATGGAAAATTGAATAACTTGCATTAAAAAGGTCACTGATTTAACACTGTATACTTGGATCTTTTAATAATGTCTTCATCGGTACAATGAGTGACATTGATTTTGTTTTCATAACTAAATATGTATGGCTTTATACAAAATGATAACACATTTGGTCCTACATACTGTCGATGCTTATGTTTTGCCATTGCACAAGGCCATGTTTCTCTCAAACTATTTTTGACGTGTCACTATTGAAAAACTAAATCCATTTGATGTGTACTGATCGAAGTTTACATCTGGGAAAATGGGCCTATCTGTTGATTGGAAATGGCTTTGAACTAACTTTCAGTAAATGGAAGTACTCTAGGATTGGTACCTTCTGTTTTTTGTCTATGTGTTAGAGTTTTGTATATACTTAGTACCGATCTGACGAGTCAAGCCTTTTCCAACTGAGTTTTACATTTGTTCTCATGTTGTACTGTGTTATCACTGTACCAGGTTATTGGAGGGCTGAACGTTAAGTATTTATAACACAGACTGTGTACTTACGCATCTAAAATGAAAAGCTATTAATTTTCGGTGCACAAGTACGCAGTCTCTGTTATAAATACATTACCTGCGCGTCAACTTTGAAATTTCAGAATTATAAAAGTTCAAATCGCACAGTGCTATAAATATATAAATTCCTTTTGGATGCATAAGAACGCAGTCAGTCAGGACCGTAGCTAACGATGAGGCAGACGAGGCAATTGCCTCGTCTGATTTTCTAGCAAAAAAATGATAATAAGAAAAAAAAAAGAAAATGGAGAAAGCTAGGCATGCAGGGGTAGAAAACATCCTTCCATTTTCATATCAAGGATTAAGTAATGCATACTTCGAATAGTAATTAATGTTGACGTGCAGCTTCTGTACTTTTATTTCAACACGTTAGGTATCGAACTCTCTGCCTGATTACCATCGCCATTCCCCTGTAAACCGGCATTTGGTTCTGCAATTATTTATTTCCCGCTAAAAAGTCTCTTGAACAAGTTCGAACGTCAGAGATTTTGGTTTTCCAGGAGAAGCTACTATTGACATTTCAAGTCGGTTCTTTCTCATGTGAGAGATCTTTTTCTGCCCTTCGGCGTTTTTTAAAGACATGGTGCAGGTCAACAATGACCGAGGACAGATTATGTGAATTAGCCATGCTTCACGTCCATTGTACGGACAAGGATTTGTATAGTGACCCTAATATTGCAATTTTCGGGTAACCTCCCTGTTAACCTGGGGGCCTCACTTGGCGGCCCCCAAACCCCTGCCTCGTCTGTTTTCGATACCTAGTTACGGCCCTGAGTCTGCAGATGTAAATACGTCACCCGCGTCAACTTTTAAATGTTAGAAGTACCTGGGTTCAAATCGAGCAATGCTATTCATTTTGCAATTGGATGCATATATACGCAGTCTCTGTTGTAATTACTTAACCTTCGTTAGAGTTCGTTTTTAATTTGTATTATCATACTGATTCGAAACGAAATATTTATTGATACTTTACTGTTTCCTTTTTTAAATATTGGTGTTGTTTTGTACACTTTATAGGCAGATCTGCAAGTCACGCGCATAGGTATATATACAATGTACTCTCCAACTTTACTATACGTCTATAAAACATAAACCCATTATTAAAAGAGGTAGATAAACTTAAAGAAAACAATGCACACAGAAGTAATATACACCGGTATACAGAAACTTCTTAGTGTTTGTCTTTTGTCATATCTAAATAATTTCTTTATATTTGGAGAGTTTGGTGTTTATGGTACATCTTTGATAGTCTCTGTTAAATCCGTCCAATTTATTTTACGCCGACAGATTTAGAGCTTGACATATTGTACAGCTGTCTATTGTTGAAGACTTATGTGTTGACTTCTAGATGACTTTTGGTTGCTGACTCATTGATGTGTACCCCATTTCTTTCTTACATTGAAACTTTATATATCGACTGCTTTTCTATGAACGAACTAAATATATTATAATTCGTACATAATTGATAACAAGTATTACGGTTTCGGTTTTCTCTTAATTAAAAATAATGCATTATTTTCTGAAGATATCCAAATTCCACATTTTCATCTTTCCCCAAATGTTAACGAATATTTTAGGCGATTAGGTACTTTCGAAAACTAGAGTTTCGACGAAAATTTATCTTGCGTGCAGATAAAAACAATATTGATAAACATATAAAAGGTCCCGTTTGATCAGTAAGAGATTGGCAAAAAATGGTATCATTTCTTATTCTTTTAAAACAGTACAAACAACGATGTGTGCAGCTGCAGGCTTGTACGCCCAACATACAAGAGAGACGAAATATACCAAAAGGAACATTCAAATCGAAAACAAACTGCTGTAGACCTATATCATATTTGTTTTTCGTTCACTATTTTGTATATAAATCAGGCCGTTAGTTTTCTCGTTTGAATTGTTTTACATTTGTCATTCCGGGGCCTTTTATAGCTGACTATGCGGTATGGGTTTAACTCGTTGTTGAAGGCCGTGCGGTGACCTATAGTTGTTAATTTCTGTATCATTTTGTCTCTTGTGGAGAGTTGTCTCATTGGCAATCATACCACATCTTTTTATTTTAATATTGACAAAGCCATGGCACTCAACGCGAAACGACCAAAAGACAAACAACAGCATACAAAACACAACATAGAAAACCAAAGAATGCGCATCACGAACCACACAAAAAACCAGGGTGACCTCAGGTGCTTCGGAAGGGTAAGCAGATCCTGCTCAACATGTGGCACCCGTCGTGTTGCTCATGTAAGTACAAACCCGGTGATAAGTCTAAATCGGGGAAACCCATATTACGAATAGCCAGGGTCTTTAAAAAAGGGTCTTATGAAAATGCTATTTCGGTGATTTTGGCTATAAAACCAGGTTTATTTAATCCACCATTTTCTGCAAAAGGAAATGCCTGTACCAAGTCAGGAATATGACAGTTGTTTTCCATTCGTTTGATGTGTTTGATCTTTTGATTTTGCCTTTCCGTTTTGAATTTTTTCTTGGAGTTCGGTATTTTTGTTATTTTACTTTTTATGAGTTCTTCCTAGCTGTAGTCTTGTCTTCCGTTTAAACTCATGCTTTTTTAAAAGTCTATTAAAAATTTATTATGAATGTAAATAAACATTGCACATTTACTACATTTCATTTTTATAAACTACATGACATTTTACGTATGATTGCAAATAGAATTTTCCATCAAATTTTATAAATACTTTTTTTTTTGCACCAATACAAGAATTTAAATGTATGTTTTTTAAACAAGCTAATTCAAAAATATAAATTACTTTCGGTAACCATTCATAAATGGAATGACGAAGAGCATTCAACCGTTCATATTGAATTTAAAATACGCATAAAGCATAACACCTATAAGTTAGATCATCGGACGGATATAAAGTTATCTCATCATAAATTCAATTGTTACGGGCTGAAGTCAACAATTACATGTATGGTACAATAGCTGCAAGTTTCAATAATTTAGAGGTAGGATTTTTCATACTATTGAAACACCCTTAGAAAAACGTAAACATTGAACGGGTGTAGCCCATTCACAGAACTCCGAAAATTAAAGCACTCAATAACTGGGAGTTTTGTGTCTAGTTGACACAACACTGACTCTATGACTAAGTAGAATTTTCTTACTTTTCTTTGCAATGAAACTTTCACTGTCATATATTGTGCTGTTAACGTAAGATTTTCATTCATCGCTATACTATCTAAAAAGGTCGTTAGACTTAAAAATTTTAATTTATTATAAAGCTGTTCACATCGTTAATACCGATTTTCACTAGAAAGGTAGACATTTCATACTAGTACATTGTATCTGTTAAGAGCAATCCATCTTAAAAATTGTCTTTTAATTTTCTTATTTAACGACCTTCTCTGGACTCTTGGTGGTTATTTACATTAAATGCTGCATGTCATGAACAAAAGGCACAAGGTTTTCATGATTTTTACATTATATGCTGTATTGTAATTGTCAGAAGGCCTCAAGTTTTCATGATTTTTTTACATTAAATGATGTACATTAACAGAAGGCCTCAAGTTTTCATGATTTTCAAATTAAATGCTGTACTGTCATTAACATAGGGCACCAAGTTTTCATGATTTTCACATTAAATGCTGTACTGTCATTAACAGAAGGCACCAAGTTTATATAATTTTTACATTATATGCTGTACTGTCTTTAACATAGGACACCAAGTTTTAGTTAAAAACAAGGAAGTATAATCTAGTCAAGAAATAACTGACGCGTTTTTGTATCAAATTACGGGAAGATTTTATTAATATTTTTATTTCGAAACATGAACTTTGATTTAAATCTTTGTCTTTTAACCATTGTTACGTGTGTACTTGAATAAAGTAAGGTTATGTATAAAGAAACCTAGATGTGTATTAATTATTGATCATCCAAGTATTCTAAAAGGAAATGTAAAATTGCGATCAATATAAGAATTGAATACAAAGAATTTATACATATAGGAATAAACATTGAATGAAACAGAGAGAGGGATGGCTTGGAATTTTATTAATATCCGTCTTTCAAATGCATGACCGTAAATATATATTAAACCGTAATTCGAAACTTGTTTTGTAAATGAAACATAGTGTCACGACATGCTATAATTTCATTGAACATAGCTACAATTCTATCATTAAAATACAATTCAGCTTAAAAACTGTGAAATTGTATAGGTTAAATTTGCTAATAAAACCTAGTCACGCTCATGACTACATAGAAATAAGTGATAACTATTAAATGATATTAGACTGGATCATCTGCGGGAATCTACATAGTCATTTTCTGTATCACTTTATAAAGGTATGTGCTTTGATTTTTTTCAATAAAATTCAGAAGCCCATTTTTATTACTAAATCAATAATTTGTTGTTAACAATATTTCATGCAAAACAGGATTTGATAGAAATGAATTGGCGGTGTGTGAACAATGGTGAGCGCAGTTGTATTGTTGCCTGATAGCGTACAAAACTGAAATTTCGATTACACTTAGTAGTATATATTTATGGTGTTTTTTTCATTGTCATGGTGTTCTGTCTTTCTTCGATTTTGATTTCTTTCATTGTCCCCCTCCCTTGATATCTTTTTTGTCTGTCCGTCGGTTTCTGATATTTGATTGCCTCCTTGGTATATCCTATTTTAAAATTATATGTCATTGTTAAAAAAAGATATATAATAACCCATGTTTGTCTGTTGATAATTAGTTGGCATTCACTAGGTTCCTGATCACAATTATATTGATTTTGAAATTATAAATTCCCCCACCTAACCAGCAATATATCAACTTCACCTGCATACGGGATGTATGCATTTCCCAACTCATTCGGTATTCATGAGCTTGCAGCTGCTACTCTTATAAAACGTCACCAAATGTCTGAGCAGTAAGTTGATTCACCAGGGTTATGTCAAAGAACGTCCTTTCCTTTTTTCTAAAAAATGTTCATTGGAATATAATAAGACCTTGTTGATGAATATTCCGTATCAACTTTACAAATAATACATGATGGTCTTGAAGTATAGATTTACAGTACTAACATTGTTTATCATCTTAGTAACGTGTTAATGTTTTTATTTGTCTTTGTATATTTTTTTGACGTTTACTGTTTAGTCCATTTTTGGTTATATCCTTTTGGCGTGGCTCGGTATTTATACATCCCGCCATTGTGTTATTGTGCTATGGTCATTTTTTGTATTCTTGTCTTTCATTTTTGCTTTTATGCTTTTGTTTTTCCTTGTTGACAAAGTTGTTTGTTTTATATATATAGTGATTAAGATTATAACACAATGTTGGCTGCTGTACCCCAATTTTTGATATTTTTACCTATTATGTCTGTTTGAGACAAAAGAGGACAGCGCCCAAAATATGAACAGTATTTTCTCTCCGCGTAATTTGGTAGCGATGGATAAAGGAAATTCCCAGACAGGAAAACGTTAATATAATCTAATTTAATGCATTCAAACATATGCTATCGATTTCTGACAATAGTTTGTATTATAATTTATTTGTCAAAATTACGGAATGTTAGCCACATAACATTCTCGTATATTATTGTCGCACAATCTTTTTTTAGGCCAGGCCTCGGTTCACATCAAAATATTTATGAAAAGATCTCAAAATGTGAAAGATTTTTGCAGTTTTGAATTATATTCAATAAAAGTCTGCAAATCAGCAAAATGTTTCATTCATGTCCAGTGTACAAAGAAGTACCGATATTGTCGACATCGCAAAGTAGGCAATGTCGACACAATATTGTACAACGTTGTCGACATCGTTTCATACTCTAATCTACATCGTTGACATTGACGATATCGCGAAGTAGACAATGTCGACACGATATTGTACAACGTTGTCGATATCGTTTCATACTCTTGTCTACATCGTTGACTTTGACGATATCGCGAAGTAGACAATGTCGACACGATGTTGTACAACGTTGTCGATATCGTTTCATACTCTTGTCAACATCGTTGACATTGCCGATATCGCTAACACATTACTCGTGTTTACATTGTTAATTTTGAATACAACGATGTCGACATTGTGCTGTACTACTTTGTTGATATCCTTAAGTCATCTTGTCTCTGCATGGTTGGCATTGCCGACATCGCGAAAAAGACTATGTCAAAACACTGTATTACAACGTAATCTATTATGTCAACATCGCAAAGATGTTGAGGAGGAGGAGGAGGAGGAGGACGAGGAGGATAGAGATTTGCAAACATTAAAAAACTGTCCAAATAAGTTCTACTATTAAGAACATCGACACAGGCGTAATATTAATACATTATTTGAAATTGAAATTGATAAACTAAACACTTCTTTATTTTAAAAAAAACGATGAAGGCGATGTCAACGATGTAGACAGAAAATGGGGACGATGTAGACGATGTCGTCACAATGTTGTTAACATCGCGATATTGGCGATGTCAACGATGTAGACAGCAAGAAAAACGATGTAGACGATGTCGTCACGATGTTGTCAACATCACGATGTCGGCGATGTCAACGATGTAGACAGGAAAGGGGGACGATGTAAAGGATGTCGTCACGATGTTGTCAACATCACGATGTCGGCGATATCAACGATGTAGACAGGAAAGGGGGACGATGTAGACGATGTCGTCACGATGTTGTCAACATCACGATGTCGACAATGTCAACGATGTAGACAGGAAAGGGGACGATGTAGACAGCAAGAAGAACGATGTCGGCGATATCAACGATGTAGACAACAAGTAAGACAACAAGTAAGACAATGTTGCGAGCAGGTATAAATCATGATCGAAGTTGACAATATCGGCGATATCGTCACTACATGTGCACTGGACATACCTCAAATGTTTAGGAATAATTCAAAAATATAAAAAGTGCTATCTTACAGATTAATTAATGTCTATTGAACATCTGAATAATGCTGTTTGGTAGATTAATTGTATTTTTTTACTTTAAAATTTAAGGGCCGAAAGTACCTTCTCCGTTATTCACAACTTAACTAGACCCAAGTCTAATAAGGATAGATAACAAGGAGCTTGACAAATTGTATACAATCATGTGTCATGCTGAAAAGGGGTATTTGCCAAAAATACCGGGTTCGACTTTGTCATTGGTTACGTCATTTCATTTGTCACACAAAAAATCATTATGTCATACAATAGAAATTTGCTACTAGCTTATTTACAGTTAAGTTTAGAAACAGAATTATTGGACAGTGAGTAACAGCTGAATGCCATTACATATACAAAAATTTTACAATCAAGCAGAAACTCCATAGGATACCTGATTACAATACAAATTCTGACGTCAAGATGGATACAAATAGCATTCGGTGGAATTAAAACAATTATATCATGCTTACAAGGGGTATATGCCAAAAATACCGGTTTCGAGGTAAACAACGGCTCTGAAAATTTGTTAACCTCTCAACCGGTATTTTTGGCAAATAACAGTGACTTCAGGATGAAGAACAACAATAAAAGTTGTATTCCTTTGGTATGTGTTACTAGATATCCTGTATATCAGTAGATTGCGTTATAACATATCGTATTGTCTCTTGTACATTTATTCCATAACATTTTGTTTTTTCATACATGTATAAGTCAATCATAATTTTCTTTCCATGTTTTTTGAGTAAATTCATGATGAAAAAAGACAAAAAGTCTAGAGGTCTTCGGAAGTCGAGTTAGTTTTAGACAAGATATTTCCCATCTGCCGTGGTATTTACTAGCAAATACCCCGGCACATGGAATTCCCTAATGACAAATACACCGGCAGAGAAAAGAAAATCTCAATATATAGAAAATTGGTGAAAAATACCATTTCTCGCATCCAATCAAAATACAGCATTATTACATTAGATGGAATTATAAATATAATACCATGATTAAGACCGTGTATTTGTCCGGCTATCTTGACCATGCATGTATTTTTGTTATCCTTTTATGTATTAAGGACTTTTAAAATATCTACACAAAAGGGGGTCCAGGTTAAGCCACTGTTTAATACTGTTTTACATTTGGCCGTATTTATCTCGTCTGAAATACCGATATAATTCAATAAAGGAAATTGACTTTAAAAAACTCTATCATTCGTAATGGTACGATTTGGTTTGACATTATCGAACTTGTTTATCATGTGAATGATATATTACGTTCCTGATGAAGGTAAAACCAGAAAAGCGCTTCGAACGCATGAAATTTATAACGTGTTGTTTTCAATGTTTACAGCACTGGGTCGATACCTCTGCTAGTGGACTATCTGTCCCCGAGGGTATCATCAGCCAAGAAGTCAGTACTTCGGTACTGACATGATTTATAACAAACCTTGCTTAAATTGTCCGTTAATAAACTTTGAAATTATTAGAAACTAAGGTTTCAACTCCCCCAGGCAAAGTTGACCTTAGATGGATTTGACTATTTTTTTATGTCCTTTTTGGTAAAATAGCTCTTCAACTGTTTCGGTTCTTATATATCCTTGGCTTTCAAATATTCGGCTTTGAGCGTTCCTGATGAAGGTAAATCCAGGAAAGTGCTTCGGACGCACGAAATTTATAACGTGTTCTTCAAATTTTTTTTAATATGCTTTTCTATTACAGGTAAATTCATCACCATGTCAAATCAGCGCGCTGATCATCACCATGACTCACGACAAATGGTTCCACAATCGGCTCGAAGTAAATCATCGTCAAATAGTTCAACACATAAAGGTTTCACCTTTGACCCAATGAAAAACATGCATTTGTGGACAATGTGGAGAATAGGAAACACAGAAAAAATTGTGAATTTCACAAAACACAGAGAATCTGAAGTTTATTTACAAAACGAATTTCAACACGGAATCTTTTCTGGAGTACCGTATGGAAGTCCTACTTTACTTGTACCACCTCTTGCCAGCAATATATCCGTTACCGAAGCAACAAAACGGAAAGCAACTGAGATGATGCATTCAAATACAAATGAAGGAGGGAGTGAATTGAAAGCAGGACAATTTATTTATTTTGGACTACCACGAGTTGCTCTGAAAAATGGTAAATCTCAAATGTCACCGTAATTCGATTTTGAACGAAACAGATTAATATGTTACCTTCAAATTGTTATTTTAAATGATGCAAATTGTTACTTAAAATGACGCATATTGTTACTTTTTAATGATGAAAATTGTAATTACTATATTTTGTGTTACTCACAGATTAAACTGTAATTATTATCATTTGTTGCATGAAATCGTCATTCTTAATCCTTATACATAATACATGGTATATTAACTTCTTTCTACATAGATATAAAAATGTATTAGAAATATATAATAACTTATATCATATCTTTTATCTTGGTAAAAATGCTGAAATGGATAAGTGTTTTTGTTTCATTTCTTTTGATCTCATTTCATCGAGTTTGTAATAAAGACATTGCTCATACGACACTCATTTTTAGGCCAGAAGGCAATTAAAAACAAAAAATTAAAAACAAAAAATATAGTTTCCATGTTATACGATTTGTGTTGTATTATTAGCTTAAACATTTGCCACATGTTCACTTTACAAAATCGAATTAAATTGGAAACCATGTTGAAGCGCGTGTCATTATCGATTCAAAGTAAACAGCACGGGTAAATCTGCTGTTAGTTATTGTAGTTAAATCAATTCCGTTGGTTCATTATTATCACTATTCTGTAATGTTTATTGGTTACTGCATTAATTTAATGTTGTTGTCAATAAAGAATTAGATGCATAAGTTGTAAATTTAAGAGATGAAAAATCAAGTGACTTGGACCACTTTTGATAAACCTTTCAAGGAGCAGACATATACCTCATCATATACCTTTTACTTCATGATTTTTACATCGCGATGACCTTGAGGTCATCCCGATGTATTGCTATCGCCTAGATTTCCATTATGTAAATTAGTTTTGGGTTTGTAACCGATCTATAAACATGAAAAATACGCGCACATAAACGAGTGCAAAATAACATTCCTTATCGTTTGATATAAATACATCTCTTCAATGAATACTGATAAAAATATTTTTGTTTACAACATAAATTAATAATATGAAAATGTTTTGTAGTTAGATATATATATATATAAGTAAAAAATCATTGATAATATCAATGCACACGTACCGAAAAATTGTGTTTAAGCATGCGGAAGAATATCTCAAAGAACGTTTTGTGAAAATACCGTCAAGGACCGGTAACTCTGTAATTGATTTTGCGGGAAAATATGAATGCCTACTCGTATCCAATCTTAGAAAAATCGAATTTTTACAGAAAAGTGTCCACCATGCACTTGCATTGCACTATTTTTAGAATAGTAGAATAGAATGATATACAAATGGACTCAAATCATATATATATGTAACTGTTATTTTAATATAATATAAACAACAACTCAGTGTATACTGATTTGTATCACTACAATATAATAGTTATTACGGTGAAGTTGAATTTCCTGTCATTTATTCATCATCCACGCACGAACTTGTCTCAGAAAAAAATATATCTCTGTACATTAACCTCAGTTTTAGGTAAAGAGATAGTTGTTTTATTTCTGAGACAAGTGCTTTTGACCATCCTCAAGAACTTGTGGTCATCCGATGTTCAGTACTTCAGTACTTTGATTTAATGACAGCACTATTTTGATAGACATTTTAATCCTCGGTCATCCTAGATTAATAATATTTGATTCGTGAGATGTTTTGTACTTTTGTGTATGCAAAATTCATTCATGTAACATTATAGATATTGAGAAACATGTTTCGTCTAATAAACGACTTCAATTTTTGTTCCCAGCCATACATGTTTTTCATGTAATGTGAAAGCAACACTATGTGATTAACTCAAGCAGAGAGTTTTGATTTGAGACTATCCAAAACTGCTCGAAAGCCTTAAAATACCGTATTTATATACTTATTATATTTTGTTTTGAAGAATGTTTTAATATTTTGGAAAAAAAAGATTTTCGACGACTTTTTCTTAAATTCATAATATGTAACCATAAACTTCCAGTTGAACTTGGACGAAGATTTAATATTGAAAAAAGTAAAATAACAAAAATAGAACGGGAAAAGAAAGCGTAATTTATGTAATCTAGACATTGGGGAAGAATTTCATTACATTAAATACTGTTCACATTTAACAAAAGAAAGAATTACATATATGAAATAAAGTTTCATTAGAAGGTCAAATATTATAGTCTTTAATGAAATTACGTCTTCAATAAACAGTACAGATCTCATAAATGTATGCACGTAAATATATAAAAAAAGCGACTGTGCCCTCCTGAATAAATTGAAATTTGTGTTGTTGTTGTAAATATATTGTATTTATATTTATGTATAAAGACTTATTTTATTAAATTAAGTTGTATATTTATATCTTATTATACTGTAGCTGTTAAAGCTTTACATCATGTATTCTGGTGATATTATAAGGAAACACTTATTTCAAACATGTTAAAATAAAAAATTAAAATTAAAAAAAACATGACTAAATAAATAATACATGTTCTTTCTATATATTTGGCCTTTTTGCACAAAGAAAAATTGAGTAACACGACCAAAGAAAATGAAAATTGAGCAACACTTTAACTAAGGTGCTAAAGATGGTTTTAAGCAGCTACTGATCCATTGGTGGAATCCGTCTTGATATTCATAAGTCTCATTCGGTAATGTTATAAACGAGTCATGGGTGCGATATTATTGCTATACAAATGAATCCGTGGTCAGCTGTGATATTATTATTCAATAACGGCCAACCGACATTGCGCCCGTATAACTTTCGAAGAGATAACTTCAACTTTAAAATAAAAAAAGTATTGGTTTATTAGCCTCCGTACATATAAGCAGTAACCGACCTTTATGTCAAACAAAATCATGAAATGAAACATAAGGAGTGGAATATCGTATCTATAAACTCATCATAGGTACAAGGAATTGAGAGACAGTTGCTGAAAGTTTACTGTTAAAAATTGAAGTAATCTCTGACATTTTATTTAGGTAAACCAGAGCCAATCTTAAACGAAAATTTGGAGTGCGAACTTAAGGTATACCATATTTCATGAGATATCAGATGAAATCATTATTTTGAGTAAAAATAGTTATTTACATGTTAACCATTAATTTTTTTTGGCAATTTTTAGGGGAATGTTTACAATCAAAGTGTCCTTTGCGGGAACGTTTAACAAACAAAAACAAAAAACAAAGTCTTTATACGAATAAAGGGAGATGTGGTGTATGCGACAATGAGACAGCAATCCAACACAAAGAACCAAAAGACTAACAGAGGTCAACATACAGTCATCAATACTAGACCCGTGTCTTCATGGCAAGCTGTATATCGGCCCAACTGTAAAAAGTTAACATTAGATTATACAGGAACTATTGAAATATCAAAAATCTTACCATTAAGGATGACTAGGCTATAGAAATATGGTCATCTTGGTCTTCATTACGACATTAATACCATTGCTAAAGTTTGGTGTCCTTTTGGATGTGCGGGATGTATAATTTCGTAGCCATTTTGGGTCAGAATAGGGACGTTAAATCCAATTCCTTGTGTTGAGGGAATGCCAAACTCTTTGTTCCCTAAATAACTCTTGCAAAAACTCTCCGAGGGGTTCGTAGGTGGCATTGTTGTCCCTATCCAACATATCATTATATCAGTAACAGCCCAAATTTCCAGCCCTGCATCCCTGTTGTCATATCTTGCAGAACCAATCTATTGTAATAATCATTAATAGTTTATCGTAATGAATATACATGAAATAGTTGCCGCTGGACGTTAAGCAAACAATAATGAACCAATCAATCACAAATCTGCCATCAACACTATATTCTCCTTATAATCATATTAAAGTATGAAATGACAAGCATTAAATATTCTTCAGTATAGAATGATTAAAGAGATAAGAAATTTATCAATTGCTGCAGTTTGTAGATCCACAAGTGGATTGTCTCTTTATAACGAAATTTTCGATTGTGTATGCCACTTCAAAACGGAAAGTCCCTTAACAAAATAAGAACATGTTTTCTTGAATTTAAGGCTATTTTTAGGCGTTGCCAATTTTCCATGGGTATTGTTTACTGATAATGAGAATGGTAAATACATACATGTTGTCTCTTTGACACATTCCCCATTTCCATACTCAATTTTATGTAGATATAAGAAGATGTGGTATGAGTGCCCATGAGACAACTCTCCATCCAAGTCAAAATTTATAAAATTAAACCATTATAGGTCAAAGTACGGTCTTCAACACGGAGCCTGTGTATTTATTTTTCAAAAGAAAAAGAATTTCATTTATATAAAGTTGATGTTTTCCATAGCTGTAACTGGGCGTAACTATATATTTCTTTCTCATATTTATAAAACATTCATGTCTTGGTTAGTTTTGAAATATTTCAAACTCTACAGTCTATAGTTTAATTTTAGTATCTAACATACAGAAATTTTCAGTTTGATTTATATATTTATACAATTCTGTTAGTAGATTTTAATTTGTGTTAAGTAAAATTAATACCTCTTTTTATAATTTAATATTTAAATTTATCAAATTCTATATAAACAAATAAAGAAAGAAATCGAAGCAAATACAATTCAAGTAAATTTTAAAATGAAATATGAAATACACATATTTATAAACGTAGGGTGAATTTCATTATTCTTTCTGTAATTTTAATATATGTATGGTTAGCAGTGTGTATACAAAGTTTAACAGAAACTGGTTTCTGTACCTTGTACCTATTTAGTTTAATATAGCCTACTACGACATGTCAAGACATATATGCTCCAGAAAGCCACCAAAACTGATGCATAAACGGATGATACACCAAACATGTTTAACCCCGCCACATTCTGTATGTGCCTGTCCCAAGTCAGGAGCCTGTAATTCAGTGGTTGTCGTTTGTTGCTGTGTAACATATTTGTTTTTCGTTCATTTTTTTTGTACATAAATTAGGTCGTTAGTTATCACGTTAGAATTGTTTTACATTTGTCATTTCGGGGCCTTTTATAGCTGATTATGCGGTATGGGGTTTGCTCATTGTTGAAGGCCGTACAGTGACCTATAGTTGTTAATTTCTGTGTTATTTGGTCTCTTGTGGAGAGTTGTCTCATTAGCAATCATACCACATCTTCTTTTTTATATCCATACTTGTAAGCCAATGCCAGAGTATTCAGTCAGGAGTAGAACATCAAACCACCCTGATTGGAGCCTTTAAGATTTTCTAATTTACTGGTAAGCCAAAGAAAACATTCCACGTACTACCTATTTTGGATTACTTCTTGATCTTGCAAAGTCCCTTGGTTTGATTATCTTTACTCACTGCAGAAAGATGAACGTTTTAATTATACCAGCCAGCGTATCATGCAGGAGATGTTGCAGAGATTCAATCAACAGATAGTCACAGTCAATGCAGCAGAGCACCTCATGTTAATAGAGAAAATAACAAGAATATAGAATGATAGCTTAACTGTGTAAACAAGAGACAGAAGATACCAAATTAACATTAAAAACTCATGTCGAGATAAACTGACAACGCTTTGGCAAAAAACGACAGACGACAAAAAGACAAACCTGTCTACACTAATATATATGTACATTTATAAATGTATATATATATTCCAATTGTCGTAACCACATTGCCGTTCTCGTTTCCTTGATTGTAACCATTCTGAATCTGTGCTTACCAAGAATAAAGACAACAGTAGCTACCGCTGTTCAACAGTCATAATTCGATTAAGCAAAAACAAATCCGGGTAACAAACTAAAATCGAGCGAAACACATTAACTATAAGAGGAAAACAACGGAACAACAGAAATACTGAACTACAACAAAAGCAAACGCCAACATACATAGAAACGGACTGTCTGATAACAACTGCCATATTCCTGACTTGGTACAGGAAATTTTAAGAAAACAAACGGTGGATTGAACCTGGTTTTATGGCTAGCCAATCATCCCGCTGATATGGCAACATGATGTGGTCTTCTCTGACATAGATATCCCATAAAGGTCTACCAACTCGTGGAGACGTCTGTAAAACTTCCATAGGGTATATTTCAAATTAATCACTTTGAACCTTCGGCTCAATAGCTTTTTGGTATGCAACAACCTTGTAGGACATCTCAAAACATGTGAAGTTGTCTCATAATACAAATACGTAAGTGTAAATTTTCGGACAGGCCATATATATGATTTATCTAAATTTTTACATTTTCTTTGCAAGTTTTTGGAATTCTGGTTGGTAGACCGTTTATTGTTTTTTGTTGGGTTGACTAGCGGACGGTAAAGTGTCATCTGTGTGGAGGATTTACCACGATGAAGTCAACTGAAGTCTTTTGGAAGATCTTTGCGAGTGTAGTCTGTTGAGATGTGGCAGGACACCACCAAGCATGACGAGAGTACAAAAAGGAAGGACTCTTGATTAAAGTTTTAAGACCTGCTGCATTGACGTCATTACGTTTTGATGCTTCACTTTCAAGACTGACAATGAATAAACTTATCATCGATACCCGGATTAAAAAGAATCATAAGGGTCGCTCGTATAAAAAAAAGGCCAAATAAAGTACGAAGAACATTGAGGACTAAAAATTCCAAAAAGTTTTCGCCAAATACAGCGAAGGTAATCTATTCCTGGGGTAGAAAATCCTTAGTATTTTGAAAAATTCAAAGTTAATTTAAAATTATGATCATATCAAAGATAATTTATGTCAACACAGAAGTGCTGACTACTTGGCTAGTGGTACACTCGGGGAGAAAACCTCCACAAGTAGTGGCATCGACCCAGTGGTTGTAAATAAACTCATCATAGATACCAGGATTAAGGTTAAAACTATATGATGGTAGGCATTGGTTAACAGCTCGGAATGCGGTTTCATGCATGTGACAACCAACAAGTTCTAGTATCACCAACCTCTTTCAGTTTGGACGACAGGGTCACACAGAAATATATACAACAAGTTGCTTTCTTTAAAAAAAGAAATGCAATCGTAAACCCAAATGCTTGTTTGGCATTAGATATGTAAAGATAATTGTTTAAAAAAAAAAGATTTATTGTTTTATATCATTTTTGTTATATAAGAATTAGAAACTGACAGTGACTGTTTTCTTAAAGTAAATACTGTTCAATGTGGGGTGAAATATTCTTGTTAAAGGAATATTTTTTTCTCTCCTCTCACCCGAAAGACATAATGTTAAGTCACCCACTTGATGTTCCATTCTAAGATGCTGGTTTTTGTTTTTAAATTAGAGTTAGTTTTTAGGCTAAAGTTCAAATGCAAATGTGAAGAAATTTAATCAATTAATGATTATATGTGTTGAAGAAATGCAATACGTGAACCTGTAAAATAGCCGTTTCTGTTGGAATTTGAGATATGTTCATGGTTATTTGAACAATGGCTTGATATTGATCATTATTAAGATCCTTACACCTGCTCTGCAAGGTTTTTTATGCTTAGGGTAGCAAGCATTGGCAATTTTAAGTTCTGTGCTTTGTGTATGCTCTTAAAAGTTTTAGACGACAAACCTCTTTTGTTAAAAACAAACACTTTTAAAACCTTTAACTCGCTTTGAAGATATTTTCCGGATGTCCCTTTTTATTTTGATGTTTTCTTATATTTTGAATTATGGGTCATGAAAAAAGGCCTGCAAGTTTAATTGTAAATATATACAATTTGAATCGCACTGTATCCTCTTCACCTTGATGACCGAAACCAATTCATTAAAAAGATATTTATAGCCTAGACAAAACAGCTTACACCTTGTACTTATAAACAAACAAACAAAATTGAAAACAACAAAAAAACTAACATGGTCAAACCTGAAATTACCATTGATCAGTATACCCATCACCTAAATATGAGTTTGTTTAAAGGTCACATTTATGAACTGTTGTAAGGTGTTCCTTTTTGTCGAGCCTTCGACTTTAGTTGAAAAAGCGAGACAAAGCGATTCTACATTCCGTCGGTGTCGTCGGCGGTGGCGTCCATAAATATTCACTCTGTGGTTAAAGTTTTTGAAATTTTAATAACTTTCTTAAACTATTCTGGATTTGTAACAAACTTGGACAGAAGCTTGTTTATGATCATAAGATAATATCCAGAAGTAAATTTTGAAAGAATTAAATTCCATTTTTCTGTATTTTACTTATAAATGGACTTAGTTTTTTTCTGCTGGGAAACAATACATTCACTCTGTGGTTAAAGTTTTTTTAAATTCTAATAACTTTCTTAAACTATCCTGGATTTGTACCAAACTTTGACAGAAGCTTGTTTATGATCATAAGATAGTATCAAGAAGTAAATTTTGTAAAAATGAAATTCCATTTTTTCCGTATTTTACTTATAAATGGACTTAGTTTTCTGCTGGGATACAAACATTCACTCCGAGGTTAAAGTTTTTTTTAAATTTTAATAACTTTCTTATACTATCCTGGATTTGTACCAAACTTGGACAGAAGCTTGTTTATGATTAAAAGCTAGTATCTAGAAGGAAATTTTTGACAAAATTTTGTACCTGTTTATCTGTATTTTTCTTATAAATGGACATAGTTTTTCTTCCAGTTAACATTATATACAGTCTGAAGTTAAATTTTTTAGATTTATAAACTATCCTGGATTTTTACAAAACTTGGACAGAAGCTTCTTAAAATAAAAAAAAAAATAGTATTGAGAGGAATATTTTTATTGATGTTTTTCCTCATTTTTGTTGAGCCTGCGATTTACAGCAAAAGTAGGCGAGACACTGGGTTCCGCGGAACCCTCACGATTTTTTTTATCTGAACACGATTTTTTCATTAAATATTAAAGGGTGTCTTTTACATGGTAAAATTACACTACTGTCTTATGGTATGTATGTAAATTCTTTTAAACTAGGTATATTCATAAGCACATATCCTAAGTCCGAAGCATGTTGTTTAGTGGTTGTCTTTTTTTGGTGCAGTTCATTCCTTCTTTTTGTTTCTGGTTTGAAGTTAAATTAGATCTGTTTGTTTTTTTCCTGTTTAAATTGTTTTATAACAGTGTTTTGGGGTCCTCGGTAGGATGCTGTCCAATGTGAGCCAAGCTTTTGTGTTGAAGGCTGAATTATAACCTATAATTGCTAATTTTGACTACACTGTGTTTTGATGGAGAGTTGTCTTCCTACCACATTTAAAAAGATATTCCCTGACATTTGACAAATCCATTAGAATAATCGAAATATTGAAATTGAACTGAAGTTGCATAGTAGGTTTCTTACATTGACCCGGCTATCCTTTTTCTCTCTTGCTGGATAGTTTTATACTGGTCATTTGGGGGCACTGTGTAGCCTACTGATCAGTCATGAGATGGCTCAAAATCTTCTTACACTATTTTACATTTTCGTACTTAATATATTAAAACTGAAAATTCATCATCTGATCGTCTTTATGAAATAATAATTATTCATTTTTATTTTGACGAACATTTTGAAGAGCATTAATTACTACAGGCCGAACATAAAGTTAGATAATCTGTTCCCTGACCAAGATAACTATAAATAGAAATTATTTTTTCTTATCTCTGCCTGCATCTGTCATCACTCGGTGTCTATTAATTAATAGACATTTGATAAGGAAATAACGTTGCAATATTTAAACACAGAAAATTGCAATTTTAAAGAAAATAAAAACTATTCAAGGACGTATATCAATTTAGATTATATACGTCCTTGGTCTATCCTAGACGTAAAATTTCAATAAAGTGCAAGAAAGACTTCATTTTAATTTCAGTATTGTCCTTTAGTTAGTCCCACAAGGACGTTGAGGTATGAAAATTATGAAATAGCCTGCTTCGTACATTATGTACATTTTCCCTAGACTCGGAATCTTAAGTGAAATGCTAGAAATACTTCTTTTATAGATTTTAGTTTTAACAAATCTCGTTTCGAATATAAATCTCATTGTTTACGTGAAATCTTATCTCATATCTAAACACAGCTGGTTTCAACGTTTGACTCTAATTAGAATAACTACGCGTATATGTAAGGTAAATATTAGCAGCTTGTAATTGCGTGCAAGGAAGTATTCAAATGCTTATAAAAGTAGCTTGCGTCATAATAAATTTCGCATCATATGTAACATATCTCTATAGCAACTTTAAGATGCTAATGATTCAACAGGTCAAATAATAAGCTATTGCGCATGTATATGAAAGGTGGCCATAGAAAGAAACAGATGTATTCCGAATAACATCCGATGTTCCGAAAGACTACGGACATCGTCCAATATATACTGCGTAAACACTCAGGGGTTTACGCAAAAAGAAAAATGAATACGTTAGATGTCATTTATTGATAACGATGTAAGATATAGGTTTGAAAAATATTAATTATAATGTTTGTGGCATTGTATTGTAAGGCTTTTTAATTATTTTTTTTATAACAGGTTGACTCACTCTATAAAAAGTGCATCTATGTAATTCTATCAAAAATCTATGTCACACCATTTCCAAGTACTGAAAATACACAATAATATAACAGCACTACACATTTTACGATTAATGGGATGTAATAACATAAATATTGTGGTGTTACAAAATGAGTCAATTTTTCACAATATATAGATTTTAAACAAGCTCTATTTTATTATATTTTGGGAAATAACAGAATATGATGTCGGTTAAGTATCAAAACACTTTGTCATTTTTATACCCCTACTACCCTACCTTTTAAAAATTTCAGTGAATAGTTATTATTTCCAAAATACATTAATGATGCTGGGATTCATTGCATGAAATCTTGTGAAATAATAAAAATATATTCGTTTGAGGAGGAAGACACATGGGAGATAAATCAAGGTGCAATTTAAACCTGAGAAGAAAAGATTAAGATAATACTAATATAAGTAATAATGATCCATCATACCAAGTCTGGACTATGACAGTTGTTTTCCATTCGTTTGATGTGTTTGACCTTTTGTTTTGCCATTTTATAAAGGACTTTCCGTTTTGAATTTTTATTTTGAGTTCGGTATTTTTGTTATTTTACTTTTCACTGGCAACAAAATATAGGTTGACAACATTAAACTGTTTTACATTTTTTTTATAGGCCTGCAATCAACTACAAAGTATGTGATGACGAAAATCACTGTACCATCAAAGAAGATTTCTCAAAAGTGTTGACGAACTTGTTTCCAACCTCAATAGAATGGTAAAATATAAAAGAAATTCAAAGTACATTGTTTATAACTTGATGCAAAAATATTGAGTTTGATCATGAGGAACAAATGTAAAATCTGATAATTCCTGATCACTGTAGAATAACCAATCACATGCGTAACGGAAGCAACATGCAAACTAACTTCTCAACAATTAAATGGTGAAGGTGTGTCATATACTATATCCACAACATCAGATGGAACCTGCCCCTTAAATATATTGAAACGTGAAATAGAATTGTAATTGCCTGTAACATGTCGCCATTATTACGATTTGTCGTATGGACGAAAAAGGAAGTTAGATAATGAAAAAATACAAAATTCAAAACCATTAAAACTAAATGAAAATATACTTAAAATTGACAAGACAGAAACAAAATCTGAATCAAAAGAAAAGAGGTAAACTGAGACGACGAGAAAGAACAATGCAATGACAATACACGTGATAAATGTGTAAACTCAATGAGGAAGAACATGTTGATATGCAAATTAATTTTTTGATTTAATATCTAAGTAAAGGTGCTCCTGAGGATTTCAAGGTCCTTAGAATCTCAGCTATCAAATTCAAAGACTGAGCTTGAAAAGAGACATATAAGGTGGGATTCTAAAGTCACCAGCATATGTTTATCGTTGTACTGTAGATCTCTCCAAGTCTAACAGGATTCAAACAAATCTAGCATGCTTATCTTGCCTTCAAAGTGACTCCTACAATACCAGAAAAACTTAGCGCAACAGGCACCTGGACTTGTAGAGATGAATTTGCAATAAATAACACAGAGACAGAAAAGAAATATGCCCAGGGACATAGCAGGCATGGAGGCATATGAAATGCCAAGATGACCTTCAGATCCTTAAGACTCGAGATACTTGGTCTATTGTTGGAAATGTTGATATGGGCAAATTAACCAAACTAGCCAAATTGATACCATTATCAATAATGCACATAAGGTTTCAATGGTCACACACTGTTTACAGTATGCGTTTTATGGTTTCACGGGATTTCGGTGGCCAGTCGCATATTATCGGTCTGAAACTGAATGACCTTTTCAAATATGCAATACATGTCCTGAAAAAAGTACGAAATAACATGTCTAGTCGTGATGAAAACATATATGAACCGGGCCGCTTTCTAATAACAAATTCCATCCAAGTAATATGAAAACACTGGGAAGAGGCATTTAAATGCAAAATACATGACGGGTTTCCTATTCATAAGAGTCTGATAGAGGAGCATTTTTGTGTAACTCCAGTTTCAAAAATGAAAAATAAATCAGCTTTAGAAATACTCACCAGTGGAAAGCGGTACTTGATGAAATGTTTCCAAAGTACTTTGGAAAATCCTGCTAGATGGGCATCCATTATTGAACTCTTTGAGAACTCTCTAATACTTGTTGACAAAAGACCAATGACAAACCTCCAAGACAACCGATTTAAAAAATTGATGGATGTGCTCACCTTCTTTAACCAGTGGGAAATCGAAATAACTGAATGTCAAATTTACAATTCTGTCAAAAACATTATGAAATCCGAAACCAGAGAAGATTTAGTATTCAGAATTTATATTACTGTGTGAATTATCAATTATTCATAATAGCTGCATAAACCCTGGTTATCGGAACTCTGACTTGATAGAGAACAATGTCTGTCAATAAAGAGGGATTAAAAAGTAAGCCCACACTAGCCCATCCAGTTCAGATAGCCAAATGTCTTGGAAAAAATCTCTGTCATCGAAATGTAACTCTGTTTGTTGATTTTGACTGTTTATCATTAACTGTGTACATGCATTTCGGGTGAAACACAATAACGGGGACTTTTACAATTGGTTTTTGTTATGTAAGCTCTACAGCTGACTTACACTTAGAAGGAAGCCAGTTTCCTGTTTTTAATATTTGAAATTGAATTCTTTAGTTTAACCCAAAACTTTGAGATTCTATCTTGGTAATTTTCAGACGTTATATGGTTGCATTTAGAAATTTACATTATTTTTACCTTTAGAAGCTTTTAAACAATACTCGCAAGGAAAATAATCTGCAAGATATTTTAAGGAACAGTTATCTTTTTTCTTCAACGCAAAAAAGTAAAAAAAAAAAGAAGCCAAAATACCGCCAATATTCAAATGTTTTAACAGATAGTTTGAAAACAGTTGTCTGTTTAGAGAAAGGAATGGTTGAAGGCCGTACTTTGACATATAATTGTTAACTTTTTATGTGACTAGGATGGAGAGTTGTCTCATTGGCAATCATGCCACATCTTATTTATATTTATAATTGAACACAAATCCGAAAACATAGATAGTTTTATGAAAACGCTTACTGAAATAGAAAGGATCGTAAATGAAATAAGCTTACGGAATACAAAAACAGAGAACAGTGTGTAAGGTTTGAGTTCTGTATATATTTTCCGACCTAGACTATCAAAGTGAAGAAAAAATTGAGGAAAAAGCTAGAAGTTTTTTGTATTATGAACTTAAAATTGATAAAAAAAAAAAAGAATTCGGAAATAGTCACAGATTTAAAAAACCAGAACTAAATGGCACACGACCGATCGTAGTAAACTTTGTTTATTGGAAAGATCTCGGAACAGTCCTTAATAGAGCATACATCTAAAAGGGAAACCATTCGGTATCAAGGAGCAATTCCCAGGCAAAGTCGAGGCAAGACGCACGAAATTACGGGGTATATCCAGTTATGAAGAAGGCAGGACAAGACAGGAAACAAGCGAACCTTGTTATAGATAAATTAGCCATCGACGGAAAGGAGTTCATTGCCGAACCGGAAAAAAAGCTGTATTAAGCGTCAGTGACATTATTAACAAACACATTCAAAGTCCACCTACACCACCAATATTAGAAAAAAGCGCAAGAAGAGACTCAAATGACCATAACTCTCTTAAAAACTATCATGTCATTTAACAATCTTTCTATCAAAATTGGAAACATTCCCAGAAGCACTGGGGGAAGGAAGTAGGACAGGTCAACAAAAGTAGTCAACTATCGGGTTGTAAATATTCATTATATAAAATTGTGTTGTCTAAATGTTTGTGGGATCAAGCCAAAATTACTATTTCAAGATTTTGAAGTTTTAATAACATCACATGATATCTTAATTTTATTTAGAAACAAAACTAGATGTATTTAGATATATTAAACTTTGCAAGTGGCTATAATTATATTTTTAAATGTAGAAATAAGTTTCGTAAAATGTCTGTGGTATAACTGAAGTTGATGAACCAAGTTTATGGCAAAGAATGTCTCGTCCTTTTTCTAAAAAAAGTTCATCGGAAGATACCAATACCTTATTGATAAATATTCTGCATCAACTTCACAAATAGTACATGATGGTCTTGAAGTATAGATTCTAGATACTGACTTTGTTTATAATCTTAATTACGTGTTATAGTGGTCTTTTTATTTGTAACCTTTACTGTTTAGGCAATTTTTGTTTATATCCTTTTGGCGTGGCTCGGTATTTATACATACCGCCATTGTGTTATTGTGCTATGGTCATTTTTTTGTATTCTTGTCTTTCATTTTTGTCTATGTGCTTTGTCATAAGAGTGTCTACATGTCATTTTGTATTTTCTTTGTTGACATAGTTGTTTGTTTTATAGTGATTAAGATTATATTACACTGTTGACTGCTGTACCCCAATTTTTGACATTTTTACCTATTATGTCTGTTTGTTTTATTCACAAATTGTTATCAATATAATGGAATTTGATGAGACTGTCATACAAGTGAGAAGTTTAGCTAGCTATAAAACCAGGTTTAATCAACACTTTCTACATAAGGAAACGCCTTTATCAAGTCGGGAATATGACAGTTGTTTTCCTTCGTTTGATGTGTTTGAGCTTTTGATTTTGCCATTTGTTAATGGACTTTCCGTTTTGAATTTTCCTTGGAGTTAGGTATTTTTGTTATTTTACTTTTTAAAAGAGTTTGAAAACTGTTTAAATTTCCTAAAACAGATTCTGAAAATGTACAATGGGTTAAATTTTTTTGAGATCTTTTAGAAGATGAGTTTTGTTATGGTGTGTATATATATCTTCAGATAATTCAAAGTATTCATCCGTAGATGACTTTTCTGATGTAAAAAATGGATTTATTTCTTTGTTGGATAGTGATAACAGATAAGCACTGGTTGGTGATTTTCATGCTAGACTTTTGTAGTCCTAATGATAACTTTTTACAGATTATGCACATTAATAGTGACGAAAAAAATTGGAAATTTTTTCATGACCATAATAATCATGTTAAAACCGGAATATCAGTGCACAGTGTAGATTTAGACATTACACTTTCGGACATAGACTTTTGGAACTTTATAAGAAAAATAATTGATAAATTGAAAACTCTGGAGTAGATAGTGACAACTATATAGAAAATGTTACTTTTAATGATACAAGTGTGTAGTATATTAAGTATTGTCTGATATTCTATAATGATACGTTCTGAGTAGTGCTGTGGCTGTTCTGTACGATCTGTGACTGTATGAAAAGTACCCGTTGGGTACCAGGGATTCTGATTGTAAACGATGCTGAATAAACATGTCTTCTCTAATGTATTTCGTTAAATCGGCCTGATACATATAAAACATGAGCCATCAACACTACAATTGGCGACGAGGATAAAGAAGAAACATTGAACTTTAATGTGGTAAGCTGATTTTTGTGAAATGGCAGCTAAAATCGATTTAAATCCAGTTGGAAATTTCGATGTCAGTGGAGATAGACTCGGACAATCATGGACTCGGTGGCTGAGAAGTTTTGAACTTTATGCAACAGGAAAAGGTGTATCCGACAAGAAACAAAAGAAAGCATTATTATTACACTGTGCAGGACTCGATGTACAAGATATATACTTCACATTAACGGAGGAAGATGGTGACGACGATTTTGATAAAACGATCAAAACATTGAAGAAACATTTTGATGCCAAGGTAAATTTTTCAGTAGAACGTTATAATTTTAGAAGTATCAAACAAAATGAAACAGAAACAATAGATCAATACATCACAAGATTGAAACAACAAGTAGTATTGTGTGATCATGCAGACCCCGACGCACAAGTAAGGGACCAGGTCATAGAAAAATGTCGTTCTAATAAATTACGTACTCGACTTCTTGAAAAGGGACCAGGTTTGACTTTAGATGATGTAAGAACAATTGCAAGAACTTTAGAAATGGCTGAAAAGCATTCTCGCGAAATGGAGGGTGCAAATGGTTATGGCAACAACCCATCAAGTAGTCACGGAAGTGTCAATAGAGTCAATCAAAGAAAACCAACACAATATGGACAGAACAAAACGAAAACAAAATCAGGATTAAAATGTTATCGGTGTGGGAGAGAGGGACACTTCGGTAAAGATCTATCTTGCCCAGCACAAGGTAAAACATGCAATAAATGTGGGAAAAGTGGTCATTTTGGAATCGTGTGTAAAACGAAACAAGGAGGGCAACAAAATCAAAGAAGATATGGTAAATATGGTCATAAAAGTGCAAAAGGTATTGTCAACTATGTGGAATCAGATGATGATGAATATGCATTTATTGTGAAACATCAAAGTGATAAAAATGATGAAATTGAAATTAATGCTGGTGGCATAAATATGAAATGTGTAATTGATAGCGGTGCATCAGTAAATATAATTTCAAGTGCATTGTGGGAAAAATTGAAAATTCAGAAAATTGTGTGTAAATCTGAAAAATCAGAAAAGAAATTATATGCTTATGGTAGTGAAACACCACTAGAGGTGTTAGGAAAATTCACATGTAAATTAAATGTCAAAGGTCAATCTGAAAGTGTAGAAGCTGAATTTTATGTTGTTAAAGGAAAAAGTGTATCATTGCTAGGTAAAGCAACAGCTATACAATTAGGTGTTTTGAAATTAGGAATATATTCAATAAATGAAGATATTAGAGGAAAATATAGTGATTGCTTTAAAGGAGTAGGCAAATTGGAAAATTTCAAATTAAAGTTGCACATAAATTCAAAAGTTGAGCCAGTTGCGCAAAGAATGTACAGGATACCGTTCACATTGAGGGAAAAAGTGGATAAAAAACTTGATGAATTAGAATCACAAGACATCATTGAGAGAGTAAATGACCAGACACCGTGGGTCAGTCCAGTTATTGTAGTTCCTAAACCTAATGGCGATATAAGGTTATGTGTTGACATGAGGGCAGCAAACAAGGCGATAGTACGCGAACGGCACCCGATACCAACTGTGGACGAAATATTGTACAAAATGAATGGCGGAGAATGGTTTAGTAAAATGGATTTGCGATATGGATTTCATCAATTGGAGCTTGAAGAAGGTTCACGTGAGATAACGACTTTTGTCACACACAGGGGACTTTACCGTTATAAACGTTTAATGTTCGGGATAAATGCCGCACCTGAGAAATACCAACAAGTTATATCTCAAGTATTTCATGATATTGAAGGTGTCCAGAACATATCAGATGACATTGTTGTATTTGGTCGCACAAAAGAAGAACATGACGAAAGACTTAATCTAGTTTTAGACAGAATCCGTCAGAAAAAGTTGACTCTAAATGGTGACAAATGTGAATTTGCTATGGACAAAAATAACATTTATGGGTCATATCTTATCTAAAAATGGAATAGGACCGACACAAGAAAGGGTAAAGGATATGCTAAACGCAACAGAGCCGACAAATGGATCGGAAGTTAAGAGCTTTTTAGGTTTAGTTAACTATAGTGCAAGGTACATACCTAATCTTGCAACCATATCCGAACCACTTAGAAAATTGACAAAGAAGAATGAGGCCTTCCGATGGGGCAAAGAGCAACAAGAAAGTTTTGAAAAACTAAAATATTCACTCAGTGAAGGAGAAACTCTAGGATACTATAGACTAGATGCAGATAAAACTCAACTAATAACAGACGCAAGTAATGTAGGACTTGGTGCTGTGTTAGTGCAAGAGAATAAAGGAATGTCTCGAGTTATAAGTTATGCTAGTAGGGCGCTGTCTGAAACAGAAAAGAGATATTCAACAACAGAAAAAGAAGGATTAGCCGTTGTTTGGGCTTTTGAAAAGTATCACTTGTATTTGTACGGAATAGATTTTGAAATTATTACAGACCACAAAGCGCTAGAAAGTTTATATAACACAAAATGTATGAAAACTACTCAAAATGCAAGAATCCAACGATGGATGCTGAAACTTATGTCGTATAATTATCAAATAAAATATTTACCCGGAAAACAAAATATTGCAGATGCGCTGTCACGGATGGTGGCAATTAACAAAACTGAATTCAAAGAAAGGAATGTCGCTGAAGAATTTGTAAGATTTTGCGCACAGGAAGGGACACCTAAAGCGTTAACAACCCAAGAGATCGAAAAGGAAGCAAAAGTGGACACAGAATTATCAGAAGTTAGAAATTGTCTTCAACAAGCTAAATGGAACCAGTCTGTTATGAGTGCTTATTACCCCGTAAAGAACGAACTGAGTGTAATAGGATATTTAGTAATGCGTGGAAGAAGAATTGTAATTCCAAAAACACTACAAGCTAAATGCTTGCAATTAGCTCATGAAGGACACTTAGGAATTGTAGGAACTAAACAGATGCTAAGAAGTAAGGTCTGGTGGCCGAACATGGATAAGGATGTAGAGAAATATGTTAAATCATGTCATGGATGTCAGATAACATCTCAATTTTCACATCCAGAACCGCTGGAACCGACAAAGTTGCCTACAGGACCGTGGCAATACTTGGCTATTGATTTGCTAGGGCCGCTACCATCTGGACATTTTGTGTTTGTTGTAATAGACTATTACAGTCGCTATTATGAGATTGACATTACAAAAGACACTTCAAGCGAGAAAATGATAGATTCGCTTGAAAACATGTTTTTGCGTCATGGTTTACCACTGTCTATCCGTTCTGACAATGGACCGCAATTTACGTCAAAACTATTTAAGCAATACTTGGAGGATATTGATGTGAAACATGTTAGAAACACACCATTATACCCAGCCGCGAACGGTGAAGTGGAACGTCAGAATAGATCTTTAATGAAAAGGATAAGGATCGCTCAGGCAGATGCAATGGACTGGAAACGAGAACTAAGAAAGTATATAATGGCGTACAGGACAAAACCGCATAGTGTGACTGGAGTTTCACCGTCTGAACTCTTATTCAAACGTAAGATAAGGACAAAGTTACCCGAACATTATTGCGAAGAAGATGTCACGACACTTGACGAAGAAATGAGAGACAGAGACATGTACGCGAAACACAAGAACAAAATGTACATTGACGAGAAAAGAAACGCACATGAAAGTGACTTGAAAACTGGAGACAGTGTTTTAGTTAAACAACAATATACGAACAAAATGACAACTCCGTTTATTTCAACACCTTACAAACTTGTTGAGAAAATTGGTAATCAATGTGTTGTACAATCACCCGAAGGTGTACAATACCGTCGAAACACGACTCATGTAAAGAAATACAATGATCGAACTGTGTCAAATGAAAAGGACAATGACTGTGTTATGTTAGATGATCCGATCGAAACACCCAAACCGATTTCAGACGAAGCTGGTGATGTAACAAGACGTCCAGTGAGAGAGAGAAAAATGCCATCAAAATTTAATGACTATATTGTTTCATAATTTAGTTACATGTAGGATAGTATGATTTGATATAGACAGTTAAAGTTTTAGATTAGTAGGATTTGATATAGACAGTAAAAGTTTTAGATTAGTGATTGTAAGTTTTGAAAAGATAATAATTCTAATAAGAATTTTCATTTTTGTTTTTTGATATTTTTTAAAGTAGTTATTCTAGTCAGAGATAAAGAATATTCAGTCAGTTTTATTTTCTAGTCAGTTAATAGTTATTTTCATTCTAAAGAAAGAGAAGAGTGTAGTATATTAAGTATTGTCTGATATTCTATAATGATACGTTCTGAGTAGTGCTGTGGCTGTTCTGTACGATCTGTGACTGTATGAAAAGTACCCGTTGGGTACCAGGGATTCTGATTGTAAACGATGCTGAATAAACATGTCTTCTCTAATGTATTTCGTTAAATCGGCCTGATACATATAAAACATGAGCCATCAACACTACAAAGTGCTGTGAATTACTTGCTTTTATCCTCTAATATGTTAAAAGTAGAGGATTGTAATCCCCTGTATTCAGACGTTCGTGGTCATTAAACATTCTTAATATAGGAAATTTAATAACAAACCTTGGTATAATACATTATATGCATGTAAAAGACTAACCATAAAGGCTTCTTGAAATATTAAACAATATTAACAAATCTATTCATAATGACAAGGTTACGTTGGATACTTTTTATGAATATATTTAAAATTAAAATAAGAAGTTGATGGGGATAAAGAACTTAATATTCATTTTGATAAAATTCTTCCAGAGAATATTGAAAATATTCAAAATTCGTCAATTACCAAGGACAAAATTCTGGGTGTTGTGGAAAATATCAAAATCAATAAAGCCTCTTGGTACGATGATATTGTAGACGAACATATTAAAGATTCTGTTCATTTTATGATGCCAATATACTGTAAACTGTTTAATATAATTAAATTTCGTGAAAATACCAAACTCGTGGTCAGAATGTATTAATTATCCTACAAATTTTTAAAAATAAAGGTAACATTATATATGAACTACATCAATGTCTTGTGTGGTAAGATTTTAACTGCTATCTTGAATGAAAGACTTAGCAAATCGTCAGATGAGATAGGATTAATAACAGAATCTCAAAGAGGTTTTAGAAAAGGCTATATCACAACTGATAATATTTTCTCATTGTATTCTTTAATTTCTATCTTCCTGTCACTTGGCAGAACATTACACTAAAATTGAGAATGGAAATGGGGAATGTGTCAAAGAGACAACAACCCGACCACAGAACAGACAACAGCAGAAGGCCACCAACAGGTCTTCAATGCAGCGAGAAATTCCCGCACCCGGAGGCGTCCTTCAGCTGGCCCCTAAACAAATATATATACTAGTTCAGTGATAATGAACGCCATACTAAACTCCAAATTGTACACAAGAAACTAAAATTAAAAATAATACAAGACTAACAAAGGCTAGAGGCTCCTGACTTGGGACAGGCGCAAAAATGCGGCGGGGTTAAACATGTTTATGAGATCTCAACCCTCCCCCTATACCTCTAGCCAATGTAGAAAAGTAAACGCATAACAATACGCACATTAAAATTCAGTTCAAGAGAAGTCCGAGTCTGATGTCAGAAGATGTAACCAAAGAAAATAAACAAAATGACAATAATACATAAATAACAACAGACTACTAGCAGTTAACTGACATGCCAGCTCCAGACTTCAATTAAACTGATTGAAAGATTATGTCTTCATCATATGAATATCAGGCACAATCCTTCCCGTTAGGGGTTTAGTATCATACCATCATAACATATATGAGAAGAACATAACCCGTGTCATGCCAACAACTGGTTTTTAAATAAATGTGTTTAGTGCAGATGCAAAGACCCTATAAGTGAATCAATATCAACGCCAAAATATGCAATCTTTAATGACCTGACAACAGTATCGTAACTATATCCCTTCTTAATAAGTCTATTTAAAGGTTTTGTTAGTTTCAGAGGTGAATACTGACATTTTTGTGCTTTATAAAGAATATTTCCATAAAAAATTGGATGTGAAATACCTGAACGTATAAGAAGTCTGCATGTTGAGCTATATTTACGAATGATGTCCTTATACCGATGATAAAATTTAGTAAATGTTTTGACTAGTTTGTGATATCGAAAACCCTGGTGTAATAATTTTTCAGTAATACATACATTTCTCTCGTTAAAATCTAAAACATTGTTACATACACGAGCGAATCGTACAAGTTGAGATACATAAACACCGTAAGATGGTGACAAGGGAACGTCACCATCTAAAAATGGATAATTAACGATAGGAAATGAAAAATCATCTCTTTTATCATATATTTTAGTATTAAGCTTTCCGTTAATGATATAGATATCAAGATCGAGGAAAGGGCAGTGGTCATTGTTAGTATTAGCTTTATTTAAAGTAAGTTCAACAGGATAAATTTCTTTAGTATACATACTGAAGTCGTCATTATTGAGAGCCAAAATATCATCCAAATATCTAAAAGTATTATTAAATTTGTGTATCAGATGTTGTTTCGATGGGTCTTTACTGATTTTTGTCATAAATTGTAACTCATAGCAATACAAAAAAAGGTCCGCAATAAGTGGTGCACAGTTAGTCCCCATTGGAATTCCGATAACCTGACGATATACTGCATTCTTTAGGTGTGACATAGGAGTAAGACAAAGAGAGAACTTTATTTAAATGACATAGAAGATTTCTTTATTCAAACGATAATTATAGTTTAGAAAAAGTTGAAAGTCTATGTTTTGATAATCTTCGTGTTTATGCCAAAATATTTGCATTGCTTTATGCTGATGAAAACCATAATTCTGGCAGAATCTCCGGAGGTATTTACAAAACGCTTTGGATAGTTTTGAAGCCTAATGTACGAAATTGAATTTGAAAGTGAACTTAAATAAAACGAAAATTCTTATTTTTTGTAAGAGAAAATCCAAACATCACCCAATCTTTTAACTTTTTGACCATGATTTAGACATAGAAGATTATCACTCTTATTTAGGAGGAACTTTAAGCTACAATGGTTCTTTTGTTGAAACCAAGAAAAGAATAGTCGAACAAGTGCAAAAAACACTATTAAGTCTCTATTGGAAGATACGTAATACAACACCTGTTGACTTGCAAATTAGTTTAGTCGGTAACCTTATACTTTCCGTCCTGACGTATTGTTGTGAGGTGTGGGAGGTTAGAAAACGTTCAGATGGTAAAAAAACACAAAAATATTATCACGGTTTATTAGTAAACTCACCGTTATCTTGATATTATTTTCTTTAAATAAATTAAATATTAACAGCAATAACTGTCCTTTTCTATATTTAGATATTTCAGTTTTACACGAGAAAATTTACGACAAAAGGGACGATTTTTCTTTCCTTATTGTTAATTTTCCTTTTGTGGACGGTGATGTTCCTTTGGCACCGTCTTACGGTGTTTATATATCCCAACTCATTCGCTATCCCCGTGTCTGTAGTGACGTTTTGGATTTCAATGAGCGTAATCTATGTATTACTGGTGAACAATTTAGTCAGGGATTTCGTTACCACAAATTACTTAAACCATTACCAAATTTTTCCATAAATACAAAAGTTTGGTTATACCTGTAGAAAAATCATTTCAACTGAAATAGCACATCCTAATTTTTTTACGAATGTTGTTTACCGAGCACGGAAATTTAGATACGATTAAAGTAAACATATCAAACCTTAAAAATAAACTTATTCTTGACCGTTACCAATTCAGCACTTTAATTAGATCTTTGAATATTGTTTTAATTGGTATTAATTTTGATATTGTTAACAGTAAATTAAAACCATACTAAATATTGTTGTTATGCACATATGCATATTCACGGTACTACAATCTGTCGATACCTATGGTTTTGCATTGCACAAGGTCATGTTTTTCTGTGTCTGTTTATAACGTCTTTACATTAAATCCATTTGATGTTTGATGTGGACTTATTGATATTTGAGTCTTAGATACACATGTTTTTTTATTAGTTGTTATTGGCTTTGAATTAGCTGTCAGGAACTGCGAGTACTCTCAGATCTTTACTTAGTGTAGTGCCTTTGTTTTTGTGGGATATATAGATACGCTGACCCGTCCGGTCTGTGTTTCCGTTAGATGTTTTCTGTGTTGTATCGATCTGATTAGTTAAGCCATTTTCAACTGATATTTTTAGTTTGTTCTTATGTTGTACTGTTACACCACTGTCCATGGTTAGGGAGAGGGTTTAACCCCACCACATTCTGTATGTGGTATGTGCCTGATATGTGTAAAAATCATCTGAAAAGGGCTTAACTCATTAGATCGATACAAAGCAGAAAAAAACAAGAGACAAAAACACACAGAACGGATGTGGCAGGGTGTTGATCTATGATGTTTGCTTTGCTGTATCTTCACTACTATAAAACAGTTTGATTATAATTTAGAAAAAAAAGGATGAAAAAAGTTAACTGCTAAAAAATTATGAGCCGAAAGTAATCGTTAATGTGCTTATCAGAAACCGGAAAATCTTTTTTTTAGTTGACATCAGTTTGTTATTTTAGACCCCAAGTGTTCCCTTTATTGTGCTTTACCCGATTTGTATGCGTGCACTATATTCAAATATACACACAAATATTACTGACCATAGGTCGAAATTGATGATTTAACAAGTGTATGAATATGTAAGCAAAATGGGTCAAAGTCTCAAATGACCGGGTTGCTTTACTTTATATGATATTTTTTTCTAATTATTTATGGAAAACAATTTAAGTGACTGTGGTAGTTTCTACTTAATTGATCGACCCAGATGAAGGAAGAGGAATTTAGTTGACACTAAAAAAAAAAAGTGTTTCGGATAGGAGCAGAATAATTGCATTGAACTAGTTCATTTACACATTTAACATCTAGAAAGCGTTAATCTCTCCCACACGAAACATAGGCTTTGACGTCCACATTCTGACCGAACGAGGCTGCGTATTTATAGATCCCGCATAACAAAACGGACGTTCGATATGGCCTTTTCTGTCGGGCGGGAGGAGTGCAGGTGTTCATATTGGCTATCATAGTGTCTAAATCTGTTTTATTGGTGCCAAGGAGCAGGTGTCCCCATGTTTATCCAAATGACTAAATGTAATGACCTCTTGCTAAGAAGTATCCATGATATCCTCCTTATCAGTCAACTCTCGCATAACAAATGTAGGCTTTGGTAGTTCCTACTTCGTCAATTTTCTTTATTGTTATTTTTTAGAAAGATATAGTACTAAATTAGTCAAATTGAAAATAATTTAATACAAATGCATTGAATGTTAATGACCGAGAGGAATTTGACTATAATTACATAGCATGTAAATAGCATTGATGTATAAAACATTTTTGGGGTATAGAACTAGTCTCAGGTTTTCCATGAAAGGACTAAGATACATCCGAAAGCGCCTACGTCTGGCTAAGCGGGATGTAAAAATGCGAAGCCACGTGTGGTCGGATTTAGGACCTTGAATCCAAAGACGCACAAATCCGATAAAAAAACCCTCTTTTTTCAAACGGTACACTGTAGCATTTGATTTGTGTGTTCCATGGAACATCATACGGGATACCCCTGATTTGACTCATGTACAGCCAGTAGTTTATTATTACTTTGACAATTCTGATACTTTTCAAAAATTAAAACCATTTACTTTTAATATTTTCGACTGTTTGAATACACCCGCTACTAGTGAATCAACTATCATTTCTTCTTGTAAACATAAAAAGGAAAGAAGAGCACATATAAGACATATTAGATGTTAATCACTTCTCCAGATTTCACTAATAACTTAACAGTAAACACTTATTATTTAAAATCTTTTGAGCCTCTGGACTGTTCCACGGACAATGTCGTTTACGGAATTGAATGTACTATGTGTAGGCTACTTTATTTTGATGAAATTCGACACAATTTGCGTAAAAGGATTAATCAACACCGGTCTGATAATAAAGATCCGCAATTCAGGTTTCTTTAAAACTATTGTAATCAACCGGACCATGATCCTTCTTTATCATTGAAAGTATGCATCATCAAAAAAAGTTATCACCACACCAATAGGCTTATACTAAGTACTCCTTCCCGAAAATATAGAACATTTCTGGGAAAGGAAACTAGGTACTCCAATGTCATACGGTTGCAATTATTACATCAAAGGAGTAGAAAATTTGTCACGTCCAGCATGTAGTAGCGTATATGTAATAAGCTTATTTGATACTAACTTAAGACCCATTGTAGTCATGGGCAAAAACATTACCATCGGCCCAATGTAAAAAATTCTTCCAAATCTAGATCGCCCTCTGAGAGCTTTGATGACCTTCTTTCGTATCTTCATCATCCGCTATGATTACATTACGTTAGAACTATTCTTAAACCAGTAAGATCGCAACCATTACATGATGAAAATAGAAAATTCCTTCCAGTTATGTTTTCTAGTAAAGGAATCGATGCTATCAACGTCAGCAACGTTCTTTATCTCAAAGAGGTAACATCTATAATTCCACTTTATTTTCAAAATCTGTCTGTTCCTATTGTATCCTTCAGTTACACCAAAACCGAAGAATGCACCAAAACCGAAGGATGCACCAAAACCATTGCAACTAAAGTATTTAACTATAAGCAAGCATTGCAGGGCCTTGATTTAGAAGAATACAACAACAAACATGTGACTATTCCCACTCGCCTTATATTTACAGCCCCTATGGCCATGTTATTACTGGGGATCTAAATATAATTCAACATGAATATTTCCGAAAGGTGATATCACATGGTCCTAAGTTCATAGAAGCCCCAGCACATCAATTAGAACCATAACATAACTTCAAAATAATTAATGATTCCATTGAGGACAATGCTAGACCATGGGCTAAACGAGAAGAAGTTGAACTGGACACTTTGTCAGAATGGGTCAAAGCTATCAGGTCTCCGATAAAACGTCGAATCAAAAAGTTGAAAAAACTGTGTGAATGATCGACCGAAGTCCGTATTCAAACGCAGCATACTAGAATTCAACATCCACATTCTGACCGAACGTGGCTTTGTTTTTATGCATCCCGTATAACTAAACGGGTTTTAGAATTGGTCTTTACTGGCTTGCGGGAGAAGTGCAGATGTACATATTTCAATTGTCTACCCCTGTGTCTGAATCAGTCTTATTAGCGCCATGGAGGTTTCCCCCGTGTTTATTCAAATGACTAAATGGAATGAACACTTCAACTGAAATGTATCCATGCTAATGCTTGAGTCACTGTCATTTATACTTTTCATCAGTCAATTCTGAATATTATTTTGTCGGTCTCTTATATACATTTTCTCTATAGGCTTCGGCAGTTCCTACTTTGCCAATTTTCCTTAGACAGTATTATGTATCAAACATCTTGGGGTATAGAAGTCAGTCTCAGTTTCACCATGAAATTACTATGACACATCCGAGGAGAATACGTTTTACTGTGTGGGATGCATAAATACGAAGCCACGTCTGATAAGCATTAAGACCTTAAATCCGAAGACTTTTATGCGTTAAAAAACCCACCTTGTAACAACTCTGTGAGGGGTCCGTAAGTGGACGTTTCTAAGTAAATCATTTTGGTATCCGAAAATCCGTCATATTCCAGTGCATAATTCCTATGCTTCAACCTACTTTACAGAACATACCCATTGACTGTATTGTTAATCAATTCTCGTCCTGAATGGGCATGATGTATTTACCATTGGAGATTAATCAAACTGTGAAACACCATTCAATTAATCACTCTATCTATAATTGCATTGGCAACTTGTACCAGAGCAAATCCATGGGAAGTCCTTCTCCGTTCTCCTTTCGTACAATGATGCCAGCGATAGTTTATATAGTTGAAGTTTTAGGTATGGACGTAACTAGGGTATAAGTATTTCATTATAACAATTACGTCAAATAACGACAACATTGTTGGCTCCTTTCTCAACGGGTACAAACACAACGTTTTTCGATATTATTTAATTTGTGTCAAGTCTAATTTTACAGTTAGTTTTTTTTTGCTTTTGAGAGCTGTCTACATATTCCATAATATTAATTGGTAACTTGTGGAGAGTTGTCTCATTGGCAATCATACCACATCTTCTTATTTTTCTAAGTATCGTTTTAGTGGATTGATTTTGTAAAAAATAAAAAAAAATCTACTTTCTAAATGTTTATTCTACACCCAACATCATGACAGTGGTTACAAAGCTGATTGTCAATTTCAACTTTAATTTTAATTAGGATTAAACAATCTGATTATGTAGTAGCCCCTTTTGTTGTCTATACAACATTGTCATTTATTCATGACAATGTCATTCGATGTGTTTAAGCATCACCGCTATTTAACACTTTGTACATTGGATACCAATGACAATTTGTCCCGCCTTCTTAAATTGATTGACAACTGTATTTTTAACGTCATATCGGAACACTTTACATGGATTCAAAATAAATCTATAAATTAGGAATAATTTTCAGTAGAAAATCCAAATAAACTACTTTTTCCATTCTATTTCAAAACAAGCAATGCATTTTTCAAGACATTTAGTCAAACATTTTATTTTTTTAAAAATGCATCCTCTTCTAAAAAAGGAAAAAAAAATCGTTGCATAAGAAAGAAAATTTCAGCATGATATATTTAGTACCGATGTTTCAAATACTAATCAACTGTAAAAGATATTTCGGAGTAGTAAATTTTACGTGATCCATTGATTTCATTTAAATATGAAAACAGGAGTGATCAGGAGTTGAATAAATATAAGATTACATTGTACTTGCTTGAAAATAGTGCGTATAAAGGGAAAGTTCTCTTTTGCAATAAAGGTCTGGAAAAAGGTGCCTCTCTTTGTCAATTGAAATTTATACATTTTCGCTACGTGCGTGAATATACATTTTGTACTTTTGTAAAAGAGGCAATGCATTTCACACACTAGTCTTAAATGTTAATTTTTACTAAAAACTCACGATGTCTTTTATGAACTAAAATGTGATAGATAAAAAAAATACCGCTTTCGTCGGATATTCTTCGGTGCAAAAAGATACGGACAATTTCCCCTGTATTTTTTTTAACTTGCAAGCTAAAATTTTGCATCGCTAACCAAATTTAATTAGTTTGAACCCGAAAGATATTATACTATAAACCGTCTTTATCATGGTGAATTGGTAATAATTATGTATTTTCGAAGTTATTCTTTGGATAAAGAGAGTCTGTGGTGTAATTTACAATGCACAAAAATATGTTTGACTCGCATTATTTATGTGCCTGTCCCAAATCAGAAGATTGCAATTTAGTGGTTGTCGTTCGTTGCTGTGTATCATATACTGACGGACTTTAGAAACGCAACACACATTTTTGTGTTTTTTTTTCTTTCAAATTCATGATTGATCATCATAGAACTACTATTCTTGCTTACCATACTTCTTTATGTTAAGAAAAGTTCAACACCTGACTTATCTGAGATGATTGAAAACACCGGATTATTGAAGTCGCACGAATTTCTTTGAGCGAAATTTGAAACCCATAATTGATTGTTTTAAGGTTTTTTTCCGTGAAACAATTCTTTCGATACATTCCCACACTTGAATCATCAAAAAAATGTTGCATCTCTATATTGTCGAAACTGAGCAATGAATATCTTAATCAAACTATAAGAATATTGAAGGTTGCAATACGTGAACGTGATGTTTCCAAACAATTTCACATCAGAAACTCGCCTTACTGTCCTTACAACAATGGTACAGGCAGACGAGATTTGTTGACGACCATCCATGACCAGATCAACATGTAGTGACAACGCCACGTCAATAAAATTATATTATGCAACGTCATTTGCGAGACATGTTTACGGCCACAACGGCAACTGCTAATCTTGTCGCCGAATGCCATGGCAGACAGATTCATGCCAAAAATATTTCCTATATACAGAACTGTCTGCATAAAAAAATTTAAAGCCCAAAAGTTTAAACCGTTTTATTGCCAAAACACACTGTAATACATGGGACAGAGGAAAATCAGAAGGTACAAAAAAGAACTCAAAATATGCCCAACAGACTTGTTTGACCTTTCTGACAATCATTTTGGCGTTGGTTACAGGCAGTCATTGCCCTCGACGGTGACATATCTATTGATAAGGGGAAAACCAGCGTTTCTGTGCATACCACATGATTTGAACATTAAAAATGACGGCATCAGTTTAACTTTCGAACTGCAAACACTTTTTAGACAATTAAGAAGTGAATGAAATTCATGTTTATATCTTCCTTTTTTTTTATACAAAAATTGCATATTTGAAAATGATAATAAAAAAGAATAATCTAGTGTTGCGTTGTTAAAGTCCGTCAGTATATTTGTTACTCGTTGTTGTTTTGTGCATAAATCAGACTTTTGTTTTCTCGTTTGGAATGCTTTACATTTTGTTATGTCTGGGCCTTTTATTACTTGCTTATTGCGGTATTGGTTTGGTTATTGACGAAGGCCGTAAGATGACCTATAGTTGCTATAACATCTTTACGTGTTTTTATCGGATATTTTTACGTTGAATGCAAACGATATGAACCTACGAAGTTTTATATAATAGGACTAGGGGTGGAGTGATTTTTTTTATAAAACAATAAAATATACATAATTGAGTTTGAATCAAGTTGAAATGACAGCAAATAACTGCATAGATAATATTTTTATTCAAATGATACATGCATTGTACCTCGAACCCTTGAATCGTCATTTCTCAATTGAGAATGAATTTGTTGAATATTTGCAATTCTTATAAAATCACAAAACCTGCAGATTTTTTGTATTTCTTTATGTGGAATGATTACAAAAAGGGGATGTATACGACTTCCCAAACTTAATCTACAATTCATGTTCGTTACACTTTCAATACTGAAACAATCAGAGATATGAATATATTTGTTTTTCAAATATCGAATTCTGGTTCCCAACTAAATGTCTGAATATATCTGGAAAATTTCCCCTCATATTGACAGCTATCTGAGGTCAGTTCATATAGTAGCCTAGGATCCTGGCCCATTGGGTCAGTACGTCAGGTTAAGTTCATAGGACTTCAGTTTAATATAGGCGTGACAATCCATCACTTTTATCCAATCAACTGTCCTTTATGATAAAGATTGGGGTGCGATTGTAGTCAAACAATGTAATTTGTATGATGACATTGTTACATTTTAGGACACAGTTACATCAACATCAAAAAATAATGTACTTTATTGTGGAAGGTGAGGACTACTGGTTCAAAATAAAATTGATTTCGACAAGTTCCTTTGTAACCACTGTCATGGTGTTGGGTGTATTACGATTTTCAGCTTTCTCCCAACGGCACCAAGATTTGCATTAAGAAGGAGTAATTATTAAGTTGGTTATATATTTAGAAAAGTAATGTGTGGGATGCAAAAGGCAATGTCTAATAGAATTCCTAAAGTTCGGTATTGAATTTTTCATCTTGCTCTTGGAAATAAAATCTAATTGAAATTTTATTGAAAATGGCCAAGTAAATGAAATATTATACAAAATCAACAAAATGTACTAGCAAAATGACTTATTAAAAACTAGTTCAGATACAAATGTAGCTTAATCATTTGTGATAAAAAAATGAATCAACTAGTAAAGCAAAAGGGGCATTAGTCATTGACGAATTTCTTTATTCCCTAAGATAGACAATATATATGATATATGTAGGATATATCGAGATAAAACCCTCTATGATGCTTTGTAATTCAACTACTGTTATAGATATTGTAAGTAAACCTTGCATTTTGTAATATACGTGTTAATTTATTTAATTTGTAAATGATTCCGTCTTTTTAGATAAAAAGGTAAATGTTAATGTTCTTATCAGAGCCTATAAAGTAAACAGATTTTTTATTTCACCTATCACTGACTAGATTATCAAAATAATCACTGAACAACTGCTAGATGTTTTCACTGTGTGATCGTATTGTAACTGTTTTGACAAGTGAAGATCTGATAGATCATATAATTACTCGTATCCGTCAGTCAGGAACTCATGCTATTTCAATTAACTTTCACTCAGATATTAATCAACATTTCATTCCAGTTTTATCTGATCAAAATGTTGCAAATTTTGTTTAAATATCAAGTTTATTTACATGTTTATCTCCATGTGTGTCCTCTAAGCTGCACGCGAGTACTGTGTTTCATGGATAATGAATGTCTTCTGATAGCATTAATAATTGTTTATTATGAAGTGAGTTTAAAGAAAACGTATGCATCAGGACAGATAGGAAACATTACTAAGCTTTATTTCAAGATCTGTAACGTCAACAGAAAGTCAAAATGAGACTTCGGATTCCAAAAAGAAAGTAATTTTTTTTTAAATATCGGAATTTAATTTAGGTGTTCGAAAAAAAACTTACATGATTTTGTTAATACAATGAATCTGTAAGTTTTTTTTGTTTGTCTATACTTACACAATGTAATAAAATCAAGAGTTTAATTTTAGCATAAACATTTACTTTTTATAAAATAAATTGGCTACATATCCATATAACTAAAATGCTATTATTCCAGACTTGGCCATTTGGAGTTTTTGCTTATGATTTTTCCAGCCGTTATCAACCAACACAGTTTTAAAAGAATTGTGCCGTTGTAATTTTCAGTGTAATGTTACAGAATGCTACTTTTGGAAACTGTTTAAATGTTCACTCCGTCAGTCTGCTTTCTGATTGTATCCATAAGACATTTTGTTCAAACTTGTATTATTGTTTGATAGTAAGAAGACACCCACATAGGCCGGAAAAGACATGAATAAGATTCTACAATATAACTCGTAGAACTAAAGATTGAGCAACCTTTAGTGACTTATAAAAACCTAGGAGGGGGACGCAAACTCATGTTCTCTGGAATGGTAAGCAGTGCCTACTCCAGTAGCTCTATGGTTTTTGATCAGTTTCAGATGTCAAGTAGCAGTAACGCTGTGAGCCACCAACTTGTTTGAGATTGTAAATCACGAGATGACATTATTTGCATTATGCATTATCTACTAGTACTAGAAGTGATAACGAAGTATACATTTAGGCAAACAATAAATCCATGTTGAAATATTAATAAACAATAAAAGTATTTAAAATAATAATAATAAAATTGAGAATGGAAATGGGGAATGTGTCAAAGAGACAACAACCCGACCAAAGAGCAGAAAACAGCACAAGGCAACCAATGGGTCTTCAACACAGCTAGAAAATCCCGCACCCGGAGGCGGGCTTCAGCTGGCCCCTATACAAAAATGTTACTAGTTCAGTGAAAATTGTCGTCACACTAAACTCCGAAACATATAAATGAACTAAAATTTAAGAAAAAAACATACAAGACTAACAAAGGCCAGAGGCTCCTGACTTGGGACAGGTGCAAAAATGCGACGGGGTTGAACATGTTTTGTGAGATCTCAACCCTACCCCTATACCTCTAGCCAATGTAGAATAAATAATGTGTCATTTGGTCTCTTGTGAAGAGTTGTCTCATTTGCAATCATACCACAGCATAGGTAACAAGAAACTAAGCAAACTGACAATGATAACAAATATAGTAAATATACAAAAACCTTTTTTTGTTTGTTCATAAAACTGCACTCCATATAAGAACTACATATATAAATATAAATCAGAAACAAAAAATGTGCTCATCACATTTGTCTTTTTTCGTCTACATTATCAAACGAAAGAAAATCTATTTGAGATGAAAAGGAATGAAATTTACAAGTAAGTCTAATTATTATAAGACGTGTTATTAATGAGGAAGACCTACGATAAAGACAAAAACATAATCTTAATTTACTTTGAAAGATCTATTCTAAATGGCAACACAAATGGAATAATTTGACATTTTTATCATTTGATTTCTAGTGAGTATAGCTTATCTTAATTTTATGTAGATAAATTGAAGAAATATATCCCGAAACATATGCTTTGGGTATCATATAATTTGATGATTTTCCAAAAGGGCGTGACAAGATCAATAGATCATCCAATCAGATATTAAACATCACTATAATCTGATTCTGAACATTATATTGAAATATAGTATATAATTACAGTCTTTATGAATCACACTTAAGGATTCAACTGGTTAAAAATTGAAGGTAAGTAAAATTGCATGTATCAATTGCAAAAATATATTTTAAGTAACTTTTTGTCAAGCTTGTGGCACACTATGTCGTTTGATTATACTAAGATTAAACACTGTTTTTAGAAGGTATCATTAAAAAATTATCAAAAACATATCTTATATTCAAATATATATTACCGTTTGTGTAACAGAACTTGTTTCAACTGCATAATATCAAAAGCGAAAGGGTAGCGCCAGGAGCAACAATTATTGTTTGAATACGTTTATTCAATGACACAGACAATGATACCACTGGATTACCTAAACGTTCAGTGGATAAAATTACATCTGCTTCTTATTTCAACCATTCATAATTAAAGTCCGTAACACCAATAATTAATAATTAATTTTCAGTTAGTTTTATCATTCCGGTCATTTAAAATGAATACAGCATATAGGTTATATATAGTTGGGTGTTGCCATAACAGAAGAAAAATTATATGCTCATTTTTCATTTTGTGAAATACGGGTATCAGTTGTACTATATTTTATTGACCGTATTTTATTTATGGTCAGTTTCAGAACGAGAGCATTGTTCAATGAATTACCAACACAAGTTTTACGATTTAACTAGTGTTTGTACTATTTGTATAATTAACCTCTCTGGTATACAAAAATCTGAACGTACCCATCTTAGACAAACGGAAAACGTTCATTTTATTCCATCATTAGTAATACAAGGCGTTTAACTTTTACAACACATATTTCAAAATTTCTAGCAAATATAGTAAATATACAAATCTATCATTTTTATACGTTTTTAAAAAAAAGTAAGGTAAAGGTAGAAAAAAAGTCTTTGACCGTACGTCTGTGCGATTCGGTCAATGAAAAAAAATTGAAAGTTTTCAAAATCGGAAAATAAGAAGAAAAAGTCTCCTGCTGAATTTTATTTCCAACACAAAATCTAAAAATCAAAAGTTTGACATTTGCAGCTTAATATGCTTCATACATATAAAAAGTTGACATTTTCAGATTGTCTCTATTGTCTTATGACTGTTTCTATTATTGCCTTATGATTGTTTCTCCTGTTGTCTAATGTTTGTCTCTCCCATTGTCATATGTTTGCCTCTACTATAGACTTATGTTTGTCTGTACTATTGT
Source organism: Mytilus californianus (assembly GCF_021869535.1). Taxonomy (NCBI): domain Eukaryota; kingdom Metazoa; phylum Mollusca; class Bivalvia; order Mytilida; family Mytilidae; genus Mytilus; species Mytilus californianus. The sequence goes on along the minus strand of NW_026262581.1, from coordinate 92,266,374 downwards.
CATATGTTGTTTTTCTCTTTGTCTTATGATTGTCTCTACTATTTTCTGATGATTGTCTTTAAATAAAAAAATCCTATTGTCTTTTGTTTGTCTCTTCTTATGTATTATGGTTATCTGTCCTGTTGTCTCATGTTGGTCTCTCATATTGTCTTATGTTGGTCTCTTCTTTTGTCTTATCTTGGTCTTTTTTCCTATTGTCTTATGATTGTCTCTCCTATTCTTTTATGACTGTCTCCCATATTGTCTTGTGACTGTCTTTCCTATTGTCTTATGACTGTCTCTCCTATTGTCTTATGACTGTCTCTCCTATTGCCTTATGACTCACTCCTATTGTCTTTTGTTCGTCTCTCCTATTGTATTGTGATTATCTATCCTGTTGTCTTATTTTTGCCTCTCCTATTGTCTTATGATGGTCTCTTCTACTGTCCTTACCTCCTCGGTGGTTTCGTGGTAGCGTGTTCGCGTCGAGTGCGGGAGGTCGTGGGTTCGATTCCCGGCAGAATCGAACCAAAAGACTTGAAAATTGATGTTTTCTGCCTCTCCGCGGCATTTAGGAGTAAGAGCAAAGACTGGTCGGCTCGGAGTCAGAATATTGTCTGGTAGGATGACATGTCTTCCTGTGGATTGATACTTTGTGAACTAGCACGTTAGAAATTCAGCTCAGCGTGTCGGTCTAGTACAAACAAGGGCTTATATTCATATCACATTATCATGTTCTCGTCCTGAATATGCATTTAGTTTGACACTGGATTTTAAACAGTCATCCATCTATCATATTGTGCTATGTTGGTCTCTCCTATTGTCTTACGATTGTTTCTCCTATTGTCTTATGTTTGTATCTCCTATTGTCATATTTTGTACACTCATAAAAAAGTCTTATGTTTGTCTTATGTCTGTCTTATAGTGTCCAGAGAAATGTCCGTCTAACCTATTATTATCTATGTACATTTAGCCGAATGTCTTAATCCATCTGAAGTTTACTCTCAGATTTAAAATAACATCTATTGAATGCAACTTTGGTATCTTTCGCCCCTCTTTTACTGCAGATTTCATTTTGTATGCAGCACTTAAGATCACTTTTAAAAGTTCAATGACGGAAATAAACATTTGCCAAATTTAAAATAGTAGTATATTTCAAAATATATAACTCTAATTTGATTTTTTAAAATACATGTATTTTATTTTGATGATATCTGGAATTTTATCATGCAATTGAACAAAATAGTGCATTCCGATTTTTACGTCTTTTGCTAGGTAAATGATTCAATAACTATCAATTTATTGATTTTCTTTACGAGTACAATGTATACTTTTGATAACATATTTGGTGTATATGCAATTTATAAACCAAACAATGTGTGTTTTTTTTTATGGAAGCTACAGAATTAAATGTTAAAAAAAGAAAATATAAAACTTATGCACAGTGGAGGAGACGTACAAGTTAGATGGTTTGAAATGACTGAAATAAAAAATGACATTAAATAAATACATGTAGCTTCTGTTTTAAGAAAATTTTACGCTTATAATGTGTTCAACACAATATGATAGATTGTTCTTTTTATTTTTGTATGCCTACGGAACAAGATACTTCATAAAATTTGGTAACACAATGAGAAATATACGTTAGATTTTAGTTGTAGCCATTACACCTAAGATGGAAGACAATCAGATAACCTCTAAACTTGGAGCCAAATCACTCAGAACACCAAAGTGCGCTAGGTGTAGGAATCATGGCGTCGTCTCCTGCCTAAAAGGACACAAAAGATTTTGTCGTTGGAAAGATTGTCAATGTCCAAACTGTCTGTTAGTGGTTGAACGACAAAAAGTCATGGCAGCACAAGTAGCCCTCCGAAGGTAAGTGGTTCATCAGAAATAAAATGTAATTATAACAGGTATAACAGTGGATTAATCGACTGATCATTTGTCTCGGACGATTTTGATAAAAAGGTATGTTCATAATAATGCGAGTGATTTTTTTATTCAAAAACCAAAGTCTTATAGTTATACAATGTGATGAAAAATTAGGAAAGTTCTTTTAAATAAAAGAAGAATGTGTCTTGAGGACACGAATGCCCCCGCTCAACTTTTGCAATTTTCCAAATTAAAAAAGGACATCACTCTAGAACGGTAAATGACTCACAACCCAAATTCGAACTCTGTCTGCGAGCTTTGGTTCTTAGCATTGTGTATGAGTTTCATTAAATTTTGATGAGAAAAACTTAAATTAGAGTCCGGAAACGAAAAAATTCGCAATTTTCCAAGTTTTAAAGGGGAATAACTCTGGAACAGTAAGTGACCCACTGTCCAAATTCGAACCCTGTCTGCCAGTTTTGGTTCTTAGCATTGTGTATGAGTTTCATAAAATTTGGATTAGGAAAACTTAAATCAGAGTGCGGAAACGAAAATGGGACGGACGGTCAAGGGTAACACTTAATGCCCCGTTGCCTACGGCTGGGGCATACAAAGCCCAAACAATTATATTTTATCGGTCAGTAAGCACTTGTAATATTATAAATCAGAGGCAATATAATGGCCCTTATCATATCTCCTCCTTTGAAATGTTTAAGTTGTTTTTTGTAAGTTGATTGCTCTATTATTCTCCACTTCAAATAAAACATTGAAGTCTGGACGTCAAAATGTATTAAAATTGTATTAATTTTATTACACAATTACAGACATAGATATAGATACCTTTGATTTATTCGGCTTTGATGCTTTATTGATATTTATACAAGCACTGTATACCACATCGAGTATATAAATATTTCAAAGATCAACGAAACATGTTTCTTATCAATAGTTAATCAAATCTTATTTATTTGTGTTATGGAATTTAACATGTTATATCTAATTATTTTGTAAGATCTAGGACCAAACCTTATATTTAATTTCTGTGAAATAATAACTTCGAGCACGTCCTTGTGCGATATGTTGGTATCTCTTTCACTAATGTTTATATCGATATATTGCGTTACATATCGCAATCCTGTTGTGTGTTTTTCTTCTTTTTATAAGGATCATACATTTTTCTCTCTGTTTTTTTTTTCTCTCCTTCATATGTTGGGTCCCATTAGATGAGAATTTGTTGTACATGGACGTATTCTTATATATAGGTGTACTTTGAAAACTACAATTTGGTAATTTCAAATGAAGATATATTATTGTTCTAAAATAGTATGAAATATTTCATGTATAATTTACTGCCGGTCGGTAGAAGACAAAAGGTGACCATATTTTCTATTCCGCAGTCAGAGAGGCCCATTTAAAAGCTCATAATGATGTTGATATAATATAAAACATTGAATTATTGCTTTTTTCTCTTCCGTTTCTTTCATCATTACATTTATCCAAGAGCATGTAGTGACTATTCTAAATTCTTATTGTTGATATATTTCTCGCGATCTATAAATCGCGTGATACATGTATTCACATGTGTACCAAGGTACTTGAGTACATTGTAACTAAATGATTAATTGCCTACATGTTAGAATATTACATAATTAGTACTTGTTTTTGTTTGCTGCTTATCAATGTAAGTCATTTATAAAGGAGAAGGTTCACGAAAGACAGCATTCGCCCTAATATTTTAATGTTTTTTTACTTTTTTTTCCAGAAATAGTTGTGATATTACAATTAATACAAAATAAATTATTGTTGGTACCTAACATTAACAATAACGAGTCCACAAGTTATGACCTCTTGATTGTGCATTACGTTTGTTGTAGTTTTGTCCATTTATTTTATAACAATTTTTAGAATATTTTTTTTGTCGTCATTCCTGATCCATAAACATTATGTGTCTAGTGCAGGGATTTAATATCAACCTTGGTTACAGACCATTTAGCATCGTAGGTTGTTTTAAATGTGTATAGCCCGTCCCAAGCCAGCAACTGACCGATATCCGTGGTTGTTAACGTCTCTTCTTAATTGTTCATTTGTGAAAATTCAGCAGTAGCGCTGACTTTCTGATCTTTGATCGCTCCTTCTGAATTCCTTCTTTGAATATTTGGATAGGAGCAGGGATATTGATTAAAAGTCATTGAGAGAGTTCCCAAAGAACTTACAGCAAACAAAAATAAATGTCTAAAGGCCAATGTATTATCTGTATCGATCAGCAAACGCTTACGTAAAAAGTTATGATATAATCAAGTTTGTTTTATGGTGCGACAACCTGCTCACTAAAAGTCTCGGTTATTGTTGTAGGATTTTGTTTTTGGATTCATAATTTTGGATTTTATAGTGTATAATGAATACCTAATTAAAATTAATAAGGAACGTTCTTTAAAATACATTGCTTATTATTTACTGACATTGCAATAAATAGATAGCTGTATGTCTCACCAAACGGAATATTTTTTTAGACCAGACTTATCCTTTTAAAACTAAAATGAATACATGTGTCTACATTCTAGATCAATTTCTGTACCAATCATCTAGACGTAAACAATATAAAACCATTAATCAAATCAATGTTAAATCGCACAACTTATGAAAGAAATTATATTTATTGTAGGCACCAGTCGTCTGAGTCTCCAACTAGAGTAACACAGAAAGTTGTGAATGCAACACGTGTGCTTCAAGAAAGGAGGATGATGCACAGAAGCCTAAGACATCTGCAACAACGTGTTGTATCACGTGACATAATTTCAAGTATGTTGGTGAAATTATAGATGTATCCATAATGTAACAATAAATAAAGAATTGAATTTAAAAGGGAACCCTAAGAGTCCAAAAATACTAGGAACATATATTATAGACTGGAGATACGTTAATTTTTAGTATACATTTTGTTGGGAAATCTTTGAAAATGAAATAGTATACCCTTTATCATATATAAAAAAGGGGAAGGCGCAATTACTGTATTCTGTATGAACAAATGCATTTGTAGATCATCAGTGTACAAGGAAAAGTTACTATAATAAATATTGAATAAGCAAAGAAAAGTATTAGGAAAAAAGACGATAGATACGGAAAAGTACACACTTTATACTTTTATTATTTCAGATATTCATCAAAGAATTTTTCAAAATAATCCCACGAAAAACAACGACAAAATGCAATTAAATGAACGAATTAGGAGACGGCGATGCTTTGCTGATAAAGATTTGGATACAGCTTCTGTTGGAGTAATAACAAAATTCAGTATACCAATAGATACGAAAAGAGATGATTACAGTTTAAATTCCATTAAAGTAATTCCATCACAGATCAATATTCTTCGTCATTTGTTTCCTTGGAGTAATTCAAACATTTTAGAATTGGTATTACAGAGTTGTCATGGAGACTTGGACACGGCAATATATCACTTAAAACATAGAACTTTAAGACAACAAGAACATACAGACTGTCATGGTAGTATCAAGAATATCAACGCATATGTTTTACCTTTTGATAATAATCCATTTACAAGAAAAGATGGAGTCCCGGAAAAGTCTGACGGTGCTATTTACGGCTTAAAATATGGAGCTTTTACACGATTTACTAACCTGTCTCTTAAAAAAGAGGAATGTTTTGACAGTTCAAATTCAAATCACAAACTAAACTTGGATTTTTTAAAAACTGAAAAGCTGAAATCGACATCTGCTGATTTGAAATTTTCTATTGCTTCAATAATTGGCGAAAATTAATACAGTTACTTTACAAAGTGTCAAAGGGTTTTACTGCATATTCACATTTAGATACTCGATTTGTAAACACGGGAAATGTGCATCAAAATGATATTCCAACACGAAATAACAAATTCTTTTATTCTTGATTTAAAATTTACAAGTAGTTTTTGAACGGTTAGGGCATTTGACGTTTCATAGTATACATTGAGTTTTGCATCTTGAAAGACATGACAACATCTGAAGTATATCTTTTCCACCACAACCACTGATACAGGTACTGGAACTAAATATGCAATGTGTGATACATTGGTCAGTAGCGCATGCTGTGTCTCCAAATAAGTTCAAAATGACCAAACAAAAGATTGTAAAGGCGAGTTTCATAATAAGCTGAAAATATCAAATCAAAATATTTGTTAACATGTATGGTAATTATTACTGATAAAATAGATAAATAGACTTTAAATGGGATTACATGTATGAAACATATAAATTATATATCTGTGTAAAGTAAAAAAGAAACGTATAAACCAAATGCACAAGAAAGGAAACCCTGACTGACATCTGAAATACATAAACAGCTGAAAATTAAAAAAAAAACAAACAATAATTATTGCAAGCGTAATAAAATTAGGACAACAATGAACGAAACAGTTATATCTTGCTCCATAATTAGACGAAATGTTTTGTTACTCGGTCTTGAAATCTCTAGTTTATTCATATGTTACTAAAAAAGAAATTTGATACCGGTAGTCGAGTAGCTTTTTTCAACTTCTGTCTGAATGCAAAAATACGATCCGCAGTATCTTAGAAAACCAAATCTTTTATCATAAATTGTTAAATTCATTTAACACATCTCTTGTATACTTTTAGGTTATTAAATGTTTCTTATACACTAAATTAGATTTTCTTTGTAAGCCAAAATAATTACAAAGACTCAATTTCATGGTACACTCCGCGAGCCAATGTCCATTTTTACTGTTTTCTTATGGAAAAAAATGCCTCCAAATTATTCCCATAAAAACAAATTCTATTGACTAACATAATTCTGAATTGGTACAGGGACTTCCAAACGAAAGTCGAAGGCTGACAAGGCGCGCCAAACCTCCAACGTATACTTTTTTCATTTTCGATGTATTAAAAACATTCATCTTGCCGCAAACGTTCATAATCAGATCGTACCTGACTGTGTAAATGGCCACACCACACCACCAAGTGGGCTGCTTTCACCAAGAGCTGTAGTGCGAACTCCTTTACGAGCATACGAAACAATCAAACTTCTACACGTTTGGTTTTTCCCCCTTCCAACAGAAAAGTTTGACAGAAGATGTCCGCCTATTTTAAGGTAGCACGGTAGTATTTTCATTCCAGAATTTAGGTTGCTCTTTTGTGTACCCTACTTAAGTCAATGTATCTGAACATTATGATTGGACAAAAAATACAGTATCAACTGAACATACTTTCCCAAACTGAGGGATGAATCAGGTGTAGAAAAATATGAAATAATTTTACATACAGATGAAAATGAATTTTTGAGAATTTTTTTAAATTTTGTATTCACTGCACGATAAAAGACCTAAAAGCACTAGTGGCCTTAGGTTCCTAAAGATAGCAAAAAAAGTAAACGGTCATGATACATATTCAAATTCATTTCTGAATAGTAAAATGAAAGTACTTCAGTTAACTGTATATGTAGAATTTTTGGCAGTGTTAGAAAGTGGTGAAAATTCTAAAAAGGCTATCATTATCCCTTATGGGCCAGGAAATACTACCGTGCCACCTATATATTCGTACAGCCAAATGAATTCCTAACACGAAGAGTCAATGTAAGGTTTTTTTTCATACATGATTTGATTTTACCTCAGATGTTTTACATGCTATACGTATTTTGTGCTACGGGGATGAACACTGTATAATTGTTTTCTCAAGCGTCTGCTTTTAATGTAAGATTCAGAAAGGATTAAAGGGTTACACATTTTAAGCACAATTCAATAGCCTTTAAAACAAAATAAAACTCAAAAAGCTTACTATTCACTACTGTATAGAAAAATAGAGATGAGGTGTATATTTTTTTTATTTTAGTTCATTGATATGTTTTTTGCGCCTGTCCCAAGCCAGGAGCCTCTGGCCTTTGTTAGTCTTGTATGTTTTTTTTTAATTCTAGTTCATTTATATGTTTTGGAATTTAGTGTGACGTCCATTTTCACTGAACTAGTACACATTTTTATTTAGGGGCCGGCTGAGGCCCGCCTCCGGGTGCGGGATTTTCTAGCTGTGTTGAAGACCCATTGGTGGCCTTCGGCTGTTTTCTGCTCTTGTTGTTGTCTCTTTGGCAAATTCCCCATTTCCATTCTCAATTTTACTGTCGCCTAAATCTATGAAAATAGTGCAAAAGCATATTACTACACATTCACAATTAAATACTCGATTATTTATTAAACTGACATGCACATACTTTAATGAACTGGAAATATGTCTTTCAACATTTGTAATAAATAGTTCTTTTATTTATGATTTAAAATTGACAAGCTGTTCCTGCACGATTAGGGCAGTTGATGGTACATAGTAAGCATTGAGTTTTGCAGTTTGAATGACATGACAACATCTGAAATATGTCTTTTCCACCACAAACACCGATACAGGTACTGGTACGAATTATGCAATCCGTGGCACATTGGTCAGTTGCGCATGTTGTGTCTCCAAATATGTTCAAAATAACCAAACAGACGATTATTACGGCGAGTTTCATAACAAGCTGAAAAAGTCATCACATTCATAAAGAATACACACTTCATAACATATATAATATATAAGTACGACTTTGAAGAGGTTATGCAACAGATATATTGTACAGAAATGATGGATTGATTGTTGTTGTTAAACGCGTCTCGGTGGCCGAGTGGTTTAAGTAGTCGATTATTGCTCAAATTACCAAGCTGAAAGCGGATGGAAATCATTATACCTTATTGCAGAAGTAATTTTTTCACATATACAGACAAAAACTTTTGACTATTGTATGCGTTTAATTTTGTTTTAACTGTTGCGTGTCAAAAGAGGTTCCCGAAAGTTAGTTTATCGATCCCTGTTAGTTTCATATGATTTATTTAGAATGGAGAGATTACCACCTTTACTTATAAGTACAATACAAAATGCATGCGAACAATTTAGAAACATATCGTTTACAGTTCATGTAGAGAAAGTGACAGAGCAAGAATTTCTGTAGTGTTTACAAACAAAGACGGTACAACATCAAAACGGAAATCAAACTCTACAGTTAGACGAGACACTAAAAGAACGAAACAGGCTACTGCATTTCAGTACACTGATGTTTTGAATTCATGTTCATTTATGCCAGAGGTATTTCATACTAAAGCGACGCAATTTTTGTTCTTGTTTTTTTAACGTATAGACAGACCTAGTATCAGACTGGACATTTGTTTTGTTTTGTTATTTTATGTTTGTAAAACATAATCATACACTGTAGAAGTTAACAAAAGGCTATTCATTCATAAAAAAAAGTCGTTCTACATATTTTAAAATATAAGTAGAATCTTCGTTTTGCTTATTCAAGCTATCGCTTTGGTGTGGTTGTTTAACTGTTAAAGATTAACACATTTTCAGTGCAATGCAATATCATTTAAAGAAAAATAACACTTAAAAAACCTACCTCTTAAGAATGATATTCTTTACCACATAGAACATATAATTATTTATATGCAAGAAACCAAATTTGTTCATTATATAGAAAACTTCACCAATAACCTTCACAAATTCGTTTAAATCTGTTTAATAATTGCGCAGAAACGAATTACGCCTTATCATTGTGATTACTAGGAAGTAAACATGGTCTTAGGGCCAAAACATGACATGAGAGCATGCACACTACAACGCTATCTCTTACATCGTCTGTGGTTGTTTTTCTGCAGAGAAGCACTCAATAACTTAAACAAGTCGTATGCATGTATTTCTTATTTGAAAAGGGACACATGCAAAATATAACTAACACGGAACCTTTCGTATTTTTGGGTTATGTCTCATTGTTATTTATCGCAATTTTCCATTTATTTACACGTGATCTTTTACTTCTTTAATCTATTAATTTTAATAATAGTGGAAGTTACTACAGTTGTATCATTTACTTCGGCACCGTGATATGATTTAAATTGTACCCGTAATTTCAGCAAAAATCAATGAAACAAAACCAAACGTAAACTCGATCTTAACTCGTCATAGTAGACTCACATACTAAAAATCAGCTCAATATGTGAAGGCGTTTAGAAAAAAAGTCCGTATGACTGTTCGTTGCGGAATGACAGAATGACGAAATGACGGATAAGGGTAAAACTATATGGCCCCTATAACTTTGTTGCGGGGCTATAAATACAAAAACAACTAACGTTTAGACAATCAATTAATAGATTAAAGAAGGAGTTAGAACGTTTGGACTTACACTGAACAATTTAGAAATATAAACTGTGTATCAAATAAAGTTAGTAGATGAGTATGATTATGAGATTTTAATTATGATCAGACTGTTCATTGTATACTCTAATATGAATAAGGAGCATACAACACAGACGCTGGGATAGGCCTTACATTTTATAGCTCTTGTTTTTCAAATGAAATTTCAATTAATGATGCATCGGCACTCGAATCAAGACCATCGGAAGGACGTTAAACACCATTGAAAAGCAATAATTCCAAATAGCTGTGTCAGATAAGACTAATGCCATCTATGCCAACATTTATGCAGCAATCCAACAAATATAGATTTATATTAACTTATTTTCGTTGTAATCGTGACCAAAAGCGTTATTTATTTGAAAAAAAAAGTAAATATTTTTCTCTAACCGTTCATAGTTGAAATGGAATTTTGCTTTTTCTAAATTATCTCTTTAATAAATTATCTTTTAAATAAATTTATATTCTCTTGACGACTTTTTCATTGGCGTTGATTAAATAAGGTGTATAAAGTTAATAGATACGAAAATCTAATCATTTTCTATACTGCTATTGGGTATACTCAGTTGTAAGCAGATAACCTGTCCATAATCTGTAGTATAGAATATTGATTCATTGATTAAAAGTCTTTACAAATCAATTGAAAAGTTGTAAAGAAATAACACACTTTGAATAATATACACCTTTTGCTTTATCATTACTTGAATTTAACTGATAGGATTACAAATATGTTAGGCTAGACACTAAAAATATCAATGCATAACCGTCTTATTTAAGATTTATTAAAAATACACACAGCACTTCAAGATGCATATCATCACATTAAATCAATAATAACAAAACTGCCGTAACTTTATAATTTTCAGATTTGTTTATTGTATCGTTAAGTTGGAAATGACAAATGTTCTAAACTCTAAGCAATTTAAAAATCGTCTTTTTAAAAAATCAATTACAAAAACGAGAACCCCCTAATCATACAAATTTATGAAAATAGAAAATATCTGTTATTTGCTGGAATTGGTACAAGTTCTTTTCAATAGAATATGCTCATCGATAGTCTAAATAAAGATCTGGTAACTGGAAAATCCCACATTTTTTATGAATAAAATCACATAACACGGAAACGTAAAATCTTAAATTTATAAAAATGGAATGGGAGCCTGCATCAATAGATATAAACAATGCACCAAAGTTTCATGAAAATTGGTTAAAGTATTTTTAAGTTATTGTCCGACATGTTGACGACGGACGGACAGACGGACAACGGTATACCATAATAGGTCTCGTAAACGGGCGGAATCAGAAAAAAACATTTTTGTGCGTACGAAAGTAACGAAATCCGAAACTATCAATCATTCGAGAGATTTAAAAACCACAAGGACTTAAGTAGACCAGCAAAAATCGTACACTTCAACTTTGCTGTACGGAGTTGCACATTACTTTGAACACGGTTACATAATTTTATTGACAGAAGATTAACAAACAAAAGTTTATCATTTATATTAATCAGTACCGAGGAACTGGAAGGATAGTATAATCAGGACTGATAGTTCACGATCAGCGTAACCGACCTAGTGGTTGTAACATCTCCCCTCCCAAAAAAGATTTCCGTTCGCACTACATGTGTTTTGTGAATAGCTCTCAACTGGCAAGCTCGTGATAACATGTTTGTAAAGCCAATCATAAAGAACATTTGAGAGCATAAAAACCAAATATAGTACAGCCAAGATCTAATATTGAATCCAAATTAATAAACCACAACCACTCAGGACATTTCAATAACATATATATAATAATTATATTTGTAATACATGACCAGTAATTCGGTGCCAAAATGTCCTAATTACAGGTTGCATGCAGACCATTGAAAAGGTTTTTAAACACGTAGAGATTGTGTTATTTTTCCGTTCTTTTCGACCTAACTGGCCTGCATATTCATAATCCCATACAGACAAACGGACAACCCATCAGCATTAATGTTACTGTAGGATGGGAGAAATCAAGATGACCACATTTCAATACCCCAGCCGAACCTTTTGGCGAAAGAAATAAAAGATAGATTTATAGAAAACAACAGTTCCATAAAATAAAACGTCAAAGTACATGGTTTACACATACAAGAAAAAGAACACTTTGGGGATCACCAATGAAGATCATCAAGAAACAATATTCATCACTAGCACATTCCATTTTAAGCCTCAGTTTCTTTTGATTTGTAAAAATTCAAACTGTATTTAAACCTAACATCAAACTTCAGTAGCCTAAAGTGACTTTTAAAAATTGATCAAAGATTTGATTTATAACATCGTGTTTGTTTAGGTAAATAGTCAAAATGTTAAAATTCACTGATAAGTTTATGCTGAGTACTACTGTATGATATCGTTTTTCATTTCAAACTTAAAGCATTAGAAGGTAAGAATAATATTTTCGAGATTTTTTTTATCATGAAATAGAAAATGTATACTCACATATGGTTAGAATGATACAAGTTTTTTTTATATTTTGTATTGTAGTTATTTACACTGTTTTCGCCTAAAACTTAATTGAAATAATAAGAAAACATTTAACAACACTGGTTAACTAAAAACGATTTATATTATCAAGTACTGGAATAGTGGATTATAATTTTTTTTCTTATTTGGGATTTTACCATTCTTTTATTTTTCTTTAGCGAACTGACAATATTGAAAGACTTAGAGTGAAATTTTACTTCGTGTCGTCTTTAGCGAACATCATTCATTTATGTTTAAAACTTTATTTGTTTTAAACAGTAAACATTTTTCATTAATTTAACCTTTTCTGAATTCTATAGGGGCTTGGAATGTCTGGGGCAGTAGAAAATCCTGACTCTCCACCCGGAGACATTGTCTGTGGTGTATGCAACAAAGTTTTCCAGAAACCGCGGTTGCTACCATGTCTTCACTCTATGTGTTCTGAGTGTCTACAGAGAATACTAGACACGAATAAAACTGCCGATACTATCGAATGTCCCACTTGTGAAGAGACAATCGAGATATCCGCCCATGATGCTAGAGAGTTTCCATCCAACGAATATCTTATTACAATTATTGATGTATATTTTTCGAGACATGGTGGGGATAAACAATGTGCCATATGCGATTTACGAAGCAAGAAGATACAAGCCAAATTTAAATGCGTTGACTGTGAAGATTTTCTTTGCGAGTCATGTGGTGGGGCTCATTCGTCGACAAGAATGACTATTGAACATAAAGTATTGTCGTTAGATGAGTTGGCGCGTGGTTCCCATGACGATATTATACGCGATAAAAGAACGATGCACTGCGAGCATCACGTGAAAGAAGTTCTTGATCATTACTGCAAAAGCTGTAACGTTCTTGTTTGTCGGGAATGTCGACTGGGTGACCACTTTGATCACTCGGCTGTTCCAGTTACGGAGGTGGACGAATCCAAGCGGGGGAAAATTTCGGATATAATTTCAAGATTAGATATAAAAATTAAAGATCTGTTTGATGTTGATGTTGAATCGGAGACTGTTGTTCGGGAACTCGATAAATCAGAACAAACAGCGATCAATGAAGTAGAACATACATCTAAACAGTTACAAGAGAGAATAGAAAAAGAGAAGACTGAACTGATAGATACTGTAAAGAAACATGTATCCAACGAGAAAGAACGTTTAAATGGCCAAAAGGATGATATCAATAAGCGACATGCTCTTTTAACATATGGCAGCGAGTTTTGTTCTAGAGTTACTGAAAATGGAAAGGAAGCAGAAATCATATATATGGAACCTGAGCTGTCAGGAAGGCTGCGATACTTGGACAGATTACCACAGCCAAATACAATTATACGATGTCAATTTCCAGAGGTCAAGTTACGAAATTTATATGGCAACGTTAATAATATAAAGTTCTTTGAATTTACTCCCGGTACTACGAGTACAGTAGCATCAATTCTTCCGCCAGGTGTTGAGGAATCCGACATTCCTAAAGTTCTGTCCCTGAATCTTAAACGACGGATAAATGTCTTTTTATCAGATGATGAAACATCTCCAAAAATAACAGGACTTTGCGTGATCAAAAATGAAATTTATGTAAGTGACTATGCAAATAGGAAAATAAAGATATTTTCATTGAAAGGAGAGCACATCGATACATTGCATAACATTGCAGCTTTTAGTATTACTGGTTTTGATGATGTTATTGCCGTAAGCGATCATTTTGCTGTTACCATACTTTCGAAAGATGAATCGATAAAGTATAGAGTTGATCTTCAAAGCACTAGTGCATCTTATCCTCTGACCACAATGCATGGTAACACCTTTGTTGTCGCAAACAGCAAAAATCATATTTACATGGTTTATGACAAGCATGGAACTAACGTAGAAAATCATAAAATGGCACGATCTACTAGAAAATCTTTCAGCCGCGCGGTTACGTATCTGACTACTACTAGTACCGGTGACTTTGTTGCTTCTGATTGGGGTACCAATGCCGTTGTTGTCATGGGAACGAATGGTAAAATCAAGTTTGAATATACCGCCAAACCCTTAAGTTATACTAAAGATTGGTCGCCCGGTGGTGTTTGCGTCGACATTCACGACAACGTATTTTTAGTTGACCAAAGGCAAGGTAATGTTACAGTTTTAAACCCAACCGGTAAAGTGGTACACCGACACAACACGAAGAAAGATGGACTTGAGCGACCAGTGAATATCACAACAGATCACAATAGTTACATATATGTTTCTGGTAAAGGAGGTCTGATTCATGCATATCTCACAGAATATATTTAAAAACTTACCTTGCGAATTTAAAATAGCATACTATACCCTCAATATATTCACTAGTGACAAAAAATTAACTTAAAGTTGTTGAAAAAAGTAAATAAAAGTTCACATATTCAAATATATCAACAATGGTGCTGTACATAGTTTATTTAATTCCTTTAAATGCATTAGGTAATATTTATTGAACAAGTATACGTTCATGTACGTTTTACAAGAAGAACTGACATTAAAGAGAAGATTATTTATGCATGCGTTTTAAATCAATTTTACTGCTCACCTTGAAGTAGGTAGAAATTCTGTATAACTAAATCTTAGACCACTTGAAATAACATGAAACTTGCTTATATAATTAAACATATTGATGCTATTTGGTTTAAGTATGTGATCTTGATTCAAAATGGACTTCAAATTAAGGCGATCAAAATTTCGCTTAGCAAAAATTGTGATATTCGCTTGTTAGACAATTGTATTTGTTATTTGATTAAAACGATATCCAAGATACAGCCACGTTTGATTCCTGTCGTATTCACGCCTAGAAATAGATGGTGAATATCGATTGAGAACTTAACTACAACAAAAGAGATGACTTCAAGTTTCCCATTGTGAACTATACACTTATATAGAAATAATATTGATATAGCTTCCAACTGATACGATACTTTAGAACTTTTATTTAAAATTAGGATTGCTGTTTACTATGAAACTACTGAACCAACGGTTCATAAAACTCTCCATTGCAGAAGGTGGGAAGGTCAAAATTACACTTAGTCTATTTGAATTTGGATTCGGTTCACATCTGACTACATGTATGTTTATTCAAATTTTATTGCAGTCATATAATTTGAGATTTTTTCATGTAGCTGTTTCGTAATTATTTATGCAAAATTTGACTTCTTTAGTATAGAGTTATTAGATACAATAAAAGCGGCATGTAGTCATATAACAACTTCTTTGGGTATGTGAAAATATATTTGGATTTTGAAGAGTAAGACGCACCATGAAGTCCCCGCAATAAAATTTTAAGAGTAAAAAATCCCGAACATTAGTATTGAGCTGATCAGTGAGCCTATTTCAACTGATTTTTATAGTTTGTTCTTATGTTGTACTGTTACATACACCACTGTCCAAGGTTAGAGGGTGCGGTTTGGCGCCAGCAAACATGAATAACCGCGCCACATTATGTATGTACTTTTTCAAAGTCAGATGCATGTAATTCAGTGGTTGTCGTTTGTTGCTATATATCTTGTGTGTTTTTCGTTTATTGTTTTGTACATAAATCAGACCGTTAGTTTTCTCGTTTGAACTGTTTATAACTTTTTTTACAGACACGATAGCTCAACGACACAGAGATATTTAGAGGTCAACATATGATCTTCATCAGTTGTTTACACAATATTCATGCTCTAAATTGCCCTCATCTCCATTCAATAAAAGTTGTAAATGATTTTAAAGGGTCCCACAATGAAATACAATCAAACCCTAAACATTATGATACAAGACCAATACAGGGTCTGGACCTGCGTATCTGTATGCAGTTGATTGAGGTAAAACGTATACTGGAGCATAACTGATCATTCCCGAACGGACAGACGGACGGACGGACGGACAAAGTCGAGTGGTTACTATACCCGCTTTAGCCTTAGGCGACGCAGGTTACAACAAATAAAGTACAAAAACCACCACTGAGAAGGTTTCTGACTCCAGACAGTCCCTTTATGATTGCTTGTTTGTCCTTGCGACTTAAAGTGGATGTATTTTATCTGGCTTCTGATTTCATTATTTCTATATTTTCATGGTAAACGTTATACATTTAGTTAATTTCCATATTTACATTATAAGGAAGAAAAAAAAAGCAACATGTATAGATCAAGATTAGATTTTTAAAAATAAATTAAAATAAAATTCCATATTATTATTTTTTTATATAAAGGGAACCTTTTTTTTTACATTATAAGAATGAAACCAAGATACATGTTTATTATTATTTTTTTGGTGAAAAATGCATTTCAAACAAATTCTCTCGCCATTCACCGATATTTTCCTTATATATTTGTCAAAAACCCTTGTCGACTAACTTATACTTTTTAACTTGAAAAAGCATCTGTTCGGATAATTCTAAAATCTTTGTCTTAAATTTCTGAAAATTTTTAGTCTGTCCTTTTTGCAAAATATTTATTTTGGTTCTACCGCAGACGTCCAACGAAGCCACCTATACTCAAGGTAGAGTCATACGTATAACACATTTTGTAATGAACGATTGAACAATTTGGTAATTTCCCGTTCATCAGAAGACATTTAGCACAGGACAAAGCAATTGCGATTGCGTGTTACATAATAATACATTAATACAAATTGAAAATTTGCTATCACATATATACAAACTCCACTTCCTAGGGTACACACCGAATACATGTACAATATTAGTGTAGCTGATAATGATTAGATAAATAAACAATATTAATAAAAATTGATTGAAGTCCACCCAGTAATGTAGTATAATAGGTACGGAGATAACGAAAAATGAAGGTATGTTCAGAGAAAAATATCTAGTTTGTTGGATATATGTATTTTTATCATTTGTTCAACTACAACAAAATCTTTGGTTATTTTGGCACAAGTTCATATTGTTAATTCCCAAATTTACATTTTTGCCCCTGCCTTACAGAAACTTATTGCACCATATATGTAAGACCTTGTGTGTCAAAAAGCAGACCCAAACACAATTAAGAATATTAAAGAAAATTGTAAACAAGAGGCCCATGAGAGCCTGATATCGCTCACCTGTAATTTCAATTTCAGGCATTTGACTTATTTGCAGATCTTACTTTGCTGAACAATTTTGTCATTTACACTTTCTCTCTTTCTATAATAATATTAGAGATAATACATAATCCAAATTTCCTAAAATTAACTTTCTGGACAGTAACCCAACAATAAGTTGTCCTATTGGTCTGAAGATTACTTGACAGGTAGATCTAAACCTGTTTAACACTTTCACCTATGTCAGTTTTGCTCTTACTGCTTTAGTTTTTGAAATGAATGCCAAAAACTTCATTTGACCCCTATGTTCTATTTTTAGAAACTGCCGCCATGTTTTTGAATGGACCAAATCCCCGAATATCATCTATAAACTAGATACCCTAAGGAACATTCAATTAAAGTAAAAAAAAAGTAATTAAACTTTCCCAAAAAAATGTAAAAAAAAAAAACGTTTTAAGGGCAATAACTCCTCAAGGGGTCAATTGACTATTTTGATCATGTTGACTGATTTGTAGATCTTACTTAGCTAAACATTTATTGCCATTTATACTTTCTCTCTATCTATTATAGTATTTAAGAAAATAACCAAAAACAGTAAAATTTAATAAAAATAAACTAATTCCAACAGTAACCCAACAATGGGTTGTCGAACTTGTCTGAAAACATAACATATAGATCATGACCCATTTATCACTATAAATCCTTTCACTTTTGCTCTAACTGCTATAGTTTTTGAGACGTAAGCCAAAAGCTGCTTTTGTCCCCTATGTTCTATTTTTAGCCATGGCGGCCATGTTTGTTGATGAATCAAAACTTCGGATACATGTTATAAACTAGATACCCTAAGAAACATTCAGTTATAGTTTGGAAGTATTTGGCCCAGTAGTTTCAGAGAAGAATATTTTTGAAAAAGTAATGGACAAACGAAAAAATGTAAAACAAAAAACAAAAAAACGTTTTAAGGGCAATAACTCCTCAAGGGGTCAATTGACTATTTTGATCATTTGACTTATTTGTAGATCCTACTTAGCTTAACATTTTTGCCGTCTACACTTTCTCTATATCTATTATAACATTAAAGATAATAACCAAAAACAGTAAAATTTCATAAAAATAAACTATTTCGGACAGTAACCCTACAATGGGTGGTCCAATTGGTCTGACAATTTCATAGCAGATAGATCTTGACTTTTTCATCACTTTTACTTCTGTCACTTTTGCTGTTACTGCTATAGTTTTTGAGATAAAAGCCAAAAACTGCATTTGGCCCCTATGTTCTATTTTTAGCCATGGCGGACATGTTTGTCAATGGATCAAAACTTCTTTAATATTCAAGATAATAACCAAAAACTGCAAAATTTCCTTAAAATTACCAATTTAGTGGCAGCAACCCAACAATGGGTTGTTCGGTTCGTCTGAAAATTTCAGTGCTGATAGATCTTGACCTATTGAACATTTTTACCCCTTGTCTATGTTATATTTTTAGCCATGGCGGCCATGTTTGTTGATGGATAAAAACTTCGGATACAATTTATAAACTAGATACCCTAGGGAACATTCAGTTAAAGTTTGAAGGTTTTAGGCCCAGTAGTTTCAGAGTAGAAGATTCTTGAAATAGTTTACGACGACGACAGACGACGGACGACGACGGACGCCAAGTGATAGCATAAGCTCACACGGGGACCTTCGGGCCCGGTGAGCTAAAAAGAAAATCTGAATTCTGAAATGATAGAAAGGGATAAAACAATATTGCTAAAGTAACAGAACACAAAATAATCATAAATAAGAGTGTTTTAAGATTTCGTTGATGACTGACAGAACTGCATTGTCGAGCTTAAACAGAGTAGTATTTTCTTTCCCAACATAAATTACTTTTCCCATGCAAACTTAAACAGATGGGTTCTTATTGGAAAAGTTTATTGACTAAGAATAGCTTTTATATACAGTTTACAGAAATGGCAAGGAGTTATAATTTCGGTAGCTTAAGAACATTTTCACGGAAAGTAAAGTTAAAATTTGTTTAGAGCATATATATGAAAAAATATATAAGCGATATACTTCACTTTGAGAGTGTCTGATACTGGGAATAAAATATGTAAAAAGCGCCTCAAATCAAGCCATGACTGGATAACGATTGGAAACTATAATTAGAAACACATAGACTTTGTGCCCGACTTTTCATGTTTCGAATTTCGAACAAAAATTTTCCAATTTAAACATAATTTGGTACATCAAAATACAAGTAGCAGCATTATTCTTATTTTGATTTTTTTTTCAACAAACTAACATCTTTGAAAAAGACATTATGTAGCAAAACAACTTTTTAGATTAGGCTGTGGCTCATATCTTAGTATTATTAATAAGATATAAAAACGGGAGGATTACAACGGTTGACTTGGAGTATGTAAATTGTTCATCCCTGATTTTCTCCGATGCGACAGTAAAACCCATTTTCATGTCTCGAATTTTTGCTTCATCACCTTTTTAATGTGTTTTGGTTCTGCTTCTTATTTAACTTTAGAACGTATAGAGGGTGCATAATGGAAAAAAAGGTACAGTTTTTAGAATAATGGTAATGACACTCAATGTTGTTCAATATCACGTGATACATGTTACATCGTACACTGTGTTTATGTAGAAAAGTTTAATAGAAAGATGAGTATTAAAACTAAACACAAAACACAATGTAATACTGGTACCAATGTTATTTGAATTATTGTGTAAAATTTAAAAAAAAAAAACCTTTATGATGTGATATTGCTTGGAAATGTGATACCTAAATATGCATTTCGTAAAACGGAAAAGCATGTAAAATGGCTGTATGTTATAGACAGTAGTAGTTGTCGATGTTCAATCACGTAAATCCAAGATAATGAACAAAATATAATGGAATCGCATGAACTCCAAACGGATTGAGTCAGGGTGTATCGACAGGGTTAAGCGACTATGTATGCATCACCATGTATATAACATTTTAAATGCATCAATCGATCGAACAATTGAAAGTTGCAGTATCAAATATAGTTAAGCAATGGTATTTTATACAGATTCCGTTTGTCGCATTTCAGTTTGTTAAGTACCGATTCCGTCCGCACATTCAAATTCGGCAACAGAGTATTGAAATACTTTGAATAATTTTGTCGAGGGCTTTAAGCGTGTTAGTTTCCATGTGCATGGGGTATGAATACACATTAAAAATACAACTCAAGTGCGAGCGTTAAATCTGATACTTCGTGTAGGGAATTTGTCGTACTCTCTGCATGTAAACAGATCCATTTAACACTTCTCTGAGGGGTATGCAAGTGGACTGTGGCACGGATTATTTCTGTCCCTTTCAAACGTACTCTCATTTTCCAATTGCCGTCGAAATTGCCGTCCTCATCCATTATCCTGGTCAACCCACGTTTTTTAATGAATTTCTTGTTTGTGTTGTACTGGGCATGTATAAAATAGTTGCACCTAGACATTAGGCAACTATAAATAAACAATTAAAATGAAGGACGGCATAGGCAAATATGTGATATAAAATTCAAAAAATTGAATATCTGACAGAAAATTGTCTTGTGGACATTTGAACGATTCAAATTCGATTGATTTATGATCCATTTTGCATTGCGAAATCAAATGGCAAAATATTTGGTCATATCATACCTTTTCCTTTATAAACCAAAAACTTATCAGAATATAAAACTCATATGGATAAATAACAGTTAAGTTATACTCTTTTGGCTTAGTTCCTTTACGTTTTTCTTTAATTGTAGTGTTTCATTTTATGTACATTGTAACATTTACGACATGTTGTTTCTTTCAGACGTCGGTATCAGCATTGCTAATGATCATAGTTTATTTTGGTGTAAGCATTAAAGGGCAATGCATACCAAATCCAAATGTTACCCCAGGACCAAATGGTAAGAAAACACTTAACCCATCGAGGTCTCAAGACTAGTTAAAATGCATGTGTAGAAAAATGCTATATTTGGCACCGCCAATTCCTTATTTTTTTCTAACCATGTCATAAGAGACGATTTACATTTTATATTTTACCATGTGTTTAAAAGTTGATTTCGTTTCCGATAATTTTGCTTCTGAACTTCTTAGTAGGAAATTTCTTTGACGGCCAATATGCATTGTGTAACATTATAGCGCGATATTCATTGGTATAAACCAAATGCTACATTAAACCATGCTGTTCTTTTATTGGTACGTTTTTAGTTCGCACTTCGTAACGGCTGTGAAGTAAACAGATTCTGCACAATCTGCGTCCTCTTTTTTAGTTAAAATGTACAGTGGCGTTGGAGTAGACTTAAAAGTGTGTATAGTGGTGGGGGTAAACTTATTTTCTTTTTATGTCCAGTAATGTTTTTTGCCAAAAAGTAAGGGGGACATTAACATAGTTTCAACTTGACATTTCTCAATTCCAAGACGACATTTCTTAGTCCCAACATGGAGTTGCTTGTCTATTCGTCGTTTTTCGTTTTTTTTTGTCATGACTTTGACACTTTCTCTTCGACTTAAGTGTGTTTACGTCCCACCGATATCTTCCGTCTATTTTTGTTTAAAGAAAAAAATCGTTTCTACTTCAAAACTTTAGGATTGGAATTCTGAACATGTTTCATTTCAGATCCAGCATTTCCAACATTACCCGACGCTTTTTCAACACGATTAGAAGCAAACTTGAAGGACTTGGGTGAAACCATTACTGCGGAGATATACTATGATTATGGTAAAAATTTTGCAACAGTTAGAAAGACATCAAATGGAGGACAGACTACGACATTGCTTGATTATAACAATAATCAGATGTTCCTAGTAGATACGTGTGAGTAAATATTGTTTTCATTGTTTGGAAAATGAAGGAGAGAATTTTACAATGCACTAACTCTGAGGTACTACAATATACATTTATCAAAAGCTGTGTTCGACAAACTCAAAATGAGTTACATTTTGTGGAGAATGTATAATAGTATGGAAGTACAAGTAAAAATATAAAGCTGAGTTTTGAATATTAAAAAAGACGTGTCAACCCAACATTTACCTACCAGTATTACTTTCCGGATAATGATTCGAAATGATTGCTCTGAACATTAAACAGCAATATTAAATCAATTGAATGGTTAATTAATTGTTGTTTGCTCAACCTCCAATGCCAAATATAGCATGTATATTCAGGACAAGACAGAGATAACAATTAATCTATACTGAATGTTCTGGAAAGTGGGTCGACTGGGATGAAGGGTGGGAAATTTGGACTTCCAACTTGGAAAAAGAAGGTATTAGCATAAGAACTTGAAGTGGGCATTGTACTCTTTTAACAGGATGAACCGGGTTTAAAGTCCCCATTCTGTATGAAGACGGCTACATATTTATACAGCCCGTCAGCATGGGTTTTTATACCGGACTCGTAAAGTTCATATAACTATGTGTTTATAACCATGTCTACTTTGAGGTTTAGGAAATGCGTTAACTGTTGGCAGTAGCAATTACATGTATTTATGTCAAAACGAGTTACACTTTGATAAGCACAAAAAGACCAGTAAATTAAATTTTTCTCAATCTTATACAGCTCAGCATTGTGAAGTCCAGAACTTAAGCTCAAATCTGGACACGGTTATATTTGGTACTGCAGCGAAAAGCGGCGGTGTTTCTCATATCCTTACAACGAATGGAGTGTTGCACTTTATGAAACAGAGCGGACAGGTATTTGCAATCAAAGTACTAATTGTGGTTATTTGATAAAATTCACCTGTAAATTAAAATTGAACACGATTTGGCTAAATGTATTTTGATGAAATAGAAGATATCTTCGAACAAAAGTAACAGATGAATGTATGAAAAATTCTTACACAAAACAACTCGATATAATAAATTTAAAAAATAATATCTGTACATGGCTTATGCGGTACAAATCAATCCAAATATCAAAGGATTCATGAATACAGAAACTGAGTATATAACAAATTTACGGACGGACAGACGGACGAGGTCAGTGTAGTATATCACTAATATCCATTTTAGGTTTACAAACAGCAGCAGTTTGTTCGAGGTATCAATACTGATCGTTGGTCAACTTGCTTGGTGTGGAAAGAATTAAACTCAACATTTACTTTAGATTACTTTTTTGCTGGTAAGAAATTATTTTAGAATGTAGGCAAAGTTACAATGCACCCGGTGACAGTATGTAAGAACACGTATATACCATATATGAACATAAGGAAGGAGATGTTGTATGATTGCCAATGAGACAACAGTTTTCTATCCACCAAAGTTCAAATAAAGTGGATGTAAGCAAGTATAGGCAACCGTACAGCCTTCAGCAATGAGAAAAACCCATACCGTATAGTCGAATATAAAGATGCCCCGACATGAAAAATATGAAACAATTCAATTGAGAAAACTAACGGCTAAAACTATAACAAAACAATTTACGAAAAACAATATGACAGACGTGAGTCAACGACAACCACTGAACTACAGGCTTCTGACTTGAAACAGGCACATACAGAATGTGGAGGGGTTAAACATGTTTGTGAGCGCTTTCTTCCCAAGGAGGAAATTCATATATTTGAAATTTGGCGATATACCAGTTATAAAACGTTTGCATCCCAGCAATGACTCAAACGATTTTCTGTACAATGAGTGGAGCAATTTGCAAAGAAAATGGAATAACTTCATGTTATGTCAATGTCCATACATGTAAATACTGGTAGAAATATTATCACTAGAACGATTAGTGATTGACTTGTCATTTACAATTAAGATTAAGTATGATCTAAGATGTCATTTATTGTTCATGAGAAGAATGTTCAAATGAAATTTGATATTTCTAAGAATCCACATTTCTATGTCGTTTTAAGCAGGACATAGACTTGTATGAACATTAAGATATATTTTGACATTGTCGTGATTGGTAATTATAAATTCAAAGTAATGCATCTTTGGAAGGCGATTTGCTATCCTTCTCCGTGCGACCTCGCTCGCTAAAAATACAACTCAGCGTACCAGTTTAGTATTAAATATATGTGCGAAAGTGACCAATAAATTAGTAAGTAAAAAATCTAAAACGTGGAGAGCTCACGGATAATTATAGGACATCTCTTCATATAACGTGAACGTTGCGCGAGGGAGTTGCAGCCATTAGCTTTTGCATAAAAATACTTTCATGAATTGGAAAATGTATTTTTAAAATATCCAATGACAGTAAAGAAGTTACCGAAAGGATGATATCCTGGGGATAACTGTGTGATCCGATAGAAGCTATTCCGACCCAATTGTAATAAAAACTCAAATAATAGAATTTTCCTGCACATAACACTTGGTTTCTGAAATTACCTTTAGATCAGGTACAAAACAGGATACATTCAAATCTAGTTAACATTTTATCTTTCTGAATATTCATATAATTCTTGATGTTGATCATTAAGCATCCATCAATCAATACATTAATTATATATTCATTTTTAATTTCAAGCTGTTAATTGGAAAACACCAATCGCTTTTCCGCAAATACCCGTTAGGGCGATCGCCACTGGACAACGAATCTTACCAAACGGAACTAGCCACCAGTTTCAACATTACTATGACTATATAGACTTCAGAGTAGATATTAGCGACTATTCTGTCTTTGAGGTAAATTGATTTGTTTTCAATTCAAGTAAAGTCTGTTTATGCAATCTACCGAAGGAAAAAAAACAGATTATTTATTTCGTTGTTTATTAAATACATTGGATAAGTCCCCGACTTTATCATCAGCTCAGTAGTCAGTACTTCGGTACTTACATGATTTATAACAGACCTTTCTAAAAATGTATACATCCAATGGGGTTTGGGGAACAGAAATGTGGTCACTTAGGTCCACTTCCGATCGGCAGTAAAACCCTTGCCAAAGTGGAGCGTCCGTTTGGCTGTGTGGGATGTTTAAGTAAACAGCCACGTCCCGTCAGAATGGGACTTGTAGAGGGAGAATGCCACGCTCACTGTACGGTAAGAACCTTTGCAACAGCTCTTTTAGGGGTCCGTAGGTGTTCTATTGCAAGGCAAAGTTTCTGTCCATATCCACTACACCCATATAGCTCTTTTATCAGAAATTTTGAGTTTATATTGAATTTTTCTGATTTTTTACTCCTTTCCTTTAGTTTTTTTTGCACCTATTTTTTTCGTTACTGTAATATACATCAATTGTAAAATAGTATTGGCAGTAAAAAAAAAGGTAGCATGAAATGAAATTGAAAAGATTAGTAGTCCCTGTACTCAGTTCTAAAGACCGTTTCAAAAAGGACCCATATATTAATTACATCAATACACCAACGATAACAGGTAACAAAGTGGTATGAATTACAGTCTAAATAGCGAATAAAATTATTTTTCACATATTTGTTACGAATACGTTGGGTTTTGCATATGTAATAACCTCAAAATTGCCCGGGGCAAAAAAGAGGTTATTGGTTATTGTGCCCTGATTCCAAATGACGTGACGTCATTGCGTCCTTAACAACAATGGCGAACAATGACGGTGCTCGTTTCATCGCAGTGGAGGAAAGCGATACGGCAGACTTTGTAGAGCAAATAAAAAACGCTAACACAAGGAAAAAACTGAAAGTGACATTTAAATTCTAATGGAGTGGTTAAAAAGTGCCGGAGAATTACGCAATTGTGTATTGCCATATTCCAAAATAAGTGGAAATGTGACAATAAATTTCTATGGAGTAAATGATAAAAACTAAATTTGAAAATGTAATAAAACTTTTGTGATAAAATTTTTAAGATTTTACCTGTTATGTTTCATTAAATAGTTATAATTGAACTTGTTTCTCTTTTCTGCAGAACTTAAATATGTGATAAATAGATTATAACATGTCTTTTCCATATTGGCCCTGGTATCAACCCTCGACCCATATCGGCCCTCGGCTAAAGCCTCGATGACGATATGGGAGTCTCGGGATGATACCAGGGCCAATATGGAAAAGGGCATGTTATAGTCTATACTTATAGTTATAATCTATTCTATTACAGACTCCAAAAGGTGTATATTGTCCTGGGCGTAATAATACAAGACCCGTACCAAAGCCAAGTTCTTCCTTTCACTACAAGGCAGAGATTATTTACCAACAGTCACTGGCTATCACCTCATTAGATGTGAGTTATTTTATCATTTGTAGGGTGCTACCGTATCTAGTAGACTGTTTATATTCAAATGGGAACCACTCAAACAGTTGTTTCGATATAAGTAAGATTTAAATGATACATTTTAATTATTTAATATTCAGTTTAAAATTATGTATCTAGAGATATGAAATTTTGCAATAATGGCCAATGTCTACAATCGATCACCTTAAATCAATGCCAGTGTTGTCATATTGCCTAAAACTTGTTTCTTGATATGACTGAAATTGGTCCATGTATTAAGGGAGATGGTAATATGTCGACTCAAAGTCTCTTTTAAAATTCCACTCCAATGTTTATCTGTTTTATGAGGATTTGTAATATTTGAACAGAAATTGTTGACTTTGTTTATATTTAAGCAGCAGTTTCGATTTCGATTTTTGTTTTGTATTGGAGAACACATTTTATACTAATAGTTATACTAATAACTAGCAGTTATATTATCTTACTTGACTGTGAGGGTCATTTTAGTATCATTTTGGTAAGACATCGTTCCTATAGCTAGAACAAGTACAGGTCAATGGTATATAAACAAGGAGTTTTCCAAATTAAAAAAGTTAACGGCGATAAAGTTGGTTGACTTATTACAGGAAGTAATTTTTCAAAATTAACATCTTCTATGGGTCCATGTAGAACATAAAATAGCAATTGTGGACAATGACAAAATATTTAAAAAAAAAAAACGCACTAGGGACCGGCATCGTTGGCATTCCGAAGTCATACATCATTCACCAATCAATCGTTTCTTGCAGAAAAAGTTTGTACCATAAAATATGGTTATAGTCACCACTGTCTACCTCTCTTTGCTTGACTATACAAAGTCAATACTGTGGCAGTCATTTTACATTTGTACCATTAGTTGCTTGTTAACATTTTTTTTACTTTCATTGAAAATCAAAGGTGTGATTACTATTCTGTTTATAGTAATAACGTCTGTGTTACATTTAGTTAGTTGGCAGCATCCCCGGATAAACCGTATAACTCAATTTAAATAAAGTATTGTACAAATTGGCAATGGTTCAGAGGAAGGTAACACAAAAATAGCATATAGTGACGTCAATACTATTTAACGCATTTTAATATGATATAGATATGGTACGATAGTGAGCTTAACCTTATGAGAATGGACTACAGACCAACAACACCAACGAGAACATCGTACAATACAGATTCATTAAGTGAAGTGCATGACTTCACAACAGGTAGTATATATTATCCTACTAACTCGGTCGCTTTGGTAAACTTTATTTTCTCTGTATAAAGAAAGTTTCATTTTTTTATGATTTGCTCGTTACTACAGATTAAAGCAATTTAATTCCACAAAATAATCATATATTTGTCTTTACTTAAAATGAAAAATTCAAATAATGACTTTTTATGTGTGCTTATTATACAGCAAATTAACATCGGCGTCATGTGATTTTGTGGAACAACCATTGATGGTGCCATTGCAGTTGAATTGAAAAAAATAGTTCCTGATGGTTCTGCAATTGTATTTACATGATAGCTTAATATTGATACTTCCTATTTACTCATTTATGAAATTTGAAAACATTTTAAGTGTATCTTTCAGTTGCCCATATGTTCCTTAGCTGATTGTTTTGTCCTTCATATGCTATTTTTGATATGATTCTCAATAACATTATACTTATACGGATTGCTAATATTTTTTCAAACAACAAAGCTGTATCTACATACCAGTTTTCAAAATATGATAATTTAAAAGTTGCACTCACCTTTTCAGGAATAAAGTATACAACTGACAAGACCAGAGGCAATTGTACGATATCACAGATTACAAGCACTTCTATAGATGGTAAAAGTGGGCCATTTGGCGAACAACTAAAGAATGCAAGCCAGTTTTTGTTTTTAGATGCTAATTATCAATTTACAGGAAAGGTGAGCTTCATAAAAAAAAATCCACTTGTTTGCTAGAGGTACTCAATAGTTTTGCCGCCTAATCGGTATAATTTCACGAATTAAAATTTTTCTAATTATGAAATTATGAAAAAATTTCGTCATCACAGCTGATCATTCCAAGTATATTTACAATTAATATAAACCACAAATATATAAAAGTTCCATTCTGAATTATCCAAATTTCATTAATAAAAGGATAAGGAATATCAAAATTGAGTTAGTTATTAGCTCTTTGGATTTAAAATACAGTACGACTATTTTAGTCGTATTATTATCTTCCTTTTCGAGTCATTCATATTTTTCCTTTTTGTAGTCTTCTATCTAAATCTGTTAACTAAGTTTAAATGGTGTAACCTGTTTTACGTTATTTTTAAAACATGTCACGTCCATTATTTTTTGTTTTGTTTTAGAGAACATCTAGGGGTGTTCCCTGTGATGTTTTTACAGCACGACGATTGTTTCCATATAATGGCGTCTGGTACAATGGTACACTCAACTATTACTTTTTATCAGTGAGTAACTTTCATGATACACTACATATGAAATATGTTACTGCTTTTATCAAAACCTATCAAACATTATTACATCATAACAATTTGCAACAAGGACCCAACCATATAGCAAAGGAAACATAACATATTGATAAAACTGCTGTCAATCTATGATCGGTTGTATTTTAAGTTGTCCTGGTTTGGAAATACTTTTGACCCTTTCTGGTAATATTAGCTCTCTGATGTTTGTATAAGGTTTGAGGTTTTTAAATAGTATGGCCATGAGCATTATGTAATAGACATTTTTCGAAATGCACATCTGATACAGTAAAATTTTTACCTTTTAATGTATGTGTATATTTAAAAGGTTATTAGTTCAAAACCTTTTTTATTGATGGTTATTTATTGTTAAGGGGGATTTGTGAACAACAACTGGGTTTTTGCTCCCATTTAAGTTATTATTGTAGTTATGAAGCCGAATCAAAAGGCATGGTTGAAAACCAAAACGCAGACAAATGTCTTTCGTCTCGAATGTTATGTTATTTGTGCCACCAACTGAATTATTTATGCATTTGACATTTCTATTGTGCGTGCTTTTTGTTCTTCATTTTTTTTAAATATTGGTTTGAATTGTCAAAAAACATTTCAAGAACTATGCAAAATAAAATCAGCCTTTTAGGGGAATCAGATCGAGTCAGACCGTTGTGTAAACCAAAAATCAGTTTTCATGATCTTGAAAAAAAGCAGTTCTTAATCTTTACTATTTCAACACACAGATCTTTCAAAATGTCTGATTTAATTATGTTTCGAGTAATTTGACAAATAGAGATTGTGTAAATCTATTCTTGGAGGCGATACATGTTTTATGAAGAGATAAAGTTGTTTATAAAAATGAAAATTTTTGTATCAATTATGTTCTGTATAAGTACAATAACAGAGTGTCATTATGCATGTTTCAATGTAAAGTTTCATTTAGTCCGGTAAGTCCGTTCACTTCATTTACATAACGTTAAAAAAACTGACTTACTGGACGAACGCAATTACCGGCCAGTAATAAACTGGAATCAAACTAAATATTCTGTTAGGAGACCTATTTAAATGCTTAAGATATTTATTAATAGGACGGGTTTAAAGAGTATCCATCAGATGGTTCAACATCACCAACAGATATACCATTTTCATTAGAGGTTACTCTAGATGTGGTAAGCTATTTCTATCAATGCGCTGAATTTTACATACTAGCAGTTAATATTACAACTACACAGTGTAAGTAATGAGCATATGCATGCAAAACAACATAATTGTTCAATAACAAAGACATATTATATTTTTATTCTTTCTGGATTTTGACATCATGTTGTTACCACGATTAAGCACAACTTTGATTAATCTGACTGTAAATTAAGTCGACAGTAGTTTCCGATGTTCAAATATAAATTGATGTAGCATTTTAAAATTCAAAGTTTATAGTTTACCTATTATAATAGAATTTAGAACGGAAACGGGGAATGTGTCAAAGAGACAACAACCCAACCAAAGGGCAGAAAACAGCACACGCCACCATTCGACGCATCGATAAAATCCCGGCCTCCGGAGACGGCCTTTAGCCGGCCCCTAAACAATAATGTATACCTCTTCAGCAAAATGGACGCCATACTATACTTCAAAACATATGAATTAACCAAAATTTAAAAATAACCACACAAGATTAACAAAGGTTTTAGGTTCCTGAATTGGGATAGGCGCAAAATTGCGGTGGGGTTAACAATGTGTTGTGAGATCTCAACCCTCCCCCTATATCTCTATCCAATGTGGATTAAATAAACATATAGAAATACGCACAGTTCAACTCAGGATAAAAGTCCTAGTCCGATTATATAATAGGTAACAGAAGAAACTAAGCAATATGACAATGATCAACGTAAATAAACAATGGACTTTTTTACTATATGTTTTGCGTCTCTAAGATTGAAGGATAATAAGATCTACAGTTAATATGATTTTTATCGGTTATCCTTTTTTTATATCAACAAGGAAAAGTTGATTGATATATGCGAACAAACAACAAAATAGCTGATTGGTGTTCCTGCAAATTAATTAAACGCTTAATTGGTGTTTTTGAAAGACCAGATATTTTTTTTCGTGTCAACAATGACCACCAATGAACCATTTTGAATTCACTTCAACTGCATAGACAGTGAATATTGAATTATCTTCGGTGTCCACATGCTTGTACACAACCATGTCTCAGGAACTTAGTGGCAAACAGCAGTATCACTTAGTGTGTATATTTATTTTAGAAACATGCCATGTACCATAAGATGAAAGTGACATGACCCGTATGTCATGCTTTTACAAAGTTTTTAAACTCCATAAAGTTCTGCCCCTAATTACACACCTGAGATACTATGTGTCTTATTTGTATAAAGATGAATCTAGGGAAACATGACAGTTTCCTAAACTAAGATACAATGCGACATTCTATTCTATAACTTTGTGTCAGGAAGCAACTTGGAAGGCCTCATACAAAAAAAGTTATAGATACTTACTTATGTTTTGTTGTTATCGACTTCGCTTAAGGATTTTGTATATTCGTGATTAAAGCAGTAAACCACAAAAGTAGGTTACTCAGAACTTTAATTCACGCTTCGTTGACATATATGCAGATTACTAGTGGCCTACAAATATATGAGATACGTTGATGTACGGATATAAAAATCTACAATAATGTAAGATAATTTAATGTACGGAAATGAAAGAGGAGGTTTGGTATGATTGTCAATGAGGACAACCATCCACCAGAGACCACGTAAATGTAGGCAATTATAGGTCACCGTACGGCATCCAATAATGAGCAAAACCCATACCGCATAGCATGCTTTTAAAGTTATGCATCTTTGGGAACTGGAGACAAAATCCAAAGAAAATTCCCTCTGAACAATATTTTACGCTTTTTTAATTCGTAATGATTTCAATGTGCAAGTCTATTTCTTTACCTAGAGGACACAAGATCTGTCTTTTCCCACTAAAGTTCAATTAATTTTTCCTATTATCAATTAAAAGGTTTTTTTTCAAGGTAATGTGGTGACTTGGAGAATTTGTAATTGTAGACTGGTTCGTATAAACGTCTCATAGATATAAGATGATGTGGTATGAGTGCCAATGAGATAACTCTCCATCCAAGTCACAATTTGTAAAAGTAAATCATTATAGGTCACAAAACGGCCTTCAACACGGAATCTTGGCTCACACCGAACAGCAAGCTATAAAGGGCCCCAAAAATGACTAGTGTAAAACCGTTCAAACAGGAAAACCAACGGTCTAATCTATATACAAAACAACGAGAAACGAGAAACACGTATGACTCATATTTACTTGTACTTATATAATTTGTGTTTTCTTTTCTTTAGCCGGATATGGATCCTCTGGTTATTGTATATAATTTTTTGAACTTCGATACTGGAAAGAGGTCAGTTTCAGAGTTTGACATTTCTGCTTGCTACAGGAACATGACAAGCCTTACATTTCAACTGCGTTTACCAGGTATATGTGTGTAAATTGTATTTGTAAAATAGAATATAACAATTGCGAGTTTTGTGTAGAAACAAAGCAAAGGTTCCTTAACAAGAGTGTGGTACTCACCCATACTGCGCGCATTCAAAACAAACTTGGCTGCGTATGTATGCTCCCAGCACATCTAACGGATGATCCACATTACCGAGGGTTATACTGCAAGACTGGAGAAGCCCAAGGTTTACCATATTTCTATACCACAGTTGTGCCTGTTAATATATCCATTGAAGTAACGAGTTTATTAATGTTTTGCGTTCACGTTCCCTTTTCTCAAATTAAAATGTAATCAAGTGAAACACCAGCGCAGAAAAAAATTAATTCCCCCTCTACCACAGGCGTAAACCTCTCTGGTATGCCTTCCTGAGAAAATTGCTTAAATCAGTCAAGAGTGTAGCGCTGCACAAACATGACAAATTCTTTGAATGGCGGGCCTGTAGCCCAGTGGTTCTCGTTAGTATTGTTTGATTGATGTATTAGGTAAAATCTTACCTCTTCTGAATCGTTACACAGTTTGTTTACCGGGGTCAATTTATAGTTCGCTAGATGGTATGGATTTTGCTCATTATTGTATACCTGTGGTCTGTAGTTGTTTACACCCATGTCATGTTTTCATTGGTAGATATATTTCTTATTTTTATGACGAAGAAAAAGTTACGTCTGAAGAAAATCTTAGTGGTTTCTAATAACATTGATCACCATGCAAAAATATAATTGATACATATATGAAGTAAATTGTGAAATATGATAATTTATCCTTTTAGGTTGGACTTCTGTAAATATAGACAATGCAATTTTCCGTAGGAACTCCCTTCTCGGCTAAAACTGTGCCACTTTTGCTATGAAGTTTCGTAAAAAAAAACTATATCCTAGAATGGAAAGTTGATATGCACTACTATTTTATTCAAAGGTCAAAACATAGGGCTGTGCGGAATATTTTCAACATTTATATGCCCCGAGCTCCTAATAGTTTAAACTTATACTAAAATTATGTACTACCCCTACCTTTACTTTGGGTGTTCCTCAGAATTCAATATTCGCCGATACCATTTGTTTTTATATTGGTAACATTCCTAAGTTATGTCTCTATGAGATGAAACATAGATATCATATTTGGGAACTAGTACGTAAACAAAAACAAAATATCTTTGAATATTATATTTCTCCCCAAAAAAGACGTGGTTTGTGAAACAGCTGTATTTACAAAGTGCAACCTATAGGCTAAGGTAAAAGTAAGCTCTGTTCTTATTATTCAGGGCCTTTTAGAGAGCAAGATACAGACCTGCTACTACTGCAAGCACAGAGAATACTGCCAGCTATTATGAATATAACCAGCATAAGACTTCAGAATGTTAGGGTTACCTATGATCCTACATCGGTCTATCTTACCTGTACAATTACTAATATTGCTCCTGATTATGGTAGGTACAAAAACATGCACTGTGTTGTTTTCGATGATGATTAAAATATGAGTTGCATAAAAAGGAGGCGAAGGATACCAAGTGGACATTAAAACTCGTAAGTCGAAAATAACTAACAACTCATGGCAAAAAAAGAAAAAGACCAAAAGAAAAACATCATTACATAAAACACAACATAGAAAACTTAAAACTGAGCGACACGAACCCCACCAAAAAACCCTTGGGTGATATCAGGTGGACCGGAAGTGTAAGCATATCCTGCTCTCTACAAAACATTTCCATTAGTGATGATTCAAATTTTATAGATTAACACAAAACTTGTGTTAATGGGTTTGCATATGTGCATCACATATTTCGCTTCTCAACAGTCTGAGTTCTTCACATAGACTTATTGATAGAGAGCAGCACTTAAACAAAGACTGATGTCAGGGTTTTATTCAGCCTAAGCTGACGTCAATAGTTCTAGTTAATTACGTTCCTCGTCACAAATTATTCGATCATTATCAATAAAAGGTGTTAAAATTACAGGAAACAAAATTATTACGTTCTTTTACCGACTTTAACCCTAGACTATTCGACTCTTTAGCATATAATAAATAAAATGTTTGTTCTTCCAGAGCACCTGAGAATATTTGGAGTACAAAATTTGTGCTCGACATCCGATCAAAAGTTGCATTTGATATTACATTGTATTAAGAATACCAATTAGATTATTTCAATAATATGACCTTATTCAATAAAAGTTAGCATTTTATTCATCTTTCGTATGTGTTATTGCTAATCGTCTAATTTTCTTCTTGTTTAGTAAAATTTTCTCAAGTTACTACAGTAACCAGGCCGTCCTCTTACGTGATATCATCAAAGGACGTCAAACAAAGCTATGACTTTACTGATACATGGCAAGATTGTGCAACATACTGTTCACAGAGTTATGATTTCATCTGTAATAGTTTTGATTTCTGCAAAGAACCATTCATGTCCGGTTGTAAGCTTTATGCAGACAGACGCTCAGACATACAAACATATTTGAAGACTCGTACATCACCTTGTTTCAACTATACAGTATACCAGAGTAAGTAAGCAAAAACTAATTATACGATATGGGTTTTGTTCTTTTTTTATGGGCCGCACGGATAGTTGTCTCATTGACAATCAAACCACACCTCCTTTTTTATATTCTAACGAACTTTATGAACAGCTGGTACGTTTAAAAGAGGGCAATAAAACACAGCAATAACATTTGAACCAAACTATTCATCCCTTGGTCCTATTTGAAAATACTAAGCTTTGAATATCTTCGTTTTTAAGGTTGATCATTTGTATATATTTCCTCAGATAGAATTTTTTTATACTTTGCCAGAATGTAAATTTTTCCATGCTTTTTCCAAAAATATGATAAAAAGTATGAATCACCGTGCTATTTTTCAAGCTACAAGTCGTGCAAAATTGCCCAAATTTGCATAGATTGTTCATGAAAAAAACACCCTTTTGTGTGAGTGAAAGGAAATTAATGAGATAGAATTTTGAAATAAAATATGAGAAGATTGGTTTGAAAATATGCTTTAAGAAAATAAAAATAAAAAATAGTGACACCGACCTTGTTTTCTTGCTACAAGTTAAACTTTAAAATTTCTCTACCATTCCTTTATAAAAAAATTTACCATTTGAGTTTTCTCCTCTTAAATGGCTAAGGTGACAGAAACCAGTTATTTTTTCAATAAATCTTTAGAACTTCAATGATTTATAATTTAATTTTCATGAAAAAATATGCTTTAAGAAAATAGAAATAAAAAACAGTGTCTCCGACCTTGTTTTCTTACTACAAGTAAAACTTGAAAATTTCTCTACCATTCCTTTACAAAAATTTTACCATTAGAGTTATCTCCCCTTAAATGGCTAAGGTGGCAGAAACCAGTTATTTTTTCAATAAATCTTTAGAATTTCATCGATTTATGATTTAATTTTTCTGAAAAATCATTCAAGCTTATATGCAAATAAAATTTATGGTTTCAAGTAAATAAGATGTGTGCGTGCTTATGTGAATATATTGAAAACCTGAAATTTGGGTGTTTGTCCAGCATGGAGATTTTAACATTTATAAACACATTGCAAATAAAGCAAATTTAATCCTCACCTTCAGAATTCGACTAATGTCAGACAAGAATTTTAGGCAAATTTCAAGAAATAAATGATATTGAATGAATTAGAGCCTTGTCCGCACATATCCAAACTATCAAAATCTCAAGATATTTTTGTTTACATAAAACTGAAGTTTTTCCCCACTTTGATTGGATGAAAAATCAATTAAGGAGACCCCAATTTTGACTTCTGATTCGTCCCATATGTGAAAGAAATCCCCAAACTGTGTATGCAACTGCTTACTAATGTAGTACAATAGCCTAGAATTTACATTCATTTGTTTTTTTCAGTCCACATGATATGATTATATATTTCATTACTTAACTATAGCAAAATTTCTGCGTGGGACACATGTTCTAGTACACCAAAACTGGTACCTGTCACCTAAGTTGACAATTTGATTCGAACAAACACAAGTATTTGGTATGTGATAAATCAGTCTGAATAAAGCAACAAATCACTTATTTTTCTTTATTCCAATAAACAGTCTTACCCATTAATTGCCAATTTGTCTCAAAATGAGAAGATTCAAGCAAAGGACTAGACCTATTGTGAACTACTATTTTACAATCCAAATGGCGATATATAGTTAATCTACCATAATCGCATGTTAACTTATGAATCAGGGTTAAATATTGAACATATTTCACTTGCATTCGGACAAAGTTCATTTGAAAAGAGTAATAAACGTCTTGTTCGTTAAAAGTGCCAGTAGCTTACAAAGACCATAAGGCATTTTAATATAATATAATCATTTTACGATGGCATAACATTTTAAATGTCTTCAGTTTCTATATTTAAGAAAAAAAAAACTAAAAATGCGTTCAAAATCTTATTAGTTTTAATTAAATCTGGTATTTATAGAATAAATTATTCAACGAGTGACCGAAAAACATATTGATACAGGAATGCGGATAACGCATGATTTATTCATTGGTTTTGTTCGGTCACTACCTGAATATTTTCAGACATTTGAATTTTTTTATTAGTTATTCTTATAATTACATTGACCAATGGACATCTTTATGGAAATAAAATAGAACTGCAAGGAACTATATTAACTTTTACACATTTTAGATTTCTTTTGATGCAAGAATTCCCTGTTTTTATATGACTTCAGAGGAGTAAATTATTTTAAATGTGAAATTATCGGTTTTTATTCTACTTAGAAATCACCGTACTTTAGTGCAACAAATGTAATAAATGTATGTATCCTTGAAGTAATACTTAAACAACCCTTAACGTTTGTGTTTAACACTGTCAACCTGATCCATATGTTATTTGGTAGCAGTCATATTAGTGAACGCTCCTTGTTTTGTTTTCTGTCGATTCTTTTTCGAACTTACCCTGAATAGTATTTTTTACGTCAAATATAGATTTTGTAAATTTTCCCCAGAGTATGAAGAGAGTTCTTAATTTAACATTTTATAAAAATTTTAAATTTGCAAGATGCAACTACGAGTAAGATAAAAAGCAGTAAATTGTTGATACAACGATCTGTTGACCATTTGGATAAGTAACAATAGGTAGTACAATTTTAAACCAGGGTTATCTACAAAAAGGGGTTAATTCTAACTCTGCCGTCGCAATAGCTTGATTAACTTGACAAAGTACATCGTACTAATATTTAAACGGTCACTAATATCATTTGTTGTTAATATCTTTCATTTGTGTTACATTAAACATGTAAAATACTCTATGTTCGATAACATTCCTACGATTTCTGTATTTGAACAAACTTTGAAAACATACACATACAATGTATTTAACAGATTTGTAT
This sequence comes from Mytilus californianus, assembly GCF_021869535.1. Lineage (NCBI taxonomy): Eukaryota > Metazoa > Mollusca > Bivalvia > Mytilida > Mytilidae > Mytilus > Mytilus californianus. The sequence continues at coordinate 92,228,296 of NW_026262581.1, read as the reverse complement.
TACAATTGATCAAAAGTATTTTAATAGAAAGATTGGTATAATTATATTAACGATACCAATTTTTCTGTACAAGATGCACGTTTCCACAATAACTTTCTCTTTAGTGATCCTCAAGGTCAATATGTTTGATAATCCAAAACTTATTAAAAATAAAGGGCTTATATACCCTAAAGGACAAAAAGTATAGCCGAAGCTGGGCAAGGAATCAGAGCTTTGCATGAGGAGATATATTCCTTAATTTAAAATAATTTACCAACTTTTGTAACGAAAAGTTTGATAACACAATATTCGTATTATCTTGCCGGTACCGAAAAACTGGCTACAGGGCTGGTGATACCCTCGGAGACTAACAGTCCACCAGCAGAGGTATGGACCCAGTGGAAGTAACAACGTTAACGGTACCAATCTTTCTGCACCATTTGCGCATTTCGACACTAAATTTTTTTCAGTGATGATGAGGCCAATCTACTTAAAATTCCAAGACTTATCAAAACAACGAAAAGCTTTATAGACCAAAAAGGAATCATATGTTTGCATGAGGAAGTGGTAGTAATGATATTAAAGGTACCAATATAACTGTCTGGTAACTTTCGTTATTTTAGGAACAGTAAATGGCATATCAAACCAGGAAACTGCTGTTGCTGATGCATATGGATATTTACAAGATGCCATCAATCAGAAAAGCGTGCATCTACAGACATATGGACAATTGGGGTTTGTAAGTCTTACTTTCAAATACCTAGTTTACCAAAAACAAATAGCCAAGCCTTCCACATTTTGGATCTACGTGTTTCTTTCATATTGTCAGCAAAAGTTAAAATTTTAAACTAATGTAACTAGAATAAAAACAATAACAGTAATGCGGAACACTTTGCATATGAAGGCATATTAGCAATTCCCATAAGGTTATTTGGTAATAACTGTATTATATTGGTGATATTTCAATCGAGTCAAGCTGTCAAGCCTCATCAAAGATACAAGGCTTTGCTCATTGTTGAAGGCCGTACGGTGACCTATAGTTGTTAATTTCTGTCTCATTTGGTCTCTTGTGGAGAGTTGTCTTATTGGCAATCATAACACATCTTCTTTTTATATTTACAATGTTTTGTGCCAGACGTTTCGTCGTTTCGTCCTCAAAAGTCTCCGTCATTGACGCTCGAATAAAAAACGTTTTAAGGCCAAATGAGATACGAAGTAGAAGAGTATTGGAGATAAAAAAATCCAACGGGTCTCAAATTACAGCTAAGGTAAGCTATTCCTTGGGTAAAAAATCCTTAGTTTTTCGAATAAATCAAAGTTTTGTAAACAGTCAATTTATTCATATTACCATATCAACAATAGTTCATATCAACATAGAAGTGCTGACTACTGGCCTAGGCTGGTAACACCATCGGGGAGTAAGTCTCCACCAGCATTGGCACAAACCCTGTGGTTTAAAAAACTCATCAAAGATACCAAGCTTATTATTGTGTACACCAGGCTACGTTTCGAATACAAAAGACTCATCAGTGACGCTTGAATAAAAAAATAAAAAGGCCAAAATAAAGAACGAAGATAAAAGCGCAAATGAAGATAAAAAATTCCGAAAGGGTTTTCCAAACACAGCTAAGGTAATATATTCCTAGGGTAGAAAATCCTTAGTTTTCCGAAAACAATTCAAAGTATAATTTATAATGATTGGAACGTATGGGATCCAATTGTGCTGTTTTTCTTATCGGCATGTTCCTTTATTCGGTTGAGAAGGACTTAATAAAGGAGTTTTTTAAGAAGAATGATATGTATCTGACATCATCCTGTTATCTCAAGTATCGCCAAATAAATTATGTCCTCTCGCTGAAGAATTGAAAAATTGATTGATTGTTGATTGTTGGTGTTTTAACGCCACTTTTAAGCGCCACATTTGGGCTATTTCGTGGCGGTCAGTTTTTATTGGTGGAGGAAGCCGGAGTGCCCGGAGAAAACCACCGACCTTCGATAGGAAAACTGACAATCCTAGTCAATTAAGATTGTACCCGCACGAGCGGGGTTCGAACTCACAACCTCAGTGTTGACTGGCTTATGATTACAGTAGTAGAACTACTTAGACCACTTGGCCACCGAGGCCCTTGAAAAATTGAAAACAAATGGTAACTATGTTGTTCGCATCTATCCCATTGAACTGAAAATAAAGGTTACATCAGAAATAATTAAGTGTACTTCATATCTTGACTAATACCTAAAAATCGATACTAGAGGTCGACTGAGAACTAAAATTTACGTAAAAAAAGAGATGATTTTGCTTTTTCCATTTTGAACTTTTTATTTTCGTATAGCTACAATCTAGCAGTGCCTGTATATGGTGTATATTTCCTAGTTGATAAGATATTTTAGGGATTGCGGTCCCGGTAAAGATTTTGTTGAAAGAGAGAGAGAGATCTAATGCTTACTAGAAATTTGAACTCCAAGGGAGTCGAAATCATCAATTTGAAAGTTTATACGAATGCAATCATAATTTAATTGACCGTTATCAATCATAGATGGCCACGGATATGTTCCACCTATATTCAGTTATGTCTGCTATATTCGCCATTGTGAGATCACAGAAACTTACATGCCAGACCGAGTAGGACGATTGTTACTAATTGAGTTTTTTTGTACGTACACTGAAATGTTGTTTTCCATACGAAACGGTAATGCTTTACTACTTCCGATATGCAATCATTTATGTTGTTTATTGTATTCTTGTTTGCAGATTACAGACTATTACGGCGTTTCAACAAGTATAGTTTCAGGTATATTATTGTTTCAAAATGTGCTCAATATGTGAAAGAAACAGTTCATTTGCTTTTTATCTAACGTTAATTAAGTAAAAAAAGTATTTACATTCCTGCTTTAAATGCACTGGTTCATCAGTCATTTCAGCCTTCGGTTTTTTCTGGTCACTTGAGGAAATAGAATCTAATAGTAAAAAAAAACTTCATAAAGAAAAACAGATAACTTTTCTTTAAGTTGACATACTAGAATTATTGCGTTTCGGCTGTTTTCTCTCCCAGTCTTTGTTTTTGTTGTTTTAGCTTATCAAATGTGAACTGACTTTGGTCTTCTTATTCTTATTTTGACATTAATTACCGAAATGTGCATATGGTGCAGTAAAAATTATTGTTATGAGTTTTGTCGTTGAATATGATCAACTTCTTTTAAAGGATTGCTTGAATATGACGATATGCCATCAATGAGTGGTCACTTTTCTTTCCGAGAGGAAGTAACCTTTCCAGGATCCAAACATGCATATGAAAGTGATGTAAGTATCAAGAAAGTGTCCTAATACAAAGAATAAACGAATTAAAAATTCTGAAATGTTTTTTAACTATTTCATTGATTTGTTAGACATCAAATTTTAAAGAAAGCTCCTACAAGAATGTTTTTTCACTTGTAAGCTGATGACTACTTAACTTAAAATCACGTCTGGCTAGAAGTGCTTTTTTGTTGTGCTTAACAATTCTATTGCATTTTAACATAACCCGTAAATATTGCTACAATGAGTTCATGGTAAAAGTCCGCATGTATCTAATGGTTATCATCGATACCTTGCCAAACGTCGGAACCTTTGAAATGTTAGTGTCAAAATAATACAAAAGGAACAGTATATACATAAAAAGAGTAACTGATGTACAGGCTAGGACAGAAATGTTCGGGAACACAATGGAACGCATATATATGCAACCGTCCTAATATAATTAAATGTTGTACGTTGTATTTCTTTTAAAAACAACAAGACCATATAAAGTGACAATCAAAATCGTAAGACAAAATATCGTCAGTAAAGAAAACTCACAAGACACCATGACCAAAAGACACAAGACTGAAAGACAAATCAAACTCTACAACACAGACAAATAAAATTTTGAGCTACACGAAACCCGGTCACAAGCGAGATAAGTAAACAGACATTGATCCACAAGTAAATGTGTAATGACAATTTTACTTATGGATCAATGGAGAAATGTATTGGGATAGTTATCTCATTGGTTATTATACCACATCTCTATATTTTTATATTGTAATATTATTCAGGTATGGTATGACACTAACTTCAATCTTGTCCGATATGACATTGTAAACACAGGGGCACCGTATTACAGCAATAACCCTTTGACACACATCCATGATTATAATGCAGGTAGGTGAACAAATAACATATAATCCTTTTAGCTCAAATAAGGTAAGTAACATGTAATATGCTTAAAATCAACGAAAGTTAATATATTGTTACACATTCCCGTGTCAAACTTACAGCACCAGAGATTGTTTTTCTCAAAGCAGTAGCAGGTAATTCACTTTTATCTTAATATTGTTTTTCGGTGTAAGATTGACTTCATACATATACAGTTTTTTAACGTAAAACAGAAAAAAACTGCTTCTTCAGACGGCTGCATTTTGGGTAATTATATGAGTTGTTATGATTGGCTGTTAAATTAGCATTAAGTGTGTTTGTAGTAAATTCATAATGTCAAAAACTTCCTCAACACTAAAAAAAGGATTTTATTTGGTTTTAGCTTATAAACAGTTGTATCAAAAAGAAATATTTTAGTTTTCACTTATTTTTATCATTTTCATTGGAAAAATGATCTGTTAATAAAAAAATAACTGTCAGAAATATTCCAAAGTGCGTTTGATAAACGACTTTTAATATAAGTTCTTAAAGTTTTACTTGTTTTTATACAATTTTTTTATTATCCAGAAGACATAATATGTAATAATGCTGATTTGTTTGAAAGTAAGAAATTGCCTGTCCTTGATCTTGATGTAGATTTGACGAAAACTGCACCGTACGAATGTTTTACGACCGGGCAAAAAAATAGTAAAGATGAAATTATTTTCAAATGATATTTGATTTTGCCGTGAATAAGTTGCGTGCATAAAAAATAAAACTTTTTGGGTAATGCCACTCCAATATAAAGCAATGGTTTTGCATCTTGTTTTTTTTATTTTTTAATTACAGGTGTAGCTTATGTAATTGATACAGGGATGCAAAATTGTACTATCCAACCTATAGCAAAGAATTTCTTTGACAAAAAGAATAATGGATCTTACCACATACTCAATCCACTGGATGTCTTTCATATGAACAAGAATTATAAGTTTATTGGGCAGGTATTAGTATTTTCTGCTTTGGCGATTCGAAAATAGAAAATAGAAATGATCAGTAATGCTCATTTTTATTTGTTTTTCTTCAACATTCTAAAAATCATAGGTATAACTAAGATAGTTCTGAATGATTAACTTGTTAGTCGTTTCAATGTTATATCCCTAAAAAACAAACGATAAAGCAGGAATCCCGGATTTTGACATTTTAAAAACAATGAGAAAGCAAGATATCTGGATTTTAACATGACACTCTTTACTTGATTATTTGTTTTTAGTCATATGTACTAGAGTTTATAATTTTACATTGGATCATCGTTTAAGACAATGAGTGTGCTTTTCAACTTTAAGTATGTTCCTTATTGATATTTGTTTGTGTTACAGAAAACTGTGCGTGGAATGACTTGTAATATATTTGAAGCAACTGTTAGTGATTTTAAGTTAGATTTGTCAGACCCACAACAGTTCGACAGTACATTTCAATATTACTTCCTGAAAGTAAGTATTTTTTTGATCGAGGGCGGTGAAAATGAATAGCAAAATAGTCGATAAATGCATAACATATGTCTGAAAATGGTTAATGCTTGACTGAAAATCAAAAATCTGTTTACATAAAAGAGTCTGCTGGTTAAATTATTAAGTAACTGATTAGCATACGTCTTTAAAAATAAAAAAGAATGAATATAAAAAAGATAACAAAATAAATTGAAGCTTCCAAAGAGACGCAATTTGAAATCACATGACCACGCAAAATATATGCTTAACAATGCCATAAACAAAACGGAAAAAAATCGACATTTAGAAATTATTGTACTAATAGTACGAACTCATCAAGATGGTGGAAATACATTTGGCTTCTGTGACATTGTAAACATTGCTACTCCGTGTGTTGCAATTTTCAATAAGATCGAATGAAAATATTCATGGAACGATAGAATGAAAATATTCATGGAACGATAGAATGAAAATATTTATGGAACGATAGAATGAAAATATTCATGGAACGACAGAATGAAAATATTCATGGAATGATAGAATGAAAATATTCATGAAACGAATGAATGAAAATATTCATTAAACATCTTAGTAAAGCATAGTCTAGGCACACACCCCATGTGCATGAAAAAGAAATAAAAAAAATCAATGAATTAAAAGAAGCATCACTAGTCAAAGAATTCCATACTATAGCACTGCAAAAAGAAATCAAGAATTAGTGAGAACAATGAGATTGTATGCTCGAAAATCGATAAACAAACGTGTTTATGCTACACAGAACACCAAGAATAGAGCGATACAAATCCCATAAAAGAGAGGACGATAGTTATTCAATGATAATCCGGAGGTGAACTTAAGTGCTCAATAAAGCCCAGCGTTACCTGTTTTCCTGCTTTCATGATATGAATACACTCGTGACAAAATCCGATGATTATAAGTAATGCAATATGTGGTTGATGGTTTTATTTTTAACTATAAAATATTACAAATTTTATAAACCACTGATACATAAGTTTTATCTTATTTAAAATCAAAACTGAAATTTGAATAATAAAGAACCTCGCCGAATTACTTTTGATATAATAATTTTGACGATTGGAAAATGAAGGGAATAAACTCAACATTAATAAATTTAAAAAAGGACATCTTTGTATGTTTTGTTGTTTGTGTTGTTCGAAAAGAAACAGAGTTTATTAGCCTTTAATATGTTGCAATAACATTTCAGGATGATTGGTTTTCAAATTCTGATTCAGGATCGGAACTGACTAGTGCTCAGCCAATAAGACTGGATATTTTTTCTGTCACCGTAAGATAATTTTAACTAGAAAACAGTGCTTAAATGAACAAATGTATTTCACTATGAATGCTTGGTAATACACTCCGGACGCAAGCATTAGCAACGGCAAACATTAGAAGATAACAATGACCAAAACAGAAAGACAACACCAAAAATTTCTTAACAATGAAAGCCGCATTAAACGTCAAACCAAATATCAAATATATACAATTCAAGTAAATGCAAGTTCAAAATTGAAGTACTAGTAAATGGTTTTCAAAGGTAACAAACTGTAACTGTCAAATTGTTTCCATAAAGCTTTCGACAGAAGAATGGGTTTTTTCACTATAAAATTAAAGTGATTACTGACACCACAAAATCAAAATGGGTTGACATGTTAGTCCTTTCATAAATGTACTGAAAATAGTGTAATGCCTGCAAATTGACTTTTTTCAGAAAGGGTTATACCTAACATACAACTATTTTGATTGGAATGACAATGATCCTGATCTGAACAACTTCAATGTTGTACCATGTTATACTGGCGATCAGCAAAAACATGTTGTCATCATTTTTTCAGGTTTGTAGACATGAAATAGACAATCACACAAAAAATATCCAATTTACCAGTAAATGAAAATTTGCGCAACAATAGGATTATGTTTATGTCAACTCTATACTAGATTGATTTTGTTGTGACTTTATATTACTTTCTGCATTTCAAATGCTTAGTACCGCTAAAACCTTGTGGAAACCTTATATTCACTAAAACAATATAAGTACTTGTATATTTTGCATATTTCATAGCTGGTAATCAAATTTTTCTACTACCTATTATGTCTGTTTGTTTTGCTCACACATTGTTGTCAATATGATTGAATTCTATGCGACTGTCATACAAGTGATAGGATTAGCTAGCTATGAAACCAGGTTTAATCCACCATTTTCTACATAAGGAAATGCCTGTACCAAGTCAGGAATATGACAGTTGTTTTCTATTCGTTTGATGTGTTTGAGCTTTTGATTTTGCCATTTGATAAGTCAAAATAAAAAAAAATAAAAACACATTAAACGAATGAAAAACAACTGTCATATTCCTGACTTTGTACAGGCATTTCCCTATGTAAAAACATTTATAACTAGCTTACCTCTCGCTTGTATGACAGTCGCATAGAATTCCATTATATTGACAACAATGTGTGAGTAAAACAAACAGACATTATAGGAAAAAAGTCAAAAATTGGGATACAGCAGTCAACATTGTGTTATAATATTAATCACTATAAAACAGACAACTATGTCAACAAAGAAAAACAAAATGGCATATAGACACTCTCTATAGACAAAGAACATAAGCAAAATTGAAAGACAAAATAAAAAAAATGACCATAGCACACTATCACAATGGCGGATGTATAAATACCGAGCCACGCCCAAAAGATATCAAAAATGGACTTACCAGTAAAGGTTAAACATATACAAAGACAAATAAAAAAATTAAAAAAACATCCTTAAAAGGATCCGTAAAAACATCATTTAAAGTTAGTTATATGTCTTTTTTCTTTACGATGGTCTTTAGACCCAGCTACTACGGGCGATTCAACCTCCCCTGGCATTTTATGACGGAATTTCATTTAACATTAGCGTTCTTACTAATTTTACGAGTAATAATGCTGCAATAAGTATAATGAATGAGGGATAAATAAATGCCGGAGGAACATTCATACTTATGTTTCCTTGGTGTTCAAAATGCCATTTAACACCGGTATTGGGAAAATGTCATGGTATTCTCAAGAGTGGTGATCCATTCAACAACTGTTGGTCCTTTATGAATAATGTGTATAGCATCTTTGAAGTATAGTCTGTCAATGGAAGTTGGAAATATTATAACGAAGTTTAATCAAGCTATAACATTTATTTGTAGGACAATATTATCCATATCTTGTCTCCAACAGTAAAATGTTCAAGTTAAAGGTTCTCAATCAGTTAGGACAGATGACCAATGCATCACTCATCCGCTTCCAGCAACTTGAGATTGATTTCGGTCTCACTCGTGTTTATGTGATAATGACAGTAGTAGATGCAGCTCAACAATTTGACGGAGGTAAAATTACGCGTTATTATGTATATTTGAGAACATTATATATTTGATCAGGTAAATGATAATAGAACATGGGTAGCACAATATTGTTTCGAGGACAAGATAAAATGAAAACGCTGTGTAAACAAATCAATCGATTTGTTCGTAGGATAACAATTTTGTTTATTTCATGGGTATAAATGAACCAAGAATTTAAATGTTCACAGCAGAATAATTCTGTATTGGCGTGTATGCAGCCTTTTTCAAAACCACGAAATTAAATAATCCGGGAACATTGGTATACACGAAAATAATTAAATACACAGTAGTTGACTAACTCTTGTTCTATACCATAGAATACATCGATTTTGCAATGTTTTAATTAACAATTATATCGCCTAGAAACATTAAACTTAAAATTCTAAAAGCCAAACATGTAGAACAAAAACAATGAAGAACAACAATCAAAAGGGTTTACCAGGTAGCAAATTCTGTGTTGGTTTATTTTTTCACCTCAGGGAGTAGAAACCCTTGTTGTTGTTAAAATAAAACATAAGCAGAGAATTTATCTGCATTGTATAATACAAAACAAATGCATTAGCACTAATTGTCAAGGATTATATCTTAAAGACTACCACTTGCTTGTTAAAGTCAAAATTAGCAAAAGGAAAGTAATCATTTAACTATTAAATTTTTCTGTGTTAGTCTACTCTGTGAATTTGGTCCTAGTTCTCTGTGATTTGAAAGAAAGAAAGAAATGATAATCAGGAATGACCTTGTCTGTTTTTTTGTTTATTACTTGCTATTAATAGTTGTGTTTTTTCCAATATTTGGTTTCCAATATTACTTCAGAAAATTAATTCTCAAAAAATGTCCATATGAACATGAATATTAGGTAATATTACTTGAATGTTGTTGATGGACACCGAAATCCCCGATATATAACCTAACCGATGTTACTTTTGTATATTGCATGATACCTATGATTTGTTTCATATCGTTATCATGACCCATGAGCATGATTAGCCAAACAGTTAGTAAAGAGCAAAGAGTCAAATCTATATTTTGTTCCACACTATAATGTTCAGCCTTTTTCTTTCTTGTCACACTTTTGTCAAGGGCAAAACCAATCCGCTGTATCTTCGAATGCCGATAGCTTGGACGGTTAGTATCCATCGTGCTGTTAGATGCGAACTCTAATACCATTAGAAAGATATTAGGAAAACTTTATAGATGTATCACAACCAAAAACAGCCAGCTACTCTTTTGATAGATTGTTTTACCCAAAGTATTCCATTTGTTTTGTCAACCAATATCATGTCCTGTTTCACTAATAACTAGAGTTTGTCTTTTTTTTTTGGCTGTGTAGGTGCAAAACAAAACAGGTCCACAAGTTTGTATAACACAGGTCTATGTCTATCTTATTTATAATCCATAGTTGTATGTGAATTTCTGATCCTCTTACGTGACCAGAAGTGAAAGATTGAAATGAAAAAAGGCTGTTTTCTGCTCTTTGGTCGGGTTGTTGTCTCTTTGAAACATTCCCCGATATCATTCTCTATTCTATTCCCTTCATGATGATGTCCTATAACTATCTATTTGTTTGTAGTTATCGTGGTTATATAATAAAGTCGGGTATAAACAATGATCGAATTTGAAGGACGACTTCACAAGTTTGTGTATTACTTGCTTATATACTCATCATAGATACCAGGCTTAAATTTTGTACGCCAGGTGCGCATTTCGTCTACAAAAGACTCATCAGTGACGTTCAAATAAAAAAAGTTCAAATGTTCTATGTGTCTCCTTTGTCATACACTAAAGCAGTGAATATCAAAGGAAATCCCTCTTAATTGGACACTTGGGCCGTTTTTATTAGCCAGATAGGCTTCAAATTAAGTTTTAAGATATTGAAAAAAAAAACCACTGTCCCTTTGATTGTTTGCCGTTTTTGTCTCGCCTTGACGGAGTCAAAAAGCAAGACATAGGTATGCTGTGTCCGGCGTCGGCGGCGTCAACAAATTATTAGTTTGTGATTAGGTCTAGTTCATGGTGAACCACTAGTGGCAGGTCAATGACATTTGGTATGCAGTTGTATAAGCATTGGCACATCTTATTACCATGGAGATTGTTTGGCCTCGCCCCCTCAGTCAAGGTCTATTGACTTTGAAACTTTGCTTAGTTTACATGTATTAGTTTGTGATTATGTCAGTTTATGGGGAACCACTAGTGGTAGGTCAATGATATTTAATATGTAGTTGTATAATCATTGGCATATCTCATTTCCATGGAGATTATTTGGCCCCGCCCCCTCATTCATGGTCTATTGACTTTGAAACTTTTGCATAGTTTTCATGTATTAGTTTGTGATTAGGTCAGTTTAATGGGGACCGTTAGTGGTTGGTCAATAATAATTGGTATGCAGTTGTATAAGCATTAACACATCTCATTTCCATGGAGAATATTTGGTCCTTACCCCTCAGTCATGGTCTATTGACTTTGAAACTTTTGCTTAGCTTACATGTATTAGTTTGTGATTAGGTCAGTTTAAGATGCCACTAATGTTAAGTCAATGATATTCGGTATGCAAATGTATTGGCATTTGCAAGTTTCATTTCCATGGAGATTATATAACCCCATCCCTTAATTATGACTTTGACACTTTTACATAGTTTACAAGTTAATGTTTGTGTTTAGGTTTGTTTAAAGGGAACGACTTATGAAAAGTCAATGGTATTTGGTTTGCAGTTGTATTACAATTCGCATATCTCATTTCCATGGAGATTGTTTAGCCCTGTACCTTCAGTCATGGTACATTGACTTTGAATATTTGCATAACGTATATGTTAAAGTATTGCTATTTTAATTTCAACATTTGCATTATCAAAATAACAAATAGGCGAGACATATCTCTGTGTTAACAGTTTATTATAGTATTTCATATAACGCTAAAGGTATCTTTTGTAGGGCTTCGGTGGTATAAGTAGTCGAAGTACTGTATCACTAGCCTTTCAACACTGAGGTTGTGATTTCGAATCCAGCACGTGGCAGGTGCTCTCGACTCCAATCTTGACTAGGATTTTCAGTTTTCCTACCGAAGGTCGGTGGCTCTCTCCGGGCACTCCGGCTTCCTCCACCAATAAGAACTGTCTGACCGCCACACAATATCAGAATAGTGCTGAAAGTGGCGATAAAAATTAACAAATCCATCAATCAATCTTTCTGTTGTTTGTTTAGCTCATTTGCAAAACAAAAGCCTGTACATACTGATACTTCGGGATATATGCATACAGATGACCGTATAATCTATAGATATTGTAAGCTAAATATATTGAATAACATATAACAATACATATTTACATTAGGAACATGACGGTCTGTGGGACATGATTGCTTCTCTGTTTATATAATCTTTGTTATTCAACTCGTATTCAAAAGAATATAAAGCATTCAGGGAAATTTTCTTATGTTTTTGCTATGCAATCATTTACGTTATTTTGAACAGTTCCTTATCGCCAAGAACCCGACATAGATACCATTATGGAGACAATCAATGATAACGTTTACGGAGGATTATTGAAAATAACAGTTCCACAGAATGACGGATCAGTAAGTAAACTTTCTCAAACTTTTTCTCTGATAAGCAAGCTGTCTTCCTAGTGCATGAAGCTTTGAAATTATGCAGTTTATGCGAAAGAGAAAATGTCCTCCCTATTTATTTTTAATCTTAACTTCATATGTCTCAGAAAATATTGTGAAAAACAACTATTTGCATAATTTGTATTGCTTACACATATTGACAGTCTATATTTGTAATAGTTCTCGAAAAAATAATTCCATACTGGTTGGTTCCCATTTGCTTGCAATATGCCAAAATAACTTCATTGGAACTAACAAATATTCCGAGCTCAAGTTGTGGACATTGGTGATTTGACAAGAACAAATAGCCACAAAAAAGATAGCAACTTCATTGGAACTAACAAATATTCTGAGCTCAAGTTGTGGACATTGGTGATTTGACAGGCTTCATATGAAAACAATAACTGTTGTCTTTCTTAAGATTTGAACATTCATAGTAATAGTTGCCGAAAACAAAATTAAACGCAATCCTGTGGCTAAAAATTTAGAAATTCAAATATTTAAGAGCATAAAATCAAAAAGGGCATTCATTAGTTCTAATGCTATCGGTGAACATTAAAATATTATGTTCTTTGCTAGATGATGAAAGGTTAGATAAATTGTAGGTGCACAACTCATCAAGATTATTGGTTCATAACAAATATTAAATCGATTTTTGGCGGTTTGCTTACTCAACTCATCATTTTGTGCAGCTGCTTACCGCACTTTGATTTCTACGTCTGAAAATGTAAAGTAATAATCCCATATCAATTTTACTGCACCAGATGCGCATTTCGGCAATAAATGTCTCTTCAGTGACGCTTGTGCCGAAATATTTGAAAAGAAAAAAATAATACAAACGTTGGAGCGATCATAAACCAAAAAGGACCAAAAAGAAACCAAAATCGGCCAAGGAATCAGAGATATGCATGAGGGAAATACATTCTTTAATTTAAAATGACTCAAAATCTTACAACAGCAAATTAAAAAAACCATGTTGTGATTATTTTCATAGTAAGTGATTATCTAATATTTCAAAGTTAAACATATTTTGCATGTCAAATAATAAATTTTTCATCAGTTTTGCTGTTGATATTGGATAATGATTGTTTTGTATAAACTACTTTAATTGGTAAACGTTCCAAACTGTAGATATAGATGTATATACTTTCTTTTTCAGATATATGTGTTTAATGCTACAGCAATCGATGACAATATATTAAGAAACGATGGAAAACCGTTGTCAAGTAAGTTTCCTTATGTCATATAGTTTAAGTAAATGACTATAATAATTGAAATTGTATCAGAACAGGGATATAAGTGAACAGGAATTGTTGGTAATTGTATATCCCGCTTGTTTGTAAAAAGATACACACTGTCAATCTAAATAAACTCACCATAGATATCTAAACCATTATAAGATGTTTATGATTTTACGCGGGCGCTTTTATAAGTTAGTTATGCGAAAAATACCGAAGAGACATGGATTGTCGAAATACGTATCTGTTGCAGTACAGTTGTGACAGTAAAATATTACCAATACAACTGTGTCGATATCTCTTGATTTTATGAAATTTTCAGTGACAAAAAAATTGATAATCTTTTGAAAGTAATGAATGTTTTCTCCCCCATGAATAGCACTGATTCAATGTTCGGATTTGGCTATGTTTTTCGGGTCATTTTTTTTTTTATCATATCAGCTCTTTAACGTTTGTATTAAGTTTTGAATTTACAAATACTTTGGTCCCGAGCATCATTGAAGAGACTTTATTTGTCGAAATGCAAATTTAGTAAAATTGGTACCGTTTAATATTATCATTTGCTTCTAATGATCAATCAAACCATTACGCAGTAAAAAAAAATCACATGCAGTAAGATTTACTAATGGTATATTACACATTGTACTTCCAATTGACAAAAATTTGAAACTTTATCCGTGATTAACCTAGTAAGAGATGAAAGAAGAACCAATGAGCTAGTTCCTAAACACATTGTCACTCATATTACAAATAAGGAAATATAATATAGATGCCATATTTAGAGGAGATTGTTGTTTATTTGTTGTAACTTCTTATGTTCTAAATTAGCACGTTCAGTTTTACAGTAACAAAGTACATTTTTTTAGTTTAATATTGCATTAATAAGCACTGGATACAAGCTGCAAAACCATGTCTCAAATTTCTTATGTCATATCTTATATACATATATATTACATAAAACATAGTTGGGTCTATTTTCCTCCAAAATGACATTTTAAATCGCAAACATTCCATTTGCTTTTAACCGGACCTTACACAAAACAATGTTGTAGTATTTTTATGCTTTTGAATGATAAAAAAAAATTAACATCTAGTATCTCTTAAGCAGACAAAGCTAATCTTTTTATGAGAATAGTGTATTTTTCCTATTCTTCACCCAAACATGGTCATATATAAACATGCATTGTTGAAGACAGTACTATAATTGCTTACATCCACTTCATTTGAGCTTTGGTGGATAGTTGTCTCACTGGCAATCATACCACATCTCCTTATTTTTAAAGTACTGTTTCTACCAACTCTTTTGAAAAATCGTCTTCACTATCTGTTAGCTTTTAGCAAACAACACTCAATCAATCTTAATATTTTTTGAAATGACAACGGGATAGTTATTAAGTTTAGACCACAACAAATTTGCCCGAATAAGACTGTTGTGCTACAAATATAGGAACTATAGCAGCTCGTATACTGCTGGTGACTACGAAACCTTAGTGTTTAAACTCCTGTTTTATTCTCCAAAGTGGTATATTGTACTGACAAATTTTAATTCATATTCATATCATACTAATTATTTATTTATTTTGTAATAATTCAAAACGGTGTAAGAACGTTTCAATATGAAAATATGAAAAAAATATTTAAATAAATAAAAACTGCAATATTTAAAATACAAATAGCTTAAAGTAAAACAAATAAAAAAATAAAGACATCTGTAAGTTTTTAGATATGTTATATTTTGTAAAAAGATCTATAATTTCAAGATGGTGATTAAGATTTTCAAGTTCAAAGGATTTCGTTATTTTGGTATAAAAACACCAAATTCCTTTACATTATGATTTACAACTGTATACATATTTAGAAAGGTTTCTTGCATAAATGCTAGCAATATTTTCTTCTGTTTCAGGCAAAACATTAAGTCACTTCAAGGCAATGAAAAATAAATCCCAGAAAGGTTTGACTGGGTTTCTTACTGGAATATCAGTAGATGATTGTGCGGATGCCTGTTTAACTGAATTAGATTTTGATTGCTACTCATTTGTGTACTGTTATAAAGCGGGTGTTTGTTTGTTGGCTAGCACATATGCACAAAACAGGACAGATTTAATATATGATAGACCCACGTGTGATCTATACTATAGTAAGACTTAAATACATAATCAAAGGAATTGGATTTTTTTCAACAGAAGAGCTATTAGAATTGATTTATGTTAATGTATTTTGTTTTACCACTCATGATATAACAATTTCACTAGAAAAGAACAAAATATGTTTACCGGCGTCATGTTTTCATTTCACATTGAATGTAAATTGTACCATAATGATAGAATAGTTACAGTTAATTGAAAGTTTTATGTGGAATTCACTGTTGCTAGATCTACAACATTGCTTATACATTTCGAATGTTTTATTGATCCTGATTCATTTATAATGGGAAAAAAATTCTCCTTTGAGGGACACTAGCTTTTAAGAATAATAAAACAATAAAAATCATATATATGAACATACTAATTATAAATGTCTGCTTTCCTTTTTCGTCTTAGTAAATTCGTTGCTGCGCAAACTCTACATTTCTTTTTACAGGGTCTTATATAGACAAATTCACCGCCATACCCGGACAGACATCTGCTATATCCTCTACACAAACAACAATAACAGCTACAGCAGAGGCCTGTGCTCAGAAATGCATTTTCTCATCAAGCTGTAAATCATTTATTTACTGTCTGGTTTCTCAGTCTTGTTCTTTACTGCAGTCACATCACCTTGATATTCCAAAGAATGGCAGCAATATTGACTCAATGTGCTCATTTTATAGTCGTGAGTATTTTAAATATTTACGTTTAAATACTCAAAGATACCTTATCTCCATATTCTAAAAGTAATAAGTTATGATACCTTGGGTATAGTTATTGTTATTTACTTTCATTTTAATTAAATTCTACCAAGAGTATTATTCGCGTGAATATATTGCATATGATTTTCGTTGCTATGAATTAAGGTAAGAAAATTTACTTGCGTTCTCCGTAATACCATTCCATTGTTTGTTAATTGTGCACAGTTAATTTCAGGGTAATACCAGTCGTATCGGTAAACAATTTATTCGAAAGAAAACTACAGATTCACCTTTCAGTTAACATGAAGTAATTGAGAGATAAACATATGTAAAAAATGTTTCATGACAAAATGATTCATAAATTGAGCCAATTTTAAAAGAACTTATTTTTTGTGTTCAACCTTATAAATAACCGATCGTTGCTTGGTTCGTCGGCATTGATGTACCTATTAAATTTTTAAACAAATAAACGAAAAATTTGGGGTCACCATAGGTAAGATCAACTTTTAATGTCTAATGTTGTAAAGTAGTAGAGATGTCAGATTTGAGTCTAAATTGGCCCTTTAATCAAATCCATTTCAAACTATCTCTAATTTGCAGAATCAAATCTTTAATATGTATCAAATTAAATCAAACACTGCAGTTTGGGTTTAAAATATATCATTATAATGTGTGTTGCAGCCATATATTTACAGAAAATTACTAGGCAAAATGACGAAACTAAACAAAATCGTAATTATTTGACCAGCAAAAGCTTATAATAACATAAAACAAACTGACGCTGAAAAATATTTACACATTAGTTGAATTTTGTGTTTATCTATTCGCTGGCAAAAAAATATTTGGGGACTATGCTTCTGTTCTAAGTTGATTTAACAAAAATGTTTTTAAAATAGGCTTATTTTTTTTATAAAATTGGAAAATATTCACAAACAAATTTGGTCATCCAGATTGAATGTTAATGATCAATTTTTATAATCAATTCTAAATGTTATCTTTGCGTTTTTCCTGTTCTTGTCTTGTTTTAGTTTTTCTTTTTATGAAGAGTATTCTGTTTTTATCTATTTCTTTTTAAACTGGCTCATCCAATGTAGTATATCATTGATGTGACACATTTATTGATATGTTTTTTCAAATATTTCTTTTGATTTTGTTTTAGGAAGCTATGTAAATGACTTTAAGCGTAAAGCTAGGTCAACGGTTAAAATTACTCCACAAATGCTCAACATAGAAGCAGTTTCTGTTGACCAGTGTGCTCAACTATGTATCCAGACTGAGTCATTTACTTGTAACTCATTTTCCTTCTGTGGCAATGATACAACATGTAGATTAACCCCTGCTCATCCTGTCTCAGGACTGAGAGTCATAGCAACAGATTATTGTGATTTATATACAAGTAGGTATATGCTAGCAAATAAATGATATTCAAAGATAACCCGTTCAGCCTGCACTACCATAATACACCATTGCAATGATTCTACCAAAAAATACTGATAAACTTTTACAGTCATAGGTTGAAGTTATCTGTACATATTCGCATATATAATAGTAACATATTTTATTAACGAAATTTGTAATACACAAGTAAAAATAATTTACAAAATATTTAACTGTCAAAATGGTATTTAGAAATAAGAGAAGAGATCTTGGTTTATCTTTTTAACTAGGGTCAAATGATAAAAATGTAAGATGCGTATTGTACAAGACATAGTAAATGATTTGAATGGTAGTATTAAATGGTAATATTTCATGGGAACGCAAGGAAATTCTGAACGGAAGACAACGCTATCATAGAAAGGAAAAAAACATTCACAAAACAAAAGATGTAGAGGTGGAGGATTGCAGTTGAAAATCGATTACTTCCCATAATAAAGTTTCGCACATATTTGAAGGAACTTTTTTTGTAATGCAGATAATCTATCTGAGCCGGACAGTAAACATCCTTCAAATCCTATTAAATTGTAGAAAGATGCCGAATATTTGAAAGTTTTTTTTTCTATTTTATACACTTGTTAACAATTTTTGATCTGAAACGTTCATTATGATCAGAACAGCTCTTACATGACTGAACAGAAAATTATTTAGTAATTTTCAGTCTTTCAGTCAATTTTTAATATATCCACTGTGTTCAAACAATTCGCTGACAGTGAATTAAGATCTGTTCATACTATGTTCAGACTGTTGTTATTTATCTGTACTCATCAACACAATACTGCATTGTCTGAAAGGTACTGCACAGTACTGAATTGACTGCAAACGAATATTCTGAACAGTACATAATTTACCGCATTGGAGTCTAGTAATTGACCGAAAGACTGAACATGACTGAATACTAGTACTAGTAATTCTTTTTTCAGACTTTTCCGATGATGATAAGATCAAAATTACCGTTTCAGACAAATATTCATTTACTTATGATAGCAATTTGTGGACTGTTGTTTCGCTGTGAAAAGCTTTGATAATAATTTGATCTTAAATCCTCGCAATCAATAATAAAAGTCTGTTGAAATAATGTTGTACTAGCCAATTTTCAAAATAATATGAATATGAATATGAAAGTTGTACATGTATCGATATAAACATATCAACCTAATAAGGCTAAGTCAAACATCTACCCCTCTAAATAAACTCATTATAAATACCAGGATTTAAATTTTGTATTTGCGCCAACTTGTAAATGAAGTGTTCACCTCAATCGTACATTGAACTCACCTAATATGGATCTTTGAATTTAACATCCATTTCCTTTTTAAAATATAATCAAAACGGTTTCTTATCATTTTCAGGAACTTATTACTCAAACACTCCTGCTAAACAAAAGCAGTCACCGCAACCGTCAAGCAACAAAGGAGTTTCCTCAGGTTCGTATCATTGATGTTGTATTTGATATCTGAAAAATAATTTTGGTCTGAATGCATCACATTTTATCTGAATATTATGTTGGATTCATTGTTATCTTTCTTTTCGTATTCCACAACTGTTATAACATTACAGTTAGGAATGCTAATTCCTCAAGCAAAGTTGACCGTAGATAGTTTTTGTCTGTTTTATTTGGATTTTTTTGGGTTTTATTTAATTCTCCAACGTCCTATTTATATTTGACTTTCCAAACTTTTAATCTCGAGCGTAACTCATAGGAAGCTTATTCCAGAAACATGTGATTTGCTCACGTTAATACTGAATGTAAAATCGGTCAGTATTTATATTTGTTGATAATAAGAGAAATCTGAAAAGTTCGTCCAAAATATGAAGAACAAATGCCGTATAAAAAAACAACGACAACTTATTTATTTTAAAACTAAGGCGCAAGATAAGTACATAGTTTTACGGACATACCATAACATTATGAATTTAACATTTTTAGTAATGTTTGCTTTTATATTAACATGAATATATACTACAAATGCAGAATAATAAAGTTGTTATCCTTATATGATTACAGTATATGTATATTTAGTTAGAATCCGTAATTTGGATTGGCAGACAAAAATATCGAGGCATCATATACTATAAAAACAGAATAAAAAGTCTCCATCTTCTTTATGTTCTACAAATTCAGAATAACAAAGTCTTCCACGCTTCATACAAAATGTGCTTCGGTAAACGCTTTTACACCCCAATAGAAATACAAAAAGAAGCATTTAGTTCTTTAATAAATCTAATTAGGATATAGAATTTAGATTTTTTTAAATAATGACAAAACAAAAATAAACAAATTGATAATATCGAGTTATTTATTTAATTAGGTGCTGCTGCTGGAATAGGATTAGGATTATTATTGGTAGGCGTGATACTTGGTGGAGGACTTATTATAATCTTGTCAAAGAAAAGAAAGTTACCTCCAATGGAAATTTTTAATATGAACTATACAGAATCTAAAGATGATATACAATGATGCAGACTGCATAAAAATTGTACTCAACTTCGTTTGTCAAAATATTGGAACAATTATCTGTTCAATAATTTGACAAATATTTTTGTCAAATTTTCACATATTGTATATCCCGATAACCATGTTTCATGTCACAAACTTTATTTACTGAAATATCATCGTATAGACATAAATTGTATGTATTATTTTGTTTGAAATCATTATAATCACACTCATATGGATTCCTTTGTTTTGACTAATGTAACTAAAGAGGAGACATAGTTTAATACATTCTCCTTATCTTACTGTATACGATACTATCAATGATGATATTTATAACACCTAGATAATAAATCAAATTAAGCACACAGAAAAATGTATATGATATGCAACGAGAAATTGAATCAGCACGACTTATATTATGTTAACTGTGTAAACAATATTCTAACTAATTTGTTCATATGTTCCAGTTTAATCAGGAATATAATATCATGTTTTAACTTTCTTAGAGAAAAAAGAAAGACAGCTACACCACAAATAACGATATTTCAACTATGCTACCGAAGAGAAAAAAAAGAGCATAACAATATAAAAAATATGCTTTACCATGACTTTTTTTTAAATTTCTACGCGTTAAATATTTTAAGTGTTGATTAAGAATTATAGAAAGAAAGTAAATATATTTGCCAAAGTATAATCACTATATTTATTAAAGTACCTTGAATAACAGAGAATCACTTCGAATATCTACCCTCATGGTCAATAACCCACTATTGATATTAACATTAACGGTGGAACCAATTTTTCAAGGCCAGATGCCCATTTCAACAATTCTTGAAACTACCTACTCGAGTGGCGGTGTGAATGAGATGTGGATACTTAAAAATTCCGAAGATCTGTTAGATTACATACAATCTAAGTCTCTTTCACTTTGCAAAAGTATTAAAAATTTGACTTTTCTACCCTTTACACAAATGTTCCTTCCCCATTCCAAACTAAAAGACAAATTAAAAGAACTCGTTCTGCTTTGTTTCAGAAAAAAGAATGGCCAATGTAGATAAAAGTATCTCGTCCTCGGAATGGATAAATCGTAGCTTCGAACGAAAAATTCTCTGAAACTGACATTATCAAGATGCTTGATTTCTTGATTGACAACATATTTGTTACGTTTGGAGGACGTGTTTTTCAACAAACAATCGGCATTCCCATGGGAGCCAACTGTGCTCTTTTACCCACTTGTTCCTTTATCCATATGACTCATGGGTCTGACTTCAGACATGAGCTTCCTAGGAAGAATGAAAGAAGCTAGGATTATCATTTGACTTCACGTTCTGCTATATAAATGATGTCCTCACTAAATAATTCAAAGTTTGGTGAATACTAGAATTTTGAACACATCTATCCCATCGAATTTGAAATAAAGGATACAACTGGTACATTTAAGTCTGCCTTATATCTTGACTTGCATCTTGAAATTGACACTGAGGGCCAGTTGAGAACAAAACTTTACGACAAAAAAAGATGATTTCAGCTTCCCACTTGTTAACTTTCCATTTCTATGTAGCAACATTCCGGCAGCGCTTTGCATATGGAGTATATACTCGCAGTTGATACGATATTCCAGAGCTTGCATTTCCTGTCTTGATTTTCTTGATAGAGGTTTGCTGCTTACAAGGAAGCTATTAAACCAAGAGTTCCAAGTGGTGATGTTGATATCATCCATTAGAAAATATAACGGACGCCATGCATCACGAGTTGGTCTATCGTTATGGAACATCTTTTTCGCAGATGACGACGGATATGTTCCAATTGTCGTAATCACAATCCCGTGTTCTTTTCTCAAATGTGACCTACCGAATTAGACTTATCGCTAGATTTGAACTTGCATGAGCAACACGACGGGTGCCGCATGTGGAGCAGGTTCGTGTTGCTCAGTCTTTAGTTTTCTATGTTGTGTTTTGTGTACTGTTTATAAACAGTTGTTTGTCTTTTCGTCGTTTTTTGTTTTTTGCCATGGCATTGTCAGTTTGTTTTCGACTTATGAGTTTGAATATCCCTTTGGTATCTTTAGTCTCTCAATTAATGTCTCTTCAGTGATGTTTGGGGTCAAGTTTTATAAAAGCAAATGGCACGGTATGACAAAATATAAAACAATTCAAACGAGAAAACCAATGGCCTAATTAATGTTAAAAACAATAAATATAAAAACAAATACTGCAGACACCAACATATGACAACTACTGAATAGGCACTTAAAGAATTCGGCGGGGCTAACATGTTTGTAAGCGCTTAATCCGTCCTTATATGAGAGATTTTGAAAACAGCACATCATAAGCACAAACTGTAAGGTCAATTGGAAAAGGCTGGACTCATCACATCATGATAAAAAGACAAAGTACCGAGAACTCGCAGTTACCGGAAGCTAATTCAAAGCCAATTTCAATTTGTATATAAACCATCTCTTCATGTTCTAGAATATCTTTCAGTACACATACCACGGATTAAGTGCAAAGAAGGCTTAAACAGTCTGAGAAAAAGCATGGACCCGATATAACCGATAATGACCGATAACATTCATGCTACGTAGGAAAGGGAATGCGGCGTGATGAACTATATATAACAGACAACATACCCAAAATGGCCATTGATATTTTTTTCACATGCATGAAATCGTCTTTCTTAATTTAATGTATAATGTATCAGTTGCATGTTTATTCTTATACTCATAAACAGGAAGTTGTATTGTTCATAATTATGTAATTAAAGTTTAATTGTGTTATATTTCAACATCTGAAAATGATCACTGCTTAGTGCTACTGGTCTATGCAAAGCTGTTATCGAACTGTTATATTGCGTAACCATTTTTTTTAGAGCCAAGGGAGCATGAAGTAGACGTTTCTATGTCTATAACTTTTTTAAAGATATCTTTTGAAGAGTAATATAGAAAAAGATTTTGCCCAAAATTTCGTATTTCATTATTAATTACCTATTTTTTCTGTGTTTGTGTCTCTTTCGGATGCTACCACATTGACATATATCACACATATCCATTTATAAATATTTCCAATGAACTTTGATAAAATCAAACAGAATCATTGAAAAAAAACACTAAGAAACACACAGCAATTGGCACTATAAAAATAATATAAACGCATAGATTAACTTAAAACATGATCCTGCAAAAAACTCGTAGCCTGCTCCAGACATGCCAGATGAAACATTTGTTCTATCATTTTTTAAGTCAGAAATCAATTACAAACAGGATGATTAAAGGAACTTGATATGTGGTCGTGGATCTTTGTCCGATATTTCTTAAGGGTCAACCTTAGAATAGCGATCTACAATTTGGTAATAATGGAGATAATTACACCTTATATAAGAATGCCGGATTTTAATTGGTTGTTAGCCAGTGTATTTTTCGCATATTCTAACATTTTTCCTCATTTCAAACGAATTTGCCTGTTTTTTCACCACTGCCGGTGAATTTGCCTCAAATTCCCCTCTCTGCCGTGGTATTTGCCATTTTAGATATTCCTTTTTTACCCTCGTGAGCCTGTTCCCGCCAAAATTATTCGGAACCTTTCTCACTTTATCCCGACAACATGGTTAAGCACTATTAATTGAGTTAAACCGAAAACTGTCAGAAATATACATATAAAGAGGGGAAAAAATGTCTATACAAATGAACGATTTAATGATGGAATAACAATGACGTTTACACATATAGATAACATGACGTTACAAAAAGGCAGCACTAACGCATATAAGTACATGTATAATTCCCGCGGTACTACGATTTCCCTTCACATGACATTGTACAGACAGTTTCAATCAAAATCTATTCGGTGTAATTAAACAGATATATCATGTTATGGAGGGGTATTTGCGAAAAATACCAGTCTTGCGACCAAATTTCCCTCGCCTAGCGGCTTGGGAAATTTCACCGTCCCTTGACTGGTATTTTTCGCAAATACCCCTCCATAACATGATATATCTGTTCAAAATTGCATACCTTTTTGTCGAAGGGTTTTGATGTTAAACTTTCTCCAATTATAATTAAGAGAAAGGTCGAGGTAAGATAATCTGTTTCTCCTCT
This sequence comes from Mytilus californianus, assembly GCF_021869535.1. Classification (NCBI taxonomy): domain Eukaryota; kingdom Metazoa; phylum Mollusca; class Bivalvia; order Mytilida; family Mytilidae; genus Mytilus; species Mytilus californianus. Next base: position 92,203,647 of record NW_026262581.1, on the reverse strand, counting down.
ACTATTTTTTTGCGGAATATTCATAAAAAATTAATATAAGAGAGGCGGCATGCAGATACCAAAGGTATAGTAAAACTCATAGTCGAAAACGAACTGACAATGACATGGCAAAAAAAAGAGAAGAAAAACGACCAAAAGACAAACAACAGTCTACAAAACACAACTTGAAAACTAAAGACTGAGCAACACGAAACCTACCAAAAAAAAAAAAAAAAAACCCGGGGTGATCGCATAAACGAGATAAAATTAATAAAATAAAAATAGATAGCGAATCCTCCATTCAAAATCTGTTTTTTTTTCTTATAAACAAATTGATAAATAAAAAATATGTATATCAAAAGATGATTGCAATTTAAGTAAGCAGGAATTATAATAATATTAGTTACACAGTTTGCTAGTGACCTAATACGATATATATGGGGTCAGTAAATTCCATATCAGGTGAGAGCGAAGCTCGAACCCCATATGAAATTTACTGAACCCATATATATCGTATTAGGTCACTAGCACACTGTGTAACGAATTTATCTCACCGACTATGTTGACATGTGGAATTTCGATTAATGGCTTAAATTATCAATGTGATCAAGTTTTCAATATAAAGAACGTACTTCCATTGGTATATACCAAAACAAATGCCAACTGTAAAAACTTGTGTGTTTTCTGCACTTTAAGTGACTTATTTCAATCGTTCATCATCAATTTCTTCATCTGTTGTCCGGGTAAAACGTTTCAGATTTTTCCTCGACACCGTGTTGTTTTTATAAAGGGACGTAACACCACTACTAACCGTGTATTGAAATAAACCACGCCTACTATTCCCATATGAAATATACAGGATCTCCACGCGGTCGCTTTTAACCAATGATATTGCTAGAAATGTATAGGACGTAAGATAAAAGCAGATATGGGATACACGTGAACGAGATGGCAGCTAAACAATCAGATTGAGAAGAAAAAATGCAATATTCAATCAACAAGGTAATTGGATTTGGTGTCTGATGGAAAGTTGTCTTATTGGGAATCATACCGCATATTCTTTTTTGACTCGCGCAGTCAGTAATAATTTTGGTTTGTGACCTAAGGACGCTTAACTATGGTAACACCATGCATGACTTCACCAATCTAAGCTGGTTCTCAACTGTGTAGTAGCAGAGACATATAATACAATTGTATTATATGTCTCTGGTAGTAGTCAGTCGAGGACCAGCTAATTACCAACCTTTACTCTGATTGGACGAAATTACGGAATTAAACAAAAACCAACAAATAGATATGCTACAATAATAGGAAAACATTACGGACATAAAATCAAACTTAAAAATGAAATTATCGAGATAAATAAAATAAATTCAGATAAAGAAGGTGTCATTATCACCACTGTCAAATTGTTTGGATTTTGTAGCCTACGCTTTTAATACATCAGCAGGTAAATATCACCGACAGGTTCATTAGATCTATTGCTGGTAAGTCAATTATGCTATTAATAGCTCGAGTGTTATAAATATATCTTATCGACTTTGTGTACTTGCAAGTGCAGTCTAAAAATTCCAAGGCGTAAAAATAATCTCAAAGAGTACAAAAAATTGTACTTGAAATATAAATAATGTCAAAATACTAGTACATATATCGCAAATTTAATTACTTGACGTATAAAGCTGTATTATATCATAGATATAATAGCTATTATATCTATGATTATATAGATCATCTCCATTTGGCGTCCGTCCGGCCACGATATACACACCGAAATAGGTTAATTGTGTCTCTAATTGTTAGAGTTGTGCTTGACATAGATATAATTGACATTTCTTCCTGGGACTATTATACTATGCCGGTTAGTATAATAGTCCCAGATTTCTTCATAGTTCTAAACTGGTTAATTGTTATTTGTAATACACAAGTAAAAATAATTTACAAAATATTTAACTGTCAAAATGGTATTTAGAAATAAGAGAAGAGATCTTGGTTTATCTTTTTAACTAGGGTCAAATGATAAAAATGTAAGATGCGTATTGTACAAGACATAGTAAATGATTTGAATGGTAGTATTAAATGGTAATATTTCATGGGAACGCAAGGAAATTCTGAACGGAAGACAACGCTATCATAGAAAGGAAAAAAAAATTCACAAAACAAAAGATGTAGAGGTGGAGGATTGCAGTTGAAAATCGATTACTTCCCATAATAAAGTTTCGCACATATTTGAAGGAACTTTTTTTGTAATGCAGATAATCTATCTGAGCCGGACAGTAAACATCCTTCAAATCCTATTAAATTGTAGAAAGATGCCGAATATTTGAAAGTTTTTTTTTCTATTTTATACACTTGTTAACAATTTTTGATCTGAAACGTTCATTATGATCAGAACAGCTCTTACATGACTGAACAGAAAATTATTTAGTAATTTTCAGTCTTTCAGTCAATTTTTAATATATCCACTGTGTTCAAACAATTCGCTGACAGTGAATTAAGATCTGTTCATACTATGTTCAGACTGTTGTTATTTATCTGTACTCATCAACACAATACTGCATTGTCTGAAAGGTACTGCACAGTACTGAATTGACTGCAAACGAATATTCTGAACAGTACATAATTTACCGCATTGGAGTCTAGTAATTGACCGAAAGACTGAACATGACTGAATACTAGTACTAGTAATTCTTTTTTCAGACTTTTCCGATGATGATAAGATCAAAATTACCGTTTCAGACAAATATTCATTTACTTATGATAGCAATTTGTGGACTGTTGTTTCGCTGTGAAAAGCTTTGATAATAATTTGATCTTAAATCCTCGCAATCAATAATAAAAGTCTGTTGAAATAATGTTGTACTAGCCAATTTTCAAAATAATATGAATATGAATATGAAAGTTGTACATGTATCGATATAAACATATCAACCTAATAAGGCTAAGTCAAACATCTACCCCTCTAAATAAACTCATTATAAATACCAGGATTGAAATTTTGTATTTACGCCAACTTGTAAATGATGTGTTTACCTCAATCGTACATTGAACTCACCTAATATGGATCTTTGAATTTAACATCCATTTCCTTTTTAAAATATAATCAAAACGGTTTCTTATCATTTTCAGGAACTTATTACTCAAACACTCCTGCTAAACAAAAGCAGTCACCGCAACCGTCAAGCAACAAAGGAGTTTCCTCAGGTTCGTATCATTGATGTTGTATTTGATATCTGAAAAATAATTTTGATCTGAATGCATCACATTTTATCTGAATATTATGTTGGATTCATTGTTATCTTTCTTTTCGTATTCCACAACTGTTATAACATTACAGTTAGGAATGCTAATTCCTCAAGCAAAGTTGACCGTAGATAGTTTTTGTCTGTTTTATTTGGATTTTTTTGGGTTTTATTTAATTCTCCAACGTCCTATTTATATTTGACTTTCCAAACTTTTAATCTCGAGCGTAACTCATAGGAAGCTTATTCCAGAAACATGTGATTTGCTCACGTTAATACTGAAGGTAAAATCGGTCAGTATTTATATTTGTTGATAATAAGAGAAATCTGAAAAGTTCGTCCAAAATATGAAGAACAAATGCCGTATAAAAAAACAACGACAACTTATTTATTTTAAAACTAAGGCGCAAGATAAGTACATAGTTTTACGGACATACCATAACATTATGAATTTAACATTTTTAGTAATGTTTGCTTTTATATTAACATGAATATATACTACAAATGCAGAATAATAAAGTTGTTATCCTTATATGATTACAGTATATGTATATTTAGTTAGAATCCGTAATTTGGATTGGCAGACAAAAATATCGAGGCATCATATACTATAAAAACAGAATAAAAAGTCTCCATCTTCTTTATGTTCTACAAATTCAGAATAACAAAGTCTTCCACGCTTCATACAAAATGTGCTTCGGTAAACGCTTTTACACCCCAATAGAAATACAAAAAGAAGCATTTAGTTCTTTAATAAATCTAATTAGGATATAGAATTTAGATTTTTTTAAATAATGACAAAACAAAAATAAACAAATTGATAATATCGAGTTATTTATTTAATTAGGTGCTGCTGCTGGAATAGGATTAGGATTATTATTGGTAGGCGTGATACTTGGTGGAGGACTTATTATAATCTTGTCAAAGAAAAGAAAGTTACCTCCAATGGAAATTTTTAATATGAACTATACAGAATCTAAAGATGATATACAATGATGCAGACTGCATAAAAATTGTACTCAACTTCGTTTGTCAAAATATTGGAACAATTATCTGTTCAATAATTTGACAAATATTTTTGTCAAATTTTCACATATTGTATATCCCGATAACCATGTTTCATGTCACAAACTTTATTTACTGAAATATCATCGTATAGACATAAATTGTATGTATTATTTTGTTTGAAATCATTATAATCACACTCATATGGATTCCTTTGTTTTGACTAATGTAACTAAAGAGGAGACATAGTTTAATACATTCTCCTTATCTTACTGTATACGATACTATCAATGATGATATTTATAACACCTAGATAATAAATCAAATTAAGCACACAGAAAAATGTATATGATATGCAACGAGAAATTGAATCAGCACGACTTATATTATGTTAACTGTGTAAACAATATTCTAACTAATTTGTTCATATGTTCCAGTTTAATCAGGAATATAATATCATGTTTTAACTTTCTTAGAGAAAAAAGAAAGACAGCTACACCACAAATAACGATATTTCAACTATGCTACCGAAGAGAAAAAAAAGAGCATAACAATATAAAAAATATGCTTTACCATGACTTTTTTTTAAATTTCTACGCGTTAAATATTTTAAGTGTTGATTAAGAATTATCGAAAGAAAGTAAATATATTTGCCAAAGTATAATCACTATATTTATTAAAGTACCTTGAATAACAGAGAATCACTTCGAATATCTACCCTCATGGTCAATAACCCACTATTGATATTAACATTAACGGTGGAACCAATTTTTCAAGGCCAGATGCCCATTTCAACAATTCTTGAAACTACCTACTCGAGTGGCGGTGTGAATGAGATGTGGATACTTAAAAATTCCGAAGATCTGTTAGATTACATACAATCTAAGTCTCTTTCACTTTGCAAGTATTAAAAATTTGACTTTTCTACCCTTTACACAAGTGTTCCTTCCCCATTCCAAACTAAAAGACAAATTAAAAGAACTCGTTCTGCTTTGTTTCAGAAAAAAGAATGGCCAATGTAGATAAAAGTATCTCGTCCTCGGAATGGATAAATCGTAGCTTCGAACGAAAAATTCTCTGAAACTGACATTATCAAGATGCTTGATTTCTTGATTGACAACATATTTGTTACGTTTGGAGGACGTGTTTTTCAACAAACAATCGGCATTCCCATGGGAGCCAACTGTGCTCTTTTACCCACTTGTTCCTTTATCCATATGACTCATGGGTCTGACTTCAGACATGAGCTTCCTAGGAAGAATGAAAGAAGCTAGGATTATCATTTGACTTCACGTTCTGCTATATAAATGATGTCCTCACTAAATAATTCAAAGTTTGGTGAATACTAGAATTTTGAACACATCTATCCCATCGAATTTGAAATAAAGGATACAACTGGTACATTTAAGTCTGCCTTATATCTTGACTTGCATCTTGAAATTGACACTGAGGGCCAGTTGAGAACAAAACTTTACGACAAAAAAAGATGATTTCAGCTTCCCACTTGTGAACTTTCCATTTCTATGTAGCAACATTCCGGCAGCGCTTTGCATATGGAGTATATACTCGCAGTTGATACGATATTCCAGAGCTTGCATTTCCTGTCTTGATTTTCTTGATAGAGGTTTGCTGCTTACAAGGAAGCTATTAAACCAAGAGTTCCAAGTGGTGATGTTGATATCATCCATTAGAAAATATAACGGACGCCATGCATCACGAGTTGGTCTATCGTTATGGAACATCTTTTTCGCAGATGACGACGGATATGTTCCAATTGTCGTAATCACAATCCCGTGTTCTTTTCTCAAATGTGACCTACCGAATTAGACTTATCGCTAGATTTGAACTTGCATGAGCAACACGACGGGTGCCGCATGTGGAGCAGGTTCGTGTTGCTCAGTCTTTAGTTTTCTATGTTGTGTTTTGTGTACTGTTTATAAACAGTTGTTTGTCTTTTCGTCGTTTTTTGTTTTTTGCCATGGCATTGTCAGTTTGTTTTCGACTTATGAGTTTGAATATCCCTTTGGTATCTTTAGTCTCTCAATTAATGTCTCTTCAGTGATGCTTGGGGTCAAGTTTTATAAAAGCAAATGGCACGGTATGACAAAATATAAAACAATTCAAACGAGAAAACCAATGGCCTAATTAATGTTAAAAACAATAAATAAATACTGCAGACACCAACATATGACAACTACTGAATAGGCACTTAAAGAATTCGGCGGGGCTAACATGTTTGTAAGCGCTTAATCCGTCCTTATATGAGAGATTTTGAAAACAGCACATCATAAGCACAAACTGTAAGGTCAATTGGAAAAGGCTGGACTCATCACATCATGATAAAAAGACAAAGTACCGAGAACTCGCAGTTACCGGAAGCTAATTCAAAGCCAATTTCAATTTGTATATAAACCATCTCTTCATGTTCTAGAATATCTTTCAGTACACATACCACGGATTAAGTGCAAAGAAGGCTTAAACAGTCTGAGAAAAAGCATGGACCCGATATAACCGATAATGACCGATAACATTCATGCTACGTAGGAAAGGGAATGCGGCGTGATGAACTATATATAACAGACAACATACCCAAAATGGCCATTGATATTTTTTTCACATGCATGAAATCGTCTTTCTTAATTTAATGTATAATTTATCAGTTGCATGTTTATTCTTATACTCATAAACAGGAAGTTGTATTGTTCATAATTATGTAATTAAAGTTTAATTGTGTTATATTTCAACATCTGAAAATGATCACTGCTTAGTGCTACTGGTCTATGCAAAGCTGTTATCGAACTGTTATATTGCGTAACCATTTTTTTTTAGAGCCAAGGGAGCATGAAGTAGACGTTTCTATGTCTATAACTTTTTTAAAGATATCTTTTGAAGAGTAATATAGAAAAAGATTTTGCCCAAAATTTCGTATTTCATTATTAATTACCTATTTTTTCTGTGTTTGTGTCTCTTTCGGATGCTACCACATTGACATATATCACACATATCCATTTATAAATATTTCCAATGAACTTTGATAAAATCAAACAGAATCATTGAAAAAAAACACTAAGAAACACACAGCAATTGGCACTATAAAAATAATATAAACGCATAGATTAACTTAAAACATGATCCTGCAAAAAACTCGTAGCCTGCTCCAGACATGCCAGATGAAACATTTGTTCTATCATTTTTTAAGTCAGAAATCAATTACAAACAGGATGATTAAAGGAACTTGATATGTGGTCGTGGATCTTTGTCCGATATTTCTTAAGGGTCAACCTTAGAATAGCGATCTACAATTTGGTAATAATGGAGATAATTACACCTTATATAAGAATGCCGGATTTTAATTGGTTGTTAGCCAGTGTATTTTTCGCATATTCTAACATTTTTCCTCATTTCAAACGAATTTGCCTGTTTTTTCACCACTGCCGGTGAATTTGCCTCAAATTCCCCTCTCTGCCGTGGTATTTGCCATTTTAGATATTCCTTTTTTACCCTCGTGAGCCTGTTCCCGCCAAAATTATTCGGAACCTTTCTCACTTTATCCCGACAACATGGTTAAGCACTATTAATTGAGTTAAACCGAAAATTGTCAGAAATATACATATAAAGAGGGGAAAAAATGTCTATACAAATGAACGATTTAATGATGGAATAACAATGACGTTTACACATATAGATAACATGACGTTACAAAAAGGCAGCACTAACGCATATAAGTACATGTATAATTCCCGCGGTACTACGATTTCCCTTCACATGACATTGTACAGACAGTTTCAATCAAAATCTATTCGGTGTAATTAAACAGATATATCATGTTATGGAGGGGTATTTGCGAAAAATACCAGTCTTGCGACCAAATTTCCCTCGCCTAGCGGCTTGGGAAATTTCACCGTCCCTTGACTGGTATTTTTCGCAAATACCCCTCCATAACATGATATATCTGTTCAAAATTGCATACCTTTTTGTCGAAGGGTTTTGATGTTAAACTTTCTCCAATTATAATTAAGAGAAAGGTCGAGGTAAGATAATCTGTTTCTCCTCTACTATTTTTTTGCGGAATATTCATAAAAAATTAATATAAGAGAGGCGGCATGCAGATACCAAAGGTATAGTAAAACTCATAGTCGAAAACGAACTGACAATGACATGGCAAAAAAAAGAGAAGAAAAACGACCAAAAGACAAACAACAGTCTACAAAACACAACTTGAAAACTAAAGACTGAGCAACACGAAACCTACCAAAAAAAAAAAAAAACCCGGGGTGATCGCATAAACGAGATAAAATTAATAAAATAAAAATAGATAGCGAATCCTCCATTCAAAATCTGTTTTTTTTTTCTTATAAACAAATTGATAAATAAAAAATATGTATATCAAAAGATGATTGCAATTTAAGTAAGCAGGAATTATAATAATATTAGTTACACAGTTTGCTAGTGACCTAATACGATATATATGGGGTCAGTAAATTCCATATCAGGTGAGAGCGAAGCTCGAACCCCATATGAAATTTACTGAACCCATATATATCGTATTAGGTCACTAGCACACTGTGTAACGAATTTATCTCACCGACTATGTTGACATGTGGAATTTCGATTAATGGCTTAAATTATCAATGTGATCAAGTTTTCAATATAAAGAACGTACTTCCATTGGTATATACCAAAACAAATGCCAACTGTAAAAACTTGTGTGTTTTCTGCACTTTAAGTGACTTATTTCAATCGTTCATCATCAATTTCTTCATCTGTTGTCCGGGTAAAACGTTTCAGATTTTTCCTCGACACCGTGTTGTTTTTATAAAGGGACGTAACACCACTACTAACCGTGTATTGAAATAAACCACGCCTACTATTCCCATATGAAATATACAGGATCTCCACGCGGTCGCTTTTAACCAATGATATTGCTAGAAATGTATAGGACGTAAGATAAAAGCAGATATGGGATACACGTGAACGAGATGGCAGCTAAACAATCAGATTGAGAAGAAAAAATGCAATATTCAATCAACAAGGTAATTGGATTTGGTGTCTGATGGAAAGTTGTCTTATTGGGAATCATACCGCATATTCTTTTTTGACTCGCGCAGTCAGTAATAATTTTGGTTTGTGACCTAAGGACGCTTAACTATGGTAACACCATGCATGACTTCACCAATCTAAGCTGGTTCTCAACTGTGTAGTAGCAGAGACATATAATACAATTGTATTATATGTCTCTGGTAGTAGTCAGTCGAGGACCAGCTAATTACCAACCTTTACTCTGATTGGACGAAATTACGGAATTAAACAAAAACCAACAAATAGATATGCTACAATAATAGGAAAACATTACGGACATAAAATCAAACTTAAAAATGAAATTATCGAGATAAATAAAATAAATTCAGATAAAGAAGGTGTCATTATCACCACTGTCAAATTGTTTGGATTTTGTAGCCTACGCTTTTAATACATCAGCAGGTAAATATCACCGACAGGTTCATTAGATCTATTGCTGGTAAGTCAATTATGCTATTAATAGCTCGAGTGTTATAAATATATCTTATCGACTTTGTGTACTTGCAAGTGCAGTCTAAAAATTCCAAGGCGTAAAAATAATCTCAAAGAGTACAAAAAATTGTACTTGAAATATAAATAATGTCAAAATACTAGTACATATATCGCAAATTTAATTACTTGACGTATAAAGCTGTATTATATCATAGATATAATAGCTATTATATCTATGATTATATAGATCATCTCCATTTGGCGTCCGTCCGGCCACGATATACACACCGAAATAGGTTAATTGTGTCTCTAATTGTTAGAGTTGTGCTTGACATAGATATAATTGACATTTCTTCCTGGGACTATTATACTATGCCGGTTAGTATAATAGTCCCAGATTTCTTCATAGTTCTAAACTGGTTAATTGTTTCAATTTTGTTATTTATTACAGATTTTAACCTAATAATATATTATATTTATGTCTTCACAGCTAGGTTCTTCTTTATCTCTGAAAAAAAAACCTAAATTTTCATTTAGTTAAGTTCCAGTTCTGACGATAAATATTATAAAATGGGGTAGTAAATTCCGGATTTAATATCAAGTTATGTCCGCTTTGTTACCTGTTTACCATATCTAAAACAACTTCCGGTAGATTTGGAAGATTATTTTTGTATTGTCAAAGTCAACAATGTAAGAAAACGTTCCATCTAGAGTTCTAACTTGGTTTTGAAAAGGCAGGATGCTGGATGGAAAAAAAGATTTTAACGCGTTTACCTTAAGAAAAAATAAAAAGTTGCCTGTGCACTATACATTTGTTAAAAAAAACACTGTTACTTCATCTCTTCATTCTTTACGACATGTATGAAGAAGACATATTTAAGATAACACGACTAATTGTAATAACCTTTGAATAACGAAACCATAACATATATAACTCGGCAAAATGTCTGACATTCAGATTAAATTTTGACTATTAAAGAAACCCCAAAAAAATCCCTTGGAGATCACAATGTACATGTAATTCTAGTGTATGTAATGAAATCCTCAGTATTTTCAAGTTGAAAATGAGCTTACTTACAATGTATAACCTCACAATTTCTTTAATTACACCATAGAATAATATGAGGCAGGCAATACCTGTGAAAGGGGACGAAGTCTATATAAATTATTTTTTTTAATTCAAACATATTTCAAGTTCTAAATCTGTTTAAAAAAAAAACGGAAATACCGTAACGTTTCCGATTTTGGTTCTGTTGTTAGGGATTTTAGTTCTGACGTTATTTTAGTTATGACGTCATATTCAATGTAAACAAAGAAACGCTATCATCAGGTAACGTTTTTTCATATCAAAGAATATTTGAAATGAAATTGTTATTGTGTTCCTTCCTATATTTTACTGGACTGATAAATATATATTTCACTCAAAGTCTCATGACAAACGAGACCGGAAGAAGGAAGTAGATTTCTGCGCAAATGCGGGAATTTAAAAAGGTTACAAAAAAAAAGGTAATGATTTTGAGTTCATTAGTACAATGAAAATTTTGGGAAATTTTCCCGATTTTTTTTTTTTTTTTTTTTATTGATTTTTCTACTGTAATAGGGGACTTTGTCCCCTTATAATTTTAAGTCTTGGGAGAAAACCTTCATATTAATTCAAAATTAAGAATGCCAAATTTAAGGGCATACAATACAGTTATAAGGGAGGTAATGATGTTGCTAACGTAAATTGTTATTTTCTGCGATGTCAAATGGCAACATATCGGGAAAAGATGCATTTTTTGAGTGATTTTAATCATTAGCTTGAAAAAGAGTACATGGACCCCTCTTTTTGAAAGGACATTTTGACTTACAATTGTAAAACTGTATGAAGATTATTTGTACCAATTTTGAAGAAAAAAATCACTGATGAATTTTTTTTATATTAGATAAATATGCAGCAAAAAAAAGCTGTTTTTTTTACTAAAATCATGAAATTTTAATATAAATGAATTATTTTCAAAGAATTGTTACAAGATATATCTTGTTTTGGATGAATAACTTCAGGTGAACATTCAACTAGATTTGACTCAAAATCAAAAATGGTTGAAATTTTTTATATTTAAAACTTGTACAACAAACAATGGCTTTTCAGTGGTGAATTTCACCAGCAAAGTGCATGTAGGTGTAAGTATTAGAACACACCTTGTGCTATTCTCACATGTCCTTTTCCAATTAGAGTTTGACACTTAATGTATTAAGCAATCGTAATAATTGTACATGCTCAGCCTCCAGATTACATTCAAACAGCAATACTGTCAACTCTCGCACATTAGGCATAAAACTGCTCATGCTCTTATCATCTTTGCAAATGATTAAAATCACATATTTCTTTGTTAAATATCAAAATCTTCAATGCATAAAGTCAAATTGAATTACATATTGATCAATAAAAAACCTCACTATATTCATAATGTATTTGGAAAAGATAAAATATTTAATTTCATTACTTTTTGCTGCATTATAATACATTTCTAAATTATACTTTATAATAAGATATGCAATTTTGCATTTCCCCAGAATAATATGCAATAAAATTTTGGATTCACTAGCCACTAATTTTATGTGTTTGCTGAAAATTGTGTATCCACTAAAAATCTCATGCATAATAGTTTAAAAAACTTGGAAGGTCTTAGACAGTTGTACTACATACATGACATACATGTATATGATATATGTTCAAATTGCTGTATTAACATTTAAAACTGAATAATCTAAAGGTAAATTTTTCTGCAAAACACGTCATACAAACAAAGGCTTTGACAAAATTGTTGGATGTTTATAAAATGACGTTGATTTTCAAACTTTCATTTGTAACCCTCTTTTCTATATGTACCTCCTGTGTAAACTTTTTCATAGGGAAACCTTACTTTCCTAACTTTCAAATCTAATTCAATCACCAATGCCAACTTCAAATAAAACATGCTATAAATGTTTTTACAGGTAAATGACAAGGCAAAATCAACTTTCTGCATGGTTGATACACAAGTATAAAGTAGTAAAGAAGGATGAGAATTTAGAAATAAGAACTGACCAGATTTAGTTGGTCAGTAAATTACACTTAAGATGAGCAGTACTGATTCAAACAATGTGCCATATCATATAGTGACAGAAAATATAACCGAACATACCACAGTATTGACAGAGCATCATTCCACATCATCTAGTCATGTCTTAGCTTATGTTCTAGTTCCTGTAGGATCTGTGATCCTTGTTGCACTGTTAGCTCTCATTGTAAGTATAAATAATTTTTATGCACACCTTTTCACAGATCATACAAAAACAAGATAATGCTTTGTTCAGATTTAAGGTAAATTTACACATATCATGCAAACTCAAGTTTGTTCAAATTTTTTTACTTAAAACTTGACATAAATGTTAGGGTTTATGGAAGCTCCATTTTGATTTTGAAAAAATTCTGGTTTGTCATTCAATACAATGTACATTTTTTGTAGTTGACAGACTTTTATATTTGTTGAATTGATTTGATATGATGAACTTTTGGTCCAGATCTCATGATGGTATAATATCAATGTTATGGTATATCCCTTTGTTACAAATCTTTAATGTGAGAAATAAAGCAGTTGATCACATTTGGATCATCATGTTCTTCATCTAATGCTCAACCAACTTAAGTTATGTTTGATTTCTATGTTTCATTTACAGACATTCATTGAAGTGTATTAATAATATTTCTATATAACATTCTTATTTAAGCACAGTTTAGATCATCCTGAATAGCATGGTGATGAATTATTGTATTTTACTAGTAACAGTTTTAAAAAAGAAAGAACATACCACGGGGACAATAAAAAACTCCAATAAAACCAACAACACCATGACAAAAAGAGACAAACAACAATAACAAAACATTACACAGAAATTGAGGTACACAAATCCCACAAAAAATGGTATCTTTATGTTATAATTAACAGGAAGCACTAGAAATCAAAGAATTGGTCTTTGATTTGTTGCATTTGAATAATTTTTATGGCCAAGGAACACAGTTGTCGTGCCATACATGTATAGTTTTACTCTTTTTCGTCATTACGCAATGAACAGTTATACAGACTTTTTCTAAACGCCTTCACATATTGAGCTGATTTTTAGTATGTGAGTCTACTATGATGAATTACAGATGAGTTTACATTTGGTTCCACTCCAATGACTTTTGCTGAAATAACAGGCTTTGGACTTTGAAAATTTCATGAAAATTACAGTTATACAGACTTTCATTCTCAAATTTCCACTCCTAAAAATGGCTTAAAGCTTTTTTTCTGAGCGGGGCCATTGGTGTTGTTCAGACACATATATTTTTAAAGTATACATGTATATTTCCAGATATTCATTTTTGAATTGAAACTATTTTAACAAATGAGATAATTATGCTTATTTAAAAATAAACAAATTGATTGTTTATATATTTCAGGCAGTTATAATTTTCAGGAAAAACAGGTACGTAAGTGTAATCATATGATGTCACAAAAACTTTTAAAGAAAGAGTACCTATATAGGCTAGCTACCATAGACTCATGCAACTTAATTACTGTTCTGCATGAACATGATTAAGGGACTAAACGGCTGAGGCTTTTCACAAATGATGTCACAGTCTTCTTTGAATTATAATTTACATTATAAATGTATTTTGTCTCCAATATTCAAACTTGTGTAAAAATGAGCTGATCATCTTTACAATTAAAAAGAATGCATACTACAAACATATTTAATAATATGCCCTATGACTCAACAGTATTGAAAATACCAGCATTTCAAAAGGTTTTTTTTTATTTTAAAATAATATTTAGGGTTGTCAAAATCAGTATGCAAACTATATCGGTAAACTGTATAGCATTGTTGTAAAGTAATTGATACTGTTTAAGACTGTTATATGTCCCTAGAATTAAAGTAGCAATAAACACTGTCTTTTACATAGTTATACTATTCATATATCGGTAATAAAATTTGTAAGATGGTGTTGGATAAATACTAATAAGGCAGCAATTAAATTACACAATTCAACCACAATAGACATATTTCTCTTAGAATATTAACTATGTACATGTAATTGTACACATAAATACATGTATTAAAAATCATGAAAAAAGAAATAATGGAAAATAGTAACACTAGATAATCTAAACAGAGATGATTAAATTTTGAATTTCGAAAATGATTATGAAATTCAAATAAAAGTTAAAATGTCGTCTGCTTGAATTTTTGTGATTCATGAAAAACTATTTAGGTATTATTTTCATGATTTTCCACGTTTTCTGTATGCATGAAAGATAGATAATTGATTAAATCATGGAAAATTATATATTCTAAAACAGAGTTTTTGTGCTGCTTTTTTGAAGTACATTTTATTAGATTTTCTTTGAGATCCTATTGTGCTATAATGTATATGTAACATGTAACAATAATCAAAATTTTTGAAAGTGATAAGCAAACAAAACTTTTGCTTAGAAGGAGTCACCTCTGAATAAGACATAATGTTTCAAATGACCTTTGGTTTGAAGAGGGATTGCTGTTTTAGCAACATTTTAGAAATAATCATGGTTTACATGTACTGAAGAAGGTACCAATTAATATATATAAGCATCCCTTATGTTTACTAGAAAAAAAATCCTTTCTACTATAAATATCTGACAGAGTCAAAAGTAAGATTAACTTTTTTTAGAATGGATAAGTTGAGACATCATTTAATGCCTATGTATAGCTTTGACCCCAATGAAGATGCTGACTGGGAATCAGAACTGTTAGAAGATCAGGATAACGAACAGCGTTTAGCACTTAGGATAGAGGTAAGATCAGGATAATGAACAGTGTTTAGCACTAAGGATAGAAGTAAGATCAGGATAACGAACAGCGTTTAGCACTAAGGATAGAGGTAAGATCAGGATAATGAACAGCGTTTAGCACTAAGGATAGTGGTAAGATCAGGATAATGAACAGCGTTTATCACTAAGGATAGAGGTAAGATCAGGATAATGAACAGTGTTTAGCACTAAGGATAGAAGTAAGATCAGGATAATGAACAGTGTTTAGCACTAAGGATAGAGGTAAGATCAGGATAACAAACAGCGTTTATCACTAAGGATAGTGGTAAGATCAGGATAATGAACAGTGTTTATCACTAAGGATAGTGGTAAGATCAGGATAACGAACAGCGTTTATCACTAAGGATAGAAGTAAGATCAGGATAATGAACAGTGTTTAGCACTAAGGATAGAAGTAAGATCAGGATAATGAACAGCGTTTATCACTAAGGATAGAAGTAAGATCAGGATAATGAACAGCGTTTATCACTAAGGATAGAGGTAAGATCAGGATAACGAACAGCGTTTATCACTAAGGATAGAAGTAAGATCAGGATAATGAACAGTGTTTAGCACTAAGGATAGAAGTAAGATCAGGATAATGAACAGTGTTTATCACTAAGGATAGAAGTAAGATCAGGATAATGAACAGCGTTTATCACTAAGGATAGAGGTAAGATCAGGATAACGAACAGCGTTTATCACTAAGGATAGAAGTAAGATCAGGATAATGAACAGTGTTTAGCACTAAGGATAGAAGTAAGATCAGGATAATGAACAGCGTTTATCACTAAGGATAGAGGTAAGATCAGGATAATGAACAGCGTTTATCACTAAGGATAGAGGTAAGATCAGGATAATGAACAGCGCTTATCACTAAGGATAGAGGTAAGATCAGGATAATGAACAGCGTTTAGCACTAAGGATAGAAGTAAGATCAGGATAATGAACAGTGTTTAGCACTAAGGATAGAAGTAAGATCAGGATAATGAACAGTGTTTAGCACTAAGGATAGAGGTAAGATCAGGATAATGAACAGTGTTTAGCACTAAGGATAGTGGTAAGATCAGGATAATGAACAGTGTTTAGCACTAAGGATAGAAGTAAGATCAGGATAATGAACAGCGTTTATCACTAAGGATAGAAGTCAGATCAGGATAATGAACAGCGTTTATCACTAAGGATAGTGGTAAGATCAGGATAATGAACAGTGTTTATCACTAAGGATAGAAGTAAGATCAGGATAATGAACAGTGTTTAGCACTAAGGATAGTGGTAAGATCAGGATAATGAACAGCGTTTATCACTAAGGATAGAGGTAAGATCAGGATAACAAACGGCATTTAGCACTAAGGATAGAGGTAAGATCAGGATAATGAACGGCATTTAGCACCAAGGATAGAGGTAAGATCAGGATAATGAACAGCGTTTATCACCAAGGATAGAGGTAAGATCAGGATAATGATCAGTGTTTAGCACTAAGGATAGAAGTAAGATCAGGATAATGAACGGCATTTAGCACCAAGGATAGAGGTAAGATCAGGATAATGAACAGCGTTTAGCACTAAGGATAGTGGTAAGATCAGGATAATGAACAGTGTTTAGCACTAAGGATAGTGGTAAGATCAGGATAATGAACAGCGTTTATCACTAAGGATAGAGGTAAGATCAGGATAATGAACAGCGTTTAGCACTAAGGATAGTGGTAAGATCAAATCAGGAGTTTACGTGATTAAATCTAAAGTAATTTTCTTTAAGATCTTGTCTGATTGAAGAACTTTACAGTGTAATTTGTGATGGTCTTCATGCTTCACCAAATGTATTGGCATCAATTAACAGGAATACAACATAAAACAAGATCTTTCTTTTATGATCAATTATATGAATCTTTCATAATTTTAACTGGAAATATGATGGACCTTTGGGAATATTCTTTTGATTTATACAGTTTATCTCACTCTTTAAATGTCCATCATCATGTAAACATTCATTTACTTTAAATGAAAATTTATGGACATGTTCAAATAATTGTAAGAAAACTTGGTTCTTTCAGCTATTAAAGAATGTAATTTGACCTAAAAAAAATGGAATATCAATGATGAACGATTGCATTTTATAATTTTATCTAAAAACTTGCATAAGTGTTTCTCGTTTCCCGTTTTCTATATAGACTAGACCGTTGATTTTCCTGTTTGAATTGTTTTACACTAGTCATTTTGGGGCCCTTTATAGCTTACTGTTCGGTGTGAGCTAAGGCTCCGTGTTGAAGGTCGTACTTTAACCTATAATTGTTTACTTTTTACACATTGTGATTTGGATGGAGTGTGGTCTCATTGGCACTCATACCACATCTTCTTATTTATATAGACCTAAACATCTATTAGTATAAAATAAGGAGATGTTGTATGATAGCAAATGAGCCAACTATCAAACAGAGTCCAAATGTCATGGATTTAAGCAACTGTAGGTCACTGTACAGCCTTCAACAATGAGCAAAACTCATACTGTATAGCCAGCTGTAAAAGGCTCTGACGTGACAAAATATGAAACAATTCAAATGAAAAAAAAACAAACAAAGACCTGATTTATAACAAAAAAGTTTAGTTATACAGCTCTTAATGTTTCTACTTATTTATACATTCATGGCTTTCAAATGTTAAGGTTTGAGCTTTCTTGATGAAAGTATATACAAAAAAAGCTTTGATTGGCAACATAAAGTGTTCACTTTATATACTAGAACTGGATTGATACCATTTCTGGTGGACTGTTGGTGGTATCATCAGCTCAGTAGGCTGAGCTTTGGTACTTACATGATTTATAACAGACTTTTCTAAAATTCTCCATTGATAAATTAAGAAATTATTAAGAAACTAAGGTAACTAACTCCCTCAAGCAAAGTTGACCATGGGTGAATTTACCTGTCCTTTTTAGCTCCTAGAATTTCTAAGTATTTATACATCCCTGGCTTTCAAATGTTGAGGTGTGGGGGTTCCCAATGAAGGTAAAACCCTAAAAAAGGGCTTTGGATGTACAACATTTTTAGCTCACCTGGCCCTTTAGCTTTTCTCATCATTTGGCATCCATCGTCCGCCTCTAACTTTTACAAAATTCATCTCTTCTGGAAATACTGGACCAAATTTAACCAAACTTGGCCACTATCATTATAAGGGTATCTAGTTTAAAAAATGTGTCCAATGACCCCACCTGCCAACCAAGATGGCCATTGTGGTTAAAAAAAGTACATAGGGGTAAAATGCGAGTTTTGTCTAATATTTTGAAACCGTAATAATTAGAGAAAATCTGACAGAGGCAGAAATGTTCTGTATGTTGAGCTCTACCAATTGTTTAATTATGTCAAAACTGTTAGGGGACTTCTTGTAAGAGTTATTGTCCTTTTTCGCCTATTATCCTGAAAACTATAATAGATGGAAATCGTCGGTCGATTCCTTATTAGTTTTTTTGTCCTTTGGTGACATTTTTACCATATTTTGCGTTTTGCCTTATATGATAAAAATTATAATAGATAAATAGAACAAAAATGATCAGCAAGGCAATGTCTATAAGGAAGTCAAATTTTGCCGATATAGTTAGTAGACTGCCACTCTTTATTGGAGTGATTGCCCTTAAATGAGGATTTTTTTACCCTCTTTTGTGGTTTGGGCAAAAACTAAAGAAGATAAAGAGAAACTAAACAGACAAAACGATCAGCTTAACAAGATCAACATAAAATAGATTTTTGTAATGAATTCTATTCTCATCTACAATGAGAGTGTCTTTTGTTGAATATGTACAAAGACCTAGGTGAACGACACAGGCTCTTTAGAGCCTTTAGTTAAGTGTTATTTTCATCTACCAATTAAATTGTTTATTTACTGTATTGACTAGGTAAATATCAGCCAAGATTCCTCTATGCGACTTGAAATAGATTATATTTTATTATATGTTTTTTCCATTTCAGACTCCAAGTCCAGATGCTGCCCCAATTTATAAGTTTGGGACCAAAAGAAAGTAATGAATAATCACTTGCTAAAAGTTAGTACAAGTTCACAACATTTCCTGGAGAACTGAAAACATTTTTTAAATTTATTTAGAAGAAATGATAATTTCTTCCATTGTATAATAATCACAAGTATTTAATTGTTAAATTCTGTTTTATTTGTTACTGTTAAGTTTCTAAAGAGAGTCACTAGTTATTTTTAAAGTGTATCTTCATGGTGTGTTTATTAATTTTACAGTATTTTAATGATATAATATTACACTTGTTTGAATCTCATTTTATTTTGCTTTTTATAACCATATTTATTTTTTTTTCAATGTTTTGCCAATATGATATTTATATAAATGGACAAACTATATTTTTAGTATTTTTACTTAATATGTTCTTTTCTGAATTTGATTAAAATATTTTTTGTGGTCATTTTCAGATAACCGAAAACCTCATCATTTAAATATCTGAAAAGTCTATTGGGCATTGAAAGTATTTTTACAAATTGTGATTTAAATAATGTCTTGCACAAACTAGGTGATATAGTGATATAGTGAGGTGAAAGTGACATTTTTTTCTAATTATTCCTTATTTATGTGAAAAAGAATGCTATAATTACATAGATGACAAAAATTAACAAAAAACTAAAGCAGTACCAAATTCTTCTGTTTTGCATATTTTAAATAATTATTTAGCCCTTGATAGTTTATGCACTTGGATCAAATAATGAGTGGTGTTGGTTATAATTTTATGTGTGCATTTTGTCAGTGCTTTTTACCTTCAGAATAAAGTCAAATATTTTCTAAAAACACAAAGCTTTATTATTTATCTTATAATTCGGGGTCATCATAAATATGCTTGAAATACACGCCACTGGGCATTAAGATACCAACAATCGTCACATTTTGTGTTGTCTTCTTACTTTTATGGGATTTTTAAGTATATAAAGTATGAATAAAAGAGTTATGATGAAATTTGAGCATAACACTTATTACTAGAGCCTTACCTCAATCCTTGCAACATTTGTTTGTTATTTTTTTCTTAAATGACAGAAGTTTGATGACCTGAAGCAAACATTTGAAACAAAATTTAAACATATTATTAAAGTTATCTGACAAACTAATGTCTTGTTAGGATCTAAAGGATGTTATTTCATCCATTTATATGTTTCAGAGTCTAGTGTGGCGTCCATTTCGCTGAACTAATATACATTATTGTGTAGGGGCCAGCTGAAGCCCACCTTCACGTGGAGGATTTTCACACTTCGATGAAGACCCATTTGTGGCCTTGGGCTGTATGCTGCTCTTTGGTCAGGTTGTTGTCTCTTTGACACAGTCCCCGTTTCCATTCTCAATTCTATTTGTGATTTTCAAATAAAAGCAGCTAGTAAGTAACCTAAACATACAGTATCCTTTGATAGCTGAGATAATATGCAGGCGTAGTAAATTGGTTTTATACTCGCAGAACTATTTTGATCTGAATATGATTGTTAATGTTTGATGATTAAAAACTGTATGGCATGTCAATATGTTAAGGGCTCTTCCAGAATTAACACATTGCGGCACTGAAGGTACCTTTTTTTTTTAGACCCCAACCACCCGTAATATAAATTTTTTGTTACTATTCTTACAAAATTTTAAGGAAATTGCAACCACCCACAATTAATTAATTTCAGTGTCTCACATCCCTTTCATCACAATTTTTGCACAATCCTAATTTACTGACTGAGTGTAACTTGATTGGATATTAAACAAAAGGAGATAGGGGGGGGGGGGGGGGGGCATGCATGTGGTTACAGGCATTTTTCTGTAAGAATGATATTTTATTTATAGATGCAAATGATAACAAGTTTGATTTTATTAGTAAGAATAGGCTACATTTAAGTACTGCATAATTGAAGACATGTAGTGTTTTAATAAAGAAAAAGATTACAAATGATTCTTTTAGTTGCTATTTGGTTATTTATATTTAACTCTAATGTATTTGAATGTGTAAGTAATATTTTGAAGTTTATTCATATAGGCTTTAAATATTACAGCAAGTTCATTTTCTATGTGTCTTGACTTAATGTGATATGTACCTTTTAAGTTTGCCCAACAAAATTGATGGGACAATTGGATTTTCCATCAATTGTAACATATTTAATCTCTAAAAGGAACAATAAAATTGAGAATGGAAATGGGAATGTGTCAAAGAGACAACAACCCGACCATAGAGCAGACAACAGCTGAAGGCCACCAATGGGTCTTCAATGCAGCGAGAAACTCCCGCACCCGGAGGAGTCCTTCAGCTGGCCCCTAAACAAATAAGTATACTAGTTCAGTGATAATGGACGTCATACTAAACTCCAAATTATACACAGGAAACTAAAATTAAAAATGATACAAGACTAACAAAGGCCAGAGGCTCCTGACTTGGGACAGGCGCAAAAATGCGGCGAGCTTAAACATGTTTTTTGAGATCTCAACCCTCCCCCTATACCTCTAGACAATGTAGAAAAAACAAATGCACAACAGTACGCATGTTAAAACTCAGTATAAGAGAAGTCAGAGTCCGATGTCAGAATAGGAAACAAAAGAAAATAAACAAAATGACAATAATACATTAATTACAACAGGCTACTAGCAGTTACTGACATGCCAGCTCCAGACCTCAATTAAACTGATTGAAAGATTATGTCTTCATCATATGAATATCAGGCACAATCCCTCCTGTTAGGGGTTTAGTATTATACCGTCATAAAATATATGAGAAGAACATAACCCGTGTCATGCCAACAACTGGTTTTAGAATAAATGTGTTAATTCCGATGCAAAGACCCTATAAATGAATCAATATTAAAGCCAAAATATGCAATCTTTAATGACCTGACAACAGTATCGTAACTATATCCCTTCTTAATAAGTCTGTTTAAAGGTTTTGTTAGCTTTTGAGATGAATACTGACATTTTTGTGCTTTGTAAAGAATATTACCATAAAAGATTGGATGTGAAATACCCGAACGTATAAGATGTCTGCATGTTGAGTTATATTTACGAATGATGTCCTTATACTGATGATAAAATTTAGTAAATGTTTTGACTAGTTTATGATATTGAAAACCCTGGTGTAATAATTTTTCAGAAATACATAAATTTCTCTCGCTAAAATCTAATACGTTGTTACATACACGAGCGAATCGTACAAGTTGAGATATATAAACACCATAAGATGGTGACAAGGGAACATATTAGTTCTTCATAAAAAACATAACAAAAAAGAAGAGATATGGCATTATTTGAGAGGAAAATAACATTTTTGCAAAGACTGCACAATAGTTGTGAACTTTAAAAATGTTACCATGCACAAAAAACCTTGTCTTATTCTGAAAGGTAATTTAAAAATGACACAGTAAAATGTCTGAACTGAAGAGATTCCCTTACAGGGGTTTTGTGCTTTGATTACTATACATTTATACAGTTTTTGAAACGTGTGTAATTGCAAATAGAAAAATATTTAAAAAAAACTATACCATTCTACCCTTTTGAAAAGTATTTCTATATGTCACCTTTGTACCACGATATCTTTCAACGGCCAATTAATTTTATAAAGTATAATTAACCTTAACTTAGTTCTGTTTTGTAGACTATCCCACTGCAAGGAGTTAACCATGTTTGTTGTCTATCTCTTTATCTAAAATCATTGTTAACATATTTACTGCCTTTCTTTGTATTAGCTCAACCTAAGAGATTTGATGCATTTGTGAGGATCCCAAATTGGCAAAATGGTGAAGAATGTTATATTCATTCTTCATGTTGACTGATAACTAGTGAGCTAAAAATATGTGTCAATCTTGATCAATGCAGGATATTTGTATTTCATTAACATCCTATCACCCTGAATATTCATGTTATATCTGCCGCTTGATGTTAAGTAGCCATCAATCAATCTGATGCAAAAGTGTAAAACAACTTGGTCAGCTTTTGAGCGTAAATTGGTAAATTTGACCAGCCTTTCATGCTTTATTAACCTTGGTTCAAAGCTCATTAAAGAGCACATCTTGGTATGATTATCTACACTTGCAGTACGTTGAAATGAGTATGTTAGAATCCAAAAAAAATGATTTCTGTAACCAAGAAATGAACATATAGAATGGAGAATGGAAACGGGGAATGTGTCGAAGAGACAACAACCCGACCAAAGTGCAGAAAATAGCCCAAGGGGCTTCAGCTGGCCACTACACAATATTGTATACTAGTTCAGTAAAAAGGACGCCAATCGAACTCCGAAAAATACAAATGAACCAAAATTTTATAATAACACCCACAGGTCTAACAAAGGCTTGACGTTCCTGACTTGTCTCATATAATTTCGATTGCGCCTTTTGTATCTTCTTACATGTTTGTCTTTTTTGAAGACCGTAAGTTCACTATCAGAAGTCCTCGCCTGTGACAATTATTGCGGAATGCCAGACATATTTGCTAATGTAGCATATATGGCCTAAACCAAACTGTTTACTTTAAGCTTTTTGACAGCTTATGACGTCTTTAACACTAAATCATTGGAAGGTGTTTTGATTGATATTTAAGTCTGAGAACACAATTGTTTATTTGTAAGTTGATATTAGGGTTTGAACTAGCTTTCGGAAACTGCAAGTACTATAAGGTTGTTCTTTGAGTCTATTATCTTCTTGTTAGTTGTTTTTATACTTAGACCTGATCAGATGATTTACTTTCGAACTGATTTTACGGTTCGTTCTTATGTTGTGTTGTTACATTGCTGTCACATATAAGAGGAGAGTAGAATACTCACAAACATGTTTTAGCCCGCAGCATTCTTTATGTGTCTGTCCGAAGCCAGGGTGTTTGTCATGTGTTGCCGTCTGCAATAATAATTTTCCGTGTATTGTTTTAGTATAAATCCGGCGGTTTGTTTTCTATTTTGAATTGTTTCACGTCTTGTCATCCGGGGACCTTTAGTAGCGTATGAACTATGCCGTTTGGGTGTTTCTATTTATTGAAAGCCGTACTTTGAGCTTTAGTTGTTAATTATCTTTTCATTTGTTCTTTGGTGGATAGTTATCTCATTGGCAATCAGGTTCTTTTCATTTGTTCTTTGGATAACAGTTGTCTCATTGGTAATCAGATTCAGGTTCTTTATTAGCTTTTTACAATACGTTAATCAGCATTACAATATTCAAACATCTGCAATTAGTGTTGTAGTGTTGTAAATTACAAATGTTCATAGTACTTACATTTAACTAAAAGCTTTTTCTTAATATAAATATAACTTTGAAAACTGTTTTACGCTTTCCACACTCAAAAGTAAGACTGGTTTCATCATGCTAATAATATGGTTTTAATAAACAGCTAACATAATTGAACACATTTTGGACACTGACGTATATAATGAAATTCATCTCCAATAACATTTATGGTACAAGTTACACAAATTCTATTTGACCTTTCTACACCATATATAGACACGTCAAGTTTCAATAAATACATTGTGTGTTGATGGACATATCTTAGTAAAATATCTCCAGTTAACAACATACGTTCTTTGTAGTGATATATTTGATACACAATATCTATAATTCACACACTTGCTAGAATTTTTTAACCTTTGATACAGTTGGTTATACCAAAAACCTTTTCAGTCCAAGGTTAAACAATAAACACATCGAATTTTCACAGTATAAAAAAAAATAGATCTTTGTATCATGTTCTTAAAAAACAGTTTTCTGAAGATAAAAGTTACAACCAAAATTTTAATAATCTGAACATTCTTTCATATTCCAGTGGAATATAAAGTTCATAATTAAATCATTACATTTGTAAACATTTATTCAACACAAATTGAAAGTATGTTTAAACAAATCAATTTGCACCCTTTCTACATTTGGCGTTTTGTGATCATACCAAATCTCTTTATTTCTATAAGAAAGTCAAAATCCCAAAAACAAACAAATCTCCTTATTTTCATAAATAAGAAAGAAAAATACTGAAGCCTCTTCTAGTTATCTTTAAAAACTATTGGAATATTCTTGTAGTCATAATTGCAACATTCACTTTTTTTTATTTTCAAAAAGCCTTGACATTCATCATTGTGACTTTATCTGAAACAGACATGCCATTAACATGTCCTACAATGATGGTTGGTTTTCCTTTCACAATCATTTTATCTATATTTTGTATAATAACTCTCTCTGAATTAAAAAAGGTGCCCTTTTCAATGTCCAACGCTGTTATGCTTTCATGGTTGCTGACAAAGTCTTTCCTTTGTTGTAATCCATAACATTTTGGTGTTAATTCAGCAACACACAATTTCTCGCAACTATTATTTTTCTGGTAATGGTTTTCGGATAAATGTCCAGCTTTAGATACATTCGAATTTTCTGGAGAACAATCCTTATTTAATGCTTTACTAGTATTTGACACCTCCTTTTCTGCATTATCTATCGCAATTGTTACACCACCATGTTGTGTGTAAGATTCGTTGCTACTTATTTCATTATTGTTGCTTTTAATCACGGGGGTTGTTGCAGAATCATAAGTTTTATTATTCCTCTGGGTTGTCTATAACAGAAAATAACAGAAAAAAACATTTGTTCAAAGCTGTATTATATACAAACTCTATTCAATAAACTGTTAACACAGAGATATGTCTCACCTTTTTGTTATTTTGATAGTAAAATGATAATGTTGAAATTAAAATATCAATACTTTAACATGTAAGCTAAGCAAAATATTCAGTCAATGAACCATGACTGAAGGTACAGGGCCAAACAATCTCCATGGGAATGAGATGTCCAAATACTAATACAACTGGATTCCAAATATCATTGACCTACCACTAGTGGTTCCCCATAAACTGACATAATCACAAACTAATACATGTAAACTAAGCAAAAGTTTCAAAGTCAATAGACCATGACTGAGGCGGTGGGGCCAAATAATCTCCATGGAAATGAGATTTGCCAATGCTAATACAAATGCATATCAAATATCATTAACCTACCACTAGTGGTTCCCTATAAATTGACACAATCACAAACTAATACCTGTAAACCATGTGCTAATCAAAAGTTTTAAAGTCAATAGACCATGACTGAGCGGGCAGGGCCAAATTATCTCCATGGGAATGAGATGTGCCAATGCTAATACAACTGCATACCAAATATCATTGAAATGCCACTAGTGGTTACCCATAATTGACCTAATCCAAGTCAGGGATTTCGTTACCACAAATTACTTAAAACCCTTACTAAACTCTTCCGTAGTTACAAAATTTGGTTTGCAAGTTTGGCTGTACATGTAGAAAACCTGTTTCAAATGGAATAGCACATCCTAAATTTTACAGTGATTTTGTTAACCGAGCCCGGAAATTTAGATACGATCCGGGTAAACTTATCAATCCTTTAAATAAACTTATTCTAAAAGGTTACCTATTCAACACTGTAATTAAATCTTTGAATATTGTTTTTATTGGTATAAATATTGAGTTTGTTATCATTAAATTAAAACCATACTAAATATTACACATATGTACTTTCACGGTACTACAATCTGTCGATACCTATATTTTGGCATTGCACAAGGTCATGTTTTTCTCTGACTGTTAATGACGTCTCTACACTAAATTCACACTGTTGGATGTGTGCTGATTGATTATTTTAGTCTTAGATGCATGATTTGTTTTATTAGTTGTTATTGGCTTTGAACTAACTGTCTGTAACTGCGAGTCCTCTCAGATCTGTACTTAGTGTCTTTTTTGTTGTTATGGATGAGGGATAGATATATACCCTGCCACGTCCTGTCTGTGTTTTTGTTTGATGTTTTTCTTTGTATCGATCTGATGAGTTAAGCCTTTTCAACTGATATTTGTCGAGCCTACGACTTTTGTCGCAAAAGCGAGACATAGCGATCCTACATTCCGTCGTCGTCCACAAATATTCACTCTGTGGTTAAAGTTTTTCAAATTTTAATAACTTTCTTACACTATCCTGGATTTGTACCACACTTGGACAGAAGCTTGTTTGTGATCATAATATAGAATTCAAAAGTAAATTTTGTTGAAAAAAATCCTGTTCGTCCGTATTTTAATTATAAATGGACTTAGTTTTTCTTCCAGTTAACATTACATTCACTCTGTGGTTAAAGCTTTAAAAATTTTAATAACTTTATTAAACTACCCTGGATTTGTACCAAACTTGGACAGAAGCTTGTTTATGATCAAAATCTAGTATCTGGAAGGAAATTTTGTAAAAAATTATTTCCTGTTTTTCCGTATATTACTTATAAATGGACTTAGTTTTATTCCAGTTAACATTACGTACAGTCTGCAGTTAAAGTTTTTAAAACATTTATTAGATTCATAAACCTTCTTGGATTTTTACCAAACTTGAACAGAACTTCTTACAATCAAAAGAAAGTATCTAGAGGAAAATTTTTAATAATTTTTTCCCCATTTTTGTTGAGCCTGTGACTAACAGCAAACGTAGACGAGACACTGGGTTTCGTGGAACCCTTACGAATTTTTATAGTTTGTTCTTATGTTGTGCTGTTACACCACTGTCCCAGGTTAGCGGAGGGTTGAGCGCTTAAGAGTTTAACCCCGCCACATTCTTTATGTGCCTGTCCCAGGTCAGGAGCCTGTAGTTCAGTGGTTGTCGTTGGTTCATGTCTGTCATATTTGTTTTTCGTAAATTGTTTTGTTATAAATTAGGCCGTTAGTTTTCTCAATTGAATTGTTTCATATTTTTCATGCCGGGGCCTTTTATAGCCGACTATACGGTATGGGTTTTTCACATTGTTGTAGGCCGTATGGTTGCCTATAATTGCTTACAACCACTTTATTTTAACTTTGGTGGATAGTTGTCTCATTGGCAATCATATCAAATCTCCTTATTTTTATACTAATCACAAACTAATACATGTAAACTAAGCAAAAGTTTCTAAGTCAATAGACCATGACTGAGGGGGTGGGGCCAAATAATCTCCATGGCTCAATTGAAGTCACATGAATACGGAATCAATGAGATCGAATAATTCACTTGCAAGTGAATAATTAATCAGCGATGTTTCTTAGCTTATTTTGACAAAATTTCACTTTCATTAATGATTGAAAAAAAAATCATATATTTTTTTTTATATCTCGTAGTTAATGCCCCTTTAAGTACAGTTCGTAACCATTGTCGCCTTCTAAGGTTGTATCACATGTATTCATTTTAGGCCTGAATTGTGTTTTGGCTGTGAAGAAGTCAGACAGTACGACAATTGACAAGACAATTTAAAGAATGGAAATATCTTAATGGCACGTCGCAGTGCCGATTTTCTGTGAAAATACTTAAACTAGTTGAATATTCTATATCCTTAACGATATAAAGGATACCTTATTTAAATATCTTTAATATAATATCCTTCTTCGTAATTATTGGAAGCACTAAAAGCGACCTTTGCGGGGTTCTTCAGACAATCCAGTAAACACAAAATCTCGCTCCATTTGAACAATAAATGTGACTGCTTAGTCCTGGTATTACAAAAATTGAGAGTGGACGAAAATGTCAAATTGTATACACCTTTGTCTATATCGTTGAAGACCACAAGTTGACCTCTAGATGTCGTTTTGCCTTTGTATGAATGTCGTTCAGTTCGAACACCTTACTTTTCCTTTTATTACTTTTTTTATCTGTTTCAAGGTTCTGCGATATAAAAAAAAACTATTGTTAAAAAGTAATCCAGTGATGAACTCAAACCGTTTTCATCCTAATCTGACAGGATTTGTTTGTACTTATACAACATCTCTAAAACGGTTTAATTAAAGTTTTCTAAACCAATACACATACCTTTCTTCTCTTTATCCGTCTGCGCTTGAACACACAGTATAAAATAATGATAACCGTAACTATTACACTGAATGCCAATGCCAAGGTAGATAAACCGATTGTAAGGCCAGTTGCTTTATCATAGTGTTCCATGGTAGCAGTCACATTACAGCTTACATCACAGTACTGACATTCTGCTTCTAAAGAGTTTTGGTATCTTTCAGGACATCGTCGTACACACAATGGTTGCATGTTCTCATCAATATCAGAATCTTCAAAGGTTATGATGAATCCTTTTTGTGAACATTTCAAATCCTCAGTCTTAATTATAATGAAAAAGTCTTTTGGGCATGCTATCTTACATGAATACGTACTGTCAATTTTGCGACAGGGATGACAACATTCGAAACGTCGATCCTCATTATTAAAGCATTGGAAAGCATTTACATGCTCCTGCAACGGAAAACAATTTACCATTAATCGTAATTAACAACACCTTTTTAAAACAAAATGTGGAATTCAAAAATTGATTAAACTAACGATCGTCTGACTAAATAGAAAAAAACCAAAGACAAAACACGCGTCTTTAATCTATGCTTTTTAAACTCGACGTAGACCATGTAGAAATCTTTTTTTTGCTTTTGCATCAAGTCAAAGTTTCAAATTCTACCAGCAAGACAGGAAAGAAAACACACAACAAAATTATACACATCGATAATTAAATGTTTTTATTTTGAACCAATACCACGTCTGATATTCGACATATCAACACAAATGATCGTGAAAGAATAATTAACGGTAGTCAAGTATTGCGATCTGGTCGTAAATGCAAGTCAGCTTTGGAAATTAGTTTAAATAATATTATATTTTTCAAAAGTGCACAAATTACAATTATACAAAAGAAATACAGGGATTCGGAAACTAGAAGAACTTATATAAACCCGTCTCCTTTGACAAGATGACAACATATGGAACATAGTGTAAAGAAACCCGCTATAATATGATTTGCAATTTACATTACATGTTTATTCTGTGGTTTGCCAGTTACTCAGAAGTCAGTTTGACCGAAAGCTGTGTTCAACTCATTTCTAATTATGGTCTTAACTGTGAATATAATATGAATATGTTCCACAAAATAAAGTTTAAGTACAAATTTCAAAATATAAATCGAACTAAAAATCTAAAGATTTATAAACCAAATCTCCCTGTTTCCAAAATAAAATTTTGTACAACTTTAAAAATATTATAAGCTCGGAAATTACAAATGTGTCTGTCAAAATCATTATTATTCCTTATAATAACACTGCGCACTAAAGTAAAAAAAAAAATACAGTTCTTTTGAAGAAAACACAAAAGGCGGCACATAACATAACCCTATTCGAATAAGTAAAGAAAAGCACGTTTTAGAATCAATTATGGTCACATTCAGACATATGCTATATTTGAATCTAAATCGTTAGTGTGTCAGATAGTACAGTGATATACAGTTGATTTTTTTCCCTGGATAAGGTTAAAATTATTAAAAAAAAATCGATTTTTATTTTTTTTTAACCATAATTGATAATGATACTGATAGCACTTATTTTTTGGCAAGATGCGCTCCTGTTGGACTAATTATTTTTTGTATTAAATTTTCGTTGCCTCTTACGATGAAAAGGTGTAAATATGGCTCACCATGGAAGCAATAATACATCTATATATTCGCGCTGTTGTTTAACCTAGCTTTGTGTGACCATGGAAGTGCTCTTTGTATATATGTATATTAAGTATTTATCGCGAAGAAAATGATGTAGAGTTAATTACATAAAAAAGATGCAAAAACAAAATCATAAAACCCCATTTATTTACGTTTATATAGACTAACACGCTTAAACCACTTACAAGTATATCAATTGGTGAACTAAATGTATTTTTTTATGATTTTGTTTGGTAACTCATTGTCCATCACGATCAAAATAATGCATAATCTGAACTCTCACGATAAATTGTGGATAAAAATTAACAAAATCCTACTTTTTTTTAAAGTACTAGTTATCTGAATCGTTTCCATGAAAAAAAATCTTTTTACTCTACTGTAATACAATGTATTTGTCACACGAACGATTTAGTTTCAAATGTAACATATATGTTTCAATGTGAAACATGTTTTTCTTAAATAATTTGCATAAGTTTCTGTGTCGATATTTGTGTTTTCTTCATAAGTCCTGCATCTTTTGGTATGTTAATTTAGTTCAAAGTCAATATTTCTTTTGTGATCATTTTGACAGACACATTTGATGTGTATATGATTTGTTCTGTTTTTGATAATACAACGACTTTTTCCCATAGATTTAGAAGTTGAATTGTATTTTATTGCATGTATAATTATCCGATACCAGATCTTTCACTATCAGATCGCAATTCCTGACCACCGTTACTTATTCGATGACGATTTATAACGATTAACTGCCGTGTAATACAAGTGGATAGGAATGAAGAATAACGATATAATATTTGTTGAAATAACGCTAATAACGCTAACGATAAACATTTTACTCCATTTGACATGAACGGTAGCTACAAAATGAGATTTGACGAATGACGATAAAAAAATTAAGGCTCATTTGACGCTAACGGTACCGTAAAACAGACGTTTGACGCTTAACGATAATTAAAGGGCATTCCTACCCTCATACAAATGTCATTGACCTATCATAAGTTGTCCTATAAACTGACCTTATCGAGACACAACCGCGATATTTCCGATATCTGAAGGAAAACAACATTGTCTGTAGTTCCTTCGTCGGTTATTAATATAACAATTGCATGATAGAATTACCTTAAAAATATGAATAAAAGCAACGAAAATCCATTGCAATAGAGCCATCTGCAATATATATGTTACAGACCAGGAACTAAAGTTAAGCGGATGGGTAGGGTTTAACCGTATCGTTATAAATACCTCTTAATTGTCACGATTTTATTAACCAAAGCTAGGTTCTAGGGTTTATTCCTCCTATTCCTACATTTTAAAATCTGGTATGTCATTTGTAAGAAATCCATGTAGGAATAGAAGGGATTAAATCAGATTAGGTTGTCAAAACATAAAGCTAATAACTTCAGGTAAATATCCATAAAACCTAACGAGTTAGTTTTCATCAATGTCTAATTTGAAAATATTAATAGCAGAAAATATAAAAAAAAGTTCAAACAAAAGCATGTCCTTGTCTCATTGAAATTGCACTGCATCATTATGGTGTTTTATTTTATTTTTCCTTCTTTTCTTAAAACTGTTGTGTTTATTTCCTCGTGTAACGAAAAGTCTTTGTTATTGAATGAATCTATCAAAACTAAATCAAAACAAATTGGCACAAAGTCCCAAAAGATAGACTTCACTAACACAAAATTACCAGGCGGGGGAAACAGTAAAAAATTCGATAATATGGGAATCTTGTCTCAATTGTACTAGATCACCTAGTTTGCGTTTATAAGGTTTTAACATTTCACAGGAAAATATCTCTGTGCCCCGACATAAT
Source organism: Mytilus californianus (assembly GCF_021869535.1). Lineage (NCBI taxonomy): Eukaryota > Metazoa > Mollusca > Bivalvia > Mytilida > Mytilidae > Mytilus > Mytilus californianus. Next base: position 92,170,756 of record NW_026262581.1, on the reverse strand, counting down.
ATTTTGACTCAGCGCCAGTAATATTTTGCTCATTATTCTTATTTCTGCGTGCTTAGAGTGAAGGAATTGAATATCATTTTTCGGTAAATCTATTTTGAAGTTACAAATCTAAAAACTTAAATGAATCGCATTATCTCTATTGGAATGAAATGTGGCAAGGGAGTACATATTAGTTCTGTGTAATTTTCATTCTGATTAGATTGGATAGAAAATATATTTAAAGAATGTTGCATGTCTGATATTGGTTACCACAAAGTGTTGATTAGTCTACTCCATCGTTCAAATAAGTCCGAACAAGACTCTGGGTTCAACATGGTGTGATGTTGTACATACCTCACCTAAATATATGAATCATAAAGTTTTAAAACCGAACATGGTTTAGAAAAATATATTTCTATATCCCAATACCCGAGAGCTTGGTGAAATGTTTTATTGTTCTTATTATAAGACTCCCCTTGCCATGTCCCAAAAGATAATGATAGGGACTTTCCATGAAGTGTGCGCCTGTTTAAAAATGGTTAGAAGAACATGGAAGGTAATGGGTCAGTTGATATACTTTCGGAATCTAGTATGAAAGATTCTGGTCTTAAAACGGAAAATTGTTGTTGAACTGTATCTGCCGTGATAGAATATTTTGTCAAAGAACCTTTTTGATTCCTTATTTCCAACATAAGTATATAACGGATTTCCGGTTAAGGCACTTTTTGCAGCTAAGGTTAAATTTTACCAATATTTTGTTCTATCGGTTAACATCTTGACAACTATGAAAAAAAGAGAGAAACTTTGTAAACAACATAAACTGATCAACAGGAAGTCAAGTTGACAGCAAGTTTCATTATAGACTCCATATAGGAGTTATTGCAATTCAATCACGATTTTTATCAGTCTTGCGTTTTTGCATTAATCTTGAGGATTGGATAGATTGAGGGAAACTGTAAACGTCAAAATTGGTAAGAAAGAGAAGATATACAAATAAGTAAACACATGCTTCCCAAGTGGTCTAGGTCATAATCTTAATTGGTGTGCTAAAAATGATGTATAGTTTTGTCAGGTGAGCCATTCATGCTCCTTGTAGATAACAGATTTTTATCCCGCAAAGGGCGTTTGCGGCTGTGCCCGACGTACCAGAATGAGATATACAAATCGCGTTTGGAGAGTATCAGGGTTCAAACACGAAAAATTGCCAGCATCATTCAACAAGGGAATGATGCTGTGGTTAAACTTTCCGATCTTATTCCCACCCCTATATTTTTTATTGTAGTGAGAAGTCCTTTCTCTTCTTGTGCCCCATCCCTACCCTTTTTCATTTCAAGTTCATTTCAGATCATCTTTGTTCTTATTCATCACCATGATATAGAGCTTTTATGTACTGGTCTGCCGGAGAATGATACAATAATCGGAGTTGATTAATCAATAAAGTTAATAAGCATCAGCGCCTAGAATCTATAATTCAAGACCAGATGATCCTGTATTATTTGTGAAGTTGATACTGATTATTTATCTATTAGTACTTTCCGATGAACTTCTTAAAAAAAAAGACGATACCCCGAAATGTTTGTTTTCGTAACAAAAAACTATTCATGTAGCTGTGACTTTGAACTTTGACCTTTTGGCACCAACATAATTAAGTGTCTTCTCATTCTGTATAACTTCCATTTGTGTAAGTTGCATTGTAGTCCAGGAAAAATTGTTACAATATGCATCCGGAAACCATTTTTCCGACCAAAAAAAATAAAATATAATTTAGAATCAGTGTCCTTGAACATTGAACATCTAGCAACTTCCTACTTTATCTACTTTCTATCACTTGTATAGGTTTTATTAAAAATATAACAAGTGTACCTCAAACCATCACCCAAAACAAGATATTGCAATTGTTTTTTTTTTGTGTTTTTTTCCAGTCTTTTTTTTATCAGGTGTGACCTTGACCTTTGACTTTTCACCTGAAAATCAATATTTTTTCTGCTTCTCCATATCTTCCATCAAGTTCCATTATAAACGCATAATAGAAACTACAGTTTTCATCCCCGAAACCAACTAAGTTTTCCGCCACTTTTTTGTAACAGTGCCGTCGATCTCCCCTCAAATAACATCAATAGGCTTCTTTCCCTATTTGTTTCATCCATACTAATTTCATTTCAATCAATCAAGGAAAACTTAAGTTACAATCCAGAAATCACATTTCCAATTATTTTCTATTTCTAGTAACCATGATGTTGATTTTCAACCTGAAGATCAATGGAATTCTTCCCCTTCCCTATATCTTCCATCTGTATGAGTTTCATGCCGATGACTATATGCTCTCTATATTTTTTCAAGGAGTAAAACACGGACTGAAACTGAATTCCTTAATGTGAACAAAAAGTTTTTAATTTCAGTAGAAATTAATAAACCAAATAAAGTTTAGACATATAGTTTTTATTTATTTCAAATATACATATAGAATAATGATTTTCTAAAGAAAGTTATTATATAAACATATTTTGATGGAATGTTGAATTTTGATACGTCTGTAAATATATTTCAACTGATGTAAAGATGTAATAATGACAATGATAAAATGATCATATATGTAAAGCTATTTTCATAATTCACAATTTGCATTTCCATAATTCAACTTAATCTTAAAAGAAGACAATACAAAACAATGAAAAACAAATAATCATTCATTAAAGTAATGCAGATGAAATGTTATATACATATATTTTGTTGTGAATCATTTACTCATATTACCCTCTTATTCAGTTATTTTCACAAATGCCTGTTTCCTGTCACCTTAGAGACAGTTCAACTTGAGCAAATACATTTTAACAAGTACAGACCAAGATAGGTCATATCAAAGAACCCCTTTACCCACTATTGGTCAATCTTTCTTATGCACTTATGTATGGCAAACTATTTTAACACATCGATTAAAATGAAGTCTAATGCTTACACTGTTGATAGTAATTCACAGTCAAACTTCAATATTTTAAATTCAGAAGTAATGTGAACCGTTTGAAAAATTATGTGGTACAAGTATCTCATCGTAAACAAGTATCACATGACATCAATAAGTCTTGAAACTTAATACAATTACCTGAAAGCAAGTAAATAGGGTAATATGAGATTTTTGTTCACGTCTATTTTGTGTCATTTTGTTGAATTATCCTTATCCATTATACCTCACATCTCATATTTAATCATATCCCCCTTGGTTTGAAACAATTTTTTTTACAGTTTATGAAAAGACAAATTCTTGGTCCAATGGTTGTCTATTTATCACACTATAATTTTTTTCTTTTCTGCATTTAGAAAGTTTGTTCCTCTCATGTTTCCTACTTATATGTCACAGATTAGTCATATGACTGTTTACAAAACTTGAACAAAAAAAACTTGAAATGTTGAAGTCTTGACTGCATCTTCATTTCTAATTTTACATTTACTTTATAATTAATTATCAATTACGTGCTAGGTATCATTTTTGCTGCCATACATGTCAAGTTTGAAATGATTAAGCTTTGTATTTTGAAGTGAACTTTTTATATACCGATAGTTACAATTAAGTACCTCTGGCAACCATGTTCTTCTACAAACTGGAAGGAAATGGGGAATTCATATGTAGTACTTCACAGACATGTTCCTGCAACATTTGCCTAAATTTGCAAAGCAATAATATCTTACATTGACTCTAAAATGAGGATCAGACCTAGCATTAATCAATATTTATAGCTATTATTTCACTTTTATCCTAAACAAAACTGTATACTAAAATTATCTTAAAAGGTATATTTAAAGTCATATTCATACAAAAAAAACAATTGAAATAAGATGAATGCCTAGTCCAAACAATACATAATTATGGAATGTAGAAAGGATAAATTCCAAAGTTTTCCTGAAACAGCATAGATAACCAAAAATTTTCACAACCATGTTTGTAAAATTCATAATTCTATTCTTCACATCTTCTTAGAAGTATATTTTCAACATAACAATAAAAATAAAAATTAAAAAAAAGATGATACTTAAATATTATATATCATCGTTTGTTTTAATGGTAATGTTGAATTTTAAACTAGGTAAAAAAAATGAACTAACAATATACACCATGAAATGTACAATATACATAAATATGTTCTAAAATTGATAGACTAAACAAAATTATATACAAATTCATATATACAGATACATTTAAAATACCCAATATAAAATTATCATACCTTCATAAAGAAGATAAGTATAAATGAAATTGTTGTTTTAATGAGAGAATGAAATTGAAGCTATGTACAACCATACAATCATTTTGTTTGCAGTCTGTAAGATGAGAAATGTCTATTGTTGTAGACCATGTGTAAGTGTTCACCTCAGGATGTCTTTTTTGTTTGTTTTAGTTGTCATCTCATGTATGTATATATAATGATTATCTCGTTTAATTTAAATATTTGAACTGATTCTTAAATTTCTTTATGTGATAGATGTTCAAAAAATGTATCCAGAAAATAATTTTGCTTATCACTATTTTCTTAAATATGTCTTGATATTTCTGAGTGATAATTTGTCATCTCAAGCTTTTACTGAGAAATTTTTTAAGAATGGTTTGTTTTCTGTCAAGAAGAGTAGGAACATGTCATAAGCTGATGTAATTGACATTGCATGGGAAAACAGCAATAAACACATAATAGTCTTTCAACTTGAGGAAGATTCTAGGATCTGAAGGATGTTATCCTTCAATGACATTGTACCCAAGAAACTCTTATTCAAAAATATCATAATGAGACTATATCACTATAGTTATATAATTTTTTCACCAACAGAAATGAACAGTATTAGCTGCAGTAACCAACAGTATCACTATCTACAGCTACCAACAGTATAGTAAAAGTATTAACTATCAACATAATACAGTGATTCTATTTTACAATTTAAATTATCAAACAACAGAAATGGCTACTCTATTAGGGAATTACACATTTTATGTGTAAACAGTTTACTATCCTATAAATAAATGGCACAGTATAATAATATGATATGTATTGGTTGTACTATCTTATGATCAGTACTCTGTTTATATAGATATGCTGCCTGCAGCACTATTTTATTGTTTACATGTAAATAGAAACACTATTGTAAGATGGCAAGACTAAACGACTTCTAATAAATGCTTTGCTTTAAATGCAGTCTTTCTAAGATTCTGACAACCATGACCTTTCAGGTACATCCTACACTAATATTTGTGTTTGAAATATAGAAAACACTCATTATTTCAATTAAACCTTAACTGATACATGTATAGCATAACATAAGCATTAAATTCATAAAGTTATCAAAATAAAGAATCCTTCAGGATTTATTTCCAAATTATTTGAATCAACTTATAAGTTCTTTTGATGTTTTTGAATCAATTATGACAACTTTACAATAGAATAAATATGATATTAATCCCAGCTTCATTATAACAAAATTCTGAGAAAAAGTAGCACTTAATTATATAAGCTATCACATTAGGAAACAACTAACTGTTTATTTTGAAAGTAAAATTCTGCAATTATTTTATTCTGAAGGGTATTTTAACAAATTTAAAATCTTCTGTCTAAGACAAAAAAAATAACCTGGGATTAATTTGTACATTTGCAAATTCAAATTTTAACTGAACTAAAATATTTTTATTTCATTTAAGTATATTTTAGACTGGTTTTCTTTAAAAAAAAACCAAAAAAAAACCAATTGTTTGATATATAAAACAATCTTTTGACTCAAACAAAACAAGATATGCCAGTTTTATACAATTGCCCAGACCATGGTTAACTATTTGTTTAAGCCATTAAGCAGCATACAATTCATGAAGCCCACAAAAAGGGAAAACATAGTTTTATTATACTCAAATCTGTAAAATAAGATCAAAGGCAATCTTATTTCAGAAATTATGCATCAGATATCATATCATAAATCATTTGCTGTAAATCTGAATCTTCTACACTCAAATTGAATAAGACATTATTAATCCATTCCACACTTCCCAAAATAATCAAAAGAAATTGCACAGTTTTAAAAAAATCCATAATGATATGCTATGCACAATCAGCAATTTAAATTCAATTCAAGAGTAATGAATCCGATGATACAGAAATAGTTTGTAATTTTGAGTCTCACTACTTCATATTAATTGTGAAAGCACTAATTTTACTTCAGAGTGACTAGAGATTTAACATGAAGTTATACATGATCATTTCCATTCTATATACATAAATCTGATACTTGCTTCTCACAAATGTTTGGTAAAATCATAAAAAAAAAAAAAAAATTTATGCAAAATATGGATGGATTTTCTGAAAGTGTGTAATGACGAAACACAAAATGACCATAATGATGATAAACAGTTTTGAGACAAAATTAATACAAACTGATACAAGATATGCATTTGGCATTATGATCTTATTGTGCATCCCAGAAAATCTCAGAAAGTGTATTATGGTGATAACATACACTTATTATGCATGTATATTGTATATAAATCCAGAATTAAGCTTTACATTAAACAAATCGTACTAAAATTTTGAAACAACCTACTGTTGTGTGGTGACAATGCATACAAATGTGATGACAACATATGTTGCCTCAAAATCAACAAACTACTAATACATGCAGTAAAAAAAAAATGTTTTTAAAAGGTTACAAAATAAAAATGATTTATAATAATTTCTAAATGAAATTTAAGGTACAATAAAACTATTTCCTCTTGCTTGTTTTCAGTTTAAAAATTTATTCATGAAAATCAATCTATAGATTGTGCACCAAACAGTGAAAGATATTTACAATTTATATACACTACAGATTGAAGCTTGCATGTCTCTACTGATTCATTGTATGCTATCAATAAAATGACTAATTTATCAATTTCAGTTCAGTGAATTAATTAAGACCATAAGTAAATTTAAAGACCTTTTGGATAATGTCATTCTGAAAGAATTATTTTTCAATTTGCACATTTCTGTTTTACATGTATTACAAATTTTCACAATCCATGAAGCATTATTTCAAACAGTTCATTAAAATCTTCTGATACAATATTGATCAGTGAAACTAGAAAAGAACTTTACTTTTTTTATGAAATTTAAATGAACATATTATAAAGTATTTAAGTATTTACATGTATTATAAATGTAAATGTCTTCGACACATGGTTCAGTTTTATAAAGTACGCTTGAGACCAAAAGTTTAAAAAGGCCAAATATATGAAAAATTGTGAGCATTTATACCAAAAATGCCTAAACAGAAAAACCAAAGCTATGAAAGGACAATATTGTCTATGAGAGTTGCTTCTATACTTAACATAAGTACTATTAATAATTTATATTTACTGAAAATATACAGTGATTTTTTTTTTATCTTGTCCACTAGGAAAAATCAACACTGTGTACATATCATAAGCATCCTACAATTAATTTGTACTGTAACAATATCATTAACAACATAAAACAGTACATGTAATTCTTAAAAAAAAAATCATTATCTACAAAGACTGAAATTAAGTGAAGTTACACAACGATGTTCTATACAACACTTTCACTTCTATCATTTTTTTCTGATGTATAAGCAATTTTGTACTGTTGATTAGTCATTTCCGTCAACTTGTCCCATGATGACTTCCCCTGAGGTGGTAAACCTTGCGGTTGTGTAACATACATTCCCGATGTAGAACTTCCACTTCCTGTTGTCCCACTACTACTACCATCAGATCCACCCTCTGGTTGGAGTGTCCAACCTTGGGACGGTGGGTACTGTGCTGATGGCTGAACTGGTGGTTGTTGAACTTGTTGTGGCTGTGGAGGTTGAAATTGTTGAACTGGTTGTTGTTGAATATGTGGTTGGCTGTAACCCTGCTGATAAGGATAAAATGCTGGCTGTCCTGGTTGATATGTCGGGGGAGGATTACTCGTAAACACTGAACTAACCACAGACTCTGTGTCTGTCGGCAAACCTGCCTTCTTCTTGTCTGTCATTTCCATAAGAGTCTCCCAGTTTGATTTACGAGGTTTTCCTGGGACATGTGCCACTGGGTACTGTGGTGGTACTAGTGGCCTGGGTGGATTCCCTGGGTATGGCATAGCAACAGGCTGAGTCTGAACCATGACTGGTTGTCCCTGACTTGTCACAAACTGTGTAGGCTGTGCTCCATGTGGAAGAGTTGTGTAAGGAGGGGGAACAACAATTGCCCCTGGTGGTCCATAACTCTGTAGATTTGCAGGAACAGTATGACTACTATGTATATGCTGCGGTACTTGTGGACCAGGCTCAGCCTTATCATTAGATTCATGTGTCAGATCTTCTAAACTTTTAGCAATATGTGCATCAGATTTTGATCTCCTTCTCATTTTTTTCTTTTTTAGACCTTCATTGTCAGACTGTGCTGCATGATCTGCAGTACTTAATGATTTTCTAGGTTTTGGTTTTGGCTTCGGTTTAACAACTGGTTTTACTTCTGTTTCATGTAATTCATCATCAGTTGTTGCTGCCAAATCTTGTTTTGATTTAGTTCTCTTTTTTGTTTTTTCTTTCTTTTGTGTTTGAGTTCCCATTGCTGACATACTTCTAGATCTTGGACGTCTTTTCACAGTGCGCTTTGTATGAACAGTAACAGGCTCTTCAAGACCTGTTTGGGTGGCAGTCTCACGTAATGTTTGTGTCGAAATTTCTCTCATTGCACGTCCCAAGTCATGGTCTGATTTAGACATTCGTAAGCGATCATTTCGTGAAATTGGTTTTTCATAACCACCAAAATCATCCTCATCATCATAGTCAGTATGAGATTGCCTTGACCGCCTATAAAAGTCTATGTCATCATGAGCGTATGAAACCATTGAATCACCACACGACCCTGCTCTATCACGGCCACTACGTCGTCTGCTATAAAGTGATGATCTAGATGCATATAATGATGTCTTAGAGGATGATCTTTGCAGAGCTGAAAAATTAAAGAAAGCATCAATATATATGTATGAAAAAAAAAAATATCAGCAAAATACTGGGGAGCTAGTTGAGAGCTACAAGAAATTGAAAATTATGCCCTTTGTTTTAGTGCTGTCTGCTGATTAAAATTATTGAGGCAATTCTGTTGCATTATTTACCATTTACAATACCTTACTTCTTCATTTATATGTTGTAATATAAAGTTAATTGTGTTACATTTATCATAATAATGTTATCTATTTAAATGTTCTTGTGTAGGACAATATGGGACAAACCACATCTACCACAAACACCAGACTCTTCCCAAAATAGATGTACAAACTAATAAAAACAACATTGTCCAGATAGCCATTTATTTGTACTTTACCACCATGTCATACAGTAAATTATCAAACAAATTAGGAGGAGCCATAACGAAAGAATTTCATACTTTTCTTTGACAGCTTAATAAACATGATGAATAAATCCTTCGGCCTGTCTCCTTTCGACTCTGTACTCTTGTGTATAGTTGTCTCATTTGCAACCAGACCACATCTCCTTATTTTTATAATGATGTAAGTGATACATGAAAACTGATTATTTATAAATCAACTTCACAAATTAAGGTACAACAAAATGTGATGTTAATACAATGAAAATTATTCAAAACACATATGCATCTCAATCCTATAGCTATTTCAAACCAGTTTTCCAACAAATATTCTTAAACATACTTTCTAACAAACATTTAATTTCATTATTATATTTAAAAAACAAAACATATTAAGTTTAACAGTATTCTCATATTTCACCATTAAAAATATATAAATGGTCAATTTAGTTTTCTTCTTGTAGATATAGACTTCAGACATACTGATCTATTATCTGATTTAATCCAGACAAAATCAACCACCCATTTTATGTACTGTTATGCCTTAGAACTCACATTTTGAATGTGGATGTTTTGGGTGAATGACACCAAGTAAAAATCAAATGTATTAAAATAAGTTGTGTATACTTTTCCAATGAGACAATACAGGTATGAAACAAGACCAATACCGGGTCTGGGTCACTGCATGCAACTTCTGTCTGAAACATGTGAAAACTGAAATCATAAAAAAACTAGAACACTTACGAGGAAGAGATTCTAAATCTGTCCTGGACCCTATACTGATAGCATCGTCTCCTCGACTTCCAGTTCTTCTGTGACCAAAGCCCTTTGAACCTTTACCAAGTCTAGGTGATCTCTGAGATCGTTTACTACTCCTAGCACTGGATCTAGTACTTGATTGTTTCTGAAATAGTCCAATGCGTTCATCTTCATCGTCTCTCAGATCATTTATTCTCGGATCTTTCATTTTGTTTGTTTGTTTTCTTTCTTGTTCTGGACTTCTCTTACGATCAGGTCGTAATGTGTGTTTAGGTCTTTCAGTCGCCTCTCTATTTTGTGCTCTTTCATCTTCCATTTCTTCTGAACCTTGTGTTGAAGATGACCAATCAACATATGAATCAGGTCTTGTGGCCTTTCTCATACTTTGATTTTTCTTCAGATTTACCTGGCGAGTGTTTGAATCTGGCACTTTTGGTAAAGGAGGCCTCTGATTAATGGAGTCATTTGATGTAGAATATGAAATTCTCATTGCTCTGTCCTCAGCATCACGTTCATTTTCAGTATATGATTTCCTGAATTTGGGATTAGATTGAAGAGCACTTAAGATTGGTGTGACAGGTGTTTTAGGTCTATTGGGTTGTATAATTTTGTCCTCGTCCATATTGTAATATGTGTCATCTCCATCGTCCTGATAATCTTTGTTAATTGTTTGACCCCTAGGGTCTTTGGCAGGAACAGGTTTTGTATAAGCACTTCTGATATTCAAAGTATCAGGACGATTTAAACGTCTATTTTCATCATAACCATTAAGTAACTTTGTTCTGGCTGCAGGAGAGGCCTCACCATTTTCATTGTAACTATTTGTGTATCCAAAATTTTTATTGGGTGTTATATCAAGCTCAAGCCGACCTTTGTCTTGAGTTGCATACATGGCTTCGTTCATTTTTGCCTGTCTCATCCTTTTATGCATACAAACTCCAATTATGCAGATAAGCAAGAGAAAAACACATATTCCAACTACAGTTCCGACAATGATACCAACGGACCATGCACTTGCACTGTTTTGTGATGCATCAACTGGTTCTGAAATAGATGTAGTTTTACATTAAGATATATCAATAATGACTATTTCAGTATCTGTTTGATTGATGTATATATAACTGTGTCAAAATACTTTTGTTAAAATCTATATTCTATAAATCATAAAAATTATGCAAATATTTAGAAATCAGGGATCCTAATTCTTCAACAGAACCTAGCCACTCTAAAGAGCGTTGGTAGCTCTCCTGAATCTTTGTGCATTTTCAACATTGAAGACTAGAATATTTTTCATGACTAAGATCTTATTTTTTCATCTTGTATTGCTGAATTTTTTTTTTCTGTTTTTACCTTATGTCTATCTACTAAAGTTTATGCCCGAAATACCAAAAAAAGGTCATTCAAGGGCAAAAACTTCTATAAGAGGATTTACTATTTTCAGATTTGTTGACCTATCTGTCTTGTCTGTAATTTGTCTGTTTAAAGTTTCTTGTAGTTCAACCCACACATAACAAAGGGTACTTTGTCCCTGTCAGATTTTCTCAATAGCAGTTTTCTAGATAATAGACAGAACTTGCATTTAATGCTTGCATTAAAATGGGTAAAATGTATGTTGTCCAGACCAAAGCTAATATGTGATCTTTTAACTTCTATAGAACAATTGTATTATACATAAAAGCTTAGGGAATATCTGCAATTTATACAAGAGCTGACAAATTTGGTTGAACAAATATGATATTGAAACTCGACATCCTAAAGTTGAATATGTGAAAGTCTGATTCAAATCAACTGATTGGTTTCAGAGGTGATTTTACATAAAGATTTATGATACAAGAAGACAGAGACTATTTGATTACAAAAACTTATGCCAAGGAAGTTAAAAAAGAAATGACTTACTTATTCCAGCTGATATCTGGAGTTGAAATGTTCCAAATCTGGAAGCCATGTTAGTACCTAATGTCAGTTTAACAGTGGCATCTCTTGTTTGTGTAGAAAATTTTCCAGAGGCCAGAGTGTCACAAGCATATGCTTTCTGAAATATATAACAAAAATATGACATACAAAACTAGTTACTGTGAATACTGGTGTCAGTGTAAAAGTACAATGTTGACTTTAAAAATTTCAAGTCCATGTATCAGTAATAATACAGATTTTGTTTTTTAATTAAATTTTTTTCTTCAGATGGTGTTTCTTGTTCTTGAAGAAGCTACTGTCCAAGTTTCATAACAACCCATGAAGGTTTAAAAGTGCTATTTATGACTAAAAGAATAATCCCATACTGAATGCATTTGTTAAGTGCAAAAAATTATATTTATGACTAAAATAAAGATAGAAAATTTAAAAAAAAGTTTGATGTAATTTGGAAAAAAAAAGGCAGGACATGAGTTTTGAGTTAAAAAAAAAGGCAGGATGAGCAACTTGGCAAAAAAAAAAAAAAGGCAGAATGACAATTTATGTAAAAAAAAGGTCAGGATAAGCTAATAAAAAAAATAAATGGGGAATGTGTCCATGAGACACATATGATGCCCCCGCTTGCATATAACATTATAAAGGAATATTACTCAAGAACTGTAAAAGTGACACTACCCAAATTTGTACTTGATCTGAGTTTTGTGGTTATAAGCATTGTTTATAAGTTTCATAACAATTAGTTGGGGCAAACTTAAGTTAGAGAACAGAAACGAAAAATTCAGCAATTTTTCCATTTGTAAAGGTGCATAACTCTAGATCGTTAAAAGTGACGCCACTAAAATTCAAACTTGATCTGTGTTTTGTTGTAATAAGCATTGTGTATAAGTTTCATGACATTTGGTTGAGGCAAACTAAAGTTAGAGAACAGAAACCAATTTTGGGACGTACGTACCTATAGACGGACAAGAGTAAAACTTAATGCCCCCTCTGCCACGGGGGGGCATAAAAAAGTCAGGACCGAATATAGTGAAAAATAAAAAGGCAGCACAGAGATTACAACTAAAACTAGAGGCTCTCAAGAGCCTGTGCCGCTCACCTGTATTTACTGATGCTTTGGAAACCATGTAAAATAAGGTTAAAATCATAATTAATAGTATTAGATATTAGATATTATAATGATATCTAAGATAATAACAAAAAACTGCAAAATTTTTGTAAAATTACTAACTCAGGGGCAGCAACCCAATAATGGGTTGTCGGATTCATCTGAAAATTTCAGGGCAGATAAATCTAAAGAACATTTTTGCCACCTGTCAGATTTGCTCTAAATGCTTTAGTTTCAGAGATATAAACCAACAAGAGGCTCTCAAGAGCCTGAATCGCTCACCTGTATTTCAGAGGAGAAGATTTTTAAATGCTAGCAAACTTGCTGAAAAAATTGTGTAAAATTGTCTTTAAAGGGCAATAACTCCTTAAGGGGTCAATTGACAATTTTGGTCATATTAACTTTTTTGTAGATCTTACTTTGCTGAACATTATTGCTGCTTACAGTTTATATATATCTATAATAATATTCAAAATAATAACAAAAAACTGCAAAATTTTGTTAAAACTACCAATTCGGTGGCAGCAACCCAACAATGGGTTGTTCCATTCGTCTGATAATTTCAGGGCCGATAGATCTTGACCAATTAAACAATTTTACCCCTGTCACATTTGCTCTAAAAGATTAGTTTTTGAGATATAAGCCAAAAACTGCATTTGACCCTTATGTTCTATTTTTAGCCATGGCAGCCATGTTTGTCAATGGATCAAAATTTCGGATACATATTATAAACTAGATACCCTAAGGAACATTTAGTTAAAGTTTGAAGATATTTGGCCCAGTAGTTTCAGAGGAGAAGATTTTTGAAATAGTTTATGACGACAGACGACTACGGACTCCAAGTGATGGCATAAGCTCACATGGGGCCCTTTGGGCCCCTGTGAGCTAAAAACTGCATTTTACCCCTATGTTCTATTTTTAACCAAGTTGGCCATGATGGTTGGAAGGCGGGGTCATCAGACACATTTTTTAACTAGATACCCTAATAATGATTATGGCCAAGTATGGTTAAATTTGTCTCAGTGTTTCAGATAACAAGATTTTTGTAAAAGATTACAAAAATTTACGAAAAATTGTTAAAAATTGACTATTAAGGGCAATAATTCCTAAAGGGGTCGACTGACAATTTTGGTCATGACAACTTATTTGTAGATCTTACTTTGCTGAACATTATTGCTGTTTACAGTTTATCTCTATCTATAATAATATTCAAGATAATAACCAATAAAATGCTTCGCTGAGCGCAGCCTGATACAACCGCAGAGGTCGAACCCTGAACAGTTGGGGCAAATTTGGACACAATATTCAAGCTTGATACTGTCTGAATTTCGATGTGATCAAAATTTTTGACATAATATAGGTTCCTGACACAAAGGTCAAAGATCTTATAAATCCATTGCGCAATACTGTGCATTTGAAGATTTCTTCTTGAATCTTTTCAAAAATTCGAAATTTAAAAAATTTTGAAAAAAAATATGAATCCCTTATAAAAATTGGGAAAAAAATTCCCCCCCCCACTCCCAACTTTTTGAAACCCCCCTTAGAGCAATAACCCCAAAACTCAATCCCAGCCTTTCCTTTGTAGTATGGAACCTTGTAGTACAATTTCAGAGATATCCATACACTTACACACAAGTTATTGTATGGAAACTAGAAAAATGCTTGTTTTTGGCCCTTTTTTGACCCCTTATTCCTACATGTTTGGGGCAATTAACCCCAAACTCAATCCAAGCCTTCCCTTTGTAATATGGAACCTTGTGGTATAATGTCAGAGAGATCCATACACTTACACACAAGTTATTGTCTGGAAACTAGAAAAATGCTTGTTTTTGGCCCCTTTTCGGCCCTTAATACCTAAATTGTTGGCCCCATAACCCCTAAAATGAATCCCAAACCTTCTACTTGTTGTATTAAACATTGTGGTACAATTTCAGAGCAATCGAAATACTTATACACAAGTTATTATCCTGAAACTAGAAAAATGCTTGTTTTGGGCCCCTTTTTGGGCCCCTAATTCCTAAACGGTTGGGACCATCATCCCCAAAATCAATCCCAACCTTCCTTTTGTGGTATTGAACCTTCTTAAAAAATTTCATAGAGATCCATTCTAAACTAAAGTTATTGTCCGAAAACCAATGTGTCTTCAGACGACGACGCAGACGACGACATCATACCATTATACAATCCCCAAAAATTTTTTGCGGTCGTATAAAAACTGCAAAATTTCCTTAAAATTACCAATTCAGGGGCAGCAACCCAACAACAATTTGTCTGAAAATTTCAGGGCAGATAGATCTTGACCTGATAATCAGTTTGACCCTATGTCAGATTTACTCTAAATGCTTTGGTTTCAGAGATATAAGCCAAAATCTACATTTTACCCCTATGTTCTATTTTTAGCCATGGCGGCCATCTTGGTTGGTTGGCGGGGTCATCGGACACATATTTAAACTAGATACCCTAATGATGATTGTGGCAAAGTTTGGTTAAATTTGGCCTAGTGGTTTCAGAGGAGAAGATTTTTGTAAAAAGCTAACGACGACGGACGACGAACAAAGGACGCCAAGTGATGAGAAAAGCTCACTTGGCCCTTCGGGCCAGGTGAGCTAAAAAAATGCAGGACAAAATATTTCATCCTAGCCCCCCTCCATAAAAATCAAATGGTAGCTCCCTTAAGTGATTTAAGTGCAGGCAAGATAATCAAAGTACTTGTGAGCACAGAAGGGTGAAGATTGCATTCATTTTGCAGTGGTAACTAAAAATTAAACATTGCATTGTATTAATTGCTTTAGAATGCTCTTCAATGGATGAGATATCTAGAACTATTGGCAAAGGAAGACAACTACAATTTTCAATTTTAATATATTGATTTAACAATGACATCATTGATATTTTAGAACAGATATTTGATTCATGCCCATGAACAATTTATGTCTTTGTTTTACAGGTATGGTTATAAAAACACATCATTCTGCAACTTGAATATCTGAGTATATATTTCATTGTCAAATTTCTTGAAATGTTCATGGATAGGATATATAGAATGTTGTGTGCTTAATGCCCTGTTTTTCTCTCAAAAGAAGTGATAAAGTCTAATAGATAGATAACTATCAAGCCAGTCACATAAGGGTTTCAATTGCATGAATGTAATCTTTACCCAAAAAATTACAAATCATCTACAAAAGTCAATGGAAGATATCTCATCTACATGGTTTTCAGTTTCAAGCTGCTTAAAATATTACCTTATACGATCCATATATAATGTCGAGTGCATTTCCACATTGTAGATTTATAGTTGGTTCTTCAAAAGACAGAATGTGGTCACCCGTTGTTGCTCTTAATACAGCATTACATTCTCGTACAGTTATAGGGGAGTTAGAGTAACCTCCCCTAAGGTAAACAACTGCATCTGAGTCCACATCAAACGATCCTGCAGAATTACACATGTCTTCTATGTTGTCTGTAAAGAGAAACAATAGTTATATCATTAAGACATGCCTTACCAATATATGGATTAGTATGATGAAATAAAAATGTTTGCCATATTGCATTACATCTAATATGGCAGACATTTTATATCATCATATGATAACAAATTTTGCATTCTCCTTATTTAAAAAAAAAAAAAATGAATACAATGCCAGTTAAGCATGCAACTATAGTGATCTCCATGTATAGTTGCTAACCTTCTACATCGTTTGGTTTCTGGGGGAGAGTTGTCTCATTGGCAATCATACCACACCTTCTTATTCTTATAAAAGCTAATTGATCTATTTTCTTAGATTTTCAGATAAAACATTTAAATGTATGTGAAGTATGGAAAACAAGAATGTGTCCATAGTGCATGGATGCCCACTCGCACTATCATTTTCTATGTTCAGTGGACCGTGAAATTGTGGGCAAAACTCTTAATTTGGCATTAAAATTAGAAAGATCATATCGAAGGGAACATGTGTACTAAGTTTCAAGTTGATTGGACTTCAACTTCATAAAAAACTACCTTGACCAAAAACTTTTACCTGAAGCAGGACAGATTGACGAACAGACGGACAGACAAACGAACGAACAGACGCACAGACCAAAAAACATAATGCCCCTCTACTATCGTAGGTGGGCCATAAAAAAGGTTTAGGTATCTACTGCAGCTGCAAGATGACCTATTCACCAAAGCAAATTATAATTCACCTTATTATAATTTCCAACTGAGTGAATCTCTAAATAAGAGCTATAGGCTTTTATCACTTATTTCTACCATGTTCTTCAGTATATGGTAAGATTCTCAAACATGTTTCTACTCACTACATGATAAAAGAAATGTTTATGGGAACTGGCTGTGCATTTAGACTTCACATGCAAGGGAAGCAAAAAAGAGCTCATTCCTATAGATTGCCCCATCATTGGTACATTTGAAACTTATATATAACTACAGGAGTTACCGTACCTATACAACAGGTACATATTATAATGCTCCACAGAGATTTCCTCAAAACTTACATATAACTACAGGAGTTACTGTACCTATACAACAGGTACATATTATAATGCTCCACAGAGATTTCCTCAAAACTTACATATAACTACAGGAGTAACTGTACCTATACAACAGGTACATATTATAATGCTCCACAGAGATTTCCTCAAAACTTACATATAACTACAGGAGTTACCGTACCTATACAACAGGTACATATTATAATGCTCCACAGAGATTTCCTCAAAACTTACATATAACTACAGGAGTTACCGTACCTATACAACAGGTACATATTATAATGCTCCACAGAGATTTCCTCAAAACTTACATATAACTACAGGAGTTACCGTACCTATACAACAGGTACATATTATAATGCTCCACAGAGATTTCCTCAAAACTTACATATAACTACAGGAGTTACCGTACCTATACAACAGGTACATATTATAATGCTCCACAGAGATTTCCTCAAAACTTACATATAACTACAGGAGTTACTGTACCTATACAACAAAGTATAGTACATATTATAATGCTCCACAGAGATTTCCTCAAAACTTACATATAACTACAGGAGTTACTGTACCTATACAACAGGTACATATTATAATGCTCCACAGAGATTTCCTCAAAACTTACATATAACTACAGGAGTTACTGTACCTATACAACAAAGTATAGTACATATTATAATGCTCCACAGAGATTTCCTCAAAACTTACATATAACTACAGGAGTTACTGTACCTATACAACAGGTACATATTATAATGCTCCACAGAGATTTCCTCAAAACTTACACATAACTACAGGAGTTACCGTACCTATACAACAGGTACATATTATAATGCTCCACAGAGATTTCCTCAAAACTTACACATAACTACAGGAGTTACCGTACCTATACAACAGGTACATATTATAATGCTCCCATAGATTTCCTCAAAACTTACACATAACTACAGGAGTTACCGTACCTATACAACAGGTACATATTATAATGCTCCACAGAGATTTCCTCAAAACTTACATATAACTACAGGAGTTACCGTACCTATACAACAGGTACATATTATAATGCTCCACAGAGATTTCCTCAAAACTTACATATAACTACAGGAGTTACCGTACCTATACAACAAAGTATAGTACATATTATAATGCTCCACAGAGATTTCCTCAAAACTTACACATAACTACAGGAGTTACCGTACCTATACAACAGGTACATATTATAATGCTCCACAGAGATTTCCTCAAAACTTACATATAACTACAGGAGTTACCGTACCTATACAACAAAGTATAGTACATATTATAATGCTCCACAGAGATTTCCTCAAAACTTACACATAACTACAGGAGTTACCGTACCTATACAACAGGTACATATTATAATGCTCCACAGAGATTTCCTCAAAACTTACACATAACTACAGGAGTTACGGTACCTATACAACAGGTACATATTATAATGCTCCACAGAGATTTCCTCAAAACTTACATATAACTACAGGAGTTACTGTACCTATACAACAGGTACATATTATAATGCTCCACAGAGATTTCCTCAAAACTTACATATAACTACAGGAGTTACCGTACCTATACAACAGGTACATATTATAATGCTCCACAGAGATTTCCTCAAAACTTACATATAACTACAGGAGTTACCGTACCTATACAACAAAGTATAGTACATATTATAATGCTCCACAGAGATTTCCTCAAAACTTACACATAACTACAGGAGTTACCGTACCTATATACAACAGGTACATATTATAATGCTCCACAGAGATTTCCTCAAAACTTACATATAACTACAGGAGTTACCGTACCTATACAACAAAGTATAGTACATATTATAATGCTCCACAGAGATTTCCTCAAAACTTACACATAACTACAGGAGTTACCGTACCTATACAACAGGTACATATTATAATGCTCCACAGAGATTTCCTCAAAACTTACATATAACTACAGGAGTTACTGTACCTATACAACAGGTACATATTATAATGCTCCACAGAGATTTCCTCAAAACTTACACATAACTACAGGAGTTACCGTACCTATACAACAGGTACATATTATAATGCTCCACAGAGATTTCCTCAAAACTTACACATAACTACAGGAGTTACCGTACCTATACAACAGGTACATATTATAATGCTCCACAGAGATTTCCTCAAAACTTACATATAACTACAGGAGTTACTGTACCTATACAACAGGTACATATTATAATGCTCCACAGAGATTTCCTCAAAACTTACACATAACTACAGGAGTTACCGTACCTATACAACAGGTACATATTATAATGCTCCACAGAGATTTCCTCAAAACTTACACATAACTACAGGAGTTACCGTACCTATACAACAGGTACATATTATAATGCTCCCATAGATTTCCTCAAAACTTACACATAACTACAGGAGTTACCGTACCTATACAACAGGTACATATTATAATGCTCCACAGAGATTTCCTCAAAACTTACACATAACTACAGGAGTTACCGTACCTATACAACAGGTACATATTATAATGCTCCACAGAGATTTCCTCAAAACTTACATATAACTACAGGAGTTACCGTACCTATACAACAAAGTATAGTACATATTATAATGCTCCACAGAGATTTCCTCAAAACTTACATATAACTACAGGAGTTACTGTACCTATACAACAAAGTATAGTACATATTATAATGCTCCACAGAGATTTCCTCAAAACTTACACATAACTACAGGAGTTACCGTACCTATACAACAGGTACATATTATAATGCTCCACAGAGATTTCCTCAAAACTTACATATAACTACAGGAGTTACTGTACCTATACAACAGGTACATATTATAATGCTCCACAGAGATTTCCTCAAAACTTACACATAACTACAGGAGTTACTGTACCTATACAACATGTACATATTATAATGCTCCACAGAGATTTCCTCAAAACTTACATATAACTACAGGAGTTACTGTACCTATACAACAAAGTATAGTACATATTATAATGCTCCACAGAGATTTCCTCAAAACTTACATATAACTACAGGAGTTACTGTACCTATACAACAGGTACATATTATAATGCTCCACAGAGATTTCCTCAAAACTTACACATAACTACAGGAGTTACCGTACCTATACAACAGGTACATATTATAATGCTCCACAGAGATTTCCTCAAAACTTACATATAACTACAGGAGTTACTGTACCTATACAACAGGTACATATTATAATGCTCCACAGAGATTTCCTCAAAACTTACACATAACTACAGGAGTTACTGTACCTATACAACATGTACATATTATAATGCTCCACAGAGATTTCCTCAAAACTTACATATAACTACAGGAGTTACTGTACCTATACAACAAAGTATAGTACATATTATAATGCTCCACAGAGATTTCCTCAAAACTTACATATAACTACAGGAGTTACTGTACCTATACAACAGGTACATATTATAATGCTCCACAGAGATTTCCTCAAAACTTACATATAACTACAGGAGTTACTGTACCTATACAACAAAGTATAGTACATATTATAATGCTCCACAGAGATTTCCTCAAAACTTACATATAACTACAGGAGTTACTGTACCTATACAACAGGTACA
This sequence comes from Mytilus californianus, assembly GCF_021869535.1. Classification (NCBI taxonomy): domain Eukaryota; kingdom Metazoa; phylum Mollusca; class Bivalvia; order Mytilida; family Mytilidae; genus Mytilus; species Mytilus californianus. The sequence goes on along the minus strand of NW_026262581.1, from coordinate 92,149,523 downwards.
TATTATAATGCTCCACAGAGATTTCCTCAAAACTTACATATAACTACAGGAGTTACTGTACCTATACAACAAAGTATAGTACATATTATAATGCTCCACAGAGATTTCCTCAAAACTTACATATAACTACAGGAGTTACTGTACCTATACAACAAAGTATAGTACATATTATAATGCTCCACAGAGATTTCCGTGTCATCCTTGCTTTCTTTATGTTACATCTTCCATGCATAATAAAATCCTCATCATTAGTTTTCAAACTTTTCTTTTTCTTTTTTCTGAAATTTAAAGACAATATATTTATATTGGATCATTTCAAACTACTTCAATATTTAGAAATTTAACCTTAAATTAATACAAAATAGAATTCAGACCAACTTTAATAAACATCTGTGCCAAGAGCTCATGATACACCCTTATTGTGCAAAGTCCCATAAATCTGGAATGACATATCAGAATTTAGTTGAAATTGAAAGTTTTGATATATGTTTACCAATTCCAACAATTATGTAACGACAAAGACAAATTTTAATAAATCTAAAGGGATCTTTCTTCCTTCAATCCAAATATTGTGTTAAAATTATAGAATTGGTTAAAGTAGCAAATTTGATATGTGGTACAAAGTGTTGGCAGACAGACGAACATTGGTATACCATATAATGTGTCACGTCTTTAGCAGAGGTATAAAATAGAATGTGTATGTATTCCATATATACAGGGATTTAAATAGTAAAATTGTAAAAAATTATAATGTTGTACTTTTTAATGGAAATGTATCGTATCAAAGTTTCAAGCCATCATTTATGGAGTATTCAGGATTTCTGCTCAATGTTCACCAGCTTCATGATTTCTTGAAATGGGACAGGCTCTATCAAATCCACTATAGTATTAAGTCTATCTTGACATATATGGTATAGACATTTATCTATTGCTGAAAACTGTATGCTAACCTCTACATGATTTTTTCAGTTTCATTGTCTTTTTGGGTTGCTGTCCCTTTGATAATTACCCAACTTCTCCATTTATTTATAACTTTCTATACAATTAAACCGTGTAAACGGTAATTCTAAATTTATCTTAGTGTTAATAAGTCAAAAAAAAATTCTTTCTGAGTTTTATAACTTTCTACACTTACATCTTTACAAATGTAAATATTTTCTTTCTATTTCCTGATGTTGTTTTCATAGACTTTTAAAACTAATAATTCATGCTATTATGGTGCATGGATATACAAATATGTCAATGTTCTACATATATCATGGGAAACTGGATAATTAAATATCATTATAAATTAATAAATCCTATTCTAATGGAAATTAAATTTGATTGTACAAACATACAAATGTACATCTTGCATGACTTTGAAACTAATGAAAATTTTTTAAAAATTTAAAACAGTGATGCAGATAAACATGGATATCCTTGCCAATTTCTTGAAAATTAATTCAGACAAAATATACACATATCTTATCAAGTCCATTGGAAAAATTCATATAGATATCATAAGTACATGTACAATCTGTTATTTTGCGCACTGGCAATTGTTTGATTTAAGCTGGAAGGATGCTAGTCTACAAACTTGAAAAATTCATAACACATATAAACATATAGGAAATAGAAGTCAAATTTATATACTATATTTATATCAGTACTTTCAATACACTGATACAAAAAGGTTATCAGAATATTATCCATGTGAAGAAGCACTTAATACTGAGTTTCCTTATGATAACTATAAATGTGACCGTGAGAAAATCCCAGGTTATCAGTATGTAGGTGTTATAAAATCACTGATATTGTCATGTAAATATAAAAGATAGTACACTGACATACCCTAACAGTCAGCGGTATTTAATAACTATATAATATAAATCGGTATTACCACTATTAAATGCAATACTACTACTTTCATCAGTTTTTCATTTGATGAAAGTAGGCATTGAAAGTACATATAATTCTATCAAATTAAATGACCAAATTCTTTCACAAATTCAAATCATTTTTAAATTTTTTATTATGAAAATGTTAGAAAAATTTAACAGCAAAACTAGCTAACATATCTAATATGTATAAAGTCTTTTAATCTCTATAATATAGTTATATATTTATATATTTCAATATTTATCAAGAAAAATCTGTGTTTGTCTCTTGTCTCATTTTTATGATATTTGACCATAAAAAGCAGACCAGTAAAACAACTTCAACTTTTATTACTTATTTGCATTTTTTCAATTTAATTTACGTTTGCATCTATATGTACCTTCAAAATTTGCAAACCAAAGCATACATTTATCATGTCGATATATATAGAAATTTGTGTGTACACTTGATAAAATTTAACCTTCCAAGGAGATATGAAAACATTAACATAATAAAAAAACAAATTAAATTGAAAAAAAAGAAATTTAAAAACAAAAATTGAAAGTAAGAGGTATACATGTACCTATAATCTTCAAAAACAATTTACAATTGTAAATTTCAATAGACAGTGATGAACCTAATACAAGATGAAAAGCTCACTGATAGCCATCACTCTATTATTGGGAAATAATTTTTAGAAAAAAGGATCTGATCTAAAATGTCTGATAGAACAGGATAACTCTTGTGTGACAAGTCTTCACTAATTCACAACTTGTGTATAGCACTTTTTAAACTTATGATAATTTTTGTACAGTAAAGATGGAGATTGAAATAATATATTGTTAACTTTTTCATAAATTTGTGCATTAAATAAAGAATAAAATGCTCCGCTGGGGCACAGCTTGATACGACTGCAGAGGTCAAACCCTGAACAGTTGGGGCAAGTATGGACACAACATTCAAGCTTGATACAGCACTGAATTTGGATGGTAATTAAATATTTGACACAGCATAGGTTTCTGACACAGAATGAATGTGGTGTAAGAACTTAAAATTTTTTAATTTACCTATTCAAACCATATCATTAGTATTTGCTTTTATATATAAATCAGAAATAACCAATTTAAAATGGAAAATTTTAAAGAAAAAAAAGGAAAAAAAATCTCCCCCCAAATTTTTTGAACCCCCTTATGATTCATCACCCCCAAACTCAATCCCAGCCTTCCCTTTGTGGTATGGTACCTTGCAGTACAATTTCAGAGAGATCCATTCACTTGAACACAAGTTTAATTGTCTGGAAACTAGAAAAATGCTTGTTTTTTGGCCCCTTTTTGGCCACAAATTCCTAAACGTTTAGGGCAATTACCCCCAAACTCAAACCCAGCTTTCCCTTTGTGATATGGAACCTTGCAGTACAATTTCATAAAGATCCATACACTGACACACAAGTTATTGTCATGAAACTAGAAAAATGCTTGTTTTTTTGCCCCTTTATGGCCCCTAATTCCTAAAATTTTGAGGGAATTACCCCCAAAATCAATCCCAGCCTTTCCTTTGTGGTATGGTACCTTGCAGTACAATTTCAGAGAGATCCATACACTTACATACAAGTTATTGTCATGAAACTAGAAAAATGCTTGTTTTTTGCCCCTTTTTGGTCCCCAATTCCTAAAATATGGAGGCAATTACCCCCAAAATCAATCCCAGCATTCCCTTTGTGATATGCAACCTTGTGGTACAATGTCAGGGAGATCCATACACTTACACACAAGTTATTGTCATGAAACTAGAAAAATGCTTGTTTATTGTCCACTTTTTTGCCCCTAATTCCTAAAATTTGGAGGCAATTACCCCCAAAATCAATCCCAGCATTCCCTTTGTGATATGGAACCTTGTGGTACAATGTCAGAGAGATCCATACACTTACACACAAGTTATTGTCATGTAACTAGATAACTGCTTGTTTTTTGCCCCTTTTTGGCCCCTAATTCCTAAAATTTGGAGGCAATTACCCCCAAAATCAATCCCAGCATTCCCTTTGTGATATGGAACCTTGTGGTACAATGTCAGAGAGATCCATACACTAACACACAAGTTATGTCTGGAGGTTACAAAAATGCTTATTTTTGGCCCCTAATTCCTTAACTGTTGGTACCATAACCTCCAAAATCAATCCCCACCTTCCTTTTGTGGTATTGAACCTTATGGTAAAATTTCATAGAGATCCATTCACTTAAACTAAAGTTAGAGTGCGAAAACCAATGTGTCTTCGACGACGCCAACTTCATACCAATATACGACCGCAAAATTTGTATAAAAATGAAATGCTATATATATGCAGTCAAAACAAAAGAACTGTACAGTTTATACATTACTTTTTATTCTCACATTTCACATTCCTCAGTTTTATCTGTACCTCAGTGGGAATTATGAAGGCCAAAAACAAACAAAATCCTCTGGCTCCTTCTGCCTATTACTGTAAATTCAGATATTAATGTGTGATTTTTTTATTGGGAATGCAGTTGATCTTCAGCAAAAATGTGAAATCAAAATGCGATAGCAAAAATTTTATGAAGGAAAATCACAACAGAAATTATGAATGCAAGTTTTTATTAATGCAAACATGATGCTTTTGAATTGTTTGCATTAATAAACACATTCTAATAATTACTAAATTTACAGTACTTTGGGAAAAATATGTGAATATGTCCAATTCAGGGGAGATAACAACACTAGATATGTCTGCAAATAAAACTAAAACTACCAGGTATTATGTGTAAAATAACCATGATCAGTCTGTGCCAAACTGTTTTAGGGTTTGTCTGACAGAAAAAGAAATTTGATGTTTTTCTACTATATTTTCAACTAAAAAATCTGAAAATTTCTGTCTGACTGAATGACTTTTTGTCTGACATTTTGTCAGTCAGACAGAGTTAGGGATACACTGCATGGTAACAAATAAAGCAAAATAAAATTACTCAATGTTTTCAATGACTTATGATTTAAAATAACCTCCTCCAAGAAATAAATGTTGGTTTTGGTTTTATTTACTAAAGATTGCTTCAAAAAAGAATAAAATGCTCCGCAGGGCACAGCTTGATACGACCGCAGAGGTCGAACCCTGAACAGTTGGGGCAAGTATGGACACAACATTCAAGCTTGTTACAGCTTTGCATTTGGATTGTGATTAAATATTTGACACAGCATAGGTTTCTGACACAGAATGAATGTGGTCTAAGAACTTAAAAATTTTAAATTGGACATTCACCTATTATGGTCCAATATCCAAAATCTAAATACATGGTTAGATTCAGCATATCAAAGAACCCTAAGAATTCAATTTTTGATGAAATCAAACAAAGTTTAATTTTGGACCCTTTTGACCTCAATGTGGACAAAGTTGATAACGGGGCCCAAAAATCAAAAATCTAAATACATGGTTAGATTCAGCATATCAAAGAACCCCATATATTCAATTTTTGTTGAAATCAAACAAAGTTTAATTTTGGACCCCGATTTGGACCAACTTGAAAACTGGGCCCATAATCAAAAATCTAAATACATGTTTAGATTCAGCATATCAAAGAACCCTAAGAATTCAATTTTTGTTAAAATCAAACTAAGTTTAATTTTGGACCCTTTGGACCTTAATGTAGACCAATTTGAAAACGGAACCAAAAATTAAGAATCTAAATACACGGTTAGATTCGGCATATCAAAGAACCCCAATAATTTAATTTTTGATGAAATCAAACAAAGTTTAATTTTGGACCCTTTGGACCTCAATGTGGACCAATTTAAAACAGGGCCCAAAATCCAAAAACTAAATACACGGTTAGATTCAGCATATTAAAGAACCCCAAGAATTCAAGAATAAAACCCCATTGAAATTGGTCAAGAAATAAGCAATTTAAACGATTTGCCCCTAATTCCTTTACTGTTGGTACCATAACCCCCAAAATCAATCCCAACCTTCCTTTTGTGGTATTGAACCTTGTGGTAAAATTTCATAGAGATCCATTGACTTAAACTAAAGTTAGAGTGCGAAAACCAATGTGTCTTCGGACGACACCGGACGACGCCAGACGACGACGACGACGACGCCAACGTCATACCAATATACGACCACAAAAATTTTTTTGCGGTCGTATAAAAAGATGTGATTGAAAGTCTTTTGATAAAATTTTTTGTTATACATGCACATTTTCTTTCGGTAAGCTTGAAGAAAAAGCGAATACAATATATACCCAGATCCTAGTGGAAGTGTAATATCTTATGTAAGTAAAAATATTGTAAAGGATTATTGGTGTCTAAAAAATCTTTAACCCCTGGCTGTCCCCAGACTGTAAGAGAATGTTTACTATGAAAAAACTTAGTCCAGCATCTATCAGCAAAATTCAGAAACATAAAAAAAAAAAAATCAAGATTTTGATCCAGTTGAAATTTTGACAAAGTTATTGATATCTAAAAATAATTTAAACACAGACTGTATCTAAATGTTTACATCAAAAAAAACTTGTTGCTTTATCGATAAAATACTGAAAAATCAAAACACAAAATTCTCCAAAGTTTTTCTAGATGTTCATTAAATAGCTTTAATATGTTCAAGTTGTTTCATAATTCCATGAATTCTTGACATGAAAAAGTTATTGATGTCCAAAAAATCTTTTACCACAGACTGAATCTAAAATATTGACAACACCAACCAAATATAAGATCGTTAAAAATCATAAAAACAAGATCTATAAAATTCATTAAAAGTTTAAACACATCAAACAGCTTTATACATCTTATCTTTTTTAATGATTCAATACCAACTAAAAACAATATATATTTAAATTTTTTACTTATAAATGAAACATTTTACTAGACATCAATCAATCACTTTTACCTTGACAAATTAACATGTCATCTTGTGACATACATTTGTAAATGATGTTATGATGTTTATACACCTACATTTTTAAGGTTATATAGTGGTTTTTTTGTTTTTGTTTTGAAGAATATTTATGACACATAATTTCACATAGTTTCTTAATCATTTGTTAATCATGGAAAATAATCGATCAGATACTGGTAATTTTGGATGCCAAGCATAATTCGGAAATGTATTTTTTAAAATGGAATCATTAAAAATTTAAACTAGTCCAAGATTGATTGATAGTTGGTTGCTTAATGTCCAGTGGCAAATATTTCATGCATGTTCAGGACGAAACTAGTCGAAGAAAAGAGCAATCTGATTTGGAAATAATTTATTAGATCCTGTGTCCATGCTTCCCATACAAGGATCTGACCATGCTACATTCCACTTTCTGTTTTAAAGACCTTCAATGTTCTCTGGTTTTGTTGTAATGATATACATCTTCAAAAATTTGGAGGCAGAAATTTCATTGGTTGATTAAATTATTAGAACACTACAGAAAGGAGAACAGGAGATTTTCAGATCCTTATAAGCAAAGCATGGATACAGGATCTGTATTTTAATCAGATTGAGAAAGCAGTAGATATTATTTTTGTTTTCTTTAAGTAGTTATTCATTTTATATTTATTAAAGAGGTACTAAAACACTAAAATCATGTTTGTCTTATTCTAAAGTTCGTAATTAACGTTTAAGAATGCAAAAAAAACGATAAAATTTCATCTTGTAATTATCGAGATATTTGCAAATTACTGTCAGTTTTTCATTTGAACACCTGAACGATTTAGTAAAACATGCCACTACAACACACTACTTATACCCAACGGAAGTGACGCACAGTGGGTAACCCTGATCAAATACGTGTGTTATATCGTATGCAAACAGATCACGGCTTGCTAAGTAAAATAACAGTTTTGAAATATAACGGTGACAATTATTACATTGAGAATATTGATAACCATTTATCTAGGCTTGATATAAATTGCATAAATAGTTTAATCAAATGTTTATAATTAGAAAAGTATTGAAAAACCAAGAGCACAAATCTACCTTTTTTTCTACAAAATATAACATGTGCATCCTAAAGTGGCCGTAGAAGCAGAAGTAGAACCGTGCATGTTATTTTCCATGGCGGAAAAACGGCAATCAAAATAGGATTCTCCCAACACTTGCTTCCAAAAGACGACGGAGTTCAATTTGTTAAATTAAACTCATGATGTGGGTATTTCTGAGCTACAAAAAAATAAAAATTCTCTTTCTTACGACTTTAGTTAGCTACAGCAGCATTTCAAAATTATATAAGTTTATTCTTCAGATAATGTGAAGAACTGAGTAATCTGCTTGACTGGTTTAGCAAAAACCTGAATATGTATTGATCAAGCTATTTCATTAAAAATGAAATACTGGATAGACTTGTAATTAACCTATACGGGTCATATATAGTAACGTTATATATCAGATCCCAGCTGGACCTAGCATCATGAGCATAGTCCTACCTTCGGACGAATGTAGGATAGAAAGTCACAGTACCAAAATTGACAATTCAGTTTTTAGTTTATTTTTTTTTTGAATAAGAAAACATTTGTCAAAATAATTGTTATTTTTTCTAGAGCTTTTATATATATGGCAACTTTGTAAACAAAATTTATTCTGAAAAAATCAATAATAAAAAATAATTGTAAAGATAACAATTTGTCAAAGTGGCTTGGTACTTAAATGGTTTCATTATGACATAGTGCCAATAAATATATCCTTTTCATGCATAAAATTTGACATCTATTCATTACTCTAGGTTTAAATGAACTATTTCATAAATTGCAAAATGAATATATGCAAGTAACCAAAAAAAATTGTAGAAATTTTTCCTATGTTTTCAAACAAAACTAAACAAATAGTATGTGTGGCTTTTGTACTATCAAATTTGTTACTTTCTGTCCTGTAACTTTCAGTACGTTTGCCATCACCATGATCACAGGCCAATTTTATATATGTAAATATATATGTTTTTTTTTTGTTATTAGAAAAAACCTATATCGTAGAAATATAAGAGCAATAGAATTATTAAATAAGTTAAAATATATTTGAGCATTTAAAACTATAACAAAAACCATTGATATAAAATCTTTAGAAAAAGGGGTGCGCATTCCAAAATAACTGTGTCCTAAATCCTGAATGTTAAGATCACACCAATTTTTTTTTTAAATAAAAAAAAATTATACCATACTGCTTTTTAAATATTGAACTTTTCTTTCATTTGAAATTTAAGCAATGACAAATAAATAACCAAACAAGAAATTTTGATCCTGATAATTAAAACAGTCTGCACTTTGATACTACTGATAAGTAAACATCCTGTATACAGTAAGGTAATAAAGATCAAAGGGTAGCTATTATCCCTCCACTCAGGTAATTAACAACTTGGCCATGCAGAAATGCCTCCTGGTGTTTATAAAGTGATAAACTTTATAGTTTGATCATTAACATTATTAAAAAGGTATTACACATACCCGGTTTTTAACTGGCAATTAATTATTTTTATTACATGGAACAGAAGCCTCTACCGTCATATCTTGCCCAGATGTTATGCAACTTTACTACATGTAAATATAAAAAAAAAAATTTTCTTGACTCAATATTTTTTAAAAAATTAATAGCTAGATTAATAATATATTGACAGTCAATTTGTCTCAGTTCTACGATCAGGAACAATGTTTTCAGTTAAAAACTCAATGTTGAATTATCCCAACCCTATCCCCCCTTTTCTGTTGAAACACGTTATAAATACACTTCCCTTCTGAAACATATTTTGTTCCTTTTGACAAATTGGTCATAATGAAGAATGAGCCTTGAATGGGTAGCGAAATTCATTGGCAGTGCTTTAAATCAACGATCAGAAGAAAGTTCATTTATAAAACAAAGTTTAGATAAGCCGAAGAAGTGACCCACAGTGCGTCACTTCCAGTAGATTTGGTTTTAGTGCTGTTTCGGGAAGTAGCGTTGATTGGATTTTCTGAAGGTAAAAATAGTTGAACTTTACACGCTATTATCTCTGTAATTAGTGGACCAAATTGCATCGGTTTTTTTGCATTTTTTATCAATTATTTCGAACTTTTAGATAAGAATAACTTGTTATGTGGGTTTTAGTACCTCTTTAACCTTAGATGGAAGATTTTACTTTATATCAAGTGAATGTTCAAGAGAACAAATTAACAATAAAATTAATAAAATAGGTAGGGGCTGCAAGGTAGTTGTGGACTGAAATGAAAAGGGGAGATGATATGGCCTGCCACTGGAAAATAACGATATCTTGGACAGGACTGAAAAGGGGGAACGATATTACTTGCCACTGGAAAATAAGGGTATCTTGGACACGACTGAAAAAGGGAGACGATCTGGCCTGCCACTGGAAAATAAGAGTATCTTGGACAGGACTGAACAGAAATTTAGCATAGCAACAGTCCACCTAAGAATCTCTTAGGGAGTTTATTTCTATTTAAAAGTCTTGCTTTTCGTGTATGTTTAGATAATTTCCATACTTGAAACCATGCTGATTTAGTCAATTGGACCAGTCAGTAAAAAAATAAATAGTCACAAGCAGAAACTGATGTTCAGTTAGCAGATTAATTAAAAAAATGTAATTACATGTAATAAAACAAAAAAATGTAAAAAAAACCATGAATATCAAAATTAAGTTATTTTTTATCTTAAAGACAATAAAGGTATCAAAGACAATGTAATCCTTTTTATCCTGCAATCAGCTAACTATTGTACAAATAACAGGTACACAAATAAATTTTTGCTTTATTTGTACTTGTACAAATAAAGTCTCCTGTTACCCCTCTCCCATGTTGAGCAGGCGGTAATGTGGATATTTCTTTCTGCGTACCAGTTCATTTTGGGGTCCTCTTCGCGGTCTGCGTTTAAACTATGTCGATTTCTTTGAAAAATTAGAGACAATGATTTAGATTTTAACAACTAAAGTTTCAAGTGTTGGGTGTAAATTTCAGGATAAAAACAATATATGTACATTGTCGGAAAATATAAAATTTATTTGTACTCGCTACGAAACAGGAGAAAAGCTCGGCGAGGCTCGCTTTTCGTCCTGTTTCTAAAGCTCATACAAATAAATTTTATATTTTCTGACAATGTACATATATTGTATATGGATTGACTGATGTTTAGTTGCTGTCTCCAGCATTGACTCTAATCTAAAATCTCTCCATTATATAGTCTACACAGGCTCAAAGGGCCATCTTCAATTTGATCCAACCTTTAACCATGAAAAACGCAAGGATATATAATAAATTAATTATAATGTCTCATCATGGTTATGACATGTTCATGTATTTGTTCAGTACACATAGACTTTATTATTAGTGTGATTCAGCCAAAGAGCACTCTTTTTGCAGTGAAACTGGGCACCTAAGTGAAACATAGTGAAACACAATGCAGATAACACTGATTTATAACCCTGTCATACATGTACATTCACCTATGGAAAATATACATGTACATTTTTACCAAACAGAGTCTGATTTCTCTTTAAAACATTCCAAATAAGTATGCAACAAGCTAAATTCCCAGACAATTCCTGTCCACTTACATGTACATTGTAATTTACAGTACTATCTAGCATGTCTAGCAACATAATGATATACCAGTTTTGATACAAATTTTAGATTTTAGTATAAAGCTTTATGTCTATGTTCTGACTTTAGTTCAACATAATTATATACAGGGTGATCAAGCTACAAATTACAATCATCACTTGGTGTAAGGATGCATATAGGGGGCTGAAAGTACACGTATGACTGAATTCATGACTGTCACAGTTGTCCATGAAGAAATTGATCTCTTTGACCAAAATTTCTGATATGTTCATGCTCCATTCACTGACTTCTATTAATTTTCATGTTTGATATCATATCTAAAATGGCCTAAATTCATATTCATTGGTGTCAAGATGAAACTTGGGAGTATAAGTATATGTACATGTAGCAGCCTCTCTCAAACAGTAGGTTACTCTTGACTTGCATTTAAAGCTTCATTGAACATGTTATATTAAGAGTTCAGATCTCAGATACTGTACATGTACATGTATAAGTGACCTACAATAATATTACATTAATATGGTGTTACATTAATCATTCTGTTTGAAAAATCTTCTCTGGGTTATTTAGTGCTATCCGATTAGCTATAAATTTCCTGTGCTAACATACGCTTGTACATGCTTATCAAAAGGGAGGTTACTCTATTAAAATGCATAGTCTGTATATTTCTTATCTGGACAGATAAGAAAATATAATGAAAGTAAAGGGAGATAACTCATGTTAACTTGGTTCTAATTTCAGCTATAATATAAGATTGTTTCACTTTTACATGTGGATCCTATGATGGTTTACTGAAAAATTAATTTGTAATGTTTAGTTATTTGTGATTGGCTGAGATTATAAAAACTATTATGATTATCAATGTCTCATTTTGCTGGAGTTATTTTAGTGCAAAATTTTTATTATTTTCCCACAGAGTACATTGTATACGTGTAGCTTCCTAAAACTGGATGTCATCATGACATGTGTTTACATTTATGAGTATTATTTTTTTCCAAACAAATCAAAATTTTGAACCTTGAATTTCTAATTGTGAACATTCAATTGATAGTAGACATCACACTTCCAAGTTTTTGGCTTTGTCAGTGTTCACATAATAGAATCAGACAACTTAATTAAATATTAGAACATTCTGGACATAAATAAATATTTCTAACGATTCTTGAATCTGTACTTACTTTTCTTTTTCAGTTTTAGATGAACAATATAACTAGTGTGAAAATGCACCTCTAGTATCAGATTACCCAATCAATGAGCGTAAAAACGGTTAAACCAATATTAACCTCAAATAAATGACCAAAGGAATCGATAATGCTGTCTTAACTTTTTTGATAATGAATATAAAGTTTTTTTTTTTAAAGTTATCCCTAAATTCATCAAACTGAAAAACAAAAAAAAAGCAAAATCAAAAGACCCAACACCACACCTCTTTCTGAGACTACAGTGTTTTGTAAATGCGAGTTGAATTTTCAATATATTGATGTCTTATATGGGGACGAAGTCCCCAATAACAGTAAGAAAATCAGTAAAACCAAAAATCAATATGAAAATCAATATATACTTATGATCTCAAAATCGTTAACTTTGTTAACGCTTGGTATTCAAGATATAAGTTATTATGTTTTAAATAAAACTATACTTTAAAACGAGACAAAAAAATGCTATCTGTTGCTTTTCTTTGTTTACATTGAAAATGATGTCATATATAAAATTCCTAACAATAGGATCAACATCGGATATGTTTCCGTAATTCAGCTACTTTTTCACCAGAAATTACGAGGGTCTGGATGGGGTTTTCAGAATAGAGAATATTGGCCAAAATAACTAAGGAAATGGAGAAAATTGAGCAAAAAATATAAAGAATAGAGAATAATTGAGGGCAAAAGAATAAAGAAAATAAAAGAATTATGTAATAAAATACTGATTAATATAAAATGAAAGACGTCAAAATAAAGAAATCATCTTATTACAAAAGTTAATAGTACATGTATCATTCTAGTGAAAATTTTACAGAATATATAAGCGTTATTTTTAAAGATAAAGAAAAATGCCCTTCAAGTTTAAAGGATACAGAAATTAAGGACTCGTCATCCAGGCACTCAATTATGATGTGAATTTTTTTACATTAAATGTTTATATATATAAATCTGCTGTTAAGAGGATAGTAAATTTAGAGGTTTGCTGACTTCGTCCCATTTCACCGGTAACACTTTCCTCATATTATATTTTTACTACATGTATTTTGTATTTCAAGAAATATATTCTCAAAATTACATTTATTACAGTTAGAAAATCCTTGATGAGCCTTCATTTTGAAATGACCCAATTAGCTTTTTCTGTGTTTTCAGTAAATTTAACCAAAAATCATATAGCCAAATCACCATATCATGTATTTATGCAAAAAAGAAATTTTGATACCGAGGAAATGTAAATCTTTTAGACAGTAACACTCATAATATGTTACTACTACTCAAAGTTTATATTAATTGAATATAATTTGAAATTTACAGCCTGTATTTATATTGTCATAATACTAATTAGGATTGTCATTTCCTGATTCATAGGTTTATTCTGGTTTTGTTAAATAAAAGGGGGGTCTTTGAGGTGACAATAATTTTGTGTACTTGAAATAAAAGTGACCAAATAAGACTTTTTTGACAGGTTGGTTGTTACAATCGAATACCTACACTTTTGGTTTTGTTAATAAATATCCTTCGTCGCCATTTTGGTATTCTATTAATAGTTGGTAATTTACCTGGACGCGACAGGTAAAATTGACTGGTAAATGCCAGTAAAGGAAAATGATGAATAGAGTACAACATAAGTACAGGACAGGGTATCAGTCGGCAGTGTTCGGATGTTTCGTCCCGTATACATATTCGACACATACCAGGAAACCAACGCGAGGTTTCAATGCTGAAACGTCTTTATTCATTGTAAAAGGGTCATGATCTTATGATAAAATGTGATTAAATTCATGATTATGAAATATATAATACATAATACTCTTTATTGCAAAAAATAAAAAAACCCGACGGGTTAAAATGCAAACATAATAGACATGACCCCCTCAGACATGTACACAAGAAACATACAATGCATGAAAAAAGTTCTAAACAAGTCAAGTTAATATTAATAATATATCAGGGGCGGATCCAGCCATTTTTAAGGGGGGGGGGGGGGGGTTCCAAACCCAGGAGAAAGGGGGGTTCCAACCATATGTCCCCATTCAAATACATTGATCGTCCAAAAAAAGGGGGGGTTCCAACCCCCCGAACCCCCCCCCCCCCCCCCCCCCTGGATCCGCCACTGTATATATATATATAAGTATATAGATAATTGACCAATGTGGACCTTATTTTCTCAACTCCATGGATTGCTTTATATAGCCTACAACACTAGACAAAATATCTTTATGGGATCTAAAATAGTTTTACAACGGTTTAGAGATTGAGTCAAGCTGGTTAAAATTAGGATAATGGGCTTTTAACGGTTTTAATTGCATTTATAAGGGGATTTCTAATATTGCTGCTGATTTGCAATTGGCAACGAAGGAAAAAGTGTTCCTCGACAGTCATCTAAAATTTTGCAAACTTTACACACTATGTTCTCCTTGAATTTTCTTATATCGACCTTTTTCAATTTCCAAGTTATGGTCACTTATACGGAATTTTGTTAAAAGTTAACGACTTTTAAAAAATTTTGGATTGTGCAAGTAGTCTTCCAGTTTAATTTCATTTTTAAGTTTACTATAAAGGTAAAGGTTTGTATTGTTATCGATATTTGAAAGTTTTTCAAGAGTGATTTTATCATACTTTTTTTTAAATATGTTTAATAGTTTTTTAAGAGAATTTTTTATTAGTTTAAAAGGTTTATCAAAATCAACATATTCTTCTTTCTCAATATTAAGTTCTTTAAAAATGTGCTTTGTAAAAGTCTGCCAAGTATATATTCCATTTTCAGATATAGACTTATTCACTTTGAAATCTTCTTTAACAAGAGGGTTTTTTTCCTGGCAGTTAATTCTACAAAAATATAATAAAACTTGAGTTTTTATAAAGGAGTCAAGTGGAAACCGTCCTAACTCAGACTTTGCAGCTATATTACATGAGTTTTTTGTTATTCCAAGAACAATTTTACAAAATTTATGATGCACTTTCTCAAAGCTGAATCTATCGGTCAAGGATAAAATATCACAGCAAGTTTAATGCATTTTGGATCTGTTCGTGGCTCTAAAAAAGGAGTAATATTATTCCATAAACCAAATTTTGCTATTATATAAAATTATGGGTTTAATAAGGAAAAACTCACAAGAGAAAATCTCCTCGACACTTACCCATATCTACATGCATAACCTATATCTTGTATTTATCTTATACCAAAAATCAAATTAAAAATTGAAAAATTGTACTTACAAATATAAAGATTGAAAAATTCATATGAAATTAGAAAGATAAATTTGTAATTATTAACAATAGTGTTAAACCAGGTATGTGCCAGAATGTAATCATCAAACAGTTGATGTTTTTTTTTCTGTATATAAAGAAGAAGATGGGTATGGATAGCAAACTGCGACGGTATAAGATTTTTCAGTATACGGATATGGATAGTAAAATGCACATTGCTAGAAAACAAATAAATATTGATGCCAACGTTAAATACGTTAATGTAATACAAATACCTGTAGGAAATATGAAATTTATTTTGAAAATCATTGATTAACAAAATTTTAATCTTCTAACCGAGTCCATGTGGGTAAAACAAGCTGTATATTTTTAGTCCTGCCTTATTTCTTTTTTTATAACTGACTTAACCTCCCCCTTTGATCGCACGTGATATTCTTGAACATTACACGATATAGAATTGTCGTCTTTTTTACTCCATCGACTTAGTATTAATATACGAATCCTCAAATTGTTTGCAAAAATGAGTACATACTGAGATTAAACGTCTACTGTGAGGATTGGGACTTAACACTGAGTCAATCATGACAAGAAAAAAGCAATGGTATTATTGAATAAAGTGGTTAGAAAATTACAAAACTAAATATTATTTTGAATAATGATTAATTTAAACATTGCACAGAAATCATTGTTTTGTTAAAATCTGATAGGTCAGAAGTGTTTCCGGCATATGAAACTTTTAATTCTCGTGTTAGTACAATTATGCTTTATTGCAGTGAGATAAATTTTATGAAGAACAACAAATGAATCACAATATTGTCAAAGTAAACAGTAAAACGTCAAATCAAATTGACAAAAACTCAATTTGGAGTTACTTCAAAGGGGGTCAATATAGTCATATAGCTGTACGTAGATGAATTGATTGATTGTTTGATTGTTGGTTGCTTAACGTCCACTGGCAAATATTTCATGCATGTTAAGGAAGAGAACAAATTATTATTAACAATCTCACTCTCTCTACACGAGGCATCGGATTTAACGAACCGAACTTGGCTGCGTGTTTTTGTACATTCCGCACAGGCAAACGGACGCCCCACTTTGACAAGGGTTTTACTGCGGATCGAAGAAGACCAAGAGTGACCATATTTCTATTCCCCAGTCACCCTTGGGTGAGCTGAATTTAGAATGTGTCCTGTCTGTATACAGACTATAAATTCTTCTATAGGATTCTGGTTGCATATTTTAAACTCAAAGAAGTCTTTGTTAAATTATGTTTATAAATTCAACCAGCAATCACATTGTGCGTCAAAGATTCGCTTAAAAAATTACAAAAAATATCACCCACATTCAAATTATTTTTTTCTAAAAATGAACGACTTTTTATCATCCCCTTTTAGAGTTATATCCCCTAGAAACAATTTCTTCTATTTGCATATATATATCTTAAAAATTGTTACAGATATAATCGATCTGAAAATGGCAACATGTACAGAAACAGGTGGCAATGTTAATAAACATAAACAATTATTTTGTTATCAACCCTTATAAGAGTGATTTCCCTTGAAATATTATACACAATTTTTGAAAAATTATAGAAAGGTCAAGTGGTTATGAGTTGAATAGTGGTAGTCCCATATGTCTCTACGACTTCCGGTTCTGAAGTTCGGTATTGCATCATATATCTATAATTATTCATTGAGCCCTTAATGAGCTATGGAATCGCCCCAAGTTTTGACAGTGCTGTACTTCATCTGCAGGTCATCTTACACTTAGCCGATTTGAGATATCTGTTGTCGTTTTAGAGATATTGCAGTTTGAAATTTTGCAAAAATTTCTGATTCAACAACAGCCAGCCACCTGCAATCTTCAAAAATTAAAGAGTTTTACATGGTTATATGGTTGACTTAATACCAAAATCATTTGATAAAAAACAAAGAAAATTAAGCAGTTTGAAATTTTCATGTTTTATATTGACTTTGTAAGTTTCATAAGTTCTATTTATAAAATTAATACTGCATCATTTTTTAAACTTTGCCAAATGGGATCATGTGACATGTCACATTGAACGTCTTAATGAGCTCTATTAAAAAATCTAAATTTTAAACCCCCTTTTCCATCATAAAGAGAAGGGTGAGGTCATTGAGTGCAAAAAAGAAATTGTCTTATCTTAACTAAAATTTAAGGTTGTTTCATATCAAATGAAAGGTCGTAATTTGTACATTTCAAATATCAAATTTCTGTACCCCAAAAATGAGTTGGATGGAGTGCAAAAAAATCTGACTTCCTAGAAGATGGTGTTGTCGCATATCAAATGAAAGGTCATCAAGTCTACATTACAATTATCATACTTCCGATCTCGAAAGGGTCATTAAGTGCGCAAACTGAAAAGTTTAAGAAGGTATGCTTGTCGCCATGATATCAAATGGAAGGTCTTAAAGAGTACTTGCAAAAGACATATAAATATATATTCATATAGCTGTACGTAGATGAATTATACAAAATAATATGACTATAAATATGTCTTTTTCGTTTATTGTTTCGTACATAAATCAGGCCGTTAGTTTTCTCATCTGATTTGTTTTACATTTGTCATTTCGGGGCCTGTTTTCTTTTAGCCTACTATCCTGTATGGGAGTCATTGTTGAAGGCCTCACATTACAAATGTATGACTTTTAAGGAAAAGACCTTTCAATTGTTTTACAATTTAAAACTAGTTGGGATTCAACACTTAAAAAATTATTATGTAATCTATCTAATCTGTAAGTTATATCAAAACATACGTGATAATATATATTTATATACATTCTCATGTAATTCACGTATGTATATAGTTTTTTTATTGAATATTATTTGTTTTAATCTCGAATTATTGATGTTATTGTCATGTCAAGTGTTTTCTTCTTTTTCTTTCTGAAGGGGAAAAAAGAGATCGAGACCAAATTAAGATACCAAAGGGACATTCAAATTCATAAGTCGAAAATAAACTGACAACGCCATGGCAAACAAAGAAAAACAGTACACAAAACTCAACATAGAAAACTAAAGACTGAGCAACACGAACCACACAAAAAACCGGGGGTGGGGGGGGATCGGTTAATACTATTTTCCTTCCATCGTTTGTTTACTTTTTCCATCACGGCATTTCCCTTCAAACTAATAGCAGCAGTACATTTCTGATGATAAAATAAGGGATTTTTTAAATAGAAAGTCTATGTACACTTTTTTTTTATAATAGTAAAACGTATATAAAACATACTCATAATTTTTATTTTTAAAGGATCATATGACGATAAACAAATATATTTTATCTTCTATTGAACACGCAACTGGACACAAGGCAAACAACTACCACCAGTCTTATTGTACATGTGAAAAACCAAATGAATTATCTTACATAATTTGGCAACAATTAAGCGGTGAAAGTTTTTACAGAAAGATCACATGAGAATATAAACATCTAATCATATGCATCATAGCGAAAGAAAGTTGAATCCTAAAAACCAACCAATCAAGTCAATCTTTTAGGCGCATGATTTTTGATTAGTAACTACGAGTACTCTTTGATCTGTACTTTGTGTCTTTTGTGTTTTTTGTGCTTTGTATCTATATATCTGACGAGGTAATATAAAAATAAGGAGATGTTGTATTATTGCCAATGAGACAACTGTCCACCAAAGTTCAAATGAAGTGGATGTAAGCAATTATAGGCAACCGTGCGACCTTCAACAATGAGGAAAAACCCACACTGTATAGTCGCGGCCGGCTATAAAACGCACCGAATGAAAAATATCAAACAATTCAATTGAGAAAACTAACGGCCTATTTTATAACAATAGATATAAGAAGATGTGGTATGAGTGCCAATGAGACAACTCTCCATCCAAGTCAAAATTTATAAAAGTAAACCATTATAGGTCAAAGTACGGTCTTCAACACAGAGCCTTGGCTCACACCAAACAGCAAGCTATAAAGGGCCCCAAAATTACTAGTGTAAAACCATTCAAACGGGAAAACCAACGGTCTAATCTATATAAAAAACGAGAAACGAGAAACACTTATGAACCACATCAACAAACGACAACTACTGAACATCAGATTCCTGACTTAGGACAGGTGCAAACAATTGCAGCGGGTTTAAACGTTTTAATGGTACCAAACCTTCACCCTTATCTGAAACAATAGTGTAACATCACAACATAGAACGACACACTATAAAATATCAATTGAAATGGCTTAACTCAATCAAAAGACATATTAACACCAGTGTACATACACTGAACAAATAAATTTGATCTATGATACAATGTAAATACAAAATAAATAAACTAAGGGAAGAATAATAAAAGTAACATGTTATACCGCTGTAAAATGTTAAACAATTTAAGAAAAACATTATGCTTCAACAAAAACAATTTGCGAAAAACAAATATGACAGACATGAACCAAGGACAACCACTGAACTACAGGTTCCTGACTTGGGACAGGCACATACAGAATGTGGCGGGGTTAAACTAGTTTGAAGGCGCCAGCAAACATGTTTAACCCCGCCACATTTTGTTGTGCCTGTCCAAAGTCAGGAGCCTGTAATTCTGTGGTTGTAGTTTGTTATTGTATATTATATTTGTTTTTCGTTTATTGTTTCGTACCTAAATCAGGCCGTTAGTTTTCTCGTCTGATTTGTTTTATATTTGTCATTTCGGGGCCTGTTTTCTTTTAGCCTACTATCCTGTATGGGAGTCATTGTTGAAGGCCTTACTGTGACCTATATATAATTATAATTATAACTTCTGTGTCATTTAGTCTCTGGTGGAGAGTTGTCTCATTGACAATCAGACCACATCTTCTTATTTTCATAATCAATCAATGTAAGCTGGTTTAGAAATAGACACAAACTTTTAAGAAAGAATGACGATATGCAAAAAATGTTTAAGGTGAAATTATAAGTATAACGGAGATAGTAGATAGATATAAGAAGATGTGGTATGAGTGCCAATGAGACAACTCTCCATCCAAGTCAAAATTTATAAAAGTAAACCATTATAGATCAAAGTACGGTCTTCAACACGGAGCCTTGGCTCACACCGAACAGCAAGCTATAAAGGACCCCAAAAATTACTAGTGTAAAACCATTCAAACGGGAAAACCAACGGTCTAATTTTTAATATTTTATATTTTAATTTTCTTTTTTTTCTTTTTTCTTTCTTTTTTTATCTACTCCTTTTAAAAAAAAAGATATATGTAGGACGGCAACTGTGTTGGAATCGAATGAAATGCGTTGCATGCAAACCAAGAGGCACCTATTGTGCCCTGTCGACATACATGATGTCACAGTCAGGTTTGAGTTCAGACGATTCTGATTTTTTTTACTCACCTTAATTACACTCACTTTCATAGCAGATATTGGTATAAACTGTCTCCATTGATGGAAATGTTATTGTGAAATGATATGCATCCTCCAAATTCAATTATCTTATTCTTATTTGTATATATATATATCCGTTTATTTGGCAATCGCCAATGGCAGTCAGCAGGGTTTAAGAACATCAGTTGTTCGACCTGCTAGTCAAATGCGTTTTGTTAAAATATACTTTTTCACTCATTTGGTCTTTTGGAAAATGTTGTTTGTGCTGTATTTAGACCCCTCTACCTAGAAATTTGTTTTGCATGCACACAACATTTTCCAAAAGACCAAAAAAGTGAAAAAGTATATTTTAACAAAACGCATTTGACTAGCAGGTCGAACAACTGATGTTCTTAAACCCTGCTGACTGCCATTGGCGATTGCCAAATAAACGGATCACAAGTTGTAAAAAATGGATCTTATATATATATAGATATCGAAATCTGGATATGGTGTACAAATTTGCACCTCATGTTTGCGGTATACCATCTTTTCCGCACGTTCATTGTTTTCTGTTTGGTAATAAATTAATTATAAGGTCTATTTTGTTACATCTTGTGATCCGTTTATTTGGCAATCGCCAATGGCAGTCAGCAGGGTTTAAGAACACCAGTTGTTCGACCTGCTAGTCAAATGCGTTTTGTTAAAATATACTTTTTCACTCATTTGGTCTTTTGGAAAATGTTGTTTGTGCTGTATTTAGACCCCTCTACCAAGACATTTGTTTTGCATGCACACGTATAAAAATTGCGGTTTTTATCCAACGCAATCATAGGTTTGAACGTTGTTTTCAATTAAGACTGGTTTATATTTTTTCGTTTGGGCTTGTATTATATTTGCCTTCGGGTTTATATGATCCGTTCATCCTATTTTGACTCTTTAAAAATTCAAGAGTCTATCCTAAATTGAAGTAAATTATGGCCTTCCAAATACCGTTTCGATTCCTAACATCACTGAAGAGACATTAATTGTCGAAATCTGGATATGGTGTACAAATTTGCACCTCATGTTTGCGGTATACCATCTTTTCCGCACGTTTATTGTTTTCTGTTTGGTAATAAATTAATTATAAGGTCTATTTTGTTACATCTTGTGATCCGTTTATCTGGCAATCGCCAATGGCAGTCAGCAGGGTTTAAGAACATCAGTTGTTCGACCTGCTAGTCAAATGCGTTTTGTTAAAATATACTTTTTCACTCATTTGGTCTTTTGGAAAACGTTGTTTGTGCTGTATTTAGACCCCTCTACCAAGACATTTGTTTTGCATGCACACGTATAAAAATTGCGGTTTTTATCCAACGCAATCATAGGTTTGAACGTTGTTTTCAATTAAGACTGGTTTATATATTTATATATATATGTAGGACTCTAAAGTGCGATGGTTCTCTAAAGTGCGATGGTCACGCTAAAGTGCGATGGTCTACGCTAAAGTGCGATGGTGTCTCACGCTAAAGTGCGATGGTTGTTTGTTTGCTAAAGTACGGTGGTATATCAAGCTAAAGTGCGATGGACCAATAGGGTAAGGTTCGAGGGCTTTAAAAACGTTAAAGAACATAAGATGTAAAAATAGTCCTTTTGTAAAATCTAGTATTCTAAGGTATACCATATGTGATAGACAGTATAACCTACTGGTAGGCTGAAGTGATTGTTTCTAAATTTAGAAGACCGAACACGTTCTAATTGCTAAAGAGGTAATTTAGGTGTCACAAAATATTATATTTCTTGTAAATGAATTTTTAACAATTCGGGCGTATTAAATATTGTGATAATTGGCGTAGCTTGCCATTCACACAGTCTATCACTAATGGGAACACCTCCCCTTACAGTCGTCATTGTAAATTACAAATACAAAATTCGATTATTGTCGGAATATGTTACATTTATTTGTTTAAGCTTTAATTTAAATGAGAGAAAAGGTCCTTTTTCGTAGCGACTACACATACATGTTGTATTTTAATATTTTAGCCGACAATTTATAATTTACGCATGCAAACATGTACCTTTATTTTACCGATGTAACTTTTTAAAGCGACAATATTTTAACTGGGACCGCAAAGTAAACTGAAACATAAACAATGATTTAAATGTATCCGTTCGCTTCCAATAAAAGCACAATACAGGATATTTATGCGAATACTATTTTGTATCAAAATAGTATACGTAAAATGGTCGACTGCAGGATACAAGTTCTTCTTCCAGCTACCGAAAAAAAAACCCACATTTGCTTCAGACGTCAAAGCACGGTTAGGTTTAAATTAATTATTAATAAGTCATTGACATTTGGTTTAACAGTTGTTAATTAAATATTAGTAATTTATCTTCCGGCGTGTTCATTTTTAGTTTGTATAAACGACTGTTTAACGTCATAATCAAACTACGTTTCTTACGTCTATACTTTCGCGGACCATCGGACTTTGGCGTATGGAGGCATCGCACTTTAGCGTATACCATCGCACTTTAGCGTGACCATCGTACTTTAGCGTCCCCATCGCACTTTAGAGTCTTACATATATATTTAGATGTTTTCATTCAATTCTTACAATAAACAATGTTAGTCAAGATAACACAATAATCTTTAGTTTTCTTATCTATATATGTGCATGTTCGTTTTATCAATCAATCAATCAATCAATCAATCAATCAATCAATCAATCATATTTGAGTGAATGGCTATGATTACCATGAATTAGCCCTTTTTTTAAACAATTTGCAAATTCAGTTACATAGTAAGCTATTATTTTTCACGGAGGTTTGATAGCTACTAAATTATTTATGTATTTGTACATCACTGGCCATTTGCACATCACTGGCCTTCAAATGTTTTGGATTCCTATCGAAGGTCGGTGGTTTTCTCCGGGCACTCCGGCTTCCTCCACCAATAAAAACTGGCCGCCACGAAATAGCCCAAAAGCGGTGCTTAAAAGTGGCGTTAAAACACCAAAAATCAAATCAAATCAAATGTTTTGGTTTGATCGTTCCTGATTAAGCTCAGTCACGCTTCAGACGCACGACATTTATTGAGTGTTTTATTTAAGTTGCATGGTGAATTCACGCAATAATCACATATACATTTGTATTTTGAAAATCATGCTTTTTTTTCACATGCAATTGAAAGATTCAACAAGTTTGATTTTAGTTGTAGATCTGATATTTGCCGATTGGGAGTTGCAAACGACATATTAAATGTTCTTAGCATAAATATGCATGTACTATTTCCCAATAACCCTTAAATATTCTCGCATCCATCCATGGCTAACGATCAGGCCTGCATGCACCATAGTTTTATGAACTTTGGTTCGACGAGACGAAATGTCCGTTAATAAATTTGGCCGATTTTAACATTATATCTGAATTTAGAATAATGATTGCATATACGCGAATTATCGGGAAAAGTATTCCAAATTATAATAGTAATGCATGCATTTTATTTCACAAACGTGTGAACAAAGCTAAATATACCAAATTGAACTGCATCCAAAGCGTTATCTAAACGTAGTATGTGCACATCTTCGGATATCGTCGACTGGAACGTCATGATAGCGCCCAGAGGAAACTTAATAATAATAGCTTACTTCTCTTTTGTCTAAAAAGGAGCTTTTACCTCACGACCGTAAACATGAGCGTACATGACCAAACTGAACAGTCTTTGGAGATATTGAGTTTTGTTTTAAAGAAGAATTACAACAAGGAAGAAGGCAATGTGCAATATCTCACGAATAGACAGAAAATATACTTCGATACAGATTCACCATGTTCACTTCATTAGCGTGATATAATCCTTATATAGATTGTTATTTGTTTTGTTTGGTCTTTGTCTAAAAAACATTTTGGAACTAAAATGAGTGATGAAGGCATTATATTTGGTATCGATGTAATATATTGATAAATAGTGACGACTTTTTGTTATGTTTTGGATACATATATAAATGATCAAATGAAGTTAACAATAAATAAAGCGAATTCTATATTCAAGTTATCTATTATCTGGAACTGTTAGTGCATAGTAAAATAAAGGGAATTATATTTTATTGAATTGCTTCTGGCTTAGTTGTTGGAATTACAAAATAGTAAAATCCAACATTCTTTAACGCTAGGACGTGAGAGACAGGAACTTAGTTCTTAACATTCGTCCATCACACGAGGAAAAGTCTGTAAAATAACTAATCATGAACATTAAAGTAAGGAGGAAGACGACCAACAAAGAAAACCCAAGGGCCTTGTATACCCTTCACGTATTTAATCGCTAATAAACCTGTTGTTCATATTTGTCCCTTTTTCTGCATTGCTTCCATGTTGCTCAACTTAAGTTAACATCTTAATGTTATTTGGAAAATCATGGGTGTTGTTGTTTTATCTTTTGCTGTCATTCTTCAGATTTGTAGTTGTTGCCTTGTTATATTTTTATGTTTCGTTTACAATATGTTCTTTTTGTCTATTTATCGTATCCCTTTTTCTCCCATAGAAATTTGTGTGGTAGTGCACAAAGAAGAACCTCTGGAAAAACCTGAAATGTCCGCGGATCAACAATACCAGGATGAAGAAATGTTTTCTCAGTAAGTAGCCTACCAGCATATTCTTTTATTGTGTAGCCTGCAAGATGACACATAAGATATACACAGGCATGTTTTAGTGCTGTTATTTGAGAGAAAGGTATATGGAACGGAGTTCATTCTATATGAATATAAAATGATTGATGTGGAAGATGGTAAAGAATTACGGGAAAAAACAGAACTTGTAAATCATGCTACACTAGTATCATTGGGGACGAATTTCACTATCTTTTTGAATATCAACAATTGTGATGTTTTAAACATAAGGAATATATGAATTTATCAAAAAAGTCAAAGACTTATAAATGAAAGACGGGTTCTGTGAGCTAATAACTTGATCTGACATTCATTTGTAACCTCTATGTGATTTGTGTTATATACCATCTTTCTATATTTATTATTTATTTCTTCGTAATGTTATTTCAAGATCTCTTGTGCTTTACTTTATTTGTTGTGCTTATTGTTTTGTCTGTATTCCATGGTTCAAACAACGATTAATCAGAGTAGTCACTTCAGACAATAGCTCATTTATCGTGGTCATTTTATTGCGATTCTTTCGCTGATTGCTCGCTATATGCACAGACAATGATGCTCGCTATATACACAAACAATCACAACAATGTAAGAACAAACGGTCAATTTGAAGTAAAACATGTACAAAAATCAAAAAGACCCATAAAAACAGACAATATCACGACCTAAAAGAAAAACTACGAAAAGACTAATATTTGTTTTTGTTTGTTGTGGTCGTATAAATCAGGCCTTTGTTTTTCTCTTTTAATTTGTTTCCCGTTTTGTCATGCCTTGTATATCTTACTATAGACGCATGGGACAGAAACCTAACAACTCAAAATAAAAGATATCTAGAGATCACAATACGATTTGATAGTTTAGCTATAGGTAGCTGTTGTATGTCTTCATGTTGGAAGTTAAGCGATGCTTTGTAAGATCTAGTAGATTTATATTCGCCATGCAACCTTAGCTGTGTCAGTGGAGCAAATTTCGCTCTCTTAGTAGTACTAACGCTGTCGTGTACTACGTCCGGGGTCCCGGGTTCAAGTTAATTTTAGACAGATATCATGCTCTATATTGCATATCATGAAAGTTTTCTTGAGACCAGACAGTGACAAAAACCAATATTGTTTGGTATAAATAAAGATATCATCGACTTGTTTTGATTAAGGATGTCCACTGTATACATTTAAAAAAAAAATCATAACTGACGTCCTTTTTAAAGGATGATGTATCGTACATCAACATTTTGGAAAGCTAAATATAGGATCTGCTAACCCTTCTGGAGCACCTGAGATCACACCCGGTTTTTGGTGGGGTTTGAGTTGCTCATTCTTTAGTTTTCGTCGTTGTGTTTTTTGCCATCATAGCGTTGGTATCTTCCGCCACTCTTTTACGAGAATTGTATTTGAGACGGAAATTTTCAAACAAAAATTGACAAAACAAAATAAGACGTTTCTGGAGAGAAATCTTAATATACATAGCCTGAGAAAATAGTCGGAGGGGTTACACAATATTGAGGAAAAGTTGAAATATTTGAAGCTAACATTCTTAAAGGTTATAGCCTCATATATAGATATTGCATACACCAAAATTACGTCTTGTTCTTTCAGGTCAGCATGGAAAAAACAAGATCCAGAGTAAAATATTGTACAACTAAATATGATTGAAGGAGAAATTAATAGGAAGAATGAAAGAATAATTGAATTGGAATTAACGTTAGAAGAAAAACAGGTTTGGTTTTATTTAGAAACACAAATGGTTAAAAAGCTTGAGGGAGAGCTTAATTATGTCCATGCACGTAACCCAGAGCCTTTTACTTTTGATAACACTGGCACAAGCTTAGTTCATTGGAATACACATTCAAAGATCTAGAACGATAAGAGAGAGAAGAAACATTCTGAGCAAAGTACATACCAATCTATCACAGAGAAATTGAAATATTTCGTAAACAAGGCCAAAACCCGAAAAATGTCCTTTATTTCAACCAGGTTTTCATGACAATGGAATTCTTAAAACACAAATATTCAACATCGTTTGGCGAATTTTTTTCTATGGATTACAAAAAGAAGTCTTAGCCAATTAAACCAGATCCACCACCGCATACACGCCTGAGACCATGCCAGTCATCGTGTATTCAACGAGAGGGTAAAAGAAAATTCTTAGTATCCGGTCATTTCGGTAAGGTAGAGTTACTCCCAGCTGGCACAGAAACATGTGATCTCGAAAGTTTTTCCGCGATTCCTGCAAACCAGTCATTAACCAGGTTAGATGATGTCAAAGTAGTGTATTCCATAGAAAATTTAGACAAACGAATAGACTGTATGATCAAGATGGCGGCTGGAAATCGTTGACCTCGATAAACATTGCCCATGAACTCAAGTTTGATAGGCAAGCTAACTTTGAGGAGAACCAAATGAGAAAGAAAAATAATGATACTGCCACAAAATTAGAAAACAAAACAACTGAATCAGCTGATAATAAATGGTGGCCTAATGAAGACAGTTATGATATGTGGAGAGCTACGAAAAGCAGAAGGCAAGTTGTCATAAGAAGGAGGAAAAGACCAAAACGTGCACGCCCAAATACACCACGACAATCTGATGATAAGAAACAAGGAGATCATACTAATGCTAAAGAATTGACCAATGTGAATAATCTATCTAGCATTGATATTGATAGTGCAATAAAAAAAAACTTCTAACTGGAACATTCAAAAAATGCGTTCTTAAAAAATCGGTTTGTATGGAATCAGTTTTTGAAGGAGATGGTACGAAAATGCGTCACAGTTTTACATGGCGGATGGGCGATGAATGCGTTTCTCTAGAAAAGTACGTTAAAGTGTATACAAGAAATCCCGAGGAATTGTACGAAGCTGTTGAAAAACGGGCTATTGAAAAAGAGGAAAAAGACCTACCTTTTGGAGACTTTTAAAATTAAGTCAAATTTAAGATGATAAAAGAAGGAGGTGGAAAGACAAAATCAGAATTGAAACAAGTCCACATTGGTGATGTTGGTGAGGCTATAGATGATATCCTTGACGAGAAAATGAGAGCCGAGGAGGAAAAGGTGAAAGTAGTTCTGCCACCAGTCCAAACTGGGAGTTTTGATGAAGATATAGATGACACAGACAAAGTCAGTTACGAGGAGAAAATTAATACTAGTTTTGACATAATTTTCGAAAAACCTAAGAAACGAATGTTCAAACCAAACCTCACTTCAGACAAAAGAAAAACAGACAATCTGATGATTACCGTCAAAGATAATAAAACAAGAAGCAATGAAAACAAAGAAGATGTGAAAAAGGACGATAATGATGTAGATGGTTTAAAAACAGACCACGTGGAGGGCAAGAAAAATATCATATGACTAAACCAAAACTCACTTCTGGCAAAAGAAAGGCACAGGTTAAATCGAAACCTTCCATTGATGAAAAGATAGATAAAAGTCACAAACACGAACACAATGATTATGCAACAACTGCTTGCAGTGCAATTGCTGTTGAAGATCTTGATAATACATACAAAGAAAATCATGCATTGAAGAAAAATATAAGTTTAGATGTCTTTTTCGAGAGCCCAAAGAATCTGAAGTCTATACTAAATCTGAGCTTTATCAATAGAAAGCAGGAAAACGTAAAAAAAAAAAAAACAACACTGATGAAAAAGAAGTCCCAAAAAGTAGAGAAGAATGAAGAGGCAAACCATGAGAAATCACACAACGTAGTACGCGGTAAAAGAACAGAGGTACAATTTTCAAATGGAAAACTCGAAGGAAACTTTGCAAAAGACGTTTCTATTAAGAGAAAAGATGATGGTGAAGTCAGGTTTAGATTCTCGTTTCTTCATGGTACCACTACTATCTCAAGCAGAATCCCTGTAATGGTTAGAAGGTTATGGTAAAAACATGTCTAACACACGACTAAATAATAAAAGTACCAATGGCTACAACACTAGAGAAAGGCCACGAGGGAATTCAGTAAGACGTATGCCTGTCCGCATTTTGAGGATAACTAGCACAAACAGGGCACCATTAACAGGGCCGTTAGCTGTAAGATCGTTCCCGGAGAGTAAAATACCAGTAAGACCATGAACTGATACCAAAATCAATAGAACACGAAATGCTAAAAGTCCAAACGGTGATGATAGATGATCGCCTAGAAAGAGAGAGAGAGGGGTACAAAATTACCAAGAATCACAAGAAAATCTAGAATACCGGTCAGGATAAATGGTTATGTTTGGAATACTGAAGAGAGTGTAAGATATGAAGAAAAGCGAAAAGTAGATGACGCTAGACGTTTACTTGCTCCTTAAGTAGAATTCCAATTCAGAAAAATAAGATACGTCGGCCTACTGACTGCATTATACCAAGACTTTATACGAACCGAACATTTACCCTAAATATTTCAGAGTTTTTCAAAGAGAGATGATCAAGCTAAAAATTCGGAGGCAAATCAAAAACCTGTTTTACCTATTCTCGTTAGCATATGCGATAAAGGCGAAAGAACTTGTCCAGAGTTATCATCAGAATTCCTGCAGTTACCGTCCATAACTAATAAGAATGCAATGGTAAAAACAAGTCATTATTTATCAATCTTGGGATTAATTTGTCTAACGCAGCAAAAAGGAAAAAGCGAATCTTTAGATGAAAACAGAAAAGACATTTATATAAACCGACCCTTGTCAGCCTCTGGATTCACAAAACTTCCGCCAATAATTAGAACAAACAAGACAACGGTAATGGATCGTCCGATGTCGTCTGCTAGGTTATCGACTTTGTTTATTGCAAATAAGAATACAGCAAACCGACCATTTTCGTCCTCTGGATAACCAAGACTTCCACCAATTATTGATGGAAATACAGTAGAAATGTGTCGGCCTATATCATCATTATCTGGGTATCCGCTACTCCCGTCTATTCCAAGTTATAAGCTAGACTCAGATGAGGACGAAAACATGTCAGTTGAAAGATCAAACCGAGAGGAATCTGATATAACACCAAACAGGGCAGAATACTGTAAACCAACTTATTTTCGCGGATACTTAATTTCGTGTGTAGCCATTTTCAGCCGACTTTGCTGCGATTAATTTTCACGGTTTTCTGATTTTTTTATGTATCTATATAAAGGAAGACTTAAGTGTTACATATTCGCGACGATTTATGAAAGATGCGAAAATGAAGCGCTCGCGAAAATAAGTTGGTTAACAGTAGTTATTACGTTTTTATATACCTCAAGTAGATGTTTTTCACGTAACGTGACGTGACGTATTACAGAATAGGGGTGTGATAAAGCATTTGCAACCGTGACTGATATTGATGACATGACAACATACATAATACCAATATATATAAAAAAAAACCAAAAAAAAACCCAGTTTTTTATATTAATGCAATTGTTGGTTTGTTTGTTGGCAATAAACTGCATAATTAAAGTTGTAAAAAAAGTCGTCTGCTTTTGAGGTCGTGACTGATATCAATATCATTACAGCTGCCTGATATCTACATTACGATTGCAATTGATTGTATTACACATGCAATTTACTTGTATTAGCTACAATGCATATACAGAAATCATTTTTCTTCATTCCTTCCGCCTATATCACCCTGTCCAGTCCCTCCGTTATTCTCGTATCACGGCTTTGAGACATTAGAAGAACTTATAATATTATACCAGTGACGTCACGATGTTTGAAGAGAAATTATCAGCGACGTCACAAAGTGTGATGAGACATTTTAAAACAAGCTAACTTTCTTCAAGCGTTAATCTTGTCTAAGAGAAGGGAAAGACCAGAAAAAGCTCGATAAATAGATTATCGGATGTTTTGGGTATATATATTGTAAAATATCAGCTGCGAGTCACAAAATGAAGCTTTTTGTCGAGTGAGCGCAGCGAACGAGTTCAAAAAAGCTTCAGATTGTGTCGAGCAGCTGATATTTTACAATATCAATATACAGACAATCAGATAATTGATTTATTGGGTTGTATTTGCATTTTTTTTTTGCATGATAGAAACAAGTGCTTATTTAAATTCACTAGCAAACCGGAAGATGACTTGATAAGTTCGGGTCAAACTTATCAACGTCGGTTCATACATTATGACGTCGCTGATATGTCTGGGTCAAAGTTATGAAGGCAGGGTCAACGTATTTGAAGACACAAGGCGTGGTATGCAATTTTACTAAGAACTGAGCAGAGTGATACAGACAGTGGAACTACCGATGAGATTTTATTATGTGAAGTCTTCAAAAGGTAGCATAACGAAGGATGAAAATAAAATTGATATGCAGTATGTTTCCCAGAATAAACATGATGAACGCGTATACAAAATTTTGGTATACATACAATTTGTCATTTTCATAATTCTTATAAGGCTGACATAATTCATGCTAATTCAATTCAATGTCGAATTTGAAAAGTCAATGGTTTTATTCACACTGCACTTGCGGCTATGGCCACATTAAAGTAGTTGTTTCTGTGGATTTGCTCGAAATGTTGGCAGAACAAACAACGAATCTTACTAAATCCCCAAAACTATCAAACGCAAATTTTACATGTTTTATTTCACATTTAAAAAGAAATGATTTTAAACGCAGTATCCACGAGCTTTTAAAACTATTTTGAAATTGTATCTGTTTTTTTTTTCCTTTCTGAACAAAAAACATATTGTTTTGAAAACATGCATCATATTTCGTCATTTGCTCTTTTTGTAATGAGAAAAACTAAATTCCAAATTTATTGGTCGCACCTATGGGATTCTTCGTACTGAATTCAAACCATATGTCCATGGGTGTACGCATATTATAATAGCGTGTTGGTGCTTTGCTCTTGCGCCAATTGACATTTCATTTGCCCCAAAATAATCTTTCATTTGCGCCACAAACCATATATTTCATTTGCGCCAAAATAAAACATTTCATTTGCGCCAATAATACAGGTAAATACAGGTAAATAATATAAAAATAGTTTTATTCAACAGAATCTTTTAATATTAACTTCAAAACAAAGTTTTTGATTGCATAATAAAACATATTCCTCCAAAATTAGTCATCGTAACCATAATGAAAGCACTATACATGTTCTTAATAAGAGGCTTTTCATATAAATGTTAAAACACAGTTCTCTTATAAATTAAAGATATCATAAAACCTTAAAGAAAGCACTACACACTTGAGTAAAACCAAAAGTTTGTTCTGACACAAGACTTGTAATCAACGGCTCGGATGTACTCATGTACATTGGCCGGATAACCTATATGTGTAGTCATAAAAATATACAGACTTATTTCCTCTATATAAAATAAGAGATGTGGTATGACAACTATCCACCCAAGTTCAGATGAAGTGGATATAAGCAATTATCTTACCTCCTATACATTTCTAGGAATATGATTGGTTAAAAGCGTCCGCGTGGAGACCGTGTATATTCCATATTAGGTTAGTAGGGAGGCGCGGCTTATGTCATACACGGTTAGTAGTGGTGTTACGTCCCTTTATAAAAACAAAACGGTATTGAGAAAAAATCTTAAAGGTTTCAACAGACGAAGAAATTGATGATGAAGGTTGAAATAAATTCATAAAACACATTTAAACCTAAGAAGTTGTTATTGTTGGCATCTGTTTTTGTAGGATCAATGGAAGTAGTTTCTTAATGCTAACGGTATTGAAGACTTGCTCATTTTGACAGGTCACTACTCTAAATTTCACACATTAAGATAGTCGTTAAGATAAATTCGTTACATAGTGTGCTAGTGACGTAATACGGTATATATGGGGTCAGTAAATTCCATATGGGGATTCGAGCTTCGCTCTCACCCCATATGGAATTTACTGACCCCATATATACCGTATTAGGTCACTAGCACACTATGTAACTAATATTATAGGCAACCGCACGGCCTTCAACAACGAGAAAACCCATACCGTATAGTCGGCTATAGACGGCTCCGACATGAAAAATATGAAACAATCCAATTCTGAGAAGACTAACGCGGCCTGTTTGTCTCAAAATTGACAATGTCCATCTTGACACCTCAAACATGTGAACACTATATAATTTTAAACCTAAGAGACTCTCAGTTTTATATTAAAAAATGAGTATGAGCTTACTTAGTTACTTCACGATGAATATTCTAAACTTTTCCGTTATATGTTACCTGTAAAATGGCGCAAATGTAGTTTTTATCTTTTGGCGCAAATGAAATATAACCTTGTGGCGCAAATGAAAGATTGGATTTTGTAAAAATTGGCGCAAATGCAATGCGCCCCAGCGTGTTGTCCCCATAGTTCTTTGGGTAGTTATATTTCTTCTGCCCCAGATTATTGCTTTAACGTATCTCAATTCGTACGATATACCATGCAGAGCATTCTCTTCCTATGTGGATTTCATGATTGCAGGTTTATTCGCAACTTTTATATACTATGAACGATTGTAAAGACACCTGTATATTTGTTGAATATAATAAATGTCGCTCTCTGGATGTCTTTTTGTTATTTTTGTCGTCTGGATCCCATCGACGTATACCCAATTTCCTTTCACTCATAGATACATAATTGTTAAAATGAAGAACGAACGCAACCAATGCTTCACACAAAGTGCATGGTCACCATTATAAATTGGCCAATTGTTACGGTTTCGTGTTGTCTCAAATGACTAGAGACATATTTACTCCTTGTTTATTTCTGACCATGATTGCACATGTGTTCCCGAACGGTACACTTACTACTGGAATTCAGTTTGGAATCCTATACAGCTTGTCATTTACTACAAGAAGTCGAAACTTGCGTCAAGCTACTTGAAATCCATGTTATTATCATTGTTTGCTACCTCCTTTTTATCGTCTTTAAATTGACTTAAGAAATTAAAAACGAATTTTGTGTATTATTTATTTTAAAAATAATTTCCTTCATAACAAATATAGTGTAAAATGTAAATAACAATAGCAAAATTGGATATATAGTATGTACAGCTGATTGAACAATAAACTTATTCAAATTACACTTCATCAGTGGTCATTATTTTTACTTCAAGTACAGTCATTCTAAAATACAATCAATGTTGAAAATATGAACAATATAAACAAAGCCTTTATTTAACCCTTTTCTTTGTCGAAGACATTAGACTGATACAGCTCTTTTATTTAGGTTCTGTTGGTCTTAATTGGCACAGATGTGTTATGCATTTTACCTATAGCTACCCAATTTGAACAACACTTGTCACGTCGCACATACGTTCATATCATATTCATTACCAAAATGCACCCGATATATTGCGGGCATAAGAATTGGATTAATTTATTTATTTTCAGATTCATATTGTGAACTTTTAGAATAATGTTGTTTAAGAAGTAATCATTTTTTAAGTCAGATTTTCGTGCACTCTATTTTGATAGTCTTACACAAAATCAATTGTTCTTCATGGTGCGTTGTTGTTTGAAAATCTTTGTCTTCGGTTGGGCCTATTTTGTTGCACTAAGGTAAGATTTTAAGCCTTGTGTCTAAGAGGAGTTTATTGGCATAGATCCGAGCGGGCATTTGGAAATCCGTCCCCCCTTTTTTACTATATTACAGGCTAAAGGGAAAAGCGAAAATAACAATTTACATTTTGAATGCATGCTCAAATTTGGTAGGCGGAGAAACGACAAGCAAAATCAGATCTCTTCATTTAAGTAATTTTGCTCTGTGGTTCACATAATTTATGTAAATATTTCAATTGATTTTTATTGAATTTCACTGTTCCATTAATAACATGCTATATATAGCGGAAACTACCCCGGACACTTGCGCAAGAGCTTTCCCGTAGATAAATGTTTAACTTAAAACGGCGACTTCTAGAATTTTTTCTTCATATTCATTCATTTCTAGGTTTTTGTTTTGAGTTTATGTTTCATAGACGTTAAACACCTGTATTGTTCTTAGAATATACATGAAATGTTGAATAAAATGCGTCACAAATACCTTTTTTGTAAACCGAAGGGTAATGTTCACACCCCGTACTCTGTTAAATATAAACAACCTATAATAGTGGATGTTGAATCTCTCCAAAATTTCGTGTGAACGAAGAACGAATAAAAAACCTGAAAATTCCTACATTAAAATTATGAAGGTTAAGAGGCGACATGACAGAGAGACCTACAAGATAACAACAGGAGTATATGACCAAAGAGAAACAGAAGGCTTATTTATGCGAAACAAAAACTCGGCAACAAGAGGAAACTCGATGATATTGGTTAAAAACAGAAGCAGACTAGACTTTAGGAAATACTACTTCACGAACCGAGAAGTGGAAGTGTGAGACAGCCTACCAGATACCGTAGTGACTGCAAAGAATGTAAAGACCTTTGAATGTCGTCTAATCATGCACTGGAAAGACCACCCAATGATATATGATTTTACCACTAACTACACATATACCAACGGAAGTAGCACACGTGAAATTAGTGAAGATGAAATAGAGCCAAACATAGAAGAGAAAACTGATCTCCTGCGTTTGGAAACACTTAGACTTAGGTAGGTAGAGATTGGACACATATTGCAATCTATTGTCCATTTACGTTAAGTTGAGTGTTTCACGTGTATCGAATATACAATCGCTTTCACTTTAATACTTGTCGATCAATTTTATAGGTTCAATATTTCATATTTCTTAATTTGGAACTTTTTCATTCTACGACCTTTTTAAATGTTTCATCATTGTAATTTAAACTCTGGTGTAACGTTTCTCTGTCTTCATTCTGGACAGGAATAAGTCTCTGGAAATTGGCAGTCTGTGGTTCTATACTGGCAACTGAACGTTCACCGGTATGAGTAGCTTTCTGTATATGTTCGGATATAGCTTGTCTTAGCTTATTTTCTTTCATTATCATTAAGACTGTGAGTATTTCTCTACAAAATTTTCCATCAGACATATCGTCCCTGATGCCGTCTAATAAATCATATTTCTTTCCCCTGGTCATATTATCGCTGGATCTAAAATGAACAAAGGCTTACTTCTTAGACGGATTGTTTTGATAAAAGCATTATGGGATCTTATTTAAGTCATATAGTTAATTGATTTTCTAAATCTTTTTAACAACCAAGTCTAAAATATCTAGTATTGAATTGAACAAATACACATAATTCTTATCATTTTCATGGTTTTAATTTCTGGTTATATTATAAAATTTCATAATGAAGTAAGACTGTTCTTTAACTTGTCATTAAAATAATATACCTCATGAGAGATCTTAATTCTCTGTCGGCACCAAGTCGTCGGCACATTTCGTTAAATTTGTCATCCTCTAAGCCATCGACTATTTCATATATTATACTAGGTAATATACCTCGCCTGGATGGCAAGCATTGCAACTCATCTATGCTTTCCTGTAACAAAAATTCGATAATATCAATGTTTAATTCATCGTTGTTTCAATGATTTTAATAAACCAAATAACCCAAATTTCCTTATTGGCTTAAGGAGTACAACAGAAATGTTCTCCTTTATTCGTGACAACAGTTCTAAACGAATTAACGATCATATGCTAAATAAACAAGAGTTTTGTTTTTTTTTCGCATTGTTCAGGATTTAATAGTTAACAATTACCATTTTTTGACAAAAGGAGGAATAAAATGAGATGTCGACTAAATAATAAGAAATGTATCCAACGGTTAATAAAACTCAGAATATTATTAACATTGTGATTTCCTGTGGAGAACAGTTCAACCTTTATAAGTATTCTTCTAAGTGTTTTCTATTTTATCACCTTGTTTTACATGCATGCATATTGTTTAGACCTCAATCTAAACAGTAAATAACAACTACTGAACAGTCTAAACAGATCTAATTGCCAGCAAGCGAAGTCTGAACAGTACTGACTTTACCGCAGTGGATAAGTCTGAAAATGGACTAAACGACTAAACTATTTTTCAGTTAATTCAGATCCGTTCGTCGCTTTGTTGGTTGAGCCAAGCAAGCCCAAAGAACTTTTTGGGGCATATTTGATGCATCAAAACCGAAAAGGGTATATAAACAACCGTAATTAAAGTGCATTTACATCATCTATAAACTGAAAAGCGGTATGGCAAATTTTGCCTGTATACAATATTTCACTTACAAGGTCAAATCATAAAGATTGTAATAACCTATACTGCAATCGGAATATTGAATAGTCGAAACGATGTACAAAGACTTTCCAACAATATGATTCTTAGATCGAAGGTCTTCCGCAACAATTTGTATCTGAGAGTCATTATAAAGTTTTACTTTTCACAAAATGGTTTTGTTTTAGTATGACTTTCTTACTTCTCTTTTAGCAATAATCGACCGAGTGGTCTATGGCGCTGGTCACGGTGCAGGTACATATGTATTGAAATCTCTCTGAGGAAAGAAAACAATTGAGCAATTTCAATTTATTTTTTATTTGGGTGAATATCTACATCCTCGTTATGTTTAAATTGCTGACTTACTGGATAGTGGTTTTCAATAACTGTGTCTGAGAGGTCGATGTCGACTGTCATTCGTGTTCTAATGCTAACACATTGATGACTTGTGTGACTAATACCGTTTTCTGACTTAGGTACAGTTCTGTGGCTTGACAGACGTTTAGCTTTTTCTAAATCAATATGTTCCATAGCTTCATAATCTGATGTCGCTCCCTCGTCTGTGTCAGATTCTTCTAATGCTTTCTGTTTGATGCTTTCTTCAATGTATTTTTTGTATAATATTTCGATGAAGCATTGGAATACAGTTCTAAACCTTGGAGGACTTTCATTTTTGAATTGCCATTCCTTTGTTGTCTGTATGAATTTGTGATGACCACATTTGAACCGATTAGAAAGATTCCAACTCTGTAAAATATAATTATTTTAAATTCATGAAAAAATATCATGTATGAAAACACATTTATGTTATATTATATTACATCATATTCTTCGGAAAATGCCTGTACCAAGGCAGGAATATGACAGTTTTTTTCACTCGTTCCGTTGATAAATAACGTTTGATTTTGTCTTTTTTATGGACTTCCCCTTTTTAAATCTAACTTGAAGTTCGGTATTTTTGTTATACCTTTTTATATTATTATAGGTTTAAAAAATCGGAAGACTACAGCCAGTGAGATTTCTGAACAAATATTTTGAAGATTGAAGATAATAACGATTTAGTCCAGGTAATCGAACAACCGATGACATCTTTGCACTCCAATTTTTATTGTTGGTTGTTCATCGACTTTAAAAAAACATTTGATAGTGTATCCCATTTCAAACTGTAGTAAAGACTAATCAGATGTGGTATAAGTGGAAGCTTGTTAACTCTTACTAAATCTATACGTATACCAAAATTAAATGTGTTAAATTGATAGGAAAGTTTTCAAATTTCTTCCAAAGTACTGTTGATTATTTGTAAGGTAAATCTTTATCTATATTCTTTGTATATCAATGACATTGCAATTGAACTTAAAAAACAACAATAAGGCCCTGTTGCGATTTTAGTTAAAACTTGGCATTTTAACAATTATTTACTTATTTAGTAAAAACAAATATTTCCTCTGTTTAGTTGGTTAATACATGGATTAAGTAATGGATGTTTTCTTAATGGCCCTGTTATATGCCTTTGGTAATTAATAATTGCCTCGGAGGTGGTAACGTGTTTCTCTGCGTTGCCTCCGACAATTACAGACACCATTAGACCATTATTACAGACCTTGGACATATAACAGGGCCAATATGAAAACACACATTACTTAATACTATATTTTCATTTTCTACTGGGGAAGAGCCACGTAATTTAACGAGGAGGAGGTTATAATATTCTATCCTGATTATCAATTTTTGCCAGACAAAAGAGAGAAAACAATTAATTTGAATAAGTTCATTTAAAATTGTCGAAAAATAATCTGTTTTTTTGTAGTAAAAATGCTATGAAACCAGAAAAAAAACATAGCACAATCCTCTCATAAAGTTAATATAATAAAATGGTCACCAAAGTTTCGTAAAAAATCATTTGTTTCTTACTGCTGGGTCTTCAAGTGCAAATACAGTAACATTTTTATTGTAATTGGACAGTGATTACTAATGTTTATATCTAGATTAGTGCGTTTTATTACGCTTTATAATTGAACCGTTAGGCGCGGTTATACCTAAACACATAAGAAAATAATCTTCCAATTTAATGTAAAATGGGATGCATGCAATTTCCTGTAAATCTTTGTAAAATTGAATAAAATAATATTTTGACGGTATATAAGTCAGATAATGTTTAGTTTTAATGGTTTATACGACAAGAAAATCCTAAAAAATACTTTATTAATTTTATGATAATGATGATTTTACTTTTTTTAGTCTGTACACTAATATTACCACATTTGAAATATCTTTCTTGTGCCTGGATTATCAATATCAACTCGTTTCCAAATGATTTGAAAATTAATTATATGCATACTCTTTTTTTTCAGATAAAGCATTACTTTGAGATTATGGTGATTTGAAGTTATATAATATCATTGCCTTGTCAAAGCATAATTTTCATGAGAAGCATCGAAATGTATTCTACGCACGATAAAGAAAGGTAAAAAGCAGACAATTATTTTTTCATAGAAGATTGGATTTTAAAATATTAAGTATGTTGTTATCAATCGATTCAATCTAAGCGGAAATAATAAATCATGTTTAAATATTCTCGACCAGCCGTTTTGTAAACAATGTGAAATATAAGGACTTTTGGTCTTTTCAAACTTGTACACTTTATAATTTACTTCAACATGTTCAAGGTTTTACATTTAAGGAAAGTTCATCGTTGTTTGAAATTCCAAAGGGAATCTATTATTGTCCAGGATTTCATCTTTAGTAAGTTTCGATTTAATATTGGTTGGGTTTCCAAGTGATGTAGTTATTAATGTAATGTAGATTGACCCATTTCCGTATGTACAACAAGTACGGAAATACTCGAGTCACGAGCGCATGTGACATCCTCAATTATGAAAGAGTCAAACAATTCAATTATAAAATGTACAACAAACGTACTTCCTTGTTTTATTCTCCAGCGTCCCTTTCTCTCACATTTGTTAGCCTATTTTAAGTATAAATAAAAAAGTAAGAAGATGTGGTATGAATGCCAATGAGACAACTCTCCACCAGATACCAAATGACATAGAAGTTAACAACTATAGGTCATCGAACGGCCTTCATCAATGAGCAAAACCCATATCGCATAGTTAGCTATAAAAGGCCCCGAAATGACAAATGTAAAACAATTCAAACGAGAAAAAAATAAAAAAATAAACTGTTAACACAGTGATATGTCTCGCCTATTTGTTATTTGATAATGCAAATGTTGAAATTAAAATAGCAATACTTTAACATGTAAGTTATGCAAATATTCAAAGTCAATGAACCATGACTGAAGGTACAGGGCTAAACAATCTCCATTAAAATGAAATGTGCCAATGCTAATACAACTGCAAACCAAATACCATTGACTTTTCATAAGTCGTTTCCTTTAAACAAACCTAAAAACAAACATTAACTTGTAAACTATGTAAAAGTTTCAAAGTCAATGAACCATGATGGGGGTGGGGTTATATAATCTCCATGGAAATGAAACTTGCAAATGCCAATACATTTGCATACCGAATATCATTGACTTAACATTAGTGGTTCATCTTAAACTGACCTAATCACAAACTAATACATGTAAACTAAGCAAAAGTTTTAAAGTCAATAAAACATGACTGAGAGGAAAGGACCAAATATTCTTCATGGAAATGAGATGTGCTAATGCTTATACAACTGCATACCAATTATCATTGACCTACCACTAACAGTTCCCCTTAAAATGACCTAATCACAAACTAATACATGAAAACTAAGCAAAAGTTTCAAAGTCAATAGACCATGAATGAGGGGGCGGGGCCAAATAATCTCTATGGAAATGAGATATGCCAATGCTTATACAACTGCATACCAAATATCATTGACCTACCACTACTGGTTCCCCATAAACTGACCTAATCACAAACTAATACATGTAAACTAAGCAAAGTTTCAAAGTCAATAGACTTTGACTGAGGGGGCGGGGCCAAATAATCTCCATGATAATGAGATGTGCCAATGCTAATACAACTGCATACCAAATATCATTGACCTACCACTAGTGGTTCCCCATAAACTGACCTAATCACAAACTAATACATGTAAACTAAGCAAAGTTTCAAAGTCAATAGACCTTGACTGAGGGAGCGGGGCCAAATAATCTCCATGGTAATATGTGCCAATGCTGATACAACTGCATAGTAAATATCATTGACCTACCACTAGTGGTTCACCATGAACTAGACCTAATCACAAACTAATACATTGTTGCCGCCGCCGTCGCCGACGCCGGAAACAGCATACCTATGTCTCGCTTTTTGACTCCATCAAGGCGAGACAAAAACGCCTGAAGAATGTTCTGAGGCAATACAAAATATGCAATTGAATAAGTCTCCTGGGCTTGACGATCTAACCGTAGAATTTTACAAAATGTTTTGGGAGAGGCTTAAATATATACTTGTTAAAGTATATAATAAGGGTCATGCAGATAGTTTAATGACCTACTCGCAACAGTCTAGTGTTTTGTCGTTAATATTCAAAAAGGAGGACCCATTAATATTAGAAAATCATAGACCAATTTCATTATTAAACGTAGATCTTAAAAATGCTGTCCCGTGTACTAGCTCAATGACTGAATACAGTTCTAAAAAACCTCATCAACACAGATCAATCTGAATACATAAAAAATAGATTTATTGGATTCAATTTAAGGCAAATACAAAATATTATAGATTATGCAGACATATATAATATAGAAGGGGCTATTGCTTTTGTCGATTTTCAAAAGCCGTTGACACTCTTGAATGGAAATTTATGTTAGATACTTTATATTACTTTGGATTAAATGAATCATTCATAAATCGGGTTAAAAATGTGTATAATGATATTCAAACATGTATTATTAATAATGGGTGGATTTCAGAAATGTTTAAAAATTCAAGAGGGATTAGGCAAGGGTGTCCTTTATCTGCTCTACTTTTTGTCATATCCGTTGAAATATTGGCACTGAGATTTCGAAACAACAAAGATATAAAAGGATTTTAGATAAAATTTGATAGGAAAACACAATGTATTAAAATAAGCGAATTAGCTGATGACACAACTTTAATGATAAAAATGATATCGAACTAGCATTGAATGAAATTGAATTTTTTGGATCTTATTCGGGATTAATTAAAAATAAAAATAAAACAGAAGGGATATGGATAGGAAAACTCAAAAACAGTTAAGACAAGATAGCAAATGTTAATTGGACAAATAAACCTGTAAAAGCTTTAGGAATTTATTTTGAAAATAAAATAGAGAACATGGACAAATTGTTATTCCTTTGGAAAAAGCGAAATCTCACTATGGTAGGAAAAATTTTGATCATCAGAGCTTTGCTTATACCACTCTTCACCTATTTAGCTAGCTCATGTGTATTTCCCGAAAAATATAAAAAAGAAATAGAAAGAAAAGGTTTTAGATTTATATGGAATGACAAACCAGATAAAGTTAAAAGAAATACGTTGATTGCTAGTTATGAAAACGGGGGTTTGAATATGATTGATATTGAAAGTCACTTGAATCACTAAAAGCATCATGGATAGGTAGAATCTTAAATACAGATATTGCCAGATGGCAACTTATACATTTGAAATATTTACAAGGCTTAGGAAAAAATTGCCTAGTAGTTTATATGAATATGGATTATAATAAAGTTGATCAATATTTACCAAATATTCCAAATTTTTTTAAAATGTATTAAAAAGCTGGATGAAAGCAGGAAGAGGACAGACAGATAAACCAAAAACCTTTTACGAAATTAGAAAACAAATTATTTGGGGAAATAAATACATTAAATTTGATAACAAAAGTCTATGTTTCAAAAATTGGATAAACGTTAATTTGATTTATATAAATGATATTTTAGATGAAAATTGGGAAATTTCACAAGATGTAATTTTCCAAAAAATAGAAAAATAAAACCAACTGGATAGCTGAGTTAACATCCTTAAAAACGCAATCCTAAAAGATTGGGTACAATGTCTTAAGATCAGAGAATTCTACGAGAAGTAGAGTCAATGTAAAACGACAATGTTTGTCAATAAGTGGCAATTATATTGACATTTCTTTTTTTGTCAAATAAGTTATTATATAACAAATTAGTAAAGAAAAAAGTTGTAAAACCGATTGGTATAAATATATGGTTGAATGTTTTGCCATTACAAACATAATTTCATTTGAAATCATTGTACAGCTTTATTTTTTACTATTTAGAAGAAAATGAATTGAAGATGTATCGATGGAAACTTTAACAAAGTATATTACCTACAAAAAAGTTATTATTTAGATGGAAGGTAACAAACAATGATTTATGTAACAAATGTTTTACTGAAGAAGATTATTATCATTATTTTATATCATGTTCCTTTTTAAACAATTTTTGGAGAAAAATTCATAATTTATTGAAAAAAGTAAATATAGAAAAAGATATTACATTAAAAGATCTTGTTTTTGGCTGTAAAATATCAGGTAAATATTACTTTGGCTTTAACTATCTAATTACTTTTATTGGATATTCAATTTATAAATCCTACTATTTATCTGATCAGAAAATGAAAAAAGACTTGATGTATTTTGTCTATTCATTAGAGAATTTACAAAACGAATGTGTTATACTAAAAAGTTGGAAGAAGTTAAATTCTTAGTTAATGTAAAAAAACATTTATTATATTGATGTTTTATAATTTATTAATATAATAGAATTGTAAATTATATTTTTTCTTCACAAGGAGCTTGGACTTGTTGAAGACAATGTAACAAGCAATTGATGGAAATAAAGAAAAAAGATTGATAAAAAAAACCCAAAAAACTTGTGTACAAAAAAATTAACGAAACACAAATATGATATATAGCAACAAACGACAACCACTGAATTACAGG
Organism: Mytilus californianus; assembly: GCF_021869535.1. Classification (NCBI taxonomy): domain Eukaryota; kingdom Metazoa; phylum Mollusca; class Bivalvia; order Mytilida; family Mytilidae; genus Mytilus; species Mytilus californianus. The sequence goes on along the minus strand of NW_026262581.1, from coordinate 92,104,782 downwards.
CTCCTGACTTTGGACAAGCACATACAGAATGTTGCAGGGTTGAACTAGGTTGCTGGCGCCAAACTCTCATCCTAACCCGGGACAATGGTGTAACATAACAAAATAAGAACAAACTATACAAGATGAGTTAAGGGCTTGTTTTTAAAAATTGCAAATTTTATTTTACACTCCAAGCACTCTCAAATCAGTTATAGAAGAAAGACACATGCACAAGGGAGCTTAATATATAATGTTTAACAAATTTATATGTTTCAGTTTTAAGATATATGTATAGTTATTAGTTTTAGGGAGTTTGTGGGTGATTTACCTCGTCAAGTCCCGATGAAATCGGCTGTCCTTATTTCAAAGCAGCAAGTTGGAAAATCAAAATTCAATTAATGGAAACTACCGCTGTTCCCAAAACAGATACTAACATGTCACAATATTATCAAAAATGTTTTAATATGGTCTAAAACTGTTGTGCCTTGTTCATACCGAACATATACTTGTGTTTTGTCCTAGAATAACTTACAATTACATTACATGTATGTTTCACAAGAATCCGTAATTTTTTTTGGCTGACATCAATCGCGAGGCATTCCGAAATTAGATTTTTTATTTCCCAATAAAATGCAACAGTCATGACAGCACGTGCTGCAATCCTGGTATCTATGATGAGTTTATTTACTTCCTATGAAACGTAATAACAATGCATAGGAAAATGTGATATTACTCGTCATTTCATAGTTGTAGTATCATAAAAAATGTAATGATAAGAATTGAATGCTATATAGAGTTATAAAAGCGTTGATCGTGCGAAGATTATTAATATGAAGGGCGGAAGCGTTTCATAGAAAATGTGATCAACGTTTTTACAACTAAATAAAATTATAAAAAGAAACATTCAATTCTAAAGTAAGCAGTGGATATTTCTGCAGGTTAAAGTACAGTTCACAATTCATTTCTTCGTATGTATATGAAAACATACCTTTGAAGCTGGATGAATAGGGAATCCTTCCTTGTCTACAGAATGTTTCCATATGGGATTCATATTTCTAGGAACATCTTCGAAATCCACTTTTATTTCTATGGAGTCTGATCCCGCGATATCGTCTGCTACATCTATTTCTGTCTTACCTTTGTAACTGTAACCCAATACTTGTTCATCTTGTTTCAATGCCTGCAGTTAAAAAAAAATCTACAAATTTCCAAATCTATATAATACAAGTGTAACCTTCCAAAAAAGGTAAGCAGTGCTTAGCAATATCATAAATTAATGTCAACTTTTGTTTTTGTGGTTATTTTTTGTGATTTTGTGATTACTTTTTTTTAGAAAAAACGTCAATTTTTATATTTTTTCGTCAGAAGTATTTATTCTTTTTTCCTATTTTCGGATACTTTTATTTGGGTTTCAGTTTCATTATTGTTAGTAGTAATGTTACATATCGGTCAGCATCGAGTAAACGCATCAGTGATCAAGGCTATCATTTCCGTATAGTTTTGTATTGGCCGATGATATTGTATTAACACCAAACACCATACATAGAAAAAAATGTGAATAACACTAATAGCGCTATATGGACTACAGCAGAGATTATGCATTAAAAAATGCAAACCAATAGCAACATATTCATCGACTGGGTCTCGAGTATTCATACTGTCAGATCATCCATAGATAGTTCCGTCTCCCGTCCTGGTTTGTTCCTATTTTAAAAAGTCATTCAAGTCAATAGAATCTTAGTCACACCAGTAAGCAACAAATCAATACTAACTTATGTTTGGTAATAATTTCAAGATGGCGTGTATATCGATTGAAACTAATATCTTCACTCCGTGATGCAAAGTAATGAGGAGATGTCGTATGAATGCCAATGAAACAACTATCCACCAAGGACAAAAGGATGTGAAGAACTACATTCCAACGCACACGGCCTTCAATAATGAACAAAACCCATACCATAGTAAGCTGAAAAGTCATCGGGCTTTCAAAATAGTAATCAAAACAGGCATTCCTTGTAGAAACAAAAACGATGAAAAATCAAATTTAGATTAACAATACATTGTATTGTATGTGCCAAAATACCCTTAAGGTTGTAAGCCTTAGTTAATAAAACTGATACATAACTTTACGTCAGTTTCATTGAATTAAGGTTTAATATTAATTTATCTTACCTCTAAACAGTCCTTCAAAGTAATTTTTGCATCTGCAATGTGAACTTTGATTTTGATGTTCACCTGGTTATGGTCAATGGGAACATATTTTCCAAATGTCACAGCATATAGTTCTAATGGGAAATTTTGGGAACACGCACAAAAGTAAACAGAAAAGTGTATTGTATATATAGTCACAAAACCTGGACGTGTTTTAATGAAAAACACTTCGGGTAATGCATTTGAATGTAAGTCATCTTCATTTACATGTGGAATTTGATGGACGTTGATTTTACCTTCAGTTGGTTGAGCATTTGGGTGGAACCAATAAGGTTGCACCATAGCGTCTTCATGTTCTGATATACAATGTGGCAATTCAATCACCACATATTCGTCAAATTTTTCTTTATATGGTGTATAATATTCCACTACAGGCGACACAATACATGACTCTAAATTCGTCTTTGATTTCACCTCATAATCCTGTGCGAATATTGACCAGAAGATAGTTGTTGCTGGTGTTGAAATAAAATTTGCCGGTAAACACAAACTGATATCTGAATTAGGAGCTTTAACTAAACCCCCATTTATGTCTATGTCACATTTGTAATCCCAGTTCAAATTCAAGAAATTTAGCGAATTAGCTGCAGAATTACATTTTAATTCACTGAGATAATCTTTCCTTAGATGACCATAGTTTTGGTACATGTGATGATTACTACCTGCGCATGCATTTTCTTCAACTTCAGAATCGTCACTTTCTATTGCTTCTACGGTATCACTTATTTCTCTATCATACTCTTCTATTATACCATAAGTAGGGTTTTCCAAATTTCGAGCTGATATTTCCTCAGTATCAATAATAATCGTTTTGGCTTCTTTTTCTGTTACGTCCAAAACGTTTTCATAATCATCCTCGATAAAACTGTCGGCGTTCTTTTCAGCGTCATTTGTAATTGTACTTATCCCGGCTGCGTAAGCTTCTATATTTTTCAAAACGTCTTTAAAATCAAGGGATTGAGTTGTTCTCTGAATTTCTGATTCCTCCTTGTACGAGTCCTCTTCGCTTATTCGCCTATGTCTTGTGTGAAATATGGCATGTCTTTCACTAACTGTTGTATACTCTTCTTCTATTTTGCCTTTGTATTCCTTTATGGAACCTTCCATTGATCCTATACCAGATTCATAGACATTGTCTCTCCTTCGATCCATGATTGACCCAGGAAATGATTCGAATCCTGATTCACAGTTTGAATCATTTCGCCTTGTTATGACATTTTCTTGTGACTGGGCAGTAACGTCTTCTGTTTTTGCTATGGTAACTTTATCGTCACTTGCCTCGAATCCCGAATTAATACTATATTTATGACTTAACGAAGTCCGTCCACTTATGTGTCTATTTAATGTACGAGACAAAGCTTTTCTCAATATTCGCCTTTGTCTGATGAAGCAAAATATAAACATTATAAGAAAGACTCCTACAACCACAAATAAGGCAATGGAAACCTGGAACCACATTTCGTTTTTCTCTACAATAAAGGTTATTTACTAAATTAATGAAGGATATACATGTATGTTATCAAAACATTGTAATTCAAACACGTACTTATTACATTTATATTCTAGTATATCGAGATACGAATGATCCAAAACACTTATTAATTTTGTGCGTCAGAAGAGCTTTTCTGGATTGTACATAGACGTAACGCTTAGTTGGATTATTGACTTCTTTTTAACCTATTACCTCTGATACTGAAATGCAGCAAAATTCTGTTTTAAATAAAGCATAAGGGCAATTAAAATGCAACGTTTGGGCCACAGAAACTTTTTTTCCGAAAAACATTACCTATATATCCTAATAAAGGTGTATAGATAAAATAAATTCAGACAAGTGCCTGTGGTTTGCACTAGAAAAACCAATTTTGATCTGAAACGGAAATTTTGTTCTGAACAACTCTAAAAAGACAATAAATTTTTAAGTCAATTCAGTCAATATTCAGACTTATCATGTGCAGTAAATTCAGTACTGTTCAGACAATTGGCTGATTCGTTTATTCTGATTTCAAATTTCATAGGCTTTGACTCATCTACTTTTCAAGGAAATGCAGTCAAATAAGTCAAATAAGTCAATAAGATAGAACTGTCAAAGATTTGCCATATCAAATGGGAGGTCGTTAACCAAAATCATTCACTGTGCTGTATGAACAAAGAACATTGATTAAAGTGATACAGCAACTAAATTTGTCAAAAGAAAAGCTAAATTTGAAGGAATATATGCAAATTCTACAGTCCAAGTCAAGCATTAAAAAGTACAACAAAAAAGGTAAGCTTTAGAAAAGGCGAAATACTAAAATGAAATAACATTATGCCATAATTGATAACAGTCAAAATCCTAAACAGGTAAAAGCTTAGTGTGTACCAGATAAAGGGTTTACTAATATGTTTCAATAGATGTTACTACCAAGTTGTTTTTTTTTTCTGTAAAAAATGAAATCAAATACAACACAGGTCAATTATATCAAAACTGTCAGGTTATGTCTTCCGTATTCGATTTCAAACTACCATAATGAACTGCATAATTTGGAAAGATATTTTACATAAACTCATCATAGATACCAGGGTTAAAATTATGTGCGCCAGACGCGCGTTTTGTCTTCAAAAGACTCATCCGTGCACTCGATTAAAAAAAGTACTGTTAAGGTAATTTATTTCTGGGGTAGAAAATCCTTAGTATTTCGAAAAATTCAAAGTTTTGTAAACAGTTAATTAGTTATGACCATATCAATGATAATTCATGTCAACACAGAAGTACTGACTAATGGGCTGGTGATACCCTCTTTACAATTAGGTAAATTGAGTTGATTGTATAATTACATGCATTTACAGTGCCCAGGAAATGTGAAAATTTAGAAATATTAATTTAAAGAAAATAAAAGCAGATATTATAATTATGACATACCAGACATGTCAGTCGGATCTACATGTACTGTTGTTTCATTGCTGCTTAGTATTATCTCTGTTGTATTCTGGTATGGATACAACGTCACTGTATCATTGGCACCGTGATCACTGGTTACTAGACGGGTTATCTCTGGAGTAAACATAAGAAATTCACAAACGGGGAATATATCTTACACATAAAATGTATTAATAATTGATTAACACATCATTGGTATTGTGTGTCAGAAAATAAATTCTGATTCAATGGACTTTGGTGAAAACAAGGAAATAATTCCAAATTTGGTGCCAATAATTGAGTAGGAAATGAATGAAGAGAAGTATTTCCCACGGAAATGGAAATTGACATACCCTAGTGTGTACCTGCTTTGCCAAGTATTTTTCCATTCAAATTGCAATTGATATATTTTTAAAACCATCACAAATGTATAAAATTGAATAATTTATGTGTACACACAATTCGGAGTGGTTTTAATAACTCTTTTTGGATTATTGTCTTTTACATAGAAAAACAAAGGATATGATATATCCATCCATGGCACAAAATAAGTACATGCACAGCAAAAAACACAAAAAAGCAAAGGAACAGCGGAGCAAAAAAAAAAAAAAAAATAAAAAGAATTCTCACCTGACTTCAAGTTTAATTCGGTAGACTTTGTAAGATTTAACGCCACCTAATCGGGACAGGCCAAAATAAACATAGTGGAAAGTAGTACATATTTAAAACAAAATAGTTCCTACGCATAGGTGTAAATATCAAACTATGTAGAATATATTTTGGTAATTAAAGTATCAAATCAAGCGTGAATGACTAGTGATCCTTATAGAACACCTTTTGACTGATAATTTTGATTATTACAAAAGTGTATCAATAAATTTAAAAAGGAGGGCATATATTGACTGTTTCTCATATATGAACTACCTGATTTGAAATATCAAAAGTTCCGGTAACCAGTACGGTCCGAGATGTTAATGGCGGTATATAGACCGCCCCCTCCCCCATGAATGCTTGATATTCAAAAATTTAACATAGAAAGTAATGGGGTTCCATAATAGGTGGTGTGCGTATCATTAAATTTTAGAACACAAACTGGCTTAAATTGAGAGAATGATATGGCACACATGAGAGAAGTTATTTCAAGATTAAATACACCTTAACTTTAATAAAAATAGAAGAGCATACACCTCAAGCACGGGGTAACTTTCTACGGCCTCCACACATCACAAGAGACAAACCCCGTTAATATAATAGAAAAACAAAGGATATTGGTATCCACTCATGACAGTACATGCAGAACAAAAATACACAATAAAAACCAAAGGAACAGCGCTTTTATTGCTGTTCTTCATCTCAGATTCACAGTGAGGCCTCCAACACGGATAAAAAAATCAAAGAAACAATTCTCACCTCACAGGCAATTTAAGACGGCCCCTAGCACCGGTTTGAGCGGAAATGTTGACAAAATAATTCGGATAGACTTTGTAAGATTTAACACCACCTAAACGGGCCCGATCAAAAAGAGCATACTGGAAAGTAGTACATATTCAAAACAAAATAGTTTCTACGCATAGGTGTAAATATCAAACTATGTAGAATATATTTTGGTAATTTAAGTATCCAATGAAGGCTAAATGACTGGTGATCCTTAACTTCTAAATTTGTCACAAAAATATGAAACCCCATTGTTTCACATTATTGTTTACAAGAGAAATTTTTATTATTCCGAAATTGGAATTGTTCATACAGGAATGAAGTGTTGGTATACCGTCTTGGGTCAAAAGTGTTTCACCAATCGGAAATTCCCCTATTATTTCATATTTAAATACGCATTTTTAATAAAAATTCTACTGAAGATATTTCTTGTCAAAATTAATTGATTATTACAGAAACGTCTGCAGTAATTATGAAATATATTAATGACTTAATTTTTTAGGGAAATCACTGTTTAACGACAAACACGAATTTCTGCACGAAATAGTCATATGGCTATATAGGAAAAAAAGACACTGAATTTTAATATTTGTATACAAATAAAGATTTTTCAGTAACGACATGTCATAAATATATTTCATATAACCTTTAAAACATGTACAAATTTGTGAGTTTAATATTAAAAATTTCCTGAATATCAGACCTCAAATTAGTTTTTGATAAGATTAAACATGTGTTTTTATACAAATATACAAATGTTTTATTGGCACAAACACAATTACCATAATTGGCAAAGGCCCATATTTCAGAAAATTATTACAATCAATACAGCATAATAAAATAATATGTTATAATTAAGAAGATAAAATCTCATTTCTATAATCCAGTCATTTATGTATATAAGAACTATATAAAATCTAAAACAAAATGATTTTTAACATAGACCATGAAGACTGAGGTTAAAGCAAAGTATGTAAATGGAATTTACAGAGAACAACGACTGACATGCTTATTCGTTATGATATATTTTGTAAATATGAAACATATTAGCTTAAAAAAAGAAAAAATACTCGACTTTTTTTTATACAAAATGAACTATTTTAAAGTAAAAAGCATTTGTAAATTCATAAACAGGGGACAAATTTACAAATAATACAAGGCGTTTCCTGTGTCATTGTACAGGTCAAAATAAAATATAAGACCTACCATCCATATCTCATACTTCCTTATTGTTATCATACCTGTAAATTCACCTAGTGCACAATAAATGAATAAAATTAAATGTGTATCAAAAAACATTATGGGAGTGTTTTTAAAAATAGATTTACCCGTATACAATGCTGGAAATCCAATATTTAAAAATTCACTTGATACACTACAGCATGCCCTAATTTATCATACCACTTGAAACATAAGTATGTAACATACCAAACATATCACATAAGATCATAACAATATGAAGAACTATATATAAACAAACATTTTTTTTCTCAGCTGATCTTTTATCCATATCTATAAACAATGATACTCTTTCTTTAATTTATAAACAATAAGACGTTTTCTTTAATTTATAAACAATAAATTATTTGTTATAGATACAAAGTAAATTCCATAAAGTTGTTAGTACATTTTTTTCATTAACAATGAGATATTGAAAGTTGAAAATAAGTTCGAAAAATTTTCAGGCAATATGACGACATACTTATCATTTAAAATTATAAATCAATTTTGTTATTAATATTTGATACTGGAGAACTACGTGAAACAACCATCAAATTTAGAGAATGTATGAGACATTTCTTGAAAATTTGCAGTTTCGGCCAATATGTTCATGAAACTAAACGTAATCAAACGTTAAAAGTTATCAAGTGACCGTTGTCCTTGTTTGGATTTCACCATTAGAATGAAATATACCAAGGTAAACAACTGTCCCTTTCTTATTGTTATTTTTACTTTCCTTTCCTTGATTGCCCGTTTCGTGTCGGCTGCATTTATTACCATGTTATTCAATATGCATCTTAAATTAAATATAACAAATTTTGTTTTATATCTGGATATTTTACTTGAATTAATTTAGAATAAAAACTACCATCTGTGACAGACGCAATGACTTCAGGTTTGCTGTTGTCAACTAACTGCCACGCATTATTATTCACATACTATCTGCCCTAGGCTATGAAATTTCAACTCTTTAATCACAAATTTCCTAGCAATGTTACAATAAAACAGTGACTTAAAATTGAAAATAACACTTCATAAAGTTAGTGCGTCCGAGGCACTTTTCTGGACTCACCTTTCTCAGAAACGTTCATCTCCAAAAAAATGAAAGCGAGGATATATGAATATCTTTTGAGCTACATAAACAAAAGGGACATAAACTGAATAGCTAAAATCTTCTCAGGTAAACTTTCCCTGAGGCAGTTGCAACTTTAGCTTCTTATAATTTCTTAATTTAGTTCGTCATGTATTTAATCATATATAATATTTAATATTAGTATTTCTGAATTGTTAAGTGCAATTGTTTCTGTTGTGGCCTTTAAAATTGCATTTTAGTTGTAACACTTACGGACAATACCCTTTTAAATTCTAAGAACAGATGAAGTCGTTAGTATTTGTTTGATAATAGATATATTTTTTATTTTAAAGTGCAACTTGGTACATATAAGTAAAATACAATTTCTCTAATTCTTTTGTTAAAAGTAAATTAACGAAAATACCGAACTCCAAGGAAAATTCAAATCGGAAAGTCCCTTATCAAATGGCAAAATCAAAAGCTTAAACACATCAAACGAATGGAAAAAAAAATGTCATATTCCTGACTTGGTACAGACATGTCCTTATGTAGAAAATGGTGGATTAAACCTTGTTTTATAGCTAGTCAAACCTCTCATTTGTATGACAGTCGCATATAATTCCATTATATTGACAACAATGTGTAAACAAAACAAACAGACATAATAGGTAAAAATGTAAAAAAAAAAGGGTACAGCAGTCAACATTGTGTTATAATTTTAATCATTATAAAAACAAACAAATATGTCAACAAAGAAAAACAAAATGACACAAAGACAAAGCACATAAGCAAAAATGAAAGACAAAAATACAAAAAATTAGCACAGCACAACAACACAATGGCGGGATGCATAAGTACCGAGCCACGCCAAAAGTATATTACCAAAAATGGACTAAACAGTAAAGGTACATTTAAATTTTAACCTTTCTGAACCCACTGTATAAAAAAAATTAATCAACATATGGTTGCCGATTATCTCAGTGAATTACAAATATATTTCATTAAATGTAATGTTCATGCTTAAACGTGGTTTTTATTTATTGATCCAGAGTTGCATAAATGGAATTTTTGCGCATCACTTTTGTAATTGTATGACGTAGAAATCAAGAATGTGAAAGGCACTCGAAGGGGAGTTTCGTTTATTAAAAATGAAAATTTTTTTGATAATCATTAGAGAAACAGATTCTTACATAGTTACTTATCTAACTATCGAGATGGGATGAATCCGATAATCCACTTGTACCAATTTAAGAATCTATATTTCTTACAATTTTTAACATTCGTATATTTGTCAATAAACATGTGTACTAGTACAAAAAAAACCAACAACAAAAAACAGCCTTTAGAGGCTTACGATACATTGTCGTTTATGTACGAAATATTATATGAATAATTTTCAAAGTTATATCAATCCTTAATCTGAGGTTGAAGTCTTCTAGATAGTTTCAATATATCAGTTTTATGTCTATATAATATTTATGTTTGTTTAGGAGATGAAGTATCCAGGAAATACTTTGTATTCCGACAGAGAAAGAGTTATTTCAAATGTGTTGTCTTTTGCGTTATTGAATGTCGTTAATATAAAAAAAGGAAGATGTGGTATTAATGCCAATGAGACCACTCTCCACCAGAGACCAACTAACGATGAGCAAAACCAATACCGCATAACAAGCTATAAAAGGGTATGAAAACAAGCTAGATGAACTATTTACTTTTTAATAGCATGATATCGACTATATTTTTGCAAAGTTTGAAAAAAAATCTGTTATTTATTGGTAATAGACTTATACTACATAAAGCTTTATTTTTAAGTTTGAAATATTTAAGAAGTTAACACTTATTACTCTAATATCAAAGTATCATCAAAAGCAATTGAAACAAAGACATATTTTTGTTAAATATTAAATTATTGATCATGCACTTTAAGTAGACCCGACCCCGTCCCAATTTGGACCGGCAAGTGTTTCCTTAAAACAAAGATGTTATAGTGTATATAACTATATGGTTAGAATTTGTATACAACATGAAAATACATCACCGGTGGCTGCACGTCCTAAAGGCCTGTATTCTGGCTCGCTACTCGAATCAAGATGCGAAGCAAATGCAAAATCCTTTGGCAATTATGTTATTCAAGCTGAGTTATTCGTGAAAGTATTTGAATGGAAGTACTGCAAATTCAGAAATTATTGTGTTCATTAATCATTGCAATTTTTGAAGAATTGATAAATGCGAGATTTTATTGCGATTTCAGGAATTTCTACGTATAGATGAATGTATCAGATATCAAAATACGAGTTCTTATTCTTGCGATACTCACCATGTCGCATTATTTGCAATAATAATAAACCTCGCATTAATTTCTGCATTTACAGTATTATAAGATGAAACAATCAAATGTCCTACGAGAAGTTACTTGTAGACACTCAACACGAGTAATGGCTTTCACTTTTATCATGATTATTGTCTTATAGTTTACTTACATTAACTAATGAATAAATGTATAACAGGATTAAAATCATGTACTCCAGACGCGCGTTTCGTCTACAAAAAACTCACTACAGTGACGCTCGAAACAAAAAAGTTAAAAAGGTCAAATAAAGTACGAAGTAGAAGAGCATTGAGGACCCGAATTACAAAAGGATTTGCCAAATACACCAAAGGTAATCTATTCCTGGGTTAGAACATCCTAAATTTTTCCAAAAACTCGAAGTTTTGTAAATGACTTTTTTGTTTTACTAATTAATGCTTATTGACATTGATGATTAAATCGTTTTGTTATGACAAAAATCATCAAAAGGAACATTTTCCTAATCATGGATATGTTTGGGTCTTATAATTTTTTTCATAAAGACAACTATGATGAAAGTATCTCGTTTTTTATGCATTTCTACGTTTTTCATCGAATGCCAATAGGACCACAACACATTCATTTTGATCTTCTTGCATTTTCCATTGATTAAGAATCATACTAGCAGATCATCTTCGGAAGTGGACCAATCTTTTTATGATTTCCCTGAGTTCTTAATAACATTTGCATACTGATCAGTTATCCCAAACTTTGGATCCTAACGTTCACAAATACAATATGTTTAAAAAAATCCAAATAGACTTTCGCACTCAAAATGAAAATGTTTAACCATGCATTACACTTCTAGCAAATGTAATAAAAGATGATATTGTTTCACAATTATCATTTGCATTTGATTCAGCATGATCATATTTTGATGAAAACCTGTGAATTTTGCTTTAGAAACCTAATAAACTCACAAGAAAGTCGTTGCGGACCAGAATTTAAGAAGTACACTATGACCATATTTGCAATGCCTTAACCGCCGAAATATTTGACCTTTTTATTTAAAGAGAACCAAAGTGGGCTTGGAATATGATGCGAAGCGTTGGAATGGCGGTAGGAATATTTCATTTTGTAATTGCTCCAAAACGATATTTGTTGTGTCCAGGTGTATTTTGGTATCGAGCTAGTAGTAAACAAGTTAATTCAATTTTTTACAGTGTGTCCAGGTTAGGGGGGTTTGAGCACTTACGCACATTTTTACCCCAACCACACTCGTTATGTGTATGTCCTAAGTCCGGAGCCTGTAATTCAGTGGTTGTCGTTGAAGGTTGTATGTCCTATTTGTTTTTTTAGTTTGTTTTGTGATAAATCAGGCCTTCGTTTTTCTCGTTTGAATTATTTCACATTTTGCAATGTCAGGCCTTTTAAAACTGACTATACGGTATGGGTTATGCTCATTGCTGAAGGCCCGCGTACGGTGATCTATTGTTGTTTACATCCACGTCATGTTGAACTCTGGTGAATATTCCTTATTTCCATAAACATACACAATATAATCAGACAGTGGATGGATTATCTTACAAACATTATACCACCCCTTGTATCTGAATCTAGCAGCTATATGTATAATCTGCGTAATAGTCAAACTTATACAGTTCCGATAATTTGATTTAATCTGTATCAACAATCTTTCCTTTCTTCCTGGTTCGTCTCAGGCTCTGGAATAATTTATACATAGCTATACGAAATTTAAGTTCTATCCATACAGTCTTGTACCTTTACATTGTTTTGGCAACAGAGATTTTGACAGAATCATAATATACATTTTACTTACTTTTTCAAGTTTTTGGATGATTCATAAATATTGTTTGTAATAAAAGATGTAAAATATTTCAACTTATTCAACATATATTTTGGAAAATATTGACAAAGAAATCTAAATTTGCATTACAATTGACATTTTTCAGGTTTTCTATTTTCGGAGATTTCAGGATATAAATCTTAGTTTTTGAATCAAAATTTCTGTGTGTGTTTATGCAATTGTGTCAGTTTCCGTAAACAATCATGTTTGTTATGTATAGAATACAGTTACATCTGAGAAATTTTCTGGTTTTCTATTTTCGTGGATTAGTTAGTTTTTTGTCTCAAAGTATTAGTTTCTGGCTATATAATTTTGTCCTTATACAAACATGCTTTTGTGTTTTAATATAATAAAAGATGTTGCTTCAATTATAACATAAATATTAAAATTCTTTGTAGTTTTCATTGGTATATATTTAAACATGTTAACCTAAACTAATCTATATCCGCCATTATTAACTTGGTATGAAATATGATGGCATGCTTAACACAAAAACACTTAAAAATAAGATGTTGTATGATTGCCCATGAGACAATTTTCCACCAGAGATCAAATGTTGTAGAAAAAAGCATGTATGGTTTACTTTTATAAATTTTGACTTGGATGGAGAGTTGTCTCATTGGCACTCATACCACATCTTCTTATATCTATAGGTCACAGCACGGCCTTCGACAAAGACAAAACCGATAGCGTATAGCAAGCTATACAAGGCCACGGAATAACAAATGTAAAAAAATTCAAAAGAAAAATTAGTAGTTTGATCAATAAGCGAAAACACATATTATATACAGCAACAAATGTCGACCACTGAATTACAGGCTCCGGACTTTGAATATGCACATACAGAATGTGGCAGAATAGGCATGTTTGCCGGAACCCTCTCCTAACCTGGGAAAATTGTGTAACAAAACAACATATGAACAAACTATTAACATCAGACTCGTCAAATCAAAATAAAGCACACCAAAACAATTTACACAAAGTATCGATCTAAGAGGTAGTTCAAAGCCAGTAAAACTAATAAATATTTATGCACCCATGACTACAATATCAGGCAGTACACATTCACTGGATTTAGTTTAACGATGATATTTATAGTTATGTTTTAATTTATTGTTTTATAAAAATTTGCTGTTACAAAATTTCAAAAAATTATCTCAAATTTAAGGAATATGTCTCCCTCATGCAGTGCTCTAATTCCTTCCCGGCTTTGGCTAAATTTTTTTCGTTTTTGGTTTATAAGCTATTCCTCTTTTAAATGTTTAAATGAGTTTTGGATATTCCAATATTTTGGCCTCGAGCATAACTGAAGAGACATTTATTATCGAAATGCGCATCTGGTGCAGAAAAACTGGTACCGTTAATATTATTGATAACAAAATCAACGTTTGTAAGATAAAAACATAATTTAAATATCTTATTTCAGTGTTAATCTTTTGCAATAAGATTATTTAAAGAATCGATAAGTTTACATGGATCTTATCTAAATTTACGGACTCTATAAACAGCACCACCGTAAAAATTAGCATATGATATCCAGTTTTTTTATTAATTTTCTACAGATGCAACCAAACTTCCAAACTTATGAAATTTATAGATAGTAAAAAAAATTTCCCTTTTTTCAGTATATATGATTGAACTTTGTGCAGAGCGGCAAAAGCGACAAAATCAGTTTTGTTATTTACAAATATGTAAATGTAAAACAAATATGTACATGAAAATTATATGTAAATAAATCATATAAAATAAATAAAAAGTGGTCAAACTCTATAAACAGTCAGAAAATCCCGGCATTAAGTTTACCATTATCATGATTAAGAACCCGTGGTTGAATAGCTTCTTCGTATACTTCACATACAGAGCTCCTCTTTAAAACAAACCATGGAAGGTAAACCATGGAATACCGTCTGAACCAGGAGATAGAATAAATGTCAGAATTTAAAATATGTCTGAGTGAAAAGTTTGAAAATACGTAAACGAATGTCAAGTGACAAAAAAATAAATATTAGTACGAACAAAACCAACTATTATACCGTGTTTGGACCCGAGTCGTACAATAGTACTTAGTACCTTCATTATGATTCCGACAAACGGAAGTACAGACAGACAGACATATATACGAATTGAAGAGTTAATAGATTTGCTCTTGCCTCTAGTGATTCGGAAAAATAAAAATTACAGTAAAAAAGGAAACGGAAATATCAAACTAAGTCAACTACATATCGTTTATGAGGAAATTAATCTAGTGTTTTCCAAGAATTTCGATATAAAAATGGAAACCGCAAAAATGCAGGTCATTTTATCATTTTATATAACATCATGTTACACATTTTTTCTCATATCGTCAACTTATATAGCAAGCTTGAAATAGTTCTATTGTATTGTTGGAATTTATCCATTGATGGAAAAACAGGACAGTAAATATTAATACGCCCTTAGACGTCCGTCTGTTTAGCTGTATTTGTGTAGGATAGTTACTTTCACAAATCTTTTCTGTCAGCCAAGCCTCTTCCGGACAAGGTTGCTCAACACATACACTTTATTCCACTGGTTGATTTGGATGATTTGTACTCGGTTTGACAAATGCATAAATCTAGAACATCCATTATAAAAAACGAACAATTAAGTTATGGCGATAGGTCATAACAAATTAGCTTTGTGTATACACGTTCTAAAAAAATTGCGTGATTACAGCATATACAGCAGATGGTACGAGGTCTAAAGAACGACATCTAGGGTTACGTTCGTGAATTCATTCTGTAGGGTTAAACCCTGAAGCATACAAGTATAACATGGTATAACATACAAATATATTTGAAACATACATCACATGCATAACGTAAAAGTACAAAATATTGCAAAAGGAACATATATCTAAATATTACAGTCAAACGTTTGTACTAACTAAATGATAAGTCAATATAGTAAATTTCTCAACTTGTATTTCCTTAGTAAGTATTGCTCGAATTGTAATATTGGTGTTGGATGGTACGGTGATTCGATTTTTCTCAGCTGATTAAACTAATATGTGGTAGTTCTTGACCAACTCGTTTTCTCTCAAAAACATGCAACGGAAAGATAAATACAAAGGTGAAGTGAGCTTTGCTGTCTGCAGATACCTTTTTCAATATGTCTGTTCATAACTGAGTATCATGTTTGATAATATGTTGGTTTTCTGATGATATGTACTATCGGAATACTAAAAGTAAGCAAGGGTACCTCTTCTCATCTTCTTTAATCTGCATATTTAACTCTGTATAACCCAAATATGGTACATTTTATGTTGATGATGGATTCAAATGGTTGCATTTAAAAAAATTGTCCTCGTGAAACCTTTGACTAATAGAACCAACTGTTGACCCTTTATCCAATGAATTTGCAGTTGTATCCTGTTAATAGAAATGACTGTTTCTGATGGTGACCCACAAAGTCCTGGTGGTACTACTGACAGATGCTTCATGGGTATGGCTATCTCTGTCACTGTTTATCGATCGCCCCTGGTCAATGACTGACAGAAGTTAAAGGGCTCTCCATTAATATCTCTGTTTTTGCCACCCTCTTTCTAAATGTCCTTGCTGACCACATCTCCTGCAAGTGATAGGTAAATAGTTACTAGAACGAGTATAAATGGAATGTTGCTGTTGGTAAAATCCTTAACCTCAAACTCTATCTCGGATACCTCTTAAATTAAAATTTTCTCTCTGGTATTGTTGTGAACCATTATATCTATGGTGTTGTTGATTGAATCATCTTTATTCTGATTGCTAGACTCTAATCTTTCTATGCGGTTTTTTTATTTGATTTAACACACCAGTAAGTTCTGCTTTTACTTCTGTCTCTGTTGCGACTGCTTGTTTTGCTGTTGCTTTACCTTTGGATGTGTCCTTGTAATTCATTTTCCATAGTTTGTATGTATTCTCACCAGTTTTCTCCTCGTAACATTACGAAAAGATGTTCAGTCTGGGTGGTATTATATGGTCATATGCTGTGGTAGCTGGTCAATGTGTTGATTCCCACTTAACATCTGTTTTCTCAGCTTGTAACTGTTCTAAAGTAAACACTATAATCGATCTTTTTAACGCCTTGGGCTTATGTGTGTTTTTCGTCTTCTACATGGTAGAAACTTTATAGTCCTATGGAATTTCCTCTTTAAATCTTAACTATCCTTTATATACAAAGGTATAAATCTGACATAAATAATAAGTTCAAATATCTACAATAGTAAATACCAATGCCAGAAATGTATGCAATTGCAGCTATACTTCTGTGTAGTAAACAAAATTAAATATCTGTTCAGTCCGGTCTAGTGTTAAAGTATCCATAAATACAATAGAAATAAAATAATCAAAGTATGTGAACTCATACTTAGAATTAATCTAATCAATCCAATAAAATATAAAATATATATGAGTTAAGATGTGAAATTGCCAATGAAACAACTATCCACCAATGACCAAAGACGACGATGTAAACATCTATACGGACTGTACATCCTTCAAAACTGAGCAGAATCCATACCATATGGTAAGATATAAAAGGCCCTGGTATAAAGAAATGTAACACAGATCAAGAGAAAAACAACTGCCTGATTTATGCTGAAAACAAAAACAATGACAATGACAGCCACTGAATTAAAAGCGCATTGTGCTGCAGGTTTAAATACTCAAAGCTCAACCATCTCCTTTGAACAGTGATATAACAGGACAGCATTAGAATAAACTATACAAAAATCCTTTTGGAAAAGGCTTGACTCATCAGATCGGTACTAAACAAACAAAAACACATTTACCGATATAAGAATACTCAGAGTTACTGAAAACTATTTTAGAGACAATTCCAACTAATAAATAAACATGTTTTATCAGACTAAATTTCAATCAGTACGAATCTAGTAATAGTATATTGTCATAAATTAAATTAGTATTTAGTCAATATAGCATGTCAAAGAATGGATATAGATCAGAAACAGTCGTAGTTTATTTCTTTGTCGGTGTTTTACGCCAATTACAGCGACTTTGGTTCTGTTGGCACTCATACCACATCTTCTTATATCTATATCCTGAAGGTTAGATTCTATTGGTTGAGAAAGATGAGTGCTCGAAGAAAACCACTAGCCTTCCATTGGAAAGCTGACAATTCCTGCCAATTACCTCTGGCCGGATTCGAAATCACATCTGAGTTGACAGGCTCGTGATAACTGTACATAAATTACTTTGACTTCTTGACCACTGAGCCTCCTGAAAGTCAACGCCATACCTAAATTATATGTTCCCTTAACATATAATTATTTGTGTTTATCTTTATTCCGATTGTATGTGCTGTTCGTTTGAGTTTTGTTATGAAATGTACATTTCATATTTTATCAGGCATAATAAGCAGTTTTCAAGAGCTATACGAGACAGAATTTTAGTTGAAGATTTTATGTATTACTGCAATCAATTATATTATATTGTTTTTGGTCTATAAAATGCATTGCTTGTTAACTGATGACAACAGCTCACACTCCCCCTTAAGAGCAAGTGAGCTACAAAGGGCCTCTGTTCAACATATTAATAAAGATCACCACCTCAAGATAATTCTTCATTTCTTAACAAGGATTATGGCTGTCAAAGTATGTAATTGTTGTTTAAAATCATTTAATAAACTTTAATTGATCACAGATCAACACACATTAATGAACTTTCCTCATCCAAGGTAAAAACTTTGCAGTGAAAAGCTTAAATATTTTTTGATGTTCACAATGTTTTAAAGATCCAACGAATACAACTTTGTTGTTCTATAGTCAATGCAAATATTCTGAAACAATGTAACTTCACAAAAAAAAACACAGTCAAATATCGTTTCATCTCGGCCTCTAATCTGTGTTCTACGACTAGTCTTTCAGTTCTTCTAACTAGCTCCCTTACTAATATCAAATCAAAGCACTGTAAGCGCTGTAGGCAGTTAACCAATAAAATGCTCCGCAGGGCGCAGCTTGATACGACCGCAGAGGTCGAACCCTGAACAGTTGGGGGAAGTATGGACACAACATTCAAGCTTGATACAGCTTTGGATTTGGATTGTGATTAAATATTTGACACAGCATAGGTTTCTAACACAGATTGAATGTGGTCTAAGAACTTAAAAATTTTAAATTGGACATTCACCTATTATGGTCCAATATCCAAAATCTAAATACATGGTTAGATTCAGCATATCAAAGAACCCCAAGAATTCAATTTTTGATGAAATCAAACAAAGTTTAATTTTGGACCCTTTTGACCTCAATGTGGACAAAGTTGATAACGGGGCCCAAAAATCAAAAATCTAAATACATGGTTAGATTCAGCATATCAAAGAACCCCATATATTCAATTTTTGTTGAAATCAAACAAAGTTTAATTTTGGACCCCGATTTGGACCAACTTGAAAACTGGGCCCATAATCAAAAATCTGAATACATGTTTAGATTCAGCATATCAAAGAACCCTAAGAATTCAATTTTTGTTAAAATCAAACTAAGTTTAATTTTGGACCCTTTGGGCCTTAATGTAGACCAATTTGAAAACGGAACCAAAAATTAAGAATCTAAATACACGGTTAGATTCGGCATATCAAAGAACCCCAATAATTCAATTTTTGATGAAATCAAACAAAGTTTAATTTTGGACCCTTTTGACCTCAATGTGGACAAAGTTGATAACGGGGCCCAAAAATCAAAAATCTAAATACATGGTTAGATTCAGCATATCAAAGAACCCCATATATTCAATTTTTGTTGAAATCAAACAAAGTTTAATTTTGGACCCCGATTTGGACCAACTTGAAAACTGGGCCCATAATCAAAAATCTAAATACATGTTTAGTTTCAGCATATCAAAGAACCCTAAGAATTCAATTTTTGTTAAAATCAAACTAAGTTTAATTTTGGACCCTTTGGACCTTAATGTAGACCAATTTGAAAACGGAACCAAAATTTAAGAATCTAAATACACAGTTAGATTCGGCATATCAAAGAACCCCAATAATTCAATTTTTGATGAAATCAAACAAAGTTTAATTTTGGACCCTTTGGACCTCAATGTGGACCAATTTAAAAATGGGGCCCAAAATCCAAAAACTAAATACACGGTTAGATTCAGCATATTAAAGAACCCCATGAAATCAAGAATAAAACCCCATTGAAATTGGTCAAGAAATAAGCAATTTATAGGAAGTATCTTCTTTTGCACAATCCTGTGCTATTAAATATTTCTTGCTATTGCGCAATACTGTACAATTGACAATTTCTTGCTATTGCGCAATATTGTGCTATTGGATATTTCTTGCTATTGCGCAATACTGTGCAATTGAAGATTTCTTGCTATTGCGCAATACTGTGCAATTGAAGATTTCTTGCTATTGTGCAATACTGTGCAATTGAAAATTTCTTGCTATTGCACAATACTTATTATATAATAATTTACACATCCTGTTTGGTGTGTATCTCCTACCATATCATTATTATTTGATTTTAAATATAAATCAGAAATAACCAACTTAAAATGGAAAATTTTAAAAGAAACAAAAAAGGAAAAAAAGAAAAAAAAGGAAAAAAAAATAAATCCCCCCCCCAAAATTTTTTGAACCCCCATTATGATTCATCACCCCCAAACTCAATCCCAGCCTTCCCTTTGTGGTATGGTACCTTGCAGTACAATTTCAGAGAGATCCATACACTTGAACACAAGTTATTGTCTGGAAACTAGAAAAAAATGTGTTTTTTGGCCCCTTTTTGGCCCCAAATTCCTAAACGTTTAGGGCAATTACCCCCAAACTCAAACCCAGCTTTCCCTTTGTGATATGGAACCTTGTAGTACAATTTCAGAAAGATCCATACACTTACACACAAGTTATTGTCATGAAACTAGAAAAATGCTTGTTTTTTGCCCCTTTTTTGGCCCCTAATTCCTAAAATTTGGAGGCAATTACCCCCAAAATCAATCCCAGCATTCCTTTAGTGATATGGAACCTTGTGGTACAATGTCAGAGAGATCCATACACTAACACACAAGTTATGTCTGGAAGTTACAAAAATGCTTATTTTTGGCCCCTAATTCCTTTACTGTTATTACCATAACCCCCAAAATCAATCCCAACCTTCCTTTTATGGTATTGAACCTTGTGGTAAAATTTCATAAAGATCCATTCACTTAAACTAAAGTTAGAGTGCGAAAACCAATGTGTCTTCGGACGACGCCGGACGACGACGACGACGACGACGACGACGCCGGACGACGACGACGACGACGACGACGACGCCGGACGACGACGACGCCAACGTCATACCAATATACGACCACAAAAATTTTTTTGCGGTCGTATAAAAACCAAGGCAAACATAATTATGAAAACTGTGGCTATGTAGCTTCATTTTTTTTTAAGATTTAAAAGAACAAACATTAAACATTCATATATTGTGCATTTATTTTCATTTAATGAATTAATTATTAAGGCAAATAATTCATATTTTATCAAGGTTTTCAAAAGCAACGCATATATCAACTATATTTTTAATGGTCATGTGTCTGCAGTGGTACAAGTTCGAAATGATTGCAGTTGTTCTAGTTGATAGTTAACGTTGGTATTAGTTGACTGTTAGTAGTTCAAGTTGACTTAGTACGAGCTTGTAATAGTATGCATGGACTTGCTTCCCTGGAAAGAAAACTGAGTTTGTGTTCTACAGTGCAAAAGTTATGAGACACAAATCAGACAAATGTTTACTACTACGGGGATCAAAGGTGAGGTCTGACTGACCTGCCCATAGTAAATGTAAATGACCCCCGCCTTCACCCCAAGTCCATGATGTCTAAGTTTGGAATAAAATGACAGGTGATTATAATAAAGTTGGTCAAACACTCTTGGGCTTGAAAGATATGTTTTCTTTAAAATGAGCCATATTAAAATGAAATTTTTTATAGAACCAGAAATTATTCAAAATATAATTACGGTAATTTCTTTAAACCAACTCATTTTTTGCATCAATAAAATTTTATAATAAACAAGAAATAATTGTAACAGAATGCTGTTACGAAGTCTCCCAAACAAAGCTACCATAATTATTCATTCCCATGGTCGCCTGACATTGGGCAAAGTCTAGTACACATGGATTAGGTCTAGTAAAGTGATATGCATATGTGATGCCTATGAGATTGACCTTGTATGTCATTCAAATCTGTTTGAAATGACGAACAGGAATGAATATGGTTTAGGAGTTGGTATCTCAAACTTTTACAAGTTCTTAAAACACACACAAGAGGGGATGGGGTGACCTTAGGGACTAACCCTATATTTCATTTGATTTTTTATGTTGTCCCATACATGAATATATATATGGTTTAGGGGTGGGGATCTCGACCGTTATCAAGTTTTCAAACAGGAGGGGGTGGGGTGACCCCAGTGACTTCCCCTATATTTCATTTGATTTGTTATATTGCCAAATACATGAGTATATATGGTTTAGGGGTGGGGATCTCATCTGTTTCTAAGTTATCAAACAGGAGGGGGTAGGGTGAACCTTAGGACTCTCCCTATATTTCATTTGATAAGTTCTGCTGTCCCATACATGAATATATATGGTTTAATTTAGAGGTCGGGATCTCGACTGTTTCCAAGTTCTCAAACAGGAGGGGTGGGGTGACTGCAGGGACTCCCCTATATTTCATTTGATTTGTTATATAGTCCCATACATGAGTATATATGGTTTCGGGGTGATGATCTCGACCGTTTCCAAGTTCTCAAACAGGATGGTTTACAGTGACCATAGGAGCTGCCCCTATATTTCATTTGATTTGTTATATTGTCCCATACATGAATATATATGGTTTAGGGTGGGGATCTCGACCGTTTTCAAATTCTCAAACAGGAAGGGGTAGAGTGGCCCCAAGCACTCAACCAATATTTCATATGATTTGTTATATTGTCCCATACATGAATATATATGGTTAAGGGGTGGATCTCGACCGTTTCCAAGTTCTCAAACAGGAGGGGTGGGGTGACCCCCAAGGACTCCCCCTATATTTCATTTCATTTGTTATATTGTCACATACATGAATATGTATGGTTTATGGGATCATTATTTTTTTGTATGCTCCAATGAACAAATTATGTCTTTAAGAGAAAGATATATACCTACATATTACACACAAAATCCTTCCCAATTGAAACTTACTGGTCTATTATCACACTGTAACGTGCCACTGCTAACAAAAGTGTGCATGTTTCTAAGACATATTGAAAAAATATTTTCATAATACAAAGCATGTTACAATAACTTCATATCCACGTTGCAATTAAGAATTTTGTAAACAAATCAACCAACTATGGTTTATTTCAATTTTATTGTATGATATCACTAATTTATTTATTGTGTGTCTTGCTTGTAAATGTATAAGTATATATGTAATTGTTAATGTATAATTGTTATCCTCTTGTAGCACCATACGTGTGCTTAAGTTTAAATAAATTGTCTTGTCTTGTCTTGGGATCTTGACCGTTTCCAAATTCTCAAACAGGAGGGGTGGGGTGACCGCAGGGACTCCCTCTATATTTCATTTGATTTATTATATTGTCCCATACATGAATATATTTGGTTTAGGGGTGGGGATCTCGACCATTTCAAAGTTCCCAAACAGGAGGGTTGGGGTGACCCCAGGGACTCCCCTGTATTTCATTTGATTAGTTATATTGTCCCATACATGAATATATATGGTTTAGGGGTGGGGATCTCAACTGTTTCCAAGTTCTCAAACAGGAGGGGTGGGGTAACCCTAGGGACTTCCCCCTATAATTCATTTGATTATTTATATAGTCCCATACATGAATATATATGGTTTAGGGGTGGGGATCTCATCCGTTTCAAAGTTATCAAACAGGAGGGGGTAGAGTGACCCAAAGGATTCCACCTATATATCATATGATTTGCTTACATTCAGGTATCATATAATCTAGTTGCACTATTTGCGAAAACAAAGTAAGAAACTTCCAGCTATGTTAACTGACCCTTCAAAATTGAGAAAAAAATTGCAGTAATATGTTTACACTTTAAAAGCATCTTACATGCATTATCAACATTTATCACTGATAAAGAAGATTTATACTGTCACCAGGAACATATATATTGTTAGATATACTGTTCCCAGCTGTCACATTGTATTGGATTTTGACATTAAAATTTGTCAAAAAGTAATTTTGAGTTTCTGTATCAAATATTTTTTGCTTTTTCTTTCTTTTACATATATCTTTTGGTTTCCATTTCTATTGTTTATATTTATTTACCATGCATAGATGTATTTTTTCACCTGCCTGAAATTTTTTTTTGTAGTTGATCTCCAAAACCCGGAATTACCCTTATCCGCTTCCGGAATCGGACCCGATATTGTAATTGTCTACACGGCATCCATTGTTTTTCAATGTTGTTTTCGTCAGTCAGATACGATTTTACTCGAATTTACACATTACTTGTAGGCGATTATCTGTATAAAGCTAGCGGTTGAACAAAATGAACATCGCTGTCATGAATAATAAAGATGAAAATACGTTTTGAGATCGTTTATTTAGAGACTTTGGTAAAAAGGTTTGCAAAGTTATTTTTAATTTTCTTTCAAGTGAAAGGTCCGTCGGGCGTAGCTAGTAACCAAGTCGAGAGTCCGATTGCAAAAGTGGAAGGTCGCGGACCTCGGACCACCGCTAATTTGAACCCCTGCCTCCAAATTGAAAAGATACGAAAATTTCGTCTTCTAATTTGAAATTGCCGCCAACAGCATGAACAGAGGAACTTATTAATAGACTACTGACGTAGTTGTAACACGTATTGACGACAAACAATATTCCTACGACTTTTGCCATTTGGGAAATCTAAACGACTTGTCTTTAAAGATTTTCGGCGATTAAATATTTCATACAATTGTTCTTTGACATCTTAGCCAAAAGCACAGGGGATAATAAACTACATAAGGATTCCTAATGTGCTCTACTTCCTATGTGCAACTTCAAAACTTTTGGGTGGTTCGACGATCATTTAAGGTTTTTTCTGGTCATATTTTTGTAATCCAGAATTAAAAGTATGAAAAAACTATTCAATTAGTTATAAATAACATTATATCCAGCTAGATAATAACAATGGCACGTATTTCAGCATTTATTGGGTAGAACACAAATCTAGGGTGCTCGCATAAGGCAGCTTAACTGCCTAAAAACGTATCATTACTGCAATGAAACATAAGAAAATAATGGTATTCATTATTTCTGGATTATAAAAAATTCCTTGGATGTTTTAGATAAAATACATGCTAATGATGGTCTTTTCAATTCGGTTGACAGTTTTGACTTTTTCACTCTCTGCACTTGTCCTTTAAAAAATCTGATTGCAAATGCAGTTTCTGCAACTCATACAAAGCTTTCTTTAGCTATGAAATATTAGATATGCTAGATATACTGGAACTGTGATGAAGTGACTAAAGCCCGATATAAAAAATGTGAATCAATTCAATTGAGAAAACTAACGGCCTTATTTATAACAAAACAATTTACGAAAATCTAATATGACAGACATGAACCAACGACAACAACTGAACTTAGGACAGGCACATAAAGAATGTGGCGGGGTTAAACATGTTTGTTAGCGCTAAACCCTCCCCCTAACCTGGGATAGTGGTGTTACAGCTCAACATAAGAACAAACTGTAAAATTCAGTTGCAATTGACTTAACTAAAAAAATCGGATCTAAGCACAAAAACAACTAACATACACAATAGACCCAAAGCACCGAAATAAAAGTACTCACAGTTACTGAAAGCTAGTTCAAAGCCAATTAGTTGTAAATCATGTTCTCCAAAACTAAAGTATCATACATTACACATCAAACGGAATTAGTGTAAAGAGGTCATATACAGTCTGAGAAACGCATGACCTTGTGTAATGCCATCATATAAGTAAACAGTATCGACAAGATGTAGGATCATATATAGCAATATATATTTAGTTATGTTTTAATTTTTCAAAAAACAAAATCAATTAAATTATACCAATAAAAACAATATTAAATGATATTTAATATTTCAATATAAAAACAATATTTAGTAAAGCTTATTGACATGTTATGCCTATGGGCATCATTTGCGCCCCTTTAATAGCAGACTTGTTCATGTCTTATGAATCACAGTTTATGGCCAAACTTTTTTTTATTTGATAAATTCAACAACAACAACTACCGTTAAATTGATTAAATTTTTCGTTAAATAATCGTGAATTCCCAAAATATACTGCCCAGAATTAACCACAAGAAACTTATAAATAAATCTAATGTAAACAGCAATAACTGCTCCTTCTTATACTTAAATATTTCGGCTTAATACAGGAAACTCCAAACAAAAATTTACAACAAAAAGGATGATTTTACGTTCCCTATTGTTAATTTTCCCCTTTTTGATTGCGATGTTCCTTTTGTCAAACCTTACTTTGTTTATATATCCAAACTCGTGTGCTATGCCTGTGTCTACAGTGATGCTATAGATTTCAATAAACGTAATCTACGTATCACTAACAAATTAAGAAGTCAGGGATTGTGTTACCAAAAATTACTTAAAACCTTTACTAAATTTTTTATTGATAAAAAGATTTGGTATGAAAGTTTTACCTGTACCTGTAAAAAACGTATTTCTACCGATATATTACATTCTAATTTTTACAATGATTTTGTGTTTAGAGCCAATAAATTTAGATACGACCCACATAAGCTTATTGATTCTTTGAATAAACTTATTCAAAAGGTTACCAATTTAATACTTATTAACACTTACAGTTCTACAACTTGTCTATACTTATATTTTGGCATTGCACAAGGTCATGATATGACTTCTTTACACTAAATCCATTGGATCTGTACTGATTGATATTTTGTCTTGGATACATGATTTTTTTCTTAGTTGTTATTGGCTTTGAACTAGCTATCAGTAACTGTGAGTACGATCAGATCAGTACTTTGTGTATTTAGTGTTTTTAAGTTGTTTTTGTGCTCTATATTGTTCTAATGAGCAAAGTCTTTTTCAACTGATTTTTTTAGTTTGTTCTCATGTTGCTGCTACACCACTGTTCCAGGTTAAAGGTAGGGATTGCTGCCTGCAAACATGTTTAACCTAGCCACATTCTGTATGGGCATTTCCCAATTCATTAACCTGTAATTCAAGGGTTGTCGTTTGACATTGTATATCATATTGTTTTGTACATAAATCAGGATATTGGGTTTTTTTTTTGTTGAATGTTGTTTTTTTTATTTTTCCATATCAGAGTTTTTATGGCTTGTTTTGCAGTATGAGTTTTGCGCATTGTTGAAGGCTGTTTGGTCACCTTTAGTTGCTAGCATCTACTTCATTTGATCTCTGGTAGATAGTTGTCCCTTTGGCAATCATACCACATCTCCTTTTATCTATACCACTGATATGGATAAATAATAGCCAAAAATAATGTGTTCTCTTCTCAAACATAAATTTAATTTGTTTACCAGTTTACTGTCCTTACTGAAACCATTCATGCTTTAACTTGATATTTTGTTTGGTAAGAAGTCAAAACTTGTGTGCACAATTCTATTGATGTATCAAAAGATTTACTATTTTAATACCCAGACAATTTTTAAATATTTTTTTATAATACACATGTACATGAATAAAAAAAAAAATTTAAAGTTAATTTCTCTGAAAATTTGTGAGCAATTATTTCCTTTTCCATTGAATAACATTTAATAGTAGTTCACTAATAACAGATTAACAACATCAAGCACAATTGGTAAGGTTAAACCTGAATCATAAAACTTAACAAATGTATAATAAAATTGATATTCAAAACACATCAGGTGCAATTTTTAACTTAAACAACTGAATATAATTATAACTAACAATCATAATATATATCACCACTCTATTACACCGGTTTATATTTAGTGTCATTTCTAAATAGTGTAAAAACAGAATAAATAAAATGCTTCGCTGAGCGCAGCCTGATACGACCGCAGTGGTGGAATCCTGAACAGTTGGGGCAAATTTGGACACAATATTCAAGCTTGATACTATCTGAATTTGGATTGTGATCAAATTTTTGACATAATATAGGTTTCTGACACAAAATAAATGTGGTCAAAGATCTTGCAAATCTAATGCGCAATACTGTGCAATTGAAAATTTCTTCTTGAAACTTTTATAAAAATTTGAAATTTTGAAAATTTTGAGAAAAAAATATGAACCCTTTTAACAAAAAATTGGAAACCCCCCTTCCCCCCAAACTTTTTGAATCCCCCTTTTAGCATTAACCATCAAACTCAATTGCAGTCTTTCCTTTGTAGTATGGAACCTTGTAGTACAATTTTAGAGAGATCCATACACTTAATCACAAGTTACTGTCTGGAAACTAGAAAATTTTTTTTTTTTCAAATTAAAAAGCCTCCATCAGCAACATTAAATAGTAATATCTAAAAATAAAATTCCTTCACATACATAATCATGGCTATAATTATATTACCTTTATTAAACATTTTTAAAATAGTAGTTTCTAAAAATAAATTGAAAGCTAATCACCTAAAGACAATACATTTCTTTATAAATAATTTACAAGCAGTGTAAGGGAGGTAATTTGACAATATGTGTTTGAATTACCTCCCTTACACTGCTTTAAAATTATGATTTGTACTTAAGTAATTGTCCATTAACCTGGAAACCCTTGTTTTTCTTCCTTTTATGCCCCTTATTCCTAAACAGTTTGAGCCATAACCCCCAAAGCAAATTCTTACCATCCCTTTGTGATATAGTAACTTGTAGTATAATTTCAGAGAGATCCATACACCATTTCACAAGTTATGGTCTGGAAACTAGAAAAATGCTTATTTGGGCCCCATTCTGGCCCCTTATTCCTGAACTGTTAGGACCATAACCCCCAAAATCAATCCCAACCTTCCTTTTGTGGTCATAAACCTTATGGTAAAATTTCATAGAAATCCATACACACAAAAGTTATTGTCCGGAAACCAATGTGTCTTCGGACGACGACATGATACCAAAAAACGACCGCAAATTTTTTTCGGTCATATAAAAATTGCTTTTTCTCTATTATGGATAAAATGTTTGCTTTAATAGTGGGGATTTTATTACAGCTTCAAACAACATAAACAAATGGATAATTTTAAAATTCACATGTTACTTTAAAATTTTGTTGTAATAGCCAAGAAATATTTGCACTTTTTTTTTTATTTGCAGTATCATCATAGATATTCATACATGTTAATGGGTCCTTCAGTGTTCTCCCCAGGATTTTTGGATAGCACCAGGGTAACGCGTGTGAACAGCTTGGTGAAATGATTCATACAATCAGTTGTGTCGCGTGGCGTCGCTATATTTCTAGTTACTGCAGTTTTTATGTCTCTTGTTTTGTTTTAATACTGTGGTACTGTGTTATGTCAGAATATTATTGGTTAAAAAGATCAATAAAACAGTTTGTATTCTTTTTAATATTTTTTGAAAATAAATAAAACATGATTCATTACATAATATTCATCTAAATTTAAAGTAATTAAATCTTTTATCCATGATCAATAAAAATAAAATATCATTCAAACAGGAACATATATATTGTTAGATATACTGTTCCCAGATTTAAAAGAGAACAAAAATGTTCAATTTAAAAATACTTTCTAGTTTCTAGAAAGAAAGTTGTTGTATGTGAAAGGATTCCTGTCATAAGGAGATATAAAATTAACAAGAACAAAATTGTGTTATAATTTGAACCAGTTTCTATCTTAAATTTTAATAAAAAGAAATTTTTCACAAATTTTAAAACATTTTGCCATAGATTTCATGTACATGTAAATATTAACCTTTCTTGTCTTTGGTGATGATCAAACATATGCATAGATACAGACTTAATACTGCACTGAAATCTAAATCTTTATTTGTCATGATCCATTTAAAAAGAATTCCTAAATCTATAAATTTATCTTAGGTCTATAGATCTATAAGTAACATATTCAATGTCAACAACAAAGTCTCCCTATTTTCCCGCCTAAATGACAGGAAGTAGATATAAATAGATTTAACATGTGCTTATGGATTAAAATTGCAAGATCACTTCTGTTATTCATTAATGATCATATGGATATAGATATCCAGTTTGAAGGTACAGTCATGCATTTTATTTATAAAATAGAATAGATTGCAGTTAATTGTAAATAATTTTGAATATTCTACATGAACTAACTGGGTCATGGGATCTTTCCCCTTTGAATTACTTGTTGACAGTTTGAAACCGGAATATCATGCAATAACTATGTCATAATTAAAGATAATTTTGGCCATGGTTTAATCAGAGACATATAAAACTATAATATAAGTATTGAGCTAACTTTATAATGTACAAAATTTATACCGTCGTGTGTACAACTATCGGGTCAACACGGTTTGTGTACAAAGTATTTGCCGACTTGTCAGGTGGTGAGTGAAGCCTTAAAATAGTTATCTATGATCATAAAGTTATGATTTCTAAATTAAAACACAAAAGAATCATGTAAAAAGTGTTAATTACATCGATTACATCCAATCAACAAAGGTTAACCTCATAAAGGTAAATCGATCACGTGGTGTAAACAATCCGTGTTGAACTGGTTTGAACTGGTCAAATTTCACCTGGAATTTTATACCGCACGGAAAAGATTAAACAAGTCGTTTAACACTTTACCGATTTACGATTTTTTAACTGAAAATTTTAGCACCACGGAGAAAAATTATACATCGCGGTAAGAACGATACCACCGCGGTAAAAAATTATACATCGCGGGCCCATGGTCCTTTAATGGTCTGGGGAGAACACTGGTCCTTTGTTTCAATGGGGTCTCCAGTGGGAGTGATTTATAATAAATATGAAATCTCTAGGTAAAATTAAGCCTCTCCATTTTGAGTTGTATTCCCATTTGAAAGTTAAGGTTATTTATCAGATCAAGGTATGATATTTAAAGGCCATTCTTTTGGCCCCTTCAAATAGAAAATCAAATATTATCACAAATCTCTGAAATAACATCTTTCAGATATTCAAAAGACATTAGTCTGACAGATATCAGTATTTATATTTTTGAATTTTGTCTATAAACAGATTGTTATTAGGAGCTTCAAACTTCTTACATTTAGAGCAAACCAGTAAAAACTGCCAAAATAGCCTCATTTTGATATCTTGTCATTAATATTTAGATTTGAGAAATAGCTTTATCCACAAAGATATTTTTCTACAAGATTGTATTTTACACAGATGTTAAATTTTCTTTTTGGGTAAGGCAGTAGCTAATATTAATTTTATCAAAAAACTACTAGTAAACTGGTAACTTTAGGTCAAATATGTCAATTTCAACATGTTTATGACATCACAGGTTTTTCTTCACTAAAGCAGTGTTCTCACTAAGGCTAGCCCATGAGGTATGGACTCCTGAAAATCTGTCTGAACTCATTTGATAGCAAAAGTTTAAAAATAATTTAAATCTAATGTCATTTCCATGCTCTATTATTAAAGTCATGGAGAGTGAAACATTTAAACATATAGCTATAAAAATGCTTCTCATTGTTGGATGTCCCATGGACAAAATTAATGAGTCCCTGGACTTGCCTTCAAAAAGACAACTGACTTAGTGAGTACCCTGATTAAGTGTCTAGATTCTATTAACCTATAAATTTATTACTATCATTAATATACATTTGAAAGTCTTGAGTAATTTTTCTTTTGTTGCAATTTCAGGGGCCAAATAATGGCTCTTATTATACCTCCTTCATTACTGTTTCACTTATGATACAAAATTTTATTTACTCAAGATATTACTGTTTTCAATGTTAAACTTATTAATTTTAATGTAAATAATATAGGCTCCAGTAAATATGTCTGACATTACAAGGGTCTCCAAAACTGTAATATTTAAAGAACTTGTCTTAGAATTTTTTAAAGATCTTTATAATACTATTGTGTTCTTGAAACAATTTGACTTAAAAAAGAAAAGATTAAGGTAGCTTAGGATGTTGTTTTTTTTTTGTAGTTTCAAGAGTAAATGGACCAACTTTCCTATTTCAACATAATGGTTCCTAATTTCTATTTTTGTAATGAAAAGTAAAAAAATCAGACTTAAATTGCTATTATGAATTTATGAAATACAAAAAAGTGGCCATGTGTTATATAGAATATTTGATTTTTCAGTCTTTCTCCTAATAATTTTGGTTATTTTCTTTTGGGTAATGGCTGCACAAAAATCAATCTAGACAAATGAACACTGAAATTGCAGTTATCTTACAAATGTTGTTGCTATGAACATGGCTTTTGAAAATTACAGGATAAAAAAATACCTATAAATACCTGTACATTCTATTTTCATGGTTGATTTTCATAAAAACAACAGGATTTGATGTATAGCAAAGATTTTATTTAAGTTGAGCCAAAACCTTATTTATTTATAATCAAGCAATATTAATCCTTCAGTTGACATAGTATTAATGAAGTTCTGATATACTTAATACTATTTGCAGACGATATTGTATTATTTAGAAAATCTCCTGAAATTCTACAGGAACTACTTGATAAACTACTTATTTACTGTAATAAATGGAATATAGAAGTGAATATTAACAAAACGAAAGTAGTTGTATTCAAAAATGGCTGGCAACCGGTAATTGCAAAATTTTTCTACAACAATGAAGAACTAAAAATTGTCGATTTGTACCTACATCTTGGTATTGTTTTCACTCTAATGGAAAATGTTTAAAAAACAAAGATGCTATTAGCCTTGCAAGGTTCACGATCTTTGGCAGGTCTGAATAATTCTACAAATGGTTTATACTTGACGAAGAAAAAGAAATGTCACTTGTTCGAAAATATGGTTGCGTCTGTGATAAATTATGCTTTGAATAATTGGGGTTTTCATCGTGGAAATGACGTTGAAATTATCCATAAACGTTTTTGTCGATCTATTTTGAACCTGGATAAAAGTAACCCTAACTGTTTTTTGTATGGCGAGTTAGGGTGTTTGCCAATGTATGCAACTAGTACACATTTTTATCTAGGGGCCAGCTGAGGACCACCTCCTGGTGAGGGATTTTCTCGCTGCATTGAAGACCCATTGGTGGCCTTCGGCTGTTATCTGCTCTTTGGCCGGGTTGTTGTCTTTTTGACATATTCCCCATATCCATTCTCAATTTTAATTAGAAAACAAAAAATTAAAAAATACTTGTTAAATATTGTAACTCATAAACCACTTATTGTGTATGATATCTATATATTGTTACTCAGAGAGGCAAGTAATGGTAAAAATAATTGGGTTTCTAATGTTCGTGACCTGTTGTTTAGTATTGGTTTAAACTATGTATGGTATCAGCAGTCTGATATAAACATATCATTAGATGTTATAAAAACTAGGATAAAAAATCAATATATTCAAAGCTGGTTTGCATCTATACAGAATTGTGAGAAACTTACTATGTACAGTAATATAAAATTTTTGCTTTGAAGATTACGTAGATTATAATTATACCTCTCACTTTTTCACAAAGCTATGCAGTGGTACTATGAAGTTAAATGTTGAGGTTAGGCAGTAAGCAAATACACAAAGAGAAAACAGATTATGTACTTGTTGTAATATGAAAAGTGTTGGAGATGAGTACCATTTTACTTTAGTGTGTCCTATGTATAGATTTGTAAGGCTGCAGTTTTTACCAAAATACATTGTACTACTGTTTGTGGCCAAATATGACAAAACTAAGGTATTTGTATCAAACAAAATCTAGTCTAAGATCATTAGTTGGAAAATTGTGTTATTATTTGAAATCTGCTTGGCAGATTAGATCACATCTACTTAGTTGATTGTTTGTCTATTGTAATATCTTAGAATATTGTTCTCTGCTGTTTATTGTGTGTCACAATGTAAATATAATTGTGTTGCTATAGCATGTAACTGCTGCTTTGCAAATAAAGAATTCATTCATTCAAGCAATAAATATTATCACTTTACATTACATTAAATGTATAATATATATACCAGTATTATATGTAGTACCTGATTCGATCTCCAGTAGCATAAATATTTATATAAATATATCAAATAATACCCAACATTGAATCTTGCATAAATTCTTGAGAATATTTCCTTTTAAAGAATAAACTATCAATATGATATAAAATTAGCCTTCAAGTTCTAGTTCTTCCAATAAATCATCAATAAGTCTGAGTTTTTCATTAGCTTCCTCCATCTCACCATAAGTCTGTATACTAAATGTTAAATGAAACCTAATATTGTCAATAATATCTATGGTATCCGTCTCTTGTCTACCTTTCACTTCAGCAGCATCTTGTTTCACCAACTCTGCAAACTCTTCCAGTTCCAGGATCTGAAATGACACACTACAGCTTGCAATATCTAAACTGATACATAAAACCTTATCACAGTATAACTTTATTGCTCTGTGAAATTTAAATGACAATCTTACACCAATTTCAAGGTTCACTGAACATGGACATATAAAAGTGCTAGCTGGGGTATGGTGTCCTATGGACACATAAACTTGTTATTATATAAATCTGGTACAATTTTTGATCCTCCAATACCTTTTTTTCAATACATCATTTCAATTACAATATAATATTTCTATTTGACTTTTAATCTGTAAAAATTATCAGATTAATGCTATCTTGAAATCTGTTTATGATAAATTAACATGATTTATATTACTAATAAAAGAAGAATGTGTCCGAGGACAGGAATGCCCCCTCTCAAGCTTTGCAATTTTAAAAAGTTAAAAAGAGGCATAACTCTAGAACGGTAAGTGACTCACTACCCAAATTCAAACTCTTGTGTGCTAGTTTTGTTTTTTAGCTTTGTGTACGAGTTTCATAAAATTTGGATGAGGAAAACTTGTTAGAGTGCGGAAATGAAAATAGGACAGAAGGACGGACAGAAAGACGGACGGCCAGAAGGACAGTCAAGGGTAACACTTAATTCCCCATTTGCCTATGGGGGGCATAAACTACAGGCTCTAAAGAGCATGTGTCACTCACCTAGGTCTATGTGCATCTTCAACAAGGGATACTCTCCATCTTTGTGGACTAGAATAAAAATTCATGACAAAAATCTCTTCTTTGTTGATCAAGTCTTGCTGATCATTTTTGCTTATTTAATTTTCTATCTATCTAATATAGTTTTTCAAATAGTAGGCAACAACGCATAAATTATAAAAATCGTTATTAAAGATAACAACTCCAATAAGGAGTCATCGGACGTTGTGTTGACTTATCTGTAGATCTTGTCTTGCTGATCATTTTTGCTTATTTAAGTTTCTATCTATCTTCTATAGTTTTTCAGATACAAGGCAAAAATGCAAAAAATTGGTCAGAACCGTCATTATTGGGCAATAACTCAAATGAGGGGTCGTCCAATGATTTTCAACTATTCGACTTAATAGTAGATCTTGTCATGCTTATAATTTTTGCCAATTTAAGTTTCTATCTAAAAACGCAAAAAATTTGGTCAGAACCATCATTTATTGGCAATAACTTCAATAAAGGGTCCTTAGACAATTTCAACTATTCGGCTTATTTGTATATCTTGTCTTGCTGATCATTTTTGCCAATTTAAGTTTCTGTAAATCTATAATAGTTTTTCAGATATAAGGCAAAAATGCAAAAAATTAGTAAAAATCATCAGTAAACATGGTAAAGGGCAATAACTCCAATAAGGGGTCTTCAGACGATTTCAACTTTGTTGACTTATTTGTTGTATATATCTTGCTGATCCTTTTTGCTATATGCATCTCTCTCTACCTATTACATAATTTTCAAGATAATAGGCAAAAATTTTAAAAAATTGGTAAAATTCGTTATTTAAGGGCAATAAGTCCTATAAAAAGTCGTCTGACAGATTGGAAGTAAATTGACAATAGGTAGATCTCATCAATCCTACATTTTTGCCCTGTCAGATTTTTTCTATTAATAGTGGTTTTCAAGATAATAGACAAAACTTGCATTTTACCCCTATGTTCTATTTTTAGCCATGTCGGCCATCTTGGTTGGTAGGCAGGGTCATCGGACACATTTTTTTTAAACATGATACCCTAATGATAATTGTGGCCAAGTTTGGTTAAATTTGGATCAGTAGTTTCAGAGAAGAAGATTTTTGTAAAACGAAGACGATGGACAACGACGATGGACTACGACAAAGGACTAGACGACAGACGCCAAGTGATGAGAAAAGCTCAATCAAAAAACGAAATGACATTATAATTTATCTTGTCAGAATCAAATTTTATTATCTTGTTCATATACTATCAAGTTCTAAATAAGACAGACAAAATTAGATACTTCTGGTTTCATGATATCTGCTTCTCATTCCTTATAGTATCTTATAGTATATCACCATCTTATTCTTCAATCATTTATCTGATCTAAATTTAACTAAAGTTTAATGTGAAGAAATCTATAGAAAATATTTACCTTCTCAATATTATTAGCAATAAATTCAGCACATTGATCTTCAAGACGAGGTAATGAAAACAATTTTGCTGTCCTTGTAACCTGTACAACATTGACGGTATTCAGATGTTTTGCTATACAATTAGCACAATGTCTCTTCAAACCAGGAAGTAAATAAAGATCAGCACAGCATAAGACATCATATACTGTATCCTCAGATAGCTAAAATAGAGTTTAGTAATGCATTAAACACTGTCTCGTTGGACAACTGAAATAGAGATCATTATAGCATAAACTTCATATACAGTCTTATCAGATAGCAGGAACAAAGTTCAAGTATGCATAAAACATTGTAAACAGTCTACTTAGATAACTGACATAAAAAATAAACACAGTATGAATTTAAGACGATATATGTAAAATTGAAATTGATGTTAACTTTAATGTTATAAAAAGAACAACGCTACATAAATCTTCAAAAAAAGACATAGTATCTATCTAGTTAATGTTTAAACTAAGATATGTTGTGCAAATGGCCATTAAATCCTAATATGCAAATCTAGCCAGAAAAAATTGGTCTTTATTACAAAGAACTCTTTTGATTTAAAATTCTTCAATAATTACATATTTCAAAATTTAATCCAAAATATCATTGTTTCTTAAAAAATAGTTATCTTTATAACCAACAATACTTATTAATATGTCATTTCTTAGAATAGATTGAAAATAAAATTATCTTTCATTCTAATATGAAGTCGTTATTTCGCTTTGTTAACAAAGCCAGTACAAAATATGTTTGACACATGAGCACAAACTTACTGTTTACATTCTCATTATTTTCATTTTCATCTGTATAAAATAGATATATTTTAGCTGCTTATAATAATTTTATTATATATATTGTTATTAAAATTAATATAGAATTATATTTGACCATATTTTACACCTGGCTAATGCTCAGTTAAAATATTGACAAATATAATGCCTACCCTTGTTAAAATGAAAATGGATTATGACATAAAGGAATTATTTCTTAAAACAGCAAATCCATTAAAGGTAAACACAACTGATTTTTACGACCAAAAAAAAAAATACAGTAAAATTTATAACCGTCCTCCAAGCCCCCATTTTTAATCTAATTATCTTAATAATTTCTGAATTATTTTCTCTGGTTTTGAAAATTGGTACCCATTCTCTGCTTCAGATTTATTCAGTGGAAGCTTTGACTTGAATATAGCATACTGGGTAGCTAAGCAACCTACCTTGTTTGAATATAAAACATCAGAATGACCTTTGAACCTTACCTCACAGCTATCCTGGTATATATAATACAGAATTCTTGTGAAGATATCTGAGTTGACCTCACAAAGTCTGACAACAGGAATAGTGCTTTCAGTGTCATTTTCTCCGAAATGATTGTTGAGTAAAGCTTTAAAATAATCACTTCTTTCACAGAAAAATGCCTGAAAATTCAACAAAAGATTAAATTCAAAACCATTTGATTTTACTTTATCATAAAACTCTTAACAAAACATGCACATTTGACCCTTTTAATGCAATGGCATGATGGCATGATGAACAAATGAACAAAAAACTAGAGGCTCTAAAGAGCCTGTGTCGCTCACCATGGTCTATGTGCATATCAAACAATGGACACTCTCCAACATTGTAATCGAGAATAGACTTCATGACAAAAATCTCTATTTTGTTGATCTTGTAATACTGATCTTTTAGTCTGTTTAGTTTCTCTCTATCTTCTTTTGCTTTTGCTCAAAACACAAAAGATGGTAAAAAAAATCCTCATTTAAGGGCAATCACTCCTATGAAGAGTGACAGACTACTAACTAAATCGGCAAAATTTGACTTTTTAATAGATCTTGCCTTGCTGATCATTTTTTTGTGATTAAAAGTGTTTATTTATCTATTATAATTTAACTCATATAAGGCATAACGGAAAAAAAATGTTTCTCTCTTAATATCATAGTTTTCATGATAATAGGCAAAAATGAAAATAAAATGCTACGCTGGGTGCAGCTTGATACGACCGCAGAGGTCGAACCCTGAACAGTTGGGGCAAGTATGGACACAACATTCAAGCTTGATACAGCACTAAATTTGGATTGTGATTAAATATTTGACACAGCATAGGTTTCTGACACAGAATGAATGTGGTCTAAGAACTTAAAAAATTTTAATTTACATATTCAAATCATATCATTATTATTTGCTTTTAAATATAAATCAGAAATAACCAATTTAAAATGGAAAATTTTAAAGAAAAAAAAGAAAACCCCTTATGATTCACCACCCCCAAACTCAATCCCAGCCTTCCCTTTGTGGTATGGTACCTTGCAGTACAATTTCAGAGAGATCCATCCTGTACGAAATGGGACGCCCGTAAATGACACGGAAACCAGGCGTAGAAATCATACTTTATCAGGGCGTCATTGTAGTGTTTAGAGAATGCATGTCCAGGCGTCAACCAGGCGTCAACCAGGCGTAAACCAGGCGGAAACCAAGCGTAACTGAGGCGGAAACCAGGCGTAAAATTAGGCGTAATATTTAAATGAGTACGCCTGGTCCACAGAAAACCAGGCGTTATATGCAAATGAGTACGCCTTCTCAATAAAAAAAGCAGGCGTAATATCCTTACATAATACTACACTTATTTTAAATCAGTGTATTACCCTAGCTGTGTACTTTTGTGTATTTGATACAAACTTCTGTACTATTGCTTAAATTTCTCATTTTTTGACATGAAACTTGAAATATTAACCATTAATTGATGAAGCTATATAAATAAATATATACATATTAGACAGACACTGGCTCAAATAAGTTTAAGTTTAAATTAGAATTATGACAATTAATTCTTACTGAAATAAAACCAGCATTTTAACTAAGTGTTTTTTTAAAATTAATGTCATTTGAACCAAAATATCAATGATAATACTGCAATTTAACTTAATGTGAAAGATTTTAATGTTATCATCCAAGGATGAAGGTTTTCAGAATTCAAAATTACTGTTAAAAAATAAAACTTAGTTACTCACATAATTATCTTTTACAATGTATATTACTTTCCTTTTATTTCACAATTTTCATTAATCAATTTGATTCCATAATTCCAATTTCAAATTCTTCCAAAAAGCACAAAACAAGCTTAATTATCCCTGAATATATAAAGCTGCCATAAGTCCAACTCTTGCAAAATAATACCAAGGAGAAAAATTTTGAAAAAAAAATCCCATGATCCTTTATCAACAAAGCATTATGGGTATTATGATTTACGCCATACCAACAGTTTTACGCCCGTAGGAAAATTTACGCCTTGCTTATTTCAATTTACGCCAGGTTTACCATATTTTCTACGCCCGTAAGGACTACAAATTTACGTTTCCTGTTCCCTTACGCCTGGATCTGGACACGTAACTACCACTTACGCCTGGTTTACGCCAGATTTCCAGGCGTAATACGCCTTATAATTTCGTACGGGATACACTTGAACACAAGTCATTGTCTGGAAACTAGAAAAATGCTTGTTTTTTGGCCCCTTTTTGGCCCCAAATTCCTAAACATTTAAGGCAATTACCCCAAAACTCAAACCCAGCTTTCCCTTTGTGATATGGAACCTTGTAGTACAATTTCATAAAGATCCATACACTTACACACAAGTTATTGTCCTGAAACTAGAAAAATGCTTGTTTTTTTGCCCCTTTTTTGCCCCTAATTCCTAAAATTTAGAGGAAATTACCCCCAAAATCAATCCCAGCCTTCTCTTTGTGGTATGGTACCTTGCAGTACAATTTCAGAGAGATCCATACACTTGAACACAAGTCATTGTCTGGAAACTAGAATAAAATGCTCCGCTGGGGCGCAGCTTGATACGACCGCAGAGGTCGAACCCTGAACAGTTAGGGCAAGTATGGACACAACATTCAAGCTTGATACAGCACTGAATTTGGATGGTAATTAAATATTTGACACAGCATAGGTTTCTGACACAGAATGAATGTGGTCTAAGAACTTAAAAAAATTTAATTTACATATTCAAACCATCTCATTATTATTTGCTTTTATATATAAATCAGAAATAACCAATTTAAAATGGAAAATTTTAAAGAAAAAAAAGGAAAAAATATCCCACCCCCCCAAATTTTTTGAACCCCCTTATGATTCATCACCCCCAAACTCAATCCCAGCCTTCCCTTTGAGGTATGGTACCTTGCAGTACAATTTCAGAGAGATCCATACACTTGAACACAAGTTATTGTCTGGAAACTAGAAAAATGCTTGTCTTTTGGCCCCTTTTTGGCCCCAAATTCCTAAACGTTTAGGTCAATTACCCCCAAGCTCAAACCCAGCTTTCCCTTTGTGATATGGAACCTTGCAGTACAATTTCATAAAGATCCATACACTTACACACAAGTTATTGTCCTGAAACTAGAAAAATGCTTGTTTTTTTGCCCTTTTATGGCCCCTTATTCCTAAAATTTTGAGGGAATTACCCCCAAAATTAATCCCAGCCTTTCCTTTGTGGTATGGTACCTTGCAGTACAATTTCAGAGAGATCCATACACTTGAACACAAGTTATTGTCTGGAAACGAGAAAAATGCTTATTTTTGGCCCCTTTTTGGCTCCTTCTTCCTAAACGTTTTGGTCAATTACCCCCAAACTCAATTCCAGCTTTCCCTTTGTGATATGGAACCTTGTAGTACAATTTCATACAGATCCATACACTTACACACAAGTTATTGTCATGAAACTAGAAAAATGCTTTTTTTTGCCCCTTTTTGGCCCCTAATTCCTAAAATTTGGAGGCAATTACCCCCAAAATCAATCCCAGCATTCCCTTTGTGATATAGAACCTTGTGATACAATGTCAGAGAGATCCATACACTTACACACAAGTTATTGTCATGAAACTAGAAAAATGCTTGTTTTTTGCCCCTTTTTGGCCCCTAATGCCTAAAATTTGGAGGCAATTACCCCCGAAATCAATCTCAGCATTCCCTTTGTGATATGGAACCTTGTGGTACAATGTCAGAGAGATCCATACACTTACACACAAGTTATGTCTGGAAGTTACAAAAATGCTTATTTTTGGCCCCTAATTCCTTAACTGTTGGTACCATAACCCCCAAAATCATTCCCCACCTTCCTTTTGTGATATTGAACCTAATGATTAAATTTCATTGAGATCCATTCACTTAAACTTAAGTTAGAGTGCGAAAACTAATGTGTCTTCGGAGGACGACGACGCCAACGTCATACCAATATACGACCACAAAATTTTTTTTGCGGTCGTATAAAAATAGTAAAATTTGTCATTTATGGGCAATAACTCCTATAAGAATTTGTCTAACAGTTTAGACGTATATGGACAATTGGTAGAGCTCATTATTCTGAATATTTTTGCTCCCTTTACATTTTCTCTATTTATAACGCTTGCATTTTATCCCTATGTTCTATTTTTAGCCATGTCGGCCATGTTTGTTGTTAGGAGGGGTCATCAAACACATTTTTTAAACTAGATGATGATTGTGGCCAAGTTTGGTTAAAATTTGTCTTAGTAGTTTTAGAGGAAAAGATTTTTGTAAAAGATTACAAAAATTTACAAAAAATTGTTAAAAATTGACTATAAAGGGCAATAATTCCTTAAGGGGTCAATTGACCGTTTTGGTCATGTCGACTTATTTGTATATCTTACTTTGCTGAACATTATTGCTGTTTACAGTTTATCTCTATCTATAATAATATTCAAGATAATACCAAAAACTGCAAAATTTCTGTAAAATTACCAATTCATGGGCAGCAACCCAACTACGGGTTGTCTGATTTGTCAGAAAATTTCAGGGCTGATAGATCTTAACCTGATGAACATTTTACCTCATGTCAGATTTGCTCTAAATGATTTAGTTTAAGAGATATAAGCCAAAATCTGCATTTTACTCCTATTTTCTATTTTTAGCCATGTCGGACAAGCTGGTTGGCAGGCGAGGTCATCGGACACATTTTTTAAAACTAAATACCCTAATGATGATTGTGGCCAAGTTTGGTTACATTTGTCTCATTAGTTTCAAAGAAGATTTTTGTAAAAGATTACAAAAATTTACAAACGAGAGGCTCTCAAGAGCCTGTGTTGCTCACCTTGGTCTATATGCATATTCAACAAAGGACACTCTCCAACATTGTAGACCAGAATAGAATTAATGACAAAAATCTGGGGTTTTTTGTATCTTATATTGCTGATCATTGAAGTCTGTTTAGTTTCTCTTTATCTTCATGATCTTATCCAAAAACAAAAGAGGGTAAAAAAACTCCTATAAAGAGTAATAGTCTACAAATTATATCAGCAAATTTGACATGTTAGTAGGTCTTGTCTTGCCTATCATTATTGATTATTTAAGTTTCTATCTATCTATTAAAATTTTTATCATATAAGGCAAAACGCCAAAAAAATGGTTAAAATCGTAATTAAAGGGCAATAACTCCAATAAGGATCCATCGGACAATTTCCGCCATTTGTCTTAATTGTAGATCTTGTCTTGTTGATTTTTTTTGTATATTTAAGTTTCTTTCTATCTATTATAAGTTTTAAGATATATGACAAAAACGCAAAAAAAATTGTACAAATCGGCATCAACTCTAATAAGGAGTCAACTGATGATTTCAACCATAAGACTCATTTGTAGAACTTGTCCTTCTGATCATTTTTGTAATTTAAAGTTTCTCTCTATCTTTTATACTTTTCAAGATAATAGACAAAAATCGAAAAAAAGTAGTAAAATTTGTCATTTAAGGGCAATAACTCCTACAGGAAATCATCTGACAATTTTGACGTATATGGATAATTGGCAGAGCTCAACATTCTGAACAATTTTACCCCTTCAGATTTCCTCTCTTTATAACGGTTATCAGAATAATAGACAAAACTTGCATTTTACCCCATATGTTCTTTTTTTT
The DNA here is from genome assembly GCF_021869535.1 of Mytilus californianus. Taxonomy (NCBI): domain Eukaryota; kingdom Metazoa; phylum Mollusca; class Bivalvia; order Mytilida; family Mytilidae; genus Mytilus; species Mytilus californianus. The sequence goes on along the minus strand of NW_026262581.1, from coordinate 92,061,364 downwards.
GCCATGTCGGCCATCTTTGTTGGCAGGCAGGGTCATCGGACACATTTTTAAAACTAAATACCCTAATGATGATTGTGGCCAAGTTTGATTCTATTTGGCACAGTAGTTTCAGGAGAAGATTTTTGTAAAAGGTTACAAAAATTACGAAAAATTGTTAAAAATTGACTATAAAGGGCAATAACTCCTTAAGGGGTCAATTGACAATTTTGGTCATGTTAACTTATTTGTAGATCTTACTTTGCTGGACATTATTGCAGATTACAGTTTATCTTTATCTATAATAATATTCAAGATAATTTCCAAAAACTGCAAAATTTCCTTAAAATAACTAATTCAGGGGCAGCAACCCAACAACGTGTTGTCTGATTAGTCTGAAAATGTCACAGCAGATTGAACTTAACTTGATGAACATTTTTACCCCCATGTCAGATTTACCCTAAATGCTTTAGTTTCAGAGATATAAGCCATAAACTGCATTTTACCCCTATGTTCTATTTTTAGCCATGTCGGCCAATTTGGTCGGCAGGCCAGATCATCAGACATATTTTTAAAACTAAATACTCTAATAATGATTGTGGCCAAGTTTGATTCTATTTGGCCCAGTAGTTTCAGAGGAGAAGATTTTTGTAAAAGATTACAAAAATTATGAAAAATTGTTAAAAATTGACTATAAAGGGCAATAACTCCTTAAGGGGTCAATTGACCACTTTGGTCATGTTGACTTATTTGTAGATCTTACTTTGCTGTACATTATTGCTGCTTACAGTTTACCTCTATCTATAATAATATTGAAGATAATAACCAAAACCTGCAAAATTTTCTTAAAATTATCAATTCATGGGCAGCAACCCAACAAGGATTGTCTGATTTGTCAGAAAATTTCAGGGCAGATAGAGCTTGACCTATTGAACAATTTTACCTGATGTCAAATTGCTCTAAATGCTTTGGTTTCAGAGATAGAAGCCAAAATCTACATTTTACCTATGTTCTATTTTTAGCCATGGTGGCCATCTTGGTTGGCGGGCCGGTCATCGGACACATTTTTTTAAAAAAGATACCCCAATGATGATTGTGGCCAAGTTTGGTTCGATTTGGTCCAGTAGTTTCAGAGGAGAAGATTTTTGTTAACGACAACGGACGATGGACGCCAAGCGAGGAGAAAAGCAAATATATATATAATGTATAATATAGTATCTCTGGATCATAAACTAATTCAATGCACTTTTGAAAATAAAAGAATCCCAAGTATTTCTGGTTTGACATATAAATGTCTAGCATATCTTTAATCTCATCTTTTTATTAATGAGCATCAAAATAATTTTTTATTCAACATTCAAATTCTGGAGGCGAGCTAACAGAATTTTCTAAATAAGATATTGAAAAGAAAAAACTTAAGATTTCCTTTATCTCGTTCATTTATTAAAATTTCTCCATACATACTATCTTGTTATGGAGGAATATTATCAAATTTTGTATTTCACAGTAATTTTTTTATTATTTAAGCTATAAGTGTAATAAGATTTGAGATTTTATGATTTTTTGGGGGACTTAGCTGTATTACTTCAATGTAAATATAAACAAAGATTATTGGTTTATACATGTATATTTATATGACAGCAATCAAACCAGGAAAATATATAGCAAAAGAACATCTAGAACTTAACCTAGGGTCTTCAACATTAAACAGGTGTCCATGCCAATGTCAAGTTTTAAGATGTCCCTATTTAGGAAAGGGTTTCTTTGTTTATTGTAATTAGGCCAATCACTTTATAATAGTTTTCTGTGTGAACAATTGTTAATAGAATGTAATTTCAGGAAGATTACATGCTTGCAAAAGTTTTTTACATCATCTTAATGTATGCCTCAAGCTACCATTTCATCTCAAAAACATTTGTTCTGTGTAGTTCTTAACATTTCCTTAATATAGAAGGAATACCAATCAGTTTTGCAGATATATATTTTTGTATTCACAACACAGAATAGAAATGCTTTGTTATTCTCTCATTTCTTCCCGTTTCTAAGCTTCATTTTAAATCAATATTATCATTATCACGCATACCTGCCAACCCTCCCGTTTTGAGCGGGAGTCTCCCGCGCACACAATGAAATTCCGGAAATCTTCCGCTTGCCGTTCCGCTCCCGGGTGGGAGTATAAAATCTCCCGCTTTTGGATATTTTGATGTGGAATAACCCACATTCGTAATTTTCTGGCTTTTTCATTACTTTCAATAGAAATAAATAAACAATCGGCGATCATTTGAAGTAGTTTTTTATGTTCGATATACAAGTAATCGAAATTCAGTTCTGCTATGTCAACTCCAACAAGATAGAAGTCTTTGTCTGGACCAAGCGGCAGTGTAAAAAAGAAGAAATGTCAAGCAGATTTGAATGAAAGATTTTCAATTTTTACGACCAAGTTCACTTGGCAATGAATCTTTTTGCACATTATGGTCAATCAACTTTTCGATTTCTTCTGGTGGTCTGTACGATGTTTGAAAGCATGCTTAGTGTGAGACTCACAACAAAATCAAAATATGGAATGTTATGAGTTATGAGACTCGGAGGTATTGAAAAAGGCTAAAAAAAAAAACACCTTTGTATAGATTATAATCATGAATTGAAGAAATAAAGTATATTTATTAACTCTTAATGGTGTTTTGTAGATTAATACATAAACAGGTCATATATTTATCTTGAAAATGTTGTTCGTGCAAAATCTCCCCTTCAGCTGTCATAGCTGAGGGGGAGATCTCCCTCTTTGAAGGTTTCAACTGTTGGCAGGTATGATCATGACAATCAATCTTCTGGTAATATTTAATATTCAACTAACTATTTCTGTGAAGAATAAAAAAAGACTTATAGATTATGAACCATTACTTACTTTGTGACCCAAAAAGTTGTGGCCTTCCACAGTAAAACAAATATCTGGATAAACAGATTCATACTCAGGTTCAAAGGGAAGTTCTCCGTGCATCTATGAAAGATAAGAGAGATTATAAACCATATGAAACTGAATGTTTCATAAAAGAACATTAGTGTGAAAGTCAAACATGTCAAAATTATGCATTGACAAAAACGGCTATTTCCTGCATACTTTTTGGTCATAATATATATGAACAAAAGCTTCGTAAAAAGATATTTTACACACATTAAATTCTTTGTAAAATACCTTTTGCAGCAAAACATCTTTATGGTAAAGCTGTTGCTCATATCTCAATATTAATGACAAGTTCTCAAGATGAGGCTATTTCGTCATTTTTACTGTTTTGAACTTAATGTAAGAAGTTTGAAGACTTAAAATATTCATAAATATAAATACTGATGTCTGATTGAGTAATGTCTATTGGACATCTGAATGATGTTACTCAGCAGAGTTATTATACTTTTTGATCTACTAAAATATAATTCAAGGGGCCAAAAAAAGTGGTCTTATAGTACCTTTTCCTTTGAAGGCCTAGGATACCTCTCCATGTGACACCATAATTATGTAGAGCAACTATAAAATTTTCAAATCTAGTTGAATATATATGTGTGTGTGTCATGTTTTTGTGAAAGTTTATATCTAAAATGTAAATCTTCCTTATAATCATGTTAAAAGTACAGAAAATAATATGATATAATAACATTAGAATTTACCTGTGTACAGAGTTCTGTAGGCAGTGCTAAATCAGCAAGTCTACTGAGTTCCATCTGAAGTTCTTTACTGTCTAATGGTTGTTCCAGTACAAGGGTTGTCACGTTTACACCAGGTTTGGTTAATTCTGAACATTTAATCATTGTATAATTTTTTTAAAAATTATCTCAGATATCTCAATAAATTTAAACTTAAAAATGTTATCTACCAAATTGAAAACCCACTTTTTTTAATAAGAACGCTTAATTAATGTTTTAACAAAAGATTTATCTTCCTCATACATGTATGCAAGTACAGTATACACATATTTTGATTTCACATTTTATGTGTTTAACCTTTCCATCTTTCAAAGTAAGTGTGTTCTTGTATTTTTTCCAAACTAATAGGTATGTAACTATATTACAACAGTTTATCAGTTACAGACAATAAATTCATCAATTAAAATCATTTTTAACAGTATGCTGGTGACTGTGGGTAAATCAGTCTGACTCCTCTCTTTGAAAAGCGCAACAGACGCATGAAATTATCAAACATTTTGTTTTCATTTTTTTGTGAATTCAATAGATATATCATTAAATAGGAATTTCAAAAGTGAGTGTTATTGTTCACATTCATCAGAATTCATCATGCCCGACCCATGCCCCTTGTAGTTAAAGCAATTTGGAATTATTCTGTAATGTGATGATGAACTAAAGACCTGATATATCATCGCATGCACCTATTATAAAGTTTACAAACATACTTACCAAAAGAAAGTGTTTTCTTAAATCTTTCATAAATCTGTTCTTGTAGATTGTGTAATTGGCACTGTTTGGCAAGTACCTGGCAGTCATCTACATTGTCTATATGGGTTTCAAGTCTACCTACAAAACAACAAAATGTGTATTAAGTTGTTTGCATTGATTTTTTGACATCCTGGTACAAATTGGTAATATTCATCTATTTATGCCTTACTATATGAAAGAAACTTTCTTTCAAAGTAAATAATAAAATTTAGTTGTTTTCTTCTTTCATAATTGATTTAAGACTTCCTAATAAAAGGAATGTCTTGGAAGACTGTATTCAGTTGTTTTGGGAACCGAAATCAATATCAACCTAACAGGTACATGTATTAACATAGATTTTATGATGTACATGTTCATTAGTTCTGAAATACAATATTTTCATTTTGAAGGATAAAAAATAAATGGGGAATGTGTCCATGGGACACAGATGATGCCCCGACTTGCATATAACATAATAAAGGGTATAACTCAAGAACTGTAAAAGTGACACTAGACACTACCCAAATTTGTACTTGATATGAGTTTTGTGGTAATAAGCATTGTGCATAAGTTTCATAACATTTGGTTGAGGCAAACTAAAGTTAGAGAACAGAAACAAATATTTCAGGAATTTTTCCATTTGTAAAGGGGCATAACTCTAGAACAGTAAAAGTGATGCAACCAAAATTAAAATTTGATCTGTGTTTTTTGGTAATAAGCTTTGTGTAAAAGTTTCATAACATTTGGTTGAGGCAAACTAAAGTTAGAGAATGGACACGAAAAATTCAGCAATTTTTCCATTTCAAAAGGGACAAAACTCTAGAACAATAAAAGTGACGCCACCAAAATTCAAACTTAACCTGTGTTTTGTGGTAATAAGCATTGTGTATAAGTTTCATAACATTTGGTTGAGGCAAACTTAATTTAAAGTTAGAGAACGGAAACGAAAAATTCAGCAATTTTTCCATTTGTAAAGGGGCATAACTCTAGAACAGTAAAAGTGACGCCACAAAAATTCAAACTTGACCAGAGTTTTGTGGTTATAAGCATTGTGAATAAGTTTCATAACATTTGGTTGAGGCAAACTTAATTTAAAGTTAGAGAACGGAAACGAAAAATTCAGCAATTTTTCCATTTGTAAAGGGGCATAACTCTAGAACAGTAAAAGTGACGCCACAAAAATTCAAACTTGACCAGAGTTTTGTGGTTATACGCATTGTGAATAAGTTTCATAACATTTGGTTGAGGCAAACTAAAGTGAGAGAACGGAAACCAAATATTCAGCAATTTTTCAATTTGTTAAGGGGCATAACTCTACAACGGTAAAAGTGACGCCACCAAAACTGAAACTTTATCTGTGTTTTGTGGTAATAAGCATTGTGTATAAGTTTCATTACATTTGGTTGAGGCAAACTAAAGTTAGAGAACGGAAACGAAAAATTCAGCAATTTTTCCATTTGTAAAGGGGCATAACTCTAGAATGATAAAAGTGACGCCACCAAAATTCAAACTTGATCTGTGTTTTGTGGTAATTAGCATAGTGTATAAGTTTCATAACATTTGGTTGAGGCAAACTAAAGGTAGTTCGGAAATCAATTTTGGGACGTACGGACGGACGGATGGACAAGAGTAAAACTTAATGCCCCTGCTTCAACGGTGGGGGCATAAAAATCAATGTTATAAATCATAATATTACATACCTGTATATAAATACTCTAAAATGGATTTGAAAGCTGATGGTGTTATCTATAAGAAAAATGAACAAAATTACAAATGTAGATAAAACACTTAAAACTTAGAAAAACTCATATTTCATTTGTTTGTATGCATATTTCTATTATGATAATTCATACAAGGTAGTTTTCATAGTTCAATGGTTATGGAGAAATCACATTTGTGGTATGACAGAATACATGAAATTGATGAATGTAGTCAAACTCAGTAAAATTTTTAGCTACAGAACCGTAGCTCATAGGTCCTTATGATATTTTTTGACAATTTGCGGACCATAGACCGCAAATTGTCAAAAATATCATAAGGACCTATGAGCTACGGTTTTGCAGCTATAAAAATTTCTATTTATAAATTTGTCAGTAAACATATACTGCACAGAATACTCATCCACATGTACAGATCAGTTTTAAGGCTTCAAAAATGTTTTAAAATGTGCTTACTTACTATTCCTTCTATTGCAATAAATAGATAAAAATGTGAATGTAAGCAGATATAAGCATACTCTTTTTAAACTTTGTGTCTTGTCAATGACTTCAATGTACAGTAATGTATGTTGTTAAACATTATTTTTAATATACGAAGTAATGATTTCTAGAGGTAGACAGTAGCTTGTTGACCACAAAGATATTGATTCACAGCAATTCCTAACAAAAAAGATATTAAAATGATTATCTGGTTAAGAATGTGTAAACAGGAGCAAAAGTATAACTAGTTTTGTTGACCAAAGTTTGGGACCACAGTAGAATGTTCAATCAACAGAGTTCAGTCAGTAAGAGTTAACTGTTATTCTATATAGATGTAGTGTTGAAAAATTATTCTTGTCAGATCAACAATAATAGTGATTCTTCGGCCACTCCATGTAAACATGCTGGCCAAATTTGTGATGTAAAAGAAATCACTGTCCTTTGATTGTCCTACCAAATGATGACTGAGGACTTTTTCTTGTCTTACTAAATGATGACTGATGAACTATTGATTGTCTTATCTAATGATGACAGAGAACTATTGATTGTCTTACCAGATGATGACTGAGGACTATTTCTTGTCTATCCTTCCATCTTGTTCTAAACAAATTGGCAAAGTAATCACATCGTGCCGACAGAATACATCTGTGTGCTGGAAACTCTTCTCCATGGACATTAAACACTATATCTTTGTAGCTACCATTCTCTGTTAATCTACATATCACCACAATAATATAATTACTATACAATACAATATTTTGTAATTTCTTTTTAAATATTTCTGATCAGTCTTATTGACAAATAAAAACTATTGAGCCCTAAAAGTATTTACTATTACAAACTGCGGTAAATATAATGTTGAAAGTCAGTTGTTACGATGTGCTTCTCTGGTTGATTGATTATTGGTTGCTTAATGTTGCTTCTTTATTTGAACACATCCTGCTAACTAAGTCATGCATATGGCATCATAAAATAAGCTGCACTTGATTATCATCAATGTTGCAGGAAAATTTATTATCAATATAGATTGCCAAAAGATTTCAATTAGAGTATGCTACTAATACTTTTGTTTACCTCCTGAGAAATTCTTCATATTGATCTCTTCTCATAGTTTTAGATGATATAACATTATATGTTCTCAGTAAATTCCTAATCCTGTTGTTTAATGCACCATACAAACATCTTTCTCCATCAAACGTATTGGCTTGACATTTAGCTCCTTCATTTCAATTACAAATACATGTGTTATATAGGAAAAATGAGAATTTAACTATTGAAAATGAATATTGCTTTATCTGAACACTTACTGAAATGTATTTAACAATTGAAAATGAATATTGCTTTATCTGAACACTTACTGAAATGTATTTAACAATTGAAAATGAATATTGCTTTATCTGAACACTTACTGAAATGTATTTAACAATTGACAAACATGATCATGATTGAAAATGAATAGTGCTTTATCTGAACACTTTCTGAATTGTATTTAACAATCGAAAATGAATAAAATGTATTTAACAATTGAAAATGAATATTGCTTTATCTGAACACTTACTAAAATGTATTTAACAATTGAAAATGAATATTGCTTTATCTGAATACTTACTAAAATGTATTTAACAATTGAAAATGAATATTGCTTAATCTGAACACTTACTGAAATGTATTTAACAATTGAAAATGAATATTGCTTTATCTGAACACTTACTGAAATGTATTTAACAATTAAAATTTTGGAAATGGGTCAATTTTTAGGTTGTATAATTTTAGAAATATAGTTTTCTTCTGCATAAATTAACATAAGATTTTACAAATTTATGTAAATCATAAAAGTATCCTCTTAAATATAGTTCAATAAGAAGATGTGGTATGAGTGCCAATGAGACAACTCTCCATCCAAGTCACAATGTGTAAAAAGTAAACAATTATAGGTCAAAGTACAGCCTTCAACACGGAGCCTTGACTCACACTGAACAGAAAGCTATAAAGGGCCCCAAAATGACTAGTGTAAAACCATTCAAACGGGAAAACCATCGGTCTAATCTATATCAAAAACGAGAAACAAGACTAACCACATCAAAAAACAACAACCACTGAACAACAGGGCACACATTTTAGTGTTTATCCAAATTATAATATGTTGACAATTCAGATAGTACTGAAGTGGTGACCAACAAAATATTCAAGTAGTTGCATTGATTCTATATCAACTTTGTGTCTCTAAGGTTTATGTTTTGTATTTTTCTGTCAATTAAGTATTTTTATGTGTGCCACTACAGACAATAAAGGACATATATACAGGTGTAAAAAACTTACCCTTTTCTAGTAAATATTTGACTAATTCTTCATGCCCACATAAACAAACATAGTATCTACAATGAAGAACTTTATAATTGCTAAAGAATGCAAAAGATAGGATACATGCGAATTTGTTACTGCTTTTTGTATTATAAATTTCACTATAAACATGATAAATTACAAAGTCTTTGAAATTATCCAAACAATTCAATCAATAAACTTGTCATAGAATACATTGTAAACAGTTGTAAACAGTTGATATATAAGGTGCATGCATAACTAAAGGGTCTAAAGAGCCTGTGTCGCTCAATTGGATCTATGAGCACCTTAAACAATTGCCACTCTGGAACATTATAGACTAGATATAATTCATGACTAAAATCTTTTTTTGTTGATTTTGTATTGCTGATCATTATTGTTATTTACAGTTCCTCTCTACTATAGTTTTGCCAATTCATATAATAGGTTAAAACTCACCATTTAAGGGCAATAACTCCAAAAGGTGTTAACTGACAATTTCGGTCATCATGGTCATGTTGACTTATTATTAGATCTTAGTAATCTTTTTAATCAATTTTAAAATTTGCAATTCAAATGTTTTCGGAATTTATTATACATTGAAGTTCTCAAGATAATAGACAAAAAGGAAAAATTGGTAAAAATCATCTTTAAAGGACAATAACTCTTAAAAGGGGTCAACTAAGGATTTCGGCCTTGCTAACTTATTTGTCTTTTTAATAATTTTTTCGGTAATAGTTTTCAAGATCATAGGCTTTAATAGCCATGTTGGTTTGCAGGTTGGATAACAGGATACATTTTAAAAACTACTTGTTGATACCACAAGGATAATTGTGGCCAAGTTTAGTTCCATATGGGCTGGTATTTTAAGAGAAGATTTTTGTAAAAGTTAACAGATGACAGATGTCTGTGGGCCAGTTGAGCTTGAAGCGAAAATGAAAAATATAAATAAAAGATGTGGGGTAACATCAATGAGACAGCAACCCACTGACAAAAGTAACAAACAGACAAGACGGACAACGTCTCTCGTCAATATATACGGTACTGGTGCACAATATATATAAATTCTACCACTGTATCAAGTGTGATACGATATTTTTCCACTGCAGACAGTTAAATTTTCAAATTTAAACTTTTGAGTGGAGAAATATCCTATTCAATAGTATTGCACAAGATTTGGTGATAGAATCTGTTTCTCTAATGATTTTTAGACGATATGCAGACAAACCTAATCCTTCTTTTCCAACTGATCTGCAAAAAGATGTGTTCTTTTAATGTAACGTCATCAGACATGGTCGCATTTTTTGCGATGTCACATTAGGAAATTCAGAGGAAAGCAAGAAAATGTGTCATCATAATTGAATTTTGACCAATGAATAACCTAGATCAAAGAACCACACGTTGATTGAATGAAAATAATCAGTCAGGAAAAGGATAAATTGGCTAAGAATTATATTATATATAATAAGACAAAAACTTAACAAATTACAGAAATGATAAAATGTTATCTACATGTATAATGAGGTCTTCATTTGAAATAAAGAAGACCACACACTGACCCATGCCATTCATTGAATTGAAGCATATGAGGACTGGCTAGTGGGAGGGGAGGTAGTGTTTGTTGAAACACATGCATCAGTTCTGAATTTTCAAAATATCTGACAAGAAATATACATTTTTTTGTACATATGAGGGAATTTTCAATACCACCTATAATTTATTTCAGAGAACAGGATGGAAATGTGGATTTACAATATGTAGACAGGTGAAAGTAGGGATGGTGTCTCCAATAATGCAAACAGAATTTTTTAAGGCAATATTAAAATGTATGAATTAAAAAAATATGTACTTACAATGGTGTACTATCCCATTTATCTCGAACATTTAGTTCAATTTCTTTCTGCTCTACTAAATATCTGGGGAAAAAAATAATTTACATGAAAATATCCTTTCATTAATTATATATATGTAGTGCTACATTTTTGTACACTGTTAATTATCCACACATTGTTGATAGTCATTTCTTCAAACACAAATATTTACACCATGTGCAATGTATTTTTTCAGAAATGTATTCATTAGTGAAATACATTAAGTGCTGCAACTTCTCAGACATAATGCAATATAATGTTTATCAATTGTCTGTAAAATCTAACTTAGGGTCTGAAAGGTTAAATTCATTTTGTGATCTTATCATTCTAGCAAAAAATTCTAATCCTTTAGACAACACATCAACTTCAGGTTGTTACCTGAGTTGCATATCATATACTGTCACTTTATTTCACACAGTTCTCAATACAGCATATGACATTTGTAAATGTCAACCACACAGTTATACCAAAATAGTTATATTAAATATGTACATGTAAAAAGCACCAGAAAAGAATCATGACCATTAACTAGCCTTTTCAGTTATTGCTTGGTGGCAAAAGGGAAATAACTCTATTTTAGAATTTTTGTTACCTTTGACAGGCAAATTCCAGATTGTCATGCTTTTATATCAGAACTAGTTGGCTAATCTCTTGTTTTGACTACAGACATAGAATTGTGACAAAAATTACAAAAATAAAATTTAAAAGTGTAATATTTAAAGATCAATTGATAATGAATTTATGTATCACAGAGTTAATCTTTGTTGTTAAATATCGTCTCTAATTTAGCAAATTTTTATTTGAGACATGTATCTTTATGCTTTCCCATCCAACTGTCATAACATGAAACCTATGACATATAAGACAATTCAGTTGTTAGCTAAATTTACATGTGATAACAGTAAATACAATCCATACTAAGGACATAGAAAACTTTTATTCCATTACCAGTACTGAAATAAAATTAACTGATAAAATATAAGGCTAAATTACCCTAGAGATTAGTTATGACAACAGGCCTTTAGATTGAGGAGGATTAAGGATGTACCTATATACATTGTATATCCTTAATGCTTTGGTTGATATATTTTGTACATGCAAATGTAACCTAGATGAAAATTGAAATTGTTTTTAAATGTACAATCTGAGCATTTACCCTTTATAAATTTTCGCTATATCTTTCATATAAATATATTATAAGTTTATAATTTATATTTGTAAAGAAAGCACTGTTTCAAGAAAATTGTGAATTTCTGCATACCAAAAAAATATATAAAATAAAATTGAGAATGGAAATGGGGAATGTGTCAAAGAGACAACAACCCGACCATAGAGCAGACAACAGCCGAATATGGCTATTTTGGAAAAAAATACAATTTATTTCAATTTTCAAAAAAAAAAAAGATTTCTCATGATCAGTTATCATGGTAACGAGATGTCATAAAATTATTTTATCATAACCATAAAAAAACTACACATATTTATGAGTTTAAATTAACTGTAAAAGTTTCACCACAATCCGACCTGAAATAAGTTTTGGACAATGTTTGCAAAAAATGAATTTGTATATGATAAACATTAATATAGGGGAATAATCCAAGATGTGAAACTCTTTTGACCCAAGAATTAGTCCAAATAATTATTTGGACTACCCAAGAATGCACAATGTACATGTACTATGAAAACAAGTATGGTACTAACCCTCATGTCAATGCAAATCAGTGCCAATCATTTCATATTTCATTTCAAATTGGCAGGATATTCCTGCTTGGCGATTCTCATTCTTAAATTTACATATCAGCATCCGCATCTCACTAGTATAACGCACATGCAACTGGAAATTTGCCAATATTTTTATGCAATTTGAGCATGTTTATCAATACTTCTACAATGTAAATTTATTCAGATAAACAAAATGAGACACTCATTCTTTTAAAAAATCTTACTGCACTTTTTGTAGATCTCCACGCTTGCAACTAACAAACAAATCTTGTAAATCCATCGCTGTGTCCTTGGGTTCACTGTTCTGTTTGTTTACATCTTTCAATTTACCGCTCGACTCATTGAAAAATGTCAATAACCTGTAAGCCGGACTTTTTAACCTCAAGTTAACTAAATGGAACTTTAATTTGACTTTAACTATCTGTCAAGTGGAAATTAAAGCATTTTACGCTAACAAGTTATTTTGAAATTAAACATGAAACAAAACATTAATGACCGCTTACAACATTGACAGAAAATCTAAATTTACAAGTCACGTGATTTGGCATAAAAAATGCTACTAGTCTATGTCTTTTGTGGAACAATGTTTGTGTCAATGTTTATATATTATAAGAAGATATTTCGAAGAACTAGAACCAAAGAATTGATTGTTTTTTCTAGATATCCCATTCCTGGTACAACAAAGACAAGGTTAATTCCCGAATTGGGAGAGGAATGTGCGGCTAATTGTCAATTAAGAATGGTAAGCAAAACTTATTTACAACATGTACCTATTTACGTGTTTAGCTTACCCTCCGTGGCAATATGGCACAATCATTGCAAGTTACGACTGTTCTCTGCCTACAGCTTAGACATGTCAAATATGTATAATGGGTCATTTGAATGCTGATCCTGATCCAGTTAGGTCATGTAGGTCAAACTTGATCACAACTTTTCTCAGCTTGGCATTTCTTGGTTTCCTCATAATGTACGCCGTTGCTCAAAGTGATTTCTCATGGTACATATTCTTATATATACCTGTTTAAGAACATGATCAGGATTCAGGACTTGTCAGTACTTGAAATTGTCCTGTTCTTACTACATATATGTATGTATTTGCTCATTCGGTATTCTGGAGCTTGCAGCTGCAACACAGACTTTATAAAACGTCACCAGTGTCTGAGCAGAGAGTTGATGAGCCAGGGTTTTGTCAAAGAACGTCTCGTCCTTTTTCTGGGGAAGTTCATCGGAGGATACCAGGACCTTGTTGATAAATGTACGTTCCGTATCAACTTCTAAAATAATACATGATGGTCTTGAAGTATAGATTCTAGGTACTGACGTTTTTTTTTATCATTTAAATTACATGTTATTGTGTTCTTTGGTTTGTCTTTGTAAGACATTGGCCTTTGCTGTTTGGTCTGATTTTTTGGTGATATCCTTTTGGCGTGGCTCGGTGCTTGTGCATCCCGCCATTGTGTTGTTGAGTTGTGGTCATTTTTTGTATTCTTGTCTTTCGTTTTTGCTTGTGTGCTTTGTCTGTGTGCCGTTTTGATTTTCTTTGTGTTTTATAGTGATTAAGATTATAATACAATGTTGACTGCTGTACCCCTATTTTTGACATTTTTACCTATTATGTTTGTTATTATTGTTCAAACATTGTTGTCAATATAATGGAATTTTATGCGACTGTCATACAAATGAGAGGTTTTGCTGGCTATAAAACCAGGTTTAATCCACTATTTTCCACACAAGGAAATGCCTGTACCAAGTCGGGAATATGGAAGTTGTTTTCCATTCATTTTGTGTGTTTGAGCTTTTGATATTGCCATTTGATAAGTAACTTTCCGATTTGAATTTTTCCTGGAGTTCGATATTTTTGTTATTTTACTTTTCACCTACAATTTGAGACACTAATTCATTGCCTTTTGTCCAATCCCTTTGTTTAAATGTACATTTGATATTTGAACAATAAAATATTTTGAATTGAATTGAATACTTATTCATAGTTTTTTTTTCTTTGGTGGTGACAATACTGATTTCATGTCTGTTGGAATGTTCATTGTCCTCATTTGTCTTAACATGTCTTCTCTTACCAGTTGGTGTCTTGGGCAATACAATTTAACATGTTCTTTATGTTTCTTCTTCACTACATTCACAATATGGCGTCAGAGATTGACTATTTGATTTGTGGTATGCATTCAGTCTGTTGTAACCTGATCTTAGTTCCGACAATATTTTCCTATTTAGGGGTTTGGTACCTCAAGTTGGACAGCCTTTCCAACAATAAGTACCAGTTCAAAAAGTTGTCTCTCATGGTTTCACTTATGGTCCATCTACTTTCTCATTTCAATTTTATTGACATCTTGACTGCACTTCCCTTCCTGACGTTGTTAAGCCATTATATTGGTCTTTAGGGATGAGTATCTTTTGCAAACTAGTCTGCTATCTCCTTCACGGCTACATGTATATAAACATGAACAGGAATCCAACATGTCCAAGATAAAGGTTGTTAGAATGCCATGCCTCAAGAGTGTCCATATTATTTCTCTAATGTCTGTTATTGTGTCGATATATAGTTCGAAGATTGCCAGTTTAGAGTCAAAATGCCTACAGAAGTTTAGCTATCTGATATGATTTTTACCTCAGTGAACTGGTCTTCAATTGTTGTTTTGCAGTTCTCCAAAACCATTAGAATATCTACTTAGTAATCCAGTAGTATTGATTTTGTACTAGCTACTGGCTTCTTAAAACTGATGCCTGGGCTATTTCCAGAATATACTAACTGTTCCTATCCCTGGTCCTGGTTTACCCTGACAAGAACCATCTGCATGATCTGTGAATGCCACTAATATTTAGTCTGTGCTGGCTCCTATCAGGTCCTTGGCAACCTGTTTGCTTTTGGCAGTTTTTTTTTAGCGATTCTGCTCTTTGAACAACCCAATCGACTACAGTAGCTTGGTGATCTCCTCAGCATAAAATCTGCGCCTGCTTTTTAATTATGCGAACTCTGGTTATATAAGTTTGCTATCAACCTTTGTCACTTTGAACATGTTTATGGATTGGTTTATAGCCTTACCAAATGAAGACTCTTGTTGTTCATACGTACAATGTATCTTTGTTGGAGAGATTCTCTTCCAGTTGTTGTTTGATTGGTTCAGCTATGTTCTTTATTGAATGTTTGAAATTTTTTGGATTGAAATTTCTTCTTTTCTAAGGTTGATGGGTTGTATAATTATAAGGTTCGACTTCGGCTCTCTACCTGATGTTCCTGAAGATGATACCTCTACCTGATGTTCCTGAAGATGATACCTCTACCTGATGTTCCTTAAGATGATACTGTTATAACGGGTATGTTTCATTAACGGATTTTAAAAGGATTTACATACGAGTTTCATCTGTGGAACAGGAACTACTAGTCCCTTTCGGATCATATTAGTTCAACCCCAGTTTTTGGAGGTGATCATATTGCTTAGTAATACTCTTTTGATTAATTTGAAGTGTTTTGTTGACTTTTATTTGTTTGTTAGTCTGTTTTATCTGATCATGTTGTCGATCGACCTGTCTTTTCTGAGACTATTGTCTAATAGTAGTCTCATGTCGTTCTGGGACTATTATACTAATACTATACTAGTATATAATAGTCCCAGTTCTAACTGATTTATTTCCCGCTTTGGTATCATCTGTCCGTTTTTGAGAGACCTTATTATTCATTTCGCGACCACGCTATGTAAGTCTGTTTACAATGCTGACCAAGCATCAATGTACAGTAAAGTAAAGTAGTTTCAGACACAATGCTTATTCAGACCATGAACAAAAAAGTCAATAGCTGGTTCTGATAAACAATATTATTACGAATGGTGAATTTGTATATGACAGATAATAAATAGCCTGATAAGCGTTCAGATAGGGTAGCTGAAGTACTTTGATCTGCTGATTGGTTTCGTGTTAAATTTTGTCATAATTTATGATAGTCCCATATGTTTCAACATTAATCCAACAAATAGAGATATAGTGGAATACATTCATGCGCATGCCATACATGTAACTTTAAAAAAGCCTTTGATGCGGCCGAACTTTTTCTGCAACTTTTAAAATTTTCTTCAAATATTTTGGTTTTACCTTCAGTTTATCATTTGTCAAAGCTTCCAGGGGTGTGTGGGGAATAGGAATATGGTCACTTTGGTCAAACCATTACCAAAGTGGGCGTCCGTTTGGCTGTGCGGGATGTATAAGTACGCAGTCACGTCCGATCAGAATAAGGACGTTAAATCCGATGCCTCGTGTAGAGAAACTTTGTACGTTAAGAATCCTTGCAACAACTCTCTGATGTATCATGAGGTGTCCGTAGGTGGCCTGTTGCAAGGCAACATTTCTGTCCGTATCCAATATACCCTGAGTTTCCAATGGCAGTCCGAATTTCCCCGACCTTCTTCTCGGACGGCCTCTAATACAGGACCAACCTATAGTATACGTATTTATTGTTATTTTTTTCTTCTCCTGAACATGCATGAAATATTTGCCACTGAAAATTAAGAAACATCAATCAATCAATCAATCATTTGTAAAATGTTCAGTTACATTGATGTGACTTATACTTTTGTAAAAAAGGCGAAATGTATTATCTTACTCATATAATAGTTATTGAAATAAGTAATATTTCGATTTCCGTGAGCGTGTATAAACGCTTTTACATGATTATGACCGAGTTGGTAGGAACATAAGTCCGTGTATGCAAGGTTCTGCTCTGCACAAACACAAGACTTTTAACAGTGTAGTCTCCCCTTAAAGGAACACGAAATCATGAAAAATGTCTGCTGACATGTTTTCCTCAAAGTTTACACGACACAGAGAATTTTTGACAGTTCTCTATCCGTATTCAAATGGCGAAGGCAGTAGTGGTTTATAGCCAGACAAGACGCATGCCACATTTTGTTCAGGAATGAGGCAATGAGGGATATGATGTCGAAGCACCGGTTTTTTGAGGCTGCCAATCTGACCAGTATCGTATCACACTTGAAATGTGTTTATGTTGTGCTTGTAGGATGCGTTATTATTTTTCTGCTCATAAAGCCTCGCCACAAACCGTTAAGCGCAAGATGTGTCAGCATCTTTGGCGAAACTCCCAAATTGTCATAATCACTGAAGTCAAGTGCTTGATCTTTAAACACTTTATACACCGTCCTAAAGAAAGACGAGATAGTGACACACCAATGGAGGGGGCGATTGTATGCGACAAGAAGAACTATATATTAAGTGGTTTCAGGGAGAGAAGAACACAAATGAGTGTATAGGCAAACACCTACTGTCCTTATAATACTATAATACTGTATCCTTTTAGAAAATTTAGCACTTTCAACGACCCACTGACCTGAAACAACTTAAACACAATTTTGGAATCCAGGGAGCAATAAAACGGTTTACTGGGACTGAATTGGACTATGAGATAACCAAAAAATAAATAAATGTATGTTTGTTTATTTAAGAATCAGTCTGAAACATTTCTGGCTTCTCTCGTGGTACGAGGCTCTCTTTTAGCTGATTTTAAGGAATTTTACGTCATAATTTCGATCAACATATATATGCTTTTGAGTGTGCCTTTGTAAAGCAACTTTTTGAAAACTTGAGTAGTCTCACGAGTAGGATTTCCAAATGTTTGTATGTTTTTGCCCAACATCTCTAATGTAAATTGTAAGTTGTCAACCTACAGTCAAACTTTGGTAAAGAAAGAACTGACGATACTTTGTTTTCGAACTGCCTCACCGGATCTAACTTTCCTCACTTTAAGATTTCATCATTGGTTCGTCTTCATGGAACATAACAAATGGAATAGGCCAACATGATGCGAAGAATACTGCCTATCGTGACACATGCAATCTCTGCCTGCAGTGATTCAAATCTAGAGCACACATGAAAACAATTTAGGGGTTGATTTGACAGGTTATGGTTGCGCAAGATGCACAATTGAGTTGCTTTCAATTTGGATTTTGATTAAGAGCTCAATTTTGGAAGGAGATATCAGATTTGTCAACCAATTATCCACTAACTATCTTGCACGTACATCTGACAACATAAGTTGGACAGATATCCTAATGTTAGGTTTGAAAGTACAGTTGGAAATAGTTATAACCTCTCTTTAGAACCGTCAGAATAATATGTCATAGAAATGCTCGAAACAGTTCTACCCTGGAACTGTACTGGAGTAGAACTGTCAGATCAGTTATAGAGTAGAACTGTCAGAATCTCTAGGATTGAACTGTCAGGATCAGTTCTAAGGTAGAACTTTTCAAAACTGTTCTTAGGTAGAAATGTCAGGATGAGTTCTTGGTTAGAACTGTCCAAATCTGTTCTTAGGTAGAAGTGTCGTGCTCTTTTCCAGATAAAATAGTTCTAAATGACGTACATTAGAGCAGCTCTCTGACTGTGGTTTAGAACATGGACGATTAGATGCATCTTCCTGGTATTTTAGATAAATTAAGGATTAAATAGTAAAAATAATCAGTCTTTAATGTATGTTGTTTTTCAGTTATTTCTCCATGTTTACAATTAATTGTTTATCATAATTATTTTTTATTTGCACATAATAATGCTTAAGTAGTGTGGAAATATACTTCATGTATTTCCGTAATTATTATATAAAATTCAAGTGATATATTGTCGTTATTATCATGTAAATGCATGTATGTTATTGAGGTAATTTAGTCAAATCCAATGCATGCAGAAAATCACAATTCTCTAAGGACGTTTTAGCTACGGTGCAATTGAATTAATGCAAATTTGTACAAAAATAAGGAGCTGTGGTGTGATTACCAATGAGACAACTATCCACCAAAGTTCAAATGAAGTGGATTTAAGCAATTATAGACAACCGTACAAAGCCTTCAACAATGAGAAAAACCCATACCGTATAGTCGGCTATGATAGGCTCAATTGGGAAAATTATCGGCCTTATTTATATACGAAAAACAAATAAGACAGATATGAACCACCGACAACCGGCTCCTGACTTGGGACAGTCACATAAATAATGTGGCGGGGTTAAACGTGTTTGAAGGCGCCAACTCTTCTCTAACCTGGACACTCACAGTGGTGTAACAGTACAACATAAAAACAAACTATAAAAATCAGTTGAAAAGGGCTTAATCATCAGATCGATACAAAGCAGAAAAAAACATCTAACAAAAACACAGACCGGACGTGGCAGGGTATTTATACAACCCTAACAACAACAAAAAGACGCAAAGTACAGATCTGAGAGTACTCGCAATTACTGACAGCTAGTTCAAAGCCAATAACAACAAATAAAAAATCATGTATCTAAGACTAAAATATCAATCAGTACACATCCAAGGCACGTCGATAACAGTCAGAGAAAAACATCAGCTTTTACACATTGAGATAACTAAACACATAGATATAGTAATATCAGGTGTATACGAGGACAATTAACAGTTGTCAAATAGGATGACACCAGGACATGTCAGGGTAAAATACACACAAGAAAGAATATACTAAGTAAAGGATTATATTCTACACATTAGTAGATATTTATGTTAGATAACATGAACATTGTGATTAAAATAATTTTTAAAACATGATATTAATCTGGCGCAATACCGGCATCCGGGGTGGCCGTCATTAATGCTATTAAATTGTAGCAGTAATGTAAAAATGACAGTGTTGTAAAGATAAAAAATAATAACAAAAATTTGAGAAAGAAAATCAGCAATAAGTATAAAAATGATTATACATGTTAAGTAATGGCGTTATCTCAGAATATTTTGTTTGAAGTGGCATAGATAGAATAAGAGAAGAGAATAATAAAATAATAAAAAAGAGAAGAATCAGATTAATAAATATAACATGAAGAAAGTAACAAACAAACAAACAAACAAACAAACAAACAAAATCAAATAAGAAAATAAATTAAAAAATAAATAAAATAAGTAAATATATAAATACATGGATAGAGATGTTCCATACTGTTCTAGATAAAGAACTGTCGGGATCTGTTCTAGAAATGTCAGAACAAGTTCTAGATAGAACTGTCTTAAACTGTTTTTAGTTAGAACTGCTCAAAACTATTCAAAGTTAGAAATGCTTCTGTCAGAAAACTGTTCAAATGTTGTCAGAAGAATTGTTCTACAGAATGCTCTAGAACAGTTCTCTCAGATTTTAAGAGAGATTAGGACTGATCCCAACTGTAGGTTATTCACCGCATCTCTATTCTCTTAACTTGCCGATAAGAGGCTGTTAATGGTCTTCAAACAATCTTCAAGTCAAATAAGAGGTACGAATATGTCACCTTTCTGATAACAGATACTTGTCACATTCAACTCGAACAACACATTCCAGAACGCTGGTGCTCTGGGATAGACGAAATCAAAGGTTCTAAACCATTGTATGAATGTTGCGATAGTTTTCAAACACAAGTACATAAGTTCAGATGTATTTTCAACATACACTGAAATCTGTAAACGCATCCGGTCGTCGTGATGGTTCTGCTTTACTTTTTGGTTTAAAGTAGGACATTGCATCGGTCAATCATGTTGTATTATATATCAACAGCCATAAAACATAAGAAACCGACTGCGTTAGATTGATTTGTCGCGGCGTGTTTTGATTTTTTATTCTACAGGCAACGAAAAAGAAAAAAAAAATCTTACGCAGCGAGTGAAACATCTGATTTTTAGCAGATGGTAAATAACTTTGTCAATAAGTACTGAAAAGTTTATCAGTGAATCTTAGAAACAACTTTTAACCCTGTACTTTTTAGAGTAGTGAAAATGAAATAAGAAAGCAAATTTACGATGTAAGTGTTTGCCTGACGTTATAATTAGTTACATCACAGAGAATTTTTAGCATTTACACAAAACAGAACAAGAGCAAAGATTGGATTTTTTTTTACTTGAAAACAATATTACTACTGAAAACTAAATAACAAACATTCTGTTTTCATGTTTTAAAACGACTAAGATCATATCATATGACTATGACAATGTTGTCTTTTCATGAAAACTCGCAAAATAGTTTTAAAGTAATCTTCACTTTTATTAAATAGCTAGTGGTCTTTTGTAGGAAGCCTGCATTTTAGAAACAATTTAAGATCATTTCACTCTTTATGATGCTAGTGAAGACTTAATGACTCATTAGACTTATGACACGTTCGTACAACCAGCTGCTGTAGTAAATGCTTTTTGAATATTTTGACGTTAAATTCCCGTTATACCTATTAATGTAAAATTTAAAATAAAATACTGTTTTATGCCTCACAAATCACAATCTTGTTAGCGTTTAAGTATTCTAGGAGATACTTAAAGTAAAAATAGTCTAGTCCTAACGTAAGCTATGTATCTTTGTCTAGCTGGTACATAATGTATTTCATTATAATGAATTGTTTTATTGCTTTTGAAGACTGATCATATTTTAAACAACATAGAAGATTACTATCGGAAAGATGATGATATTTCTGTGAAAGTATACTATAATGGCGGGACAGATAGTCAAATGAAATATTGGTTAGGACGAAGGAAATATGATGTTACATGGCAGCAGCAAGCCAAAGGAGGTTTAGGAAACAAACTATCAAGTGCATTCCAAGACAGCTTTAATAGGAACTCAAAATATACTATAGTAATAGGTAAATAAGCAGTGTTTTGTAAAAATATTGAAATTATAAGTTTTTATCCTACAAATTTCCAATGGCTTTAAGCTTACCATATCGTCCAAATAAAAAAATAAAAATAGAAAGAAATCCAACAATACACACACAAGAAAAGATGAAAAAAAACCGTATCGTTCAAATGAAGAAAAAAATTTAAAAGAAACCCAACAAATACACACACACAAGAAAAGATAAAAAAAACTTTATAAATACTAATATTAAAAAAAAAAGAAAAAAAATCTTACTTATTTTTGCACGGTGTGATATATCATGCACGAAAAAAAAAATGATATGTTTTTTTTCTTAGAAAGGACAAACAAAATGAACATTTCTCGTTTGCAAGTGCCAAACCAGAAAATTACAATGCTAAAACATTGGAAAGTTTAAATTACTATAAAATAAACTAGGAGTCACACCTTTCGCTCCCATTTGATTAGATGTGGGGAAGTCTATTTTTTGTTATGTACATGTATATAACTATGCAGAATGTTCGCAACAAGAAATAGAAAAGGAGGTACACAAAGGCATTATGAAAGTAAGATTTTGTGAAGCTAGTGGCTTGATTGATTTTTGGTTGCTGAATGTCCAGTGGCAAATATCTCATGCATGTTCTTGTGAGAACAAATTAACAATAAATACAATAGGTTGGTGTTGTAATTGGGTCCGTCTGGGAATTTAGACTGCCACTGGAAAGTTAGGGTATATTGGATAGGGACATCAATTAAGTCTTGCAACAGGTCACCTACGGACCCCACAAAGAGTTCCTAACGTGCAGATAGCGTGACACACTCTCTCTACACTAGGCATCGGATTTATTTATTATGATATACGTTGCTTTGCAGAGTTTTTTTTTTAACGAATGCTTCAAATCAGCATAAATGTTTTTGTTTTAACTGAAGACTAGGTGTACTGGTAATTGGTATTAAGTGTACCTGGTATTGTAAAAATAAACAAATATGTTGTACTATAAATGGCATTTAAAGACATTCATAAATTGGAAATTAACGAGTGTGCTGATTTAAAAGACAATAATTTAGAAGTTAATGTGTTGTCATATTGCTAACAACAGTACAATCCTTGTCAAAGTTTGGCGTTCGTTTGATTGTTGGTGTCTTTAAATTCACAGCAAAATGCAATCAGAATGGGGACTTTAAATCCACTCTCGTACAGAAAGAAGGCACATTAAAGACACCTCACAATAACTCTTTGGGTCCGTTGATGGCCAGTTGTAAGGCTTCTGTCCACATCCAGTATATGCTCATTTTCTAGGGCCTTCGGAATTACTCTCCTTCATCTTGGTCGTCCCTTTTAATAGTTGTTAACTTGACGTTTTCGTCCCTAACATGCATGAAACATTTCCTTTCGGAATTAAGGCAAGCAACAATCAATCGAAGACAATGATTTTGTTTAGTACAAAGATTTTTTTTTCGCTCCACTAATTTTTTTTTTTACATGTATTGAAAATAAGGAAAATGATGTGGCATGAATGTTGATGAAACAACTATCCATATACAAATTGTAGAAGTAAGCAACTTTAGCAACATTATACCTTCAACAATGTGCAAAATTCCATACTGTAAACTAAGCTTAAAAAGACACTGACATTACAAAATATGAAAAAGTAGAATAACAAAAATACCGAACTCCAAGGAAAATTCAAAATGGAAATCCCCCATCAAATGTCAAAATCAAAAGCTCAAACACATCAAACGAATGGAAAAAAACTGTAATATTCCTGACTTGGTACAGGCATTTCCTTATGTATGTAGAAAATGGTGGGTTAAACGTGGTTTTATAGTTAGCTAAACCTCTCACTTGTATGACAATAACTCAACGAGAAAACCAACAGCCTGTATCATATATTTAAAAGAATGATGGAATAAAAACAAATATGATAGAAAAACAACAGAGGACAACCATTGCATTACAGGCGCCTGACTAGGGATATGTAAATACAGAATATTTACGGTGCTAACCATTTTCCATCGCTCAATCCTCTTTAAAGATGAAACAATTATATATTAATATTGATCTACAAGTATAAAATTTATTAAAATAATGCACAATAGTCATTGTAGGACTCTTATAATCGACCTTAATGGTTTTTTTTTCAAGTGACGGGCCTAGGGGTACATGTACGTAAATCGAGTAATCCTCCTTAAAATCCCCCTTAAAAGATTTGTTTTAAGGTAACACATGACAATTAAGTCAAAATTGTAATTTAAGAACCGCAAGTAGCTGTACTCTCTATCACCAAGTAACTGTACACAGAGACAACGGTACAGAGATCGTCAATTTTTCTCTTCAAATTTTGTCATTATTAAAATTAAAGTCATATGATACTACAAAACAAGTAAACGAGTACTTTCTTGTAAGAGAAAATCCTCTATAATTGCAAGGAACAATCCTAATCATTGACGCTTTTAAGTTTAGTAAAATTCGCTAAAAGTTTAAGGCTCGTTTCTTTAAAAAGAATAGTTCGAATTGATAAGTATCCGTATATATATATATATATAACTACGGCAAACAAAAGACATTCTTTTCAAACGTATCAGTCGAGATCGACGACCTATCCAACATTTTCTGTTTTTTTTTTCAAGGTCAGCAACAAAACAAAACAAGTAAACAAAATAGCTTAATAGAAACTTGTAACACGTGTAAGTTATTGGTAGATGTAATCAAATTGAAAATATGACTTTACTGAGGTATATCTGTCAGTTAACTACAAGGTCTGGTGCTTTTATTTACTGCGATATCGACCGAGAGATGGCATTTTAACTATTCAGTTTTCTTTTGTTCAAGAAAACCGAAGGTCGAAAATATATAGGTAAGAACAATTTTCTGCCAACAAACATTTTAACCTATCATGCGTGGTAAAAAGTAAAGGTATGAAGTGTCCAGTAAGGCGTAAATTTAACTATATAAAGATCATAAAACCGTATCTAAACCGAATTATTAGTACGTTAAAATTCTTTAATTGATAATACATACTATATGTAAAGAACTGTCTAGTACAAGTTCACATATTGAACATATGTAGTATACGATCTTTTGAGTTAAGCGAATTGAAACTGATTTTTACAGTTTGTTTTTATGTTATGCTTTTACATCACTGTCCCAGGTGAGGGGGAGGGGGGGGGGGGGGGGGGGGGGGTTGAGCGCTCACAAACATGTTTTATTTTAACCCCGCCACATTCTTTATGTGCCTATACCAAGTCATGAGCATGTAGTTCAGTGGTTGTCGTTGATACATGTCTGTCATATTTGCTTTTCGTAAATTGTTTTGTTATTAATTAGGCTGTTGGTTTTTTTTTATTTGAATTGTTTCACATGTTTCATTCATGTCCGGGGCCTTTTATTGAAATGTTTACCTTTTTTTTTTGTTTCTTCAAAACTAAAAATAAACGAAGAGATACTTTGAACAGCAAATATGATCAGTTAGACGAGATGTACAAATAACTTAAGATACCAAAAATCTATGGAATTGAAATTGGAGATTTGATTATTTGAAGACAAATTTAAGAACGTTTTTCGCAGATTTTATGTGCTTTCCATACATATGTTCACTTAATTTTGAAAGACTTCATTAAGTAATATTTTAGAAAAATAATCGAGATAAAGGCATGCTTATTTTGTGTATGTGTGACATAGCCCAGTTATTGTGCCTTGACCGTAATTATAAAAAGTAAAATAACAAAAATACAGAACTCCAAGGAAAATTCAAAACGGAAAGTCCCTTATCAAATAGCAAAATCAAAAGCTCAAACACATCAAACGAATGGAAAACAACTGTCATATTCCTGACTTGGTACAGGCATTTCCTTATGTAGAAAATGGTGGATTAAACCTGGTTTTATAGCTAGCTAAACCTCTCACTTGTAGGAGTGGGTCTCATTGGGGTCTAAGCGTGACCCGGGATTGCCGATTTTTTGTAAGCGTGACACGTGAAAGTCAAATTATTGTGCCGTGAAAACAGGAAATGAAGTCTAGCGGGATACGGGAATCTGACAAAACAGTAAGCGGGATCCGGGATCAGAACCCCCCAATGAGACCCCCGTAGGACAGTCGCATATATTTTGGCAAATTCTAAGTATTGATTCCAAAAATGTATTAGAAGAACATCAAAATACCTTCAACAGCAACATTCAATTATTTGATGAATCTATTATGTCTTTTTTAAATATAAAATGCAGGTAGTGATATTCCTGGAATAAATTCAAATGTAATATCAGAAGCATACCACAAACTACAGAACGGATCTGACATGGTGTTAGGACCAGCCGCCGATGGTGGATATTACTTAGTCGGAATCTCAAAGTCAGCTAATGTTAAATTGGGTAGGTTGTAATAACCCATCAAAGATACTAGGCTTCTGATTTGGTAAGCCATCAAAGATACCAGGCTTATGGTTTGGTAAGCCGGACGCTAACACCCTAAGATACAAAATTTTATGATCAAATTACGTTGTTCAAAAATATATATTATATGCAACAGTTATAAATGACGTGGAGATTAGTAATGGGACAGAAACCAAACGACACAAAACATCAACAGACATTTGTTAACACCAAACTGATCAGACAATAACACTTTTGATAATACACATTAATAAAGCAGCATAAGACACATGGTGTAGGGGAGGCATGGAACATGCATATATATTGGACAATTTCGTCCCTCAGATCAGAATTTGTTTTGATATATTTTATTTGATCAATTTAAGCAAAATGGATTAGATACAAGTAAAACATTCTTATGAAGTCTTCTTCATAATACAATATGACAATATACAAATATGAGCATTAATTTAAATAGAACAATGCATTGGATATAATACAAGCTATAATATAGATTTTGGTGATAACATCTTTCTAAATCAATCCTCTTTCTTTGATAGTATTTGTATTGAAATCAGGAATATGGTGGATACTTCAATATAGTAGATCAATTGTTCGGTAGGAGGGATGTCGTACTGAGGTTTGAAATGAATTTGGGCTTTAATCTTTTGAAATTTTTTACCAATTATTAGACAGTTAAGCTGCCTTATGCTAGCACTCTAGATTTGCTCCCCCCTGGAATTCTGAAATCGGTGCCATTGTCTATTCCAGCAGGCTGGTAGGTAATGTATAACTAATTGGACACTTTTTTCTTGCTTTTAGTTCTGGAATACATTAAATATGTCTAGAATAACCTTAAATGATCGTCGAACAACCCAAAATCAATGTAGTAGCACATTGGAAATAGTGCCCTATGGAAAGCCTTACATTGTTTTTTTTTATCTTCTGTGCTTTTAATAACGATCGATGTTAAAGAACAATTGTATGAAATATTTCATCGCCTAAAAATTCTAAATACAAGGCGTTTACATTTGCCAAATGACAAAAATGCGAATGAATATCGTTTGGCGGTAATTTTAAATTAGTAGACGAAAAGTTGATTTCAAGGATGTATTACAAACTTTTAGCAGTGATACTATATTTTAATGCAACTTTGTTTACATGAATCGTACCTATTACAGTGTCGTTTAAGCGTAGCAGTCATGTGGAAGTCTTTTGGCAGTCATGCATTGAATGATCACTTTAATAACGCTTTCATTCCTTTCTATCATATTATTCCGTTTTATTACATAACTGGCCCTGTTAATTGAAGTTGTTATAGTTGGACGACAAACGATTTAATGGCCTCTAAGGTCAAGGTTTTGGTCACGTGACAAAAGGTCAGAGTTTTCGGAATACCGGAAATGCCTTCTGTCTTTTCGAAATACATCTCTTTTCTATAGCCGCCGGCGTAATAGGTAATTAATTGATCTAATGAATATGTATTAGCGTTTTACAGTTGCTATAGAGATAAGTGTTAATCGAGGCGGATTGATATCCTACATCAGTAGTTAATCAAATTAGCGTCGCATATGTTCAGTTTTCTAAATTACAAGCTGGGTTCACATTGCAGATTAAGTGACGGTCAATGGATAGGGCGTTTTAAAACTGAGCCATTTTAGCGTGATTAAAAAAGATCAAAGTCTGTTTAAGCAGCAGTTAAAATTCTACGCCCAGGAAAGATGTGAACAAACAAGGAGTTTCTAAAATTGTTCCTTTTTCATTTCAAATAGCAAAAATGGAATTATAATTAGAAGTCCATTACTTTAATTGATAAAATATCGGAACAAACTTTCCTTTATCGTTATCAAAATACAAATTAAATTAAATAGAAAATAGATTAAAGAAAAACAAACTGAACCTTAGAATCGTTCGGATGTGTAAAATGCACATATAAGATGCTACCCCTAACTGAAAAAATCAGCCTCCTGCAAACATTTGCTGCAAGTCTGCAACGAACTTGCTGCAGACTTGCAACGAAAACAGAGTCTGTATTTGCGGCATGTTTGCTGCAAATACGCTGCAGGTCTGCCGCAAACAATTTACCATGTAAATGAGTGTTTGCTGCAGACCTGCTGCAAACATTTATATACAAATTTTTCTTTCTCCTGCGTGTTTGCTGCAAACTTGCAGGAACTACATATGTTATACAATCAACCAATGTCATGTTGTGTACACATTACATTATTTATATTACACAACAATTCTGAAAAAGTTATGTTACATACATACATGCAATAATTTAAATACTTTATCATGTGAAAAATTATCATAGCATAAGTTAATACCTTTTAAAAATCAATTTAAAGTGTTTTTTGTCGTTCAAGTACGTGCTTCAATGAATTGCATGAATGAATATCTAAAATTCAAAAAAAGGGTTTATTTGAAATTTAGATTGTGCATGTATACAGCTTTTTAATTTAAAATAGTCACAAAATTCAACCTTACTTATTACAAGAAAATATTTAATAAGTTACAATCTCCAAATATAATAGAGAGTACTGTATATTGCATGGTTACATATTTGAAAATGTTTTTCAAACCTTCATGCATGCAGATATTTGTGAAGGGGACGAATTTCATAAGTTTACACTTCTATGAATAATTTGTACTTACAAATAAGGTCTTTGAAAACTAAACTTTTAATTTCCAAACTAAAATGCCTCCCTGAACACTAATATATAACATGACTCAAACACAATTAACATTTTCAAATTTCAAATCTTTATCTTCCAGGAAGTTACCAATAGACATGCTCAGTCATTTTATGTAGTTCTTGCAATGCTCTTGCAAACATTTAGAATTGTCAAATATTTCTGCAATCTAGCTGCGAACATCCCTTATATTCTAGTTTTTCCTGCAATCTTACTGCAAACATATTTGTTTCTGCAAACTTGCCGCAAGATTGCAGCAAAAAGCTGCAATGTTTGCAGGAGGTTTGCAGCTAGCTGCAAACATCTGCAAACATTATTCATAGGGTTCCTGCAAGCTTTTTGTTTGCAGCACACCCGCAGCAAGTTCGGCCCAATGCTTAAAATCTCTCGATCCTTTATGGGTTGATTTGGCATACATAAATGAAATACAAAAATAAGTAAGCAATGAATGAGGTTGTTAAATGTGATATATGCTTTTTTGTGCTTCTTTGTTAAATATTTGTTTGGTTTTTTTTTTGTGATTAAGATTGTGACTCGGTGTTGACTGCTGTACCGCTATTTTGAGATTTGTACCTATTTTGTCTGTTTGTTTTATTCACGCATCGTTGTCAATATAACGGAATTTGATGCGACTTTCATACAAGTGAGAGGTTTAGCGCTATAAAACCAGGTTCAATCCACCATTTTCTACATAAGAAAATGCCTGTACCAAGTCAGGAATATGACAGTTGTTGTCCATTCGTTTGATGTGTTTGTGATTTTGGTTTTGCCATTTGGTTGAGGACTTTCCGTTTTGAATTTTCCTCGGAGTTCAGAAATTTTGTGATTTAACTTTTTGCAGCAGATCTGCTGCAAACATTTCAGTTCTGTAAGGGACAAACATTTTATTTTTAAGTTATAAAAATATTTTTAGCGGTATGATGACGATTCTGAAAGATTAAATGTTTGGGCGTGAGGTCTGATATTATCCATATGCAACAGCAGTGGTGAAAATACTAATACAGGGTCAGAGATAAAAATATAAACGAATGTCTTTTATAGAGACTGAGTGATGACAGATACAGTCAGAAATAATATAACGAACTTCTATTTATAGTAATTTTAAAAGGCTCTACATTTTTATCAAAATATAAATAAGGAAACAAAAGCAATAACAAACGACAACTCAATGACATCAGGCAGTTAGTTTTCTCGTATGAATTGTTTTACATTTTTCATTTCTCGGCTTATATAGCTTACTATAGTGTATGGGTTTTGCTCATTTTTGAAGGCCGTACTGTGACATATAGTTGTTAACTTCAGTTTTACGTCATTTGGTCTCTGATGGAGAGTTGTCTCATTGGCAATCATAGCACATCTTGCTCTTTTTATATATAAAAAAACTACTTAATATGAACGATTTTCAGTCACACTGAGTGATCTTCTTTGTGGTATTTGACCCTCCCAACCCATACACAAAATATCAAGCTAAAAGTTAAAGTAGCAGGTGCACAACCTAATGTCCAACCTGAAGAAGAATCAGTGCAAGTTTCTGGAAATTCCGTTAATTTGTTTTCAAGGAGTTGAGGCAATCTCTATTCATAAGCGAATTTAGAGGATCTATATAAAAATAAGGAGGTGTGGTATGATTACCAATGAGACAACCATCCGGCAAAGTTAAAAAGAAGTTGATGTAAGCAATTACAGGCAACCATACGGCCTTCAACAATGAGAAAAACCCATACCGTATTGTCGGCTATAAAAGGCCTCGACATAAAAAATATGAAACAATTTAGTTGGGAAAACTAACGGCCTAATTTATAACAAAACAATTTACCAAAAAAACAAATATGACAGACATGAACAAACGACAACCACTGAACTACAGGCTCCTGACTTGGGACAGGCACATAAAGAACGTGGCGGGGATGTTTGAGAGCGCTCATCCCTCCCTTAATCTGGGACAGTGGCGTAGCAGCACAACATAAGAACAAACTATAAAAATCAGTTGAAAAAGGCTTCACTCATCAGATCCATACAAAGCAGAAAAACATCAAACAAAAATACAGACCGGACGTGGCAGGGTATTTATCGATCCCTCATCCCTAACAACAAAGAGGCCTAGAGCGTTTTTACCGAAAAATATGACGATATCTTTACAAATTATGCGATACAAAAACGTTTGTATTCATAAGCAAAAAATAGCACACCTTAGTAACAAATTATTATCCCCCGCACAACGCGTGTCGGGGGACATAGATATACCGGGCGTCCGTCCGTCCGTCCGTCCGGTCTTGTTAGCGCTCTGATGTGCACAATTCTTACCAAATTTTGATAAATCTTATATCAGAGGTTTATATTAACAATGACTTGGACGATTTCGAAAATTAGTGCCGATCAATTATCTTTAAAAGAGTTATGCCCCTTTGAAACATTAATTATATGGATAATGCATTGTGAGCGCTCTCATGTGTACAATTCTTACCAGATTTTTATGAAACTTGTATCATAAGTTTATATTAGCAATGTCTTGGACGAGTTTGAAAATCAGTGCCGATCAATTATTTTTAAAAGAGTTATGCCTCTTAGAAACATTAATTACATGGAAAATTGCATCGTTAGCGATTTCATGTGTACAATTCTTGCCAGATTTTTATGAAACTTATATCATAGGTTTATATCAGCAATGTCTTGAACGAGTTTGAAAATCAGAGCCGATCAAATATTTTTAAAAGAGTTATGTTCCTTGGAAATATTGATTATATGAAAAAATGCATTGTTAGCGCTCTCATATGTACAACTCTTTCCAGAATTTTATGAAACTTATATCGTAGGTTTATTTCAGCATGTCTTGAACGAGTTTGAAAATCAGAGCCGATCAATTATTTTTAAAAGAGTTATGTTCCTTGGAAATATTGATTATATGAAAAATTGCATTGTTAGCGCTCTCATGTGTACAACTCTTTCCAGAATTTTATGAAACTTATATCGTAGGTTTATTTCAGCAATGTCTTTGACACTTTCGAAAATAAGTGCTGATCAAATATTTTTCACGAGTTATGCCCTTGGAATATTAATCAAAACAGAAATCGCATTGCATTTGCTCTGAAGCCTTTATTTCTCTAAGATATTTATAAATTGTTATAAAGAACAAACAAAAAGTGTTTTTTTATGCCCCCGCCGTAGCGGAGGGGGCATTAAGTTTTACCCTTGTCCGTCTGTACGTCCGTCCGTACGTACGTCCCAAAATTGGTTTCCGTTCTCTAACTTTAGTTTGCCTCAACCAAATGTTATGAAACTTATACAAAATGCTTATTACTACAAAACACAGATCTAGTTTGAATTTTGGTGGCATCACTTTAACTGTTCTAGAGTTATGTCCCTTTACTAATGGAAAAATTGCTAATTTTTTTGTTTCCGTTCTCTAACTTTAGTTTGCCTCAACCAAATGTTATGAAACGTATACACAATGCTTATAACCACAAAACACAGATGAAGTTTGAATTTTGGTGGTGTCACTTTTGCCGTTCTAGAGTTATATGCCCCTCTACAAATGGAAAAAAATGCTGAATATTTCGTTTCCATTCTCTTACTTAAGTTTGCCTTAACCAAATCTTATGAAACTTATACACAATGCTAATTATCACAAAACACAGATCAAGTTCGAATTTTGGTGGCGTCACTTTTGCTGTTCTAGAGTTATGCCCTCTACAAAAGGAAAAATTGCTGAATTTTTCGTTTCCGTTCTCATACTTTAGTTTGCCTCAACCAAATGTTATGAAACGTATACACAATGCTTATTACCACAAAACTCAGATCAAGTACAAATTTGGGTAGCGTCACTTTTACAGTTCTTGAGTTATATCCCTTTATAACATTATATGCAAGCGGGGGCATCATCTGTGTCCCACGGACACATTCCCTATTTATTTTAGTTATTGCCCTTGTACCTTGGATAGATAAGATATGTGCAACGCGGAGGACATCGGAACTCTGTTTTTTATTTACTTTAAATCAATATCCGTATTCAACCGACATGCGATTGCAAAAACAGGATTTTTAAATTGCGTACTGGACATGAGCTATACTGAATTGGCACTGTTATTCCTGCTTTCCTCTGTCTGTCACACAATCGTTTAAAGACAACAAATCAACAACTTCATTATATTTTGGCTAATTTACAAAAGGACAAGTTATGAAATGAAAAAGTGAGATTTGTTTGAACAAACTAATTGAAGTATAAAGTTGAAGTTTCAAATTGTTTCTACTCTTAAAAGTTAGATTGAAGTTTGTTGCCTTGGGTATAAATAAATAGAGATCAATCATATCTTGAATATGATAGCCAAAGACCAAACCATACAAACCAGTGT
Organism: Mytilus californianus; assembly: GCF_021869535.1. Classification (NCBI taxonomy): domain Eukaryota; kingdom Metazoa; phylum Mollusca; class Bivalvia; order Mytilida; family Mytilidae; genus Mytilus; species Mytilus californianus. The sequence goes on along the minus strand of NW_026262581.1, from coordinate 92,027,834 downwards.
AATTGGTTTTCCAGAACGGTTTTAGTACGGGATTAACAAATAAGAATATAGCTTAGGGTTTCTAACTATTTTCAAACTTGCTACAAAAACAAATAATCACGATTCATTTCTTTAAACTTCTTCAGAACAAAGACTGTTTTGACATTTACATGTCGACTTTAGTCAGGAAGCTACCTCTAATTTTCAAAACAGCATCTCTGAATTGAACATACAGTGGTTGCCTCCTATTTAGCATGTTGTAATGTTATCTATCGGAAGAGAGAGAGGGATGGGAGAGATGATTTCTTTAACAAGAGAATTATGCCCAATTTTGAACAGAAGTTTCATTAAGAATCCATGTCAGTTTTTCTACATCTGTTTTTATAAATATGAGGTAAACCATGTATATGATATAACAATTATTTAATCTTATATACCAAAAAGCCATTTAGGTTCACGATTGCATTTCTTTTTTTAAAGAAAGCAACTTGTTTTATAATTTCTTTTGTCATGAAGACGAGAGGAAGAGCCGGTTAAGAACACATAAAACAGACCGAACGTTGTTTATTATCTTTATTGAAAGAATTGAAGTAATATTATATGAGACAAATATATTTCATTGAATTTAACAAGAGACATATATTTCTCTGATTAAACACTGTGACATATGTCGATCATAGCTCTCCATCCTTTTTTCGGGGGTTTCATGTTTTTCCGATAGTGTTTGAATCAGTAATTTCAGATTTCGGATACCAGCTGCATACCGTTTTTGCGATCTAAAAATTGGCAAATGTAAGTAGCCTAAATCCACTCTACTGCTGCCAAGAAAGAATGGTTACTCCTCAAACTGACTTTATGAATAAGGAAGAGAATTTTTTTTTCTTCAAAATTCGCCTTGGTCAAAGTTAAAAAAAATTATCAGTATTTGGCCATAGTTCCATATGTACAAGTTCAGACAACAGTGTCAGTGGACCTGTTAGGTTTTTTGCATAGAAAGGAAGAAAAAATATCAAACTACACAGACACATCAATTTGGGTAGATGAAATCAAGGCTAGGTATTCCAAACTGGCGACAAAATATAGAAGCTGGCTATTTTTCTGGCTCCAAATTTTTGGGAGCCAGAGCAGCCCCGGCCTGTACACGTACATAAATAAAGCTTAAAGTTTTGAATTCTTGAGTGAATAAGCTTCATTATACTTCACCTTTATTGCTAAAAAGTGTTGTTAAAGTGAATGAAGTGATAACAATTTCTGAAAAATTTGCATACTGCCATAGGTCCACTTAAAATCCCAAATTATTCCTTAAATAGGTATGGTAACGCATAGAGAGGTATATAATATAAAGTTTAACCATTTTTAGTTGTTATGTTATTTTATGTACCCCAAATTTATCAGACATGAAATTGTGTCAGCTTATTCATGACGAAGTGGTGATCAATGAGTGATAACTCCGTACACACAACGTAGGAAAAGCAAGTTCAGTAAAACTGTAAATTTAAGTAAAAGTAATGATTGTTTCTTGGATAGGGGTGTGTCATATACCAAAGTCATGTCACTCTGACCTTGAATTTGACATTTGACCTCTATTAATCATGTTAAAGTATATCCTTGTCCAATTCATGGCCATCTCATATTTATCTACCAAAGGCATGTCAATCTGACCTTGACTTTGACCCAATTTGCGTCTTGCGCATAACTTTTGTATTGTATATATACAAAATTTACGTCGATCAAACGCATCGTTCTCCCCAGGCTAATATAATATTGGAGGGTGGTCAGTCCTATCAGCCGTAGCGCTGTCCTATATTTCTGGTCCATGGTGCTTTAATTTTCGTCAAAAAATAGTATATCGGTAAAATTTTACCCGACTTGTTATATCTTTTCCGTGTAGTTTAAAATTCAAGGTGAAATTTAACCAACATCTTGATTGTAATTGATTTACCTGATGAGGTAGGTATGATGAGTCAAAGTTGTAAGCTTGTAACTAGTACATTAAACCATTTATTCAGTGTGCTGGTCATGAACAAAGCAAGGAGCATAATCACGAAAATAATATTAGCCTTCTATATAATATTTTGTGTAAAAAATGCATCCTAAGATTGAAGCTTTCCATAAAACTCACTAAACCATCTTTTCATAAATTCCCAATATAGATGAATTTGCTTTCTTCAATTATTCAATGGAGACGTTGATACTTTAAAAAGGATACATATTTTAAAGTAACGTAAAACCTGGTATCAACTTTTAAAAACAAATGGTATAGTGGTTGAGAAAAGTGTGTAGGATAGTGGAAAACAGAACAGTACAAAATGTGTTGATACTTGCATGGGATATTTTATACGACCGCAAAACATTTACATTTTCGGCCGTAAAATGGTCCGAAGACATTTGGTTTCAAGACAATAACTTGAGTACTTGAAATTGTAGAACAAAATTCCATACCACTAAAGGAAGGTTGGGATTGATTTTGGGGGTTGTGGCCCTAACCGTTTAGGAATTGTGGGCCAAAAACAAGCATTTTATAGAACTTTGTACAAATGACTTATTTCTTGATCAATTTCAATGGGGTTCTTTGATATGCTGAATCTTACCGTGTTTTTGATTTTTTTTTGTATTTTTGTCCCACATTCAAATTGTTCCACATAATTAAACTTTGCTTTATTTCAACAAAAATTGAATTCTTGGTGTCCTTTGATATGCTAATTCTAACCGTTCTTTTAAATTTTCGATTTAGGCTCCCCGTTTTCAAATTGGTCTACATCAAGGTCCAAAGGTTCCAAAATTAAACTTTCTTTTCTTTCAACTAAAGTTGAATTCTTTGTGTTTTTTGAAATGCTGAATCTAACCGTATATTCAGATTTTCGATTTTGGGCCCCATTTTCAAGTTGGTTCAAATGGTTGTCAAAAGGATAAAAAATAAAACTTTTGTTTGATTTCAACAAAAAAATAATCTTGGGTATGCTGAATCTAAGCGTGTATTTAAATTTTGGATATTGGACCAGAATAGGTAAAAGTCAAATTTTCATTTTTTTCAGTTCTTTGACCACATTCAGTCTGTTTCACAAACCTATGCTGTGTCAAATATTTAATCACAATCCAAACTCAGAGCTGTCAACACTTGAATGTAGTGTCCAAAATTGCCCCAACTGTTCAGGGTTCTACCTCTGCGGTAGTATCAAGCTGTTTCCCGCGAAGCATTTTATTATAAAAAAATTGAAAACACCACGTTTAATAATTTCATGCGTCCGAAGCGCTTTTCTGGATTTACCTTCATCAGGAACGCTCAAAGCCAAGCATTTGAAATCCGAGGGATGTTTAAGTACCGAAACAGTTGAAGAGCTATATGACAAAAATACCTAAAACAAATAGCCAAATCCATCTAAGGTCAATTTTGCCTGAGGGAGTTGAAAACTTAGTTTCTTTATAATTTCAAAATTTATAAACGGGCAATTTTAGAAAAGTTTGTTATAAATCATGTCAGTACCGAAGTACTGACTACTGAGCTGATGATACCCTCGGGGACTGATAGTCCACCAGCAGAGGTATCGACCCAGTGATGTAAAAAATTGAAAACAACACGTTTAATAATTTCATGCGTCCGAAGCGCTTTTCTGGATTTACCTTCATCAGGAACGCTCAAAGCCAAACATTTGAAATCCGAGGGATGTTTAAGTACCGAAACAGTTGAAGAGCTATATGACAAAAATACCTAAAACAAATAGCCAAATCCATCTAAGGTCAACTTTGCCTGAGGGAGTTGAAACCTTAGTTTCTTTATAATTTCAAAATTTATAAACGGGCAATTTTAGAAAAGTTTGTTATAAATCATGTCAGTACCGAAGTACTGACTACTGAGCTGATGATACCCTCTGGGACTGATAGTCCACCAGCAGAGGTATAAGCTGTGATAAATAACTAAACCAACTCTTTCACAATTTTCATCATTACTTTTGCCTTGGTTTTCAATTAACTGCCTTCAGCACTCGCAGTGCTTTGATTTTATCTTTCTTAGCATTCTTTGCAATATATTTTAATGTTAAGAAAATTCTCATAGAATAGCTTTTCATGGGAGAATTAGCTTCCTTTTCTCACTGTTATTTGTTATAAATTTCAGGATTTTTGAATGGTTATACTAATTCATCTATTCAAATTTAACATTAGATGACGTGTTCAGTGATATAAACTGGGGTTCAGAAACAGTCTTCAGGGAACAGTCAGAAAGAGCGAAAGATCTAGGAATTTCATTAGGCATATTAGAAAAATGTTTAAATGATGTGGTAAGTAGTTTAATAAAAATTGTAATATGCAGACTTAAAGACCATATTAATTATGTTCTTTAAAGCTAAAAACGGAACTGTGAAAGACGCACATATTTAATTGATGCTGTATTCGAGCGTCAAGAACGATTTTAAATCTGAGACAATATACAATGAAATAAAAATAGCTCATTTGTTACTGGTTTTAACCTTAAAGTCAGAACCATTTAGTGAAGAAATAGCCTTTCACAAACCTTAAATATCCGCAAGGTTTCGTGTGCATTCTAATGTGTCTTCTTAAACAAACATTTTCAAGACTCGCACTGCAACGTTGTTGTCCTCAAACTGGCATGTTTCCGTGGATTATGTTTTTAAATGAGTGGAAAATTGTAGAAAAGAAAAACTGCTAATCTTGATTTATTGTTTTGCTGAATTACTACAGGACGTCGCAGAAGACCTGGGGGTTCTCGAAAAGGAGTTACAAGTAACCAAAGAACAACTTGCTCATCCAAAAATCAGTATTATCATACCTGTATACAATGAAGCAGATACTATTTTATTAACACTGGAGACAGTCTTAAAGGTATGATGTGTATATAAATATTTGGGGTTTCCAAGTATATTGAAGGGACTTCATGATGACAATTTTGAAAAGCTGTGTGGCTGATAATTCTGTTAACTATGGAGCTGCTTTTCAATTATATGACTTTTAAATGAATTTACAGAAAACAATCAAGCTGCAAATTCGACATCGGTTTATTGGTTTTAAATTTGACACATACTACATGTAGTGTATGATTACATAAGCTAAAGACGAGGATAGTCTGGTAATCACATTCAGAACTAACAACTCATCACTTTATCTCTAGTAGTACAACCCGTTTCAAAATTGATTTAATCATTGAATGTCATGATTGCATTAATTAAGTGCATGTAATATTACTGAGTCTTATTAAAGTGTTAATTTTCGAAATGAACAGATGTGTTTCCTATAATGGGAATTTTCTCTTTTGAAAATGAAATGTTATTTGTAAATGATATGTAGTTATTTAGTCATTCAGAATGGACTCTGTCTTCCTATTTTCGTCATACTTTTTTTTATAGTAATTGATTGAGCAGTTGCAAGTCATTTTTATTTGAATTATCTATTTTAAACCAAATATGCTTACATTTAAAAGAAGTTGTACTTTCGCATTTTCACAATTTGAAACTGCACTGAAAATTAATTGCAACCTTTAACACACACTTTCAAATTGCGTTGCTGTAAAAGATTGTTATTTTTATTATACTTTTTAAATTAAGAAATGCACCAGGAAGAAGGCCATAGAAGAAATTATTGTTAGTGATGGTGGAAGTACAGATGATACAATTTCTATTGTTGAGAATTTCGCTAAAACAATAGATGTAGCAATAAAAGTGGTGCAAAGTTCTCCAGGTTTAATACATTATACTTGACCTTGATATTAACTATTTATTTGATTTTTTGGATACACTGTGAATATCAAAATGAAATGAAATAAATAATAATAACTGCAAAGCCATTGCAATCAAGTTTTTTTTGTATGCTTTCCTTCTTTTTATACAAAAATGCAATTTATCCTTGTATTTTTACGTTTCCTAAAAACACTTTGGACGCATGAAATTTATAATGTGTTGATTTAATTTTTTTTATAAGAAATGATTTTTACTGTAAAGTAGATTGGACTTAAGGCACACTCATCCCAGATGTTTTTAATTTTGCTTTCAAGGAAGAGGATTTCAGCAAAGGTATGGTGCGGAACAAGCAAAGGGAGATATATTTATGTTTCTTCATGCTGACACTGAAGCACCAGATAAGTTCGACCATGCAATAGTCAAATGCCTGCAGAAACCTGGAAATGTAGGAGGGTGTTTCAGATTGGGCTTTGATGTGGTAGAAGCCCCTGAAAGGTATACATGTTAGGAAAATATAAACAATTATAACAAGTTTTCGAGATAGAAATTTGAGCATTTTTATTATGAGATACTACCCCAGATTTTTTTTATTTTGCTTTCAAGTAAGAGTATTTCAGCAAAGGTATGATATAAGGAACATATGTGATAGATTACAATGCGTGTTAAGAAAATTTCTCGATGGTTTAAGTATATTTGCAAGTAAATACTTGAATTAACGTCTGTTGATTTGCTCTTATCAATTGGTATTAAAAAAAACATTTTTTTATTTTTAAAAATATAATATTTATGAAAATTTGTTCAAAGTTTAAAGAATACATTGACACTAGCACTAAACGAATGCGTCAGTCTAAGCCATCTACTATTAAACAAAAGTAGATTCAGACTATATATCAATGAGGACCCAATAACACAATGAGTCTTGCACAAGTTCTAAATGAATTCAGCAACGTCTACTGAAATAACTTCATCGTCAAAAACACATTTTAAGAGACAACTCGACAGCCACTATCTAAGTTCCCGACTATAGACAGGTGTTTATAAACAGTGGTAGAGTTAAGTAGTTTTGTTAGTATTCAAGATTTTTCTTACCACCTCAGGCTTTAAATTCACAAATTAAATTAAGTTCTGTAAAAAACCGCTTTATAATAAAATAAATAATTGGTAATACAGACAACAGAAAAACAATTTTAACATAGCATATACAACAATACTCACAGCTATTAAAGGCTACCACACTGTACTAAATCTGCTTAAAAGAAATCTTGATTTTTTGCTTATATCAACTGCTGTAGTTTCAAGTAGATTGCATACAGTTACCCAATGAAAAGTAGTAAGTGGAAATTGATTTAGTTCTTTTTTAAGACCTAAAAATGCACGTTCATGGTGTAGTAATTTTTCAGTGCTTTTGTATAAAACTAAGTAGATGTGATATGATTGCCAATGAGACAACTATGCACCAGAGTTCAATTGACATGGAAATAAGCATTTATAGGTCTACGTATGGCCTACAACAATGAGAAAATCCATACTGTATAGTCGGCTATAAAAATCCCTGACATGAGAAAATTAATGGCATAATCTATAACCATACAATTTACGAAAAATAAAATATGACAGAAATGAACCAGCGGCAACCACTGAATTACAGGCTCCTGGCTTGTGCCAGGCACATAAAGCATGTGCCTATCATCTTTAATGATAGGCATCTGGCATTGTCAATATATAAGCCAACATAAGAAATACCAATTTCTAATTGTAAGGTGAATCTATTAAATCAAAGGCGATGATGACACATGATCAGGTGGAAGAGATATATAAGAGTGGTACTGATACATTTAAGGATGTACACCTCTGAGGAGCTAAAAATTTCTAGAATTAAACTTTTTTTTTCTTAACCTGATTTTTGGGTTTATACGACTAAGAAAGTATATGAAGAAAAAAATCATATGGTGGTGCACTTCTTTTTTTTTTGCGACGGCCATTTGAAAGTACCCAATTTTAAATGATTTCCCCATTTTTCATAAATTTTTACTCATTTTTGGGGTATTATCATGAAAAAAATAACAGTTTCACAATTAAACTTTTTTTTCATATTTTCATTTTTTTTTGCTACGGCCATTTGAAAGTACCCAATTTTTAATGATTTTCCCATTTTTCATCAATTTTTACTCATTTTTGGGGTATTATCATGAAAAAAATCACAGTTTCACAATTAAACTTGTTTTCATATTTTCACTAAAGATAAAGTGGACCAATCTGAATACAAACTTTAAAAAACTATAGGTTGGTGTTAATATCAGAAAGTTTTATAAAATTTTGTAGCTTTTTCGTATCAAATTGACCATGCTGTCAACTTGGTAAATTTGGTATTTATCTCCTTTTTTTTTAGAACAAAAAGCATATTATTTCAACTTCTTTGTTATAAATGATTGAAAAATTACATATCTAAAAATTTTGAAAAGAAAAAAATTATATGGGATGTACTTATTTTTGTAAAATCATTTCTTTGTACCCCTCACCTATTTTCTCAACATTTTGGCTGATGACACTAACCGGATTGGTTATGAAATTTGAAATTTTATTACTCAAAAACTACATATTGTAAGTACACAGTTTTTTCACAGAGTTTAGTTTGATTATAATATTTTAAAAATTCATTGATATTTTCCACTTGTATCATATGTTTTGGAAAAAATTCACGAACGAGATTTCAACGAAACTAAAACATCAGAAGAATACATCCTAAAGGACAAATGAGCTCTATTCGTTAATTAAGGCTATGTCGTTTACTGTTTATGTATTAATAAAATCTTTTTGTATGTAGTATCATATATATTAGGAAAAATATATTTGAATACTCATTTCAAACCTTTTTTGTATTTGCACAGGGAAAAAGATTGCAGTCAAATTTTTAAAATGAAAATGCATTTTTTACAATGGACTACAAATAACATAAGAGTGAAATATCTAGGTAAGATATATTTTAACTCTTTGGCTCCTAGAAAGTTGGAGGTTCCGAATTCACAATTTCAATACGATGTAAATAATAGAAATGTGAATGAATATACACAAGTAAAAAGATGCCACATTATAAAAGAATATTCAGTATAAGTAAATAGTAAAACTATGGCATCAAGATGGAACGTAGAAAATAACTTAGTTTAGTGCAAATCACTGACAATTTAAGTGAATGTGTACAACTATACAACATTTTGTAGAAACAATATACCCTTATTATACACCCGAAACAATTTTGAGAGGATTTATAGGAACCACCCTGTTCGTATAATAGGATGCATTAAGCAAATAGAATGATTTTAGTAGATTTCCACTTAACATATTCGACATTAGTTTTTTATTTTGACCCCTTCATCTTGATGAAATCCTACGGTAAGATGACATAATCTATATGCATACGATGTTGGGGCCGTTAGAGTATTGGTTTGATTTGTTTCACATCTTGTCATGTCATAATAGAACAAAAAAATATGGGGTATCCATCCATGACACAAAATCAGTACATGCACAGCAAAAAGCAAAGGAACAGCGCTTTTATTGCTGTTCTTCATGGCCTTATAAGGCTGACTATACTTTATGATTTTTGCTCATTGTTTAAGGCCACACGATGACATATTGTTGCTTAAATCCGCTTCATTTGAACTATGAGATAGTTGTCTCATTTGCACTTATACCATATCTCCTTATTTTATTAGACGTTCTCGAATTTGACAAAAGAACTGAAAACAACAAACTATCATTCGTTGAAAATTATAATCAACCGGTTTGGAAATGTTTAAATCAGTTGCTAAGAATGATATAATTATTATTATTACTATTGACTGGTATTACAAAAAAAGCAATTATTGGAACCGTCTGAATTACCTCTCTTTCACCAGATTTATTTTGTTGCATTCTTAGCGCCTTTTAAAATAATATTAATAAACAACGATGAGAGCCAAATGTTTTTGAAGCCAAACCGTATTCCCTTAAGGTAAATTTTACCTGAGATGTTGCAAATTTAAAAAATAAAAAATACAAAATGTAAAACAAATTATATCAGTCCAGAGCACTGATGATTATTGAATAGCATGAAGATTTGATTGATAGAACTTAAGATTGTTGTATGGAGATAATCTGGAAACCCAAGTATAGACAGAAGATAATTAAAGCTTATATTTATGTAAGTATGGTAAGATAGTTTAAACTTGCCAAAGATGTAGAACAAGGCTACCGGTATTCAACATTATTGAACTCTCACATTTACATAGGACGTCCATATGGTGATCAAATCTTGTTTATGACAAAGGAGAATTATTACAAAGCTGGTGGTTTTAAAGAAGTTTATCTGATGGAGGATTATATGATGGTAAGATAATTGTAAAAATAGTTACAGAAGTTTTCTTATTCTGGGAAGAACGTTAATAGGAAAAATATGCAGATACTGAGTTAAATGCAAGTATGCTTTTCTGTAAGGGTTTAGAAAGTAAGAGAGGAAAAATCTTATTTATACTGCATCTTGAACACTTTTTGTTGTCTTTGTATCGTAAATGTAGTTATGAATTAATATTTTGTACAATATCATTTTTATGTCACATCACTTTTCTCCACTTTTTTGTAGTATTATCATTTTATTAGCTTTTATGATATCCATCATGAGCTGCAGTATTAAAACTATAGTAGATCAATATTAGAAAAAAAAAAAGGTTTGTTTCAACATGAATTGTTGAAAGACTCGGTAAAAACCTCACCCTTTTCCAGCTTCTTAGTCTCAACCAAAAGATTTTGATATTTTCTGACATTGAATGATTATTGTATATATAACTTGAAAAGCTACTGTATAGTGTTACAAATCATCAATATTGATGTACACATGCTAAAAAATGACAAAAATATACACATTTAGAACTTGAACCTCCCCTGTTTGATCTCAATCATTAGAATAACTATAGATATATAAAGAGATTAATTAAATAACAGGTTAGAAATAGCAAGTTACTCTATAATAAAGTTATAACAGACAACTAAAGCATGGGTACAAGTAAAGCAAATAGAAATAATACAATACGCAAGAATCCGGCTTGCTGTTATTGAGAGAGGGCTCAAAATATTTAAACTGTTTATATAAATCACGATGTTTATCACTCCAACATTTTCGGCTGTACTTCGGCGTATACATGTAATACTTATAGGTTTCATAACGAGTGAGAATTGGATTTCGCTTGATATCAACTCGAGTTATTGATAATAAGCGATATCAAATTCTCACAAGTTATTAAGCCTATTTCTCTTATGGTAAACCGACTTATTGTGTTAGATTAAAAATTCCGCGAATCGCTGATCTAGTCTTTTGCACATACCAGTATGTCGTCATATGTCCTGTTGCGGCGTCAAACTTTAACATCAGATATTTAAAAAGTTTTCTACGCTTCAGAATGTAATAAAATTTGACCAAAAGCAGATTTCCGGGTGAAAAGTGTGAGTGTTTTGTATATTATTGAAGTATTGCATATGTCTGTTGCCATGAACGATGAACGAAATGTACATCGGTTTAACCTTTGAAAGTCATCGATGACCTAACGAATAGCCAATGGAAATGTCGTTATTTCGTTATTTTATCTCTTCATGCAAGAAGTAAATAATAGACAACATCTATAAGAGATAGTAACTTAATATGCATGGCAAAAAACATTATTTTATGATTTTATGAAAAAAAATATAATCGAGGATACCAGGCTCTTGATATTATACACCAGACGCGCGTTTCGTCTACAAAAGATTCATCAGTGACGCTAGAAACAAAAGAGTCGAAATGCAAAATAAAGTAAGCAGTTGAAACGCATTGAGATACCAACATTCCGAAAGGTTTTGTCAAATACAGCCAAGTGTGATTCAGTTGGAGTTATTCTTGGAAAAAAAGTGGTATTCCATATTTCTAATTTCCATATTATTTTGAAAGTTTATGTATTTATCGGTGGTTCCTCTTTTTTCATTAGGTTGAAAACCTAAATATATTTGGGCACATAGGTATTGCTGATGCTGATCCTGTTATCACATCTTCACGACGTTGGAAAAAAATGGGACTGATAAGGGTAAATATTCTAATTTATGATATAATGACCATGACGAAAATAACAAATATTCTAAACTATGCTATATAAATAAAATCAATTATTGTAACAATTGAACGTGAATATCAAGAGAGCAGTTGAGTGCACTGCAGTCGCCAGATGACGTATGTGACGATGGAACTATGAACTATTTGTCACATCTTAATAGCTAGTGGGGGTGGGGGTGGGGGGTGGGGGGAACGTGCAATTTCAAAGGAAGGAAATGCATTGCCTGATTGATAAAACATCAACGGTGCAAATTTTACTGCACCATAAGCGCATTTCTACAATTAATGACTCAGTGATACACGAGTCCAAAATATTTAAAAATCCAAAACATAAAACAAACGTTGAAGAGCCGATACAACCAAAAATAAGGTCATACCTGGACAAGGAATCAGAACTAAATAAAGGCAACAGTAGTATACCGCTGTTCGAAACTCATAAATCGATAGAGATAAAAACAAATCCGGGTTACAAACTAAAACTGAGGAAAACGCATCAAATATAAGAGGAGAACAACGACACAACAAAAACACAACATTAAAAATGTAACACACACAGAAACGTACTATAATATAACAATGGCCATTTTCCTGACTTGGTACAGGACATTTTAAGAAAAAAATGGTGGGTTGAACCTGGTTTTGTGGCATGCCAAACCTCCCGCTTTAATGGCAACGTCAAACACAACACCAAAACGACAACATCACATGACAGGACCACAATACAAATAAATGGGAGAACATATAGGACAAAGAAACACACGAATAATAGCTAACAAAAGGTACTAGGCTTAAAATTCAATACGCCAGACGTGCGTCTCGTCCACACAAGACCATCCAGTGACACTCAGATGAAAAAAGCTTGAAAGCCAAAACAAGTACAAAGCCGAAGAGCACCGAGGCCTGGAGGAGACAATTCTTTACTTTGATTTCCAAAATGTTAAAACAGCAAATAAAACAATATTTGTCTTTTCATGACAGAACGAAGTAGTGGCTACTGAGCTAGTTATACCTTTTAACAGTCCCCAGCAGAGGTATCGACCCCCAGTTCATAATTGATTTCGTACAGATGAAATTCGATATGTTACAAAATGTGTACGAATGTTGGTATTTTGCATGTCTTATTTGTCCTTTCTGTTGTATTGAGCAAATCCAATTTGAAAATTCATTTTTTATTCGTCTATTTGAGAATTGTTCTCGTCACCAAAAAAAATAAGCCATCCTTATCGATAAATTAAATAAGCCTATGTACAAATGATTTGCTGACAGCAGGTCATATCTATGAATAATTTCAACAATCATGTCCTAAAGTAATGAGTAAAATTTAAAACTCACAGTCTTTTGTTGCTATATGTTGCCCTTTCGCGTGTCTTGGTTATTGTATTTTTGAGTTCAGTCACATATAAGTAAACAGCACACTTCGTTTTATTGATATATATAATCAGTATAAACACTTCAGATGTAATGCGCACGTTTTGATGTATTACAGACTACTGGAATGACCAACTTGATAGTTCTTGCATACAAGCTTGGTGTTCCGTCTAACAAATTAGCTGAATGGTATTATGGAGATAAATTGAAAGAGATACAGAAAAGGGCAAAGCAAACTTGACACATTATTCAGAAACTAACAGTAAATCCGGTTGTGTGTTATAACTCTGTATATTTCAGAAATGATGCTTTTATAAATCACAAGTGATTAAGTGAATTGATGCATGCTTTTATTAAAAAATCATGAATTATAAAGAAGCTAATGTTTACTGACATTCTGCTTTACCTTTTTCGGAAATTGTTTTCTTACGGCAATAATATTCCTGATATTGCATGTCTAGAAAATATCCACAAACTTGCCCATCTTTGAAAAGTATTGCTTATATATTTATTTTGAGATCATTCAAGATTGTGAAGACTCCTTAAGTTTTGTACTTTCTTTCAATGTTTATATTTTTCAAAAGTGCTTTAGTCACACTCCTTTTACATTTAGTATTTATCATCTCAATATTCATATGAATTTAAAATTAAGGATATCATACTATAAATAGGCAAGCAGGTTTTCTGCATATTAAGACATAATTATTATACCCCTCGAAAAACAAAGTGGGCGGGGGGTATATAGAAGTCTGTCTGTCTGTCTTTCTGTCCTTCCGTCCGTCCGACTTCGTGTCCGGTGCATAAGTTTTGTACCATTGAATATTATCAATCTTGGTATACAGATGCATCATGGGCTGGGGGTGTGTTATATACTAAATTTAGGTCACTTTGACCTTTGACTCCTTTTAAAGCAACTCCTCGTCCAATTCATAACCTTTATACCGTGAAACTTAGGTTAATCAAACTTAGGATATAGATGCATCATGGGCTGGGGTGCGTCATATACAAAAATCAGGTAATTCTGACCTTGACTTCAATTTTTGACTCCTATGATAGTAAAACATTGTCTGATTTGTGTTCGGTGCATAACTTTTGAAACAGTAGAACTTAGGTTGACCGAAGTTGGTATGCTGTTGCATCATGATCTTGGACCGTGTCATATACCATAGTCAGACTTTGACCCCTATGATAGTAAAACATTGTCGGATTTGTGTACGGTGTATAACTTCTGTACAGTAGCACTTAGATTGTATTCAGAACCATTTTAGGATCTGGATGTGTCAAATATCAAAATCAGGTTACTCTGATCTTTACCTTAACCCTAGAAATCCTTAAACTGAAAGCTAAAAATCCCAAAATGAAATCTCAAAATGTCATTCTCTCAATACTGAATTTTACAGCAGCAACTAAAATGCATATACGGGGTATAAGTCTTGCTATGTGGACAGCTCTAGTTGAAATTGACGCCTGTTAGTGACTGGGTAAACTTGAGATATGACAAACACTGATTTCAGGTTTCCAGTTGTCCGCTTCTCATTCTGAAACGATAATTTGCTTTTTCCCAATCCTATGACATTTACGTATCTCAGTTGACTAGATTTTACTAACAGCGATAAACACTTAGTTAAAAACACACCCGATCGCGCACCGTTTAGGGTTCACGCGATTCCCTCAGATTTTGTTCTCTTGGTTGGTATATTCAAAGCGGCTTTACAAAGCTAAATTATTGAAAAAATACTATCTGTTTTTTTCTAATATGTTTTATTAAAGAATTGTAAAGATTCAAAAGTGAGAATCAATTGATTGGATGGAATTTGTCAATTTACACGTATCAGGTTTTGAAAATCCAGATCATCTTTCTTTATACGAAAAAAAAATCAATATTTCAATCTGTTTCAAGTTTCTTTTTTTTGAGCCACGAATTTTCAAACCCTCTGGAAAAGTTCGTGTCCAGGTTTTCTAGTGTTACATAAAACCTTATGTTTAAAGGATTGCAACAGGATTCACATTTGAAAATAAAATGTTTGTTCATCAAGATTAGTTAAACATGCACTGAATCAATATTATAAATACCAAAAATAACGATATGCAACTATGCATGGCAGGGCACAGGAAACGCACTTTCTGGAAATTATTCAAAACAATCGGTCGTGAGAACTGTTATAGGCGCCTCGTTTAGAGAAGTGTCGGTATATTTAGATCATTGTTTTGGTTCATTTGTTCGTCCGTTCGTCTGTTTTTTCATTAGCACTTTGCACCCTCAAATCTTTATACCAGTGATTTGATTTTAATGAAATTATCATCGAAAATATTCAGTTCGTAATTATATGTTCACTTCCAGTTTTTTTATGATTTTTGTTGTTTCCCACAGCAATTTTGTTTCCACAACTACGAAAAGGTTTTACATCATGTTTCCGTTAATCCTAATATTTTGAATAGATTTCATCGAAACCTTCACAGAATATGAATAACCTAATGCCATAGGGTATATACTTTTGTTTTATTGTTCCAACGTTCTTTGGAGGTGTAATACCACCAAATCATAGTACGCCACATCCTGTTTCATACGAAAGATAGGAACAAAATATTCCCTTGAATTTGACAGTTGTAGGAAGTTAACCCTGCATTTCATTGCAGCAACAAATTCCTGAGTCATAAACATATATCTTGGGTGTTTCAGAGCACCATTCTTTTCTTATTTGGTGTTTCTATAAAATATTTTGGAAACTTAAGGTTACATGGTTACTAAAGCTTGAAAACAGGAAAAAAAAGGGGTGAACATTTGATTGTTTAACTTCCAGTGATGGTTATTATCATATTTGCAGTGAAATGTGATGTGAAATTTTGTCTGTAGTACTGGACAGGATAAAACTTTATCATGCCAAGGCTTTTTCATTATTTAAAACAAAGATAAATTCTGCATAATTATTTGAAAAGTGCCAATTTAACAAAGACTAATTGGGAAAAACGATCAATGGTGGTATTACTCGGGTGAACTTTCCCTGTTTACTTTGTTGATTTCATCGAAAGTTTCACAGAGTTATTCAAATAATACAATATTGTACATCCGGAATAATTTCTAATACTTTTTGAGGATTTCCGTTGTCATTTTTACAAATGGAATACAAATCTTGTATCCACACCTCTTCAATCATGCACCTGATTTTAATGACACTTTTACCGAAACTTCAGTATCATATACGTACCTGCTTCTTTATGTTTTTGATGTGAATGATATTTGTTTATTTTCAAAAAATGAAAAACGACCAAAACACAAACACAAGTCTTCAAAACACTACATAGAAAACTAAAGACTGAACAACACGAACCCAACAAAAAACCGGGGGGGATTTCAGATACTTTAGAAGGGTAAGCAGATTCTGCTCGATATGTGACACCTCATGTAAGTAAACATTGAATGGTAAGTCTAGTTCTGTGATGTCACATTTGAGGAAAAGAGGACGGGATTTTGACTACGACAACTGGAATTCTGTCGTCATATGTGAAACAAATATTCCATAACGAACAAACAACTCGTGATGGCGTTCATAAAATATTCGAAAAGATGACTTCAACTTTTTTACTTGGAACCCGTGGCTAATAAGCTTCATTGTAAGCAGCAACCCTTTATCAAGGAAAACATGATAGGAAATGCAATCTGTGGAATATCATATCAACTGAGAGATGGTAGCTAGGGGACGTGTATCATGAGTTTTGCTCACAGTTTATATAGTTTTGTTTGAATTGGATTTATGTAGGCAAATATAATCGATTAGTTAATGCATATGAACTGGTATAAATGAATCCTGCAACTAATTTGGATGTTCAGTATTCATACATGTACGTATATATAGATTATCGTTGATCATCTCAACGAGATTGATTTTCTCGCTTGAGCCGGTACGGCGAAAGAGAGAAAAACAATCGAGTTGAGATGACCAATGATAATCTGTTTTTCGCTATTTTACCTATGACGACGTTGTCAATTTCATGTCAATTTCATTGACAACGCCACGTGCCCCCTTAGTTTCTAGCGATAATTGTCGAGCTTTCGACTTTAGTCGAAAAAGTGAGACATAGCGATCCTACATTCCGTCGGCGTCGTCGTCGTCGTCGTCGTTGTCGTCGGCGGCGTCCACAAATATTCACTCTGTGGTTAAAGTTTTTGAAATTTTAATAACTTTCTTAAACTATCCTGGATTTCTACCAAACTTGGACAGAAGCTTAATTGTTTATGATCATAAGATAGTATCCAGAAGTAAATTTTGTAAAAATAAAATTCCATTTTTTCCGTATTTTACTTATAAATGGACTTAGTTTTTCTGCCGGTAAATATTACATTCACTCTGTGGTTAAAGTTTTTAAAATTTTAATAACTTTCTTAAACTATCCTGGGTTTGTACCAAACTTGGACAGAAGCTTGTTTATGATCATAAGATAGTATCTAGAAGTAAATTTTGTATAAAAATAAATCCATTTTTTCCTTATTTTACTTTTAAATGGACTTAGATTTTCTGCCAGGAAACAACAGATTCACTTTGTGGTTAAAGTTTTTAAAATTTTAATAACTTTCTTATACTATTTTGGATTTGTACCAAACTTGGACAGAAGCTTGTTTATGATCAAAAGCTAGTATCTAGAAGGAAATTTTGTAAAAAAAGAAATCCATTTTTTCCGTATTTTACTTTTAAATGGACTTAGATTTTCTTCCAGGAAACAACATATTCACTCTGTGGTTAAAGTTTTTAAAATTTTAATAACTTTCTTATACTATTTTGGATTTGTACCAAACTTGGACAGAAGCTTGTTTATGATCAAATGCTAGTATCTAGAAGGAAATTTTGTTTTCTTCCAGTTAACATTACATTCAGTCTGCAGTTAAAGTTTTTAAACATTTATTAGATTCATAAACTATCCTGGAATTTTACCAAACTTGGACAGAAGCTTCTTACAATCAAAAGATAGTATCAAGAGGAATATTTTTATTGATTTACTTCCTCATTTTTGTTGAGCCTGCGATTAACAGAAAAAGTAGGCGAGACACTGGGTTCCGCGGAACCCTTACGATTTTTTTTTTCATATCACTCGACTCCGTTGAGAAAGGAAATTATCAGTCAGCAAGATCAAAGGAAAATTTCGTAAAATAGCGATAAAGTTGATTAAATCATTTTGCTTTCAATTTAACTCCTTTTATTAATTGAAGCATGCGTTTGTAAGTGATGAAAGTGGCTCTTTGCAGTTCCGAAGTGCAATTTCTCTGCTGCTTAAAACAAAAACTGAAACACACCGAAACAAATAAATGAGCACACTAAGTGTCAATGGCGGTAGGTCAATGTTTTTTTTATGCTTTTGAACAATTCAAAACTTTTAGCATTACATTAAATAAAGAGTAGATGTAATGTATCTATCTTTTATAAAAAAATGTAGGACTTCTGAAATAAGATAACAAGGTATACTCTGCTAATGTCGTTAATCGGATGTGGAATCATTAAAATTCAAATGATTTTTTAGAATGTTTGATATGAATTGATTCAAATAGAAAAACAGTATAACACTATTTTGTGATATAGGCATAGATAAAAAAAACCTCAAATTGTTGTTTCAGAAAAAAAGAAAGGACAACAGTTTCCAGTTGCTGTTAAATGACAATTATCGGATGCATATTCAAGATAATAACAAGAAGTCATGATTGTAACAGATGCTGTTATGAAGTTTCTTAAACAAAGTCCCCTTATACCTCCATAATCACATCTTTTATGAAGCAAATTGTTTCATATAAAATGTTGGGCAACATGTTTCCAAATGTATGTTTGCTAGCTACCTTCTTTGAAATTGTAGGATTGAGAGAGTCGTTCTTGAAATTTACCAGAATTGGAATCCCATCCTTATGAATTTTTATTTGTTCCATAACCAGGGTAAAATCACAAAAGTTTCCAAGACATAAATTTTGGTAGGTGCTATGTGCTTTTCCAAATAAAAAATGTTTTGAGAGACTCACAGTCACATCCTTATAACATTCATTTATTCCATGTCAAAAACTTTAGGGAAATTTACCAAATTTGGAATCACATCTTTTGATAATGAATTGTACCTTGTCAAAGTCTAAAAAATAACGGTTTATACAATATATGGTTATTATGCTTTCACAAATCATAATTGTTTTGTGACACTTTCAGGAAATTTTCCACATTTTGAATCATATCCTTTCGTATTCTATTGCTTTATGACAAAGTAAGGTCACATCGTTTCCAAAAAAATATATAGTGGCTGGGTACTTTTTTAAAATAATATGGTTCTGAGAGACTACAAATTTACCGAAATTGGAATCGCATCCTTTTAAAATTAAACTGTTCCATGTCGAAGTTAACATCGTAATTGGTGCAAAGATATATGGTTTCTATGCGCTTTTTTTTAATTAATATTGTTATAAAACACATCACCGAAATTTATCTTTATTGGAATGACATCATTTGAAATCCAATTATTCCATATAAAAGCGTAGGGCAATATATTTAAAACCATATACAGTCCGCTATTTTCCTTTTCCTGTTTTCAGATCTTAATCACAGTCACCTGTTTCAAAGTTATGTTCATCTTGCACTAGTATTATCACTATTTAAGTTTAAGGCAAAAGGGCACAAAAGCTAGTTGAAATATTTCCTTAAGTGCTCTGATATCGTTTGTAAAAGATTTCGACTAAGTAGAGTATTTGCGTTTACAATTAAGTCAGTAAAAACGGTGTAGCACTACCCACTCTGCAACACGTGATTTATCTCCAAAATATTAAAGATTTTTTAATGTTCAACGCTTTACTTTTAATTGTTCGTATACGTCATGAGGTCCCTTTTCCTGTTTCTTACGTTTTAAGATTTGTCTCGTTATTGTGTTAACCTTCTATATTTTATTTTTTTATTCCAACTTTTCAATACCGGTTTAGTACTTATTACATGTCACCTGTCAATACAAATGTATTATCTTTTATCAACACTTATTCTTAAATCGCTTTATATAAATTCAAATTTATATTAAGACAATTCGTTTTATAATCTTATAGTGATTTTCGTATTCATGTAGCATTAACGTAAAAGTCAACCTTTAAAGTTCGTCAGAATATTCGAATAAACGTCATAATCATATGTGAAAATTTTTTCCTCTCTCTCACCTTTAGATATAACCGCAAACTACGTCAGACGTAAACAATAACAATTTTAATTGATTGCAGGTGTAAAACAATGTGATTTGGACAGACAATTTAACATTAAGTTTCATAAAATTTGAAAGGATGAGAAGACACATTCGAAAACATATGGACTCTGCTAAAACAATAGGGTTGTCGTCATAACTGAGTATATATCTACCAATAGACACCAATGACAAGAATGTTTGAACACAACCCTTTATGTCATACTTGGTTTTTAGAATTTTTTATTTTTTATTTTCCTTCTGTAACTAGCAATGTTTCCGTATTATAAACGCATCGTGTATACCAATATTATTAATACGGTCAACCAAATCATGATGTCCGTAACACTTTCATAGTTATAACGACTTTAACTTCGGAAAAAAAAGTTTAATATCTTGTTTGTAAGCAGCAGTCTCCTATTAAGCAAATCGTGATGGGGAATCTATCTATCTGGAATGGCATATACATATTACTTTAGGTTATCTCTCAAGAGCTTGTATTATGCATTGAAAA
Organism: Mytilus californianus; assembly: GCF_021869535.1. Classification (NCBI taxonomy): domain Eukaryota; kingdom Metazoa; phylum Mollusca; class Bivalvia; order Mytilida; family Mytilidae; genus Mytilus; species Mytilus californianus. The sequence continues at coordinate 92,006,986 of NW_026262581.1, read as the reverse complement.
TTATCATTTCTTCAAACTTTATCACTGTCACCGTTATAGATCTGCCAGAGTTTTGTTCTATTGGAAGTAAAGCGTTTGGGAACATATTACTTAATTTTGATAGCGATGGATTAATTTCCATGCAGAATTAGAAAAAAAACATGTTAATATGCAATATTGTAACAATATACCTCCAACAGCAAAATATTTTCAATGTTAAGTTTTCTGTTAAAGTCAATTTGATAGGAACTACCTGTGATAGATCAATGATATTTTCTATAAAAGAGGGACGAAAGATACCAGAGGGACAGTCAAACTCATAGATCGAAAACAAACTGACAATGCCATGGCCAAAAATAAAAAGACAAACAGACAAATAATAGTACAGATGACACAACATAGAAAACTAAAGACTAAGCAACACGAACCCCACCAAAAACTGGGGGTGATCTCAGGTGCTCCGGAAGGGTAAGCAGATCCTGCTCCACATGTGGCACCCGTCGTGTTGCTTATGTTATTACAAATCCGGTATTTTCTATAAAGTTCCACTACTATCAATACATATCAGTTTGACGACTATTTCAAAAAAGCGTTTCAGACGTACGAAATGTATTTGGTGTTATTTTGATTTTCCAAACCTATCTGATTTTTAGCCTGCAAGTAAAACAGATGCATGAAAAATTGACTCTTTTGTCATAAGATTTAAATTACTGATACGTGTTACTCTATCGGTATTTGAAAGCTAATTGTGTTAATTAAAGTTCACTATAGTGTCCTCCCTGTAGCGTAGCTAGTACATTTGGTTTATATTGATTTTTTTCTTAAAGCGAAACACATAAGAATTAAGAGTTAATCATGTACTAGTATTCACTTCCCCAAATATTTTGTAGGGACATTAATGGTAAATGATAAACCGACATTGTACAGGTTATCAAAACTCATCAAAGATACCAGGCTTATAATTTCGTACCCCAGACGCGGTTTTCATCTACATAAGACTCATCAGTGGCGCTCAATTCAAAACAGTTGGAAGTCAAAATCGAAAGTCAAATGCAAATTATGTACAGTAGGTTAGAAAAGTTCTGTAAATATAATCATACATAATCATCAATAGATGACTTTACTGAAGTTGAAAATTAATTTATTAGATAATAATAACATATATACTCTGGTTAGTGATTTCAAAGCCAATGCCTAGGATTTAACAGACTTGTGAAATCCAAATTATAAATAATAATACCGATGGAGGAATTTTAAAAGTATTTTGATGATCAACATAATCTTTTTGAAATCGGGATACCATTACACAGATATATTGTAGTTAGAGACCCCGCACTTCTGAGTGAAGAATTTTGGAACTACGGAAAGAAAAATAGTTTAGACATTGCAAACTCTATAGAGTTCAGAGCGGCAAGTATATAGGAAATGCTACTTGAAACGACACAAGTGTTGTGAATTATTTTATACTGTCCACTTGTGTGTTTATTAAAATTATTTTTTATTCTTTACACACTTGTTGAAATACAGAAAATATTGTTCAACAGGAAATATGCAGTACAGTGCGATATTGGTACAATTTGTGAATAGTGTGTTTGATATGCTTAAAATCGTCTATCAATTTTTTTGACTGCTAAATATAGGAAACTTAATGACAAACCACAGAAAATGTGTGCATCTAAAAGAATATTTTTAACAAAACATTAGGTAAATATTGCCATTCAAAAAAATCAGATAAATTAAACCTCAATGAAGAAGACAATAATAGAATACAAACGTGAGATAAACCGGAGATTTCCAGGAATAGATTACCTTAGCTGTATTTGGCAAAACCTTTCGGACTTTTTTAGTCATCAATGCTCTCCAATCCGTATTTGATTTGGCCTTTTCGCTTTTTTGAGTCGAGCGTTACTGATGAGTCTTTTGTAGACGAAACGCGCGCCTGGCGAACAAAATTGTAAGCCTGCTATATTTGATTTTTTTCAAGACTATCAGATAAAAACTGCTGATACTCTCAGACATAAATCTTAGATTGATCCACAAGGCTTATGGAAATAATTGAACAATATATATTTAATCCTAATGACAAAGTCACTTTGGACTAGTTTTTTTTAAAAATTTTTATATATACATGTCTGCTCTTTGGTCGGGTTGTTGTCTCTTTGACATATTCCCCATTTCCATTCTCAATTTTATAAATGTTGAAAAAGTTAAATGTTAACAATGAAGAAGAACTTGATATTGATTTTAAAACTACTGAGGATGAAATTCTTAAAAACAAAAAATCCTGTGGGTATGATACTATTGTGAATAAACAAATTAAAATAAAGTTATGTTAATGTTTCCAATATTTTTTAAACGTTTTAATATTATACACAACAACAAAAGAGACTCACGGACTCCATTTATTCCTTTGGGATAAAAAATTCTATTGCAAATAACTTTATATTTTGACACAATAATTTTGATGTCATAAACTGATGTTTTTTTCAGTATTGACTTCTCAAAAAATCTCATTTTTAACTCCCCCAAAATATGAAAATGTTTGCCAAAATTTGTCAAAACTGAAGTCGTGTGTATCTTTACACCTGAAAAAAGGACAAAAGACTTTCATGTTAAGTTTCTTAATTGAATTCGTTTCAAATGACCAATTTGAAATTGACTAATCTCAGACGTCTCAGACTATTGTTTTTTCCTTTTATAAACGAATTTCCCGTACTTAGTCTGCATGATTTGTATGAAAGTATAAAATCTTGTTTTACAAGTCGAGAATTTCGAAACATAAACTAACTTTTTAACTTTTTCATCATAATCAAGAAATAGAAGATTCTTACTCATATTTTAAAAGAAGTAACTTTAAGTTACAATGTGTTTTGTTAAACCCACACGAAAAGGTAGTCTAACAGGCACATAAAGCATTATTCAGACTTTACAGACAGATACGCAATATAGAAATGCCAGTTGACTCGCAAATTAGATTATTCGATACCATATATCATTCTTCCCATTCTATCTTATGGATGTAAGGTTTGGGGTTCGACAATGTTAGTACAGATTTTTAGAAAAGTCTCACTTTCAATTCGGTAGAAATGTACTGAAGATAAGAACACTGACAGCAATTTCCATTTCTAATGGTGAACTTGGCAGAACTCCAATTCAGTTGTTGATTATTTGAAAATGTTAGATTTTGAACAAACGTCTCGCTAATCACAACACTTAAAAGCAGTATATCATACAGAATATCAGTTTCAAATAGATTAATCACCTAACGTCTATATTTGATAATATTTGATCTAGTTATGCATTGATTCAGCAATATCCAGTACATTCAATTCAATTAAAACTTTCTGTGAAACAAAGACACAGATTTATTAGTTTATTAAAAAAAAAATGAGAATTTTATGGTCAATTTAAAATAATAATTTAATTTTGGAAATAACGTTCTTAAATTACCTTCAAGAGAAAAGAGAGTTATACGCAAAAGCCAAGGGAACAGAAAGAATGAGAATAGTTCCAAAAGAAGAAGGAATATGTCACTTATGTCATTTGGATATTGGTACTGAGCATCATTAACTTTTCACTGTCAGTTTCCGAAAGTCGTAGACATACAAGATACACATATGCCTATTTACTATATTCAATATCCAAATTTTAAAATGATAGGTTTGTTTGTAAAAGTTTTACACACATATATATATAACATTTTGTTTGCGGTATACCATTTTTTCCGCACGTTTATTGTTTTCTGTTTGGTATTGAATTAATAGTTAAGATCCATTTTGTTATATCTGGTGATCCGTTTATTTGACAATCGCCAATGGCAGTCAGCAGGGTTTAAGAACATCCGTTGTTCGACCTGCTAGTCAAATGCGTCTTGTTAGAATATACTTTTTCACTTATTTGGTCATTTGGAAAATGAAGTTTTTGCTGTATTTAGACCCCTCTACCAAGAAATTTGTTTTGCATGCACACGTACAAAAATTTCGGTTTTTATCCAACGCAGTCATAGGTTTGAACGTTGTTTTCAATTTAGACTTGTTTATATTTTTTTCGTTTGGGATTGTATTATATTTGCCTTCGGGTTTATATGATCCGTTCATCCTATTTCGACTCTTCAAATTTCAAGAGTCTATCCTAAATTGAGGTAAATTATATGGCCTTCCAAATACCGTTTCGATTCCTAACATCACTGAAGAGACATTAATTGTCGAAATCCGGATATGGTGTACTAATTTTTGCACCTTTTGTTTCTGGTATACCATTTTTTCCGCAAGTTTATTGTTTTCTGTTTGGTATTAAGTTAATAGTTAAGATCCATTTTGTTACATCTGGTGATCTGTTTATTTGGCAATCGCCAATGGCAGTCAGCAGGGTTTAAGAACATCCGTTGTTCGACCTGCTAGTCAAATGCGTCTTGTTAAAATATACTTTTTCACTTATTTGGTCATTTGGAAAATGTTGTTTGTGCTGTATTTAGACCCCTCTACCAAGAAATTTGTTTTGCATGCACACGTACAAAAATTGCGGTTTTTATCTAACGCAGTCATAGGTTTGAACGTTGTTTTCAATTTAGACTTGTTTATATATATATATATATATCACAGTTTATCAGTAAACTTCTGAAAGTTTTGGGAATCGACTTTGATATTTTGTGTATTTTTTTGTCATATCCAGTTTAGTTGTTTTTTTTTTTGTAGCTAAACGGATTTTAGTCTTAAACTGTCATACATATGAGAAGTCTGAACCTTATAAGCGTAAGTCGTGTTATGAGTTTAAGTTGATTTTCAGATATTTCCTCATTGTAAATTCAGAATCGTTCATACGTTTGGCTTGCATTTAATCCAGTACTACGCAGTAGCTTATTTTAGACAATTCAGTAAGTTGTTGTTATGTACAGGTAAATGACAACGACTGAACATCTGAACGTAGACTAAACCGATCTTAATTGACTGCAATCGAATTGTCTAAACAATACTGAATTTATCGGTGGCGGATCAGTCTGAAAATTGACTAAAAGACTGAACATGACAAGATAATTTATTGTTCAGTCTTTTAAGAGCAGTTCAGATCAAATTGACCGTTTCAGTTCAAAATTGGTTTACTAGTGTATTTTATTATTGTATTCCTCTTGTTGAACATGCAAAATATGACCGAGTGATCAATAAAGTTTGTTGCAAAACGTGAAGGTGGTAGCAGGGTATACACATATATTAAATGATTACAATAAGGTATCCAGTTTGATAAATATTCCTTATTCATTTGACTTACATTTGTCAGATAAGTAAAAGTTTCATTTTCTTTATTCAACTTGTTTACCTCTCTGCAAATAAATAGTGCCATGTGACCATGTGATTTCAGGATACATTTTATTTCAGGGATCATTTTCCTCACAATTTTCTAGACATACAATTTCTTCTTAAAGAAAAAGTAATACAATATTTGCATGTCACCTTAAGTTTGCTTTATTTTGCAAGTTCCTTGTGAGACTTTTATACTATCCCAATATCTGAAAATAGATTAAGACGTGATTAGTGGTATTAAGTTAATCAGCTGAAAAAAGAAACCTTTTTGCATAAATGATGTTGGCAAAACTAATTTATCTACATATTATCCAAACACTAACACAATAAAAATAGAAATATTATCATATTAAAACATAGGCATTGCTGTCTAGTTGTAAACTACTATCATAACAGTGATAAGATAAGAAACATTTTATATACCTCGCGCCAAGTAAAACGGTATACTATTACTTGTCCGTCCGTCTGTTAGTCCGTTCCATTAAATTTTGTCTTATCATTCTCAAGAACTACGAATCAGAACTTCCTTGAATTTAGTAGCAAGCTACCAGTGTGTATGCTTTATCGTGTAACGCATCAACATTCATCGCTCACTAACTTCTTGTTTACCGAATACTTCTACATTCATACACATATTGGTCATGTATGAAATTTCCGTTGCATTTTTCTCAGGAATTCCGAATCAGAGTTTCAATAAATTTGGTGGCATGCTTCTTGCGAGCATGCTATACCATATGACACGTTTTCAATGTCATTGCTCATCAACCTGTTCACCGAATACTGATATTTTCTTACACATAATGGCCATGCATGATATTTCCGTCGCAGATTCTCAGAAACTATGAATCAGAACACCTTAGGTCGAAATTTGGTAACATTTTTCCTGTGAGCACGTATTCCGTGTGATGGGTTTTCACACATATTGCTATTGCTATATCGAATACTTATAGCGGGGTATCATTAGTGAGTAGTAGTTCACATGTCAATTTGCTTTTCTTTTTTTCATTTACCACTTGAATCCTCAGATATGACTCTGCATTTCACTTTTCAATATTTCAGATACGAAGTCGGGATTTATCTAACTCTTTTCTTTTGTCCAGTATCACGTTAGACTGAAAATGTTTGAATTTTCATTTATGTCTTAAAACTATGAGACCCTTTTCTGTCTGAAAATATTAAGTTCCTTATGTACATCCTCGTCATTTGCTCTCTGGTGGATAGTTGTCTCATTGGCAATCATACCACATCCTTATTTTTATATGAATATTCAACAAAATATTAATAAAAATGTTCTTTGTTGCTCAAACATCTTCGTCTTGGTCATCTGTCTTGAGTCGTTTATTTTCGTGCGTTTCAATCTCAAACGACCCTTTCAAGATGAGACTTTCAGTATTCAAATCATTGTTGATACGTACTGTGTGTCCAGCTATTGATACATCTTTTACGCACACACATTTTCTTGTAGGTTCTACCGAAAAGAAGTCTTGTATTGCTTTAAAAATCTCTCTTTTCGAAACACAACGTACCAGTCTGCTCTGATAGTTGTTGCAATAACCTGTAGAAATGTTGGTGTTATGTGTTTCCAGTAAATATAAAGTCAAGTAAGTGTTTTGTTTTAACAATTTTATGTTTTATATCAACCACCAAGGCATTTAACTACGGTTGTAGTATTTCAAATTACAACTGGATCACTTTGTCTTGTTATTATAATTGAATTACCTTCGTGAATTTGTTTGTCTACTCAATTAAGTTTAGTCAATATTAGAAAATGAAGATCAAATTTTGACAGCCGTACTTTTATGTGTTATAATAAAATTACTGAGAAGAGAATACAATGCAAGATTAGTTTTAAAGGCATTTAATGAACACGCCACTTTTAGAAACACTAAAGATAATGTTTGATCTTTCTAGAGTTTGGATTTTAATTAATTAGCAAACTATATATCGTGATTACTTTGGGTTTGTTTATTCCTTGTGAAATACTAACCATATTGTTTCAAGTTGGAACAATCCTTGTTTGTCTTCTTTTCAAGCTGCAAATAGTACTGAAATTTGTATTGTTTTCTTCTCAAAATTTGATTAACTAGTTTGATATAGACTATTAGTGCCAAGTAGGCTTTCCACTATATATTCATCAGAGAACATGTTATTAGATTACTTTAAAGTGCATAGATTTCTACGAAATATGGGAAAACTGTGCATCAACTAACCGACTAAATGTTGTTAATGAGTTATGTGTGAATTTAAGGTCAAGTTACAGTAAATGAGCTATGTCACAGACGTTGGTAAAATTTTGCATACATCTTTGGCTTGTTGAACTATGACTGTGAATTGAAAAAACTAATGCATTTATTATTTTTATTTTCTGAAATATTGTTTTCAAAATAGGCGAATATTTGTATAGAAAGCACATAAAATCGTCGAAAAACGTTCATAAATTTGTCTAAAAATCATCAAATTTACAATTTTAAGTCCACAGATTTTTCTTAAAATACTATATGTTGTTGGTACATGAATTTCCGTTTTAATGGTTTAAAATAATAATGGGGTCACCGACTTTGTTTTTACGGTACACTTCATTCAAAGTAGTGTTCTAGGTGAAAAAATACCACAAAACGTCGAAATAAGAGTAACGTCGTCGCGTTGTTGGCCGTAAAACGTCGATTTTTTACGTTTTCCACTACCACCTATGTAACAGATTGATTAATACACCAAAAACGAAGTCGGTACCCTATGATTATTTTATATTATTAAAACGGAAATGTAGGTATCAACAACATAAAGTTTTTATGAGAAAAATCTATGGACTTGAAAAATTGAGATTTTATGATTTAAGACAAATTTAAGAATATTTTTCGTTTATTTTATGTGCTTTCTATACAAATGATCACCTTAATTGAAAGAATTCAATCAGTTATTTTTCAGACAATACAAGAGATAAATGCATTATATTTTTCGATATTCAGTTATTATAGTTCATAGAGCCAAACTTGTATGCACAGTTTTACCAAAAGCTGTGACATAGCCCATATACAGTTCCTTGACCTTATGTTGCAATAAACTGTTGGAACCTCACATAAGCAGTAAAAGTTTTAAGGGGGAAACAGGGGGTAGTTACTATGTAATAAACGTAAACATGGAATATGCGCAAGATTTGTTTTATGATGAATAATTGGCAATAACAGTATATTAGAACAGGAATACATATTGATCCAGAAAAGAAACATATAATGCAAGAGATTATAAAATCTTTGAAATTTTACTGGAGATTCCATTGAATATTTAAAAAAAAACAGATTAAATCTTAACATCTCAAAAATCATGAAAAATACTTGAATTATACCTGCAATACCATATCATGAAATCGTTGTAATTTTCATGTTTGTATTATCAACAAGAAAAGAAGATAAGTATCAACCATCCTAACACAATCCTTCTTTTTGTGACTTCGTTGAATATTCAATGTCTTAATGTCATTTTTTTTACTTTCATTGTTTATCAAATATTCAATTCAAAAGATACGCTTTTTCAAAATCTTCTAAACTATATTTAAAAATTTCTTAAGAGAAAAAATAAAAATAAAACAGAAGGAATAAGTCAGTACGTGAAAGTAAGTTTGAACAATTATTAAAGAACCCTATAAAATTTCAATACATACCATGTTCATTATTGGAATTACAAATCTCTGGTATTATATGTCTCTATAGCTAGGCCATACTTTTTTCAGACTGTTTATTACGTCTTTACATCAAATCTGTTGGATATGTACTGATTAATACTTAAATATGGGAGAACATGATTTATTTATTAGTTGTTATTGGCTTTGAACTAGCTTTCAGTAACTGTGAGTAGTCTTAGATCGGTACTTTGTGTCTTTTGTCTTAATTTTACTTTTTTGTGCGCTTCGTGTCTATCCGATGAGTCTAGTCTTTTTCCAATTTATTTTTACAGTTCGTACTTTATTTGTTCTGTAACACCACTGTCCCAGGTTAAGAACGAGGGTTGTTAGCTAACAATCAGGTTTAACTCCGTCACATTCTATATGTGTTTGTACCAAGTCCGGAGCATGTAATAAATTTTGTTGTCGTTGGTATTTGTTTTCATTTATTGTTTTGTCATAAATCAGGCTGTAAGTTTTTTCGATGAATTGTTTCACATTGTCATGTTAGGGCATTTTATAGCTGACTATATGGTATGGGTTTTGCTTATTGTTGAAGGCGCCGTACAGTGCCCCTTTTTACTTAAATCTGCTTCATTTGGACTCGGTTGGATAGTTGTCTCATTGGCAATCATACCACATCTCCTTTTTTAATATAAAGATAGAAAAAATATTAACATATAAAAAAGAAGATGTGGTATGATTTCCAATGAGACAACACTCCACAAGAGACCAAAATGACACAGAAATTAACAACTATAGGTCACCGGACGGTCTTCAACAATGAGCAAAGCCCATACCGCATAGTCATCTATAAAAGGCCCCGAAATAACAAATGTAAAAGAATTCAAACGAGAAAACTAACGGCCTAATTTATGTACAAAATAATGAACGAAAAACAAATATGTGACACAGCAACAAACGACAACCACTGAATTGCAGGCTCCTGACTTGGTACAGGCACATACAAAATACGGGGTTAAACTAGTTTGAAGGCGCCAACTCTCCCCCTAACATGGGACAGTGGGGTAACAGTACAGCATAGGAACAAACTATAAAAATCAGTTGAAAAAGGCTTAACTCATCAGATGGATACAAATAAAAATACATCTAACAAAAACACAGAGTGGACGTGGACGGGTACTTGTACATCCAAACAACAAAAAGACACTAATTACAGATCTGAAAGTACTTGCATTTACTGACAGCTAGTTCAAAGCCAATAACAATTAATAAAAAAAAATCATGCATTTAACACTTAATTATCAATCAGTTCACATCCAACATCCAATGGATTTAGTGTAAAGACGTCATAAACAGTCCGAGAAAACATGACCTTGTGCAATGCCAAGATACAGTCAAGTTTTAAGAAAGGGAAGAAATGAAATATGTTGTTCATTATCAGTCCTCTCGTACCTTGTAGTTATTCAATACATGATTGTGAAAATATATGATACTATATGGCGAACTGTGTGTCGTAATGGTGATAACTAATGAAATATGATGCAGTTGCATATGAAACAATAACTCTTTAATTCAAGTTCAAGTATTAACTCTTATAAGATAAACCAGAGACTTTGGTATTATATGTCTTTGTATAAAAGAAGAAAGATAAGGCGTAATCCAAATTGACATATAATATAAACAATACATTACAAGTAAGAAATAATCCTTATAGTATTATCTTTTAATAATCATAAGTGCTGATCTGTCCAGTATTAACCAAATAATCAGGATTACGTTAATATAAACTGATTACATAAGAAAATAATATGATACCAATTTGCTGTCGATATTTTCATATAGGGGACAATATTAAAGAAAAAGTACTTCGTCTGTGTTATATTTGCAGAATCTTTTCGAAATTAAAATCTTGTGTTTACTATACTCCCGTTTCAGTATCTTTTCAATTTAAAAACAAAATCAAAAATCAGATATGTTTTTAGTCAAATAATCATCAAAGTTTGCCTGTAGTATTATAAGTACTAATTTATGAATAAAAGGAAATTAGAGGTTAACGTACATGGGATAGAAACCCAACAAATTGAAAGTAAACTGTTAATTAAAATTAAAATCTAGAGATGACCATACGACTTTCAACATTGGAAAGACGCCTCCGTCGCTTCTGTTTACAATGCTATTGTCTTTGCGTTTTAAAGCTAAATGAATATAGAGATGAGAGAGTCCATCTGTTTGTCTTTCCGTCCCACGTTTGTACCTGAAACGCTTGACAGAACCTTTGAAACTTTCACAGAATATTACTTAAATGATGTTCTTTTGTTCTTTTGCACGTACTATTTATTTCCTATCCGAATGATTTTTGGGGTTTAACTAGCATGACATAGACTCATATCCGCACTATGTTGTACACATTGGTATCCGCTTCTCCTTCTTAAAAGTAAAATAACAAAAATACCGAACTCGAAAACGGAAAGTCCCTTATCAAATGGCAAAATCAAAACATCAAACACATCAAACGATTGGAAAACAACTGTCTTATACCTTACTAGGTACATACATTTCTTTATGTAGAAAATGGAGGATTACCCTTTATCAGAATTTAATGCAATTTCTCAGAATCTGCACCAAATGATGCCATGGAACGCTTTCTATTTCATTTTTGAACCGAATTATTTTAACTTTTAATTTTTTAAAAAGCAATTTTTGGACTTTACCATGCCTGTATGTGGGGAAGGGTCATATCATTTTGTGCGTTTTTCTCATAGTACCACTAGTTTTATTTCATTGTGTTTTATAGTTTTTGTTGTCTTAAATTGTATTCTTTAAATGCAATAAACGATGTATTTCTTCAATCATATTGATTGATACGATGAAAGCGGTTTATTTCAGCAAACACATGCGAGTACATGTGTAAATAATAATGTGGAAATTTGAAGATAGTCATTCTCGATTTCTGGAGTGTTGCTTAAAACTTTCCAATTAAGATTAATTAAAACGTGCATTAGCGTTTTGTTTCCTAGACAGTACAAATGAAATTTAAGGAATACTATTTGAAAAATCGTGTTTTTTTTATTCTAGTTGTCCTGAAACTGTATTCTAATTTCCAATTTTGTTTTTACGGAAATTTGACAACGGTTGTTTTTCTACTATTTTGCTTATATTTTAACACACAGATTAATTATATCCCAGATTAAATTTGTTATCAGAAAAAGTAAATCACATTTAATACATAATCTTAACCTAATAAAAAATATCATACACAAAATTGTGTATTTTTTATTTTTAGCAAGCCGCCGTGAGACAAAATGTGACTAAACTGCTTTAAAAAGTATTTGCAAATAGAATTATGTAAACATTTTATTACAGCAGGGTTCTCTGTATGTGGACATTGATCGAAAAATCATGATGTCAAAAATTACAAAACGATTAAATCATAACGTATGTGTTACTCAATTTTTAACAGACAGACTATTCCATCATAATAATTATACCTTAACAATGAATTCCAGAATTCCTTTTCTCATAATACCACTAGTTTTATATATCTAAATTTTCTTCATAGTTTCTCTTGTCTATAACTGTAACTATATATGCAATAAGCAATAAACGATATATTTATTGAATCATATTGATTGATACAATAAAAGCTGTTTACTTTAGCAAACACATATGCTACTATCTAAAGATTTGGAGATTTGAAGATAGTCATTCCCGGTTTCTCGAGTTTGGCTTAAAACTTTCCAATTTGTATTTATTATACATTTGTAACGTGCATTAGCGTTTTTTTCCAGACAATAAAAATAAAATTTAAGGAATACTATTTGTAAGGTCATAACCAATCCTGAATTAGTAATTCTAGTTGTCCTGAAACCATATTCGAATTTCCAATTTGGTGTTTTACGGAAATTTGACGACGGTCGTTTTTTTTTACTGTTTTGCTTATATTTGACCATACAATTATCGCAGATTAGACCTGTTAGCAGAGAAAGTAAATAGCATTTAAAACATAATCCTTATCTAATCAGAAATATAATACAATAATCTTTTTAATTTTTTTTTTTAGCAAGCCGCTGATAGAGAAAATTTGACAACACTCCTACATCAAATTGATTATATGATTTTGGAAAAATATCATCTCGCTTTAGATTCCACTAATTTTTATATGTTAATTAACATATTGATATAATTTAATTAAAAATTCCAGTACTTTAAACTCAAAGTTTTGGTCCTCAATGCTCTTCAACTTCGTACTTTATTTGGCCCTTTTAACTTTTTTTATTCAAGCATCACTGATGAGTCTTTTGTAGACGAAACGCGCCTCTGGCGTAAATACAAAATTTCAATTCTGGTATCTCTGATGAGTTTATTTAGAATGTCGTGTTTATTTTAATTTTGAAATGTTTCTGTTTGAAGTTCAATTGTGTAACATATAAGCGATATAACGTCGGTATTTTGTTTGATAGTATACTCATTTTAATTCAGTAGCAGGACGAAATGGTTCAATACAGCAAGCCATCATTATAGCCCATGCTATCAGTTGGCATAATACGTAGCCAATTATAAGGGGACTTAATTTAACCCCTTAACATTGATTATATTCCATGTGAACCAACGATAGGAGAAATCATGATGGCTTGCTACATTTAATAATCGTATCACAACCACAATACAAAATAACAAGATTCCTAGCCAGACCTGGGGTCAATTACATGCCAAAGTAATTAATTACATTTCAATTTCATTATTTTCTTAATGTAATTAATTACATCACAATTACATTGAATGTCAAATGTAATTAATTACATTACAATTACATTGCCAATGTAATTAATTACAATTCAATTACTTTTATCCAAAAACACGTGAGAGCTATATCATATAGGATAAAATCATAAAAATGTCAACACACTAGATTACAACTTTTATACATGCACTATTTAACAGTGAAAACATTTGTACAAGCTTTGTTTTCATTGATTGCATTTTTTATGGAAAAATTTGTTTTTAAATTATATATATACTCTTAAAAAAACTTTTTCTTAAAATTTCAAGTTTCTATAAAAAATGTTAATTGAGATTTTTTAAAAAGGTTTTCTTATTTACCTCATCATAACATGTGAGTCACAAAATTTAAGGTAACTTTCAAACTTCCATGTTTTACAGAAGAGTAATGATGTCATTTTGCTTTTATTAAATTTCCAAACTTGTCTTTTAGCAAGTCAAAATTGGTCAAGTATAATGGACTCCATTCTTGTATGTTTTGACTGCTATATTTAAGGATGTGCATTTGTTTTACATAAAAAAGCTCAAGTGAAAAAAGAAAAAATAGAAGGACAATATAAATTCAGATGAAAAATGTCATATGAAAATGTCAGCCGAACAATCCTTAAAATAACTTTAAACTGAAACAATATTTTATTACATATAGAGTTGTCACTGAGCAGATAGGAAGACAAACTAAACGAAACTTGACCTAGTACGTAAAACGTAACATTTCAGCATCGTTGTGATAAAAATAATTAGAAAAATTACTGATCTTTATAAGGTGAAAATTACAAAAACCAGAAAAAAGGAAAACGGAATGTTTTTCTTAAAAAATTATATTGTTGGTACATAAATTTCCGTTTCAATGATGTAAAATAATAATAGGGTCACCGACTTTGTTTTACGGTACACTTCATTCAAAGTAGTGTTCTCGGTGAAAATAATACCACGACACGTCGAAATAAGCGTAACGTCGTCGCGTTGTTGGTCGTAAAACGTCGATTTTTTACGTTTTCCACTACCACCTATGTAACAGATTGGTTAATACACCAAAAACGAAGTCGGTACCCTATGACTATTTTATATCATTAAAACAGAAATGTAGGTATCAACAACATATAGTTTTTATGAGAAAAATCTATGGACTTGAAAAATTGAGATTTTATGATTCAAAGACAAATTTAAGAACGTTTTTCGTTTATTTTATGTGCTTTCTATACAAATGATCACCTAAATTGAAAGAATTTAATCAGTTGTTTTTCAGACAGGTAAAGAGATAAATGCATTATTTTTTTTCGATATTCAGTTATTATAGTTCATAGAGCCAAACCTGTATGCAAAATTTTACCAAAGTCTGTGACATAGCCCATATACTGTTCCTTGACCTTATGTTGCAATAAACTGTTGGAACCCCACATAAGCATTAAAAGTTTTATGGGGGAAACAGGGGGTAGTTACTATGTAATAAACGTAGACATGGAATATGAGCAAGATTTTTTTCTGATGAATAATTGGCAATAACAGTATATTAGAACAGGAATATATGTTGATCCAGAAAACAGACATATAATGCCAGAGATTATAAAATCTTCGAAATCTTACTGGAGATTCCATTGAATATTTAAAAAAAACAGATTAAAATCTTAACATCTCAAAAATCATAAAAAATACTTGAATTATACCTGCAATACCCTATCATGAAATCGTTGAAATTTTCATGTTTATATTATCAACAAGAAAAGAAGATAGGTATCAACCATCCTAACACAATCCTTCTTGTTGTGACTTCGTTGAATATTCAATGTCTTACTGTCAATTTTTTTTACTTTCATTGTTTATCAAATGTTCAATTCAAAAGACACGCTTTTTCAAAACCGTCTAAACTATATTTGAAAAATTATTTTTTTGTCATAAATCAGGCTGTAAGTTTTTTCTATAAATTATTTTACATTGTCATGTTAGGGCGTTTTATAGCTGACTATATGGTATGGGTTTTGCTCATTATTGGGGGCGCCTTACGGTGACCTATTTTACTTAAATCTGCTTCATTTGGTCTCGGTTGGATAGTTGTCTCATTGGCAATCATACCACATTTCCTTTTTAAATATAAATATAGGAAAAATATTAACATATAAAAAAAAAGATGTGGCATGATTGCCAATGAGACAACTCTCCACAAGAGACCAAATGAAATAGAAATTAACAACTATAGGTCACCGGACGGCCTTCAACAACGAGCAAAGCCCATACCGCATATATAGTCATCTATAAAAGGCCCCGAAATAATAAATGTAAAACAATTCAACTGAGAAAACTAACGGCCTAATTAATGTACAAAATAATGACCGAAAAACAAATATGTAACACAGCAACAAACGACAACCACTGAATTACAGGCTCCTGACTTGGTACAGGCACATACAGAATGTGGCGGGGTTAAACTAGTTTGTAGGCGCCAACTCTGCCCCTAACCTGGGACAGTGGTGTAACAGTACAGCATAAGAACAAACTATAAAAATCAGTTGAAAAAGGTTTAACTCATCAGATGGATTCAAATAGAAATACATTGTACATCTAACAAAAACACAGAGTGAACGTGGACGGGTACTTGTACATCCAAACAACAAAAGGACACTAAATACAGATCTGAAATTACTCGCAGTTACTGACAGCTAGTTCAAAGCCAATAACAATTTATAAAAAAAATCATGCATTTAAGACTCAATTATCAATCAGTACACATCCAACATCCAATGGATTTTGTGTAAAGACGTCATAAACAGTCCGAGAAAAAACATGACCTTGTGCAATGCCAAGATACAGTCAAGTTTTAAGAAAGGGAAGTAATGAAATATGTTGTTCATTATCAGTGCTCTAGTACCTTGTAGTTATTCAATACACGATTGTGAAAATATATGATACTATATGGCGAACTGTGTGTCGTAATGGTGATAACTAATGAAATATGATGCAGTGGCATATGAGACAATAACTCTTTAATTCAAGTTCAAGTATTAATTCTGATTAGATAAACCAGAAACTTTGGTATTATATGTCTTTGTATAAAAGAAGAAAGATAAGGCGTAATCCAAATTGACATATAATATAAACAATACATTACAAGTAAGAAATAATCCTTATAGTATTATCTTTTAATAATCATATGTGCTGATCTGTCCAGTATTAACCAAATAATCAGGATTACGTAAATATATACCTGATAACATAAAAAAGTAATATGATACTAATTTGCTGTCAAATATTTTCATATAGGGGACAATATTAAAGAAAAAGTACTTCGTCTGTGTTATATTTGCAGAATATTTTCGAAATTAAAATCTTGTGTTTACTGTACTCCTGTTTCATTATCTTTTCAATTTAAAAACAAAATCAAAACTCAGATATGTTTTTAGTCAAATAATCATCAAAGTTTGCCTGTAGTATTATAAGTACTAATTTATGAATAAAAGGAAATTAGGGGTTAACGTACATGGGATAGAAACCAAACAAATTGAAAGAAAACTGTTAATTAAAATTAAAATCTAGAGATGACCATACGACTTTCAACATTGGAAAGACGCCTCCGTCGCTTCTATTTACTATTGCTATTGTCTTTGCGTTTTAAAGCTGAATGAATGTAGTGTAGATAGAGTCCGTCTGTTTGTCTTTCCGCCCCACGTTTGTACCTGAAACGCTTGACAGAAATTTTGAAACTTTCACAGAATATTACTTAAATGATGTTCTTTTGTTCTTTTGCACGTACTATTTATTTCCTATCCGAATGATTTTGGGGGTTTACTCTAGCATGACATAGACTCATATCCGCACTCTGTTGTACACATTGGTACCCGCTTCTCCTTCTTAAAAGTAAAATAACAAAAAAACCGAACTCCAAGGAAAATTCAAAACGGAAAGTCCCTTATCAAATGGCAAAATCAAAACATCAAACACATCAAACGATTGGAAAACAACTATCCTATACCTGACTAGGTACAGACATTTCTTTATGTAGAAAATGGAGGGTTACCCTTTATCAGAATTCAATGCAGTTTCTCAGAATCTGCACAAAACGATGCCGTGGAACGCTTCCTATTTCATTTTTGAACCGAATTATTTTTGCAACTTTTAACTTTTTAAAAAGCAATTCTTGGACTTTACCATGTCTGTATGTGGGGAAGGGTCATATCATTTTGTGCATTTTTCTCATAGTACCACTAGTTTTATAAATTTCATTGTGTTTTATAGTTTTTGTTGTCTCAAATTGTATTCTTTATATGCAATAAACAATGTATTTCTTCAATCATATTGATTGATACGATGAAAGCGGTTTATTTCAGCAAACACATGCGAGTACATGTGTATCTAATGATGATGAAATTTGAAGATAGTCATTCTCGATTTCTGGAGTGTTGCTTAAAACTTTCCAATTAAGATTAATTAAAACGTGCATTAGCGTTTTGTTTCCTAGACAGTACAAATGAAATTTAAGGAATACTATTTGTAAGGACATAACCAATCCTGAATTAGTAATTCTAGTTGTCCTGAAACAATATTCGAATTTCCAATTTGGTGTTTTACGGAAATTTGACGACGGTCGTTTTTTTTTACTGTTTTGCTTATATTCAACCATACAATTATCGCAGATTAGACCTGTTAGCAGAGAAAGTTAATCGCATTTAAAACATAATCCTTATCTAATCAGAAATATCATACAATATTTTTTTTAGTTTTAATTTTAGCAAGCCGCTGCTAGAGAAAATTTGACTACACTCCTACATCAAATTGATTATATGATTTTGGAAAAAATATCATCTCGCTTTAGATTCAACTAATTTTTATATGTTAATTAACATATTGATATAATTTAATTAAAAATTCACAGTACTTTAAACTCAAATTTTTTGTCCTCAATGCTCTTCAACTTCGTACTTTATTTGGCCTTTTTGACTTTTTTTATTCGAGCGTCACTGATGAGTCTTTTGTAGACGAAAAGCGCTTCTGGCGTAAATACAAAATTTCAATCCTGGTATCTATGATGAGTTGATTTAGAATGCTGTGTTTATTTTAATTTTAAAATGTTTCTGATTGAAGTTGAATTGTGTAACACATATAAAAAAAAAGCGATATAACGTCGGTATTTTGTTTGATACTATACTCATTTTAATTCAGAAGCAGGACGAAATGGTTCAATACAGGTAGCCATCATTATAGCCCATGCTATTAGTTGGCATAACACGTAGCCAATTATAAGGGAACTTAATTTAACCCCTTAACATCGATTATATTCCATGTTAACCAACGATGGGAGAAATCATGATGGCTTGCTACATTTAATAATCGTATCAAAACCACAATAGAAAAGAACAAGATTCCTAGCCAGACCTGGGGTCAATTACATGCCAAAGTAATTAATTACATTTCAATTTCATTATTTGTTTTGATGTAATTAATTACATCACAATTACATTGATTTCCAAATGTAATTAATTACATTACAATTACATTGCCAATGTAATTAGTTACAATTCAATTACTTTTATCCAAAAACATGTGAGAGCTATATCATATAGGATAAAATCATAAAAATGTCAACACACTAGATTACAACTTTTATACATGCACTATTTAACAGTGAAAACATTTGTACAAGCTTTGTTTTCAATGCCGATTATTTGATTGCATTTTTTATTTTTATGGAAAAATTTGTTTGTAAAATTATATATATACTCTTAAAAAACTTTTTCTTAAAATTTCAAGTTTCTATTAAAAATGTTAATTGAGATTTTTTAAAAAGGTTTTCTTATTTACATTCTCATGACATGTGAGTCACAAAATATTAGGTAACTTTCAAACTTCCATGTTTTAAAGAAGAGCAATAATGTCATTTTGCTTTTATTAAATTTCCAAACTTGTCTTTTAGCAAGTCAAAATTGGTCAAGTATAATGGACTCCATTCTTGTATGTTTTGACTGCTATATTTAAGGATGTGCATTTGTTTTACATAAAAAGGCTCGAGTGAAAAAAGGAAAATAGAAGGACAATATAAATTCAGATGAAAAATGTCATATGAAAATGTCAGCCGAACAATCCTTAAAATAACTCTAAACTGAAACAATATTTTATTACATATAGAGTTGTCACTGAGCAGATAGGAAGACAAACTAAACGAAACTTGACCTAGTACGTAAAACGTAACATTTTGGCATCGTTGTGATAAAAATAATTAGAATATTACTGATCATTATAAGGTGAAAATTACAAAAACCAGAAAATAGGAAAACGGAATGTTTTTCTAAAAAAAATATGTTGTTGGTACATAAATTTCCGTTTTAATGATGTAAAATAATAATAGGGTCACCGACTTTGTTATACGGTACACTTCATTCAAAGTAGTGTTCTCGGTGAAAAAAATACCACAAAACGTCGAAATAAGCGTAACGTCGTCGCGTTGATGGCCGTAAAACGTCGATTTTTTACGTTTTCCACTACCACCTATGTAACAGATTGGTTAATACACCAAAAACGAAGTCGGTACCCTATGATTATTTTATATCATTAAAACGGAAATGAAGATATCAACAACATATAGTTTTTATGAGAAAAATCTATGGACTTGAAAAATGGAGATTTTATGATTCAAAGACAAATTTAAGAACGTTTTTCGTTTATTTTATGTGCTTTCTATACAAATGATCACCTAAATTGAAAGAATTTAATCAGTTATTTTTCAGACAGTAAAAGAGATAAATGCATTACTTTTTTTTCGATATTCAGTTATTATAGTTCATAGAGCCAAACTTGCATGCAAAATTTTACCAAAATCTGTGACATAGCCCATATACTGTTCCTTGACCTTATGTTGCAATAAACTGTTGGAACCCCACATAATCATTAAAAGTTTTATGAGGGAAACAGGGGGTAGTTACTATGTAATAAACGTAGACATGGAATATGCGCAAGATTTTTTTCTGATGAATAATTGGCAATAACAGTATATTAGAACAGGAATATATGTTGATCCAGAAAAGAGACATATAATGCCAGAGATTATAAAATCTTCGAAATCTTACTGGAGATTCCATTGAATATTTAAAAAAAACATTAAAGTCTTAACATCTCAAAAATCATGAAAAATACTTGAATTATACCTGCAATACCCTATCATGAAATCGTTGTAATTTTCATGTTTGTATTATCAACAAGAAAAGAAGATAGGTATCAACCATCCTAACACAATCCTTCTTTTTGTGACTTCGTTGAATATCCAATGTCTTACTGTCAATTTTATTTTTACTTTCATTGTTTATCAAATGTTCAATTCAAAAGACACGCTTTTTCAAAACCGTCTAAACTGTATTTGAAAAATTATTGTTTTGTCATAAATCAGGCTGTAAGTTTGTTCTATGAATTGTTTCACATTGTCATGTTAGGGCGTTTTATAGCTGACTATATGGTATGGGTTTTGCTCATTGTTGAAGGCGCCTTACGGTGACCTATTTTACTTAAATCTGCTTCATTTGGTCTCGGTTGGATAGTTGTCTCATTGGCAATCATACCACATCTCCTTTTTTAATATAGATATAGGAAAAATATTAACATATAAAAAAGAAGATGTGGTATGATTGCCAATGAGACAACTCTCCACAAGAGACCAAATGACACAGAAATTAACAACTCTCCCCCTAACCTGGGACAATGGTGTAACAGTACAGCATAAGAACAAACTATAAAAATCAGTTGAAAAAGGTTAAACTCATCAGATGGATTCAAATAGAAATACATTGTACATCTAACAAAACCACAGAGTGGACGTGGACGGGTACTTGTACATCCAAACAACAAGAAGACACTAAGTACAGATCTGAAATTACTCGCAGTTACTGACAGCTAGTTCAAAGCCAATAACAATTTATAAAAAAAAATCATGCATTTAAGACTAAATTATCAATCAGTACACATCCAACATCGAATGGATTTAGTGTAAAGATGTCATAAACAGTCCGAGAAAAACATGACCTTGTGCAATGCCAAGATACAGTAAAGTTTTAAGAAAGGGAAGTAATGAAATATGTTGTTCATTATCAGTGCTCTAGTACCTTGTAGTTATTCAATACGTGATTGTGAAAATATATGATACTATATGGCGAACTGTGTGTCGTAATGGTGATAACTAATGAAATATGATGCAGTTGCATATGAAACAATAACTCTTTAATTCAAGTTCAAGTATTAATTCTTATAAGATAAACCAGAAACTTTGGTATTATATGTCTTTGTATAAAAGAAGAAAGATAAGGCGTAATCCAAATTGACAATACATTACAAGTAAGAAATAATCCTTGTAGTATTATCTTTTAATAATCATAAGTGGTGATCTGTCCAGTATTAACCAAATAATCAGGATTACGTTAATATATACCTGATTACATAAGAAAGTAATGATGATACCAATTTACTGTCAAATATTTTCATATAGGAGACAATATAAAAAAAGTACTTCGTCTGTGTTATATTTGCAGAATATTTTCGAAATTAAAATCTTGTGTTTACTGTACTCCCGTTTCAGTATCTTTTCAATTCAAAAACAAAATCAAAACTCAGATATGTTTTTGTCTTTGTTTAAAACAAGAAAGATAAGGCGTAATCCAAATTGACATATAATATAAACAATACATTACAAGTAAGAAATAATCCTTATAGTATTATCTTTTAAAAATCATACGTGCTGATCTGTCCAGTATTAACCAAATAATCAGGATTACGTTAATATATACCTGATTACATAAGAACGTAATATGATACCAATTTGCTGTCAAATATTTTCATATAAAAGAAAAAGTACTTCGTCTGTGTTATATTTGCAGAATCTTTTCGAAATTAAAATCTTGTGTTTACTGTACTCCCGTTTCAGTATCTTTTCAATTTAAAAACAAAATCAAAACTCAGATATGCTTTAAGTCAAACAATCATCAAAGTTTGCCTGTAGTATTATAAGTACTAATTTATGAATAAAAGAAAATTAGAGGTTAACGTACATGGGATAGAAACCCAACAAATTGAAAGTAAACTGTTAATTAAAATTAAAATCTAGAGATGACCATACGACTTTCAACATTGGAAAGACGCCTCCGTCGCTTCTGCTTACTATTACTATTTTTCTTCGCGTTTTAAATCTGGATGGATATAGTGATGGGAGAGTCCGTCTGTTTGTCTTTCCGTCCCACGTTTGTACCTGAAACGCTTGACAGAAATTTTGAAACTTTCACAGAATATTACTTAAATGATGTTTTAGCACGCACTATTTATTTCATCCGAATGATTTTTGGGGTTTATTCTAGCATGACATAGACTCATAACCGCACTCTGTTATACCCATTAGTATCCGCATCTCCTTCTTAAAAGTAAAATAACAAAAAAAAACGAACTCCAAGGAAAATTCAAAACGGAAAGTCCCTTATCAAATGGCAAAATCAAAACATCAAACACATCAAACGATTGGAAAACAACTGTCCTATTTCTGACTAGGTACATGCATTTCCTTATGTAGAAAATCGTGGATTACCCTTTATCAGAGTTCAATGCAATTTCTCAGAATCTGCAACAAATAATGCCATGGAACGCTTCCTATTTTATTTTTGAACCGAATTATTTTTGGCAACTTTTAACTTTTTTAAAAGCAATTCTTGGACGTAACCATGCCTGTATGTGGGGAAGGGTCATATCATTTTGTGAGTTTTTCTCATAGTACCACTAGTTTTATAAATTTCAATGTGTTTTATAGTATTTGTTGTCTTAAATTGTATTCTTTATATGCAATAAACGATGTTTTTCTTCAATCATATTGATTGATACGATGAAAGCGGTTTATTTCAGCAAACACATGCGAGTACATGTGTATCTAATGATGTGGAAATTTGAAGATAGTAGTTCTCGATTTCTGGAGTGTTGCTTGAAACTTTCCAATTTAGATTAATTAAAACGTGCATTAGCGTTTTGTTTCCTAGACAGTACAAATGAAATTAAAGGAATACTTTTTGAAAAATCGGGATTTTTTTATTCTAGTTGTCATAAAACTGTATTCGAACTTCCAGTTTGGTGTTTACGGAAATTTGAGAACGGTTGTTTTTCTAATATATTGCTTATATTTTAACACACAAATTAATTATTTCCCAGATTAAATTTGTTATCAGAAAAAGTAAATCACATTTAATACATAATCTTAATCTAATCAAAAATATAATACACACAATTGGTTTTTTTTCTTATTTTTAGCAAGCCGCCGTGAGACAAAATGTGACTACATTCCTTTATAAAGTATTTGCCAATACAATTATGTAGACATTTTATTACAGCAGGGTTCTCTGTATGTGGACATTGATTGAAAAATCATGATGTCAAAAATTACAAAACGATTAAATCATAACGTATGTGTTACTCAATTTTTAACAGACAGACTATTCCATCATAATAAGTATACCTTAACAATGAATTCCAGAATTCCTTTTCTCATAGTACCACTAGTTTTATGTATCTAAATTTTCTTCAAATTTTCTTTATATGCAACGATATATTTATTGAATCGTTTTGATTGATACAATAAAAGCTGTTTACTTTAGCAAACACATGCTAATATCTAAAGATGTGTAAATTTGAAGATCATAGTCATTCCCGGTTTCTCGAGTTTTGCTTAAAACTTTCCAATTTGTATTGATTATACATTTGTAACGTGCATTAGTGTTTTGTTTCCCAGACAGTACAAATGAAATTGAAGGAATACTATTTGTTGGGAAATAACCAATCTTGAATCAGTAATTCTAGTTGTCCTAAAACCATATTCGAATTTCCAATTTGGTGTATAACGGAAATTTGACGACTGTCGTTTTTTTTTTTTTTACTATTTTACTTATATTTAACCATATAATTATGGCAGATTAGACCTGTTACCAGAGAAAGTAAATCGCATTTAAAACATAATCCTTATCTAATCAGAAATATAACATAATAATTTTTGTATTTTTTTTTTTTAGCAAGCCGATGCGAGAGAAAATTTTACTACACTCCAACATCAAATTGATTATATGATTTTGGAAGAAATATCATCGCGCTTTAGATTCCACTAATATTTATATGTTAATTAACATATTGTTATAATTTAATTAAAAATTAACAGTACGTCAAACTCAAATTTAGAATGTTGTGTTTATTTTAATTTTAAAATGTTTCTGTTTGAAGTTGAATTGTGTAGTGCATATGAAAAAATAAAAGCGATATAACGTCGGTATTTTGTTTGATAGTATACTCATTTTAATTCAGTAGCAGGACGAAATGGTTTAATACAGCAAGCTATCATTATAGCCCATGCTATTAGTTGGCATAACACGTAGCCAATTATAAGGGAACTTCTTTTAACCCCTTTGCATTGATTATATTCCATATGAACAATCATAATGGTTTGCTATATTTAATAATCGTATCGCAACCACAATACAAAATAACAAGATTCCTAGTTAAAACAGGGTTGTCGTCGTATCGGATATCTAATGCTACCCCCTTTTATTTCTATATTTCTTATGTGAAATTTTGAACAAAATATACGAATCTCTCAGAGTCAAGAAAATGTATGTCCGAACTGAAATCCAATCCTCTCTCAGATTTAAAACTGATTTCCAAAATTTTCTTTAAGTATTCAGGAATTGTTAACTGCCATCCTCTACTCGTCTGTGTTCTTCTCAGAAGGGAAACTACACTGTAGTACACATTAATCACCATCAAAATCTTTTTTACACTCGATATGTATTTCCAGTTGTAATTCACATGGACTGAGGGGAATTTCTGTTACGAGCAAATAACTATTTACGACGTAAATGCATTTAATGAATATTATCTCTTATTAACTATGCGGGAGTAAAATTAAAGAGAGAGAATCACATTAAATAGACCCCATATGTTTAGTGGGAAAATAATAGATTAACGGTCGTCCATCATAAATGTGTAATTTGTTTTATGTATATACATGAGTTATCTCCTATCAAAATAACTATCAATTGCGTCTGTAAAGAAAAATGTCAACGGTCACGTATTTGAATGTTGATATTGACAAACTTCGCAAACGGCCCTTCCATGGGTAACAATATTTTCAAAAGGGTTTGCATTTGTTTTAAATAAAAAGGCTCAAGTAGAAAAAGGAAAATAGGACAATATAAATTCAGATGAAAAATGTCATATGTAAATGTCAGCGGAACAATCCTTAAAATAACTCTAAACTGAAACAATATTTTATTCCATATAGAGTTGTCACTGAGCAGATAGGAAGACAAAATAAACGAAACTTGTCTAGTACGTAAAATGTAACATTTTAGCATCGTTGTGATAAAAATAATTAGAATATTACTGATCTTTATAAGAGAAAATTACAAAAACCAGAAAAAAGAAAAACGGAATGTTCTGTATAAAAAATAAGACTAAAGTTGATCAGTCTTTATGGTAAACTCAATGTGACAAAGGTTACCTAACAGGATAAGTCGGGTTTTAAAAGTAGTTGAAAAGATTCCCAATACTGTGTTATCAGAATTGCAAAAGAATAAGCTACATGACAGTGGGTAATGATAATCAATTAGTCATCCAGTAGTTTGTTGTCTCGAAAACATACGAAAGTCATGCATGTAGCGTTGTGAAAATAGATTTGTTTTGTTCTATTAAAGTAAAACTTATTATTGAATCGTTCAAAAGTATCAGTGCCTAATGTCATGTATATGCACTGAGACACTATCTTTTGATTAAACAATTCCAGAATCCATAATGATTATAACACTTAGTGTTATAACATACATTGTTGACGCATTTTACGGTCTCTCGCCTTTTTCCGTTTAATTCCTAGAAATATCTCAATGATATAAACTCTCATGGGATGTTATGTTGTAACATTATAAGAGGCAGCAATCAGATAGGTTGATTCATGTCTTTTTACGAATTAACTCTCATTTATTGGTTTTGAGTGTTGATAAGCTCGTTTCAAATTAAGCACAGTTTTCAGTAATTGATATAAAAGAGGCTTCCATTAGTAGTATTATGTTGTATGTTCCTTCAATTGAATTTAAAATTACTAGATCCAAATAAAGCATACTAGAAAACCACACATTCAGAATCCGATTTCAGTTTTATTACGCTGTTTCATGTTTAGGTTTGCCCACAATTTAGACACTGTATAGTTTATCACATTCGATACTAAAGATATATAAAATTAATATTGCCACCTTGACTTAGAGCTAACCGAAGCTACCATATTAGTTTATAGAGACTTTATATAACATATACATGAATGATAATGGTTATTTGACAGAGTTGATATTTATAACATAAATACAGTGAATTACAGTGTACAAGTGACAAGTAACAATCGTTCCCTTTTACCATGGGGAAACAAATTTTATTCAAAAACTTTATTGACCAAGTCTAAATTACCACGAACATTGAGAAATGGTTATAAACGACTTTCAATGGAATATTCCGGTCAGAATGATAATAAAAATCTTGAGTAGAAATTACAAATATGATTATCAGTATTGTTCAATGGATGTCCCTATAAACTGGTATAAGAACCACCATAAATGTCAACCGATCTGCATAAAATAAAAAGTCTTCGAACAAGATCTTCCACTTATCGTTGAATAGGTTCGTATTATATTTAGGTAGAAAAAAAATAGATGTTTCGCGTCTATCGAACATTTGTCTTGTCTTGATAGAGTCAAAAAGCTATGTTTAGTATGTGTTTCCGGTGGCAGCGGCGGCGGCGTCGACATTTGTTAAAGTTTGTTATTAGGTCAGTTCAAGGGGACCATTAATGGTAAATAAATGATCTATATTTGGTATGCAGTTGTATACACATTGGCACATCTCATTTCCATAGAGATTATTCAGCCCTGTCCCCTCAATAATGGTCTGTTGACTTTGAAACTTTTGGTTCAATCGTATTTTATGTGAATGGTCATTAACCCGTTTTTTAGATTAGAATTTTAGTCATGGTTCGGACAACAACATATCGTTTGCATAAAACATCAACTAATGGGTATTGTAACCTGGGTGAGGGGACAAATAGCACAGGGGTCGACTATTGTCTAAGGTATTACTTGAACTTTATGTAACACAAAGCAATCAAAAGAAAATCTGTGCTTTTTCCACTTAACACTAAATGTATTTAGTGTTAAAGCTTGTTTATTTGAAAATTCTGGGGTTTCTTTTAAAGCAGTTGCATTTGCGTTTAAAAAAAATCTAAAGATTACGAATAAACACATTAATGGTCATATTTACTTCAAAAGTTCACGCTTTCTGTCTTCCTGAAATACACTTCCAAATTGTTTACGATATAATTGTGTCATCAATACATACGAGTCTACAAAAGTTGATTTGCTGTTTTGCTGAACAAGATATATCTCATATCTCCTTTTAAAGCAGCAGTTGATTTATTTTTCGAACAGAAAGAAACTATTATCAGGATCTTTTCTGAATCGCTGTATTCCATGTCTACTGCTTCGTGACCAAAAAGCTTCTACCGTACATTAATTTTTTTTTCTAAATAAAGATTGAATGTTCATTTATACAGACACCTAAACATGTGCAACTGTCACAGCAATCAATTATATGATTGAAACATCCAAAACAGTTCGGATTAAAATAAAAGAATGACGTTATTCATATTGATAGACATTTCCATGTGAGCACCAGTCGGACCATATGGACATCCAGCATATGCTGTAAACTGTTCTCATCGGGAGCGATCTAATCTATGTCGTTCTCACACAGAAGACTAAACTGGATATCTTTTATCAAAAACTATTTGTTAATGTAAATATTTTAACATACTGCACACACTGTAATAACCTTTCATAAAAGCCTTGTGTGATATTTTTAGAAAGTGATTATTGAGTTATTCGTCTTTGAATAAAAAGTGTTGTCTAAATATTGCATATATCGTTAACCTATTTACCCAGTACGAATTTGTTAGGACTTTTTGAAATTTAGCCAGAAATGGAAGTCCTGTATCATGGGTTTAATCAAGTTTGGCATGCAAGGATATGTAACGACTATATGCCATATAGTTATATTAAAACACACCATCACGTACATGTAGTTACTGATGATAATTTTTGTTTAAATATTAGCTTTCACATATGTTGTATATACGGGTATTGATTCATATTTTGTTCATAATTGTATAATGTGTAGTTACTGAGTTTCTTCCTGATTAGTCTGGTAGCATTAATGATATTACTATGTCATCAATTATAGTTGAAAATTTCCGTTTAAGAGGAGAACAATGATGACATGCTCTTATGAAGCAAATTAACATCGATAATTTTTAATTTTTGTATACTACATTAGACGGACAAAGTGTTATTTTCTTTGATATTCTGCAAGTCTAAGTAGGTAATACTAGCTCGGAAGCCATCCATTTTACGCTGGTTTGATATTACTTTTATATTGATATTTAAGAAACTTTCAGTTTGGAAAAATAAAATCTGTTATACTGCAAAAATTAGATAAGGACATGTGTTATGTTAGTCAATGAGACAATTATCCACCAGAGTCCGAATGACTGACAGGGTTGGACACGCTTGCGAGCGCTCAATCCTCCCCTGTTGTGCTACAGCACAATATGAGAACAGACTGTAAAAATCAGTTAGAAATGGCTTGATCATAAAAAAAAATAAAATAAATAAAAACTACCAGTTTTATACCCGTTTTTAGATTAGAATTAGTGCCTCATATGAAGCAGGATCTGCTTTCCCTTCCGGAGCACATGAGATCTCCCCCGTTTAGACGTGGGGTTCGTGTTGCTCAGTCTTTGGTTTCCTATGTTGTGTTTTGTATATTTCTGTTTGTCTTTTGACCGTTTTTCGTTTTTGCCATGACATTGTCAGTTCGTTTTCGACTTATGAATTGATTATCCCTTTGGTATCATACGCCTCTCTTTTATACCTGTATATTTGTACTTCACTCTAAATAAAAACAAAAGTAATTCTTAAATATCATAAACTGCAGAAAATTCATTTTTCCGACATTTTACATTGAAAATTTTAATACCACAATTCTCAATGGAAATTACATATATACAAGAAAGTATGATCGTAGTTTCAATACATCTGAGATAAATATTATTTTGATATTAACGTTTATATTTCCCAACCTAAAATAATTTGGTAAATTGTAAAATGTATTATTTAAGAAAATTTTACATAATAAAACAAATGCATTGTTTTGTTACTTGTGGTGAAATGGGGCGCTAAAATCAAAATCTCAATTATGAAAACTAACATTCAATCTTTTTTAAACTATTTTTTTACTACAAGAACCTTTTTTGCTTAAAACAAGATGACTTCAATTTTCTCAATACGAACTTTTTTTCATCTTTATGAAGCAATATTTCAGCAACTGTTGCATTTATATTTAGGTTTTCAAGTTGATACGCTATTCCAAAGCTTGCGTTTCCTATCATCGTGTCCTTAAAAAGAAGGTTGCTGCATACTAAGAAATTATGGGACCACCAGTTCTTGATAATAATAAGGAAGCCGTCTTAAATCTATAAAAGTTGTGAATAAATCTAACAGAAACAACCAATGCCTTTAAAACCCCAATCTCCAAATAAAGAAAACATAAAGATATGACATGCGACAATTACTGGACAGCTTCCTGACTTGATACAGGCATATGAAATGTCAAATCATCTCATACCTCCCCTTTATATTTTCGATCAGTAGATAAACAGAATGTACATCAAAAGAATATACAATAAAATATAGTACAGGGAAAGCACATAACTTTACAATAATGATATAATAGTAAACAAAACACAAAATAACTATCAAACTATACTGTATCATAGAATGCTCGAAGTTACTGAAAGCAAGCACAAAGTATTTAATCTGAAGATACATTGTAATAAAGCATGCCGCCCTACACTTACTATCGATTGATGTGTATCATATTTGTTTTCTTGTTCGAATTGACTTAAGCTTTGTCATTTCATGGCCTTTTTTATTAGCTTGCTATGCAGTATAAGTTTTGATCATTGCCGAAGGCCGTACGGTGACATATATAATTTGTATTTCTCAGTTTGTATATTTAAGTTTTATAATCTAAGTGTGTAAAATTTAAGAAAAATAGCTTAAACATTATTTTGTCGAGAACGTCATACGATACATCTTCATGGGCAAAAGTGGTGATACCCTATTCCTCAGGAGAAAAGCGTCGAGATTTATTATATAGATATTTAATTTTTTGCAGATATTGTGAGTACAATTGTTGTTTAAAATGTTTTTCACCGACCCTTGGAGAATTCAAATATTGAATTACATTAGTTAGACAAAAGAAATTAGAAAAAATGTTTTTTTTAATCCCATTACGAAACAATTATTGAGAATTCCGATATGCCTTGAACTTTGTAAAAACAGTTATAATTTTATGTTGAACAATATTGACAAAACCATTTGGTGTTGATGAAAGAACTTTGATTGCTTGTCTTATTATATATCACAACTTTTATAGACTCGGATTTATAGCTTGACATTTTGTAGAGACACCTATCTATCATTGAAGACTGTATGTTGCCCCTTAGATGTCTTTCGTTTGGTTATTTTGTCGTTGGATTGCTGTCTCATTGACGCATATCCTAGCTACATCTTTTTAAATTCCAATTTGTTATTTTTTCTTATTGTTTTGCCTTTTTACAATAAAACAATTTTATTTTCTGTCTATAAAGTCTTATAAATGATACAACATGGCGAAAGATATGTATACATACATTTAGAAAAATATACAAAAGAAATCTTAAAGAGGAGCTGATATCATTGAAAGTCATCTTACAGGGCTCCAACTTTAATTTTTGAAATATAAATACAACTGACAATTGAAATTTATTAACATATACTCAATAATTCATGGCTAGTAAGAAAAATAGACTAAATAGTATACGATGTCCTTGAGGACTAACAGGATACTCACAGTGGTATCGACCCAGAAGTAGTAAACAAAAAAGATAATTAACATTGTGACACTTACTTATAATTTTGAGAGACACACGATCTTTTGATCTCGTAAAAAAACTTCTGCATAGAACACCAACTATTAAATATCAAATGTTATTACCACGATCATATATCCTCTAGAGTCATTTTTGCTTGATAGTAATGGTCTAGCTAAATTAAGTGACAAAACTGAAGACTGATAAGCTTAAATATTGGTAAATCCTATACGAAAGTGCTATCTAGCAACAACTCTGTAGCTAATGGAATAAAACAGTCAATATCAGTTCTTACAATCTTCACCCAAGTCCGTCCATTATTGAATTTGAATAAAAACTTCCTTCCGAAATGCTATCTACAAGATATAAAGCTATGATGGGTCTTCGCCTGCACGACCGGTTGTCTTGTTGTGTAAGTGCTAAATGCTGTTTTCCCATAATTCCTATTGATAAAAAATAAACAGAAATAAAAGATATTTTCAAGATTTTATCGTTCAATATGCTTCACTTAAATGCTGATTTGTGATTAATAAATTTTAAACAGACGACACTTTATTGTCAGAGGTTGTATCAAAAGATTGTTGAATGTGATAACATGCGATATGTATAGGATGTACCATGCCTTCGATTTTTATTGAACAACACTGCATGAATTCACAAAAACATAGTAACAGCCATAGTAATCCGGGGATAATTGAAAAGATATAAACTTATCTTTTGGGCAAAATTTTGACGAGCAGCATATATCACTGCATAGCAACCTAACCCGTATTATTTCGAAAGGTGTATCGTGTAAAATGATGTTTTAAAAGAAGCCATGTTTTCCAATGGTTGAGGTATGGAAAAAACTCATCAAAGATACCAATGTTATAATTGTGTATACCGACGCAAAAAAGACTCATCAGTGACGCTCGAATAAAAAAGTTTAAAAGGCCAAATAAAGTACGAAGTTGAGGAGCATTGAGGACCCATAGTTCAGAAAGGTTTTGCCAAATACAGCTAAGGTAATCTATTCCTGGGGTAGAAGATCCTAAATATTTCGTATAATTTAAAGTTTTTGTAAACAATTGATTTATAAATATAGCCATATCAATGATAAATCATGCCAACACAGACGTGCAGAATTATGGTCATCCTTGGAATTTCCCTAGATGGCAGTTAAACCCATGTTTAAGTGGAAAGGTAGTTTATTATGTACATGATGTATGATTACACAGCCACGTCCGGTTGGAACGGGGAATAGGGACGTTAGATCCATTACCCCGTGTTGGATGAGTGTCATGCTCTCTGCACTTTAAAGAACCCTTGCAATAAATCTCCGATGGGTCCGTAGGTGGACTGTTGCAGACAAAAAATTCTATCTATTTTTACATTCACACCAGTCTTCCTACCAATATATCATTGTTAATTCGTTCTCGTCTTGAATATGTATGAAATATTTGTCAATTGCAGAAAAATCACTATGATTACAGACTTAAAACAACTACTTTCATAAGTATAAAAAGGATTAAAGACTCAAATGGCCGGGTTGCACGGAATGTTTATTAAAGCCAAGCTTCAAGTCAACAAATACTTGAAACAATGCAATATAAAACGGCGAAACTGATTTTTTATACTAAGATGAATATCCCAAAAGCTGCCCTTTTCCTAGACTTGGGATGGGAGCATATAAACGTTTTTCTTGATAGACAAAGGGTGTCTTATTTTGCTAGGATTCAAGGCCTTGACACAAGTAAATTGTGTCGACTTGTATTTGAAGAGCTTAAGTCCCTAACGCTTCACAGGGGGTGGGATTATCCACAATATGTGATAAATTTATTCAATATGGTTGGTCTGGATCACTTTTACAACTTGAATGTTAACTCTAATATATTTAAACAGTTTTTTGGAAGGTTTGTTCGTAGAAGGGAACAAGAAACAAATGATAAAAGCAGTCTAGACATTTTCTCCAAATTTAATTTTGCACAAGGAAGGCAACCCTATCTGTCGAACTTGCTGGACTTTAAGTCTGCAAAACTAAAATTTTTAACACGCACAAATTGTTTACCTGTGAACCAAGTCTTGTATAGGATGAAACTTAGCGAGAGTCCCACTTGCCAAATATGTTTATGTTATTCTGACGAGTCTATTGAACATTTCCTTCTAGAGTGTTCTGGCTTTTCTTCAATCCGAAATAAATACTTAACTGATATAAATGAATAGTTAAGTTTTACTTTCCCGGGCCTCTGCTTCACAGAGTTATTGTCCTACGATAAAATACAAATAATTATTGGTGATTATTTTTATCAGGTTGATCCTTATATCAGTAATACTTTGGACAGTTTAAGTAAGAAAAAGTTGAGCGAAATGTACTCTCAGAGATCTTTGGTTTTGGAACCTAAACTTTAAATGTTTTTTTTGTTTATGTAATATGTTTTACGTAACTCTTAGTTTAGTTCATATTTTATATTGTACATAATGTGTATTTTTCTTATGTAAGATGTCTTATTTTATAATGTACCAATTTTTAACTCTGAAAATGACATATGAATATTTTTACTTGTCTGTATACATTCATTGTATATGCTGTTAGACGCATTTATGGATACCCCGTCCGCAAGTTCCCCCGTTGTAAAGGGGTAATTTTTAAATATATATATATATTAAACAATGGAGAATGGTTCATAATGAACATTCAAATATATGAAAATAGAAGATGTAAATAGAAAATTACTAAATTCCCAATTTGAATAAAAAAAGGGAAAACATTGATCAAACAATTTCATAATACCAGGTGCACAATTGCAATATGTTGGAAAGGATCTAGATTGAAAACTGCAGAAGGATTTGATTACACAAAAACGAAAGAAAAGTCCTCAAACAATTGCAAAATACCATATGCAAAAGTTCAATAAGTGTGCCATCTTTCTACATCACTATATTATAAGCCGGCGTTACACTTCGTGCAAACCGGCCAAAATGCATTAAATTTGTTTTGAAACTCACACCCTACCACTTATGATATAGAGGAAAAGGCATTTTGTGTAGACCTTTTATGTTCTAAATCAGTTGCTGAGACTATACTACTATGTTTTATTTGATTGTTTAAGTGCCTGCATGCCATCGCACAGTCTTTAAGTGATGAAGAAACAAAAATCGGATTCGTACCTTTTTTGGTTAATGACATTTTATAGAATTTTTTTTTAGATGTCATCATTCATTAAGATAGTGTAGTTATTATATTTTATCTTCGTGGAATCATGGACTTTATTCGTGGGATCATGGAATTTATTTGTGGAATCATGGACTTTATTCGTGGGATCATGGAATTTATTTGTGGAATCATGGACTTTATTCGTGGGATCATGGAATTTATTTGTGGAATCATGGAGCTTATTCCAACATTTCAATGTGTTATTTTCATTTTCAAATATTTCAATAAAAATGTTTAAACTGATGGAAATTATACATGACAATCACATTAGCATATTATACATTTCATATTATCACACCATTGCTTACATTTTCATTTAATACCTATGCAAGGACATTGATTTTTTCTTGAACATTAATACTTACCATTAATGTGTTTGTTCAGTGCTTAAATTCTTTTTATAATGTAAATATTCAGTGACATTAAAAAGTGTCAAACAAACAGGTTTTACTATCCATAAGAATTATA
Source organism: Mytilus californianus (assembly GCF_021869535.1). NCBI lineage: Eukaryota > Metazoa > Mollusca > Bivalvia > Mytilida > Mytilidae > Mytilus > Mytilus californianus. Next base: position 91,971,650 of record NW_026262581.1, on the reverse strand, counting down.
TATTCTAACATATCTTTGTTTGTTTGATTTCTTTTCACCGAGCTTTAAAGGATAATCAGTCGAGAAAGAAATAAATAAGACATTTTACATTGATACATATGCACGAAGACGGACGTCTTTTGAAGAAAATTCACGTTGAAGTAGTTAATCAGTATTAAGCTGATTAGTTGAAGATAATTCCTCCTGCTTTGTGGAACATCAGCTTTATAGCGACTATAAAGTACTCATTCACTATTCAAGAAAACAAAGGAGAGTAAAATAAACGAATTTCTTTGACGTTTTTGCGTCCAATTCTTGTATAATATCATTTGGTATTCAGTAAATAAGTAATAAAAGTTAAATAAAGGAAGTCTGATGAACCAGTACGGTTATTACTGCTGGGATATACGATGCTGAAAATACAAGACAACACAGTGGTTTCTTACATAAATCACGAATAAAGAATATAACTTGCACAATAAGCAGTCATTCACATTTCTTTTATTTACGCATAAGAACCCCAAACGCACCTATATTTTGTTCTATTTATAACACTTGTTTTGACGCTCTTAAAATCATTGGGAAGTTGCATACAAATTACATTGTAAGAACTAGTATATTCAATTCTGATTTTTTTTATGTGTTATATATACTCATAATACACGATATTTTATTTTCCAAATAAGGTCCCTGGAAGGACATATACATATATGATCCTTCACAAAACACACAATACTTTACGTAACATTCATGTAACAAATCTAAACATCGATATAGTCATACAGGTTATTCTATTTAAAACAAGTATGTTTAAACATTATTTTTAACATGTCCCCCCTTTGATAAGTATTTAGTATGACGATAAATTTTCTGTACTCGTACTGTGAACAACAAATTTATCCATTTTTTAAAAAATGTTTCCGTACTCCTAACAACAAAATTATTCTATTTGGATTTACCTGTGTACGTTATTTTATTCAACGTCATTTTGTCCCAGGTTAGAGTTGTCGTTTTGACATTGTTCGTACATCTTTTTTCATTAATATTGCATCTATATTGTGTCATAGATCAAACTTATTCGTTCAGTGTATGTTTACTTGTTTTTGTTTATATGTCTTTTTGATCGATTTAAGCCATTTCAATTGATATTTTATAGTGTGTCTTTTTATGTTGTAATGTTACACTACTGTTTCAGGTTAGGGTGAAGGTTGTCGCCTGTTAAAACGTTTAAACCCGCTGCATTTGTATGCACCTGTCCTAAGTCAGGAGCCTGTTGTTCAGTGGTTGTCGTTTGTTGGTGTGGTTCATAAGTGTTTCTCGTTTCTCGTTTTTTCTTGTTTGAATTGTTTTACACTAGTCATTTTGGTGCCCTTTATAGCTTGCTGTTCGGTGTTAGCCAAGGCTCTGTGTTGAAGGCCGTACTTTGACCTATAATTGTTCACTTTTTATGCATTGTGACTTGGATGGAGAGCTTTCTCATTGGCATTCATACCACACCTTATTTATATATATTAATTACTACTGAATAGGACAAATGTCCTATCACGTGATTCTATTTACAAACTTGTATTATCATTATTAGTATCTATTTTTTTCTAAGAACAGATTGAAAATGTGGGGTATAGGCCAACTCACTATATCCATTCATCCTTATTTCACACAAGTAACACTTGACAACGTTTTAAGATGCTAACTTAAAAATACCCAACGGAAAAATGTCAACTGTTCTAGTTTAATCGATTCTGATGAACATTTAAAAAAAAAAAAAAAGTTAAAGAATACAGAACAGAAATGACAATTTTAATCTAAAACTGGTGTTTTAATTAATTTGAAAGGAGATTTGATTTTGATGTAGACCACTTAATTTTCCTCGACTGTCAAGCGATTGTTTTTAATGGACTACCTAGTGCTTAAGCTTATTGTCATTCGTATGCTGTCAGCCTAGCAAAGCTATAATTACATAACAGACGAATTTGAAATAAGTAAAAACTATAATTTTGCTCTTTTTATTTTAACATGTTTTGTCTTAAATTTCGTACTTAACAGATCAATTTAGTATCACTCTATTTAAATTCAAATTTCATTTTATTCATACAGTTTTCCATTTTTTCTTTCGGACCGGAATTTGATTATTGAGTAAGAAAAAAGGGGAATTTATTGACAATGAATTATACAGACAGAAGACAATGAAACAGAACTGAAGTTCGATAGTTGTTTGAAATTGACTACCTATTATTATTGCCTCTATAAAGCTGTTGTTTTCTAGTCTGTGTTAAAACAAAATCGTTCTGTACATCATGGAAATTCAAATTTATTTTCTGTTTATGCCATTTATCAAATTGGATGAACCAATTATTCTGATAATACTCCATCTAATAGATGGATGTTTATAAGACCATCCAAATCTATCACATGGATATTTTAAACAACTGAGTTGTATTCCTATAGTAAGTATTGAGAGATAGTTCCACCAGCACTTCACTCATGGTTATATGTATTGTCAACATAAATTCATGCTTTCCCAGTGATTAATAGAATTAGTGTCTTCAACTGATAATTAAGATTTCAATTATGTATAGTTTAGCATGAACGTGAAAATAAAGTAATATTGTATGAGTTTTGTCAAACAATCCGACAGAATTTAGATAAAACTAAATACTACCAACGTGTTTCTAAGAAAAAGCAAAAAATGAACGTAACGAAATACATTTGTGTTCTTGTAAAGAGACAAGATGCTAGTATATATAATACATTTCAAATATATTTTTTATAATATATGCAACATGATGATCTTGTTATGTATAAGCAATTGATATTGGTTAGTTTAATGAATGAAGTCGATGCGAATTAAAGTGTAAATATACATCTGATGTATCTCTAAGTTTAAAGTAACTTTTGCGTTATAAAGACCTGACAATATTGCATCTCGAACCTTTGTTATCTTATATTGACAAAATGGATTTAAGTATGACTATCAAAAAGTAGTTACATGTACGAGTACCGGTAATTATACATTTAGAAATTATAGACTTAGTCAATTTTTATAATAGTTCTAAATAGTCGTTAAAATTTGCAGTCAAAACTTTGTAATTAGAGTACTTCATATATACCAATACAATATAATGCTATAGTATAATAGTTCATACCATATTTGAATATACTAGAATATTTGCCTTAAACGATAATTTTCACGATCTTATCGTGATATTGGCGATTTATTGTTGTCCGCCTGTCGACACAAAGTTTTTTTACAAAATCTTTATTAAGACTTTACCTATTTAAATAAGGTTTTAACACATCTCAACACTTCACAAAGTCTGGTTCAGTTTAAGATTTGTGGACCCTTAAGTTTTCCCCCGGTAAGGAATGGTAATGAAGAAGCTTTTTCCTTGCTTCCTGGTATCCCTTGGATAATAGTGGAACTTTAATATTGAGTTAAAGAATTCAACCCGTATTCTTTGTGAATGCGAAAGCACTAGCAGTTTTATCAAAAATTGAAGTACTTATAGTCACCACTACTTAGTATATCGGGAATATTTGATAGAAAATGGTATAGTAAATGACTGTATTTCGCCCTCTAGATGTCTCTTGGATTTTTTTTTGTTGGGTTCCTGTCCCGTTGTACTTTTACCCCAATTATTTATCTTTTATTCACAATTACTTTGTAAAAAAACAAATAACGTGCTTACGACAAATTTCGCTATGAACGACCAAATGTTCCACAGTTTAATAAAGGTCTGACTTTAGTAACGTGAATAAAAAGAAAAAAAATCGTCCACACATTGATCAGTAGTATTGAGAAATCACCATGACAAACATGATAATATCGTTATCTGATGTATTACCCAACAGGCTAATACATCAACCTCGACAAAACTGGCAACATTCAGATAAAATATGGTTACTAGACAAAGCAAATTAAATTTAGCTATTAACAACTTGGTTATAACCAAATTGAAAAAGTTTGATCTAATTCTAGCTTTATTGGATATTGGTTTTGTGATCAAATATACTGACTAGTTATTTACTATAAATGTATTATTTAAATGTAAAATGTGGGTGACGTTACCACTTTGGCGATTTCTAATTGATACCGACGTCAACATCTGCTAATTTTAATTAACTATTCAGGTACATAAAATTTATAAGTGCAGTTTTAGATCTAATGGTCTTTGATTCGTGTTGTTTACAATGCATTACACAATTAATTATTAAGCTAATTTGAGAATTTAATGTTTTAACTTTATAATTGCAATATTTGTGGTTTTCATTACAATTAAATAATGAATGTTTATTTTGTAAAAGGTAATGGATATAGTACAAATACTTTTATATTGAAAGCATGTGATTTAATTTTCTAAAGTAAACGAGCACTTTACCATAACTATACATTAAAATCTATGCATAATTTTTAAATTAAACATTTCAACATACACGAAAACTTGACATTAAATTGATGCATTTAATGTTATACATGAATAATGAATAAATAATTATTTAGCGTGCATGATCAACCAAAGTATGGAGGTTTCCTTAATGGTCTTAATTAGTTAGCAACAGAGTTTAAAACAAATCTCTTCACTAATTAGTATTGTAAAGTTTACATTGCAACCCATGATTTAAAAAAAAGCAAAGTTGATTGTTTCTTCCAATTCTTATTTTAAAATAATTCACAAAATGTTTTGCTCTCCATTTTTCGCAGTGTATTTGCCTTTATAAAAAGATTCCGACAGGTCAATATACTATTTTCATAATACCGATTTTTGACTCCGGATTATATAATTTGTCGACTGGTTACCTTGGACATCATGGTACTCGGTCAAGTTAGAGCAACCAACATAAGTAAAATCAAACATATAATCGGTGTAATTTGAGGGGAAAGTTTACTGTTTTCCAATGATTTTATAGTGAAAAAAAAATGTTAAGCAGGTAATTTTCCCCAAAAATTGTACCGATTGAAAGCTTGGTTTTACTTCTTTAGCTTGCTCTTACCTGACTTGGTACCATGATGTCCAAGGTAACCAGTCGACAAATTATATAATCCGGAGTCAAAAGTCGGTAGTATGAAAATAGTCTATTCTTCATCTATTCTATAATATGAAAGACTTACTATTTGATACGAAGGTGTTACCAGATTTAACGAAAACTCTCCAGAGTTTTGAGAACTAGAGAACGAAAAAGCCAAATAGAAATATTAGTATTGCCTGTGGGTGGACATAGTTGTCAATTCTGTGCATTTGAATCGTTTACTTTGTACTTTGATACTTTTTTAAAAGCGCTTAACGTACTAAACTCTTGTTTATGATTATTAATATTGGACACGACATGTTTCATACTTCTAATACTGTTTTAACATGATAACAAAACACACACCAGAACTTCTACCATAGGTATTTTTCAACGTATAATCTGTCTATTTTCGAGTTTTAAAGTAATTTTCTTAACAGGACTTCGTTCAAAAAACATCAATTAACCTTCATAAAAAACATAAAAAGGAGATGTCAACTTCAATAAGAATGTAAGCCAGAAATAAAATTTAACAAAAATAGACCTCTGAAAGTCATTATACGAGCTTCAATGTGCCCATATTCATGTTTACTATTTTGTGAAAGCTCTTAGACTACATTATGATGTATATGGTTATTTGTTATCGGCTCTATAACAAGCTCTTTATTTAAATTTTGACTTTTCAACGATCACATGGTATCTTTTCAACAGGGACGATCACATAAATATCTATTAGTACTACATGTAATGCCACTTTCGCTATTAGACAAATCATGGAGAGCAAACGACAACCATTCGCAATATTTCTGATTTAGAACATGCATATAACCACGAGTCGGGTTGAATAAGTTCATTGAGTGCTCGGCATTGCCCTTTTTAGTTTTAAACAAACATACAAATACAGACACAAGTAAAAACTGGAAAAGAACTATCTAATTACGCCGACATCACCGAGGCAAATAGAAAATAGAAACAAGACTTAATAATATTAAGAGATGGATACGGTAACTTAAATGCATTTAAGTACATTATCTGTTGATAATGAAATAACCTTGTCTTCTTACACTTAGTCCATAATTTGTAGGTCATCAGTTCAATATCTATAATAGCTTTTGTAAAACTCAAATATAGAAAAGACAAAAGATAGCTTCTAACTAAAATTTATCCCATATTTTGTATATTTTTTTCTTTTTTTAAGATTACGCCGCTGATTAAATTTTAAGATCAGATAAGAAAAGATAAAAACTTTATTTTGGCTCATAAAGCTTAAAACAATAAAACACAAGGTCTATATGTTGTGCGAATATATAAAACACATAACACACATTAAAACAAAAGTACATGCACAAAACATATCCAAGTTTCTTAAAGTACTATGTAATAAGCAACTATCTTTGTATATTTTGTATAAGACATATTGTAGAGAAATGTGCTTTTTGGTGTTACATGTACTAATATGTTACTATTTTGGAACGTTGTATAGCTTTGCATTAAATGCAAGCCGTTTGAAACCCTGTTTGTCAAACAAAATTCACAAAATACTTATATGCAAGACAAAAATAAAAATATTGATACCTGACGGACTGATATCTTGTGAATGTCAGCAGCATGTTATTTGATACAGTTATACATATTGATTCCCCCTCCACACGCCTCCAAAGAAAAATGGAAGAGAGAGAGAAAAAAAAAGAAGAAAGAGACAAAAGATATCAGCTGACAACGATGAAATTCGATATATAGTTGTTCACTGAATAAAAACATACCCGGCAAGCAGGACACATCATTATATATTGCTTTGAATTTAAGTTAAATTTGTGTAATAAAAGCTATATAGCTAGCTAATCGTCTTTTTTTGTTAGTAATAGATAATTAGAAACAAGATATTTTATTTTGATCGTAAACATAGAGATTGTTTCCTGAGAAAATTATATATGACTAAGGTAAAGAAGACTAAAATATAGAGCAATTAAATGAAGATTAATCAGATATTTCCGTCCGAATTTTTAGTTTTAAAAAGAATATACATCGTCAATAAGGTAATGAGTATACGAGTATACCGGTCTATAAAATGGAGGAAAACAGGATGAGTTATATTGTATTTCGAAAACAAAATGCAACTGCTTAATACTGTATATTTCCAATCTTTAAAGGATAATAAGAGTGACTGTGAACAATTGAACAGATGTTGACAAACAATATATTTTACGTTTAAATTTTTGCAAAGCGATAGTCTTTAGTTTTCTATGCTGTATTTGGTATACTGTTATTTTTCTTTTGGTCGTATTACATTTTTACGCTCCATCGTAGGTGAAAGGGGTATTTAGTATTACCGATGACTGTCCGTCCTTCCGTCCGTCCTATTCTCGTTTCCGCACTCTGACTTAAGTTTTCCTTTTCCATATTTCACGAAACTCATATACAATGATAAGAACCAAAAGTCGCAGACAGAGTTCTAATTTGGGCAGTGAGTCACTTACCATTCTAGAGTTATGCCCCTTTATAACTTGGAAAACTGCTATTTGTTTTCGTTTCTGCTCTCTAACTTAAGTTTGCATCATTTAAAGTTTATGAAACTCGTACACAATGCTGAGAACCAAAACTTGCAGACAGAGTTCGAATTTGGGCAGTGAGTCATTTACTGTTATAGAGTTATGACCCGCCCCGTTTTAACTTGTAAAATTGCAAAGCTTGAGCGGGGGCATTCGTGTCCTAAGACACTTTCTTCTTTTATTTGCCATGGCTTTGTCCGCCTCTCTTTTATCAAAATTCAAATATTCTTTGCACCTCCGCGTTGAATTGTTAGAAATACTATGCCATTTGGATCTGCTACAAGTCCCTCTTTCTAATATAAACCTATTATCTTATTCATCAACTTTATCTTACCGAGAATTATTAATGCCTTATTATAAAATATAATGCTGAAATTTGTTGATATTTTGGATGCTATGTTATTCAACAACAAACATTTATCCTGAGTAATTTACAGCTGCTGTATTATTGAGACGACGCAAACCAATTAATTTGACAACCCTGAATGATTTTCTTGTAAACTACTATTCTTCATTAATACGGAACATTTAAAGCAGCCTACTATCTTTCTCAGTTTTATAAAAATATTTCTGGCATTCAATACACGTAATGTCTTTATATCCATTATAGACATCGCTTTGTAATATAATCGCTTAGATTTATACAGTATTAGACCAGAGTGTGAATTATGTCTTGTAGTAAATCAAAAATTACTAATTATAAATCATTGTTATAATGCTTTCATTACGTTCTTCCGGATAATTGATCTCCGCATGCATATCATGTATCACTGTGTAATGTTTCAAACGCTTCAATGATGTCCAGCGTTTATATTGGGTAAAACAACAAGAAAACCGATGATATGACATTTTCCTATCAATGTAGGAAAATCAATGTCCTAAGAGTTCTTTATCTTTTTAAAGTATCACTCAGTTCTGTATATCGGAATCTAGGATGGTACTTGATGCTGTGCAATGTGACAAATTGAGTTAAAGAAAAGTAAACATACTTCAATTATACCAGAAAGGGATGTCAGAGGAAGAATTCAAAGATGTTGGATATCCACCAACATTTGATGATCGTAAATTCCTTGATCAAAATATATTTCAACCAAACAATTAAACATCACAAGGCAGTTTAAATATACCCGATACCTGTGCTTTATTCGTTATTAAGTAAATACTATAGACCGAGATGTTCAATTAATATGTCCAGAAATTAAACATAAAAAAAATGGAAGAAAATATAATAAAAAATGCCTGGACTCTAAACGGCCTTATAGCCATACAAATGTCGATGAAAATTCTGTTGTGTTTTCTAACTCTGTTGTTTGCTCAGCCTTTAGTGATTGTGTTTCTCTAACTCTGTTGTTTGCTCAGCTTTTAGGTGTTGTGTTTTCTAACTCTGTTGTTTGCTCAGCCTTTAGTGTTGTGTTTTCTAACTCTGTTGTTTTCTCAGCCTTTAGGGGTTATGTTTCTCTAACTTTGTTGGTTGCTCAGCCTTTAGGTGTTGTGTTTTTTAACTTTGTTGGTTGATCAGCCTCAAGGTGTTGTGTTTTTTTCTGATTTTGTTGGTTGCTTAGCCTTTGGGTGTTGTGTTTTCTAACTCTGTTGTTTGCTCAGCCTTTAGGTGTTGTGTTTTCTTACTCGTTGTTTTGGGTTTTTTTTTATCTTTAGGCGCGCATTTGTCTGTCCTTCTTTTACTTGTTAATTGTGATTGCTTTTCTTGTTTACTGCTTAAAAAAAAATAGTTATGTAACGGAAGGGTAATCCTGTATAAATTGTTTCACAGATTCGTATGAAGAAAAGTATATTTTTTCAGCAGTGTGAGTGGTGTGATAATATCAGTGGCGGATCCAGAGGGGGGCGTAGAGGGCGTACGCCCCCCCTTTGCTTGAACTTTTTTTTTTTTTATTTGTAAAATTATTAATCAGACTAGACTTATTGAACTTTGCCATTTCCCGGCAGTGTATTTAATTTTTATGCGACAATTCTTAACTTATAAAGATATTTTTCGCTCGTATTTACTGTAATATATTATTGATTATGTTGAAGTCATGTGATTCGCTACGGTTGAGTTGATCAGTACGTCGAAAAAACGACACTCAGTCATGCAATTTGAAATTCAAATTACAGTACCGGTAACACATTGCTTAGGCGGAAGATGACAAGCATGACGCCTTCAAAGCGACAAAGGATTGAGCAAGAACGTATTGACTTCTATTTCACAATTCCACTCAACAGAAAGTAATACTCTATTACACTCTCATGAAAAAAAAAGTTCCAAAGCAATATTATTCACCTACGAAAATATGTGTAACCCCACACGCCCCAGCCAGTTAATAACATTGCTGAATAATGATCCCCAGTCAGTAAGCTCTAGATAGATTTAAAGTCTAAGGTACGGACCATTTGATTTGATAGGGCAGTCAGATATTTTAGAGAAAAAATTTTGACCCTGGTTTTTGCCTTAAACAAAAATTCTGGCCGTATCTGTATTGAAAACAATTATCGTGTCCCCTTTTTTGAAATAAGAAAAAAAAAGAAATCCAACAAAATTATTCAGTATTAAATGAACATGGTGAATAAAAAACGGGCGTAATTTTTTGGGGGGATTTGCATGTAAATCCCATATGTGACCGGAATGTCTGTTTCGCCGAACTGATATACTGAATACTTTTTTCAAGGCCCAACTGCAACCTGCCTGCTGGGTGTGGCCTTTATGTCTCCATTTGTTGACCGTCATTCACAACTTCGTTGTCATTTGATTTTCAGACTCATTCGTAGCCTTTGGTTGATTTGGAACCCCTCACTTCCCTTGTTGGGTGAAACATTTCAACCAAACATTTGGATAAAAATTGCTTGTTTGTCTTTGTTCGTGTCGGTCGTATTATAAACTTCATTGAATAGCCGTATATCATGTTTACAACAAGAAATCTGTGAGGTTATTCTTATTAACCATACAACAAACGAGAATTTTCCATATGTCCATTTTTTTCAAATATATTAGTACATAGCTTTGGATCCATTCAATCATTTTATAATAGACAATTAATGGGGAGAATGCGGCATCAAAAATGTCCAACCCTAGCTTACACTTTAAATATAAAATATACATGCCCCACGTCAGGAATCGTTAAAAATGTGCATTTTTCACTTATTTTATGTTTTTTAGCCCAAAAAAGGTAAAAAAAAATTTCGCCTCGCGCCGCTCGGCGAACTTTACAAACTACGCCCCCCCTTTCCAAAATCCTGGATCCGCCCCTGAATATACTCCATGTTTTATCATCATTATATTCTGAATGAATTACATAAATTTGGTAAACATGAAGGATTGTGTACAAACTAACATCAAAGTTGTAGTTACACGTAAGCTAGCGTAAAAATTAATTAACTTTAGATGTAGTCGTTGCAGTGTTACATTGTCCGTATACAAATGATATCTTTCACCTAACAGAACAATACCTGTTTGACATTTAAATAAATAATATCTTTATTCGGTTTGATGAAATTTTATCTATAACAATTAGAAAAGAACAAATGCAGATGGTTCGATACGATGACTTGACACTTTAATTTCGATTTTTACGCGTATTTTGTAAGGACAATTTTTTTTAACTACATGTATATACTAAACATATCATGTTCTATTTCCCCCAAACATAGAAACAACGGTATTTAGTATTATATTATAAAGTATTCCATCTTGATGCTTTTGTAAAGTAAAAATGTGATATTTGACGACATTTTTCCTAGCCTTTATTTATAAATATACCTATAAAAAAGTAGTGCATTTCCGATGAGTTAAAATATTGCATCTTGACCGATATTGCATTCAATAATTCAACTAAAAGTTTGGTACGCACAAGAGAAGTTCCGATTACTAGTAAAAAGATATTTACACGCATGCAAACGAGAAACAAGCAAGATGATGAAAATGAACATTTCGTCCTTACTGCAGGCACCAGCGCTGCAGGAATTGGACGAAGTCTAATGAATGTTACTGAAATATTGAATTCTATTTATTAAATTTATTAAATGGTTATAGTACTGACATTGAGGAGTATTGTCCCGAGCAGTATACATGTACCATGTTACAATAGCTTGCGAAGCTTGCTATAACTGCGAGGGACATTATTACCCAAGAATAGATTAACGACTCTGCATTAGTCTGTATAATATTAAAAATTAAGTATATCAATTTTAGGTGAAAATAGTTGATATTAACGCACCACATTTCTCCTGTCGAAAGCTGTATAGAATGACATGGAAGTGTGCTATATCGTCTATTGCATTCTTCTTCTATTATAATCGAAGGGTTATATCACAAGAACAATTTACTATAAAGGAGTAGGTCCGGTAAGACCCCTTTATGGCCCCAAAATACAGCGTTTTACAAAGATGTTGAAAATGTAAACTTTTAGCTATTTATTGGAAAGTAGAATACTTTTGTTTCATAAATATGGGCTGTTTTTGACAGTACAATGGACATGCATCAGGTACTAGCATCATTATTTCATGCAAAAATACTGAAATTTTCAGAATTTTAGCATTTGTGCTAATTTTAAGACAGTTTTTGTCTAAAATGGAAGTGGCCGCACTTGTGTTCAGTCTTGATATTTAGATATATGCTGTATTTATTGATAATACATAACATATATTAATGTTGAGACTGAACACGAATGCGGCCACTTCCATTTTAGACAAAAACCATCTGAAAATTGACGTTTTATGGAATATTTGACAGAGTTTTCATATTTAAGCTTGAATTTGAGCCTCTTTGATGACCAAATCAGTGAAAAACTTTAATATTAATTGATTGAATCGACTGAAGAAGACACTTAATTGTATAAAAAATGACAAGAATCTTTCATCAGATGTACTTCGAATTTTAGGCCAAAATTAGCCCTTACCGGACCTTCTCATGTTTGTGTCCTTTTCACAGTCCACATCAAAGTTCGATTTCTATGATAAGTTATTCTTTGCAGAAAACAAACAACCATAAATTTTGAAGTTGTCTGGATTATCTAAATTAAATATTTCTTTTTTTTTTTAAATCATAAGTTAACATATTTATATTTCTATATCGTACGTGTATGTTCCTTTTTTTTAAAATTTAGTCTCAAATTACAATTTTTACCAACGCATAATAATTTTCAACACATCTATAGCAATGCCACTGAATAGCATTTAGATCCTATAAAAGACAGAAACCTTATTCATGACAAAATTGTTGGCATGAAAGTCAATAAATCCATGATATATTTGTAGTAATCAGTAAAGCAATCAGTGATTGGTCATCATCTCGACATCCGGACAAGGCAAATGTCCATAATCTTACATTTACACCACTTACATTGACACATTTGTCAACATTAAGTCAGCACGATCACGGGATATTGAATAACAGTTACGCATAAATCTTGTAATGCCAAAGAAACACCCAAACAAAGACTGTTTATTCGCGAACTTAGGTAATAATAAGCTTTTTAATGACATTTTTTGGTGGAATGATTGTTTCTCATCTACGTCTTTTCATACGGTATGAGAATGAGTAGGGAACATAAATATTCAAGAGCATTAAGAAAACAACCAACCAGCAAACTCAATAGGTAAATCGTCTGGAAATAACGAAACTATACAAAAAGCAAAAAAAAAAAAAAAAAAAATAAAAACAATTAAGATATACAAGTTTAAAGATCTGTGCATCGATAACACAAATTGTTTTAAAAGGCAAATACTGCGGCACAACACGTGGAATTTCATGTCAATCTATATTCAAAAGGATATAATACAATCTGAAACTTTGCATTCATTGTATAATGGTTATAGTACTCATATCCATAAACGGTAATACTGATTTCTAATCCGTTCTCTTGAACTTCATTACACAATCACATTCAATACTGAAGTTAATTGTATTTTATTGCGTAAATAGTTTCTTCAATTATTGTCTTTGTGGTTTAGATCTTATAATTATTTGTTTTAACCCCCCCCCCCCCCCCCCTTTGTTTGTCATGGCTGTGCTGCCATAAAACATAAGAAAACATAAAACCATATCCCGTATAGTAAACTATAAAAGACCCCATCATGACAAAACAATTCAAACGAGAGTGACCACCTACTTTTGAATTTGAAATATAATATATATCTCAACTTCTTTGTGCCAAGATGACACTACATTTGAAAAACATAAATCCTAGATGTATATCCTACAAATACCAGTCCACTTTATTGTTTGAAAATCTCATATTTATTTTTTCCTTCATGTGTGTAGCGTTACAGTTTTTATTTACAAATAACATCTTCAGTCGTCATTTGTACAAAAAAAAACTACAAATTAATGAAAATGAACACTGTGAACTAAAAAAAGTAAAATAACAAAAATACTGAACTCCAAGGAAAATTCAAAACGGAAAGTCTCATATCAAATGGCAAAATCAAAAGCTCAAACACATCAAACGAATGGAAAACAACTGTCATATTCCTAACTTGGTACAGGCATTTCCTCATGTAGAAAACGGTGGAATAAACCTAGTTTTATAGCTAGCTAAACCTCTCACTTGTATGACAATCGCATAGAATTTCATTATATTGACAACAATGCATAGAATTTCATTATATTGACAACAATGTGTGAGCAAAACAAACAGACGTAATAGGTAAAAATGTCAATAATTGGGGTACAGCAGTCAACATTTAAAACACTCTGTTCGATAAAAACAAATTTTACTTGAATTAATAATGAGTTCGCTTTATTTCGACATTGAAAAAAAAAATTAATTAATTTTCTAATTATTTATTTCATAAGTGATTAAATACAAACCACTTAGATATAACTTTTCATCTGTATGCGGATGGTGCCCGGATGTTTTACAAGATGACGTAATTGTAATATATGAACGATTACTTTTTTTTTATTTGAAAAATGATTGAGTGTTTAGAAGTACAAAAGGGGAGACAACTGAAAGGCTACTTTAACTGCTATTCTAAAAAGCTTTTTGACAATTCATTTTAAGATTGAATTAAAATTATATTATTTAAACATCTATTATTTTAACTGATACTTGTATATTATTCAGGCCTCATATTCATATAAACACGAAAGCTAACGCAAACAGTAAAAACGTTTCACAGCACTTTAGATGTTCTTCATAAAAAAAACTTACGATAATCAGGAAATTGGAGTCTATGGCGGAAATACACGATGCTGATTTATAATAAAATATATTTTATCCTTTAACTATATTTGTTCAGATTCCAATCCCGAAATGGACTCTTAATTGAAACATGTTGTCTTCATTGCATGTAGTATTGTACAATAGATTATTTAATGTCAGACGGTCACCTTTATTTGATAATTCAGCATAGTTAAATGTGTGTTCTGTTGTAAACTATTTAGAAGAGAGGCGAAATATACCAAAGGGACATTCAAACTCACAACTCGAAAATAAAATGACAACGCCATGGCAAAATAAGAAAAAGACAAAAAGACAAAGAACTGTACACAAAACACAACATAGAAAAACTAAAGACCGAGCAACACGAAAACCGGAGGTGATTTCAGGTGCTCCGGAAGGGCAAACAGATCCTGCGCCACAGGTGGCAGCCGTCGTGTTGCTCATGTAAGTACAAACCCGGTGATAAGTCTAATTCGTTAGGGCATATTCGGGGAAGAGAGGACCGGATTGTCGTTACGACAATTGGAATATATTCGTCGTCATCTGTGAAATAGATATTCCAGAACGGTCGACAAACTCGAAATGGCGTCCGTAAAATTAACGAAGGAATGATTTCAACTTCACCAATTGGAACTCTTGGTTTAATAGCTACCTTGTGAGCAGTAACCCTCTATCAAAGGAATCATAATAGGAAATACAAGCCCTGGAATATCGTATCAACTGGGAGATAAATACTCCATATGCAGGCTCCGCTGGAATACTGCTACGTTTACCCTGTTTCACTTCGTATCTTTTCTGCTCTAGTTCTTCGAATTAGTTGAACTAGATGCATTTCCACTTTCCGTCGATTTCTAGTTTCTACGACAAGTTAACACTAAAGCACATCTGATAACATTTTAGATAAATTGTTTCTAAACAAAACGATTTTATTACATTGAAGACCTAAGCAAAAACAAATTTATTGTTATTGCAAAATTATTTATGTACTTTTATTATTGATATTGATATGATTTAAATTACATAAATTTATAGGTCACCGAATTCGTTTTCGAAATGCAGAAGAGACATTAAATATATATTAAATGGATATGAGATAGTGATTGAGATAATAATACAAGCTTCCTTCGTCCGAATTCATAAAACTTGTGAATAGATTTAATGGAAACTTTCACAAAATAGCATTACGGCTCGGTGATTGCGGAAACTAAATGTAGTTCACAAATGTAATATTGAATTAAAAAAAACACCCATATTTTGTCATTCGTCGTTAGTGTGCTCTTTTGTTATTCAATAAAAGTGCCAATGAACTATTTTTAAAAGAGTTATGCCCTTGGAAACATTAATTATATGGAAAATTGCATCGTTAGCATCATTTGTACAAATCTTGCCAGATTTTTATGAAACTTATATTGTAGATTATATTAGCAGTGTCTTGGACGAGTTTGAAAATCAGTGCCAATCAATTATTTTTAAAAGAGTTATGCCCCTTCGAAACATTAGTTATATGGATTATTGCATCGTTAGCGCTCTCATGTGTACAACTCTTGCAAGATATTTATAGTACTCATATCATAGGTTCATATCAGCAATGTCTCGGATAAGTGCTGATCAATTATTTTTAAAAGAGATATGCTCCTTGGAAATATTAATTCTATGGAAAATTGAATTGTGAGCGTTCTCATGTGTACAATTCTCCCCATATTTTTATGAAATTTATATCATAGGTTTATATCAGCAATGTCTTGGACAAGTTCGAAAATCAGTACCTATCTATTATTTTTAAAAGAGTTATGCCCTTGGAAATATTGATTATATGGAAAATTGCATTGTGAGCGTTCTCATGTATACAATTCTCCCCGTATTTTTATGAAAATTTATATCATAGGTTTATATCTGCAATGTCTTGGCACGAAAATAACTGCTGATCCAATATGATTAACGAGTTAGGCCCCTTGGAAATATTGATTATATTGGAAATTGCATTGCATTATGATTTGCACTCAAGCCTTCATTTCATATAAAAAAAATTAAAGAACAAAAAAAAAAAGAAGGTTTTTTAGTCATTGCCCTTGGACCTTGGACAGATAAAACATGTGCAACGCGGGGAACATTGAAACTCTGTTCTTTTATCAATTGATGAAATTTTTTTTGGATTCATTTATGTTCGTGATTACTAATTTCGCAGATGAAGCTAAACTGTGTCATCAGGGAAATTAATTTGGTGGATAAATTCACCTATAGCCACGAAATTCTGAACTTCAACCCACCATTTTCGTCAGAAAATACCTATACCAAGTCAAGAATATGACAGTTATTTTCCATTTGTTCCGTTAGTTGATATAGTCGAGTGTTTGATTTTGTCAGGTTTTATGGACTATCACCCTTTTTATTTACCTAGAAGTTTTTATACTTTTTGTCATTTAAACTGAATATTGTTAGGCGAAAAGATAGACTTTTGAGATCAGTTATGAGTTATAAACAATCAGGTATCAACAAGATTAAAGGAAGGCTCCTAAGGTGAAAATCGTCTAAATTTCCGAACCTCAATCTACCAACTTTGCAGAACCTATCAATTAGATTTTTTTTCTTCAAAAAGAGGCGGAAGATACCAAAGGGATATTTGAATACAACATAGAAAACTGAAGGATATGCAAATCAAACCCCATCAAAAACTGGGGTGATCTAAGGTGCTCTGGAAGGGAAACCCTGAAATATTTGCCACTGAAAGTTAATCAATATATTACTAAATTAATGAATAAAAAGAAATTGGCAGAAATGTCATACAACAACACTCGACAAACAAAAAATATGTTCTGTGTTTATGATCCAGATGTTTTACCTTTACAGTGGTCATTAAATAAGGTCCAGTATATGACAACATACTTTTTAAAGTGTTATAAAATTCTAAAGTAAGAATATCATAATTAATTATATGTTATACAGTAACTGATTATTGCCTCATTACTATACAGAACATTAAACTAGCACAGACAATCATCGTGGATAAATGTTCTGTTTGTATAAAATGCCACCTGAACATTTACATCGGCGTTAGTTTCTAATATCGACCTTAAATGTCTTAATTGTTTCTCTATTCCAATTGTCTTTGCGATACACGATTCGAGGAATAACAGCACGATTGTTATTGTGTTTTTGTTAAAACTAATCATTGAAAAATGAAACTTTCTGTGTAATCGTAAATTATAGATTGAAAGTACAATCTTCACGCACCGTGCGCTTTCGACTAACCCGCGGTGATAGTGATCTTAATATTTCACGACGATCATACATAAGTCTGATTTATTTTTTCCCTGATCAGACAAATGACATTAATCTAACTTTCCGAAGGAGCGCAGGAAGCCAATGTTTACGGAATGTCATAAACATTACTTTTCTATGTTAATTTTCTACATCATTGGCCATGTTTTTGTTATGAAAGACGACCTATGAAATTTTAGTTTTATCATTTACTATTGGAAACATGAAATAACATTTTTCTACAGATAATGAGAGCATTTATAGGTTTACTGCGAAATGATTTTTTTAATTGCTAACACAATCTTGTACCATGAAACTAGTTTTTGTAATAACGCATGTAAATTTATTCCAAGAAGTGGAAAGGAAAATGCATTTGCGACAAGAATGGGTAATATTTCAGTTAAATCTCCGACGCTAATGTCGACAAAATAGTTGGTTTTGCCATGATTAATTTCACACTAGGTTTTTTTCTCTGAAAATCTTCTAAAGATATCTTAATTTCACAGTATGACAGCTTTATAGGCGATTTTTGAGGTTTAAACAACAAGTTGGAATATGAAATCAAATGTTATATACCTTCGGCTGTTGTCTGCTCTATGGTTGTGTTGTTGTCTCTTTGACACATTCCCCATTTCCATTCTCAATTTTATAATATGAATCAACGCTACAAATTGGTAGATTTTGGCAAATGTTGAGTAATTATATGTATTATAAAGCATGATACTTAACCAAAAACCAAAAATCAGCTGGAACTAAAGTTACGTGTACGTTTTGTCTGTTAGATACACATGAATTTATATTGGACAAAACATTTGCTACATTTAATCATAAAAAGTAATTTTTTTGACACCACAGGCTTACTCAGTATAACTGTCGTTTACTTTAATTCTAACGTGAAGTCTTTGGAAACTGCCTTTGTTGGTTTATATGGAACACTCTATACATTCTAAGGATACGTAGGTGTTGAACGTTTGCATGGTCAATGAAATAGAAAATAAATTGATAAATAAACATTTAAAAGATAATCATATATAATTATATCCATAATTCATATATTAAACAACATTAAAATGAATAATAAAAACCCTTCATGAAAGATAGAGTTACATTCACAATCCAATTTTTATAACAATACCTCAAATCTAAGTTAGTGTCCAATGATAAGCCAATACAACCGGGTTACGACAACACCAATGGTGACCAAACGGAACGGAAAATGCAACAATATAACTTATAAATATATGTATCAGCCCTTATTCTGGTTGCATGCATCCAATGTCCCCTTGGCAGTTATATACAACACTTTAAAACTTGACTCACAACTTATAGAATTGCTTGATTATTACCAGTATTTCAAATTTGAGTTTTGAGCCAAGGATCCATGTCCCCGATGCAAACGTATAACATATACATATCCTTCAAATGTATAGAATATTCCTTTTACACAACCAAGCCAGTCAGTGTTCAAAGACTCCTCGCAAACCTTGTTAGAGTAAAACTAAACCAACTAAAAATTTAACAATATACTTAAATACATACATTTTACAGCATGGTTGCTATTAACCAATGGATCTATACCAGCCAACTAAATACAATAGTCTTAATTTTGACTCCTACTCATTAGATGGCTTACCAAGTTCTAGTATCTCTAAACCTAATTTGGTGCCTGTTTTAGAGATATTGCCAAACAAATGAAATATACATTTTTCTCAATTTTTCGCATTTGTTTGCTGTTATTTTGAAACCAATACGGGCCAGGTTAAAAGTGTGAATTGTAGATCGGAAAACTTGACAACCCCTTTTGGAATTGGCCCTGAAATGTTGATTTTTTACTATTTTTGTTACTTTATGCTGTTATCAATGAAATCCTAGAAAACCTCTAAATCTATATTATTAGCGCCAGTTTACATGATCAAGGACTGAGATTATTTTAAATACTCTGATTTAATTAAAATGTATTTTAAAATTTGGGCGTCTAATTCCTGTGGACAAATTTACCAAACGTTCTTTTCCCGTTTGTCTAGTGGAAGCTTGATATCCACCAAATCCAATTCTAGATCGAATGATACAAATTTGTTGTTGGCAACTGTCTTCTCAGATTTACTAAGAAGACATATTCTTCATACAAAACTAAAAAAAATGGAGGTATAACATGTAAAAAAAAATCTAGTTTTCTCTCAGCAATTCAATGAATTACTGAGCTGAATTTCTCAATAAATTACAAGAATAGCTCAATCCCATAGCTACATAAGTCAATACCTTATCTGCAATTAAACCAATTTTATATTTTCTCCTCTTTCATAGATTGAATGATTGCCTCTATGCTTCGATAATATTTCGGCATGCCAAGACTAAAATCGAAATGAACATCAACCGAATTTTTGCGAACGGAATTTAAACACCAGTAATTTTCCAGTACCGACAAAACGAATGGTACAGAACTTGATTTTTAAGAAGTCTGTTGGTATAGTAATTACTAAATCTCTATACACATCTAATTCAATATTTCGTGTATAAGCTAACAGGTTGTTACAGACTGAAACCCCGAATCGGATTTTCATAGATTGATTTGTAATATAAGCCGTAATACATTGTCTCATGGTGTATTTGTAGTAGCTTCAAATGATTCAAAAATAATTCTTACTGATTTGAACAGTTACGTGAACAGGATGGAATGTCTCTATAAAAAACGAAATTCTACGGAAATGATCTTTGTTAGAAACTTTTTTTTATCGCTGATACCGTAAACTTTTACTTCGGTGTCATTTAAAGTTATTGTTCAATGTATGTCGGTTATAAATGAGGTATCATAGTCAACGGACATGTGAAAATAAGCAATTTATATCCAATAGATATTCAAACTCGTAGGTAGAGGACAAACTGATAACGACATGACAAAAAGCGACAAACGACGAAAAGGCAAAACAAAAAAATATCTACAAAACACAACAAAGAAAACTAAATACTAACCTTCTCGAACCCCAACAAATCTGGGGTGATCCCATGTACTCTAGAAAGATAAGCAGATCCTGAGCCACATATGACACCCATCGTGTTACTAATGTCCAAAGTCGGCGATAAGTCTCATTAAAAATTCCTACAACAGTACGATCCTCATTAAAGTAAGTTAAACAGGTTGTAAACTAAATTTAAATTACCTCAATTTGGCACTTCGACTGACCAAAATATCAAAATCAACATTTGCACGCTTTACTTCACTCCTAGTTGTACTTGTCCGTAATATGTTGTGCTTCGGTAGACATTTTAAATACAAATTTGGTCATTAAACCTTCCTCAAATCAATGTCAAAATGATGTGATATTATCAAAATGTCGACATGGCTGGATTAGTTTAATTAGCACACTAGCCTGCCACCTAGAGTAATACTGGCCCAAAATACTCAAACCGGATCGATGTTTTTCATACAATATTGGTCTAGTCGATACATGTGTGTCCACAAAACATTATAATGTTCTCCATGCAACAAAACAAACATAACTTCAGTTCCCGAAGTCCCCTGCCACTTTCTTGTTACAACTTAAGCGCCTTCTGTCAACCTGAATCAATTTTAAGAACTTGGGTGGATGACAGTTGACAATATAATCAAATAAGACAAATATTTACTTCCATATGAATTGATGCGTATGGAAGCACCAATGTACCTAGTTCAAAAGTTTAAACTGAAATCAGATAATAATCCTTACTCCTTGAGAGGTGTCACTCAAGGTAATCTGATAGTTCCTAAGCCAAAAGCTGAGCTATTTAAGAAATCTTTTATTTATTCTGGATCAGTGTTATGGAATGGACTACCACACAAAATGCGTAAAGCTCAAAACACTTATACTTTTAAACAAAGTATCAAGAAGTACTTAACACAGTCCTGATAAGATTATGTTTTCTACAATGTATTTGTATATTTTTTATTTTTATTTAATTTTTTGACTACATGTACATCTTGAACAGCTTTATATCTTATCATGTTAATAATATTACATTGAACTACTTGACTGTAAATTAACTATGTGTAAATATCTGTTTTTGATTGTATTGTAATTTGTATGTGAGGGCCTCAGGGAAGATTAGTTTATTGTAACTAACTGAGTTCACCCTCTTTAAATAAAGAATTTATTATTATTATTATTATTATAATAAGGGAGATAACTCTTGTCTTTAAAACTCTTCACTGTAAGTGAGTAATACTGCTTTCTGATTAAAGCTAATTTTTTATTTCGGATTTTTATGAAATTTTGTAATTTTTATGCATTCAGAACCTGTACCTGGTGAAATGTATCTGAATACCGAAAATATTATCATAATGTCCAGTAACGTATACTTCACAGCTTTACCTTAGTATAATTGTCGATAAAGTTTATATTTATACTGTTGTTTTCATTGCTTATTTAATAAATTAGTACTCTGAGTTTTCTTTAAGTAACTGTGAGCATTCTGTGACATGGAACGGTTTTACGTCCCCGAGGGTATCAAAACCCCAGTAGTCAGCACTTGTGACGACATGAAACATTATTGATATGTTAATTTTTTTCTTTTAATTTACTATTTATAAAATGTTGATTCAAAACACTAAGGTCTTTTTATCTCCAGTTATACATTGCCTTGGGCGTATTTGGCACAACTTTTCTGATTGTTTTCCTTTTTCTATGGTTTTCAACTTCGTATTTGATTTGGTCTTCTATTTGTTTTTAAATCGGCCTCCACGAATGAGTCTTATGTAAACGAAACGCGCGGCTGGATAAGCCTGATATCTTTGATGATTTTTTTCGGGTATTTACTTCTTTATACATGTTTATCATACCGTCACTTATAATATGTTTAAGTGCTTTTCCGGAACTGATTTTTTATTGTAATGTTTGAGATTTAAAGAGCAGGTTGAGATCTAAAACCGCTACCTCAACCTCGTCTCATGCTCATCTACCTGTTCAAAATCATGAACTTCGATCTTCCGTGGCGGTCTTTTGTTAAAAAATATGCTAAATGTTATTGTGTTACCTTAGTGTTTACGCCTAAAGCAAATTAAATAATTAAAATTTAAAACTGATTGCGTTTTTGAGATAAATGTGTTGTGTAAACCACTCTGTATTGTTGACGTCCACATGTTGACTAGTCTTTGTTTTTTTTGTAGAATGATTGCTATTTCATTTGTGTTGACGCCCTCCTCGTTAAATTTATATTTTCAAAGTACTTTATTGATTTACCTACACAGAGGGAGACGATACCAAGCTGCAATAATAAAAAAATACCGACGGTATAAATGTACGCTAAGTGTAAAAAAATAGTTTTCTTTGAAAAACTTAAAAGTAACTGCAATACACAGCTATTTAGTAATAATCCATAAAAAAATTCGAAATAGAAACATGTGTATAATGAAAGCATTTTATTGTTGTCATTTTTTAAATGCAAAAAGAAGGGAGATTGGATGCGCATGCGCTAGTTAATGGTCGACTTTTTGTGACAGCTCAAAATTTGCTGCAAATTTACAGGACAAAGACCATATATCCTTTAATAATTTATCATAGTATTACTCAAAACATTGCTATACATTCATATAATACAAAACATAAACTTTTCCTACCTGGAAATCGTATTTAGCAGAATTTAAACTACCAAACATTTTTGACATTTGGCGGGTAAATTTTGTATCGTTTACATTAGGGACAACCCTCACTTCCGGTGCAAAGTAAACAACTGTGCCGACCTCAAATGAGCAGCAAACTGAGAAAATACATAGCCCAACAACCACAAATCCCAAAAGGATTCAGGTATAGAACACCTATATTAATATCAGACAGTAAAGGTTATACAATTCGAAACGCCTGTGCACAAAACGAATTTCCCATCGAATCGTGGTGTAAAGCAGGTGCACGTACATCAGAACTCGTTGATATTATCCAAGAACGGATAGAAAAAGCAATAAAACGCCATAATCAGATCGTAATATATCTATGGTCAGGAACCTGCGATTTGACCATCAAAAAAGGCAAATATATATATCTTAGAAACAGAGACAACAAGACCATCGAACAAATAGAAAAACAATACATCAGAGCCATTAAAATAGTAGAAAAATACCCAGCAGCAGAGATTAAACTTATTGACTGTCCAATATTGTCAATTGTGAGCTATAACAAATACAAAGGCCACAACAATCCAGAAACATTTAAAACAGATGATTTTCAAATAACAAGGCAAATAAAACACCTAAATACCAAAATCATCGAAATAAATAACAGGCTGAACAAGAACACGATCAACATCAGCAAATACTTCTTTCGAGGCAGAAAAAGTAAAAAAGGCAGTACACGTAGGTCCGTCAAGATTACAATTAACAAGAGAGACGGAGTACATCCAGGACAACTCCTAAGCCTAGTCATTGCCAAACAAATATTGATAGACACATACAGTGAGTGTTACCATATAACAAAAGAATCTGAACTTGTTACACTTAGGGTGGAGGAAGAAGAACTCCTAACTCTTTTCTAAGAGCAACTACCAAACACAAGAGGAATATACTGGAAGAGGGAGCAACAACCGTGGAATTTATAGTAAAGGGTTTAGGTGAGTTTATCTTATCAGTCTTTACTATAAATTGCATATACGGACCAAGTGATGCTATAACTACCATACACCATTACATCAGCACTCTTTTTCAGCAAGATCCCAAGATTGTTTGGTTAACCTTACAGAAATTCAGACCACATATTCAGAGGTAACTATGATCATACTGTTTTACCTAATCATACTTGCCAAAATAACCGAACAGGTACACACCAATAGTATTCTGACCAACAATGATACTTGCATGCCTGTACTCGTCAATGCAAAACAGAATACATCAACTGATATACTTACCTTTAATACTTACCACCTATTTAGGAAAAGATGTCTTGATAGAGTCGAAAGCACTAAACAGAGATCACTATTAGCATACCTGGCAGTCATACTCATAAAAACATCAAATGACATAAATCTCAACCCAGGACCTGAGTCAACTGTGTATCCATGTGGCACTTGTGACCATCCAGTAACATGGGACGATAGAGGAATAGTTTGTGACACATGCAATCAGTGGTACCATGTGTCATGCCAGTCGATGAACACTAAATCGTATAATGAATATGCAAATGACAGTGCACTTGCATGGGATTGTATCACATGTGGATGTCCAAACTATTCAACACTATGCTATTCATTAATACTTAGCACATCAAACCATTACAGCGTATTGTCTGACACCTCTCTTACCAGTCCAACGTCCTCAAAAAATATGAGACCCTTACATGCTTCAACACCGGATAAAAACAAGAACAGAAAACCATCAAAGAAATCTGAAACACCACTTAGATTATTAAATGTTAACTTCCAATCAATCAAAAGTAAACAAGGACAAGTACTAAATCTCATAGAAAGCACAAACCCAGATATCATCTTTGGAACCGAAACATGGGTAGACAATAAGATCACTGACAGTCAAATATTCCCTCCTGGATATAACATCTTCCGGAAAGACAGAAACTGTAGCGGAGGGGGCGTATTAGTAGCTATAAATGATACATATATAACAACAGCCGTACCTGAACTACAAACTGACTGTGAAATTGTCTGGTGCAAACTTGAACTCATTGGACACAAAGCCATATACTTGAGCTCATACTACAACCCCAAAACATCCAACGAGAATGGGTACTTAGAACTTGAGAAGAGCCTAACCAGAGCGAACAACATAAAAAATGCTTTAATCATCATGGCTGGTGATTTCAACCTACCAGGCTGGGACTGGAAAACCAAATCACTGAAGCCTAATACACAACATACTAACATACACCATAAGTTCACTGACATCCTGGACGATCATGGCTTACAACAAATGGTAGAGGAACCAACAAGAGAATCAAACACACTGGATCTCATAATCACAAACTACCCAAACTGCTTCAACAGAGTCGAAACAATACCTGGCATATCAGACCATGACATTGTCTTTGCAGAGTTAAATACCATACCATCTAAACAAACTCAAAAGCCAAGAAAAATATCCTTATATAAAAAAGCAAAGTGGGAAAACATCAGAGAAGATCTCAAACTGATAAATACTGAAATTACCAAGATGAACCATCATGAATGTAGTACACAAGAAATGTGGGACTATTTTCAAGGCAAACTTGAAAATACTATAAATGCCAACATACCGCAAAAAACAGCTAGAACAAAAGACGGTAACCCTTGGATCACGGCAGACATCAAACGCCTAATACGGAAAAGAGACAAACATTACAAGAAAAAGAAAAAATCAGCTGATGCTAAGCATAACACCAAATATAAAGAACTGAAAAGACTGGTACAGAGAGAAATAAGACGAGCATATTGGAAATATATTGAGGACATAATAACACCTGATCCCAAAGTAGACAAGCCAAAATGCATGAAACGTTTCTGGACATTCATCAAGCACAAAAGATCAGACGGAAACCAAATACCACCATTAAGGAACAATGGACTACTTCATCCTGACTCAGTTGAAAAGGCTAACATACTAAATAAGCAGTTCCAATCAGCTTTTTCTGAAAAAACCAACTTCACAGAAATAGAATTCAAAAACCGTTGTGACATGACCAACAACAACTACCCTACACTTCAAGACCTGAACATAACAGAAAACGGAATAGCAAAACTATTATCCAACCTAAACCCATTTAAAGCTGCGGGTCCAGACACCATTACATCAAGGGTGCTGAAGGAATTAGCCATAGACATCGCACCAATCCTAACAACCATCTTCAGGCGATCCTATGAAACAGGTGATTTACTGGACATATGAAAAAAGGCTAACGTAAGCCCAATATTCAAGAAGGGAAAACGGTTTGATGCCGTTAATTACCGCCCAGTCTCGCTTACCTGCATTTGCTGCAAAATCATGGAGCACATCGTAACAAGCCACATAATGACCCATGCTGACAAACACAACATACTGTATCCACTACAACACGGATTCAGGAGAGGCCTGTCCTGCGAAACACAATTAATTGAGTTTATTAATGACATCACCATAAACATGGACGCAGGAAAACAAACTGACTGCCTTATAATGGATTTTTCTAAGGCCTTTGATAAAGTAAGTCATAGCCTACTTACACACAAACTGGATCAATATGGCATAAGAGGGAAAACCAATAGGTGGATCAAAAACTTCCTCGCCGACAGGAAACAAGTCGTAGTTGTAGAAGGGGAAAAATCTGATACGATCAACGTCGATTCGGGCGTCCCACAAGGATCAGTTCTTGGACCCAGTTTGTTCCTTTTCTACATAAATGACATGCCAGAGGGAATCCGATCAAGGGTAAGACTCTTTGCTGATGATACAATCATATATCTCACAATATCATCGGACACAGACAGCGACCATCTTCAGGAAGATCTGAATAAATTGGCAATTTGGGAAAACAAATGGAAAATGGCATTTCACCCAGATAAATGTAATGTTCTTACCATAACAAGAAAACGTAAGCCTATTATACAAGAATATGTACTGCATGGCCACACCCTCGAATCTCTAAATTCTGCAAAGTACCTTGGCTGCACCATCAGCTCCGACTTAAAATGGAATGAACACATTAAAAACATATGTGTCAAGGCAAACAAGACCATAGGCTTCCTCAAACGTAACTTGAACATCAATAACAACACAATAAAAGAAACTGCATACAAGTCACTTGTAAGACCGACTCTAGAATATGCATGTACAGTCTGGGATCCTTATCAACAAAACAACAAAAACCGACTGGAAATGGTACAGAGGAGAGCAGCCAGATATGACACTAACAGATATCATAACATATCATCTGTTAGTGACATGCTTAACAAACTAGAATGGAAAACCCTCGAAGACCGTAGGAGAACATCAAGGCTTACAATGATGTATAAACTTGCCAACGGGATGGTGAAAGTTGACACCAGTAATACTCTCATTCTACCAGATAGGCTATCCAGAAACATCAACACAAATGCATATCAAGTACCATCTTGTAGGACCGAAGTGCGGAAGGAATCTTTTTACCCAAGGACGATACGAGACTGGAATGCCCTACCACAAACTGCCACCAATACAGGTAGTCTTGAATGCTTCAAGACTTACCTGCATGAGATGAACTAGACCAAGCCAAGATGTTTTTAAATTCACTGTATATATGATGTATAGCACAAATTCAAATCAATTCAATACTTATTTTTTGTCTAAATTTTAAATGCGCATCCAAAAAGTGACAAAATAATCAACTTATTGATGGTGGCCGCGTATTGGTAGAAGTAGAAGTAGAAGGCAAGACCGGTTAATTATCATTAAACAACGTTGTTCGATTGATTGGTAGACAATGTTTGTAATGAATATGTTTTGAGAAGATGGATCAAAACTAGGGTTAAAAATTAAAAAAAAGGGTGAATGTTGATTTATTTTACTGTAGGATTGAAAAGTAGTATTGGTCAGTGTATAAATTAAGTGCAAATCTACCGTGTTTGTATACAAGGCAATGTATATGGCCCGATACATGATGCCGCACGAACCTTTGTTTTAATTGTTGTAAAAGATGTGGCTACATTTGTACAATAATGAATGATATATACAAGCGTCTGATTTCTAAAGGTAAACCAGTTATAAATTTAATTCAAGAAATGGGTTTGCATTGAAGTCAAAGGTAGATTTTTACTGAATTAACCAATTTAAGGGACTAAATAGTATAACTTACTTAACTCTGATAAGATCAAACTTAACTGTGTAAAATTAATGAAAATTAATTTTGTACGTCAATTATGTTTTCCGTTGTGTTTGAAGACATTTAATATTAGACCTTTACAATTAATAGAATATTGTTGAAGTCTCCGATTATTATCATTGATACGTCTATGGTGTGGTCTATACTATCTATAAATGTTTTAGATATGTTTGTCATTTTATGATGTTATCATTTAGACCGTTAGGACATGCATCACATAATTTTTTAAAATGATCTTTCTTGTCTGCACATATTTTGTAAACATTTTCTGAAAGAAAAATGAATTAACATAGATTGACGTTAAAAAATGAAAACAACACAATTTTAAATTTCATGCGTTCTAAGCGCTTTTCTGGATTTACCTTCATCAGGAACGCTCAAAACCGAATATTTGAAAGCCAAAGATGTATAAGAACCGAAACAATTGAAGAGCTACATGACCAAAATCGTTAAAGATTGCGTTCATTATATTTTGATACACTAAACACTTAAAAGCCTTATATCTTCTGAAGCTGTACATATGTATGTGTGTGCGTTTGTACAAAGTATGTCTTGTCTAAGCCTGAAAAATCTACTTAAATTGTATTTTCCGTACATAGACAATTATGAATTAAAGGTCATACCTAGAAAAAATAGTAGATCTGCAATTATCTTTATAAATAGGATTCTTTTTACTATTTTTAATGATTTCCTTATCATCCGCTTAGATAAAACCTTATTAAAAAGAGGAGTGGATCTTTTCATCATTTTTACCGTATACTTTGTATACATTATAAGATTACAGGAAATATCGTCAATATAAATATCCGATGAAATTTCCAATTAATTTGCTTCAGTTAAAATCATTACTATACATTACACATTGTTTCTGCATATTTGCATTACCATGACAGATTGCAAAATATAAGTCGGACGTCGTAAATTGATGAAGATACTTATAATTATTTGTCCTAAGTATCATCAAATCTTGAATTCATAAAAATATATTGAATGTCAGTTTTTTGTATAAAATATTATAGAGTTTTCATCAACTAACCCTTTTCACTAACAAACACATCAGTACCAGTTGTAAAGAATGATATAAAAACTATAGAACATACATTTTTTGAATGCACGGAAATAAAACAATTTTGGGGAGAATTTTCTAATTGGTGTTTAGTTGTATGTTTTTGGAGTAAGAATATTTTTGAATAAAGACAGTGTAATTATTGGTGTTTTGAATTCTAATAACTTAGTTTTAAAGTATTGTATTCCACAGGCAAAGTATTACATTAACAATGTAAAGATCATTCAATAAGACTGACTGTTAACATCAGTGGAAGCTTTCCTTAAATCTTTGAAAAGACGTTTGGAAATTTTAGAATTTGTTTTATCTCTCCAAAGACAAAACAAGAGTCATTTGTCGACAGATTACGGGGAATTTATTTTTTTTAAGTAGAATTGCATACTTAATTAACTCCAAATTTAAGTGTTCTTAAGTATCATATGCTGTATATTTACATCGAAGACTTGTAAATCCTTATCAATTCTTAATCGCATAAAAGCAATGTAATGTAATTTATTCACTTGAAACAAGGTAAGTATGCACTGTAGTTTGAACACAAAAAAGATCAATACAAAATAAAAATAGATAAAAATTACACACACAAATACATATATATACATGTATATTTGTGCAAGGGCGCTGCAGCTTTTATGAAAAACTATATTTATAGGTTCTGGCCAAATATCTTGATAATTATGATAATCATCCAGCCGATCGAGATAGTTGAATTTTTAAATTTGAAATTTTAACAACCTGAAGTTCATTAGTGTCATTATGATTAGGATTAACGTTTTGATTATCAAAAAAAGTATCCAACTGTTCAGAAAACAACCGAAGAACTCAAGTAAGATTTTGTTTGATCTTTTAACTTTAAACTACACACAAAATATCTGAGACAACAGATCTATAGATATAAATTTCGATATAAAGATTAATATGTACTTGTAAAAAAATCGTCTAGATATCTATTAAAATTGTTTATGGGATCCGGAACATTACAAGATTATATCTTCATAGCAATCGTGTCATACTATGTATTATTTAACGCATATATTTCTTCAGAGTCTTATGAACCATTTAAGGTTTCCTCTATTACTTGCCGTTTCCCGGATGTTAATGGAACATAAAAGAAAACGGTAGATGTTTCCATTAAAGTCTAATTGGAAAATTAGAATGCAATTATAATAGATACAATCCAAATTATGGTATGATGAATTATAAGGCATCCTTAGACTTTTTTCAATAAGGAAAGAAATTTGATTATTATGATCTGGCTTCAATATTTAAAAAAAATCAGTCAATGTTTAAGGCTAAAAGCAAAGTTCATTTAAGCATATTTATTAATGGCGAACACATATAACCCGTCGCGACTGCGGGAGAAAATGTGTTGAAACGTGTTGAATCGAAAAACCGTTATTGATTTCTTCATTTTTTTTACATGCTGCAAAGCAAATTAAAAATTAAAGTGCAAAATATAAACATCTGATTTAAAAAAAAAATGCAACAGAACAAATCGCCTTAGCTCGCTCACGAAGACTTATGACCGAACGATCATCAGAAATAAATGCAAAATGCAATATTTTACTTTAATATCGGATGATAAGCTGTTGGCTTTTATTACCTTACATTTCATTTAAAGGTTATTCTCTTTTAAAGTGCTTAGATATGAATCTGTCAAAGTAAGGATTGTCAAAACAGCTAATGCGAAGTAGTAATCGAGTTTAATTGAAATTAGTGATTATAACATATTACTTACACTGTAACTGATACAAACAAAATATTTAATCCTATTTTTAATGAATCTTCGGCATCGGATATTAAGAAGGATTATCCATGATGTATTGCACTGCAGTTCGTTAAGGTTTTTCTACTCAATGCTAACATTTTACTTTTGACCAATTTTTAAATTAGATAACCAGATGAACTGATAATTATAATGTTAAATACGCTAGCGCACTTTTGTCGTTTATTTTATGAAGGGTATCTGTGTAGCTCAATTTGTACACAAAAACGGGCAAATTATGGACACAATGTAAAATTGCTGCAATATCCCTTGCTTGAAGCAGTCACTTTCCAACAGAGGAGGGTTGAACAAGAATAAATGGTGCATTTCAAAAACCAACTAAATGTCTAATTTGATTATTATTATTATATCATATAAATTATTAAATTTATTAAAAATTTTCAAGGCCTAACATGTATTGCATGTGTCCTTAAAACACCATGTGCGCTCTCATTATCACAACTTTTTAGAGTTAACCATGGAATCCTGGTCAAAACTCTACATAGCCATATATTTTTAAACGTAAGGACCACAAATTCATGATAAACTACCTAAAAGATAAACGTAAACTGGATACATTTCCATATTTCTTGAACCATAAAATTCTGGTCAAATCCCGAATTTGGCATATATTCATAAAAAATCATTTAACAATAAACACGTTTAAAGTGAATTTGACCACATCTTTATGAAAAAAAAGAACGTTTAAACCAAAACCCAACCTGATATGGGATGAACTTACGTATAGACCGGAAATCATAATGCCCCTCTACTACCGTAGACAAGGTATTGACGTAAAACGTTCCAGTATTTGTAATAATATGGAGATATATTTTCCAACGTTACCGTAATTTACCTTTTTTTCTTATAGTTAACTTAAACAAGAATGTACATATAACGACCGTTATCACAATTAAATGAAGATCACACAACATTAAACGATTTCATTCAGATTTTAATCTTTAGATTTCTAACCACGAACAAAAGGAGGTGTTTTCTAGATCAAACTTTTCAAAACAATTCTATAATTTTTTTTTTTTTTATTTTTCCACGAAAGGACACATGATGAATATTACAACATGATTTGAAAATATTTGAAATGTATTAGAAGGATGATCATCCAGTAACATTTCATTATTCAAAGTTTTATTTCTGTAAAATCTGAATCTACATGGCATATGCCCAAAGAGTGCATTGTTTTTTTTTTAAACTTTTCACTGATATTTAAAAACAAACACTACAGTCAGTTTTGCAGTAAATATATTCGATAAAAATGAAGGGGACAAATAAAACAATTGGCCAAAAAGAAATAGATAAACCCTAGACATAAGAAATAAAACTCAAAAGACTCTTCAGAAATCACGAAACGGAATAATAATAATTTTGAAATACTAACCCCACCAACGGAGTAACTTTAAAATCAAGACAGACTTAAACAAAATGTGTTTGGCATACCAATTTACAAGCCTGGTATATTGATGAGTTTTAACAACCACTGGGTCGATCCCACTGCCGATGTACGTTTCGTCTCCGATGATATCAACAGACCAGTAGTCAGCACATTTGTGTTGATATGAGCTTTCATTGATATATTCATTTTCTGTAAACTATCTGTTTATGAGTTATTGAATTGTTCGAAATGCTAAGATTTTTCTACCCTCAGGCGTAGATTTGCCTCATTCGTATTTGGCACAACTTTTCTAAACTTTCGTTTTGAATGTCATTTTAAAACGTCGTAATTGATTTGGCCTTCAACTGCTTTAATTGAGCGTCATCTACACGAAACGCACGTCTGGCGTGCAAAATTATAAGCCTGGTATCTTTGATGAGTTTATACATTGTCCGCTTGCATCCTCTGAATCCCTTTGTTGATTTCGTTGCTTCCATTGGTGTTGTAAAGAATGCAATGGTTTCAATCCACTGAAAGTCATATTTATACAAAATACGCAAACCATCAAAATTAAATAACTCATTTGATTTAAATACGAATGAGAAATTTGTTAAGATTATATTAATATCTGTTTTAAACCATTGGCTTTCGGGAACGTTCTACTTCATATTAGTCTATAACAACTATTGAGGTCTATATATTTCCCATGACCTGACATCCTGATTTTATATCCTGAACAGAATTACAATCCTAGTGACTGATTTATCTTAGGTTTTATCATGTCTGATGTTTACACTTTCAATTGACTGTGAGACAAGACAGTCAATTGCACCAAGACTTTATATAATGTCCAAACAAATTGCATTTTCTTATCAAATTACAAGACAGCATCATTACTAAAATAATGTTAAATCCTACGTTTTGCAGTACGAATTGTAGTATGATTCAATATGATAATAAAACAGTAGTTTTTAACTACAAAGATGTTTTATAAACTATGTGATTTAGTATGCTTGCCTTTGCTACTTCCAGACACAAAAACGTTCATTATTGCTTGTTGGAATCTGTAAATAATAGTTTAAAGCTTAAGGTAAATACCACTTTTTTGCTCTTGTGTGCTGTATTTTTTTTAATAAAAATTGTTAATTACTAATTTCCAGTGATTTGTTTTATGTTTCGCAATATTCTTCTTCTTAACCTCCATTCTTATATTGCATTCCTTTTAAAACGGAACCTTTCTTTTTAATTAAACAATGTCACATTGAACAGAAAAGCAATAGTTTAGATAAATAAATAATAATAAAAAAAACTATTAAATACATCAAAATGAAAGCTATATAAGAAATTAAATTGAAACCATCGCTTTGTATCTAGATCATCTCCCATTAAGTTGATCCTAAATCGCAGTAAAGGAAATAAAGATACCAAATTGAAATGATATGAAGAAGTGATGTATGAATGAAATGTCACGCTATCTATAAATCCTATCACAAATGCGTGTCATCTGAAAACAAATCAACCTTTAACTTTAAAGTATGATATAATAACACCCAAACGAAGGTATTTAGAACCAAGAATCTACAATTCTAACACGTTTAGCTCTTCCGGTGCGAGTGCTTTGACTGTAATGGCAAATTATAATTGATC
This sequence comes from Mytilus californianus, assembly GCF_021869535.1. NCBI lineage: Eukaryota > Metazoa > Mollusca > Bivalvia > Mytilida > Mytilidae > Mytilus > Mytilus californianus. The sequence goes on along the minus strand of NW_026262581.1, from coordinate 91,937,051 downwards.
ATTTATGAAGTTTTTTGTAGATTTTCTTTTGATTTCCAGCTGATTAATTGATACTTTTTTTGCTTTCACACAATTGCAATTAAATATGACATAACATAATTATGCATAGTGTGTACTCTAAGCATAGTTATAGTGTTACTCTGTGTATCTAATTTAATTTCCTTTTCAAAATTTGAGAATATATATGAAGTACGATCCTTGATTTCATCACGTAAATAAAAGATATCATAACCGATGAAAAGTTGAAATATGAAGAACACTAAAATTTCTGCAACTGCATCATCGTGCGACATTCTTGTCATTCACTATGCCATAACTTGTCCTGAAATATGAACTTGAGGCATTAGTAGTTTCCCAATTTTCAAATCTCACATATTACTTTAACTGTATTTGGCAAATTTTGGATCCTCAATGCTCTTCAACTTCGTACTTTATTTGGCTTTTTGACTTTTTATTATTTGTGCGTCACTGACGAGTTTTTTTGTAGACGAAACGGGGGTTTGGCGTACAAAATATCAAGCCTGGTATCTATGATGAGGTTATACACATTCATTAAATAAAATGAAAACAACATGTCATGAATTTTATACGTCCGAAGCGCTTTTCTGGATTTACCTTCACCAGGAACGCTTAAAGTCGAATATTTGAAAGCCAAGGATGTATAAAAACGGAAACAGTAAAAGAGCTATATGACCAAAACGGACCTAAAAATAGCCAAATCCATCTCCTCAACTTAGCCTAAGGCAGACGAAACCTTAGTTTCTTATAATTTCAAAATTTATTTACGGCAACTTAAAAAAGTGGTTTATAAATGATGTCATTACCGAAATATTGAGTTTCAAGCATTAAGATACTACTAAAGGTGATGAAAAAAAGCAACAAATCGAGTGACTCGCATGAGCCCAAAAAGGAGCGAGACCGGATGCTTCGGCAGAATTAGTGTCTCCTGATATTGCTATACTCTTTCGTCATTTTAGGTTTATTAGCTCTTCATTTTTGTAATAGATTTTGGATTTTCAAATATTTAGGACTCGAGCATCACTGAAGAGACATTTATTGTCGAAACACGCATCTGGTGCATAAAAATTGGCACGGTTAATGTTATCGAAAAAAGACAAAAATGCAAGATAATTCATAACGATTTCAGCAAATCTTGCATACGAATAACGCTATCAAAATTTTCTTATTTTTTGCGAAACCTATTCTGTCGCAATTTTTGCAATAACAACATGGAAAACAATTCTGAATTGACAGTATGCATTGTGAAAGATAAAGATGAGTAAAGTACAGGTGTTACTATTAATTTGCAATTTACAAGTTTCCTACTTCTAAATTCCAAAAGATGAGTTGCAAAATGATTTATTATCCATGGAAGTATTTCTTCGGAAGTCATTCTCTGAGGACTTTTACACTGTAAACTTACAAATGAGTTAAATTTGATATTGTAATACACAAGTCATAATCGCAACAAAATAAATATTGCTCTATTCATTTTTTTTTATCCTTGCTTCCTTATCAATACAGTGTCTGAAATTGTCGTATATGAACATGCGTTGTTGATTTTGATTGCCGTAATCAACAATATGTTTATCGCACACTTCTTAGTACATCTCATAATACATGTCGGCTTACCAACGGCACGTTGCTCTGGACAGTGAATAATACATAGAAATTTAAAATTTTGTACATCAATTCGACATACACTTCCCGATAATTGTCAGCTGGACTGATATTTTCCTGTTTTCTGTAAGGATACATATAATTATTTCAATTAACATACTATTTTCATCGCAAAAAATGCCACTAAACCTTAAGCAACCAACAATCAATCATTACAAAAGATTAAGATATAGTAAATGGGTCTAACTTGTTACAACATTTTATCACAAGTAAAGATGCTTTGTGAGAGTATGACTCAACATTGTAGAAATTAATTAACATTGAAATTTCACACCAAGCTTTTAAATCATCTCATTTGCAAAACTAGCAAACTTAGGAATTGTCATTTTCTTTTTTTCTTTTTATGCTGGATTTTCGCTGAAAGTCATATTTCAGATATTTTTAAAAGAATTTAATAGTTTAAATAATTACAGTCTTGGATGTATGTTTTAGTTCTGTTATTTTTCCATGTGTATAATTAATCTTTTATCAACATATGTTTTGTTTGTATATGATAATGCTTTAGCAGACGAAATATACTCCTAATTTTCCCGAATTATTTTGAAAAATATCCACAAACATGATTAACCCCGCTGCATTTTTGCGCCTGTCCCAAGTCAGGAGCCTCTGGCCTTTGTTAGTCTTGTATTATTTTTAATTTTAGTTTCTTGTGTATAATTTGGAGTTAAGTTATCACTGAACTAGTATACATATTTGTTTAGGGGCCAGCTGAAGGACACCTGCGGGTGCGGGAGTTTCTCGCTGCATTGGAGACCCATTGGTGGCCTTCGGCTGTTGTCTGCTCTATGGTCGGGTTGTTGTCTCTTTGACACATTCCCCATTTCCATTCTCAATTTTATTAACCACTCACATTCTTTATGTGCATGTCCAAAGTCAGGAGCCTGTAATCCATTGGTTGACATTGGTTCAAGTTTGCCATATTTATTTTTCGTAAAATTAGGCCGTTCGCTTTCTCGTTTGAATTGTTTCACATTGTTCATGTCGGGACATTTTATAGCTTACTATTAGTATGGGTTTTTCTCATGGTTGAATGCCGTGCGTTGACATTTAATTGCTAATACATGTATTTGAACTCTGGTGGTTAGTGGTCTCATTGACAATCGCACCGATCCTCATTATTTTTATATAGTAAAATGTTTCTGTTAGAAAGACAATAATACAGGTAGAGGATCACATTTGGGTGTTACAATTAAACTTTTTGGATACCACAGTGACCATATCATTTTCTCGGTGAGTGTTTTTCTACTCGAATTGACCTAACATAATTAAATTTTATGTCATGATGCATGTGTGGTTTAGTGTCATTATATAAATGTATGTATGCGCTAATACTATCAACAGTTCATCGAGATTAAAAAAACCCAACAATATTTATAAAATAAACGATACGAAATAATATATTCGGCTTTGAACGTTCCTAAAAATATAAATCTAGAAAAGCGCTTCGGTCGCATAAAATGTATAAAGTGTTATTTTTATTTTTTAATCATGAAAACAAACAACGATATTCCAGAACATTTTGATTAAAGTAGAATAGATAAAATTAAGAAAATTAATATATTAATAAGTCAAGATAGGTAGAAAATGAATTAATACACAAATATTTAAATAAATAAATAAAATAAGAAAAAAAAACTAATAAGAAGTAAAATTACAAAAAAAAACGAACTCCGCGGAAAATTCTAAACAGAAAGTCCCTAAGCAAATGGCAAATTCAAAAGCTCAAACACATCAAACGAATGGATAACAACTGTCATATTCCTGACTTGGTACAGGCATTTTCTTATGTAGAAAATGGTGGATTAAACCTGGTTTTATAGCTATCTAAACCTCTCACTTGTATGACAGTCGCATAAAATTCCATTATATTTACAACGATGTGAGAACAAAACAAACCAGCGACATAATAGGTAAAATTGACAAAAATAGTGGTACAACAGTCAACATTGTGTTATAATTGATTTAATAAATACAAAAATTAAATGAATAACTATATAGATAGACAGAACTGTCCAACATTATAAAACTATAAGAATCTGTCTCAGTATAAACTGTCAGAATCCGTCCTAGTGTAGAACTGTCAGAATCGGTTGTAGGTTTAGAATGTCCAAAACTGAGGTGTTCGCGTGTATAGGCCTTTTGCGTCCTTGGCTTTCAAGTGTAGGGGTTTCGCGTTACTAATGAAGGTAAATCCAGAGCAGTTCTTTGGACAAATTCTATTAAAAAGTGTTTTTTTCATTTTCTATGATAGAACCGCTTCTGTCAGAAACTGTTCAAAAGGAGAACTAGTCTTCGACAGTTCCCCTGACATATTTCAAGAGAGGTTAGAACTGATCCCCACTGTAGTTGTATCATCGGCACTCATAACACATCTCCTTATTCTTATAACATGTAATTAGATGCAAAAAAGTATTATTGGACCAGAAGAGATTTTTTAAAATGGTAACCAGACGCGAACATTGCCTCTAATAATGAGATGAGATAATGATTTTGACCTTGACTGCCAGTTATAAAACAATCATCATAGAAATATGATAGTTTGTACAAAGTCACCTAGTCGTCAATCTTTTAAATGAAACACATTTTGATTAGCACTTTTGTTAGAAGATTGTTACAAATTGACAAATTAATATCAAAGAATGTCTCTAGTGGTCTTGTTTGTCGTGGATAACACCATATGACATCCGTTTGAAAAAGACTTCCAATGCAACATTCCTGCAAAGAGTGGTTAAAATTGTTTTTTCTTTGTTTTACAGAGAAAAAAGAATTTTGAAAAGTGTACTGAAGACGGACGATGATAGAAGCCAAGGGATAGTCATAGCTCATATTGGTAGCTAAGCTTAAAAGGGGACGGGGAACTTTATGGACAGAACATACTCTTATAGATGGAACGTCACACTAATTTCTGTTAGATCCCCTCTATATGCATACACATGTCATACTGTAGGCTATGTAATGATTCTGAAATTTTCAAGAATTTGATGAATTAAAAATTCGAAAAACGTTTGAATAAATTTCAAAACTTTCCCAAGATGATTTTTTATCAATACATATTTGGAATGAATTGACCATTTGGATAAAAGAGAGTCGAAAGTTACCAAAGGGACATTCAAACTCACAAGTGGAAAATAAACTGACAACGCCATGGCTAAAAAAGAAAAGACAAACAAACAAACAACAGTACACAAAACACATCATAGAAATTAAAGACTTAGCAACACGAATCCCACCAAAATATTGGGGTGATCTCAGGTGCCCCGGAAGGATAAACAGATCCTGCTCCACATGTGGCATTCTTTTATCTTAAAGAGAGACAAATGGTGTGAATTGATTCAGAAAGTGAGATAAATACCAGGTGGAAAACAAAGAACAGCCTACACATGCTTTTGTTGATTTACAAAATACGTGTTTACCTTGAAACCTAATTTAGGTACAACAAAAAATTAAAGCCTTTAATGGTAGATAACAAATATAAAGGATAAGACATATTTGTTTCGGTACATATTTTCCCTTTTTTGTTTGTTGGAGTTATCAAGTGTTAATATACGGCAGAATTTCTAACAACTGCATTGGAATTTCTAGTGCAACGTGTCTGTGGAAACATACGAGAAGCTGTGACATTAAATATTAATAAAATACTTGATTATTATTAATGACTATCTCTACAATTTATTTGCAGTGTAAGGGAAAAAAATGAAGGAGACATTAAAAGATCAATACTATTTTAAATTATTTGATTTGTGTATTATTAAATCAATTGTCGGAGGCTAAAAGAATGTCTTGCACCTTACAGAAGGAAAACTTCAATAAATAATTCATGTGAACAAGTTTACATGTAGCTTTAAAATTCTATAAAATCTTGCCTTATATATTAGAAATATTCCTATACTGATTAAGCATTTTATAAACATGAAAAAATTAAAACTTCATTTGATTAAAAATTAATATAATTCTGGAGAAAAATCAGAAATGGCATATATCCGAGAATATTTATAGTATTTAATTCTTTTATCTCAAATGTGCCGTGCAGGGAAAATTCTGTAAACGGCCCCTGATATCATCAACAACTAGCACCGTTCAGAGAGCTGCTCGTATTTACACCATATATAACCGTTCTAGCTCATATTTAATAATAAGTAAATTTCTAACATAAATTGAACAGTTCTATCCAAGAAGTATCATCACAGTTCTACTGTATAACACATTCTTACAGTTCCATGATAGATTTGTTCGACAACAATTTTAGGGTAGAACAATTCTGGGGTAGAATTATTATAGAACAGTTTAGCACAGTATTCTGACAGTTCTGAAGAGAGTTTAGAACTGTTCCGTTCTATATGTTAACGCGTACAATTTAACAGAGGGTATGCTACTGCTGCGAAATGAGGGAAAGTTATAGTTCATTAGGTTTTATATGTTTATGAAAACAATATTGCTTGCCTTCGGTATCTTTTTTGGTCATCTTATGTTGTTGTGTTGCAATATTGATAATCTAAATATTTTCTTTTGTTCATAGACAATACTTTAAAGTGGAGATACAGACACTTACAGCCGATAGGTCTTTTAAATGTATTGTTTCATGCTTTCCATGTTACCAAGATAAATATTGTATAAGTAAGAGTTAGAGAGGCCACGAGTGGTTTTAGTCTATAATCACAAAAAAACATAGAAATCGTAGTCTAAATCATGCGAATTAAGATTCGTTTCAAGGCACAATTACAAACACTTACGACAGACATTACTGAAACGCTTGTGTCAATTATTCCTGATTTTCAACATATCAGTCGATATAAATTTTATAATTTTTTTTATTGTATTTTGCTTAGATTTCTTAAGATGCCTTTAAATAAAATTGTCAAATTTTAGAAACAAGGATGGCCCTTCGTAACATGGTTCCTTCTAATTAATTCTTTCTCTAAATAAAGGAAAAACCGTAATGTGTTTCTCAAGATAATATTGCATTTCTGTAACTACCAATGAAAAATAATAAACCCGACTCTCAGAATGAAAATTTCACAGAAACAAACAAAAAATAAAAATAAGAAGATGTGGTATGATTGCCAATGAGACAACTGTTCTTGTATCTGTAGTTTTTCAGCTTGCAATCCTCCCCTTCTTGCCTGATCAGTGAAATAAAAAAGGAACACCGAAGACTGTTCATTAAACTATTTTTGGAAAGAGCGCTTGGCTCTATTGTAGAGGCATAAACGACAGATACTAGAGAGTTTGTCTCATTGGCAATTATACCACAAAGATTGCTTTTATCCATGAAAAACATATACATATAAAAGGTACTTTTTCTGTTTTCTCTTTGCTGGTCATTACCGGAAAATCTCCAAATTAGAATTTAGAAAACTGCCATAATTAACTATGTTTCATGAGAGTTTCAAAATATAAGTTCAGGCATACAGAAGTATGGATAATTCAAATATTCCTTTTGAAACATGTGTAATTGTCTTTTTCGTTATATAGTGTTCCAGATGAATGCAAGGAGATAACAGGTATATATGTTTGGAAACAAATCAGCGATCTAATTACACAAAAGAAAAAAACGGTCATCAACCTTAAACAAATGTGTATACACAATGTAAGGCCATTTGTCTAGAAACTTTGTGTTTGAATTTAACAGAAACAATTAAAGATATGTATATAAACACCAAATTCCGTGAAAGACAAAATCATAAGATATAATAAATGATCTGTCTTTGAAAGTCACATGCACATGCATAGATTCTTTTAGCTAGTAATCGTCCCCCTCTTCCCTGATCAGTCAAATAAAAAAGGAACACCGAAGAACGTACATTAAACTCTTTTTGGAAAGAGCGCTTGGCTCTATTGTATCGGAATAAACGACAGATACTAGAACAAAAACACATAAAATAATACCTTAAATCAGCATGCTCACACTTAATGAAAACACACTGAAAGCTCGAATGATGTTGGTATCTTATTCATGCCGTCCTAAACATTAATCGACGCCTGTAGTTAAGTAGATTTCATGTATCAACGTGTATGAAGACAGCTTACGCAATTGTCAAATATAAGAATAAACAATTTTAATGCAAAAAGAAATCATCGTAACCATATCGATCCTCAAAGCATACCAGGTGTATATTCTACAAGACAACTTTAAGTAAAACCTTAATAAAGAAGTATAATGCTGTAACCCAACTTTTTTTCGCAGATACATTATTTCGCGTTTAGCCCTTTCTAACCCACTTCGCGGCAATGGTGTAGTTAAATAAGGAAAGATCTAAGTTTTACATAATCGCGACAATTTATATTCGCGTAATTTTTCTACTCGCGAAAGTCGAGAAAACAAATCGCTCGCGAAAATTAGTTGGTTTACAGTAAGCCAAAATACCGGTTTTGACGACCCCTCAAGTTATTTGCTTTATACAAATCTGTTAGTGAAATAGCTAATTTTTATCAAATTCTTGATCCATTGATGAAATTCTGTCTAACCATAAAATGGCAACATTTTGACAGCACCTTTGCTTGTGTAGTATTGCGGTAAAGATAGACAATATATCCGTTTTCAAATAAAGGATCGTCATATGACATCTGATTAAAAAAAGTTAAATTAGTCTATAAGAAATGACAGTTTCAACATCATTGCAGCATATAGTGTGTCGATATCGTGTATCTTTCCTTTATGAAAATATTCAAATCTGTCAACAGCCAGTTATTACAGTATCTCAAACTTGACAGTCAATGCATAATTTTGTGCAAAATTAAAGAGCATTAAAAAAAAATCCATCGGAAAGAAATAAGTCAAATTAAACCCCTCCCTCATCAAAATAGGACAAAACAAAAAACAAAAAAATATATTCACAATACAAACAGTGCATATAAATATAAAACTATGATCTGAGTACATGTACCAGTATGCCTACATGCTTTTTATATTCAATCATAAATACAAGGTTTATAGCTGATATACATTTGTGTGTTATAAAAATATCAGATTGACTAAATACATATTGCTTCCTTTTTATAAAATGGAGTTCAACATGTTAAGCCGTGGTTTTCTATGTTGTTTTTTTGTATACGTCTGTTTTTGTTGGTCTTTTTGTATTTGTTTCGAGTATTGCCTAATTGGTTTTTAAGTTTCGGATTTTCACGTAAGTATATTTGGTTCGATGTCTTCTATTTGTTAGTACAGACCGTATTTTTCTGTGTCTTTTAGTCTCTTTTGAAGAGTTGTCTCATTGGCAATCATACCGCATCTTCTTATTTCTATATATCAAAGAGTGTATCATAGTGTACTATTAGATACCTAAATATTAACTGCATTTTGCACATCAATAGAATACCGATTGTTTATACATGATACTGTCCTTAAATTTTTTCCTCGTATGTTTGCAATTTGTGTACGAACATAAGTTTTGTTTCCTTGTTTTTTACTTTTAAACAGAATATTGCCATTACATTGTCAGTTTATTTTCGACTTATGAGCTTGAGTATCCCTTTAGTATCTTCTGCCTTTCTATTACAGTGTTAACTTGAATCGTTGGCACTACGTTGATGATGGATTTATCAATAGCATTTGTACCTTTTTGTTATCATTTGAGCTTAGTGTGAATTTCACAGACGAAATCTTTTTTATTTATTTCATTTAAATATAAAAATTGATTTGCAAATATGTATATTATCATACTTTTATAGAGATTTTATACTGTTTTCTTTTCGATAATATTTGAGGTTAAAAGGAAGTAAATAAAGATGATTGGCGCCACCTAGATTTCACATCCAAGATAATAGGTAGAAGTAAATTTATTTTCTGCTGCCTTAGTAATTAGAAATCAAAATTGAAATAGTGAGAAATGAGTGTTGGCCATTGATGTAGAAATAGTGAGAAATTAAGAGAAAACTCTCTTTGACGAGAAACATTTTCTGTGCCAAATTTAGCAGGGAGTGTTCTTCATTTATACTATTTCGAAAATTCCGGAACCGTTGTGTACCCCCAAAAAATGCCATTTTTCTATCAAAAAATGTGTTTTGCAGTTTCAATTACACCCAAAGGTGTTGATAATTCAGATTTCGACATTTTTTTTCAATGGATCTTTGATAGGGAAAACACAGGAACAAAAAAAGCTACCATTGTCGCCTATGTAAATAATTACTTCCTTGTACCCTAAAGCGAAATAACGATTTCTGGCGCATCACTTTATTTTTCGAGATATTTTAGAAATTTGAAAGATAAATTAATAAGGTAATAAGTGATAAACTTTATCAGAAGAAATTTTCTGATCGCCATGAAACTATAGTCTATATCAAATTTTTACTGTTTTTTTTTTTATTCTTCTGCCTAAGGGGTATGGTTCATTAACCTACTGTAAGAACGAGAATTATGTCAAGGACTCTGTCTTTAATCATTTCTCCTCATCCACGATTACACTGCATGTATTTATGCATATCTAAAAAAGGGGGGCTTATTTTTGCTGACGTTAGCGACATTTTTGTATTTTTAATGGTAAAAATGTGCCAAAATGCCCCTAACATATTAAAATTAGGTAAAAAATCAAAGGCTATACATGTTTCTCCTTAGTATCGTCAAATTGAATGTTCTGCACACGATTCATATAAAACACATAACAGCAATGATAAATTCTTAGTTTTAACATTTTTATAGTCTATTTCATACAATATTTTGACTCTTATGCAACGGTGTTCATATATTCGTGATAAAGACATATAATTGGACACATTTATCAAATCATCAGCCTAAAGTCTTTAATAGGCCTATATCGAACTTTATTAATCAAACACCTCGTTTTAAACATAGCCAAACAGTCAAATTAAGCTGGTCAATGGCCCCAAGTCTGTAAAAAGTAACGTTTTCTGCAAAGTGGGGTACCTGTAAAGAAAGTCATTTTAAATGGTGAACAATTGTATCTTTAATCCAAAAATTTGAACTTAAGCAGCAGGGGAATATAGTAATCATTGACTAATGTAAAGATTGTCCGATTTTATTTCAATATATGTCAGTATAGGTTAAAAGGAAGTAAATAAAGATGATTGGTGCCACCTTGATTTCACATCCAAGATAATAGGAAGAAGTAAATTTATTTTCTGCTGCCCTAGTAATTAGAAATCAAAATTGAAATAGTGAGAAATGAGTGTTGGCCATTGGTGTAGAAATAGTGAGAAATTAAGAGAAAACTCTCTTTGACGAGAAACATTTTCTGTGCCAAATTTAGAAAGGAGTGTTCTTCATTTATACTATTTCGAAAATTCCGGAACCGTTGTGTACCCTCAAAAAATGCCATTTTTCTATCAAAAAAGCTGCGGCACATTATGTGTTTTGCAGTTTTAATTACACCCAAAGGTGTTGATAATTCAGATTTCGACATTTTTTTTCAATGGATCTTTGATAGGGAAAACACAGGAACAAAACAGGCTACAATTGTCGCCTATGTAAATAATTACTTCCCTGTAACCTAAAGCGAAAAAATGTTTCCGGCGCATCACTTTATTTTTCGAGATATTTTAGAAATTTAAAAGGTAAATTAATAAGGATATAAGTGATAAACTTTATCAGAAGAAATTTTCTGATCGCCATGAAACTATAGTCTATATCAAATTTTTACTGTTTTTTTTTATTCTTCTGCCTAAGGGGTATGGTTCATTAACCTACTGTAAGAACGAGAATTCTGTCAAGGACTCTGTCTTTAATCATTTCTCCTCATCCACGATAACACTGCATGTATTTATGCATATCTAAAAAAAGGGGGGCTTATTTTTGCTGACGTTAGCGACATTTTTGTATTTTTAATGGTAAAAATGTGCCAAAATGCCCCTTACATATTAAAATTAGGTAAAAAATCAAAGGCTATACATGTTTCTCCTTAGTATCGTCAAATTGAATGTTCTGCACACGATTCATATAAAACACATAACAGCAATGATACATTCTTAGTTTTAACATTTTTATAGTCCATTTCATACAATATTTTAACTCTTATGCAACGGTGTTCATATATTCGTGATAAAGACATACAAGTTGGACACATTTATCAAATCATCAGCCTAAAGTCTTTAATAGGCCTATATCGAACTTTATTAATCAAACACCTCGTTTTAAACATAGCCAAATAGTCAAAATAAGCTGGTCAATGGCCCCAAGTCTGTAAAAAGTAACGTTTTCTGCAAAGGGGGGTACCTGTGAAGAAAGTCATTTTAAATGGTGAACAATTGTATCTTTAATCCAAAAATTTGAACTTAAGCAGTAGGGGAATATAGAATCGACTAATTTAAAGATTGTCCGATTTTATTTCAATATATGTCAATAGGTTAAAAGGAAGTAAATAAAGATGATTGGCGCCACCTAGATTTCACACCCAAGATAATAGGTAGAAGTAAATTTATTTTCTGCTGCCCTAGTAATTAGAAATCAAAATTGAAATAGTGAGAAATTAGTGTTGGCCATTGGTGTAGAAATAGCGAGAAATTTAGAGAAAACTCTCTGTGACGAGAATCAATTTCTGTGCCAAATTAAGCAAGGGGTGTTCTTCATTTATACTATTTCGAAAATTCCGGAACCGTTGAGTACCCTAAAAAAAATGCCATTTTTCTATCAAAAAAGCTGCGGCACCATATGTGTTTTGCAGTTTCAATTACACCCAAAGGTGTTGATAATTCAGATTTCGACTTTTTTTTCAATGGATCTTTGATAGGGAAAACACAGGACCAAAAAAGGCTACCATTGTCGCCTATGTAAATAATTACTTCCGTGTAACCTTTATGGTTATTTTAATTGTATTTTAAGATTTCAAATGTTTAAACAAAAACGAAACGCGCGTCTGGCGTACAAAATTATATGCCTGAAATCTTTGATGAGTTTTGTTTTAAAATGATCTAACAATATACATGATATATATATTTGTGGAACTGTTTCCTTATTTCTTGCTAAAATTTATTTAAAGCACAAGCTGGTATTTAACTGTTTTGTTATGAAGAAACAATAACACAAATTATACCTTTCTACGTACAGGTAAAGCGCATACTTTCATATTTTTATGATAGTGTTTGAATGTTATTTCGATAACGTTATCAGTATTACTCTTTTTAATCATATTTATACAACCATAACCATTATAATGGATTCAGAGTGAAGCCAGAAGAAAGAAAATAATTTTCTATCTTTGTTGAACAATGCACTTTCACGCACCTTTTGTTAAATAGGGGTTTTCTGTTGAACTATATACTATTATTGTTTTTGTCATTAATAATTCCTGTTGAGAAATTCCAATTGTGGTATCGTCTTACTCTTGATTCAACTTCCTGGTGTGACAAACTTTAAATGGAATCATTTCCCTATAAGGAAGTGAACAGTTTTATCTTATATATATTCATATGAAATGTGATATAATTATGAAATTTAAAAGAGTGGATGTTTGCAATAAAGTTATTGAAAATAAACTGAAGACGAAGAAATGTGTTTTTCTTTCTTTCTATAAAAGATTTCAAGAATACCATAAACATGCGTGTACCTGGATTTTGTATTAAACTTCCCATATTTAAATCTACCCGAACACAAACATTTATTTTACGTATATTAGTATATTATCGATCAATGATGAGCATAAATTTGTATGACACTATCATTCGAATATGTCATGCAAACCACTTTTCATCAATATTATTATTATTCATTTTAAGTCTAAATGCATTGAAATTCGGAACAATATGTTTATATTCATCTTATACAATTTAACAAAATAGTTATATAGTTACAAAGGTACTTAAACTTCTTTTAATTTCCAAAACTTTATTTCTGAAGTTTCCGTAGACACAGAATAAAGAAAAGCACTCCGAATACAGAAAATGAAAACAATTTAGTTTTGAAGCGCTTTCAAATAATTTGTTAAATATTTTATTTTCAATTTATCCAGCACAGTTCGGACGTTTCGCTTTCAGTCAAAGCAGTACTGATCAGTCAGTCTAAAAATTAGATGAACAGATCTTTTCTAACCCGTAACGAAGTGTCAGAACAGTGTTTCCATCTATCTAAACATTGATAATAAAACTGTGCACGCCTTTCTGGTTCATCATTTAGCCTTTTGTTTTATTTGTTTTTGCATTGGTTTCTTTTATAATGTCCACACACACGAAAATGTTTATTAACTATTTTGTTGTTGTTGTGATTTTTGTCAATCCTTTCTTCAACTTATGACTTTTCATTTCCCCTTTGCAATTGGTATTGTTTTATTTTTTCTATACACGAAAGAAGATAACACCAGTGAAACGTAATACTCACAGTTAAACAAGAGAGGATTATTTTAAGGAGCTAATCTAATACACAATGAAAGCATGTTCGATACAGCAGTCGCTTTAATAAGGTAATACTATACGGTATGGGGTTTGCTCATTGGTGGAGGCCGTACAGTGACGTCCAGTTGCTTTCATCTACGTTATTTGGTCTTTGTTGGACAGTTATCTCATCGGTAATCATAGCACCTCTTCTTATCTTTATATTTATAGTATAAAGCCGATATATGATACAAAAACAAAAGCACAAACACAAAACAAAAATCACACACAATAAAAAAAAAGAATCCCTAACAAAACAAGAGGCTCTCAAGAGCCTGAATCGCTCACCTGTAATTTTTTGCTTAAATCTTTCATCAATGATTATTTTTGCTTTTTAATATATATTAATGAGTGGCTTAAAAATTCCATTGAAATGTTCTTTGTATCTGTCATATTTTCTTCAAAAGCAAAGGAATACATTTTACCACTATGTTCCATTTTAGCCATAGTGGCTATGTTTCTTGACATACAAGAAAATAAAATACAAAATTTATACTAGATACTCTGAAACTCAGTCGGCCCAAGTTTGGCTGAAATTGATTCAGTAGTTTCAAAGGAGAAGATTTTTTAAAGTGAAAAATTGTCTTTAAAGGGCAATAACTCCTAAGGACACATTTGACAATTTTGGTCATATTTACTTATTTGTAGATCTTACTTTGCTGAACATTTTTGCTGTTCACAGTTTATCTTTATCATTAATAATATTCAAGATAATAACCAAAAACTACAAAAATCCTTAAAAATTACCAATTTAGTGGCAGCAACCCAACAATGGACTGTTAGATTCATCTGAAAATTTCATGGCTGATAGAACTTGGCCTAATGAACATTTTAACCTCTCATCAGATTTGCTCTAATTGCTTAAGTGTTTGAGATATAAGCCCAAAACTGCATTTTACCCCTATGTTCTAATTTTAGCCATGGCGGCCATGTTTTTTGACGAAACAGAAAATAAAACAAAATCTTTATTCTAGATACCCTAAGAATCATTTAGCTTAAGTTAGGTTGGAATTGGTTCAGTAGTTTCAGTGGAGAAGATTTTTTTAAAGTTAGAAAACATGATAAACAAATTGTGTAAAATTGTCCTCAAAGGGCAATACTCCTTAAGGGGTCAATTGCCAATTTTGGTCATATAAACTTATTTGTAGATCTTACTTTGCTGAACATATTTGCTGTTTACAGTTTATCTTTATCATTAATACTATTCAAGATAATAACCACAAACTGCAAAATTTCCTAAAAATTACCAATTTAGTGGCAGCAATCCAACAATGGGTTATAAGATTCATCTGAAAAATTCAGGGCTGATAGAACTTCACCTAATGAACACTTTTACCCCTGTCAGATTTGTTCTAACTCCTTTGGTTTTTTAGATATAAGCCAAAAACTGCATTTTACCGCTATGTTCTATTTTTAGCCATGGTGGCCATGTTTTTTGCCGAAACAAAAAATAAAACACAAACTTTATTTAAGATACCCTAAGGATCATTCAGCCTAGTAAGTTTGGTTTGAATTGGTTCAGTGGTTTCAGAGGAGAAGATTTTTTAAAGTTAGAAAACATGATAAACAAATTGTGTAAAACTGTCCTTAAAGGGCAATAACTCTTTAAGGGGTCAATTAACAATTTGGTCATAAAAACTTATTTGTAGATCTTACTTTGCTGAACATACTTACTGTTTACAGTTTATCTTTATCATTTATACTATTCAAGATAATAACCAAAAACTGCAAAATTTCCTAAAAATTACCAATTTAGTGACAGCAACCCAACAATGGGTTATTAGATTCATCTGAAAATTTCAGGGCTGATAGAATTTTAACTGATGAACACTTTTACCCCTGTCAGATTTGCTCTAACTGCTTTGGTTTTTGAGATATAAGCCAAAAACTACATTTTACCCCTATGTTCTATTTTTAGCCATGGCAGCCATGTTTTTTGACGAAACAGAAAATAAAACACAAAATTTATTCTAAATACCCTAAGGATCATTAAGCTTAAGTTTGGTTAGAATTGGTTTATAAGTTTCAGAGGAAAAGATGTTTGAAATAGTTTACACCTGACGGACGACGACGACGACGGACGCCAAGTGATGGCTAAAGCTCACCGTTCCTTCGGAACGGTGAGCTAAAAATGTATTTCAGTTTTTTTGTGTGTAATTGAACATTTCTAAAGAATAAAGATAATAGAGTCATATACAATTAAATAAAATATGCTCAATAAACGAAATATTAAAAAAAAAGTAATAACCAAGTACTCTTCGAACAGACATTTTACTATCACACAAAATACAGAAGCGTTACAATCTTTATGTATTACGAATACAACTGTTTAAGTGTGATTATTTATATTGATAGAGCACAAATTACAAAACGATATTTATAACAATCTATATTAAGAATATTAAAAAAACGGTTTTTCTGTACTTACTGAAAGACGGGGATTGACAATGATTGATGAATTATCGGCAATTGTACATTTTCCCTTTGATCTTACAGCCTTATATTTTTCTATATCATAGACAGGACCTGATACTCGAAAATATTGGGCAACGACGTCACATAAAAGTGCTGCAACATCATGCGTTCTTGTCCAATCGCGTTAATTAATCAAGGAAAAAGTAAAATAACAAAAATGCCGAACTCCAAGGGAAATTCAAAACGGAAAGTCCTTTATAAAATGGCAAAATCAAAAGCTCAAACACATCAAATGAATGGAAAACAACTGTCATATTCTTGACTTGGTACAGGCATTTCCTTATGTAGAAAATGGTGGATTAAATCGGGTTTTATAGACAGGTAAACCTCTCACTTGTATGACAGTCGCATAGAATTCCATTATATTGACAACAATGTGCGAGTAAAACAAACAGACATAATAAGTAAAAATGTAAAAAATTGGGGTACAGCAGTCAACATTGTAATATAATCTTAATCACTATATAAACAAATAACCATTTCAACAAAGAAAAACAAAATGGCATATAGATACTCTATAGACAAAGTATATAAGCAAAAATGAAAGACAAGAATACAAAATTGACCATAGCACAATAACACAATGGCGGGATGTATAGTACCGATCCACGCCAAAAAGATATTACCAAAAATCCACTAAACAAAAAAGGTTAATAATTTAGAAAAACAAATAAAAGAACACTATAACACGTAATTAAGATGATAAACAACGTTAGTACCTAGAATCTATACTTCAAGACCATCATGTATTATTTGTGATGTTGATACGGAATATTTATCAACAAGGTCTTGGTATCTTCTCATGAACTTTTTTTTAGAAAAAGAACGAGACATTCTTTGACATAAACTTGGCTCATCTTGACGAGAAGAACAATGAAAATAAGCCAAATAACAGGTTGCAAGATAAAACGACACGAACCTCAGCAAATACCCGTGTCAAAATTTATGGAGTCGGGGGGGGGGGGGGGGGGGGGGGGGGGGGGGGGGGGGATGCTAGGATGAAATTTTAAAAAAATAGGCAGGACAGGAGTTTTAAGTAAAAAAATAGGCAAGATGAGCAACTTGGTAAAAAAAAAAGGCAGGATGACAATGTGTGTTAAAAAAGTCAGAGTAAACTAGTAAAAAAAAGGCAGGACCGAATAGAGTTTAAAAAATAAAAAGGCAGGACAGAGATTACAACAAAAAAAACAGGACAAAACTTTTCATCCTAGCAACCCCCCCCCCCCCCCCCCCCCACCCCCCCCCCCCCCCCCCCCATAAAAGTCAAATTGTAGCTCCCTTAGGTGCTTCGGCTGGATAAGTAGTCTCTGCTCTAACGGTGACACCCTCCATTACAAGTGAAAACAAATAGCACTCCAATGGTAACTAAGAAAGTGGATAAAAGTATACTTTTGGCTACAACAAATGGGTTAAACATATAGCCATTTCATATTAATGTTCCATAATATTCAACATTAATGAAAGCGTTGTTTTATTTTTTGTCTATACGCAAAAGCATATAACACCAGTGATATTTAATATTCACAGTTCAACAATGGAGGATTATTTACAGAAGCTTATTTAATACACTAAAAAAGCATGTTAGATACAATAGTCGTTAAAAAGGTTATATATATACGTTATGGTTGTTTCTTCATTATTGGATGACGTACGGTGACGAAAAGTTGCTTACATCTTCTTCATTTGATCTTTGAACAAAAAATTGTCTCATTGGCAATCACGTCACATCTTCTTATATTTATATTAATAGTCTAAAGCCGATAGTTAATGCCAAAAAAGAAAAAAAAGGTAATCACACACACAAAAAAAACAACATACACACACACACACACACACACAAAAAAAAACAAATAAAAAAACAGAAACCAAACACCAAAAAAAAACAAAAACAACGTTTAATTCGGACAAGCTTACTTGAGTCTTTTTGTATGATGGTTCATTTCTTCATATTTAAGATAATTGAGTCATAAAATTAATTGAAATATGCTCAATGAATGAAATATAAAAAAGCAAGAACCATTATTCGTTGACCAGACATTTACTACCAATAAAAAAATAAAAGCGGTTCAATCTTTATGTATTACGGATACAACTGTTTAAGTATGATTATTTATATTGATAGAGCACACATTACAAGTGAAATATATATAATAAACTATATTAAGAATAGTACGAAAAAGTAAAAATGGGCTGTTCTCTGTACTTACTACAAAGAGGTGGATAGAATATTATTGATGATGTGTTAGAATTAAAATGAATTTGAAGGTCAACTTGATTATACATAATTAAGAAAGGCAACTTTTGAATAACCGAGAAGTAACACCTAACTTTCTTAGAGTACTTTTTCCCAATTTTCAATTAACTTTAAAATTTTCTACATTTTCCATCAATTTTCATTGTTTCAATTGTGTTTTCGTTTCTTGTAATTTTTTTTGTCAGTTTTTCTTTGACTTTAAAATTTGAATATCCGTTTTGTATCTTCCATCTCTCATTTACTTCCGATTCTAAATCTTTGCATTAAGGTTAGCTAAAACGGATACAACTGTTTAAGTATGATTATTTATATTGATAGAGCACACATTACAAGTTGAAATATATATAATAAACTATATTAAGAATAGTACGAAAAAGTAAAATGGGCTGTTCTCTGTACTTACTACAAAGAGGTGGATGGAATATTATTGATGATGTGTTAGAATTAAAATGAATTTGAAGGTCCACTTGATTATACATAATTAAGAAAGGCAACTTTTGAATAACCAAGAAGTAAACACCTAACTTTCTTAGAGTACTTTTCCCAATGTTCAAATTAAACTTTAAATTTTCTACATTTTCCATCAATTTTCATTGTTTCAATTGTGTTTTCGTTTCTTGTAATTTTTTTTGGTCAGTTTTTCTTTGACTTTAAACTTTGAATATCCGTTTTGTATCTTCCATCTCTCATTTACTTCCGATTCTAAATCTTTGCATTAAGGTTAGCTAAAACAAATTATTGAATAATTAATGGCCATCAGCAACATAACGGGTTCCACTAATGAAGCAGGGTCTGTGTACGCTTATGGTTCCGGGGCACCTGCGATCAACATTGCGGGACTCGTGTTGCTATGTCCTCAGTATTCCTAATTAAGAAAGAGGAAAGAATGTTTACCGTTAGTTACAACAAATGGATCACGTATATTGCAATATCTCATACTAGTGTTCATGAAAGCGTCTGCTAAAATTTCTAATATACCATTTAATCCTTGATTCAGTAGTTTCATGCTCTTCAACTTCGTTTTTATTTAATTTATTTGGTCTTTTTAACTTTTTTTGATTCGAGCGTCACTTATTAGTCTTTTGTAGACGAAACGCGCGTCTGGCGCAAATACAAAATTTCAATCCTGGTATATATGATGAGTTTATTCATAGTAGACAGCAACCCTCTGCGAATGATGTTTGATTGAAACGCTGTAGAAACATTATATCATTTGGGAGACATATGCACTCTGTAAGCATTGTTGCTGCATTAAATGTTCATTATCTGATTATGAAAAAAAAAAACGTCGTATAGTCATTATCAGGATGAAAATAATTAGGTCTTTGTGGTATCTTCATTCCAAGTTCAATTTGATAGATGCGGTCAGCATAGTCTCAAACTATGAGTTAAAGACGGCATGATTTCTTATCGACGAGTAAATACTTCAAACTTGTTTCAGTAAATGCTGGAATTATTTAATATGGTATAATATAATTGTATACTTTGTCGTTTGAAAACATGTCCACCAAATGAAAACAAATATGTTGACAATAAAAAATCAAGCAAATGGATGAAACCAGTTTCATAAAATCTTTTGTTTTTAATATGGGTGTTTTTTTTTTTTTGGTGTTGGCTTTTTAAATCATGAACTGTCCTTGAGCAATATATGTAATAATTATACTTCATGTCAAAATGCCAGATTTTGATTGGTTAATACGAGGGAGACAATTTACTCTATCCCATGGCAAATATTCTATTACCCTTCACAGAGACGCTTGCTCTCGTGTGCGCTTTAATAAATACGGATGATTGTTATGTACAAGACGACATTGTTTAATACTTTGAATTTGAAATTTAATAGACGGTAATAACAGTTCATTCAGTATAATAAATTAAATAACACATATCTGAGAGGGTGATAGAGCAGATTGTTACCCATCAAAAAGACATTGCCAACCTTGGCTTCGCCTCAGTTGACAATGTTTTATTGGATAACAATCTGCTCTATCACTCTCTCAGCTATGGTTATTTATATAATATACGTTGTTGACTATTATTCTTCAAGCAAAGTTGGATAATTCTTTCAATCTGCCTTTAAGTTTAGATTATTTTGTGTGCAAGGAAGAGAATTCAAATGTTTATATACTATTGAACGACTTATAAACTTCAAATATTTGGCTTTGAGCGTTCCTGATGAAGGTAAATTCAGGAAAGAGCTTCGGACGAAATGAAATTAATAACGTGTTGTTTTCATTTATTTTATACTGTATGTACTTTAAAAGATCTTAACATTAGGATTTTTAGTGTTCCTATCTTACTCACCGTGTCCATAGAATGGAGAGTTCCAAAGAAACAAAGAAGCCCGGATTGTATTGTTGAAAAATATGCAAGTGTTTGAAGTGACGTTTCATGAAGCATGAGAAGAACTAGCAATTTTCTATGTTGGTAGTGAAGGGAAACGAGCAGAGTGAAGGAAGATCCAGTTCTTCATGTTCGATTGAAATTCCGAAGGAACATAAAAAGGCCATAGAATGTTATAGATTTTCGTTCGATAAGTGTTACTGGAATATATGTGGGCCAGCAATAAATTTCTATACACAGCTTCCTTATCAGGCGGTTTATATTCTTCGTATGTTAATCTCATTCTGTGTAAATTGTAAATTTATATCCCGATAAGTATGATATATAAAAAAAATACTAATCATGAAATATTTAAGTGGTATTATCACATTACATTCTTTCTAGTATCAAACATAACGATATTATTTAATAACATAATGGTTCCACCAACGCAATTGAATTACACCGGGACAAATGTAATAGGAAACATATAATATATTATGACGTATTTGTATTCTTTTTTAAAACATATGTAGTTGAAATAAATACTATAACAAGATCAGATGTACTTTTACAGAAGTGATACAAATTTGTGTATTCATTATAATAAATACTATGATGTTGTATTAAAGATTGTACTGTTCTTTATTATAATTTGTTAAATAATATTAAATATAGTATGATGTTGGTTTTGTTTATATAGATTTAACTTATTTATTATTTTTCATATATTCTATTATATTGTATTATTCAAGATGACTTGTTATAATTTTAACTCGCTTGGAACTATAAAAGATAAAAAAAAAACCCAACAGTTTCACAACAGAAAGTTTTAAGGGAATTTACCATGTAGTAAAAGCTTCAGTTCACAGGATAGGTTAATAAAAAAAAATTATGCTCTTTATTTAAGGTTAAGTTTTTTAAGCACTAAACAAGTTTTGCACTTTATATCCTTTTACTTTTTAAGTCCCGATTTACGCTAAAATACTGGGAGTACTTAACTCATACATTCATTCGATTCGAAATTTAAAGTTAAAATTGACTTGCAAAAAAAAAGGATGAGATAAACTGAATATTACAATATATGGACACATATGTCAACACAAACATTTTAAGAAATGTTGTGGTTTATGCGAGTTGATATTACAAACAAGCATCAAACTTGTACAATTGCTTTTTTTCTATTCAAAACTTGGGAATTTCGATTATTTAAACATAACAGTATAACGTATTCCCACATTTAAGAAAATTAAACTGTTTATTCATCATGGTTCAAGCATATTCAATTTTCTGTCAGCAATTATAGGAAACAATAGTCCTATACGACATGTAAATGACTTCATCGCCACGACGAATTTCATGATTTACAAAGGCAAACAATGTTTTCTGTTATATAGATACAATGGATAAGCGTGGATTCTTGAAAAAGAAACCATGAGCCCGGAGGGCGAATGGTTTGTTTTTCATGAATCTACGCTTATCCATTGTATCTATTATAATAACTTAAACTATTGTGTTAATTTCTTTTCAAAATTAAAGCCTTTTCTTAATTAGAAGGTATTGTAAGAGAGTTTAATAACCATGTTATCGTGTCCAACGATGCATTGATAAATCTCAGATCACGATTAATTGGTTAACAAAATACAAATATAACACTTCTACCTTTAAAGAATTTTATATTACCCAGGCATATGAATATTATCTGTTTATACAAAATAAGACATATTCGAAATTATTTCTAATAAAATTGAAAATGGAAATGGGGAACGTGCCAAAGAGACAACAACCCGACCAAAAAGCATATATAAAGTATATATAATAAGTATGTTATCGAAATTTTTCTAGCACCTCTAGGCACATCACGATTTTCTCGCATAGGAATTTGCGAACAAACCTTTGTAAAATTATGTAGTAAAACAAATGAAATCATACTATATTTATAAAACAAAAATTGACAAATAGAATGTAATCATTTTTGTTTCAAACATGTGAAATAGCCAATAATAATAAAAAAAACCCGGTAAAACTCGCTATTATTACAAAAATATCCACTATAACTTGCAAAATTAGAAAAAAAAAACTAGGATAACTTAAGAATTGGTACAACAAAGAGAATACAGGGATTCGAACCTAAACCGACAAATCCCGATCTTTAACTCATTGATTTTAACCATGCTAACCTCGCGGCTACCAACTCATACTATACGACTGCCTATTGTGTCCTATATAAAGGTACAAGCCCTGTGTGTCCGATGAACCGATGTATATCAGATGTTCATTTAAATATATATAATAAACATTTATAGTGTAACCCATTGGTAGCCGAGAGGTTTCGTCGGTGTGTTGATGTCAGTCACACATAACAGATTTCAAGGAAGGGTTCGATTCCCATGAAGGCATATAAAAATTACAAAAATTAAAGGTAAGTTTTTAAATTAATTCCATTAGTGAACAGAAATCAGTAAATTAGCCTATTCAAACTTAATGAAATTAGGCACACAAAGGAAACAATTGAATATAATTTGGTGAGTCAATTTCAGCGGCAGATTTAGGAAGCGTTGATTCTAGAAAAAGAATCCACGGTAAATGAATAGGCTGACGTCACCACAATGGTTTAAAAACTACAGATCAGTTATTTATTTTGACGATTCCTGTTCAATATTAACTTTTTTTATTCTAATATAAACCGTAGGAAAAGCTATTTAAAAAAAGTCAATGAGATATATAAGTATAGTCAGCACTTCGATATTGACATGAATTATCATTGATATGGTCATAATCATAAATCAACTGTTTACAAAACTTTGAACTTTTTTAAATACCAAGGATTTTCTACCCAAGAAATAGATTACCTTAGCTGTATTTGGAAACACCTTTCGGATTTTTGGGTCCTCAAAGCTCTTTAACTTTATTTGGCTTTTAAAGTTTTTTTATTCGAGGCGTCTGGCGTACAAAATTTTAATCCTGGTATCTATGCTGAGTTTTTTTTTATCACATTCAAAGATTACTCAGAGATGTTATAAATTGATATACGCCTGCAATAGTACAAAATACTGGCTCAAAAAAGATGATCGTATCAAAATGAAAAAAAAAATCAACAGGATTTATAAAAAATTCCAAGAACTATTGGTCCGAGTATCAATAGATAGAAAAAAATACAGAAGCCCCATTGGCGCATAAGCCGAGTTACGTTCTTTATGAATTTGTAGCAGGAGAAAAGGAAATTTGTATGGAATAAATTGCAAAGACTGCTGACCAATTTACCGAACATGGTTGGGGAAAACAAATTGTTGAACATATTATTTAAAAGATAACAAGTGGAAACCAAATTTTACCCACATTTTATGTTATCAAAAGCTACTGAAACCATGACGATGACTCCATATTCAGTAGGTATCGTTATCACACCAAGGGGCATTATCAAACAGATGTTGGTAAAAAATTAACATATATTTCAAAAGATAACATCCAGAAACCAAGAATTTGACCAAATTTAGGTCCATCAATATCAGTGACTCAGATCGTCACTAACATCAAAATGGGTCTTCCTCTTCCCACGGGCCCGCTATTATGCCAAGTTTGATAAAAATATTCTTGATTCATCAAGAGATTCAGTCCGGATACTGATTTCAATTCAGATTAGTGTTTATGAAATATATAAAAAAAATCGTTTAATATAAAATGTTTACGAACAGAAAACCTCTAGTAGAAAGGTTCCTCAAAAGAAACAAAAGATGTTTTTGATTTAACTTCAATGAGGCAACAACCAACGAACAGAAAACCTCTTGTAGAAAGGTTCCTCAAAAGAAACAAAAGATGTAATTGATTGAACTTCAATGAGGCAACAACCAAAACAGCACACACACACACACACACACCCACACACACCAAAACAAACATATAGAGTAAATTATACACTTTTCATCTGCGAAAATGTGATAGAATCATTCAAAGACAATAAATCGGAACTGGTGTAGCAGCTATACAATTAAAGATATAAAAGATTTGTTATATGTCTACGTCTTATGTGTCCCTTAATTATCCTACCAATACGTTATACAATGCTTGACTTAAATTCTTTGTTGGATTATGTCCATAGGCTGAACAATGCAGTAATGTCCATTAATTTGTAGCCTAAAAATAAATCTTCATGCATTCCTTTATATAGAGGGAGATTTTAAAGTTCAAGCTACTAGGTTGATGGCAGATCTTTGATAGTCTCTGATAAATTTATTTACGTTTTGAGACTCGGGGTTATTTCAAGCTTGCCATATTGTACATTCACTTGTGTGTAGTTTAAGATCGTACTAATCTGACCCTTAGATGTCTTTTGTCTTTTGTTATGTTTTCGCTGATTGCTTCCTTATTGACAAATATCCAACATCCGTTTTTACCATATTTAGTTAACTACCTTTCACAATCGTCCACGTATTGCTACGTGCTATTCCAATTCCAACATAGTAAGTTGCATACAAGATCATTAATTGTTTGTAGCGTTGCGATAATCTGAATCGGTACGGTTTCTCTGCATTAAATATAGAAGAAGCGAATAAAATGCTTGCTTGCCTAGAAGTTACATGTAATTTGTTATATTGTAGTATGATATTTTTAATCCTGAAAACATAATTAGGCATTTATATACAATCAGTATGCTATACTCGCTATATTCGTATCTATATTGCTATAAACAGCTTAACATTCCTTTAAACGCATGACCCGTAGACCTTTTATAATAGAAAAACTCCGTACTAGTTTATGTTATGTTTTTCACTTTTAGGATGCGACAGTGTTGTTCTAGTTTCACTGCTATAGTGCTATTTTAGTAGATCATTTTATCATATTTATTCATTCGGTTAATGCAGAAACATACGAGTTTAAAAAAGAAGATTAACTTTCCTAATGAACGAAAATGGAATTTAAAACTATTCCATAATATCCCAAGCGTTCATGAATGAAGAGGAAATAAACAGCTAATACTCATGACATATCAATGTAACGATGGCATCAATCATTGGAAGTGTGATTTGTTTAATTAAATAAAATTTTAGAAATACGGGGTGAATCAATTTATAAATTGTTGTTGTATGGTAAATATATTACATTTCAATTGTACGGGTATACTCATTACTTATAATCTCCTTGATGTGTCAGTGGAGATATTTAACAGTGTTGATAAGTGATAAATGGGTGATTTAACACAAAGTACTTGTTGCTTTTGCTTTTTTCCAATTTTGTGCAAAACGATCAGTGTTTATATATAAGACTATTTCGAACCACACATATACATGTATATATATAGTGTATTTCCATTGGTAATATTTATGAAAAATACGCATATTGCTTTCATGAAAATTGCAGTAAAACAAGAATAATATTAACAGTACCAATGTTACATCTATAATGTCTCTTAAGTGAAACTCAATAAAAATATTTGAAAATCAAAAACCAACAAACGTTGAAGGGCTGATAACAATGAAACGTAGGAAATCGTTTTGAAATTTGAAATAAAGTAAATGACCCCCCTCATGTATTATACATTGGCTCTTCAACGTTTGTGTTTCGTTTAAATTTCCAAATTTTCTGACTGAAACATTCCTGACAAGACATTAATTTTCGTCAAGCCGATAGGATGGTGTGAAATTTATACCGTTAAATATAATAAAACAAATCTTCACATATTTGTTTCAGAAATTAAGTTCAGTAAAATTAAAACACAAACACATAAGATTAGAAGTTAAAAAAATGCTTATCGTTAGATATGAATAATATATTTAATATTAAAAGAGAAAGATGTGGTATGATTGCCTATGAGACAACTATTTACCAGACACCAAAGGACAAGGATGACATTGTGAACAGTTACAGGTCACGGTACGACCTTCTTAAAAAAAATCAAAATCAATACCATAAAGGAAGCTATCAAAGGCTCCAGGAACAATAAATGTGAAACAATTCAAAAGATAAAACCAACAGTCAGATTTATATAACAATAAACGAAAAATCAATATTGAATGGATGGTTAATACGAAGTAGCAAAACAGTCCGTTTTAAATGAATAGTTACAACATGAACGGAAATTCTTAATAATGTTAGGATTATATTTGTCACTGCAGACATCCAATCAATACGAAGGGGATTAAAGAAAGATATAAATTTTGACACGTACGAAAACAAATTAAACTGAAACAAGAATAACAAAATTGAGAATATTGAAGGAAGGTATCATGTATTCCTAAATTTTAAAACGTTTGGCTGAAACGTGAAGAATGATGTCAAATAGCATAATCGCGTTTTTTTGTTTTTTATTTTTTATCTTTTACCATAAAACGGTAATTTTCAATTTGAAATTTGTCAAGCAAGTTTGATCATTTATATTAAAGCGCATTTGAGTTTGTTACATGCTTAGCTCCCACCCCATCAATCATGTTACAGATTTAGGATAAAGAAGTAATCAGTCATTGAGTCATCTCCTACGAGACAAGGATTTGAATCAAATCAAGAAATTTTGTCAGTATTCTTAGCCGTTTATTGCTTTATATACCTTATTATCTTCTAATTTAACAATCGATTTCTACAGCATTACTATATATTTATCTAATATGTAATATTTTACTTGCCATTTTTCGTAAACATTTACTATGCATGTCAAGTGCAGTCTAGATATACTATTTAAGCTTACAATCATTCATACATATCTTGATAGTAACTCGTATTCTAAGTATAGTATGACACATCTTACAAGAATTAGTTTACTATTTTATTCTCGTATAGATATCAGTTTGGTGACCAGAATAAAAGTAAGTTGCAATAAAAGAAACAGCCAGAAAGAACCATGTGAATCCCTTCTAATGGCTACGGAGTAGATTGAAGATTTGATGATCTTTAAATGAACTCATGTACTTGTTTGCAGAAATAGTGTTTGTCTTAGCCATCTTTATAAATGAATGAGTAGAAGATTCAACTCCATGATCTCGCAACTGCTAATATGTTTGACAAAATGCAAAAAAAAAAAAGTCTTCAAAAATGTTCGTTCTTTCATTTAAACAGAACTTCAATGTCATTTAATTATGTGGTTTAACTTTTTTCATGTTAAATTGTCTGTTGTATCCACGTTAGCCAACTAAAGATATTTCGCATCCTATATTATACAAGTGAGAGGTTTAGCTAGCTATAAAAACAGGTTTAATCCACCATTTTCTACATAAGGAAATTCAGGTAAGGAATATGACAGTTGATTCCCATTCGTTTGATGTGTTTGAGCTTTTGATTTTGCCATTTGATAAAGGACTTTCCGTTTTGATTTTCCTTGGAGTTCGGTACTTTTGTTATTTTATTTTTTACATATTATCGATCGCAACACCATATGTAGTTTCAAATCATAAATTCTAGAATAATAAATTTAACGCAATAATTTCATTACTAAAAACTTACATTACAGGACTATAAACATCATGCATTGGTCAATACTTGTACCAAAATGTATTA
Organism: Mytilus californianus; assembly: GCF_021869535.1. Lineage (NCBI taxonomy): Eukaryota > Metazoa > Mollusca > Bivalvia > Mytilida > Mytilidae > Mytilus > Mytilus californianus. The sequence continues at coordinate 91,908,520 of NW_026262581.1, read as the reverse complement.
CTAACATGGAGATTTATTATGTCCCTCATGCGGATATGTCACACAACAACTGAAGCTTTGTACGGTAAAACCTGCATTATTAATCAATGCTTATAATGTCTCTGTACCATAACGTTTTGGTTCACGAGAATAAACATATATCTAAATATTCTAGCTCACGCGTTTAATAATTATCCATTTAATGAATAAATCTTTATTGGTGAAGCAAACTTAGTGTTTTAGTAAAACAGCACAATATCTATGAGGTTCTGGATGAGATTTACAAAATAGAGATAATGCGCTCAAAATAAAGAATAAAGTACAAAACAAAATAAAGAATAAAGTACAAAACAAAATAAAGTACAAAACAAATAAAGAATAAAGTACAAAACAAAATAAAGAATAAAGTACAAACAAATAAAGAATAAAGTACAAAACAAAATAAAGAATAAAGTACAAAACAAATAAAGAATAAAGTACAAAACAAAATAAAGAATAAAGTACAAAACAAATAAAGAATAAAGTACAAAACAAAATAAAGAATAAAGTACAAAACAAATAAAGAATAAAGTACAAAACAAATAAAGAATAAAGTACAAAAACAAATAAAGAATAAAGTACAAACAAAATAAAGAATAAAGTACAAAACAAATAAAGAATAAAGTACAAAACAAAATAAAGAATAAAGTACAAAAACAAAATAAGAATTGAAGAAATGAAGAAATAGGGAAAATAAATAGAATAGAGAATAAGATGGGCTACAATATATAGAAATAAGAATAATGGGGGAAAAAATAAAAAAATACGAGAAAAATGGCCCTTAAGATTAAAGACCCCCTCTCCCCTTCTCCCCGAACCATCATTCATACACTGTGGAAAATGGCAACAATGACAGTTAAAAACGATATTATAACTCAATGTCGCATTTAAACAAAAATCATATACGTTTTCGTTTAAATTATGTAATTTAGTTAATTATAATTTATTTTCAAAACAAACACAAGATAGGACAAAAGTTATTCCGACTTTATTTCCTCCGTTTATTATTTACAAATAAACAACATGACAAGCAAAGAAAATATTGCATTATATAAGATAAAAACAAAACACATTTTGTATTTACTATATGCATAACCATTAAATTGTATGTACAAATAGAGCTTTCTTACAATTGACGAAAGGTACGTACTCTTGACGAATCATACGTAAGACCTGTTTGGGGGATCCTTTATTTGAATTATTCTTACTGAAAATTGGACACATTTATGTAATCTTAATAAAGGCGTTTCGCCTAAATGATTGATTTTCATCAAGGACCAAAACACTGCATGCAACGGCATATGTCAAATTTGATATTCTTGCAACACAGGAGTTTCGTGACGTACGATGTAAAAATATAAAAACAAATAGGGTGAAAGGAGATAACTTATACAAAATTTGCTAAACACAGGACAGGAATAAAAGCCCTTGTTCATTTGTCCCATGTACATTTACTCCATATCCTTTCATTTTCTACAGACTTGTCAGAAGAAATATGTCACTTAAAAAAAGTGTGCTGCAACTACACCCCCCCACCCCCCAAAAAAATCAAACAATTAAAAAAAAAAGAATTATTTTCTTAACCTAAGAAAACACCAAGGCAAAATATATTAGTTCCCCCCTCCCCCCGCCAAAAAAAAAAAAAAAAAGAAATTAAAAAAAATCTTCCTAATTGCAAATTTTTAAAGATAGACATTCTAAAATATATTACGGTCTTCGTTTAATAATCCAGATGTTCAAATGTATATGTAAATGCAGAAAGCAAAAATCCATAATTATATTATCTGTAACTAGAGCTCGAGGGCGGATTTAGGAGTGGCTGTCATCTCGTAAATATTTATCCTATGTCTAAATCAAAGCTGTTTGTTAGGGTGTATGTGTGTTCATTAATCCCTGGAATTGACATGGAATTTCACATGGTTACTCTCGTTAACATCTTTCGTAAATGCTAAATGCACCACTGATATCGTCCACAAGTTATAAATGATTTTTAACTAATCAACGACGTTTAAGAGAATGAGATCGAGGTATAGTTTTTATTCCGTTTTCACATCTGATTCATTTTAATACGCAATTGTCGCAATATTTTCTGATTAACATTTAACCTTTAAATTATTGGAAAAAACTCCATCACAAAATCGTTTGTTTCCTCTATGTTTTTCTTATATATTTTTCCGTACATTGTAGTTTCTTTGTCTGGCAAATCTTAATGATCCCGTTGACAATTTGAGGATGACATACTTGTTAAAAAATAAAAATAATTGTAAATTTTGTTGTTAAATTTAGAGATATCATATTGCAAGAATCATTAAAATGTTAATGGTTTAAACCAGAGACGTGTTAAGTCTCTGTTTTAACATTTAAAAAGCATGCTTGAACAATTGCCGCGCAAATGTGTGCAATCGTGTTAACATAAGCAACGTATCGGACGTAAGTGTATTTAAAACTATTTTCTTTATTTTCAGATATTAGATGCGTGTTTTATTTGCGATATGCTAAATTTTAAAAGATATATTTGAATTCAGAATAGTAGACCGTTTTATCGGATAAAACATAGACTCATTAGTGTTATCGTGGGAATGTAATACATGCTCCCCTTACGTTCGTTCGTACCTTTCGTCAAAATGTAAGAAGGCTCTAGTAGGAAACAAGTTGAGGGCTGCTATGTTTTCAAGAACTAATTAGTTTGTTTTATAAATATCCTGAAATTCAAAAAATAGTTTTGGATTGTCTTGATCAGTTAAAATTGTCATTTTCAAATAATAAAATTTCAAGAACATCATTTCGTCAAAATTTGAAAAGGAAGTCCTTCTTTTGTTTTGGTACAAGGTACACTCTAGAAAATAAAGGACGGATTTTCATATTATAAAGGTGAACCACATTTTCATCGTTTGTATCATCACATCTTATGTTAAATGTGCGATTAATGAACGCCACCTGTACTAAGTTGTGTATTCAAATTATTAAAAATTCCATGAGACTAGAGGAGCCTTTAATTTAAACGATTTACACGATTGGTGAAACCAGAATAGATTTATCCAAATTATTCCAGATTTGGACAGAGTATAGTATAACAGAATAAGCTGATGTTATTTGCCTGCATTAAGGAAGCAGGTAGTACATTTTCTTTGATGTAAAGAATGTTTAAACACGCAGTCAAACTAAACAAGAATTAATAAGAAGGCCTCTTGGAAAAGAGAGAGATATCTCTCTCAACAACAACAACGGAGGAGGAGGAAAAGAGAGAGATATCTCTCTCAACAACAACAACGGAGGAGGAGGAAAAGAGAGAGATATCTCTCTCAACAACAACAACGGAGGAGGAGGAAAAGAGAGAGATATCTCTCTCAACAACAACAACGGAGGAGGAGGAAAAGAGAGAGATATCTCTCTCAACAACAACAACGGAGGAGGAGGAAAAGAGAGAGATATCTCTCTCAACAACAACAACGGAGGAGGAGGAAAAGAGAGAGATATCTCTCTCAACAACAACAACGGAGGAGGAGGAAAAGAGAGAGATATCTCTCTCAACAACAACAACGGAGGAGGAGGAAAAGAGAGAGATATCTCTCTCAACAACAACAACGGAGGAGGAGGAAAAGAGAGAGATATCTCTCTCAACAACAACAACGGAGGAGGAGGAAAAGAGAGAGATATCTCTCTCAACAACAACAACGGAGGAGGAGGAAAAGAGAGAGAT